>NC_090442.1:189492895-191922895 GCF_031143425.1 Pleurodeles waltl
CAGATTAGCTGGAATTTTTTTTTGCTCATTTAAATGCCTGGTTTGTAATGCATTTCAGCCCTTTATTGGTTCTGTAAATCGGCCCGAGTGTCAGCTTGAGGTGAGGATGTTGAGCATATCTTTGTTTTTAAATGGACCCCTAATTAATTTTTTCGCTCTAACCTAAATAAGAGATTTAGGTCCTAGACCATTTATAAATAATATATAATTGTAAATAATATAAAGAAAATAATGCATTATAAGGCTTTGGCCCATCCCCCTTCAGCCATTACTTTGTTGAAGTGTCATTCACTTTTTGGACCAGCCCATTCTGCTGTTTTTTCCCGGTTGTTTGGGTGATGGTGTTTTGCCACTACTTTTGAGTCTGCAGGTACCACGAAGTGGAACAGTCTATGGCTTCATTACCTGACCTCCATCGAGTTGTTGAATAGACAGGTACTGAAGCCAGAGACACTCCTGTTTTCTTCTGACTCACAAAGGTGTCCAACTAATACAGCGTCAGCACTTACTAGCCCTAGCTCCTATACCCAGGGTGCACATGGAGAGTTCACTGATGCTGAATGCCACTTGGGCTGTGCAGTCCTGTGATATCCGTGCTTTCCCAGCACTGCTGTTAAGGGGGCAGTAATGTTTTGGCTAATGTAGTACAGCCATGAGGAATCGAGGTGAATATGATATAGTAAACAAGGTTCGCTTGCATTAAAGCTTTGGCATGGTCGAGGTATGGGCAATGGGGTTCTACAGATTCCCGTTCCTCTGATTTCCTGCAGTGAGATTGTGAGAAAGGATCATATCTGCTGCATCAAGGCCCAAAGTTCCTCTGAAGAGACAATACACAACGTGGGCACACCAGGCACCAATTAGTGTTCACTATGGTCAATATAGGTTTATGAGGAGCAGCTTGCCACATTGTGAAGTGGTCAACATCTCCTCCAACTCTGGCACTGACTTTGGCGTTTGTGCTCTGAGTTTGAGTGTGAGAAATTGGAGAAGATGAGAGAAGTTGGTTCAAGATACTGTAGGGGTTGTAGCAGTGGTCAGAGTTCCTTTTTGACATTCTTTCCCCTCTTATATGGCTCAGTGATCCCTCTTGCCCGCAGCTTGATTGAAAACTACGATTGCACCAATGCTTGTGGCCAACCTGAAATGACTCACAATACTAGTTTTGCCTTCAGTGAAGCAGTCCATGACCACTGTCATGCCTGGGGTTGTGGCAAAGACGTGTGGACAGAGGCAATGTCCCTGGCTACAAAGCCTGTCGAGCGAAGGAAGGGAGGCAGGGCGGCATTGGCTGAATTAGAGGCTAAAACTAAGGTTTGATACTTTGATTGCCACCATACATGTGAGATGAGCACAGCAGCAACATGCCACCCAAAATAACTAAGGTAAAAGAAAGGACCCTTGAAAAGTTGCAGGGATGGACGTTGAGAGAGTGAAGTGCAGACTGGAAGAATTGTCCAGGAAAATGGGAGATATTGAGATAGGTCTCCAGGCTCCATAAAGAATCCAAAGATTATGTTGAGTTTTGTGAATGCCCAGACCATTACTTGCTACAACCTGAGGCTAAAATGGAGCTCTTGAAAAAACAATCTCAAAATGCCAGCATGCAGATTTTGGACTTCTTGGACCCTCAAGAGGGTGAATACCTCATAGATTTGTTTTCTGGATTGTTTGCCACATTGTTTGGAGAGGCATCTGATCCAGTGACCATCACAACAAGTTGTAAACTTACCATATGTACTCTAGGGGAATATCTTCATAGGAGGGGGCATTCCTTGTAGAACCTGGGTCTGGCAGCATGAAGGGCCCAGTAATCAGTTGCCTTAAGAAAGAAACCTATCTCAAACAGGTGGAGCAGAATCTTTAATTTCCCAGACCTTAGTAGAAAGGCACAAAAATGCCACTAGAACTACAGCATTTTCGGAAGGAATTGATCTTTCTGGGTCCTAAAAAGACATTATTCTACTCAGTGAGAGGCACTGATAGATTATAACGAAACACTTGCTTTGTAGCATGTAAATGCTGCCCAATATTTTCTGGAGGGTGTCAGAGCAGGGGACTTTCTGCCCTGAGTAGTGAGACTTAAGGTTTCTGGGAATGGCTCATGCTGTGGTGAGATTATTTCTTAGATCCCCCTCGGAGTAGAAGCTGGGACTTGAAAATACTTATTGTAGAGGTCCTGTTTTGAAGCAATTGAAGGCTGTCACTTGGGAAAATAATCCGATTTATGATGTACACCCATGCCCCTCCTGAACATAAGCACACATACGCCCTGTCTGTCTTATTTCCTTCAAGCTATCTACACTTGGAGATGCTACTTAGTGTCTGCTTTCTGTCAGTTAAGCTGTGTGGTTCCTTCCTACTCATAGTTTTACCAGCAGCAAAGGTAATTTAACTCACTTAGGCATGCTGGTAATGAATGAATACCGAGCACTGCTTGACTAGTATTCTTTGTGTATCTGTTGGGGTTTGGAGGGGTGCCCAAGGCAACAGTTATTACCATGGTCTCCCCTGAGTTCTGGCCTTGTTTGTGATGTGGAGTTAGACAGCTGAACTGGCAGTACTGGTATACGGTTCCTACAAATTTAGTAGGACTGTGTATTAGGTCAACAAAACTTCACGATATAGAGACGTTAAGTCTGATTATATGATCA
Source organism: Pleurodeles waltl (assembly GCF_031143425.1). Taxonomy (NCBI): domain Eukaryota; kingdom Metazoa; phylum Chordata; class Amphibia; order Caudata; family Salamandridae; genus Pleurodeles; species Pleurodeles waltl. The sequence goes on from NC_090442.1 coordinate 189,495,550, forward strand.
ATAAATGTTGGTTTGTTTTGGCTAGCTCACAGTAGCACATCTAAAACCCCTAACCCTTCAGGGTGATAGATGTTTTTTGTATCTTCAGACATGGCCACTCCGATTACTAAAGAATTATTTTAAACAGATCTAACCCTTTCGTTTGTCACTTTTGCATGCCTAAGCTGTCAGAGAGAAAAGATACTAAAATGCATATTCAGATATTTATTGAAAATATCTTATCCTTATAAACTATGAGCTGTGATTTTTAAGCAGATGAGACGCATCATTGTAACAATCATTGTTAAAATGGTGAAAAACACAAACAATTCAACCATGTTAATGCATGGACACTGTTTATATAATAAAACACTCTCCTTAACATACTGTGCCAGCAGTGCAGAACAGCTGCTTTAGTCTGGAGAGAAAGTAGTCTCCAACAAGCACAGAAAAGTATAAACAAGGGCATTGTGTTATGAATGTGTGACTCTGGAACTAATTGTGCAGTCTACAAGGCAACAATGCCTACAAAGAATAAATGCATATGTGGCACATTGATATGTTAGGACAAAATGTCTAAACCACCATTTAGAAGAAGATGCTAACTTAAAAGAAAAGCTAAAATGGAGGCTAAAAGTAAACCATACTATAACTGCACAGGGATTTCCAGCGGGACTGTCAGCTGTGCATTAGTCACTTAATTGCAAAGCCACAGCTTTCTAGAATCTCATGAGTTAAGCATCCTGCCCACACAACCTGTTGCCCATGAGCCCAAGTAGAGCGGTTGTCACAGGTTTAGTGCTGCTGATCTTGCAAGCTGCAGGTAGTCTGGTGGTAGTCAAGTGAGCCGAACCTGTTCACTTGGAGTCCCACACTTGTTGGACTTGTGACTGTACCAAAGCTTTGCCAGCCTTTCATGTTCTTGCTAGACAATTTCTGCAACCACTCTGCCAGGCCCACAAGTCTAGTTAGTGATTGGCTGGAAAATTGATACTCACTATAACTGCAGTTTTGGTACATTCCAACCTCCGTTGTGCTGACACGGTCTCATCTCCCACTTTTCACAGAAGTATATTTTGCACCATCGCTCCAGCAGTCACCTAATGTTTCATCAACAAATCCTTAAGTTTGGATTGGACTATCTACCTTACCTTACCTCCCCAGGTCTGCAGGTCACTTGTGGAAAGTGTTCTCATATGAATGGCTGTCTGCCCTTACTGGAGAGGGAATATCAGAGAGGTAAGTGAGAAAACACCCCAATAGTAAATGTATCCAGATAGACAATATCAAATCCAACACATGGACCCCTCTCTTCCAGTCATCCACTATTACTCCTCCGCTAAATGGACTTACTTCAATCCATTCTTCCACAAGGTTCTCTTCAGTATCACCTGGCAACTTCTATGAAGGTGACACCCTTTCTACTTCCATCAGCAAATTGCTCCAATGTGCGGCTCTGATATCCCTTCTTCATTTTGGATGCCTCTGTAAGTCGAGGAATATTCACAGAATTGCTTAAAGCTAGTCAGATTCTTTCCCTGCTAATGAAACCATCCCTGGACCAATACTTCAGTTCAACTCTTACAGAAGAACTTTGAGAAAGTAGTTACCAACTAGCTGCAGAAGCCAATCGTTAAGAATAGTCTTCTAAAGGAACGCAATTGGGCTTCAGACACTAATACATCTACACCACAAATAATCAACAATGCCCATCGCTTCAACAACCGAAACAACCCCAGCTCCTGAACCTTCTGGACCTCTCTGCAGCCTTCTATACAGTTAGCCATCCAGTGCTGATCAACACTCTGAAACCACACTGTGGATTTTCAGGCACTATATTGAAATGGTTCACGTTTTACCTCACCAACTAGTGCCATTTCGTACCAAGAGGTTTCCACAAGATCCAACACTCCCTGTCTCCTGTGATGTACCCCAGGGCTCCATCCTCAAACTTCCTAAAGTTAATCCCCCAAAAGTTTGAATTCCTCCTGTTTCCCAGCAGTACCAAACAACCGTCGATTCAAGCCTGGCTTTCCAACGTAAACTTTCAAGGGTTCAAATGCCAGCTGACAGACCCTGCAAAATCTCTGGAATTTCAACACAGACCCTTCATTCATGCATCATCTCATCAGGGCAGCTTGCTTATTACTGTTGCTCCTCAATAAAGTGCTGTTCTGGGAAATGCTTCATGTAAACTGTACAAACCTTAGTCCTCTTCCATCTGAATGGAGGCAACATGCTGCTTAGCAGTGTCTCCGATACCACCCTAGCACACCTGAAAGGTATCGTACATGCAGCAGCATGGCTCATCAAGAGTTGTACAAGTTGAACCACATCACCACTACGTTAAACTTACACTGGCAGTGCTTACCAGCTGAGATCATCAAGACAAAATGCACCACTTACAAATTTCTCAATAACCAGATCCCAGCTTATTTGGCAAACTAGCTACTTGTGGTTATTCCCCTGACTGGAGAAAAAACATTCTAGCAAGAAAAATGGTGGAAGTAAGCCTTCTGTTTATGCTCCCAGTATCGGGAACAACATCCCCTATGGAAATCTGATCAGCACTGACTCTCCTACAACTATCGCCGTGACTGTTCTTAGCAATAGGCTAGTTGATGTGAGTGTTTATTATCACAGTATGCCCCTCAGCATGTGAGGCATCCCAGCTCTGGCTACTAGTATCTCTGACCAGTGTTTCAGAGAGTGCGCGTTAGCATTCCAGCACCCTAACTGGTGAGAAGAGATTCTACCGGCGTGCACAGAAGCCTCGGGGTGGGGGGTGTTCAATAAAGTTAGCCAAGGGGTAACGTTATAATTTCATCTGGGATCGTCTGGATCCATTTCAGTTTTTTTAAGCAATCTCCCTGTAGAGGGTTTATAAAAACATTTTTGTCACTCAGAGAGCTTTTGCCCATTCTCCACCCAAGACGTTGTTTTCACCATTATTATTTCACCAAACACCGGCACGCTCCCTCCTGTGTGTTTTGACAGCCATTGGATTACTTAGTTTTTCAATTCCCCAAACTCTTCCCTTTGCACTGTGTGTAAAATGGAAACATTCTCAAGCACTATCAAATGAGGTAGCAACAGGAGGCAATTGTAGATTGCGTTTATTGCCAATTGTAGTCCTAGTCTTAAAAATATTCCTGCATATTATTGGCAGCCAATGCAGTGATTTAAGCACCAAATCTGGAAGAGTTCGAAATCAGACATGTTTTGCACAATTTAGAAGTGGTGTAGATTTTTTCCTAGTGCAGCCAGAAAGATGGTATTTCCGTAGTTCAATCTAGGATGCACTTAAGAGTCGTTTTGAAGATAGCCCTGGTATTCAGTGAAGCATAAGAGTGCTCTGAGGTACATTGAGACAAAAAATGGTTGCTTATCTGCATAAAGATACATTTTTATGTCAAACTCATAAAGCAAGGAAGTCAAAGGATACATATGCAAATTGACCAGAAACTGCCAAAAGCAGTTTTGGAGACAGTAGTTCGGAGTCTGAGCCAAGTCAGGTCCAAGGTTACCAGCGCAAGCAGCAGCACTTTCAGTTTTCCCAAGCAGGCAGTGGTTACACCAGAAGCGTATACAGGCACTACTTCTGTGGCAGAGATAGATATGGTTCCAGCTGGGGCACCTCTACTTCAGAATGACTGGTATTGCGTCGCACCCCTCTGATTATATTACATCTGTCTGGGCAGCGGGATACTAGGAGAAATCCTCCTCCATTGGGAGATCACCACCTCCGATCAGCGGTTGCTTGCAGTGGTGAGTCATGGTTACCTCCTAAAGTTTCACAGTGCATCCTCCTCCCACCATCCCACCACCTTCTCAGCCGAGACCTCCCTAGGTTTATGGCAGGAGTAGTTCATGCACTTCTGGGAAGATCACCTTAGACTGGTGCCTCCATCAACAATGTACTGGAGTGTACTTCCTTGACTCTTTAATTCCTAAAACTGAATGTTCCCGCCTGCCAATATTAACCCTCAGTCGGATCAACCTCTACATCCTGATTGAGAACTTTCACATGACCACCCTGAATGACTTCATCAAGCTGCGCTGACAAGTAGACTTTATGGCAGTACTGGACCTAAAAGGACCCCCTGCTCCATAACCCAATCGACCAAACACACCACCCGCACAGCCACTTTGTGGTAAGTGGATAATGCTGCCAGTTCAAAGTACTGCCCTTCAGGGTAACTACAGCTTCAAGGGTGTTTACATAGTACCTAATGGTGGGATATGTGGTATAGAAATGCCATTTGTGTCTTTCCATGTTTGCATACTCGGATGATCAAGAGCAGCAGCAGACAACAATATCTAGCACCTCATTACAACAGCAGATCAAGTATGTCAAAAAGCCCCACATCAACTGAACAAATCCAGTCCTTCCTAGGCTCCATCCTTAATGCTGCCACATTGCTAGCATACCACAACGAGCAGGGGATAATGGCATCCCAGTAGCTGCTGCCTCTTATTCAGACAGGACATCCTCTTACTCTAATGAAATTGTTGGATGGTTTCATGGGTTGCAGAAGTGCCACATGCCAGACTGCACAAATGCCTGCTTCAAGAGATCCTTGTATGGCAATAGTCACGAGTGGAGTGTCACTGGAAAGATGTAGTTGGCCGTTCCTCAACGCTCTTCGGTAGGTGACCATTACTACTGATGACTCACCCATTGGGTTGGGGTGCACCTCAACCACATCACTGTCCAAGGTACTTGGACACCTCAGTACCAGGACTGTCTCGTCAACTACCTGGAACCCCTGGCAATCCACCTACCCCTTAAACTTTCCTCAGTCTCATCTGGGGGAAAAACAGTCCTCATAAAGACAGACAACATGACAGTCTCGTAGTACATTGCGAAGCGCAGTGACCCACTTCCCTCAGCTAATGCTTTATGGTCTTTTTCGAGCATATGTATCTACAGCCACACAGGCTAAGGACTGAAAATGTTACCCTGTAAGCAGCTGTTTGTAGAGCATAGTGGTGTAGATTCACACATCCCTACCTCCTTCCGCAGAAGCGGGCCGTGATCACAGATGTCTAACCACCTTTTCAGTCAACTTTTTCATCCTCAATATACAGGATGCATCTTTGGCATGTAACTCCATGTATACTACTCCCCTGCTGAGCAAAAGAGAATCTGAAGTGGAGCCTAAGTCCTCGTGCATTATGGATTTAGGGAATTAAACGTCCAGGCACAACACTAGGTGGCAAGAGTATGCAAGTATGTCAGTCTTCAGCACTACACATTGAGGAACGATGCTTGCAGAGTAAGTAACATTTTTCTTTTATCTGTAAACTAATTTCTGGTTACTGCACATAGGTTGAGGCATTCTTACATTTATGGATATCAAAGAACTTAGCCATAATGTAGATTAACAAGGTGTTTTCATTTTCAACAGTAGACTGATCAGTTTCTTGAGTTGCTAAAATGGGTAGTTATAGTTGGATCCAAGTCGCCTTTGGGGAACTTGGCTTTTGAAAACTGGAAAACACACTTTGTATGCTTTCAGCTAGGTTGCTAAGTATAGTCAGAATGGAATATGTGGCTAAACACTTAATTGAACTAAATCAATTGTTGTTACCTGTAGTATTCATCTGCTAACATTTTAATTTTATACACAGATAACCTGGACCTAAATGTTGAAGAAAAGGCTGCTCTTATTGCAAGTACAAAATCTCCTATATCATTCTTCAGCAAACTTGGGCAGACCATCTCCCGCAAACGTACTCCTAAGGTAAATGCTGTAGTCATGAGGCAAGAAGAGTGGGTATTGTTGCTCTGCTATTATGATGCACATATTTCTACATGCCAGTTATGGGTTGGTTGCATAGATTCATATAGGTGTGAGTTAGTGCTGGAATTTATATTTGCTGATAATTGAACAAGGTGCCTGAAAAAAGACTGAATAATGATTTCTGATCTCCTGCTGGTGGCGATGTCAGTTTAGGATCGTGCTGTTTCGTTTTAAAAAACTTTTGCAACCTTTGAGAAGGCATCACATTTTCATTCACTTCCCTAGGCATGTAATGTTCAGCCTCCTTGAATTTATTGTCTCTTATGTCAAATTCACTCCAGTTCTAATGTATCAGAAGGGGCTTGTGGGATGCAATTGTGCCAGAACTTCAAGTTGCAACACTAGGGAGCATGTATATCCATTCGCTCTCCTGCATTTTATGTTCATTTCCACCCTTGGCTAAACACTAAATCTATTGAATTTCAGTGTTTTTTTTTTTCTAATGCCAGAATGATGCTTATTTCTCTGGAGTGGCTGGGGTATTGGTGGTTTACAAAGCCGCTTCACATGTCCAAAAGACCCCACAAGAAGCAAACTTAATTTGCTCTCCAAGACTTAATTTTTTGCTTAAGTCTACCATCCTTAATCTAGACAGCATGCCTTCTAAATGCATGCATGCATTATGGCCAACTAAATATGTAAAAGATTGCACTTTAATGATGGCAAAATTTGAAGAATGTCCATCAACCTGGAATATGTGGGGCTGTGTCCCAAAATTAATATTCATATGAAGAGTGATTAAGGGTTTCCAATCAAGAAACTCTAGCCTCTGTGGAGAAAGACCATAGTTCCACCAAAGTTCTGCTATTGTCTAAGGCATCACTGCAGCATCTTTCATGGCAGACAATTTTTTTTCCTGGTGTCCGTTACTTTAGCACATATGGTTAGTGATATAAAGTACTTGTGTTCCCAGGCACTGTACCCTGTTTGTCATGCCAGTAGGCTAATTAAGAGCACATGCAGCTTTTAAGTAGTCTTGAATCTTCATATAAACTTGATTGTTTCTTTGCATGTTCGTATTAAAATCCCTTCCTCCCTTTTCCAGTGGATAATGTATCACACTCGATGTTAGAAGCGATTTCTTCAATTCTCCAGAAATGGATCTTTCATAGATTCACATCCTTGAATCATCCCCAATCGATGTAGTAGCATTCCAAAGCAGTGCTAGTAGTATACATAGCTCACAAGGGCAAAATATATTTGTTTTTTTTTTTATAGCTTAAATATATCATTTATAAAGAACCAAACTCCAACCAATCATCAGTAGCACTCTTTAGAACACTCCCAGCATAGTCATCTTCCCACAGATTTTCTACCACATGTCTTGTGAAAGGGAGTCTCCCTGAGCTCTTTAACTTGTATCTACATTTGGTTTATCCAGGTTAATGCTGCTGTATTACTCCTGACACCAACATGTCAAAATTGTTGCAGAAAATACTTTTTAGACATCTTGGGACCTGTGGGAACAAGAGGCTGCACTTTTAAGACCATCGTAATAAGAGTATTTACTGCCTTCACCCTGCCCACAAGGTAAAGGACTGTAAGATTTGTAGAACCTTTTCCTCAAAACCTCTCAAGGATAGAGAGGGAAGGCTATGTTACGATGGCTCCAGAAACCTAGGGCTAAAACAACTGCCATTTCTGAGGAAGAGGACAGTGAGGGTTATCCTCACAAGAAAAGCCAAGAAAAAGAGAGGTCACTACAGAGGTCACCTGAGGAACACAGAAAGGCCTTTAAAAAGACACATCATGCGTCTTTAAAAGATTTTGAAAAAAGAAAATTGAAGGGCAGAGGAACTGTATCCAAAAAGGACTCAAAGTTCCTGATACACGTGACTTCTTGGGAGGCATTACCCCATCTAGCACAACTTGTAGATAGGAGTAGAGATAAGGGATTTCTTTCCAGCCTTTTGCAGTATCACCTCAAACCTCTGTTCTGCATGTCATCTACCACGTACTTTCAGTAGAGTGAACAGTAAGCCTTTACCTCAGTTGCTCTTAAAGGAGAACCGCTTGCATTTGCAGGGTGAGTAGGCTGAGATTTTCAAACTGCTTCTCAAGGTTGTTGTTGAACAGGTTTTGAGGGTGTACGACCTTAGGGCTTTTACTTGAGGTTTTTTTTTGTCGTCTGCAAAAAAAAGTCTGGTGAATAGTCTGCGATTTATGACCTCAGGGCTAAACAAATGTACAGATTTGCTGCCATTCTCAACATCTTTGACTCAATTGATGTTGGGGATTTCCTTGATTTTTATCGACCTCTGATGGGTACTACTACATCACAATATATCCTTCTCACAGTACGTAACTTAGATTTATGATAGATGGTCAGCACTACAACTTCAGAGCACTGACCTTTGGACTTGAATCTGTTGTGCAGGTTGTAACCAAGTGCCTTGCCCCTGTATGGGCCCACCTACCTTTTCACAAGTGAGCCTCAATGCGGCATACTATTTTTATGCTTCACCTTTGTTGCTTGGGTAATCCTAATTTAAGCATTTGACTCAATGAAAGGAGTTGGTGCTGACGAGGAAAGGTTTGGGTCACCCAGGAAAGTTGATCTATCATATATAGTCTCTGGCAATTTTCAGTAATAATCAAGCATGTATGTACACCACATTTGACAACATAGGACTCCTCATCCTGGCAGCGAGCATGTGAGTCTTTAAAAGACACCAGTGCTGGATAGCTGTAGTTGCAGGCAATGGATGTGTTCTTCCAGATTAAATATGTTTTTGTTTTGCTCTTAGAAAGCAAGCAGACCTTTACATTGGAAACCAAAGACAACACTGGGCATATGAAGATTCTGGGAGGTGGGTTTGCACTCATTCACCCAAGAGTCCCTGTAGGTAACCTCTTCCATGTGGGCAATCTGTCCTGAACTGTTGGGTGATAATCCTTAGAGTAGGCAGTTTGCTAGCTAAATTGCACCTCATCTGCCACCCCCCAGGTAACCACCAGTTGTTCATCAGACAAATTATGAAACAATCACAATACACTGCCTGCTACACCAGAACACTATCTTCATAAGGGACTTCAACCTCCCCTGAATGAAAAGGTGACTTACAATTTTCATCTCTAAAATACTTCCTCACTGACCGTTACCCGGTGCAAGTCTGCACAGACCCAGCACACACAAAAGGGCCAACCTTAATGTAATTGTATCCAGGGATGGAGTGCTGAGCATCAACTCTATAATCCTAGTTTACTGGTCCGATCAGAGCTCCATTTTGTCTCGGCAAATGTACAAAAAGCTAGTGGTCAAGGTATCAAACCCAAACAAAGGATTAGAGATACTAGAACCATAAACAGGGATGGCCTTTCCTCTTTGTCGCTAGAACCCCACACCACCAGAAGAATTTCTAAGTATACAAGAAAACAGGTCACTGCAACCAAGCAATGCCAGACCGAATCGAGGATTGTAGCACCACATTGTCTCAAAAGACTCATGAACAAATTATCACACCTGTGGAATAACCTAAACTATAAAAGGAGCAGACTTTGACTTGCAGAGGGAATCGGGAGGCTAGAGCTTTCTGCAGTACATTTAAAACTGTTGGAACTACGAAACGCCTACAAAACATTAACAGGGAGGTGACAAGCTGTATTTTTCAGATCCCAACTGGATAGTGCCAGAAACTGTCAAGGCAAATTATTTGCAATTTTCAAGCTACAAACTGGGACCAACAGTTCAACATTAATCAGAAATACCTCAGTCGAAAAATGAAGCATACTCAACCTTCTTGGAAAAGAAAATAATAAAAATGGAGAACTCTGTACCACTCATCAATGAAAGGACACAGAATCCAATCTTTGTCATAACCCTCCCAGCAGGATATCTCTAGCAAGCTCAGGAAGACCACCAATGGAGCTACTTGGAGTGAACGGAGTCCATTGAATCATAATCTTGATAAAACCAACCTCTCATTTCAACAACCTAATCCCACGTGCACATGTACAGGATCTGTCAAGTCACTCCTCCCCTCCCCCAGCTCCCCAAATGGATGATGAACAAAAACACATTACTAAATCAAGACACAATCCTAAACAGCCTAAAGAGTGGGTAAGTGACACCTTGTTTGAAAAAAACAGGCACCAACACAACAGACCTAAATAATTTTCACCTGGTGTCCGATAGCGCCTTTCTTGCAAAGCTGCTGTAAAAATGTGTTCACAGTCGACTCTGTCAGCACAACAAACAGTTCAACTTACTCAAGAAGTTCCATCAAGTTTTAGATCTGGACACTGAACAGAAACTGCCATACCACACATCATGGATGATGAACTCAATATCCTGGAGCTTAATGGCTCCTGCCTACTCATCCTTTTGGACCTTTCTGTGGCGTTCACCATGGTCAGTCACAGTAGCCTTTTAGAAGACAGAATGTGGTTATCGGGAAATGTACTAAAAGGGTTCACCTCTTTTCTACCTAATTGGTCACAACAAATCAAATTGTGACACTTTATCAAAAGTGTACTGGGTCAGTCTTGGCACCCCCTGAGGATCCACCATCTCCCTCTCACTATTCATCTCTTACATGGACCCGTGGCAGAGATCGTCAAACAGACAAATATTTTGTACCACATGTATGCAGATGATATTGTGCTTAAAGATATCCTCTCTGAATTATATCATCCGACCCAACAATACACTAATGAAAGCCCAGATATCGCTGTCACAAAACCACCTCAAACGGAACTCCTTATCTCCACAACACACAGCTCCCCCCTTACATACAAGAATGAAGACGGTCCCTCATTTGCCAACCTGTCATTAAATCAACAAAATACCTTGGGGATAACCCTAGTTTAAAACATGAACATACAAGCACATTAGCTCATTCACATGCGATGCACTTCACCTCCTCGAAGGTGACACCGTTCGTCCTAACAGCAGACTTAGAGACTGCAGTGCAATACTTAGTAGTTTCCAGATTATGGAAGCGTAACCTTCACAGAATTCCCAAAATCAAGGTAACTCTCAGTGTTGTGGCAAGACAGATTACGGGAACGAGACGCTTTGACCATATCTCACCATCTCTCAAATCACTCTTACTGGCTCCCTTTTAAACACTACCAGCTGGAGGTTGCTTGCCTGCCAAACAAAGCCCGGCACTTTAATAGACTTATGTTGCTCTAAAGCTCACGATCTCAGGAGGCAGCTACTTTCTACAGAGTAGAAGTTCCCCTTTTACTGGAACCTCCAAGATTCAGAAAAGAAGAGGACCTATGTCCCAACTTTTCAGGATTTGCCCGACAATCTAACTGTTTCCTAGTGGAGTTTCAAACTAACCCATCAACTATTGTTTTCAAAAGAGGTTTAACGAAACTTATTAACCATTTCCTACCATAACTGATTTGTTTCGGGCCTGACTCCTGAGATACCAAGTCACAACTGTCCATAGGTTTTTTACTGTTGCACCACAAGAAGTCAACCAAGGATGTAGTGCGTATGTTTCGTACATTTTTGTTCTGTAATATGTCTCTGTGACTTTACACCATATACTATGTAATAGGGTGTTTTTATTTTGTGTTACAGTGCTCTGACAGCTTTGGGTCATGTTTGTGCTTTGTGTTTTTTGAGCACTTTATAATTTTTAAAAAACAGACAGCAATGCAAGTGAGGCAAAATGAACCACATGCAAGTGGATAATCATAGTTCCAAAACACAAATATATCTTTTGGCAATGGAATCACAATAGACAGGCTCATGGCGTAATCATGGCAATGGAGAGCAGGAACACAAACAGTATCACAAAAAAGTGGTCTAGCAAGGACATTGAAGCATAATTAAGATTGGAGGCAGGCCCACAGGCCCATTACGCCTCTGTGGAGGATTTTGAAGTTGGGGGAGTACTGTCCAGTGTGCACAATTCCTCAATGGCTGCCAAATATCCCTAGGTCTAGATGTTGGAAGTTGCAGCGATGCAAAAAGTTCACTGGTGTTATCACAATATGTAAAGCTTGTTAGCCATTTTGTAGCAGATGCCGTGCATTTGGTGCCCCATAGTAGTGCTATTTCTCGTTTGGCCAGTAAAAGTGAAATAGTTGTGAGGTGCCTTATAGATTTTGGTAAATCTGTATAGCCCAGGAGGGCCAGTAGCAGATCAGGACGGAGGGGTAATCCCACAATTTTTGATAGTAGGTCGAACACATTCCTACCAAAAGCAACTGATATTTGGACATGTCCATGTCATGTGTGGGAAGTCAGCAACAGGTGCACAGCACTTGAGAGAGGCGGGGGAATGGGTATGATCGATACGGGCTATGTTACTGATGTAATGTAAACTCTCTGCAGAAACTTGACATGTATCCATTTATGACAAATGTTGAAGGAGACAAAACAACTCTGTGCGCAGCACACCTCCCAGATTCTTTGGAATAGGGGTTGACCCAAGTCTGCATCCCAGGACTCCCTGAGTCTGACGCCAGAGACCGGGAGGGTGTCAATGCACCCACAGTATACTTTGGAAACTAGTCGTGCTCCAGAATCCGCTGTGGTGACCAAAGTAAGAGGGGCGAAATCCACCAGGGCTAGCGGATAGGTATCATGCACGCAAAACGTTCTGTAAGCAACAGAGCGCAAATGAGTGGCATTGGTGAAGCGTGATTCCACTGTGCACGAGAATATATGATCATCGGGAAATGCATCACCCAGTGTCTGGAGATTGAACAATTGTAGGGTTTGCTGATCGAGTGCTTCCTGCATGATGGGTAAAAACGGGTTATTTATCAGCATCTTCGTCGGGTAGTGTAGAGTGTATTGCCCTGAAGCATCCGCACCAGTTTGCGCCAGGTTCAACTAGTGGTATAGAGAGTTTGAATATCCCCAGGATTCAAGGGGACTCCCTGTGGCAGGAGGGCACGCAAAGGGACATGGGCAGCCAGGTTAAGTTCTGGGATTGCATAGGGAAATGCGCGTGACGGGAAGGAACCAATGGTACGAAAAATGGCACTGGGCTGCAAAATATTAGAGTTGAAGATGGGGGGGAACACCGAAGCCACCCCACTCGTACGGGAGAGTAAGGATCTCCCAAAGAATGCGGTGGTGCCTGTCCACTCACACAAGCATATTAAGCAAACTGCGGAGTTTGGTGAAAAAAGTTAGTAAGTGGTATGGGATGTTTAGAAAAAGATATAGTAATTGTGGAAGAGCCACCATTTTAATGAGGGAGATTCAGCCCGCCATAGACAGCGGAAGCTTCAACCATCTATCCACCTGGGCAGTAAGCCTCTTAATGGCAGGCCTATAGTTTAAGCGTATAATCTGATCCTTGTCTTTGTGGACATGAATGCTGAGGTACTTTGTGGAGTCATTACAGCATCTTAGGGGGAATTCAACTGCAGGTAAATTCAAAAGCGGGAAGAGCTCTGACTTACCCAATTAATATGCAGCCCTGAAAATGTACCAAAACTGACTACTTCGTCTCATATAGGTTTGAGATTAGTTTAAGGGTGGCAGATGAATAACAATATATCATCTGCATAAAGCTAAACCAAGAGCGGACTGCTAGTAAACTAAAAACCTCTGTGATGGTGCCTCTCCCGCAAGTGGCGCACCAGGGGATCCATCAATATTATAAAGAGCAGGGAGATAGAGGGCATCCTTGCCGGGTACCGGGCTTTATGGAGAAAAAGGGGGAGAGTGTCCTATTCAGTCATATAGTAGCTGTAGGTTGCATGTATAACAGAGATCAAAGCAGTACATCCTCGTGGAAACCCGAGTTTGGGAAGGATGGCATGTAAAGGCGGCCACTCGAAAGAATCAAATGCCTTTTCCGCATCCAGTAGAGCAATGGCTGCCGGTATCTCTGGGATACTGTTAAACACTACAAAAACAGTGCGGAGATTAACGGATGTGGAGCAGTGTGGAATAAAGCCGGATTGAGCAGGAGTAATAATCTGGTCTAATAGAAGAGAGAAACGAGTGGCTACCATTTTGCCCAGTATCTTATTGTCAAAATTTAGAAGGGAAAGGGGTCTGTAGGACTCGCAATAAAGTGGATCTTGCCGGGTTTAGGCAGAAGGGTGAATGACCACCTCACGCAACGTTGCAGGGAGAACCCCAGCATCCAGTGCCTCTGCATACACAGGTACGCGGCGTGGGCCCAATATGTTCTAATATGTCTTAGAGAACGTTCCAATGAACCCATCGAGTCCCAGAGTACGTGCCCCCTCCATAGAATCTATTGCCTGTATGATCTCCTCTGCAGTAAAAGGCTTGCTAAGGAATTGCTGCTGGGCGGTGGTTAACCACACCATTTGCTATGCTATCTAAATATTTGTGTAATGCAGGGCGTGGTGGTGCTGGGTGGGTCATGTAAAGCCGTGAGTAGTATGTGAAAAATTCAGACTGGACCTCTGCAGTACCAATGGCAAGGCTGCCGTCTGGTCTCTTGATTTCGAGTATGTGTGCCGCTGACCATGATTGATGGATGAGTCTTGCCAGTGCCCTCCCCGGCCTGTCACCCTCCGCATATTTACGCACCCTCGCATATTTGCCCATAAAATTTCCCTCTCTTTCTGCTAGTTCATTGAATTCATCCAGTAGTGTTTTACGCCAGTGTGATTGGGACTCGACACCTAGCTCAGCGGGCACACGATTAAGATCTGCGAGCTGCCCTTCAACCCATGCAAGGCTACGGCGGATGTTGCGCAACACACCAGAGTGCTTCGATATGCTAATGCCCCTGATGTATGCCTTGAACGCATCCCACAATACTTTCCAAGTTAACACCCAACCCTCATTTAATTGGAAATACTCTTATTGATTCCTTTCGGTCAGTGCAAAACAGCGTGTTTTGAAGTACCATGTTGGGGAACCGCCAGGTCCTTCTGCTGCCCCCCAGACATGGGAATAGCGAGTGTAGTCTGCACTGGTGAGTGATCTGACAATGTATGGGGGGAGATGCTTAATAGTGGTGACCCACTGGGCGACCATCCTAGTTAAGAGCCAATACGCAACCAAATGCCATGGGGGTGCTGAATGGAAAGTGTAGGCCAATGCATGGATACCATGTAATCTCCAAGAGTCATGCAAGGGATATGTTTCGCAGAGAGCTCTTAGGACCCGGATGGATCGAGGTTCAGATGCCAGGGCATTGGAAGTGGTGTCTCTAGAAGGGTCCATTGGCATATTAAGATTGCCCCCAGAAGAATGTGGTCGACCTTAAAGTGATCAATATGGAAGTGGAGATCATGAAACAATTCAGTTGTCTACATTTTGGGCATAAACGTTTACCAATAAAATTGAGATTCCCAAGCAGCCCCCCACCAAAACATATCTGCCATCTCTTTCAGAATAGGATGATAGGAGGCGTAACGGAATAATGCAGACACCACCCCCCCCCCCAGTAAGTGCTGTAATTAGCAAAGTAATGATGTGGGCCCAAGCTGGATGCAAAGAAGGGCGGAACACCAGCTGGAAGGTGGGTCTCCTGAAAATAAGCCACCTGCACGCTATGTTCATTAAGGTATTGCAGTACCTGCTTGCCCTTATGGGGGTTATTGAGGCCACGTATGGTCCATGACATGAGGGTAATGTCCAGAGACTTTTTCACAACATGAGTGCTATTCACCATACGTAAGGAGCTTGTGGTCATAGTGAGTTAAAAAGGTAAGTATGTAGCTTGCATTGCGTACCATAGGAACATTTAAACATACCTTCCAATAAAAAAAAAAACACCCACCTCCCACACCCGACCTTAAACTTACAAGCAAATCCCATGTAACCCTCAAAAGGGATAATCCAAACTGAACAACAAATAATTCGGTATCAACCATGCGGGCGCAGCAACGCAACTGCGAGGTCCTCCCAGACAGCAAAGTGAAAAAGGATACAGAGCAGTGGAAATTGTTGTCATCCTATATAGCATAGGAAAGGCAATTCAGAGCTGTACAAAGTTTAACTACTTTGTGGGCCCTGCATCCAGATTTTCGTGTTCCAAGGTGACTGACCATGTCTGGATTGCCAATGTCAAAAGGCCATGGCATCACCAGGGTTGTCAAAATAGCGTGGCTTACCTTTCACCTCTACTCAAAGTCTGGCTGGATATAGCATACAATAGCGAAGGTCAAGGTCCCAGAGTGCCCACTTGAGCTCAGAAAACATCTGTCTGGCGTCCTGGGCAGCAGATGTGAAGTCAGGGAAGAGAGACGCGACAGCACCCTGATAATGTAAAGGGCCCCTTTCCCAGGTCAGGCGGAGAGTAGTGTCACGGTCCCTATGATTTAGTAGATATGCGATGACGAGGTGGGCAGGTGCTTCAGGGCCGGGCCGTGGCCCCAATGTGCAGTGTGCCCTCTCCACCACAAACGTCGAGGTGAAGCTCTGGCGGCCCAGCAGCTCTGCCAGTAGGTCCTCAACATATAGGTCCAGCCGGCCGGTGTTAGTGGATACAGCAATTCCACGAATGCGCAGGTTGCTGTGGCACCCCCTTGCCTCCAAGTCCTCATTTTTTTGCAGCTACTGTTTTTAACCTGCCCTCCACTTTCTCACAACCTTTAAGAAGCTTTGCTGTTACATCTTCTAGTGTAGAGATGCAGCTCCAAGCGGGTCTGCTGTTTACCCAGCCTGCTCCACATACTGTCAAGCCTGTCAGTCAAAGTATCTAATCTAGTGTCAGTGGCACGGAACTCAGCGCGAAGTTCTGCCATTATGTCCTCCGCGCTCACCCCCAGGGGACGCAGCGGCCATGTCGTGCGGCACCTGTTTCTCAAACGGCAACTTCTGTTGTTTCGGGTCTCCACGGCCCATGTCAAAAAGGAGGAAAGCACCCCAGTGCCATACCTAGTGCCGCAGGCACCTCCCAAACCAGCACAGCGCCACTCCCGAACTGGGCAAGGAGTCTAAAAGCGTTTTTTTTTAAGGAAACAGGAATGTGGGTGCACCACCATAGTTCAGGCAGGGCTCCTCTCCACGACCCCGGGTAGCACCAGCATACCTCCAGAGGCGGGTGGGGAGGGGAGCAAGCAGCCTTCCCTAACTAGCCCACCCCACCCCCAATTTCTAAATAAAAAAGTAAATAAAAAGCGCATTCCACTATGACTAAAGTGGCCACTTCAGCTTTTATAAGAAACAATATTTTTTTCCTAACATTTGCAAGACAGCAACTTTGATGCCTCTAAGTGTGTTTACCACACGCAATATATAGGTTTGTACTTTTGGACAGACACCCAAGGGGGTTAAGTTGCCATGAACAGTCTTTGTTTAATTTGTTCATCCTTTTGTAATATTTTGCCATCCTATTGCTTGCTTCTGCCACTTTTTTGTTGTGGGCTTGCTCTTCTACTGAAATGTTTTCCTGTCAGTGAAGATGGATGAGGTAGGAGGTATACGTTCAAAATTTTCTCAAGATTTACATGCTTAAATAATACCTTGTTGTCTGGCTAGGAATCTTCTGGTGTTAATACTTGAACAGAACTGTTTACAAATAGTTATTTAACATTGCTTCACCATGCACTATGTGCAATAAAATAAGACCTAATTATGTGTCCAGAATTCTGGCTATTGAGATCTTGATCCTGATATTTGCCCTTCCAGAGGTTTTCGTAGATTGGATTATTTTACCACATGACTACAGTAAGAAGGAATCTTCAGAACTCTTCTCCCTTCAAAATAATTTTTCTAGCATTTTTTTTATCAGTTTCTAACCTCTGAATTTTCCATCTCTCCCACTGCTGCAGACAGTAAGCCTTTTTTACTGTGTGTTGCTAGGTTTCTACACGTAATTTTCATAAGCACAGTGTGAGGGTGCCAATAAAGGCACAGTTGCTTTGTGTAATAATGGACAAGGTGATGGAGTTGGCAATGTAAATCCGCAAAGAGGCGACTGGATTGAAAACGAACATCAAAGTGATAAAAATCCAACTCACGCTCCAGATGCAATGCTTATATTACAACGGATGAAGGCTATCTAGAACTGGTGCCTATTACTTCTCCTCTGGATGATATTGAATGTTACCACTATTTTTTTTTTTAAAAGGGCTACGAAAGTTTTAAATTTGCTTATTCTGTGTGGAAAAATGTTGTTTTCTGTACAAATTAAAGAGAAATGCAGGTTGTTGGTTACGTCAATGCCATTTCTTGATTATTTGTGAGAAGGACCCACCAGGATAAAATGTCCAGTGAACTTCTTGGTGAATGTAGCAAGGCTATAAAAAAAACCTGGAAAACGCTAAATGTCACCAATACATGCCGCCTTAATCAAGCAAAGATGGAAGCAGCGGTTACTGCGGAACCCCAGAGTCCCTAGCCTCTTTCTCTGTCAGGATTGCGAATTCAACTACCATAATAAACCGGTATAAGAGACAACATTTCACAGTTTCCGTAAAGGTTACCTGAAAAGAAGAATGAACAAGCCTTACCAGTACTGAGCAATGAAGTAATTTTATCTTCTTCAGGTATGGGTTCAGCAGCTGTAAACGTCGAACAAATTAGAAATGCTACTGTTGTGAGAATATATTAGTGGCCAGGGCGGAAGTTCAAAATGATGGATACCATTCAATTGCAAAAATATATTTGTAAACATTATTTGAGTCACTTCAAACTATATAAGTTGATACAGATGGGCCAAGATCATTGTGATCTTTACCAAGCTGACCAGGTTACTCATTGTGCAAGCATTAGTATCAGCAGCGAAGTTACTATTATCAAGAAGGTAATTTTCCTCTGTTCAAGTATTACGTTAGTATTACGTATCCTATTGATATGAGCAGCCTCAAAGATAGCAGAGAGGATAAGGGAGATCTGCCAAGAGATGGAGAAGTAGCCAGCAATCTAGACAGCAAGGTTAAACAAAACAAATGTGATTTTTGTCGACTTCCAGCTCCCTGAATTTTAGTTCTTTTGGGGTGATAGGATTGGTTGAATCCAGGAGTTGATAAGCAAATGCTAAGATTTCCCACTGAAAGGCATGTGCTGGCTATTGTGAAAAAAGGCCAGGGCCTCAAATATGTGGAAAACTCCCCAAAAATGAGTCATAAGCACCTGTTGCTCTTAAACAAAATATTTTTTTTAATTACTTCAGAAAGAGGCAGTAGAAGAAATTCTGAAAAATCAGTGGAATCGAGGATTCTACTCCAGATTCTGCAACATCGTGAAGAATGCACATCTATGTTGGACCTTTCAAACTCAACAAATAGCTCAAACAAGTTTTTTCACATAGTGGCTTTGTGGGATGTTCTTTTGTAGAAACAGATTATTTATTCACTTCTTTAGACTTGTTAAACACATATTTCAATATCCCCATACTTCTCAAGCATCACAAATATCTGTCTATTGTAAATAAGCACAATTTTCAACTTTTTGTTGTTGTGTGCAGCTCCAGAATTTTCCCCAAAAGTATGTCTTCAGTTTCAACACAACTTGAACGAGCACAGCTGTTACAGGACATCCAAGAAAAAACTTTAAAGACCAGTGTTGCAGGTGTTAGCAATCCGTCACAAAAAGTCCATTTTCACTTCTACTGCAGACACTCTTTCTGAGAACCAAGGCAGTTTTTTTACACATCAGTTGAGAGAGAAAGTAAACATGCTGGCTTAATAAATTACTGTTAGAAATCCTAAAGGGTTATTGAGATGCATGTCCTCTTGCATTCACCAGTTACAACAGTATCTGTTAAGAATTAGACCAATTCAGGAAGAATTTAACTGTGGATTAAAGCTGAAAAAACTGGCATGACAAGGTAATTATTACCCTATAGATTAAATCTACTCTACAATGGTGGACATTAAACAAAATATTTTTGTGGAGCTGGCATTGAGGTCTTAACCACAGGTATTTCTCAATGCAGCTGCATTGTTTACAGGATGCAGGACTAACAAAGGATTTGTATCTAAGTGGCCTGTGTTCTCAAGAACACATATACATCTTTTAGAAATGAGAGCAGTGAGATTAGCAACGCTGCCCTAAGTACACAAAAGGGACATGATGGTATACACTAAAAATACTACCACAATATTTTATATTGGAAAAATGTAAGAATGAAATTTGTTCAACTGTCAAGGTAACCTCTGTGTCTTTGATTCTGGACTATGAAACACAGAGGCGGATATCCCTTTGGAATATCAAGAACAAGCATATGCTTTAAAAAGACATATTTAAAAGCCACATGTGGCAACTGCTCAACATACAGCTGTGCCTGGTGTTTCAAAGATGGGGTGTTAAGATGTGGCTTCTGTTTGCCATGAATCTCAACAGCAGATGTCATCTATTCAAAAGCAATTGGCCATGTTCGTGATCGAAAGAAGCTGTTTCACTCCATGGGAAAGGAAAGTTCCTGTGTGCATTTCCTCCAATACCTCTGATCCAGCAAGTGCTCCCCAATTTAAAAATGGAGCATTTCAAGTTGATCTTGATAGCTCTAGCCTGGCTCAGGCAACACTGATACTCCTAATTATAGTGGATGCCTGTAGGGAGACCAATCCAGTTGGAAGAGGATCCTCATCTTTCCTGAGACAGGGGTAAAACACTCCAGCATGACCCACATCCTGCCTTCTCAAGGCTTTGTTTGGTGAGGTTGTGATCCAAAAGAACTGCAGTCTGAAATTGAAAGCATCCAGGGCACAGTCCACTGCAAAAAGATGCTTGGGAGTTCACGGTTTCTGGCATCCTTGAAGAAAATTCAATTTGAGGCAATTCATAAAACATAAATAAAATACCTGTCATGAAAAGCTGCCTTAACTTAACTGTAAGATGTGAGTGACCTTCAAGCTTTCTCACTTGAAGAACAGTACATTTTTCCTCAATGATCACGGTAATTTCCACTATTCACCCTTCCCAAAAACTCTGCAACACCTTCTCACAGCAAGATCTCAACCATTTACAAGAACTTTGATTCCCCCCAACCCACGATTTCCAACTTCAGCTCTCACCCCCCCTAACCTCACACCCCACCCCAAGCACACACTGACACAACAATCACCACATGGATTTCACCCATCCCGCAGGCCACATCAGCCATCATGTCATCCATCCACTCTGAGGTACCCACTGACCTGTGCCCCCACCACCTGTCCAACCTCAGAACCAACCACATCAACCCGATACTTGCCAGCATCCTCAACACCTCCATCACCTTGGCAGTCTTCCTGGACAAATGGAAACGCACAGAAATCAGACCCCTCCTAAAGAAACCCTCCGCCAACCCTAGCAAACTCAAAAACTACCGACCCATCCCTCTGCTTCCCTACCCTGCCAAAGTACTTGAAAAGGTCATCAATTAACGTCTCACCAACTACTTGGAAGAAAGCAACCTACTGGACATCTTCCAATCAGGATTCCATACCAACTAGAGCACAGAGACCCCACTCATCGCCACCACGGACAACATCAGAGCACTCCTTGATTGTGGGGAAACCACTGCCCTGATCCTCCTCGACCGATCAGCTTCATTCAACACAGTCTTCCACCACACCCTGATCCACAGACTCAACATACAAGAGGACGCCCTCAAATAGATCGTCTCCTTCCTGACAGGATGCACCCAGAGCGTTTGGCTGCCTCTTCACCCCAGCACCCAAAAAATCATGTGGCGTACCCCAAGGATCATCCCTCAGCCCCACATTATTCAACACCTACATGACCTCCCTGGTTGACAGTCAGATCCCACGGACTCAAATCCGTCTCATACACAGATGATACTCAGCTCATCCTCTCGCTCACAGAAGACCTCTCCACCACCAGAACAAACTTCTGTGATGCCATGACCAGCGTAGCTAACTGAATAAAAATAAACTGCCTCAAAGTCAACTCCGACAAACGCAAGTGCTGATCTTTGGGAGAAACACATCCATATATGGGACCATAGTTGGGGGCCAGCCAAACTCTGACCCACTCCCATGGACCATGCACGTAACGTCTGCATCATCCTCAACTGCAAACTGACCTTGAAGGTGCAAATCAATGCAGTCACCTCCTCCTCCTTCCACACCCTCCGCATGCCTCGCAGAATCTTCATATGGGTCCTAGTAAACACCAGGAAAGTAGTCACCCAGGCCCTAGTCATCAGCCACCTTGATTACGGCAACGCACTCTACGCTGGTATCTCCTCCCAGCTCCTCAAGAGACTCCAAACCATACAGAACGTCGCAGCCACGCTCATCCGGGACCTCCTTTGGTGTATTTACATCACCCCTCCCTCCACCTCAGAAACCTCCAATGGCTCCCTGTCCAGAAGAGATGCCAGTTCAAGCTCCTCATGCATGCCTACAAAGCCTTACACGATCAAAGACCGGCCTACATCAACCACAGACTGTGCTTCCACCAACCCACCAGAAACCTTCACTCCTCCTCACTGGCCCGCAAGCACACACCCAGAATCTGTTGCAACTGCAGTAGTGGCTGCTCCTTCTCCTACATCACCGCCAGTTTCAGACTTCAGGAAGAAGCTCAAGACCTTGCTCTTCGGCAGACATCACACCCCAGCTACCCGCAGGGGTGACCGTGCTGTGCTCTACAAATACCGATTGATTGATTGAAGTTTAGAGCTAATCCAAGTTTAGTGTATCTGTATTCCATTTAACACCTTAAGTGCTGAGGTTTTTCCCACCGCAGTGCTGAGGCTTTTTTTTTTTGGGCTATTTGAGGTACGTCATACTTAACGTCTTCTCAGGTTTCAGGAACTAGCAGAATTGATATATATATATATATATATATATATATATATATATATATATATATATTTTTTAAACAATTTTTTTTTTTTTTACCACTGTTGTTCAACGTTTTTCTGAGTTAGTCCATTCGTCCGAATTTGTATGCTTTTAACCTCCTGTGTGTGGAAATAGGCGTGAAACTCATGGATGATCCCTGAAAGCTATGTTTCTGAAAAAAGACCAAATTCTGAATTAGGCAAGGGGTCGTTTAGGTATATCCCTCTAGGTTTTCCCAAAAACAAAAATAACTGTTGAATTAGTATTGAATATGAGTAGGAAAAAAACAGGCATTTGTGACATTTTCATCTGGAAGTTCTTGCCATGATGGTTGATTTATAAAAATGAAATACTCCTACGTCATCTGGGGGGAGCAGGGTTATAGGGCGTAGAGGTTATACAAGAACCCAAGGTACCCCGATCCAATAACAGGAGCAAAAATGAGTATAAAGGAAACCTATTTATTTCTGAAATGTACACCAGATACTGTGTTAAGGAGCAGTGGTTATTTATCGGGTACCCTTACTAGCAAGTGATTGAGAAGGCATTTTCTAAAATGTCTTTCTTGCCCACTGGGTTACATTTGGAAAGCACAAATGCAGAGAAATACAATTGATGATGATAAATGTTCTACTAATCGGTGTTCCCACACTTATCCCTATAAAAATGGTGTCTTGTGCCTGCGACACAATACACCCCACAACTAGATCTGGAGACATCATATTCTACCCAGCAGAATCTTTTTTTTTTTTTTTTTTTAAACAATGTGAACAATGTGGGTAGCAACGGTTTTGGGACCTAGCTTAGCCGCCACCAAGCTAAACCTACTATATATGAGCAGCCTTTTTGCCATTAGAACCTGGGCATTCAGTATATACTCAAGTGTTTCACATGGAATACACTCTAGCTTTTATGGGTGCTTTTAAAGAAACCAGAACAGTATAGTAACTACATGTGTAGTGTAATAATTTGTAGACCATGTTGAAATTGTACCAGTGTCAAATACATAGTGCAATAAGCAGATAAAGCAATAAATGTGCACACACGTAGAAGTGAACAGGTAACAATTTTATGTACAGGCAACCTCTTTCGTTATGCGTTTATAAATGCACACATGCAAATTAATGAAAACAGAAGTTTCTTTAACCCCTTCGCTGCCAGGCCTTTTTTTGCCTATTTGGGGCAGTTTGCGATTAGGCCCTCATAACGTTTTGTCCACATAAGCTAACCAAGCGAAATTTGCGTCCTTTTTTTCCAACATCCTAGGGATTCTAGAGGTACCCAGACTTTGTGGGTTCCCCTGAAGGAGGCCAAGAAATTAGCCAAAATACAGTGAAAATTTCGTTTTTTTTAAAAAAAATGGGAAAAAGTGGCTGCAGAAGAAGGCTTGTGGTTTTTCCCCTGAAAATGGCATCAACAAAGGGTTTGCGGTGCTAAACTCACAAGCTTCCCAGCTTTCAGGAACAGGCAGACTTGAATCAGAAAACCCAATTTTTCAACACAAATTTGTCATTTTACTGGGACATACCCTATTTTTACAATTTTATATGCTTTCAGCCTCCTTCCAGTCAGTGACAGAAATGGGCATGAAACCAATGCTGGATCACAGAAACCTAAACATTTCTGAAAAGTAGACAAAATTCT
Organism: Pleurodeles waltl; assembly: GCF_031143425.1. NCBI lineage: Eukaryota > Metazoa > Chordata > Amphibia > Caudata > Salamandridae > Pleurodeles > Pleurodeles waltl. The sequence continues at coordinate 189,519,630 of NC_090442.1, forward strand.
GAATTCAGCAAGGGGTCATTTGTGTAGATCCTACAAGGGTTTCCTACAGAAAATAACAACTGAAAAAGAACAATATCGAAATTGAGGTAAAAAAACCCATCAATTTTGCTCTACGTTTTACTCTGTAACTTTTTCCTGCAATGTCAGATTTTCGAAAGCAATATACCGTTACGTCTGCTGGACTCCTCTGGTTGCAGGGATATATAGGGCTTGTAGGTTCATCAAGAACCCTAGGTACCCAGAGCCAATAAATGAGCTGCACCCTGCAGTGTGTTTTCATTCTATACCGGGTATACAGCAATTGATTTGCTGAAATATAAAGAGTAAAAAATAGCTATCAAGAAAACCTTTGTATTTCCAAAAAGGGCACAAGATAAGGTGTTGAGGAGCACTGGTTATTTGCACATCTCTGAATTCCGGGGTGACCATACTAGCATGTGAATTACAGGGCATTTCTCAAATAGATGTCTTTTTTACACACACTCCTATATTTGGAAGGACAAAATGTAGAGAAAGACAAGGGGCAATAACACTTGTTTTGCTAATCTGTTCCCCCAAGTCTCCCGATAAAAATGATACCTCACTTGTGTGGGTAGGCCTAGCGCCCGCAACAGGAAATGCCCCAAAGCGCAACGTGGACACATCCCATTTTTTTAAAGAAAACGGAGGTGTTTTTTGCAAAGTGCCTACCTGTAGACTTTGGCCTCTAGCTCAGCCGGCACCTGGGGAAACCTACCAAACCTGTGCATTTTTTAAAACTAGAGACCTAGGGGAATCGAAGATGGGGTGACTTGTGGGGCTCTGACCAGGTTCTGTTACCCAGAATCCTTTGCAAACCTCAAAATTTGGCTAAAAAAAACCCATGTTCCTCACATTATGGTGACAGAACGTTCTGGAATCTGAGAGGATCCACAAATTTCCTTCCACCCAGCGTTCCCCCCCAAGTCTCCCGATAAGAATGATACCTCACTTGTGCGGGTAGGCCTAGTGTCCGCGACAGGAAATGGCCCAAAACACAACGTGGACACATCACATTTTTTCATAGAAAACAGTGCCTACCTGTGGATTTTGGCCAGTAGCTCAGCCGGCACCTAGGGAAACCTACCAAACCTGTGCATTTTTGAAAACTAGAGACCTAGGGGAATCCACGTTGGGGTGACTTGTGGGGCTCGGACCACCTTCTGTTACCCAGATTCCTTTGCAAACCTCAAAATTTGGCTAAAAAAACACCTTTTCCTCTCATTTCGGTGACAGAAAGTTCTGGAATCTGAGAGGAGCCACAAATTTCCTTCCACCCAGCGTTCCCCCAAGTCTCCCGATAAAAAAGATACCTCACTTGTGTGGGTGGGCCAGGTGCCTGCAACAGAATAAGGCCCAAAACTTGTAGAGATAGAGGGATAGCACAGCGAGTTTATAAGGACATTCTTTTATACATCTTTAGACTGACTCTGCTTTGGGGACCCACATAAGTGAGGTGTCTTTTTACTTGGGAGACTGAGGGGAAAACTGGGGAGTAGGAATTTTGTGCTGGAGTGGTGATCCTACTGAGAAAAGTCAGGAAAATATGCTTTTTTAAGCAAATTTTGAGGTTTACAGAGGAGTCTGGGTAAGAAAATGTTAGGGTAGCCACGCAAGCCACACCTCCCTGGACTCCTTGGAGTGTCTAGTTTTAAAAAATGTCTGGGTTTGGTAGGTTTCCTTAGATGAAGGCCACACCCAGGACCAAAAACATAGGTGGCCCCTCCCCCCCAAACACAGGTAGTTTTGTAATATATCATTTTGATGTGTCCATATACGTCCGTGATGTGCCAAACACTAAAATTGTGAAAAGAAACGTACTTAGGTTATGTGAAAAAGACCCCTCACCCACCAACCAAGTTGGTGGAATGCTTCATCATCGGGGTCCCACCCGAGGCACCTAGCGTGTCACAGGTGTCCTGCAACGCCGGATTACAGCGGAGCAGGTTTTGTCATTTTTACCACACATACTGGTTGGATTTGGCACGAGGGTGAGTGTTGGTTCAGTGGATCAAATTTTATTAACAAGAGATTTCACAAAAATGAAATGCACTGTTAATAACTGAAAGGCAAAAAAATGAACCAATGACTCACAGCTCGTGAGCTGTAAAGCCGCGACAAGGCACCAACCGCTTTGCAGTCCATTCACACACCTTTCATACATGACACGCACAAGACCATTCACACCGCCAGCCACGGGCCCAGCACATTACAACACTCACATCGACAGACCGCGCCACTCAAGGGCCCATCACTTACATACGCCCACATGCCTGATACAAGAATCACACCAGCTGATGGGAGTGTGGACTGGCGTTTGGCTGGCACCGCCAGCCAAGCGCCACCCCACGCACACCGCCAGCCAAGCGCCACCCCACGCACACCGCCAGCCAAGCGCCACCCCACGCACACCGCCAGCCAAGCGCCACCCCACGCACACCGCCTTCCAAGCCCCACCCCACGCACACCGCCTTCCAAGCCCCACCCCACGCACACCGCCTTCCAAGCCCCACCCCACGCACACCGCCTTCCAAGCCCCACCCCACGCACACCGCCTTCCAAGCCCCACCCCACGCACACCGCCTTCCAAGCCCCACCCCAAGCACACCGCCTTCCAAGCCCCACCCCAAGCACACCGCCAGCCAAGCGCCACCCCAAGCACACCGCCAGCCAAGCGCCACCCCACGCACACCGCCAGCCAAGCGCCACCCCACGCACACCGCCAGCCAAGCGCCACCCCACGCACACCGCCAGCCAAGCGCCACCCCACGCACACCGCCAGCCAAGCGCCACCCCACGCACACCGCCAGCCAAGCCCCACCCCACGCACACCGCCAGCCAAGCCCCACCCCACGCACACCGCCATCACTTTTTTTTTTTATAAATAAAGAAACCACTAACTAATTATAAAATTAGCACAAAACTACAAACACAAAAGCTCTAACTAAATACATGACAGAGATGCCAACCGTGAAACATATGAAAATATAAAACAGACAGCTTACGCTCACGGTATTTCCCAGAAGTTTTTCTTTGTGTGGTAACTTCTATAACAGCTGGGCACACACAGCCCAGGCTTTGAAGGGCATTCGGGGCAGTACATCCGGCTCTCCCTCCGGATTAATCTCCGGGCACATACTCTACATTTCTTTGTGGGCAAGTCTTTTTTGGGAGTGGGAGGAATGTGATCTGGAAAGTGCTGATCTTTCAATCTAGCCACATCCTCCACCACTTCTACTCTAGGAACTCTTGCCGCTTCCACCACAATAAGGCTTTCTATCACCGACTCCTGAAATTTAACAAATGTCATCCTTGACTCAGGTGAACAATCCTTGTATACAATAAAGACATTTAAAGTTGCCAAATGAAATAAATGTAGGGCCAACTTTTTATACCACACATAAGACTTACGAAGAGCAGTGTAAGGTTCCAACCTCTGATCTACTCTATCAACACCACCCATGTGCCTATTTTAGTCCAAAATGTACGCAGGTTTGCGCACTTCCGCAACCTGACCCCAAACAGTCACAGGGGAAAGTACTCATCATGGATGGTAGATAGCATGTACACATCCCTCCTGTCTGAAAATTTCAGAGCTACCAGCTCATTATTCCGCAAGGCACTGCACTGTCCCCTCTCAAGTTTTTTACAGACAAGCTCCCTTGGATAGCCTTTCCGGTTAGAACGGATTGTGCCACAAGCAACAGTGTCCACTCTAAACAACTCCTTGAACAACTGCACTCCAGTGTAGAAATTATCTGCGTACAAATGGTGACCTTTGTTAAACAGCCGTCTAGCAAGTTCCTACACAATTTTTTCGATAACTCCAAAAGTGGCCGGACAACCAGGAGGGTCAATACTGGAATCCCTACCAGTGTAGAACCAGAAATTATACACACATCCTATACTGCTTTCTGACAGCAGATACAATTTAATCCCATACCGTGCCCTCTTACTAGGAATGTACTGCTTAAAAACTAAACTCCCCTTGAAAAGGACCAAAGACTCGTCCACACATATCTGTTTGCCTGGAACATAGACCTCTGACGGGACACACAAAAAAATGGACCCGGGGGGGATGGGCGACCCTTGCCCAACGCGTCGTCCCCAAAATACAAATCTAACAAAATCCCTGGTGTCTAGTGGATTTCCCTTCCACCCCCGCCTTGGGGGGGGGGGGGGGTAGGGTGGTGCACAGGGGGGGCGCGCTAGCGCCCCCCCAGTTCCCATGCCTTGGACGAGGTGACCTCGTCCAAGGCACACAGGAACTGTAGCCTTGGACGAGGTCACCTCGTCCAAGGCACAGAACAGGTTGAGCTCAGTGGGTGAATGGCAAAACTACATCCCTCTCCATCCCCAAACCACACATCCTAAAACCTAAAAAATCTTGTTTCTTTCCAGTTGATGAAATGGGGCATGATCTCATCCAGTTTCCTGGCTGGTATCTAATAAATTTGATGGCATTGTTTAGCATGGAAATGTGTCTGAAAGACCTGTATTCTGGAAGATATTTTCCTGTGTTTGCCTTTGTCTCATAATCTTTGAAGAGGGAAGTCTGCATGAGTGGCAAAATGTTTGCCCACTCCAGCCATTGAACTATTTTTGCTGAGGCAAACTGCTGATTTGGAAAACATCGCTATACAGTTAGTTTCCTATCAGAAGCATTAGTAAAGGGTCAACAGTGGTTGCAGGATGTCCACACTTACAGGTAATAATTGTAATCGTATGAAGTTGAATTTTGACATTTGGGTGCCCTGCTTCACTCCCTCTGCAGTGCCATTTCTCTTTTTTAAACCCCTCAGAGTAGTACCAAAAGCAACCGGACACCTGTACATTTACATGTTATTTCTGCCTGGAAGCACTCACCCAGTATTCTTGCAACTAAGACCTCACCTTTCCTGCTCTGCCCCCTACACATAGCCCTCTCCCACCTACATTGTTACATATACAATTTTACTTCTCTTCTTTCCAGAATAGCCCCAACTTGGAACCAATAAGACACTAGTCTAGACATTAGTAAATATTGTGTGCCTTTAAATGTTCCCATGTCTCCCTCTTATTGGTTATATATAAGGTATAATGCTTAGGATCTGTCTCCAGCTCTCTGGAAGAAGAGTGTAGCCCCCACCCCCTAATTATCCCTTGACCCCTGATGGGTGCAAACTGTTACATAAGGCACAGTTTCTTGATGTGAGATGTTTACCCTGCTGCTCTGGTGCCTCTTCTGGACTGCTAACTTTCTCAAGTCAATTAATAACCTCAACAATAACCTTAACAATTAAATATATGGTAGAACCTTTCCCGCTTGCAAGAGAAGTGGAAATGCAGGAGCTCCCCAGGAGGATGTGGGATCTTCTACCATGGCGCGTTTGCCTACCAAGTGATTCAGCAGAAGGGTTAGGTTTCAGTCGTTTTGAGCTTCTTTACGGACACACGGTGCGAGGTCCACTCACCTTAGCCAGAGAAGCGCTGTAGGGAAACGAGGTCTACAAAGAAGGATGTGGTGCAGTATGTGATTGACCTCAGAAAGTTGGTGGCGCAATTCATGAGTCAGACAAAGGAGTCCTTCGGGCCAGCCAAGCACTGATGATGGAATGATATGACTAGAATGCTACATTGACTGGGTATCAGGAAGACCAGAAGATGTTGGTGCTAAAGCCTTTTTTCCCAGGGCTTTGGAGGAGGTATGGTGTGGGCAACGTAAGCTAGTGCAGAAGGTTTCTGAAGGTAACTGCTTGGTTGGACACAGGTCCCATAGAGAACCAGAGACAGTCTTGCATGTGATCAGGCTATACTCTTGCCTCCTGAGAAATTAGGCTGTGAATGTCATGGCTATGGCAGAGAAAGTAGATAAGGAGAGTGGTCCCTACCTGACTTGCTGCAAATTGACATGAAGGATGGCACTGTGGAAGGGGTTCAAGTAGCCTCAAAATTAATGCCTAAGCAACAGAGGGAATGTAAAGAGATTTTGGTATGGGTTGCCAACCTCTTCTCTCGGATTCCAGGATTGACACCTGTGTGCATGACTGACATGAGTGACAGTCTGCCAGTGAAGGGCAGGATGTACAGAATGGCTGACCCTGTTCGGGGATGCGTTAAGGCTGACGTTGCCAAAATGTTGGACCTAGGGGTCATGAAGAGATCTCAGTCTGTAGGCTAATCCTGTGGTTCCAGGATCTACTCACTTAGGAGTCTGTGTGGACTACCAAGCCCTCTACAAGAAAACCAAAATCAATGCCCACCCAGTTCTTGTCAATCAGTTAGGTGCTGCAAAGTACTTGAGCACCTTGGATCTGACCAGTGGATATTGGCAGATCACTTTGGCACCAAACATATGACTTCATTTTTTACTCCAGAGGGGCTATGTCAGTTCAGGATGATGCCCTTTGGGATGAACAATGGTCCTATTGCTTTTCAGCATATACTGAACCATATTCTTGCATGGCTGGAACAGTGGCCTACCTGGATTCCATTGTGGTGTTCAGCAGTTCATAGCAGGACCACCTGAGGCACCTAAAACAGGTGTTGGCTAGGATACAGGAGGCAAAACTGACCATCAAAGCAACCAAGTGTTCGGTGGGGTAGTCCTCCATAGTCTACCTTGGTTATGAGGTGCGGAATGCCAGTTGAATAACAAGATATACTTTGTGATGGAGCGGAAAGGTGCCTACTACTCAGACTGAAGTGCTGACCTTTTTAGGACTCATCCGCTATTAGAGTAACTTTGTGGTGAACTATGGAAGTATAGTTGCCCTATTGACTGCTTTGACCTCCAAGAAGCAGCCCAGAGAAGTGATATGGACTGAGGAGTGTCTAAAAGCACTTGCAGAACTGAAAAGGCACTATGTCCTGCACCTGTAATGAAAGGACCTGCGTATAGCCAGCCTTTCATTGTACAGACGGATGGATGCTGTTAGTTCCTCTCTCTCTCTGCCTCATCCTGACCTGACCGTTGTGACAAAAAGATGATGCTTTCTTAATCTTTGTAACACTGCTCAACATGTTTCACGTGTGTCCTTGGAGCCAAAACCTTCAGCATCCACAAGCAACTCAGACACTGGTGCAAGCACTGTCGAGCAGATCCTCCACAAACTGCAAGAGATCAATGCAGAGTAGAAACACCTGGTCATTCATCTCCATATGAGCCGGATCCTTCCCCACCCTTGGGAATCTACTGCTGCTCCAGCTCCCAAACAGCAGCTGTCCTTTGAGGAATCTTTTGACGTTCCAGCAAAGCAGCACAAAAAGGATAAGGCGACTGGCCCTTTACCCCACTCTCAACCATCCCCTCACCCTGCTCCTCAGCTTTCTCCTTTCCCACCTGCTTCTCCAGGAGACCCCCTTGATATTACACCACAGGGAATCTTCTCATTCTGGCATAGGCAGGAAATGATACATATGACATTCCCCACATGATGACCCATGAAACTCGTATGATGAGAGATACACTTGGGTACGCAGCCCCTGACCTGAACTCTGGAGAATTAGACATCCTATCAGGAGCTGGTGGGTAGTGCCGCCCTTTTTCACAAGGTGGACCGTCATACAGAGCCCTTATAGGAGAACCTCTTCTTTTGAAAAACTCCTCACTGCTATACTCAATACCTTCTCATGCTTAAGGGCGTATTACGCCACATGCCTGACATTTAAGGACCCCGTCCGAGTTAGGGTCAGAACACCAGGGGTAGACAAGAAATATAAAGCTTCCCCAGTGGACCCTATTTATATTAGTGGACAAATGACACCCAACTCCATAGTTGTCACTTCGGCTCATAAACGGACCAACTCCCTGGCCAGTAAGATTCCCTGCCTCGCCAGAAAGAAAGCAAGCCCATAGATGCTGCAGGCCAAAGGGAAGCTACGCAATGCGCCAACCAATAATTATTGCCAATTCTGACTTCCGCTAACATTAGATAGAGATTTCTAATTGCAGATTTCATACCTTAGAATTCCCCTGTGTCAGACTGGATCCTGAGATTTTTCTTCGACCTGTAACCTTGCGTGTCGGCAGGTGGCGTCGGTCGACTCTGCACGTCTCGTTGGCATTGTGTTTCCCATGATGATGTTGCAGTTGTATATAGGTGCCACCACGGCATGCTGACATCAGTTCTTTTCTTTCCGTGCCAGCCTACTCGCAGATCCAGAGAAGAGCTACCCTCAGTTGTTTTTTTGACTGACTTTGACCTGACCGTTTTGATTTATTTTTTTTTTTACACTTTTTTTGTTGCGTTGAGGATGTCAGCTGTCATGTAAGACCGGTTTCAAGACCTGTACCTGCATGATGTCAGTGACAGATCCGCACCTCATGTGCTTGTGGTGTCTGGAGAGCGACCACGACCCGAAGTCATGCTCCGAGTGCCGGGTCATGAACCTGAAAGTTTTGAGGGCGCAGTCCCTAAAGCTCCTGGCGGCCCGGTGCTCCCAGTCTTGCTCGAGGGGGAAGGTCACAAGACCACTCGGGGAGCCATCACCACTCTTCTTCATCCCACTCTAAGTCCGTGGGACACTCTGGTCACAAGAAGTCTAATTTACCCTGTCACTCAGACTATGAGACGCAGGAGGATTGTCAACTCTCTAAGCGTCCATCCTTAGAACCTGCTTCTGGGTCGGCTCCAAGCCTCCCCGAATTTCCAGTAGCAGGAGCTCCCTCTGCCCAACTCAAGGAGTTTTATGAGGCCATGCACCTCATTTTCAGGCAGACCGACCCATCTGCGATGCCTTTGGGCCCAGTAGGGCCAGAGGGGGTTCCTCTCCGGTGGCTCCTGAGGGTCCCTCAGGATCAGTTACCAGTGCCAACACGACCTTCTCCAAAACTGGCAAAGACATTGATGCTTCCAGCGTGGTTGGGCCCATGATCGATGTCGACCCCATACTTGTACCCGACTCCAACCGAAGCTGGAGTGACATTGCTAGATGTTGGTTCCATCTTCGTTTGGGCATACATTCCCCAGGTTGGACACTGACCCTTATTGTTATGGGTACAGGTATGGGGAACATGTGGAGTGGTCACTGAACCTTTTAGAATTCCAGCTGGAAGACCCGGGGGACTGGGCACAGGAATTGGGTGAAGCTAGTGGTCTGTATACTTCTCCTGGCGCTAGCATGCTTTCTCCCCATACTGTAGATACAGAAGAGGGAGCGTTGTATTCCATGGTGGTGAGAAGGGAGACTGAGGTCTTCAGCCTTGAGCTATTTTCTGTGGCAGTCAGGACTAACTACCTGATTGAGGGGCTTCAGCCTGGGGCTTCCACCCCAGAACCCCTCTTAACATTTAACAAAGTCCTCACTGATGTCCTACTAAGCCCCTGGTCCCAACCTAGCACAGGGGTTCATCTGAACAGGACAATCATCCGCCACCATTGGGTTGCGCTGAACGACCCTAAATTCCTGACCCAACACCTTACCCCTGAGAGTCTTGTCATCCAGGCTTCTTCTTCATTGGGTAAGTAATCAGAGACTGGATCGAATTGGAAAGAAACTGTTCTCTTCCTCCAGTCTGGCATTGTGGTCTGTGAACATCGCCTTCCTTTTGGGTGGCTCTTCCCATACTTATGAGATACGGTTGCGCAGGTTCTGCCGAAGGTCCTGGAAGGGTCCCGGGCCGTTCTCTCTCAAGCCGTTGGTGACGGGAGAGAAGCCGCCAAGTTTACAATACGTTGTGGGCTGGATATCACCGACTCACTGAGTAGATCGGTTGCGTCGACAGTGGCCTTACTGTTGAGGATGTCTAGCTTTTCAGGTGATGTCCTGCAAACATTCATGGCCATGCACTTCGATAGCACCCATCTCTTCGGAGACAAAGCAGACTCATCGCTCGAGTGCTTTAAGGACTACCCCTTGGTCTCAGTCCGCTCTTCGCCCCTTTTGTGGCTACGGAAAGGCACCGAACTGCATCCCTTTCACACCAGCCACTGAGTCACGCATGCTGCTCAGCCTCTGCGTGGCCACAGATGTGGAATCCAACATGCTCCTGGATCAGGGAGCCAGAGGTCTAACCAGTCCACCACTGTCCCCGCTGCAGCCTCCAATCCTTCCTAGTCTGTCACTCCATCCTCGACCAGTTGGAGGCAGGATTCGCCATCACCTGCCCCACTGTGAATCCATCACTTTTGACCGGTGGGTTTTGCAAATAGTCCGAAGGGGCTACTCTCTCCCTTTCGAGACTACCCCTCCGGCCATGCCTCCATCTTATGACCAGATGATGGAGGATCACTTGCCACTTCTCTGTGAGGATGTTACAGCTCTCTTGGCCAAGGGAGCCATACAGAGGGTCTCTATGCCAGAAGTAGGTTGTGGTTGTTTTTCCCACTACTTTCTGGTGCCCAAAAAGGACAAGGACCTTCGCCCTATTCTAGACCTCCGGTCCTTCAATTTCCTTCTCAGAAAGAAGTTCAAAATGCTCACTCTTGCTCAGGTCCTATTTGCCCTGGAGACTGGGTGGTAGCGTTGGACTTGCAGGACGCCTTCTTCCACATTCCCGTCCTGACTGCTCACAGATGTTACTTGTGGTTTGTGGTAGGTCACAAGCATTTTCAGTTTACCGTGCTCCCCTTTGGCCTTACCAGCGCCCCACTGGTGTTCACAAAAGTGATGGAGGTGGGCAGAGTTCATCTGCACTGGCTAGGGGTTTCAGTCTTCCTCTACCTCGACGACTGGCTGTTGAAGGTGAGCTTGCCCCAGGCAGTCTCCTCCCAACTTCAGAGTACAGTGAACCTCCTACATTCGCTGGGGTTCACTATAAACGTGCTGAAGTCACACCTGACTCTCCCTCTTAGACGTCAGTAAAGAAAATAACCCACCTCCTAGAAAGGTTCCAACAAGAATCCTAAAGAATTAAACAGCGTTGAGCATAAAGTATATACATGTAAATAAAAACTGAACTATATCCAACAAACTAAAGAATATTTTTATTGATGAAGACATCAAAATATATATATACATATATATATATATGTTCGATGGCATGTGTAGCTGCAGATACACATGCTGTGCACAGTCCGCCGTCTGGTGTTGGGCTCGGAGTGTTACAAGTTGTTTTTCTTCAAAGAAGTCTTTTCGAGTCACGAGACCGAGGGACTCCACCAATTTCGATTCCATTGCGCATGGGCGTCGACTCCATCTTAGATTGTTTTTTTTCCGCCATCGGGTTCGGACGTGTTCCTTTTCGCTCCATGTTTCGGGTCGGAAAGTTAGTTAGAATCTCGGAAAAAAACATCGGTATTGTTTGCGTTCGGTATCGGGTTAGTTACAACAAATCGACACCGAATTTTGAAGAGCTCCGGTGGCCGTTCGGGGTTTTTTCGATCCCCCGTCGGGGCCTGGTCGGCCCGGCCACGTGCGACTTCCAGGCTGATGGAACGGACCCCATTCCGCTTCTGCCCAAAATGCCATAACAAGTATCCGTATACGGATCAGCATCTGGTCTGTAATTTGTGCTTGTCCCCCGAGCACAAGGAGGATACTTGTGAAGCCGGTCGAGGAAGACGCTGAGAGACCGAAGAGCCAGGAGACTACAAATGGCGTCCATGCCGACAGGTTAAGAACGTTTCGAGGAGGAAGAAGCTTTCTCCATCCACGAGTCGGATTCTGAAGAACTCGACGCCGAAGAAACAACCAAAACCGTGAGTAAGACGTAGAAAATCAAGACTCACGAGAAGTCCACAAAAGCCCAGGGGACGCCACCGCCAACAGGCCATGGCTTAACCCGAACACTAGGTGACCGATCCAAGGCACCGAAAAAGGGCATGCTGGTGTCGAAGTCATCCGACTCCGGTCGAGATACCGCCACACAGCAACCTCGGAGCCAAGACAGCGGCTCCGAGAAACTTCGACACAGAGACAGCGGCACCGAAGAATTTCGGCACCGAGACTCCACGCCGAAAACAAAGAAGGTTTCTTCGGAGCCTAAAAAGACTTCTGAAAAGGTTTCGGTTCCGAAACATCCAGCCTCGGAGCCGAAAACTAGTTCCTATACAGAGGAACAAGGATTAACCTCCCAATTACATAGATTTGGAGAGGAGCTTCAAGCTGTAGAGCCTGACTACACGCAAAGAAGGCTTCATATTCACGAGGACACAGGGAAGATCACCACTCTTCCCCCAATCAGGATAAAAAGGAAACTTGCCTTTCAACAAGGGGACAAGCAACCACAGGCAAAGGTGGCAAAGAAAACAACCCCACCACCTTCCCCACCACCATCAACACATGCATCACCAGCAACAACTCCACCACTGATGCACTCACCAGCTCATACCACAATGAGTCAGGATGATCCCGATGCATGGGACCTTTACGATGCTCCAGTGTCTGACAACAGCCCAGACTCCTATCCTACAAAACCCTCACCACCTGAGGACAGTACATCCTACACACAGGTGGTCGCAAGGGCAGCCGAATTTCACAACGTCACCTTACATTCTGAACCAATTGAGGATGACTTTAACACCCTATCCTCCACCCATAGCCAGTACCAAAGCCTTCCCATGCTCCCAGGAATGCTAAGACATTCAAAACAAATATTTAAGGATCCAGTTAAAGGCAGAGCCATAACTCCAAGGGTGGAGAAAAAGTACAAGCCACCGCCATCAGATCCAATCTATATTGCAACACAACTAACACCAGACTCAGTAGTTGTCGGGGCAGCTCGTAAGAGAGCCAACTCTCATACCTCAGGAGACGCACCACCTCCAGACAAGGAGAGCCGCAAATTTGATGCTGCGGGAAAAAGGGTTGCAGCACAAGCAGCAAATCAATGGCGTATTGCCAATTCACAAGCACTTTTGGCAAGATACGACAGAGCTCATTGGGATGAAATGCAACATTTCATCGAACATTTACCCAAGGAGTTCCAAAAAAGAGCGCAGCAGGTGGTGGAAGAGGGACAAAGTATCTCAAATGATCAGATACGGTCTTCCATGGATGCAGCAGATACAGCTGCAAGGACAATAAACACTGCAATCACAATACGAAGGCACGCATGGCTGCACACTTCAGGGTTCAAGCCGAAAATCCAACAAGCTGTGCTCAATATGCCATTTAATGAACAGCAATTGTTTGGGCCGGAGGTAGACACTGCCATTGAGAAACTCAAAAAAGACACCGATACAGCCAAAGCCATGGGCGCACTCTACTCCCCGCAGAGCAGAGGCACATTTCGGAAAACCCCTTTTCGGGGAGGGTTTCGAGGTCAATCCACAGAAACCACAACCTCACAAACAAGGCCTACTTACCAGGGTCAATATCAGAGGGGAGGTTTTCGGGGACAATATAGAGGGGGCCAATTCCCAAGAAATCGAGGAAAATTCCAAGGCCCCAAAACTCCTCAAAATAAACAGTGACTCACAAGTCACACAACCCCATCACATAACACCTGTGGGGGGGAAGACTAAGCCAATTTTCCAAACATTGGGAGGAAATAACAACAGACACTTGGGTCTTAGCAATTATCCAGCATGGTTATTGCATAGAATTTCTCCAATTCCCTCCAAACGTCCCACCGAAAACACACAATATGTCAAAACAACATATAGATCTTCTAGGACTAGAAGTTCAAGCATTGCTACAAAAGGACGCAATAGAATTAGTACCAAATCTACAAAAAAACACAGGAGTTTACTCACTGTACTTTCTAATACCCAAAAAGGACAAAACTCTGAGACCAATACTAGATCTCAGAACACTAAATACCTACATCAAATCAGACCACTTTCACATGGTCACGTTACAAGACGTAATCCCACTACTCAAACAGCAAGACTACATGACAACATTAGATCTAAAAGATGCGTATTTCCATATACCAATACATCCTTCACACAGAAAATACCTAAGGTTCGTATTCCAAGGAATACATTACCAATTCAAAGTGTTGCCATTCGGAATAACAACTGCGCCAAGAGTTTTTACAAAATGCCTGGCAGTAGAGTAGTAGCTGCACATATCAGAAGGCAGCAAATACATGTGTTCCCGTACTTAGACGACTGGTTAATCAAAACCAACACGCTAAGACAGTGTTCACAGCACACAAAATATGTCATACAGACCCTTCACAAGCTAGGTTTCTCCATCAACTACGCAAAGTCACACCTTTTGCCGTGTCAAACACAGCAATACTTAGGAGCGACAATCAACACAGCAAAAGGGATTGCCACTCCAAGTCCACAAAGGGTTCAAACATTTCACAAGGTAATACAGGCCATGTATCCAACACAAAAGATACAAGTCAAAATGATAATGAAACTCCTAGGCATGATGTCTTCATGCATAGCCATTGTCCCAAACGCAAGATTGCACATGCGGCCCTTACAACAGTACCTAGCATCACAATGGTCACAAGCACAGGGTCAACTTCTAGATCTGGTGTTGATAGACCGCCAAACATACATCTCGCTTCTATGGTGGAACAGTACAAATTTAAACCGAGGGCGGCCTTTCCAAGACCCAGTGCCACAATACGTCATAACGACAGATGCTTCCATGACAGGGTGGGGAGCACACCTCAATCAACATAGCATCCAAGGACAATGGGACATACATCAGAGGCAGTTTCACATAAATCACTTGGAACTGTTAGCAGTATTTCTGGCGCTGAAAGCATTTCAACCCATAATAACCCAAAAATACATTCTTGTCAAAACAGACAACATGACAACAATGTATTATCTAAACAAACAAGGAGGGACACACTCGACACAGTTGTGCCTCCTAACACAAAAAATATGGCATTGGGCGATTCACAACCACATTCGCCTAATAGCACAATTTATTCCAGGGATTCAGAACCAGTTGGCAGACAATCTCTCTCGAGATCACCAACAAACCCACGAATGGGAAATTCACCCCCAAATACTAAACAATTACTTTCAAATTTGGGGGACACCTCAAATAGATCTATTTGCAACAAAGGAAAACTCAAAATGCCAAAACTTCGCATCCAGGTACCCACAAGATCAATCCCAAGGCAATGCTCTATGGATGAACTGGTCAGGGATATTTGCGTACGCTTTTCCCCCTCTCCCTCTCCTTCCATATCTAGTAAACAGGTTGAGTCAAAACAAACTCAAACTCATACTAATAGCACCAACATGGGCAAGGCAACCTTGGTACACAACACTACTAGACCTTTCAGTAGTACCTCATGTCAAACTACCCAACAAACCAGATCTGTTAACACAACACAAACAACAGATCAGACATCCAAATCCAGCATCTTTGAATCTAGCAATTTGGCTCCTGAAATCCTAGAATTCGGACACTTAGACCTCACACAAGAATGCATGGAGGTCATAAGACAAGCTAGGAAACCTACCACTAGACACTGCTATGCAAATAAGTGGAAAAGATTTGTGTATTACTGCCACAATAATCAAATTCAGCCATTACACGCATCTCCAAAAGATATAGTAGGATATTTACTACATTTGCAAAAATCAAATCTAGCTTTCTCTTCGATAAAGATACATCTCACCGCAATATCAGCTTACCTGCAAATTACTCATTCAACTTCACTATTTAGAATACCAGTCATTAAAGCTTTTATGGAAGGCCTAAAGAGAATCATACCACCAAGAACACCACCTGTTCCTTCATGGAACCTCAACATTGTCTTAACAAGACTCATGGGTCCACCTTTCGAGCCCATGCATTCTTGTGAAATGCAATACTTAACGTGGAAAGTTGCATTTTTGATTGCCATCACATCTCTAAGAAGAGTGAGTGAGATTCAAGCATTTACCATACAAGAACCATTTATTCAAATACATAAAAATAAAGTAGTTCTCAGGACAAATCCAAAATTTTTACCAAAGGTTATCTCACCGTTCCACTTAAATCAAACAGTAGAATTACCAGTGTTCTTCCCACAACCAGATTCTGTAGCTGAAAGAGCACTACATACATTAGACATCAAAAGAGCACTAATGTACTACATTGACAGGACAAAACTAATTAGAAAAACAAAACAACTATTTATTGCCTTTCAAAAACCTCATACAGGAAATCCAATTTCAAAACAAGGCATTGCTAGATGGATAGTTAAGTGTATTCAAACCTGCTATCTTAAAGCAAAGAGAGAGCTGCCTATTACACCAAAGGCACACTCAACCAGAAAGAAAGGTGCTACCATGGCCTTTCTAGGAAATATTCCAATGAACGAAATATGTAAGGCAGCAACATGGTCTACGCCTCATACATTTACCAAGCACTACTGTGTAGATGTGTTAACTGCACAACAAGCCACAGTAGGTCAAGCTGTACTAAGAACATTATTTCAAACTACTTCAACTCCTACAGGCTGAACCACCGCTTTTGGGAAGATAACTGCTTACTAGTCTATGCACAGCATGTGTATCTGCAGCTACACATGCCATCGAACGGAAAATGTCACTTACCCAGTGTACATCTGTTCGTGGCATTAGTCGCTGCAGATTCACATGCGCCCACCCGCCTCCCCGGGAGCCTGTAGCCGTTTAGAAGTAGATCTTCAGCATTTGTACATTTGTAAATATATTACTTTAACCTTTATTATGTACATACGTATTCATTCCATTGCATGGGCACTCTTACTAGCATACACAACTCCTACCTCACCCTCTGCGGGGAAAACAATCTAAGATGGAGTCGACACCCATGCGCAATGGAATCGAAATGGGAGGAGTCCCTCGGTCTCGTGACTCGAAAAGACTTCTTCGAAGAAAAACAACTTGTAACACTCCGAGCCCAACACCAGACGGCGGACTGTGCACAGCATGTGAATCTGCAGCGACTAATGCCACGAACAGATGTACACTGGGTAAGTGACATTTTCCATATATATATATATATATATATATATATATATATATATATATATATATATATATATATATATATATATATATATGCTTTAAGGATAACATTTAGAGATCTCACATACCCTTATTCATACTCGGATATACCCCACACATGCATCACTAAAAGATAAAAAGAAGAATATAGAAAATAATCCGTGCTCATGTCCTTGAAATATAACACCAAAGAGGGCTCAGAAGTCCATAATGTCCTTTATATGTACAATAATTTGAATATAATCAAAATGAGATCCATTGACTGGGATATCTTTGATGATATCTATTTGTTGTTTCCTTTTAATATAGTCCTTTACTTTGTAGATTGTGGACATCTTGCATATAAAGTTCCAGCTCCTCCTAGTGCAAAGGCGTGCCGACGTACGTTTCGGTGTAATATGACCACCAGGTCACACACCTTCCTCAGGGCACCAATGTAATATCCAAATCTCGTTAAAATGTACAGAAAGAGATCCCATCCATAAAGTCAAACTCTAAATAAATTGATAAACAATCAATAAGAATGCTCAATCTCAAAAGTAGATTGTGCAATTGCATCACACCCCCAGTGTGACGATTAGACCACAGACATACGTTAGAAACGTTATCGTCTACCCTCTGTTAATTATGAAAGCTTGTGTCCTATTAAATATGCACGCAACACCCTAGCGTGCATACACCTAGATTAAAAACCGAATAAAACTAATCAAGAAACAGATAAGAAACCAAATGTGCTCCCATAGAAGTAAAAAGATGAAACAAAGAAACCTCAGCCAATAATACTATGGAAGCTCACCTACTAATATCTTTTCATCTGTATATTGTGTAGAGACGGGCACAGCGAATATCCTATATCGCTGGGCTAATTACATGAGAGAAATATCAAAATAGATTTATCTAGGAAAAAAGGGGAATAAGGCGAATGAGCTGTAAACATGTGACTGATTACTACGCTGTCTCCATTAATAAAGGAAGATGCAATTGAAAGACTCCTTAGCCCCTGTACGGCTCAGATATGCTAAAAAGATTGTAAACTGGGTAAGCTTTGCAAAAATTTTCCACAGTCTGCTACTAAAATGTATATAGGAAAGCTGTACTGACTCATCTAAGAGTCTGTAGTTACTAATAATGTAACTGAGCATTCACTTGTAGGGCAGTGCCCTCCAGGGCTTATATGCGCAATAGATTATCTGAAGTCTCTCGAAAAATTCATATTATTTTCAAAATCATCCGACCATGTAATGCTGGCTACACTCACCAACTTGCATCTTCCATGGCCTCTGACTGTCCCATGTTGGAATACGATGCATGTCTCTTTCCGTGTGAAAACAGCTAATGATTTATTCCGAAAGACGTGTGGTCCGTAGACTCACACAGCCGCAATCCAAAGTGTCTTCAGGATTCAACTGTGTCCTGGTCCCGTAAATACGTGCATCCTTCCAACGCCACTGACAAAGGACTATTCCGGCAAGATAGATGAAAACGTCAGCCCAACTGCGGCCGCCATCTTGCAAAAGGGACATTAGTTAACTATTGTCTATGTCCCTATAGGAAAAGACACCCCACACTGAGAAGTCTGATCTCAGTGTAGAACCCAAACTTTTCCACAGTATTAAAAATATCTAAATCATTATCAAGATAGATAATCAATTCAGTGGTATGTCTTCTTGAGAAAGTCAGCACATTCCCAGGAATTAGTTAATGGGGGAGAGGTGAGACAAGAACTAGATGATTTCAATAGTACTGTCTCTAAAATGCATTTTCCCATGGATTTCTGTCGTTGAGGCCCCTCTCCACTGTGTTCAAGAAAAAGATCCAGAAAACCTCTTGTTTCCTTCTATATGCATCTGAATCTGTGCATTTTAGTGGATCAATTTTTTCTAGGATAATCCATTTAAGATCACTCTCTGTATGTTGTTGTGCACTGCAATGAAAGACAAGGGGGGCTTGGAGTTTAAGATTCCTTATAGCTGATTTGTGTTCACTGAATCTAGTTCTGAATTCTCTTCCAGTTTCTCCCACATAGCCCAAATTACAAGGACAGAGAATGCAGTAAATAACATTGCTACTCCTACAGTTGGTAGGACGCTCATCGGAGTTGTTCTGGACACAATGCATTTTCAGGCCTATACTTCCAAAAAGTGAATCCAGGATATTCAGGGTATGATATTGATGTTTTAGCCTCAATACTAGATTTCGGGGACAATGACTCTAAGACTGCAGGGCCTCATGTCTTCCTGCATCCTGCTGGTGACACATGCCATATGTCATATGTGGGCTCCGTAGTTGGACCTGATGTACCAGTGGGCACAGCATCAGCGGAATCTCTCCGACATGGTCCAGATCTCGGAGGGGACTGTGCAAGATATGCGGTGATGGCTTTCGAATTGCGATTGGGTCAAAGGCAGATCCCTCACCCATCCTGATCTCACAGTAGTGACAGATGTGTCACTGCTGGGATGGGGCAGCCACGTGGGGGACACAGAGATCAGCGGTCTCTGGTGGTGTTCAAGCTCCAGATCAGTCTTTTGGTGCTCAGGGCGAACAGCCTTGCATTGAAGGCATTTCTTCCCTCTCTCTAAGGGAAAGTGGTACAGGTGTTCACCGACAACACCACGACCATGTGGTACCGCAACAAGCGGGGCAGAGTGGGGTCGTGGATCCTCTGTCAAGACGCTCTTCGCATCTGGACATGGCTGGGACACCAGATCATTTCCCTGGTGGCTAAACATCTGCCGGGCTTTCTGAACGCCAGAGCAGATGAACTCAGCCGTCAATGCCTGGTCGATCACGAATGGCGTCTCCATCTGGAGGTGGTGCAAGGTCTCTTTCAGTAGTCTGTTTGCCTTGGCAGAGAACACACAATGTCAGCTATTTTGCGCATTGGAGTTTCCAAGGCAGCACTTGTTGGCAACACTTTTCGTCTCGAGTGGATCTCAGGCCCACTTTATGACTTTCTGCCAATACCAATTATGCCCTAAGTTCTGAAAAAGATCAAGAATGACCGGGCCCAAGTAATCCTTGTGGCTCTGGACTGAGAACGAAGAGTATGGTATCTCGAGCTTCTAAGCATGGCCATCGATCCTCTGATCAGACTGCCCCTTCAGGAGGATGTTCTGTCGTAGCAGCAGGGAACCCGGTTCTCCACCTGAACATCTCCAGTCTCCACCTCCTTACGTGGAGATTGAACGGCGGCAGTTGACAGCCTTCGACCTTCTGCCCATAGCCTGCAGTGTTATCTTGGCAGCAAGTGTCCCTCCCAAAAAAAAGTGAGAGGGCCCTCCTGAACCTATCACCCAGGGAACAGGGCACCGTGAACAAAGAAAAGGAAAAAAATCCCCAAAGTATACAACCACCAATCAATTCACCCTTTACTCCAATCATAAACATACAGTCACATACACTAAACACTGCAGTGATGAATATTAAACAAAGGAATCAGTAAAAAAAGAAAATTACATTTAATGAAATAATCCCCAAAATAATGTATTCAATCCATCAAATACAACATTCTACCCACAACGTATGAACATAAAAATGTTAGATAAAAGCCTGGACTTTTAAAAACACCAAACATGTAAGGGAATTAAAAAGCATCTGTTTCATCTGATGTCTTAAGGCTGTCCCAAATTTGGTATGTACAGGCCAATCAATTTCTGCGCACAGTCTCTATTTGAATTTAGGCCCGTTCCAATGGGTCCAGCAGTCCCATTAGCGTTGACGCCTTTCGGTGGTCATATCAAGATTCTTCCACCACCTTCTTCAGGACAAATAAATATGGTCCCAACATATATTGATCAAATCTATACAGGGATAAAAAAAAAAACATATACATAAATCTCCCATATGTTTCATATCCCCATCCTCTGTAAGACCGCTCCAGTGCAGATATATCTCCATTAAAAATCCCATCCCTTATCCCTCGAACTATAAAAGGAAAAAATTCCTGATTCCTTTGATATGAGAATCTCACAAGAGTGTTCACTGCAAATTATTCACCAGCTAAATACAACTTATAAAACCCAATTATGCTCATTATCAAACCTATGCTCTTACCTGCATCCAACATATATCAGACAGGGCACTGCTAACAATTCATTACAAGTCCATAATCCTATTTCCGTCTTGCATTTCGTTCCAAGATATTCAGAAAAGTGTAAGATTTCTATATAGGTGAGAACACATTCAAGTGAATCATTGTTAGGGTTCTATCCCTTAATCATATCAATTCACTCATCAAGTCAAAAATGTTCTATTGTGCTGTCCATTGTGAATTTATCCACGACCTGCATATTCCCATGTGTTTCACCCTTCAATAATACATATAAAAATAACTAAAACGTGAGTGTAGATTAGTCCCCACATGCATATCCTAATATATATCGCTCATAAATTATCCTTTTAGGGATCTTAAATAAATAACCTTTTATGATGATGATAAAACCCTTCTAAAAATAGTCCCAAAATTGTCTACAAAACTTACCCCAGAGTCTCCCTTTTTTTCCAGACTAGTTTATGTAATATTTAAAATCCA
Organism: Pleurodeles waltl; assembly: GCF_031143425.1. Taxonomy (NCBI): domain Eukaryota; kingdom Metazoa; phylum Chordata; class Amphibia; order Caudata; family Salamandridae; genus Pleurodeles; species Pleurodeles waltl. The sequence continues at coordinate 189,541,005 of NC_090442.1, forward strand.
GTATCCTTAATAAGATATCTGTCTTTAATCTATGTGGAGAAGGTGTAAATTAACATCTTGTTAGGTCTTAATGTATCTACTTTTTATCCCTTATCTCTATAGGGGGGTGGAAATTCAAGCCTCCCCCTATTACAGATGAACCACCTTCACTCCTATTTATTTGGTATATATTATTTCAGATGTAAGTGATATTACAATATAATTAAAATCATTTGTTATCATAATTAGACATGTTAATTCTTCTATCAGTCTTTGTATTTGATGCAAGTATTGCAATTCAGCACCAATCTTATCCCTTCCCGTTTCACATTCAACTCGAGGAAACCCCAGACCTAGTAATTTTAAATTAAACATACCCCAAATCCCCCTTATGGGTCCTTCTATAGCCGCCCCGTAATAAATGCACTTTAAGGTGTCAGCCAGCTTTCAATGTGTTTCACGCTACCCGATCACATGCCGGCATACTCATAGATGAAACAATGCTACTTAAAAAAATATATGTAAATATTTCCTAATTCATTGCCTAACCAGTCTCTTAACTACTTACCCAATTCGCGAGGCCACGTTCTCCTCTGCTCTTTTTTTTTTCCAGTCCGTAGATGTGTCTTTCTACTCGCACTCCCTTTTAATGCCAAAACGGAAGTGCCCTGACCCCCGATCGCACCAATGGGAGAAAACCGCCTCATCTCGTTCGCGTTTCCTCTCCCCAGGGGTTTACTTCTGGTTTAAAACAAAACTATACCTCTAACCTCAATGACGCCAAGGATGTATACTCAATCTTGGAAGTCCCCGACCCTCGAATTCTCAATTACGCACCAGACTCTTAATATAATGGAATACAGGGAACATTTTCTCCTAATCAACTTATTTAATCTTCAATTTATATCATTATATTATATCCACATGTTACCCACCAAGGTGCAGTACAAATAAGCAATACTATGTAATCCCATAAACTTCCTCATAGCCACATATTTAATTTCGTCTATCTCAATCTGGCCGACCTCTAGCTAATAATTCTTCGCAATCTTGTAGCAGAGAGGGTCTAGACTCCAAAAATAACCCCACAACTATAACAGGAGTTCTTAAGAATAAAAATGAACTCCTTCATCCCAATCTTCCTTGCAATTCAATCCTGTCTTCACTTTCTCCAACTTAAGGATATACCAAAGTTCTCGTCTTTTTCTCCAAATTTCCCAATTTCCACCTCTTCTTTTTTTTAGGACAAATTCTCTCCAAAATAAACCATTTTAGATCTTTCTCTGTATGTCCCTTCTTTAAAAAGTGGATTACTAATGGAGCATTCATTTTGCCTGTCCTGATTGCTGATTTGTGTTCACATAGACGAGTCCTCATTTCTCTCATAAAATTAGGTGCACAATGTTTTTACTGCAACAGTTATTCATGTTCCCTGGAGTAACTTTAAAACCCCGATATTCAATTAATTTTTCTTCTATACATGACTCGCAGCTGCTACAGCTGCCGCACCTATAGTTGCCTTTTACTACATCACCCATCAGGTTACGTTGTTTAGCTTGATTGATGTTCCTCTTTATAGGTATGAACCAACCTACTTCTCAAGTTCTTATTACGTTTAAAAGCATAAATAGGTTTGTTCAATGGGGTCTCTCCTATATTTAATACATGTCAACTCCTGTTTATGACATTTTTTATTTTATTACTCATATCATTGAATTGACTGACAAATACAATCCTATCCAGTTGTTCTTTCCTACATTCTTTCTCAAACATACTCTCCCTATTCTAAATATGAGCTCTCTTAAAAGAATGACTAATTTATGTGGGTACCCTGTGTTCTTTAACTTTTGTTTCAAAACAGTAGAATGTTTATAAAAATCATCAAGCGTGGTACAATTTCGTCTTCATCTCAAGAATTGCCTAAATGGAATACATTCCCTTTGTGTTTTTGGATGAAAACTAGAATAATGAAGGAGGGTATTTTTATCTGTCGGTTTTGCAAATAGCTCCACTTCCTAAACCCCCTTGTTTTCCTTTATGGAGACATCCAAAAAATCCACTACAGCATTACTTACATGGGCTGTGAACCTTAGATTCGTATCACCTAAGTTCAACCATGCCAAAAATTAATCTAATTCAAGATGAGATCCTTCCCACATAAAAGAAAATGTAATCTATAAATTGTGCCACGTTAGAATATTTTCAAAAACAGGAGCTGCCTCATTATGTATGTTTCTTCTCAAATTCACCAACATAGAGACAAGCCAAACTAGGAGCACAGGTAGCTCCCATACTGGTTGATTAAAAGCTGTAGGTAAAGGTCGTTCTTGAATAGAAAAAGGTTATTCTTAAGTACCAGGGCACACACTTTATAATGAATTCCTTATTAGCTCCTCTCAGATCTGTGGTTTAAAGGCAACTCCTAATTACTTAAATCGTATCATCCTGTGGAATATTTGTATAAAGAGCTTCTATGTCTAAAATGACCAGGAGTTGTCTGTTTATTAAACTCCATGCCTTCCACAGTGGATATCATGTGTGCTGAATCTCTAATATATGATCTTTGTTCTGGGACCAAAGGTTTTAAGAAGCTGTCTACATATTTACTAAGTGGTTCCAATAGAGACCCAATACATGATATTATTGGTCTCAATGGTGGATTTAGCAAGTTTTTGTGGATTTTTGGTAGTCCATAAAATGCTGGAATAATGGGGTTTTCATTCATAAGAAATCTTCCCTCCTCCTCATAGATCCAACCCTCCAACAGACCCTCATTGATTACTTCTCCAATTTCCTTTCCCAATATATCTATTGTAGTCATGGGGACATGTTGATGATGTTCTTTCACTGACAAGAGCTCCTCAGCTCTTCTTTCATAGTCCTCGGTGTCAAAGATCACGATACCACCCCCTTTATCTGCAGGTTTTATAGTAAAGTTTGTATCTTCTTGAAGGGAACGCAGGGCATTTCGTTGTTCACTCGATAAATTGTCCTTAGATTTAAAAGTATTTTCTGAATATCCATTTCCACAAGAGTTTCAAATAACTCTACTTCTTTGCCTACTTGTGCAAGGGACAGCGTAAATCTAGATTTAGGCTTTAACCCAGAAATGTTTTCCCCATCTTTCGCAAATTCACGTCCCTCAAAAAACTTATGTAACCTCACTTTTCTAAAGAAAGCTTTAATATGCTTCTGCAATTCTACCCTATCTACCTTAGCTGTAGTTACAAAGCTCAAACCCTTTTCTAACACATCTATTTTTCTACTCATCAAAATTCTTTGTGATAGATTTACCACTGGGGCTTTATCTACCTCCAGTATCTTAGATTTTTATTCTCATATACTCCCGTTGTGGTTGGTTTCTCTGTTGTGCACCCCTTCCTCTTGTACCTTCCGCTCTCTGATTGGTTCTTGGGCGTGATTCTAAAAAAACATTACTACTCGGTTCCCCAGTCTTTAGGTTATCATGTGCATATTCCTCATCTTCACTTCCTGATCCAGAAGATTCCGAAAATTTAACATATTTCTTTCCACTTCCTTTCGGGGCCATCCACCTTTCTTTTTGGATGGTGTCTCCACCTTGTTCATTTCTTCCCCGATAATAATCTTTCTGAAGGTAGGGATACGTCAATTCATAATTAAACCTATTAATATGCCTCCTTAATTTTACAGACTTCCCTCCACCAAAACGGTGTAATCCTGTTAGAACAAATTTGAGGCATGGTGTACCAACAAGTCTGTTGATCCCCTTTCTGCACCTCTGCCTGAGGTACTACTGTACATCTTCTCTCTTGCCCAGCAGGGCTCTGCTTTGGGCACCCTTAAAAGGTTAACTGTCTGCCATCTCTACCTTCCTCAGACTGCCAGATCAACCCTCTGTGTTCAAATCTCCCATTGTTAGGACGTTTCTTAAGGGACTCAGCCACATGTTTCCACCTAAGCTGTTCATAATGCCCCAGTAGTATCTGAACCTGATACTTACATACCTTAGTGTTCTACTTTTGAGCCACTACATAATTGTCCTTTGTGGCTCCTCACATTGAAAACTGCTTTCCTTATTTCCATCACCTCTGTCCGCAGAGTGAGTGAGCTATATCCTGACAAAGTGGTGCTTCGTGCCAGGGCCTCTTCTCCCTGAAGTAGTCGCGCCCTTTCATGTAGGCCAAAACATCACTTTTCCTACTTTTTACGCACCCCCACATCCTTCGCATGAAGAGGAGAGACTCCACCGTCTGGATCCAAAAAAGAGCTTTGACGTTCTACCTCAGTCGTGCAAAATATTTCCGGGTGGACGATCAACTCTTTGTACGTTATGTGGGTGTGAAGAAAGGACGGGTGGTGTGGAAGTGGACCATCTCTCAATGGGTTATCCTCTGCATCAATATGTTACACTTTGGCAAAGAAGCAACCCCCTGAGGGTTTGCATGCTCATTCCATCAGAGCAACTGCTGCAACCACAGCGTTGGCACATGGAGTTCTGTTCCTGAACACCTGCCAGGCAGCAACGTGGGCGTCTCTGCACACGTTCACCAAGCATTACTGCCTGAACAGTCGGGTCCGCAGAGACGGTTACTTTGGCCTGTCCTTTCCTGCAGGACTTCAGTCTAATCTTGGGTTGCAGCCCACCGCCGAGGGTGGTATTGCTTGGGTATCTCTTCTGTGGTAAAGAATCTGGAATTAGAAGTCTCTATCAGATGAGCAAGTTACCTACCTTTGATAACGAATTATCTGTTAGAGACATATTCGAGTTGCAGATTCCTTACCGACCTACCCTTCCTCACGGCTCTGCGAACAGATATCTAGGGAAAGGGACTCCCTTTTCAGGGCCTTAGGTCTGGTGCACCAATCTGTATTCTTCATGGCTCCGTGCTACTGGCGTAGAAAGTCATGAAAAGAAACTGAAGTCAGCGTACTGGGATGGTGCCTATATATGACTGCTACATCATCACGGAAAATGTGACGCCAGTGTCACGCTCAGTCGACCAACGCCACATGATGGTGCACAAGGGTACTGTGCGAAAGAAAAGTCTCCGGATACAGTCACCTGGGGAAATTCTAAGGTAAGGATTCTGCAACTAGAATATGTCTCTACCAGGTAATTTGTTACCGAAGGTAAGTAATTTGTTCGTTATGACAGTGCCAAACGGGACAAATGGAGGAGCTCCTCCAGTACCTCTGAGGAATACAGAAAGAGACGGTGTGAAATATTTTCTGAGGGAAGCAGATATCTAACCCGTAGCTGCTGTAGACACAGTTGCCAGGGGAGTTATTTCTAGAGTTCTCTTACATAGGCACGCCTAGCTCTGTATCTTGTTCTTCAGACCGGAGGTTCAACAGCATCTGCACATTTTCATATTGTCTCCCTCCAGGATGTTATTCTGCTTCTCTAGCAGGGCTACTTTGACGGCTCTTGAACTGAAGGGTGCTTATTTTCACATACCAGTACATCCGGCACATTGCGGATATCTCAGGTTGGTGGTCAGTGGAAAGCACTATCAATTCAGAGTACTCCCCTTCAAGGTTACTACTGCCCCTCAGGTGTTTATGAAGTGCTTTTCAGTGGTTGTGTTACACCTGCACAGACATGGCATTCACATCTTCCTTTACCTGGACGACTGGTTGATCAAGAGTGAACCCCTCACCCCCACAAGCTATGTTGCAAGCATACATAAGTCACAATAGATCTGCTCCACAGGTTAGGATTTACCAACAACATTGCAAAATCTCATCTCCAACCGATCAATATCCCAACCCTATTTGGGGGCCATTCTCCACATATAGGTAGGCATCGTGCAGTGTTTCCAAGCACTGCTCCCTCTTTTCCAGCCTTATCAGTTCAGTCAGAAGGGTTTAGCACCTCTTAGGCGCTATTGACTTCTGTATTACCATAGTACCCCATGCCAGGTTACACATGTGTTGGTTGCAAGAATGTCTTGCACAACAGTGGTCTCAAGCGGATCTAGAGTTGGTTGGCTGCCACACTTGTACTCTCCAGTGGTGGAACAGTAACACGTTGCACGGGTGCGACCTTTCCTTGACTCTGTTCTGCAAATTACTGTCACAAAACGCCTCCCTTATGGGATAGGGGCTCATTTGTTCAAGGCCAATTGGAACTCTCACAACAGGGTCTCCGTATCAATTACTTGGAAACATCTAGCCATTCGTCTAGCGTTGAAGGCATTTCTCCCTCATCTCATAGGCAGAGTTTTCCTTGTCCTCACGGACAATATGACAGCCATGTATTACCTTCACAAACGTGGGCTCTGGCTCACCACAACTCTTACATTTAACCTAGAGCATTTGGTGGTGGACTGTGTCACAAAATTCATTTGGTAGCCGAGTACCTTCCAGGGACAGGGAATTACTTTGCTGTCTTCCTCAGCAGGATTCAGCAACAAGTCCTCGAGTGGGAACACCAAATGCAAATTCTTCTCTGCTACTTTAGCAAGTGGGACTGCCCAGAAATACCTGTTTTCAACCAAAGAAAACATCAAATGCCTAGACTGCTCCTCCAGGTTCTGACACCCACAATCCATGGACATTTCACTATGTACTATGCACGGTGGATGAGCTGGTTAGGGATATTTAGCTATGCTTTTCCCCCTCTTCCTCTCCTTCCAATTTAGAGGATAGACTTCAGAAGACATCCCTCATGCTCAACTTGGTGGCTCCCACATGAGCTCGCTAGCCATGGGTCACAACTTGGAGGCGCCGCAACAGGCCGGACCGTCTCACAAAAACCATGGCAAAATGAGGTACCCAGGATGCTCAACCTTGTGATCTGGCTCCTGAGGTCATAGAATTTGGATACATGAACCTGAGCATCTCAGCATGAGCATTCTTCAACGCAGATGCCTACCACCTGGGCCTGCTTTGTGGCAAAGTGAAAAGGATTTGTGTTCTACTGTCACTAAAAACACATTGATCCTTTTGAAGCCTCAAAGCAGGACATTTTTACTTATTACATCTGCAGGTTTCTGGTCTAGCCTTCACCTTCATACTTCTACCCTTGGCTGCTGTGGCTGCCTACCTTCAGAATAGACAACACATCTCTTTTCCAGTCATTAAATCTCAACATTAATCTCAACATTGCACTTACAAGATTCGTGGGCCCTTAGTTTGAGCCCCTCCACTCCTGCCCCCTTCAATTCCTTTCTTGGAAGGTGGCCTTCCTTGTTGCTACCACTTCACTCAAGTGTCAGTGAGCTACTGGCATTAACCCTAGAAGAGCCTTTCTTTTGAGTACATAGGGATAATGCTGTCCTTCATACCAATCCTAAATTTCTCCCTAAGGTGGTATCACCCTTCCACCTTAACCAATCTTTTGAACTTACTGTGTTTTTCTCACATCCTGATTCTGTTGCAGAACAAGCTGTCTATACATGGTGTGTAAAGCAAGCGCTCATGTACTGCAGTGATATAACTAAGCCATTTAAAAAGACATAGCAACTCTGTTGCTTTCTCTAAACCCCACAGAGGGAAGGCTTTATCTAAGTCGGGCATTACTAGATGGATCATCAAATGTATCAAGACCTGAAGTGGTAAAGCTAATAGGACACTGCCCACTCTTGCTAGACTCCACGCAGAAAAAGGGAGCCTCTATGGCCTTCCTGGGAAACATCCCAATAGCTGACATACACAAAGCAGCTACCTGTACATCTCAGTTTCACAAAACCTTACTATGTGGATGCACTAGCTTGCCAGCAAGCTAATGCTGATTAGGCAGTACTTTGTACACTTTTTCAGTCTACACAACATCCAAAGGCTAGCCACCACTTTTTGGAAGTACTGCTTTACAGTCTATGTACACCATGTGTATCTAAAACCACACATGCATCAGACAGAAAATGAGCTGTAGCTTCACATGCGCCCACCCTCCTCCCCAGACTCCTGTGGATTTTTGTAATCTCCTTTAGTATCTTACTTATTCCTCGTTTACATGGACATCTCTATACTTTGCTTCGCTTCATATTTCATCCTCACCAGCCATGCGGGAAACCAATGGAGTCAATGACCATGCGCATTTACCAGCAGGTGTCGTTGTCACACTACTTTGTGACTCAAGATTTCTTTGAAGAGACAACTTGCCCACATCCAGGCCCTACACTAGAGGGCAGCAGTATGCACCGCATGTGAATCTACAACACTATATGCCATGAACAGATGCTTACAGGCTACATAACATTTTCCGATGGGATCCGATGTCACATCCGCATGAGACAGAGAAGTAAGAGGTAACATGATGTCACACACAAACACCTGCTGACCCTGGAGGCATTGTTCATTGTTGCCCTGATAAAGAAACTGCTGTCTCTGGCATGACATGAAATTCCCTTCTTGCTGCTTCGTTTTTGTTTTTAACAATTGCTTCTTTGCTTGATAATTACTTTGAAGCCAAGATGGACCATGTGAGATTTTCCCAGCCCTCCCATTCTTTACCAACGAGTGACTCATGCAGTAGCTCTTGGTATCCTGCTGCCTACAGACCTTTTGTATCTTTTAGAAATTGGATGGTAGCCTTAAACCTGTTCCTCCCACATCATTGGTTTGTCCTGTTGATGTATTAACTTGTGGTCCAACCCTTTCTAATAGCTTTATATTAAGCAGGGACCCCATGGCCAGCTTCTAGTTTTATTAATCTGGGTTTTGCTGTTTTTGCAGCCTGTCTTTGTTGGTTTTGGATGAAAAGATGAACTAGCCACTGAAATATTCCTTTTTTGCAGCAGTAATGATTACTTTTGCATTTTCCAGTTGCCTGGGTCACACATGAAAAATAAGTTATTTACCTCACATGCTAACTGTGAATTGTTATACCAAGTGAAGGCTTCTTAAACAGTGACAATCTCCAATTTGTATGATTTCATTTCACAGGACAAGAAAGAAAAAGAATCTGAAGGTGCAGGGAAAAGACGGAAAACAAGCCAGTCAGAAGATGTAAGATTTCAATATACTTTTTCTGCTTTGCTAGGTTGGTGATATTAGTTTGGTTTATTGTTGCATTAGTCATTACTAGTGTGAAGTGATGAAGGAAACCCAAGCTGTGTATTTTGCACCTATTGTCAATACAGACTTATTTGTTTCAGATGGCATTATAACTTCTATATTAATTACACTTAAAATCACTGGAGATTCCACTTTTGGGGAATTTGAAACTTGAGAAGTACCTTATGGAGCTTTCATTGTTGCTTGCGGTGGTGTGCTTGAAGGATGAATGTGCCTATACTGTGTAGACAGTTACATCATCTTGCTCTTTGTCAGTTGACTGTCCCACTAATTTTACCGTGATGGTCTTGATCACTGGAGTTGTTTAAGGACCACAGACTTCATCATTTAGCCTTGAAAATCTGTACCACCTTGCTTGTCATTTCTTGGTTTTATAGTTTCCATCTGCAACCCAGAAACTGGATGTGCCTAATGTTAATGTTTGACATTCAACTGAGCCTATCTATAGTCTTCTGATTGAGGAGAGAAACCACTGTTTCCCTTATTCAAGTCTAGTGTTTCCCCTAGCTTTTCATACAAAGGTATGAGGAAACTTATTTTGTAGTTTAAGGCATGGACTCTGTACCTCTACCCCCTGTAAGTATGCGTGTCTGTTAGCCTGTTCCCCCATAAAAGTCAGTGCTCTTCCCAATGATACTTCTTGTTTTTCCCCCAAGTTTGTGTTGCAGTGTTACATTTGTTTGCATGGAAATCCAATATGATCCTTATTCCTAGTGTTCCTGTCACAACACTGTCTTTTTTTATTACTGTATCTGAATGTGTTCCTCTCAGTTTGTGCTGGTAGTAACTTAGCAACCATTGGTACTTTGCAAGGAGCTAATGGCACAATCCACATGTGCTCTCAACCACCTTGGGTTACCCTTTTCTCTGCCTTCACTAAAGCTGACCAAGCATTAGAGATGCACTGTTTTCTGAGTGCTTGTATTTTGATTGGCTATGACTGCCTACAAATGCTTCAAAGGTAGAATATTTGCTAGCTCCCTTAAGCCAGTAACAGTAACCTCTTAACTTTTTGACTTTGAATGAAAATTCTGTCCACCAGTTTAGAAGGGTTGCCATGAACAGGGTCTTGCTGCTTGCTGTTTTCCCACAAAGACATTATGTGGTAGACTTCAGGAATCCTTGCTTGCTGTGACCTGCAAGAATCTGGTGTTGAGAAATGAAGATCTAAATACAAGTGTTAGGCTCAAGGCCAACCCATCTTCATCAAACTGGATGAGGGATGTCTTTGAACACTGAGATGTGCTAGAGGCACTGCTTTCCAGCTAACCAAAACAATTAAGATGCCCAGATGCCACTAGGATTTAGCTGGCCCACGCGTCTGCTCTAATTATGTATCCACAATGTTTGAAGGATATTTGCCTGCCAGATTGCTGCATTCATCTGCTCCCAACCTGGTAAATGTGATAAAAATTCCATGAGACCAAACTTGCTTTTTCAGTAATCACTGAGCAAGCCTGTAACAATGTAATTTCTATGATTTGTGTGAAACCCAATTTTTTTTAAAGATTCTGTAAGTCTTTAAAACTCTTCTGTTTCAATAATCTCGTAACATCTTGTGATTCCTAAATTCCCCTTTATCTCATTAATTCTCATGCATGGGTACTTATTTACAAAAACAGGTGTCCTTTGAGTAATTGCATTAAAATAGAAATAGATATTAGTATTTGATCAATTTTGCAAACAAATAATCAAATGTATTTATTAAACCTCCAAAGCAAAATAGTCTGTTTCAGGATATGAATTTTTGTTGTTTGCGTATTACTTACTAACTTGCTTCTAACATGAGGTTATAGGAAGCCTCATCCCACAGTGGGAGAATGCTGCTTGAAGCACTAAGTGTAACCTCCCAAGGTAGTTTTGGTCCTACCTCATCCCTTGTAGGGTCAGCTGTGACCCTTCTGAATGCTTGTGCATGGAATGAGTGTTACTCCAGTATTGGAACTTTCATAGATTCACATGCTTGAATCAGTCCCCGTCGTCGAGATGGGAGTCCCGGTACAATTTTCGCAAGTAATGTTAAAACATATTGAAGAGAAAAAGGCCCTAGGCCTCTTCAATTTCATAGTCTATCAGAGTCATTTTGTGAAAAGGACCAAACCTGATCCTCCACCAATCCGGCGACAGCACCCTTCAGAACCTCCTGAGAGAAGCTCTAGCACCTCAGATTTTCTACCGCACGTCGTGCTAGGGAGTCTCCTCAGAGCTCTGCTCTGTCTTCACACCTTTTTTCAGCTCTTTTTCTCTCTGAGAAACTCATTTATTTGGATTTGTCAGCTATTTTTCAACTATGTCTGACAAGGAAAAGAAGAGTCTTTTCAGAGACTGCAAGACTTGTGGGAAGAAAAGACTTAATTCTGAAGACCCTCATCAAGACTGCATTTACTGCCTGTACCCAGATCATTCAGCCAAGGACTGTAAGATTTGTCGTACTTTTTCTTCTAAGACCTTAAAAGATAGAGAAGGCAGATTATTAATATGGCTGCAGAAACTAAAACATAGGAAGGATCCAGTTTCTGGTTCTGAGAGTGAGGAATCATCAACATCTAAGAGATCAGCTAAAAGGGCAAGATCACGCTCTAGATCTCCCTCACAAATCTCAAGAAAAGCCCTCAAAAAGACTGCTTCAGGGTCTTATAAGGGTCGCAGCCCATCTTCTTCCCCAACTAAACTCTCAAGTAAAGAGGGGAAAAGACATTCTTCCAGTTCTGAGAGGCACAGGAAATCTTCATCTGTTCCACCATCTGTGCCTTTCAAAAAGCCATCCTCTGTGACTGGAAAAAAGGCCTCGTCGACGGATTCCCCGTTGACGGCACCGTCGGTGGGCGCATTGCCGACGACAACAGCTACTTCAGGATTTCTATCGTCAACGGCTCCGTCTGCGACATCATCCACGAGAACAAGTACACCACAGTCGACGAGAACTGCAACGACGACATCAGCGTCGACGACCGTCTACACCTCGTCATCGTCGACGGCGCTGATGTCAGTGTCAGCCCTACCGTCGTCGACGACTTCGTGGTCCGTAGACTCGTCGGCGAAGCTTTCTGCTATTAAAATACCTGTGCGTCCAGCGTCGACGGCACCGTCCATGACAAAGTCGATTTACACGTCCGAAAAACATCAAAAAAGAGGAGAAAAGTTAACTCCAACCCACACATCAGCTAGTAAGGTATCCTCCCTGGTGCCAGTACATCTTTTGGAGGGAGATGAAGATTCAGATGAAGACAGGCCTTTTGGAACAGCCCACAGCCCTTCTGAATTGAATGTAAAATACCAGGAAGAGGAGGAGTATGAGGAAGCTTAAGATTCCCAGGCTTACTCTGAGCATCAGCAGTATCAGCAGGGAGCGTATATTCCTTCCGACCTGCTTACTGGCCTTCGAGCGATGTTAGTGGATTACAACAGAAGGTTTCCTCCACAAGGAGAACAGCCTCCTCCATCGCCTATTTCTGGTGTTTCTACTCCACATCAAAGACCAACGTCTTTGCATCTCACAGATGTGGCCACTTCGGACATGACAATTCCCCAAGACACCGACATCTCAGAAGGAAATCAGGAAGAAGGAGAGCTCATAGACACTCACTCAGAGTGGGACGAGTACATTATTCCTGCTCCATCTTCTCCTTCTCATTCGAAGGTGGAATCCCCACCTGAAGACATTGGAGGTTTTCACAATCTCCTAGAGAGGGCAGCCAATCGTTTTGCTTTACCGCTACCTACGAAGCAAACAGATTGTTTCCTATATGATTTTAAAGAGCCCTTTCAAAAGTCTGTGCGCTCTATCCCAATGGTGAACTACCTGTGGGAAGAGGGCCTTAAAGTCATGAATAATCCAGCAACAGTCACGGCAGTTTTGCCACGTCTGGATAAGAAATACAAAGCTCCTGATGATGCACCAACATGCTTGACAGGACATCCTCCTCCGGATTCAGTAGTAGCTCAGGGAGCTCAAAGAAGATCAAAAAATCCTTCTGCCCCAATTTCCGCACCCCCAGACAAGGAGGGTAGGCGGCTAGATAACATAGGGAAAAGATTTTCGTCTATGGCCAGCCTAGTGCTTAGAGCTGCTAACTCCTTGGCTATTTTGTCTCGATACGACAGACAACTTTGGGCGGATATTGCACCTTTTATTAATCAACTGCCAGAAGACGTAAAATCTGATGCAAATAAGATTGTACAAGAAGGTCAACGCACGTCTGCAGAGCTTAGACTGTGCAATGGATATAGCGACCACTGCTTTCAGACAGCTTGCAGGTGCTGCTGTATTAAGAAGACAGGGCTGGCTTAAAGCCACCTCATTTCGCCCAGAAGTCCAGAATAAAATCCTAAACTTACCCTTTGATGGCCAAGCGCTATTTGGGAAACATGTGGACGAAGCCCTACAGTAAATCAAAACGGACACGGCAAGGTCATTAGGGACCCTGCAATATCGAAGATCGTCCTTTCGTCCTAGGGGGCGTGGCCAACCCTCTTACAGAGGGGTATATCAACAACAGAGATATTCTTCCTATCCATCATCTTCACAACAATATCGTCCATTCTACTCTCAAAGGCAACCGACTCAACCAGCCTATAGTAGACCGGCAGGCCGTGGACGTTCAACCCGCCCGGCCAAAGATTCAGCTCGTAGAACCTGATGTTTTCGAGGCGCCGGCTACGCTCAGTCCTCCTCCTGTCACCCTGGGCGGGAGAATTTCCTTATTCCTCAGTCAATGGCAAACCAATACGTCAGACAAGTGGGTCCTACAATTAGTGGAACGGGGCCATACTTTAGAATTTATCCAGATACCTCCCTCCATCCCTCCCCGCAGGACTCCTTCAAGATATCCTCAGCAACTCAAAGAAGAAGTCAACAAGCTGCTTCTCAAGGGAGCTATAGAGAAGGTGCCTCGGGCTCAACGAGGAACAGGATTTTATTCCAGGTTCTTCATCATTCGAAAAAAGTGGAAGGATTGGAGGCTGATCCTCAATTTAAGGCAACTAAATGTATACCTAAAAAAGCAATCGTTTCGAATGATCAGCCTGCAAGACGTCCTTCTGCGTCTCAATCAAAGAGATTTTATGTCATCACTAGACCTCAAAGACTCATACTTCCACGTACCCATCCACCCTGCCCACAGAAAGTATTTGAGATTCACCGTAGCCGGGAGCCATTATCAATATCGCGTCCTTCCCTTCGGACTCAAATCAGCCCCAAGAATATTTACCAAATGCCTAGCACCAGTCGCAGCCTTTCTCAGGAGAAGAAAGCACCAGGTTTTTCCATACTTAGACGACTGGTTAATAAAGCCAAAGACTTACACAGGAGCACACAAGTCAACAAGAAAGTGCATTTCCTTACTGACCAATCTCGGATTCACAATCAACTGGGAGAAGTCCAACCCTCTACCAGTACGCAGTATTACTTTTCTGGGAGCAAAGCTGAACACGGAATCCGGCATGGCATGTCCCACGTTAGAGACAACAAAGATTACTAACCCTAGGGAGTTCATACAAATAGACGAAAGGTTACTGTCCGTCTCTTCAAATCACTGTTGGGCATGATGTCTTCATGCATACCTCTGATCCCTCTGTGTCGGCTAAAGATGTGCCCCTTGCAGGAGCAGCTAAACAGTCAATGGCTCCAAGTATCAGGCACTTTCGAAGACCAGATACAAATAACTCCGATAATGATCAAAACTCTCAAATGATGGTCTCAAAAGCATCATCTGTCAATTGGTCTCTCGTTTCTTCAACAGCCAGCCCCATGGACCATAACAGATGCCTCACTGGAAGGCTGGGGCTCAGTATTACAGGACCTAAAAATAAGTGGCAAATGGCCAATCCATCTGGCATCAATGCATATCAATTGGCTAGAACTCAGGGCAGTGCACCTTGCCTTACAAGCGTTTCTCCCAAAAATCTCTGGATCGCGAGTGGTGATAAGAACGGACAACACCACTACGATGCACTATCTCAACAAACAAGGAGGTACAAGATCTCTCACCCTCTCCAGGGAAGCCCAAGCGATCTGGAACTGGGCCTCGCAGCAAGGCATCACACTATCGGCGGTACACTTGCCGGGAATAAACAACAAGGCAGCAGATGCACTCAGCAGGCAGAAATCGGACTGCCACGAGTGGGAGCTAGACCAGACAGTACTGAACCAGATTTTTTCCCAGTGGGGAACACCAACAGTGGATCTGTTTGCGAAGAAGGACCACGTCAAATGCCAGTTCTTCGCAAGTTGGCATCACCAAAAGGGATCTTGGGGGAATGCGTTTTCGATAGTCTGGTCAGACATCTTTGCTTACGCCTTTCCTCCCATTCCATTGATCCCAAGGGTCCTCACGAAGATGAAAACAGAACCGTGCACTCTCATACTGATAGCCCTGTACTGGCCGCGCCAACATTGGTTCACGGAGCTCCTCATTCTGTCAGTCAAACCTCATTCCACTGGAGCCGTTACCTCATTTACTAACAATGAACAACGGCCAAGTTCGGCACCCCGATCCGCAGTCAATGCGGTTATCAGCATGGATCCTCACCACAGAGAGTTTGTGCATTTGAACATCCCGCAGGACTGCAGGGATATTTTGTCAAAGGCCAGAGCGGATAGCACTAACAAGACGTATCCATGTAAATGGAAAAGATTCTGTGCCTGGTGTCATCAGCGTCAAATCGACCCTCTACTCTCACCACCAGAAGAAATATTGCCGTATCTCTTACAGTTATCTCAATCTGGCCTAGCACACTCGTCCATTAAAGTTCATGTAGCAGCTATAGCTGCATACAGATGTTCAGATGACACACCCTCGCTCTTCTCTTCTCGGCTGATTAAGAGATTTCTAAAGGGGCTTTTCAGGGTTTACCCTCCTTTCAGACCACCACCTCCTTCGTGGAATTTGAATATTGTTTTGGCACAACTGATGAAGCATCCATTTGAACCGATCCACCGTGCTTCCCTCAAATACTTGTTGTGGAAGTTTGCCTTATTGATAGCTCTTACATCAGCTAGGTGGGTCAGTGAGTTGCAAGCGCTGTCCATCCAAGAGCCATTCCTGCAGCTTAAACAAGATAGACTATTAATGCGCACTAACCCGCATTTTATTCCAAAGGTTCCGTCAGACTTTCACATGAACGAACCTTTAGTCTTCAAGTCTTTTTTCCCTCATCCATCTACTCTGGCGGAGAGGGCATTACACTCTTTAGACGTGAAAAGATGCGTTCAATTTTATTTGGACAGGACTAAATCTTTTCGGCGCTCTAATCAGCTATTTGTGGCATACAGTGCTCCTAGGAAGGGGTGCCCGCTATCCAAGCAGAGTATTTCTAGATGGATCGCCTCTGCTATTCGCTTTTGCCATCAGGCAGCGGGCAAACCTTTGCAGTCATCTGTGCATGCTCACTCAACAAGAAAAGTCTCATCGTCAGCGGCACTGTTTGCCGGAGTGCCACTACAAGACATATGTAGGGCAGCAACATGGAAAAGCTGTCATACCTTCACTAAGCACTACTGCTTGGAGTCCCTCTCGCACGGAGAGGTAGCAGTGGGCCAGGCGGTTCTCAGGAATCTCTTCAGGTGAAGGTGAGCCATTTCTCCTACATTCCTCCATCCTAGAACAGGTATGCACATTGTTTAAAAAAAAAAAAAAAACAGAAATGCATGTAAGGATAAGAGAGCGCTATCATAATCCCATAAGTAAGCGGGTTTTCAGGCATTGATCATGTTACAGTAGTGTCTTATGATGATTTCTATTACCGTTTTGTTCTTCAAATTTCATCATGTATCTTCACAGGTATATCTATATATTTTAGAGATAAGTAGATAGTTATATTTATGTATATATAAATATATATATATATATATATATATATATAGACATATGTCAGTATACTTATATACTTTATCGATTTATGCATGATGATAAGGTTTTGTGGTTTAAGATATTTTGTTTATTAAAGATGTCATTTTACAATGTGCATAGTTATTGCTTTCTACTCTGATTCAAGCATGTGAATCTATGAAAGTTCCAATACTGGAGTAAGAAAATAAGTTACTTACCTGTAACTGTAGTTCTCCAGTATTGGAATCTTTCATAGATTCACATGCGACCCATCCGCCTCCCCGGAGAAGCTCACTTCACCTCTTTCTTTCTATTTATACATATATTCAACATAATATAAGCACTTGTGCTTGGAAAATTTGAGGTGCTAGAGCTTCTCTCAGGAGGTTCTGAAGGGTGCTGTCGCCTGATTGGTGGAGGATCAGGTTTGGTCCTTTTCACAAAATGACTCAGACTATGAAATTGAAGAGGCCTAGGGCCTTTTTCTCTTCAATATGTTTTAACATTACTTGCAAAAATTGTACCGGGACTCCCATCTCGACGACGGGGAATGATTCAAGCATGTGAATCTATGAAAGATTCCAATACTGGAGAACTACAGTTACAGGTAAGTAACTTATTTTCTTCCCTGAAATAAAGCCAGAGAAGTGTGAATTGCATCAAGTGTGCTCTTTACACTACAATACTGGATTCCTTTGGTTTGTATGATCTTATGATGGTTTTATGCTGTTAAATTTGAAAAAGATATGTAAACAACGTAACAGATTCATGTACTGTAACTCATGGGAACTTTTTTGATCTGAAGGATCAGTAAATAGATTGTTTTGCATCATCTATTAAATATTGATAAATATATATCTAAACCTCAAAGATAATTGAGTATATAGGTACACTTTCATTCAAAATCAGATTAAGATTGTTTAATATTTGGAAATGGCTAACATACATAGAATGTGTAAGGAAATTATTCTTTTTTGCATGTTCATCCTAAAACTTTGAACTGATCCTGCTGGTTTTTGGTGTGAGTGCACTGAGGCCTGTTAACCAAACCTCAGTAACAGTGTTCTGACACCATACAAATTGCATGTTGAATTGGTTTCACCCAATTGGCAAGGACTGACTTACTTATAAGACCCTTGTATATGGTACTCAGGGCATGGAAGGCACAGAATTCCCTCAGGGCTGCCACAGTGTTTGTGCCAACCTGTGTGTGACAAAGTACAAAATGGCTCCCAGCCTGCCACTGCAGACTGGATGGACAGTGTTTACACTACCAGTTCGAATTTGTCATTCAAACCAATGGCCAAGCCATCCTTTCCCTTACCTATATATGCAGGTGTCCCCTAAGGAAGGCCTATAGAGCCCTGTAGCAGACCGCTGTCTATTGTTAAGTAGGACATATAACTTTCATGTGTCTTAACAGTAACTCTTCTAAATTGTTGTTTTGCTGTGGATAAGTTAGTAGCTCCATTGGCAACACAGGATTACCGGTTGGTACCCCAGTCAGGCTAACTTCTAAATGGGACTCCCTAACTGGGTCATATAAGGTATCAAATTAATCATGGCATTAAACCTGACCCGATGCCCAGCTCAAATTTAGTACCACAATTAAAGTTTAGCAACTTTTATAAAGTTCCCACTCCGTTCTCCAGCTAGCCCACAGCTTTCTGCCAGCCTAGGGAGACGTATGAACGACTCCCGGGCTCAGGAACAAAGGCAGTTGCTGCAGAATGTTTTTCTTCCTCTCCGAGGATGGCCACACAAGGTGTTAGCCCAAGAGACGTGCTGCAAAGGGGAAGCCACCTTTGCGAGGGATGTAGCCTTTGGTTACTATCATAAGTGGTGACCTGGTCAGAGAGAGAGAGTTCACCTACAAACAGTTTGTTTCATGGGCGCGTAGCCCTCTGTTAGCCCCACCATAAGAGTGGGCTACCAAGCTCCTGACAACCAGAGCAGGGTAGTGCCATCCTGAAAGGGGCGAGTAATGTGGCAATCTGGGATAGCCAGGTTCCACACATCACAAGACCTTCATCAACAAGTAGGAGGGGACCCAGTAGCCCTTTGGCTAGTGACTAGGGGGTAAATATGGCACCCTGCCCCTCCGATCACGTTGGATTTGTTGAGAGGACCGAAGGATGACTCCCAAGATGCCTTTGGAATCGCACAAAGAGAGGCTGCACCATCAGAAGACATCACCTGCTACAGTTTAGGCTATTGAAGATTGGACTGTGTCTGTGGCTCCTGGCTCTGGGAAAAGTTGATTCCCGGCCCCAGATCAAAGCAGTGACTCCAAGGATCAGTCCGCTGATCTCCTGGACCCAACTGTTAAACAAGAGCTGAAGAGAAGAAACCCAAACGAACAAGTTGGTAGACATCCCAAAAAGGACAAATCCGAGATAGCCAAAAGTTGGACCTGAGTAGGCCTGAGCAGGGAGTGCTGCCCAAGTCCTGAATTATCACACCCAAGGGACACTAGCCCCCACCTGAGGATGTCACCTCAACCGTGGTGCAGAGAGACCAGTAGCCCAGTATCGGGTGGCCAGCTACTGCAAAGTAGAGGGCTTAAAGGGACCCTGATCTCTGTGGCCAGAGTCGTCCTTCATCCGTGGACCAAGGAGCAACCACAAAGAAACCCTCATCCACCGAACCACAACCAAAGCATCCTTTTGAGCGTCTTTTGCCTGTATCATCATCATCATCATCATCAGGACTACTCCATTGATGTCTATGGCGGTCGTCCTGTAAAGTTTGGAACTAGCCTTAAAAACGCTCTGGTGGCCAGGTAACTTTCCAAAGTGTCCACTTTGCCCTGCTAAACCTCTATCTAGTCAGAATTGGTCACCAACCCCTGGCCTAGAAAGTTTAACCAACTTTTCCAAACTTTTGAAAAGTTTGCTAACATTTTGTTGACCTATACTTGTTTTCGGTTACATTTAAAAGTGATAATATCTTCTAAAATCTGTATCTCCGGAACCCTCTGTTGGATTTTATTAATTAAGGTATCTAAAAATTCATTAAAAATATAGTTTATTTTTATAAATTTGTGTCTGATTTCTTTGGTGTTGTGTGACTATCTGATTTCGTTGGTTGGTGCTGTCAGATGCTTCACACTAAGATAATTTGCCAAGCCTTACCGCTCACAGCCATCCAGGATTGAGCTTGAGGTTACATAAACAAGCCTGACTGGGCCCTGACCGGTGTTTGCGAGTGTACTGCTCAGTAAGGCCCCACAACCATTTCATGCACCCTAACACTAAAAAAATGGAAAGCTGCCTCAGCGGTCAATTACGTCAGTTTGTAATTTGTCACTTGGAAGTCTGTCTAAGCTTGTTAATAGAAAGTTGAATCCCGGGCTTGATCCTGTCTTTCTATGTGGATTGAGGCAATCATCCTCAAATTACTACCTACTAACATAAGGAAAATTCATGCTCTGTGGGTTACGATCTACTAAGCTAGGTGCTTGGAATTCATCAATGGAATTTCTTCAACGTGGACTCTGAATAGTATGGTATTCCCACTAAAGGTCATGAGTAAAAGTGTCCTTTTTGGTGTAATAAAATTATCTAGGCTCGCCTAAGTGCACCAGTATGCATGAATATACTTATCCTCTTCTCCCTAATCTCGCCACCTTCAGTTATATTGTGGCCTCTCACCTACTCAACCCATCCATTTTACTCTTACTTAGTAAGTTCTTTGACTATAAATGAATACTTGCATGGTTTTGAGGAATTTAACCACTATGTTGTCTGCTGAACAAAAGCAATTGGAGATTTTTGGGATCTGCTACGCTGTAAAGACAAGGTTTATTTGTTACTCTTTCCTCACCATGTTTTATAATGTATTTAGATATTTGTTTTGTTAAAATAAATGTCTTCTCGGTCTCTCAGTTGAGAAATTGAGGTAATGCGGGCAAAGGTTGTTTGATTCAATTGTACCATGCTCGAATTGACTGGCAATTTTACCTCGATGTCCTCAGCCCACAGTCACTTTTGAGAAGAATTATGTTTTCTGATCAGAAATATATGTATATGGTGAAAGCACAGTTGTTAGATGAGTGTTTGGAAAATATGTATGAACCACAGGGGCCTCAGTGATTTCTGTTTCATGCTTAATGGGTTTTGGAAAGATTAAATATGGAGAAAGAGATTCACTTTCACACCTGGTCCTGAGAACCCCTTGAAGTAGTCAAGACATCTAGCACAATGGTTCTTAACTTGTCTGTGGACCCCTGGAGGTATGGGATACACACCCAGGTTGCAGATATTAGTGGATGAATACATCATATGCACACAAAAAACAAGATTTAAAATTTTAAAATACTCTGTAAATGTGAAGGAATTTAAAATTGATGGCTAAACATTAAGTTGGCATCCTTAGTAGCACATGCGCTGAAACTATTAGTATGAACAATTGGTGGCCTCAGTCGAAGCACTAATATGCACAGCCAAAAAGAGAATGCATTAAGAGCAAAAAGTCAAAGTAATATGTGTATTGTTAATTTTAAAAATAAAACTACATTTTCAAAAGCTTCAATTTTCTATTTACAATTTTGATTTTCGTAGATATTTTTGTTTGTGAATTAAAGAAACTATTTCATAATTTTTATATTTGATATATACTCGTTTCTGTAGTTTTGCGTATTTTTTCAGGTTCATAGCAAAGAAATGTGTTAGGGAGACATCCTTAGCTTAGAAAAGTGAGTCAGTGGGATCCGTGAAAGTCAAAAGGTTAAGATCTGATGACTTAGGATATTAAATCAGCTTATAGTAAAAAAAAATCCTACTTATCTGGGGCAGACTTCATCATTTGGCTTTGTCGATCATCCCTCAGCCCATGCAATAAAATGAATCGTCCAACTCACTCTCATCTCTGTGTAAATGTAAAAAAAAATGCTTTTGTACTCGAATTGTAAGGCCTACATATGCTTTACTATTGTAGACTTTTCATAAATAAGAGAGAGTTTTGAAACTAGAACCATAGCTTTGTAAATGTAATTCTCAACATTTGCTAACTTTCAATGTGTGTTTCCAAGTTAGAGGGCTTTTCAAATGCATTTTAAAAAGTTTGATGTTACTCTGTAGGTCAGACTACCCTCTAGGCGTGGGTATTGAGTCGTCTTTTACTGATTGAGAAGTGAGGGTAAGGCTTGCAATGCAGCAGTGTTACAGTAGAAAACTATTTCATTTATAACGCTGTATGTTCTTCTAAAAGTTGGTGTTTCCAATATAAATCATTTCATTTGCCTTTGGATATCAGGATGAAGTCCCACGAAGTTTCCGCGAAGAGAGGCCGACTCTTGTCAGTGCACTAACTGAAAGGAGGATTGATGCTGCTATTGGGAATCAGAACAAGGTGAAGTCCATGGCTACCCAACTTCTTGCCAAGTTTGAAGAAAATGCACCTGCCCCAAACACAGGTTTACGGAGACAGGTAATTTGGCAAGAGTCTAAACATGGTTTATGGGGAAAAACAAATTTGCAGTTATAGCTGCACTCTACATAGGTAACTATAACAATATTTGTGTGTTCCCTTTACTGTTCGGCCAGCATCTTCTCTAACTTTGTCTCTGAATGTGCTGATGCCGTTGTGGTGTGGAATAGGGATCTTTCCATACAGCATTTTTGCAGTATTAATTTTACATTCGTAAAGCGCATATCATACCTGTTGGAGGGGGCTGTTGAAATGGCTTGGTTAAAGAAGGTGGTCATCAGGTATCTTTTAGAAGAAAAGATTTACATTTGCTAAAGTTTTTCTGATGGATACATTAGCTCCTTCAGATGTCTTATGACTAGCCTGTCACCTATGTGGATGGCTTTCTTTGATTTCTATTGACATTCTTTGATGTCTGTTGTTGAATTCGCTCCATCCTTTCCTGTGTGTGCCCTGCTGGAAGCATTGAAACTGTGTGGGGTGAAACTGATGTCACCAATAGTTGGCCACCTTTTAAATGGAATACATTTCACATCAGAGGAGTTGTGAGATGTCATAGAGCAGCTCCTGGTGTTGGTTATGTATGTAGCAGTAATAGTTGACAGATATAAGGAATGCAGAAGTTACCCATCAGCGGTAATATCACAAATTGCTCTATGAAATGTTCCTTACCTTATTTAGTTATTCCCATTGCTGAGTCTTGAGTGCGCCATGCAGATGCCAGATTGACGGCGCGCGTTAGCCCACTTCAACACAGAGGGAAAAGTCAGCATGCACCATAAACAGTTTCACAATAAAGTTCCATAAAGTTTTTATACGAATCATAATCCAATACTCCTTTTACGTTATCACTCACTGTGCCACAATGGACGTATTCTATAGATACGTAGGTATATTTTTATTATATACCATTGTGTAGGTTACGCAAGCAATTTATTCTGGGTAATAACTATTTAAGTATGTTGTCAATAATAGTCACGCAGTTATCACACAGAATTTATAGATAGATGTGACTGCATTCTGTACTGCTGTCTACACTAACAGACATCAGCTGATGAAATAAATGAACGCATATTTGATTTTTTTCTATCTATGCAACCGCAGTAAACTTAAACACATATAAATAAAATATGATCATTAACAAATTTAAATTAAAAAAAAAAAATTGTTGAGTCTGTCAAACAAAACTTGTATTTGTTGAAGAAACTTTTTCTCCTTTTGAATATTTAGCCAACTGCCTAAAACTATGACAACATGCATTCCATGAACCTGGTGAGCTCGGCGGTTTCTCCCCCCCAATAAATATTTGTGGTTGTAATACTTCAACAGTGTCCTCAATCTAGAGAACTCAATCTGTTGCATGTTGTGATACATTTCACTAATATTTCCATTCAAAACAAACCCGGGCTGATATTACTCCACCTAGTCACCCGGCTGCATTCGAACTGTTTGTGCTGTAGTCTGGTGTTGTGGTTTCTAGATCTGCACTTGATCACCACTTTTTACCGTAGCCTGTGTAAGGGCAATGGTTCTTAAAGTTTGAAATCAGGAAATACGCCACTAGTGTGTAATTTAGAAGCTAATAGAACACATTTCTTTCGTGTGTAAGGCCATAGGATAACCACCATTAGTTTGAAATTTATTAAAACTGTTTCGATATGCTCTTGTCAGAGCTCTAACGAGAGTTCTTCATTTCAGTGAGCAACCTTCTTAATTTCAAAGTAAGCATAGACTTTACCATATTGTTAATAATGTACTAGCTGTGAGGCTATAGCCATTTACTAACAGTGATTTAAACATACCTTTCAAGATATTGTTTGTTCTGGGCGTCCAAGAACTTCTTTGAAATAGCCAGTGTAGAGTCGCCATACAGAATTAGACTTGTCTACGTCTAATTAGTAGTAAATACTTTGCTGAAGACTGAATGGGGCTGACCTTAACCCAGCTCCTGTACTGCGCCCCATGCTCTCAAGCACCGTCCCTCCGTGGGCCAGGGGTGACTGCTGGATGGCGAGGCTGAGCATTCAGGCAGCGGGCGCTACACGGCCTGCTCGTGCCTGCTGAGGGAGCCCTCCGGGTTCCCCGTTATTTCAGTGTGTGCGAGGGCAGCCCTACACGGGGCAGTTTATTCAGTTTAAAGCGTGAATTACCCGGGGAGGTTTGGACAGAGGAAGGAATGAATGACAACCTAGAGAGCAGCAACCTGACTGGCCTTGCAGATTTGCAGGTGGCGTCTTGGGGATGAAGAGGGCTTGAGGCGGAAGATTCCTGGATAATTCATGGTCGTCTATGACCAACTTTCACACACACACACGCCTGCGAGGTCGGAGATTGGGACTGTGGGTGAGTGATGGGCCTTAGACCTTCAGATTTTGGAACAGAAAATTTACTGTAAACAGGCAAAAAAAATACAAACAAAAAACATCTGAAATACAAAGTGATAAAAAAGAAACTAAAATGCTATAACAGATCTCTTAAAACAATTAATTTGTTGAAAATGGATAATTACCTGACGTGAACTGAAAAATTTACTTTGGCTGCAGAGTTACATGCCTGCTGCTGGTGCTGCCTGCACACAAACAGTCGGAGCGGAGTGAGTGCGCTGCACTCTTAAGGGGAGTTTTCATTCATTTGTAGTCACTGAAAGGTTTGCATCGATTGCGTACGCTTGTCACTGAATATTTAGTATTCACACTGTAGGGCTTACCAGTGCATTAAACGGGCAGGTACTGTCTGTTACTGAATACCTGCACTTTAATTCGACTGGGAGAGTACCTGCACTTCTCAGCGCCCTTGCAATACACTACAAAGGATGAGTACCGACATTTCTCAAGAGCAAACAGGTGATCGGAGTATAGAGTACCTGCACTTCTATATGTCCATTGAAAGCACTGGGGCTCGCAACATTTTCTTCGACGACACCAAGAACGACGAACATTAAAACAGTTTTAATTTAGAGCCGAATCGGTTGCGTTTTTACGCATCATTTTTAAACCATCTCACTTGAAGAATAATCACCGCCCGGTAGAAATAACGCTGGTCACTTGGACAGTGTCCCGTACCAGTCTATAAACATGCTTCAGGTCGGTCCCTGGAAGTTCCAAGGGCTCCGTCTTTACCGACGTCAAGGCCTTGCCAGTGGCGCGAGGCCGCAGCCTTCCGGAGCTCGTGAAGTGCCACGCGGTGGTGGTGAAGTGGAGCTGAAGCGTTTTTCCATGAGTTTGACATTTTTCAGCATTGCAGGTTCTGTAACTGAATATCTGCATATCGATTAAACGTATGTGCAAGCAGAGCACGCGATGGGGACTAGGAGGCGAAATAGAAACAGACTTACCTGGTACTTCGTAATGGAAAGTGTTCTAAAGCTTCCCAAATTAGGATAAACTCCGTTTATGTCTGTAGGTGCAGAGAAAGTGAATAAGTATTTTTTAGGACCACTGCATTCTTACAAACCTAGTGAAAGTTGGCCTATAATATGCAAATATTTACCCACATGTTTTGTACATCGATGTTATTGATATTTCCTGCTATCCCTCAATATTTTGTTTTCTACCCTGCATCACCCTTGTTTTACCTTGCTCTTCTGTTGTATTTTAATTCCTATTTATCGCCTCTGTCTCATTTCACGACCGGTGAGCAGCAAACTCTTCTGCCTTATCAGGAGCGACTCCTGAACCAGAGGGAGCAAGCTCGGCTTGCACCTGTGCCGCGATGGAAACAGGTAAAATGAACACTTGCCATGAGTTGAATTTGCTGTAAGGTGCTGCTCAACACCCCTCGCTTCGAGGATGCCATCATGCCAATTTGCTTTTTCACGCTTTGCGAGCATGGCCATGGTTTTTGTAAAGCCTTTTGCACTAGGAAAATCTCAAGTACTGCACTGCCTTCTCTCATTTTTTTTTTTTTTAAACCTTTTCCTTCCTGACTTTGTGCACTTAAACCCGTGCTGCGCCGTAGTCTGTTTCAGTGTTTAGTGTTTCCGTAACTCTGAAGCATCTTGTTTGAGGGTGCTAATTCACTCCATGGTTTCTAGCACATCTCTCATGGAAGGACAATACTCTGGGCCTAGTACAAATATTTCACTGTATGTTGTTTATCCCTAAAATAAAACATACCAAGTTAAAAGGGTGTTCAGAAATGAAACGGGAAGCTCAAGTAAAATGAGGCCCCACTCCCCTCCTTTCTAGAGGGTTGGCAGTTGCATGCAACGATGAACGGGACCGGATTGGGAAAACAACTTCTCCTAAAGAAATGTTGTAATTTTACAACTGAGCTCGCTCTGCAAGTTGGTGTGAATACCACCCCTTATCAGCGCATCACAAACCACCAGACATGGTCCTGTTTTTGCGCTCATCAGGCTTGAGAAAGTAGTCAACATTTTGGACAGTATAAGATGATTATTGTGCGATCTCCTCTTGATGGAGTAGGACAGTTTGCTTAGTGGGACTTTGCTTTTTCATTTTATTGTATCTTTTTGATCCCTCGGCAGCACCACTTGACTGGCGCAAAGGCATGCTTTAAAGATGGTTGGCAGTTCTTGGCATCTAGTGAATATTTGTATTTTTCTGTGCTGGAAGTCACCCACGGTCTCTGAGAAACAGTCTTATGTCAACGTGAAAAGATCAACTGACGTTGAAGACTCAATTTTGCGTCGGAAAGTGGTCATCTTCAGGCTGCAGTCAACAAATTGATAACAGATATCAGTCGTGGTGATAAGCTGCCTCCAGGCATCCTAGGGTTTCTGTCACCTGTTGAGGAGGGGGTGAATACTTGTGTAAAGAAAGCACTAAATTGCAAGGTTTGTGGCGACCTCTTCTGAATTTTACCACAGGTTCCTGTTAAGGAACCTCCTGCGGCAGATCCGACTCCTGTAGCTAAATTCTGATTTAAAAAAATTATAGTTTTTTAGACAAATCCCACTCACTTTGAAATTTGAGGTTGGCACTTATCCTCTTACCGGTACATGTAACTTGAGAATGGTGCTTCAGGAATTGACAACGCAAAACTATCCTGTTCTACTCTAGATTTGCTTAGTGCATCTTATGGATCAACTCTGTTTTAATTAACAAGTTTTGGGTTTGAAAAACCACAGATATAGCAGTCTGCAACCTGAAGGCTGACTGATCACTAGGATGAAAAAAAAACACAAAAAACTCACCCTTACCTCCCACACAACACCTTTCCCAAAGATCACCCAAAAAGAAGACACTTATATTTGGTTATATCCCCAATGTATAAATAAGGATTATATATCTGTACTATCAGTTTGAATCAGCCAAGCATCACGTGAAGAATACCGTCCAATATTCATCCTTGAGTAGAAAAAATGAGAATGTGAAGTATAATCCATTCTTTATTTTTCAGTCTTCTCCGTAGATTTATTAAAATCCAACTGTAGCCAAATCCAGCACGTTTCGTCCACTTGAAGTCTTGAGGGCTACAAAATTATACATAAGTGAACGTTTGATATATTTATATCATTAAAAAAATACGTATACATATTAAAATTAATAATCTTAAGACCAGTACTAATACTGGTAAAGGAAACAGTTTCTTCAAGAACTGCCTTTTTTACATATATGCATCTATATATTACATTGGTCATTATCTATTAATTAACACCCTTCACAATTTAATTTGTTTGTGACAAGATTTACTTCATCTAACATAATCGTTTTTACATATATACATCTTATTGAAATAGTCAGGGCTCCGACAACCCTATTTCACATTGATAGTCATTACACACATACTAAATTCTTCAACATACATCATACATACATACATACATACATAAATAGTGTTCAAATTCATGTAGCTGACTACATATGTATAGGCAATAACCCTTCAGGCACAAGATCCATCTATCATTTCAAATATTATCCTCTTATAGGTAATGTAGATGAGCTGTGTACTCCTTAATCCTAATTAGATATCCGAAGTGAAATATTGAAAGAGGACCCTCCTGATAATCCACTTATAAAGAACAAATTGTATGACAACTATGTACATCATGAAATGTCATGAATGGAACATCACCATTTCTCCAAAGAGCAGATCATAATTTCATTTAAACACTTGGAACATAGTTTATCTGGGGGGGCATTCTCTCTGTATGTGGAGCTTTTAAAATGTGTCCGTTATTTGTGTTCTCGGGATCGCTGCATGTGCAATCTGGTGTAGTTGTCGGTCTTGTGCCTGCCTCAAATGCTGCAATGGACTACTGTTTTTTGATAAATATGTATGTATGTATGTTCAAGGGCATGTGTAGCTGCAGATACACATTCTATGCATATTGATTCCGACATCTAGTGTTGGGCTTGGAGTGTTAAAAGTTGTTTTTCTTTCGATAAGTCTTTTAGAGTCACGGGATCGAGTAACTCCTCCTCTTGGTTCCATTGCGCATGGTCATCGACTCCATTGTTAGATTTTCTTTCCGCCGTCTGGTTCGGATGTGTTCTCTCGCTCCGAGATTTAGATTTGGAAATCT
This sequence comes from Pleurodeles waltl, assembly GCF_031143425.1. NCBI lineage: Eukaryota > Metazoa > Chordata > Amphibia > Caudata > Salamandridae > Pleurodeles > Pleurodeles waltl. Next base: position 189,569,736 of record NC_090442.1, read on the forward strand.
TTTTTTTTTTTTTAAACTTTCTTTTCATCGGTATTGTATCAATCGCATTCCATCGAAACAGCAGTACCGTTGGAAAACAACTTTGTTCGCCCTTCGGGGCGCGAACGCACCCAACTCGGGCCTATTCGGGCCGACCGCGTGGAGAGCCTCATGGATCAGACTCCATTCCAATTTTGCCCTTGGTGCCACGCTAAGTACCCATTCACAGACCAGCATCTAGTTTGCAACCTCTGCCTTTCTCCAGACCATCGGGAAGAAAACTGCAAGGCCTGTCGATTTTTCTGATCGGAAAAAAAACTCAGAGACCGAAGAGCAAGAAGGCTAGAAATGGCGTTGAAGAGCGGCAAACATTTCGACGTTACAGAAGAGGAACAAATGCAAACAGTCAGAGCAGGAATATGAGGGAGACGGACCCATCACAGCCGGCCAACATGTGAGTACGTCTGCCCCTGCACCCCCACACAAGAAACAACAGAAGGTCTTGGGTACACCACTGCCAGAAGGCCATGGTTCGGCCCGAAAAAAGACGGTCAGTGACCGACCGTCTGGTTCGGCACTGAAAAAGGCCACGCCTCCGACTTCGGAGTCGACACAGACTATTAAAAGCTCTGTTTCAGACTCCAGCACAGAACAACAATTTTCGGAGTCGAAAATTAGAAAAACTGTTTCGGAGCAGAGACCTTCCTCATCATTTTCGATACCGAAAAAACACCCAACTTCGGCACCGAAAAAGGCAGGTTATACATAGGAACAAGGACTTTCAAAAAGACTGCGAGAGCGATAAAACCTCTGAGGAAGAGACAGAAATTGAACTAATCCTTCAAATTATGGATGAGAGACCGTCTAGGATACACATCCTTGAAGAAACCAGGAGAATCGTCACAGCACCTCCTTTAAAAACAAAGAGAAAGCTGGCATTTCAGGAGGAATTGGGCACTGCACAGCCACCAGCTAAAGTGCCAAAATAAAAAGAGAAGCCAGCACATCCTCAGTCTTCTCCTCCTCATTCTCCGCACCTGCCTACCTCGCCTCACACAAGTTCTACACCAATGCATTCTCCAACGCATTCTTTTGATTCACAACAAGACACTGTTGATCCATGGGACCTTTACGACCCTGATCCCATCCCATCCCAAGCAACGACCCAGACACCTACCCCTCTAAACCCTCTCCACCTAAAGATACTACAGTATATAATCAGGTTATAGCGAGGGCTACAGCCTAACATGGGGTTGCAGTGCACACAGAACCACTAGAGGAAGACTTTTTGTTTAATACATTATTCTCAACCCATTCTAGGTACCAATGCCTCCCAATGCTTCCAGGCATGGTAAAGCATGCAGACCAAATTTTTAATGAGCCTGTGAAAGCAAGAATAATAACGCCTAGAATAGAGAAAAAGTATAAACCTGCACCTTCTGACCCTGATTACATCACCCATCAGGTGCAACCCGATTCAGTAGTGGTTAGTGCTGCAAGAAAAAGGGCAAATAGCCAGTCCTCAGGAGATGGATCCCCTCCTGAAAAGGAGAGCAGAAAATGTGATCCGGCAGGAAAGAAAGTTGCTTCCCAAGCAGCAAACCAATGGAGGATAGCTAATTCCCAGGCATTTCTAGCTCGTTACGATAGAGCCCATTGGGATGAGATGCAGGGTATCATACAGCATCTCCCAAAAGAGCACCAGAAGAGGGCACAACAGGAGAAAGGGCAAGCTATTAGAAACAACCAAATACGGTCTGCCCTTGATGCAGCTGATACAGCTGCCAGGAGTGTGAACACAGCAGTTACTATTCGTAGACATGCATGGCTGCTCTCCTCTGGTTTTAAACCAGAAATACAACAGGCCATGCCATTTGATAAGAAACCTCTTTTTGGGCCAGAGGTAGACACAACAATAGAAAAACTACGAAAAGACTCAGACACAGCCAAGGCAAATGGGTGCACTCTATTCTACACCATATAGAGGGTCATTTTGTAAGCCTCATTTTCGAGGAGGTTTCAGACCACAACCCTCAGAGGCATCAACTTCCCAAGCAAAACCAACTTATCAAACCCAGTACCAGCGAGGTGGGTTTAGAGGCACATATAAAATAGAGGTAAATTCCAAACCTCTAAACAGCCCGCAACACAACCAAAACAGTGACTTCCCTCACTCCCTTCCACTCCACAAATCTCCTGTGGTGGGAAGATTACAGCAGTTCCACACACATTGGCATAATATCACCACAGACAACTGAGTGTTATCAATTATCCGCAATGGCTATTGTCTAGAATTGATAAACATTCCTCCAAATATTCCACCAAGGTATCACAAGTTAACCCCAGAACATACAGTTCTGTTATCAACAAGAGGTTCAATCTCTTCTACTCAAACAAGCAATAGAGGTAGTTCCACAGTCTCAACTAGGAACAGGAGTTTATTCACTATACTTTCTAATACCCAAGAAAGATGGCACCCTCAGGCCAATATTAGACCTCAGACCACTACATTTGTACATCCTATCAGAACATTTCCACATGGTTACTCTGCAAGATGTTATCCCACTGCTACAAAAACAAGACTTGACAGCCTTAGACCTCAAGGATGTGTATTTCCACATACCCATCCATCCAGCGCACAGAAAATAACTCAGATCTGTGATACAAGGAAAACACTATCAATTCAAAGTGTTATCTTTCGGCACAACAACAGCTCCAAGGGTATTCACAAAGTGCTTAGCTGTAGTACCAGCCTACCTAAGAAGACAACATATCCATGTCTTCCCATATCTAGACGGTTGGCTAATAAAATCAAGCAATTGTACACAATGCCAAAATCATACATGTTACGTGATAGAAACCCTGCACACCCTAGGTTTTTCTATACACTACCAAAAGTCACATCTTCAACCAGCACAAGTACAACTGTATTTAGGTGCTATCCTAAATAGTCAACTAGCTCTAGCGTATCCAAATACATAAAGGATACAGGCTTTTCAAAATCTAATTCCACTTATACAACCAAATCAACAATACGCTGTAAGATTTGTCATGAAAATCCTAGGAATGATGGCATCCTGCATTGCAATAGTTCCACACGCAAGATTAAACATGAGGCCCTTACAACAGTGCCTTGCACAACAATGGTCACAGGCACACGGTCAACTTCAAGATCTAGTGTTGATAGACTGCCAGACACATATGTCCCTTCAGTGGAGGAATTGCAGCAATTTAATCAAAGGGCGGTCGTTTGAAGACCCTGTGCCTCAAACCATAATTACAACAGGTGCATCAATGATTGGTTTGGGAGCTCACCTAAACAATCACAATATTCAAGGGCAGTGGGATGTCAAACAGAAGCAGCTACACATAAACCATTTAGAGTTAATAGCTGTTTCTTGCCCTCAAAGCCTTTCAACCTCTTCTCAGACAGAAGAATGTTCTTATAAAGACAGACAACATGACAACCATGTATTATCTCAACAAACAGGGAGGGACACATTCATCTCAACTGTCCCTTCTGGCCCAAAACATTTAGAAATGGGCTATTCACATTCAAATTCATCTATTACCACAGTACATTCCAGGGATAGACAATCAGTTGGCAGATGTCCTCAGTAGAAATCACCAAAAAACACACGAATGTGAGATTCATCCTCAGGTACTTCAAAAGTACTTTCATAAGTTGGGAACACCAAACATAGATCTATTTGCAACAAGCGAAAACACAAAATGCCAAAACTTCGCTTCCAGATACCCACATCCCCTATCCAAAGGCAATGCTCTATGGATCAGTTGGTCAGGGATATTTGCTTACGCTTTCCCCCTCGCCCACTTCTTCCATTCCTGGTCAACAAGTTGCGTCAAAACTTCACTCAACATCATACTCATAGCACCAACATGGGCACGTCAGCCATGGTACACAACACTTCTAGATCTGTCAGTAGTACCACACTCCAAACCCCCGTGCAGACCAGATCTGTTAAAACAAAACAAAGGTCAATTCAGACATTCAGACCCCAATTCTCTCAATCGAGCGATTTGGCTCCTGAAGTCATAGAATTTGGATATTTATAACTCCCATCAGAATGTATAGAAGTTATTAAACAAGCACGCAAACCCACTACTAGACAGTGCTACGCAAACAAATGGAAAATATTTGTCTATTACTGTCAATCTAAAAACTTAGATCCTTTTACAGCATCAATACAAGACATTGTATGCTATTTACTTCATTTGCAAAAATCAAATTTAGCATTTTCCTCAATAAAAATATATCTTACTTCAATATCTGCATGTTTACAAACTATTCAACATAGCTCTTTATTTAGAGTTCCTGTCAAAGCTTTCATGGAAGGCTTAAAATGCATCATTCCACCAAGAACACCACCAGTTCCATCTTGGAATCGAAATATAGTGCTTACAAGACTTATGGGACCACCTTTTGAACCCATGCACTCTTGCCAAATTCAATTTCTAACATGGAAAGTTGCCTTCCTGGTGGCAATTACTTCTTTAAAAATAGTAAGTGAAATACAAGCTTTTATTCTTCAGGAACCTTTCTTCCACATACACAAAGTTGTACTAAGAACAAATCCAAAATTTCTACCAAAAGTCGTCTCACCATCTCATATCAATCAAACAGTGGAACTGCCAGTCTTCTTCCCACAGCCAGATACATTTATAGTGTCCCTGGGTGACTTCTGCATTTGTATTCCCAGTATGCCAATGCCCAGATCATTAGCCAACCCTGCAGTCTCCCAGCGGTAACCACAGTGCTGTCCCATCAGGTTGCGTAAGTGTTGTGGGGATCCAAGCCCAGACCCAGGCATTCCTCTCATTCTTATCGTTTCTAGTCACAAGTCTGACTGGTCCTGCCAGACATTAGCTGCCATTTCGGGTGGTGGTTGCCTCATAATCTTGGGCTTCTTTGGTCAGGATTCATCGGCATGCAGTCATCTTCAGTTCTACACATATCTCTAGTGCACTTCCCCAGTCTACCCAAGGCTTTCAGTACTCTCACAAGCTCTGGTTCTCCCATTATGCGGCCAGTGCCATGCTCAGAGCAGACAGGCATGTCCTATCTGGTCTCCATCTTGACCCCACCCCCTACTTAGTGCTTAAAAGGATGACCAGTGCTGAGTATCAAAATCAGCACTTCAGTTAACATGCAAGCCTACTTTGGTAACTATGTTTTTTTATTTAGCAAACAAGTCAGAAGAATAAGAGGTACAAAGGTGAAGAGTGAGAAAAGGGGTAACTTGGCACCAGCATTGGGACCAATTGTTTTTTAAAGCTGGTACACTATAAGTGATTCACTTTCTCCAGAGGGCAAGAAGGATTGTTCGTCGTCCCCAGTGGCTAATTCAAACCAGGCTGAGCTGGATATATTGACTATTTGGGTAAAAATATCGTAGCTGCCTTTAGTATATTGTGATAAATTGTTAGTGGTTTGACTACTAGCTTAAAGAACAAATCCCTTTACATGCACCCGATGCTACACCAGTTTGTTACCCTTTAAGGCCACATCAGACTGCTTTACGAGAAGTTCCCCTAGGGAAGTGAACAGAGGCTGTTCACTATCAGTGAAGCAAACCGGTTAACAACATTGATTGTTAACCAAACGTCAGCTAATCAGGTGAAAGCATAGTGAACATCACTCATCTAGAAGCTACCATCACCTCAGATTTCTAAAAACAACCTGAGAATTCTACAGCAATGTTGTGTGTGAATGTAGTCCTGAGCTTTGCAAAGTCTCCTCCAGATAAGTCTATCTACTGCATAAACTTGCTTCTTTCCGGTCTTTAAGCAGCATCAAGGACACAGAGGGTAGGCAAGTATTGTGTTTTCAAAAGTCCAGAGACCGATAACCACCTCCTCAGCAGATGTTTCAGAAGGTTCATCATTTGTGCCAGGGAAAGTGTCTATAAGTAGTCCTTCATGTAACGTAGATGGATCACCAATCCCTCTTAAGATATTTGCTCAACCTCTAGAGAGACGCTGAAACCTGTAGAGATTCTGAAGAAACTGAACAAGATAACCTCTAAGAATTAAAGTGCGTCATGTGCAGTAATAATAGTGATTTAAAAACATAAGCACCTTCATCTAAACCTACTTTAAAACAGACCCAGGTCTGAACCTCATTGACTGTTTAAAAAACAAAAGCCTTTAAAATGTATTCCAAAATCGACAAAGATATTGACCAATGCACCATTGATGGAACTAGCATCAACAACAGTGATGAAGAAAACATAGACTAGAACATTGTCATTGAAGAAACCAAGTATGTTCCAATTAGTTATTACAGCCCTGTTGAGAAAGCAGCAATGGCAGCGCAGTTGACAACCTCGTTGACCCCATTATTGAAGAGCCTGTCAATGGCCAAACCATTGATAAATATTTTGTCTACAGAACAACCTGCAAAGACTTAAAAATTATGATTTCAGAGGAAGAAATCCTGACTCTTGCCTGAGCACAATTCACTAAGTATACAGTCCCTGTTACAGCCTCAGAGGCTCTTTGATACAGAAAATTACTAAAACAGTCCTTTTCGCGCAGTCACCTGCTAAGAGCCAAATGATTGAGGAAGAAACAACTACATTTTGAGGTGTTGTCAGGAGCCTTTCTGTTGTCCTACTGGAGGACACTACAGCATGCCATTCTGTCATCCAAAGAATAGCTGGCAACTACAAGTGGTAAAGGAGGAAGATAACTCCTAGTGACAACTCTCCAAGACAATGCTCAGTTTCTGTCTCATGCTTCAAATGTAAGACATCAATGACTTGTCCTCCAACCCCTTTGATCACACAACACGTGTCGGGAAATGATAATGATATACCTTCACAAGTGGGAAGAAATAACCTCATAAAAATGGGTCATCTCTTCCATCGCTCACGTAATCTGCTTGGAATTTTAAACCACACCACCAAACATGACACTTCGTCAGCACTCCATCACTCAAAAAGTTAAAAGGCTGCTGCAGGAGAATGTGAAGTCATTGCTACAAAAGGAGTAAATAGAATTTGTCCCACCTTGCTACAGAGACCAAGAAGCAAATCCCTCACACGTCTATACCTCCTAATTCCCCCCCCCCCTCCCACCACCACCACCAGAAAATGGAAAGAAAACTCAAGCCAGTACTCTTTCAGGGTGCTGAACTGTTACATTCTGCCAAAGAACTTACATGACCGCTCTACAGGACAATATAGTGCTGCTTTGTATCATGGATTACAAGACCACCCTGATCTCAAGGCCTCCTACTGCCACATCCCCAACCCCCCCATCCACCCAGCTCGCCACAAAGTACCTCCGATTTGTGGGCAGTGTTCAGTGTTATCAATTCTCAACAGTCCAACAGGTGTTTACTAAACATTTAGCAGTGTTTGCCGCACACCTCTTTCACATTGCCACTCATAACTTTCCATATCTTGCCACCTACCTGACAAAGAACATTTTATTGTTCTACCCTTATGAGTGCCAGGTGTGCCCGGATGTCAGTCCTGTGCCATTAGAACCAAGCTGCATCTGACTGAATAGGCCGGTCTTGGATTGCTTATGTTTAGGTTCAGGAAAGATCTGGCTTGTCAGTTTGGACTGGACTGTTCCTTTTGGAGAATGACCTAGTTGATTTGTGGTGGCATAAACAAATGGCCTATTATGGGGCCCTGAAGTAATTAGCAGTGGCTAGATTAATACATCCATTGCTTTTTTTGTTTTCATATTTTTCAGTGTGAAAAAACAGCAGCGGACGACAGTGCCTAGCAGACACTCAATAAGTAGTATTGCTTCTCCAAAGTCACACATCTCACCAGCAATTGCAACCTTTCTTGGGATCCATACTGAATATAGCAACTCACAAAACCTATCCCAATGATGAGAAAGTGTTGGTGTTTCAAAATCTGCTTCCCCTTTACCAAATGTGGGTCCTCAGAGTGAGAATGATCATGAAAGTGCTGTGGATGATGGCATCTTGCATTGCAATGGTTTCAAATTTGCATATTTGGTCCGTCTACTAGTGTTTCTGGCCAGGCAATAGTCATGAGTGCCTGTATAGTAGGAGATCTGTTACTAGTAGAGCCCAGAGCTCAAAAGTTCCAGAGTTTGGAATAATAATTTGTTACCTTGCAAGTTGTTTCGCAACCTGCAGCCGCAAGTGACAACTGCCACGGATGACTACCTGTCAGGATGGGACGCTCATTTGGACAACCTTGACCATTCAGGGCATTTGGTCTTCCCAACAACAACTGTTCATCAATTTACTGAGGCTAATTGCAGTGTAAATTTAATTACGAACAAAACTGCTCATACTGTATGCCCTTATTGTATTATGCCCAAAAGCAGCGAGTCACATGTTCACCACAACTGTTAAGATTAGTGCAGACAATGTGGCATTGAACCTCTCGTCGTCAAATCTTCTCCTAGTGGAACATCTTCTGAATGGATAACAACTTTATGGACCTGCTAAGTAGGACACACAAATGGGAGATGAACACTGTTAGAAATGGAGTCTTTGGTTGGCAATCAGGTTACCCCTTGTCCAAGCAAGGACCCTCACTCTAGTCAGGGTAAAAGAGAATCACCCTCCGCTCACCGCCTTGGTAGCTTGGCACGAGCAGCAGGCTTAACTTCAGAGTGCTAGGTTGTAAAGTATTTGTACCAACACACACAGTAACTTAATGAAAACACTACAAAATGACACACCACAGGTTTAAAAAAATAGAAAATATTTATCTAAACAAAACAAGACCAAAATGACAAAAATACACAAGTCAAGTTATCAATTAAAAAGCAAAAAGAGTCTTCATGTAGTTTTAAACACAATGCTAATGCTGTTAGCGTGAACATTTATCTTGGGTGCGTCAAAAATAACGTTGCACGGGCAAGTGTGCGTCATAAAGGGCTTGTGATGCGTTGATTTCACTTACGAGCGGGACTTTGCGTCGTTCCTCCTTCAGTTGGGTCGACGTGCGTCGTTTCGTCTCTGTGCAAGAGAGCGATGCGTCGATCCGGTCAGCACTCTCGGACCCAGGCAGGCCTTGCGTTGTTTTTACATGCCCAGCGGTCTTTGCATCAGAAATTCAGCCGCACGATGATCCGAAAACCACATAGCTCTGGTTGCGATCTCACCAGCCTCTGTCAGCGATGCTGCATGTCATTTCCCCAGCTCTGGGCGTCCATCTTCCAGTCACGTTGCAGGCGAGCGTCTATTTTCAGCCACAAAGCCGGCGGCATGTCAATTTTTCAGCCGCAGATCGGAATTGCGTTGGTCTTTTCCCCGCACAGCAGTCTGTGCATGGATTTATCACTCTTGGGCTGCCAGCTTCTCTTCTCAGGGTCCCAGAAACTGGATGGGCACCACTTGGCAGAGTAGGAGTCTTTCCAGAGGCTCCAGGTGCTCGCAGAGAGAAGTCATTGCTGTCCTTGAGACTGCAAACAACAGGAGGCAAGCTCTAAATCAAGTCCTTGGAGATCTTCACAAGAAGGAAGGCAACACAAAGTCCAGTCTTTGTCCTCTAGCACAGGCAGAAGCAGCAACTGCAGGATAGCTCCACAAAGCACAGTCACAGGCAGGACAGCTCTTCTTCCTCAGCTCTTCAGTTCTTCTCCAGGCGGAGGTTCCTCTTGGTTTCCAGAAGTGTTCTAAAGTCTGTGGTTTTGGGTGCCCTTCTTATACCCATTTTTCCCTTTGAAGTAGGCCTACTTCAAAGGAAAGTCTCTCTTGTTTGTGAAATCCTGCCTTGCTCAGGCCAGGCCCCAGACACACACCAGGGGGTTGGAGACTGCATTGTGTGAGGGCAGGCACAGCCTTTTCAGGTGTGAGTGACCACTCCTCCCCTCTCTCCTAGCACAGATGGCTAATCAGGAAATGCAGACTACACCCCAGCTCCCTTTGTGTCACTGTCTAGCGAGAGGTACAACCAGCCCAACTGTCAAACTGACCCAGACAGGGAATCTACAAACAGGCAGAGTCACAGAAATGGTTCAGGCAAGAAAATGCTCACTTTCTAAAAGTGGCATTTTCAAACACACAATCTTAAAATCAACTTTACTAAAAGATGTATTTTTAAAATGTGAGCTCAGAGACCCCAAACTCCACATGTCTACCGCTCCCAAATGGAAGCTACACTTTAATCATATTTAAAGGTAGCACCCATGTTAACCTATGAGAGGGACAGGACTTGCAACAGTGAAAAACGAATTTAGCAGTATTTCACTGTCAGGACATATAAAACACATTACTATATGTCCTACCTTAACCATACACTGCTTTGGGTACACTTGCCAAGTCGAATTAACAATTAACAACTGCACACACAGACACAGTGGCAGGTCTGAGACATGATTACTTATGGCTGCTAATGTGGGTGTCACAACAAGTGCTGCAGGCCCACTAGTAGCATTTGATTTATAGGCCCTGGGCACCTCTAGTGCACCGTACTAGGGACTTACTTAGTAAATCAAATATGCCAATCATGGATAAACCAATGAACCATACAATTTACACAGAGAGCATATGCACTTTAACACTGGTTAGCAGTGGTAAAGTGCTCCGAGTTCAAAAGCCAACAGCAACAAGTCAGAAAAATAGGAGGCAGAAGGCAAACAAGATTGGGGATGACCCTGCATAAACAAAAAAAAGTCCAACACACACTCAAGTACTTCATCAATACTTTCAGTGATGAGTAACCCCCACAGTCAATCTTTTCGCCACCACAGAAAACGCAGAATGCCCTAACTTTACCTACATGTGCCCTGCACCTCCATTCAGTGAAAAATGCATTGTGGATGAACTAGCAAGTCTATATTTGCTTACAGTCTTCCTAATTTACGACTGATTCTGAATGTAGTGAGGAAACAGAGGCAGGTACCCATGAGGCTTATTCTGATCTCTCCTGCATGGACAAGGCATCCATGGCATTCCAGCTATTGAACATGCCAGTTCAGCAACAGGAAAAGTTACCTCTGTGTGCCATGCCAATGTAGACCTACTCACACAGCATTGGGGACTGTTCTTGACTTGTCTGAGGAAATGTCATCCGACCCCATCGCAGAACATTTAGTATATAGACCACCATACACCACCTCTGGAATGAATAGTATCCTGAACTAGGCAGCTGAACATTTTCCAGGCACCACATGGCTTCATCATGGTGACTCCAAATATTACTGCATCAGCATGTTTCATTACTTCCTCTTAGGATGAGAATTCTGCAACACCTTCTGACAAACTAGATTTGCTCTCTGGACTCAATCCAAAAATATTGGGATTTGCAGCCATCTACTGGAGTTACTTCATTGATTGACTGTGTAGTCCACACTGCTGAAAGGGGGTTGCTTTTAAGCTCTAACTCCTACTTAAACATTTTCCACTGTGTGAATATGGTGCTCACTGCAGAGATCTGCAGAGATGAGATTGTGTCTGCTTCCTTCCGGTCTTCTGGGAGAAAGGTATTTTCATTCTCATTCTCATGGACCACTGTGCTGCAATAATATATCTGAACAGCAAGTGAAATGCTGTCTCACTATTTGTGCAATTTAGCAGTTAAGATCTATGGTTGGTCCTTCAACATAAACATTATTTCAGTAGACTTTGATGTTTGGGAAAGAATATAACAGCAGATTGTCGCAGCAGGCTCCACAATTCTCCACACAAGTGGGAAAGTAGTAAGAACTTCTTTCTTTCTTTCAAGAATTTGGTAAAATAGGTAACTTCCCATTATTTATATGTTTATGACGTAGCATGCACAGTGTTTGGAGTTTGCATCCAATCTGGGACTGGGAAAGAAATCCTTGGTAAATATTTTTCACCATTATTTAGACAAGCAGATCCATTTGTACGTTTCCCCCTAATTAACGTGACTCTTCTATAAAGAAGAATGTTGTCCATCTCCAGTATAATTTCCACAGTCCCGAATTAGGCAAGCAAGTACAGTTCGCTGAGCTCCTGCTCCTGTGAATAATGCCCGTGTCTTGCTTTCTCAAATTGCAGATTTGTTCCTGTAGAAGAAAGGAGGGCTGGCCTTCCTTCCATTACTGAATATCAGTACTTTACTTCTAAAACGAAAGTCACTTTCACATATTTAGATGTCTCGGCAGAAAATCTATCTGCCAAGCATGCAGCTATTGGACTTATCCAAGAAGCAGTAAAAATTTTAATACAAGGGTTTATAACTGGGCCTTGGAGTGTAATTTAACCCTGTGAAAGTGTCTAAGTCAAGTATGTTCTTCAGTTTCCTAACTGCCTGCTGTGTGAATTGATTGCTTTGTTTATTACCTGTTAGCAATTTCAGATAGGCTGATTTTGTACTTTTTAAAATCGGGTTGGGTTGTGAGGGATAATTTTACTTTTCTCCATTCCACTTCTGCAACAGATAGCACCCATGGGATTTGAATATGTTTTGGACCGCACTCATGTGTAAGCCATTTGAGAATGTCCTCCATTGACATTGGCCTACTAACTTGTCAGAAATCCATTTTAGTGATAGTTGCCTGGCAGAAGACCTGCCAAACCTTACAGTTTCTGCCACAAAGACAGGCTTGCTTTCTTGATGGTCCCTACCTTAAATCCTTGAGTAGCAAGAAAATGTAATGTATTTTAAGAAATTATTCTTACGTTTTTTCACCTTAAACGCCACAGTTCCCTGACTAAAACAACCTTGCACAATTAAAGAAAAATAGATGCCACTTAAGTTCTTAAATTGTATCTGACAAGTACAAGCATTTGAATAGAATGTGAAGGTTAGGCCTGTCAAAAGTCCTGCTCATTCCATCAGAACAAAGTCTGCATCAGAGGCTTACCAGAGACATTGCAGACACTCGTAAGTTAGAAAAGTGGACTACTGCACATATTTTTATATACCTTTCTCTACCTTCCAGAAAATATGTAGCTCTTGTCCTGCAAGTTGAAGCAACCTGCTTGCTTTACCTGCCTCTCCAGGAGCATGAAGCTGTAAAAAGTTGGGGAACGTGGGGAGCAGGGCAATTGAAGGAAAATATTGCTTGATGACCGGAAGTATGAGTCCTTGCTGCCACCCCTTCAGAGTAGTCTCATTCCCTCAGCAAATGCCATTTTACAACATTGAATGCCTGAATAAAAACCTGTAGTACAAATAGTGACGCACTGATAGAAGGTTTGGGCCCATGTGACAAACCATGCTCAGAATTATAGGGCTCGTAATTGTTTTCAAATGGTAGTGTTTTTTCTGATGATTCTGAGCAACGACTTGCAATCATTGGGGAAAATAATTTTTCATTTCCTGGGGCCTTTAGCTAACAGTTCAATGCACTGCTAACTTAAGTGATCAAAACATACTGCCTATGGGCTGCAAATTACAAGAGTACTTGAACTACTCTGTTGAAGTGTTTGCAATGGATTCAGACTCTGCAAAGCCAATTGCCCATCTAAGTATGGAAAAGTAAGTCAAATTGCCAGTCTTTCCCCTGTTCCATAGAGTGTTCTATCGCCCAGTGATCGCTCTGCTTCTTACCATGTGAGTTATAACCTGTTTTACTTCCATGATGTTCTAGGACTGGTATCTAGGCGTTCTAAACAAATGCATAGTCGGGGAATTTGAAAATAATGCTAGTGGACCAACCTTGTCAAGGTTACAGCTGCAGATGCCCTTGTTTTATCTTTATGGTTCATACAATTAATTTCCTTAAGATGACATCAATACATGTACCACTTTTAACAGACCTAACACTACACATCTAACTTATTATTTTCTTCTAAAAGGCTCAGTAGCCATGAAACTTTAAGCAATAATACACTTTTTTGTAACTGAGTGTTTTCCTGCCAGTTTGAGTGGCATCTCAACCAACAGAAACTGTTTTACCTCCTGCCATATCCTGCTCAAGTTCCAAACCACCCTCCTTTACAACCAAAACCTCTTTCCACAACACCTTCACCAAACACAGACATATACACCCACAGCCACTTAGCAAAGGTTACTCCCAGTCCTGTTACCCATTTCCCCACCCAGACGTCATGCGCCCTACCATCCCTCCCTTAATTATTACCTGCTGTGCCATATCTTGTTCCACCAGGCGAGCCCAGCTAGTTGGTAACACTTTTTTCCTATGCAGCCCTTAACCTTCTTGCCGCCCCTAACCTTCTTGCCGCCCCATTGTCCTATAATCCTTACCATGACTCCTGCCTAACCCAGGTCCTAATTGCTTTTTAGTCCTCTTCTTACGCAATCAAATGCCTTTAACACTATTTGTGGTGGTCTGTCAGCAGGAACCCCTCTACCAGATTTTGCAGCTTTAACACATCCCTATTGTTAGAGTATCACCTTGCAGACCGGTTTAAATGACAATCATTCACTAGGGAATTCTTGAAATTCACAAGATGCTTATGCAGATCTCCACTCATGAAAAAAAATATAAGGGTCTGTCTTTGACATCTAGAAATGCACTGATTCAGCCACATGTATCAGCCTTTTTTCTGCTGTGCAGTGCATATCACTACTAGTTTGATACATGTCTCCGACAGCGACTGTCTCATGTTAATATGCAGAGCTGCACCTTTAAACATAGCTTTCTAAGAACCAGAATCTCTTCATACTGTACGATTTCAACACCTGGTTAGTCAGACATCATATACTGCACACAAAATCATTGTTCTCAGTTTAGAAGGGATACACGTACACAAGGTAGTAAAATGCCATGGTGTGCCCTGGATGCCAAGTTCAACCTGAACAAGCTCATTTTGATGATCACCCATAATCCGTGAGGATTCATTGTTTGTTGACCTAGAAAATGCCAGTTGACTAGACACATCTAAATCCGAGCTAGACTCAGCAACTGGGCCACTGAAACAAAAAGTGCTTCACTCACAGTAGTGATTAGGAAAGCAGTTAAAGAACTAGAGTTGCAGTCAATAAGAGCCTTCAGCCAGAGACACCTTTTGTGAGCCATCACAACCATTTAATAAAGCCTTTACTATTGTCATTGTTGCTATATGCTTCCAGCCATGTTCATGCCGGCGAGTGAGTTGACGTAGACCAGCTTTTAGTGACCCAAACCTCCTCATCAAGCACCATACACCGAAGAGCCTGATTGTTAAAGTTTCAAGAAGCTAAATTAATCCAAATTCCTTTCCATCAAATCCCTTGGTAGGGAATCAAAGTGAATTGATGCCTTCAGAAAAGAGAATGTTTTTTTCTTCCAGTTAGACCCTCTGATCCATTAATGCAGTTTGCTTTCTGGGTAGGTGCATGCATTTACTATGGGACTTGGCCTGTAACATCTCTCTAGCTGCCCCAGTGGATCTAAGAGCATCAGTAGCCCAGCTGATAAATAACGACCAGGATGCAGCCAAGTATGTGCTCAGAGCTGGATTGGACACTACTGATTGAATTGGCACAGCTGTTAACACCAATGCTTGGAGGGCACATCTGTAATCAATCAACCGTGTTTTCTGGAGACTTGTAAGTGTCCTTAATGGACTTCTCATTTGGTGGCTCCAGGCTATTTGGAGATTGACTGATTCAGTGGCAGTCTTATCACAGCACTATCTTTGGGGATATTGCAGACAGCTAAATATTTTTCTTGTAAATTCAGAGGCTATTCCAGTGAATTTGCTAAGAGACAGCACCAGCTCTCAACCTGCACTGCAGCTGCCAACACAAACTGTTTCAACCATAACGGACAGTAATCCTCGGACTAGTCTTCCCCTGCAGCAGCAGCTACCAAGCCACAAGTTTGCTCTTTGAGGCTCATGACTGGCTGGTTGGAGGCAGGATGCAATATTTTCTCCCCAGCTGAAGATCCATCACATCAAATAGATGGGTCTTTCAGATTGTGCAAAACAGCTCTACCATAACATAACCTTCCTACCCAAGACACCCACCCTCCCACACCTAAGCAAATTTCGGAAGAACATTCTACTATCCTGATGCAAGAGGGCCACCCTTTGTTGTCCAATGGCGCCAGATGGGAGGGGAGGATCCTATTTGTGTTACGTTCTCATCCCGAAGGGGTTCTCTGACCTATATTCGACCTTCGTATATTGATCTTTCAGAGGAAGGGCACAGTCAAGATGCTCCCAGTGGCTCTGAACCTGTCAGCTCTGTACCCAGGGGATTAGATGGCCACCAAAGACCCCACCTGTATATGGTCAACATATAACAATATTTGCAAACACAAACTCAAGACTAGAAAAAGAGGAACAAAGGTTTATTGCCTTTCAGAAATGGGCCTCTTCTGGGGCTGAGACAATGTTTTGGCCCCACTATAACAATTCTCCTGGACCATCATCAGGGCAAAACATGGTATGGGTCACAATGCACTAGGACAGTGGTCTTTATACAATCAGATAACAGAAGTATAGGTTACTACGTTCATATCTTATGCCCTGCCATTGCTTGAACATTTATAAAAACAGTAAACATCATTGCAGTATATTATCACCAGTAAACTGAGTGATAATTGGAATTACTCATTTAAATTACAGATTTCTATATGGGTACATTATAATAGAGCTCAATTCATTGCACAGTACTAAATAGGCATATATCAGTTTGAAAAATAATTGCATACCTATTCGCTTCATATGTCCCCATACACATCAGTTATTCCAGTAGCAGCATTAAGTAATCACATTAAATGTATCCTGCATAATTCAGTACTCATCAAAGCATATATGAGCAGTAGAGCTAAAGTGATTTAATCAGTAATTTGGCAATTGAAGTAATCATGTAGATAGCAAAACAATTTTGTAAAAACATGACCCATTTAAAAGGTGCTCATTATCCTTTGCAAGGAGACAATGTTTAGTATAGATCAAAATGTGACCGTGATAGTTTCCTTGGCTATGCATCTCAGAATAAACATGTGAATCAGCTCACCTGTAGTGTCTCCAAGTTGAACTTTTTTCAGGAACAAAAAAAACTACCACAAAACAAAGATCCCATATATCCTCTTCAGAGGGGTGTTTATGACCTTTCAAGTTGTTTATAAATACTGTAGTTGTAGCTCAAAGGAAAACAAGCACTGGTTAAAAAAAAAAAGTAGGGGCCAATGCAGAATCTGTATGCGAACAGAAAAAAGGAACAAATTAGCCTTTAAACCGTTCTGCATATGTAATAGCAAATGGTCTTACATGAGTAAAATTACCAAATGTTGACATTTTGAATGCAGCACCCAGTGCGTTCAAACTTGTATAAGTAATTAATCAAATTGACACAGCCACAAAACGTCATGAGAACATAATGTTTGCAATAGAATAATATAGTTACTTGTCACTGGTCTGGTTGATGGTGCTTAAAGGTATTTCTAATATAGTCCAAGCCAATGTCAATGGATTGTGTTTAATGGTGGTGTAGAAACATATCACATGCCCTTAAGAAGCTGATTGTAGTTGGGACTTAAAGGTCTTCATTCATTTGTACACTTTTCAAAGGTACGGTCATCCAGCTGCACAACTATAAAATCTATAAGTATAAGTATTTAACCTTTTGTATTCTGAGACCTGTTCAGAAGCCTTGGACTGACTTTTATTTATATTCCTTGCATTACTAACAAGCTTAGCTGAGTCCGCCTAGGGCTCTGCATGGCATAGTCACATAGTCTGCTGATTCTCGGACATCCTGCTCCTCTTCTATCAGCATCTGTTTGGTGTGCCATGTTCATCAATTGAAATTACTGCTGCTTAATCTGATAATTTTGTTCTCACAGTAATTTTGAAGAATCGCTCTTTCAGATTATATGTACTTCAACTGGATGAATCTGGAGGGAACGACTGTGCTTTGACAGACATCTTTTTACTCTCCATTGCTAATTAACTGATTTTTCATGTTACCATAAATGCATAATGAGCCTAGTGTGACTTTAATCAGATATGTATACCATACTCTTTAAATATATCAATGTGCCAGATGATAAGTTTTCAAAGGAATTTTTTGCATGCCAAATGAAGGGTTTTATCTTCTAAATACTAACTGACCAGTGGTGTCATACATTGTCATTGGTGAGTCCAACTACTTACGCCAGATTTATTTCTAGTAGTTAACATACTCCCAGACCCTATGCTGGGGAGTATGTTAACTAATAGACATCTGTTGTAAGTGAATTTTAATCTAGTTTTGTACTAGTGCAGATTTATGTTGCTTTATTTCTTAAGCTGCTGATCAGTAGTGAGATAAATTTAATTTGTGCTCAGCTACACTGTGGCATTCCAAGAGAGACCCTTTGTATTGTTTATGGGAAATTACACCATGTCAGGGAGAGGTGTTTCTGGTTCATCCTAAAGTCCTTAAATTGAGCCTTCTTGAAAATGTTCCCCCGGTTTCACTTGTGTACACGAAGCTCATTCAGATTCATCTCACACTGTTTTGCATTTGGTGTAGTATGATTTTACAACCAGATGCCTAGATGACGATTGTAGAAACCTCGACATACTAACATATTGCTCATCTCCATTAGGGTTTAAAAACCAAAGGAGCAAATTTCATTTTTTTTTTTTATAAACCTAGAAGATAAAAACTGTAAGACTAAGGGTCGGAGCAATTACTAAGGTTGCATCTTGTGCACAGTATGCCAAACAACCTTTCCTGTCCCTTACAAAAGTGGCGGAAACTGACTAGTGCTGATGAGTGCAGATAGTTAGCAAGGACATTTGGTATACATTTGTTGCATAGGAATTATATACTATATTGTAAAAGTGGAGCAATAATACTTCAGTGGACTACCTTAAAAACTGATCTTCTATATAACGTTTTGGACATACAGATGTATTGGTTGCTAGGTGGTTCTAAATGCTTTTGTAAGAGGCAGTAACCATCATCGGGAAGACAATATGTTTGCAAGCATGGATTTCAGTGACCTTAAGAGATTGGTACGGATTTAGTAATAAAAGAACGTAAGCACCCTGAATGACTTTTGCAATACAGATGTTGAAATGCAAATCAAAAAGGCAGTAGTTTAACTGCCTACGATTCTACTAGTCAAGGTGAGGCCATCCACGTTTTTACACACTTGTTCTCAACCTAGCCAAATGCTCCTGGCACAATATAAGGTTGGCTATTCTAAAATGTCTCAGCTGAATAGAAGTTAGTTATACATAATTTCATGAAAGGTGTGTGTGCGTGTTTTATAAATAAACCTGCTACTAGTCACTTGTGGCTACACCTAATACATTAATATTGCCCTTAGTGCCCGATCTACATCTGTCAGCTTGTACTGCCTCCCTTGTTCCTGGAGGCAGTACAAGGGAAAGTAAGTTTCTTCCAGAATGTTTGCTACATTCTGGCTAAAGCTTTGCTGACGCTAAATATATTGTTGAGCGACCTCCGCTGTCAGATGCACCCAAAAGCCATCAAGAAATACAGTGCCAAACCTTTTCTGGCTCATTCCAAGGAAGACAGTCTGAGTCAACGTCAAATGAGATTGCGATGGAGATCTTCTTTGAAGTTGTCACCATTCAGCAAGTCGTCTTAAGATAAAGAACATCTGCTGCTTGTCTGCAAAAAATCAAAGGTAAGTCACCTTCGGCTCTGGCCACTTTTGAGCTGGAATTGGTGGAGATTTCAGTGATGCAGTTGACTCCCACTTTGCCTTCTCTGACTTATACGGTGTTGGTACACTCTTAACTATGTTCGGGACATGGAGTAGGTTCGTCTAACTCTATGCAGCTATGGTGGAGGTATTTCAGACAGCATCTGTCCCCGCTAGTGCACCAACTGGCCCCATGGGAGAAACATCTCGATCTTATGGCACAGTAACCTGCCACTCTTTGGTGCCATATGTGTTCTACACTGAGTTGCCCCACTTTGGAGTGCTTCTTAGCACACCAACTCTAATGAGTTTGGAGCCAAGACTTCCACAAGCTCCAGCGCCACAGACCGCACCAATTGATACTCTGTCTCAGATGTATTCTGATGTGGCGCTGCCTACAACGCAGTTATCAGCACCGCCTATGACTTTGCAGGTATGCCCTTGTTTAGGTATGGAAACCGGTCCCAGGATGCTTGTTTCCGGTCCAGTGAGGACCTGGCTTGGCAGTTCGGGCTGGACTGTTCCCATGAGGAACAGGGTCAAGACTGATTTGCATATGGCTGGGTCCAAACTGGGGTGGCATGGTGAGCAAAAAACCGATGGATTAAACACAGATCTGTGACTGGGGGTGAGTGTCTGACAATGTTCAGCATTCCGTCCATCACTTGTTGTTTTTGCTTTAGGTATGGAAAGAGACAGGTCCAGGAGGGAAGCTTCAAGGTTATTGGAAAAAGTGTTGTCAGCATATAGATCTGGATGATCAGCAAGCAGATGATGTAGACAATCAGTCATCTGATACTTTGGTACTTCAGGAGGCAAGTGGTATAGATAAGTCTCCTGCTAGATAAGTTTATCATCACCAGGTTCAGCCTGACCTAAGATTACTTAATTCCGCTCAGTATCAAGAAACGCTGCAGAAATTCTGGAATTGCAGCTACTAACTGTAGACTATAAGTTAACACCTTAAAAGATCTTCTGCAGATGATTCCTTCCATTAGCAAACCACTGCTTTCATTTAATGAAGCATTTTTAGAAACAGTGAAAGAACTGTGGTCCAAATCTTTAACTGCTCCAGCTGTTCAGAGCTATTGCTCATTTATATAGACCAACACTGAGTGATCAGTTTTCTTATAGACACATTCATCACCACAAAGTTTGGTGGTTCAAAGTTCATCCACCTCATGGCTCAATCCCGGGGCATTTCCAACACCTCCTTTGGATAAAGAATCAAAAACTGTGGCGACAGTGGATATAGACATTTTCAGCTGGAAAATTTGCCCCCTAGTCTTTTTTACACAGCATGTCTTCTGGATCGTTACACAGATGCGCTCTGGGACATGACAGCCTTATTGGCAATCATTTTACCAGATCATCTAAAAGGCCATTTCATGGAAATAGTTAAGAATGGGTATGGGTTATCTATACACATAATAAAGGCCGATTTGGATACTACTGAGTGTTGCTAAAGCCAATGGCCCCTCTGTAACTCTGAGTAGGCTTGCCTAGTTCTGGTCTCTGGGGTTCTCCAAAGATGTGCAAAATACTTGAATGGATATGCCATTTGTTGGAGAGTGCACCCTTTTGGACAGAATGTAGATGTTTCATTTGAAAAGTTTAACGAGGGTTGAGCAACAACTGGTCTTTAGGACTGAAGTTTTGAGTCATTTGTCCCTTCAGAAACACCGAACTTTTGCAAAAGATTTTTCTAAACATGGACACAAATCCCATGGCCAGCAACAGCCTTAAAACACTTTAGTTTAACAATAATGGGGAAGGGGAAAAGAACAAGCCAGACAACTGCAACCAACTTGTTCCCCCTTCATGTACCCATTATCACCAGGGAAGCAGCAGTAGTATGATTGTGAAGGAGTACATAGCTCCAGTGGGAGGAAGAATATCCCTTCTTTTACAGGCTTGGAAGCCATACCTTTAGACTGTTGGGTTCTTTAGATCTCCTTCTCAAGAATGTCTTAGAATATTGGCAGATACTGAAGCAGGTAGTGGCTATCCTCCTGCAGACGGGGGTAGTGGAGAAAGTGCCATAAGAGGACGTGCCAGTACTTTCTGATCCCCCAAAAGGAACATTGGTCTTCGTCCAATCCTACACCTCATGTTTCTGAATTGCTTCCTATGAAAGGGCAAACGCAGGATGCAATCTCTAGCTCAGGTATTACTGTCTTTGGATGAGAAAGTATGTATGCTATTGACAGACCTGCTACGGGTATTAATGTGTAGAGAAGTTGCTGTGTAGGCTTTAAAGTGTCACACATTCCAATAAGCACAGTTTAACTTGTCATGAAGCGTGACTGGCAGGGTAAGGGCTCTGATTTGTGCAACATCAGGCCACTGCCCCAACTCTCTATCAGGCAACACCTGCTGCACACAGACTTTGACTGTGAGCAGCAGGGCCTGGCCTTAAACTTGTTACTGCACCATATCCACTGCTATCAGCCTAACAAGCGTTGGGAGGAAGGCCTAGCTTAAAGCCAAGCTCTCCACCCTCTTCCATTAGCCAATCCCTGCTGAACACAGCTTATTGCCATGCAGAACAAGGATTTGGCACAGAGACTGATCTGGGCTTCTCTGTGGAAATTAGGGGAGTCTTAATTGACAGTCTTTGGCTACTACAATTGTGGGTCACTTAGTTGTACAACACTCTTTTGATGACTGAATAAGGTGTAGCACAGAAGAAGAAAAACTATTACCAGTTGTTTGTAATAAGAGTTCCTTCTCATGCAACATTTGGACACATTGTCCTTCCCCTTGCAACCCCACACCTTGCACCCCCTCAAACGTTTCATTCTTAAAAAGTAAGCCAACACTTGCCAGCGCCTTACCAGGATTTGCACACTCTTTATCCCCTACATTTGAACAGGAAAGCCTATGCTATCTGTCCAGTTTTCCCCAAAAGAGGATGATCAATGTGGTCATTATATCCCTACTACAATGATGATGATGAAGAAGATTGCCATTGCCAGTATAAATATCCCAAAGTTACTACTGAGCTGTATCTGTCCTGCCGAACTGCCTTTATTGAATTGTGTGCAGTACTGTGTGG
The DNA here is from genome assembly GCF_031143425.1 of Pleurodeles waltl. NCBI lineage: Eukaryota > Metazoa > Chordata > Amphibia > Caudata > Salamandridae > Pleurodeles > Pleurodeles waltl. Next base: position 189,592,270 of record NC_090442.1, read on the forward strand.
AGGTTTGGCAAGACTTCCCGCCATTTGTTACACTGTTTCTCATGTATCCCCTCTCCATTGTCCCAGGTTGAACTATAGGCCTAAGAAAAACATGAGGAAGGTGAAAAATAAGAGAAAAGCCAAACAGTAAAACAAGGTAATAATGTGGAGGTTTAGATTCCCTTTGAGGACTGTCTGGAAACACAGCTAGTTTTCTCCAGAAGAGACTCAAATTCCACTCCCTCATTGAGAGGGTTGGTACCAATTGTAAGTTACAGCTGAAAACATTTTTTTTTTTAAATACATCTTTAAGCATTAACGAGGCTCACTGTGGACACTTTCACTATTAAATCTCCTGTGGAAAGAAGTTTTTCTTCTCACAATATTCATCATGTTTTCTTTTGTTACTCCTTAAACCTGAAAAGATATATGGGCGCCTGATTTGTCTGCAGAATGTTTAAATGACCATCAGTAGCCACTGCAACTCAGAGACAGGTGCATAAGACCAGCAAAATTCATACCAAGTACCAGGCTAGATCTTCTAGAACAAAATATCAATGACTTTACCCTCATCTGCCAGTTTTCTCCATTTCAGCATTGCATTGCTGTTCAGAATGGGAAGCTGTAATGACCACCAAGTGAGTTTTTTTAGACTTAACAGACTTCCCCCACACTACAATTTTGAAAAGTACCCCCTGTTGCCCCTCCAATCAGAACAGTCTGCTTATATTTGAAGAGTCTGATAAGGTAAATTCCACACATTGTGCTCAAGACAGTGATAGAAAAGGTAGCATAGTCCTGAAAGGGGGCTATTCACAATTTATCCTTCTACAGAAACAAAAATGTTTAGCTGTGGCATCAGAACAGGCATAAGCGAACGTTTTGTGTTTTGCTATGATTTGATATGCTTTTCTGTCAATCCTGCTTATGCCAAATGTAATAGCAAAGATGAAAAGAGAACCATGTACTTTATTCTTATGAACACCAGCCTAGGCAGAGTGGATCATAATAACCCTGCAATGCTTCATTTTGACTACTATCCAGAGAGTGCAGGCAAATAACCTCCACATCCAGGGTGTCCTCAATGATGGATTCCTAGCCTTAAATAGAATGCTTTCTATTTGTGGAATCAAGATGACAAACTGCAATCTTTAGCAATATCATCAGAAAAAAGTGTGCCTTGCCTAGTGCATTTAGCAAAAGGAGTATGAGAGAATCGTCTACTGGGATTATTTTAACTGATGACTATAGGCAGTGCCATTGTTATCAGTGTGAAACAAAAAGTGTTTTAAGAAGAGATTATTTTTCTACTTTCCCCATCCATATTAAACCTCTCCCATCTCGAGAATTAAGTTCCATCTTGTCATAACTCATGAAGCCATTGTTCGAACTTATGGATAGGATGGGTCTGAATTGTTTGGCCTGGAAGATGGCACTGGTCTTTGCAAAACAATTAGACATCTAAACATTTTCCCTGAATTCTATTATATTTTCTCTGAAGACCATGTATCCCTTCAGACAAATCATTCTTTTGTTCCTTAAGGTTGTTGCAGATTTCCATCTGAAAATAATCTCTAATCTCTCAAACCCTTTACCTAATCATAGTTTTCCAGCTGATAAGTCAATTCATGATTTTTTTATATTGGATATTCTGTTTAGACTGAACTATGTTTTAGGACTATGAACCAGCTGTTGTCATTTGATAATATGAAGAAAGGTTGTCCTATTTTGTGAGACGACATATTAAGATGGTTTGAGGTCTACACCCCACCCTGTGTCACTCTAAAGCAGTAAGACCCCTTTCTGAAGCTCAAACGTTTTACTCCACAAGAGTAATTGCAGTGTCTCTCTTTGAGACAACTACAAGGAGGCAAGGTAGTTCACGCTATACCTGTGTACTACACACTTATACCTTGGTAAATGCTACTCTTAATGCTTCAGCATCATTTTCACTAAGGTGAGCCTCTTCATGCCTTCAATCACAATTCTCATGCGTTGGTATCTCTTATAGATTCACATGTGATTCTCTCTCCTCCCCTGTTAAGAGGTGTAGATATAAATGTTTGTCACAAGTCCTATTGAAACTCTGTGATGTGATCGCCTCTGAGGTGATGATGGAGCAGAGTTTTGAGCGCATACACCCGAGTGGGTCAGTATAATGAGGTAGACAGGCTACAGAGATAATATGCAATGTACCATACATGAATGCATTTCTTACATTGGTTTTATTAAATTGTGCTATATCTTTCTAACCTCACGTCTGTTAACAAATCAAACCTAGGAATCTTTGAAAGACATCAGTGCTCTAAAGTTGTAATACTACAAAAAAAAAAAAATCTTTTCCAAAGGTGTCTGAAGAGGACACTACACTTTCTTCTACACAGGACCTCATTGATTGTATAATAAAATAATTCATCTGTGAATCTTTTCTTGATATTTTGATGGAACAATTAATCTAGGATGTAGGCACTTCAGCACAATGCTGCAGCAGTGCTTGTTCGATCACTCCAACAGTTGAGCAGTCTGTGTATCTGGTTGAAATTCCACTCAACACTTAGTATGAACATTGATAACAGTACAGATTCTGATGCATAATGTGATCGTCCTCACCTCTCAAAATAGTTACTTTTTGTTGTGCAGTAGGCATTGTATTTAGAATGTGGCAAGTCTACTCCTCGTTTTGGAATTATTTTTAAGACTTGCAGCCCCAGACACTTCTAAAACTGATTTTTAGTCGTAGAGCATTAAAGTTTGCAGCCATGCATGTTAATGTGCTCACAGCTTCATTCAGAACATGCAGTTGGGAAGGATTTGATGTTGCCTACTGCACTCGGATGAAGCATTCATAGTAATAGGAAATATTGCCTCTTAGTCAGCTATAGACACAGCGGACTTAGTCAAAGTACATGTCCTTCTCTTTCTTTTAACTTTGTTCTGGACGAGGAAGTGTAGGCTTAAGAAAATTAATTTTCTTTAGGCACATCAATTCCATGGCTGTCTCCAGTGTAAACTGGAATAATATTAAAAGTTTTCTTAGTTTCCATCTCTTATGGCTGTTGATAAATTCATGTTTTTGCACAGGGAGGCCAAAAAGCTAACAATCTGCTTAAGTTGCTTTGAACGTTTAATACTATATACATACATGCATCGCTCACGACCTTAAGCCTCTCTAACGTAAGGTCATAGATCTTCCTTTTGACTAAAGAGAATTTACTTGCCAACTTAGAAAAATGGAAGATGCTAGTGCTGATTCCTAAATTTATTTTGTTCCATCTACGTACCACATAAAAATCAACTGCTAACACTCGCAGGTCTTAAAGGCCCAGCAGTTGTTCAAAGAGAAACAATATGTTTTGAATGTAAATTCGGAAAAGCGTAGCTATGTACTCAAAGCTGTTTACCAGTTCAGCATTTTGGTTTGGGCAGCTAAAAAAATCTACGCAACTCCTTTCTTTCCTCTTCAACAATCCATCAGCGTGCATGCCAGTGCAAAGTTAACTAGCCCTTTTTAAAAGTAATGGTCATCCATCATACAAGACCAGGGAGTTTTCAAGATAGTATTTTAAAATCTGGCCTTAGCCTTCCTATAGTACCCAGCAACATCTCTCTGGTTGTCAGTTATGAAGAGCTTAGGACAGAATTTCAGGACTTGAAAGATGCATGCTGATTTCACAACTGCAAACTCTTAACGCAGCTAGGCATCTGTCTTCATCTCTAGATAATTCACTGCTATGCCTGGAGAAGAACATGTGCCAATCTCAGCAGAGAGCTCTCCTACTTGATTTCAGTAGGTTTAAAGGGTACTTACAAAAGTGCTCTGTCCCTGCCCCTTATCTTGCCCTTTAGAAAACGCTTCTCTTCCCTTACTTGAACTGGATCGTCAGAAGGCAGACCATTCTCTATTTTTCATTCAGGACCCATGAATAGACAAAGCTGCTGATAAGTCTAGGCCTTATGGCATCTAGCATTCAGGGAGTAGTTCTTTATCTTGTATAAATTAAATCTATTCAACTTCATTAATCAACATACATAGATGGACTTTTAACAGCCTCAGTCCAAGGTGATCATAAATCAGATGATATTGCAGAATTACTCTGGTGACTTTAGGAAAACCTCTTCTAAAATGGCAACCTTTCTAGTCCCTGGCAAATCGGTTAGCAATAACAACCAACTCTTCTGAGGGGTAATGTCAGCATCAACAGGCTTTTTCAACTCTGGAAATGACTTGATTTTAAAGCCAGCTTACTGAGTCTAAAATCCTCTTTATACTTCTGAAGAAGAAAGTTAAATCTAATAAAGAATACACAGCAGCCATGTTTTAGTTCAGTGGTTCCCAACCTTTTGAGTTCTGTGGACCCCCACTTTATCGGTACTGGACCCCGGGTTCCCCCACTGAGTCATTACTGAAAGCCGGACACCTAATCTGTTAATATTATTACATTTTCTAAGCAGTCACAGACCCCCTGAGGAGGCTTGGCAGACTCCCAGGGGTCCCCAGACCACAGGTTGGGAACCACTGTTCTGGTTGATAAGCAGAACAAAAGAAAATCACATTTGTTGTCTCTTTTGGCCATCCTTCTGTGGAACTAGGCAATACATAAAATTATTCTTTGTAGTGATTTTCATCTAGAAGGAAAAACTGTTTTTCCCTGGATGCTGGAGCAGGTTGTACCTTGCTCCTCACTAGACCGAATAAACAAATCAGGAAAGTATTCTATTTTCAGTGACTGGAGTTCCCTCAGAGCGATCTGCTTATGATGAAAAAAAATATATCTTTCTCTAGAGTTTCCATAATGTTTGTGAGTTGGGAAGAGCTCATTAGAAAATGCTCTTACGTATGGGTTGGACACATTTGTCTGTTTTTCTGCTGACTTGTGGTTGAAAGAACTGTCTATGGTTTGAAAATAGCCAGCAATCTGGACATAATTCTTGTTGACAGCTGATGAAATCCCAGGTTTGACCTAGTAGCCCACTATTGATCCTCAAAAGCCTCTAGGAGAAGACCAGGCAGTAGAAAATTGACACAATTTCGGCCCCATTGGAACTCTCTTCTGCTTTTCTAGATAAGACCTAGGCTTTATCTTGAAAAACCACGTCTGCTTCGCAGGAAATCAGATAACCATTTCATCTCCTTTGGGAATCCCCATCCAAGTAACAACATGGCAAAATCTTCTACAATGAGGTGGGCAGTTATACATGTCAAAGTCTGACAGCATAAAAGGAGGCCAGCCTTCACTTAATCAGTCAGCATTCATAAAGCACGGCTTATCACGTGGGGGGTTTCAAGGTGCTAGCTGGGAGACACAGGTCAGACGAAGAGTCAGGTCTTGATGTCCTTCCAGAACTGAGCCAGCGAGGGGGATTGCCTCAGGTGGAGCGGCATCGTGTTCCAGGCCTGTGCGGAGATTTCATGATAGTCATGAGATGTATTTCAGCGGTTTTTAATTTTGAGAGGCATGTATCTGTTTCTGATATCTATAAACATTATTTGCCTTCTTCATATAAATGCAAAGTTTCAACTTTTGATCAGGACCCTTCGTATAGTGTAACTTGGTTGCTTGAAGACTGGTGTGACATTCTTGTGGCTGTGGAATCACTGCCAAACTAAGTGCCAAACTTAAATCCATGGATAATCTGGTACTCTTGGCACTTCCTCCTTTGACGAATCGAGCCATCCTATTATTCACTACAGTATCCACTACAAACATGTATGCCAGAAAATGCATGTGGGAACTGCTTCAGTCAGTCAGTGATTCCCATTGTGGGCAGCTGTTTTTTTTTTTTTTTTTTTTTTTTAAGTCTTCCAGTCCTGCCTGTTTTAGTGATAATCCAAACCAGTTCTGAAGAAGGGAGAACCAGAACCAAGAATACCGATGAATATAATGTTTTGGCATCTGGTGTACTTTACTGTGCAATTGTATACTTATGTGAATGCATACCTTATTCGTTTTTTGAAAGGAACACTGTCTCTCAACCATTATCAGATGTTCATGTATGAATCTCTAAGCTTTGAGTGCTTGACCTTGCGGCTTTCCAAGTGAAAACCCAAGTAGTAGGTTCTTGCCATTTCAATGAGCTGCACAGTTTTACCCCTGGGGTTCTGGGGCAACAGCTAATACTCGTCATAAGTAGTACTTCATAACTCTGGATCTGGAGAATTGGCAGGGCACAGCCCAGTCACTAGGCATGTATTTTGGAAAGCCTTTAGGATGGTAAAATGCAGGTGTGACCCCTATTTTTAATCTAAACGGTGATTGTTTATATATGCTACTGAAAAATATGCATCTGTTAATAAGATCGGACTAGCCTGTATTGGACTTGACATAGGGCACCTTAAAGACACAAAGTGGTTCAGCTGTGCGTGCAGGCTTTTGCTTGTGATGGAAAGACTATCCTTTAACTATTGAGGTACTGCTACTTGCTGGGGTGTTCATGGACTTACTTAAACAAGGTGTTAGCACCGCTATGCGGGAAAGGTGTGAAATCGAACTGCTTGTATTTTTCTGACATTGTATTCTTTTATCTGAAGCCCAGGGTTAAGGAGTGCTCACGGACCTGCCCAAAAAAAGTGATCCTGCTGTCTACTTTCTCTTCTACTTTGCCGTACCCCATCCAGCAGGTGACTCTGTGCATGGTCTTGCAGCCTGCTCTTTTCCTTCCTTATCCGGGTGGTGAGCTTCTGTGTGTGCTATACATTCACACTTTGAGGCATGTATTTGGCACTTATGCGCCCCAGTGAAGCCAAAACATGAGTCCTGCTGTGTTACTAATCATTAACTGCATTCTGTACTGGCTCGAGCCGACTCTTAAGGTGCACTTTGTACTGAATAAATGTGGAGGTTTGTGGATGATTTAGAATTCCAAATTATCACGCCAATTAACTTCTCAGCTTTAAACTGTTTGTTCTCTTGAGTGTTTCCGCTACATTTGCTCAATGTTGTCAAAGGTTCAGCAGCAGACTGTAATGTTCCGGCCTGTTGATCAAGGTATTCAAGGCCCCTGGTTGAAAGAGGCGCGGTGGCACTACGTAGCTGACCAAATATTTTCAAACTTTAGCACCTCTGCAACAACAGGCCACTTTTTTCAAGAAAGAATGCTTTAAATGAGAATTTGGTGCTCCTGAGAATTGTTGTCATGTAGCTGCTAACTTTCCCTTTATTAAATGAATGAAAATCAATGTCATTGTAGCAGCAAGTGGTATAACTTGAATAATTAGGGCCTGAAAAAGTAATTTGAGACCATTACTGGTAAGGACCAGTATTGACTTCGAGCTTGTGTCTGCACCTTATTCGGTGTACGACGGTTTTTCTCAACCCTAAGCATAATCTGTAGTAATTTCATACCATGATTTCATACATGATTTCATACATGGTTTCATACCTGATGAGCCGCTTTACTTTTTGAAACCTGTTCATGGCTAGAACTCTTCCTTATAAAGCAGCCTTAGATGTAGGTTATATCACTTCAGTTTGGGAACTTTAGTTAGATCACAAGTTCGCCCTCCTCCCTGTAGAGAGAGTGGCTTGCGCGGACACATTGTTATGCAGATGTTTATCAGGTATTGTTCAGAACAGGCAGAAGAGTGAGGACCATTTTGTCAGTGTCCCATGCAACATCCATTTGCAAGCCAACCTCTCTTCCACCTCACTCCACGAGCGAGAACGAGAAATTATGTTTTAATCTATATAAATATCAATTTTAGCTCCTCATTCTGCATTTTCATTCATTACTTGAGCAGTGACGAGCGAAGCATGTTGCTGTGAGTCCAAATTTAGGAGTGAAAAATGATCTTCAAAAATGAAGGATCCTTAGGTCCAGGTAACATAGGCTGCCCTATAGCCATATTTATATGCACCAAAGCAGGATTGTTTGCTACAGTGCCTAATGGAGAAGGAACAAGGTGTTAGTTTTCTTATATGGCTTGGTTTGAAGCTCCTCCAATAAGTCAATTCCAGTTCAGCTTTCAGCCTATCCCCAATTTATTAAATAGAAGGCCAGCTTAAATGTGGCCTGGGTCTACCATTTGTAGACCAACATGTGAGCCCCACTGTAAGGAAATGGCTCCCTGTTGCAGTTACCCCCCACTTTTTCCTGATACTGATGCTGACTTGACTGAGAAGTGTGCTGGGACCCTGCTAAACAGGCCCCAGCACCAGTGTTCTTTCACCTAAAATGTACCATTGTCTCCACAATTGGCACAACCCTGGCACCCAGGTAAGTCCCTTGTAACTGGTACCCCTGGTACCAAGGGCCCTGATGCCAGGGAAGGTCTCTAAGGGCTGCAGCATGTCTTATGCCACCCTAGAGACCCCTCACTCAGCACAGACACTGCTTGCCAGCTTGTGTGTGCTGGTGGGGAGAAAATGACTAAGTCGACTCCCCTCAGGGTGCCATGCCAACCTCACACTGCCTATGGCATAGGTAAGTCACCCCTCTAGCAGGCCTTACAGCCCTAAGGCAGGGTGCACTATACCACAGGTGAGGGCATAGGTGCATGAGCACTATGCCCCTACAGTGTCTAAGCAAAACCTTAGACATTGTAAGTGCAGGGTAGCCATAAGAGTATATGGTCTGGGAGTCTGTCAAAAACGAACTCCACAGCTCCATAATGGCTACACTGAATACTGGGAAGTTTGGTATCAAACTTCTCAGAATAATAAACCCACACTGATGCCAGTGTTGGATTTATTAAAAAAATGCACACAGAGGGCATCTTAGAGATGCCCCCTGTATTTTACCCAATTGTTCAGTGCAGGACTGACTGGTCTGTGCCAGCCTGCTGCTGAGAGACGAGTTTCTGACCCCCATGTGGTGAGGGCCTTTGTGCTCTCTGAGGACAGAAACAAAAACCTGCTCTGGGTGGAGGTGCTTAACCCCTCCCCCCTGCAGGAACTGTAACACCTAGCAGTGAGCCTCAAAGGCTCAGGCTTCGTGTTACAATGCCCCAGGGGACTCCAGCTAGTGGAGATGCCCGCCCCCCTGGACACAGCCCCCACTTTTGGCGGCAAGTCCAGGAGAGATAATGAGAAAAACAAGGAGTCACTGGCCAGTCAGGACAGCCCCTAAGGTGTCCTGAGGTGACTCTGACTTTTAGAAATCCTCCATCTTGCAGATGGAGGATTCCCCCAATAGGATTAGGGATGTGCCCCCCCCCCCCTCCCCTCAGGGAGGAGGCACAAAGAGGGTGTAGCCACCCTCCAGGACAGTAGCCATTGGCTACTGCCCTCCCAGACCTAAACACACCCCTAAATTCAGTATTTAGGGGCTCCCCAGAACCTAGGAAACTAGATTCCTGCAACCTAAGAAAAGGATTGCTGAACTGAAAACCTGCAGAGAAGACGGAGACACCAACTGCTTTGGCCCCAGCTCTACCGGCCTGTCTCCCCACTTTTAAAGACACTGCTCCAGCGACGCGTTGCTAGGGACCAGCGACCTCTGAAGCCTCAGAGGACTGCCCTGCATCTAGAAGGACCAAGAACTCTCCCGAGGACAGCGGCTCTGTTCCACAAAGACTGCAACTTTGCAACAAAGAAGCAACTTTGAAACAACACACGTTTCCCGCCGGAAGCGTGAGACTTTGCACTCTGCACCCGATGCCCCTGGCTCGACTTGTGGAGAACAAATACCACAGGGAGGACTCCCCGGCGAGTACGAGACCATGAGTAGCCAGAGTTGACCACCCTGAGCCCCCACAGCGACGCCTGCAGAGGGAATCCCGAGGCTCACCCTGACCGCGACTGCCTGCTTCAAAGACCCGACACCTGGTAAAGGCACTGCATCCGCAGCCCCCAGGACCTGAAGGATCCGACCTCCAGTGCAGGAGCGACCCCCAGGTGGCCCTCTCCCTTGCGCAGATGGTGGCTACCCCGAGGAGCCGCCCCCCACCCGCCTGCCTGAATCGCTGAAGTGACCCCTTGGTCTCCCATTGATTTCTATTGAGAACCTGACGCTTGTGTGCACACTGCACCCGGCCGCCCCCGTGCCGCTGAGGGTGTACTTTCTGTGTGGACTTGTGTCCCCCCCGGGGCCCTACAAAACCCCCCTGGTCTACCCTCCGAAGACACGGGTACTTACCTGCTGGCAGACTAGAACCGGGGCACCCCCTTCTCCATTGAAGCCTATGCGTTTTTGGCACCACTTTGACCTCTGCACCTGACCGGCCCTGAGCTGCTGGTGTGGTAACTTTGATGTTGCCCTGAACCCCCAACGGTGGGCTACCTTGGACCCAACTTTGAACCCCGTAGGTGGTTTACTTACCTGCAAAACTAACAAACACTTACCTCTCCCAGGAGTTTTAAAATAGCTATATGCCATTTGTGTGAAAACTGTATATGCTATTTTGCTAATTCAAAGTTCCTAAGTGAAATACCTTTCATTTAAAGTATTGTTTGTAAATCTTGAACCTGTGGTTCTTAAAATAAACTAAGAAAATATATTTTTCTATACAAAAACCTATTGCCATGGAATTGTCTCTGAGTGTGTGTTCCTCATTTATTGCCTGTGTGTACAACAATTAGCAGATAGCTTACATTACCATATCATGCCACTGACCTAACATCACATACTCTAAGACCCTTTTCTTCCACAGTCCTTGCTCACTTTTCCCTCACTTGCCACTTTACCCTACCCTCATCTTCCACTCTCCCAATCAACGAGACAGAAAACAACTCCAACCATCCTCCTTCTATTCCATCTATCCTTTTTACTCTTCTCCCAGAATATGGCCAAAACTTGATTGTATGGGAGCCAAATCAGCAGTTCTGATCTTATACTCAACTCCAACCTATCCGTGTTTGAATATTTGGAGTCATCCTTTCACGAGAAAACATGTTTTGTTGACACCATACATTAGCATATCCATTTGTTGTCTGTAAGAAGGTGATTTTCTTTGTAAAGCTCTGATCATTGTTGCTGTACTTTTTCCATGTACTTACATTAATGTATTTATCAATTTTATGTATGCTACAGATTGGTTTATGTAATCTCAGAATTGTCCACTCTGATTTTGTTTTTTCTTTTCTAATTTTGTTTTTCCATTTGATATTGAGCATCCCTGGAAAAATATCGTACTAAAATATATTGAGGATTATTTGAGGATTGTTCTTTGTTGACATTTTCAGTTACAATCCAGCGTTGTTATACAGAGATGTTATATGTACCCCCCATCCACTTGAATGCCCTTGTCTGGGAAAGAAATCGGTGCGTTTCTCTGGGTCTTTTTCTAGGGCAAAGTGATCTATTGGATTAATGTAGAGGTTATTGTCATGGCAATATGTGTCCCTTTGCCATTTTACTGGATCAGTTATTCATTAGAATTTGTTTACATACTAAATAGGTGTTCCAGTTATATATTCCTCTTTCAGGGTCCTTTCAGTCGTTCTGGGGTATAAGTTACTTAGGAGAGTAATTGACAAACGTCTTGCCTAATGATTGTAGAGGCTGGGCTATACGAATGAGTTGGAATGTGTTGCAAATCATTGTAGAGAACTGGTGAGTTTTCAGAGCCACCCAGTGAAGCCTGACCTGTAATTAGGGGCAGATGCTCCTAGTTGAAGGTCAGCAGACTCGAGGCACCTTCATTAACCTAAAGAGTGGGCATCGGCTTCAACAATTGTGCTGAATGTTGTAGACACCAGTTGGATGAGTGTGTGGAAGTGATAGGTGGCATATCAATAAATGTGTAATTAGTCTTTGTACGATATTAGAGTGATGTACCTGAATATTACATAAATACCTTACATTTTAAACAACTCATGCTTGTTGCAGCTGAGCAACACTGCCTGCTACCTGCCTGCAAACTCTACATCTTGTTCACATTTAATTTGTGCCTCTTTCACGTTGTCTAGATTCGGAGTAGTGATTATACATTTGTATTAAATGTCTGTTCCTTAAATTGATCTGCATCTTCCCCTTCAACCTTGAGCTCTGAATTTGAGTATGCCCTCTTCATGTATTTAAAAGGATTGGGAGCTTTTGTTTATAAGTAACTTTTGGCTCTGTTTTAGCCCTCTGATTGGATATAGTATGTCTCAGTATATTTTAGGTAAATTGCCACTTTGTATCATTCAAACCGTTGCAACAAGCAGGTGTGAAAAATTGTGCCACAAGTGTGAATCAGACAATTATGGTGAGAACTAACTTTCCCTTGCAATGTTATCTATTACATTTTTAAATAGATGTAACATTGGTAGAAGTTAAACGTCTGGCAGTGGTTAGGGAAGCCTCTGGATTGGGAGTGGTAATTTGATTCAGTTTAGACCTTTAAAGTCCATTTGAAGTTTCCACTGGGTAACGTGTAACATGCATTGTTTTTCCAATGTCAAGGATGCAACCAGCGCTACAAAAAAAAAAAAAAAAAAAGTTTGACACCTCTGGTGTTTAAAAGTGTGTTTCTGTCTAGTAGAATGGGTTATGAAAACGATAATTAACTTTCGGTATGCTCATTGAGGATTCACAAACATAATTGTGCCTAAAAAGCCTATTCTTCAGAGGATTCTTAAATTTGAAACCAGAGGTGTTGCACTGAGATTAGTGAAATAATCGTAAACAGCCTGCCACAGGACAACATTTCAAATACTTTTAGGCTGTATATGAAGTCGATACATTGGGTTATTATAACCTGGAGCTTTTGTGTACATTTTAGGAAGTGAACTGACTTATGCTACAGTTGTTTTAGTGATGCAGATACTGTTATTTTTGTACTGGGTGCCAGAACCTAGTATTGGAATGACCTTGTTAAGTAATAGAATATTAAAGCCTAGTTTGAGAAATTGCAGGTAGGCTCCCCCTTTTTAACTAAATCTGTACAAATGCATGGTCAATCATAAGAATTGTCCCACAGCTGGCAGGACATACTAGCCTGGAGCAGTGAATCTCAGCAAAGCTTGAAAGAGGAAAAAGTTAATGAGAGTTCGCTTTCAAAGATAGGAAGTACCTCTTTTTAAATGGTTAGCCCATTTCTTTTGGTTTACTGCCATTTTTGCACAAAGGGTAATTAAAAACTACTTACATGGTACATGACCGGCTAAGTCCACTAGGCACATGTGGCCTATAAATAATACCATAGTATATTTTCACATAAATTAGAACAGTGACGTAAATATTTTTTACAGTAGTAAGAATCAAAAGTGCTATTTTACCACGCAGGCCAGCCGTTATCTCCTGTAAAGGCCGGTTTTAAAGTATAAAAGCCTCACTTTGATAGGTTGGATCAGAGAAGAACTAAAACGTCCATCTGTCTAATTGCCAAGTTTAGGCTTTAGTAAAAAGACCTCAAATATAATTTTGATAAATGTTGTTCATCTTTGCCTAGGTTCCCTTCTCTTTCAGATAATAGAAGTAGATTTCTTGTTTCTGAAGAAAGGAATGAATGGCTCACATAGGAGCACAAATGACCTGTGGGTGTCCTATAAACAGAGCAACTCTCTCACGCCCTGTAGTCCTAATTTTTGGGGAGAGCTATAAAAAGTGTTTGTTAAGGATTGTTTACAATAAAGTTACACGAAATGTTTCAAAAGTCGGTAAACTCAGTTTAGGAACCTTATTAGGAAATGATAGCCCCATCTCTAGCTAGTACTACTATAAGAAAGGATCCAACTCCAGAGAATAAGAACAAGACTTGACTTGGTGAAAGACTAGGAGGAACCTGTGAATGTTTGCCTGAGTAAGTCCGGAGTCTTGGATACTGTATTCCCTTGTGCCAAAGATTTGAAAATGCATCTGAAGGGTTAGTTCAGATGCATTCCTGTAGTTCCAGAGAGATAAATGACCCAGAAGGATGCTTTTATGGAAGAGTCCGCAACTAGTTGTGAATACATTTTAACTGGAGTGTAGTTAAAGCAGCTGAGCTGGTTTCTGCACGCTGTCTGTACGATGGTGAGCTAGAAACTGTCCCACCCGTGTTTGGAGCTTTAGGATGGAGCAGAAGGGAAGCTACGCAGGATCCTGAGAAGCTTGGACTTTTTTTTTTAACATGGGCTCCTGCTATGAATAGACTTATCTGTGTTTAGCCTTCCTATTTCTCATGATTGCTTTTTGACAATTTCTTCAGAAGTGTGTAAATCCTGATCCCCTTAAATTTGTATTGTTTTTGTATTTTTACTAAATTGTCTTTTTTGCAATTTTTTTTTCAGTTTAATTTATTGACTTGACAGTATTTTTATGTGCTGCTTTGTTGCTTTACTCATACGGTTCTGATAAAAATGTAAAAAAAAATAATTTGCTCTAAATGGCAGAAGAGGTTTTGCAGAATGAATCCTTTTCTCGATTCACATGCTGTGCATCTTTTCCGCCATTTAGTGGTGAGGTTTGGAAACATGTTTGTCTTTCTCGTCTTTTTTTTGTTGTGGGTGTTGTCAACCACCATTTGGTGGTAAGTCCATACTCTGTGTGATTTCAGACGGCGCCCCGAAAGTTTCTTTGTGTGATCGCCATCTTCAGATAATTTTTTCCGTTGTTGAATTTAGAAGCATCATGGAGGAGCTCCGAAGAATCCGTGGGAAAAACAGCGGAGTAGGCCAAGGGAATGAAAAAAGTACAGAGAAAGGGAACCTTCTCGTCCCCAATGGCTATGCTGCCATTGAAACATATGTGGGCAGAGAATGAAGAGGAGGGAGGCAGCAGAGGGTCAAGAAAAATACCCCTTTTATGTTCTACCCCACCTGCCACCACAAGTTTGCACAGAGGGATCCACATGAGGTCTGTGTCTGCGCCTGCCAAAAGACCATTAGGACAAAGATTGCAAAGCCTGGGCCAAATTTGTCCCGAAGGCAGTCCAGTTACAACTTTAAGTCCTTGGACTATAAGTCCCCAAAAGCAGACTCTGTGTTGAAACACCCAGTGACTGAAGAACAGCACAACCATAAAGAGCTGCACTGGTGCCAACCAAAGGTCACCGATGCGGACAAGCCTTCATTGAAACCCTTGTCGCAAACAGATGCTGAAGAGGAAGCGATGCCGACCTAAGGGCACATGAGGTTGAACGGCGAAGGCTTACCGCCGGAATGATGGCTCTTCTTTGGAGCAAAAAGGAGATTGATAAATCCTCCAGTGAGTTTTGCATCCTAACAAGGCCTTTAGGATCTGCGGAGGGTGAAAGGGAAACATGGAAGTGCTGTCAACCCCGAAGCCACACGAGGAAGAACAGAAGCAGTTCTTTGAATTCGAGGATGACAATATTGCAGCGTTCTAGGAACGCATCCAGTTTGAGGACACATGGTACAACTTTGGCACCAAGTCCCCCAAGGAGGCCGTGGATAACTACTCATTGAGGCCTTCGTCCCTGGATGACCTGTCCTTGTACATCAGCCTCATAAAAATGGTAGCAGACACATATGGGGTCCAACTGGATAAAGAAAAGGAAGAGACTTGCTTCCTACTGGAAACCTGGATGCCGTCCCAGAAAGCAAATCTTTATCAGCCCATGCTTCCCTGTATCCTTGACCAAGAGAGCAAGCCATGGCAAGAGCAGTGACCCCTTGTGTGGAGAAGTACAAACATTCCACACAAGACCCCCAATACATCAGGTGGAACATCCCTGCAGGTTCTGTCATTGTGACGACCTCAAGAAAGAGAAACAACGCCCCTGCATCAGCAGGGCCACCACCATAGAAAAACTGTAAAAGGCGAACTGGTGGGCAGGAAGAGAGAGAGAGAGCGCCACACAATGTAGGATAGTCAACTCCAATGTGCTTCTTTAATTGATATGGCCACCAGCAATGGGACGAGGTGGAAGGACTGATACAACACCTCCCAGAGGAGTTACACAAGGGATCCAAGGCTGTAGACCAGGAAGGAAAATCATCACTAATTCCAGTCTTAAATCTGCCCTGGATGCAGCAGACACAGTCAGCAGACAGATGTGCATGGGCACCACACTCAGGAGGCACGCCTGTCTGAGGGTTTCCGACTTTAAACTGGAGGTAAGACTTTGGTGACAATATGCCTTTTATAGGTGAGGCCCTTTTCAGACAAACATTAGACCAGGCACTACAACAAATAAAAAAGGACAATGTCACTGCCAATGCCAGTGGGGCACTGCAGTTCAGAGGGTCGTTTAGAAGAAGAGTAGCATCTGTCAGAAGACCAACAGGCAGAGTGGACTTTCCAGCCAACCAGCAACAGCAGCAATGCTTCACTCATTAGGCGTCATAACAGCTGACGCACCAGCAGCTGCAACACCCAGCAAGGCAGCCCTTCCGAGGAATGCCCACAGGAAGGGATTAGCAAGCAGGTAACTAACTTGCCCCACAGCTGCACCGCAGGACACCAGTGGTGATGGAATAGGAGGGTTCCTCTAGGAGTGCAGGTCAGTCACCTCAGACAACTGGATTTTAAACAGAAGACATGGGTACTGCATAGAACTTAACAAAGCCACCACTGTATGTCAATCCAAAGGCAAACACCTTAAAGGTACAGGAACTCACCTAATTGTGAAAAAACGTCAAACTCAAGCCAAATTGAGCCATACGTAGGGCTTCTCCAAAGGAGGCAGGCTGTGACATTTACTCACTGTAAATTCCTAGTGCCAAAACAAGACTTAAGACTGAAGCTGACCCTTCACCTCATGTATCTATACAAGTGTGGACTCAACACTTCAAAATGACAATGCTGCAGGAGGTAATCCCACTCCTAAAGAAAGGAGATTACAGGGCCACCGTGAATCTAAAGGACACCTACCTGCACATAACAATAAACTAGAGAGACCAGAAGTATCTCAGATTCGTCCTGGACAGGTTACGCTACCAACTCAGACAACTACCATTTGGCGTAAAATCTGCACCAAAGGTGTTTACAACATGTCTAGCAGCGATGGCAGCACACTTGAGAAGACAGAGTATCAGTGTCTGCCCATAGCTAGACGTTTGGCTGGTGAAGGCAAAGTTGTAGCAACAATTCCACCAAGACATGCAAACAGTAATCACAGCACTACAATGCCTCCGGTTCACCATAAACCAAGAGAAATCTTCACCATAATTGGAAGAGGTGAAAGGATTCCTGGGTCCAACCCTGGATTCAAGATTGGCATGGACGTGACCTGAGTTCAGTTGCTGAGCAAACTCAATCTTACCAGAAGGGGCAGTCTCTGACGGGGAGGACTGTCATGACATTGATGGGAATCGGGCATTCCCATGTCTTCTGCAAAACTATAGGTGTCTCAATGAATTCCTACTCTGCAGTTCCTAAGCTTACCTCTTCTGCCCATAATTTGAGTATGTGCTTAGAATGGATCAGATTGTTTACGAGATGTGTGGTTTCATGTGCAAGTTTCCCTAAGATGCTGGCCGTTTCTGCCGTACACATGGGCTTTCCCAGTTTGTTGATAGGAAATGAGAATTTTATTAGAACACTGGCAAGTGTTTTTTTTTTATTGCCCCATGGTATTTTTAGCTGCGCTTTTAGGTCCGTCTAGGAGTTCGAAAAATCAGGCTATATTTTTTTACATGAGGTGGTCTTCTTTTGCTTCTTAAAGATGCTTGCTTACTTTTCTTTTTACATTAGCAAAGGAAAGAGCCTTTTATGGAAAATAACTCGTTTGGAATATAAACACAGATGCCATAATTCTTAACCCCTTAGCTGCTGGGCCTTTCCCCCCCCAGTGCTGAGCCCTTTTTTGGCTATTTGGGGTAGTTCGCGCTTAGGGCTTCATAACTTTTTGTCCACATAAGCTAACCACGCCAAATTTGCGTCCTTTTTTTCCAACATCCTAGGGATTCTAATGGTACCCAGAGTTGGTGGTTTCCCCTGGAGGAGACCAAGAAAATAGCCAAAATACAGTGAAAATTTAGTTTTTTCCAAAAAAAATGGGAAAACAGGGCTGCCGAAGAAGGCTTGTGTTTTTTTCCCTGAAAATGCCATCAACAAAGGGTTTCTGGTGCTGAAATCACTATCTTCCCACCTTTCAGGAACGGGCAGACTTGAATCAGAAAACCAAATTTTTCAACACAAATTTGGCATTTTACTGGGACATACCCCATTTCTACTATATTTGGTGCTTTCAGCCTCCTTCCAGTTAGTGACAGGAATGGGTGTGAAACCAATGCTGGATCCCGGAATGCTAAACATTTCTGAAAACTAGACAAAATTCTGAATTCAGCAAGGGGTCATTTGTGTAGATCCTACAAGGTTTTCCTACAGAAAATAACAGCTGAAATAAAAAAATATTGAAATTGAACTGAAAACAACAGCCATTTTTCTTTGTTTTACTCTAACTTTTTCCTGCGATGTCAGATTTCTGAAAGCAATATACCGTTTTGTCTGCTGGACTCTTCTGGTTGCGGGGATATAAAGGGCTTGTAGGTTCATCAAGAACCCTAGGTACCCAGAGCCAATAAATGAGCTGCACCCTGCAGTTGGTTTTCATTCTATACTGGGTATACAGCAATTCATTTGCTGAAATATGAAGAGTGAAAAAGAGGTATCAAGAAAACCTTTGCATTTCCAAAATGGGATCAAGATAAGGTTTTGAGGAGCAGTGGTTATTTGCACATCGCTGAATTCCGAGGTGCCCATACTAGCATGTGAATTGCAGGGCATTTCTCAAATAGACGTCTTTTTTACACACTCTCTTATATTTGGAAGGAAAAAATGTAGAGAAAGATAAGGGGCAATAACACTTGTTTTGCTATTCTGTGTTCCCCCAAGTCTCCCGATAAAAATGATACCTCACTTGTGTGGGTAGGCCTAGTGCCCGCGACAGGAAATGCCCCAAAACACAACATGGACACATCCTATTTTTTTTATAGAAAACACAGCTGTTTTTTCCAAAGTGCCTACCTGTAGATATTGGCCTCTAGCTCAGCCGGCACATAGGGAAACCTAACAAACCTGTGCATTTCTGAAAACTAGAGACCTAGGGGAATCCAAGGAGGGGTGACTTGCGGGGCTCGGACCAGGTTGTTACCCAGAATCCTTTGCAAACCTCAAAGTGGCTAAAAAAACAAGTTTTCCTCACATTTCGGTGACAAAGTTCTGGAATCTGAGAGGAGCCACAAATTTCCTTCCACCTGGCGTTCCCCCAAGTCTCCCGATAAAAATGATACCTCACTTGTGTGGGTAGGCCTAGCGCCCGTGACAGGAAACGCCCCAAAGCGCAACGTGGACACATCCAAATTTTTGGAAGAAAACAGAGGTGTTTTTTGAGAAGTGCCTACCTGTAGATTTTGGCCTCTAGCTCAGCCGGCACCTAGGGAAACCTACCAAACCTGTGCATTTCTGAAAACTAGAGACCTAGGGCAATCCAAGGAGGGGTGACTCGCGGGGCTCGGACCAGGTTCTGTTACCCAGAATCCTTTGCAAACCTCAAAAAGTGGCTAAAAAACAAGTTTTCCTCACATTTCGGTGACAGAAAGTTCTGGAATCTGAGAGGAGCCACAAATTTTCTTCCACCCGGTGTTCCCCCAAGTCTCCCGATAAAAATGATACCTCACTTGTGTGGGTAGGCCTAGTGCCCGCGACAGGAAATGCCCCAAAAAAACACAACATGGACACATCCTATTTTTTTTATAGAAAACACAGCTGTTTTTTCCAAAGTGCCTACCTGTAGATTTTGGCCTCTAGCTCAGCCGGCACATAGGGAAACCTACCAAACCTGTGCATTTCTGAAAACTAGAGACCTAGGGGAATCCAAGGAGGGGTGACTTGCGGGGCTCGGACCAGGTTCTGTTACCCAGAATCCTTTGCAAACCTCAAAAAGTGGCTAAAAAAACAAGTTTTCCTCACATTTCGGTGACAGAAAGTTCTGGAATCTGAGAGGAGCCACAAATTTCCTTCCACCTGGCGTTCCCCCAAGTCTCCCGATAAAAATGATACCTCACTTGTGTGGGTAGGCCTAGCGCCCGCGACAGGAAACGCCCCAAAACAGAACGTGGACACATCACATTTTTTCATAGAAAACAGTGCCTACCTGTGGATTTTGGCCTCTAGCTCAGCCGGCACCTGGGGAAACCTAGCAAACCAGCACATTTTTGAAAACTAGAAACCCAGGGGAATCCAAGATGAGGTGACTTGTGGGGCTCGGACCAGGTTCTGTTACCCAGAATCCTTTGCAAACCTCAAAATGTGGCTAAAATACCACGTTTTCCTCACATTTCGGTGACCGAAAGTTCTGGAATCTGAGAGGAGCCACAAATTTCCTTCCACCCAGCGTTCCCCCAAGTCTCCCGATAAATGATACCTCACTTGTGTGGTTAGGCCTGGTGCCTGCGACAGGAATAGATCACACAACGGTCAATGTTGGTCCTTACGTGAGGCAGCTGTTGACCCTGGGGTGATCCATTCCTGACACAGGCACTAGGTGTAGGCACTCAAGTGGGGTAGTGTTTTTATCAGGACAGGTGAGGAGTCACTGGGTGGTAGGAATGTTGTGGATCCCAGCATATTCCTGTAGTTTGTGTGACAGAAATGCGAGAAAAATAGAGTTTTTTTTCAACATTTCAGCTTTGCAGGGTATTCTGGGTAAGAAAACTTTGGGGAATCCACACAAGTCACACCTCTGTGGACTCCCCCGAATGTCTAGTTTCCAGAAATGTTTGGGTTTAGTGTGTTTCTCTATATGGCCGCCGAATCCAGGACCAAAAACACAGGTGTCTGCCTTACAAAACCAGTTTGTTTTGCCATAGACAATTTTGATGTCTCCACAATATGATTTGGGTGGTGGAATTTGGGGCTGAACTAAATTGGTGAGCTCCCAAGAGAGCACTCTCTCTCTCTCTCTGCTTGCCGCCGCATTCACCTGCTCTCTGGGTTGGCCTAACCCACTATTACCCAGTTGCACGAACAGCTTGCGAAGGGACAGCAGGACTGTCCTCATCACCTCCCTCATAATGTACTGGAAGAGGAGTTTTAGAATGGGACTCCTCTGACTGAAAAATCACTCCCAGAGTCTGCGCCATTGTCCTATCCCTCAGATGCTGTCTCAGTATCTGATGTCTCAGTCTCTGATCCTATGTCAGAGCGGTCCTCTATAACCCGAGTGCAGGCAGCAGTCATCCATCAAGATGCCATCTCTGCTATTGGCTAAACTGTTGCTCTAAAACACTAGCCTACGTAGACAGTCACAAAATCGATGGTGTGTGTGAGATACGTGCAACAGTAGAGGCCACCTTACCTGCGCTTCTTCCCTCAATCAGCACGTACTTTCAAGACACTCAAAAAACACCTTGTCACATACCATTCGTCACAGTCTTTAGCACCTCCTGCGCCCAGTCCAACAATCATTATTGGTGCTCCCACTCCCTCCTCCTCGGATTCCCTCATTACCACCCAGCAAAAGTGCCCTTCATCTCTCCATAGACTTTACTAATGTACTCAGCTATTTACATAAAATACAGATGTGCTCTTTGCAGTAGGCATATAAACCTTCTGCGCTTCTTTATGGCACTAAAACTGCCACTAGACAAGTCGGACCCTTTTCCCCCCAGGGAAACCACACACATATTGACAAAAGTGATGTATACATGACAGCCAACCACCTGAAACTCAACTCAAGCAAAACCGAAATAATCCTCTTTGGCCCTCACCAAAAAAACCTGGGACCCCCCATGGTGGCCCACCACGCTAGGCCCTGCACCCACCCCCGCCAACTACGCACGCAACCTCAGCATCATCCTAGACTCCTCCCTCTCTATGACCCAACAAATCAACGCTCTTACCTCCTCATGCTTCAACAAACTCCGTATACTGAAAAACATTCAAATGGATCCCCACAGAGACCAGAAAAACTGTCACTCACGCACTCATCAGCAGCAGGCTTGATTACAGAAACGCCCTCTACGCCGGCACCACTCTAAAACTCAAGTGCAAACTACACGCATCCAGAACTCAGCAGCACGACTCATCCTCGACCTCCACCAACACGAACACATCTCTCCACTCCTCAAATCCCTCCACTGGCTCCCCATTGACAAAAGGATCACCTTCAAGATCCTCATCCTCACACACAAATCACTCCACAACACAGGCCCTGCCTACCTCAACGAGAGTCACCTTCCACACCCCCACACGAAACGTCCGTTCAGCTGACCTCTCTCTCGCCTCTGTCCCCCGCATCAAACACACCACCACCGGGGGCAGATCCTTCTCCTACATTGCACCCAAAACATGGAACGCACTCACAACCCACATTCGCAAGACCCAAAACCTACTTCTTTTCAGGAAGGGCCTCAAAACCTGGCTTTTTGATCAGTGAACCTCCTAGCCCCTTTCCCTCCCCCCCATCCCCCCCCCCCCCCAGCGCCTTGAGACCCTCACAGGTGAGTAGCGCGCTTTATAAATCTCTTTGATACAGATCTATATCTATATATATATATATATATCTATATATATATATATATATATATATATCTACATAGATATATCTATAGATATATCCATGTACCTAGATATATCTATCTACATAGATATATGTATATATATATATATATATATATAGATATATACATATATTTTTTTTAGTTGTATGGTTTCCTTGGGGGCCAAAATGGCCCCCAGGGAAACCCTACAACATCTAAAAAAAAAAATGCCCCCACAGGGGGTCACCCTGCCCACGGGCGACCCCCTGTCATTTCATTATTTTGTTATTTTTTTTGGAAGAAAAAAAAAATCCCCTGGGCGCCCCCCAAAAGTGAAATCCCTGGTGTCTAGTGGGGTTTCCTGGCCCCCGATCGCAGCTGTGCTGCGATCGGGGGCCAGGAAACCGTTTTAGAAGGCCTCGTAAGAAAGGGGAGACTCTTACGGGGCCAGAAACAGTTTCAGAAGGTCTCGTAAGAAAGGGGAGAGTCTCCCCTTTCTTACGAGGCCTTTTCAAAATGTTTCCTGACCCCCCCCGATCGCAGCTGTGCTGCGATCGGGGGCCAGGAAACACTTTCAGGAAGGATCGCTGTGCTGCGATCGGGGGCCAGGAAACACTTTCAGGAAGGCCTCGTAAGAAAGGGGAGACTCTCCCCTTTCTTACGAGGCCTTCCCAAACGTGTAAAAGGCCGTTTTCCCCATGAAAGCAGGAAGCGGCCGCAAGGCGCGCTGACGTCACAAAGGGGCGGGTGGGGGGCGGGGGGAGACACGGTAGCTTCCGTGTCTCCCGGGGGGGGGGGGGGGAAACCTCGGGTGCGACGCACCCGAGGATTTATTAATGCCCTTCCTGGTGTCGGCCACTGGTCGTGACCCGCACCAGGGAGGGTGTGTGGGCGTCGGCCAGTGGCCGACGCCCGCACTTAAGAGGTTAAAAGCACTGTCTACAAAGCGCACATTGGACATTATTATTTTTACTACACATTTCCTTCTCTATTTAGTTGTCTTGGTCTATTCATGTATTAAGTTTTCTTATAACTGTTAAGTAAATGTATTTTACTGTGAGAACATCGACCATTTACAGTGACGAAGAGCCTTTAAGTGGAACACCTTAGGTATGTACCGCCTGTTCGGAACCCCTCTAAAGTGTCAGTGCAGTCCTGCTGCATGAAGATCGCACTGCTTTGTGCTAAAGTTGCTTTATCAAGTATGCAGCGTCTGGCAGTGCTCAGTTTCAACACTTTGACTTGGATGCTTTTTGGCAGAGAGAGAGTAGCAGGATTATTGCCTTCAGAAACATCCTAAGTAGAGGATTTGGGTGGTTAATGCAGAGGTCACTTTGGAACACACTGGCTGTTCTGCATGTTGTGGTTACCCACACAGGTCACAGACACGTTTGGTTTTGTCCATGGTTGCATGTTTTGGGCCCCGCCCATTCCTCTCCCTTGCCCTGATCGGTTCTCTTTCCTGCCTTGTCTGCAGAAGTCTGGCGGGGTGCCCGTGAGCCCACTGGAGATTCAACAGAGGGCATGCCACCTGTCTGCTCTCCTGAAGCAGAGGCCGATGATGCATCAGGTGACTCCTGCATAGTCTGTCTTAATGTGAATGAATATCCATTTTGTAGCAAAATGGCAACATACGTTTATTGATCTTGCACTTTAAAGGTGCATCTTTCGACCTGGTGGAACATCCAACATTTGCAGTTTATCTTAACTTGCACAGATATGCTCAGGCTGACACTGTGACCTGCTGATCGTCTATAGAATCAGCCTGGTCAGTATGTTCTAGTGCAAGAGGAGGTTTTTTTCTTAATGATATGCGTAGGAAATGTTGAATTGTTACAAAACATTCTTCTCTGACTTGACTTTTGTGTTAAGAAATTTGCGTACAGCAGTTTTTCAGCTGGAAATGCAAAGAAGTTAAAAACAGTTGACAAGTAACTGCAGTCCTAATGTTCCCATTGAATTAATGAGTGGCTTTAAGTAAAGCAGGGTCAGCTGGTACTACAGAACAGAAACACTGAAGAAAACAAGAAGGCAACTTCAGACTGAGGCAGCTGTACAAAGAAGTTTTTTGGTTGCAACTCCCAATCTGGGCTTTTAGTAATGTACCAAACCCATTTTTGTTTAACTTTTTACCGACCCCTAAAAAAAAAAAGTTTACAAATGGATAAGGAGTCACAATTTGGAAGAGGTTGTTGTAGGCTGGTTCCTATCTTTGTTTAAGTAGTTTAGGACTGATATAGCGGTCTTTATTGAATAGTTAATGATCCTCAAGTGGGCTACTAATATGTGCAAAAACAGAATGCGGCCTTAGGAGCCCCCTTGCCCTTTGTGAATTTTTAAACAAAGTTTCTTTGGGCGTACACAAGTGGGCCAAGGGACCACTGCAAACGGTTTGAGGATGTGTGACCTACTAGGAAAGTCAATAGTGCGGTCCCAGAAGGAGATTGATATGCCAGAATAATGGTATGGGTATAGTGGGTATGTAATACGGGGAATGTTTGTTCTACCAGAAGGCCACTAGGTAATGCGTGTGTAAGAAAAACAGCCCTAGCTTTCAGACTGGAAAACTGCTCCAACAACTGCAAAGCGCTCTTTAACATCTTCAAAGAATTTTCCAACCCCCAGCTTCCGCCAACCTAATCAACTTTTCACCAGACCTCTGCAACAACCTCTCTGATTTCTTTCACCACAAAATTCTCAATATCTATGGCAACTTCGACCCCCAACGCAAGACAACCAGCTGTCTACCACCACCAAGTCAGACCACCAGATCACAAACTGGAAACATCTCACCCCAGAAGACACTGCGGTAATCATGAGAACAGTCCACTCCGGGGGGGCCCCCCCCACCACTGACCCTTGCCCCACCATAACTACAACATTGAAGGAACTTTAATCAGCTCCCATCTCACCACCATCATCACCTCCATCCAAAGTGGAATCTTTCCAGACAACTGGTAACAGTCAGAAATTACAGCTCTTCTGAAAAATTCCATGACGGAATCAAAAGAGCTCAGCAACTCCAGACCCATCTCACTTCTGCCCTTCCTATCCAAAGTTGTGATGAAAGTTATGAACAAACAACTCTCCAGCCATTTCGAACACCCCCACCTACTAGACATCTCGCAGTCTGGATTCTGCGGCAACCACAGCACGGAAACTACTCATCACAGTAACTGACGACATCAGGACCATCATTGACAAAGGGGAAACTGCAGCATGCATACTACTACAGCTCTCCGCAGCCTTCAACACCGTCCCCTACAGCAACCTCATCACAAGACTGCACAGTACATGGACCCACCCCTTAGATGGCTGACCTCTTTTTGTCTGTGACAGGACTCAGCGAGTGAAGCTCCCGTACTACACTTCTGAACCTCATCTGTAGAGTCTCTCAAGGAACGTCACTGAGCCCTAAGCTCTTCCACGTCTACACAGTGCCGATCACCAAAACCATAAGATTCCAGGGAATCCACATTTTCCTACGCAGATGACACCCAGTTCATCCTCTCCTCACAGACAACAACCACACCACCAGGACCAACGTCACCAACTGCATGTCTAACATGTCAAACAAGATGAAGCAGAACTGCCTAAAACTCAACATGGATCAAACTGAAGTCCTGACCTTCGGGAACAAGAGCTCTCCATGAAATTCCTACTGGTGGCCAACGGATCTGGGACTCACACCCCAATGGCCGTACCAAAAACCTTGGTATGATCTTGGATGACTCTCACGATGGCCAAACAAGTGAATGGCGTCACCTTCTCCTGCTTCTTTATCATACGTACACTCCACAAAAAAATCCATTGGCTCCTCACTGACACCAGATGCAAGGTCACCCAGACCCTCATCACCAGCAGACTAGACTATGCAACTCAAACTACACCGGCATTACAAAGCATTTCATACAAAGACTCCAGACCACCTGGAACGCAGAGCACCCATCACACCCCACCTCATTGATTAATTGACTTGAAGAATGCCTGTTTATGGATTGCAATCAGTCAAAAACCCTCAAGTTGCTCGCTTTTAGCCCTTCGCAATTTCAAGAGCTCTAACCAAGAGGTCTTTCATAGTGGCTTCACCATCAGAATACTGTCTGCTCATGAAGTCCTTATTCAAACAACTATTGCATAAACCTTTGATCTATAGACATCGCAGTAAATCAGGCAAATCTGATTTCATTGCTTTAAAGTTCAACTTTTTTTTATGATTAAAAATTCTTCAAAATCATCGAGCCTTTGTACTGACAAGTTTGTGTAAGCAAAAAGCTTTGTTGCAGGAGCTGCCTCACATTCCTGTTCTACCAAGTTTTATCATACGCAGTCTGTATTGACGAGTTTGCACTATTTAATCTGCATACTTCCTGTGTAGCATTCTGAGCAGCACTCGTCTTGCTGATTCTTGTGCTTTAGTTGCCCCATTCGGTCACTAAAGCAGCCTTCAGCAGACTCATGAAGGGGAAAAATTGTTGTTGATTTAAGTCGTCCTAGGACAGACACACATAGCTATTGCCTGATCTTGTACTCTTAAGACCGTTCTCCTGCTCCTTGTTCACACAGCTGCTGCCTGACTCTAGGAGTAATAGGCTGTGGTCTCCACGAATGACTGTGAATCAGGTGAAGTCAGAACCAACCTTTGGAGAGGATTGTAGTTTTTCCCTGTGTCCACCTAACGTACTCCAGATTTAATCTGAGTTTCATCAGGAGGGAGAAATATACATTGCCTTAGCCTCTAAATAGTACTGTTACGTGTAACTTTATGCAGTCTTTAAAGCTTGGCTGCTTCCATAGATGTCTCATTGGATATTTTAAAAGACATTTTAAATGTGTTTTCCTCAAAAATGGTCTTTCATTTTTCTTGGTGGACCCAGAGTACAGCCCTAGTCCCCCCCCCCTGTAACCAAGTATAAGATGTTATAGATAGACCATTGAACGAACGAGTGCTGTATTCAAAGGCCTGGGTGCACCCTTTTTGAAGTATGTGGGGGTTTGGAGTTTCTAGGTGGTCACAAGACCATAGTGATGTCTGCGACTGAACTTTGACTAAAGTTGCTGAAAACGATTCGTGTTTTAATGATGACAGCTTAACTTTATTGCAATGTCTGAGTTACTTTTGATAACATAAAACGAATGTTTAATCTGCTACTAATGTTTAAAATACCTCACTTATTGTGAGAAAATAAGTTAGAACTGTAAAAAAAATTGTCAACTACTCCTACAAAAATGTGGATGTGCGTGCAAGATTTTCCCGTTACGTATATTTATTGTGAGAAATTCAGGACCATTTCACACCTGTTTGTCTACAATTATGTGGATGCAGTTGGTATTCCAGCAGTCCTCCACCTCCTGCCAAGTAACGATTTGAAAATGTTTGGTCACGATTATTGAGATTTTTTTATAAGAATCATGAGACGTCCAGAGCAGTTACATCATTGGGCGTTATGGCCTCCATAATATTTCTACGTACAATGCATGCAGGTACTGCAGATCCTTTTGCAAGTTTGCATTCTTAACTCCAATTGGATAACTTTCTGTTTCATTATTGTTATAGTTGTTCTGACAAAAGGTCTCTTCACCTCGTAAAGGAAGGAAATATCATTGCTTGGCATTTGCAAGCAGTCTGCGCATCAACCGCCCTGGCTTCTTGCCTGCATAGCTCCCAACTCCAGTTTGTTTAAATGACACTATGTAGTATTATTTTACTACAGGATGTATAAGACAATGCAAAATACTTTGCTGTAATTGGGGAAGGGGAGGAATGTTTTTCATGTATAGAGTATTGGTAAGTGAAAGAGGGCACCTATTATTTGGATGACAAGCTCCAAGTTTTGGTTGCGGTTTTCAAAGCAGCATACCTTCCCTGCAGACCACAAGGATGTTTGGTAATAAGAATCTTTTGTTTCTGACTTGTCATTTTCTTTTGATGTATTATCTGTTTGTACATCTTATTTTCGCATCTATCCATCTTCATCAATTATATGTATGTGTGTCAAAACTATCTTTATCTAGCCTAGCTTTCCTTATTCATTTTACCTAGCCATTCTCTTAATTACTGTATACTTTACTGCATATTCTGCTTGGGTCGTCCATGGTTTACTGCAGTCCTGTCTTCTCACTCAAGCAGAATCCCGTATCCAGCTTGACTGGAAAACTCTGAACCTACTTGGGCATGGTTGGCCAATGTTTACAGACCTGTTTTTAAACCTACTTGAGTATCTTAGCTCGTTTACCATTATTACTGTGATTCTACAGGGCAATTTCAGGCTCTCTGTCACAATTTACTTTTCTTCAGTTTCTTGTTACTTTCTGAGCAAAATGCAATGCATCTCTAATTGAATGAGATTTGAACCTATTGTGACATTATTTATCCTCAGTTTCAGAGACTAGGTACTTGGGGTATGTTACATTTGTTTTAAGTATGTCTGAATATTTTGCTTTCTTAATGTTTCTTTGTAGTCTGAGGCAGAGCCTTCTCGCCGATTTTATCTTGACCAGTGGCAGCAGTCCCAAAGTCTACGCTCCTCCGAGCGCCCTTCTTCCCCCTCATCTGACTCCTCCCTCCGACAGGTAGCATGATCCCCACACTAGAACATGTGCATATGCTGAGATGAGGTGGGCAACAACTAGATTCTCTTGTCTCTTCCCTTCATTTTCACCTTTTGGTGCTTCAAGTCTACCATGCTAGCAAGTGGCTCCATGTTATGTTCTCTTCACCCAGCCTTGACTTTGCAGCCAACAGCATTTTACATTGTGGGTCTTGAAGTTTTACTTTGCAATTAGAGATATGGCTCTGCAAGTCTCAGTATTCAGCATGCCGTTGGTTAAAAAGTTGTGGTTGACTGGTTGGTGCACATAGCATGTGGCTACTTGCCAGCTATTTTATTGCAGGGATGAGACAATCAAAATCGTCTGTGGGACATCCTTCACTGCACTGCATGTAAAATCAAGATAACATTTGTAGTTTTTCTTTGTGAATGCATGCACTTAACATGTTTGCTTTGATGCACTGCAGCATTCATGGTCTTCTCTGCTCTAACAAGAACGGTTTGCAAACCCCACAATGGCTCTTGGATTGATTTTGAAAGGAAGCAATAGCTAGTTCCAGTGTTATATTGAATTTTAATATATCATTATTAACTATCCCACTGAGTTGAAATCGTGGGCAATAAATGTTTGGTAAGGTATAAGACCATAGAATAATTTTATGCTCGATGGCCAAGAAGTGTGTCTTGAACATTGTCAGCTCTGAACATTGTGCTTTACAGAGGTGATTATGTAGGTATTTACAGATCCTAGGCACCACACTTGGTGTATCGGACTAAGACTATTCTGGCCTCTGTGTGGGTAAATGAGATCTCTGCCTGCATATAGTCCATTTGAGTTTGTGTAAATGCATACATCAACTCATCCTATTAGAGAGTTATTTATATCCAGTAGTTTGTGGTTTTTGGTCTCCACCAATGCCTGGATGTTGTAAAAAGCTATTGAGCCTGCACCCCATTTGAGTTCCTTTTGAGAGTTCTGATACGACTTCAGTAGGGAAAGCCATAAATGTAACACATTTCTTTAAAGCTCCACCTTTTGTGTTCTCCAAGAATTAGGCTTAATAAAAGGAGGAATGATCAAGACCACTGAATAGTACTATTTCATCTACTGGCTGCTCTGAATTGGGTATAATTGTTAGATGATGTTGGTTATTAATTTGTCATTTCATACCCCCCAAAACTGATTCATTTTGCCCTTTTTTGACCTGGAGAACAAAAGTCATGTGTAGCATAGGTTGAAGACAAGCAATCAACCATGCTTATCTCAACCTTGGCATCATTAACCTCTTACTGATGAACTAATAGTAATGAACTTTGTTTGGAACTTTGCTTAGCCTTGTGCAACTGCCACACATTACCAACTGAAACTTCTCATCTGACTAGGAGGCTGATCAAGGCTGGTCTTCATCAAACACTGATCCCAAAAGACTTTGGATTTCATGACCTAGAAAAGGTCATGTGTTAAATAAATAGTGTCTTGTATACTGTGTTACTGAGCACTCTCTCTACCAATGGAGAACTCTGACGAAGAACCCTGACCATAAACCCTTTCTCAGAAACACGGTGGTTCCACCTTTACAGTCCTTTGCAAGTGATGCTAGCAGTTTCCACAAAGGTGAAAGTAGTATGTTGCAATTCCACCTAACCTCCTGGGTTGTGCCAGTGACTGTTCAGAAATACATTTTCTTTCAGGGAGACAGTGGTGAACCATATTACAGGATAAAATACATGAAATAAGCCTGTCACTATGTTTTGACCATCCTGAAGAACTGAAGACCCAAGAAAGAAGCAAAGCCCGCAAAACTCCAGCTCCTGTCACATTAGTTTCCCTGTAAGTCAGACTCCAATCCAGCTGGTAGGTCACTTCGATGCTGAAGTCACATCATACCCAGAAGTTTGTGATTCTTCTGCCTACCTTGACAGTTCACTTCCTGGAGTAGTAGGATTTTGCACCAGGATCTCCTGTGCAGTGTCTCACTCACCAGCCAAGCCTGGTATGCGTCCATCTCTAGTATGCCGTGCTCTGCTACATTCTCTTTCTGGAGTAGTATGTGAACTCCACAGAGAACAGTTCCAATGTATATGGACCTTTGGATTAGGAGCAACATGTAGGAGATGCCACACCACTCCTAGTCTTCTGTTGGTGTATTTTCAGAATTGACTGTCATATGGTCCTTCACCCTTTCTTCACACACCTTCCTAGATGCAAAGGTGAAAATCAAATAGACACTGTTGTTCCTCTACCAAAAATCAATTTACAGCGCTTGCAAAGTCATAAGCTGCACTAGAATCTCTTGGAGCTGCATTGGAGGCGTGAGGATCAGCCTTCGTTATCTGTGCCCCTGATTCATCCTGTGCTCCCAATTTCGATCCAAGTACCAGCCCAACCTCTCTCACTTCCTTGAACATTCTGGGATAGACCATGCCTGTGGAACAACTTTCAAGGCTTCCAACCCGCCCTCCCCCTCTTCCCCCTCCTTCCCCTCCCCCTCTTCCCCCTCCTTCCCCTCCCCCTCTTCCCCCCTTCCCTCCTCCCCTTCTTCCCCCCTTCCCTCCTTCCACCCTCCCCTCTTCCCCTCTCCCTCCCCCTCTCCCTCTTCCCCCTTACTCCTCCCCTCCCCCTCTTCCCCCTCCCCTCCCCCTCTTCCCCTTCCCCTTCCCCCCTACCCCTCTTCCCCCTCCCCCTTTTCCCCCTTCCTCTCCCCCTCTTCCCCCACTTCCCTTCCCCCTCTTCCCCCCAGTGCAAGAGGTCGAACTTGGGAGACTAACATGCTCACTGCGAACGCTGTCCTTGTGAGTGGTACTGGTGACCAGGAGGACTGGCATTTAACTAAATGTTGCTATAAAAGCCATGGTAAATCGCATTGGGGGTGCAGTCAGCGGCAACACTGATTGAAAACAGAAAAGTGCTTCAATTCATCTCAGTGACTGATAATTACTCAGACTCTATCCCAGTGCATCATTGTTTTGCCCAGTATCCCACCTTAACTTCAAACCAGCGATTTGCACATTTACCTTGGTCCTTCTTCAGTAGGAACAATCTAGCATGTAATGCCTGACCTGGTCCCCTCTGTACCGGGATACAGACACAAACAGACTGATGTTTGCCTACCAAGTCTAAACTATTTTTATTGTGGCAGGACCACAAATAATTTGTACATCTCTTGTCTCTGTCTAGAGTGGCATGGTGAATAAAAGACAGTGGTCTATGGTGTGGTCACAAGTGATCACCTGTGGCTGAGATTAATTCAGGCACTCCTTCCATCACCTCCTTATTTTTTTTTTTTTTTTTTAAGCCGACATTGGCATCTGCACTAAAGAATGTGGATAGTACTTGTTTGCTACAAATGCACCCCTTCTGAGACCAGGTCTTTCCATAGAGCCCAGAGTCTTCCAGCATTTTTAATAGGTGTGGAAGAAGCATCTTTTAAGCCTGTAGTTTGCAAAACATACAAAATGAAGAACTGGGCCTCCAGGGACTTCAGGCTTTGTATTCTAGAATCCTCAGCTCTATTGGTGGTAGTGGTGGGTGGATGTCTCGCTGCTGGGGCTCATCGGAGAAGAACCTGTTTGATCATTGATCCTAGTGCTGAATAGGTCCCCCAGCAATACACAAAGCAAGCATGATCACAGCCAGTCAAATGGGACCCAGTCACTAAATGCCAGATCTCCTTTTGCTCTCTTCTAGCTGGTGAAGGCCTTCCAGTCTTTCATAACTTGAATTTCATTCAAGCTTAACACCGCCACATAGCTCCTAGTCTTGCTCATAAAGCAAGCAGGTGAAGAAAAAACATTTGTTCAATGAGGGTGGGGTGGGGAAGAGTAGGGAGAGACAGAAGCTCAATTACCCCGCCCCAATTGATTTAGTGATTTCTTCTTTTACCAGCAGCCTTTTTTTCAGCACCAGCTCACGGTTCCCAATACATGCTAGTGGAGAAAAGGTTTTGCCTCTTCTACCACCACAGGACCAAGATAACCAATGATTCATGGGCCCTCTTTGTGGTAAAATGGTAAAAGACCAGCGTTCAGTTGATGCAGCCTCTTCCTTTCAAGCCACCTCTGCTACAGTAAGAACCCTAGGAACGTTTGTAGGAGTTAGCGCCACCACTTTTTAGGAACTACTGGTCCAGTCTCCCTGCATATAGGGGTCAGCGATACTCCCACTACTTCCTTATAAGGAAAACAAGGAGGCGAGTCTGCCCCTTCCTCTTAACTAGTTCCTCCCACTGCATAACAGTTAAAGATGCTACTTTTGTCATATTGTCTGGCAGCTGTACAGGTCAAAGAATGGATTTGTTCAGTGGATTCATTCAGGTGGTAAGCCTTGCCAAGCTGCACGTGTATCCTTCACTTACACACACTGCAGTACAGTGATCGTCTGGAAGAGCAGCCAAGCTCCTCCCGGTCCACTCATCAATGGTTTCAACCTTGGAATATCATTTTCAGCTTGCTGCCACCACTAGCTTGGGGAAGCACATTTGGATGACACATTGCAGGGCAGGTTACCTGATTAGCGCAGCAGACTCTCCATTGTTGCCTTTTGGGCATAAATGCATTGTAGCTGAATACCATCTTGATATTGAAGGTTTTCTTGTGGTACTGAGGCCCAGGTTAGTTATATTCCACACAAACCACACCACAGCCCTCTTCTACATCCACACAATGTAGATTTCACTCTGTACTAATGGATAGATTTGGCTGGCTGGGAATAGCAACAGGATATTGTTTACTGGTCTTTCACATAGTGAGGATTGAAAATAGAGAGGATCTCATCAGCAGGTGCTTCTCCTCAAGCTAGTCCGAGATATTACAAAAATATATAGATGGAATATTGCAGGGGTTTAGAATTACTGTTGCCTGACACACAAGACCTTGTTTGGGTTCAAGGACATCAAGTCTCAGTTTGTGTTCAAGAGCAACAAACCTTAATGATTATTTTTTCCCTTTGTAACAGTTGTCTCAACCCCCTGCAGCACAAACCCTTTGGCTGTTATTTTACAGTGCTTCAGTGTGGTTACGGGGAAAGAAGGATGTCTGCTACTAGGCTTTGCTTCCAAGGTGGAAGATGTTAAAAATAGTATATATGGTTCATATATTTGTGTGAAGCTTTTACAGTTGGGCCCAGAGGAAATAATTGTGAGGAGAAAGCTCAGCTTGCATTGCTAACATTTGTTCCAATACAAATACGTGCAGTATTGCAAGATGTAACAATTTTCAGGCAATTTGTAATACTCCAAGAATGATATATATATCTATACATATATATATATATATGTTCGATGGCATGTGTAGCTGAAGATACACATGCTGTGCATTATCCTGCCATCTAGTGTTGGGCTCGGAGTGTTACAAGTTGTTTTTCTTCGAAGAAGTCTTTTCGAGTCACAAGACCGAGGGACTTCTCCCTTTCGGCTCCATTGCGCATGGGCGTCGACTCCATCTTAGATTGTTTTCTTTCCGCCATCGGGTTCGGACGTGTTCCTCTTCGCTCCGTATTTCGGTTTGGAAAAAATAGTTATCCATCGGAAAATTTGACGGTATTGTTTGCGCTCGGTACCGGGTTAGTGCTAGCACATCGACACCGGAGAAAGAAGAGCTCCGGCGGCCCTTCGGGGCTTCCACTCCTCGGCGGGGCCTGGTCGGCCCGACCGCGTCCATCTTCAAAACTCATGGACCGGACCCCCTTCCGCTTCTGCCCCAACTGCCACGCTAAGTATCCTTATACAGACCAACACTTGGTCTGTAATCTGTGTTTGTCCCCTGAACACAAAGAGGATACTTGCGAGGCCTGTTGGGCATTTCGATCCAAGAAAACACTGCGGGATCGAAGAGCTAGAAGACTTCAGATGGCGTTGACACCGGCCGGTCACACCGATGTCGAAGAAGAGGAGAGATTCTCCATTCCAGATTCGGAGTCGGACGAGTCCGAGAGTGAGCAGCCGAAAAAGCAGCAAACTATGAGTAAAACAGCCCCGGGCAAAACTCATTCGAAAATAATGAAGGCCAAGGGGACGCCACCGCCACAGGCCATGGCTGAACCCGAAAACACAGTGACCAAACATCGGCATCGAAAAAGGCCTCCCAGCAGCCGAAGACATCCGACTCCGGTCGAGATAACGGCTCCGAACAGACTCGGCACCGAGATACCGGCTCCGACCAGACTCGGCACCGAGAGGTCGACACCCCGAAAGCCAAAAAGGTTTCCTCTGAGCCGAAGAAGACTGCAGAAAAGTTTTCGGTGCCGAAACATGCAGCCTCGGAGCCGAAACACAGCTCCTATACAGACGAACAAGGCCTTTCCACACAATTACAAGGCCACAGATTTGAACAAGAACTGGGCATGGGAGCGCCAGACCATACCCAGAGGAGGCTCCATATAGAAAAAGACACAGGGAAAATCGGAACTCTTCCTCCAATAAAAATGAAGCGGAAGCTCGCATTCCAAGAGGCGGAAATGCAGCCAAAAGCAAAAGAGGCTAAAGAAAAAACACCACCACAGTTTTCTCCACAGCCATCGCCACTGCACTCGCCACATCTGTCACCAGTAGCAACACCCCCAATGATGCAGTCACCAACGCACACAGGGATGAGCCAAGATGACCCGGATGCATGGGATTTGTATGATGCACCGGTCTCAGATAATAGTCCGGATTGCTACCCGGCAAGGCCATCACCACCTGAGGACAGTACTGCTTACATGCAGGTGGTTTCCAGGGCAGCTACTTTTCATAATGTAGCATTGCATGCAGAGCCCATAGAAGATGACTTCTTGTTCAACACCCTGTCATCTACGCACAGCCAATACCAAAGTTTGCCAATGTTACCAGGCATGTTAAAACACGCCAAACAGGTGTTTCAGGACCCAGTCAAAAGCAGAGCCATCACACCTAGGGTGGAGAAGAAATATAAACCTCCCCCTACGGACCCTGTGTACATCACACAACAGTTAACTCCTGATTCAGTGGTAGTAGGAGCAACCCAGAAAAGGGCAAACTCGCAAACTTCTGGAGACGCACCACCGCCCGACAAGGAAAGTCGGAAATTCGATGCAGCAGGCAAGAGAGTGGCCGCACAGGCAGCCAATCAATGGCGAATTGCCAATTCACAAGCCCTACTGGCAAGATACGACGGGGCACATTGGGATGAAATGCAACATCTCATCCAACACCTTCCCAAGGAGTTCCAAAAACGTGACCAACAGGTTGTCGAGGAGGGCCAAACTATCTCCAACAACCAAATAAGGTCGGCTATGGACTCGGCAGATACGGCGGCCAGGATAGTAAACACGGCAGTAACCATTCGAAGACGCGTGGTTTCGGACCTCCGGATTTAAGCCAGAAATCCAGCAGGCTGTGCTGAATTTGCCTTTTAACGAACAACAATTGTTTGGGCCGGAGGTGGATACAGCGATAGAAAAACTGAAGAAAGACACGGCAAAGGCCATGGGCGTGCTCTACTCACCACAGAGCAGAGGCACTTTTAGGAAACCACACTTTAGAGGGGGGTTTCGGGCCCAAACCACAGAGCCCTCCACCTCACAAGTCAGACCCACATATCAGGGCCAATATCAGAGGGGAGGATTTCGAGGACAATATAGTGGTGGACAGTTCCCTAAAACAAGAGGGAAATTCCAGAGCCCAAAAACCCCACAAACCAAACAGTGACTTCAACGTCAAAAGCCCCCACCACACAACACCAGTGGGGGGGGGACTCACACATTATTACCACAACTGGGAACACATAACTACGGACGCGTGGGTCCTAGCCATTATCCAACATGGCTATTGCATAGAATTCCTACATTTACCACCAGATGGGCCTCCAAGAGCACACAACATGTCCAAACAACACTTAGATCTGTTGCAACTAGAAGTCCAAGCATTGTTACAAAAAGAAGCAATAGAACTAGTACCCAACCATCAAAAAGGAACATGTGTTTACTCCCTGTATTTCCTAATTCCAAAAAAGGACAAAACACTGAGACCCATATTAGACCTCAGAACACTAAACCTTTACATCAGATCACTTTCACGTGGTGACACTTCAAGACGTGATTCCCTTGCTCAAAC
Source organism: Pleurodeles waltl (assembly GCF_031143425.1). Lineage (NCBI taxonomy): Eukaryota > Metazoa > Chordata > Amphibia > Caudata > Salamandridae > Pleurodeles > Pleurodeles waltl. The sequence goes on from NC_090442.1 coordinate 189,629,158, forward strand.
AACAGGACTACATTTCAACATTAGATCTCAAGGATGCTTATTTCCACATACCCATACATCCTTCCCACAGGAAATACTTGAGGTACGTAATCCAAGGCGTACATTACCAATTCAAAGTGTTACCGTTCGGCATAACAACAGCCCCAAGGGTATTCACAAAATGTCTTGCAGTAGTAGCTGCTCACATCAGGAGACAGCACATGCATGTATTCCCTTACTTAGACGATTGGTTAATAAAAACCAGCACTCAGCAACAGTGTCTGCGACACACAAACTACGTCATAGAAACCCTTCACAAACTAGGGTTCAATCAACACACAAAAAGGGATTGCCACTCCAAGTCCACAAAGGATACAAGCCTTTCAAAATGTAATACTAAACATGCACCCAAACCAACACTACCAAGTAAGGTTTGTAATGAAACTTCTAGGCATGATGTCTTCATGCATAGCCATTGTCCCAAACGCAAGATTACACATGCGTCCCTACAACAATGCCTAGCAACACAATGGACACAAGCACAGGGTCAACTTCAAGATCTAGTGTTGGTAGACCGTCAAACACATTCCTCGCTTCAATGGTGGAATCCTATAAATTTAAACCAAGGGCGGCCATTCCAAGACCCAGTGCCTCAATACGTGATCACAACAGATGCTTCCATGATAGGGTGGGGAGCACACCTCAACCAGCACAGCATACAGGGACAATGGGATGTTCAACAAAGGCAACTGCATATAAATCATTTAGAGCTGTTAGCAGTGTTTCTAGCATTGAAAGCATTTCAACCGCTAATAGCCCACAAACACATTCTTGTCAAAACAGACAACATGACAACAATGTATTACCTAAACAAACAGGGTGGGACACACTCATCACAACTGTGTCTCTTAGCACAAAAGATTTGGCATTGGGCGATTCACAATCACATTCGCCTAATAGCACAGTACATCCCAGGGATTCCAATCCAGTTAGCCGACAATCTCAGTCGAGATCACCAACAAACACACAAATGGGAAATTCATCCCCAGATACTACAAACTTACTTTCGAAGCTGGGGAACACCACAAATAGACCTATTCGCAACAAAAGAAAACGCGAAATGCCAAAACTTTGCGTCCAGGTATCCACACCCTCAGTCCAAGGGCAATGCGTTATGGATGAGTTGGTCAGGTATAATTGCTTACACTTTTCCCCCTCTCTCACTCCTTCCTTATCTAATAAACAAATTGAGTCACAACAAACTCAAACTGATATTAATAGCACCAACCTGGGCCCGTCAGCCATGGTATACAACACTACTAGACCTATCGGTAGTACCTCAAATCAAACTACCAAACAGACCAGATCTGTTAACTCAACACAAACAGATCAGACACCCGAATCCAGCATCGCTCAATCTGGATCCTGAAGTCTTAGAATTTGGACATTTAGACCTTACACAAGAATGTATGGAGGTCATTAAACAAGCTAGAACACCTACTACAAGACATTGTTACGCAAACAAATGGAAAAGATTTGTTTATTATTGCCATAATAATCTAATTCAACCACTACATGCTTCTGCAAAAAACATAGTAGGCTATTTATTACACTTACAAAAATCAAACCTAGCATTTTCTTCTATCAAAATACATCTCGCAGCAATATCTGCTTACCTGCAGATTACACATTCAACATCACTCTTTAGAATCCAAGTCATCAAAGCATTTATGGAGGGTTTAAAAAGAATCATACCCCCAAGAACACCACCAGTTCCCTCGTGGAACCTCAATATTGTATTAACAAGACTCATGGGTCCACCATTTGAACCCATGCACTCTTGTGACATGCAATACTTAACCTGGAAAGTAGCTTTCCTAGTAGCTATCACATCTCTTAGAAGGGTAAGCGAAATACAAGCATTCACTAGACAAGAACCCTTTATACAAATACATAAACATAAAGTGGTGCTCCGTACAAATCCAAAGTTCTTACCAAAAGTCATATCACCGTTCCACCTAAACCAAACAGTGGAACTCCCAGTCTTTTTTCCACAACCAGACTCAGTAGCCGAAAGAGCCTTACATACATTAGACATCAAAAGAGCACTAATGTATTACATTGATAGAACAAAACAATTTCGCAAAACAAAACAATTGTTTGTAGCCTTCCAAAAACCTCATGCAGGAAATCCAATATCCAAACAAGGCATTGCCAGATGGATAGTGAAATGTATTCAAACCTGCTATATTAAAGCAAAAAGAGATCTGCCTATTACGCCAAAGGCGCACTCCACTAGGAAAAAAGGCGCCACAATGGCCTTTCTAGGAAATATACCTATGACAGAAATCTGTAAGGCAGCCACATGGTCTACGCCTCATACATTCACAAAACATTACTGTGTAGATGTGTTAACACAACAAGCCACAGTAGGACAGGCTGTATTACGAACATTATTTCAGACAACTTCAACTCCTACAGGCTAAGCCACCGCTTTTGGGGAGATAACTGCTTACTAGTCTATGCACAGCATGTGTATCTGCAGTTACACATGCCATCGAACGGAAAATGTCACTTACCCAGTGTACATCTGTTCGTGGCATTAGACGCTGCAGATTCACATGCACCCTCCCGCCTCCCCGGGAGCCTGTAGCCGTTATAAGTTGTTGAAACTTGTAAATTTGTAAATATATACTATTTTTTAGACACATTATGTACATACATACTTACTCCATTGCATGGGCACCTTTACTATATACTCAACTCCTACCGCACCCTCTGCGGGGAAAACAATCTAAGATGGAGTCGACGCCCATGCGCAATGGAGCCGAAAGGGAGGAGTCCCTCGGTCTCGTGACTCGAAAAGACTTCTTCGAAGAAAAACAACTTGTAACACTCCGAGCCCAACACTAGATGGCAGGATAATGCACAGCATGTGAATCTGCAGCGTCTCATGCCATGAACAGATGTACACTGGGTAAGTTACATTTTCCATATATATACACAAAGCATTTCTTAATTCAATTTTTGCTGAAGCTGATGTAGAAATCAATATTTGCCTATGCAAAACCCTGCCATAGAAGTACAAATTCATATCTTTAAACTTGCATTTCTTTTTTTTTTTTTTTTCTCTTCTCTGAGGGAAAGCTTTCCATCATGGAGAAAATCCTCTCTCTACTCCCCTACTAAGACTTCAGTTCTCACTGTGGAAAAGGCTTTACTCCTGCCCATGTCATGAGCAGATTTCCAAACCTTTTCAGGGTGAAAGTGGGATGGAGAGGAGTTGATAAATACCCATACAAATTTGTGCGCACAAGCTTGCTGGGCATTCCAGCTGTGCAACAGCCTACTTGCAGCTCCTGTGAGTAGGTTCAGTAACATAAAATCCAAAAGTGCAAAAGTAACATTTACATGTGCATGCCTAGTTTACACGCACAAATAGGTTAGAACAATTTGACTCTAAGATTTGCAGAGTTTGCCTAGATTTAAAATATAAATGCCCAGTCATTGATTTAGTGATTGCTGTATGCTCACTGCTATGGCAAAAAAGGAAACTAGTACAGTGAGTTGAAGTGATCTTCCAAATAATTTTTCTGTGTGGTCAAGGGGAGACCTCCGTGGTTAGCAGTCTACAACCTAGGTACTGGACCTCAAGTTCATTTGTAGTAACGGTTTAGAAAACCCTTAAGTCAATTTACAAGGGCAGTTCACAAGACGCTTCCTCAAAAACCAAAGTAAGAAAGAGCAATGGTATAATTAGAGCAATGATATATCAAGAACTCTTCTATAAACATAATTCCATCATAATGAATGTGCTGCCATATTTAGAGTTCATCTGTCGTCAAAAACCTACTTAATCAAATCTTGCTATTTAACCAACCTTCTGCTTATGAAGAGCTTTTGAATATTAAAAAAATTGATTTCAGTAGAGTCCTGGTGTGATCATAGTCGCTATATTGGGAAAGGTGCATTAATCAGAACCTTCCTAGAATCCAAGCCATGACTTAGTAGGAGCCATGGCATAATCAGAAGGCTACTATCAGAGCCCTGGTTTATTGCAAAAGCTGCATTAATGTCACCTCATTGCATAGCTCCAGATGAGACAAAAATATCCATATATATATATTTTTTTTTTAGCTCAAGTACATTTCTTGAGTATCTTTTCCCTTTGACCAGTAGATATTGTAGAATATTCCTCACCTCTTGATATTTGAGACCATTCAAAATGTGATGTCCCTGGTCATGCATTGGTCTGTTCTGCCACGGTATGGACCTAAGTGAAGGAGATAGGCTTGTTTAACGTCTTAAAAGTTGCAGTTCCACTTTGATGGCTGGTAACTTCACTTGGCCAATGTTCATTCACGGCATAGCTCTCCATAAATGTAATTAATTAGTGGATTATTTTCAGTTACTGCCTAGGCAGTGTACAAATATAGATGTGTCTTTGCAGAACGGAATCACAATCTTTATTTCATTAGTTAATTAAAGCTATTGCAATGATTAAACTTCTTGATTACAGGACAGAGAAGACAATAACTTTCCTCTGAACATTCACAAGATAGGCTCTGTAGTGGGCTGCATTTCTTGTCATTGATTCTCCAAAAAGCGTAAGACAATGATGACATTTTGTTCTTAATAGTTGTTAGATAGAATCACCCTGAACCAGTCTTGCACATCTAGAACCCAAGGTAATTGTCTATAGGTGACTGATATAAAAGTAGAGCCAACTTTCCAGTAGCCTCATCAGAAATTACAATCTTTCTTTTATTACTATTCAGAACAAGCCAACTTATATTATTGTATTCGGCCAGTGCCTGCCATTGGGGATACCAGCAAGACTGCCAGGAGCCAGTTTTGTTGACTACAATGTCATCAGCATATTGCAGGAAATATATTTGATGAATGCTGAATTTTGGTCTCAAGTGTCTGGCTTTTGACAATGGCAAGCACATATTGGCTGTGTAGAGATAGTGCTGCTGTAGAGACTGAATTGTAGGGGTGCGTCTTGTAGCTCTCGAGCTTTCCCTAAATATCCTCTTAGATCAGATTTATTTGCTCCAGACTTTTCTTTCATCAAATCAAAGCAGCTCCTGATCTGGTGCTGAGAAAAACTGCTTTGCTGGTACATCTACACCTAGCATCTACACCTCTAAGGGCCTCCCCAAACAACGGAGCTGTATGCCGATGTTTTCCATTGATTATTTCTATTTTTTGGGGTCACCTTTAAAATTTCAAGACTGCTGGCACCAATTCCGACATGAAACATACAAGTAGTTTTTCTGTTTCCTATCATGTTAATCTGGTGATTGTTTTTGGAATTTTTTTTCACTTTAGTCTCAAAAGGACACTGTTGGGCAACATTTCTTGTATGACCAAAATCGTCAAATGATGATTGGATCACCATGCGCCATTTATTCCTCAGGCTACATTTGCAGCTCCATGATCTACCCGTTTAGTGTGTATATTATAGCAGGGTTGTTTTTTTCCATAGGATCTTGAGGTAACTGCCACACCCTTCCAATAAGTCCTCTTTCGCTTGCTTAGTTAGAACCACCAATCTGGACTCTTTACATTATATGGCCGCGTGTTCCATATGACTACATCTGCAGACAGACCTACTTCAGAGTAGCCATGTGGATTTATTTTATCATTTGAGGGCAGTCCTATTGACTCTGATTCGGTCTACGGTCGTATTACAAGTGATACCTAGACCTGGTAATTTTACTGTCATAATCACTTTAGGACTCCATATATACATGGAAATTGGTCTTGCACATGTATTGCTTCTAGAGAAGAGCACATCTCATAAGTGAATGTGCTAATATTTTCTTTTGATTGTACAAGGGACATTAGAGTTCCACCCATATATTATTACTCATGAGCTTAGTGCCCCATCCCAGCTGTCTTGAGAGTTCTTCTCTGCTGGCAAAGACATCTGAGGTATTTTGGAACTTTTGTGCTTTATCACACAAAAGTACAATTTGTTTAGTTCAGCACTAAACATTTTTGATAGTGGTAGGGGAGTTCTCTCATCAGGAAGGCAACCATATGATCAGAAAACATTTTGAGGCATGTTCGACAAAGCAGTCACTGGTCCACTTTGCATGATTCTCCCAGGGGCTGCATGCCACACTCGCTGAGGATTTTCAGTTTAGACAAGCAATCAAGAAAAATATTGGCTAATTCTCATTAACTATTGTTTAGGGCTGTCCTAGATATTTCTACTTTAGAACACCCCTCTTTAGTTTTGTAATAGAGCAAAGTAAGAATTGCACAACTGTATAGAACTACTGTACTTTATCATGCTCCACCTCCATTCAGAGCTCATATCTTCACTCAAGTGTAAATGTAAGAGCTCATCACCTCAAACAAACAAAAAAAGGGTTCAACACAAAACAATTCACATACATTTCACCATTTTTAGTGCCCACACTACGAAATGAAGTGTTGACCCTTGTGGTCATTGCATGGTACCAGTGGCCCGAATGCTTCCCTGAAGAGTAACAAGGAATATAGGTATACCTCCCAGTTTGTGACCCAGTTGATAGGATATAGTAGCTAAAAAGTGTTCTTGAGATCCATTCACTCCAAGCAAGGAGAGAACCATGAGCAGAATTTAATATTAACCATACTGTTCTATACTTAAAACCACTGTTTCCTCACCTTTGGAATATCTCCAGGCACCAGACTGAAACTGAAATATTTAACAGCAGTTCCCCAGAGGGTAATGTTGAATCTTTTTGGAAACTGTTTTATTCAGCCAGCCTCGTCGTCCAGTCAGTGCCAGTTATTTGCTTGGAAGATATTCCCATGCTCTGTGGGACATGGTTGGCAAGCTCTTGTTAGCGGCCTCTGATGGATTTTGGACTAACCTTGCTCAGGCCATCCACAACGGCCTTGAAGCATCCAAATTCATTATTCGGTCTGGACTGGAAACTAGCAACTGCTTGGGCATAGCTGTCTGAACCAGCATGATGCTCCAGTGTCATGAGTGGGTAAGATCCAGGGGCTTCTCTAGGGATGTGCATGTGTCCCTCATGGACATGGCATTTGACGTATGGTTTGGTGAGAAATCTGGCTGTGTCTTAGAGCTTTTGTAGGAAAGCTTGGTCATAGCATTTTCCTTAGGCCTATGAGGGAGTTTCCTCAATAGTTTGCCTCCTTTCAAAGCTATTCCAGACGTTTGTTGTACCAGCAGCCCCAAGACCCCTCGCCCTTGCAAAATGAACCTCAGTCCTGTCAGGGAGGAGAGGATTTTGGGGGAAATCAAGCAGAAAACACCTATGCCTTCAAGGAAGTGCTTCTCCCAGTCCTCAACCCTGTGGCATCAGCCTTCAATCTGTTAATTTGCTCTTAGTGGAATGTAACCACTGTGTAGAAAGCAGGATCAGACATTTCCTCTTAAGGGCGGTAAATGATAACATCCTGCAGATACAAGGCTATGCCCAGCCATTCCTTTTAGACCTAATTACAAATAAAGGGAGCACACTGCCTACACTCCAGCAACAAAGTCCAACCCCAGTGCATCATGGTAAATGCAGTCTAATTCGTAGTCCATTTCGAAAGTAAGTCTTTCACCTCTGTAGGCGTAGCAAGTGCTATTTATCCCTGTACACGTGTTTCTGGGTTTAGCCCGTCATCAGCAGGGAGCAGCATGGTATTGGGACTTGCTTGAAATGCCGCCAAATGTTTTCTAAGGTTTATGTACCGCTCATGGCGCACAGGTGCCTCCCAAGGCTCGTCAGCTGTGGCTCAAGGGAGCCGTCCTAAGACAAAATTACAAAATTTACCATAATGCACTGGGGCTGACTGTATGCTGGAGTGTGAGCAGGGTGCTCCCTTTCTGGTTTTTCTGTTTAAGAAGGCTCACTTGAGCCAATGAGCTGACGAGCTCTGGTTGAAGCACCTGCGTGCCAGTGAGTGTTACACAAACCTGAGAGGACTTTTGGCAGCACTTCCAGCAACCCCACAGACAAAGCTGCTCTCTGCTGATGAAGGGATTACCCAGAAACACGTATCCAGAGATTTACAGCACTTGCTGCACCTACTAAGGTGAAAAACTTTAGTTTACTTTATGGATTAAAAACGAACTTGTACTGCATTTACCATGATGCACTGGGGCTGACTGTATGCTGGTGTGTGAGCAGGGTGCTCCCTTTCTGGTTATTCCTTTTAGACCTGCTGTATTTCACACCAGCAATAATGCATTATACGGAGGAACACCAGTCTATCTTGCTCAAAGAAGTGCAGGCTCTTTTGTCCAAAGGAGCTGTAGAAATCCAGAGTGGAAGTTACCCTGCTATTTTCTTGTGCCGAAGAAGGACAAAGGCCTTGATCTGGTTTTTTTCTCTGTCCTCTAACACCTTCTTACGAAGGACTATTTCAAAATGCTCACACTGGCCCATGTCCTGTCTGCCTTGGATCCAGGCGACTGGATGGTGGCTTTGGACCTGCAGGATTGCTACTTTCATGTGCCAGTCCTGCAGTCCCACAGACATTTTTTTGCTTTTCAAGGTGGGTGATGAGAATTTGCAATGTGCCATTCTCCTCTTTAACCTCACCAGCACCACAAAAAGTGTTTATTAAAGTGATGGTGTGGTCACAGCGCACTTCCAGAGGTCAGGGTTCTAGTTTTTGCCCTTATGAGGACTGGCTGTTGAGCTGTAACTAGTCTGAAGACTGTGTTCCCGCCACTGTAAATTCTGCTTTCCTTGTGAGTGAACACCAAGCGTTCTCCCAGCAGCTGCCCTCCACCACCCTTTTCCCTAACAAAGTGGTGTTGATGACTTTTTGCCTACAGTTGACTGCTTTTCACATTGTGCAGTCCATCGCTCTCACAATGTTCTTTCCTCCTCTTCATAGAGGTGAGATGGAGCAGAGACTATGGGCTATACCATGATTTAAGCTTTGACATTGATTAAACCAAATAACATCAGGTGGATGAGCAGTTTTTTGTGGGTGTGTCTGGTACAAAGAAAGGCAACTCAGTGCAGAAATGCACTCTGACAAGGTGGATAGTCCTCTGCATAAAGTGGCCTTGGGAGGGATTGATAGCCTATTCCACCAAGGCCAAGGCTGCTACCACTTTCCTGGCATGTGACATGCCTGTCCTTGGCTTGTCAGCTACCAAGTGAGAGTTGGTACTCATTCATGCAGCACTAGTGCTTTGATAGCCAAGTCAGAAGTGATAGGCATTTTGAGGTTTGATCTTGCAGGGCTTTTTGGAATAAATCATTACACAGATCCTCTCTGGGGAGGTGCTGCTTTGATATTTAGTCTGAAGGTGAGAGATCTGCAGTTAGAAGCATCCTTCAGAAGAATAATTTACCTTCGGTAATGGTCTTTCTGGTTGATATGTTATTTAACTTCAGAATACTCACCAACCTCCCCGTTTCTGTGAAATGTTTTATTTTTCCATCTAAATAGATCACAGTTCAAGGATCTGCACATTAGTTCTGCTGATTACTGTTAGTTTCAGCATCCGAGCACATGGGCAGAGTGAAGAAAGAAACTGATGTCTGCTTATATTCACACTGTCACATCCAGCGTGGAATGTCATCAGTATGGAGCTGCGCAACACCACCTACCGGCATGCAGGAGTACTGCTCTTAAATTTTTCTGATCCAGTCTGGCTCATGAAAATATACTAAAGCTGAGCAATCTGTGGTTAGATTATCCACCAGAAAGAGTATTACGAGTGTTGCTGTCATGTGGTCCAGTGTTTGATTTTACTACTATGAATATGGACAGCCAGGGGGAGGTGTTGATAGTTCTCTTTGCATTGTTTACTACTATGAAGCCAAATGCTGCTAGTAAAGCTTTACAGCTGTTGCTCATCTGCCATAGTCAGGTTGCTCTTGTATATGTTAAAACTATATCTCTTTACTATATTCAAGGATTTTATTTGCATTACTGATAAAAGCCTTGTCCAATTACCCATCTAGTCTTGATACAGAAGTCTAATGTTGAAGATGCCTTTTTAGAGAAAGTGACAGCAAGCTGTTCTTTTTTTAAAGACAATGAAACAGTAGTTGTTTAGGCTTCACATACATACACAATATTGCTGCTATTCACCGGAGACATGTCTGGCACATCACCTTGCATATTTAAACTCTAACCTTGCTGAGCAGGGTTTGTGACGATAGTGTTCCACGGTGTGCTTCTTTTGCCTTGGAAAGCTCACTGCTCTGGCATGGTGTGACTTCTTTGATCTCTGCATTTTCTTGTCTTTAATTGTTAATTCCCTGATCTGGTGTTTCTTTTCTTCTTGATGTGGTGGTTCCTCCTTTCCTGTTCCCTCCATCCTGTTTTTCTCCATCTCATAGAAGTACATAAAGATGTACACAGGCGGAGTGAGCTCTCTGGCTGAACAGATAGTCAATCAGCTTCAAAGGAAAGACCAGCCTAAACCCCTTCGGGGAAAGAAAGAACTGGTAAGGATGGTGTGAAGTGCATTAGGCTGCATTTTGTCGGCCTGGCTGGGTGATGTGTCCCATTTGTTTACATTACAAGAGTACTGACGATAATGAGGCTGAATACCAAATTCTAGGTCTTCTAATCCTGAGCATAACATGAATCACTTATGTAAGCATCATCAAGTCACTGTACCTTGCCTGTGCTTCTGTTTGGTTTGACGGTGAAAGAATGACCAGAAGCTTAAGTTGCATCACTGACAAAGTAAAAACCGCACACATTATACTATTTCTGAATTAGGAATGTGATCATGCCATGTTGGTAAACTATGTAAAACAAGCATTTGCAATGCAATGGGTCTTGCATTTGCTCGAGTTAGAGCTATTAGCGTTGTAAACTCCTAACTGGACTTTTCTTGCCACAGAACTTGAAAATCAAAAGTAAAACAGTTTCACATAAGTGAGCCGATTCACAGCGCCACGGCCGCCATCGGCGATAAGGAGAGACAAGAAAGGAAAAAGAAGTTGGCTTGCAGGCAAACTTATCAGCAAAAGTGCAAAAAGCCATGTAACAGGGGCTCTAGCCAAGGCGGGAACAAAACCTCCCCAAGGAGGGACAAACGTAAACCATTTACCAATGTCATCAAAGGATTTTTGAAGGGCAAGCCCACAAACGAGTGATAGTGATGCGCGTGAGGTGGGCGTTGTTAAAAGCCCAGATACATACCAACACGTCGGAAAAGCAGCGCATGCGCACTGCTATGCTTGATCTAAAAATAATGGTTGCTTCCAGTGTATGACCGGTTTGGTGGTAGATGAATGTCTGAACTTCTTCTGCTTCAAACGCACAGTTTTCATGAGCGGAAATGACAGGACTAATGCGTTTGTCACCTTGGCTGCTCTCTAGGGAGTCTGCCAATCTAGTTCGTGTTTAGCAAGGCATAATTTGGTACGTGTCATGGAGATCAGTAGTTAAAGTTCCAGTAAGCTCTACCTGGTTTCTTTGCTTATGATTTTTTTTCCCCCTAATTGGGTAATGTAAATAACATGACTGATCAAGAAGACACTAAATGCAATAAATCCAGTGTTTGTTACTTAAAATTTGTTTTCCAAATTTTTAATTGACATGACCGCATTTTCTTTTATTGGTCGATGTCCCAGAGTGTCATGAACCCTTAATCTTTTGTTTTAAATCTTAATATCGTCTCATGTGAGTTTATTTAGTGGCTCCCTGTTAGTGAGCCCCATCACAGGCTTTTGACGACTGCCCTTCTACTCTGGGTCAAAACTCCCTGGTTTGCAAAGTACAACTCTTAATTCAGTCTGCCTCAAAAGAAATTCTGATTTTAACTTTTGTGTATCTTACAAACCGTTTTTATTTTGGCGAGCCTGTACTGAGTTCCAAACATGTTAAGAGTTGCTTGTTCTTTATGAACTGTTTTGCCTTTTAGTTGTGAAAGGACGATTTACTTGCCAGGACAGTTTAATGGATGTAATGAGTGTCACTCATACACAACACAAACCTCAGTATATTCCATAGCATCCAGCTTTCAATAAACTTGACTGTTAAGCCAAATAGTTCCTGCAATTTTTAGACCAAAACTGCCTGTAAACCTCAGTATCATACATGTAGTTTGTATCATCACATCTGATAGAGAGAACTAGCCACAGGTTCCTTATCTTAGGATTCTCCCCCAAACGTCAGACTGGATCTCGAAATTATTCTTCAGCTGTAACTTTGCGGGTCAGTAGAGGATGTCAAGCGACTCTGCAGCGACCGTCGTCCCTGAACAGAACGTCAGCGGAGTCCATATACTCCCTTCTCTGACGTGCTGTCAATTTCTTCTGTTCCGCTTAGCAACGCAGATCCGGTGTAGCGGTACTTCAGGACCTTTTGGCCCTTCTCCCAGGTGTTGTTTTCTAAATAGTGTATATGCCTTCTGGGTTTAAGCCCTGTGGGTCCTGTACCTGACAAATGTCGGTCACTGACCCCCTTTGGGTGTGTTTGTGGTGTCTGGGTTCTCATCACGATGCCGATGACCAACGCCTGCCATCGTCTGAAGCCTAAATCCTTGAGAGAGCGTTATATGAAGCTCCTGGTGGCGTGGGTGGACAAGTCAGCTTCCCAGCGTCGTCAGGGTCAGTCTTCTTACTTGTGGTTCCAGGAGCGTTCCAGAAGGCGTTCACTTATGGTGCTGTCGACGTCCGCTTGTCCATCAGCAGCTCCAAGTAAGTCTTCTGGATGCCGTCACGCCCAGCAGCATCACCGCCCTCGCGCTCTCCTCCAGTGGAGGCGGCCCCTTCCCTTCTGCTGTATCCCGGCGCTGGGGTGACTCTGGACCAAATGCGGGACTACTACACGCCCCTGCATTCCATCTTTGGGTCCTCCCATCCCTAGGGAGCGCCTTGGGATCTTAAGGAGATGGAGAGGGGTTTTCGCTGGTTGTTTCAGCCTTGATGCCTGTTCAGTCTCGACTCCAACTCCAAAGTCGGATCGGTGCCTATGCATGGCCTCTTGCGACCTCAGTCTCCTCCGCCTGATCCTATTGCCTTGACACCTCTCACGGAGCAGTTGGCCCAGTTGACTCCGCTCAACCCTCCTATTCTGATTTTCCCGGAGTCCGATGACGCTGCTTACGAGAAGGCTTCCCCCACTCAACATCGGCCGATGTCGTCCCTGACACTGAGAATGGCGCCGATCGAATTGGATGTGGTTACTGGGCTGGTTCCACATCCTCGGTCTCATTTTATGGGTCCACTTCCGGGTTCATCTTCTGATTGGATGCTTGACCTGCAAGTGGCCTTGAATCCTCGCCAGTGTCCAGCCTACTATAGTCACCTAGATTGGCAACAGAAGCCAGTACTGTCTCCTTAGACATGTTAAGGCAGGTGGCGGCTCTTTTGTAACTGCAAATTCCAATGGTGCAGTTATCTACAGACCCGTTATTGGATTTTCATCCTGATCAGTCTTCCACTGAAACCCTTCTGCCTTATTGCAAGGCTCTTTACGACATCCTACCCGGTGTCTGGAACCAGCCTGTCTCTGGTCCTACTTTGAACTGCTCTATATCCCACAGGTACTGGCCGGCCAAGAGGATCCCTTATGCCTTCGCCACCACCCTTCACTAATACCTCCGGTGTGTTGGCTCGCTTCTCACATGCTCTGTGGGACTCTGTGGAGTGTTTATTGCCATCTATCCCTGAGGATGCTCGTACTGACCTGATGCCTTTCGATCAGAGATGGTCAGCAGGCTGCTCGGATCACGGTTCGCACTGGCATGGGTACTACTGATTACGTGGGTCGGCTCATAGCTGCGTCTGTTGCCATATGTCTCGGGCTTGGTTGTCTCCTAATTTTTCAGCTCCTGTGAGGGATGCTCTCCTTGATATGCCATTTGATGGCAGATCTCTTTTTGGTGCGTACGCAGATTCTGCCTTGCGCTGTTTTCCTGATTCTCATGATGGGGACTGATGTACCATCCTCTTCTGGATCTACTCGCCTATTCCATTGCAGGTCTTCTTCATTTGCCAAGTTCCTACCAGATGTGTGTTTGGTTTCGTACCCACCCTCTCCTGTTATGTGTTTCTTGCACTTATTGCAGCCCTCTGGTTCTGGTTCGCTCTAGGGTATACTCCTATTCTTAGTTGACGCTTTTCTCCATGTTAGATTTTTTGCACTTGTACTGATGGTGCTCCGTGCCCTTTTAAGGATGGGTGGACTTGTAAGCCAAACCATGTGCTCTTGATGCTTTTGACGTGAGTTTGAACCCTACCCTTTCAGTACTGTTTGCATTTCAGCGGTGTATTGCCATGTAGTGCAGCAGCTCTGCTTCTGAGGCATGGCCATGTGCCCTACTTATCATTTGACCATCCCCAGAGGTGGATCACTTTTGCCACTGCTTAGTCTGTTTACACCACGTATTGTGGTTCTCTTTCTGTTGTTGTGCTGTCCGACAACATTTGCCTCTACCTTAGTTTCCCCCGAGGTGGATCGCCTTTTGCCTCTGTTGTTTAGAGATTGTGTTTGACATTGACTTTGTCGAGCTTTTTGGTGTAAGCTATTGGCTACATTTTCCTTCTTCTCCTTACCATGTAAGGATATGTTCTTGTACTCCTCTGGGAGCTTTCCTTGTTTTAGGATTCCTGCCATAGGCACTACCTTCCTATTCTTCTTCTGCGTAAAGGTTTCCCCCTCCATCATTTCTTATGGTTCTATAGGACACCGTGTCTTTCTCTGCGTGCAGGCCCATGTTGATGCCTTTTGCAGGTTCCTATCCTGCCTTTGTGGGTGTCGGTAGTCACTTACCTCTTATTATTTTTTTTCATACCCCATAAAATGTGAGTCATTAAAAAAAAAAAAAAGCCAAATTTTACATCTAATTAGGGGAGCCGTACTATCCACTGGAAGGTCACCCTTCCTTGTTTCCATTTGTTCCCTTTTGGTTCATGCCTGACTTTATCATCCTGTCATTGTTCGCTTCGGTACATTCCTGGGGCTTGTAATTCCCTGGTAGTGTTTTACTCACGGTCTTTCTTTCACGCAAAATATTGTGTGTCCTATTGCAGTACTACCTCTTCCAGGGGATGTACTTTTTTCTTTTCTTGACTAAACAAAGTATTGCTTTGTTCTTCTGTATGCTATTTTAGTGCCACGCTTTACCTTTTCCTCTCACTCCAGCAGAAGCGGTATAGTATTGGTTACAACCCTAGGGTTTGCATGCTTTCCTACGGCTTTCTCAATGGACTTCCTCCTTTCTTTCATTTTCCACTGAGTGCTTGGGATGCGTGCTATCACTTTATTACCGTTGTCGGTATTTTTTCCACTGTCATTAGTCGGTTGAATGTTGTCAGGTCGGTTGGGTCCTCTTTTATGCACACTTTCAGGGGTTGTTCCCTCCATGTGTGTGTCCTACCTACGTGTTCACCTGTTTACTGACACTGTTGCCTACTGTTCCTTCCCGGGCATTAAATCTGTTATGGCTCAGGGGTGGTACTGTTCTTCTATGTACCAGGTGTTTTCCTTTTACACCTTCCATATTTCTCAGACCAGCCAACATCTCATCCTCCGGTTCTCCTTCCCTTCTGGATTTTCCATGACCTCATGGCTACGGTCATACTCCCTTGCTCTTAGGCTCTACTCTGAGTTTGTCTCCATTTTATTTGCTACTTTCCTGCCCTGGTCTTCCTTTCTGGTGTCCATGGCTGGTCAGATCCCTCTTCCATGGATTACATTGCTTTGCTTCTTTCTTCTGTTCTGTGCTTCTGTGCTGCACAGTTCTGTCTGCCCCTTTTTGAGCGGATGATTATCTCTCTTTCTGTGCCCATGTGTGGCAGCATTTGTTGCCTCTTCATGGCTGTTTTCGTTAACAGGGGTCCCTTCTTCCCCTTCATTTCTTTTCTCAGTGTAATTTTTTGCATTGTGTACACATGGCGTTGTTGGGTTCTTTTACCCTATGTTGTTCCTTTTCCACTTCAAGGGTTTTGTCCTTAGCACTTCTATAACTCCCTGCCTAGTTATTGTGTACATACATGCTGCTCTTTCTACGCAGGCTGTGTTTGGTCCCTTCATCTCTATTGGCCCATTGGGTTCTGGAGCTAGTTTTCCCTGGTTGTTCTGGGGCACCCATTACTGCATGTGTTGTACACTTTTGAGTGTTCTATTTTTTCTTTTGGTAAATAGTTGCCTTCTGCCTTAGCTTGTGTGTTCTTCACATATATACTCTGTTGGGGTGCTATTCCATTCTGCTGTGAGATAGTTCTCTCTTGCTTGTTCTGTTAAACATCACCCTTTTTGCTCTCTCTGACTTCTACGTCTTTTCTTTTTATGTTCTCTTTCATGTGTTTTAAATGTCTATCTCTTGAGGTCCATTGGACATGTTTACCATTTTACTATCCTGCCGCTGTTTATTGCGGCTCTGACTGCCCTATTTTCGTGGCTGCTGCCACATTTCCTCTGGGGACTTTCCTTTTCAATCCTAACTTCGCATATCCCATATTGATGTGCCGGTCATTTTGTCCTGTGGGTCACTTTTGTTAACTTCTCACCCTGTCTGTCTCGTGCTTGGTTATTTCCTCTTCATTGCCAGGTTGTTCTTTGCAAGACTGGTGATATTCGTTCACATCCCTCCTCCTGGGTGGGGATTGCTTGGGTATTTAATTCAAAGATAAGGAATCTGCGGCTAGTTGTCTCTATCAGTTGGACCAAGTTACTTACCTTTGGTAATGCCTTATCTGGTCGATACACAGACTAGCCGCAGATTTCTTATCGACCCACCTATCCTCCCCACTTATGAACTGTGTATTCTTCAGTCTCGCTTGGAGTAATTTAGGCTGTTTTATTGTTATGGTACGTCTCACGACGTGGCCTTTACTTCCTGGTTGGCATATTTACTATTTCACTGCCAGTTTCTCTATGGCTCCGCTTTGTTCTGTGGTTTTTAGTCACTGAAGAAATTGACATCAGTGCGTCTGAGAAGGGAATATATGGACTCTGCTGATGTCATATCCGGGGACGATGTCGCTTTGGAATCGTTCGATGCCCTCTCCGGACGCGCATAGGAATTGCTGAGGAAAAATTTCCAGATCCAGTCTGACACCTAGGAGAGCATTCTAAGATAAGGACTCTGCAGCTAGTCTGTGTCCCTACCAGATACGGCGTTATCGAAGGTAAGTAATTTGTCCATCCATGCTCTGATGTACTATTGCAACCAGATGTGTTCTGCATATTCAGTTTGGTTCTGATTTCCTAATATTTTTCATCTCCCTCTAGTGTCAGATTCCATGGCCTGCTTCATAAGCATCTGCTCATGAAGATACAATATCCTTTGTTTCTGCTATAGCCCGCTGCGGTCCTGCCAGGCCTGGACCTCCCTACCCGATGTTTATTTTCAAAACATGCATGTCTAGAATATGTGCTCCCAAGGGACACCCCACCCACTCTTGATTTGTTCTTTGGCTGTTTCTGCATTCTTTTAAGGGACAGGTCATTATACTGCCTTGTCCAGACCAGCCTCTGCTGTTCTGTGACTGGCCTACTGCTAGATTTGGCAGTTGGCAGAAATTTCGCTCAACTTTATTATTTAAACTCACTTAATGCCTTTACATTAATAGCTCTTCCACTGCATACAACCAGATTCTATTCTTTTGAGGCACCGTTATTTCATAGACTCCTAGTTGCATGAGCGCAGGGTTTAAGCAGGTTCCATAAGATTGCCTGATTAGGGGTTTGTACTAATGTATTAGCCTTGAATGTTGTGACGTGCACGGTTTTTAATAAATTATTCCCAGTCTCTTGAAGATTATTAGTTTTCCTGCAATTTAATTTATGATCTATTTGTTGTGTTATCAAAAATCTCTTAAAGAGGGCTAGGCAAGGAATATGAAGGAACATACTGTGTACAATCAGTCCATGAATTATGTCAGATGTAGGAGTGGCTGAAACTCGCAGAGTTTCACTCCTCAGAATTCCCCTGGGTTGCATAAAAACTCTGTGAGTGGGTGGAAATCTGCAAGTCTCGGTGCCCATGCTGATTTTTAACACAGGGAGGGAGCTTGCTCCATGCTGAGAAGTCAGCACAAACGGCACCACGCTGTGTGCCAGAGGGTGCTGCTGCTCGAGTTGGTTCTGCTGCCACTTGCGTAGACTTTCTACTCAAGAAGCAACTTTCCCAACACGAATGGTTGCAACCACCCGAGTTAGGAAAACAGCACTGGATGTGTTCCTAGCACCGAAAAATCATGCTAGGGAACGCAAGTTCTCGGTCCTGCTCGACAACTTACCGTTGGTGAGCCATGCACAAGAAAAAACACCACCATGTGGTGGTCAGTGGAATTTGGCCAGAAGTCTGTATTACATGGTCGATGGAGTGGAGTTTGTTGCCCAGGCCTAGTAAAATGGCTAACAAGCCTTTTGGAGTAGCCCTAAACTCTGATAGGTGATCACAGTTCTGTCCTGACAAGTGACTTCATAAGTTAAGTATCTTGGGTTCGCCTGAAAAGGAGGAGTTGTGCACACTTTGTAAATCCCCAGGATGTACATTACTAGCTCTGTTGATCTGGAAGTCTGTCAGAAAATACCCTGCCTCCAGATAAGGTTCTTATCTAAATTGAAGATGTTGATTCTTGTAAAACACAAGTTCACCAACAATTAATTGGGTAGGTTGGCTTATTTAAATAGCCAAGTCTTTACATTTTTCGAAAAAGAAATGCAATTTGTTTGAGCGAAGAGATAATGGTAACAATTTCCAGATAAACGGGTGATCGTGAATACATAGGAAATAAGATGAAGCGCAGAGCTCCCGAGCCAGAACTCGCGGCCCTCAACAGAGAGAGCTTTAAACGTCGAGCAGTATATTTTGAATCTAATTCTCTGTTCCCAGGCAGCCACTGAATTCCTTGGATGTCTATGGACCAATCTAGGTGCTTGGTTCTGGATAAACTGTAGTCTATGGGGTATGGTTTTTGGAAGGCTGATGTATATGGAATTTGCGTAGGCCAGTCTAATACAAGTAATGCTATTATTACTGTTTTCAAAGTGCCTTGAGTGAGAAATATAGGGATCATTTTCATCTTTCTCAACATCTAATAACACAATGAAATGACTTCTGCGATGTGTGGAATTAGGTTCTCAATTACTCCAAGGCTTTCTGCTTGGCTTTTTGTAGTAAGGGTGCTACCCATCTGTGCAGGCCACTATAGCTGGCTCTAAAGACCATTTGTATTATTTAGAATCTCTATTTCAGTGTTATCTGTGTTGAGTTTCAGCTGACTGCTATCCATCCATTCCCAGATGAAGCTCTTGATATTTTTGGTGTTTTCTTGGTAGGCTGCAGTGCTGTCTAGCTGAAATAGGATTTCATTTGTTGCACTAATGAACAGGATGCATTAGCACCATAATATAAACTACAGTCTTTCTCCCATAGTTACTTGATTAGTGGTCTAATATTTAGGTTAAAAAGGTGGGTTGATAGGGAAGACCTCTAAGGCATCCCACATTTCACCTCTACTACTTTGGCCTTTTGATCACAATTGTCCAGAAGATTGTGATCCATTCAGGAGCCGAACCTTGTATGCCATTGATTTCCACATGTATGGCCAATAATCAATGGTCATTTGTGTCAAAAGCTGTTGACAGATCTCACCAGATCAGAGCTGAAGTTTATCCTACATCCGCCACACAACACACATCTTCAAATACAGACATAGCTGATTCAGTCCTGTGCTCCGTCTGAAATACCAGCCTGAAGATGATCAATGAAATTGGTCACTTGAAGATGGTAAGATAGTTCCTGTGCTGCACGAGTTTCCATAATTTTGGAGAAAAGAGAGGCAGAAGGGAAATTGTTAGTTTTTCATGAGTAATTGATCTTCACCTTACTTTCCTTTGTGGGGGCTACGTATTGGTGACGGTTTAAGGGACTTAGAATTTCTTGTAAGATTACTTTTAAAATACACAGAGGACCGGGATCTAAAGGTAAATCAGATCTTACCGTTGACAACAGAGAGAGGAATAATTTGTCATTGATTTTACGAGGAACCATGTATTACAGTGGCGTTTCTTTCCTTTCATAGATGTAAGGGACGTCTCAGAAGTGGCATGTGTGTTGGGGATGCTATCTTTATTTTTAATTTTTTTATTGTATCTATAAAATAGATAATAAGCAAATCAGATTTCTTGTGTGAGTGCAGTGGCCTGGGTGACTGTCTGGCGTGAAAGCCTTGTTACTGTTTTGAAAATGTATTTTTGTCTGTTAGAAGATTACAAGCTTTAATTATTTAAAAAGTGGGTCTTAGTTTGTATTAATCATGTGTTATATTCGATCCTGAGAGGGAATAACCTCTTTGTCATTGGCATTCAAGATGCTGCCAGAGTAGGGTCTCCCCTGCTGACATTTATTTCAACATTCTGTCGTCTCCGGTGGTCCATGGAAGGCAGCAACTGAATCCCACTATCTAAGATTCGTTATTCCTGGTTTCTTTTCGAAAGTAGGCTAGAAGAAAGAGGCCTTTTGAATGACTTGATGCAAATAAAAACTGGCATGATTGGCAGAGAATTGTTGAGTCGACTCTTATGTTATAAAGAAGCTGCAGAGAGTGCAAAATGCAGCTGCCAGGCTTCTTACTCACTCCTCAAAATACGCATCTGCCAAATTGGCTATCTCCACCCTCCACTGGCTCCCCATTAAAGAAAGGATTCATTTTAAATCTCTCTGTATTGTCCACAGGGCCCTACATGGTAAAGGTCCCATCTCTCTGAGGAAACGTATTTTCCTGCACACTCCTTCTAGGAACCTCCGCTCCTCCTCTCTTAGGTATGCACACATTTCTCGGTCTAAGAGAGCCTGGGGTATCAACTCCTTCTCCAGTAAGGCTTCTCACCTTTGGAACACCCTTCCTACGGAGCTCCGTTTTGAATCCTCCGAGCGCCTCTTTAGGAAAAAGCTTAAAACTTTTCTATTCTGTAATTAGTATCGACTCTCCCTCCTATTCGTGCTTTGTTGCTTTTAGCGCTGGGATGCCTTCGGGTCGCCATGCGCTCTATAAATTCTATAAACTAAACTTAAGCTAGGGCGCAGAAAGATATTCTGATTTTTTTCTGATTGCCAGGATGTTAGTTTTCTGTGGAAATCAGCTCATGTCCTTCTTAGTGACAATATTTCATTTAGGGAGCATCTGGTGTCTTGAATGACCCTCATGTATGTAGAGGGTAGTTACGATGATGTGAAATTTGTAAGTCTCCTCAACCCAACGGGATCCAGGTGATACCCTAAAAAAAATCCGAACTCGTACCTAACTAAAACAAAAGGCTTTTAAATAAGCTTCTAAAATTCCAGGTCCTCGTTGTGGAAAAATGAGATGGGCCCATATACATGAAAGATTAGTGATAATGGACACATAGGTAAGTGCTTCTATGTCTTGTTAATTAACTGCATTGCAGTTTCCAGTTAATGGCAGTGGTGAATGTATAAAAACCTTTTAAGGTTGTTTCTCTATTCATCTTTTCGAGACAACAAACATAGGTGCTTAATAATGTGTATGCATTTTCTTTATTCTTTTTTTTTTTTTTTTTTTTTTTTGCTTTTTAACAAGTGGGCTACATCCTTTTATTTTTCAAATCGTAAATAGTATTGATTTTTCCAGTTCTTGAATTTAAGGGGAAGCAATTTGCTCCAAAAGGTCTATCACACCTCTTCATACCTGCTTTGTTAGGAATGGAGACTTAAACGCTCTTATGTAAGAATTAGATGACTGGTAAGATTGCTGTATATCCCAGTTCTTCATTTCTCCACTAAGAAAAGATTCAATGCCAAAAGTATTATTTGAAGCCCTTTGTGTCCTTTCAACCAATGAGGTCTCTGGATCCTATTAAAAAGCCAAAGTGTGCGAAAATAGACAAGTCATCTCCATGTGGGCAGAAACATTTACCTACTGGTTACAGATTAGTCTTGATGGGATAGCTCAGGAGGTCGAGTGTCTGTTACTGTAGTTTGTGTGTACCCTGCTTGTAACTGGTTCTAATGCAGTAAGATTATTTGGGGGATAAAGATTCCTCCCCTATACATTTTTTGTTTGTAAGCTTACTGTTAAAGAGATATCTGTTATAGTGATAATTTCAAGGAGGAAAATGGCATGTTACATAGTAACACGTTCCCACCAGAAGAAAGTACCTATGAACTTCCAAGCAGCTCATGAAATCAGTTAAAATTATTTCACTTATAGTAAGTGGACCTTTTCTGTTTAAGTAATTGTGGACAAACACCAGCAGATTTCCCCCCCTCTGGGAATAAAAATGTAAATACAGATAAAAAGTTTAAAAAATCAGTATGGATAAATACAGTGAGAAATGTGAACAATAAAAACCCTAAAGCTTGGCATCTCCCATACCAGGGATACTCAAAGTACAGCCCGGGGCCCACATGCGGCCCTCCTGATGTTTAATTAAGGCCCCCTAGTGAACAGTAGCAGTGGGCTGCTGTTCACTTGACAACGCAGGAACAAACAGACAACTGCGACACAAACCAGTATACTTTATTTACATGTTAATTAAAGTAACAGTATAGAAGAAAAGGTGTCCTAGACAACCTCTCATTAGAAACCCCTTTAGTTTTAAAGGCATCTTGCACTTAACATGCAGAAACATGATTAACTCTGCAAACTTTAAAAACGTATATTTTATCAACTTGCATGAGCATTTTACCTTAGAAGATAAGATTATATCACTGCATTAGAGGCATTAGCAATGACTGTTTTCAAACATGATCTTGGAAACATTCATGCGCCCCCATTTGGAAAACAATGCCATTATTGAACTAAAAGGCAACTAATTTGTAAGGCGCACTTTGTGCGTAGTCTTGTTATATAATTGGAACAACATTATAGTTTGGTACAGCACACATCCTGAACTCGTATGTGTCAAGGGGCTCTTATATGTGGTAGTGAAGAAAAGGGAGGCAAAGTGAAATTAACCAATTGCCTAGGATCACACAATTTGGTTAAGTGTGGATGCCAGACCTGATAACCAGGTTTTCTGGTTTCACATTTTGCAGTTCACCGACCAGATGAGTCTCTTTCCCTCTCATGTTTAACATTAGATGTTCATGCTTTGACTTTATTTCTAGGGGCATGAGAATAGAGCATTGATGGCACACATAAACCATGGGAAGGCTCAATTTGTTGTCCATACCATGCAGCTGCTTCGCGTCCCTCTACGCCAACCTTTCATCACCCCAACCCTCGCTGTACTGGCATCTGTGCAGCCCTCGGGTATGCCACAGACAGAGCTTTGCGGGCCCCGGGGAAATGTTTGCGAGTACCCATGTCCTATACCGTACCTGCTATGTCTCAGGACATGGCACCACCAGCATTGACTTGTGGCTGGGAGAGAACCTAGGAATTCCAGTGTCCATTGGGATTAGAGAAGAGTATTCCTCCCACTAGCATGCTCCACTACGGTATGCATGAAGAATTCTAATATTAACTGAAAATAAGGAAGGCATCAGAGCGGCGTCTTTTGACTGTTCCCCAGCTGACTGTGAACAGCCCGTGCCCAGAAGTTTCCGCATGTCTGTCTGTGACGCTAACTCCCAGAGGTAAGCTGGCAGAGAGAAGAGCAGCACCGGGTCTAAGAGCTAGCAACCGCGGTTCGAGCTTTGCCAGAGCGGTGACTGGACTGGCGGGAAAGAGGCTTATACTCTGTGAGGAGGCCGTCGAGCTCAGGCGCTTCTTCGTGACGGAGGGAGGAGCAGCAGATTTAATGTTAAACTTCGAATTGTGGGCTTTTTGTGTTTGTCTGTAGACTTTTCTGTTGAAACGGATCAGACTTGAAACTTGGTAATTGTAGCAGATTGTGTTTGAGGAGGCTTGCCACGCTCATGGGTCCGTTCAGTACATTTAAAGCACCTTCATATCACAACGTAGCCCGACCTATGTACTCCCCTAATGTTTATAACATTTAATTTATAGTGTTAAATGTTTCATTTGATTCACCTTTTAGCATATTTTCCTTCGCAGAACGAGCGTTCCTCATGTACTGTGCTTAGAGCTTGTGCTGCTTTGCAGCATTGTACGTTACTCCCTTCATAGTAAACATCATAAGAGTTGACATTTGGCTTCATAGGTTGACACATCTCTGTCTGCAACACTGGTGAAAGGTGGGGGTCAGTCTTCTTTAGCTTCTGGCTAACTCCACTGAGAGTAGAGCATGCTGCAGTTTTACAAGTAGTACATCTCTACACAAAATAGTTCCCTTCAGTAAATGTGTTTTTTTTTTTTTTTTAATTTATTTTTTTACACCAAGTGAGTATTTTTGTGTAACTTTTTATTTTATTTTATTGATGGGGTGTTGGCAGCTTCCCCAACAGTATAGTTTTGCAAAAACCATGAGAGAATAAAATGAGAATTTCCCAAGCCAAAAGACAGGCGGTCAATGCCTGACCTGTTTGCTTTACCGGTGCCTGTAATTCTTTTCTGGTACTAATCTGTTCCGATTTTACCATTTTTGGCTGTTTTTTTTTCTTCCCGCTCTGGGTCTTTAGTGGATTCACATTCTTGAAATACTCCCAGTCAGGCTGTTTTCGGTTGTAATGTTAAGTAACTATAATCAACAGTCAGTTTTACATAACACCTAGTGCAGCAAAATGACCCGCATTATTGCCAGACAGACGTGACAACTCTAAGCTCCAGTGTAGGAAAGTGCCCCTTTTGGTATGGTTGCTAACTTGACTGTGTGCTGGGATCCTACTAACCAGGCCCAGCACCTGTGTTCTTTCCCTCAACTGTACCATTGCTTCCACACAGCTAAGTCCCTTGTAGGGCCCTGTTCCCAGGGAGGGTCTTTAAGAGCTGTAGCAGGTATTGTGCCACCCTAAGGGACCACCCTCACCGAACACATGCACACTGCCGTTGCAGGTTGTGTGTGCTGGTGGGCAGAAAAAGGTAAAGTTGACATGGCATCCCTCTCAGAGTGCCATGCACACAGCCAATGCTTGTGGCATAGGTAAGTCACCTCTCTAGCCAGCCTTACAGCCCGGAGGCAGGGTGCACTATGCCACTGGTGAGGGCATAGCTGCATGAGCAATATACCCCTACAGTATCTAAGTCCATTCTTGGATATTATAAGTGCAGTGTGGCTATATTGAGTATATGGGCTGGGACTGTATTAGGAACTCTATAGCTCCATGATGGCTTCACTGAAGACTGGGAGGTTTAGTATCAAACCCCTTAACTCAATAAACCCACACTGATGTCAGTGTTGGATTTATTGAAAAATGCACACAGAGGTCATCTCCGAGATGCCCTCTGTATTTTACCCAACCCTCTAGTGGGAGGCTGAACGGTCTGTACCAGCCTTGCCACTAACAGACAAGATTCTGACCCCTTGGGATTAGAGCCTTTGTACTCTCTGGGGTCAGGGACAAAGCCTGCTCTGGGTGGGGTGCTTCACACATCCCCTCTGCAGGAACTGCAACACTTGGCAGTGAACCTCAAAGGCTCCTGCATCGTGTTACACTGCTACAGGACACACCAGCTAGTGGAGATGCCGGCCCACCCCAGATGAAGCTCCACTGTTGGCGGCAGGTAGGGCAGGAAAATTAGTCCACCCCAGCTAGGACCACCCCTAGGGTGCCTAGAGCTGAGGTGAATCCCTCCTGACAGAATCCTCATCTTGTTTTGGAGGATGTTAGCCAATAGGGTTAGGAAGGAGCTCCTCTCCCCAAAGGGAGTGGGCACAGGAAGGGTGTAGCCACCCTCAGGGACAGTAGCCATTAGCTACTACCTCTGACCCCTGTAACACCTCTATATCTGGTATGTAGGGGCACCCCTGAACCTTGCTTTTCAGATTTTCTAGCGACCTGACAAGAAGGTCTGAAGAGCCACACTAGCAGAGAAGAGAGAGACTGCAACTAACTTGGCTCCAGCCCTACTGGCCTCTCTGAAGTTTCAGGACTCCTGCTACAAGAAGACGACAGTTCCTGCAGGACCAGCAACCTCTACAAACCCCAAGGGGACTGCCTGCCTGCCTGCCTAACCACGGACCAAGATCTCCTGAGGACAGCGGCCTTGTCCACAAAGAAACATTCAAAAGGACTCCAGAACTTCCATGGATCCGCAAGTCTTGCCCACTTTGCACCTGGGTGGCCTACCAGTCCAGAGAAGGTCCTCAGGCGATTGTGACCTCGAGTTCACCCTAGGTTGACCCCTCCTGCAAACACGACGATGCCTGCAGCCTAAATCCAGAGGATGTCTCTGACCGCAACCGGATCCCTTGAAGATTTCCTGATGCCTAAAGGTGTATCTGTTAGAAATGGGGTTTCTGGTTGGCTAGGGTATGCACCACAGCCAGGCATAACCTATCACTCTAGTCAGGGCGAGGGAGTTATATACCCAAGATAACCTTACACACTTGACAGAGTTGTGTAGCAGTTGTCCTTGGGCCCCCGGGCACAGAACAGCATAAGAAAAGAGGCTCCTTTTTCATAGAGCGCTGCAAGGGTGTTTGTGCGGCTTTCTGAGTTCCAGTTTCCTGCTAGTAACACAGCGGTATCAGTCAGGCAGGGCAGGGAAACAGCCTGACTCCTGTCGCATTGTGGGGAATGGACTTGTGCAGCAGAAGGCCAGGAGAAGCTGGAAAATGTGCCTTTCAGGCATAGTAGCGGGGAATAGTAGGGGCAACTGCCGCATGAACCAATCTTTCACAGGTCAGGTTCTTCACATTCAAAACACAGCAGCCCCTCCTTACAGTAGCAGGGAGTGGAGACAGCCATCACTGAAGCAACAGCTGGGAAGACGGCAGGCGGTCGCGGGCCCTTCACAGCTGTAGCTCGAGCGCTGTGTGCTTCTCCACGTTGTTTCATCTGGGAAGTGGGAGCATCTACCATGCAGTACCGGCATAGCACATCAGACACTGGTCCAGAGGGTACGACACCTGCTGTATAACGCAGTGCAAAGAGCAGAGTCCTCCCCAGGTGTGGGGCACCGTGTCACCAGGGCGGAAGCGTTTCCTATGCGCTACTTGTTTGAAAAAGGCCAAGGAGCAGGAAAACAGGACTCACTGTTGGGAGGACCCAGTGGGGCAGGCAGGCCAGCACAAAAGAAGAGGTTCAGGTGGCAGTTCCTCCTAGTAATTCCACTGAACCTTGACAGTCCAGAGTCAGAGGAAAGGCTGGCAGCAGGGCAACATACAGAAAAGCGAGCTAGATGAGTCCTTTAAGCCACTCAGCAACACCAGGCAGCAGGCCACCAAAAGAAGAGCAGTCCAGTTGATAAGTCGTTTGTGTAGTCCGGCAGTCCCTGGGCAGAAGTTCAGTCCCAAGTCCAAATGTTGGGGACAGCCCCCTATACTGATACTCATTCTCGGTATCCTCCACAAAAGGGTGAGAAGGGGTTCCAACCAGCACTAACCAGTTCCAGGAATATCTCCTCTTTCCTCCAGCACTGGCTCTAGACATCAGTGGGGGGTAAACGAGCCCTATGTGTGAGGCATATTACAGGCAATTACAACCATATCAAACATGCCTACCCAACCCCATATAAATTAGACAGTACCACTTAGACATATGTTAGGGCATTTACAATGCAATCCTATGATTGACCGCACTCACAGTAGTGAGAAACTAGATAGGCTGTTTGTCACTACCAGGACATGTCATACATAAAGACATATGTCCTACCTTTTACATACACAGCACCCTGCCCATTGGGACAGCTAAGGCCTACCTTAGGGGTGATGTATATGTAGTAAAAGGGTAGTTCCAGGCCTGGCAAGTAAATTTAGATGCCAGCTCCCTGTGACAGTAAACTGCACACGCAGGCTCTGTGGTAGCAGGCCTGAGACAGATTTGAAAGGCGGCGCAGTCTGCGCTGCAGGCCCATTAGTAGCATTTAATTTACAGGCCCTGGGCAGAGGGATACCACTGTACAAGGGACATAAAGGTAAAATAAATGTGCCAGTTAGGTGTAAGCCAATCAGACCAAGTTAGAAGGGAGAGCACATGCACTTTAGCACTGATGAGCAGTGGCAAAGTGCCGAGAGTCCTTATGTCAAGAAAAAAGGTCAGAGAAAATAGGAGGAGGAAGGCAAAAGGTTTGGGTATGACCCTGTAAAAAGGACCAGGTCCAACAGTAACCCTGCAGCCCCCAGACCTTGTGGAACCCAACCGACAGTCCAGCAGTGTCCAGTGGGCTCTCTACTTGTCTGTCCATCAGTTGTTTTTCTTCAGAGAATTGGGTGCCCGACGCTGTGCTTGCACCCTGCACCCAGGCGTCCCTGCGCCGCTGAAGGGTGTGTGTTTGGTACTGATCCCTGGCCCCCCGATGCTTATCTAAACTCTCCAGGTCTGTGCCCTGAAGTCACGGGTACTTACTTGCAAGCTGTATCTTTCTAACTGCCCCCTGTTTCTATAGGATTCCATTGGGCGTTCGACACCAAAGTTGACCTCTGCACCCAGCCAGCCCCATGTTGCTGGTGGTGCACTCTTGGTGTCTTCCTACACTTTGTCCTGTGGACATCTTACCTGCTGAAGACTGGGATCGTAAGTCGAGTACAAATTGTGTTTTTACCTTTTCCTTCCCTTGGACTGCATTGCTTTCTATGAGAAATTGCACTTACTTTTGAAATTGAAAAGTATTACTTACCTGAAAACTGTTTTATCTGTAAATTCTAAACAAAATGCATTGAATACTTGAAAGTGATACATTCTTGAAACTGTACTTACTTGCAACAGAGATTCTTTTGGTTCTAAAAATTAAGTAACAAATTATATTTTTTGATACATTAAACATTTGCCTGGAGTTAGTCATTGAGTGTGTGCCTTGTTTCTTGACTGTGTGTACAACAAATGCTTAGCACTACCCTTCGATAAACCTACCTGCTCTACCACACTTCTGCAAAAGAGAGCATTAGTATTATCTACTTTGGCCTCTGTAAAGCCTCTGGGGATCCACTGGACTCTGTTCTCACTATACCTTACTTTGGTATATTATACAGATGTCATGCAAAAGACTACTTTGTTAGTTCTTTGTTTATTTGTTCACAGTATTGCTTTGTATTGATCGTTTTATATATATTTGCTAGAGTTGCCATTTGTTTAAGGTTCTAAATTTTGAGAATTATTTTCCATGTTAAGTTTTAACAAAGACTGTTGGAGTGAGTTTCTTAAACAAACCATAACACACCTTTAAATGGTTAACATTTATATTGACGGTCTTTTAATTTTTTCTTTGGTAAATTAAAAATTCTGAATTCTCCTGCTGTAAAGGACATAATTGGAGAATTGAAAATCTTTTCGATATATGTACAGTTTATATAGACCATGACAAATAGGATTGTTGCAAGTTCACCACATAATGAAAGCTTTGGACATTCAAGGGCATTTTTAAATGAGGAAAAATCATGTTTTTTTATGTGCAGCTGCATGGCGCCAATTTTAGTACTTTCAATCCCATAAAAGCTGGCCTGTGTAATGTGTTGTGTGCTGGCCATCCTGCAGGTTCTCTTTGAAATTAATATTGAAGCTTGATTTAGTTTGCAGTCATCATGTGATCACTTCTTACAATTCTACACTACATACCTGCTCCCTTGTCCAATTTTAGGTGTTTGTACTTCAGTCCTCATGCTGTTGAGTTCTGTAGGATAAAATAGAAGCAGATTATACAAAGGTCCAAGATTTATGATGTGCACAATGTTTACTCAGTGATATAGGGTAAGTTGCAGACAATACAAGTACTTTAATCCCCATTTGCTCTACATGCTTAATTTGGTGATTTTCAGACACACTTGTGTGGTGAAGTTCTCTGAGTGCAATACAGACTTATGTTCCTGCAGAAATGTAACCACATGTCGCTAGCCATTTTCAACTGACAGAGGTCAGGAGTACACAGCACAAGTTGACAAGTAATGTGTTGTAAGCTTTGTCTGGAATTTGCCTTGTGTGAAATCCATTGTGTAGGGTAAAGCTTTCACTCGTTTCCTTCTTTCACAGTGTTCTTTCAGGAAGGAGTTTCCACAGAATATTGGTGGAAGTGATGTCTGCTACTTCTGTGGGAAGCGAGTCTATGTCATGGAGCGTCTTAGCGCTGAAGCCAAGTTCTTCCACAGGAGCTGCTTTAAGTGTGACTACTGCAATGCTACTCTGCGCTTGTCCTCATACGCCTATGACCTAGAAGATGGTAAGGGCAGAATGTTCAAAGCTATTATCTTCTGTTTTAAATTGCTATTTTTTCTGGGAATGTTGCAGTGATGGCAATTGTGTTTCTGTGGGTGTTTTAAAGCCCATTATGATCTAAACGTGATTGACAGCTCCTGACTGAAATGTCACTAAAGGGGATGATGTGTGATCTACAGCACGCTATCTCTCAACTGGGCTTCTTCAAGGCAAGCTGAAATGTATCTTTCAGCAGCTGAACTACTTATTGGATGTACAACTCTTTCCCAACAGTTCTCGTCTTCACAAGTCAGGTCGCGGAAAGCCTCTGTCATGGTTGCAGCTGTGCCACAACACACGTCTTGATTAAGTGAACCAATGGGGGTCTCTGAAAAGTGATTTTTAATGGGGATCAAACAATATAGGTGTACATAAACCTACATACAAAATCATACTTAAGCGTTTTAAGCAAACAACTCTTTCTGATCGATACTTATAACTGAAGTCCCCTCGTTATGTTAATATCCCCCGTCCACCTGATCCTGGGTACGGAATACGTTTTCAGCATAACCTCTGCTTGCCGGTAGGTAATGTAGTGTAGCTCTGCATCGACTCCGCTCATCCGATAAGTAATGACTGGAGCCACATTTAAGTGGCACCCAAGAGTATTGACAGTTGTGCCTTCATGCGCAGATCCGGAGCTAGCGCCTAACTTTTTCTTGTCAGTTGATGAGTTTTTTTCCACTCTTATTTTCTCTCCAGCGTGCAAGGGAACCGGTCCCCTCCTAAAACTACAGGGTTTAATTGAAGCCTTTTAGGGACTGTCGCTAAGAGAGATCTGTGACAGATCCCTACGAGGTATGTTTGGGTTCGGCTTACGACTTAGCTGAGTGAGGAGTGTGCTTGTGCACTATGTGATCTGGGATTGCAAAGCCAGGCTGTATTACTTCAGGACATCACTGAAGAACCGCTCGAAGCAGAGACTGTTGACTCATTCCTGCTTTTTTGGCTGCTCATGCGACAGATTCCAGTCTTCAAGATCCAAGTCTTCAGGTAAGTCCAAGTTCCAAAAGAAGCTTAAGAAGTGCAACTGTGTCTCAACCCAACCTCGCCACTCTCCTTCTGAAAAGTCGTTAGAATGTCAAGGTGCCCCTCGATTTTGGTCTTGATCTGTCACCAAGGAATCCATTTGGCAGCTAATCCCGATGCACTCTGAATTTCAAGTCCATCAGAGATACTACAACAGGCTGAGACCTTTAAGTAGGCCAAGCTTCGAATCTCTGCCTGCTCCATAAGGCATTACATTAGGCCCTCCTGGATGAGTGGAGTCCTCTAGTCAGACATGGGTCAATATTCAACTTCAGAGCTGACTCCACCTCTGGCCCCACGTTGATGCCTGCCACATGATAGGGCGATGCTCCCATTGCCTTGTTTGACTTTGAACCAAACTAGTTTCCTCCTTGTACAAAGTCACGCCCCTGACCAGTTAAGATGTGCGCAGTCCCAGTTCATTCTAACAAGACAGTACTTTTGCTTAGGAGACGTTCTCCTGCACGCCACCATTTTTGATTGGATTTTAACCAGACTCAACCAATTTTTTGGTAATAATGATGGAATAGGGATGAATTTCCTCCACAATTATTATTTATATTTGGATCCAAAGTTATCAGACAAGTGTCTTGAAGTTCTAGACTTGCAGTTACCTTTTTTCGATTGAAAAACATCCTCACTCTGCTTTTATAAACTGGACATATCTCACCCGGACTTTTGCTGCCATTTAATGAAGCATTGACTTGACACCCTCATGGGTACTTGGGCTAAGCCCGGTTCCTGTGCACCTGTCAACAGACAAGTGGCTTGATGCTTCAGGCTGGCTTTCAGCGACCCTGCCTTCCTGATGCAGCACTCTACCACTTAGGGCCTGATAGTTTAGGTATCTACCAGCAGGGTTAATCCCTAGTCTTTCCCTATGAAAGCCCACCCGCACCCCAAGACAGTAGAAAAGGATTGAAGCTTTTGGAAAGAGGATGTTTTCAGCACTTAACGGTTTGCTGGGGTCAGTACTCCCATGGATTATGAGAAATGGTCACAGAGATCTTGCAAACAGTTCACAGAATCAATTTGGCACAAACTGGTCAAGATGGCAAGGACACAGCCAAGTATGTAACTTTGTCAGGCTTGGACACGCTGCCTGTTTAAACAGAGCGGGTAGAACTAGCGTGATGCTCACATGCTTTTTAGGTGACATCCAAGTGCCACTCATAGATATGCCTTTGAGGGGTCTTGCCTGCTTGGAGAAAAGACTGATTCTGCCTTTGAGAGTTTTAAAGAAAATAGAGCCACTCTGATTCCTTGGTCTCTTCACAGCTGCAAGGCAGAATCCCCAACAATTTCAACACTTTTAGGGGCGTGGGTAGGGGGCTTTGCTTACAGGCAGATTCAGGACCCACCGCCTCAACAGCAGGCACCCCAGTTTTCTTTAGTAGGATGGGATAAGGGATCCATCAGATGCCGTTCAGGACTTCCGGGGCAGTGCACCTTCCAGCTCTTCTGGCAGCAGCTTCCAAGCCAATTTAGTTAGTCCTTAGCCACACTAACCTACCTGTAGGAGGCATAATCAGTTATTTCCTCTTTGATGACTGGCCATATCATCTAACAGGTTATTCCTGCAGCTAATCCAAAGAGGCTAAACCCTGCCATTCCATACCACCTCCTTTTCCCCATACATCAGAGAGGCTTTCAGGGGCAAACTTGTCCATTTTGCTGCAGGACAAATAGGCTCTTTTGGTAAAAGCAGCTGGGTAGTAAATTCTAGCTCTCGAAGATTCATACAGGATGTTTCTCCCGTTATTTCCTAAGGCGGAAAAAGAATGAAAGATTTACATAGAAATTTAGGTCACCAACCTCTCAATTCCTTCCCGAGAAGGACAAATTGCTTATGCTGAGTTCTGTCTGTCCTGGAGCCAGGATACTGGATGATAGAGTTGGACCTGCAAGACGTCTAATTCCATGTTCCTGTCCTGTAGGGCCACAGACATTGACTGCAGTTCAAGGTGGGCCACACATTTTCAGTTTTCCATGATCCCTTTTGGCCTCACCAGTGAAGCTCAGGTGTTAACAGAGGTAATGCTGGTGTTTGGTAACCTTGACCTCCAAAGGTATGTTGTGCCCATCTCCTTCTACTTCAATGACTGGCTGTTGATGGCATGTTCGTGAGACAATGGTGAATTTCCTTACTTGTTTAGGCTTCACAATCAAAGTACCAAAGTAACACCTAGTTGCTTTCATCAGAGGCATCTTGGGTCCATGTGCTTTTTCCCTCTGGAGCAACGAGCCTAGGACATTCAGGCTCTGCCTGTTTCAGCCTCAGTCTTGGATCTCAGTGAGGGTGACTCTGAGGCTTCCTGGCCCATTGGCCTCCTACATCTGCTTGTCGAGGCTCTGAGGCTTCCTGGTCTACTGGCCTCCTAAATCTGCTGGTCTATCATTCACGTGTGAGCTCTGCAGTGGACCTCAAGCCTCAGTGGACCCAGTACCAGGGAACCTGTCCGATTCCATCCAGCTGTGGCTCCTCGACTGGACCAGCAGCAGCTACCTCTCCCTAACCCACCCAGAGCTGACAGTGGTGACAGATGTGTCGCTGCTGGGGTTGTGGAGATCTGGCAGAGGTGGAGCTCGGAGAACTCTAGTAGGGACCCATCTCCATTACACCCTGCTGTGGTTGCCAGCAATTGGCTTTGAAAGCATTCCTGCTGTCTGACGGTTAGGCTGGTTTGGGTCTTCACAGACAACACCACTACCATGTGGTATTTCAAATGACAGGGCTAAATGGGTCCTTCCATCCTGTGCCAGGAGGCATTTCCCTGATAGTACACCACCTGGCGGGATCTTTAAACACCAGGACAGACAAGCTCATCCAGTGATGCATAGTGGATCATGAATGGCAGTTAAATCTGAAGTGGTGCAGAGTGCCTTTTACCATTGGAGACAACCCTGGCTTGATCTCTTTGCCAACGCCAAGAACATGCAATGCCCATACTTTTGTGCACTGGTGTTCACAATAAGTCTCTCTCTCGGAGACTCGTTCTTCCCAGAGTGGAGCACAGGAATCCTTTATGGCTTCCTGTCACTGCCTCTTCTGTCCTGAGTTCGGAAGAATATCAAGAATGACCGGGACCAAGTCATCCTATTGCTGGACTGGGCCAGGAGTGTTAGCTAGAGCCCCTGGTCATGAGCATCTGTCCTCTGATCTCCCCTGCTGCTTTCAGAGGATCTTCTGTTGCATCAGAGCTTGGTATCTCACCCAAATGTTCCCACTCTGCACCTCTCATGCTTGGAGATTGAGCGAGTGGCAGATGACTACATTTGATCTTTCTACCGAAGTACTGGATAGTACCCTGGTGGCTGGGTGCCCTTCTATAAAGATTGCATACTGAGATACATTTGTGGCCTGGCGTGATACCTGTAATATGACCCATCACATGCCTGTCTGATGTTTTGTTGTTTGTTTTGTACTTGCCCCGGCAAGTATTTGCAGTGGGCACAGTTGAAGGTAATCTTTTGGTGTTTTCCAGACCAACTGTCCTTATTCAAATCACCAGTTGTGAAGTGTTTTTTTTAAGGTTTAATCTACATGTTTTCTTCTAACCCACTTGTGATGCTACAGTGGGATCTCTGTTTGGGTTTTACTTCTCTCATAAGTTCTTCTTTCGTGCTATTGCAGAGCTGCCTTCTCTGCCTCCTAATCCCCAAAACAGTCTTTCTTATCACTATAAATTAATCTTGTCACCTGAGTTAGCATCAAACTTTTTGTCCGGCCTCTTGAGACCACCTTCTTTGTGGAGAGACTAGTGCTGAGGACTAGAGTGGTCCTTCTACCTAAAGCTGTGATGCCCTTTCACGTTGAACAGTCGATCAATCTTCTGATGTACCTTCCCCAACCTCTCCCCTCGAAATAGGAGGGAGGCACTATTTTGTTTAGATTCCAAAAGAATGCTTTTTACATAGATCTTAGCAAAGACCATCGGGTGAACGATCAGATGCTTGTAGGACAAAGAAGTGCTGAAAAGGAGTTTGTCCAGGTGGATAGTCCCTTGCATTAAGATCTGCCATGCGTTGGCTGAGAAGGAGCCAGAAGAAATGATGGTCCATTCCACCTAATCCAGGCTTTCAACCACTACCCCTGATGGAGAATTCTAGATGCAGACTCCTATCCTTAGAATTATCCCCACGCGTCAGATTGGATCTGGAAATTTCTCATAAGCAATAACTCTGTGCGTTGGTATTGTTGGTCTCGTCTGCATTGGAATTGACGTGTACATTGCCTATTTAGCCATCACCCCAGCGCACTGATGTAAGTTCTTTTGTTTCCACACTAGTTTGCGCCAATTCATATAGAGTTACCCGGACTCATTTTTTGACTGACCTTTTTTCAGCTTTTGTGTCATTTTTTTTCGAGACTGCTCTCCTGGTGAGGCAGGGATGTTCACGAGGAAGGCTGAATTCAAGCTTTGTGGTGCCTATTACTGAAATGTGACAGACCCCCCCCCCCCACCATGTCTGTCTCTGGTGCCTGAAGCTTGACTAAAGCAAAAGGAACAGACGATTGGCGAAATGCTGAACAAATTAAACATTCTCTCTCAGTCATAGATCTGGCTTTAATCCATTGTTTTTTTTGCTCACCAGTCCACCCCAGTTTGGACCCAGCCATATGCAAATCAGTCTTGACTCTGCTCCCATGGGAACGGTCCAGCCCATACTGCCAGGCCAGGTCCTTCCTGGACCTGAAACAAACATCCTGGGACCGGTTTTGGGGTATCTCCCCTCTTAAGCCAGGCTAGCTCGAACCCAGTGGTACAGTGAGCACTTGACCTACTTCTGGTCACCTGTATTGCAAATAGGTTCCTTAAAGGGCTACAGCACGTTTCCCTCAGCTTTGTTATGCCTCAATGGGACCTTAATTTGATTCTTACTTTCTCAATGTGGACTCCATTTGAGCCACTTAATTCTTGTCCTGTCTGGCTCCTCACCATCAAGATGGGTTTTCTGTTGGCAATTACATCTGCCCGGAGGGTCAGTGAGCTACAGGCACTGTCCTCTCATCCTCCCTACATCTCCTTTTTTTCCTGACAAACTGGTTCTTCGAACTTGAGCAACCTTGCAGAAGGTAGTCACCCTGTTCCACGTTGCCTAAGCTGTTGCTTTGCTTACCTTCTATCCTCTACCTTCACCCCTTTAAGTAAGAGGAGAAACTCCACTGGCTGGACCTTAAAACCTAGTGGTGTCGTTCTACCTTGGCTGCACAAAACCGTCCTGGCTGGACAATCAACTCTTCGTGGGATATGTTGGGGCCCAGAAAGGGAAGGCTGTGCAGAAACTGACCATTTCCTGATAGCTCGTGCTGTGCATCAAATTGTGCTACGCATTGGCTAGAAGGTTTGTGTGCTCGTTCTACCAGAGCAAAGGCTGCAACCACTGCATTCACACGGAGTTCCGGTCCTGGACATCACGGCACATGGACCTCACAGTACATGTTCATTTTACACTATTGCCTGGATAAACCAGGTCCATCGGGATGGGCAACTTGCCTGTCCGGTTGTGCAGGACTTTCTAATTTAAATCATGTTTGCAGACCCACCTCCAGGAAGGTATTGCTTGGGTATCTATTCTAAGTTAATTAATCAGCAGCTAGAAATCTTAATCAGATGAATAAATTACTATCCTTTGGTAACTCTTTATCTGGTAAGGACTACATTTAGTTGCAGATTCCTTACCGACCCACCCACTCTTCCTTCTCTCGCTACAAACAGATTTCGAGGTTCAAAGCTGTTCCCCTTTCAGTACCCATGTTTTCCACACCAGTGGTCAGTGTTTTCGTGGCGTGGAAAGTTGAGAAAAGAAACTGATGTCAGTTCCCTGGGTGGAGCTTATGTAGGCACTGCACACATCACTTCTCACCTGGACCACGCCATGCAGAGCCAAGCAATGCCACCTACTGCCACACAGGGGTACTGCTCATGAAATTTTCCTGGTCCAGTCTGACGCCTTGGAATAATTCAAAGGTAAAGATTCTGCGGCTTGATAGTCTGTACTAAATAAGGCATTACCGAAGTCCGTTAGGACACGCAATGCCTGTCCTGGATGTTTCTCAGGCTGCAACGTGGGCATCAATCCCAACATTCACGAAGCACTACTTCCTTGACAACCAGGTCCAACAACAAGGCCATTTTTGCAGTTTGCTCCTGCAGAATTTTTTGGTCCGAGTCATTCTACAGACCCACCACTGAGTTCAGTACTGCTTTGGTAGCTATTCAGAAGGTGAGTAATCTGCAGTCAGAAGTATCCATCAGAAGAACAAGTTGCTTTTCTTCTGTAATGTTCTTTCTGACGGATGCTCTATCTAACTTCACATTCCTGCCCACCTTCTCATTCTGTGAAATGTACTACATTTTTTTAACTTTAAAAAAGCCCTAAATTAGAGTTCTCCACACTGGCACACATAATTGCCCAAGCCCTTGGAACTCCGCATCCTAGGGCTTGGACAGTATTAGTAAAGAAACTGACAGCGTTCACGGATGATGGTTATATGCAGCTCCAATCGTAACTTCCGCAACAAAGTCGATGCAGATCCTCCTAGGGCCCAATTGCTAAGCTGAAAATCTTTCTGCATCCACTCTGGCACCTGGGGATATTCACAAGCTGAGTAGTCTGCAGTTAGAATATCCACCAGAAGGAGCGTTACTAGTCTGCTATTAGAATAGCCACCAGAAAAAGCGTTACAGAAGATAATTAACTTGTTTGTTTTCCAGTAAAAGGCAAATGAATGTGTGTGGCAAGGTGCAGTGTCTGTTTTTCTGTGTCCCCCTTCTGGAACTTTTAAGCAGCTCTAGTGGTGGGTCTCAAGGGGGTGCCAGCTCATTACACGGGCATGGGCCCTATCTGGAACTTCTAGAGATGCCTTTGAAGTGAGCTGCCATCTTCCCAGTGATTTAATGCTTCTCAGAGTTTACACCCTTTGAGTGATTAATCAATTTCTCATGCATCGCTTTTAATACAAGAGCACAAAATGAAAGGATGACTTTTGTTTGTCTCCCAGTGAACATCGATTTTGTAGTACATAATATATTTGAAGTGTGACAAACATGAATAATACAATCATTATTTTTAATGCAGGCCTGCATTTTGGGCATAAAAAATAGGACAGTAACATACATTTTGAAATTTAGCACCTTGTTCTCATTGAGATGCTGGCATTGTAGGTGTCACTTTAGGGTGACGCGCTAAATTGAGTTGGTACACACTCCCTAGCATTGCTTTCTATCACACACTGCGCCTGTGCAGTTAACCTCATTAATCTATTCATGAATTACTCTAGGAATGCCTTTCCCAGCCTTTTTCTTGTGATTGCTCTTTGTCTGATATACAAGTGAGGCATTGTTAAAGAAAGTGAATACCACCACGCAAGCCTCACTGCCGTTAGATGTTAGGCTGAAATCCTCCTTGTAGTCACTTCAACTCCCCTCGCCCTTTTTCATCACTCCCGAATGTGCCTTTGCACTTGTGAGAAACATCAGGTTCCAGAAGAAGTAAGTGGCTAATTCTAAAAGGCATATTGTACTGAAGCAGTGTGCACCAGGAGCTTGTTGTATAGTGCTGCAAATGAGCGTGGAGGATAAATGCAGCGTTGTGGGGAAGGAAAGACTGCGTAATGCAAGAATAGATTGAAATTAGACTACAAGGATCACTCCACCGCCTTGACTTTTTAAAAAAAAATATTTTTTTTTATTTTGCTTCTACAGGAAAGTTCTACTGCAAACCTCACTACTGCTACAGACTGTCTGGTTATGGCCAGCGGAAGAGACCAGCTGCACCGTCTCAACTAGGAAAGGTAACAAACTGTGCTTTTATACAGATTAGTGTGTTTTGTAGTTTCACAGGAGAGTAAAACATGAGATGTTTATTTCATTCCTTTTGTTGAGCAGCATTCCTAACCTTTCATATAACAGTCCCTAATGGTGTGCACAAAGCTGGCTCATTTGAGGACTTTCACTTGAAATAAATCTGGAAACTGCTCTGCTCTTGGTTATCTAAAGCATTTGAGAATAACTATGAATTTCATTGGCTCCCTGTTCAGGGCATTGCTAAGCTTTAAACGTGCAGCTAGCTAGTCTGCATAACAAACATTCTTTTGTACATTGTTTTCTTCAAAAGTTATGTGCCTAGGAATAACGCATCACAATGTACATCATAATAGCGGATCTGTAATGCACACCTTCTAATAGTGCATACAATTAG
The DNA here is from genome assembly GCF_031143425.1 of Pleurodeles waltl. Classification (NCBI taxonomy): domain Eukaryota; kingdom Metazoa; phylum Chordata; class Amphibia; order Caudata; family Salamandridae; genus Pleurodeles; species Pleurodeles waltl. Next base: position 189,668,483 of record NC_090442.1, read on the forward strand.
TATTGATTTCATACAAGCCACTAAACAAGTATTCTTACTAGCTTGGGAGACCCTCAAACCAGAGATGTAGGTAAAATGACTTTTATGCATTACATAGACACTGAGGCCAGTATTCTTCTGTTTTTTAATAGACAGGCATTTATGTGATTAGCATTATTACAAAGCTTTTACAGTGGATAGACTTACACTTGCTCAAGACTAGCCACTTACAAAGTGTTCTTTAGTCTGTTACTCCTACTTTCCCTAGTAGCTGCTTCTGAATGTGCCTTCATTTTACAGTGTGTCTATGATAATTTTATGAACTTATATTAATATTGTTGGCTGTAGAACCAGACAATCGGAGTTCTTATCCTGGCTTAAATCATGTTCAAATAATGGGAAAAGTATGTAAACATACTTAGTGTTTGTGTTCAGTGCAACATACTTTCTATTCTAGGATTTTCTCTTACCTGCCACATTTTGTTTGTATTTTCAGTATTGGTTGCTAGCACAGCTCACTGCGAAATGTACACTGAAAGAGTGCCTTAAAAAATTGACTGGTGGTACACAGGATCCAGCGGTTCGTGAGAGGTCATGTTACCTTCCAGTTCTGTTTGCCCCTTAGACAAGTGAGATACCAGACTGAGACCTTCGTATTTCTTAAACTATTTCTTTTTTGTCCAGTTTTACAGTTTCTGCCTTCTTTTGGGATGTATGCAGAACTTGCCAAATATGATCGTCGTCCTTCCATTCTATGAGAGATTTCTTCTGTGCTGCCACTAGGAGCAATGTATATATCTCATTCCTTAGCTTCTTTCTGAATGTGCTCTGAGCTCTGCCAACCCGCTTGGTACCGCTTTTAGGGAGAATAGATGTTTACTTTCTATTCATGGAATCTGGAACCACTAGCATTAATTGGTTGGTTCCGCTGTAGGCAACATCTAGCATTTCTACCCAGTTGTCTCTGGTATTAAAGAGTAGATAAATTCTACCTGGTTTAAGATCAGTCTTGAAAAAACATTTTGGTAATAGTTAATATTGTCACCTTAGTTTTGGTCTAATCCTTGTGGTCATTTTTCATTTCCATCAACACTGAAATGAGTTTAGGAGTAGAAATAGATGCTCAACTTACTAGGACTGGCCAAGTCTCCAGTGTTGTCCGCTCTTGCCTTTACCTTTGATCTCAAACTACAAATCCTACATGGAAAGCAGCGTTCGTATGAGATCCAATTTGAGGCTTCTTTTATTTCCTTGAGGGAGGGAGGTGCCTGGCTCCCACTTGACCCCCAACCCTCCACCTGACTCTTCTCCCTCTCTCTCCCCCCCTCCCCCCCCCCAAACAAAAAAATAATTAATTAATCCATGCCTCATCAGCACGATTAGTGCTGTAGTCTCCTGATCTTTCTAGCCCATGCCTGCCACTAGGATGGAGGGCTTCAAAAAGGGCTTTTTTTTTTTTCATTAACCCTAACACCAAACTTTACCTTATCTGTCGCACTAATATACAGAGCTCCAACTATAACATAGGCTTTCCTAAAGCTATAATATATGTGCTAGCACCTTATCGGATTAGAGTGCCTTACTTTAGAATCCTGGTGGTTTTCAAATAAAGTATAGCTGTTAGCTCAGATGCCCCGGCCTACCTCCTTCTAGAGGAGTTGTCTTTGTCTCACGCAGTTAGTAACTCTTGCTACTCATTCAGCAGGCCGTACATAGGTTTTCTTAATTAGTGAAAAGGAAATCTTAACATGTGAAACTCTGCAACCATTAGTCTGGTTGGAATACGTATCCATCTTTTCCTCCATTGCACTATTTACTAGAGAAAGTAAGAATACTGCAATCAAATGCCATTTGCACCAGAATAAAGACAGCAAATTTAATTATTTTCTGGCAACTAACCAACCAGCACTAATGGGCATAGTAACTAAGGATTGGACACATTTTCAAATCTGAATTATTTCAGCCATAGATAATATAGCCCCTCGTAAAATCAATAAAGAATCAGTCACAAACCGGACGTCTCCATGGTACACTCCTAGTCTATTGGCCTTAAAGAGACTACTTCACCAGTTTGAATGGAAATAAGATTTTAGCCTGGCTAACTTGAATAAAGAAGCATATATGACTAGTATAAAATCCTATCACAAGGACATAAAATCAGCTAAATCCTCATTCTATACAACCAGGATTGGGACTGAAACACTCTTTTTAGGCTATCTTTAATATGTTCAAATCAATCACTCATCTGGATGTGGCTAGTTCAAAGGTTAGCCACTTGCATGCCAGGTGTGACACACTGGCATCCTATTTTAAAGAATAGATCACATTTATTCCAGGACTCTTTTCAGGCTTCTAATGTAGCAGCCGAATCTGTTAAGAGACAGAGGGTTCTTAAGTGAATTTCCCCTATTTCTATTTTAGAGATGTTCAATTTATTGAGTAATTATTCCTCTGGCTCTCATGCTGATTCTTGCCTCCCCCCCACCCCTCTCCTCTATTCTTACACTGGATACCCCCACTTGAGTACCCACACTTTGTGCACTATTACATTTTGTCATTACTTCAGCTCCTGTACCTGATCTATGGAAAGTGGCCATCGTAATCCCATCCTGAAAAAGGCAAACACAGACCCAACAATCCCTGCAAAGTTTAGACTCATTTCACTACTACCAGTCCCTGTCAAAATGCTGGAAATGCCTAATAACTGTGTTAACCCAGTTCCTAGTATAGTGCAACTTTCTGAATACTTCACAATTTGGTGTTCATCCGGCTCATAGCAGTAAATTAATTCTCTTCACTGTCTAGGAACGCCTAAAAAATATCCTGGATAATGGACGGCACTGCTGCTCTTATATTCCTTGCCTTATCAGCGGCCTTTAACAGTGTGTCTCATAAGAATCGTCATCCATAATCTCATCTCTAATTTTCTCACCAATAAGCATCAAGCCATCAGACTCCCTACCTATTATTGAAACGGTCCTGCTGAGTTGTGGGGTGCCACAGGTCCTGCACTTTTCAATATTTACATGGCTCCCCTGTCAAAAGTTATCCCGGGCTTTGGTCTTGAAGTTTTGCCTTATGCACACAATACCCAACTGATTATATCTCTGATCAATGATGAGTTTCTCTCAACAAAGCATTAAGCAGTGCCTCTTACCGGTACTCTTGGACGAGTGAGAACCACCTTGAAATGAGTTCAGATAAAACTATGGTCCTTAACATGGGCCCTGGCCAGCAACCATGGGACAGTGACTGGTAGCAGCACAAAGGTAGCTCACCTCTCTCCCCTATGGAGGTTGTCTTCAATCAAGATGTCACGTTTGATGCCCAACTCTAGTAAACATCAGATCCAGACTACTAACTACCACATGTTTGGTATACTAAGAACTCTTCGTAAAATTCCAACATATCTTTCTCTTTCAGCTTAGGAAAACTGTAAATATTGCCTTAACTTCACGGTTAGATTACTCAAACTCTCTATATTTAAATCAACCCAAAACTGGCTCCAGCTAATGCAAAATTCAGTGGTAAGGTTACTGCTTAATATTCATAGATACTGCTTGGTATCTATCAGACTGAAAGATCTGCATTGGCCACCGTTAGTCAGCATGATTCAGTTTAAAACTCTATCACACATCTATAGAACTGTATTAAATCGGCTCCTTACAGTCTTAATAAACTCTTCTTTCTATGTTCCAGCTAGGTCCTTGTGCTAATTCTTTCACTATACGATCTCTCAGATATTGCTGTCCTAGGTGTGGCAAAAGCACTGCTGCAGTGATGGGCTAAATTATAGAACAACTTTCCTCTCACTCTGCTCCACATACGATTGGCTGCTATTTTTGGAAAGTCTTGGATCCCTGTTTTTCGAATAAACTGTACAGCTTGATACTATTTTTATACCATTATCTCTTTCAGGTTCTTGGTCTTCAGTTTTTTGGTAAAGGTTTCAGTGCTTAGACCCTATTTTCTTTAGCATTTGTTGTGCTCTGCACATTAATTATTTCATATTCACCCTTCATTTACATAAAATAAACGTATTAATCTCGTCTGAACACCACCGGACAGAAGGACAGCAAGTGCAGCCTTGATTGTTGCATGATTATTGTATTGATTTGCAATAGGCTTTAATAAGTAACAGCGTCAACCTCACTGCTTAAAGGTGATTCCAGATTGAGCAGCTCAGCTGACGATGTCAGCCAAACCTATTCTGTCACAACTCTACCGGCTTCCAATTCAGGCCAGTTTAGAACTTTGTCTAGTTCATAAATGTATTTCTGGTACTGTTCCTTATTTCCTGTCTGTAAAAACTATGGCAATACCATTCCCTATGGTCAGATCGACCATGTCTGTTTACAATATATTTGTTTTTCACAGTCATGCATGGGAGGCGGTTTTTTCTGAGCTTTAGCCCCAGTTATGGAACACATTGCATTTAGGAATGGATGCCCCCTGCTTTTTCAGTACCTGTCTTCCCCAGACTGGAGAAATGTGGTGTTATAATTGCAGAAGCATCTGCCAATGGGAGGAAATTCCTAGTTCCTGTTTATTACCTTATACGGTAAGAGAACACATGGCAGATGATGTGTTTCAGGTTGACTGCGATCAAGTAGGCTCTATTTTGTGCATTAGACGATATTTAAAATAGTTCAAAGCAGGCCTTGCATCTAACTGGAAAACGAATACTTCCACCATCTCTCTGGTTGCAGAGCAGGACTTGTGCTGTGTTCACCCCCAAACTTCAGTCATCCATGTCCTTTCTGAGCTTTCTGATGGAAGTTAGAGTTCGGAAAGGGCGACTTGGCCACAGGTTTGCTGAAATTATTGCGTCCTGGAGCTTATCTGATGGATGATTCTTCCTGCTGTCTCCTCACTGTATGAATCTCTCCAGCCCCAAAACGTTGCATAGCTCTTGAGTGCAGGTAGGTGGCACTGTGTCTCAACCTTTGGTGCTTCGCCTGATACCACATCACAGAGCCCTATATGGCTCCATCCCAGCACTCTTACTTAAGTTCCTTTCATTAAATCTTACTCCTTTGCCCCCTTTGAAGTCAATCCAGGGTTGCTATCTGCTGAAATTTTATTGTGTGCCTTTGTGAAAATGGGCACCTGAATAGGTTGGTTCCTCCAGAAGACTTTTCTTTCTCATAATGTTCCTCCTGGTCATTGAAGGCTAGCTGGTTGGCAGGCCCATTTCTCAATTTCAGCCTCGATTGATGTCTTAAGATAGGTTTACTTTTTTTTGACAGCCTAGTGCTGGATTGTGGCTGCTTTCTGGCTCCTCCCTCTGCGCAAGCTTTCCTGGCCTCTAATGCGGACCCTACTGAAATGGCAGCTTTCACCCATTCGTTCTTGCCTATGTTCTGACCTCCTCTGACTCCTCCTTGTGTGAGATCAGGCCCAAGGCGCCGACAACATCTTCACTAGGATCTCTGCTGGTGGCTACTACTCTGATGCTGATTGTCCCTGTCTATACTCCTGATGCTGTTCTAACCAAGACAGCAGATTTGTTGCTGCTGTGAAGGCCTTTCTGGTTTTTCCTGCCACAACATCTGAACCAGCAGCATGTACAACACTGTTTATGAATCCAGTTTTGAGTTACCAAGGGCTGGAACAGTTTTCGCCTAGGTGAAGCACATGGGGATCACCAGACTTGACGTTTCTGCTGATCTTGTAGAAACTGCAGATAAGGTTTCATGTTGAGAAGGGTAGTCGTGAGATTGAACATCCTTCTCTCTCTTTCTGACTTTGATGAATGTTCTAAATTAGGTCTCCAGACTGCCGGTGTCATCAATACTTATTGAGATTTACTATATTCTCCCTCAGTGGTTCCTTCTTCGGCATTCTTACTTTTAAGGTGGTCCTGTGCAGGGAGGATGAAGTCCAACATTTGCCTTTGCCAGTGGCAGAGAGAAAGTCTACTGCTACTGACAAAAATCCTCTAGGACATTAATCCACATTGGGACTCATTTTCTTCAGTTGAGGCCTTCCTAGACCTTATTTTGTTGTATGGTTAAGCTAGACTCCACCACGTTGTCCACTTCCAGGGGGCTTCAAAATTGTTAATCTGTAATCCCTTTGCTTTAAATTTGGTATTTCTGGCTCCTCCTTGCTCCAAAAAGAGTGCCAATGTTTTTTTCCTTCTGCTGCATCTCACACAGCGTCACAGTGAATCAAGACAATGTGAAATAAATGTTTTCATATCGTTCATACAAGAACACATGCCTGTTGTTGCCTTACTCCCATGATCTTTGACATATTTTACAAAGGTGTTTCCACTTATATTCGACCAAGTGAGAGGCCACACAGGTAAAGTGTTTCATGAACGATTTGAGGCTGCCAAACAAATTGCTGTACAGCATTGAAACCATGCATTCAGTGGTCAGGTTTATAGTTTCCTTTGTGACCATTGGAAGAAACAGTTGGATGAACTGTAATTGTCTTCCTGGAGATGCCTGAACAAACCTGCTGGATATCCTTTTAATGGTTCCTACTACTTCAGCAAAAAATACTTACTTGTCCTTAGAATCAAGGAGGTGGCTAGATCAACCACGGCAGTGGTCTTCCTCCTGTGCAGCCTCTCCTGCCATACCTCTTTAATAAATCATTGTAGAAGTCAATATGTCCTATTGGAAAGAAGGCTGCTGAGGACCTTTTAGTTCCTATGCTTAACTCTGTTTTTCAGTTCATCTGCCAGCCATGACGCATCCTGTGGCAGAGGTCCTAGCTCTCTGAGTTCGATTCAATGGAGTGCGCTTCACAGTTGGAGAATTCATAGACAGTTCTTTGCAAAACTACCCTCACTCGTGTTTCTTTAGCCCTAAAGTCTAGGTTTTCCCTAATGCACCCTGTGGAATGAGTTTCATTCCTCCCTCCGCTAGACCCTTGGATGAAATTTGTTCTGTTTTTGATGACTTTGGAAGTTCTGCCATTTGCTATGACATCAGCATCTCATATCTTCTCATAGATGGTTGTTGATGGTAGTTCCTATATCCTGTTATGTTTCCAGTGTGTGTGGGAGTGGCTTGATATAGCACTGGGATTTTGATTGTAAAGCGTTGTCAGCTATGCTTCATCTGATCAATTAGCAGAACACAAGGGCAGAAAGGCATGTTTTGGAGGAGGTTCAGCCTATGCTTTTACAGATCATTTTCTTGCCTTCGCGAAAGTGTCATCACCTTTGTACGTTTGCCATTGTCTTACTGTGGGACCTCTGGTAGATATTGCCTTTTGGGTGGTTTCCTGCTTTCTCAAACCTTTCTGCTTCCTCAGGTCTCTTTGTGGGGAGAAAGCTTCATCATATTACAGGGCGGTGGTGTTAATTGTGACAAGTGCAGCTCGGGAGTGGGACTGGCATACTTTTATGTTACTTATATGCATTCTTGACTTCCACTTCACCTTCTTTTGATCTCTGCAGGAATTCCTTCTTGTTAAGAGGCTTTGGACATGGCTGATTGAGACAACCTGTGCTAATGTACTTTACTCTTAGGGTGATGAATGTTCTCTTGTCTTCCTGCTGCCCTTCTGTTAGTGTTTCACACTAGCGGGACATGTTTTGTTTAGTTTCAGCATCTTTTTCAAATTTTTGAGTAATTTCTATTGTCCGTTAAATACACCACACTTAAGCAAAGTGGTGATAAAATAAATCTTTCTGGCCCAGAAAGTAAGATTCCAAGATAAAGGTGCTAAAACTAATCGATTGATAGTACAGTAAGGAAATCATGATGTTTGATGGCATGTATGGCTGTAAATACAGATGCTCTGCATACTTCTGCCATCTAGTTTTGAGTCTGGATGTGTGCAAGTTGTTTTTTTTTCTCCAGTCACGAGGTAAAGTGACCCCACTCTCTGTGATATTGTGCATGGGCATTTACTCAGTTTCTCCTTTCTTTCTGCTGTTGGTTCAAACATGCTCTTCGGTGCTCCAGTTCAAGACCACTTTTGGGCTTTCTCCGGGCTGTTGTTAACCTCTATGCTCATCGGTATTGTTTTTGTTCACGCTCAACCTCTCACCTTTTGAAAGTAGAAGAAAATTGTCAGCTGTCAATTTGACACTCCACTCGTGGCCTTCGGGCCTTGCCTGTTCAGACCTTTCTCATCTCATCAGATTCGATCTGCAGTGCGCTACTAATGGAACGGACTCCATTTTGGGTCTGTCCCAGCTGCCACGGTAAATTCCAGCATGCCGACCTCCATCAGTTTTGTAATGTCTGTCTCCCGACCAAGACAAGGAGAGTTGTGAGGCTTGTCGATCTTTTTGGTCGAAGAAAACATAGTGGGATCATCGGGCACGTCTGAAAGAAATGCAGCGCAAAGAACTGGAGGAGACCCCCGACATCTTCGGTCAACATTATGTCAAATAGGGGGAAGAACTACACGAGGCTTCAGTAGCCGAGGAAGAGGGTTTTTCCACGCCAGACTCTGAATCAGACTCTGAAACAGAGCTCAGCATGCAGATAAAGTATCTTCCTTCAGGACAGTGAGCAGTGAGTACTCATGACTCTGTCCAGCCCACCAAAAGACATTTGGTACTGACCGAAAATACGGCTTATGGGCCTCCACTGCCAACTGGCCTTTATTGGTGCCAACCCTTTGCTTAAGGATGCACAGCCCTTGGGCCCGGCACCGAAAGCCAAGCCGAATCCTTCTGCTGCCATACCAAACCTATCACTCTCCGTACCGAGCCAACCATCTGTCTCCTTGGTTCCCAGCACCCCGGCTCTGACCACTCCGGCACCAAAACAAAAATCTGCTTTGGCACCGAAAGTTTTCACTTTGGTTCTGGAACCCATCACACAGACTATGACCAAAAGGCTCGATCAGAAGCAAAAGAAGGTCCAATGGTCAAATTCTGGCAAAGGTAGTGAAGCGGATGCCTAATCCATCAAAGTGACAGCTTTCATTCGAGGAGGTCATCGATTTGCCTCAACCTCTTAAAAAGACGAAAATGGACCTTGCCACCAGTGCAATAGAATCTCCTTTGCCTGCTTCTCCTCCATCTTCACCACATGCTTTACCTCCCTCACAACCTTAACCTCTTTAACCACCTCACTCGCTCACTGATATAATTCATGTCACTCCAAAAGGCTCCCCATAATATTACACAGGGGTCCAAAAAAAAGGGGAGATACCTGGCTCAACCATCTCCAGATCCTTGGGACACTTACCACAATAACGCCCCAGGAGATACCGACCCAGACCTTTACCCAGCTAAGCCATCGCCCCCAGATGATGCCACATCATTCTAGGAACACATAGCTAGGGCATCTGCATATCATCAGGTTCTGTTACACAATGACCCTAAAGAGCATGATTCCCTCTTTGAGACTTTCTTCCACCACTAGGGCATACCAATACCTGCCCATGTTAAGAGGGATGTCCTATCACGGAGAGGAGATCTTTAAAGATCCGATATGCACCCGACTTATTACACCAGGGGTGGACAAAAAATATAAAGCAACACCTTCAGATCCTCCTTACATTAGGGCCCACTTCCCTGCAGACTCCCTAATAGTATCTAATGCTCGCACAAGGGTTAATTCCCAAACAGCAGCAGATGCCCCTCCAACAGATAGTCTAAACTTATTGATGCATCAGGTAAAAGGGTTGCAGTACAGGCAGCCAATCATTGGCGATTTGTCAACACACAAAGGCTTTTGGCAAGATATGACAGCCCATTGGGATGAAATGGAGGAGCTCCCCCAACATCTCCGTTAAGCGTACAAGAAAAAAGTTAAACAATTTGTTCAAGAGGGCAAACTGATCTCCAACAGCTCGATCAGATGTGCTCTTGATGCAGCTGACACAGCTGCCAGAGGCATAAACTCAAGTATACTATTGTGTAGATACGCCTGGCTGTGCATATCTGATTTTAATCCAGAAGTACAGCAGACGCTTCTAAATACCCCTTTTGACCAGCATCTCTTTGGTCCCCAGTTGGAATAAACTTTAGAGAAAACGGCACAAGTTGCAAAATCCATAGGGGCACCTCAAACTTCTACTCCTCGTGGCTCATTTCAATGACCCACGTACAAACAGGGAGCCAAAGCATCATCAGATGCCTCTACCCCCTTTAGGGAACAACATCAAACCTCCTCCTAAGGGGGATATTACACAGGTTCATATAGAGGAAACAACTCCAAGGGGTCGTGGAAAGGGGGTCTCTACTTGTGCCACCCCTTCCACCTCCAAACAGTGACTCTCTTCTCCCCCCCCCCCCCCCCCCCCCCCCCAAACATTTAACATCTGTTGGGATGTCTACAGCATTTCTTCCTCGCTTGGAAAACCATAACAGACCAGTGTGTGTTGTACATTATCCAACAAGGTTATTGTCTGGAGCTCATCGGAATACCTCCAAACATCCCACTGTGGAAACACAAACTTTCCGTAGAACATTTACATTTGCTAAAACAAGAAGTACAGGCTCTCCTTCACAAAGAAGTCATAGAGCCCGGTCCTTATTCATCAGAAAGGCACAGGGGTGTACTTCCTATACTTTTTAATTCCCAAAAAGGATGGATCACTTTGGCCTATTTTAGACCTCTGGCCTCTAAATCGTTAGGTACTATCAGAACACTTTCATGTGGTAACTCTCCAAGATGTGATCCCTCTGCTACCGCAGAGCGACTTTGTCTGCACTAGACTTAATAGACTCTTACTTTCACATCCCGATCCATTTAGCTCACCACAAATACCTCAGGTTTCTTATTCAGGGAAACATTACCAGTTCAAGGTGCTCCCATTCGGGGTCACTACTGCACTTTGTGTCTTTTTGAAATGTTTGTTAGTACTTGCAGCACATCTACGCAGAGTATTCTGTTTTCCCATACCTGGACGACTGGCTCATCAAGTCCAGTACACTTCCCTTATGTCTGCAACACACACAGACCACGCTTCACCTTCATCCGTTGTGGTTTACCATCAACATACGGAAATCACACCTCCAACCTTCAGATACAGCTGTATCTAGGGGCTATCCTCAACACACATCTTGGGCTAGCCTACCCAAATGTAGTCCGGATTCAGAACACCAAAACCCTGCTGCAGCAGATTCATCCTAATCAACGAACACGCTCTCTACAGTTATCACGCCTATCTCAGAAGATTTGGTGTTGGGCAATGTGACACCACATTCACCTGTTAGTGAAACACCTTCCAGGGACAAACAACAATTTGTCCGACCTCCTCAGCAGGATGCAGCAACAAGTCCATGAATGTAAACTCCACTACAGAGTCCTCTTTCCATATTTTCACTGGTGGGGGTTTCCACACATTGATCTATTTGAAACTGCAGACAATGCAAAATACCCAAACTTCATCTCCAGGCTCCCACACCCACTATTCAAGGGTGATGCTCTGTGGATGAACTGGTCAGGGATATTTGCTTACACTTTTCTGCCTCTCTCTCTTTTTCTGTTAGTGATTCGGAAGCTCAGGCAGACATCTCTCACCCTTATTCTAGTAGCTCCCACTTGGGCACGACAACCATGGTTCACCACACTACTTGAGCTCTGGTTAGTGCCACAAAAAGTAACTTCCCCTCTCCATCCAGACCTTTTTAACTCAGAACCATGGGGAAGTCGGGCATCCACATCCAAAAGAACTCAACCTTGCGATTTGGCTCCTGAAGTAATAGAATTTGGATACTTCAATATTCCCTCCTCCTATCCCCCCGACCCCCTGAAAAAAAAAACAGAATGCATGACTGTTCTCAAGGAGGCACGTAAACCCACAACCAGTGTGTGTTATGCCTCTAAGTGGAAAAGATTTGTTTTCTACAGCCGTGACAAACACATTGATCCTTTTAATGCAACTGTTCAAAATATTCTCTGCTGTCTGCTTCATTTGCAGCCTTGTGGCCTAGCGTACACCTCAATATACGTCTGCATCTTGCTGCAGTAGCTGCCTACCTGCAAAATAGACAGCACTCATAGTTTAAAATACACCTTTTTAAAGCATTTATGGAAGGCCTTAAAAGAGTAAATGCACCCAGAGTTCCCTGTGCACCTGCTTGGAATATCAATATTGTACTTACCAGAGTTATGGGGGCCACCATTTTAACTATTGCATAACTGGCCTCTTCAGTTCCTGTTATGGAAAATAGACTTTTTAATAGCAATCACTTCACTAAGATGTGTCGGTGACCTCGAGGCGCTAACCATGTTAAAACCTTTTTTCAAATACACAGAGATAGGATAGTCCTTCGCTCGATCCCAAAATTCCCAAAGGTAGTTTCCGCATTTCACCTAAACAAATCTGTTAAATTGCTGGTTTTCTTTCTACCACCTGATTCAGTTGCAGAAAGGGCCCTGCACACGCTGATGTAAAAAATCTTTAATGTACCATCTTGACAGAACTAAAGAGTTCTGTAAAACCATGCAACTTTGTTTCTTTTTCGCCCCGTTACACAGTGGAGGCCATATTTAAATCAGGCATTTCATGATGGATAATTAAATGCATTCAGACTTGTTACGCCAAAGCTGAAAGAAATTTGCCCACACCTCCTAGAGCACACTCCTCTCGTAAGATAGGAGCGTTCATGGCTGTCCTGGGCAATATATCAATAACTGAAATCTGCAAAGCAGCCACAACTCCACACACTTTAACTAAACATTATTGTGTGAATATATAACATGCCAATAAGCAAATGTAGGACAGGTAGTGCTTCTTACACTTTTTAAACAACTGCAGCACCCACAGGTTAACCACTGCTTTCTGGAGGGCACTGCTTTACAGTCCATGCAGAGCATGTGTATCTGCAGCCTCACATGCCATCGAACGGAAAATGTTACTTACACTTTAATCATCTGTTTGTGACATGTAGTGTTGTAGATTCACATGCGTCTGAACTCCTTCCCAGGCACCTGTGGCTGTTGCAGTATCCTTTTATAGTTTCAAATGCATGGACATATCTTTCTAACATTTTACTCGCACTCCATTCTCACCCGACTGCGGGAAAACAGTTGAACAAGGGAGTGGAAGCAGATGCGCAGTATCACCGAGAGGAACGGTCACTTTACCTCGGGACTCCAGAAGCTTCTTTGAAGAAAAACAACTTGCACACATCCAGACTCAGCACTAGATGGCAGAAGTACACACCTTGCCTCCATTCCAACGTACCCAGTTCCAGTATGTTATAGTTCAAACAAAAATCTTTCTACGAGGCCTTGCTCGTTGGTTTAATCACCTTTTTCTGATCAGCCTGACAATTATGATGGAGATTTGCCCACTACGGTATGATGATGACATTTACGTGGACTTGCAAGAGGCCAGTGTTTTGGATATCTCCCCAGACACAGGGTTGATGTTGCCCATTGGATCGCCTATGGAGAAGAACACAGCATTTATTGTGATGATTGAAGGTGCCGCTGAGGTCACTGACCTACAGCTTCCTTCAGTGGAAGTTGGGATTAATGTACTTAAGGACATTTTACACCCTGGGCCAGCTTTGTCTGAGCCCTTACTCCTATTTAATGAATCCCTGTCTGAGACCCTCACCGGGACAGCAGTGAACAGACTGGTGGCCAGGCGGCATAGATCTGCAGCAGGAGACCCAGACATTCGTACGCAGCACTTGACTCCAGAGAGTTTTGTGGCCGTAGCTTTAACCACTAAGGTTAAACTTAATGCGTTCCCGACTAACCATCCGGACAGACAATCAAAAATGGTTTAGTCTTTCAGAAAGGGGATGTTCTCCAGCAGCATGGCATTGAGCTCAGTCAATATGGTCTGCCTATTAAGCTGTTATACGCACAAACTTTTGAGCATGGCTAGCGAGCGCTTGCCAGCAGCCCTGGGTGAATTTTGGGCTTCATCACATCCGACAGATGGGTCCTCCAGGTCGCCAAGTAGGGCTCTGCTGTACCATTCCTTTCCGACCCACCTCAACGTCCTCCTTCATCCGAGAGGCTTTCAAACAAACACCTGTTTTCTTGCTGAAAGAAGTGCAGGCTGTATTGGCCAAAGGGGCTCTCAAGAGGGTGCAAGCTTTCTGAAATAGGGATGGGTTTCTACTCCCACTATTTCCTTGTGCTGAAAAAAAAATCAAGGCATTTGTCCTGTTTTAGATCTTTGCTCTTAGAATGTCTTCCTCCTGAAGGACAAATTGAAAATGTTCACTTTGGCTCAATTTCTGTCTGCCCTAAATCCAGGTGATTGGATGGTTGCCTTAGACCTGCAGGATGCATATGTTTTGTGCATATCCTGCAGTCCATCAGACTCCATGTGGTTCGGGTCATCCAGGTGCGTTTTCAGGTTGCCCTGCTCCACTTCGGGCTTAACTTTGCCCTTCTGGTGTTCCTGAAAGGTGATGTTTGATGCTAATCTTTTGTGGTTGGACATACCAGTTTCCCCCTTACTCAATAACTGGGTGCTCCAACCAGACTCTCCACAGTCCGTCGTAGACCACCTCCAAACGACTGTAAACTTCCTAACATAATTGGGGTCTTGATCAACAAGCCGAAGTTGCACCTTACTCCTTCTCAGAGCCTTCCCTTTATTGGAGCCATTCAGGACCTTTCCTCCACCGAAACGAGTCCAGGACATTTGGGCAATGATTCAGATGTTTCTGCCTCAGGCCTGGATCTTGGTGAGATTCGTTGGACTGTTGACTGCATCTATCCTGCGTATGCACTTCTACAGGTGACATATACAGGAGGACCTGAAGTCTTGGTGGGATCTTCACAAGGGAAACCTGTGTTAATTTAGCCAGGATTTAAAGGAGAATGCACAAGATTGGCAGTAGTGACTGCTAAACTTCAGTCTGACCTGCGGCAGACTCCTCTTCCTTCTACATCCATAACTGATGGTAGTAACAGATGCATCCCTTCTGATTTGGGCAGTTATCTGAGAGAGGAAGAGATCAGATGCATTGCTGAAAACTTCACATAAATCTGTTGAAGCTAAGAGCCATCCGCCTGGCGTTGAAGGCCTTCCTGCCATTCATCAATAGAAGGCTGGTTCAGGTTCTCCTGGACAACACCACTGCTATGTGATACTACCGCAAGCAGGGCAGATTGGGGTCCTGGGCCCTGTGCTCAGAGACACTGCACCTCTTGAGCTGGTTGAAGGCTCTCTAATTGTGAATTACCTGAGTAGATCAGGCTGGATTCGCTCAGCTGGCGACACCGGGTGGATCATGAATCTGGTGGTTTCCTGTGGTGGCGCTTGGCAACTTCTGTCAATGGAGATAGCCCTGTGCTGATATTTTCACCATAATCAAATGTGCAGTGTCAAGACCTCTGCACTTGAGAAGTTCCCTAGATCTGGCTCTCTTTCTCTCCCTCTCTATCTCCTAGAAGCGATCATGCAACTGTGTAGCATCAGACTCCTCTGCCCCTTTTCTCAGCCTCTCCAACCGTGAGCTCTGAAGAAGAGCAGGAAACACCGGACCCAAGTCATCCTAGTGGCTCTGGATCAGGCCATGAGAGTATGGCATTCAGAACTTTGGGCATGATTATTTGATCAGGCTGCTTCTGTGAGAAGATCTTCTTTTGCAGCAGCAGTGTAGGATTCTGCACCCAAATCTGCACAAACTACACCTCCATGCATGGAGATTGTGTGGCAGCAGTTAACTGCGTTGGGTCAGCTTCCTAAGGTTGTGGATGTCATCCTCACATGTTTTTCTACTGTCAGTGTTCTCTAGGTGCAGGGACGTATTTGTTGCCTGGTGTGATGTCCAGAATAAAGTCACCCCCTTGAAAGCCAAACTGTTGGTTGTTTGTTTTTTGCAATATTTTTTGTTTCATTTCTTGCCCAGAAAGGCACTGTTTAAATCACCTGGGAATGGGAAGGTTATTTAAAACCTAATATTAGTCATTCTTTTCATGTTCAGCCAAAAAACCTTTTTATTCATCCAGGTTTTTGTGGCAGCCAGGCAGTGGCCACTGGCTGCGAAATATTGGCTTTCTAGGTTGATGTAAACAAAATTTGAGTGTGGTGGGCAAGCGTTTGAAATTTCAGACCAAATGATGAGATTACATTGGCTACAGTTCCCATGTAAATGTTGTTTCATTTTTATAGGAAGAAACATTGACATGAGCTTTTCATTGAATGCTAAAATCAATGTCCAAGCGGGTAAGGAGTATCATGACCGATTAGGTCATAGCCACAGAAAGGTCTAAAAGTACTAGTGCTTTTTTGTGTCCTTTGTCACGGATACTGAGTAAATGTTTCCTGAGATGAAGGATTGCAATTTCTGAGCCATGGTTTTGTCTGAAGCCAGATTGTGGTAAAACAAAAGCTTGTTTCTAGGACGTTTATCAGCTGAGAGAAGTCATCAGATTTGATCATTTTGGCCAGGAGTGGCTGAGAGCTGCTGGGCCTGTAGTTCTCCAGTAAAGTGGTATCTTACCCATTTTGTTCAGTAAGCAGGTACAATAACTTTTTTATGTTTTCGGGGTATAGTCCTCACTTTAGAGAGGCATTCATCACTTGAGAAATTACTTCAAGGGTGGTGAAGAACAATTGTTAGGCTTGAGGTAAGGGGATTATTAATAAACCCCAAGCAGTGGAGTTTACTGAAAAGATCTATGATACTTACAGCTGCTATGAGGACAAAGTAGAGAGTGGGATGAGTATGTTTGTTAGTTTGCTGGTGGGATTGTTCAGTGAAGAAGGGTTAGGCAGCTACTATTTACGGTGGGTAGGCAGATACTATTTACGTTCTGCTGAAATCCTTCAAATTGTGAGCAAAGTGTCCATCAAAGTTATCGCATTGCTCCTAGAAAGATATAAACTCAGTTGATGTTTGCAGACAGGAGAGATCTTTCTAAATTTTTAAAAGTTCTTTAGTGGAGTTCCTGTTTATAATAACAAAAAACAGAGGTAAAAAGTGTTAGTACTGTCTTGTTTATGCTAGATCCCTGTCTTGGGTCAAATCTGAAGTAGTACTCTGAACCTGAATATGTAGATATTAAAGCACTTCTTAACGATAATTTAGTAATTTAAAAGCACATTGTGTTAATACGGGACTGTGTACACTCTTAGGTACTCCTTGTCAAAGTATTATAATGCCTTGATTTTAGCTACCTGAATTTGTTCTGCATTAGCCTGTTATAGTAAGAATGTTGGTGGCTACTCTAATTATATTGTTTTGGGTAGGGGTTGGACTGAAGGATGCATCCTCCTTTTTAAGTGCCATTAAGTTTATCATTGAGTTCAGATTTCTCTTGTAGAAATTCATAGTTTGATTTTCTTTTACTGAATACAGCTGTAGAAGGGCCCCTAACTGTCACATTATTCTTTTGTTGCTGCAGTTCTCTACAGTTTATAGAAGGTATGTGGTTAGTAACAAGTGGGATAGTTTGGTGTGAGGAGTTGTGTGACCTCATAAAGTACCCTCCAAGTACTTATGTTACATAGTTGATACTTATTTTTGAATGACTTCATGTATGTATGTTGGTTATGTAGTGTGAATTTAGAAAGCAACTGAGCATGCTACATAGAAATATGGTTTAATAATTCAGTTGTGTGCATGAATGGGTTGGAAGACCGGATCTCTTGCCTATAACCTTATTTTCATATGGTTTCCAGGCACTTTTCCTTGCTTCTCGCATGAGTACCAAAAAAACTGGGATCCCTACTTGGACTATAATAAAATCTTATGCCTCCTTTCACGTTTATCCTGCTCCCTTACCTCCCCCAAAATAAAGTAGTATATGAACTTTTTGGCATCTCTTCCCCTAACTTTTACCGAATTGCCTATTCCACGCAGGTATAAAAAGAAAATGCCTCTATACCCACCACCTTCCTAAATTAATTACCCCATTTACAAAAAAAAGTACAGGGCCCAAAATTCGGCCCCTGCCTGCCTCTTTCTCTCAGAATGCACTGCTTTCACCTTTATTCAGAGAGCGGGAACAGCCATCCTTCTGAGTAGGAGTCCTGATTAACAGTTTTTTAATAACATGAACACCAACCCTCCTTTTTCACTCTACAGTCTTTCTGAAGTGGTTAAACATCACTTCCCTCTGTTCTGTAGAGACCTGCAGGAAGGCTGTGGTGTTTTTATCTGTTATTCTGAGGAGCTTGTAGTGATTTGAGTGGGAAAGCTGAGAAACTGCTTCACGAGGCACGGAGAAAGCTGCTGTATTTCCCTTACTTTATCTAGTACGAGCAGTGGTAATGTGACTACACTGCTTGCTGCTGAGTTGTAATCTCAGTTTAAAACAATTTGGGGTGTACAATACTATTTCAGCACTTTAGTGAATACCCGAATGCAGTATCTGCCATTGTCTCCTGTTGGAATATAGCATGGACTTCTCCAGCCTTGGATCTTTCATATATTCTCATGATCGACTAATTCCCCATCACTAGGTTGGGAACTCCCAGTATATTTAAATAGCAGTAAATAATGCTAAAATAGCTGTTGACATTACTAATGGTGTGTGTTTAACAGCACAATTACCGCATGTGAAACAACCCAAACTTCAGTAAATGATGTAGAAGTGCTGAGCTCTCCTACTCCCATTAGAGGCTGTGGAATCCCAAATAATAAAGGCACAGCAACCCAAATGTAATTCTCGCTACATCATTTAACAGCTGCAAGGAGCCAAGTACCAAAGCGGACCTAAAGCAAAGCAACAGTTTGAGACATACATGTGATATTATCGTTTGTTATACCTTACATTTACACTAATGTTACAGACAGCTCAAGTTCACTCAGAAGCATCAGGCGTGTGCAGTTCTGTATGCTCATTCTTATTGACTGTCACAAAATGAAACCTGTGTCAAAATAAATTCACAAGAATTGCCGGAATTCTACTGTGTGCGGTGTGTGAAGAGGTCCCAGAGAAAAGGACTGCTTTAACTTCTCAGTGACCTTATGCTGTTACTCTCCTATTCTACCCTGGAATTGAACCAGCTTCGTCTTCAGCTTTCACACAGATTTTTTTTTTTTAGGGTAAATTTCTAAGAAAGGTGAATTTTTCTGGCCCAGGGAGACCTTTCCTATGTCGCCAACTATCATCTCGACTGAGAGAGAAATAAAATCTCTCTTCAAATCCTGCCTTGCCTGTAGACAGAAAAATAAGTAAACTGGTGGCTCAATGAGTAATGTAATTATTGCCTTTCTTCACTGTCCAAGGATTCACACTGCAGCATTTGTAAAATCTTTCCATCAGAGTCTCTGAAGGAGAGGTGGTTAGCACTATATTTACTGAAGAAAAAGAAGTCTCCTATAAGTGTTGTGTTATTGATGACCTTGAAGAAATCTTCATTGATGGCCGAGCCTTTTCGACTACAGCGCCTTAGGCCTCAAGACCGTAGTCATTGACCAGAAAAGGATTTCTCCTTCCTTCTATGGCCACTCATTTACCATTGATTGCAAATCCTTGAATGATGCCTCCAGCCCGTCAAGTGATGTTTTTCAACACCAGCTACCTTTTCACCCATAAAGGTTATGGTAAGCCTACCCACTCAAGAATCTAAGTTGGAGGCAGGGCTCTGCTTCACACATGCCTCTGAAGCGGCCTACAGACCTACGCAGTCAGATGTATTTCATCCCTGAGTTGGAGGCCTAAGATGAAGTGGAAGCCCACCAGGATCGTGACTATCAGCCACAGACGTTTGTTGCTGACAAGGCCCGGTCAGTCTTATGGAGCTCATTGTTACTATAAGAAACAAGAGGTGCATGCCAGCTTTGCAGCAGATTGCTTCCTTAACAGCCTGCTGTCTAACCTTTGCCTGCCTTCTGCCCAGACCTTACCTACTCTTTCTCCACCTCCATGAAATTCTCATTTACCAGTTTCACCAGCTCCTCCACCTTCAATTGCTACGGACATACCTCCCCCACAACCACTGATCCCGTCAACACCTCAGGACAATGGGGATGAAGACTAATCAGATTCAGAGTATTCACATTTGAAAGAAGCTGAACTCCCACAGGGAGAGAATGAAGGCATTGATGAATGAGACAACTGTCTTACCCAAGGATGGGGAGAAGTCCATCCGGAATGGAGAAGAGGGCTAAAAGATTCAATCTCAGAATGACTTTGCTGGGGCAGCAGTGCTTCCTTTGTGACTTTAAAACAACTGCCCTGTAAATCCATAATGGATATACCCATTCTGGACTTTTTCTGGGTATAAGACCTAAAATTAATGAGGACGCTTGCTACAGTTCCAGCTGTACTACCCTGTTTACAAAAGATGTACAGGGCTCAAGATTCAGCCCCTGCCTCCCTTGTTGGCCATCTGAAGCCAGATTCCTTTTTCTGGCAATGTCCCAGCACAGATCAAAGTACCCAATCACACCATCATCAGCAGCTCCTGACCGAGACAGCTGGCTGATTGATAATTTGGGTGGTTTAGGTAATTTGATGGCAACTTAAATGAGCCACAAATGCTTTAGCAATATTACGCTGTTACAACTAACAGATTTGGCTTGACATATTGCCACTGATCAACTTCATCCCTGAAGACAAGTCATAAGGCAGTCATCTTGGAGGTAGCACTATTATTTGCAGCAATGGATGAGTCCAGTACAGGCTTCTGTCAGATGGCAGGGGCATCTGTTTTGAGAAGGCAGGGATAGCGAGGTCTACAACTTTCTGTCCAGAGTTCAAGAGCAAAGATTCTAGTAATGCAATTTGACGGACTCAACTGGTTTGGCAAACACACATTGATTCCCTCAAAATATTAAGACCGATATGGCAAAATCCTTTGTAGTCTGCAGTATCTACATCCCAGCTTAGCTACTTTTCGTGGTTCACGAAGATCCCAGTCTCATAGGTGGTGTTTCAGTCGTTACAGAGGTCAAGGCCGACCATATTATCTCCTATGACAGCGTGGAGACAACCAGGGTTATATACATACATCAGGAACTTAAGACAAGGGTGTGGACGGAGGAGGAGCGTCTGTTTCGCTCCCAGGGCAGTATGACACTTCACAGCTGCTCCATACCATCTCCATCACAGCATGTTGAGCGAATTTTCCTTTTCATCCTCACATGGAAGTCTATAACATTGGACCAACAGGTGCAGCAGATTGTTCACTCAGGACATTCATTACTATTTGTACAGAAACCACTGTCCGCCCACCCAAGAAGGTCTCTTCCTCCTCAAGGGCACAATACAGGCTATCCTAATATCTCGGATAAACCAGGGACTTTATTCCAGGTTTTTTCTTTTCTTTATAAATAGGATGATTGGACAGAGGAGGCTTATTCTAGAACTTAAGGAGTTGAAAACGTTCCTGAAAATCTCTCTACATGGTAATGCTCCAGGAAACTGATGCATCCATGGAAGGCTGGGGAGCACACACGCAGGAACTTTCTAGCAGAGGTCTCTTGTCAGGTGCTCACTATCAATATTCTGAAGCATACCATTCTATCTGGCCTTCAATTGTTCCTCCCAAGGCTGGCAGGTCAAGCAGTCGTAATTATGATGGACAACACAACATCGATGTTTTACAGTGCTAGGCATGGAGGAACGAAGTCCTGAACTTTGTTGGAACAAGCATGGTTGCTATGAAACTGTCAGTCGACATCGCCATCCAACATCTACCAGGACACCAAAATGATCAGGCAAGCACACTCAGTCAAACATTAGCAGGCTGCCATGAGTGGGAGTGTGCAGTTGAACACTATCAAACTGCCACAAGTGGGAGCGCAGGCATCAAGTGGCTTATGTCTTCACATTGGGTTACCCTACA
This sequence comes from Pleurodeles waltl, assembly GCF_031143425.1. Classification (NCBI taxonomy): domain Eukaryota; kingdom Metazoa; phylum Chordata; class Amphibia; order Caudata; family Salamandridae; genus Pleurodeles; species Pleurodeles waltl. Next base: position 189,690,110 of record NC_090442.1, read on the forward strand.
CTACACTTGTTTGCCACCCGGAGCAAAAGAGAGTGCTTTTTCGATAAAATGCTCAACATCTTTGCATACACCTTACCTCTGTTTCCCCGATCCTCAGATTGAGGAAGGCAAATGGGGATCGGTATACCGTGATTATCACTTCCCAAGCCAGGCCACACCAGTACTGGTTTAGCCAGCTCCGGAAACTTTACATACTTCCTGTGAGAACATTGAAAATGTGCTCCACAGAGGTGCAACTCTCTAAAGTTGACAGCATAGCGCTTGACCACTTTGAGTTTGGTCATTTGGATCTGCTGGTGAAATGCAGGTACATCCTAATGCAGACTCGAGCACCTGCAGCCGTGAAGACATAAAACGCCAAGCTTGTCTCATGCAAGGCAAAGGATTCTACTGTCCATACAGTGCTACTAGATACTTCCAACCTTGATGTTGGTCCTAAATAATGAGTCCATGTAGAGGCAGTATCAAGGTTTAGAACATTCTCAAAAAGAATCCGTTTTATGAGGGCATTTCCTCTTGTACTATGGCACCATGTGGTGCCCTGGGAGCTCAACACTGTCTTGAGTCCTTTTATTCTGCCTCCCTTCGAGCACATCTAACTTTTAGCTCTAGCAGATGGCAGGTGTCTTGGCGCTTACATCTGTAGGAGAAAAGCACGCATGTAATGTGAAAGAATACCTTCACCGCTTAACAAGGGGGAAAAAGTCCTTTTATGAACCCACCCTAAATTCATGCCTAAGGTCCCCAATGACTTTCATTTGAATGAGCTTGTCATTCAATGCTTATTTTCCAAAATCCCCCAATGTCAGCTGAAAAATATTTGCGCACTCTAAATGTTTGTAGTTGCATTAGATTTTACAGGGGCAATACACAAAAACGTGTTAATCGGTCCAACTGTTTGTGTCTGTCAGCCAACCAGGAAGGGGCTGATACCTGCCCAAACAGCGAATAGCACTTTGGTTGTTAGCTTGCATCAGCTTCTTCCACAGCACAGCGACGCGTCCACTCCAGGGGAGAGCAAGAACGTATCCCACCAGAAGTATGATGACTAGTGCTGCACTGTATGCTGTTGTGCCTTTGCAAGGCATCTGCCATGCAGCAACCTGAAAGAACAGGTGCACATTCATCAAGCACTACTGCCCGGATGTGAATGCAGCAGACGACTCATCAGTGGGGAAGGCAGTCCTCTGCAAGCTGCTTTAATAAAGGTGAGCATGGTTCCTGCTTTATTCTAGCTACTATGTACTGGTTACAAGTCTGGTTCAAACATGTTAATATTTGAAAGATCTAATGCTGGAGAAGAAATGAGTTAATTACATGCAACTCCAGTTCTCCAGCATTGGTATTTTCATATATTCACGTGACCCTTCCTCCTCTCTGGTCAAAATCGTAAATATTTATTAAGTACTTTACTTACACTGCTGCTAGAAATATGAGCCATGTTGGCCTCTAGGGGGAGTAAGAGTGCTTAGCATGGTCACGTTGGCTATTGAGGTCTACCAACATGGTCTGACCATTGCACTGAACACCTCCCAGTTTCCTGTCATCCTGAGACTGGCATGTTAGTGCAGAGTAGGCAGGAGTGTGCAGTCGTTACGAGTGGTGGACACTAATGTATCTAGATGCTGCCTTGGCAGAGGGTGATAGAAACATTAGCTACCAGTTTGCAGCATTGTTTTCTGTGGATTCCGGACACTGGTATTTGCTATACAGGCATCACTTGGAATCTCTGATGCGAACCTGGACGTGATAGTTTTCACTATTTTTATATGTACTTATATGTTCGATGGCATGTGTAGCTGCAGATACACATGCTGTGCACAGTCCGCCATCTGGTGTTGGGCTCGGAGTGTTACAAATTGTTTTTCTTCGAAGAAGTCTTTTCGAGTCACGAGACCGAGGGACTCCTCCCATTTCGACTCCATTGCGCATGGGCGTCGACTCCATCTTAGATTGTTTTTTTTCCGCCATCGGGTTCGGACGTGTTCCTTTTCGCTCCGTGTTTCGGGTCGGAAAGTTAGTTAGAATCTCGGATATCACAAAAGACAGCAATGAAGTTTCTTGTCCACATTTGCATCCGTTAAGGTTTTTTAATCGTTAAGTTGGCAAATTTGATGATGATTTGAATACATTAATTCTGGGATAGTTAATTTACAGAATCTGATTTCAATTTCTTTAAATGTATTCTTTAATCCAATTGGCAGTATTTCTAGTATTTTGCATGTGGCTTTTCTACTGTTAGGTGAATCGGTGTGTTCCCTTTCCCTTTGTTCCCATACTGGCCCTCTCACACTTTCAGCTGTGCTACTTTGGTTAGAGCTTAAAGTTTTCCAGAGTACTCGAAAAAGCAATCTGTGCACAACTACGGAATTTCATCGAGGCCAACAGCTCCCTGGACAGCTCCCAGTCCGTCTTCCGCAGCAATCACAGCATGGAGGCAGCACTCCTGGCAGCCACCGATGACATCAGATTACTCCTAGACTGCGGCCACACTGCAGCACTCATACTCCTTGACCTCTCAGCAGCATTCGATACGGTCTCCCACAGCACTCTGCACACCAGACTCCACAACATAGGAATACACGGAAGAGCCCCGAATGGATCCACTTTTTCCTCTCCGGGAGGACGCAGAGGGTCAGACTCCTGCCCTACACTTTCAGACCCACAGGAGTCAACTGCGTAGTTGCCCAAGGATCCCTACTGAGTCCCACAGTGTTCAACGTATACATGGCCCTTCTTTCTGCCATCATCAGACGTCACGGTATGAACATAGTATTGTATGCTGATGACAGACAACTCATCATTTCCCCCACCGAAGATCCGGACCTAGCCAAAAGGAACTTTCACTCAGGAATGGAAGCCGTCGCCACCTGGATGAGAAAAAGCTGCCTCACGCTCAACTCCGACAAGACAGAGCTCATCTTCGGAAACGCCACCTCAGCTTGGGATGACTCTTGGTGGCCCACATCCCTCAGTGCTCCCCTTCCTCCCCCCCCCCTCCTACCTGCACTGACCGAACACGGGCACAACTTAGGACTCATCCTCAACGCCTCCCTATCCGTGACCCGCCAGATAATCTGTCGCCTCCTCATGCTGGCACACACTCCACAAACTTCGGAGATCTTCAGATGGATCCCAGCAGACTGTCGCAGGACAGTCACCCATGCCTTAGTCACTAGCAAGCTCGGCTACAGCAACGCCCTCTACGACGGCACCTGAACTAGGAACATCAGAAAAGTCAACTCGTCCAGAACGCCGCCAGACTTATTTTGGACCTCCCTCGCCGAGAAAACCTGAGGTCCCTCCACGGGCTACCGGTCGAGAAGTAAATCACCTTCAAGCTTCTCACCCACGCGTACAAGGCCACACAGAACGCAGGACCAGCCTACCTGAACCACCGCATCTCCCTCCACACCCCTAACAGATCACTCCGCTCCGCCCAGATGGCCCTGGCCACCGTCCCTCGCATTCGCAAAACCACTGCCGGAGGACGATCTTTCACCCTCACTGCAGCAAAGAGCTGGAACAACCTCCCCCTGCACCTCAGACAAAGCACGTTGTACAAAAACGAACTGCTTTGTGCAGTAGAGGCCCTTCGCCAAAGGAGACACTATTCACCTCAGTAGTGCCTGTTTACATTTCCAGTTGGTTGCAGTAGCCAACATGTTTCTCAGTGCTTGTTTCATCAGGGTGATGGCAATAACAAATGAAGAAAACAGAATCATCATTTGTGAGTGAGAAATTGGTGCACATAAACATTTTTAATGTATATGATATTGTGAGGTTAAACCAATAAGAATCTCAGAATGAATATTGTCCTTCGAAAGTACTTGATCATATTTAACCAATCTTTTTTGGTCAGCGCCCGAGAACCTATATGTAAACTCTTGTACATAACTTAGAATGGGAACAAGAATGGGACTGCAGGATACTAACACGCATTGATGAAATCATCACTTGAATGAATACCTCCTTTGAACATAGATATCTATACCTAACTGATCGTCCTAGTTAACATCCAAGTACTTAAATGCAAACTCCTGTGTTTACCTCTAAGGCTTAGAGTCAGGAAAGTGGACGGGACAACTAAATATTTCAGCAAACACTGAATTCTTTGTTACTACAGTTGGGTAACAAACATAAAACAAATTTGAAATTTGTCGAATGCTTTTTTTTCCAGAATCTTAAAGACCAGATAAGTTCTTTGATGTAAATGTTTTTGGATCTGTAATGATTCCATGTCCCCCACAGGCATGTTGTTTCACATGATCCCTCTACCCATTTCCCTCCCACTCTCCACTGTAAATGATTGTCCCTATGCTGTGCCCGTGTTCTACCCCTTTCCTGTTGTCCCTTCTGTTTCCTCTTCTGCACTGCTGTTGAACCCCTAGTATGTATTGTGCTCATTTGCTTCGTAGCCGTTTAAGTTAAACTCCAATTACTAATTACATCCAAACATGTGGTCAAATCGCAGCTTCTATTCTCGAATTTTCGAGTGATGTTTAGTTGGTTTACTTGGGCCCAAACATACATGACACATTACATTTGTTGAATAGTCTTTTTGGCAGGTTGACAATAATTTCAAGCGTGAAGCAGTCACTGGAGTTGTACGGTAATAATGAAGCCTGCCTTTTATCAAGTACAAAGTGTGTATTCTGCTCTCCTAAGGGATGGTTATTAGTTTTATGTTACTGCCTTTCAATTTCTGTTGACACAATGTTTTTTTTTGTTTTGTTTTTTGTCCACAGGAGAACAAGGGGCCTTTGAAGGATCCAATGGCCACTGAAGAAACTGGCCGAAAAATCACCATTACTGCCTCTGCAGATCGAAGCCCAGGTAGCTCCACTTCCTTGTTGGGGAGGGCAACACGTTTATCCCTCAGCCTCCTTGACAAGGTTAAGGGGGTGAGGATGTGCCTGTTGGTCACAGCCTCCTCTGTCAGCCGCCAGCTAGCGCAAAACCCTCTGGACTTGTTTTTCATGTGTCAGCTGATAGCAGTCGGCGTCCCCTTCCTCTATGCGCAGTCGGCAGTGCTCTCGCAGATCCTCGAAGAGCTGCATGCTGCACCTCCAGACCGCTAAGATATGTAACCCTCAGTGTCAAACACGTGTGTTGTATTTATTGGGAGGGGGGGGTTGAACTTTCTTATTTTATGTTTATTTTTTAACTATTGAGCCAGTCATTTAGTGGACTAGTATCTGGATTCCATTTTAGAGCATGCCCCTGATTTGTGTGCTGTTATCACCCTTAACCAACCGAGGAGTTTGCTGCATCAGATGATTTTAGTCCTAAATCAGAGTCCATATATAACAGAAGAAAACAATTGCTTTTACACACAAAGCATTTTATCCTGGAGAAGACGTTGGGTGGGAATTCAGTTTTCATTCTCAAATGGAATTCAGGATACTACCTCCATTGTGAAATGAGTAGGACTGTAACTGCCCGCTTTGCTGTTGTGCCAATATACATTATTGGTTTTGGATTGCTTCTAACTTGCTGTTAGTCTAAGCGGTTTGGTGAACAGATGACTCATGTAATTTCTTTCAACTGTATTAGTGATTATTTGAGTTACAAGAGCAAATAGAAATATAACTGTCTTGAAAGCAGCCCGCAACTTCTGACAGAGTTCAAGTTACTTAATAAAGCATTGGTATGAACGTTACCCTCCCCTACCTTTGTGAGTATATTAAATAGCTGTGCCCAACATAAAATCATTGCTTCAGCATGGTTGTCGGGCTGTGTTCACCCCATTTGATGTTTGCATTTAACAGTTCATGCAACCTTGCATAGGTATTCTTTAAGCTACAGATAGCCTTGTGAGATGGCATTGCTAAATGCTGGCAAAACAAAGTTGTGGATAAAATTGTGCACACGCTTTTGAAAGGCCAATATACATAACTATTGACCTCCATGAATGCTTGAGCTGCGTCCTCAGTAGTTGTCCTGTTAAGCTCAAGTTAACTTCTCCACAACTTAGTTTTGCTTATTGAATTATAATTTATCTAACTTCTGGGATAAACCAGTTTGTGTTGGTTTAGATCCTTTTTAACCTCGAAGAACTGCTCTAAATTTTCAGCATTTATAGGAGTGCACATCTTCTGTTAATATACTGTCATGAGTACTTCAGTAAGATAGCTGGGTGGCATATCTTCATTGAACTGTAAGTTATTTTTGTGTAACTTTGGTGTGGCCACATGCTTAAACATCTGAAGTTGATGGATTCTTATTGCCAGAAGTTCTGAGGTAGTCTGTGTGTCATATTGTTGGCCACGAAGCTTGTATGAACTGTATGGAAGGTCTTTGATTTACTATGTCAGCGGTTGGGTTTGTGGTGTGATTTGCTGTTTAATGCTTTGTACTGTTGAATGCATGGTAATACTTGCTTCGGATATATGCAAAAAGAAATCTTGGAGGGGAGATTTCTATATACAAGCATGTAGAGTGGCTCACTGTAGCTGTCTTGGAGTATGAGTGAAGTGTTATAGAAGGATATATAAAATATGAATACCTTCTTAAACGGCATTTAAGCTTATTCCTCCTAAAATATGGCTGAGTGTACATAATCATTTGCTTGTATCCAGAATTGATACTAGAATCAGGACCTCTCTGAGACTTTGATAACGTCATAGAGGGAAACCCATGTTAGTGTAATGATCTGATAGAGACTTCTAGTTGCAGATTCCTTATTTCCCCTCGGGCGTCGGACACTGTACGGAGAAGTTTGTGAGCTGTACCCCTGCATGCCATCAGGTAGTGTCATTCGGTTCCGTCGTCTGCATCATCCGTGCCAGATATGACGTTGCAGTTCCCATATAGGCAGCACCCCGCACTGATGTCAGTTGGGTTTTCTTTTAGCACCAACTTGCGCTGATCCGAAGAGAGCTACCCCTCAGTCATTTTTTGACTGGCTTTTCTCGACACTGGAAGATTTTTTGAGTTTTCTGCTCCTGGTGCATCGATGATGTCTTCAAGGAAGACCAGCTTCAAGCCCTGTAGCTCTATTCTTCAGGCGATGTCCATGACAGATTTGCACCTTGTGTGTCTTCGTTGTCTGGAGCACGACCTGAAGTCGTGCCCAGAGTGCCGGGCCATGCATCAGAAGGCTTTGATACAGCAGTCCCTAAAGCTGATCTACCCTGAATTTCGATGAGAATGACTCTAAGGGTGCTGGGCTTCATGGCCCCCTGCATCCTGGTTGTAATTCATGCCATATGGTAATTGCGAGCACTGCAGTGGGACCTGAAGTTCCAGGGGTGCAGCATCAGGGTAATCTCTCCTACAAGGTCCAGATCTCGGAGAGAAGTGCGCAAGACCTGCAGTGGTGGTTAACAGACTGTGATTGGGTCAGAGGCAGGTCCCTCTCCCTTCCCCAACCAGATCTGGCAGTAGTGACAGATGCATCACCTCTGGGATGGGGTGGCCATCTGAGGGAGGTGGAGATCAGAGGATTCTGGTCTCCGCCGGAATATGGACTCTATATCAATTTGATGGAGCTTGAGTGATCTGACTGGCAGTGAAAGCTCCATCAAGGGAAGGTTAGTGCAGGTGTTCACGGCCAACACCCCAGTCATGTGAACTTCAGCAAACAGGGAGTGTTTGGGCTGTGGACACTTTGTCAAGAGGCCCTGTTCCTCTGGACCTGGCGGAAACAGCAGGGCATATCCCTGGTGGTTCGAGTTGGCTGAGTTAGTCTGCTATGGCATTCAGAGAACCTGGTGGGTTCTCTGAATGCCATAGCATCCTAACTCAGCCAACTATGCCTAGCAGATCATGAATGGCGTCTCGACCCAAAGGTGCCACTAGCTGTCAGCATTTGGGAGGTCCTTTGTTAGATATGTTTGCCTCTGAATGCGCAGTGTCTGCAGTTTTGCACACCGGAGTTTCCAAGGCTGCTATCACTCGGAGATGCTGTTTGTCTCAAGTGAAGGTCAGGCTTCCTGTACACCTTTCCGCTCATCCCTCTCTTGCCCACAGTTCTCAAGAATATCATTAGCAACCTGGCCCAAGTCATTCTTCTGGCTTCAGACTGGGCACAGTGTCCAGTATCCAACTCTACTGAGCATGGCCTTTGATCCTCAGATCAGGCCGCCCCCTCTGGAGGATCTTCTGTCACGGCAGCAGGGGAGGGTTTTTCACCCTGAGCGTGTCCTCTTTCTGCCTTCTTACGTGGAGATTAAATGGTGGCAGTTGACAGCTTTTGACCTTCCTCCTGAAGTTTGTAAAATTATCTTGGCAGCCAGGTGTCCCTCCACCAAGACTGTATGTGCCTGCAGTTGGAAGGAATTTGTGGCTTGGTCTGCAGAGAAACATGTTGATCCATTTTCTGCTCCCCTTTCTGAATTCTGACCCTTTATTCTTTACCTTTCCCAGCAGGGCTCTGCTCTCGTCCCTGTTAACCCCTTCGCTGCCAGGCCTTTTCCCCCTCCTGTGCCAGGCCTTTTTTGGCCTATTTGGAATAGTTCTTGCTTAGGCCCTCATACCTTTTTGTCCACATAAGCTACCCACGCCAAATTTGCGTCCTTTTTTTCCAACATCCTAGGGATTCTAGAGGTACCCAGACTTTGTGGATTCCCCTGAATAAGGCCAAGAAATTAGCCAAAATACAGTGAAAATTTGGTTTTTTTTCAAAAAATGGGAAAAAGGGGCTGCAGAAGGAAGGCTTGTGGTTTTTTTCCCCCCAAAATGGCATCAACAAAGGGTTTGCGGTGCTACGATCACCAGCTTCCCAGCTTTCAGGAACAGGCAGACTTGAATCAGAAAACCCAATTTTTCAACACAATTTTGGCATTTTACTGGGACATACCCCATTTTTACGATTTTTTGTGCTTTCCAGTCAGTGACAGAAATGGGCATGAAACCAATGCTGGATCCCAGACACCTAAACATTTCTGAAATGTAGACAAAATTCTGAATTCATCAAGGGGTAATTTGTGTAGATCCTACAAGGGTTTCCTATGGAAAATAACAACTGAAAATAAATATATATTGAAATTGAGGTGAAAAAAACAGCAATTTTTCTCTACGTTTTACTCAAACTTTTTCCTGCAATGTCAGATTTTTTAAAGCAATATACCGTTACGTCTGCTGGACTCTTCTGGTTGCGGGGGTATATAGGGCTTGTAGGTTCATCAAGAACCCTAGGTACCCAGAGCCAATAAATGAGCTGCACCCTGCAGTGGGTTTTCATTCTATACCGGGAATACATTTGCTGAAATATAAAGTGTGAAAAATAGCTATCAAGAAAACCTTTGTATTTCCAAAATGGGCACAAGATAAGGTGTTGAGGAGCAGTGGTTATTTGCACATCTCTGAATTCCGGGGTGCCCATACTAGCATGTGAATTACAGGGCATTTCTCAAATAGACTTCTTTTTTACACACACTCTTATATTTGGAAGGAAAAAATGTAGAGAAAAGACTTGGGGCAATAACACTTGTTTTGCTATTCTATGCTCCCCTAAGTCTCCCGATAAAAATGATACCTCACTTGTGTGGGTAGGCCTATCGCCTGCAACAGGAAATGCCCCAAAACACAACGTGGACACATCCCATTTTTTGACGGAAAACAGAGGTGTTTTTTGCAAAGTGCCTACCTCTAGATTTTGGCCTCTAGCTCAGCCGGCACCTAGGGAAACCTACCAAACCTGTGCATTTTTAAAAACTAGAGACCTAGGGGAATCCAAGATGGGGTGACTTGTGGGGCTCTGACCAGGTTCTGTTACCCAAAATTTGGCTAAAAAAACACATTTTCCTCACATTTCGGTGACAAAGTTCTGGAATCTGAGAAGAGCCACAAATTTCCTTCCACCCAGCGTTCCCCCCCCAAATCTCCAGATAAAAATGATACCTCACTTGTGTGGGGGGGCCAGGTGCCTGCAACAGAATATGGCCAAAAACCTGTAGAGAGAGGGGATAGCACAGCGAGTTGATAAGGACATATTCTTCTTTTATACATCTTTAGGCTGACTCTGCTTTGGGGACCCACACAAGGGAGGTGTCATTTTACTTGGGAGACTGAGGGGGAACGCTGGGGAGTAGGAATTTTGTGTTGGAGCCGTGATCGTACAAACAAAAGTCAGGAAAATATGCTTTTTTAAGCAAATTATGAGGTTTGCAGAGGAGTCTGGGTAAGAAAATGTTGGGGGATCCACGCAAGCCACACCTCCCTGGACTCCTTGGGGTGTCTAGTTTTAAAAAAATGTCTGGGTTTGGTAGGTTTCCCTAGATGAAGGCCGCACGCAGGACCCCAAACACAGGTAGTTTTGTAGTATATAATTTTGATGTGTCCACATACGTCTGATGTGCCAAACACTAAAATTGTGAAAAGAAACGCACTTAGGTTATGTGAAAAAGACCCCTCACCCGCCACCCAAGTTGGTGGCATGCTTCATCATCGGGGTCCCACCTGAGACACCTAGCGTGTCTCAAGTGTGCTGCGACGCCTGATTACAGCGAAGCAGGTTTTGTCATTTGTACCACACATACTGGATGGATTTGGCACGAGGGTGAGTGATGGTTCAGTAGATCAAATTTTATTAACAAAAGATTTCACAAAAGTGAAATGCACTGGTAATAACTGAAAGGCCAAAAAACTGAACCAGTGACTCACAGCTCGTGAGCTGTAAAGCCACGGCAAGGCACCAACCGCTTTACAGTCCATTCACACAACTTTCATACATGACATGCACAAGACCATACACGCCGCCAGCCATGGGCCCAGCACATTACAACACTCGCATCGACAGACAGCGACAGTCAAGGGCCCATCACTTTCATACGCCCACATGCCTGATACAGCAATCACACCAGCTGATGAGTGTGTGGACTGGCGTTTGGCTGGCACCGCTAGCCAAGCGCCACCCCACGCACACCGCCAGCCAAGCGCCACCCCACCCATACCGCCAGCCAAGCGCCACCCCACCCATACCGCCAGCCAAGCGCCACCCCACCCATACCGCCAGCCAAGCGCCACCCCAAGCACACCGCCAGCCAAGCGCCACCCCACCCATACCGCCAGCCAAGCGCCCCCCCATACCGCCAGCCAAGCGCCCCCCCCAAGCACACTGCCATCACTTTTGTTTTGTTTATAAACAACAATGAAACCACTAACTAATTATAAAATAAGTACAAAACTACAAACACAAAAGCTCTAACTAAATACATGACAGTAATGCCAACCATGAAACTGAACATATGAAAATATAAAATAGGCAGTTTACGCTCCCGGTATTTCCCAAACGTTTTTCCTTGTGTGGTAACTTCTAAAACAGCCGAGCACACACAGCCCAGGCTTTGAAGGGCATTCGGGCAGTACATCTGGCTCTCCCTCCGGATTGATCTCCGGGCACATACTCTACATTTCTTTGTCGGCAAGTCTTTTTTTGATCTGGAAAGTGGCGATCTTTCAATCTAGCCATTTCCTCCACCACTTATACTCTAGGAACTGTTGCCCGTTCCACCACAATAAGGCTCTCTATCACTTACTCCTGAAATTTAACAAATGTCATCCTTGACTCAGGTGAACAATCCTTGAACACAATAAAAGCATTAAAAGTTGCCAGATGAAATAAATGTAGGGCCAACTTTTTATACCACACTTAAGACTTACGAAGAGCAGTGTAAGGTTCCAACCTCTGATCTACTCTCTATCAACACCACCCATGTGCCTATTGTAGTTCAAAATGCACGCAGGTTTGCGCACTTCCGCAGCCTGACCCCAAACAGTCACAGGGGAAGTACTCTCATCATTGATGGTAGATAGCATGTACACATCTCTCCTGCCTGAAAATTTCAGAGCTAGCAGCTCATTATTCCGCAAGGCACTGCACTGTTCTCTCTCACGTTTTTTACAGACAAGCTCCCTTGGATAGCCTTTCCGGTTAGAACGGATTGTGCCTCAAGCAACAGTGTCCACTCTAAACAACTCCTTGAACAACTGCACTCCAGTGTAGAAATTATCTACGTACAAATGGTGACCTTTGTTAAACAGTCGTCTACCAAGTTCCCAAACAATTTTTTCACTAACTCCAAAAGTGGCTGGACAACCAGGAGGGTCAATACTGGAATCCCTACCAGTGTAGACCCGGAAATTATACACATATCCTGTACTGCTTTCTGACAGCATATACAATTTAATCCCATACCGTGCCCTCTTACTAGGAATGTACTGCCTAAAAACCAAACGCCCCTTGAAAAGGACCAAAGACTCGTCCACACTTATCTCTTTGCCTGGAACATAGACCTCTGAAAACCGATCTACAAAATGATCAAGGACAGGCCTAATCTTAAAAAGACGATCACAATCAGGGTGATCTCATGGCAAGGCAAAAGCATTGTCAACAAAATGCAGCATACAAAGAAGAAGCAAATAGCTATTACGTGTCATAGTTGCAGGAAATATAGCCGTTGCTATCAAGGGACTAGTAGACCAATAAGAAGCCAGTGACGGCTTCCTGATCAACCCCATCAAAAAAGTCAAACCTAAAAACTTTTTCATCTCTTCCAGATATGTGGGAACCCACTGAGTAGCTCTAGACTGAGGCTTAAGTCTGGCAGCGTTGTCCCTCAAATACTCTGCCTACAAATTAGTCTGCTGCACAATCTCTTCCAAAAATACATTGTCCATAAACAAGTGAAAGAAATGGACAGGCAAAAAGTTTTCTGTATTGAGTCTACTCCCTGGGAGACCAGTAAATGCAGGTAACTGGCTGCTTCATGTTTGGGGCAATCCAGGTGTCAGGTCTTCTAATGGGAAACCCTTCAGCCCCAGGCTGCTGCACTCTTGGCACATCAATGTCCTCCTCTCCAACAGGCCCTTCATCTGCACTGAGAGTAGCTTCCTCATCGGAAGAATACTCTCGGACAGAAAACTCACTGCCAGAATCTCTCACTTCCTCCTCTGCCTCAGATGCAGAGTCAGTCTCGTAATCATGGTCTGAAGAAGACTCAAAGAGCATGCCAACAACCTGCTGAGCTGTCACTCTGCTGCTAGCCATGATCCTCACTAACAACAAATGGATTGCCAACAACTAGCACTAAAATAAGTAATAAACAAAGTGTAGCTTTATCACAAAGAGTTATGTACTGAAAAACTATACCACTCACTTGCCTGAAAAAGCTAATCACCAGCAACAACTCTGCACAGACACAATAATCACCAATGATATCCCACTAAAAAGAAAAAAGCAAATTAGACATATGACAACACAAATATCATTGTGCTAAAATCTAAGGACAATTTCACACACAATACTGCATTTAGTACACCACCTACAAATAAGTCATTCATGCATGTCAACAATACTCCTTTGGAGTAAATTGCTTTCACTTACCTAAAACATGCAACTATGCAAACTGCAGGACAACTACTGCCAAAACCGCAAGGATCCACAGCAAAGGAAGCAAAAGCTTTGAACTAGAACAAAAAGAAGAAATAAACTGTTACAATCACAAATACATATACTTCGCCAGTTGACAAACACCCCACCACCAAGAACTTAGAAATTGTCCCTGGTGCCTAAGTGGCTTCTGCCCCTCTAGCAGGCAGATGGGCCTCCAAGGTGGGCAGAAATGCGCCCCCCCCCCCCACACACACACACACACACACACACGATCCCTGGTGCCTAAGTGGATTCTGCCCCCCTTGGGGGGAGATGGGCGTAAAGAAAATTGGCTGATCTGCCCCCAAGGAGGGCAGAAATGGCCAACAGCTCTGTGCCCACTTTTGGTGGCGACCCTTGCCAAAGGTGGGAAAACAGGGGCCACCCCCAGCACTAAACAAAAAAAAAGGGGAAACAAAAAAAACAATCCCTGCCGTATTGGTGGTTTCTGCCCTCCTTGGGGGCAGAGATGGCCAATACGAACACACAAAACACACACACACACCTCACAATCCCTGGCACCTAGTGGGTTTCAACCCCCCGCATCACCACCAGGGGGAGATCGGCCAAAAAATTGGGGAGGCAGAAATAAGAAAAAGAATTAGGCCCCAATGGGAGCGACCCTTGCCCAAGGGGTTGCTCCCTAAAATGCATGGCCAACATAATTTCCCTGGTGTCTAGTAGATTTCGGCCCCCGGCGAAATACTGAAAAAATTAGCCCCCAATGGGAGCGACCCTTGCCCAAGGGGTCGCTCCCAAATTATATACAAAAAATGATGTCCCTGGTGTAGTGGTTTTTCACCCCCCCCCCCCCCCCCTCCTCCTCCCCAGGGGCAGATTGGATGTAAAATCTCCCGATCTGCCCCCGGGGCGGGGCAGAAAAAGGAAAATAATGCCCCCCCAATGGGAGTGACCATTGCCCAAGGGGTCGCTCCCCAAATAGATGCAAAAAAAGGATATCCCTGGTGTCCAGTGGTTTTTCTGCCCCAAGGGGGGGGGCCGAAAAAGGAAAATAATGCCCCCCAATGGGAGCGACCCTTGCCCAAGGGCTCGCTCCCAAAATAGATGCAAAAAAATGATACCACTGGCGTCCAGTGGTCTTTCTGCCCCAGTGGGGGGAGGAAAATAATGCTCCCCAGTGGGAGCGACCCTTGCCCAAGGGGTTGCCCCCCAAAACTACCATAAAAAGGAAATCCCTGGTGCCTAGTGGCCTGCGATCGTGGAGCAGGAATCCACTGAAAACAGGCACAGGGGGAAAGGAAAAACCCTTTCCTCCCCCCCCCCTGCCCCTCAAAGAAGAAAGGACTCACCTTGCTGATCCTTTCTCCTGGACGCGCTGCAAGCAAATGGCTTCCAGCGCGTCCCTCGGCAATATTTGATGACGTCGGTGCGCTGTAAGGAGGGTGGGTCGGTTCCTGGGTGCAGGACGAGGTGATCTCTTCCAAGGCAGTAGGAGTTGAGGGCTATCTGTCTTCTCTTGCGGCTGCCTGACAAACCCTCCTTGTTCAAGCCTCTTATTGTACAGGAGGCTTATACAGTAGCCTCCACCAAGAAAGCGCAGTGTCCAAACTTTTGTGGTTTGGAGTTACCAAGGCAGTTCTCTGTCAGAGATGCCTTTTAGTTGACTGGAGTTTAGGACTTCTACTCACCTTCCTTCCTCTGTCTCGTGCCTAAAATTCAGAAGGTTATCTGGAATGACTGGTCCCAAGTCATTCTCATAGGTCTAGATTGGGCCAAGAACGAGTGGTTCGTCTGGCCAAGAATAGCTGTTTTGATCAGGCTGCCTCTTTGGGATAATCTTCTGCTGCACTGTACAACTTCGCTTCCATGCTTAAAGATTGACAGCTTACTGCTTTTGACCTCCGTCCCGAAGTAGTAATTATCATTCTAGCAGCCCTCAATCAGAACCATCTATGTTGACTACTGGGAGAAAATTGTTGTGTAATGTTCTTCAAGACCTTTTCAGTTGCTGCAAGCCCAGTTATCCAACGTCCTCCTTTTCTTTTCATTAGCCTAGCAAGGACTTTCTGTGACCACAGTTATTTGTTGGACTTCTAGGCATTTTTTTAAGGTTATATGATCAGCCATCTATGTCAACTGTTTCCTAAAAGGGCTGATCCGCATATTTCCACCTGAAACCTTTTTGTGATGCACCTAGTGGGATATGACTTTAGTTCTCACGTTTTTGATGTGCACTCCATTTGAGCTAGTGCACAGTTGTCATCTAAGGTTACTAACCCTAAAAACAGTTTTTTAATAGTGATTATTGCAGGAAGCTGGCTATCTTTGTAGTGTACCAAATGTAGGGGTATGCCATGGTTATAGTCCAGACCACCCTTATCGGTTTACAGAGTCGCACTTTTAATAATTCCAAGTGCTGCATTTGTGTTAGTGTGGTCGAGCAGTTTAGACTTATCCGAGGGGGTGTTGAGCATGCGTTGAACACAGAGTCAATAAATGACACACACTCTGAGATGCCAGACCAATTTCAATTAATAACACAGATTTTTATATATATTTTGACACCAAGATGAACGTTACTAGGCAAGTGCTTGAAGCATTATTGTATTTTCAAAGCAATAGCAAGAAAATACAGAACTGTCAGATTTGAGGCATGAGCTTTGAACGTGGCTATAATCTCATAGGAGAAACATACACTGCACAGGGCTATTCGAAAACGACATTCGGGAGGGGGTGGATTTCTTCTTCAGGACTCAAGGTTCTGTGGAGCCAAGATCCCACGTGCCACCAGCAGTTCAGGTTTACTTGCCCTGGTGTGTCTGAGTGCAGAGGTGCTGGTTGCTTTGCCTGTTTGAGGGTGGGGAAGGATGGGGGAGGAGTTGGGTTGGTGACAAGTCTGGCAGATCCCAACGTGAGGCTTGGGTTGTGGGGGCTTCTAGGCAAGAGGGACACAGACAGAAGTTGTGTACCCAGGCTGGGGTGCTTGGATGCCGAGGTGCTGGCTGGTTGGCCATTTGATGTTGGAGGATCCCACTGTTCTCGGTCAACCTGTAGAGGAGAGAGAAGCAAAATAGCTGGGCCACGCTGGACGTGGAGCTGGTCTGCCTTGAAGTCCCTTGAAATGAATGTGAATCTTGGTGGTGGTGGCGTCCGGCTTGGACACAAATAGGACTTGGTGAGCGTAAATGCTCCGGTAGTCAGGGTATTGGTGCAGGGGGGCTCCTGGAGGGTCTGCAGAGAGAAGGGGCTGACCTCCGAGACCCTCCAAAACCCCCTCCTGACATGCTGCTTCCCTCAGTGTGCCCGAAGGCCATCAATATGGTGTCCTGGTCAGATGTGCTCGGTGCGTGCAGATGCAGGGGGATGTCTCCTCCACCTCAAAGAAGATGCCACTTGGTTGTTGAAGTGCTGGTCAGTCTTAATCAACTTTAGGATGGTGCACAGATTTAGGACAAGTCAGGTTGGTGCAATTGTTGAGGTTACAGCAGCAAGGCAGAGTTTGGTGCCAAGTGTTGAAGTCCTCAGTTCTTGCGATGACTGTTCTTGTGTCCTCCTTGGGTACACACTAGACAAATCTGAAGTCCTCGTGTCAGGGGGACCCCTAAATACTGAATTTAGGGGAGTGTAGTAGCCAATGGGCTACTTACTCCTAGGGTGACTGCGCCCCCTAGATGAACACTTCCTGGGGAGATTGGGAATTTTCCTGACCCAGAATTCCTAGTTACTCAAAACAAGGTAGTGAAACCCTTCCTCAAGTGTTCCCTTCTGGTTGCCCACCTTAGGGGTGTGACTAGCCTAGAAGTGACACAAAAGGATGATTGACGGAATGCTGAGCATTGTCAAACGTTCACTCAAGCCACAGACCTGGGTTCAATCCATTGTTTTTTTGCTCACCACACCAGTTTGCACCCATCCATATGTAATTCAGTCTTGACCCTGCTTCTCATTGGAACAGTCCAGCCCGAACTGCCAGGCCAGGTCCTGGGACTGGTTTCGGGGTATTTCTCCCTCATTACCTAGGCTAGCTTGAATCCAGTGACAGTGAGCACGGGACCCACGTCTGGGCGTACCCTTCCCATTTAGGGCATCCATAGCAACACAAAAAGATGATGGCCGGAATGCTGAATATTGTCAAACGTTCACCCTGAGTCACAGATCTGAGTTAAACCAATTGTTTTTTTGCTAACCACACCACCCCAGTTTGGACTCTGCTGTATGCAAATCAGTTGTGACCCTGCTCCGCATGGGAGTGGTACAGCCTGCACCAGAATAAAAGCATCCTGGGACCAGTTTCAGGGTATCACCCCTCTTCAGCCAGGCTAGCTTGTATCCAGTGGCACAGTGAGAATGGAACCCTTTTCAAATGTAAGCCAGTTGTATGATGTTTGCGGGAGTGAACACAAGACCCTTCCTCTTAAATCTTCTGTCCTATGTGGTCTAAATGCTGCATTACAGTGTTTATCCTTTACTGACCTTGCTAAAGGTCTGTATTCTCGTTTGAAAATTGTAATTCTTGTATCCCATGTAGTAGGTTAATAAGCAGTACTTCTGGATTTTATTTTGTTCTTCAGTGCAACATTTAAATGTTGGCAGATGACTAATGCTCATCTCCTTTTGACTGACCTGTAGGACAGCGATGGATATACCTTGGTTTGATTCTATTTTTTGAGTCAGGTACTGTCTTGAAAAGATAAATCATCTTAACTTTTAGCATTGGCTGTCTAACTGATGTTAGATGTTTCGAAAAAGTAATTCTCATTGTCTCGCTGAGGCTGATGATTAGTCAGTTCCTCAAGTGCCTAGGCGTTTGCACTCTGCTCCAGATATCTCTTGATTAAACTGATTAGAATTATATTTGGATCTTGTGAGGAGTTCTCTCATTCACATCAGAAGGGGTTGCTGTAAAGGGCCAAATCACTTATGCTGGATATGGTAGATTTGGCATAATAGCTAATTGCAGACCGGTATTAGTACAGAGTTTGAGTGCGATCTGTTTGTATCACCATTTGGGTTGGTGCAGGAGCATCCGTTAGCAAGAGGGATATATTATTACCTCCCTTTTCTTCATTTTCATTATTGAGAGAGGCTTGACCCTCTGCATTTAGTCCTTCCGGCTGTTGTGTTTTTATTTATTTTTTATTAAAACTATTTGTAGTTTGTTTAATTTTTTTGTCTCCCACCTGTACCGCCTCTTTACTGCCACGCTGATTTGACGAGTCATTAAATTAGCGACCAGCACTTGAACGGAGGTGAACTACAGATTTCTCGATTATGGGTGCTTTTGAGCATAAAGGGGGTCATTCTGACCCTGGCGGTCATGGACCGCCAGGGCCAACGACCGCGGAAGCACCGCCAACAGGCTGGCGGTGCTTCCATGGGCATTCTGTCCGCGGCGGTACAGCCGCGGTCAGAAACGGGAAACCGGCGGTGTCCCGCCAGTTTCCCGCTGCCCCAGGGAATCCTCCACGGCGGCGCTGCAAGCAGCGCCGCCATGGGGATTCCGACCCCCTTCCCGCCAGCCTGGTTCTGGCGGTTTTCACCGCCAGAACCTGGCTGGCGGGAACGGGTGTCTGGGGGCCCCTGCAGTGCCCATGCCATTGGCATGGGCACTTGCAGGGGCCCCCTAACAGGGCCCCACATAGATTTTTAGTGTCTGCGTGGCAGACACTGAAAATCGCGACGGGTGCAACTGCACCCGTCGCACCCCTTCCACTCCGCCGGCTCCATTTGGAGCCGGCATCCTCGTGGAAGGGGGTTTCCCGCTGGGCGGGCGGGCGGGCGGGCGGCCTTCTGGCGGTCGCCCGCCAGCCCAGCGGGAAACTCAGAATGACTGCTGCGGTCATTTGACCGCGGTGCGGTCATTCGGCGGCTCCCGCCAGGCGTGCGGTTACCGCCGCCGGCGGGAGTCAGAATGACCCCCAAAGTGTTTAACTTCATTAGAACAAAGCCAGTTTTTAGTTATCATTTCATCAATGTTTATAGCTCGTAAAAGGAAGAATCATCTGGAGTGAGCAGCAAGAGAACAAGGTGTTTACCCTGTACTCAGTCATCTCTTGGAAAATCTAGTGCACCGGATCCTGCTCCTTCTTCCCTCCCTATCCCACCTCCCCCCCCTTAAAAAAAAAAAAAAAAAAAAATAATAAGATGGAAATCTCAACCGCTGATTCACGTTGGTCTTTCACAAATGAGATGGTCCTTAACACGCTGTTCAGCAGGCTCCCACCTTCACTCTGTGAAGGAGTTCTCTCTGGCTTTTTCTGCCGCCCCCTCCTGCACTCAACAAACCGACACCCATTTGTCCCCCCCCCCCCCCCCTTCAAAACACTCAACTAATTTACTGGGAGCTTTGGGTCTGGCTCCTGTTCATATCCTGCTTTGTAATTCAGGGTGTGGTACACAGCGTAATTGTAATCCATCAATCAAATACATTCCCACCACCTACGCCTCCCATAAAACTGGAAAACCTCCTTAAATTCTGGTTTGCTAGATGTGCAGTGGTCCTGCGCTGGCTACTACCTTCTTAGTCAGCAATTCACCGGACTGATAAGTCATACATCTACGAACTTGAGCTCGTAGGGAGACTAATTTACATCCTATGTTCACAGTATTCATGGATCATATCTTAAATATTCTTTGTTGTCTTTTATTGAGAACTATATACAAAGAATAATCTCTAACCGACTCCTAAGCCTTGCAATTCATGAAATTTCTTACATCCATACACATGCAATCTTACATAAACTATTATATTTTTCATTTTCTAGTCCATATCTCAATTCATTCAAAACCAGAGACCTTATATCAAATACAGCCTCAGCAACTAGAGTTTTCTTAAAACAAACTGCTTCTTCAGGGCTCACAAGTTAGCTTAAATCATTCCCTTATTTGATGCTATTAATCGAACAAACTCCGTCCTGTTTCATTTTACAACCTCCTGAATTCCTTATGAAGAAGTGGTTTGTTTTCCACAACGAATGTTCGATCAAGTGTTGTATCATTAACTGATTAATGAAGCATTCATCAGGATCTCATTAGCAACATTTGCAGTTGGGTGTCAACAATTGGGACAGTTAGTGATACTATAAACGGATCTGAGCAGACTCACAAATTACAACGTGGATCTAATGATGGACTTGCATGCTGTGTATATTCCACTGCCTAGTGGTTGGGTTGGAAATTGCACTTGCTTTTGCTCAAGGTTTTTCTTTGTTACAATCAACAAGACCCTATTATAAAATTGTGTGATTCTTGACATTTCACCATCAAAGAAAACAAGTGGAAGAGGCGCACTTTGGGGTCAGACATTTCACCGCAGTCTGTTTTTTTGTAATCTGCGTTGGTTAAAATCATATGAGATTGTTTAATGTTGATCGTTTTGAGGTTCTTACAATTGAAGCAGGCGTACCATCTGGGACATAGTCCGTTGTCCTGGTTGGTGCTGCGTTTTTTTGAGATTCAAAACATTTTGTTACCGGTGTTTGCTATTGTATTGCAACAGAATCAAATGCCCATCTTGTAGGATATTCAAAGCCAAGTTCTCATGCATTTGGGTCTTTAATAAGGTCACAAGCTAGATTTGGTCTAGTTTGTTCCTGACAGTCCCGGTATTTGTGAGCATAGCGGTAAACATTAACATACTCCTTAGCAAGCAATGCTATTGAGTAGCACATCTAATTGAAAACCGCATAAAAGTTAAATTATGAGGTGGGTGAGTATGCCAAAGGCTCTACCTACAGGCCACCCTATCTTGTGTGAGGGAGCACCATCAGAGCTTTGTTATAATCAGATACATGCTTATTTTCTTTTCAGTTCTAAAACACTTTTCCCTGGGAGTCCCTTTCTGTATTCTGTTGCAACTCCTCTTTCTAGAGGAATATTGTTTAGGGTTATCTTGGTCACAGAACTTACCTCAGTGACTTAGTCTTGGAGTGAAAAGATGGCTGCTTTCAGGCTCATGATTCCTGTGCCAGAAAACCCTGTATGCTGCTGAGCCTCCACTTAGCATGTTTTTACTACTAATACAGTCAGCTCAACAGACTTTCCAGCCTGTGGAGAACTCCACACTAAATCCTCTCAACAACTAAAGGTAACAAAACAGATGTTGGTTCTTTTCTAAGAGAAAATGCAGGCGGTGTGCTTTCAAGTGGACTGGTATCAGCACTTTTGCTTTCTTGGCACTTCTCCTCAGTCACCGGGTAGCATAGCTCATAGAGAACCAAGCGGATGGATTTGATGCTCAAAGCATGGCCCAGTTAGTTCTGGTTTATGTATCTCCTCCATTTGTCGGCCAGTATTGCACAATCATCCTGATCTTCTGTCCAGGCCAGAGGGCTGACATCACTCAGATTGACAGCTTGACTTCTGACCACCTGGAATTGGTCCACTTAAACTTCCTTGAGCACTGAAGGAACATTTTGGCTCAGGCTTCATCTTCCACCACAATAGAGACATACAAGTAATAAAAAGGGAGATGTTGAGTGTGTGCTGCTCCCAGCAGGACTTTTGCCTATTCTCATTGCAAGCTGGTCAGCTTATGCCACATATTGATTTCTAAATTCTGGTCTGCGGTATAGCTTGGTGAGGGTTACCTTTCTGCTATCTGTTTCATCCAAAATGTGGATTCCACAGTGCAACATCTAAGGACTTGCACTTTAAAAGTTTACATTTTGCACCCACCACCAGTACACTGGGAGTTTAGTACCATTCTTTTGTAGATAATAAAGCTTACATGTGCCTTTTCATAGGGCTGACATTAAAAATGTATCACCACAGAACCATTAATGCATTTCTACAAAGTTGTTCTGCGTACTAACCCTAGGTTTATTCCAGGGGTCTTGATGGAATTGTATATCAACAAGCATATGTCTTCTGTCCAAACTGAGTCACCTCAACTAAGAGATCATGCACTTACTAGCTATTCAGCTTTGCCTATAAACACGAAGAGGATAAAGACACCTAGGGATTCAAACCACCTATTCACTTGCCTTAGTGCATTGGAAAAGGGTGCTTTCACTCCAAGCAGGGCATCACCACATTAAACTTTAAGTATAATGGGTTGCTGTTCTGAAGCAAACTGTGTTCTAAGCGGTACAGCCAAGTACATTACACGAGAAGTGCTTTTGCCTTAGCCGCACACTACACAAGACTGTGCTTAACAGACATCAGGGTACCCACGTAGGCAAATCAGCACTGTTACAAAGAACTACATACTGGGCACAAATGTGATGAGCGAATCAGCATTTGGACCTACATAACATATTTCAATAAGTTGTGCCTCTTTTCCTACTATCCTGTAACTTTCTTTTACTTGCTATTCCAATTTAAACATTAATTTTTAAAATGTCCAATTCTGTAGAAGACATTAACAGTAAGTACTGTTTTCCAGAATTATTCCAGAGATTTAGACACATACCTCCCTTCTACCCTTTGCTTTGAAATCAGAGTTAGGGTTGCCAGTAGTGGGGTTGAATCACTCAGCTCATTCACCATGGTTGAATTTTAGGCTCTCTTCAGTGAAGTGAATGGGGTACTAAATGAACACTATTGTTTGCCTATGGGCTTGTTTAATTCTGTGTTTAAAGCTACCAAGACTCAGATCTCATGTGGGGGAATGATTCAGTAATGTGATTATGAAAGATACTAGATACCAATACAAAAGGACTAGGATTATATTTAAGATTATACTTGAGTTGCATAGAGAAATGATAGGCTCTCTGGGCTTTTAAAATGAAGGTTGAAGTTTCAGCTCAAACAGAACAGTGGAAGAAGCAACTGTGAACCAATAAAGTGCCCTAAAATATGTCCGATATCCTACCAAACAAGGCATCTGAAATTGGAGTCTTGTAAAATGAAATGACTAAAAAAGCACTTTCAGATTGAAAGTCTCCAGAAAGCACACTGATGATACATTTGGTGGAGGTCACCGTCTTGAAACAGAGTAAATACTCAGGATCTCTTGAGAGCACACCATCTTCAGAATAAGCAACAAAATCTAAAGACACCTTGCCTCAGTGAGAGGCAGACATTCCACCTCTGAAGAAGTGATGCCAGTTTCAGTTAAAAAAGGTTTAACATGAAGACACACAAGACATTAGTACTCCTAAAAAGTCGCTAGAAACTTTTCAGTCAGTATTCAAGTCATCAGCACCTAAGAAAATTGTGATTTATCGTGAATAGTGATGCCAAAATGAACATATTTTCAGATGTGGAAGATAATAGTTGAGGTTGCTCAAGATTATGAGGCAAAGGCAGAAGTCAGTGAGTATTCAAGTTAAAGCACTGAAGAGGTGACTACAAAATAATAGGAGGAAAAGACTGATTTCCTTGCGCAGGAGTTGAAACCACTGCATTCACCAGGTAGTTATCTAGTATACTGTGATAGTAACCTCACCTTTAGAAGAACCAAAAGTATCCATGTTAGAAACCTCCCACCCGCCCCCCCCCAAAAAAACGCATTTTGATCCCACCAATCCTTCCAACTACCAGCCAGTATCCATATTGCCAGCCAGGTTCGGCTTTAGGGCGGTGCGAGTGGTGTGGCTGCACTGGGTGCTGACCTGGATTTGGCAGCCCTGACCTCAGGGGGGCGCTGTGTTTAGCAATGACTTTCTAAACTTGCGATTTAAAAGCTCCTGCTGAAAAAAGCCTTCAAGAAACAGTTAAAATGTTAAGATACCACTCGTAACTAAAGGTTCGATGGCATATGTTGCTGCAGATACACATGTTTAGCACAGTCCGCTGCCTGGTGTTGGGCTCGGAGTATTACAAGTTGTTTTTCTTCGAAGAAGTCTTTTTTGGTCACGGGACCGAAGGACTCCTCCCTCTTCGGCTCCATTGCGCATGGGCGTCGACTCCATCTTAGATTGTTTTTTTCCGCTGTCGGGTTCGGACGTATTCCTTTTCGCTCCGTGTTTCGGTTCGGAAAGTTAGTCAGAATCTCGGAAAAAAGCGTCGGTATTGTTCCGTTCGGTATCGGGATAGTTAGGTACATCGACACCGATCATCGGAAGACTTTGGGGTAGATTCGATTCCCCCATCGGGGCCTGGTCGGCCCGACCGCGTGCGACATCGAAGCCGATGGAAGGGACCCCGTTTCGTTTCTGCCCAAAATGTCACAGTAAGTATCCTTATACAGATCAGCACTTGGTCTGTAACTTGTGCTTGTCCCCCGAGCACAAGGAGGATACCTGTGAGGCCTGTCGAGCCTTCCGGTCCAGAAAAACACTCCGGGACCGAAGAGCCAGGCGTCTACAAATGGCGTCCACGCCAACAAAACAACGTTTCGACGACGAAGAGGAAACTTTCTCGGTTCCGGAATCAGAATCCGGAGACTCCGACGTCGAACAACAGCAACAAACAGTGAGTAAGACGTCGAAAATTAAAACCATCGAGAAGACAAAAGCCCAGGGGACGCCACTGCCAACAGGCCATGGCTCGACCCATAAGACCGGCGACCCGTCGAAGGCGCCGAAAAAGGGCACGCCCATAGCGAAGACACCCGACTCCGGTCGAGGGACCGCCATGGAGCAACCTCGGAGCCGAGATAGCGGCTCCGAGAGGCAAAAACAAGATGCCGGCACCGAAAAACCTCGGCACCGAGACACACTGCCGAAATCCACAAAAATTCTGTCGGTGCCGAAGCCGAAAAAAGATTCTCTCTCGGCGCCGAAAAGTTCCACACCTTCATCCTACACAGAGGAACAAGGAATAAGTGGCCAGATGCACAGATTTGGACAAGAGCTCCAAAGTGTAGAATCAGACTACACACAAAAGAGACTGTACATCCAGCAAGACACAGGGAAGATATCAACCCTTCCCCCAATAATAAGGAAAAGAAGGATCGGACTTCTTAAGGATGACGCACAACCACAAGCCAAAGTGGTTAAAAAAGTCACGCCTCCGCCCTCTCCACCACAACAGGCATCGCCGGCACAAACACCGCCACAAATGCACTCACCAGCGCAAACTACCATAAGTCAAGATAATCAGGATCAAGACGCTTGGGACCTATATGACACCCCAGTGCCGGACAATGATCCCGATTCATACCCCACAAAGCCGTCACCGCCAGAGGACAGTACCTCATACTCGCAACTGGTGGCTAGGGCTGCAGAATTCCACAATGTCCAACTGCATTCCGATCCTATAGAGGATGATTTTTTATTTAACACCCTCTCGGCTACACATAGCCAATATCAATGTCTCCCAATGCTACCAGGGATGTTACGGCACGCAAAACAAATTTTTGAAGAGCCCGTAAAATCAAGAGCCATCACCCCAAGGGTGGATAAGAAATACAAACCACCACCCACAGACCCAGTGTTTATTACTTCGCAGTTACCACCTGACTCCGTAGTAGTAGGGGCAGCTCGCAAGAGAGCAAATTCCCATACATCTGGCGACGCCCCACCTCCGGACAAAGAAAGCAGAAAATTTGATGCGGCAGGAAAAAGAGTAGCATCACAGGCAGCCAACCAGTGGCGCATCGCAAATTCTCAAGCGCTGCTGGCCAGATATGACCGCGCACACTGGGATGAGATGCAACTTCTTGTAGACCATCTTCCCCAGGAATACCAAAAAAGGGCGCAGCAAATAGTTGAAGAGGGACAAACAATCAAATCCGCTCTTCACTGGACGCAGCCGATACTGCAGCGAGAACAGTCAACACTGCTGTCACCATAAGGAGACACGCTTGGCTCCGCACTTCAGGCTTCAAACCTGAAATCCAGCAGGCTGTCCTTAATATGCCCTTCAACGAAAAACAACTTTTTGGCCCTGAAGTGGACACAGCCATTGAAAAACTTAAAAAGGACACAGACACGGCCAAAGCCATGGGCGCACTCTACTCCCCGCAGAGCAGAGGCTCTTTTAGAAAAACTCCATTTAGAGGGGGGTTTCGTGGCCAACCCACAGACACCACCAGCCAACAAACAAGAACCACACCATATCAGGGTTCATTCCAAAGGGGAGGTTTCAGGGGATATAGAGGGGGTCAATTCCCAAGGAGTAGGGGAAGATTCCAGACTCCAAAAACACCTCCACCTAAACAGTGACTTTCAAGTCACACAACCCCTTCACTCAACACCAGTGGGGGGAAGACTAAGCCAATTCTACCAATCTTGGCAGCAGATTACAACAGACAATTGGGTATTAGCAATAATCCAACATGGCTATTGCATAGAATTCCACAAATTCCCACCAAACATCCCTCCAAAAACACGCAAAATGTCACCACAACATTTAGAACTTTTAGGACTAGAAGTTCAAGCACTACTGCAAAAGGATGCAATAGAGTTAGTACCAGTACAACAAAAAAACACAGGAGTTTACTCCCTGTACTTTCTAATTCCAAAAAAAGACAAAACATTAAGACCAATATTAGATCTCAGGACACTAAATACCTACATCATATCGGACCACTTTCACATGGTCACACTACAAGACATCATCCCACTGCTCAAACAGCAAGATTACATGACCACATTAGACCTAAAAGATGCGTACTTTCATATACCGATACACCCTTCTCACAGAAAGTACCTAAGGTTCGTATTCAAAGGAATACATTACCAATTCAAGGTGTTGCCATTCGGAATAACAACTGCACCAAGAGTATTCACAAAATGTCTAGCAGTAGTAGCAGCACATATCAGGAGACAACAGATACATGTGTTTCCTTACCTAGACGATTGGCTAATCAAGACCAACACAGTAAAAAAGTGCACAAACGACACCACATATGTCATACAAACCCTTCACAAACTGGGTTTCTCCATCAACTATACAAAGTCACACCTCGAACCGTGTCAGACACAACAATATCTAGGGGCAACCATCAACACATCAAAAGGAATTGCCACTCCAAGTCCACAAAGAGTGCAAGCATTCCACAAGGTAATAAGTGCTATGTTTCCAAACCAAAAGATACAAGCAAAATTTGTGCTAAAACTTCTAGGCATGATGTCATCATGCATAGCCATTGTCCCAAACGCAAGACTACACATGCGACCCTTACAACAGTGCCTAGCATCACAATGGTCACAGGCACAGGGTCAACTTCAAGATCTGGTGTTGGTAGACCGCCAAACATACCTCTCGCTTCTATGGTGGAACAGCAACAATTTAAACAAAGGGCGGACATTTCAGGACCCAGTGCCTCAATACGTTATAACAACAGATGCTTCCATGACAGGGTGGGGAGCACACCTCAATCACCACAGCATTCAAGGACAATGGGATGTACACCAAACAAAATTTCATATAAATTACCTAGAACTGTTAGCAGTATTTCTAGCGTTAAAAGCCTTTCAACCCATAATAACACACAAATACATTCTTGTCAAAACAGACAACATGACAACAATGTATTATTTAAACAAACAAGGAGGAACACACTAAACACAATTGTGTCTCCTAACACAAAAAATATGGCAGTGGGCGATTCACAACCACATTCGCCTAATAGCACAATTTATTCCAGGGATCCAAAACCAACTAGCAGACAACCTTTCGCGAGACCACCAACAAGTCCACGAATGGGAAATTCACCCCCAAGTTCTGAACAAGTACTTTCAAATTTGGGGAACACCCCAGATAGATTTGTTCGCAACAAAAGAAAACGCAAAATGCCAAAACTTCGCATCCAGGTACCCACACCGCGAATCACAAGGCAATGCTCTATGGATGAGTTGGTCAGGGATATTTGCATACGCTTTTCCCCCTCTCCCTCTCCTTCCATATCTAGTAAACAAATTGAGTCAAAACCAACTCAAACTCATACTGATAGCACCCACATGGGCAAGACAACCTTGGTATACAACTCTACTAGACCTTTCACTAGTACCGCATGTCAAACTACCCAACAGACCAGATCTGTTAACACAACACAAACAACAGATCAGGCATCCAAACCCAGCATCATTGAATCTAGCAATTTGGCTCCTGAAATCCTAGAATTCGGACACTTAGACCTCACACAAGAATGTATGGAGGTCATAAAACAGGCTAGAAAAGCTTCCACTAGACACTGCTATGCATCTAAGTGGAAAAGATTTGTTTGCTACTGCCATACCAATCAAATCCAACCATTGCATGCCTCTACGAAGGACATAGTGGGATACTTACTACATTTGCAAAAAGCGAATCTCGCTTTTTCATCTATAAAAATACACCTCGCAGCAATATCTGCTTACCTACAAACTACTCATTCATCGTCTCTATTTAGAATACCAGTTATTAAAGCATTCATGGAAGGGCTAAAAAGAATTATACCACCAAGAACACCACCAGTTCCTTCATGGAACCCTAACATCGTCTTCACAAGACTCATGGGTCCACCTTTCGAACCCATGCATTCCTGTGAAATGCAATATCTAACGTGGAAAGTCGCATTTCTCATTGCAATCACATCCCTCAGAAGAGTAAGTGAAATACAGGCATTTACCATACAAGAACCATTTATTCAAATACACAAAAATAAAATAGTTCTAAGAACAAATCCAAAATTTCTACCAAAAGTAATCTCACCATTCCATTTAAATCAAACAGTAGAATTGCCAGTGTTCTTCCCACAACCAGATTCCGTGGCTGAAAGGGCACTACATACATTAGACATCAAAAGAGCACTAATGTACTACATTGACAGAACAAAGCTAATCAGGAAAACAAAACAACTGTTCATAGCTTTTCAAAAACCACACATAGGAAATCCAATCTCTAAACAAGGCATTGCTAGATGGATAGTCAGATGTATTCAAACATGCTATCTTAAAGCCAAGAGAGAATTGCCTATTACACCAAAGGCACATTCAACCAGAAAGAAAGGTGCTACAATGGCCTTTCTAGGAAACATTCCTATGAGCGAAATATGTAAGGCTGCAACCTGGTCTACGCCTCATACATTTACTAAACACTACTGTGTAGACGTACTAAATGCACAACAAGCTACAGTGGGCCAAGCTGTACTAAGAACATTATTCCAAACTACTTCAACTCCTACAGGCTAAACCACCGCTTTTAGGGGAGGTAACTGCTTTATAGTCTATGCTAAACATGTGTATCTGCAGCAACATATGCCATCGAACTGAAAATGTCACTTACCCAGTGTACATCTGTTCGTGGCATTAGTCGCTGCAGATTCACATGTGCCCTCCCGCCTCCCCGGGAAGCCTGTAGCCGTTTAGAAGTAGATCTTAAATCTTAAACATTTGTACATTTGTAAATAATTATTATAAACTTTTTATGTACATACGTATTCACTCCATTGCATGGGCACTATTTATAGCAAACAACTCCATCCTCACCCTCTGCGGGGAAAACAATCTAAGATGGAGTCGACGCCCATGCGCAATGGAGCCGAAGAGGGAGGAGTCCTTCGGTCCCGTGACCAAAAAAGACTTCTTCGAAGAAAAACAACTTGTAATACTCCGAGCCCAACACCAGGCAGCGGACTGTGCTAAACATGTGAATCTGCAGCGACTAATGCCACGAACAGATGTACACTGGGTAAGTGAAATTTTCATTCCTGCTAGGGAAAGAGACAGAAGTTTTGGTTAGCGGCAGCTTTGATTCGCCATAAACTAGCGGAAATGGTTAATATGCCTGCTGCAAAGAACAGAGCTCCATTTTATGTGAATAGCTGAGAGGATTAGTAAAGCCAGCTATTCCAAGCACTTTAAAACAAATTAAATGTATGTGAAAGGGGGGCTATGGAGAAATGAGGGCACTTTTGCCAGGTGGTAGTGAGTGAATTTGGGGAGGTAGTGGTGGGCGCCAAAAAAGACTGTCGCACAGGGCGCCATCAGCGCTAAAGACGGACCTGTTGCCAGCTAACTAGTTGAATGGGTCACCTGATAAGAATGTGCACAACTTTTTAGTCTATTTCAAACACAGGTCTCTTAAAAAGTTTTTGCAAGATACATTATGGAACATTAGGTATTTATTTCTGCTTGCAAAAATGGAGTATCCATAGTCTGAGAAGAATGGAGAACAAACTTAACTTTATTTTCTGTGAGAAAAGTTCACAAGAGATGAGTCGTCCGCTCTTCACCATAACATGCTGTTTGTGAGAAAAATAACACCCTGCTAAAGAAACACTTGACACATCACCTGTTAGTCTAAAAATCTCTGATTCTTAAATTATCTTAACCTTTTTCGACAAATCTAATCTCATATATAGCAAATGCTGAAAATAAGAAATAAGAAAAGGAAAAAAGTAGTTCAGGGAAGAGCTGGACGTCATAAACAAGAAATAGCACCATAGTCCTCGAGAAAGTGTCCTTTAGTAAACTTAGGTATGAGGGCTACTACCACCTCCATGTACCCCAGTATCCCGGGCAACTGTTAGGTGAATAGATTAACTGCATTACATGGTTGCTGAGTGTGAATGGGCTTGCATTTTTGTGAGACTTCTAAGATTATTCTAAAATCAGTGCTAGCCTCCTACAATTACGGAACTAGACTGTCCTTTAGAAGTAGCACTTCTCCACTATTTAGGACCGATCTGCTGAAAATAGTTTGGCACCATTTCATGAAATCTAAACTTAATCTAATGAGCCCTATGATCTCGAGCTTCTGAATGTAGTCAGAGTAAAATTACTTACAGTGGTCACTAATACATACCAAGAAACACCCTGTTTTCTTTAGACATCAGAGCTTACTTTCACATTCCAATGAAGCTGAAACCCAGATAATAATTTGTACTATCTAGGGAATGTTAGAACTGAGAAGGGCCTATCAGTCTGAAATCTGTGTGCTTATGGTGAAGACTCGAATCCATTTCTAGCATTATCTAGTTCAAAGGATAATATCGACACGTTTAAGATGCAGCAAACATTCCCTATAGATCATCATGCACATTTTTTGTGGCTTGTGACCATCACAAATTCCAGTTATTATCTATAGTAGATTCTTCTGAGTTTGATTGAAGTAGTTATTCCACTGAGCTCGGTTGCCTTTTTCACAAATGCTTTATTTCTCACAACATAATGTTAACTCAAATGTCTATATGTGGTATTTGTATAGTGTGAACCTAGCTGAAAGGCAGTGGAGCACTGTAGAGGGCCAAAGGCAAATATACTGCCAATGGTTGATTGAAGGATAAAAGGGGGTCTGAGTGTGGAAGAGGATTATTATTCGTGATGGAGTGTTCTTGAAGGAGGTCCATCTTCAGCTATTTCCTAAACTCCACCAGAATTGGTAAGGTGCTGGTGGACATAGGGATATTATTATTAGAGATCTTGAGTGCATAAATGTAGGTGACCTTTTTCCTTTCTTGTTTACATTTTTTTGCTTTTCATTTCCTGTCCGATGGAAGCATCTGGTGTGTTGACAGTCACTGGAGTTGGTAAACTTCTCAGCCAGATAGGCGAGGTGTTCTTTGTAGTGACTTAGTAAATAATACAGCTGGTTCTAAGGGTGATACGGGCTGGCAAGGACTTTGCTCAGGGTAATTGTGATGTTTTCGTATTTTCTCCAGCTCTTTATGAGTCAATTTAAGACATTTGGGATAGCCTCAAGGAGCCACTGGGGTCTGGGAGGCCGTGGAGCAGGGCATTGTCATATTGTGTTGCTTTCAGAATCCTAGATTATTCCGTGTGGAGACACCGATTTTCATTATTCCTTATATGCTCCAGTACCTGGTTTGAATTGGCACATAGTGGAAACAAGACAAAGAAGAGTGGGAGCAGGGAGGGGAGAAATACTTTATACCTTTCTATTTACAATATAACATTGCTGGCCTTATAACCTATGTGTCTTTGTACTTTGTTCGACTTGATTTTGTATGTGCTTCAACCAACCACAGGCACAATTTTATGGCAAGTGTTGGTAATATGGAGTTCGATGGCATATGTCGCTGCAGATACACATGTTTGGCACAGTCCGCTGCCTGGTGTTGGGCTCGGAGTATTACAAGTTGTTTTTCTTCGAAGAAGTCTTTTTGGTCATGGGACCGAAGGACTCCTCCCTCTTTGGCTCCATTGCGCATGGGCGTCGACTCCATCTTAGATTGTTTTTTTCCGCTGTCGGGTTCGGACGTATTCCTTTTCGCTCCGTGTTTCGGTTCGGAAAGTTAGTCAGAATCTCGGAAGAAAGCGTCGGTATTGTTCCGTTCGGTATCGGGATAGTTAGGTACATCGACACCGATCATCGGAAGACTTTGGGGCAGTTTCGATCCCCCATCGGGGCCTGGTCGGCCCGACCGCGTGCGACATCGAAGCCGATGGAACGGACCCCGTTTCGTTTCTGCCCAAAATGTCACAGTAAGTATCCTTATACAGATCAGCACTTGGTCTGTAACTTGTGCTTGTCCCCCGAGCACAAGGAGGATACCTGTGAAGCCTGTCGAGCCTTCCGGTCCAGAAAAACACTCCGGGACCGAAGAGCCAGGCGTCACCAAATGGCGTCCACGTCGACAAAACAACGTTTCGACGACGAAGAGGAAACATTCTCGGTTCCGGAATCAGAATCCGGAGACTCCGACGTCGAACAACAGCAACAAACTGTGAGTAAGACGTCGAAAAGTAAATCCATCGACAAACCGAAAGCCCAGGGGACGCCACTGCCAACAGGCCATGGCTCGACCCATAAATCAGGCGACCCGTCGAAGGGGCCGAAAAAGGGCACGCCCATAGCTAAGACACCCGACTCCGGTCGAGGGACCGCCATGGAGCAACCTCGGAGCCGAGAAAGCGGCTCCGAGAGACAAAAACAAGATACCAGCACCGAAAAACATCGGCACCGAGAATCCATGCCGAAAGGAACAAAAATTCTGTCGGTGCCGAAACCGAAAAAAGATTCTCTCTCGGCGCCGAAAAATACCACACCTTCATCCTACTCAGAGGAACAAGGACTAAGTGGCCAAATGCACAAATTTGGACAAGAGCTCCAAAGTGTAGAATCGGACTACACACAAAAGAGACTTTGCATCCAGCAAGATACAGGGAAGATATCAACCCTTCCCCCAATCATGAGGAAAAGAAGGATCGGACTTCCAAAGGATGACACACAACCACAAGCCAAAGTGGTTAAAAAAGTCACGCCTCCGCCCTCTCCTCCACAGGCATCGCCGGCACAAACACCGCCACAAATGCACTCACCAGCGCAAACTACCATAAGTCATGACGATCAGGATCAAGACGCCTGGGACCTGTATGACACCCCAGTGCCGGACAATGATCCCGAGTCATACCCCACAAAGCCGTCACCGCCAGAGGACAGTACCTCATACTCGCAACTGGTGGCTAGGGCTGCAGACTTCCACAATGTCCAACTGCATTCCGATCCTATAGAGGATGATTTCTTATTTAACACCCTCTCGGCTACACATAGCCAATATCAATGTCTCCCAATGCTACCAGGGATGTTACGGCACGCGAAACAAATTTTTGAGGAGCCCGTAAAATCAAGAGCCATCACCCCAAGGGTGGATAAGAAATACAAACCACCACCCACAGACCCAGTGTTTATTACTTCGCAGTTACCACCCGACTCTGTGGTAGTAGGGGCAGCTCGCAAAAGAGCAAATTCACATACATCTGGCGACGCCCCACCTCCGGACAAAGAAAGCCGAAAATTTGACGCGGCAGGGAAAAGAGTGGCGTCACAGGCAGCCAACCAGTGGCGCATCGCAAATTCACAAGCGCTGCTGGCCAGATATGACCGCGCACACTGGGACGAGATGCAACTTCTCGTAGACCATCTTCCCCAGGAATACCAAAAAAGGGCGCAGCAAATAGTGGAAGAGGGACAAACGATCTCAAACAATCAAATCCGCTCTTCACTAGACGCAGCCGATACTGCAGCAAGAACAGTCAACACTGCTGTCACCATAAGGAGACACGCTTGGCTACGCACTTCAGGCTTCAAACCTGAAATCCAGCAGGCTGTCCTTAATATGCCCTTCAACGAGAAACAACTGTTTGGCTCGGAAGTGGATACAGCCATTGAAAAACTTAAAAAGGACACAGACACGGCCAAAGCCATGGGCGCACTCTACTCCCCGCAGAGCAGAGGCTCTTTCAGAAAAACTCCATTTAGAGGGGGGTTTCGTGGCCAACCCACAGACACCACCAGCCAACAATCAAGAACCACACCATATCAGGGTTCCTTCCAAAGGGGTGGTTTCAGGGGATATCGGGGGGGTCAATTCCCAAGGAGTAGGGGAAGATTCCAGACTCCAAAAACACCTCCACCTAAACAGTGACTTTCAAGTCACGCAACCCCTTCACTCAACACCAGTGGGGGGAAGACTAAGCCAATTCTACCAATCTTGGCAACAGATTACAACAGACAATTGGGTATTAGCAATAATCCAACATGGCTATTGCATAGAATTCCACAGCTTCCCACCAAACATCCCCCCCAAAACACGCAAAATGTCACAACATCATTTAGAACTTTTAGGACTAGAAGTTCAAGCACTACTGCAAAAGGATGCAATAGAATTAGTACCAGTACAACAAAAAAACACAGGAGTTTACTCCCTGTACTTTCTAATCCCAAAAAGAGACGAAACATTGAGACCAATATTAGATCTCAGGACACTAAATACCTACATCATATCGGACCATTTTCACATGGTCACACTACAAGACATCATTCCACTGCTCAAACAGCAAGATTACATGACCACATTAGACCTAAAGGATGCGTACTTTCATATACCAATACACCCTTCTCACAGAAAGTACCTACGGTTCGTATTCAAAGGAATACATTACCAATTCAAGGTGTTGCCATTCGGAATAACAACTGCACCAAGAGTGTTCACAAAATGTCTAGCAGTAGTAGCAGCACACATCAGGAGACAACAGATACATGTGTTCCCTTACCTAGACGACTGGCTAATCAAAACCAACACAGTAAAAAAATGCGCAAACGACACCACCTTTGTCATACAAACCCTTCACAAACTGGGGTTTTCCATCAACTGCACAAAATCACACCTAGAACCGTGTCAAACACAACAATATCTAGGAGCAACCATCAACACATCAAAAGGAATTGCCACTCCAAGTCCACAAAGAGTGCAGGCATTCCACAAGCTAATAAGTGCTATGTTTCCAAACCAAAAGATACAAGCAAAATTTGCGCTAAAACGTCTAGGCATGATGTCATCATGCATAGCCATTGTCCCAAACGCAAGACTACACATGCGACCCTTACAACAGTGTCTAGCATCACAATGGTCACAGGCACAGGGTCAACTTCAAAATCTGGTGTTGGTAGACCGCCAAACATACCTCTCGCTTCTATGGTGGAACAGCAAAATTTAAACAAAGGGCGGACGTTTCAGGACCCAGTGCCTCAATACGTTATAACAACAGATGCTTCCATGACAGGGTGGGGAGCACACCTCAATCACCACAGCATTCAAGGACAATGGGATATACACGAAACAAAACTTCATATCAATTACCTAGAACTGTTGGCAGTATTTCTAGCGTTAAAAGCCTTCCAACCCATAATAACACACAAATACATTCTTGTCAAAACAGACAACATGACAACAATGTACTATCTAAACAAACAAGGAGGAACACACTCAACACAATTGTGCCTCCTAACACAAAAAATTTGGCAGTGGGCGATTCACAACAACATTCGCCTAATAGCACAATTTATTCCAGGAATACAAAACCAACTAGCAGACAACCTTTCGCGAGA
Organism: Pleurodeles waltl; assembly: GCF_031143425.1. Taxonomy (NCBI): domain Eukaryota; kingdom Metazoa; phylum Chordata; class Amphibia; order Caudata; family Salamandridae; genus Pleurodeles; species Pleurodeles waltl. Next base: position 189,726,114 of record NC_090442.1, read on the forward strand.
CCACCAACAAGTCCACGAATGGGAAATTCACCCCCAAGTTCTGAACAAGTACTTTCAAATTTGGGGAACACCCCAGATAGATTTGTTCGCAACAAGAGAAAACTCAAAATGCCAAAACTTCGCATCCAGGTACCCACACCGCGAATCACAAGGCAATGCTCTATGGATGAATTGGTCAGGGATATTTGCGTACGCTTTTCCCCCTCTCCCTCTCCTTCCATATCTAGTAAACAAGTTGAGTCAAAACCAACTCAAACTCATACTGATAGCACCCACATGGGTATACAACTCTACTAGACCTTTCACTAGTACCGCATGTCAAACTACCCAACAGGCCAGATCTGTTAACACAACACAAACAACAGATCAGACATCCAAACCCAGCATCATTGAATCTGGCAATTTGGCTCCTGAAATCCTAGAATTCGGACACTTGGACCTCACACAAGAATGCATGGAGGTCATAAAACAAGCTAGAAAACCTTCCACTAGACACTGCTATGCATCTAAGTGGAAAAGATTTGTTTACTACTGCCATGCCAATCAAATACAACCAGTACATGCCTCTACTAAAGACATAGTAGGATACTTACTACATTTGCAAAAAGCAAATCTCGCTTTTTCATCTATAAAAATACACCTCGCAGCTATATCTGCTTACCTACAAACTACTCATTCATCGTCTCTATTTAGAATACCAGTTATTAAAGCATTCATGGAAGGGCTAAAAAGAATTATACCACCAAGAACACCACCAGTTCCTTCATGGAACCTTAACATCGTCTTAACAAGACTCATGGGTCCCCCTTTCGAACCCATGCATTCCTGTGAAATGCAATATCTAACCTGGAAGGTCGCATTTCTCATTGCAATCACATCCCTCAGAAGAGTAAGTGAAATACAGGCATTTACCATACAAGAACCATTTATTCAAATACACAACAATAAAATAGTTCTAAGAACAAATCCAAAATTTCTGCCAAAAGTAATCTCACCATTCCATTTAAATCAAACGGTAGAATTGCCAGTGTTCTTCCCACAACCAAATTCTGTGGCTGAAAGGGCACTACATACATTAGACATCAAAAGAGCACTAATGTATTACATTGACAGAACAAAGCTAATCAGGAAAACAAAACAACTGTTCATAGCTTTTCAAAAACCACACATAGGAAATCCAATCTCTAAACAAGGCATTGCTAGATGGATAGTCAGATGCATTCAAACATGCTATCTTAAAGCCAAAAGAGAATTGCCTATTACACCAAAGGCACACTCAACCAGAAAGAAAGGTGCTACAATGGCCTTTCTAGGAAACATTCCTATGAGCGAAATATGTAAGGCTGCAACCTGGTCTACGCCTCATACGTTTACTAAACACTACTGTGTAGACGTACTAAATGCACAACAAGCTACAGTGGGCCAAGCTGTACTAAGAACATTATTCCAAACTACTTCAACTCCTACAGGCTAAACCACCGCTTTTAGGGGAGGTAACTGCTTTATAGTCTATGCCAAACATGTGTATCTGCAGCGACATATGCCATCGAACTGAAAATGTCACTTACCCAGTGTACATCTGTTCGTGGCATTAGTCGCTGCAGATTCACATGTACCCTCCCACCTCCCCGGGAAGCCTGTAGCCGTTTAGAAGTAGATCATAAACCTTAAACATCTGAACATTTGTAAATAATTATTAGAAACTCTTATCATACATACATATTCACTCCATTGCATGGGCACTATTTATACCAAACAACTCCATCCTCACCCTCTGCGGGGAAAACAATCTAAGATGGAGTCGACGCCCATGCGCAATGGAGCCAAAGAGGGAGGAGTCCTTCGGTCCCGTGACCAAAAAGACTTCTTCGAAGAAAAACAACTTGTAATACTCCGAGCCCAACACCAGGCAGCGGACTGTGCCAAACATGTGAATCTGCAGCGACTAATGCCACGAACAGATGTACACTGGGTAAGTGACATTTTCATTTCTGTGCATTCCAGTTATTTATAGATCCCCAATTTGTAATTTCAAGCTTTCCACACTTTATTACATGCCTTGGAACATTTGTATGCAGATCTGATGAGTGTGCAAACCCCAGCTCCTAGATAAGATTTACTTATACTCAGTTACTCACAATGTCTTGATGGCTATTCCATAACTGTTTCAGAGTTGGTTATTGATTTGCAAAAGTAGACTTAAATGACCCTTATTCTACTATATTTCTGCAGTGGTTGGTATTAATCTCATGTGTTGCCAACTCTCGTCATAACCTGGGCATTATGCCAATTAAATCCTCTTTCTGGAGATTGTGTATTGTCATCTCTTGGAAATATTTCCTGATTAATCCTATTGCACGTGGTACGAAGAGGACTAGTTATGTTGCTTATTTTATGTGTTGTTTACTCAGAGTACATGTCAAGGTTTTTTCCATGTGCAGGAGAGGATAATTGCTTGAGCTGGCATGGATGTTATTATAGCAATGTTTGTGAGTTTCTCTCTACAAGCAATCATTTAAAGACTAGCAATATATTTTGCATGTGTGAGGGACTTTTATAGTTTTAACTGAACGATAGTACTACAGGGCTGTGTTGAAAGATGGAGACTCAATAAGATGAGATGCCACAATATGTACATAGTATGCATTGTTAATTTACATCTGCAAATGCACCTATTATGTGCCTTTTCTGTGGCAGCAGACATTTTGGATGCAAGCTTTAGACTGGGTTGCTAGAGTGGTTTCACTTTTCTGCGTAGCCATTCAAGTGTCTGTTGTAGTTCAACATGGATTTTGTCTCATAACTTCATTTATTTGGCCCTGTACATTTGTTATTTTCATTTGCTGTCAAAAAGAGAAGCGTGTAATTGTGTACAGATAAACTCTTCATACAACATAACTCTTGCATCCATTTACTTTGAAATTCCATAATAAAACATAACATCCCTGATTCAAATATCAAATATATCTGTATCCCTGCTCTGGTCCATAGCCTTTGTCTATTCGTTCCACTACCCATTTGAAACTGTGCACAGCAGCAACTCGAGAGCATAAGCACTCCACCTCACCTCAACTCATCTCATGTAGCTACTCCAGTTCCAGTTCAATGTAGTGTTAAAAATACATTCACTAGTGACAGTACATGTAAGATACATCCCAGACTGACATATATAATGTGAAATTTAATTTGCACTATTCTTCAAATAGCTAGGCACGGTATAATCACCAGTCTTTTACCCCTGCCCCCCTCCCCTCCCCCCTTCCCCAAACCCTACACACACAATCTCTCTCTCTCTCTCTCTCTCTCTCTCAGTAGGACTTCAGTAACATGAAATACCAGGCATAAAGCCTTAAAAACAACCTGTTTCCTGACAAAGCCAATGTAACGAGCAAATACCATGTCTAATGAAAGGTAATTTATATTGAGAATAAGGTGAACAGCCGCATTTTGCACCACTTGCAGTCTGTTCAATAAGGAGCCATTAATTTTCAAATAAAGGACATTGCAGTATTCCATTCTAGATGAAGTTAAAGCAGTGCCAGCTCAGTGACGCATTTCAGTTGGAATAGAAGGAAAATTTTTCCTAGTTGTCATGATTAAATGAAAACAAGTACTGTTAGTGCGGTTAACCTGTGCCTCAAAATTCAAAGAGGTATGAAAGATGACCCCGAGATTTTAGCCACTTTCACAAGAAAAGGTAAAGATTCACATTACTGAGGCAACCAACTGTTAGTCCAAATATAGTTCCAGACCAGCGCCGAAACCCCTGGCTCTCACTGCTGCTACACCCGTCTTTGACACCACCACCCTCCACGCCCTCAACACCTGCCGGTTACCCGCCTGCCATCAAGCCACTCCGCAGCTCTTTGGAATGTACTTGACCCAGCTTCCACAGACATCGCCTTCCTGACCGAGACATGGATGAACCCCTCCTCAGTGCTGACATCGCCATAGCCATACCGGACGGTACAAGATCACCTGCAGGGACCGCTCCAACAAACCAGGTGGAGGCATCGCCATCGTACACAAGAACACCCGCAGGATCATGACCAGCACCGAAGACACCCTTGGCACTGCCTAACACCTGCACTTCTAGATCCACACAGACCCAAACACCACCCTCAGAGGGACCCTTGTTTACAGACCCTTGCGCCCCCCCCCAGCCCTCGACAGCAGTTTAGCAACTCCATCTCTGAAGTCATCAGCACGTATGCTCTCGAATCCACAGACTACATACTCCTCGGCGACTTGAACTTTCACATCCCACACCAACGATAACTACTCTACCACCCTGCTCGACAACTTCTCAAACCTTGGCCTCTAACAGCTCGTCACGACACTCACCCACTCCGCAGGACACACACTCAACCCCATTTTCTCCTCCGGCAAACACGTCTCCTTCAGCCACACCATGAACTCCACTGGACTGACCACCGCTGCATCTACTTCTCCTTCGAGAAACCCACAACACATCACCTGGAACGGATTCCCCACCGCAGATGGAACAAGGTCACCGAAGCCCAACTGATCACTACCCTCTCCCGGAACCCACCATCGACACCACTAACACTGACCCGCAACTTCAGGCAATGGATCGACGACTGTGCCAACACTCTCGCCCCGATCAAAAATCCTTCCAACTGACGCACTGACAGAATGGCCTTCTGGTTCACCGCCGACCTTCAAGAATCTAAGCAAACATGCCGAAGACTCGAAAAGAAGTGGTGCCAAGATCAGACACTGGGACAACCACACAGCCTTCAAAAATGCCATCCGCAGACACCACCAAATCATCCGAAGCGCCAAGAAAACCTCCTTCAAAGAACGCATCAGCAACAACACACACCGCCACAAATAGCTCTTCAACATAATGAAGGAGCTCGCCAACCCCGGCTCCAACGTCAACGACATCCCGCCATCACAAGACCTCTACGACTCCCTAGCCACCTTCTTCCACTACAAGACCACAGATATCCATGACAGCTTCAGTACTCAGACCCCCACCCCCGTCAACCCCTGACACCACAGACTCACCACCCACCAGCCTCCTGCTTTCCTGGACCCACATCATCGACAACACCACCATTAAAATCATGAACACCATCCATTCCGGCTCACCATCCGACCCCTGCCCTAACCACATCTTCAACAATGCAAGCTCCGTCATCGCACCACAGCTCCGGAAGATCTTCAACAGTTTCTGTGAGTTTGCCACTTTCCCAGGGAGCTGGAAACACCCTGAGATCAACGCCCTCCTCAAGAAACCGAAGGTGGACCGAAGGGATCTCAAGAACTTCCGGCCCATCTCCCTGCTCCCCTTCCCGGCAAAAGTTATAGCGAATATTGTCAACAAACAGCTGACCCGTTTTCTCGAGAACAACACTCTAGACCCATCCCAATCCGGATTCCGCAGCAACCACAGCATAAAAATTGCCCTCATTGCCGACAACATCAGAACCATACTGGACGATGGCGAAACCACGGCCCTTATCCTTCTGGACCGTTCAACGCCGTCTGCCACCACACCCTACGCACGCGCCTCAGTGACGCAGGAATCTGCAACAGAGCCCTGGACTGGATCACGTCCTTTCTCACTGGCCAAACTCAGTCTGCCTCCCTCCATTCCGCTCTGAAGCCACCAATATCATCTGCGGCGTATCCCAGGGTTTGTTCCTCAGCCCAACCCTCTTCAACATCTACTTGGCTCCGCTCTCTAACATTGCCTGATCTCTCAACCTCAACATCATCTCATATGCCGATGACACCCAGCTGATCCTCTCCCTCACCAAGAACACTTCCAAGACCAACCTCCATGAAGGAATGAAGGCCATCGCCGATTGGATGAAGAACAGCTGCCTTAAACGTGAATTCCGACAAGACTGAGATCCTCATCTTCGGCTCCACCCCCTCTGCATGGGACGACTCCTGATGGCCTGCCACACTGGAAACCGCACCAACACCCACTGACCATGCATGTAACCTGGAATTCATCCTGGACTCTTCACTATCTATGACCCAGCAAGTCAATGCCATCTCCACCTCCTGCTTCAACACTCTCCGCATGCTTTGGAAGATCTACAAATTTATCCCCCCTGAAATCATAAGAACGGTCACCCAAGCCCATGTAAGCAGCAAACTGGACTACGGCAATGCCCCTCTACACAGGAATCACGGCCAGACTCCAGACGCAATGCATCCAGAACGCCTCCACGCGCCTCCTCCTGGACATCCCTGCCACTGCCACATCACAGCCCACCTGAGAGACCTGCGTTGGCTTCCTGTCAACAAGAGAATCACCTTCAAACTCCTCACCAATGCTCACAAGGCACTGCACAACACCGGACCAGAATACCTCAACAGACGGATCTCCTTCAACACCCCGACCTGACAGCTTTGCACTGCCGACCCTGCCTTCGTCACCGTCCCACGCATCCTCAGAACAACCATCGGCTGCAGATCTTCCCACCCACCTGCATCAGACCAAGGACCTCCTTACCTTCAGGAGACATCGCAAGACATGGCTGTTCGATCAGTAGCAGCCCCCCCTACCCAGCACCTTGAGACCCTCACGGGTGAGTTGTGTGCTTTACAAATTCCCTGATTGAGTTTTGAGCACCAAACACGAATACCTCAGTTTTATCAGTGTTAGACTTAAAAAATAAAAAAAAAATAAAAAAAAAGTATTTCATCCAAGTGTTCAATATGAACTTGTTGGCTATAGAGGCAATATTACCAGAAATAGAGACAATAATCTGCATCTCATTGGCATATGATACCTCTTGAAAACAAAAAGAGTTTATAAATTCTGCAATTGGAGCAACATAAATATTAAAAGGGGTACGACTAAGCGACGGCCCCTGAGGGACTCACCAGAAGAGACTGAAAGCCTTGGCTCTGACCCCACCACAGCTCACAACTTGAACCGGTAAGAAAAGAAAGGCAAAGGTCAAGAGACTTTCTACTAACATCATTTTTACTTTATTTCAAGCACTAAGCTCATAAAAGTACAAACATAACATAGCACATGTTAAAATACTACAGTCATCAATATAAAAATATAGGGTAATTCACAATATCATAAGACCACAAGTATAAACATCCCACAAATGAAATCAGCCACGTACAATAGAGTAGACTTCTTGGCAAGTTACTTATATGTTGCTTGATGTAAAACAATCAGCTAAACTCCGTTCATTTGCGGATGGTGGCCAATGCAGTGTCAGTTCTCTAGCATTTTAAACAAGGCTTCTAGTTTCTCAACTGATGTTCCCAACATGCAGTAAATCGACAAAAACTCCATGGTCTTCCCGCAGCACAGGAGGTAGTTAAACCTTATATAACATAAACCTGCATGTTTCATTAATTTTGGGGTGATGGATTTTCAACTTTCAAACATCCCGCCCCACTAGTTGCTCGAGAATGTCATTGGTAATATCGCTTTGGTTAAAAAAAAAAAAAGATACTCATCCTCCTACCTCAATATCTAGCACTTCTTAGGCCTTAGCCATATTGCCATTAGATATTTTGCCACACCAAAACACAAGTACTCTACTTGTGTCAGTTCTCAAAAGTCTAAAAGCACCTAAATACCCACAAGTACCCAAGTTCTTCCACAGGGGGACAACCCCTTTAGCTCGGAGTTTGTGGTAGCAAGGGTAGAAGAATAATATATGTTCCAGCGATTACATGTTCCCATGACAGGCTGGGCACTGATCATCCACTACCCCCTTTTCATGCCATTTGGAGCTAAGCACTCTAGTCTGTAGGGTACAATATCTGAACTGGAGGTATAACTTGTGTGCTATTGGTGGGGTGATTTCATCATTAGTCATCTCATAGCGCACACTGGGTTTTACATCATTGAAATCCAATGTTATTTTTGCTGTACTCTGTGTTGCACTTTCAGTCCTTACAAACTTCCAGTAATTACTTTTAATCCTAGCTCTTGGGAGCAAGCTCATTGACTCTAGGATTAGACAATTACTTGTCTTCTCCAGTTTCTGCAATAATGCCTTGACAGTTCGAAGCCAAGGGATCTTCTTTACACAATATGAATCCATAAGTTTGCTTATGCCTGTTCAGTATGCTTCAAGGGCTGCAGTCTACCACAACTGGTGCCTGAAGGCAAGAAATCTACATTCAATTTTACGCAAGATTTTTCTCTGTGCGAAGTCTAAATGTACTGGCACAAGGGGGGGACTTTCGGGAAAGGATAACATAGACCTCAAGAAACCATGTTCCACAATGTCTAGGTTGTTGACATTCGAGCTGCCTCACAGTTCAACAGCATACAATACGGACTGCATTGCTTTTACATTGTAGATTTCAAGAGCAGGAGCAACCTGTTGAGATGAGGTCCTACGCATGATTTTAGATATAATAGCAGTCTGCTGGAATCATGACATGTGGGCCGCCTTCAGTCAGGGAGCACATCACAAAAGGAATTAGAAAGATGGAGCACTAACTGGAGCCCTAGGGGTGACTTAGAAATCAGCAGGGTGTCATCTGCGAAGACGAGGGCTGGGATTCTCCTCTTGTCAAGTTTTGGGGTATCACGCCCATCCATGTTTCGGTTTCCAATCCACCCGTTTATGTAGCGAGAGAACCGGGTAGGGGCAAGGATGCCACTAACCCCCACCTGGTGAAGTCGCTGCACTAGGCGCATGGGTAAGACAGTGTAGGAGGCTGCTGACAAGTCAGACTACACCAGGACAGCTGCCCCTCCTTGGTGTACCTAGCGTCTGATGCTATTGGTGGCAGCAACAAGAGCAGTCTTGCTACTATGACCACTTCTAAAGCCATTCTGTGAAGGGTCACGGATATCACCAATATCAATGAACTTCACAAGTTCTTGACTAAGAGATTTGTCCAATATCTTTGCAGGGTGGGCAACAGTGCGATATTCACATCACCAGGGTTAGAATTTTTTTTTTTTGTTTTTTTTTTTTTTAAAGTAGGATAGCAGTAGTTACCTTTCACAGCTGTGGGAAAATCCCTGAGTCGGTAACTTGATTGAGTACTTTCCTACCCATCAAGATGCTGAATGGCTACTGGTTCCTTGCCCAGGGTATCTGAAAGAGCCTATCTAGCTAGCAGTCTGCCTGTTTATTGCCTCCCATATGTCTTACCATATATTCTCTATAGTCAAATCTCCTTAGCCTTTCCCTCAGTTCCCTGTGAGCACGCCTCTTATGAACAGGTTCACTGATGTCAGAGATGGGGGTCTTGGGCCCCACATTCCAAACTGTGCAATTTATTCTGCAACCTATTTAGATGTTCATGTAAAAGTTTCCCTACCTGTGTTATTTTCTTGAAGCATATGCCCAGCATATACCCTTGGAAAGTTTCCCATGACAACAGCCATTATTTAAAGGGTAAAATTATTTCCTTGGCCAGTGTCTTAAGGAATACTGAGTCCTCTAACATTGAGGCATCCAATTGCCACCTTGGGATTTTGGGCAGACTGTTAAAGGATTGTTTTTGCCAGACACTGTCTGCATTAACGTCCAGCTTATTGGAGGATTTATAAGTGTCGGGTCCACTCCAAATCTTCAGGTAAATCCAAGAAACATGGTTTCCTTTCTTCCTGCCACACTCCTCAGGACAAGTCTTATGGACATTAGGGTACCTGTAGATCTTGGTCGCCCACCCATTTTGGTACCCTTCTGGAGCTCTTGTGTGCTTTTAGGTCCCATGGAACTGAGGAGGCCTCCAGACCAGTGACCACTTGCAGATCTGACCCTGATGCAAACTGTGCCTTTCAACGCTGCTCTGGGGTCTGCCCCAACTCCAGTGGTGGCACGGACTCCCGACTCTACATAAGACACCAAAAACTGGTGGTGTAGTGGAAATAGGGGCCAAAGTGGGAGGTGCAGTCTTACACTGGGAAATTAAATCCTTAACCCCTTCCAACGGGCCAATTCTTTTCAAAACAGGTGCGTTTGCAGTCAGAATAGCATCCTTCAATAGTGGCACTGTGCTCTCCAAAACTTGATTATTCCCAGCACTAGTTGCTAGCATTGTGGAAACCTGTTGCAAAGAAGCATCCCTGGTCTGTGTAGGCAAACTAGTTACTGAGATATTGGGTTCTTTAGCCACTGTTCCATTTTTCTGTCTCTGCTTTCTTTTTGTTAGGCCCTCCCCCGTACTGTAGTTTAGCCCAGGGTCATTTATTATACATGGAGTATCTAATATATATTCTACCTGCGCTACAGGCTCCAAAAGAGAAGGCTGCCGGGTACTGCATAATTAATTTATCCACTTCTGGGGTATTAGCTGTCTCAACTGCTGGTGAGGTTGAGCGTGAAATAATTACACCAATACTACCCCTGTTTCAAGCTATAGACGTCTTTCTGCCATTTCAATCTCCTTCAATACAACGCCAACAGCTAAGAAGGAGTCAAGGGAGGTACTTTGTTTGGAGGAATTAGTTGTGGGATCTTTGCCTGGAGCGGTCTTTCTTTTGCCCATGACCTTGATCTAAACCCCAGAGTACCCTCAATTAAAAAATTATAAACCTACTTTGACCAATTTGAGTGGAAAAATGTGACGCCAAGGGGAGTGTCCCTTGCAGGTAAAGTGTCCCAGATTTGTGAGCCAGCTGGCGTGGTCCGAAAAGGTAAGCGGCCCCTGCCGCAATGTAATGTGGGGCCTGAAATCTTTGGCCCTGTGGTCGTGGCTTAGAAGTCACTGCTGAAGACATGGGTCTCTGTGTCTGGGGCTGTTCATGAGAGATATGGGTCTCTCTGTCCGAGGCCGTTCCTGAGAGAGGTTGTCATCCTGCTCCAAATCTTCAGGTAGATCCAAGAAATAGGCTTCCTTTCTTCCTGCCACTCTTCTCAGGACAAGTCTCATGGACACTAGGACACCTGTAGATCTTGGTCGCCCACCATTCTGATCCTCTCGGTCCTTGAGTCCGTTGGCAATACCGAAGGAAATTCCAGTCTTCAATGAGCTGTAAACCATTTTGGTACCTTTCTGGAGCTCTCTTGTGCGCTTTTAGGTACCATGGAATTGAGGAGGCCTCCAGACTGGTTATCAAAGCCGTTCTGGGGTCTGCCCCAACTCCACTAGTGGCACTGACTCCCGACTCTACATAAGACACCAAAAACTGTGCAGTTCCTTGAGCGTTGACACATTCAGCTATGTCGCCAAACCTGCAGGAAGCAGCCATAGTCTTTTCAGTCTGTTGTGAACCTGCTGCAACCTAGATCGATGTCATGTCTGCCGTCACCTCTTATGTTACCCATTCTGCCTGTCATGCTTCGGCTGTCTCACAGATTTTCCGACCCAGAGAAACATAAAGACAATGAGACTGTGTGTATGATGACAAAAACTTTTATCTGTACCTCTAAGAGGCTAGTGGCCGCGTCACTTCACCTAACACTGGCCTACATTCTCTACGTAGCCCCATATGGAGGAAACTGCCTATTTTGCTGTGGTGATCAGAGGGATGGTAGGTGTTCTTGCCCTCCAGCGTGCCTCAGTAAAGGTGAAAACAAGTGTACTGCAGCCAAGACAGACCTCTTCAGTCCCACTACCTACATTTGGACTCCTAACCAAAGCCAGTATCTTGCCTCTGTCAACAGACTAGTAGCCAATGACACAGGCCAGCTCCAGGGGTACCTAACTATCCTTCTGCAGCACCCAATACCAGAGAACCACATGTTGCAGGCTTCCACCTGTCTGCTAAACCCAAATGCGTTTCTAACCATCCCACCAGAGAGAGTGAAAACGTATAAAGGCGTACAGGAACACATGTTCTTTGTTCCCAATCTTGTTCTCAGGTCCATAAATTAGAGTTCCCTCCTGGGGCATTACTCACAGGAGTTGTGGGACCTGGTGAGCGATCTCTTGCCTGTAGTACCAGCCGAGCTTTGAGCAACTTCCAATATATAATTCAGGATGTCCAAGACATGGCGAAGTAAGTGTTCCTGTTGGGCCTGGACACTGTCTGTCTGGGTAATGCTTCAGTGCCACTCATGGATGGGATCCAAAGGCTTCTCTAGAGGTGTCCAGCAGTCTCTTATGGGCATGCCATTTGGTAGCACCTGTCTCTTCGGAGAATAGGCAATCTCTGTACTAGAATGCCTTAAAGAGATAAAGGCACGTGCACTGCCTGAATGGCAGTTCGCCCAACAATATCACCTCTTTCAAGGCTTCGGAAGAGAGAGATGGAGTCTACAGCAGACTTTATCTCTGTCAGAAGAGACCTCTCTGTCCTTTCGAATTGGAGGTCAGGGATCCAGCTGGCAGAGTCCAGGCCCCCAAGGCTACAAACTACCCATTCTCACTGCATGTAGTAGAGGCACAGCTGCTTTTGTGCATCTCACCTGGACAGCATTTGAGTCGAGGTTTGCCATTTTTGTCTTTAGATTTTTGTCCTTGTAAGTGGACAGTCTTTGAAATTCGACTAAGCACAGTGCAGTTTGATTTGCTCCTAGATTCGGGAAAGGTGGGCTTTGGGAGATGACCTGTTAATCCTTAGAATGCATTTTCCATTGGAGACATAATCATCCTCCCTATCAATTGGTTTTGGAGTGTAGGGTATATGGTACTACTCCAACTGTGTGACGGAAAGCAGGTTACCAGGTTTCATTTGCACCTGCATTTGCAGTTTACTTTTTCCAGTCCCTAACAATCTGCAAAAAGGTGCTTGTATCCTGCGAGGTTTAGAGTTTCTGGCCACGACATGCTTGAACAATTTATTTGATGTCATTGTTGGAGATATGCCAGGGTTGTACAAGATCCTTTCATGCTAACAGGTCTGAGAATGCTGTGATCAATATCTAACTCAATCATCTGTGGAATTCTGATTTATTGAACTTTACTGTACAACTATCTAAGCAAAAGGTAATCCTTCTCCCTTGTGTCTGGATGTATGGCAGATTTTCTTAAGAAAAGTTAGCAAGCCTGCAATCTTAAGGTTTGGTGTTCAAAGCTATATTGTGCACTGACACAACTCATGGCTCCTCCATTTTGGTAGCTTCCTAGCTAAGAGTGAATTAACTAAGATTGAACAGTTGTTTGGGCAGATTGCTTCATTCACAAATCAATTTGTGGCTCAAGATACACATTTCTTTTGTGTAAATCTATTTTTTGTCAGTGTAGAGATAAGGGTATTCTGATGGATACAACTACCTGTGGATTCCTCACCTCATGAATACTCCCATGGCGCCAGCATTCTACGGAAATCTTCTTACTAGTCTCTGCACGTCGACGAGGACGTCACTGTCTCGCACGCGACGCCGTCTGACGTCATACAGGCAATAAGAGGTCCTCGACGACGTGCGGACGTCAGTTCCCTTTTTTCCGTGCATTCGAAACGGTTATCTTCGAGGGAGCAACTGTTACTCTTGCGGTTACAGTGTATATCTTGCTGCGTACTCTTTCTCTGTGGAAATAATGTCGCAGAGAAAGTCTGGATTTAAGCCTTGTCGTGAGTGTGGAGGCAAGATGTCGGTGACGGATCCTCATTCCGATTGCCTTTGGTGTTTGAGCTCCGACCACGACGTCTCGACTTGTGATTCATGTCAGCACATGAATCCGAAGGCCCTTAAAGAACGTGAGGCGAAGCTGTTTATGGCCAAGTCAAAGGAGAAGCATCACAAGAAGTCTTCTCCAAAACATCGGCGTCATCGAGACTCCCGGCGCCGTAGAGAATCTCGGCGTCATTCAAGAGAGGCTCGTTCCAGGTCTCCGGATCGGCGCCGAAAGACATGGGAGGTCAGCCCCACGGTGACGCCGCATCCTTCGACGCCGTTGCCCTCTCCGGCGTCACCAACTTCGCCTGGACAGGCGTCGGTGATTGAGGTATTGGAGCCTCAAGTGTTTTCTCCGGCGCAGACGCCGAGGCCGGCGTCGGGGTCGCCTCCGAGACAGGCACCCCAGTATCCGGCTTTTCCCACCCCTGGAGCCGATAGTTCCGCATTCTTGAATGCGATGTATGCCATCTTCCAACAGATGGCTCCAGGGGGTGCTCCGGCTGGGCCTTTGGCCTTTTCTTTGGGTGATCCTGCGCCTCTTCGGCCGGCACCCTTTATGCCCTTTCTCCCGTTTGGGAACGTGGGCTCGGCGCCAGTGTCGGCGCCGGTGGCCGCTCCGGTGGCTTCGGAGGGATTGGCCCCAGGGATTTCCATCCCGTCGACGTCGAGATTTCGGCCTGTGACTCCGGTGGGTCCATCTGTTTCAGCTGCTCTTCAGTCGGCGCCGAAGTTACCCGTGGCGCCGGATGCGGCGTCGGTGGCTTCGGAAGATCGGCGCCGATCTCCGACTTCGGCGGAGGCATTGTCGACTCCGCGGATTGAGCAACGACTGCATTCAAGGAGGCGTGCTCTCCGGGTACTAGAAGAGCAGGAGTACCAACGAGCCCTAGAGGAAGGAGAGCTAGAGGACTCGGGTGATGGGCTGCGTGGACTGGAGTCGGCCAGTGGGCTGGACACTTCCCCTGAGTGGGACCTTTCGTCCCCGGGGGAATATACTGAGGAAGCTGCTTCCTTTCATACAGTGGTACGGAAGGCAGCTAGTTTTTTGGACCTGCCTTTGCCGGTGGTGGAGGCAAAACAAAACCTTTTGACGGAGGTGTTGCATCCGGCCTCAGCCGCGGCGGAGCCTCTGTTACCTTTTAATGACGCTCTGCTGGATCCGGTTTTAGAGGTGTGGAAGAGGCCGGCATCTTCCCCAGCAGTTCACAGAGCCGTGGCCAGGAGGTATCGGACGGCTCCAACTGATCCTGGTTTCCTATCTAGGCACCCTACGCCGGAGAGCTTGGTAGTGCAGGCCTCCTGTTCGTCCAAGTCAGCGCCTGGTTCTTTCCCGACGGTGCCTGGGGACAGAGACTCAAAAAAGCTAGAGGCGCAGTCGAAGAAGATTTTTTCGTCCTGCAGTCTGGCGTTAAAAGCCACTAATGCGACCTGTATCCTGGGGAGATATATTCATGCTCTGATGGATGACATCTCCTCTTCGTTTACAGAGCTTCCCCAGGGTCTTTTGGATCTTGTCTCTGATGCCCAGGCTGCTGCGACCCAAATTATCCAGACGGGACTGGATACCACCGACTCGGTAGCCAGAGCAATGGGCACAACTGTGGTGGAAAGGAGACAGGCCTGGCTCCGTAACTCGGGTTTTTCGGCAGATGTACAGTCCACATTGTTGGATCTCCCGTTTGATGGGGACAAACTGTTTGGGGCTAAGGCTGATTCGGCCTTGGAACGTTTTAAGGAGAGCAGGGCCACGGCTAAGTCGTTGGGACTCCAAGCTCCTTCTTCCACGGCCTCTTCCAGATTCTTCAGGAGGTTTCGTGGATTTGGGCGTGGCTCTTCCTCCTCTTCCTTTCGGGGAAGATATCAGCAACCTGCCTCTTCCCACCCCTATAGATCTTTTAGGGGGAGGGGTAGGGTCCGCACCAGGGGAGCCTCTCAGCAGCACTCTGCCTCTTCCTCATCCTCTGGCGGGGTGCAGCAGGGGAAGCAGCCTTAGGCTTCCACCATTTCCCACTCACTCCTCTCCTGTAGGGGGAAGATTACAGCATTTTCTCACCAAATGGGAGACTGTTACGTCGGACACTTGGGTTCTCAGTGTTGTGGGAAAAGGCTACACCCTTCCCTTTCGGGAGTTTCCGCCCCTCATCCCGCCCCGCCCTTCGTATTGTTCACAAGAACACCTCCTGTTGCTAGAACAGGAGGTAGAAGTCCTCCTTTTAAAGGGCGCGGTGGAGTTGGTCCCGGAGCAGGAAAGGGGTCAAGGAGTTTACTCAAGGTATTTCCTGATTCCCAAGAAGGATGGTCGTTTGAGACCAATTCTGGACCTGAGGATCTTGAATTGGTTCCTCAAGCAGGAAAAGTTCAAGATGCTGACCCTAGCACAGGTGCTTTTGGCGTTGAACATGGAAGACTGGATGGTGTCTGTCGACTTGCAGGATGCTTACTTTCATATCCCGATACTCAAGTCACACAGGAAGTATCTCCGGTTTGTGGTGGGATCGCAACACTACCAGTTTGCGGTCCTTCCGTTTGGTCTTACTTCAGCACCTCGAGTCTTCACGAAGGTGATGTCGGTGGTTGCGGCAGAGCTCAGAAGGAAGGGGATAGCAGTATTCCCTTACTTGGACGATTGGTTGATCAAAGCCAAGTCCCCGGAGCTTGTGTTGCGTCATCTGCAGTCAACAACCCAGTTGTTGTTCGACCTAGGCTTTTCGGTGAACGAGCCCAAATCTCACCTGGAGCCCTCTCAGTGCCTCCTGTTCATAGGGGCAGTACTGGATACAACATTGGGTCGGGCCTTTCCTCCGCCTCAGCGGATTCAAGATATTCAGGATTTGGTTCCAATGTTTCGAAATGGAGCGGTAGTTCCAGTCCTCAAGGTCCTTCGTCTGCTCGGTCTTTTTGCCTCCTGCATTCTGTTGGTCACGCATGCTCGCTGGCACATGAGGGCTCTTCAGTGGTGCCTCCGAAGGCAGTGGTCTCAACACAGAGGGGATCTAGAGGGTACTGTCAAGATCTCCAGAGATGCTGCTGTGGATTTGAAGTGGTGGATTGCAAGCAACAATCTTTCACAAGGAAAGCCGTTCCAGCAGTCGCCACCAGTGGCCACAGTTATAACGGATGCTTCCACTCTAGGGTGGGGAGCTCATCTGGGGGATCTGGAGATCAAAGGTCTTTGGTCTCCAGAGGAACAGATTTTTCACATCAATCTGTTAGAGTTACGGGCTGTACGTCTGGCTCTCAAGGCCTTCCTCCCTTCCCTTCGTGGTCAGTCGGTACAGGTCCTAACGGACAATACTACCACGATGTGGTACATAAACAAGCAGGGAGGAGTGGGGTCGTACCTTCTCTGCAGAGAAGCTCTTCGACTATGGTCCTGGGCAAAGGACCATCGGATTTGCTTGATAGCAAACCATCTGGCCGGAGTCTTGAACGTGCGTGCGGACAGTCTCAGTCGCCACTTCTCGGCAGACCACGAGTGGCGTCTCCATCCAGATCAAGTCCGTTTAATCTTCCAGAAGTGGGGGTTTCCTCGGGTAGATCTGTTCGCCACTCGAGAGAACGCGCATTGTCCGTTGTTCTGCAGCCTTCAGTATCCGATGCAGGAAGCGTTGGGGGACGCGTTTCAAATGACCTGGTGCGGCCAGTTGCTTTACGCGTTTCCTCCCATACCCTTGATTCCTCGAGTATTGAGGAAGATTCGCCAAGACCGGGCTCTAGTAATCTTAATAGCTCCGGATTGGCCAAGGAGGGTGTGGTACTCCGACCTTCTCCAACTCTCAACGTGCCCGCCGCTCCGTCTCCCTTTCAGGGCAGACCTCCTCTCACAGTCGCAGGGGCAGGTTCTACACCCCAACCTCCAGAGTCTGCACCTACATGCCTGGAGATTGAACGGGGCAACCTGAGTTCCTTCTCTCTCCCGCCTGAGGTAGTGGATGTTATATTAGCGGCCAGGCGACACTCCACTAAATCCATCTACGCTAATAGGTGGTCTAAATTTGTTGCGTGGTGTGGAGAGAGGCAGATTGATCCTTTACATGCTCATCTATCGGACGTTTTGTCTTTTGCTCTATCTCTGGCGCAAAAAGGTTGTGCAGTGGCTACCATTAAAGGTTATTTATCGGCCTTGTCAGCCTTCATATGTCTTCCAGACCAACCATCTTTATTTAAATCCCCTATTGTTATCAGATTCTTGAAAGGTCTTCTAAATCAATATCCTCCAAAGCCATTCGTTATGCCGCAATGGGATTTGTCCTTAGTCCTGACTTTCCTTATGGGGTCCCCTTTTGAACCTATGCATTCTTGCCCCTTGAGGTATTTGGTTTTAAAAACAGTCTTCCTGATAGCTATAACATCAGCAAGGAGAGTGAGTGAGTTGCAGGCCTTATCAGTAAAACCCCCTTATTCAACTTTTTATGGGGATAAGGTGGTGTTGAGGACCAAGGCTGCTTTCCTCCCGAAGGTTGTTTCACCCTTCCATTTGGCTCAGGCAATTACTTTGTCCACGTTCTATCCTCCGCCTCATCCTTCCAAAGAGGAAGAAAGACTGCACCGTCTGGACCCAAAGAGAGCGTTGAGCTTCTTTATCGATAGAACAAAGGATTTCAGGCTGGAGGATCAGCTGTTTATTGGATACGTGGGCAAGAGGAGAGGAAAGGCAGTCCACAAGAGAACACTATCCAGGTGGGTTGTTCTTTGCATCAAAATATGTTACTCTTTGGCAAAGAAGGATCCTCCTGAGGGCATTAGAGCTCATTCCACCAGAGCTAAGTCGGCCACTTCGGCCTTAGCCAGAGGTGTTCCTGTGGTCGACATCTGCAAGGCCGCAACTTGGTCGTCCCTTCACACTTTTGCAAAACATTACTGTTTAGATTCTGAGGTTAGAAGGGACGGCCATTTTGCACGGTCAGTGCTGCAGGATTTCTTGGTTTGACCATTTAGGCACCCACCGCCGGGCGTGGTACTGCTTTGGGACTCTATTCATGAGGTGAGGAATCCACAGGTAGTTGTATCCATCAGAAGAACGAGTTACTTACCTTCGGTAACGACTTTTCTGGTGGATACATTAGCTACCTGTGGATTCCTCACGGTCCCACCCGCCTCCCCGTTGCCTTTATGGTCTTGCCAAGTAATCCTTGAGTGTGCTCCTCTTGGTCTTTGAGGGTGCAATAGATGTATATATATAATATATTTATATATATATAGGTATATGT
Organism: Pleurodeles waltl; assembly: GCF_031143425.1. Classification (NCBI taxonomy): domain Eukaryota; kingdom Metazoa; phylum Chordata; class Amphibia; order Caudata; family Salamandridae; genus Pleurodeles; species Pleurodeles waltl. Next base: position 189,744,808 of record NC_090442.1, read on the forward strand.
GTATATATCTTTATGTATATACTTGGTGTGTGTATATATTTTAAAAGAGAGAGTTTTATATATATATATATGTACATAAAAAGATTTACAGTTATTCATACAATGTGGTGTATTTTTACAATATAATGGATGTTGCTTTGTTCTTTCATTGCATTACCTGGTTGTTCTCATGCACGTAAAAAATGATTGGTACTGACGTCCGCACGTCGTCGAGGACCTCTTATTGCCTGTATGACGTCAGACGGCGTCGCGTGCGAGACAGTGACGTCCTCGTCGACGTGCAGAGACTAGTAAGAAGATTTCCGTAGAATGCTGGCGCCATGGGAGTATTCATGAGGTGAGGAATCCACAGGTAGCTAATGTATCCACCAGAAAAGTCGTTACCGAAGGTAAGTAACTCGTTCTTCTGGCGCAATACTCTCAAAAGTTCCACGAACTGTTCTCACCTTAGACACATTGAATATTTTCTTCTCAGTTAATAAATCTGTCTCCGGGGTGGTAATGAGGAAAAGTACCCCAAATATTGTGAAATTGAACATTCAAGGGGAAAGCAAGATTTCCTGTTGAACAAAAAAGCATTTAAAGTGCAGTTCCACTATACCGTTGCATTTAATGTTTTTTACAGTTGTAAATGCAAGTCACAATAGGATTACTGGTGTGCCTCTTTGTGAATTCCAAAATTTCCGAAATATACTTCTAATGTAGGAGGAAACTTAAAGAAGTACATTTAAGACGTGTTTTGTAAATGGGGCCCTACAGGTAAAACGTTTTCTGCCAAAAGTGGTAAGAGAAATGCATTCAAATCAGTGTGTGTAGTTACCTGCTTTCTTTACTAGAGTATCATTCTAAGGGGCGGTGAAACTGCTTAAATGGATTGCAAGTGACCTCCTGACAACTCGGTTTCAAGATAGGAAAAATTAAGGAGAGAACAGCTTTATGTGGCCTGTGTAGTTTCTTCCAAGGGCATGGCTCTGAATGAAGCTGCTATACTATACTGAAATATGGATTCTGAATGTGTTTTTCAGTGGGATTAATGAACATTCTGCCTGAAGCAGAGGAACCACCACTCTATTATAATGCTGGTAATATTTCAGAAAATTACAGAGAGGTCCACTTGGACATCTTTACACACCTCTGAAACATTACTACCAAGCTTCAGATTTTTTAGCTGGAATTTTCTCTATCAAATAAGTAACTGTAACCTATTCCCCTCAAACAAATTTTAAAGGTTAAGGATATGAAACCTTTAATATTACCCTACACTGCAGTGTGTATCATTTTCTTCCTTCGTCAGAAAATGCAGACCTTTATTAGTGGAATATTATTATTAATCAGAATTTTTACCTCTTCAGTGATCTACCCTGCCTTGTTATACTGATATAGCCACATACACCAGTCCCTTTAGCTCCAGAATAACATTTGAACATGGGCACAAAAGGGGTCTTTTACGCATGACCACATGTAAGCAGTAAAATGCATTTGGGTGAGACCGGCTCAAGCATGCTTGATGACAGGGTTTTCAAAAACTCATATTTTCATGCGTTGGTCAAGGTTCTTGAACTTGTGAAGGGTACTAATCAGCTCCTTTTTTTTAGACCTCCTCTTTTACATAGGAGCATCCTTATTTGCTTTCAGTCTTCTTTATCATGTAATATCCAGAGTGCTACAGAGGCTGTGGTTTCATACTCTGCCCTTCTGGATTCTGGAAGGCCATCCAAAAAGTACTTTGTGGTAATGATGTAACTAAACTTAAATCATAATGTTCGGCCAGTAATCATCTCATATCTGCAGCTTTTTAATTTTCAAAAAATGTAAATATTGTTTTTTCTAAAACTGCTTATTAGGCAAGTTTATGTGGACTGTTTTTATTCTGCATCTTTTCCTAAGATTTTGAGGGAATCATTTTGTAAAACGTAAGGTACCGTTTCTACGCTGAGAATTGGAAGTGCGGGGAAAGGTCTTATTCAACAAATGCCTCCTTGGTAATTGCTTCAACCATACCAAATTAAACTTGTTTTTGGGTGACGGGATAGGGTACAGGCGACATGCTCCTGGTGACTTTGTTCAACAGTAATGTATTTAATACAACTGATTTTGTGGCAGATCTTTGGTCCTCAGTGTGTAACAGCATATTAAAGATAATCCCAATATTTCAGTCAGTACTTGAGTGATAGAAACATAGGTTCAATGTTGTATGTAGAGTTAAAGGCAGTTCTTTCTTCATTTGCAGCCATTGTGTTTTAGAGACCCTTCACAAACACCAAGACTGAAATGCCTTATTACCCAGAAAGTCTTTGCGGAGTTGCCAGGTGACTTGCCTGTTTGGGGTGTGAACATTTTCACTTTGTGAAATGCTTTGTAAATGATATTTTGTTGCAGTAGGTAGGGACATATCTACTGAACTCCCAACCTGCCCATCTAATAAACAGAAAAGTATCTTGCGTTGGTCAGCCTTATTGAACTGATGTAGCCTTGATTTTAGAAGCGTTACTTATTCTGAGCAGTGGAAACAGAAATGTATTTCAGAAAATAGCTTTCTTTCTGTGAACTTTGGGAATATACAATAATGCGGTTTAGGGAGTCCTTTGTTTTAAAGTACCTAAAATCTATATTTTTATTCTTTTCTCTCTCCCCTCCATTTAGATGTGCATACTACTGTAGTTGTCCCTATTTCCATATTGCCAAATTCCAAATGTCAAATAGATATGCATTCAGGGTAAGCTAACAAAATCAGACACGCTTTTCTGCAGACATTCGCTCTTATTGGCTGCTTAAGCTTAAATTTAAGCATGTTTGCGCTAGCCTCCTGCTAGGAAAGTGTTATCGTTCTACAGATGGCCAAGTAGGGAGATTTCATTTCTAATTGTCTTCGTCCTATTGTTGTTCCATAAAGTTTGGAAATCTGACTGTGCTTTATGTTCTCTGTCCTGCTTTTGGTTTTGCATACACTGTTTGTGTCAAAGAGTATCTTCTGATTTCAGGAAATGCTTTAACTACTGTATTATGTTGTATTATGCAAACCAAATCTGTAATCTGTGTGCTAAACGTTTTCTTGACTGCCTTTCTGTGTACATTTTAATTGATTAGGATACATCCAGATAAGTGTTGTATGTATTATTTGCAGTAGTTTAGTTTTCTGATTTGACTCTACTTTTCTCGATCTGTTATTTCTAGTGGGGTTGGACTTGCACAGACAATTTAATTTCTGGTTTTATGTGGAAGTCAAATGAGCCTTCTTCTCTTCGAACAGGTTTTTCCAATCACATTATGCTGCCCTTAAGTTTCTGTCCCTTTTGGACCATTTCTCCTGGGACCACTGGTGACCACCACAGGCTGATGATAAATGATTTACTTACAGCTTTGTAGAATCTCCTTACCCAACCTTACGTTTGGATCTCTCTTTCAATCACCTTTCACTTGTTTCCTTGTTACGTTTAACATTTTTGCCTCACTTCTGATTTCTCCCAAATGTCTTAGTGTGCCACTGTATTGTTTGTGTATATCAACATCCAATAAATGCACCTCACCTACATCTTTCTACTGCTTCCACTTGACCCACAGTCTTCATTTAGTTTTGTACCTGCGTCCATCCCATGTAAGTACTGAATTCCTTAGTCTTAATTTCACCAGTTGCATTTTTCTCCCAATGGTATCTTCCTCCCAAATGCTCTAAATGTGATGGGACCTGTCTCACACTACTCTAATAGTTCGTTCCTTCCCTCCCACATATTACTGGCTCAGTTGTGTTTTCCTCACATTCCACCATATCGCCTGTACTGTCACCCTCATGAATTTCATTACATTGTTTTCACCACCTTGCACATCAGTTCCTTTCAGTAGCCCATCCTAAATCATTCGTGCCTTTGCCCGTTTTTTAAACATTTTCTCTAGCCTTCGTTAAACCTTTAAGTCCCGGAAAACAAGCCTATTATGGGATGTTCCGAGGGTGCTGCCATACTTCACGGGGGAGGGGAAACTATTCCAGGCAGTCTTGTGAAGGAAGACCTGTTGGATGAGAAGCACGGTCCTTTCACATGCTCTTATGCAAACCTTTAAGGGTGCCTTTGCTGTAGAACAGACAGGACTCAGTTTACCAATCAATTCTAGTATTCTTATCTGGATTTAATGCTATAAGTTGTCCTTTAACTGACATCCCTTCAGAAGAGGAGGACGGATTGTAGCTCCAAGGCACGAGAGATTACAAAATATAGGGAGATTTTCAGGACACCTGTTTGTCCATTCTCTTTGCCGCTTTTCTTAGCAGCTCCAGGTGAGAAAACAGTTTTGATAGATAATGTTGTGTCTTTGCAGCTTTCTATCCTTAAAGCCAGGGCATCCACGGCTAGCACTGGTATCAATGAGACATTATTGTGGAACTATTGCAATGTTTCATTCACAGTGTCTGCGAATTGTTTGTGCCACAGTCGAACCCCCGATCCTTTGCTGTACTTCAGTGTCGTGTCTTTATCCAGCTGTTTGACTGTGCTCTGTATTGGCATTTCCTGGTAGATAGATACCACTGCAGTTAAGGGCACATTAAAAAAGGATTTACAGTTTTCCTGTATAGCTTTGCCAGCTTGGTATAGGATGTTGTTTGTAATCTAAAGACGGGGGTGAGAGTTTAGGTTTTAATTTTAATATTGCAAGGGTTTTCTAAAACCAGGAAGTGCTGAAATGTATTTTTACTGGATTAGTTTGTTTTATTGGATTCCTCCCTGACGCTTGCTGTTTGTACTGTCTGCATATTATTGCACTGTAGTGGTTTTCTTTGTCATTTATGTGTTCAGATGTTTGTTGCACTTTTTTTTTTTAATAGAATAAATTAAAATTAATCGTTCTTCTTGAGTTTGTATTTTTTTTAATCGTTTGTATTATACTAATGTGGCTGAACTTTGAGTTTTCTGAGAGATGCAAAAGTGTGTTCTTTGACATAAAGGTTGCTTGTAGTGCTTGTGCATATCACTGTGCTGATGCTTCAGCTTACTCCTTCAAGTGGATTGTGATGTTTGTTGAGATATGTGTATGCACTACTTTGTTACCTAGTAGGTCCCACTATTGGAATGTTACTGTACTACGTTGCTATTTAGTAGGTTCGAATGCTGCTGACGTCTTTTGTACACAGGCTAACACATTTCACGGACTCGAAATAAGTTGAATTACCTTTGACAAAGTAATGGTCCAAATCATTAAGCACGGCACTGGGAAAGCCAGCAAGTGTCTCTGTGAATCCAGGGTGCAGACCTATTGTCTTCACCAGTGCTTGTTTTCGTTTTAATATTAATAATGACCAGAAATGTTGTTTATTGGCTGACCGTGCACCTGCACACAAGAATAGTATTCTCAGAATAGTTTTTCAAAATACATAACTAGAACCAGTCCAAGATGGCTAACATTTGGATTCATACACAGCAGCCATCATAGCATGTTTGTTCTGGTTTATGAAAAACCATTCCAAGATGGTCACCATGAATGCGTACACCTGTACATGCACTCGCTTGGAATGTTTTTTCTTAAAGTCTAAGAAGAGCTCTTCGAGAAGGCTCCTTTGCATGCACGCTTAACACTTTTGAATTTCTTTCCTAATGTTACACCTACAGAGCAGCAGCTGGTTTTCTTGGTGCTGAGAAGACAAATTTACTATTCAACCTCTAGTCCAAGAACATGTGGGGAAAGTCAACTCTTTCCCAAAAGAGTACATGAGGTTTATTTATTATTTTCCCCCCAGTCGTGGAATATTTTTTGTTAAATTAAAATACTCCTGTATATTTTAAACGGGATTGAAAAGTTCTCCTTTTGCACTGATGAGAAGTGCTGCACCAAGAGTGCACAAAAATAAAACTGAATTCTCCGCATACATGTACCTATTGAGGGCTAGAGTAAAAGCCATTATTAGATGGTCGCCTGTCGCTATATCAGTGGTAGATGAAGCTCGAGGGCAGACCGACGCTGGAATGAAGAAAGGAGCAAGGTAACAAAGTGAAAGAAAATAATCCTTCATGCACTGCAGTGTGCTGTAATCCATAGGAAGCACCTTTCAGCGGAACAAGCGCCATAATAAGGAGCAATGCAATCAAATCAGAAGCAGGGACGTGAGATATACAGAGCCATGGGATCGCGAGCAAAGGGGTGGGCCCAGATCTCACGCTGTGTTTTGTTAGCAATAGGTCTGTTGTGCTAGACAGCTAAAAGTTGTCCGTAGGCAAAACCTAAAATTAATGTTAATGGGGATGTAGCATAGGGATGGTAAGTTGTGAAGGTACCAGGCTTGGCTGTTTATGGTGTAACTATAAAAAGAAGAAATACACCGCTGGATGTCCTATTTGTTTTACCCTTTCCCTTCTACACCTCAGTAAGTGTTGTAGGTTCAGCCTGCTGATAGATTTCTGTCTCGGTCTTTCTTGGGACCTCTTAACCTGGATATAAGCTCTAAGGGGGTTATTACAACTTTGGAGGAGGTGTTAATCCGTCCCAAAAGTGACGGATATACCACCAGCCGTGTTACAAGTCCATTATATCCTATGGAACTCGTAATACGGCTGGTGGTATATCTGTCACTTTACCGTCACTTTTGGGACGGATTAACACCTCCTCCAAAGTTGTAATAACCCCCTAAGTCTTTAGTTCTTTATGATAGAGCCATGCACACCTTAGTTTGCATAAATATTATCTGGTAATTGGCCAGGCATTTCAGCAGCACAAACACTATTTATGGTTGTCTGTCATTCGAATAACCTTTCAACTTGACCTATAAGTGGAAGAGGAGGAATAATCTAAAAATAACTTTGTGTCAGCCTTGAGAATTTGGATGCTACTCAGTTTATCTGCCTACTGTGCTTTCTGTTCTTGAACCAGCCCTCGACCGGTTATAGCTCCAAAAAGAGTTCTACTGGCTGTCCTGTTAGTGGGAGTCTTCACTGGGTTGGCTTTTCCAGACTAACCCTTGCAAGCTGGTTTGAGTTTATGAACATCGTGTCAATAGATATATAGATTTTTTTTTTTTTAATTCTTCCTCTGAATGGCATTCGGTGCTGTTTTTAGTAAATGCTTCCGATTCTTAATCGAGCACTACTTTGGTTTGACCGCATTTGACCACACCAGTGCTTTTTATTTTAAACAAAATGTTATTGATATTTTAGCAACACAGCAGTGCACACCCACCTTCCCACCCTGCTCGCACTACCCCCACTCCAACCATAGCCGTTCAAGGGCCCGCATCAGTTCTCCAGTATCGGAACACCTCCCAGTAGTAGTTCCACCATTTGCCCTTTAGTCGGGCACGCTTCCATGGACAACTTCATGCTCGGTACACAGCCCCCACCATCTTGGAACACCGATCCCTCACCCTCCACAATCGAGGGTGGGGCCAGGGAAACTCAATTTCAGGGCAATATTGCGCATGGCCAGGGCTGAGGCAATGCCAACCAACGTCCAGTCACCTTGGCTTGCACCCATGTCGACAAGGATCCCAAGAAGTACCATCCTGAGTGTGAGCGCAGTTTGTCTCCCCAACATCCACCTAAGTCTTCTGGCTATGTGCTCCCAGAATGCTGCAGTGCCCGGGCATTGTCAAACCACATGGAAAAAAATCTACCTCTGGATGGGTACAGCAGAAGAATTGAGGTGTTGAGAGCCTCCCTACCCACCAAAGACGAAAGGGGGGTATCAGGTACACCGCATGTAAAATGTTCACTTGGATGAGTACCAGCCTGCCCTGAATAACGGTTCCCCCTGGGGGGGGCATAAGCACATCTAGCCAATCTGCATCATCAGGCTCCCTGACCCAACACTCCCAGTTCAGCTTCAGGTGGCCGACTGTATCTGGGATATGATGAACTAATGAGCAATATAGATTTCCACCCTGCCGATTCTACCCATCAGCAGACAGGTGTCCTGCAGGTTGTACTGGGGAAGTTTGAAAGATTGGAGCAATGGGCTGTCAGTGCGTGGTGAGCCTGTATGTATTTGTGTGACTGAGCTGGAACAGAGCCTGCAGCTCAGCTAAGGACCTCATATGGGCAATGCTCTATATATCACCTAGGGACGTAATGCCTATCTTATCCTACTGACTAAACCCCGCAAGTCATGTTTGTGAAAATTAGTGGCAATACTGTGGGATACCTATTGTGCGTGTACGATTTTTTAAAGAGCTCAAGAATCTACAAAGGGACGCCACTATGCTGCCCAACTCCATCAGCAGTACTTTCAATTATTATGGAAGGGTTCTAATGGAACAGCAACAGTTCCTCAGATATGGAAACTTTTTAAATCAGTTGTACCTCAAGCACTGATGGTTCTCTTGCCAGACAATTTAAACCCAGTGTTATGCTGCTCAACATTCTGTAGTTGATAGAGAATCAACACCTGAACCACAGCTTAGTTTTGCGGCAAAATTGTATTGTGATTTTGTGTGTGCTGGCATTGTCCAAAAACGTTAGACAGGTATTAAGTAACTTGAGAACAGCTTATTGTAACCTAGTCTCTCTCCTGCAACTGGTCAGCATGGGGAATGATTGATCATAATTTGTAATCCGAACCGATCTGCAACATCATTAAAAGGACATAAATCTCAGTTGGCAGGAGTATTCTCAGGCCACTAGCATACGCAAAAATTATGGTGTGGAGTATAGTCCCACACCAGCAGTTCATCTTGGTGAGCCTGATCATGTGATGTAACCAGGTTGTCTAAATGACACACTGGCTATATCCAAATGTCATTGTGTCCTCCCACGTGTGCATTTATGGACTGCCTTCTAATATGCTTCCACACATTTGTCAAAGTCTGAGCTTCACCTTCAGTATTTGTTGTAAACCTCATCCATGGGCAATGAATGGGCTCAGCTCTGTCATCAGTAATTTGTAGATGACATTGGTTATGTTGCTGATTTCTAGAGTAATGTATGCTAATCTAAAATTAGCTCAGTGCTTTGTAGGCGGGTGTTAACGTGAGACCATAATAAGGACTGAGAGAGCACGAACAAGTTAATGAGGAAAAAGCCTTTGACAAAACGTAACTATCTCAACAGGAAGGTGGCTAGGTGAGAGGAGGCAGTTACAGGCTGGATGGAACATTAGGGGGATCATTCTCAAGAATGTAGGGTGATGCCCATCATCGGGGAATAACTGATTTGGAAATGAGAATCTGAGAGCGTTGCCATACAAGCAGGAGTTGTTAACAGTTGAACATTTGCCAAAATGAGTGCTTGGAGTACCTAAGTATGTACGTCAATGTTTGTTTTGCACTTTGCCCCTGAAATGCTCCTTTTCTTGTGACACACAGAAACCTATACCTCAAACTACACTCTCATAGCCTACATATATTAAACTACTCCAACATTTCTCCCATACACATGCATACCACACCAAGGAACACACACACAGCTCTGGAATCCCAAGCCTGCCCAGTACCTCATTTAGATGCAGCACAACTCACCTGGTGCAAAAACAATTCTTCGTTTGCCGTGGTCTTGTTTGATACCTAACATTCCCCAAATCTTACTCTCAGTGGCATGACTTCTGGATCCCACCACTTCAGGAGCACAGAAGCCCAGTGCCAAGGAGCCTTGTTTTCCAGTATCACTGACAATAGGGCACGATGTTGAGGAAGTTGTCTGGGAGTATTTCTTTGTCTTAATATCTGGCTGTGGCTAGACATGGTATGGTCGGTTGTGAGGGGGTGCGGGAGGTCCCCTAAATCTCAGAAGGTGGCTCTGGAAAGTCAAGATTACAAAGTGCAAGCGGGGGACTAAAGGATTGCTCCAGCGTCAAGTTCAAACCTCTAGAAGAGGTACTCCCAAAACACTAATGTAACAGTCTAGGGGCCTCAATCCCCTTTAATAAGGTAGGGCTGTCTGTAAATGACAAGACCTCAGTACACAATGAGGCTTCTGGGAGGCCTGAAAGGTTCACCACAATTTGGATGTAATAGCATGTTGGTAAATGGAGATATTTCGAGGCATGGTGGCACGATTGGAGGAGGGCTGGGGGGCCCAGGACAGAGAAAAAGAGTGGGCAGAACAGAGGATATAGCAAATGTGCTTTGTGAATGCAGTGGATTATCACAGATCGTGGTTCTCATGCCATTATGAGCAACAGTAAATGTATGTAGCCAATTTTGGGCCTCTAACAGGTATATGGCGAGAGTGAGAGCAGAGAGGGACTGAGGTAAACATCAATCAAAATATCCTTTTAATTTTAGTTTGAAATGTACTAATCCATGTACATGCAGTGGTCTTAGTAAATGAAACATGTAAAGGAAACTCCAGCAATAATTATTTTTACTTGACCCAGTAGAGTTTCTAAGAGTGTGAACCTGACATGCCCCCTTACATGCCATCAAACTATCCAAAATGCCTTTAAACATTGGTGCACTCAGTTTTTTCACTAGATAATGGGCCTCTGCACTTCAGCTACTAAGCAAGTACTAAATTAGCCAGAGATTTGTGAGATCTTTAAATTACTTCACATTAAAAGAGCTATTCAGCTATTCATTCTCAAAAAGTATGTGTTCCCAAAAGTATTTCTTCCTCTTTTTTTTTTTCTTTTTTTTTCTTTTATTTCTGAGAGTTATTATACTAAGTATGTTTTGGATGAAAAGCCATAAAGCAGTGAACTGGTTGAGCTGTGCCACCATACCTGCCATATGGCTTGCCTTGAATGGACTGGCAGTACTTGATTTTATTTTTTGAGTTCCTGCATTCACAAATTAGACATCGTCATGCCTTTTCTCATCTGTCTTGCATCTAACAGAGGTATTTCTCGATAGTCTTTCATTTCTCTTTATCACTGGGAAGCCTTAATAGAATGGAGATTGCCAAATCCGCCTGACGTTAAAGACCTGATGCCACCTGACCACAAGGTACATGTTTCTGTTGGTAAAACCTCTAATCTTAGTTAAGACAGATTATTTCAGCTTCTCCATTTTGAGATGATATAATGTGTTTTCTCTTTAAAGTAAAAGGATGATTAATTTTTCTTGTACATTTTCTAAGGATTGTGGGAAAAGTATGGATTTTGATTACTGTTTAGGTGCCACTTTGGGGTGAAACATCTTTCTCAATCTGCCTTCATTTAGAAATCCTAAAAACCAAAGTAGCCAAGACTATAGCAACCTTCTCTTGCCTATCCCCTTCATGGTGGAATCTTATTTAGAAACACAGCCTGAACTGAAACCTTTTACCTATCAGAAAAGAATTGAAGACTTGTCACTTCAGAATACACGTTCCAGACTGATTGTCTATTTTCTTTGCCTCACCTTTCTGCCGTGGATCTCTTTGCTGAAATTGCATCTGCTGGTGCTGCTTATGCACTGTTGGCAAAGATGCATGCTTTGGGTGGCACCATTGTTACCGAATCTGTTCAGACATTTTCATTCTTTTTCAGAATCAAACTTCAAACAAACCCCATACCTTATTACTTTGAAAGAAAAAAATGGTCCTGACGCATGGATTTTTTTCTGTTTATGTAGACCATTGCTTGTTCCCTGTGCCCATCCAAAGCAAGGAAAATAAGCATCGGGAGGATTGCCGTAAATATCACAAACCCCCAGTGCATGAAAGGCGACAGCAATGGAGTGGACAGGTTACTGTTTTGACTTGATCATTTATAGTGACTCTATCAGCAGTCATTAAGCAATTCCCCCACCTCGTAATAAGATGGGGGAACTCTGAATTTGGAGGGTGGGAGAACTGCTGATTTATAGCCATACTCTAAATCACCCCTTATTCTTCAGGGACACAGATAATAAAATGGCTTCACGTGATAACGCCTCTTCAGCATTAGGACTTTAAAAAAAAATTCTAATGGCTTCTGGGTAAACCCTGTGCCAGAAGGAGGAAGATACTTTAATGGTAGGCTCATGAAAACCAATAGAATGCAATTACCTCTAAATACACACATTATCATAAGAGGCAGCAAGTGATTTTGATAGCCTGGTATTTAAGATGTTAAACCTTTTTGTGCCCACAACGCCCATGAGAATCTTCCATCAGATATCCTATCGGTCACACCTGCTGCAAAGACAGTAGCTCTTGTACTCCACATGAAGTCCTATTAGACGAAGGAAGTTCAGTGAAAGGATTTATGTAAAGCGCTATTCAAAAGGGCACTGCAACCAAGCTCCAGATGTTAGATGTTAATCATAATAAAATTATGCAGAAGTGGAATGAATTAGATTATGGTTCCCTTGTGGTCTGTACCACCAAGGCCAGGACTTTGAAGTGGAGGGTTGGTGGGTGTGCTTGAATTTCCACTTTTAGGGTCTTTGTAGCCTCTTTGTTGGGCCTTTCGCAGAGGTGAGTGGGGACCATTTATATCTATTAAAGCAGTTTTTCCTAACCTGTGGTCTGGGGACCCGTGGGGGTCCGCAAAGCCTCCTCAGGGGGTCCACAACATCTTTGAAAATTAAATAATATTAACGGTGAGGTCCACAGCTTTTAGTAATGACTCAATGAGGGGGTCCCGAATTCCAATAATGATTCATTAGGGGTCCCCGGGTTCCAGTAATTATAAAGTGGGGGTCCAAATAAGCCAAAAGATTGGGAAACACTGTATTAAAGTTTCTAATTTCTTAATAGTTTGTTGATGTGCCTCCTGTAACATAGCATGAGTTGAGTAATGGATTGCTGCTGGCCTATGCCTAATCTGTCTTTTTGTTTGGAAGCCTAAAGTAACCATACAATACTAACTAATTCATGTGATTTGACTCACTATTATTTCTTACTTGTAATGTCGTAGAAGGAAACATGTTAACATGTTTGTCTGAATTAATGATACCCTTTTGCTGTTTTGCTGTTTTTCTCAGGTGGTTCATGATGCTAATTCTCCAGCTCTTTACCCTAAAAGTGACCTACTCAATTGTATCAGTATATTAGTCTCTATTAGGCTCTAATATATTGATATTCATTATTGATAGAATCATTGAGGTAGGAAGAGGTCCCTGACCCCAATAGACCCTAGAATTGCCTCTACAACCTTAGTTTTGCACTTAACAGTTTAAGGATCTACAATCATCAGTCTTGCCCAATTTATTTTTCTGTCTACAGTAAGAGTCTTGCTAGAAGCAACCAGCACTCCAATCTCTACCTTTTGATACATCTGACCGAGTCTCGATAATCTTGCCTGCCCTCTCTCGCTTTTCAGCTTTTACAAATCCTGTCTTGTCCCTCATTTCTTCTGACCCATGGCCTTGGCTGCCACACACAATCTCCTATTCCGCTTGAGGAAAACTTGCCTTTCTCAAAATTGATGACTGGTCTGGTATAAGGCAAGTGATTTGCTGAGTGTTCTTATGAGTGCCTGCCAAGTGGCCATTTTTTGCCAAAGGCTACCTTACCTGAGCGTGGGAGGATGGGGCTGATGTAAGATTTTACATGTGGCATCTATACTGAGCTGAGGACAGGAATTGCTAGTTGTTATGAGTTCTCATGCAGCTTACAATTTGGTTACTGATCATCAGTTAAGTAAAACTCTTTGGCCCTCATTACAACCCTGGCGGTCGGTGATAAAGTGGTAGTAATGCTGCAAACAGGCTGGCTGTAATTACAGCCAAATTATGACCATGGCAGTACGAACTCAGATAGACAGCCAATTTACCACACGGACCGCCAGGGCAGAAATAACAGCCACCACGGCAGGAGCCGCCTACAGCCAGGAGGAAGCCAATGTCCCGCCCACTGTATTAAGACCCTGCAATCTGCCACCTTTTCGGGGGCGGTACCAAAGACAACAAAACCCTGGTGGAAACACTGCACAGAAGTGAAAGGACTCACCATTGAAGATGCAGGGAACAACCAACGACGGCAAAGGTGCCTAGCACACAAGGGAGGGGGGAGGAAAAAGACTGGCACACACACACACGCAACATCCCCACACCATACACACAATCAGCTGCAATAATAAAACATATATACCCCTTACCTCGGATGAATAATGCGAGGACAACAGGAATTTACAGTGTAATAAGATCAACACAGTATAAATAAGAAATATGCAATGTAACTGGTATATACAAATGTACAGTTCAAGGGACACTGCCCAGTCCTCAGTGTGCACGTGGGCCACAGGGCGACAGGCCAAAGTCCAAGGCTGCACTTGTCACCTGCATCAACACGGAGAGAACACTGCAGGAGCATCAGTTGGTAAATAGGCAGGAACCTCAGGGGGACGGGGAATGTGGGGGGAGACCTCAGCTGGCGGATGGAACCAAGACAACTGGTTCTGGAGGGGGGGAACATGCCCTGTGCTTGGTCCTGGGGAGTGCAAGGCCACAGTCTCAAGTGGGTGACTTACCTACATGCTCTGGAGGGGCAACATGCCCTGTGCTCGGTCCTGGGGGTGCAAGGCCACAGTCTCTCAAGTGGGTGACTTGCCCACTGGTTCTGGAGGGGGCATCGTGCCCTGTGCTCTTTATCCTGGGAAGGCTGGGGTTGGTAGGTGTCTTACCCACTGGTTCTGGAGGGGGCATCGTGCCCTGTGTTCTTGATCTTGGATCAGGAGTGCTGCTGAGTGCCCACAGTCGGACTTCACCGGCACCCACCGGTGGAGCGAGCCCCATTCTTATCCCAGATGATCTGGAGCCGGAATGACATTGTACAACACCAATTCTGACTTTGACATGGGCTAGATCAGTGCCTGAGGCTTATATTGATCAGCCAGGTACAGGGGAGGAATGGGAGGGGTCCCTTAAGAGTATGGATTGGAGAATATGGACTGGTATGAGGAACTAGGTGGAGCCAGTGGGCTGGATAATTCTCCAGATACTGGCATGCTCTCATCTCCTACTGTGGCTACAGAGTAGGGGGCTTCATATGCTATGGTGGTTTGTAGGGCAGCTGAGGCCTTGGACCTAGATTTAACTACGGTGCTAGTCAGGACTAACCTCCTGACTGAGGTGCTTCAGCTGGGGGTTTCCACATCGGAGCCAATGTTACCCTTTAATGAAGCCCTCCCTGATTTCCTGCTGGGGATATGGTCAAAACCCAGCACAGGGGCTCTTGTTAATAGAACAATCAGCAGCCACCATAGACCAGCTCAAAATGATCCTAATTTCCTCATCCAACCCCCCACCACGGAGAGCTTGGTGGTCCAGGCCTCCGCTCCCCATGACGCCTTCCCTACCGTTCCCCATATTTTCTTCCTCCAGCCTGGCATTGAGGTGGGTAAACACCTTATGCCTATTGGGCCGTTTTTCGCATACTTTGTTCTACGGTAGCACTTCTGCTTCCCCATGTCCCGAAGGGCGTGCAGGACACTGTCACACAAGCTGTAAAAGATGGGAGAGATGCTGTGAAGTTTACAATACAGTGTGGTTTGGACACGACCGCCTCGTTGGGTAGGGCGATTTCATTGATGGTGGCCCTTCAACACCATGCCTGGCTCCGTACGTCTGGCTTTTTGGGGGATGTCCAGGCAAACCTTATGGACATGCCCTTTGATGGCTTGCGCCTATTTGGAGAAAAGGCAGATTCTGTGCTTGAGGGGTTAAAGGACTCTCGAGCTACGGTCAGATCCTTGGGCCGCTCGGTACCTGCTTGCCAGCAGTCTGCCTTTCAAGGCTTCAGAAGGGATGTGGTACCATGCCACCCACAGGTCAGCCACCATCCTCCGTCAACTCAGCATCCAGTGCGAGCTTCAGATTGTGGTACCTTCAGACCCAGAGGGTCTAGCCAGAGGTCGACCACCACCCATCCCCCTTTTCCACAGCGCTCAAGTCCTCCTAGTTAGATTCTGCAAGACCACACACGTCCAGATGGAGGGAGGATTCAATTTTATCTCCCTCACTGGCGGTCTATAACACCGGACAAGTGGATCTTGTCGATCATACAGAAGGGCTAATCCCTCCCCTTCCAGTCTTTCCTTCCCTCTGTGCCTCTAATAAAAGAACTGCTGATGGAGGTTCACTTAATCTTGCTCTGCGAGGACGTTACAGCTCCCTTGGCCAAGGGAGCCATAGAAAGGGTCCCGAGGTTCACTTAATCTTGCTCTGCGAGGACGTTACAGCTCTCTTGGCCAAGGGAGCCATAGAAAGGGTCCCGATGTCAGAAGTAGGCAGTGGTTGTTATTCCTGTGACTTTCTGATTCCAAAAAAGAATGAAGGTCTTTGTCTTATATTGGGTTTAAGGGACGTCAATCTCTTACTCAAAAAGGATAAATTTAAGATGCTCACTCTTAGTCAGGTCTTGTCTGCCCTAGACCAAGGAGACTGGATGGTAGCGTTGGACTTGAAGGATGCGTATTTTCACATCCCTATTCTGCCTACCTATAGGTGCTACTTGCGGTTCAAGGTGGGCCACGAGCGCTTTGAGTTTACCGTGCTCCCCTTTGGTCTCACCAGTGCCTTTGGGTGTTCACCAAAGTGATGGCAGTGGTACCAGCTCATCTGCACAGGTTAGGGATTTGTCTTCCCTTACCCAGACAACTGGCTGTTGAAGGCTCCTACGCTGCAGGCTCTCTTCAGCCACCTTCAGATGACGGCGAACCCCCTGCATTCGCTGGGGTTCACTATAAACATTCCAAAGTCACACCTGACTCCCTCTCAGAAGCTCCCTTTCATCGGATCCGTTCTGAACACAGTGCAGTTTCGGGCTTACCCTCCCGAGCAGCGAGTCCAGGATATTCAGTTTATAATACTGATGTTTCAGCCTCTATACTGGATTTCTCTGAATCAGGCTCTGAGGCTGTTGGGACTTATGGCCTCCTGCATCCTGTTAGTTAAGAATGGCAGATGGCATATGAGGGCTCTGCAGTGGGACCCTAAGTTCCAGTGGGCACAGAATCAAGGGAGTGTTACCGTTAGGGTTAAAATCTCAGATGGAACCGCAAAAGACCTGCAGCGATGATTAGTGAACTGTGATTGGGTCAGAGACCGACTCCTCTCTCTTCCCCAAGCAGATGTCACAGTAGTGACAGATGCTTCACTTCTGGGATGGGGCAACCATCTAGCAAAGGTGGAGATCAGAGGTCTTTGGTCTGTAGCAGAATCTGCACTCCATATCAATTTACTGGAGCCCCGGGCAATCCGACTGGCATTGAAGGCATGTCTTCCTGTTGTAAAAGGGAAGATAGTGCAGGTGTTCACGGACACCACTGCAATGTGGTACTGCACCAAGCAGGGCAGTGTGGGGTCGTGGCGTCCGGCAAGAGGGTCTGTCTCTCTGGACATGGCTGGAACAGCAGGGCATAACCCTGGTGGTTCAACACCTGGCAGGTTCTCTGAATGCCAGGGCAGACAAACTCAGCCATCTGTGCCTAGTGGATCACGAAAGGTATCTCCACCTGGAGGCGGCGGAAGGACTCTTTCAGCATTGTGGAGAGCCTTAGATCTGTTTGCCTCCGCAGAGAACGCGCAATGTCAGCAGTATTACGTGTTGGAATTTCCAAGGCGGCAGTCGCTCTGAGACGCTTTTCATTGTGAGTGGAATTCATACCTCCTGTATGCCTTTCTGCCCATACCACTTCTGCCCAGAGTTCTCAAGAAGATCAAGAACGACTGGCCCTAGTAATCCTAGTGGCACCAGATTGGGCAAGGAGAGTTTGGTATCCCGAGATTCTAAAAATGAGCATCTCTCCTCCAATCAGGTTGCCCCTTCGGGAGGATCTTCTGTCGCAGGAGCAGGGAAAGGTTCTCCTCCCGAACCTGTCAACTCTGTGTCTACATGCATGGCTATTGAGCAGTACAGTTGATGGCTTTTGACCTTCCTCCTGAAGTCTGTAAAGTTAATTTGGCAGCCCGGTGTTCCTCCACTAAAACAGTATATGCCTGCCTTTGGAAACGCTTTATATATTATTGTACAGAAAGGTCTATTGATCCTCTTTCTGATATTCTTCTCTTTATACTATTTCTTGCCCAGGAGGGTTCTGCCTTGGGTATTCTCAAGGGCTATCTTTCTGCCTTATTGGCATTTCTTCAGCTATCTGATTAGCCTTCACTTTTTAAATCTCCCATTGTACATAGATTCCTCAAAGGGCTTGTACATATGTTTCCCCCTATGCCCTTTGTCGTGCCCCAGTGGGGCTTAAATCTGGTCCTCACATTTCATGTGTGCGCTCCTTTTGATCCCTTACACAACTGTCCCCTCTGGCTGCTCACCATTAAAACAGCCTTCTCAGTGGCAATAACATCTGCCAGGAGGGTGAGTGAGATGCAGGCGCTTTCATCCAAGCCTTCATATCTCACCATGTTCCCAGACAAGGTGGTTCTCAGAACTCGTGCATCTTTCCTCCCTAAGGTGGTCACCTAATTCCATCTGGGTCGGAATATCACCCTGCCCACTTTCTTTGCTCTACCGCATCTCTCTAAAGAAGAGGATCGACTCCACCGGCTGGACCCAAAAAGAGCGTTGTCTTCCTTCCTTGACTGCACAAAAGAGTTCCAGGTGGATGACCAACTCTTTGTGGGATACGTGAGAGCAAAGAAGCGTCTGACAGTGCGGGGCGAACCATTTCGCGCTGGGCCATTCTCTGCATCAAAATCTGATACGCATTGGCCACGAAGCAGCCTCTTGAGGGATCATTCTCCTGAGGGGCAAAGCTGCTACCACGGCACTAGCCAGTAATGGATCTTTGTCAGGCAGCAACGTGGGCATCCTTGCACACGTTTGCAAAACATTACTGCCTGGACAGTAAGGTACAGAGAGACGGATACTGGCCGCTCAGTCCTACTGGATTTTTTTGTGTAAGTAGAGGCATCCGCAGCCCACCACCAGGAGGTTATGGCTTGGGTATCTATTCTGAGGTAAGGAATCTGCAGCTAGATAGTCTCTACCAGATAGTGCGTTACTGAAGGTAAGTAACTTGTCCTTCTAGCTGTCCATCGTGACAAAGTGGTGCTTTGTACCAGGGCTTCCTTCCTTCCCAAAGTGGTCACACGTTTTCATGTAGGCCAGTGAATCACCTTGCCTACTTTTTGCGCACCCCTACATCCCTCTCATGAGGAGGAGAGAGACTACCGCCTGGATTCAAAAAGAGCGTTTGCGTTCTTTCTCAATCGTACCAAAGATTTCCGTGTGGACAATCAATTCTTTGGGTTATGTGGGTGTGAAGAGTACCTTGCATTTTATGTATTTACTTCAAATCTTGAGCTTGTGATTCTAAAAATAAATTAAGAAAATATATTTTTCTATATAAAAACTATTGGCCTGGAGTTAAGTCTTTGAGTGTGTGTTCCTGATTTATTGCGTGTGTGTGTGTACAACAAATGCTTAACACTACCCTCTGATAAGCCTACTGCTCGACCACACTACCACAAAATAGAGCATTTAATATGATCTAATTTTGCCACTATTAACCTCTAAGGGGAACCCTTGGACTCAGTGCACACTATCTCTCAATTTGAGATAGTATATACAGAGCCAACTTCCTACACTTATCCCTTGCTTTATACTTAGACGTTCTTTTATTTTCCAAGAAAAATCATCTACAACCCAAGCACAATTGGATGTAAAGTATTAGGAACAGCTTCAATAGTATCCTTTAAGACAATGTAATATTTCATATTAGCTTTCAGGGTCACCTACTGCTCTAAGGACCTCTGTTGTACAGATTTTGGTATTGTTTGATTAACTTATGACAACGTTGAAGCAGATAAACTATAAAAACCTCTAGGTCAATGAAGTGTTCCCACTCTTACCACTGAGAATTACAGTCTGCATAGATTTACCACTCTTTCTAAAACCAAATACTTTGTACATTGCTACTTGGGACATTATCACACCGTTTCCAAAGGACCTTAAACCTTTTTGAAGCTATCTCCTCTTGCGTCTCCATTTCTGATCATTTTACTGCTCGCCTTCTTCTGAATAAAGTGTTCTATAGTTTGCACATGTGCAGCTTGACAGGGTGAGGTCATACTTTACAGACATACAACATACTTTACAAAAATGTCCATCAATTAATTGTTTTTTTTTTTAAATGTTGTTTTGGCCAAGCATCGTAGCTTTCAGTTAAGACTCCAGTCCAAGCAGCTCTTAGTTTATTTAGTTAGTTCTTCCTCTGGATAATCTGTTTGGAGGCATTTTCTGTGTTTATGCAAAATATATTTTTTTAAACTTTGCTTTTCCTTTATTTCACATAACATGTTTGAAATACTACTCTGCCTCTTTAAAGCATCTGCTTTTGTGAAGATCTGTCCTTTCATTGATGCAGTTTTTCACAATATATAATTATATAAGTCTGTGTTCAGATTTTAAATCACACCCTCACATTTTGAAGGGAATAGTAACTTGTAAATTTGAGCGACTCTGAAAACAAATTACTTGTATTTTCTAAAACCTGCTTCTTGGAGGACAAGAAAGCCTCTGGAAGCTTTGGTAGAAATATTTTCTTTTGTGTAAAATACTTATACTCAACCTTGAAGTTTTAATCTGTTCACTTCTCAGCTACGAAGTTCAGTACCTACAAGTGAGGCAAACATGTAAACCGTAAGTACTAGCATAATTAATCAGTGCATTAAAGGTTATGATTTCCCTGCAGCAGTTTATTCCTCAAGTATATACTCAACCCTAGAGGTATTTATCCAGACCACCATACAGGATTTGCTGCGCCTATGAAATTACACATGCACTAATACGCAGGCTTTTGGAAGAGTAAGAAACTAAGTTCAGGGCAGGGTTCTCTTCTTCCTCCAAGGTGTCTTCTTTGACAGGAAGGAAATACTTTTTTGTAAAATAATGAGATATACAAACGTTGAGCAGCAAAAACTTTCTTGACTGCTGTTGTTTCAAAGGTTATCAAAGACTTTAAAAGAAAAGTAGCATTAAGAAGGACATCTATTTGATTACTCCATTGCATCTCCTTCAAAATTATTGGTGCTATAAAAGGGTGTTTGGTTGCTCTGCGTCTCTGAATATAGCACAAATGTGCAAAATGAGATCCAAGGTATTGAAACCACAGGCACTTATGTCCTCACCATACCGAAAGATATCAAATTATAAGAGAACGCAGAGTCCACCCTCGTGGGCACTCTTGAACAGCTGCACATGCCATTACGTATTTCATTAAATGAGACACAACTTGCTGATTGCCTGTGGCAGGTGAGCTGTCCAGCCTGATATTGTTTAAGTCCTTTTTTTTATCCAACAGGACTTAGGCCATTTCATTGTTGGCTTTTCAATCGGCCAACTAGATTTTGTCCCCCTCTCAGATCCTGGTTAACATCTACTTTAAATCTTTAGGTCAATTTATCTGTAGTTTCAGCTTCAAGGTTGTCTCATATAATGATGACACTCATCTGCTCTTGAAATTTTATTACGAGCCCTCTGGGAGCTGTTCATGATGGGCTGTTTCTAACAGCAGATGTCTCACCTCGAAATATCCCTCAGGTGCCAGACTGGATCCAGAGAATTTGGTAGCAGTGCTCTTGCATGCCATTAGGAGGTGTCATGCAGCTCAGCACTGTTCCCATACCACCTGGAAGAGATATAGAAGTTTAATTTATAAGAGCTACTCTGTTACGTTGTCTGTGTATGTGAAGTGCACTATCACCAGCGGGTGTCTGATGCTGAGTAGGTGTATGTCCCTAGCCCTGCCTATATTGGGTTGGTTAATTGAAAAGCCAGGTCTTCAGCTTTTGCCCCTGCACACTAACATCAATTACTTTCATTCTGCACTTTTCAACAAGGATTCGGAGCCTGGCTTCCACCTTGTTGGTTTTTAGACAGCTCCAAAACCTTTCCACTGAGCTAGGTAACAATGTTCGCACTCAAAACGACTGGATTCATGCTGTATCATAAGGGTAGGAAGCAGATGTCTGTCACGGAGTGCCTTTGGGGCCTGGGCGCAGGATGCAATTCAGAGTTGTGCAACAAATGTGCACTAATTCATCCGAAGGCTTGTTCCTCCCTCATTCCACTGATGATGCCTTATACCTTGATTTACAATGACGATAGGCTTGATATTTCGTATGGCACAGAGTTTGGTTCTCCACATGGACCACTGACAGAGGAAAGCTCCGTGTGAGCAGTCTCATCAGCTGTGGTGGTACAATTACAGCTTCCCTCCATTGAGACTAAAACACAATTTTGATGGCAATTCTATAGCTTGGGCCAGATACACCTGTGCCCTTGCTCCCACAAACGATCCCCCCAGCGATACTTTGATGGCTATCTAAAACATGTTCTTGCCTGCTTGTTAGTTGGCAGATTGTACAGACATCTGGTGCCTGATGATCCAGTTTCGGTCATCAAGTACCCGGTCCCACTGTTAATTTAAATCAATAATATATATATATATATTTTTTAAACAGTACCTATGTAAGTCTATGTACTCGACCAGTAAGGTGAACCCTAACTTATTTCCAGGCAATCCTCCTGATAGAGAATCCAAAATAATTGATGCTTTTGGCAAATGTATGTTTTCCTCTGTCAGCTTGGCAACGCAAGCTGTAAATGTGGTCTGTCTATAGGTTGATACACCCATGCCCCTTTGGGACATAGCCAACTAGGTTTTGCCAACAGTTTCAAAGTCTCTTTCTGGCTCAGATGATGGATGATGTGCATGACACAGCTAAGTTTGTTGACCACGCTGGTTTGGATACTATAGATTGCATCGGCATGTTGCTCACTAGCAGTGTTAACCTTCGTAGACATGCCTAGGTGAGGCGATCTGGATTTTGCAGTGATGTACAGGTTTCCCTAAAAGACATGCCCCTATTTGAGTCTCGCCTCTTAGAAGAGGAGACAGATTCTGATGTGGAACGCTTTAAAGACAGCATGTTCTTCAGGGCTGTTGCCCTCTGCTAAACAATTTCCACACATACACCCACCTTCCATTTAATGTTACTCAGAATCATCATTGAAAACAAGCTGGATATGTCTGCACAAGTCAGTGCTGTCACAGCTTTCTGCTTCCACACACTGAGGATGCTGAGGAAGATCTTCAAATTGCTCCCAAGCAACACCAGTAAAAAGTCACTTATGCCCTTGTCACCAGCAAGCTGGACTACGGGGGCACCTTCTATGCCGGAATCACCAAGCAGCTCCTTAGAAGTCTACAAACCATAACATGGCAGTCTGACTCCCCATCAACCTTCCACTCGCGATTCTCATTGCACCACAACTCAGAGAGCGGCACTGACTCCCAATACACAAGCATGCTCAGTTCACATTCCTCACCAACACATTTGAAGCACTACACAACACAGTCACGAGCTACCTTAACAGTTGCATCTCCTTCCAGCCAGACCGCGCTACTCAACCAGACTCCTACTCACACACATCTCATATATACGCAGAAACAGAGCTGAAGGTGGCCTTCTAATACATTGCTCCTAAAGCTTGAAATGGCTTCCAACTTGTTTCTACTTGAGTTCTTGGCTCTTTGAGTAAGCCTCCTCTCTCTTCTGCTTTAAAAACTAGGACCATACACTAGAATACCTTTGCTAGTGATAGCGCACTTACCAATACACAAAACACTCAAGATTAGGGTGCTAGTTCCTTATCCAAGCCAGATTCAAAGTTTCAGCCCAGAGAAGTACAGAGATTTCCCTTTGTGAATGTTTATATTGTGCTGTGAGATCCTGGTTTTAGGCATAAGCATGGTGTTTTGGTAGCACATTAAAGATGCATGGTTCAAGGTGGCGTGCTCCACATTATCTATTATGTTTTGTAAGTATGTGATACAATGCCACTAGCATGAATATATAGAATTTAAAATGGGTAACAGTGAATTACAGCGATGCTTTTCATTAGGGAGTTCCAAGTGACATCTGACAGGAGCGAAGCTCGAATTGTCTATGATGCAACTCAGAACCCCAAACCGAAAAGCAGCTCTGTAATTCACTTTTTATTCATCTTTAATTTTGTGTTATATATGACCCTCCAAAATTATCTGCGCCTTCTTGTATCTGCAATGGAGGGGCAAAAGAGTAATGGGGAGCCATACATAACCCTGCCTCTGTAACATGTCCAAAATATAAAAGAATAATAAAACCCTTGCCACCCACACCCACCTCTCTGTGTAGTCTCCTACAGAATGTGTGCTCCCTGGTGTGTTGGTTGGTGTCCAGCGCTTTTCTGACACTCATAAAAAGATCAGCCATTCCTTTATAAAGTAACAGTGAGTATCATATTTTGCTTCCACATCATAGTGTGGTATAACTGGATTTAGAATGCACTAGTTATGCAGGGCTTTCAAAGAGAGCCATTGGTGTGAATGACTGGATCCTAAATCTAGTACGTCACTGTGAGTAAGAAAACATTTTGACCACTGTTGATATGTAATTTAGGAATTTCAGGCTGGCCTGAGAGGGATCTCTGAGGGCAGGAGGACATGTATTTTTTTTAACAAATTTGGGACAGGCAGATGGAGCCATGTTATGTATGGTTGCTCCATTACTTCTCTGCTGCTGCGTGGCTGTTTAAAACAGGGGCTTCTGATTTGGGTGTGCCATATAAAACATAAAATCATAGATGAGTAAAAAGTGAATTATAGAGATGTTTTTTACCTCAGGATTCTTGAGTGACATCCTAGGGAATTTGAGCTTTGCCCTTGTTATCTATTTGATCTCATGCAGAACTCCTCTGTGGAAAAACATCCCTGTAATTCCCCGTTATCAATCTCTAATTCCATATGTTGTTTGTTTCCACCTGCCTGCTTCTTAGCTTCTGTTGCCCAGTCGCTTTATACCGTAGATCTGATTGCTAGCCTTTCGAGCATTCTGTCTTAATCAGACATTTCTCTCTTTTGGTGGCTCAATATGGTAAGTGCATATTGTATTTTATGGTAGCAATGCAGAAGTTTTTTTCCGTCAAAACTCAAGGTCTAGGCAAAGACCTGCAGCCTTTCTTGATCTCTGGGGATTTAGTTGAATTCTCACAAGCCCCATAGACTACTGAGCTGTTATAATTTTCTTCTGCTGAAAGTTAATGGACTCAACCTCACTGCTAAAAACATTTTCTGAGTCTGACTTATTCTGTGATACAACCACCCCATATCTTCCTGCCAGATCCTGCAACTTTCTCTTCCTCCTGTCCACACCAATGCTCTTGACGCAACAATTGAAATAATCCCATTTTTGTGAAGGCCTCTCTTCCAGCGATTGTCCACTGTTATCTTTATTTATTGATGTACCATTAAGTGCGGATCTGTCTTAAGTTATTTGGAGTAGTCTTACTCAGTTTCTCCAGGGCATCTTTATTTTATTTATAATTTGTGTACCTGCCTTCTCTACAACTTTCTCTGTGTGTTACATATATGTCTTTTTCCTCTATCTGTCAACCAATAATTTTTATGGTCTGGCTTGAGAGCATAACTGTCGCCAGACAATTATGTGAGCATCACTAGAGAGTGGCTTTGGCTCTGCCCACATGTTGGGACTCGGGAGTACATGTTTTGATTGCACAGAGTGTTTGCTTCCACAAAAAAAGTGCTTGCCCTCTTATGGTCAGACTGACTTGACAGTGCAGCGGTCGCCAAACAATTGTAAGCATCACTATAGAGGGGCTTTGGCTCCGCCCACATGTTGGGACTAGGGAGTACATGTTTTGATTGCACAGTGTGTGCGCTTCCACAAAAAAGTGCTTGCCCTCCAGGAGGTTGTGATCATTTTATTTATCCAGTAGCCTGAGGTTGCAGTTTCAGGGGCACACACATGCTGTTGTAATACTATTACAGTGTATTAAGATAACTAGGTATTTTATGATATTTGTCATTCTGTGGCAGCAGAGAGAAGGGCAGTCATTCACTTCAGATATTTTTAGGTCTGACTTGACAGTGCAACTGTCATTTGACCTTTTAACCTATACTAATATTATTCTTTATTTCTTGTCTTCCACATAGATACAGATTCATTCCTGTGCTATTTACTTGAAATACTTCACATTACCATACATCGTTCTTTTAAAGCCAGACCTGTTGGCATTGCCAATGCTTATTGTACTCTTTCTTCCCTATCTGTACATCACACTTTTAACACTGTATTGCCTCTGTTTATTTGATTCTGACCTCCTTTTATGCCCCACGGCCTTTTCCAGTCACTCCTATCCCATTTTTATCTTCTGATTCTCAATACCTCATTGATGTCCCTCTCATCCATAATGCTTCTCTGCAGCCCACATGCTGAACTTCCCTCAGCACAGACTTCAGTGCTCTGCGATCAGAAGTGGAAAGTGTGATGGTCTGTGGTGACCGCAGCAGGGACAGGTGCCCGACCAAGCCTGAGTTCAGTTGCCTGTAAAAGCTCCCTCATACAGAAGTGCTACTCCTATATCCCTTAAGAACAATTCCATTGTTCTAGTCAGTTCATCTGCCATTTACCAGGTTTCAATTCACATTAGTATAAAGTGCTAGGGGCCCTTGAACAGAATTGACGTGTGTAATCTGAATAGTATTGAAAAGCTACAAACATATAAAATGGTTTAAGCATTCGTGTTACTGGATGGAAAAGAGAGCGCAGTCGAAAGCAATTACGGACCAAAATCCAACATTTCAATATGGAGGTTTTATTCATGACTTTACACCATGCCACCTGGTTATAATGTTACCTTACTTCCCCCAGGTAAGAATAGCATGAAGTTGATCCACTAAGCAGTGCATTAGGAACTAAAATGGGATGTTTAATGGACTTCGGATAGTGCGCTATGGCTTGTGGAGCCGTCCTTGTCTATAACACAAGCTCCCTTTAACCCTTTCATTGCTTGTTTTATAACACAAGCTACCTTTAACCCTTTCATTGCTAGGCCTATTACCACCCCTCTCCCCCAAACCCTCACGCTTAGGCCCCCATAACTTTTGGTCCACATAAGCTATCTATGCCAAATGTGCATCTTTTTTTCAAACATCATAGGGATTCTAAAGGTACCCAGTGTGGAATTCCTATAGCCCGATACCCAGGACATATTGTTTGGGGTCAAGGATAAGTTTTCAGGTTTATTTTGTCCTTGGGATATGTAGGACCAACCCCCCGTAGCACAAACCCTTTGGCTGCCAGTTGAGAGCACTACATTGCAGAGCAGGGGAATAAATTGTCTGCAGTTGAGGTAACATTTGTGTTCATAAGGTTCTGCTGATCTAACTTGTATTTATGGTTCTTTAATGGAAAGCCTTTATTATTAGGGAGAGTGTTCTAAATAAATGTTGTAAGCTCGAACGGCACTACTGATAGTGGTTCCAGTAAAAAAAAAAATCTGTACATGAATTTGCAAAATGTAGAAACATGAGGCTACGTATCATGCTCCCAGAATGCTCTTATTAAAGGCAATTATTCAATCAATCAATCAGGGATTTGTAAAGCACACTACTCACCTGTGAGGGTCTCAAGGCACTGAGGAGGGGAGGAAGATGGGGGAGGGGGGTGGGGAGGGCCTCTACTGCTCGAACAGCCAGGTCTTGAGAAGTTTCCTGAAGATAAGGAGGTCTTTGGTCTGGCGCAGGTGGGTGGGAAGAGTGTGTCACGTTTTGGCAGCTCGTGTGAAAATGATCTACTGCCGGTTGTAGTTCTGCAGATGCGTGGGACGGTTGAGAGGGCGAGTTCAGCGGAGCGGAGATGCCAGGTCGGGGTGTAGAAGGAGAGTCATCTGTTGAGGTATTCTGGTCCAGTGTTGTGCAGTGCTTTGTGAGCGTGGGTGAGGAGTTTAAGATGATTCTCTTGTTGACTGGGAGCCAGTGCAGAATTTTCAGGTGGTCTGTGATGTGGCAGTGGCGAGGGATGTCCAGGATGAGGCGTTCTGGATGCGATGCAGCCTCTTCCGGAATTTGGCAGTGGTTCCTGCGTAGAGGGCATTGCTGTAGTCCAGTTTGCTGCTTACGAGGGCTTGGGTGACTGTTCTTCTGGTTTCGGTGGGTATCCATTTGTAGATCTTTTGGAGCATGCTGAGGGTGTTGAAACAGGAGGAGTAGATTGCGTTGACTTGCTGGGTCATGGATAGTGAGGGGTCCAAGATGAATCCTAGGTTGCATGCGTGGTCGGTTGGAGTCGGAGCGGTTCCGAGAGTGGCAGACCTCCAGGAGTCATCCCATGCGGAGGGGGTGGAGCCGAAGATAAGGACTTCCGTCTTGTCTGAATTGAGTTTGAGAAAGCTGCTCTTTATCCATTCGGCGATGGCCTTCACTCCTTCGTGGAGGTAGTTCTTGGCGGAGTCATTGGTGAGGGAGAGGATCAGCTGGTTGTTGGCGTATGAGATTATGTTGAGGTTGTGGGATCGGGCGATGTTGGTGAGTGGGCCCATGTAGATGTTGAAGAGGGTCGGGCTGAGGGACGAACCCTGGGGTACGCCGCAGATGATTTTGGTGGCCTCTGAGCGGAATGGGGGAGGCGGACTCTCTGGTTCTGCCGGTGAGAAAGGAGGTGACCCAGTCCAGGGCTCTGTCGCGGATTCCAGCATTTCTGAGGTGTGAGCGTAGAGTGTGGTGTCAGATGGTGACGCGGCCGAGAGGTCCAGGAGGATGAGGACCGCGGTTTCGCCGCTGTCCAGTATGGTTCTGATGTAGTCTGTGGCAGCGATGAGGCCAGTTTCGGTGCTGTGGTTGCTGCGGAATCCGAATTGGGAAGGGTCCAGGGTGCGGTTCTCCTCTAGAAAGCAGGTTAGTTGTCTGTTGTTAGCCTTCTCAATGACTTTTGCCGGGAAGGGGAGCAGGGAGATAGGCCGGAAGTTCTTGAGGTCCTTTGGATCTGCCTTGGTTTTTTTGAGGAAGGCGTTGGTCTTTGGAGCTGTTGATGATCTTCCGTAGTTGGGGGTGCAATGACGGAGCTTGCTTTGTTGAGGATGTGGTGAGGGCAGGGGTCAGATGGAGAGCCGGAGTGGATGGTGTTCATGATTTCGATGGTGTCATTGTTGTTGATGGGGGTCCAGGAGAGCAGGAGGTTGGTCGGAGGTGAATCTTTGGTGTTGGTTGCCGGGTGGGAGGGCCTGGGTGCTGAAGCTGTTGTGGATGTCTGCAATCTTGAGGTGGAAGTAGGAGGCTAGGGAGTCGCAGAGGTCTTGGGATGACAGGATGTCATTGACGACAGAGCTGGGGTTGGAGATTTCCTTCACAACTTTTGAAGAGCTCGTTGTGGCTGTGTGTGTTGTTGTGGATTCGGTCTTTGAAGGCGGTTCTTTGGCGGCTCGGATGAGTTGGTGGTGTCTGCGGATGGAGTTTTTGAAGGCTGTGTGGGTGTAGGAACAATCACAGTGAAGCAGAGAAATTGAATTTTAATAAAACAAAAGGTCTTGTTTAACGCCAGTTCTTAAAGAAAGTCACGAAGTGCACCAATGGTATATATCTTTGCATTAGTGCAGATTTGACTATTTCATAAATTCACAATAATTCACAGTAGAAGACTAGGAAATCATACTACTAGAAAATATTTGTGAACTGCATTTCAGCATGAGCAAATATGCAGGTGTAGATTTGCCCATGGTACAATTTGTTGAGCATTTAGAAGTTCTCTTTCCCTTAACCACTTTTTACCAACCCTGGAAGAAGTTTCACTTCTGACCCTTGTCAGGAGTAATTTTCCAACCTTTCTCAGTATGGGAAATCATATTGGAAAACCTAATGAAAACACTTGAAACATGCAAGTTAGTAGGTTTGCCCAGACTCTAGAGGGCATTCAATCCTTGAATTATTGCTTACTGCTGCCCTAAGCCCCAGTATGTAGATCTGCAGAAAGGTGGCAAAATATGGAAATTGCTAGTATTCAAGCTATACTATAGCATTAACCTGGCATAATCAGGGAGGCTATTATCAGAACTCTTATATATTTAAATTATTGCCATAACTTGTCACCGCACTATATGGCACAAAGGGGTGAGTAGATTATTATTGTTTTTTACACAACAAGTAGATTTATGAAACAAACTGCCCCATGGACCAGTAGATATTTTGTTAAATTCCACACCTCAGCCAGGGTTTGTGGAGGTGACCCAGAAAT
This sequence comes from Pleurodeles waltl, assembly GCF_031143425.1. Lineage (NCBI taxonomy): Eukaryota > Metazoa > Chordata > Amphibia > Caudata > Salamandridae > Pleurodeles > Pleurodeles waltl. The sequence continues at coordinate 189,774,653 of NC_090442.1, forward strand.
TAGCCGCAATGTAGCAAAATTTTGATTTTTGGGGTGAAAATGCGAAAAAGTTGCTTCAGGAGAAAGTGCCTGTTTCTTTCCCTGCAAATGGCATCAACAAAAGGTTTGCTGTGCTGAAATCACCATCTTCCCGGCTTTCAGGAAGCTGAATTTTCTAACACAGTTTTGGATTTTTTTCTAGTAGATAACCCATTTTTCCTATATTTTTTGTGCTTTCAACCTCCTGCCAGTTTGTGGTGGGAACGGGTGTGAAAACCCATATGGATACTGGAGAGATCTATATTTTCTGAAAACTACACAAAATTCTGAATTTAGCAAGGGGTAATTTGTGTAGATCCTTCAAGGTTTTCTCAAAGAAGCCAAGTGTTTAAATACAAATAATAATCAAAAATTAGTTGGAAGAGCAGGCATTTGTGACAATGGTTTAATTTGTAACTTGCCATCACAATGACTGATTCAGAAAATCCATATACCATTACATTTGCTGTACCGTTCTGATTGTGGGGATATAAAGGTTTGAGGGTTTTCAAAGAACTCGAGGTACCCATAGCCAGTAACTAAGCTACGCATTGCAATGGCTTTTTATTGTGTACCGGGTATAGAGCAATTCATATGCTAAAATATAATGAAAAGTAGATATCAGGGAAACCTATGTATTTTCAAATTGGGCACAAGATATGGAGTTTAGAAGCAGGGATTATTTGCACATCTTTGAATTTGTGGGTACCCATACTAGCATGTGAATTAGAGGGTATTTCTCAAAATTAATTTCTTACATTTGGAAGGTGCAAATGCAGAGAAATACAATTGATAGTATTACTTGTTTTAATATTCTGTGTTCCTCTAAGTATCCCAAGAAAAATGACACCTCACTTGCGTTGGTAGGTTTAGTGCCCGCCACAGGAAACCACACAAAATGTGACATGGATACATACAAATTTTCAAAGCAAAACTGACTCATTTTTTGCAAAGTGGGTTGCTGTGGATTTTGGGCCCTGAGGTGACTTGCGTGGCTCTCACCACATTATTTTACCCATAATACCTTGCACACCTAAAACTTTGACTAAAAAAAACAGTTACTTCACATTTCTGTGATGAAAGGTTCTGGAATCTGCACAGAACAACAAACCTCCTTCTACCCAGCATATTCCTAAGTCTTCTGATGAAAATGGTACCTCACTCATGTGGGTAGGCCTAGATCCCGCGACATGCAACGGCCCAAAACGCAACATGGACACATCACATTTTTCCACTTGAAACTGACTGTGGATTTTGGGCTCTAGCTCAGATGGCACCTAGGGAACCCTAGCAAACCTGTAAAAAAAATGTTTTTAATTAGACACCTATGAAAATCCAGGCTGGGGTGTCTTGCGTGGCTCTCACCATGTTGTTTTACCCAGAATCCCTTGCAATTTTCAGACTTTGATTTAAAAAAAAAAAAAAAAAAATAACACACTTTCCTCACATTTCTGTGATGGAAAGTTCTGGAATTTGAGGAGAGCCACAAACTCCACCCAGCATTCTCTTAAGTCTTCTGATGAAAATGGCACCTCACTTTTGTGGATAGGCCTAGTGCCCGTGACAAGAAATGGTCCAAAATACAACATGAATATATCAAATTATTATTATTAATTTTTTTTAAATTATTTTTTTTACCTAAAACTGGCCAGTTTTTTGCAGAGCGGGTAGCTGTTGGTTTTAGACCCTACCTCAGCCTGTTCCTAGGGAAACCTAGCAAACCTGTACATATTTGAAAACTAGACACCTAGTGGAATCCAGGAGGGTTGCATGGATTCCATGAAGTTTTATTTTACCCACAGTGAACTGCAAACCTCAAACATTGCCTGATGCAAACTGCAGAAATCCCAAAATTCCTACCATCCAGCATTGCCCCGCTTGTGCTGATTCAAATTCTGCACCACTTGTGTGGCTGAGCCTGGTGCCAGTAACAGGAACTAATCCATCACAGGAATTTGAGAAAAATGTGTGTTCTGTCAACGTTTGAGGTTTGCACTGCATTGTGGGTAACAAAATGGTGTGGGATGGATGCGAAGCACACTGTCCTGGACTCCCCCAGATGTTTGGTTTTCAGAACTGTCTGGGTCTGGTAGGTTTTTCCAGGTACCAGCCTGCCCAAACCCAAGGCGGTGGTTCAAGTAGGTGGGTCCACTGTTGTGTAGAGCCTTGTATGCATGGGTCTGGAGCTTGTACTGGCATCTTTTCTGTACAGAGAACCAGTGGAGTTCATGCTGTCGGAGATTGGTAGAATTGATGTAATTGTGGTTGTTGAGATGAAAGTTGAGGTCACTGAGGAAAATGTAGTTTGAGTCTATGGTGAGGGGGGCAGTAAATGCAGCGATGAAGTTGCAAAAGACTGAACCTGGTCCTGGAGGACAGTAGGTGAGCGTACCCCTGATGGTGGTGGTTTTGCTATCTGTTTGGAGCCTGAAGTTGAGGTTCGATGGCTGGGGTGATGTCATTGATGGTGGTGCATGGATGGTTTCCTTGTGTATGATGGCGTGGCGATCTCTCTGCTAGGCTTGTTGATGCAGTCGTTGTCGGTTATTTTGTATCCTTTGGGTTTCGCAGTGGCAGTGTTGGGTGCAGAAGTGGGGTTGAGCCAGGTCTCAGTGAGGACTTCTGGTGTGAGGGTGGAGATGACGTCCCAAATCTTGGTAGTGTGTTTGCATAGTGAGCGTGTGATGAGTAGAAGGCTCATGCGAGTTTTTTTTTTTTTTCCTTTTCAGGTTGTGTCTGGGTTGTGTTCGGGATGAGGCTGGTCAGTGGGTGGTGTGTGTGCTGTTGAAGGTTAAGTGGCAGTGGGTGCAGGTGAAAGATCCTACCTTACAGCGTGGGTCGGTGCGGTGGCAGCGTTTGTGGCGGCATCGAGGGTATGGAGCTCAGCCATGGTGTATCTTCCAGGGGGTCAAAAGTCGTGGTACTGGACGTGGTCTAGGTATGGATTGATACAGACAGGCTTACCTTTGGGGTGCCGACGACGTGCCCACTACGTGGTCGCACTGCGGCCTGCATTAAGTAGGCCGGAGGGTGGGTGGTACTTCTGCTGGCAGAAAGAAGGGTGAGTGGGGAAAACCCAGGCAGAAGCTCTATCAACGGATTATTCTGGAACAAACAAAAAGAACAAACAAAAACTGAAAGCCACATGCAAGTGGCAGGCTAGGTGTCTAGGTGCCTACTATTGTGGGTGTGCTGCTTCTTCCATTAAGTAGGTCCTGGGGGAGGGAGGCTTCTGTTGGCACGAAGAACAGTAAGTGGGAATATCTGGGCGAGAAAACCCGAACAGCGGCAGTGTCACTGGTTCAGGCTGGAACAAGCAGGAGCTGGGGGCCACAGGCAAGTGGCAGGCTAGATGTCTAGGTTCCTACTAGACCACTGAGAGCCAGTGTGTTAGAAGCTCTTACCAATTAGTGTGTTGTCTTTGTCAACACAAATCTACAAAGAAACACACACCATCTTTAAATCCAATGCAATTTCCCACAAATTCAAACTAATGTATGTGTTAGAATATAGATAGAGAGCGAACCTCGCTGGAAAGCAACTGAGCGCTGTACATTACTTTGAGCGTGGGGGAGTGGGATGGTAGACGATCTACAAGATAGTGTACATCATGTTGGGAATACAATCAGCCGATTTATTACCTGGTTTGAAAAATATCATCTGATAGTGTAAATGGAGAGCAAGTTTTGCTTCCTGCATGCAGAGTAGATAAGTTATTGAACTTTTTTCCATAGTTTACGTAAATGAATTTATTAATAGGTATACTTTTCATGCCTGGTTGAAACTGTTGCCGGTTATGCCTGGTTGAAACTGTTGCCGGTTATGCCTGGTTGAAACTCTTGCCTTTGAGAGCGCATATATCCACAGAGACCAGTAACAGTGCTGTTTCTGTAGTGTGAAGGGAGCAGAAGCCCAATTGAGATAGATGAAAAAGCTTATAAGACTCTAGTTTATAGAGCGTTGACGATTTATATGGTTTCAGGGTATGATTTTGATATTTCCAAATCAAATTCCATTCTGCAAGCCTTATGCCTGTAAGACTGGACTGCTTCATGCATCATGTATATGCCACACTTCAGGTGGCAGATGAAAGCCTTTCAGTGGTGCCAGGGAAAACACTGGCTCCTGCATCAAGGGAGCCCCTTGGCTCGGGTGCAGATCTACAATTCTATCATCCTGAATGTGAGCTAGAGGATTTACCCAGGCAACATATTGGTGAGACATCCCTTCAGTCCTCTAAATCCTGGCCCCCAGATATACCGCCGCAAAAAAATTGTTGTCCAGAGATTTTCATTTTGATTTGTGTTTTGCATCATTAGAGAAATAATTAAGCTTGAGTAGACATTGCTGATCTGGGCTGAATTTGTATGGACGACATTTTTAAAAATGGCAGAAGTGTTGCAGTGATGATGTAATATCTCAGGAACCATGAGACCTACATACTTCATTTTGGTGTCAAAGTATAGGTTTTGGGGGTCAAGTAGTCTTATAGAGACACAAACCTATTCAGAGCAACCATTCTGCCATTTTCCAAAATGGCAGCTGTAATAGAGAAAGAAGAAACATGTATAGAAGTGTACAAATAATAATTGTTTTTAATCCTTTTGTGTAAACACCAAACAATATTTATGATCTGAATGTGAACTAAAAAAATGTTTATCGCTCCTGTTTTAGACACATTTTCATAGTTCACTTTGTTTCGGCAATCGCTCATGGTACATTTGTAGAATGTTGAACATTTGAGAAGAGCATATTGACAGGAACACCTTTTTGTAGCACAAGTTTTGCAAGTACATGTACTTGTAATTTCTGTGGGTAGAGGCTTTAGAACTTCCGTAGGTTTTAGCACCCAGTCAATCTCTTCCCAACCAAATTCGCACAGACCTTTCTTTACATATGCATGACCCAAAACATTTACACATCTTCTGATCAAGTAGAACACTTTTTTTAATCTGCTCAAGCACAGAGTATGCCCTTGGTGGAAGGTCACTTAGTGGGACTTCTCTTGAACTCACTGTACTGAAGATCGTCAAATATGTGACAGAACTTGTTTTCCACTTACACACAAGTTATTTGTTTACATCTTTAAAGTCACATTCTTCTTCTGTCTCAGCAAATCCTTGTAGAAACTTCACAGATTCAGCAGTTAAGCTCCAAGCTTTATTCCAGTTTTGCTCATAGTGTCATCACCCATAACAATATATGTGCCTTGATAAGAAAACTGGATAAGAACACTGGCCATCTCTGGGTAAAGTATAAAGCAGGATTAAGTGTCTTTTCTCGCCTGTTCAATAACATATCCAAACTCTGATAATCTTTTATTTATGAATAATGCAACCAATCTAAGTCACACAATAATATGTGTCATTTGACTGTACAATGACTCGATTGGAACCATTTCGAACAGCCCACTCAACATGTGGCACAACACGAAGGTCAGCTTCATCCAATTTGTACCTTACCTAGCCTGAACCTTTTGAATAAATCTATGCAGGCACCAACTTCTCCTTGACAATCATTCCACTTGCAATAATTGGAAATTCAGTGTTCACTGAAGCATCAGCAATGTGTTGACGAGTTAACATCCCCAAGTTCATCTTGTTCTATGCTGATGACCAGAATTTATCAAGTTGCACAGGTATAGGTGTCACATTTTTGATGCAGGCAATGCAAATTTTTCCACTTGTAGACATTTGTCTGATTCTCTCTCATTCTTTGACAGCTAGTGCAAGATAACTGTCAAAGATAATGTGCAGTTCTTGCAAGGTGCACACTGACTGTAATATCTGTAGAATAGTCTGAACGACCTCTCCGAAGTTTTGCATGGATGAAATCTTGGCCAGTCTCAATAGTGACAAATAGTCCACAAGAGCAGTTTTAAATGAGGACACCTTTTCGAATTGAAATTAGTCAGGTGAAAGTTTTTTTTCGAGCTCTTGTACAAGTTTGTGCTTCACTGGTTTGATTGCAGCATCTCCATCAAATACATTTGTTGGAAGGCAATCATGCAGCAGAATGCCCTTGATACGTTCACCCCTTCTCTTTTGCTACATCCATCTCTCTGTGCTTGCAAAAGTTTTTTTTTTTTTTGTAACCTGCTTTGTAGTGACTGGTTGGACAAAACTCTTACTATCGCAATTAAAGCATGGACGTTTAGCTTCACTGATTGTCAAACATCTTTTTCTCTTTCAATACAAATCTCTCCAGCTTCAGTTCTGTGTATAGTTTCACTCCGTGTTCCAGGACATCTTGTAGATGTGGCTTTATATTGTTATCCACATATTGTTTGGTCACAAAGTTGTTTAGTCGCACAGGATCAGTAATTTCAAAGGGGTTTCCTTGCTGCTGCATGAAATAAAGAAGGCTGTCAACATGTTTATTAAAACTTTGCCCTCTCTTTTCCACAAGTTTGTGACGAGGAACGGTTTCACAGTGGTCCATTAATTTTGAATGTCATTTCTCTGAAAACATTTCAAATTGAAAGGACTTCATGGTAAACTAGCTGCCATTGAGCAACATATTCTCTTTCACGTTTCTGACCAACATTTCCCATGGAGTTTTTCTGTGATCTCTGGATCGTCTGTTCCAGTTTCAAAACCTTCCCTTTCTGTCTTTCACCACAAAATGTCTTTGGATGAGTTTTCTGTAGATGTATGGTTTTTTCACCTCTAGCTTCTTCACTTTTTCCAAATACAAGGACTCTTCTCTCAAGTAGTTTATGCAATCGAATTTAGTGAAATATAGTAATCAGTGACCCCACAGTGTTCACACACAGCTCGGTCACCTTCCTGATCAGCATGTACCAAGTTTTTCACTAGACCGATCATGTGTAAAACATTTCCCCAGTGCTTGCAAAGTTCTGATTTTCCTTCACATTCTGTGAAAAACTCTATGAACCTGTTTTTCAGGTTTTCTGATTTTGAACTTAGTGTATTGAACGTTGCCTGGCTTTGCATTATGCCTTTTAAATGAATTGCACTCTGTGCCTTGTTCACGTCTGACATAAGATATGCAATACCTAATTTGTTATTCTTGTTCCAGAAAGCATTCCAACTCAATGTTTCTGTAGCCTCAGATATGATGAGCGTACCTTGTAACGAGTGAACATAATGAGTTCCGCTCAATACTGACTGGACATTTTTGCTTCCAAAGATTTCAGCCTCAATAAGTGCATCGTCTATGCCACATCCACTGAGATAACTTACTGCACAAGGCAGCTTTTTGTCATGTGGAAAACGCCCATCATTGAAAAAAGATCATCAGATTCTACTGGATTGCTCGTAAAAATGTGAGCTAAAATACAGCACACACAATCGCAGAAAATTGGCAGGATAAGGCTGGTCTACAAGCGGAGCACGCACATTTGGGAAATTGTTTTTAGAGTTGTTTATACTGTTGTGGAGTTTGTGACTGGAGATGGTATTACTGGTAAAAACCCATCCTTCTTCAGTGGCACGGTATTCTGGGAGATCAGAGCATGAATTCCAGCCCACAGAGAAACTGGCTTTTCTTCATCCCTCAGTCCGCACCGAATAAGCAATATGATACATTTGTTCAATCTGCTCTGCAGACCGCAGAAGATCCATGTCCTCAGGCACTTTGGACCTTTCTGGTAGACTGGGACATTTTGATGGCTTGCAGTGATTTTGCACATGTTAGTAAGGCAGTTGGGTTATAAGTTTGCAGCTTTGTTTTTTTATGCCTACAGCTGACCCAGCTTGTTTTTCAGTAGCTACTTCATTGGTACAGTCTTGAAAAATCACCATGGCAATATCATGTGCTGCGTGTTCCAGACAAAGAAGAGCTGTCTTCAGAATCAAAATTATCTAGAACAGCAAGTGTAAATCTTTTCCTGGTAAAGTGACTTGGAAGTGGTGTACTGTTGGATTCACAAGATTTTACAGCATGAGCTGCTAACAAGTTCCTGTTCCATACTGTATTATAACTTGTTGATAAACCAATTATAATAAATGAAGAGATTAGCTCTCTACTTTTGCACTTGTCATAGATTGGGTGGGTAGTCAACATGTGTAGCGGAGGTCTCTTTTTGCCATAATGTAATTTCTAAAACATGATTTGGAAAAGACAGTTCATTTGCACAGCATAAGCCTGTCGAGTCAAGGGATTGTCTTCCACTTCTTCGCTTATATCTTCAAAGCCATCATCAATGAGGTTGGCTTCTGTCCTGAACTCAAGAACTTTAGTTTGTAACAGTTTTGCGTTGCTGATATTAAACAATGATGTAAAAAATGTTAAGAAAACATTAGGCATTCTTGTTAACTCCCATGATTTATGGAGCTCTGGGGCAGCACAACATTTTTAATTAAGTCCAAAATCTAAATCTTTCAGGATGTTTCTTAAAATGGTTCTCGCTGATTTTACTGCATCTTGTGATCTTATTTTGTCTGCAAGAACTTCCGGAGGCAAATCAGCTGAGAATGCCATAAGTGGCTCATTCTTTTTGTTAGACTAACAAAAGCAAATTGTCTTTGTACATTTTCACCAGACAAACCTTAATTTCAGTATTATGGATCAATACTGTTTCATTAATGTTGACCATTATTTCTCTGATCTCAGAGTTTGAACCCGTAGCCATTACTCAAGTACCCATAATATAAAGGAAATAGAATCATCATTCATAATTTCCATGATTGTTTAGTTTAAAAATGATTAACACGTAGCCACGAGAATACACAGAGAAATAACTGTTCTCTTTCAGATTCTATTATTTTCATAATTTATCTTTCCCGACTCTTCTATTTTGATCACTTGTCTTTTCAGACTTTTCAGTTTATTTTATTGATAGAAATAGGCTCAGAAATACCTTTTTAGATTCACGTTCAAAAACGTGTTTTCATACCGATCCTGCTTGTATGCAGCTTCACTAAGTCACTTCTGAGACAGTATAGAGCTGGTGCCACCTAGTGGCTCACAGGAGCATTGTTGAGAAAGTGTCCAGATCCAATCTGGTGCCTGGTGAATACTCTTAAGTGGGGAATCTGAGGTAGGATAGAGCATCCTCCAGAAAGAGTTTATTACTTCAGTTTGCACACAACTAAACATTTTAACACTAAAACAACATCTGTTATAGAGGTGTTATAGCTTGTTCGAAAAACAGTCACCTTCATCAGAGTTTTTTTAAGCTTGGCTATATAGCACTCTGGGAATGTAACTCCATAATTGAACATTCTTTATCAGCTGGGAACAGACCTCATTCATGGCTTTCTGTAAGAAATCTAAAGGGTTAACTTAATGTGTTAATACTTCTGCTAAGACGAGTTTGACTCACTAAATGGGCCACCAACAGAAGGAAGTATCTCATTTATTGCGGTGATGTGGAAGGCAGCTGAAGTACTAGAATTACAACTGCCCTCCTTTGAGACTAAAACAACAGTTTTGACAAATTTTGCAGTCTTGGCCAGCATCATCTGTGCCCTTATCCTGTTCAATGACTCTTCTCTCCCCCTCCCTCCCCTTTTTATGGCAGGTTACTAGGTGACCTAGATGATCAGTGACCCAGACTTTCTCAACAAGCACTCTGTTCTGCAGAGTCCTATTGTAGAGACCTTGACCAGAAAGGTAAAACTTAATGTGTTCCTGATCAATCTCCCTGATGGAGAATCCAAAGACATTGATGCCGTTTGAAAGCATCTGTCTTCTTCTGCCAGCGTGGCTCTCATATCCATAATTGCAGTCTGTCTTTAGGGCTGATATACACATGCCCTTTGAGATATAGCCAGCTAGATCTTCCTGGAGGTCCACAAGGACCTCAGTGACTTTTTGGCTCAGACAGTCCATGATGGGCAGGATGTAACCAAGAAATTAATCTGTGCAGACCTGCCTTCCATGGGCAGCATTGGCAGGGCAGGCAGTTCCTGCGATGTTAGATTGTGTATGAATCTGTCACAGTACGTTACCATGCCTAAAAGAGCTCTTACTTCAGACACATTCAGTGGCGGTGCTGCTGCTTTGATGTTGCTGACTTTCTAGGGGTGCAGTGCTACCCCATAATTGTGAATCAATACCTGAAAAATTCTAGCTATGGTTTCAGAAATTCACATTTGCACATGTGTACAGTTAGGTTGTTTTTTTCCTAGGTTTATCAGGACTTGCAGACATTTTTCATGTCAATCAAAAAATGTATTAAGCGTACTACTCACCAGTTAGGGTCTCAAGGCGCTAGGAGTGGTTAGGGGGGAGTGTTGCCGTGTACTGCTCAAAAAGTCATGTCTTGAGGTGCTTTCTGAAAGTTAAGAGGTCCTGGGTCTTGCATAGGTTGGTGGGTAGGGAGTTCCAGGTCTTGGCGGCGAGGTGGGAGAAGGATCTGCCGCCAGAGGTGGTGCATTGGATGCGGGGGACTGTTGCGAGGGTGAGGTCAGCGGAGAAGTCGAGTAGGTGTGTGGAAGTTTACTCGTGCATTAAGGTAGGCTGGTCCAGTGTCGTGGAGGGATTTGTGAGCGTGGATAAGGACTTTGAAGATGATCCTTTTGCTGATGGGCAGCCAGTGTAGGGATCTGAGGTGAGCAGAGATGTGTTCGTGGTGGGGGAGGTTGAGGATGAGACGTGCGGCTGCGTTCTGGATTCGCTGGAGTTTTTTCTGAAGCTTGGCTGTGGTACCAGCGTAGAGGGCGTTGCCGTAGTCCAGTCTGCTGCTGATGAGGGCATGGGTGACCGTTTTTCTTGTTTCTAAGGGAATCCATTTGAAAGTCTTCTGTAGCATGGAAAGGGTGTTGAAGCAGGAGGATGATATGGTGTTGATTTGCTGGGCCATGGAGAGAGATGAGTCTAAGACGATGCCGAGGTTGCGTGCGTGGGTGTTGGGGTGGTCCGATGGCGGTGGGCCACCAGGAGTCGTCCCATGCTGTCTTGTTGGGGCCGAAGATGATGATTTCTGTTTTGTTCGAGTTAAGTTTGAGGTGGCTTGCTGTCATCCATTTAGCGATGTCGAGGAGTCCGGCGTGCAGGTTTGTCTTGGCGGTGGAAGGGTTCCTGGTGAGGGAGATGAGCTGGGTGTCGTCTGTGTAAGAGATGATGGTGATTCCGTGGGGGCGGAGGATGTTGGCGAGGGGGGCCATGTATATGTTGAAGAGGGTGGGGCTGAGGGAGGGTCCATGGGACTCCCCGCAGATGATCTTGGTGGCTGGAGACCGGAAGAAAGGGAGGCAAACTCTTTGGGTTCTTTCAGCGAGGAAGGAGGTGAGCCAGTCTAGGGCCTTGTGTCGGATTCCTGCGTCAAAAAGGTGTGCGCGGAAGGTTTGGTGGCATACAGTGTCGAACGCTACAGAGAGGTCCAGGAGGATGAGAGCGAAGGTCTCCCCCTTGTCCACTCTGGTTCTGATGTCTTCTGTGCAGGTTATGAGGGCGGTTTCAGTGCTGTGGTTCTCGCGGAATCCAGACTGGGAGGCGTCGAGTGTGTTGTTTTCATCTAAGAAGTGAGACAGTTGGGCATTCAATATCTTCTCAGCGACCTTGGCGGGGAAGGGGAGAAGGGAGATGGGACGGTAGTTTGTGAGGTCTTCTGTGTTTGCTTTGGATTTTTTGATGATCACGTTGACTTCGGCATGCTTCCAGATGTCTGGGAAGGTTGCGGTGTCGAAGGAGCTGTTGATTATGGCGCAGAGCTGGGGAGCGATGATTTGGCTGGCCTTGTTGAAAATGTGGTGGGGACAGGGGTCTGTGGGGGAGCCTGAGTGGATGGAGTTCATGTTTTTTTTTGGTTTCTTCGTCGTTGGTTGGGGTCCAGGTGTGTAGTTGGTTGGTGTGGGGGGGCGTTGTGTTGTCGGTCGTGTCGGTGGTGGTGATGGTGGGTGCTGATACTGTGAAACTGTTGTGTATTAATAGTTTGAATGCAGACCCGAATGACATTGGTGACATTTAGCAGCCCATGTAGCATGAGAGTGCTTCCTTAATGCAATTTTGGAAAACTTCAGCAGTGCTTGAGATGCCAAAGTTGAGGTGCTTATACCTTCTGAAGCCCATTTGTGAAGACAACAGGATTATGTTTTGAGGTGTCTTGTGCTGTCTAAGCTGTTGGCATGACGATTTTGGGTTGCTTTTCAAGAGTGATTCAGCTCTGTGTATATCTTTGCTTATATTGTGACACTATAATTATATTGTTGACCCTCCGTGTGCTGAAGCTCCTTTGGCTGATCACCATGTTTGCCATTCTCATGGTGATGCATATGCAGACTACTCCAAGTTGCTTGGGTTTGCAAGTGACTCTTCTTGGCAGAACCCATAATGGAGTGGTTCCTAACACTTTGTCAGAGATTGCTCTCTCATGCTTATCCAGTTTGTTCTCAACTTTTTCTAAGGGATGAAAGGATATTCTTCTCGGTCTTAGCACAACTGATTGGATTGAAGTGTCTGTGTGTACCTTGGCATATTTTCACTTTTACCACCGTACTCCTTGAAATAAGTTGGTGCATACATCATGCCTTTGTTTTACTGTTCACTACTGAACTAAATGCAAATATTCAGCTTCAGGGATATGGCAGCTGTGTAGAGGACAAATGTGTTTGCTTCTGTGCGAGTAACGAAGAATCGGGTGGTGCCAGATTTGTGCTGATAAATGATCTTGGTTGTATGTGTCTGCTCTTCAATAGTTTTCGACCACCATAGGTGTATATTCTTGTATTCAACGGACCGAGAGCGAGTGTGGGCTTGAGATGTATGAAGTTGTTTCATGACACCACATATACTGCAGCTCTTGTGATAATGAGACAGAGTTTGGGTGCCTTGTATTGTTAAATTACATTGGGTTTGGTACACCTTTGTGTTTCTTGGAGTCCCCTTAGGCAGAGATGATTGTCTGTTCTTGGTCAGACCAGGTGTCCCCTTCTGACTTCTCTCATTGACAGGTTGTTGGTTCCGTTCGTAATATGATTTCTGTTGTAATATGCTTTTTTTATGGCTTTTTGTACCGATTGATGGTGTGCAAATTGATTTGCTTTCCACATGCACAAAATGTTTTCCCTCTCACTAGACATACGGAATCTGTCTCTGACAAATTTCTACACTACCCACAGGTCATGTTTTTGTTTCTTGTTTGACAGTTTTCCTCACTGCTCCACATATCTTGTTAACTGCTTCGGTCTTGATTTAGCTTTTTGAAAGCAAGGCTTCCATATGTGCAGCACATGCATCTGCTAGTACATGGGAGCGTCCCAGCTTTTGTGTCGGGTAATTTCATCCACACTTGAAAAAGAATACTTTTTCACTACTAAGATGAATTACATTTTTGTATTATATGTGCTTGATTTTTGTCTTCATTTGGTTTATGAAATTCTCATGTGCTCACTACGCCTTAGAGGTGGGCATAGAAGGTGTCAGTTGGATCCTTTTGGCCCTGCTTTGCTGAATTGTTTGTTGAGAGCTGCATTGTAGTCACTGCCTTTTCCCATTTTGTGAGGGTGGGGATCACTGCATGTACTAATTTGCCCACAGTTTGAGTGCTTGGTTGTGCAGTGTCTGTTTCGTTTGTGGCAGTCAAGTAGTTTGCAAACCATATCTTCACCCTGATGCCAGGTCAGACCGTGGCAGCAGCATTTCAAAGGGAATAATTTAGTTTGCTGTTTCGTTGTATAGGTGTGTGCTTGCTGTATTTAGTCAGAACTGATTTATTGCAAACCTGGCACTGATTGTCTGTGTTTAGAGCCACCCTATTTTGTGCGCGGGTTATGGTTTGGTGTCTCTTACTTTCCTTGCTTCTCTGTCCTGGTCAGTTTGCTGCTTTGACCAGGTGGGACAGGAGAAGAGCAGTGTGCCACGAAGCAGTATTTAAGAACATTCTTTATTTTGGGTGAATGAGTTGTTCCTTGTCCCAATTTCCTTCAGGGTCTTTCTGGCTGCATCAGCACATGTCCTCTCTGTTTAATCGGTTTAACCATTTTACCCGAGGCACTGCGTGGACTGCTGTGTCATCATATGGCAGGGACAAATATCAGCCCATCACAAGAAGTTCTTGTCTGGAGAGTGCACCAGACTGAATGCTAGGCGGGTGTGACACAGGATGACTGTTCTGGTTTCTTTGAGGGGAAGTGAGTGTTTGCAGTTGGAAAAAGGTGAGTTTCTCAAGTGCTGGCTCTGGGCTCAGTGAACAGAATACTGCACCACAGATGCAGGGGCGGGAAAGATGGAGAGCCTCCTGGTGCATTTTGCCTTCACCTTCATTGAAAGTATTGCAGGTTGGTGATAGGCCATGATGAGTGAGCAATAGTGCATCAAGAACACCAGACGTCCTACCCTTCATGAAGTCTTGGTGCGTCCGTATGTGTTTCCCACAAGTGTGGTCCTTTTATTTATAACTAACATACCGTCAGCATGGCTACATCAACAGGGTTCTCATGTTGGGCTGCTCCTTGGCGAACTATCACTAGTGATTCTGGGGCCCTGTTTCATGTGTGGTCACCCCTTTCTTCTCTGGGTGACCCTTGCCTGCCTCACCAGAGCCTTTTGGCCCACGAAACATGTCCCGCCCTACGCACCTGCGATACCTATTTTGGGCCTCCGGATGAGCCTGGACCTCACCTTTGAGCAGGAGTTACACACTTGGATCCTTGCCGGGATCCTCACTTTGGGAGACCCATTCCAAAATGGTCAATGTCACGTTTTCCCATTCCTAAGGGAACAACATGGACTGCATGATGGACAATTCTTCCAGTATACCTCCCTAAAAGGACATCCCTAAATTATACCTGGGCTGTCCATGACTGAACCAGCCACTCAACAGTTACTGCAAGCCCTACAGGTCCTGCAAGCCCTACAGGTCCTGCTGGCTCACAGGTGCCTTAGACCTCTGATGGACACCTAGGAGGCTAAGTTTGATCGTTCTGTCCATGATAGAGAGTAGGATAAAGCGCTAGCATACCAGGCCTGGAGAAGTCTACCTGCTCACTCGCTATGGCAAGTCAGATTTTATCAGTTCAGGCTACTTTTAGGGACCACTGGCCGAGTCTGACGAGAGACTCCAACTGACAAAGAACAGGTGTTCTGTTGGTTCAGAAAGTGAATGAGAAATAAAGAGGTCTTCAAATCTTGTTTCTTTAACTATGCGTTCAAAGACAAATGTCAGATGTCAGCTTGTGTCTTCTTACAAATTGCTCCTTATTTTATACTGGGGATCGTATTGTAGGAAAGTACCATCTTTCTTGCATAGTTAACCCCACTTTTTGCCTGATGTCAGTGTGTTTAGACTAGTTCACTAGGATCCTGCCAATCAGGACGCAAGTATCTGTGATCTCTCCTCTAAATTTGGTTGCTGTTAAACCTTTTCCACCCAGAGCTGGCATACTGGGGCACCTATGTAAGTTCTTAGTATATGGTACTTAGGTGCCCAGGGCATTGGTACATCAGGGGTCCCCCATGGGCTGCAGCATGTATTGTGCCACCCATGGAGGCCCTTGCAAACTGTGTCTGCAGGTCTGCCATTGCAGCCTGTGTGAAATGGTGCATGCACCCCTTCACCACAGATATAAGTCTTGGCTTCTATCCTGATCACTGCACTTCAACACTGTAAGTAACTCCTCTCTTAGGCCCTTCAGCCCAAGGGCAGGGTGCATGTCCTTAAGTGTGAGGGTACCCCTCCATGAGCAGGGTGTCCCTGCAGGCCCATTATCTGGACTCTGTATGTGTGGGGAAGCCATCTTAAGGTATGTAGTGGACACTGGTCAACACAAGTGGCCTAACTACATAATGGCTTCTCCAAACCTGGGCATTTTGGGTATCAATCATTCAACTACACTGATTCCAGTGTTAGTTGCATGATACCATATACTTTGGGGGTTCCTTAGAAGATCCCCCAGTTCTGCCTGTGCAGCCTTATGGGGTCCAGCTGCCAGCCCACTCTGCTGTTGACCGCACACACTGTTCTGCCCTCCTGTTGATGAGCCTGGTTCTGGCTGGAGAGCAGAAAAAAGGATTTTCTGCAAGGGAGGTGTGTGACCACCTCTCACTGTGTATTAGGTGTCTAAGGACTGGGGTACAGTGGCCTCTGAACGCCACCAGACTGCTTTGAAGGGCACATTTTGTGACCTCTTTGCATAATCCAGTTTGCACCAGTTCAGGAAACCCTGGTTCCTGCTCTGGTGAAAAACTGCATAAAGGACGGAGGGAGTCCAGCCCCTCCCTCCCAAGCTCCTTCACCCCCCCCCCCCAATCAGCTCTTCCCCTAGGGAGGTGCACAGAGCTCTGCCAGGCGGCCACTTGATTCTGCCATCTTGGAATTAAGATGTGCAGAGGCCGCTGGGAGCATCTGACTGTTTAGCCCAGGTAGATGACATCCCTGACCCCCTCTGATAGGTGGGTCACTTCAGAGAAATACCAACCCCCTTTTAGGGTTACTTAAGGGCTCCCCCAGGGTGTATCCTCCGATTATTCGATCAAAACTCTCCAAGAAACTCTGTGAGACATCTTCTGCTCCTGGCCTCTGTAACCACTGCTGGTCTGCTTTGGAACCGAACAAGTCTGCTTATGGTACGAAGGCTCCCATTGCAACATCGTTTCTCCGAATACTGCAAGAATTCTGCGACATCCAAGGCTGTGCATCCACCAGGGTCACAAGGACTCTGTTTGCACCTGGAAGCACATAGGAAATTCCCCTTTGGAGTGAAGGAGTCACTTTTCTGCATCCGCAGGCACTTCAAGAAAATGTTGGCGGGTGAGTGGTCTCTACTGTTCTAGGAACATCAAAAGGCTCTGATTTACAGGGGGGTTAGTCTATGGCTTCCTCTGGGTCCTGCTTGCTTCCGACCAACTTGGGAGACTGTGGGCCCCTGTTCCTGCCACTGAACTGGAACCCCTGTGCACCACGACTGTTGCACTTACCAAGGCTTGTTGACTTTTCCTCCAGGAGATACTCAGTTGCCAAGAAGCCCCGGCCTCCAGCACTCTGCAACTCAAAGATCAGCCCCTGTCCTGCAACTCCTGTGACGTGGGCCTTCTGTTTTATTGTTCTGGTGAGGACTCCTTGTGACTCCATGTGTCCATCTCCTATGTGTCACTCGTGGGGGCTCCAACGACGTATGCTGGCTTTCCTGCGTGCTGAGGTCAGGCCTGACTCCCCCTCAAGTGTAGAGCCTCCTGGACCTTGCTGGTCCCCAAAACTCAGCAAATACCTCGTCAGCGCCTGATTGCATTTGCCAGTAATTGTTTGTGACCTGGTTGGTCACTGACCCTCCTGATCTGCAGCATCCTGGACACCACAGCTAGACTTCTTCCTCCACTGACTTGCAGGAACTTCATCTCTAGGATGGGCGTTGCCACCTGGGCACCTCTAAAGGTGCTGGACTCTGTCCCTTCCTTTTCAGCTCCTCCGCATTTGGAATCCATCCCTGGGTTCCTTGATTTATGACAGAAGCTGGATAATCCAAGGCATCCACTGACTCTAGAGGGGTCCATCCTCTGCATCGAGGTCCCCTGGTGTAGGTACTCCTGTCTTTTGGGTATCCACGGGTGGGGCACTCTCCCACCTTCCTCTTGTGTGTTGGTTTCCTCGGGGGTCCACTGGCAGGGGTCCTGAATCACATGAACTCCAATCACTTCTCCCTGTGCTAGTCTATGGGACGTTTGTGTTGTTAACTACCTTGCACCTGGTTGCAGGAATCACTTAACGTATTCACCTCTGGTGTTTTAACTTACCCCTAGCTAACTACCACACTTAACTTGGTTGGGTACACTCTTTCACATTCCACTTATTTAGTATATGATTTCCCCCCACCCACCTAGGGCCCTGTATATTTTATGGTATTTCTGCTGGTTATTTTGTGTATTTATTGTGTGTAATTATCTCCTAAGGGAAGTACACCAATGCTAGTCTAATAGTAGTGCTGTAATAAAGTATCCTTTATTTTTGTAACACTTATGTGGTTCTTTTTTGTGAGTGAATTACTGTTTGACTACTGTGGTATTGCAAGTGATTTACATTCCTCCTGGTTAAGCATCAGCTGCTCTCCTCAGCTACCCCTAGAGAGCTTTTGGTATCTGGACACCTATTCACTATCACTAAGAATTGCCTTGACTCAGTATAGGGTGCCACACCATAGGTGTACACACTAAACTGAACCAGCCTTCTACACGTATTTACAAAATCCTCTAGCTTTGTAGTCAGAGAAATAAAAGTGAGCTGGTAAACGTGCTAGGAAGGCAATAGGATGTCAGTTTTTTCTAAGGCTCATTTAAATGTTTCTGTACAAATATTTCAGTAGTTGGGAAACCACTTTCTTTTCATTCTGAAGTGTGATGTAAACTAACATTTGAATAGGACCAAAGATTGTGAATGATAAATGTTTGCTGAAACCAGAGTTTCACATTATCGTTTGTACACTATATAATCTGATAGTGACATCTAGTTGCAGATTCCTTACCTCAGAATTTTCCCAGGTGTCAGTCTCTATCCAGAGATTTTTCTTCAGCAATACCACTGCGCACCATTAGGTGGCATAGATCAGCTTTGTTGGCGTCATCTGCACTGGATATGACTTCGCAGGACCTATATAAGCACCACCCTGTCGCGCTCACATCAGTTCTTTTCTTTCCTCACCAGCCAGTGCTGATCCAAAGAAAGAGTTACACCTCAGTCATTTTGTGAATGGTCTTTTTGACTTTTTATCAGTTTTTTTTTTTAGTGTTGAACTCCTGGTGCATTGAGTGATGTGTTCGTTTAACATAGAGTTCAAGCACTGCGGATCTTGTCATTGAGCGATGTCTGTGACAGATCCGCACCTCATGTGCCTTTGGTGTCTGAAGCGCGACCGCGACCTGGAGTCCTGCTCAGAGTGCTGTGCCATGAATCCGAAGGCTTTGTGGGAGCGGTCCCTAAAGCTGATGGAGGCTCGGTACTCAACTCCGCCTAAGTCCCGGTCGAGAGGAAGTTCTTGGGATCGGTCGCAGTGTCCCCCTTCCTTGTTGTCCCACCCCAGGTTCTTGGGATGGTCGGGTATGTCAAAGCATAAGTTGTTGAAGAAAGCAAAACATTCTTTGACTTCAGCTCGCCTGTCTGCCGATGAGATGAGTGGAAGCATCGTCGATCCAGGCCTCCTGCAGAGCCTGCGTCTGGGCTGACTCCGCGCCTCCCTGAGTTTCCAGGAGCCGGAGCAACCCCTGCCCAACTTAAGAAGTTTTATGAGGCTATGCTCCTCATATTTTGGCAGTCGTACTCTGCTGGCGCCCTTTGGGTCCTGTGGAGTCAGAAGGGGCCACTACCATCTCCACTGGCACATCTTTGGGCCCATCAAGGGGCCCCTCAGGGTTCTATACCAGCAGCTTTGTTCTCGGCTCCAAGGGACACTCATGGATCTGTTCCTGGATCAGACTGACGTCGCTCGTACCCATTTGACCTTCCCCGGTGCCGGTCCCGATGTCGACACTCTCCGTGTCGGCCCCATCTTCATTTCTGACACTGAGCTGAGTGGGCGTTGTACGAAGCTGACTCCAGTGCTGACAGGGGCCTATCCCCATATGGTAGATCCTGAGCCTTTTTCCTATGGGATGGGTTATGGTGAGGAATCCGAGGGTTCGCTGAACCCTTTCGAATACCAGCTCCAAGACCCCTTAGACTGGTGTACGGATATGGGTGGAGCCAATGGATTCGATACCTCCCCAGATACTGGCATGCTCTCCCCCCCTACCGTGGCTATGAAGGAGGGAGTTTCACATTCTGTGGTGGTGCAGAGAGTGGCTGAGGTACTGGACCTTGAGCTGCCTTCGGTGGAAGTCAGTGTAGAAAAGTACCCTCTTTTTGGCATGGTTACCCCTGCTTTTTGCCTGCTGTCAGTATGCTTGGACTGTTTTCACTGGGTGATTGTGCTCCCTCCCTCTAAATTTGGTTGCTTAGTACTTTGCTCTTGTTTTCTGGGCAGCCCAAGCTGCTGACACCCCACAGACAGGGTTCTGCCCTCCTGCTGCTTGACCAGCTCTCAAGCAGGAGAAGGAAGAACAAAGGATTTCCTGTGGGAGAGGGAGACAACACCCTCTCCCTTTGGAAATTTGTGTTACATGTCTTGGGAGGGGTAGTCTCCCCATATCACTGGTATGCTTTGAAGGGCACATTTGGTGCCCTTCTTGCTTAAACCGGTTTGCTCCAGTCCAGGGACCCTCGGTCCCTGCTCTGGCATGAAACTGGACAAAGGAAAGGGGAGCGACCACTCCCCTGTCTTTTACCACCCCAGGGGTGGTTCCCAGAGCTCCTCCACGTGGCCACTTGATTCTGCCATCTTAAATCCAAGATGGGCAGAGGCCCCTGGGAGCATTTGAGTGGCCAGATCAGGCAGGTGACGTCACAGCCCCCTCCTGATAGGTGGTTACCTTGCTAGGTGACCAATCCCCCCTTCCTGGGCTATTTAAGTTCTCTCTTGGGTGGGTCCTAAGATTCGACATGCAAGATTCCACCAGGACTCCTCTGCATCGTTTACTTTATCTTCTGGCCACTGGAATCGCAACTGGACTCATCAGCAACCAACAATCTGCAAGTTCTGCGACGCCTCTGCTTTGCAAAATTGTTTCTCTGGCTCCTTCCAGCAACTGCAACATTTCCCCGGCTGCGCATCCTCTGAGGTAGACGAGACTCCAGCCTGCAATAAGAAGGAATCTCCCTTGGAATGAAGGAGTCACTCCCCTACATCTGCAAGCACCAACTGCAATGGCGACCATGGATCTGCCGTCCTCGAACTGCGTGGATCCTGCATCATAGGTGTTGGTCTGCAGTGGTCCCCTGGGTCCTCTCTGCCAGCTATCCAACTTGAGAGAGGGTAAGACCTTGCCTGTCATTGCAGACAGTACCCCTGTGCACCGCAACTCTTTCAGCTACAAAGGCTTGTTTGCTCCTGCTCCAAGGGATCCTCAAGCTCCGTGTAGCCCCAGCCCCTAACACTTTTACCTACCAAGCACAGTCTCCTCTCTGCTGCACCAGCGACTTGGGACTCGTCTTCAGGTGTGCTGAGTGGGCCTAACTGCGACTTGCTCTGCCTGCTGCCAGTGGGTTGCCTGTGGAGGCTGCATCCTCTTCTGGTGACTCCCCCGACTGCTGAGGGTCACCACAGATTCCCCTCCTTGGGTTGAGTCCCCTTGGCCTTGCTGGTCCTTTCCAGCCTTGCAAAACCTTTTTCTTGATCTGCATTTGCCAAGGCTTGTGGTGGTCTTTCTGCACCACTGACCCACTGCAACCAGACAGCCGATGTGGGACACCATCTGCATCACTTAATGGACTCCTCTTCAGCTCCTGTGCTGCACTGCTGGTAGTTTTCGTACCCTGTCAACCTGGTTCTGCATCCACAGAAGGGTGGGTAGTGGCTCCTGCCGCAACAGGATGCTCCATCACGAACTGCAATTGGATCCCCCACCTTCGCAGGTCCTCTTCTGCCAGAATCCACCTTTGGCTTTTGCCAGTCTGGTCTGGGTCTTGAACAATCCTTTTCCTAAGTCCTCCTGTTGGTTTGGGGAAAAACCAGGTACTTACCTCTGCTCTCCTGGTCGCTGGGGGTCACTCTGCTACTCACCTCTTGGGGTTCCTAGTTCCTCTAGCTCCCCTCTAACGATTCCACATCCTCGGGTGGGGGGGGGACTGTATCTCGCATTGTACTTTAGTATAGGGTTTGGCCCTCCCCTAGGGTCTACACTGTTTTCTAAAAGGTTTGCAGCTGTGTGTTGTTTTTATGCTTCTTACTGATTGCTATTGTGTATATAATTAGTGTGTTTACTTACCTCCAGTTGGGGGACTGCCTATTAGTATTCCAGTATTTGTGTTACTTTAATTTTTATTTTTGTAAGACTGTGTGGTTCTTTCATGTGTGATAGTGCTGTGTGACTATAGTGGTATTGCAAAAGCTTTGCATGTCTCCTAGATAAGTCTTGGCTACCTTTAAAGAGCCCTGGCTTCCTAGACACTGCCTACACTTAACTAATAGGGGATACCTGGACCTGGTATAAGGTGATAACACCATAGGTGCTCTCATTATACACCAGGCCAACTTCTTACAGTCAGGACTAACCTCCTGACAGAGGTGCTTCAGCTTGGGGCTTCATCCTCTGAACCAATTTTCCCTTTAATGAAACCCTTACGGATGTCCTACTGGGTTCTTGATCCAAACCCAGCACGGGCTCCTATAAACAGGACAATTGCCCACCACCCTTCACCGGGTGACCCAGGTTTCCTAACACAACACCCCACCCCTGAGAGCTTGGTTATCCAAGTCTCTACCTCCCAGGGCTCCTTCTCTTCCACACCCCTGGATGGGGAATCCTAGAGGCTGGACGCACTTGGGAAGAAGATGTTTTCTTCCACCAGTCTATGAAAACCACATGCCTTTTGGGTCATTATTTCCATACACTGTGGGATACGGTTGCACAAGTGCTGATACAGGTTCTGAAGGAGGCCCAGGCTGTACTATCCAAAACAGTTGCTGATGGGAGAGATGCAGCAAAGTTCATGATCTGATGTGGATTGGACACGAGTGACTCACTGGGCAGAGTGGTTGCTTCGACCGTAGCACTGAGGTGCCTCGCTTGATTGAGGATGTCTGGCTTTTCAGGGGATGTCCAATCTAATCTTACGGACATTACCTTTGATGGCACCTGTCTCTTTGGAGAGAAAACAGACTGCGCTTGAGCCCTTTAGGGATTCTTGTGCTACGGCCAGGTTCTTAGGCCTCGCGGCAGCCCCTCATCCACCCTCAGTGTGTTTTTTGCCCTGTCGTGACTACAGATGGGGCGCCCACTACACCTGTTCCCATCCATCCACCATGCCATGCATACTGCCCAGCCTCTGCATATCTGGGGACATTGGATCTACTGTACTCGTGGATCAGAGAGCCAGCAGTCTGGCAAGCCCCCCACCCCTACTCTGCAGCGGTCTCCAAGCTTTCCTAGTCTGACTTTTCCCCACCAGTGGGAGGCAGGATTCTCCATCACCTGCCTCCGCTGTCAATCCATCACGTCAGACAGCTGGGTTTTGCAGATAATCCCAAGGGGCTGCTCTTTCCACTTCGAGGCGACCCTTCTATCCATACCACCATCCTACGATCCAATGATCACTTAGCAATTCTCTGAAAGGAAATTACCGCTCTCTTCACCAAGGGAGTTATAGAGAGAGTCCCTGTGCCAGAAGGTGGTTTGTGGTTGTTAAACCAGCTACTTTCTGGTACCCAAAGAGGACAAGGGCCTCCACACTATACTAGACCTTTGGTCCCTCAATCTCAGTTGTTCAAAATGGTTATAGGAAAGTAGCACCTTTCTGGTATAGTTACAAAACACACACACACACTCTCACTCACTCACTCTCTTACTTTTTGCCTGGTGTCAGTGTGGTTAGACTGTAGTACACTGGAATCCTGCTAACCAGGACCCCAGTGTCAGTGCCCTCTCCCCTAAATTTAGTTGTACGGTAACCTTTACACCCCACAATTGGCATACTGGTGTACCCATGTAAGTCCCTAGTATTTGGTACTTGGGTACCCAGGGCACTGGCACACCAGTTGTCCCCATGGGCTGCAGCATGTATTGTGCCTCCCATGGGGCCCATGCAAACTGTGACTACAGACCTGCCGTTGCAGCCAGCATGAAGTGGTGCGTGCTCCTTTCACTCCAGATATAAGGTTTGCCTTGTATCGTGGTCACTGCACTCTGACCCTGTCACCCCTCAGGTAGGCCCTTCATCCCAAGAGCAGGGTGCATGGTTCTAGGTGTGAGGACACCTCTGCATGAGCAGAGGTGCCCCTACAAACCCAGGGGTCCATTTCCTGGGCTTTGTAAATGCAATGGACACTGGGCAACAAGAGTTGTCCAGCTACATAATGACTTCACCGAACATAAGCATGTTTGGTATCAAACATGTTGGAATCATGCAACTACACATATTCCAGTGCTAGTTGCATGATATCTTGTACTCCGGGGGTTTCACTAGGGGATCCCTCCCATGTCTGCCTGTACAGCCTTGCAGGGTCTGCATTTCAGCCCATACTGCTACTGACCCCATACACTGTTCTTCTGTTCTGCTGCCTAGCCTAACTCAGGCAGGGGAAGGCAGAACAAAGGATTTCCTTTAAGATAGAGGTATGACCACCTCTTCTTTAGAAATAGGTGTCTCTTTGCTGGGGTGGGGATGCCTCTGAGCGCCACCAGATTGCTTTGAAGGCACTTTTGGTGCCCTCACTGCATAAACAGGTTATACCAGTGAAGGAACCCCCACTGACCACTCTGGCGTGAAACCACACAAAGGACAAGGGAGTGACCACCTCCCTGTCCAGCTTCTACCCTAGGGAGCTGCACAGATCTCGCCCATGTGGTCACTTGATTCTGCCATCTTAGAAATAAGATGAGTAGAGGCCCCTGGGAGCATCTGACTGGTTAGTCTAGCTGTGTGTTGTCCCCGACACCCTGCCCCCCTCCCCAAATTGGTGGGTCACTGCAGTAAGTGTCCAACCCCCCTTTAGGGGTTACTTAAGGGCTCACCTGAGGGTGGGACCCTAGATTTGTCTGCAAGACTTCAGGAACCATCTGCAAGTGTCCTCTGCAACACACTTATGCACTCTTGACACTGGAACAGCTGTTGTTCTTTGCTGAAACCAGAAGCAAGACTGTAACTAGTAGGACTCCTACTGCAACTTTGTTTCCACGTTCTGCATAGACTTCTGCAACCCTGTGGGTGTACATCCACCAGAGTCACTGGGACTCTGCCTGCACTTACGAAAGCAAGACGGAATCTCCTTTGGAGTGAAGGAGTCACTGCCCTGCATCCGCAGGCACTTGACAACCAGCTGGTTGGATCCTGCTGTCCCATGGACTCTACAAGGCTCTACAACAGAGGTGGTTGTTCTGTGGCTTTCCAGAGGTCTGACCTGTCTTCCTTGCAACTGGGAAGTTTGTGGTCCGTCACTGGAGCTGCTTGGCTGGAACCCCTGTGTACTGCATCTGCTTGTCGTTGCCAAGGCTTGTTGGCTCTTCAGTCCGAAGACTTCCTATCTCCAAGAAGCCCCGGCCTCCAGCGCTGTCCAGCTCCAAGAATGATGGCTTCTCTGCTACTCCTGCGATGTGGACATCCCTCTTTTCTGTGCTGTTGAGGCCTTCCTGTGACTCCCTGTGCCTGTTGCCAGAGGTCCCTGCTGTAGGCTCCATCGTGTTCTGCTGGCTATCCTGTGTGGTGAAAGCTGGCCCTGACCTACCTGCCAAGGTTGGGTCACCTGGACCTTGCTGGTCCCCACAAATCCTGCAAATGCTGTGCAATGCTTCCCTGCATTTACCAAGGCTTGGTGGTGGTCCCGCTGACCCCTCTGCAACTCGTCGACCGGTATGGGACAACTCGTGGACTAATCCTGGGATCTTCCTGCATCGCCTGGACTCCACAGCTGCACTTCTTCGTCCAATAGGAAAGCATCTCCAAGAAGGCTGGGCATTGCCCTTCTGCACCGGCTGGGCTTCTCTGGGTGGTCTGAACTGTCCCCTCTTTCCTCCATGCCTGGGTTCCACCGACCTGGTCCGCTGGTTGCGACAGCAGCTGGACAACAGAGGTCCTCATTGACTTCAGTGGGAAGCGCCAACACAACACCCCCCCCCCCCCCTCTATGCACCTGGGCTTCCTGGTGTGGGTACTCTACGGTTCTGGGTATCCACGGGTGGGAGTACAATCCAGTCTCCCTTGTTCCAACGGGTTTCCTCTGGGAAGGGGCCTAAAAGATGAAAACTCCAACCACAAATTCCCCATGTTAGCCTATGGACACTGACCCGAGATTACTACTCTGCACACAGGTGCCTGTGGAGTCCTATCTACTTAACTTTGCAGTTTTAGTACTTACCCAGTCCTAATGGTCCTTGGGTTATACTGTGGGTTAGGAGTGATTTTCGCATTCCATTTTCTTGGTATATGGTTTGCCCCTTAATAGGGGCCCATGTTATTTCATACCTTTACTTATCTGTTGCTAAGTAAATATTTGCATGTCTATATCTCAGCTTAGGAGATATACCAAAGTTAGTTCTAGAGTTTGTGTTACAAAAAATATATCGCATATTTTTCTATCACTGGTGTGGTACTTTTCTGTGTGTACGTTACTGACTCACCTGTATGGTATTTTCAACCGCATTACACCATCCTGGATCAGCCTTGGCTGCTCTCCACAGCTACCCCTATGAGAGCTCTGGTTATCTAGAACCTCCCACACCATCATTAAGAGTTGCCTGGACTCAGTACAGGGTGCCTCACTTATAGGTGTACATCACATACTGATCCAGCTGTTACATACTCCTAAAGGTTATCTTTCTGCTCTGGCTGCCCGACCAGCCCTCTTTATTTAAGTACCCTATTGTAAAAGGGTTTTTCAAAGGGCTTGTACATATGTTTCCCCCTTCGCCCTTCATCATAGCTCAGTGGGACCTGAATCTAGTTCTCACTTACCTTATGTGTGCTCCCTTCAAGACGCTACACACTTGTTTCCTGTGGCTGCTTACCATCAAGACAGCCTTTCTAGTGGCAATAACATCTGCCTGGAAGGCAAGTGAGCTTCAGGCTTTATCATCCACACCTCCATGTCTGTCTGTGCTCCCAGACAAAGTGGTGCTTCTCACTCATGCCTCTTTCCTCCCTAAGGTGGTGACCCCATTTCACCTTGGTCAGGCTGTCACCATACCCACCTTCTTTGCTCCTTTGCATCCCTCTGGACCCTAAAAGAGCATTGTTGTTCTAGCCTGACCACACAAAAGAGTTCCGGGTGGATGACCAACTCTTTGTGGGGTATGTGGTAGCGAAGAAGGGTTGGGCAGTGCAGAAACAAACCATTTCACAAAGATCTGCTACGCTATGGCCAAGAAGCAGCCTCCTCAGGGCTTGAGAGCTCATTTCACCATGGGCAAGGCTGCTACCATAGCGTTAGTACGAGGTGTACCAGTCCTGGAAATCTGCCAGGCAGCAATCTGCACACATTTGCCAAACACTGCTGCCTGGACATTCAGGTCAGCAGAGACGGTCATTTTGCCCATTCGGTCCTGCTGGGCTTTTTAGTCTAAAGTGAATGAATTTGTCTGCAGCCCACTGCCAGGAGTTTATTGCTTGGGTATCTATTCTAAGGTAAGGAATCTGCAGCTAGAAGTTTCCAACAAATGAACAAGTTACTTACCTTCGGTAAAGCATTTTCTGGTTAGAGACGCTAACTAGCTGCAGATTCCTTACACCCACCCATGCCTCCCCGCTCTGCAGACTCATTTACTAGGGTTGAGGTTTGTTCCTTTCGGGGCCCTTGTTTTGCACAGAAAAACATTGTCAGTTTCTTCCATGGCTCTGTGCTTCTGTCGTGGAAGTTTGTGGAAAAGTAACTGATGAACGTGCGCCCTGGGTGGTACCTTTATAGGCGACTGTGGCATCAGATGGCTTAAACGACGACACATGAATCTGAATGGAGCCACCCAACAGCCCCCATGGGTATTGCCCAGCAAACAGTTTTGGATTCCAAGCTGACACCTTGAAATTCTAAGGTAAGGAATCTGCAGCTATATAGTCTCTACCAGATAATGCGTTATTGAAGGTAATTAACTTGTTTGTCAAGTCGACAGAGACGGGCCATTTCACCCGTTCGGTCCTGATGGACTTTCTAGTATCTGTTCAAAGGTAAGGAAACTGCTGCTAGAAGTCTATCAGATTAACAAGTTACTCACCTTCAGTAAATCATTATCTGGTAGAGACCGTATTTAGCTGCAGATTCCTTACAGACCCCTCCCATTCATCCCTGCTCTGCGGACCTATTTCTAGGGCTAAGGTCCTTTTTAGGGCCCTAGTTTGGATACACATTTATACATACATACATATATTTAGTTCGTTACTACATAGGCGGTTGTTTATTATACTCCTTTATCAGGTATATATATATGTTCGATGGCATGTGTAGCTGCATATACACATGCTGTCCATTATCCTGCCATCTAGTGTTGGGCTCGGAGTGTTACAAGTTGTTTTTCTTCAAAGAAGTCTTTCCGAGTCACGAGACCGAGGGACTCCTCCCCTTTCGGCTCCATTGCGCATGGGCATCGACTCCATCTTAGATTGTTTTCTTTCCGCCATCGGGTTCGGACGTGTTCCTCTTCACTCCGTGTTTTGGTTCAGAAAAGTTAGATAACATTCGGAAAATTCGACGGTATTGTTTGCGTTCGATATCAGACACCGAAGAGACTTAGAGCTCCGGCAGCCCCTCGGGGCTTCAACTCCCCGGCAGGCCCTAGTCGGCCCGACCGCATGCGTCTTCAAAGCTCATGGAACGGACCCCATTCCGCTTCTGCCCCAAATGCCACTCTAAGTATCCCTATACAGACCAGCATTTGGTCTGTAATTTGTGTCTGTCCCCCGAACACAAAGAGGATATGTGCGAGGCTTGTCGGGCATTTCGGTCAAAGAAGACGCTACGGGACCGGAGAGCTCGAAGGCTTCAAATGGCGTCAACGCCGGCTGGACACCCCGACGTCCAAGAAGAGGAGACATTCTCCATTTCTGATTCGGATTTGGACGAGCCCGAGAGTGAGCAGCCAGCGAGGCAGCAAACCGTGAGTAAACCTGCCCCGGCCAAAACTCACTCAAAATTTTTGAAAGCCCAGGGGACGCCACCGCCAACAGGCCATGGCTTTACCCGTAAGCACGGTGACCAAGCATCGGCACCGAAAAAGGGCACACAGCAGCTGAAGACATCCGACTCCGGTCGAGATACCGGCACAGAATATACTAGTCACCGAGATACCGGCTCCGACCAAACTCGGCACCGAGAGGTCTGAACTCCGAAAGCTAAAAAGGTTTCATCTGAGCCGAAAAAGACAGCTGAGAAGGTTTCGGTGCCGAAACATCCAGCCTCGGAGCCGAAACAAAGCTCCTATACGGAAGAACAAGGCCTTTCCTCACAACTACAAGGCCACAAGTTTGGACAAGAATTAGAGATGGGAGAGCCAGACCATACACAGAGGAGGCTCCATATACAGAAGGACACGGGGAAAATAAGAACTCTTCCCCCAAATAAAATGAAGCGGAAACTCGCTTTCCATGAAACAGAAACGCAGCCAAAGGCAAAGGTGACTAAAGAAAAGACACCACCACATTTTTCACCACAGCCATCGCCACAGCACTCACCACAACTGTCCCCAATTGCAACACCCCCAATGATGCAGTCACCAGCGCACACAGGGATGAGCCAAGATGACCCAGATGCATGGGATCTGTACGATGCACCAGTATCTGATAATAGTCCGGATTGCTACCCGGCAAGACCATCACCACCAGAAGACCGTACTGCTTACATGCAGGTGGTTTCCAGGGCAGCTACCTTCCATAACGTAGGGTTGCATTCAGAACCTATAGAGGATGACTTTTTATTCAATACCCTGTCATCAACACATAGCCAGTACCAAAGTTTGCCAGTGTTACCAGGCATGTTAAAACACGCTAAACAGATGTTTCAAGACCCAGTCAAAGGCAGAGCCATCACACCTAGGGTGGAGAAGTACAAACCTCCCCCTACAGACCCTGTGTACATAACACAACAGCTAACTCCTGACTCAGTGGTAGTAGGAGCAGCCCGGAAAAGGGCAAATTCACAGACTTCTGGGGATGCACCACCACCCGACAAAGTCGAAAATTCGATGCTGCGGGGAAAAGGTTGGCAGCACAGGCAGCCAATCAATGGCGAATTGCCAATTCACAGGCATTATTGGCAAGATACGACAGGGCACATCGGGACGAAATGCAGCATTTCATTGAACACCTTCCCAAAGAGTTTCAGAAGCGTGCCCAACAGGTTGTAGAGGAGGGCCAAAGTATCTCCAACAACCAGATAAGATCGGCTATGGACTCAGCAGACACAGCCGCCAGAACAGTAAACACAGCGGTCACCATTCGGAGACACGCATGGCTACGCACCTCCGGATTTAAGCCAGAGATACAGCAGGCTGTGCTGAATATGCCTTTTAATGGACAACAATTGTTTGGGCCGGAAGTGGATACAGCTATAGACAAGCTAAAGAAAGACACTGACACGGCCAAAGCCATGGGCGCGCTCTACTCCCCACACAGCAGAGGCACCTTTAGGAAACCACACTTTAGAGGGGGGTTTCGGGCCCAAAGCTACCTCACAGGCCAGACCCACATACCAGGGCCAATACCAAAGAGGAAGTTTTCGGGGACAATATAGGAGTGGACAGTTCCCTAAAACAAGAGGGAAATTCCAAAGCCCAAAAACCCCACGAACTAAACAGTGACTCCGTCACAGATCCCCAACACATAACACCAGTGGGGGGGGAGACTCACAGATTATTACCAACATTGGAAACACATAACTACGGACTCATGGGTCCAAGCCATTATCCAACATGGTTATTGCATAGAATTCCTACATTTACCACCAGATGTGCCTCCAAAAGCACACAACATGTCCAAACAACACTTAGATCTGTTACAACTAGAAGTCCAAGCGTTGTTACAAAAAGAAGCAATAGAACTAGTACCCAACCATCAGAAAGGAACAGGTGTTTACTCCCTGTATTTCCTAATTCCAAAAAAGGACAAAACACTGAGACCCATCTTAGACCTCAGAACACTAAATCTTTACATCAAATCAGATCACTTTCACATGGTGACACTCCAAGACGTGATTCCCTTGCTCAAACAGGACTACATGTCAACATTAGATCTCAAGGACGCTTACTTCCACATACCCATACATCCTTCACCCAGGAAATACTTAAGGTTTGTAATCCAAGGCGTACGTTACCAATTCAAAGTGTTACCCTTCGGAATAACAACAGCACCAAGAGTATTCACAAAATGCCTTGCGGTAGTAGGTGCACATATCAGGAGACAGCACATACACGTATTCCCTTACCTAGACGATTGGTTAATAAAAACCAGCACTCCGCAACAGTGTCTTCAACACACAAAATACGTTATAGAAACCCTTCACAAACTAGGGTTCTCAAACTACCAAAAATCACATTTACAACCGTGCCAAATACAACAATACTTAGGAGCAACAATCAACACACAAAAGGGGATTGCCACTCTAAGTCCACAAAGGGTACAAGCATTCCAAAATGTGATACTAAACATGCACCTAAACCAACACTATCAAGTGAGGTTCGTGATGAAACTACTAGGCTTGATGTCTTCATGCACAGCCATTGTCCCAAACGCAAGATTACACATGCGGCCCTTACAACAGTGCCTAGCAACACAATGGACACAAGCACAGGGTCAACTTCAAGATCTAGTGTTGATAGACCGCCAAACACACTCCTCGCTTCAATGGTGGAATCCTATAAATTTAAACCAAGGGCGGCCATTCCAAGACCCTGTGCCTTAATACGTGATCACAACAGATGCTTCCATGGTAGGGTGGGGAGCACACCTCAACCAGCACAGCATATAGGGACAATGGGACGCTCAACAAAGCCAGCTTCTTATAAATCATCTAGAACTACTAGCAGTGTTTCTAGCATTGAAAGCATTTCAACCGTTAATAGCCCACAAACACATTCTCGTTAAAACAGACAACATGACAACAATGTACTACATAAACAAACAGGGCACACAGCTGTGTCTCTTAGCACAAAAGATTTGGCATTGGGCGATTCACAATCACATTCGCCTAATAGCGCATTGCATCCCAGGAATTCAAAACCAGTTAGCCGACAATCTCAGTCGGGATCACAAACAAATCCACGAATGGGAAATTCATCCACAGATACTTCAAACTTACTTTCAAATCTGGGGAACACCACGAATAGACCTATTCGCAACAAAAGAAAACGCAAAATGCCAAAACTTCGCATCCAGGTACCCACACCCTCACTCCAAGGGCAATGTATTATGGATGAGTTGGTCAGGGATATTTGCTTACGCTTTTCCCCCTTTCCCACTCCTTCCGTATCTAGTAAACAAATTAAGTCAAAACAAACT
This sequence comes from Pleurodeles waltl, assembly GCF_031143425.1. Classification (NCBI taxonomy): domain Eukaryota; kingdom Metazoa; phylum Chordata; class Amphibia; order Caudata; family Salamandridae; genus Pleurodeles; species Pleurodeles waltl. The sequence goes on from NC_090442.1 coordinate 189,806,574, forward strand.
CAAACTGATACTAATAGCACCAACTTGGGCTCGCCAACCATGGTACACAACACTACTAGATCTGTCAGTAGTACCACATATCAAACTACCAAACAGACCAGATCTGTTAACTCAACACAAACAACAGATCAGACACCCGAATCCAGCATCGCTCAATCTAGCGATTTGGCTCCTGAAGTCTTAGAATTTGGACATTTACACTTTACACAAGAGTGTATGGAGGCCATTAAACAAGCTAGAAAACCTACCACAAGACTTTGTTACGCAAATAAATGGAAAAGATTTGTTTATTACTGCCATAATAATCAAATTCAACCACTACATGTGTCCACAAAAAACATTGTAAGCTACTTATTACACTTACAAAAATCAAAACTAGCTTTTTCGTCCATTAAAATACATCTTACTGCAATATCTGCCTATCTGCAGATTACACATTCAACATCACTCTTTAGAATCCCAGTCATAAAAGCATTTATGGAGGGTCTAAAGAGAATCATACCTCCAACAATACCACCAGTTCCCTCATGGAACCTCAATATTGTATTAACACGACTCATGGGTCCACCATTTGAACCCATGCACTCTTGTGAGATACAATACTTAACCTGGAAAGTAGCCTTCCTAATAGCTATCACATCTCTTAGAAGAGTAAGTGAAATACAAGCATTTACTATACAAGAACCCTTTATACAAATACACAAACATAAAGTGGTTCTCCGCACAAATCCCAAATTTTTACCAAAAGTTATATCACCGTTCCACCTAAATCAAACTGTGGAACTCCCAGTCTTTTTTCCACAACCAGACTCAGTAGGCGAAAGGGCATTACATACATTAGACATCAAAAGGGCACTAATGTATTACATTGATAGAACAAAACAATTTCGCAAAACAAAGCAATTGTTTGTAGCCTTCCAAAAACCTCAAGCAGGAAATCCTATATCCAAACAAGGCATTGCCAGATGGATAGTTAAATGTATTCAAACCTGCTATGTTAAAGCAAAGAGAGACCTGCCTATTAAACCAAAGGCACACTCCACTAGAAAGAAAGGCGCCACAATGGCCTTTCTAGGAAATATACCTATGACGGAAATCTGTAAGGCAGTCACATGGTCTACGCCTCATACATTTACGAAACATTACTGTGTGGACGTGTTAAAAACACAACAAGCCACAGTAGGACAGGCAGTATTACGAACATTATTTCAAACAACTTCAACTCCTACAGGCTAAACCACCGCTTTTGGGGAGATAACTGTTTACTAGTCTATGCACAGCATGTGTATCTGCCACTACACATGCCATCGAACGGAAAATGTCACTTATCCAGTGTACATCTGTTCGTGGCATGGGACGCTGCAGATTCACATGCGCCCTCCTGCCTCCCCGGGAACCTGTAGCCGTTTAAGTTGATGATAATTAGATATATACATATTATATATATATGTTCACTAAACTTGTACATTTGTAAATATACACACATTATGTACATACATACTTACTCCATTGCATGGGCACCTTTACTATATACACAACTCCTACCTCACCCTCTGCGGGAAAAACAATCTAAGATGGAGTCGATGCCCATGCGCAATGGAGCCGAAAGGGGAGGAGTCCCTCGGTCTCGTGACTCGAAAAGACTTCTTCGAAGAAAAACAACTTGTAACACTCCGAGCCCAACACTAGATGGCAGGATAATGCACAGCATGTGAATCTGCAGCGCCCCATGCCACGAACAGATGTACACTGGGTAAGTGACATTTTCCATTGAGAATATACTTTTCCTGGAGAAAAGTATAATTTTATGCCAAATGGTTGCTATTCTTGTCTTGGACTTCTTTTCAAAGAGGACAATTTTAAGTTTTCTCTGCAAGAAATAAATATTCTATGTGTGTCTTATAGTGTAGGTCTGGATAAGATATACCTTTATACAGTAAGAGGTATTGCTCAGTGACATACTATGCTGCTTTGTATCCCAACAGGGAAGAACATGCAGTTTCTGTCTACATATATGGACCCATAGATTTATCTTCACTAGCTCTTTTGGCAATACTGTCCTACGGTCATTGGATAGAGTTTCTTACCCATGTTTTCTTTGTCTTTATGATTTCATTGCTGTGTCCCTTCCACAGTAATGATGGGGTCTCTGTGGATGAGCTTGCATCCCATTAAGGGAGCAAGTAGCTTTATATTCATTTTGTTAGTTCCCCTCTAATACCTATTGGTCATATTTACATGGATTTTCTTTATTCCATGCTTCGACTGTTTATGACTCCTTTTTCGTGGTCTTCCTACAAGTTCTACGTCGTGAGATGTGCTAGGGCTCACCTACATTCTTATGAATGCCTTGTCTTTTTGAATTATTCTTGACAGGTTCTGTTCTAAGAACATATTTTTAATAGTATCTGTAATGGGTGATAGTATCTCCATGCTATTAACATGTTTTATGACTTTTCATTATTGTGGTCCTTTACACAGTTTTTACTAAAGATGTTTGCTCATAGATATTCTTATGAATGCATGGTCTTTCTCTTGTACTAGACCAGTTTTCTTCTGTTTAGAGACTTGTGTTGTTGGGTGGCTTCTGACACACATTTGACATCCTATGTTATTTACCTGTGGTTCCTTCCACAGGTTTTGATAACGTAGAGTATATTATTACTCACCTTATTTATTATGATTGCCTGGTCTTTTTCTCTTGTTCTAAACCAGTTTTATGATACTTAGAGACTTTTGGGGGGAGATATTAGTTTGCATTCCCTCCTCCAGGTTACTATGACTTTAGTATGTGACACTTAAGTAAGGAATCTGCATCTAGATGTCTCTGGGATGAACAAGTTACTTACTTTTGGTAACCCATTATCTGGTAGAGACTGGATCTTACCGCAGATTTCTTAATGATCCTCCCCGCTCTGCGAGCTGAGTCCTTTTTGGTTTAGAAAATTTTGTTATGGAAATCAGCACCTTGAATAAAAAAAATTGTGATTATTTGGCACAGGGGTGTCTTTTGTGCTAGCACACTGTTTCAAAGTCACATCTGGTGGACGTCATCGATGCAGAGTTGTGCGACGCCCTCTTCCAATGCGCAGATGTGCTAGGGAAGAACGTTTCCAGATCGAGGCTAGTGCCTGGGGAAGATTCTAAAATAAGGAATCTGCAGCTAGATCCTGTCTCTACCAGATAATGCGTTACCGAAGGTAAGTTACTTGTTCATCTAGCTGCAGATTCCTTACCAACCCACCCATCCTCTTCGCTCTGTGAGCTGATTTCTAGGGACAAGAACTCCTTTTTCAGGGCCCTAGTTTTGACCCAAAAGTGGTCAGTGTTCTTCATGGCTCTATGCTTCTGGCATGGAAAGTTGTGAAAACAAATAAGGTTAACGTGCCGGGGTGGCATCTCAGAGGTACTGCTTGATTACAAAAAAAAAAATAAAAAATCTTCAGATCCAGACTAACACCTGGGAAAATCTGAAGGTAACTAGGCATGGTCTCTACCAGGTGAGGAGTTATCCGTTTTATCAATAAAACTGCATGTCAGTGGGAACGTTTGTGGCCATGTCAGTAGACGTAAGCGGTCTGTTAATGACAGTGCACTACCATATCATGCATTAGTAATACTTTTATTAAAAGTGAGCGTTTTTAACATGAACTGGGAAACAATCCTACCTCTGTCCTGATGACAAAGATATATTAGTGAACCAAGAGGCATGTCAAGGGTCATGTGTCTCTATAAGTGGGCTAGATTTTGTCTGTTAAATCAAACAAAGGAGTTTTTGTACTGCAGACATGCTAAACTCACATTTAAAGGTGCGCTCATGTTTGGTAGTGAAAAAAAGGCAACCTGATGAAATAAGTATTTGAGTAGGATCACACAGTTTAAGACCAGCTTATGGGTCAAGTGCATAACAGTTACGTCTAGTAAGTTTTACTAGTCACAAGACGTGAAGGCCTGGTAACATGATTTTTCGGGACCTGCATGCCCCAGGAAAGTATTGTTGAATGCCTGGCTTGAACTAAGCCAGTTTTTTTATGGTTCGCAGGGTGTACCTCGCACAGCAGCAAATCTTCTGGATATTTCCTGGGGCCCCAATCCTCTGCCATAAATGTGGTGCTCTCACAGTAAGTTCAAAAAAAGAGGGATAGTGGGGTATTATGGTCCAGTGTATATCCCCAAATGAAGCTATAGAAAAATATCAATGCACTGTTCCAGTGAAAAGAAAGGAAAACACAGAATGGAATCCTAAATTATAGGAGCAAATAACCTCACACATCCAAAAGGAAATTACTTACATAGTCAGGTACAAATGTTTCCTAACTAGAGCCCACCCGCATTAGGGAAATATGCTCCATAGGACTACGTAAACCCAAGGTCGGGCACAGTTGCAAGTTGCAAGTGATGCCGGGACCGGTGTGGAAACCTACCCGGGTGGGCTCTAGTTAGGAAACATTTGTACCTGACTATGTAAGTAATTTGATACCTGTTTCTTATTTTTATAGCTACCTGTAATACTGGTACCCCGATTAAGAAGACACATTAACCCTTCTTGACTAGGAGATATTGTTAGTCAATCTTGGTCCTGACGAAGCATCGACGGACCCATATGGGCCACTAGGATGCGAAACATGTTGACCCACGAAAAGGGTTGGTGCGAAAATTGTCCAAACCTCCCTTCCACTCACAGTTTTCAATTGAGTGACTGATCATTATTTCTACTTCACTCGCTTGACTACACGTTTTTCTTTTAATCTTGGTCCCTACCTTCCAATTGGTTCAATAAATTATTTACCCATTGGAGGTTTTGAGAACCAATTTTATCAATTTTTTCCTCTCTCTGATCTCCTACATATTTTCCTCCCCCCACCCAACTCTGGGGTCATGGCACCATCATTGTAAAAGATCTCCGGCAAAGAGCCCCCCCATTCGGGGTGGAGCCGGTCAGACATTGCAGCGCCGGTCTGACGAGGAGCTGTACCGATGATGAAGCATGACATCCTTTTGGATGTGTGAGGTTATTTGCTCCTATAATTTAGGATTCCATTCTGTGTTTTCCTTTCTTTTCACTGGAACAGTGTATTGATATTTTTCTAGTGCTCTCACAGTAGACATGAAGCCTGTGCAGTGGGACTGCCCCCAATTGCGCCCCTTCTGGGACAGTGTATCGGGCAAACTTCAAGCAACCAAGGGCACACAGCTAAACAGTAGCCCTATGGGATGTACAGCAGGTCCTGTCGACAAGAAGTTGTGGCACGTTTCTTCCATCTTGCTCTCATTGTTATTAAAAGGACTATAACTCTGAAGGTGGAAATGTCTGGTGCCCCCATCAGCCAAGCAGGCATTGTGCCACTGGGCGAAGGCAAAGGCCACAGCTCACACAGAGAGGAGGTGCTCTGTCTACGCCACCACTCTATCACCAGGACTGAGAGGCTCTGCACCCCCTCCAAAAAAAAACCTCCAACCAAACATGACAGTCAATGACATTGATACTACTCCCTGTACTCCTAATAACTCTGCAAATTGTAGGGGGCGCACCTCCGCCCTGAGAGGTGGTTCTGCCTATTCGTTGGATTCCCCTGTGTGAAGAACAAAATGCCAGGGCACCACTTCACTTCCATACAGCCCCCGTCTCGCCACACCAGCCCCTCAGTAGTTTAGGTCCTACAAGAGCACTCATGAGTAACCAGGCTCCCACAGGGCTCAGATGTTTGTACAGTTCATGCTCTACCTTTGCCAGGTTGCGAGCCTTGCCTCAAGAGCCTTCCTCTGGTTACGGAGCCTAGTTACGTTCCATCTGAGCCCCCTGAGGTGACTTATGTCCTGGGGTCCTACCAACACTTGAATTAAGTCAAGTTATGGTATAATATATAGGTTGTAAGAAACACCACCAAATTATGTTCTGATGGATACATCTACCTGTAAATTCCCCACCTTTTGAATATCCCCAACGCACCAGCATTACACTGAAACTTTTCTTTACCGATCCCACATTAAAGAAGACGACATAAGGTCCATGGCTGCGCACATGTTTCTGTATGACGTCTCCATAGTGTAATTCTTGTGCAATGTTTTTTCAAGAAATTGCAATGTTGTTGCAGAAAAAATGCCTACTCCAAGGAAGTCTGGGTTCTGGCCCTGCAGTGAACGCGATGGTCAGATGTCCATTACTGATTCTGATGAAGAATTTTATGCCAAAAGATGAATCCAAATGCCTTGAAGAGGAGAGAGGCGAAGCTCTTCATGGCAAAGGTGAGAAAAAAGGACGTTGGAAGTCTCGTCCTCCTTCGGAATCACTGTCGTCTCATTCCTCTAAGTCATTGAAGAGGAAATACAAAAAGAAACTGCTTCATGGTGCTCTGCATCGGTCTTAGAGGGAGTATTCTCCGAAGTCAGTGTCTGTGTTCTAAGTCACCTGAAGATAGAAGTGCAGTCGCTCTGGTCCCATCTCTTGTAGATCTTCTGACGTCGCCGTTGGGTTCAAGGCGGCTTCCGACTTCGCTTGGATGTACCATTCAGTGATTAGGAAGGCAGCTGATATGTTGGAATTTTCTGCTTCAGTTAATTGATCCCAAGTCTAATTTGCTGACTAAAGTACTGCATTTTTCTGCCTCTTCATCAGAGCTTGTATTACTGTTTAATGAGGCACTGACTGAGCCTATTCTGGAGATATGGCAGAATCCTGTTCCATCCTCTGCAGTCTCTAGGCCCATTACAAGGAAGGGATAAGCCTGCTCCGGGAGATCCTCTGTTTTTACCCACTCATTCTTCGCCTGAAAGTCTGGTGGTGCAGGCTTCCTGTTCATCAAAATTAACTCCTGGGTCTTTTCCAGTAGCGGCTGATGTCAGGGCGAGTAGTGTGGCAGCGCAGAGGAACAAAATGAAAACAAAAAAACATACAACAACAAAAGAACTCACTTGCTGCTTTTATGCTGTGCTCTCAGACTTCCCTATGGCCAATCCAGATGCTGCTCTCATGGTGATAATACCAATGAGAGCTGTGTGGTGATTGGTAGGAGTGGTCTGTTTCTGAGCTCCATGGGGCACTCGGAGCCTGTGCCTACTGTTGTTTTCCAACCAGCAACGCAGCTGGGTTGGAGAGATGTCAGTGCGCATGTCGGTTTGGCATTCTAAGAAGGCCGGCCAAACAGACATGTGCACTGACACCACCGTTCTTCATATGGCCCTGCTCCCAAGACTACTCCTGACGAAAAATAAAATAATAATAAAACTGTTATTTTATTTTTCATTTGCCTCTGCTGAGGGGTGGGAGGGTGTCACTCCTCCACCATAACGGAGGAGCCGCTGCTGGTCTTTTCCACCTATTACTGCGGACAGAGAATTACAGAAAATGGAATAGTCTGCAAAGAAAGTGTTAAAGTCAACCAACGCAACCTGTTTGTTGGGACGATACATTCATGCTCTGATAGACAACCAAAACAGTTATCCCTAAGTTGCCTGAGTAAAGCGGCTGCTCGACAGGTTATTCAGTTGGGCCAGGATACGGTTGACTCGGTGTCAATAGCAATGGGGACCTTACTCACTACAAGGAGGCATGCATGGCTAAGGGGTCCTGGGTTCTCACCCAAAGTGCAAGCTACCTTGATGGACATGCCATTTGATGTTTCACAACTGTTTGGGGCCACAGCTGATTCCCCCTTGGAGAGATTTGAGGATAGTAAAGCAACTGCAAGGTCTTTAGGCATTCAAATGCAGCCTAGATATCATAGGCAGTTTCTGAGGCTCGAGGAGTTTGGCCAGAACTTCTCCTTTCGTGGAAGGCAGCAGCACCAGCAGCAACAGCAGCCATCCAATCCCCTCCACAGGAGTTTCCCCCCACCCTTTCCTCCCCAAAAAGGGTTTTGTTCTGAAGAACATCTTTTACACCTTTAACAGGAGGTCCGATCGCTACTTCAAAAGGGCACAGTAGAGCTGGTTCGAGAGCACGAACAGAGTCAGGGATGTTATTCCCAGTACTTTCTGTTTCCCAAAAAGGACGGTCGTTTACATCTGATCCTGGACCTCTGGATTTTGAACTGGTTCCCTAAGCAGGAAAAGGTAAAAATGCTGTCCCTAGCACAGGTGCTTTTTGCACTGGAAAAGCTAGACTGGATGGTCTTGATCGATTTTCATAATGCACGTTTTCACATTTTCTTTTTGCAATCACACGGGATGGATCTCCGCTTTAGAGTGAGTTCTCAGCATTACCAGTTTGTGGTCCATTGATTTGATCTTACTATATGTTGTAAGAAACACTAATAAAAAATAAAAATCAAATGAACATAGTATTGCTTTACTGTTATCGTAAAGGACATGATTAGAAGAATAGGTGACCTGTGTGAGTGATACATTTTCTCGTTTATAAAGTAATATAGGTTTGCTGTCTCTGCACCTCTTTTCTGTTGAAAGTCTTAAGCACTTTTGGGTAGAATGACTCTTAACATTAAACTTGATATGAAAGCAATTTTCTTCTCGTTGTTCCCAATGTATTTGCTGTTTGTTTACAAATGTATTGATTGTTTTAAAATGTTTCTTGGTGATATAATGAGTAATCTGTTACTTTTCACACATAATATGAATAACCCTGGAATTTACCACCAAATTTGTACTATGTGGAGTGAATGAAGCATTACAGAGAACATTTGTTACTAGTAAGCATACTTACTGCCCTTTCCCTACAAACCTTACCTTCCCCCATTTAATTAAATTTCATGCAGTCTTTCTCATTGGCATCATACATTTCAGTGTCATGATTTTTTTCCCTGTCAGTGGGATGATGTAGCATATTCAATTTTCATTTTCACATCCTTTAGCCTCAAGCACTTCATTAATGTCTCCTCGTTCTAATCTAGTACCCTCTGTGCATTTTTACCTATTCTCATATTACTGGCTTTATGTGCTTTAATGGGCCCATTTGCATTGCTTGGGCCTTCTGCTTCAGAGGAGCAGATCCCACTGTTGCTGACCTTGTTTGTTTAAAAATATCTTACATGGCCCTGTCTGACGTTCCATGCATTGTTAGTCATCATACCTGACGCCACCATTACGCTTGAGTGGTTCCATATCACTTGTCTCAAAAACTTCAGTTAAGCCTCAATCATTGCCCACATCAAGATCTCATAAACATAATCCTGCTTCTGCCACATATTACTAATTTTGTATACCTTTAAGTAGTTTTTTCATGGCCTTCATCACTTACCTTGTACAACTGAGTGGATTCTCACCATTATCCCACATTCTTGAACTAGACTTCACTATTATATGGGGTGATGTAAAGTCCCAATCATTATTTTTATATTTATTTGTCTCCTAGCATGCAATGTCAATGGAGTTGAGGATCACAGCTTAGCTAAGCGGTTGCGGGGCACACCAGAGCGCATTGAGCTGGAGAATTACCGTGTATCGCTGCAGAGGGAGGAAGAGTTGGAAGAGGTACCTGAAGAAACTTTGGCAGAACACAATCTCAGCAGTGTATTGGACCAAAGAACTGAACAGGATGCAGCTAGCAGGTCAGCAATTACAGAAACACCAAACATCAGACACTTGCACTATAGCACAAAGTCTTTAATGTGCGGGCTGATGCTAGACATGAGGATTCAGATACTATTAAAGGCTGCAATTTTATACCTAACCGTAAAGGCACACAACTCACCATTACTAGAACTTTGCTGCATTCTTGAGAATACAGTAATATTAGAGATGTAAACCTCCCTCCCTAGCCTCTATCCCCTGCAAATCTCTAGTTTTATTCTTTCTTGGAATGTGGATGTTTGCATTGGGTAAGAAACCACGCAGTGCATTACTAAGTTTCTCTGTTCCAGGGCCTTTTCAAAATTAAGTCTGAGTTTGAAAGGGTTTGTGTTTTTACAGAGGCTTGTATTTGAATCTCTTAAAGCTTCTTTCAAAATACATCAGGAAATGATTAGAATGTTTTGCACTTTAGTGTCCCTTATGTTGGTCGCCAGCTACATTTTTTTTCTTATGTAACATATCTCCTCATAGATGTTTGTATGAAATCACTAAGACACAGAAATGTACGAGTGTTACAACTAATATGTTTTCCTTTTACCAATGCACTGTTACCCCTTCTTAAATGGTAATCTGTTCTGACTGCTGAGAATCAAAAATTGTTCACAATGGTAGAGTTCACTGCTAATTGAATGGTCGGTCTCCATATTTGACCTTTTGTGCGTCACTCTTCCTCATCTAATGACCAGCCCTACACAGCCCTGTTTTTGTAGGCATGGGTCCAGCAATCAACTGATAGTACTGTAAATCACTAGAATCTGTATGTGGTAGGTGACCACTGTAACTTGTTGGAGAGACCAACACTACTCCAAGCCTCCTGCCTTCTCTCCCACATTAATACACTTAGCTTTCAGTAGCTAGTCTCGAGTCCTGTCAATTCGTTTGATCACAAACTTGATACTATATTGCCCCAATTAGCCTATGGCTGGGCACTGGAAACCGCCTCTTTTACATGAGGTGATCATCACAGAGTCCACTTTTTTAGTGAACATTTTCATGCCAGTCAAGTCTTCTATGAATGCCAGTACAACCAGAGCTGTCAATACCTGGAAGAAATTTCATATAAACCTTATAAAGAAATTCCTTTCCACCTCCCAACACCCAGTCCCGGAAATGACTGAAACAATCCCACTAATGATTAGCAGGGGCTTTTTTAAATTGTAGTCCCTCTTGCAACCACACGCCTATGACCTAATTGAAAGAGAGACCCCTGATTCAACTGTCATAAAACTATGAAAAGAAGAAGTTTGATTCCTCTAAAAACTTTGGAGGAAAACACTCCATCTCGAGAACAACAAAGTGTCTTTAAAGCCAATACAGAATTTTCTGAACTTCATCAAAAAGGGCATGCACATCACATCATGGTGGCTATTATCCCTGGCAGAGTCTTAAATGCGTTCTGTAACCCTAACAGCTCATTAGCAAAAGTAAAAATACTCACAGAACCTCTGATAGCTTAGCAAAACACGTTATTTGATCAAGACAACTAGTTGCAGATTCCTTATCTTAGAATCCTTCCTCAGGCGTCAGACTGGACCCGGAAATGTTTCGGTAGAGGGCGTCTAGCAACTCCGCAGCAACATCGCCCCCAGATGTGACGTCAGATGAGTCCATATATTTCCTCCTCTGACGTGCTGACGTCAGTTTCTTGTTTTCTACGCAGGAACGTGGATCTGGTTTCTCGAGTACCTCGGACCGTTTGGCCTTTTCTACCCAATGTCTGGTATTTTGTGTCATTCCTTCACACATAATAGTGTATATGCCTTCTGGGTTTAAGCCCTGTGGATACTGTCCCGGCAGATGTCGGCCACGGATCCTCTTTCCGTCTGTTCGTGTGGTGTCTGGAGTTTCATCATGATGCCAACGCCTGCCATCGTTTGACGGAGTGTTGCATGAAGCTCCTTGCGATGTGGGCAGACAAGCCCTCTTCGCGTCAGCGTCGCAGTCAGTCTTCATCTTCACGGTCACAGGAGCGCTCCAGGAGTTGTTCTCGGATGGTTCCGTTGACCCTTGTTGCACCCTAGACGTCTCTAGGTAGGTCTACCCAGGCGCCTGCATGCTCTTTGGCGTCCCCGCCTCCGGGTTCTCTTCCAGTGGAGTCTGCGCCCGTGTCAGCCCCATCCCTTCCGCCGTATCCCAGCGCTGGGGCGTCTATGGACCAAATGTGACGTTATTATACATCCCTCCATTCTATCTTTGGACCTTCCCCTCCCTCTGGAGCGCCATCGGGCCCTATGGAGGTGTTGAGTGTATTGACAGGGTCTTCGCTGGCGGTTTTCACCTTGGTGCCTGCTCACACTCTCGAATCTGACTCCAGTCGGTGCACGGCCTTGTACGACCTCCTTCGCTTCACCAGATCCTCTTGTCCCGACTCCCCTCACGGCACCGTTACACCAGTCGACTTCGCTTGACTCATCTATCTGCGTCCCCCACTCTACGTCACCACTGACACCGGGGAATTTACATGAGTATTCTGTGCTTCTGCACCTCTTGTACATCCTCTTATACCCTTATAAGACCCATTCCTGGTTCATCCTCGGATTGGATACTTGATTTGGGAACTGCTAGTAGTCTAGACTCCTCCCCAGTGTCTAGCCTGCTCACCTCCCTTGGCGTGGCGACAGACACCAGCCCTGCCTTCGCAGATGTTTTGAGGCAGGTGTCTGATGTTTTGGGTTTGCATCTTCCTGCAGTGCAATTATCTATTGATCCGTTATCTTTTACTCCGGATCAATCTGACACCGAACGAGTTCTCCCTTTTTTCTCTTCGACATCCTTCTCAGTATCTGGACTCAGCCTGTCTCTGGACCTTCGGTGGATCGTTCTGTTTCTCACAGACATCTCCTCAAGGGTTTGTTACTCAAACTGCTTTGGACATGCCTACTCTGGGGCTGGTTCAACCCACTCCCCTGCACAGAGATTCTAGGCAGTTGGATGCTGCCATCAGGCCTATTTCTGCCTCTTCTAGTGCCGCTCTTCATTCCACCAACACTTCCTGTGTGTTGGCCCGCTTTTCCCATGCTCTTTGGGACTCTGTGGAACATTTACTACCATTGCTTTCTGATGACGAGCTCCCTGCTCTGACGTCTTTTCTCAGAGATGGTCAACAAGCTGCTCGACTTGCAATTCGGTCCGATATAGATTCTACTGATTCCATTGGAAGGATCATGGCTGCTTCTGTTGCCATCCGTCACAGGGCTTGGAGGCAGCTTCCAAATAATCATCTCTGGTGCGAGATGTACTCCTTGATATGCCATTTGATGGCAAGTCGTTTTTTGGAGCACACGCAGATTCTGCTTTGCATCGTTTCCATGATTCCCATGGTGGGGACTAGTGTCCTTCCTCTCCTAGCAAACGTAATAGTCTGTTGCGACTATATGTGGACTGTGATGTTCCTCTCTGGTGTGGACATCCTTACCCCTTCTCTATTGTTATGGCACTTGTTGCGTCAGTTGGGTCGTTTCAGATTCGTATTCTTGGTTGCGCTCTTGTTATCCACGTCGGATCTTTTTGAGCTTCCTTTGGTGCGCACAGCGCTATCTCTGTACTGCTGCTCCTGTCAGCGGTGTAGTACTTCCGGAGCATATCTTGTGCCTCTGCTGTAGCAGCCTCCTCTATACAGGGAGTTACTTCCACAGTCGTAACAGTATGGTTCACCATAATTGTCAGGGTGAGTTTCCTCTATTCCTTTTGTTTCTGTTTGGCGAAACTTCGCCGTGCTTGGCAGTATATATGCTTTTGAGTCGTGCAGGGTGCCCTATTCTCATTTGGCCTGCTTAGTGGAACGTCCACCTTAGATTGGTCTTTTCCTTCTACAGTTAATGGTTTTCTTACTGTTGTACATTATTGCCAACATGCCTCTTCTTTGATTTATCCTTGTAATTTTGCTGCTTATCTGTTGATCACAGATTAGGTTGGACATTCGCTTTTTGAGCTTTGGGTAGAAGATAGTTTTTCTTGTTAGTTCCCCATGGGGACATGTATTGTTGTACTCCTTTGGGAGCCACTTCTTGCATACTTTTGGTAGGGTCTTACACCTCTGTTGTTCCTTCCTAGGAAGGTTTATTTTCCCATTTCTCCAATGGGTTCTTAATTTCCTGCTTTTCCTCTGCTACTGGCTCATATTTGTGATTGTTGCAGGTTCCACTCCCTGTCCTTTAGGATCACATAACCCTGGCTCAGTGGCAGTGTCTTCTGCCTCTGGCAGTACAGGCTCCCCAGGACAAGGGTTCACATCTTGCCACTGGTATCGGGGGCTGCTACTCTTTCATGTTCTTGGTGCTCACGTACCCACTGTTGCTCACGCTTCTTGCAGTGCCATTACGGCCTAGCTCAATGGTTGTACCTTCTACCTTTCGAGGCATGGGCTTCCCCGTTCTGGGATTTCCATGCTTCTCTTCATCTATTACATAGAAAAAACAACAAAAACAGTATTGTTATGCTGTGGTACTGTCTTGGTACTGTACATTTCACTATGGGGTACTTTCCTCTAATTCACATTGTTTTCTTGCCAGCTCCTTTCTACTCATTCCTGAGCTGGCTCCTCTCCATGTTGTTTACGGATTCTTGCTTTCTTTTCCACAGGATGTTGTGGATTCTTTTCTCGTACTCCCTCTTCTTCGGGCTCGCTCACACACACTCGTGGCGGTATATGGTGCTAATTTCAAATTATTGCTTGATGCCCTTTTTATCCCTCACCCTCCTTGTTCATGGCGATGACATGGGAGGTGTACTATCTTTTGTTTCCTGTTGCCGGTCCTCCTTCCGTTGTTTTGGTATGTTGCTACCAACATATAGTTTGATCCCCTTCTAGGCATGCCTCTAGGGTCCCTTCCCTAACGTTCTTATCTGCCTGGTCATTGTCCCGGACCCACTAACTTCTGCGTCCAGGATGGTTCTATGTTTTTTTTTCTTCCAGCTGGTGTTGCTGACACCTTGCATATTTACTATCTTTCTTCCTTGGCATGTGCCATGGTTGTCTTTCACCTGTTTCTAGGTCTTTCGGAACCTCCTCACTCTTTCAGCCTCAATGTCTCTTTACGGGTCTCGGATTCCATGTTCTTTCTCCCCTCATATTACTGTGCCATATTTGGTTTCTTTGACATGTCAAGGAACTCTAGCTTGGTGGCTAGGTCCACTGTCTTTGGTGCAGCAGGTCCCCTCTACAGAGGTTCGTACATCGTCAACGATCTTGCATATTAACCGACTCCTTCCTTTATTATCTGTGCTTTCTGTTGCACAGTTATTTAGCCGCCTTGGTCTGCGGTTGATCATTCTTCCTCCAGTTCCCCTGTCAGCTTCTTTTTCTGGCATTCATTTTTTGCTCTGTGCTCTCCCAAGAACGTCTGCTCCTTTTACCTTGATGTTCCAGTTCTCCTTCAGTGCTTTCTTTTTTCCCCTCTATCATTAACCATGCCGCGGGTATATCTATACTTTGCACTTACGCAAGGTCTTACTGGTCTTTCCCATTTTGTTGTTTCTTCTGAGCATTTCATTCTAACTGTGAGATTGTTGTCTGTCACAGTTCTGCTGGTCTTTTCCTTTGCCTCTTTTACATGTTTTATTTCATGTGTGTCTGTCCCGAGAGCCTCATCCACCAAGTCGGACTATCCTGAGCTCTCAACCTATACTGTCTGTATTCAATCCATGAAGACAGAACAAAATGGCCAACCTAATTAAAGCCACAAATGTGGCTGGATTCCTGATTTACCTTTTCCACCAAAAATTTTATTAATCCTATTTAAGCCCTCTGCTGCCATACCCATGAGAGAGATCATCAACCCCTCCCTACCAATTGGTTAATTCTTATCATACTTTTTGACAAGTCTTCTTGTAACCATGGCCTAGTAGACCCTTCATGGCCACCAGGCCAGTGCAGGTATGGACAAATGTATAAACTTGTAAGGAAGGAACAGACGGGCTGTAACCCGCACATCTCTACAACTTACCAAGAGCTAATGCATGTTGGGCAACAATCGGACTGTGCCAGAGGCAGTCAGGAATGTTCTAGTGGGTTGCTAATACTCTTATACCTCAAAAGAGAGAGAAACATTCAAGAAATCCACACTTTTAATTTTAAAGGCTTTCATTTTAAAGCTGTCAGAACCGTTCCCTAGGCCCTTATCTCCAGCAAACTGGACTACAGTAATGCACTTTGTTGGCATCGCTGCCCAACTGACCACAAGACTGCATGTCATACAGGACGCAGCGGGCAGACTCATGCTCAGGTTCACACCCCACACACATACAGCATCATGTACCTCAAAGCGCTCCACTGGCTTCCAGTCTTGAAACACGCAGTCTTGAAGCTCCACACATACAAAGCCTTGCACAATCTAGACTCCACTTACCGTGACAGCCATGTCAACTTTCACACCTTAACCAGAAACCTCCGATGAGCCAGTTTTCAGCTTGCTTACATCCTCCACATCCTCGGCCCCAGAACCAGCGGTCACACCTTCTCGTGCCTAAGGCCTGGAACGCCCCCACCCGCCAATCCGGAGGACACTTGCTCATCAGAGCCGTCTCAGTGCTTGAAGTTGGCATAAAACTTAAGACATTGCTCTTTACCTAAACCTCAGACTCTGACAGCTTAGTTTCCTTCCTTATCTAGCACCTGGATACCCTCCCGGGTGAGATGTGTGCTCTGCAGATAGTCATAACATACTTCCAGTGCAAAACATCTGTAAAAGCGTAATTGCAGATAATTAAAAAAAAAAAAAGCGGATTAATTTAAAGACACAACTTAAAAATAATATGAAAATTGAAAGCATATTATGTGAGTCTTCTGCAGGAACACCTTTCTAGTCCTACCTTATGTCTACATTAGCACCAAATTCTTGACATAAACAACATCCCCGATGGCGCCTATGCATACCTTTGCGGTGCTTTTATTTTTCCCTTAAGTATACAAAAAAGTGATTGATGAAATGCTTGAATTATTCTCAGCCACTGTTAGCTTCTCGGGCCACATCCCAGTCCATTATTTTGCACATCTTGCCATCTCATGCCACCTCAGTTTGGCCACTACCATACGCAAATTACTGTGAACCTGCCCCATCTGCCAGGCCAGTTTCTCTATGAACTGGAACACAAACAGCTGAAGACCAGTTTTTCCCTTATTAAGGCTCCACAGTTGGGTATTGCTTGGTTCTGGCGGCACAGGACCCCTGTCTGGGGATATCCATCCCACTTACTGGTGTTGCACTAAAGTATACAAAAGAGTGATTGATGGAATGCTTGCATTAATCTTAGCCACTGGTGATTACTCGTTAGGAAGAGTGGTTCTCGTCTCTTATGTTGCTTTAAAAACAAATCCGATATTAGGTGAGAAAGACTGTTTGTTGTAGGTCTTTCTGGAATGCTTGAAGATTCTGTCTCCCAGAGAGTTTTAAAAACACGCCTTATTCAATATATTTCACTCTTTATTTTGGTGGGAAAAATGAACCCTGAGTTTTAAAAACAAGCTTTATTCAATATATTTCACTCTTTATTTTGGGGGGAAAAATGAACCCTGATCTGCGATGTAGGATGAGAATAGAACTGTGTATTTCTCTGCTTATCAACCAAAGTTGCTATGCTTTTCACTTTCATTAATATATAAAATATGAGCTAAAATACACTGTGAAGGAATATTAAACACGTTGATACTGTGAATTCACACTAATGAATTAAAACATAGCAGTTATACAGTGATAAATGTGTGAAGCGTTGGACTGTGACAAGCCCAATAAGCAAATGTACATTATGAGCGAGCCTCATAGGAAAAAATAAGACCAAACTTAAAACACTAAGTGACCTGAAGATGACACATGTTAAACATACATAATAGAAACATTACCTTGACCAGACTGCCTTCACTCAGATATCAATTTTCATCAGACAGAACAATCCTAATGTCAAAAAGACTGATTGGGATCAGTCCAGGAAGAAACCCAGAATCCGCACTAATCTCCATTTGTGATGACCTTAAGATCTGTTTTCTATTTTTCCTACTGCCTGACCTCTTCTCGACTTTTGACACATCTCACTACCAGATACTATTACTGTCCCAGAGAGTATATGACACTTTACTATGGGTACGGTAATCAGTTGGATAAACATCCTCCTTAAGAACGTGCCACATTTTGAATCCACTGGCTTAATTTTACCTAAATTCACTTGGTGCCTCACGGTGTTTAATGCACTTTACTATTTGTTTATCTAGACCTCTTCTGGAAATGGAGAATTATTTCAACATCTGCTTTGACACTCCGATTTTAAATTTAGTAATAGGTCAAAACTTTAAGACTTGGTAAATGCTGATTTGCTATGGAACAGTGGGTCCCAGAGAAACATCTCAAGCTATATTCTTCAAAACCAAAAGTTCTTAACTGTGGATCATGGCAAAACTAAATCCCTAGATCTTCTTGGATCCAACAATTGCAGCAGGCACCGACCACTTTAACCGAAGTGAAAAACCCTAGTGATTATGTACTCCAACCTCTTTGGTCCCAATTCAACAAACTGATAAGAGACTCATTCTGTATGATGGTAATTCTACAGCACATTAACTCCTACATGGATCTCTGACGCATGATACAGGCTTCTGATGGATACATCTACTTACTGATTCTTGACCTTTAGAAACCCTTAGGGTGCCAGACTAGATGCAGAAACTTGCCAAAGCTTTCCGTCACTGATAGGTGGCACCATGACTTGTGATTTACTCCAAACATGACATAAGAGTCATATAAGATGGCACCCTGGCATGCCAACAGTAGTTCTTTTTTTTCTGTACTTTACAACCCTGATCCACAGTTGCTTTCCTGAGAACATTTTCCTGAACATAGGTTTTTGCATTGTTAAAAAGGAAGATTGCCCCCTAAAATATGAAGTTTTTAGGCAGTGCAACTCAATTGACAGGCAGACATGACTCCCAACAGTACACAATATCTACTTATGATGGCTTGGCTCGAAGCATGAGTCAAATTGATGCATGGAAGAGGTAGTTGCAAAATACACATACCTGCACAACAAAATTGTCCTTCTGGGTATGATTAAGCATGTGCTATTAAGAGAAAGACCTCTTGAAAGAATTATGTGTAATGCTAGTTTACTATATGATTGACCAATAGATACAATCAATGCAATAGATCTTTTCTGCACTAGTGCTTGAAAGAAACAATAAATATATTTAATGAACACATTTTTTCAATACCAGTATCAAAAGTATGTTTCCTTATGACTTTTCAATACTAAAATACAACAATCCAGTTGTGTACAAGTACAATCTGCCACATATTATTATTATATATACCAACAAGGACATTTGTTAGTACACTGTAAATACTTGTCCAGAATTACCTTGAATGGTGAAACAAACTCTCAACAAAGCAAACAGTCTTTGTGTTGAGAGTCCAGATCCACAAGTATGTATACAGGCCGATAGGAAGAGGATGTTGACATTTCCATCCTTTTCAGTAGAAAATCCGCTAGACCGTCTTTTGGACAATAATATAAAGAAGGTCCTTTGAGATCAAAAGTTGTAGCATATGATGTATGGATAGAGGTGGACATCAAGAGAAAAATAAACTATCAGAGGTAAAATTCACATGTAAAGTAGACAAAGAAATCAGTCGAAGTATTAGTACTGAACCAGTTAAATACAAGGATGAAATGATCTTAGAAAATAGTGCATCGGTCACCAAGAAGTCAAAGCCAAGGGAAAGACACCCAACTGCTAACATGGAAGAGTAGCTGCATGCAACCCAAGGTCATCAAGGAGCAGGAGATGAAACATTCATGGTACAAGCCTGAGATGAACAATGGAGTATAAGTGTGCATCGTTCCAGCTCATTCACCTTGTCCAGTTCCGGCTCAAGTGGGCCTCTCTCACCTTTAGAGAAAAGTTATGTTAGAAGACACACAGGTTGTACAGGAGGGACCCTTCACCGTCTTGACATTCCTGCTCCAGGGGCTGGCTCTTAGTCAGCATCTTTGTACATAGACTTCAGAGCCGGACTTGGTGAAGATACCATCATTTCCGAATTTGGACCCAGCAATAGCCCTGGAGTAGTTAGAGGGGAGCTTGGAGAACTTGGGACCCCAAGAGGTGAGTACCTAAGTGACCCTCCAGTGACCAGGAGACCAGAGATAAGTACTTGGTCTTCCAAAGGCTAACAAGAGGACTTAGAAAGAGGAAGATTGCAAGACCAGGACCAATCCAATGGAACCCAACAGTGGATTCCTGACGAAGAGGACCTGAAAAAGAAGGGGGCAGAGTCCAGTCCACACAGGAGAGTCTTGACAGAGAAGGAGCCACTACCCACCCTTCTGTGGATGAAGAACCAGGCCGACGAGGGAAGATGATCAGCTGTGGAGCCCAGGAGGTCCAGAGAAGTCCTTGGAGCTGTGCAGGTGATGTCCCACGTCGGTCGCCGGGTCGCATTTGGTCAGTAGTCAGGATGACCATCAATAAGCCTTGGCAAATGTAAGTTGGAGCAAAAGAAGAGTTGCAGAGCTGAAGAGGACCAGAAAGGTCCAGGGGACTCGGCCTTTGAAGGGGAGTCTGGGCTGACCCTTAGCAGTTGGGAGAGCCAGCAGAAGCATTCGCAGCCCCCACAAGCAACCCACTAGCAGCAGACACTGTAAGTTGCATTGAGTCCCAATCAGCACACCTGGAGAGGAGTCCAACTTCGCTGGAGCAGCAGAGGAGAGATTGTCCTTGCAAGGATGAAGTGCTGGAGGCTGGGGCTACTTGGAGGTTGAAGATCCCTTGGAGCAAGAGTCAACAAGCTTTGGTTGCTGCAAAAGTCGCTGTGCACAGGGGTACTGTCCTGCGAGGAGAGGCAAGGGTTCGCCGTCTCCCAAGTTGAACAGCAGGTAGAGAGGACCAAGGGGGACCATTCAGGTCCACCATCTGTGTTGGAGATTCTTCCTGGAGCCGGATGGCAGAAGATCCCAGCATCCTGTCCGTCATTGCTTTAGGTGCCTGTGGATGCAGGGGAGTGTCCCCTTCACTCCAAGGGAGAATCCTTCTTGCTTCTGTGGTGCAGCTGACGTCTTGCCGACCCCAGAGGATGCACAGCTGTGGAAATATTGCAGTTGCTGGGAGGAATCAGAGAAACAATGTTGCAAGGCGAGGCCGTCTCTATAGTTGCAGGCTTGTTTGGGTCCTGAAGAGTCCATTTGTGGTTCCGATGCCAAAGAGCAGACGAGGTTGTTACAGAGGAGTCCTGGTGGAGTCTTGTACACCGAATCTGGAGACCCACCCGCAAGGGAGTCCCTAAATCATCCTACCAGGGGGATTGGTCACTCTGCAGAGTGACCACCTGCCAGAGGGGGGGTCACCGACGTCAGTCACCTGTCCTGACCAACCAGATGCTCTAGTGGCCTCTGCACATCTTGTTTTCGAGATGGCAGAATCAAGTGGCTACCTGGAGGAGCTCTGGGCACCACTCCTGGGATGGTGATGGACAAGGGAGTGGTCACTGTCCTTTCCTTTGTGTGCAAGCCTGTGGTGTGGGAGGCTTTCCCTCCCCAGCCATGTAACACTTATCTCCAAGAAAGAGGGTGTGACCTCCCTTTCCACAGGAAATTCTTTGTTCTGCCTTCCCCTGCCTGAGCTTGTCAAGCAGCAGGAGGGCAGAAACCTGTCTGCGGGGCTGCAGCAGCATTGGCTGCCTGCAAACGCTGAAAGACTTGGAGGAGCAATACTGGAGGTGTCCTCTAAGGAGCCCCCAGAGTTCATGGAATCATGCCACCAATACTGGCATTAGTTTTGGGGTATGATTCCGACTTGTTTGACTCCAAACATGCCTAGGTTCGGAGTTACCATAATGTAGCTGGACCATAGGTAGTGACCTATGGCCAGTACATGGGTAAAAATGGCTTTCCCATGCTTACGAAGTCCATTGAATTCGATTGGAGTTCGTAGGGGTATTTCTGCTCATGCAGGGCTGCCTTCACACACAGGCACCTGCACCCTACCCTCTGAGCTAGGAGGACCTAACATAGGAGTGACTTACAGTGAACTGGTGCAGTTACCAGCAGTGAAAGGCTTTTCACGCAGGCTGCAATGGCTGGCCTGCAGACATAGTTTGCATGGGCTCCCATAGGTGGCATAATGCATGCTACAGCCCATGGGGGGGTTAAAGACAATTAAGGCAACATTGAAGAAGGTCTTTACTTCACTGAATAAATCTTGCCTTCTGGCCCATTAATTACATGCCTTGTGGAAAATGGTGAATATGAAAATGGTGGATGTGGTCACCCCGGATCGTCCAGTTTATCTTTGTGATCATTTTGTGATCATTTTGCTAAATGTTTCCGTAACGGACAAGATGCAGCAAATCATATCACTTAGATTCTGTGAATTTGTTGGGGTGGTCCATTGGCTCCTCCATCACCATCTTCTGCCATGTTTGTATGCACTCAAGAGTCATCAGGGGACACCCATGCAAGCCTTCTGGAAAAGCCTTTCGGAGGATCTCCCTTGTTTGGTGACCAGACCGATTTTTGTCCTGGAACACCTCAAGGAAGGGACAGGCTATGTGCTAAACCTTTACACTAGCTTATTCAGCATGCCATTTCCAACAGCAGTACCACAGGTTTTGAAGCTATTACCAGGATCTGCCCATCCCTGCAAAACCGCTTTAGTTGGCCTTTGAGAGAGCATGGGTCTCTTCTGGGGATGAGTGTCCATTATTTGGAACACTAGCAGTCTACCATATCAGACCGTTTTATTTTGCAGATTGTCATGTAGGTTCTCATCTTTCCCTTTCAGGACTTGCTCCCTCCCATCCGTCTTGCCCATCTGTCACCTTTTGAGCAGGGGTTTCTGTCTCTTTTGAACAAACAGACTATGGAGTTGGTTCTACAGAATAAGATCAGAAAGCAGCACTACTCTCTCTATTACTTGGCTCCCAAGAAAGACTGATGCCTTTGCCTGAGTGTAGACCATTGTATTCTGATTCCTCAAAGAGAAGTGCAAGATGCTTCTTTGAGCTCTGGAAGTGAAAGATGCTGTCCCTTGGTGTCCCTCGATTCGCAGCACACGTATTTTCATATATGATCTTGAAGTACAAGATGTGCCTTCATTTTGTAGGTTCCACCTACTGCAATGAATGTGAAGTGACATACCTTTGAAGGTTTGGGATCTCTGTTGCAGTGCCTTGATGACTAGTTGGTGAAAGCAAGCTTGCAACAGGTGGTGTTGAACCACTAGCAGAAAGGTGATTTCCCTGCATTTTGACATCGGGTTTTCCATCAACCTTCCCAAATCACACTTCAGCCCCCTTCATCTGAGCAGAGCTGGACACTGTCTCCCACGGGGGGGGCATTAGTTTTGGGACATTCAGACTATGATCTCCATGTTTCAGAAGGGAGCTCTTCTTCAACTCTGACAGTCCTGCACATTATGGACCTGCTCATCTCATGCATTTTGTGGATGTCTCATGATCGGTGGCACCTGTCTGCATGGCCAGTATGGGCATTGCCCTGGAGGCAGCTGGGGACCTGCAGTAGGGGCTTACTTCAGATCACATCACATGGAAGAACCGTTTCTGCCCTCCACTGACAGTGGCTACGGTGTGAAACAGTCCCAACTCTCTCGGATGCGGTGGTCATCTCAATGAGTTGGCAATATGAGCCTGTTTGTCTCCCTTCGAGTAGTAGTCTGATTTGACCCTGCTCAAGCTCTGTGCAGTCTGACTGACTTTCAAGGCTTTCTTGCCCTCCATGT
This sequence comes from Pleurodeles waltl, assembly GCF_031143425.1. NCBI lineage: Eukaryota > Metazoa > Chordata > Amphibia > Caudata > Salamandridae > Pleurodeles > Pleurodeles waltl. The sequence goes on from NC_090442.1 coordinate 189,829,819, forward strand.
ACAGCCAACCAGGTCAGATCCTCATAGACAACACAACCACGTCGTGGTACAGATAGCACACAGTGTGGCCTGGGTTCACATTCCCTGTTTCTAGAGGTGCTCAAGCAGTCAACTTGGGCTCAGGTGCAGAGTTTCTAAATCATATTTTGGGCTAACTGAACATGTGGCATAGCGATCTCAGTCATTGCCATGTAGCCAACTATAAGTAATGTCTTCAACCACAGGTAGTCTGCTCTATCTTGATCTTCTAGGGCACTCCTTATGTGGATCAGTTTGCCTCTCATGAGAATGGTTATTGCGTGATGTTCTGAATCCTGCAGTTTGTATTTCAAGGAGCACTTGCAGATGCACTTCATCCGTACTATGTGTTTCATTTCCACTATGCGTTTCATCTCCATTATGCGTTCCCTCCCGTCCCTCCAATTCCTCTGCTTTTGAGGAACCTATGCAAGGTTTGTGCGTGATGATCTTGATTTTGTTCAATAGCTGAACTGATAGCAGAGGGTGTGGTACTCCGACCTACTTTGCCTGTCCCTTTGCCCTACTCTTCAGTTTCCTCTCTGGGCTGACCATCTCTCGCAGTAGGATGCAGGTTCTGCATTTGAAACTCCAGGGCCTCCACCTTCATGCCTGCAGTTTGAGCTTGGCAATATGAGCTTTTTGATCTGCATGCTGAATTGGTGAGTGCAATTTTATCAGCTTGCCATCTCTCTAGAAGGTCATTTTTTTTTTTATTTTGTCCTCAGCAGCTACTTATCGGTTATTTTATCAGTAGAGATTGGCCCTTCCATTTAAGGCTTCTTTCATACTAAGGGTGGTCACTGCATTTCATGTGGATCATCACTCAACCATCATTATGCATACCTCACTTCACCATAGAGCTGAAGAGGTTGTACTGCTTGGATCCTCACAGGGTCCTCACTTTTTACATTGACATGATCTACAAGTACTGAATTGATGATCAGCTTTTCCTTGACTATTATGGTACCAAGAAAGGCAAGGCAGTTCAGCGGCATACCATTTCTGCTGGATTGTGCTTTGCAGCTAAATCTGATATGCTTTTGTGTAGAAGCCTCCTACAAACATCAGGGTCGCTGCCATCTTTGGAATTGAAGGCTGCTTCTTTGGAATTGTCTGGGACTGTTTCTGGATTTCTGCTGGCTGCAACATGGGCTTCTGTCCATACCTTCATCAGGCAATATTGCCTCAACTTGGAAGTTCACATGAATGACCATATTGCTACATCTGTGTTGCAGAAGTTCCTGCTTTGACCATCTCCTCAGGCACATCACCTTGAGGGCACTGATTGAAGAGGTGAGAAATCTCAGGTAAAGGTATCCATTGGACTAACTATTTAATTGCCTTCTTGTTGATACTCCTGCATGTTCCTTAATGATACAACCCATCTCCCCGTTCTGTTGAGTAACGGTACCATTTTTAATAATGTCCCAAGCTAGTTTTGGCACAGTGTTACCTCAGTCAATTTTGTCATTCGTGTCTCCATCTTTAGGGGTGTGGTAAAAGGGACAAGGAACTGATGTCAGTGCTCCAGGATGGTGCCTTATAAATTTCCAAAATGTCATATCTGGAATGGATACCGGAGACGGAACCATGGAACTAATTGTTGATCAGTAGACCTATGGCAGGTTTATCTTTCCAGTCTGCTACCTGGAGGTATTTAAGAGGTGGAAATCTGCAGTTAATCGAATATCCATCATTAGGATCATTAATCGTCGCTAAGTAACTTGTTCCTCCTCTACCGTTAGTGATATCAATAAACCATACTGCTTGTCCAGAAGGGGTGAATGGCTGGACAGTCAAGTAAGATATAAACAATATCACAGGGCACATGATCATATCACCAGCAGGCAGAGTAAGGGAGCAACCCTGCAGCCTTAAGCCGTGCCAGGGTCCAGTGCCAGCCCTGAAAGATCTTAAAAAGACTGAGGTTCATTGTTACCTCATGGACTCCTCGTTCTAGAGCCTCAAAAAGTTCTGTCAATTCTTCCTCATAATATTCCACCTGCAGATGAGTCTGTCAGGTTGTCCTAAGGCTAGCCAATTATGGCTGGGAGTAAGGATGGCAAATCAGAAGATTGTAGAATCCAGACATCACACCTTTAAACTGACCCCAAAGTATAAGTATTGAGGAAAGAGAGCATGAATAACAGGGGATGGTCCATGGATGAGGATCCAATTTGTTCAGCAGGCAATGATGTAATTGTGTATATCGCAATTGCTGAGTATGCAACAAGCCAAATTCGTCCCGAGGCATCTCAAAGGACTTGAAAGCACGCTCTCCCCTCAACCCAGTGAATGCCAATATTGTTCCAGATGGGAGCTTTGTCTTGAAGATGCGTGTTCACCGAAAACAGCTTGTGAGCCTGCATCGATCTTTCTTCAGTTCACCTTGTAGCCAGATATTGCCGCAAAAGCATCAGCCCGACACTGCAGGGTTGGGGGGCAAGGGGGTAAAGCCGACAAGGTGAGTAAAATGTAATCTGCATATAGATAGTGTTGCAGGACCTCCGAGCATATGAATACTGATCTAAGGCAATGCGACAAATTTTCAGTTTGCTTCAGGCTCCTCTTTCTCATTATTTTCTCATGGAAACGCAAGAACCTATAGTCAGGTAAATGTTGTTAGATCTTCCCTGGCCCTTTGTCTCCTTGGGAACGGTATTTGGGCCCATAGTGACTCTTGAACTGACTCTTTCTGTAGTCCCAGAATCCACGCCTGTTCCCACCAATCCAGCGCCATAGGATGATCCAGGGGCAACTCCCTTGACTGATCCCAAACTGATGCCTGCCGGAGCTCGACCAATGTTGCGGAAAGAGATCAAAAAGGCACAAACCGTTGTCAGGCACCCAGACAGTAATCTATTTTGTCGCAGCAATCAATGGATGCCATTGTCTTTTTCGCTTTGACTCTGATCTTGTGCCAGATGAGGGCATTGATGATGATGATGGGAAGAATGACTTGTTACCCCCTTATTACAATGATGATGATTCTTATCTTAATGTTCGATGGCATGTGTAGCTGCAGATACACATGCTGTGCATATATATTGCCATATAGTGTTGGGCTCGGAGTGTTACAAGTTGTTTTTCTTCGAGTCACAAGATCGAGTGACTCCTCTCAGTGATAGTGCGCATGGGCATTGAGACCTTTGTTAGATTGTTTTCTTTCCTCCGTCTGGTTTGAATGTGTTCCCTCTCGCTCCGGTAGATCTCTGTTTGGTACTGTCTGAACTCTATCTTTTCCTTCAATGTTGCTATTGTTTTTCGAAAGTGTTTGACTACACTCAATCTGATTGTAGAGTTGGGATTGATTAAACACCCTTTCAGGCACCTGCACACTTCTTGGGCCTACTGCGTCACAGACTCATGGATCGGACTCCATTCTGATTCAAGTTCCGCTATACCAACCAGCTTTGGTGTGCAACGTCTGCCTCTCTCGGGACCACAAAGAAGAGACCTGCGAGGCGAGGCGTGCCGATCCTTCCAATCCAAAAAGCCCTTATGGGATACAAGAGCAAGACTGTTCCGCTGACTTGGATGCCATCTCTAGCAAACACTCGACATCTTCGGTGAGGAACAGGAACAGCCTGCGGTCTCCATCCCAGACTCCAACTCAGATGGGGACAGCCCAATTATTTCTGCGGCGCAGTACGTGAATACATCAGCCCCTTCCCATCAAAAACAGATGAAAACATCACAAAAGGCCTTAGGTCCACCACTGCTTGCCGGCTATGGTCTGACCCAAAAACAACATATCGTTGACCGACCCTCAGGTTCGGTGCAGAAAAAGGCCAAAACTCACTCCACCGAACAGACTACCACACCTGTTTCGGCATCGAGTCGAAAGATGGAGGCTTCCACTTCGCAACTGAGATGGCTACATGCCACATCAGAGCCGAAACATACCTCAAAAGCCATGGGTGCCCTTTACCCAACACCTTTTCAGGTTACTTTTCGTAAGCCTCAGTTTAGAGGAGGTTTTAAACCCCAAACATCAGAGACCTGTACGTCCCAACAAAAAGAGGGACAACAATATTATTCCAGAGGATCTTTCAGGGGCTCCTATAGAGGACACACTTTCAGAACTAGGGGCATATCCACTGCCACAAGAGGTGCCTCTGCCTCTTCAAAGCAGTGACTTCCTCTGCATCCCCTCACAGCACTCATCTTCTGTGGGAGGAAACTGCAATATTTCCACCGTCTTTGGCAACAGATAACATCAGATCATGGGTGCTGTCAATTATCTACAGTGGTTATTGCCTAGAACTCATCTCCACTCCACCAAACATTACCCCTCATTCACACAGGCTTTCTCCAGAAACACATTGTTCTGTTAAAACAAGAGGTAGAATCTCTTCTACTCAAAGGGGCAATAGAGGTGGTTACCATCCACCAACAGGGCACAGGAGTATATTCTCTATATTTCCTCATAACAAAAAAGGATGGCACACAGGCCAATCCTCGATCTCAGACCTCTCAATCAGTACATTCTCTCAGAGTATTTCCACATGGTCACTCTACAAGATGTCATTGCCTTGTTACAAAAACAAGACTACATGACAGCATGGGATCTGAAAGATGCTTACTTCCACATTCCTAGCCATCCAGCATACCACAAGTACTTAAGGTTTGTGATAGCAGGCAAGCACTATCAATTGAAAGTGCTACCCTTTGGAGTAACAACAGCACCAAGAGTATTCACAAAATATCTAGCAGTGGTTGCAGCGTACCTCAGAAGACAGTACATGCATGTCTTCCCCTATCTAGACGACTGGCTGATAAAAGCCAGCACCATTCCAACCTGTCAACAACCCAAACAATAGATATCCTACACATGCTAGGGTTCACAATCAATTACCAGAAATCTTACCTTCAGCCAGCACAAATCCAACCATATCAAGGAGCAATTCTGGCCACTCAGTCAGCAATAGCCTACCCAAATTCACAACGAATTCAAGCATTCCACCCGGGCATATCCCAATTACAATTCAGTCAAACTTACAGAGTAAGATTTATCATAAAGTTATTGGGAATGATGGCATCATGTAATAGCAATAGTGCCCAATGCACGTCTAAACATGAGACCCCCTACAACAGTGTCTCTCACACAATAGTCTCTGGCACAGGGTTAACTTCACGATCTAGTGTTGTTGGACCGCCAGACTTACAACTCTCTGCAATGGTGGAACCACACCAACTTACCGAAGGGGCGACCATTTCAGGACCCAGTTCCTTAGACCATAATCACAAACAGATGCATCAAAGACAGGTTGGGGAGCCCATCTCAACAATCTTACAATTCAGGGAGAATGGCACTCAATCCAGAAGACTTGCAACATAAATCACTTGGAATTGCTAGCAGTGTTCTTTACAATCAAAGCATTCCAACCACAAATCACACACAAAACAGTGTTAATAAGGACAGACAACATGACAACAATAAAACAGGGGGGCACGCGTTCATCTCAATTGTCCCTTCTAGCACAAACTATTTGGAAATGGGCGATTCACAATCGCATTCAACTATTAGCAGAGTGTATCCCAGGGGTACACAACCAACTAGCGGACCTCTTAAGCAGAACACAGCAACAAATACACAAATGGGTGATTCACCCACAAGTAATGCAACAGTACTTTCACATGTGGGAAACACCAAACATAGATCTCTTCGCAACAAGCGAAAACGCAAAATTCCCAAACTTAGCATCCAGGTACCCACACCCTCGGTCAAAGGGCAATGCTCTGTGGATCAATTGGTCAGGGATATTTGCTTGCACTTTTCCCCCTCTCCCACTAATTCCATTTCTGGTCAACAAGAACCGTCAGACCTTCCTCACTATGATACTCATAGCGCCCACGTGGGCAAGTCATCACTGTTGGAGCTGTCTGTAGTACCACATTGCAAGCTTCCAAACAGACCAGACTTGTTAACTCCGAACAAAGGCAAATCAGGCATCCCAGTTCCAATGTGCTCAACCTGGCGATTTGGCTCCTGAAGTCATAGAATTTGGATATTTACAGTTCCCATTAGAATGTTGAACATTCTAAAAGAAGCACGCAAACCTACAACTAGACAGTGCTGTGCAACTAAATGGAAACGTTTTATATATTACTGTCAACCTAAAAAAAACATTGATCCACTTAACTCATCAATAGAGGATATTGTTTATTTGCTTCACTTACAAAAAGCAAATCCAGCGTATTCATCTATTAAAATTTATTTAACAGCAGTATCAGGTTACCTCTAAAACAGACAGCATACTTCTCTGTTTAGAATACCTGTCATAAAAGCTTTTATGGAAGGCCTTAAAGGAGTTATTCCACCTAGAACTCCACCAGCTCTTGCCTGGAATCTCAATATTGTAATCACAAGACTTATGGGTCCACCATTTGAACCTATGCATTCTTGCGCTCTTCAATTTCTCTCATGGAAAGTTGCTTTCCTGGTAGCAATTACTTCCTTAAGGAGAGTATGTGAAATTCAAGCATTCACTGTAGAAGAACCTTTCTTCCACATTCACAAACACAAAATATTACTAGAACAAATCCAAACTTTCTACCAAAAGTTGTTTCACCATTTCACATCAGTCAGTGGAATTGCCATTCTTCTTTCCACAGCCAGAGTCAGTTGCTGAAAGAGCTCTTCACACTCTTGATCTCAAAAGAGTTCTCATGTATTCTATAGACAGGACAAAAGATTTTAGAAAATCAGTAAACGTTTTGTGGCTTTTCAACAGCCTCATAAAAGAAATCCTATTTCAAAACAAGTATTAGCCAAATGGATAATAAAGTGCATTCAAATTTGCTATCTTAAAGCTAAAAGGCAACTATTAGTAACTCCTAAAGCACATTCTACTAGAAAGAAAGAAGCTTCAATCTCATTTTTCGGAAATAAACCAATGGCAGACATATGTAAAGCAGCCACATGGTCCACACCACACACATTTACTAAACACTACTGTGTGGATGTGCTATCTCGCCAACAAGCAAACATTGGTCAAGCAGTGCTTAAAGCACTATATCAAACTACTCCAACTCCTACGGGCTAGCCACGGCTTACTTAGGAGGGACCTGCTTTTCAGTTTATGCACAGCATGTGTATCTGCAGCTACACATGCCATTGAACAGAAAATGTCACTTACCCAGTGTACATCTGTTCGTGGCATGAAGTGCTGTAGATTCACATGCGCCCTCCCTCCTCCCCGGAAGCCTGTAACCGTTGTACTACTTTACTGTCACACTGGCCTTTCCTCGGGATCTGCACGCTGCTGAACAAAAGGCCCACCTCCTGGCGTCACCAACTCAGAAGGCTATTATAGCACAGAGTTATGATGAATCCAGGCGGGGGAAGGGAATTAGAGTAGGGAAGTGCAGGGAGAGAGATCTGAAAAGAAACGGTTAAAACAAATATGCATACATTCATTCATAACAGTATAACTCACCAATAGACTCTTGAATAAAGGCGTCTCCGTGATATCAGATTGAGACCCTTTGTGAATTGGGCATAGCCCCTTCTTTGAATCATGGAACAAGAACAAACTGCAACCTCTAAACCTAAAGATGGCAAGAGCTTTGGACTATGGTCATACTCTAAATATCAATCATGTAACAATTATGCATTCATAAGATAAACGTTTGATCTAAGCCTAGAAATTCTCAAAGACTTAAATATGTATCTCACATTTTATGTTTCCCAAAAAACAATGAAACTATAATTTGCTTATCTCTGAAACGTTTTCACATTTACTACCTAGGCCTGAAAGTTTACTCATTGAACTTGAAGAGCTTTGTTCATTGGGCATAAGCGCCTTGCTTGTTGTTCATGATGCGCTTTGATCATCATATATGAAGCGGCTTTTTGATTATGCCAGAGAGCGCTTTTACTTGCTTTGTCTGAAGCGCTTTACTCATGTGGCCTGAAACGCTTTGATTGTCATACCACGGGCGCTTTACTCTTGTACCTTGAAGCGCTTTGCTCGTTGTGCTAAGGGGGTGCTTTTACTCATGTGGACTAAAGCGTTTTGATTGACGTGCCAAGGGTGCTTTACACTTGTGGCCTGAAGTGCTTTGCTTGTTGTGCTAAGGGGCGCTTTACTCCTGTGATCCTGAAGCGCTTTGATCGTCGCGCCAAGGCCGCTTTACTCTTAGAACTAGAAACGCTTTGCTCGTTATGCTAAGGGGTGCTGTACTTTTGGAAGTAATCACTTCCTTCAAGATTGGGCTCATCAAGACCTTACCGCTACGAGTACGACCTACTCGTATCTGAATTCACCATGGAAACAAGAATACTCCGACTTGCTGTCAATCTGCCATGCAGCAAATCTGCTCTTCTTCAGAGGAATCCCCACGCGGTCTGACTGCATTGAAGTCTTCAAAATAGTGAGAAAGGTGATTGGGTGTGGCTTTCCTTTATAGGCCTGCCACACCCCAAGATGGCCGCTGCCTCTAAAAACCTGGCAATTGTAGTCCCTTCATAGAATAGCACTGATAAGTGCATCTTGTCCACCGATGTCCTGACCCTGCGGCTACATGAGCTTTACCACAGGGCAGGCGATGCTGATAACCACTTTTAGAACAGGAAGGGATGACAAGTGATGCGCATGAAGTGCCGCAAATACGCGCAGCGGAGATTCGGGCGGGACCTGGACCGCGCACAGCCTTATTCCAGATATTTACTATGTCAATATGTATTTACATTGCATGGACATCTTCTTTTCTTACTATATATCTGTACATATACAATTCTTCACTCCTTACTTTACCCTCATGTATGAAAAAAAACTTGTAACACTCAGAGCCCAACACTAGATGTCGATAGGACAGCATGTGAATCTGCAGCACTGCATGCCCCGAACAGATGTACACCGGGTAAGTGACATTTTCATTACATAACGCCAGTGGGTTTGGTACCTCACCACAGAGCTTGATTAGCCACATGGGCCACCAGTAGAGATCAAACTGCCTCCTCTGCGGTGCTGGTTCAGAGGGTAGGTTAAATACTAGGTTTACAAGTGCCCACCATTCAGACTAAAACAAATGTTTTGACACTTTACAGGCCATGCCTTCAGTATCTGAGGCCTTCCATTTAACGATGCCCTCGGAGTTACCTTGACGGCTACTTACTCGAAGCCATGTTCGTGCCGACCTGTTTGCAGACAGGTAGACCAGCAGCATCTCCTGATCTGGAATTGCTCACCAAGTACCCTCTCTGGAGCATCTTATTGTAAAGACTTGTCGACTAAAGTGAGCCATAACTTGTTCCCGACCAATCCTCCGGATAGAAAATCCAGTAGGACTGATGTCTTTGGTAAATGTAGGTCAGCTTGGCACTGTGATATGTAAACAGACTGCCTGCTGGGCCGCTACATGAATGTTCTTTGGGATATTGCTAGCAAGATCTTGCCGGGAGACCTGGACGCCTTTGGGCGTCTTTGGCTAGAGATGGTGCAGGATGCTGCAAAGTTTGTTATTTAAAGCAGTCTGGATATTAGGGAGATCATAGACCGAGCATTAGACCAATTTTGTCCACTGGAGTCTTGCCTAGATGATGTCCTGTCATGACCACCTGAGGCCCCGTAATGTGCTCTGTCCTGAGTCACGATTATCCCCGCAAGATCACCTGGGCCCCCCTGAAACGTTGTAATCATACACAGCACAAAGGGTTAGTTTTTTAGGGCCAGTAGGAGCAGTCAGGAACACATTAGTCACACATGTAGCTCGAGGCACACAGAGTGGCCAGTCCTAACATAGGATTTAAGTTATCAAGTGTTTAAAGGGCCATCTGTCCACAGAATTCACCACCAATCTGATTTGGCCCACTTGCACTGGGTTACCTATCTAGAGAACCTTCTGCAAACTTCGGCGGCCATTTCGAATCCAGAACCTTTTGGAATCTTCTTGATGGCTATTTAGAATTTAGACCCTATGAAAGGCATACCCGACTGCCACATTGTGCTTTGCAGTTGGGAGCTCAGCAGAAGCAAGCACTTGTTCGGTTGTCAGACTTACTTGCACCGTCCTGTCCAGCTTTCTGGAGCGACTTCAGTCTTCCTTCTGATAATCCAGTCTTCCCAGCGAACACAATTCCCGGTCTTCACCATTCCCAGCGTTTCAGAGCCTGCAAAAGAAAAAAATTTGGATGAGTACAGTTCGTCCTAAAGCTACAGTATGCATGCTTAACATCTCACTTAACTGGAAATCGAAAGTAGTCTTCAATTTAAGAGAACATTTGTGAGACATTGTGAAAAGCTAAGTGTGATTGTTTGAGGAGGTCGCTATGACAGGGACAGGACCTAACTCTAGCTAAGCTAACAACTTGTTTGCATAATTGAGAGTGCAAGGATAGAGCTGCTCAGAACTAAGGCGCATCTGGACAAACTCAAGCATGAAGTCCAGAGTTCAGATTTACAGGTAAAAAAAAAAACTTTGAGGTTGAACATTATACTTTGCTAATCAGCTAAGAGAGGCTTGAAGGAAAAAAAGATATTGAGACGAGGATAGGTATGTGCACACAAGAGACCACAAAAGGGATTGAGCATCCAGTGAAATAGTAAGCATTGACGTTTATCCCTGACATGCCCAGATAATTTAATCGAAGGGAAGAGAGGCAGTGAAATAAATGCATTGAGGGCCATCACCAAGCAGAGCACTGTGAAGAAACATGCAGAACTGTCACTTGCAGATGTCATAGCTTCTTCATCCCATGTCCCCCCTTCCCTTTGGCATTGTCTCAGATTAAGCATATCCCCAACATTTGATGTGGAGAACGCAGTTGGAGATTAGGCATTGTTTGTCACTCCCTCTGGACTCAGGAATATCAGGTTAGTCAGTCTGGTGAATGTATTGGCTAACCAGCCTTGGAAAGGTCAACTGGATTCTCTGCAATGTACAGGCTTTGCTAATGGATATGCCCTTTGATGAATCTCTCCTCTTTGAACTAAAGGTGGACTCAGGTTGTTGCTCTACTGTGTTTAAAGCATTCCAAAGCAATTTCCTGTGGTTATTGACCCCTGACAGACAAGGGTCTGACCGGGATTGAAATTTGTTGACAGCCTGTAGACCTGCTGGGGCATCAATCTTTTAACTGATCTTCCTTTTCTACCACAGCCTAAACACTGCTTTACTTTGCCTTTAGAGGCCGATGTCACCCCCTCCCTCCTCTTCTCCCCCCCAAGTAGGAGGCAGGATTCATCACTTCCTTCTGGGTTGGCGTTCCATTACGTCCAACAGATAGATCTTGCAAATTTTTTGTGAAAGTCTGTCCTACGTTTTCATTCCTCCTGCATCTGATCAGATTTCCACAGACCATTTATCTATCTTGTTTAAGTGCTACACCTGTTACTCGCTCAGGGTGGCATAGAGAGTTTACCCAATTCGAAGATAGGCAGGGAGTTATCTGACTATTTTCTTATCTCATAGAAAGACTGGATCCTCAGGATTCTGAACCTCTGACCCCTTCAGCGCCTTCCTACTGAACATCAAATTCATAAAGCTCACATTGTTCCTAGACCTTAACTGATCTGGACCTGGGTGACTGGATGGTGTCCTTGGTCTTGCCGGGTGAGTATTTTCATATGCCGTCCTGCAGTTCCACACGGATTGCCTGTGGTTCAAGATGGGCCAGGAGCATTATCAGTTTGCTGTGCTCCCACTTAGCCTCACCAGCACCCCTCAAATGTTAAAGGTGATGGCGGTGGTCACTGCCCATGTTTGGAAATCGGGGCCACTGTATTCCAGTATCTTGATAACTAGCTGCGAAGACGAACTGATCGTTCATTTGTCGTCCATCTCTGATGGTCGAATATTTGAAATTGTTTAGTTTTACCATATAAGAGCCAAAGTCCTGCCTCATTCCTTAATAGATGCTTCCATTCATTGGGGCGATCCTGGGCACGGTGGAGTTCAGGGCTTTTTCTCTTTGGTTGAAAGTCTAGGACATTTGGGCTATGATCCCAATGCTTCACAACCATAGTGTGGGTGGCTCTGATGCTTCTTGACCTCTCAGCTTTGTGCATCCTCCTTATCAACTACAGCAGGTGACACTTGCGAGCCCTGCAATGAAACCTGAAATCCCAGTCAACCCAGCATCAAGGCTGCCTTTCCGACTCCATTCCGAGGTCAGAGGACACAACACAAGATCTGCAAGATATGTCCAGCCTCTCTGTCCCGCAGCTATAGCTGACATTGGTGACAGACTCATTACTTCTGGGCTGGGAGTGTCCCCTAAAACAGGTAGAGATCACAGACCTCTGGTTTGCAGTAGAGGGCTGGTTACTCCTCATTCTTTTGAAGTTGTGGGCCGTTCATGTGGTCCTGAATGTCTTTTTGCCATCCATCCAGAGAAGGCTGATGCAAGTTCACAAGCACACCACCATTTAGTATTGTGAGTCCTTTGCAGGAGGCTTTGCGTCCATAGAGGTGGCTGGAGCATCAAGGCATCTTTCTGATTTGCAACAACTTGACATGGTCCCTGAATGCCAGAGCAGATAAACTGAGCTGATGTCTTGACAGTTTATAAATGGTATCTGCATCCTGAGGTGGTGCATGGTGTCTTTTACCATTGGGGTGCCCATAGTTCGATGTGTTTCGCACCATCGAATGCACAGTGTGAACAGTTTTGTGTGTTAGAGTTTTCTCAAGAACACTCACTCCACATTCCAGCTGGAATGGAACAAGGGACTCTTGTATGCCGTCGTGCCACCTCCTCTCCTGTTCTGAAGAACCTGACGGCATTTTAAAATTAGCACAGTAATGTTATTTGCTGATTGTTTGAGTGGTCCTCAGTTAAAGAATCCAGCTAATAAAAATATGAGTATTTTCAATTGCCTTTCTGCGGGGATCCCAGAGCAAAGAACCACTAGAGAAGGGTACCATTGGAAAGGGGGAGATTCTCCCCTTTCCAGTGATACCTTTCCTGTCTGCATCAGTGCTTGGGGGGGGGTGGGGCTAAGATAGCACCCACCCACCCCTGCGGCACACGAGCACAGCGGCATCGGACGCCTTAAAGTAGTCTGACGCATAGAAGGGGTGAAGGTCTGTATATCTTTTTCTATGTTTTGTCCCCTTTTGGCTTTTTCTCAAGCTTGCCTTTCTCGATTCCTCACTCTTCCAGAATCTAACTGTTTTCCTTAGATTCTGTCTCCGTTTGTTTTTTTCACCTCTTCTTTCGCGTGTTGTCTTTCTGACTAATCCAGAAATGTCTTTCTCTGCATGTGCACAACATCCTTTATATGGAGATGTATTCTTTGTTAGTCTTTCCCCATGTAAAGTAGGTACGGGTAGTAGATTACAGCTGCTGTTGGCAGTCCAGTGACCTCAGAATTTTAACAACATTTACAGAAGCATAAGGTGTGTCTGTAGCAGCCTGTAGATTACGAATCCCATAAATTATAAAGGTTAAAGGCATGTACAGCAAAAAAAAAAAAAAGTAAAACAATCACCTCGTTCAAGGCTATTTAAAAAAAGAGGTTAATCTTTTCTCATTGAAAATGTGGACAACATATTTAAGGGTGTTCTTTGGTCCTGACGACATATTTTAAATTTAGCACAGTAATGTTATTTGCTAATTGTTTGAGTGGTCCTTGGTTATAGAATGAACTAACAAAAAAATGAGTATGTTCAATTGCCCTCTCTGAGTGTTTGATCCATCCTGGATACATATTTTCGATGTTAAGTTTATAGTTGTTGCCCTAAGTGTACATTAACCTCTCAAGCAGCAACCGAGCAATAAATTTGTCTCAAGATGATAGTTTAACCAGTACCACTCCAGATGCTATCTTTCACTAGGATTATAGCAGCACCAAATGTACCTCCATAGTTCTTTAGGCTGTAACAAAAGCTTCCAATAAAAAGCGGTGGCAAATTACAGCAGGCTTCATTCATAGGGGCAGGCTTACTAGAGATTTCAGATTGTAACACATTAAAGTTGAGTCGATCCAGTCTTGTTTTCTAGATTCCTATGAAAAAATTATTTACTAGCCATCCTTAAAATAAAGTTACAATTCTTTTGAAGACACAGAGGGGGAGGATAATGCTTTTCTCGCCTTGCTGTTATCATCATCCAAGATAAAACAACAAACTACACTACTGTAGCCAGTGAAAACAGCAGGTGTAAACAGACCTAATAGAGACTTCTAACCGCAGATCCCTTGTCTTGTGAATTTTCCCCAGGAGCTAGACTAGATCTGGAAATTTTACAGCAGTTCTCTTGCTTGTTGGTAGGTGGTGCGATATGGCTGTGCATCAACTCTGTCCCACCTCGATTGTGACATAACTCCCCTATATATGTTTCACCTCCATGCACATTCAGGTCCTTTCTTTCCACACCTTCCAACACTGATCTGGAGCTAGCCGTTCTTGGGACCGTTCCACACTGAGATTCAGGAGTTTAAAGTAAGTCCTGTGAATCGCACAAGAATTACAAATATGTGCTCCTATTGCATCACTCAAACCAGTCGAGCGACGCCCCAGGTACCTCTGAACCTCAGAGCCATTTTGCAGCCTCCATAGTGCTTCCACAAGCACCCATACCAGGCAAAATGCAACTTATGAAGGACGTCATAAGTGTGATTTTTGGTATCCCACCTAAATCCCAATGACTTAAGGTGACAGCCTGTCGGAGGCTCATTGGGGTATCTATCCCTGACGCCAGCCTTGTCACTTGACCTCCACCCTAGGAGAACCTTGCCAATGAGCCTGGTGCTGCTGGCTTCAGCCCTGGTGCAATGTCAAGATACTGGCACCGCAGGCCCACGCCTCAATGCTGGCATTGGATGTAGATCCAGTAGTTTTATCGTATTCAGAAACTCAACTTCGCCCTGAACAACAACATTGTTTTCTCCGACCCAGAACAACAGTGCTATGAGGATGTTGACTTTGATCTTTGTAGGAGGCTGGCTCAGTATTTGGTATAAATCTATAGGTGAGGTACCCTGTACTGAGACCAGGCAACCCTTAGTGCTACTGTTAGTGGGTCCAAATTGCCAAAGCTCTCATAGGGTAGCTGTGGAGAACAGCTAAGGCGTATTGCTTATTGTAGAGGGTGTAAAGCAATTGCAAATACCACAAAAGTCAGTCAGTCGTGTTCACACAAGAAAACCTTCTCCAGATGTATTATTTAATAAAACACAGGCAGTAAACTAACTTTGGCATATCTCCTTGCCGGAGATATGTATACAGACAAACATATACTTAGAAACAGGTAAATAAAAGCATAAAATAACATGGGGCCCCTATAGTGTGGCCAAACCATATACAAAAAAAAAATTGGATGAGAAAGTCACAACTAACCACGTCTGACACCCAAGGATCTTCCGAACTGAGGAAATACTAAAACACCAGAGGTAAGTAACTAGGTGTTCCCAGGTGCCTGTGTGCAGAGATGTTACCCTGGGTCAGGTGTCCATAGGATAACATGGGGAAGTTGTGGTTAGTTTTCGTGTTACAGGACCCTTCCCAGAGGACCCCAAGGAAATCTGATCCAGGGACCCCAGGTGCATAGGGGTGAGGTTGTGTTGGAACTTTCTGTTGAAGTCAATGGGGACCACAGCTGTCCCGCTGATACAGTGACCCCTGGACCTGATTGGTGGAATCCAGGCTTGGATTCCAGGTGAGAAGTACCTGTGGACAGAGGGGAACAGAGTCCAAGCCACCCGCAGGCGCCCAGGGGGTGCTGGAGGGCAATGCCCACCCCTCTTGTGGATGCTTCACTGTAGGACAGAGGTCTTGAAGATGCAGCTTTGAAGTCCAGGTGATACAGAAGTTTCCCAGGAGTCATCAACAAGCTGTCCCACATCGGTTGTTGAATTGCAGAGGGGTCAGTGGCCAGCAGGACCACAACAAGCCTTGACAAATGCAAGAAGAGTTGCAGAAGTGGGGACCAGCAAAGTCCAAGAGACTCAACCTTTACAGGTAAGTTTGGGCCAGCCCTGAGCAAGAAGGAGCGCCCGCAGGAATCAATGGAGACCCTAGGAGGACGCTTTGACAGCAGGCACAGGGAGTAGCAAGGAGGCATCAGACGCACAAATATGATGGATGCCCATGTTGCAGGGAAGGACGTCAGTCTTGGAGCTGTGTATTGCTTGAGGTTTGAGCTTCTTTGCGCTATTAAGTCTTCAGACTGAAGAGCCAGCAAGCCTTGGCAATGACAGACGCTGTGCACAGGGGTTATGTCCAAGCAGCTCCAACGAGCAACCACAATCTTTCCAGCTGCAAAGAAGACAGGTCCGACATCTGGAGAGCCACAGAACCACCACCTGTGTTGCAGAGCCTTGAAGAGTCCATGAGACAGCAGGATCCACAAACCGGTCATCGTAGAGGTGCATACAGATGCAGGGGAGTGACTGCTTCACTCCAAGGGAGATTCCTTCTTGCTGTCCTTAGTGCAGGCAGAGTCCTTGTGTCTCTGGAGGATGAATGGCCATGGAAGTTGTAGAGTCCTTGCAATACCCGGAGACAAAAATGCAGTAGGAGCCCCCCTACCAGTTGTAGTCTTGTCTTGGATCCCAGTGAAGTCTAGCAGCAGAATACAGTATCCAGGTCGCAGAAGGGTCTTGAAGAAGAATCCTGCAGACGAATCTAGAGTCCCACCTTCAAGGGAGCCCTTAATTAACTCAGGAAGGGGTTGGACAGCTTCTGCAGTGACCCACCTATCGGAGGTGCGGGGGGTTCAGGGATTTCAGGGTTGCTACTTTCCTGTGCTGACCAATCCGATGTTCCCAGGGGACTCTGCTCATCTTATTTACAAGATGCCACCTGGCAGTTCTGGGCGCCTTCCTAGGGGAGGAGCTGGGCAGGAGGGTGATCACTCCCCTGTTCTTGGTGCTTTTTTGCGCAAGTGCAGGCACCCTCCTGCACTGCAGAAAACCAGTTTTGCAAAGAGGACACCAAATGTGTCCTTCAAAGCAGTCTGGTGGCACTCAAGAGCACCTCCACCCTAGCCCAGACACCCATTTCTAAAGGAGAGGTGGTAAGGTGGTAACACCTCTCCTCTACAGGAATTCCTGTGTTCTGCCTTCCCCTGCCTGAGTTTAGTTCGGCAGTGGGGGGCGGGGAGGGGGGGGACCATGTCCGGGATCAGCAGCAGCACTGGCTTGCACGCAGACCCTGCAAGGCTGCGCAGGTAGACATGAGGGATCATGCAGCGAACACTGGAATCGGTGTAGTTGCACGATTCCAAAATGTTTGATTCCAAACATGACTAGGTTTCGGTTAAGTAATGATGTAGTTGGACATCGTGTGTTCACCAGTGTCCACTACAGACCTTAAATGGCTTCCCCGCTTTTACAAAGCCCAAACAATGGGGTCTGGGGTTTGTAGGGGTACCTCTGCCTTTGTAGGGGTACCCCTCACACTTAGAACCATGTATCCTGCCCTTAGGCTGAAGGGCCTACCTTACGGGTGACTTACAGGGTCAAAGTGCAGTGACCTCGATATAAGGTAAACCTTATATCTGGAGGGAACGTGCCTGTCGTTCCTGGGGGGGGGGGGGCGTGTGAACCACAATATAAGGAACAGACTTGATGGTAACGTTGGAATGGTGGTGAAAAATCTGAGGGAAAGTGTTGCTTTTTGGAAGACCCTACCCCTATCAGTAACTGGCAGAATTGCAGTAGCAAAGATGATTCCCCTACCTCAATTACTATACTTCTTCTCTACCCTGCCCCTTATACCACCACATAAAATATTCAAGGATATCGACACCCTGCTGACAGAACTCATCTGGGGCTCGAGTAGATGGAAAGTGTCCTTGTCTAAATTACAGCATACAACCATAAACAGGGAATTGGCGGCACCTTACATAGCCGTATTACCTGGTGGCCCAACTCCAGTGGCTGGTGCAATGGCTCCATCTGCTGGGCCCAGAAGACGACAATAGGACCAGATCACATCCAGATTCCAAGGCCCTCTATTGGGTCCTAATGAACCCTCAGATTCCCTTAGAAGTTCATGCTACCGAACTGGAGGTGGTCCGCTGCTGCTAGCGACAGACCCTCCAACACACTCACAGTGGTGCCATACTTCCCCGATCTTCTGTTGTGGAGCCTCGAATTTTTTGTACAAAACCCACACCAACAAAACATAGAGGAGTGGTCTGCCTACAGAGAGCACCACATTGGGGACATCTACGACGACTGGGTACAAATGTTGTTTGACATCTTAACTACTACATATAACATCCCCAATGGTCAATTCCTGCAGCATCAAGTACTTTGAGCAACAATGAAGTGCCACTGGGGGTGCCCACAAATGGAGCCCTCCCCCACCCACCACCCCTTCCATAATGGATGCCACACACTATGCTCTACATCAGGCTGTCTCAAAGCCATAACCTGCTTATTTTGATCCTTACGCCAAGGTTTTACTAAACCACTGGGTAAGTTACGAGAACAATGGAAGAGAGACATTACACACCCGATTGGGACAAAATCCTTATGAATACTTATGCTGTGACCCGTAACGTCAGGTTTAAGCTGACACGTTTTTACTATCTACACAGGGCGTATCTCACCCCAGGACGCATCATACAACATTTTGGAGCACATGAGGCAACTTGTCTGCTCTGCGGCCATATAGAGGCACAGATTTACTGTATGGTTTGGGGCTGCCAGAGTTAGAGGGATACTGGCAGGAGATCATTGACCTTGACGACGTGACTTCCAGAGCAATTCAGTGCTCCCCATTGGTGTTCCTACTGGGGGGATTCCCTAGGCCCTCAACAACCACCCAATTCATAGACCTTGCCTTGACACTAGTGAAGAGAGAAATTACAATGAATTGGAAGTCAGCCAGGGGGCTCTGCGTGGCCAAATGGAGACAGGACCCACTAGATGGGTGGGATATGAGAGCGTGGTACTGTTTCGGGAGGCTAAGAGGGGGCGAGGACTGATTGAATGGGCCTGTGCCTGGGACTGTTTGGTAGATTGACTACTAAGTAACGATCATGATTCTCCCTGAAACCCCCCTACCCCCCAGAACATGTAAACCCCCATGGGATAGCACACACTGGGAATAGCATTGGCCTGTCTGGGAATAGACGCTGGAGATGGGTCAAACCTAACTTGTATACACTGTGAGGAGAGGGTCCCAACATCACACCTGACCTACAGAAGGACAGGGGAGGTCCGGAGGGAGTTAGGGTTCGCGTGTTGTTATTGTTTGTTGCATAACTGCTTCGTATATTGGAAGAATATTAAGGCTTGAGTTTCATTATGACAAATCAACCTGTTACCAATGCTGTTTCTTCAATGACAAGCCTCTGTGGTTTACTGTACTTCTGCCTTGCAGCATATACCTGTCTTTAACGGGAAATGCAATAAACTCTGTTGGGGTGCTGGGGGGAGCAAACCTTATATCTGGGGTGAAAGGTGCATGTACTGTTTTACACAGGTTGCAATGGCAGGCCTGTGGGGACAGTTTGCATGGGCTCCCATAGGCAGCATAATCTATGCTGCAGCCCATAGGGGACTCCTGGTTTACCAATGGTTTGGGTACCTAAGTACCATATACTAGGGACTTCCAGGGGTACACCAGTATTCCAATTGTAGGGTGTAAGAAGTACTTACCAACAAAATTTAGGGGAGAGGACACCAACACTGGGGTCCTGGTTAGCAGGATTCCAGTGTTTTACACTCAAAACACACAGACACCAGGCAAAAAGTGGCGGCAACCATGTCAGAAAGAGCCTACTTTCCTACAACCTTTATGAAGAAACTAATATTTTTATGACCTTCAAAAATGCCAGTGGAGTGAACAGTTACTCTTACGTTGGACTGCATTCCCCTAACCCTATGGTCACTATTCAATCTGCCTTCTTTGCTACCGTCATCACGAGGGCAGCAGAAGTGCTTTACTTCATACTGTCTATACAGGAGGTCAAAACCAACATTTCGATATTTCCTCAACCCAACATCTACCACCCAGGAACCTCATCTCCCTTTTATCAAGGCTCTCACTGATATACTGGTAGGCACTTGTGTGAAAGCGGGATATTGGCCCCAGTCAACAGAGAGGTGACAAGGCGGCAGCTGGGCCCGGGGTACTGAGATTTGTTAGCCCAAAACCCTAACCCTGAGAGTCTGGTGGTTCATTTAGGCATTGTGCAGCTTTAACTCACTTGTTCCTAACCACTCCACCCAACAGGGAATCCAAAAGAGTAGAAAAGGTTGTAATACGTGCCTTTTTCAGTGCCAGCCTTGCATTGCGATCAGTCAGTACCTCCTGTCTCTTGGGGTGGTATTCACACATATGGTGGAACAGTGTAGCGGATGTCCTGCCAGCTGGTCCGAAAAGTGTCAGATAAACCATCCCTCTGATCCTTGCTGTCCATTATACTGTGAAATACACCATCCGTTCTGACCTGAACATAACTGACGGGTTGGGTAATGCACTAAGGGATCAACTTGCTTGAGTTGTGAGCAATTCTCCCATCCATCAAAGGGGAACGGGTTCAGGCACTCACAGACAACACTGCCCCCATGTGGCATTGCAAAAAGCAGGGTGGAATGGGGCTCATGCGTTCTGTATCAGGAGGCTTTGTGCCTCTAGAAGTGTTTGAATGTTCAGAGCATCTCCCAGAGTGCAGAGCACCTGGCAGGTCCTTTAAACACCAGGTCAGGCAGAATCATCTGCCGTTGCCTAGCCGATCACAAATGGCAGTTACACTCTTTCACAAATGGGAGAACACGGACTCTGTATTCTCCATCACTGAGAATGTGCTGTGTCGTAACATTTGTGCATTTGATTTTCCAAGGCAGTTTTCCTTCGGGGTGCTTTTCGCCAGCATTTGGTGGGGGGCAGGGGGGGTGGCAGGACGCCTTTCCGCCGCTATCTCTCCTGTACAGAGCACTCAAGAAGAACAATAGAGATCAGGTCCAAGTCATCCTAGTGGCTCTGGACTGGGTGAGGCAAGCATGGTACCCCAACCTTCTGGCAATGAGCGTATGTCCTTCAGTCCAGCTGCCCCGAGAGAGAGAGAGGAAAAAAGAAAGAAAGAAAACGTCCTGTCATAGCAGCAGGGCCACGTCTTGGACCCCAGCCTGCACTGTCTAAACCTCCATGCATGGAGGTTGAACTTCCAGAGTGATTGGTGTCATCCTAGCAGCCACGCATTCATCAACCAAATCGATTTATACAAGACGCTACGAGAAGTTTCCTGCTCTTCCAGAAACCTACATCCCCTGCTGAATTTGCAGTTACTGGATGTTCTTGTGTTCTGTCTTTCCCCGGGCAAGGCCTTTCTGTGGCAGCATTTAATGGTTACCTCCCAGCGGTTTTAGCCTTCTTACCTTTACCTGACCAGCCATCCTTCAAGTCACCTGTGATGCATGTCCACATGTTCCAGCTGACTCTGTTTGTCATGCTGCAGTGGGACCTTAATTTGGTACTAAGCTTCAAACTTTTTGTCTGTTTCTGAGACTAGGAAAGGCAAAATGGTGCAAACGACAACCGTCTCAAGATGGATTGTTCTCTGCATCAAGATGTGCTACGAGCTAGCCAAGAAGCAGCAGACAGCAGAAGGCTTGCAAGCTCAGTCCACTTGCAAAGCCTGCTACCACTGCACTTGTGTGCTGGTCATGGACATTTGCCAGGCTGTGACATGGGCATCCCTCCACACTTTTACTAAGCATTACTACCTGGATAGCCTTGTTGAGCAGGATGGGCTCTTCACCCGATTTCTCCTGCAGGATTTCCTAGTCTGAGCCGTTTCACAGCTCCACCACAAGAAGAAGTGTACTGCTTTGGTATCAGTTTACAAGATGAGGAATCTGTGACTTTGACACCCCAGATAGAAATGCCAAAAACCGTTTACCAGCTCTGCTAGAAGTTTGGGTTTGGTGCCCTCAAAATGTTTCCTGTAATTCACTGTTGACACATTGTTACTCTGCAGGAGAATTACACATTATACCTTTTCTTTCATCAGTGTCTTTGTGGTAAAAGAGCCTGCTAGGAACTCCAAACAGTTGATGTTCCAAGTTAATCTTCCAACCATTTTCCTTATGTGCATGCCATCATGCAGTAGGGGCTAATGCTCTGTCACCCGGTATCTAATAGCAGTATCATATCTGGTCTCAACACGAAAACGGCCATGCCATTCCAGGCCACTATGTGTTAAAATCACTAATCAGTTTGCATCCTGACCTTGTGAGTCAGGGTTACTGCATCCAAATAAGAAAGGCTGCTCCTGAAGTGACAAATCATCAGGCTCTGCAAGCTTTGCAATGAAGCTGTCCTTGAAAAATAGTCTGAATGAAATTCATTGTAAAGCTCAACTAATCTCCTGTATGGTCTCAAGACACTGTTTTTGGGAGTGCTGCTCAGTCGAAGAGCAAGGTCTTGAGGTCCTTCCTAAACTGCTTCAGTGATGCGGTCTTCCTGACCTTGAGAGGTAGTGTGTTCCACGTCCGAGCTGCTAGGTAGCAAAAGGATCTTCCTCCTGTTGTGCTTTTCTGGATCTTGGGAACGGCTGCTAGGGTGAGCTGGGAAGAACGGAGATGTCTGGGTACGTAGAGGACGAGGCGGTGAATGAGGTATGCCGGTCCTGTGTTGTGCAGTGCCTTGTAGGTGTGGATCAGGAGTTTGCATGTGATGCACTTGTTGACTGGAAGCCAGTGTACGTCTCTCAGATAGGAGGAGATGTGGCTATGTCGGGGATGTCCAGGTTGAGTCTGGCTACTGCATTCTAGGTTCTTTACAGTCTTGATTGTAGTTTCTTGGTGATACCGGCATAGGGTGCGTTGCCGTAGTTCAGTTTGCTAGTGACAAGTGCGTTGATGACTGTCTTCCTTTTGTCAGAGGGTATCCACTTGACCATCTTATGCAGGAGTCGGGGTGGGGTGTGGAAGCATGATGATGACACAGCATTTACTTGGCGGATCATGGATACAAAGGAGTCCAGGATGATGCCCAGATTGCATGTGTAGTCCGTGGAGGCGTTTCCCAGTACGGTGGGCCACCAGGTGTCGTTCCAGGCGGAAGGGTTTGAGCCGATTGCAAGGATCTCGGTCTTGTCCGAGCTGAGTTTGAGGCAGCTGGCTTCTATCCAGGCGGCGACTGCTCTCATCCCATTGTCGAAATTTCTCTTGGCCTTTGCAGAGTCCTCAGACAGGGAGATCATCAGTTGGGTATCGTCAGTGTAGGAGACTGTTTAGCCCGTGTTTGATGATCTTGGGACGGGGGGCCATGTAGATGGTGAAAAGTGTTGGGTTGAGTGAAGAGCCTTGGGGCACTCCACAGCATATATCTTTGGGTTCTGACATGAATGGCGGTAGGCTGACATTCTGTGCTCTTACGGTGCAGAAGGACCTGATCCAATCCAGTGCTTTATCTCTGATGCCAGCGTCACGTAATCTGGTGCAGAGGGCGCAGTGGGAGATGGTGCAAATGCAGCGAAGAGGTCAAGGAGGGTGAGTGCGGCCGTGTCGCTGTGGTCTAGTATGATGTGTATGTCAGTGGCTGCTAGGAGTGCGGTTTCAATGCTGTGGTTGCTTCTGAATCTGGATTGGGAAGGGTCTAGGATTTGGTGTGTCTCGAGGAATTCAGTGAGATGCTGGTTGACGGCCTTTTCCATTACTTTTGCTGGGAAAGAGAGCAGAGAGATGGGTCTGTAGTTTTCCAGGTCCCTTGGGTCAGCGGTGGGTTTCTTGAGCAGCGGGTTGGTCTCTGCATGCTTCCAGTCTGATGGGAAGGTGATGGTCCCGAAGGATCGGTTGATAGTTCGGCAGAGCTCTAGTGCTATGGTGGCGCAGGCCAGGTTGAAGATGTGATGAAGGCACGTATCCGAGGGTGCTCCTGAGTGGATGGAGTTCGAGTCTTTGGGGGTCCTCTTTGGTGATCGGGGTCCAGGAGTTCAGGATCTAGTGAGGTGCTGGGTCCGTGGTGGTGGGCAGTGCGAGCGGGTTTTAGTTCCTGAAGCCTTTTTAAATGCTCTGTTTTTTTGGTGAAAGAAGATGGCAAGGTCATTGCAAAGGTCTATGGGGGGGGGGGTGTGGAGGAGGTGTCTGTCTTTGGGTTCATGAACTTTGACAGTGGCGAAGAGCACAGCAAGGACTGTTCTAAACTCTGGTGTTTGAATGGCAGCTTTTTTGGCCGCTATGATCTAGTTGTGGTGGGTGACTACATTCTTGTAAGCTGTCCGGTCTTCGGTTGAATTTCTGTTCCTCCTTTTCCGTTCCAGTCGTCTGCAGGAGCGTTTGGATTCTTTTAGGTCTGCTGTAAACCATTTAGGTCTTTTGCTATGTTGGTTTCCTGCTGGTTTCCTTAGGGGGGCTACGTTGTTGGTGCATTCTGATAACCAGTGGTGTAGATTGTCTGAGGCTTCATTTGTGTCCGGTGGGAGGGGGTGGTTGAGAGCGCTTGTGAGTTGTGCTTATGTAACTTTGCGCCAGCATCTGCTGAGGGGGCGGGGGCTTAGTGGCTTACAGTGTTCTTTGTTAAGGTACAGTGTACGACTTGTGGTCAGTCCAATGGTATTCAGAGGTGTAGGAGATGGTGATGATGTTCCCTGCTGAGAAGACATGGTTGAGAATGTGTCCGACTCTGTGGCTGGAGACGTTGACGAGTTGTTTGAGGCCGAGTGTTGTGAGGTTGTGAAGGAGGTTTGTGGTATTTGGGGGTCATCATGGGTATCAAGGTGGAAGTTTGAGGTCGCCGAGTAGGATGTAGTTGGATGAGGTGAGCGCTTGGGGGGGGGGGGGGGGGCAACGAGGTTGGTGATGTCTTTGCTGAATTGGGGTTGAGGTCCAGGCGGCCTGTAGATGAGGGTGCCACGGAGGGAGGAGTTGGTGTTGGTCTGAATCTGAAGTGGAGGTGTTCATGGGTTGACTGAGACTGTGACTCTGTGGTTGTCAAGCAGAGGTTGTTCTTGTAGACAGTGTCAATACATCCTCCAGTCCGGTTGGCTCTGTCCTTGTGGATGATTTTGTAATTGTCCGAGATGGCCATGGCGATGTCTGGGGCAGAGGTGGGGATGATCCATGTCTCCGTGAAGAAGGCGGTGTGGGGGTACTGGAGAAGTTTTTCTGTTGGGTTTTACTGGAACGTATACGTATAATGCAGCGGTTATATGTGGATGAGGAAGTTTGGAGATGGGCAGAGGCTTGGTATGGTGGCTGTGCAGTTAGGGGGACTGGTGTTGTGTTCATTCTGTGTTGATGAGTGGGCAATACGTTTGTGTATGTTAAGCACAGGAGAAAAGTCATATATTTAGTATATGCCCATCTTCATTATGTTTTTTTAAAGTTCCCAGTCTAATCCTGCATAGCTTCCCATCTCCTATTAAATCCAGCAGAAGGCTAGCAAGATCTCTGAAATGTTATGTGGAAGTGACTAGAAATAGGTTTCTCAAAGAGGCGCAGGAGGCAGGCTAACTTGATCATTTTGGCTAAGGCTATCCTTACTCTTGCTGTAAGTGACAGAATCCCCCAGAAGGCTACCTGGGGCCTCAGGGACCTAATGGTGCAAACAACATTGCCTTGCAGTAGTTCTGTTTTGATGTTTTATATCTGTATCCCAAGGTATTTAAAGGTGGTGTTTTTCGACTTAAAGGTGTTCTCTTGTGTAGGAAAGTGCCTCTTTTGACATGGTTACCCCCACTTTTTGCCTGTTTCATGGTGCGATTTCGACTGAAAGTGCACTGGGTACCTGCTAAACAGGTCCCCAGTGCCAGATCTCTTTCTCTCAAAACTGCACAATCGTTTTCCTAATTGACAAACCCTTTAGTTGCACTGTAAGTCCCTAGTAAATGGTACCCATGGTACCTAGGGCATGGGGCACTAAAGAAGGCCCCAGAGGGCTGCAGCATAGACTGTGCTACATCAAGGACCCTCTCACCAACTGCACACAGTGTTACCATTGCAGACTGCGTGTCTTGATGTAGAGATAAATTAAAACATGACATGGCCTGCATCCTCTGGGCCATATCCCCTAACACTGCATACAACATATGTAAGACACCCTCCTCAGGCGGGCCTTAAAACCCTAAGAATTGTGGGCACAGCTGCTGAGACTGGAGGAAGCCAAGCCGAGGCAGCAGCAGCTAGCCCTAGATAGGGGGAAGCCTTGGCAGTCGGGAAAGAGAAGCAGGGTTTGAGGTTAGCATCCCATAGTGGCAGCAGCTTTAGTTTCAGAGAACCTAGAGTCAGAGAGAACTCTTGATTCGAGGAATCTCAACAAGGTTGTTCCATCCTGCCCCCGCCCTACAAGATTGGGGATGACATTTACAAATGGTTCACTGCTCTGGAGAGGGCCTGTAAGGTACAGAGGGTCCCTCGGAGACAGTGGGCTGCTATCATGTGGCTCTCCTTCTCTGACAAGGGCAGAGACAGACTGTAAAAGAAGAGGATGCTGACAACTACACAGTATTAAAATTACCACTCCTGGATGGATTTGGTCTCACCACGGAACAGTACAGAATCAAGTTCAGGGAGACCAGGAAAGAGTCCTCCCAAGATTGGGTAGACTTTGTGGACTGTTCTATTAAGGCTTTAGAAGGCTTGTTACATGGCAGCAAAGTCAGTGACTATGAGGGCTTGTATAATCTGATCTTGAGGGAGCATATTTTAAACAACTATGTGTCTGATTTGTTACACCAATACTTGGTAGAACTGACCTCTCCCCAAGAATTGGGAAAGAAGGCAGACAGATGGGTCTGCACCAGGGTGAGCAGAACAGCTCATATAAGGGGTAACCACAGGAAAAAGGAAGCAGGTAAGTCTCAGGACCAGGATGGGGACAAAGACAAAAGTAAGGAGTCTTCATTAGGCCCACAAAACTCTTCTGGGGCTGGGTCTAAAACCTCTGCCTTCTCTTCCAACTTTAGACCCTTGGGTGCCCAGATCGTAACGGTTACGTCCTCAGCACCACCACTCAGGTGCTGAGGACGTAACCATTAGGTCCTGCACCCGGCCCTCGGAGGAAGCGCTAGCGCTCCCTCCCAGGGTCGGCCTCCCACCCACTTCCCCTGGGCAGGATGGAAGGGGAATCGCCTCATCAGATTTCTCTTCTGATCAGGGGGTGGGTAGAGAGATGTGTCTTTCTGAGCATTTCTGCAGCCTAATCGACCACTAGGCATCTTTTGCAGATGGGGAGCGCCTCTCTAGGCAAGGGTCGCTCCCCTGGGGACAATTTTATTGTAGACTATTTCTGCCCACCTTGGGGGCAGATCGACCTATTTTTCTTAGGCCAATCTACCCTGAAAGTGGAGAGGGGGGGGGGGGGGGGGGGCAGAAACCACTAGACACCAGGGATTTTTTTTTTTGCCAATTTCATGCAAGGGGAGAGACCCCTTAGGCAAGGGTTCCTCCCCTGGGGGGCAATTTATTTTAGGCCATTTCAGCCCCCCTTGGGGAGCAGATCAGCCTATTTTATTTAGGCCGATCTGCCCCCAAGAGGGTAGAACCCACTAGGCGGCAGAAATCTTTTTTATTTTTTACAGATGTGGAGTGACCTCTTAGGCAAGGGTGCTCCCCTAGAGGGCAAATTTATTTTAGGCCATTTCTGCCCCCTTCGGAGCAGATCGGCCTACTTCTATTAGGCCGATCTGCCCACAGGATGGGCAGAAACCACTTAGGCACCAGAAATTGGTGTTTGTATGTGTGTTTTGTTTGGGGAGGGGGCAGCCCCTTGGGCAAGGGTCGCTCCTCATGGGAGCACATTACTGTTGGCCATTTCTTCCCCCTAGGGGGCAAATCGGCCTATTTTTGTAAAGCCTATCTGCCCTTAAGGGTGGGCAGAAAGCCCACTAGACACCAGGGAGGATTTTGTTTTATTATTATTATTATTATTTTTTTACAAAGGACATGTGATTATTTGGGGTTTTGGTTTTACATTTGGCCATCACAGCTTGGCTAACTCTCAAAATCGCCCCACTTGAAATGGTGAGGGCTACACTTTTTGGACTTTGAGACGCTGCATGTAGAAAAATCTGAGACCTAGACACGTCTGAAATCTAAACATCTTAGTGAGTCCAGGGTGGTGTGCTTCACATGCACTTGCACCATTTTCTTACCCTCTATTTCCTGCAAACCTCCAACCTTGCTTGAAATCACACATTTTTCCTCCATTTTTTAGATGGAACCTTCCGGAATCTGCAGGAATCCGCAAAATTCCTACCACCCAGTATTGTCGCATCTAAACTGCCCCACTTGTCAGCCTAAAAACGATTTTTATTTTTTTCAAACTGCCCTTTTGGACCCACTTTGGTTCCCCCTCAATTTCGACATGTTTTTGGCTCTTCCCTGTCACAGGCACTTGGCCCACCTACACAAGTGAGGTATCATTTTTATTGGGAGACTGAGGGGAACTTCAGGTGGTAGGAAATTTGTGCCAGTGCGATGATCCCACACAGAAATGTGGGGAAAATGTGATTTATTTATTTTTTTTAGCTAAATTTGAGATTTGCTGAGAATTCTGGGTAAGACAACACTGGGGGATCCACACAAGTCACACCTCCCTGGACTCCATTCCCATGCCCCCCCTCCCTATCCCCCAAGCAAGAAGTTTTGTATTTGGTATTATGTATTATGATGTGTCCAATATAGATGTGTTTTAGGGCATTTTATGATGCGGGCACTAGGCCTACCCACAGAAGTGGGGTACCATTTTTATGGGGACATGTGGGGGTATGCTGGGTAGCAGGAAGTTTGTGGCTCCCCTCAGATTACAGAACTTTGCAGCACTGAAATATGAGGGAAAAGTGTTTTTTTTGGCCATATTTTGGTTTGCCAATGATTCTGAGTAACAGACCCTGGTGAGGGCTCCACAAGTTACCTCATTCTGGGTTCCCCTAGGTGTCTAGTTTTAAAAAATACACAGGTTTGGTAGGTTTTCCTACGTGCCGGCTAAGCTAGAGGCCAAACTCCACAGCTAGGCACTTTCCAAAAAAACATGTCCGATTTCAATTTAAAAATGTGATATGTCCATGTTGCGTTTTGGGGCGCTTCATGTTGCGCGCGTTAGGCATACCCACACAAGTGAGGTACCATTTGTATCGGGAGACTTGGGGGAACACAGAATAGAAGAACAAGTGTTATTGCCCCTTGTATTTCTCTACATTTTTTCCTTCCAAATGTAAGTCAGTGTGTAAAAAAAGACGTCTATTTGAGAAATGCCTTATCTTGTGCCCATTTTGGAAATACGAAGGTTTCCATGATACCTATTTTTCACTCTTTATATTTCACCAAATTAGTTGCTGTATACCCGGTATAGAATGAAAACCCATTGCAAGGTGCAGCTCCTTTATTGGCTCTGGGTACTTAGGGTTCTTTATGAACCTACAAGTCCTATATATCCCCGCAACCAGAAGACTCCAGCTGTCAGAAATCAAACATACCTGTTAAAAGCTATAGAATAAAACGTGGACAGAAATAGCTCTCTTTTTCACCTCAGTTTCAATATTTTTTTATTTTAGCTGTTACTTTCTGTAGGAAAACCTTGAACTATCTACACAAATGACCCCTTGCTGAATTAAGAATTTTGTCTATTTTTCTGAAATGTTTAGCTGACCGGAATCCAGCATTGGTTTTGCACTCGTTTCTGTCACTAACTGGAAGGAGGCTGAAAGCACAAACATTTGTAAAAATGGAGTATGTCCGAGTAAAATACCAACATTGGGTTGAAAAATGTGTTTCTGATTCAAGTCTGCCTGTTCCTGAAAGCTGGGAAGATTGTGATTTTAGCACAGCAAACCCTTTGTTGATGCTATTTTCAGGGGGAACACCACATGCTTTCTTCTGAAACGCCTTTTAAGCTGTATTTTGGCTAATTTCTTGTCTCCTACACGGGAACCCACAAACTCTGGGTACCTCTAGAATCCCTAGGATGTTGGAAAAAGGATGCAGATTTGGCATGGGATAGCTTATGTGGACAAAAAGTTATGAGGACCTAAGCGCGAACTACTACAAATAGCCCCAAACAAAAGGCTTGGCACCTGAGGGGGGAAAAGGCCTGGCAGCGAAAGGATTAAAAAGCCTTGGTGCTATGTTTGCAAGAACAAAGGTCATAGGCCAGGAGACAGCTCCTGTCCTAAGAAAGACACCAAGCCACCCACCACTACAAACGACACTTCTACTTCTAGTGCCCCTAGCAAATATCAGTAGTGGTGGGACTACTAACAGTAGTCACTCCATGGATGTAGCTGGGCTCACTTTAGGAAATATAGTGGGGGCTGGGTTAGTTAGAGAGACAACATAGGCTGTATTAATCTCTGATGGGGGCATTGATCTTGCCATTCTTGCTGCCTCTACCCTTAACATGGATACGTACAGGCAGCAGCCTTTGATAAATGGTGTTGCGGCAGAGGCCTACAGCGACACAGGTGCCAGTGTCCCTGTGGTGACTGAAAAACTGGTGTCCCCTGAGCAACACCTACTTGGTCACCACTACCAAGTGCCTGATGCTCATAACAACACAGTATGCCACCCCATGGCAGTTGTTGATTTCAGCTGGTGGGGGGAGGGGAGGGTGTCAATGATCCAAAGAAAGTTGTGTCCACAGACCTTCCTGTAGTGTGTCTACTAGGGAACGACATGGAGACTTCAGCTTGGGCCGAAGTGGAATTAGAGGCCCATACTGCAATGAATATCTTTGCCCTGACTAGAGCACAGTCCAAAAGACAAAAAGATAAAGGAAACTTGGTGCCTGGATCAATGGCCCAGGAGCTTCCAAAACCTAAGGGTAGGATTGGCAAAAAGGTGCCCCCTACAGCGACCTCCAGTGAGGATTCCCCCTCTGAGGAAAGGGATCTACTCCTTTGGCAGAACCTACACATGAAGAACTCTAGGCTGACACAGCTGAGCTGTTTGGTGCAGGGGAGGCTGCCAGGAAGGAATTCAGTATGGCATAAAAGACTTGTCCCCCACTGGAGGGCTTAAGGCAACAAGCTGTCCTTCAAGAGGCAGGAGATGCCATTGGCACCCACAAGGTGTACTGGGAAGACAACCTCTTGTATTCAGAACCAAGGAAAACCCAAGCCTGGTGCCACCAGGAGATTGGTAGTCCCTCTGCAATACAGAAAATGTTTGTTGACCCTTGCACATGACATTTCCCTGTCAGGTCACTGGGGGGGGGTAAAGTAAGACATAGGACAGACTTGTCCCTCACTTTCACTGGCCCCACGTTTCAGAAGACAAGGTAGAGTTTTGTTGCTCCTTTGTTACCTGTCAAGCCAGTGGCAAGACTGGTGCCACCCCAAAGGTCCCCTTCCACTTCCAGTGGTTGGGGTGGATAGTGTTGCCCCCTAGACCTACCCACAGCCTCTGGGAACAGATTTATTCTGGTGGTGGTGGACCATGCCACCAGGTACCGATAAGCTATTCCTCTAAGGACCACTACAGCTTCTGCAGTGGCAAAAACTCTCCTGGGAATTTTCTCAAGAGTGGGCTTTCCTAAAGAGGTGGTATCAAACGGAGTTACCAACTTCATGTCTGCATATCTCAAAGCCATGTGGAAGGAGTGGGGCGTCACTTATAAGTTCATCACCCCTTATCACCCCGAAACCAATGGTTTGGTAGAGAGATTTAACAAAACTCTCAAAGGCATGATCATGAGAAACTCAGGAGGCGGTGGTATGTCTTACTGCCATGCCTCCTTTTTGCCTACAGGGAGGTCCCTCAGTAGCGAGTGGGCTACAGCCCCTATGAACTTCTTTTTGGGCACCCTGTAAAGTGTGACCTCTTGCTCTTGTTAGGGAGAGCTGGGAGCAACCTCTCAAGACCCTTAAACAGGACATAGTGGACCTTTTACACCCCGACCCAACAGCTTCGCTCCGCTGACCTTGCCCTCACCACGTCCCACGCATCCACAGAACAACCGCCGGTGGCAGATTGTTCTCCCACCTCGCCACCAGGACGTGGATCACTCTTCCCATCCACCTGCGACAGACACAGGACCTACTTACCTTCAGGAGACACCTCAAGACTTGGCTGTTCGAGCAGTAGCAGACATGACCCCACCCTCAGAGCCTTGAGACCCTCACAGGTGAGTAGTGCGCTTTACAAATGCTCTGATTGATTGATGGATTGATTTACAGGAGCCAGGAGCTGCAGAATCATTGGCATGACCAGAAGGCTGTACTGACTGTTTACCAACCAGGGCAGAAGTTGTAGGTCTCTGAAGCCTGCGGCTCCCAGGACACCCCAGGACAAGTGGAGTGGCACCCACACAGTAGTGGAAAAGAGGGGTGAAGTAATCTACTTGTTAGACCTAGTCACTCGCAAAGCCCCCTCAGGGTGCTTCATGTGAACCGCCTGAAGCCCTAATATGACAGGGCTGATAAGACCCTGCTCATGGCCACTGAAGAGGGGCAGGAAGAGGAAAGTGACACTCTCCCTGACCTCCTCTCCAACACTGCAGCTGATGGCTCAGTTGATAGGGTTGGCCTTGCTCACTAAATCTGAGTCTCAGAGGGAAGACTGCAAGATCCTCCTGAGGCCGTTCTCAGAACTGTTCTTTCTAACACCTGGACAAACCACAATGTGTGAACACACCATTAATACAGGGGACAGTTTACCCATAAAAAGTAAAATCTATAGGCAACTTGACCATTAAGAGACCGCATCAAAGAAGAAGTGCAAAAGATGCTGGACCTTGGACTAATTGAGCCCTCAGACAGCCCTTGGACTAGTCCTGTGGTTCTGGTCCCAAAATCCCACAAAATGGTAAGAGAGAAGAGGCTTTGTGTTGACTATAGAGAGCTCAACATAGTCACAAAGACAGATGCTCATCCGATCCCTAGGGCAGATGAGCTAATAGATACTGTCATCTGCCAAGTATCTGAACACATTTGATTTAACTGCTGGCTATTGGTAGATTAAGCTATCAAATTATGCTAAACCCAGGACAGCATTTTCAGCCATTGGAGGGCACTATCACTTTACTGTGATGCCCTTTGGTCTAACAAATACACCTGTCACATTTCAGAGGCTGGTGAATACAGTCCCCCAAGAATTGGAATCCTATAGTGCAGCTTATCTAGATGATATAGCTATCTTTAGCTCCACCTGGGAGTATCACCTGTGGAATGTGTTCGAGGCTCAGGCCTCACTATCAAGGCCTCTAGGGCAGGGGAAGGTTGTATATCTGGGCCACCTGGTAGGTGGAGGCCAGATTCAACCACTTCGGAGAAGAGTCAAACCATTTTGGATTGGACTCCCCCTACGACTGGGCGGGGAGGGTGGCTTGTGTAGGAAACACAAAGTTTGGTATCAAACGTCTTAGCACAATAAACCCCCACTGATGACAGCGTAGGATTTATTAAAAAATGCACACAGAGGACATCTTAGAGATGCCCCCTGTTTTTACCCAATCCTCTAGTGCAGGACTGACTGGTCTGTGCCAGCCTGCCACTAGCAGACGAGTTTCTGACCCCCTGGGGTGAGGGCCTTTGTGCTCTCTGAGGCCAGAAACAAAGCCTGCTCTGGGTGGAGGTGCTTCACACCTCCCCCTGCAGGAACTGTAACACCTGGCGGTGAGCCTCAAAGGCTCAGGCCTCGTGTTACAGTGCCTCAGGGCACTCCAGCTAATGGAGATGCCCACCCCCAGACAAGCCCCCACTTTTTGGTGGCCAGTTCGACGGGAAACTTAAGAAAAACAAGGAGGAGTGACCACTTCAGCTGGGACCACCCCTAAGGTGTCCAGAGCTGAAGTGACCTGGCTCCCTGCAGAATCCCTCATCTTGGTTGGAGGACAGGAAGCAATAAGGATAGGAATGTGTGCCCCCTTCCCAAAGGGAGTGGACACAAGGAGGGTGTAGCCACAGTTGGGGACAGTAGCCATCGGGGGGGGTGGAGGGGAAGGGTTGTGTAAGAAAGTACCCTCTTTCTTGGCATGGCTGACCACATTTTTTACCTGTTGTCAGTGTTTTTGACTGTGTTCACTGGGGTCCTTCTAATGAGGACTTGAGTAATTATGTCTAGGAAGGCAAAACAAAGGATTTCCTTTGGGAGATTGGGGTAACAACATCTCCCTTTGGAAATGGGTGTTACATGGCTTGGGAGGGGTAGCCTCCCCAAGTCACTGGTATGCTTTGAAGGGCACATTTGGTGCCCTCCGTGCATAAACTAGGCTACACTAGTTAAGGGACCCCCAGTCCCTGCTCTGGTTCGAAACTGAACAATGGAAAGGGGAGTGACCACCCCCCTGTTCATCACCACCCCGGGTGGTGGCCAGAGCTCCTCCAGAGGGTCCCTTGATTCTACCATCTTGAAACCAAGGTGGGCAGAGGCCTCTCGGAGCATGGGAGTGGCCAGGTCAGGCAGGTGACGTCAGAGCCCCCTCTTAATAAGTGGTCACCTGGCCAGGTGACCAATCCCCTTTTCAGGGCTATTTAGGGTCTTCCTCTGGAGTTGGTCCTCAGATTTGGCTTACAAGACTCCTCTGCAACCTCTACGTCAACTTATGGCCACTGGAACTGCAACTGAACCCTCCAGGAACCGACAGTCTGCATCCACGACGAAGAGACTGCTTGCAACATTGTTTCCATGGCTCCTTCCAGCTTCTGCAACATTTCCCTGGCTGTGCATCCTCTGAGGGCGGCAAGTCTTCAGTTTGCACGAGAAGGAAGAAGGAATCTCTCTTGGAGTGGAGAAGTGAGTCCCCTGCATCCACAGGCACCAACAGCAACAACGACCGGTGGAGGTAAGCCTTTGCCTTCCCACGCAGGACAGTATACCAATGCACCATGTATCTTGCAGCTAGCAAGGCTTGTTGGCATCTCCTCTAAGGGATCTTCAGGCTCCGGGTAGCCCCAGCACTCTTGCCTAGGATGCACAGCCCCCTGCATGCTTTTCTAGTGGCGTGGGACCCTTCTCCAGTTGTGCTGTGTTGGCTCCTCTGTGACTCCTGGTTCCTCGTCCAGTGGGTCTTCTGTGGGGGCTGCCTTTTCTTCTGTGGACTCTGAGGGTTTCTCCCAAGTCTCCCTGTGTGGTTTGAGTCCTCCTGGACCTTGCTGGTCCCCAGCAGCTCCACTTTTGCTTCTCCGCGACTTCTGCCTTTGCCAAGGCTTGTAGGTAGCCTTTTCGCGCCACTGACCAACTGCAATCCTCCCTCCTGCGTGGGACGTTGACTGCATCCTCCAGAAACTCTTCTCCGGCTCCAGGACTGCATTGCTGATCGTCTTCATCCTACCATTGACCAACTCTTGCAACCACAGTCGGGTGGGTAGTGGCTCCTGCCACCACCGGACACTCCTGTGACTTCTAGACTTGGTCCCCTTCGTCCACAGGTCTTCCTCTTCAGGAATCCACTGCTGTTTTTCAACAGTCTTGTCTGGGTATTGCATTATCTTTTTTAAGTCCTTTTGGGTGGTTTGGGGAAAATCCATTAACTTACTCCTTTCTTCTTGGTCGCTGGGGGGCACTGTGGTATTTACCTTTGGGGTTTCCAGTTCCCCTCTACACATTCCACTTACCTAGGTAGGGGTCCTGCACGCGCATTACATTTTTTTAGTATATGGTTTGGGCTTCCCCTAGGGTCACTATTGATATTTGCACTGTTTTCTACTGCTTTTTATGCCTATTTCTGATTACTAGTGTGCATATTACTTGTATGTTACTTACCTGCTATTGTGGGGTTGCCGCCCTAGTACTTTTTTGGTAATTGTATCACTAAAATAAAGAACCTTTATTTTTGTAACACTGAGTGTTTTCTTTCATGTGTGTAAGTGCTGTGTGACTACAGTGGTATTGCATGAGCTTTGCTGAGCTCCCGAATAAGCCTTGGCTGCTCATCCACAGCTACCTCTAGAGAGCCTGGCTTCTAGACACTGCCTACACTACACTAATAGGGGAGACCTGGAATAAGGTGTAAGTACCTTAGGTACCCACCACACACTAGGCCAGCTTCCTACAGCAGCCCTGCCTTGTTCTGCGCTTGATAGGATACTGTGATGATATCACCTCACCTGTTCGCTCATAGCTAGAGGCGATGTGTAAACTAGCATATGAGCGAATCAAGCGCCTTCTTCATATCAATTGTTAATATTGCTGCACTGGCCCATTTATTAGGAGTCAACTCTATCATTCGGAATGGTTGTCAGATGTTCTGCAGCATACTGCATCCAGGTATGAAACCATTTTGGTCACTGTGTATTACTGTTGAAATGTACAGCTGCAGTCTGCAAGCTAATATTTTGCTTATTATTTAATCATCTCTCAGAATTGAGAGAGGACTTTCTACAGTTATCTCCTTCATGTCTTTCCCTGTTTTAGAAAGTGAAATTATTAGAACCTCAATCACTGTAGGGGATAACTTGGCTAAATTGAATGCCTTGTTGTATATTGCCGTCAACTTGGGTACCAGCTGATACGCAAATGTTGCATAAAATTCTAGAGAGCCATCAGTCTCCAGTACTTTTTCACAGGCTAGTGGTGACTTTCTGCCTTGCGGTGATTTGCTGCAGGGCAATCCTTTCCTGCCCTTTAAAACATGGGAGTGTGATGTCAGCCAGACACCCATAGATGTCCTCCTCACTGCTGTGCTCTTCAATGCCATATAGTCTTGTATATTACACATAGGATGCCCTATTGATTACCTCCTAGGAGTGATGTTCGGTCCTTCAGGTGTGTTCTTGATCCTAGTCACTTGGAGCCCTATCCTGTCAGTCTTAGCATTCCTAGATTTCCTGTGCCATTGCACTCTAGGTTTTTAATATCTGATAGAGATTTCTAGTTGCAGATTCCTTGCCTTAGAATTTCCCCTGGGCGTCAGATAGGATCCGGAGATTTTTCTTCAAGCAGTACCCTTGCACGCAATTAGGTGACGTTGGTCAGCTCCACGTCCGTCGTTGGCATCGTGGTCACCGTGATGACATCTCAGCATTACATAAGAGCCACCCCAGTGTGCTAATGTCAGTTCCTTTCTTTCTGTGCCCCACACAGATCCGGAGAAGAGCTATTCTAGTCATTTTTTGACTAACTTTCTTTGTTGTCTTTTTGACTACTTTGGTGCATTGAGGGACTTAAAACTGTGCGATGCCTGTCACCCCATGATGTCTGTGACGGGACCCTCACCTGGTATGTTTGTGGTGTCTGGAGTGTAACCACGACCCAAAGTCTAGCTGAGCACCAGGACATGAATGAGAAGACTTTGAGAGAGCTCTGCCTGAAGCTCATGGCTGTCTGGCGCTCGACTCCACTTTGTTCCTGGTCTTGCTTGAGAGGGAGGTCTCGAGACTGCTCTGCGGAGTCATCATCATTTCTCTTCGTCCCATTCAAAATCTTCGTGACATTCGGGTCACAAGAAAAAAGAAGTTGAAGAAAGCAAAACTTTTTTTGACATCACCCCGTTGCTTGGCTGATGCGACGCAGGAAGAGCATCAGCACTTGAGGCCTCAGTCAGCGGAGCCTACTTTTGGGTCCGCTCTGCGCCTCCCTGAGTTTTCGGTAGCCGGAGCCATCCTTGCCCGGCTAAAATAATTTTATGAGGCCATGCACCCCCTTGCAGTGCCTTTGGGGCCCTGAGGGTTTAGATGGGGACTCTTTGGGTTCCGCACCTGCGGCTCTGGCTTCAAAGGGCCCCTCCGGATCCATACCGATGCCAGTCATGCCAACACAGCCTTCCCCGGCATCAGGTAAGACATCGACACTCCTGATATCAGTTGGGCCCATAATCGACGTCAACCCAATCCTCATCCCCAACGACCCGCAGGGGCCCTACTCACCCCAGGTTAGATTCTGACCCATTTTATTATGGGAACGAATATAGAGAAGGATTGGAGGGGTCGCTGGACCCTTTGGAATACCAGCTCGACAACCCTGACATGGACTGGGCACAGGAACTGGGCAAGGTTAGTGGTCTGGATACTTCTCCCTGACACTGGCATGTTGTCTCCTACCGTGGCTGCAGAGGAGGAAGCGTCTTACTCCATGGTAGTCAGAAGGGCGGCTGAGGTCATTGGCCTCGAGCTTCCCTCTATAACAGACAGGACTAACCTCCTCACAGAGGTGCTTCAGCCTGAGGCTTCCACTTCGGGGCCCCTCTTTCGATTTTATGGAGCCCTCACTGATGTCCTTCTGGGTACTTGGTCCAGACCCAGCACAGGGGCTCCTGTGAATAGGACAATCACCCGCCACCATTGGCCCGCCCCGGATGAACCTTTTTTCCTGTCCCAACACCGCACACCTGAGAGCCTTGTCATCCAGGCTTCTCGTTTGGAGCATTCCCATCTGCTCCCCCGGATAGGGAACCATAGAGACTGGATCAAATTGGGAAGAAGATTTTTCCTTCCTTCAGTCTGGCATTGCGGTCCATGAACACTGCATGGCTCTTGGGTCGATACACCCATTCTTTGTGGCATACGGTCGTGCAAGTGTTGCTTCGGATTCCAGAGAAGGCCCGGGCCATCATCTCCCAAGCAGTTGCTAATGGGAGGGATGCTGCTAAGTTCACGATTCGTTGTGGGCTGGACACGATCTTCTCACCGGGTAGATCGGTTGGGTTGATGGTAGCTTTGAGGCGCCACGCCTGGTTGAGGATCTCTGTTTTTTTGGGGGACGTCCAACAGACTCTCATGTACATGCCCTTCAATGGCACATGTCTCTTTGGAGACAAAGCAAACTTGGTGCCTGAGAGGTTCAAGGAGTCCCGGGCTACAGCTCGCTCCCTTGGCCTTGCGACTGCCCCTTGCCCAACTCAGTCTGCTTTTCGCCCCTCTCGTGGTCATGGAAGGGGCTTCCTGCCGCGTCCTTTCCCTGCCAGCCACCAGGCCATGCATGCTTCTCAGCCACTGCACTGACGTGGAATCCCACGGGCTCGTGGGACTGGGAACCAGAGATCTCCCCAGTCCACCCCTGCCGCAGCCTCCAAACCCTCTGTTCCTCCATCTCCGACCAGTTGGGGGCAGGATCACCTGCCCCACTGGGAATCCATCATGACTGACTTAACTATTTACAAAACCCATCTAAGGGACTACTTCCTCCTGTTCGAGACTGCCCCTCTGGCCCTGCCTCCATCTTGCAGACGTTTATCGGAGGATCATCTGGCACTTGCCTGCGAGACAGTTGCAGCTCTCTTGGCCAAAGGAGCCCTAAAGAAGGGTCCCTGCATCAGAATAGGTTGTGATTGTTATTCCTGCTACTTTGTGGTGCTCAGAAAGGACAAGGGCCTACACCCTATCCTTGACCTTCGGGCCCCCAGTCACTTCCTCAGGGAGAAGTTAAAAATGCTCATGTCCTGTCTGCCTTGTACCCAGGAGACTGGATGGTATTGGTGGACTTGGAAGATGCTTACTTCCATATACCCATCTTGCCTGCCTACAGGCGCTATTTTTCGTAGGTCACAAGCACTTTAAATTTACCGTGCTCCCCTTCTGCCTTACCAGTGCCCCTCGGGTGTTCACGAAAATGATGGTGGTGGTCGCAGCTCATCTGTGCAGGTTTGGGGTTTCAGTCTTCCCCTACCTCGCTGACTGACTGTTAAAGGCGAGCATGTCCCAGAAAGTAGTCACCGACCTTCAGTCTACAGCGAACCTTCTGCACTCGCCGGGGTTCACTATAAATGTGCTGAAGTCACAACCGACTCCTTCTCAGACGCTCCCTTTTATCAGAGCTGTTTTAACAATGCAATTTAAGGCCTATTCTCCCGAAAAGCAAGTCCAGGATATTCTGGCTTATGATTCCGATGTTTCAGCCTCTTTCCTGGATTTCGGTGAATATGACTGAGGCTGCTGGGCCTCATGGCCTCCTGCATCCTGCTGGTGACTCATGCCAGATGTCATATGTGTACTCTGCAGTGGGACCTGAAGATCTGGTGGTCGCAGCATCAGGGGAATCTCTCTGACATGGTCCAAATCTCGGAAGGAACTATGAAAGACCTGCATGGTGGCTTTTGAATCGCAATTGGGTCAACGACAGATCTCTCTCCCTTCCCTAACCAGATCTTACAGTAGTGACAGATGCGTCATTCCTGAGATGGGGTGGCCACATGGGAGAGGTGGAGAGCAGAGGTCTCCGGCAGAGTCTGGACTCCACATAAATCTTTTTAACTTTTTAAGCTCTGAGCGATCAGACTTGCATTGAAAGCATTCATTCCCTCTCTAAAAGGGAAAATGGTGCAGGTGTTCACGGACAACACAACCGCCATGAGATACTACAACAAGCAGGGTGGAGAAAGTTTGCAGACGCTTTGTCAAGAGGCTCTGCGCCTCTGGACGTGGCTGGAACATCAGGGCATAATCCTGGTGGTTCAACATCTGGCGGGCTCTCTGAACGCCAGACCAGACAAACTCAGCTGTCAATGCATAGTCGATCACGGATGGCGTCTCCATCTGGAGGTCGCGCAAGGCCTCTTTCAGCAGTGGGTAGAGCCTTGGTTAGATCTGTTCGCCTCAGCAGAGAACGTGCAATGTCGTCTGTTTTGCACGTTGGGAGTTTCCAAGGCAGCACTCACTCTGCGACGCTTTCCATCACAAGTGGAAATCCGGCTTCCTTTACGTCTTCCTGCCAGTACTACTTCTGTCAAGAGTTCTGAAGGAGATCAAGAACGACTCAGCCCAAGTAATCCTTGAGGCTCCGGACTGGGCATGAAGAGTGTAGTATCTAGAGCTACTGAGCATGGCTACAGATCCTCCGGTCAGACTACCAATTGGGGGGATCTTCTGTCCCAGCAACAGGGGACGGTTGTCCACCCGAACTTGTCCAATCTTCGCCCACATGTGTGGAGATTAAGCGGCAGCTTTTGACAGCTTTCAACCTTCCGCCCAAAGCCTGTGATGTTATCTTGGCAGCCAAGTGCCCCTCCAACAAAACAGTATATGCCTGTCATTAACATGACTTTTTTGCATGGTATACCAACAAGTCTCTTGATCCACTTTCTGCACCTCTCTCTGAGGTTCTATTGATCATCCTTTGTTTGGCCCAACAGGGCTCTGCCTTGGGCACTCTTAAAGGTTACTCATCGGCCATCTCCGCCTTTCTTAAATTGCCAGACCAACCTTCCTTATTCAAATCGCCAATTGTTGCAAGGTTCGTTAAGAAACTCACCCATTTGTTTCCTCCGACTCCATTTATTATGCACCAGTGGGACTTCAAACTGGTCCTAACTTACCTTATGTGTGTGTCCCTTTTGACCAGATGCACAATTGTCCCTTGCGGCTTCTAACAATCAAGACTGAATTTCTTGTTGCCAGCACCTCTGCCCACAGAGGGAGTGAGCTTTAAGCTCTTTCTTCCAAGCCACCATTTTTGTCTGTCCACCCTGACAGAGGTGCTTTGTACAAGGGCCTCCTTCCTGTCTAAGGTTGTTATGCCTTTTCACGTAGTCCATTCCATCTCTTTGCCTACTTTTTACGCACCCCCACATCTCTCTCATGCGGAGGAGAAACTCCATCGTCTGGATCCACTGGATTGATGTTCTACCTCAATCATACTAAAGATTTCCCAGTGGACGATCAACTCTTTGAAT
The DNA here is from genome assembly GCF_031143425.1 of Pleurodeles waltl. Classification (NCBI taxonomy): domain Eukaryota; kingdom Metazoa; phylum Chordata; class Amphibia; order Caudata; family Salamandridae; genus Pleurodeles; species Pleurodeles waltl. Next base: position 189,871,231 of record NC_090442.1, read on the forward strand.
ATGTGGGTGTGAAGATAGGGAAGGCGGTGCAGAAGCATACCATTTCACGATGGGTATTGTTCTGCATCAAAATGTGCTACGCTTTGGCAAAAAAAGCAACCCCCTGTGGGCTTGCGTCCTCAGTCCACCAGAGCAACTGCTTCTACCACAGCGTTAGCACACGAGGTTCCTGTCCTGGAAATCTGCCTGGCAGCAGCGTGGGCATCCCTGCACACGTTCAGATGACACTACTGCCTGGACAGTCAGGTCCGCAGAGAGGGCTACTTTGGTCGTTCGGTCCTGCAGGACTTTTTTAGTATGATCTTGATTCGCAGCCCACCACCGAGGATGGTATTGCTTGGGTATCTATTCTAAGGTAATCTGCAACTAGAAGTCTCCATCAGATAAACAAGTTAATTACCTTTGGTAACAATTTATCTGGTAGAGTCGGTTTCTAGTTGCAGATTCCTTACTGACCTACCCATCCTCCCCTTTTACAAACTAATTTTTAAGGACAGGAATTCACATTTCAGGGCCCTATCTCTGGTGCACCAATTTCAGTCTTCTTCATTGCTCCGTGCTACTGGCCTAGAAAGTTGTAGATAGAAACAGACATCAGCATGCAGAGGTGGCGCTTATGTACGAATTCAGTGTCATCACGGTGATCACAACGCAAACGATAGACGCGGAGTCGACCGACCCCACCTGATGGCTCGCAAGGGTACTGATCGAATTTTTTTTTCCGGATTCAGTCTGACACCTCAGGGGAAACAGTAAGGAATCTGAAACTAGAATATGTCTCTACAAGATAAATTGTTACAGACAGTAAGTAACTTGTTCTTCAGCCATCTGTTTGGCATCTTTAGAGCTCACCTCTACAGCCATGCAAAATAAAATGGTCCTTTAGCATTACCTTGTAAGCTTCCCACTCAGCAGTGATGTGGTCATTCTCTTTGTCATCATAGTAGTGCTCAATTAGCTTGCCTAGTGAGGTACGAATACAGAGTGCTCCAGCATAATACTCTGAAGTTGCCACATCACTATTGATGCTATTCAACTTCCCCAATAGTTGGTCATGACTAGTGGTTAGTAGTTAGAGCCTGTCCTAAATATTCTAGTGTGCCTAGTGCCGACACTAACCCCATTGAGTCTACTATTTAATTGAATCTGATGTGGACTTAGTATACTCTGGAATATAAGCTATACTCCCTTACCAAGGTTTATCTGCCATCTCCTTGGGCCTCGCAGGGCCACTCATCTATCCTGCCTCTGATGGCTCTGAATATTGCATGTGCTGGCGTGTGAGGGAAGGTAGGTGTGTATCAAGAACCTTGTTAAAGTCCCAACCTCCGCCAATAACATGGGGAGATGAGGCAGTTTTCTAAAATGGGTGAGAGGAATGAGAAAGACTGGTTGCTGAACATTTGGAGTGTACATGATTCTCAGCACTATTGTCTTCCATCTTGCTTTCTCTTCCGTGTAGCATCTGCTATTTGCTGTAGATGATTTACTGATATCAAAAGGGACCACCAAATTAGAGAAACCTGTGGCCAATACCTGCCCCCGCACTTGGCTTTTAAAAAAAAACAAAAAACCTGTGGGGTTCTAAATGTCAACATTTATGACATGTAAATTGGGATTCATTCTTATTTCCCCAAACTGTGCTTTAACTATGAGCTAAAACTGGACATTTTGTGAGTGAGTCTACAGTGCTCTTTATTTTGAACCTCTTCAAGAATCATATTCAATGCACAATTTATTCACGTACGATGGCATGTGTAGTTGCAGATACACATGCTGTGCATATGTTGCCATCTAGTGTTGGGCTCGGAGTGTTACAAGTTGTTTTTCTTCGAAGAAGCTTTTTTCGAGTCACGAGATTGAGTGACTCCTCTGAGTGACGTGTTTCCTCTCAATCCGGTGAATCTCGATTCGGTAATTCAAAACGTATTCTACTCTTTCTATAATATAGTCAGTATTGTTTTCGATCGTGTTTCTATCTATACTTGATCCGATTTAGACCATCTGGGTCGAATTTCTCACCCTTACATGGTCAACCCCCTTTAAGGGCCTACTTCAGTGTGAGTCTGATGGAATGAACTCCATTTCGGTTCTGTCCTCTGTATCACGCTAAATTCCTGTACACCGATCAAGATTCTGTGTGCAATCTTTGTGTATCTCCAGACCATCAAGAGGACAATTGCTATGCCTGTAGATTTTTTTGATCTAAAAACAGAGATGGCGTCAAAATCAACAGAAGACATACTGGACATCTTCGGTGAAGAACATGCCCAAGAAGAAGTTTGGTGAGGGCCAGTCTTTTTTTTTTCCATCCAAGACGCCGACTCCGAAGACTATTCAGATGACGACAGCCACTATGTGCCTGCAGTGCAGTACAGGAGTACAACTTCCCCATCATACCACACAAAATTGGATAAAAAGACTCCAGCACCAGTCGATCTTCCACTGCCTTCGGGCCATAGTCGGATTTGAAAAGAAAGTCCGGATGACCAACCTTCGGGTTCGGCACCAAGATTTAAGACTAAGGTGCACTCTGCTTCGACCAAACAGACTCTGACACCAGTCACGGAGTTGGGCTGAAAATCGGAAAGCACATCTAAGCCGAGAAAATCTACAGTATCCTCGGAGCCGAAAAGGATTATATCATCTTCGGAGCCAACAATTTCAGTTCTACCAAAACACAAACTTTCGGAGTTGAAAGTCATGGGTAGTAAAGAAACTGCTTCTACCCAGGAATCCATAGACATTTAACCCATCTTAGAGGTGATGGATGCCAAACAAAGAAAGATACTTATTCAGAAGAACACAGGAATAATAATTGCCTCCCCTCCAATGTCCTTTAATAGGAAACTAACTTTTAAAGACACTTCAAAAGATGTACCTCCATCAAAGAAGGTCTTCAAGGAAAAACAACAGGAGGAGGCTTCAAAGCAGAAACAGATCTCACCACCACATTCTCCTGTTCTTCTTTTCACATCACCTCCACCACCATCACCCACATGAGGAACAATTATCACCACATACATCCTCAGTCTCACCACATAGGGATGATCTTAGTGATGACCAACAGGACACAGACCCATGGGATACATATGACTCAGATCCCATTTTACCAAATGACCCTCACTTATATCCTGCCAGACCCTCACCACCTGAGGACACTACAGCATATAATCAAGTAGTGGCTAGAGCTGCAGCCTACCATAATGTGCAAATGCATACTGATAATATAGAGCAGGATTTTCTTTTTGACACATTACCATCAACACATAGGCAATATGAATGTCTCCCCAGGCTACCAGGCATGCTCAGACATGCGTCTGATATTTTTCAAGAGCCTGTTAAAGCTAAGATTATTATTACTGTAGTGGACGAGACATATAAACCCTCACCCTCATCAGACCCTGTGTTTATAGGAGCTCAACTGCTCCCGATTCCATTGTAGTTGGTGCAGCTAGAAAAGGGACTGTCAGTCAGTCCACCGGAGATGTCCCTCCTCTGGATAAAGAAAGCAGTAAAATAGATGCAGTTGGGAAAAGCGTGGCCTCACAAGATGCAAATCACTGGAGGATATCCAATTCACAAGCTCTTTTGGCTAGATATGACAGAGCACACTGGGACGAAATGGAGGAGCTGTTAAAATATCTCCCCCCAGAACACAAAAAGGGGACAGCAGATAGTTAATGAAGGGAAAGCAGTATCCAACAATGCTATTATATCTGTTATGGATGTGTCTGATACAGCAGCCGGATCAGTTAACACCAGTGTGCTTAACAGGAGACATGCTTGGTGAAGATGTTCAGGTTTCAAACCTGAGATACAACAGGCAGTTCTAAATATGCCTTTTGATAAACAGCATTTATTTGGCCCTGAGGTAGATACAGTAATAGACAAACTTAAAAAAACTCAGAAACAGCCAAGGCAATGGGAGTTTTGTATACCACACTCACCAGGGGTAATTTTTGTAGACCACAATTTAGAGGGGGTTTCAAACCATCGGCTACAGAAACAACCACCACCCATCAAATACAATCCTCACAATTCTACAGTAGAGGTTCCTGTAGAGGATCCAACAGTAGAGTAAGAGATAAACCCTCCACTTCTAGAGGTTCCTCACAATCGAGCAAACAGTGACTTTCTCACCATCCCCACACAGCACACATCTTCTGTTGGGGGGAAGACTGGTAAATTTCTATCCACAATGGCAAAGCATCACAACAGTGGGCTTTGTCAATTATCCAACATGGTTATTGTCTAGAACTCACTTCCAATCTACCAAACATTCCACCTCGTTCACACAAACTAATTCAGGAGTAACTGTTATTAAAACAAGAAGTACAATCACTTCTACTCAAAGGGGCAATAGAAGTGGTACCTACGGTTCAACAGGGAAAACAAGTATATTCTCCATACTTGCTTTTACCAAAAAAGGATGGTAGGCTCAGACCAATTCTAGAATTCAGACCTCTCAATCAGTACATCCTCTTAGGGCACTACCACATGGTCACTCTTCAGGATGTCATTCCCCTACTACAAAAACAGGACTACAGGACAGCCTTAGATCTAAAAGATGCTTACTTCCACATCCCCATACATCCAGCACATCGGAAATATCTAAGATTTGTGTTAGCAGGCAAGCATTACCAGTTCAAAGTCCTACCCTTTGGAGTAAGAAGGACACCAAGGGTATTCACCAAAACCCTCGCAGTGGTTGCAGCATACCTCTGAAGACAACATATACAAGTCTTCCCCTATCTGGACGACTGGCTCATAAAAGCCATCACCATTCAAACCTGTCAACAGCACACACAATACACAATCAACACCCTATACAGTCTAGGGTTTGTGATCAATTAGCAAAAATCTCATCTCCAACCAGCGCAAATACAACCCTATCTGGGAGCAATTTTGAACACTCAGGCCCTTGTTGTGAACATGGCGGTCTGGGCCACCATGCCGGCGGTGGCGATAATTACTGCCACCGGCATTGCGGTCCAGACCGCCATGCCGGCGGTGGCGATAATTACTGCCACCGGCATTGCGGTCCAGACCGCCATATAATATACATGGCAGAACTGCGACTTTTGTAACTTAGCCACTACCATGGTTCTGCCACCAGGCAGCCTGGCAGTGGCGGATTTACATAACTGACAGGGCAGCGCTGCAAGCAGCGTTGCCCGCTGGATAATATGGCAGGTGTTCCACCAGCCTTTCCCTGGTGGTTCACCCTGCCAGGGAAAACGTGGCAGAATGGGTGTCTCAGGGCCCCTGCACTGCCCATGAAATTGGCATGGGCAGTGCAGGGGCCCCCATTTCACTGACCGATTTATGGGCAGTGCAATGCGCGATGGGTTCTGCTGCACCTGCCGCACTGCTACATTGCAGCTGGCTCCAATGTTCAGGTCGTGCATTTAACTGGGCCAGGTGGCGGAAACACTGTTTCCGCCCGCCGGCCCAGCTCAATGTTCTTTATGTGGCCGGTGGGGGGTTCTGCGAGCCGGCGGTCTTTCGTTGACCGCCAGCGCCAAACTCAGCGGGTTTTCCTGCCGAGTTCATAATGAGGGCCTTAGTCAGCATTAGTATACCCAAACCCACAGAGAATTCAAGCTTTCCTCAATCTCATATCACAACTACAATACAATCAAATTTACACAGTAAAGTTTATTATGCAACTGTTAGGAATGATGGCATCCTGCATAGCAATAGTACCCAATGCACGTCTAAACATGAGACCCCTACAACTGTGTCTCTCACAACAATGGCCTCGGGCACAGGGTCAACTTCACTATCTAGTGTTGTTGGACCGCCAGACTTAAAACTCTCTGCAATGGTGGAATCACACCAACTTATCAAAAAGGTGGCCATTTCAGACCCTTGTGCCACAGACCATAATCACCACAGATGCATCAATGATGAGTTGGGGAGCCCATCTCATAAGTCTTACCATACAGGACAGACCAAATGACAACAATGTATTATCTGCAGAAACAGGGGGGACACACTCATACCAATTGTCCCTTCTAGCACAGACAATTTGGAAATGGGCATTTCACAATCGCAACTATTGGCAGAGTATATCCCAGGAATACACAACCAACTAGCGCACCTCTTAGGCAGCACGCAGCAACAAATACACGAATGAGAGATTCACCCACAGGTGATTCATCAGTACTTTCACATGTGGTGAACACCAGACCATAGACCTTTTCGCAACAAGCGAAAGTGCGAAATGCCCAAACTTTGTGTCCGGGTACCCACACCCTTGATCCAAGGACAATGCTCTATGGATCAATTAGTCAGGGATATTTGCTTACGCTTTTCCCCCTCTCCCACTACTTTCATTTCTAGTCAACAAGATATGTCACATCTCCCTCAGTATGATACTCATAGCTTCCACGTGGGCACATCAACATTGGTACACAACACTGTTGGATCTATCTGTAGTACCACATCACAAGCTTCCAAACAGACAGACCTGTTGACTCAAAACAAAGATCAAATCAGTCATCCCAATCCGGGTATGCTCAACCTGGCGATTTGGCTCCTGAATTCATAGAATTTGGATATTTACAGCTTCTATCAGAATGTATGGACATTCTAAAAGAAGCACATAAACCTACAACTAAACAGTGCTATGCAGCTAAATAGAAACGTTTTGTATATTACTGTCAACCCAAAAACATTGATCCACTTAAAGCAGCAGTATAGGATATTGTCTGTTATTTGCTTGACTTACAAAAAGCAAATCTTTGATATTCATTGATTAAAATTCATTTAACAGCAATATCAGCTTACCTCTAAAACAGACAACCTACCTCTCTGTTTAGAATTCCTGTCATTAAAGCTTTTATGGAAGGTCTTAAGAGTTATTCCACCTAGGGCTCCACCAGCTTATGGGTCTACCATTTGAACCCATGCATTCTTACTCTCTTCAATTTCTCTCATGGAAAATTGCTTTCCTAATAGCAATTACTTCCTTAAGGAGAGTAAATTAAATTCAAGCATTCACTTTAAAAGAACCATTATTCTAAATTCACAAACACAAAATAGTACTTAGGACAAATCCAAAATTTCTACCCAAAGTGGTTTCACATTTTCACATCAATCAGTCAGTGGAACTGATTGCTGAAACAGCTCTCCACACTCTTGATCTCAAATAGCTCTCAAGTATTATGTAGACAGAATAAAAGACTTTAGAAATTCTAAACAACTTTTTGTAGCTGTTCAACAGCCTCATAAAGGAATCCTATTTCAAAACAAGGATTAGCAAGATGGATTGTAAAGTGTATTCAAACTTTTTATATTAAAGCTAAAAGGCAACTATTAGTAACTCCTAAAGCCCTTTCTACTAGAAAGAAAGGAGCTTCAATGGCATTTTTAGGGAATATACCAATGGCAGACATATGCAAAGCAGCCACATGGTCCACACCACACACATTTACTAAATACTATTTTGTGGATGTACTATCTCAAAAAACAAGCAAATGTTGGTCAAGCAGTGCTTAAAACACTATTTAAACTACTCCAACTCCTACAGGCTAGCCACCGCTTATTTAGTACAGGACTGCTTTTCAGTCTTATGCACAGCATGTATATCTGCAGCTACACATGCCATTGAATGGAAAATGTCACTTACCCAGTGTACATCTGTTCGTGGCATGTAGTGCTGCAGATTCACATGCGCCTTCCCTCCTCCCCAGAAGCCTGTAGCTGTTGTATTTTTTCTTATGTAAATTTGTATATACATTGCATGGACATCTTCTTTACTTATTATATATATATTTATCCATAAACAATTCGTCACTCCTTATTTCACCCTCCTACGGGAAAACAATCTAACAAAGGACTCCATGTCCATGCGCACTGTCACTCAATCTCATGACTCTAAAAAAGCTTCTTCGAAGAAAAACGACTTGTAACACTCCGAGCCCAACACCAGATGGCGATATATGGACAGTGTAGTAAGTTGGCTCTGTATATAATATTTCAAAGTAAGAAATAGTGTGCACAGAGTCCAAGGGTTCCCCTTAGAGGTAAGATAGTGGCAAAAAGAGATAATTCTAATGCTCTATTTTGTGGTAGTGTGGTCGAGCAGTAGGCTTATCAGACTGTAGTGTTAAGCATTTGTTGTACACACACAGGCAATAAATGAGGAACACACACTCAGACAATTCCAGGCAATAGGTTTTTATATAGAAAAATATATTTTCTTAGTTTATTTTAAGAACCACAGGTTCAAGATTTACAAACAATACTTTAAATGAAAGGTATTTCACTTAGGTACTTTAGGAACTTTGAATTATCACAATAGCATGCACAGTTTTGCCAAAAATGGCAATAAGTGGACACTGCAAAAATTAACAGTTCCTGGGGGAGGTAAGTAAATGTTAAGTTCACAGGTAAGTAAAACACTTACAGGGTTCAAAGTTGGGTCCAAGGTAGCCCTCCGTTGGGGGTTCAAGGCAACCCCAGTTACCACACCAGCAGCTCAGGGCCGGTCAGGTGCAGAGGTCAAAGTGGTGCCCAAAACACATAGGCTTCAATGGAAATAGGGGTTTCCCGGTTCCAGTCTACCAGCAGGTAAGTACCCGCGTCTTCGGAGGCAGACCGGGGGGGGTTTGTAGGGCACCGGGGGGACACAAGCAGGCACAGAAAGTACACCCTCAGCGGCACAGAGGCGGCCAGGTGTAGTGTGCAAACAGGCATCGGGGTTTTCAATAGGAATCAATGGGGAGACCCGGGGGTCTCTTCAACGATGCAGGCAGGCACAGGGGGTGCTCCTCGGGGTAACCACCACCTGTGCTAGGCAGACGGTCGCCTGGGGGTCGGTCCTGCACTGGAGTTCGGTTCCTTCAGGTCCTGGGGGCTGCGGGTGCAGTGTGGTTTCCAGGCGTCGGGTTCCTTGAAGCAGTCAGGGGGAGCCTCTGGATTTCCTCTGCAGGGGTCGCTGTGGGGGCTCAGGGGGGTCAACTCTGGCTACTCGCAGGCTCGCAGTCGCCGGGGAGTCCTCCCTGTAGAGTTCGTTTTCCGCAGGTCGGACCAGGGGCGTCAGGTGCAGAATGAAAAGTCTCACGCCTCCGGTGGGAAACGTGTGGTCTTTAAAAGTTGCTTCTTTGTTGCAAAGAGTTGCAGTTTCTTGAACAGGGCCGCTGTTCTCGGGAGCTTCTTGGTCCTTTAGGTGCAGGGTTGTCGCTGGACTCTGTTGGATGCGTCGCTGTTGCAGTTTTCTTTGAAGTAGGGAGACAGGCCGATCGGGCTGGGGCCAAATCAGTTGTCATCTTCGTCTTCACTGTAGGGCTTCAGGTCATCAGTCCTTCTTCTTCTTCAGGTTGCAGGAATCTCTTCCTCTGTTCTGGGAGCCCCTAAATACTCAATTTAGGGGTGTGTTTAGGTCTGGGAGGGCAGTAGCCAATGGCTCCCCTGTGGGGAGGGAGGGGGCACATCCCTAATCCTATTGGGGTAATCCTCCATCTGCAAGATGGAGGATTTCTAAAAGTAAGAGTCACCTCAGCTCAGGACACCTTAGGGGCTGTCCTGACTGGGGAGTGACTCCTCCTTGTTTTTCTCATTATCTCCTCCAGCCTTGCCGCCAAAAGTGGGGGCAGTCGCCGGAGGGGCGGGCATCTCCACTAGCTGGGATGCCCTGTGGTGCTGTAACAAAGGGCTCACCGCCAGGTGTTAGTTCCTGCAGGGGGAGATGAGAAGCACCTCTACCCAGTACAGGCTTTGTTCCTGGCCACAGAGTGACAAAGGCACTCTCCCCATGTGGCCAGCAACATGTCTGGTGTGTCGCAGGCTGGCAAAAACTAGTCAGCCCACACTGGAGTCGGGTATGTTTTCAGGGGGCATCTCTAAGATGCCCTCTGGGTGTATTTTTACAATAAAGTGCACACTGGCATCAGTGTGCATTTATTGTGCTGAGAAGTTTGATAACAAACTTCACAGTTTTCAGTGTAGCCATTATGGTGCTGTGGAGTTAATGTATGACAGACTCCCAGACCATATACTCTTATGGCTACCCTGCACTTAGAATTTCTAAGGTTTTGCTTAGACACTGTAGGGGCATAGTGCTCATGCACCTATGCCCTCACCTGTGGTATAGTGCACCCTGCCTTAGGGCTGTAAGGCCTGCTAGAGGGGTGACTTATCTATGCCATGGGCAGTGTGAGGTTGGCTTGGCACTCTGAGGGGAGTGCCATGTCGACTTAGTCATTTTTTCCCCACCAGCACACACAAGCTGGCAAGCAGTGTGCATGTGCTGAATGAGGGGTACCCAGGGTGGCATAAGACATGCTGCAGCCCTTAGAGACCTTCCTGGCATCAGGGCCCTTGGTACCAGGGGTACCAGTTACAAAGGACTTACCTGGGTGCCAGGGTTGTGCCAGTTGTGGAGACAAAGGTACAGTTTAGGGAAAGAACACTGGTGCTGGGGCCTGGTTAGAAGGTCCCAGCACACTTTCAAATCATAACTTGGCATCAGCAAAGGCAAAAAGTCAGGGGGTAACCATACCAAGGAGGCATTTCCTTACACAACCCCCCACCCAAACGAAAGAGGATGAGACTAACCTTTCCGAAGAGAGTCTTCATTTTCTAAGTGGAAGAACCTGGAAAGGCCATCAGCATTGGCATGTGCAGTCCCAGGTCTGTGTTCCACTATAAAGTCCATTCCCTGTAGGGAGATGGACCACCTCAACAGTTTTGGATTTTCACCTTTCATTTGCATAAGCCATCTGAGAGGTCTGTGGTCAGTTTGAACTACAAAGTGAGTACCAAAGAGGTATGGTCTTCAGGGACCAAACCACAGCAAAGGCCTCCCTCTCAATGGCACTCCAACGCTGCTCCCTGGGGAGTAACCTCCTACTAATGAAAGCAACAGGCTGGTCAAGGCCATCATCATTTATTTGGGACAGAACTGCCCCTATCCCATGTTCAGAGGCATCAGTCTGCACAATGAACTGCTTGGAGTAATCTGGAGCTTTGAGAACTGGTGCTGTGCACATAGCTTGTTTCAGGGTGTCAAAGGCCTGTTGGCATTCTATAGTCCAGTTTACCTTCTTGGGCATTTTCTTAGAGGTAAGTTCTGTGAGGGGTGTCACTATGGATCCATATCCCTTCACAAACCTCCTATAGTAACCAGTCAAGCCAAGGAATGCCCTGATTTGAGTCTGGGTTTTTGGAGCTACTCAGTCCGGAATAGTCTGGATCTTGGGTTGGAGTGGCTGAACTTGGCTTCCACCTACAAGTTGTCCCAAGTAAACCACAGTTCCCTGCCCTATCTGACATTTGGATGCCTTCATAGAGAGGCCTGCTGCTTGCAGGGCCTGTAAAACCTTCTTCAGGTGGACCAGGTGATCATGTCAGCTGGAGCTAAAGACAGCAATATCATCAAGATAAGCTGCACTAAAGGACTCCAAGCCAGCAGGGACTTGATTTACCAACCTTTGGAAGGTGGCAGGGGCATTCTTTAAGCCAAAGGGCATCACAGTAAAGTGATAGTGCCCATCAGGTGTAGAGAATGCTGTCTTTTCTATGGCTCCTGGTGCCATTTTTATTTGCCAGTACCCTACTGTCAAGTCAAAGGTACTCAAGTATTTGGCAGCACCCAATTTATCAATTAACTCATCTGCCCTTGGAATGGGATGGGCATCTGTCTTGGTGACAGAATTAAGTCCTCTGTAGTCCACACAAAACCTCATCTCTCTCTTGCCATCTTTGGTGTGAGGTTTGGGGACTAAGACCACTGGGCTAGCCCAGGGGCTGTCAGAGTGCTCAATGACTCCAAATTCCAGCATCTTGTGGACTTCCACTTTGATGCTTTCCTTAACTTGGTCAGACTGTCTAAAAAGTTTGTTTTTGACAGGCATGCTGTCTCCTGTGTCCACATCATGGGTACACAGGTGTGTCTGACCAGGGGTTAGGGAAAAGGGCTCAGCAAACTGTTGTAAGACTTTCCTACAGTCAGCTTACTGTTGGCCAGAGAGGGTGTCTAAATAGATCACTCCATCTTCTGAGCCATCTTTAGGGTCAGTGGAGAGGAGATCAGGGAGAGTTTCACTCTCAGCTTCCTGGTCCTCATCTGTAACCATTAACATGTTTACATCTGCCCTGTCATGAAAGAGTTTGAGGAGGTTCACACGGATCACCCTTTTGGGGGTCCTGCTAGTGCCTAGGTCTACCAGGTAGACGACCTGACTCTTTCTCTCTAGCACTGGGTAAGGGCCACTCCATCTGTCCTGGAGTGCCCTGGGTGCCACAGGCTCCAGAACCCACACTTTCTGCCCTGGCTGAAACTCAACCATAGCAGCCTTTTGGTCATACCACATCTTCTGGAGTTGTTGGCTGGCCTCAAGGTTTTTACTTGCCTTTTCCATGTACTCTGCCATCCTGGAACGTAGGCCTAGTACATAGTCCACTATATCTTGCTTAGGCTCATGAAGAGGTCTCTCCCAGCCTTCTTTCACAAGAGCTAGTGGTCCCCTTACAGGATGGCCAAACAGAAGTTCAAAGGGGGAAAACCCTACTCCCTTCTGAGGCACCTATCTGTAGGCGAAAAGCAGACATGGCAAGAGGACATCCCATCTCCTTTTGAGCTTTTCAGGGAGCCCCATGATCATGCCCTTCAATGTCTTGTTAAACCTTTCCACAAGACCATTGGTTTGTGGATGGTATGGTGAATTTGTAAGTCACCCCACACTCATTCCACATGTGTTTATGTATGCTGACATGAAGTTGGTACCTCTGTCAGAAACCACCTCCTTAGGAAATCCCACTCTGGTAAAGATACCAATGAGTGCTTTGGCTGCTGCAGGGGCAGTAGTGGACCTAAGGGGAATTGCTTCAGGGTACCTAGTAGCATGATCCACTACCTCTAGGATATACTGATTCCCTGAGGCTGTGGGAGGTTCAAGTGGACCAACTATGTCTATTCCCACTCATTCAAAGGGGACCCTCACCACTGGAAGTGGAATGAGGGGGGCCTGTGGATGGCCACCTGTCTTACCGCTGGCTTGACAGGTGGCACAGGAGGCACAAAACTCCTTTACTTTCTGGGACATGTTGGGCCAATAGAAATTTGTTGACTAACCTCTCCCAAGTCTTGGTTTGTCCCAAATGCCCAGCAAGTGGAATGTCATGGTCCAAGGTCAGAATAAACTCCCTAAACTCCTGAGGCACTACCACTCTCCTAGTGGCACCAGGTTTGGGATCTCTTGCCTCAGTGTAAAGAAGTCCATCTTCCCAATAGACCCTATGTGTTCCACTGATTTTTCCTTTGGTCTCTTTAGCAGCTTGCTGCCTAAGGCCTTCAAGAGAGGGACAGGGTTCTTGCCCCTTACACAGCTGCTCCCTTGTGGGTCCCCCTGGGCCTAAGGGTTCAACCTGATAAGGTTCCAACTCCATGGGCTCAGTTCCCTCAGAGGGCAGAACTTCTTCCTGGGAAGAGAGGTTCTTTTTCTTTTGCTGTGTTGAAGCTGGTTCCCCAGTCTTCTTTCCTTTTCTCTTGGAGGGTTGGGCCATTATTCCAACACCTCTTTTTCACCCTGAGCCTTGCACTGTGCCCTTGTCTTTACACACACCAGTTCAGGGATACCCAGCATGGCTGCATGGGTTTTGAGTTCTACCTCAGCCCATGCTAAGGACTCCAGGTCGTTTCCAAGCAAACAGTCTGCTAGGATAGCAGAGGAGACTACCACCTGTTTCAGGCCAGTGACCTCTCCCCATTCTAAAGTTACCATAGCCATGGGATGTACTTTAGTCTGATTGTCAGCGTCGGTGACTGGATAAGTTTGTCCAGTCAGGTATTGTCCTGGGGAAACCAGTTTGTCACCATTGTGACACTGGCACCTGTATCCCTCAGGGCTTCTACACTAGTCCCATTAATTAAGAGTTGCTGCCTGTATTTTTGCTTATTAGGGGGCCAGGCAGCCAGTGTGGATAAGTCCACCCCACCATCAGAAACTAATGTGGCTTCAGTGTGAACCCTGATTTGCTCTGGGAACACTGTTGATCCCACCTGGAGACTGGCTATTCCAGTGCTAACTGGAGTAGTAGTAGAAGTGGAACCTTTCTTGGGACAGGCCTTGTCTCCAGTTTGGTGTCCCTGCTGATTACAGCTACGACACCAGGCCTTTTTGGGATCAAAGGTTTTTACCCTTATACCCAAAATTGGATTGTGAAGAGGCTTTGGACCCTCCCGAGCAGGTTTTTTGGGGCCCTGTAAAAGACTCTTTACTTTTACTCTTGGATCCCTCAACACTCTTCCCCTGGGGAGTCTTTGTGACCCTTTTCTTTTGGTCAACCCCTGGGAAAGTCTTGGTCACCCTAGTCTTGACCCAATGGTCTACCTTCTTTCCCAATTCTTGGGGAGAAACAATTACTTTAAAGGTGTTCTTTCATAAACATTGTACAGCCCATCATAATCATTTACCCCACTGCCATTAATCCAACCATCCAGTGTTTTGACTGAGACGTCAACAAAATCAACCCAGGTCTGGCTCGAGGATTTTTGAGCCCCCCTGAACCTAATCCTGTACTCCTCAGTTGAGAATCCAAAGTCCTCAGTCAGGGTAGCCTCCATGAGGTCATAGGATTCTGCATCTTTTCCAGAGAGTGTGAGGAGTCTATCCCTACACTTTCCGGTGAACATTTCCCAAAGAAGAGCACCCCAGTGAGATTTGTTTACTTTTCTGGTTGCACAAGCCCTCTCAAAAGCTGTGAACCATTTGGTGATGTCATCACCATCTTGATATTTTGTTACAATCCCTTTGGGGATTTTTAGCATGTCAGGAGTATCTCTGACCCTATTTAAGTTGCTGCCACCATTGATGCGAGCTAAGCCCATCTCTTGTCTTTTCCTTTCTATGGATAGGAGCGGTCTCTCCAAAGCCAGTCTTTTGGCCATCCTGGCTATCAGGAGGTCATCTGCATTGAGGCTGCCCTCAATGCTTCCAGAGTTGCTGGACTCCCCTGTGGGAGAAGCAGCATCTCTGACTATCACTTGTGGAGTCCGGGTTGGAGGAACCTTGTTCTGCCTAACTATGACTGGAGGGGGGGAAATTCTCCTCCACATCACTAGCTTCCCCCTCTTTAAGGGTATCTTCAGAGGGGTTGTCTCTAGCAAACTCTGCCAAGAGCTCCTGGAGCTGTACTTTGGTAGGGTTTGATCCAGTTTTTATCTTTTTGATTTTGCAGAGAGTCCTTAACTCTGACATCCTAAGATGCAGGTAAGGGGTGAGGTTGAGCTCCACCACAATCTCTTCTGCAGTAGACATTATTTCTCTAAAAGTTGGGATACTTTTTAAGAATCTAAAGCTATCTCTAGAACTTAATTCAAACTTTTACAAAACTTTTAAACTCTAAAAGAAATGCTAACGGGGACTAACACAAGGCCCTGGCAGGACTTAAAATTTTTTAGAAAAATAGCTCACATTTCAAAAATCAGTTTCTAATGACAATTTTTGGAATTTAGTCGGGTGATCAGGTATTGGCTGAGTAGACCAGCAAATGCAAAGTCTTGTACCCCACCCGCTGATCCACCAATGTAGGAAGTTGGATTTCCTCTGCAGGCGTCGCTGTGGGGGCTCAGAGGGGTCAACTCTGGCTACTCACAGGCTCGCAGTCGCCGGGGAGTCCTCCCTGTAGAGTTAGTTTTCCGCAGGTCGAGCCTGGGGCATCGGGTGCAGAGTGGAAAGTCTCACGCTTCCGGCGGGAAACGTGTGGTCTTTAAAAGTTGCTTCTTTGTTGCAAAGAGTTGCAGTTTCTTGAACAGAGCCGCTGTTCTCTGGAGCTTCTTGGTCCTTTAGATGCAGGGTTAGTCCTCTGAGGCTTCAGAGGTCGCTGGACCCTGTTGGATGTGTCGCTGTTGCAATTTTCTTCGAAGTAGGGAGACAGGCCAGTGGGGCTGGGGCCAAATCAGTTGTTGTCTCCGTCTTCACTGCAGGGCTTCAGGTCTGCAGTCCTTTTTCTTCAGGTTGCAGGAATCTCTCTTCCTTGGTTCTAGGAGCCCCTAAATACTCAATTTAGGGGTGTGTTTAGGTCTGGGAGGGCAGTAGCCAATGGCTACTGGCCCTGAGGGTGGCTACACCCTCTTTGTGCCTCCTCCCTGTGGGGAGGGGGAACATCCCTAATCCTATTGGGGGAATCCTCCATCTGCAAGATAGAGGATTTCTAAAAGTAAAAGTCACCTCAGCTCAGGACACCTTAGGGGCTGTCCTCACTGGGGAGTGACACCTCCTTGTTTTTCTCATTATCTCCTCCAGCCTTGCCACCAAAAGTGGGTGCAGTGGCCAGAGGGGCGTGCATCTCCACTAGCTGGGATGCCCTGTGGTGCTGTAACAAAGGGGGTGAGCCTTTCAGGCTCACCGCCAGGTGTTACAGTTCCTGCAGGGGGAGGTGAGAAGCACCTCCACCCAGTACAGGCTTTGTTCCTGGCCACAGAGTGACAAAGGCACTCTCCCCATGTGGCCAGCAACATGTCTGGTGTGTGGCAGGCTGGCAAAAACTAGTCCGCCCACACTGGAGTCGGGTATGTTTTCAGGGGGCATCTCTAAGATGCCCTCTGGGTGTATTTTTACAATCAATTGCACACTGGCATCAGTGTGCATTTATTGTGCTGAGAAGTTTGATACTAAACTTTCCACTTTTCAGTGTAGCCATTATGGTGCTGTGGAGTTCGTCTATGACATACTCCCAAACCATATACTCTTATGGCTACCCTGCACTTACAATGTCTAAGGTTTTGCTTAGACACTGTAGGGGCATAGTGCTTATGCACCTATGCCCTCACCTGTGGTATAGTGCTCCCTGCCTTAGGGCTGTAAGGCCTGCTAGAGGGGTGACTTATCTATGCCATAGGCAATGTGAGGATGGCATGGCACTCTGAGGGGAGTGCCATGTCGACTTAGTCATTTTCTCCCCACCAGCTGACAAGCAGTGTGCATGTGCTGAATGAGGGGTCCCCAGGGTGGCATAAGACATGCTGCAGCCCTTAGAGACCTTCCCTGGCATCAGGGCCCTTGGTACCAGGGGTACCAGTTACAAGGGACTTACCTGGGTGCCAGGGTTGTGCCAATTGTGGGGACAAAAGTACAGTTTAGAGAAAGAACACTGGTGCTGGGGCCTGGTTAGCAGGTCCCAGCACACTTTTAAATCATAACTTGGCATCAGCAAAGGCAAAAAGTCAGGGGGTAACCATGCCAAGGAGGCATTTCCTTACACACAGCATGTGAATCTGCAGCACTACATGCCCCGAACAGATGTACACTGGGTAAGTGACGTTTGCCATATATCAAATTCACTGCTGTGTCCACTGGGGGCACCCACAGTGATTGTTGATCTGTAAAGATTGGCAATAGTGAATTCTGGTCTTATTACACTACGTGTGCATGTTGATTGTTCATGCCAGAGGAGCTCAGGCCTAGGTACTACTGATTACCCTGGTTCCTAGGAATGCTGGGTTTCCCTCTCTATTCATTTTAGGCATTTTTAAAGTTGGAATTGAAATACTGCTGGGGTGTCCAGCATAGATCCAGGATAGCTGGATTCACATCAGCCTCTATGGATGTCCCCAAAGGCTACATGCGTTTCAGTGGGCATATCTAAATGTAGTTCGTGTAGTCAATGGTAGTCAATTGTCGTCTTGAATTGATTCAGCATTCCTGAGCCTATTGTACACCCCAGATTCGCTGGCTTTAGGTGGAAAAAGATATTGACTTTCTAGTGTTCTATTAAAGGACGGTCATAGTTTTTGGGATTTGTTGTGAATCATAACTTGTGTTCCTGAAATAATGGTATTCCTCGTTATTTTTTTTTAGTAGTTCAGAGTCTGAAATGGAAGAGGAGGATGAAGAAGAAGAGGACGATGAGGAGGGCCAACCACAGGCCCCTTCATCTGATCTGGGTGGTGTTCCCTGGAAGGAAGCTGTAAGAATCCATGCCCTTCTTAAGGGTGAAGAAGAGGGGAACAATGAGGCTGAAAAAGCCCCAGAGTCGGGAGTATTAGTGGAAGAAAATGGAGAAGAGGATGAGGAAGTAGAGGATGAGGAAGATGATGAATCCAGTGAAGGTTTGTGAGATTAACTGAGACATTTGTTTGCAGGTTTACAAGCTAAATCCTTTGGTGTACACCATTGTTTAACAAATATACTAAATGTGCAACTTTTTGACTACATCTTATTACTACATCCTTGCGAGAGACACTGGTATTCAATATCTGATAGTGACTGCTAGCTGCAGATTCCTTACCTTTGTATTCTCCCCAGGCACCAGACTGGATCCAGATGATTTTCGTGAGCAGTATCCCTGCACTTTGGAAATGAGGCTGCAGTCCCTATATAGGCACCACCCAGGGTCTCTGACGTCATTTCTTTTCTTTCCGCGCCAGA
The DNA here is from genome assembly GCF_031143425.1 of Pleurodeles waltl. NCBI lineage: Eukaryota > Metazoa > Chordata > Amphibia > Caudata > Salamandridae > Pleurodeles > Pleurodeles waltl. The sequence continues at coordinate 189,889,611 of NC_090442.1, forward strand.
CAGCACTGATCCAGAAACAGCTACCTCTCAGTCGTTTTTGGACTGCTCATTTTTTCACTTCTGTTGAACTCTTTTTTGAGAAATTTTCTCCTGGTGTGTTGAGGGATGTCTTCTAGGAAGACAGGCTTTAAGCCCTGCGGATCCTGTCATTTCGATGTCCGTGAGCGATCCGCACCTCATGTGTTTGGAGCCGCGACCATGACCCGAAGTCATGGTCTGAGTGTCTGGCCATGCTTCCAAAGTCTTTAAAGGAGCAGTCCCTAAAGATGATTGCAGCCTGACATGCACATCCACGCAATTTGAGGTCTCCGTTAAGACAAAGGTCGCGGGACGGGTCACGAAGTCTGAAGTCTTCAGCGTCCCATTCAAAGTCCTCAAAGCAATCGTGTAATTCAAGGGATAAGAAGAAAAGCAAGAAGTCAACACACTCCTAGTCTGACGGCAGATGTGACCACAGAGCATCGTCATTCTAGGCCTTGATCTGCGGAACCTGTGCCTGGGTCGACTTCACGTCTCCCTGAGTTTCCGGCAGCCGGAGCTACCCCTGCTTAAATCAGAGAGTTCAATGAGGCCATGTGCCTCATTTTTGGGCAGTCTGACTTTGCCGGCATGCCTTTGAACTCCATTTAGTCAAAGGGGGCCCCCATCAGGTTCCACACTGGCAGTTATGGCCTCAGCACGATGGGCTCACAGGGATCAGGTCCTGGATCCAGGCCGGCACTGGTCGTACCACCTCGACCTTCCCTGATGCCAGTCCTGCTGCAGACACTGCTGGCACCCAGCGTTGTCCCTATTGTTGTCCCTGACACGGAGCCAGATGGGCATCGCCTGAAGCCTACTCATGAGACCTATTTCACCGGGCTAGGCCTCAGGGAAGAATAGAAGGGGTCACTGGACCCCTTAGAATACTAGCCCAATGAGACTGAACTTGATTGGCATACTATGTAAAGTTAGCGGACTGGACACATCTCCAAATACTGACATGCTTTCTCCCCCTACCATGGGTAGGGAGGAGGGACCTTCTTATGCAGTGGTGGTGAGGAGGGTGGCTGAGGTCCTGGACCTTCATCTGCCCTCTGTGGTCGTCAATACTAATCTCTTGACAGAGCTACTGCAACTGGGAGATTCCACTTCAGAACCCCTGCTCCCATTCAATGATGCTCTCACTACCTACTGGGTTCCTGGTCCAAACCCAGCACAGGGTCTCCTGTGAAAAGGACGATTGCCCGCAACCATGGCACTGTGCCCGGGGACCCAAGTTTCCTGACTCAACACCTCACCCCTGAGAGCTTGGTGGTCCAAGCCTCTACCTCCCAAGGGGCATTTACTACCGCTTCCCCAGATAGGGAACCCAAGAGGCTGGATTGATTTGGGAAAAATATGTTTTTTTCCCCCAGCCTTGCATTGTGGTCAGTGAACACCACATGCCTTTTGAGTCGTTATTCCCACTCGCTGTGGGATACGGTTGCACAAGTGCTGCCACAGGTCCCAGAGGAGACCCAGTATTGAGGGCCCCATAATCTGCAGGGGTTTGCTATAAACACCTGACTCCCTTTCAGACACTTTCTTTCATCTGAGCTGTTCTGGACATGGTGCAGTTTTAGGCTTATCCCGAATGGCGAGTCAAGGATATTCAGGCTATGATACTGATGTTTCATCCTCTAACCTGGATTTTGGTGAGACTGACTTTGAGGCTGATGGGCCTCATGGCCTCTGCTTCCTGCTAGTGACACATGCCAATGGCATATGCAGGCTTTGCAGTGGGACCTTAAGTTCTAGTGGTGGCAGCATTAGGGGAATCTCTCTGACCTGGTCTAGATATCAGAGGGACCTGTGAAAGATCTGCTGGGGTGGTTAACAAACCGCGATTGAGCCGCTGGCAGACCCCTCTCTCTTCCCCAACCTGATCTGACAGTAGTGACAAACGCGTCACTTCTGTGCTGGGGTGGCCATCAGTGAGAGATTGAGGTCAGAGGCATTTGGTCTCCGGTGGAGGTGGAACTCCACATTAACATGTAGGAGCTCCGTGTAATCTGAAAAGGAGTTGAAAGCCTTTGTTCCTTCTATCAAGGGAGAGATGTTGCAGGTGTTCAAGGACAACACCACCTCCATGTGGTACTGCAACAAGCGGGGTGGGATTATGGACCTTTTGTCAAGAGGCTCTACACTTTTGGATTTGGCTGGAACAGCAGGGCATATCCCGGGTGGTTCAACATCTGGTGGACTCTGTGAATGCCAGAGTGGAAGAACTCTGCCAAAAATACCTAGCTGATCACGAATTGACTCTTTCCGTAGTGGGAAGAGCCTTGCTTAGATCTGTTCGCTTGTGCTGAGAACGTGCAATGTCAGCAGTTGTGCGCGTTGGAGTTTTCAAGTCAGCAATCGCTCTGAGATGCTTTTCATCTTGATTGGAGGCCTCCTGTATGCCTTTCCGCCCATTCCACTCCTGCCCAGAGTCATTAAGATCAGGAACGAATGGGCCCTAGTCTTCCTTGTGGCTCTGGAGTGGGCAGGAAGAGTCTGGTAAAACAGCAAAGAACTCTTCACCATCATCAATGAACTCGCCAAACCCAAAGCCAGCAACATAGACCCCCCCCCACACACAACCCCTATGTGACGCCCTTTCCAACCACTTCCTCCACAAAATCCTGGACATCCACAACAGCTTCATACCACACACACCCCTCACTCACCCAACCCCGACTCATGACCCTCCCACCACACACTCCACATGGACCCCCACCACACACGAAGAAACCGAAAAAACCATGAACTCCATCCACTCCGACCCCTGCCCACACCGCATCTACAACAAAACTAGCCAACCATCGCCCCCATACACTACAACATAATCAACTCCTCTTTTGACTCCGCCACCTACCCACACCCCTGGAAGCACGCGGAAATCACTGCTCTTCTAAAAAAAAAAAAAATTTTTTTTTTTAAAACCGACCCGGAGATCCTCCTCAACTACCGCCCCATCTCCCTCCTCCCTTTCCCCGCCAAGGTTGCAGAGAAATTAGTCAACACTCCCCTCACAGTCCGGGTTCCGCAAAAACCACAGCACGGAAACCGCCCTCATCGCATGCACTGATGACATCAGGACCAAAGTCGACAAAGGCGAGACCATCGCACTCATCCTCCTAGACCTCTCTGCACCCTTTGACAGCGTCTGCCAACACACACTGCGCACATGCCTCCACAACATAGGAATTCGCCACAAAGCCTTAGACTGGCTCACCTCCTTCCTCACCGACCGGACCCAGAGAGTCCGCCTTCCGCCCTTCCACTCCTACACTACCAAGATCACCTGCGGAGTCCCCCAAGGATCCTCCCTCAGCCCCACACTCTTCAACATCTACATGATCCCCCTAGCCAACATCCTCGGAGCACACGGAATCACTATCCTCTCCTATGCAGATGACGCCCAACTCATCCTCTCCCTCACCCGCAACCCCACCACCACCAAAACCAACCTACACGCCGCTCTCCTCGACACCGCCAACTGAATGACCACTAACCACCTCAAGCTCGACTCCAACAAAACCAAGATCATCATCTTCGGCCCCAACAAAACCACATGGGACGACTCCTGGTGGCCCACCACCCTAGGCCCCGCACCCACCCCCCGCAAACCACGCACGCAACCTCGGCATCATCCTTGATCCCTCCCTCTCCATGACACAGCAAATCAATGCTCTAACCTCCTCCTGCTTCCATACAATCCGCACTCTAAAAAAAAATAAAAAAAATAAAAAATCCTTCAAATGGATTCCCCCAGAAACCAGAAAGACAGTCACTCACGCACTCATCAGCAGCAGACTGGACTACGGTAACGCCCTCTAAGCCGGCACCACACTCAAACTCAAACGCAAACCAGAACACAGCCGCACGCCTCGTCCTTGGCCTCCCCTGCCACGAACGAATCTCACCACATCTCAAATCCCTTCACTGGCTCCCATAGACAAGAGAATCACATTCAAGATCCTCATCCATGCTCACAAATCCCTCCACAACTCCGGCCCAACCTACCTCAACGAAAGAGTTAACTTCCACACACAACCTCCGATCAGCCGACCTCGCCCTAGCCACAGTCCCCCGCATCCAACGCACCACCACAGGAGGCAGGTCTTTCTCCTACCTCGCCCCAAAACCTGGAAACTCCCTCCCCACCGACCTTTGCAAAACCAAAGACCTCCTGGTCTTCAGAAAGAAGTGAGCATGTCCATGGATCCTACAATCAGGTTATCCCTTCACGAGATCTTCTGTTGCAGCAGCAGGAGAGGGTTCTTTACCCGAACCTGTCCACTCTCCACCTTCTTGCGTGGAGATATAGCAGTGGCAGTTGACAGCTTTTGATCTTCCGCCTGAAGTCTGTAACGTAATCTTGACAGTCAGATGTTCCTCCACCAAAATGGAAGAAATGTGTGGCATGGTGGACAGGCAAGTCTGTTGACCCCCTTTCTGCAACTTTTTGTGAGGACCTATTATTTATTCTTTCCCTTGCCCAGCAGGGCTCTACCTTGGGCACTCAGGGGATATTTGTCTGCAGTTTATGCATTTGTTGTTGTTGCTTGATCAACCTTCTTTGTTTAAGTCTCCTATTGTACATAGGTTCCTCAAGGGTCTTAATCGTAGGTTCCCTCTGTTTCAATTCATTATGCCTCAGTGGGATCTTAATTTGGTTCTGTCTTTTTTGATGAGCCCTCCTTTCAAGCCCCTCCACCATTGTCCCCTCAAGCTTCTCACGTTCAAAGCAGCCTTCCTTGTGGCAATTACATCTGACTGCAGAGTGAGTTGCAGGCCTCGTTACCTAAGCTGCCCTACCTCTCTCTCTCTATATACAGACAAAGTGGTGCTTTGCACAATGGACTCTTCTCTGCTAAATGTGGTCACGCCCGTTCATGTAGGCCAATCTTTCACCTTCTCTACTTTTTAACGCACCCCCACATCCTTCTAAGCAAAAGGAGAGGCTTCACCGCTTGGACCCAAAAAAGAGGATTGGCGTTCTACCTTGATCATACAAAGGAGTTCCGGGTAGATGACGAACTCTTTGTAGGGTATGTGGGTGCAAAGAAAGGTTGGGCAGTGCAGAAGTGAACCATCTCCATGTGGGCTGTGCCCAACATTAAGATGTGCTATGCACTAGCCAAAAAGCAACTCTCTGAGGGTCTGCACACTCATTCTACCTGAGTTAAAGCTGCGACCACTGTACTTCCTGGACTATCAGGTCTGTGGGGACAGGAACTTTACTTCCTGCAGGACTTCCTTGTTTGAACTGAGTTTGCGGACACACCTTCAGAGATAGTATTGTTTGGGTATCTATTCAAAGGTAAGGAATCTGCTGCTGGAAGTCTCTATCAGATGGACAAGTTACTTACCTTTGGTAATGATTATCTAGTAGAGACTATTTGACTGCAGATTCTTTACTGACCCACCCATCATCCTTCACTGTGAACTTATTTCTAAGGGCAGGGACTCCTTTCGAGGCCTTAGTTTTGACGCAACACTAGTCTTTGTTCTTCATGGCTCTGTGCTTTTGTCGCGGAAGGTAGTATTTTCCGACACAGAGGACGCCAACAATGGATGTGGAGCAGATCAACACCACCTACCGGCTCACAGGGGTACTGTTCATGGAAATCTTCCGGACATAGTCTAGAAACCTGGGAAGAATTTAAAGATAAGGAGTCTTCATCTACATATAGTCTCTACCAGAGAAGGCATTTGGAAAGGTAAGTAACATGTCCAGTAGTTGCACACACATGAAAGCAAATGTCAAAACAGGGGTAAAACTAATAACGATGCTTCAGATAAAATCCCACTATTCGTCATTGAATAATGCAGGTGAGTGATATGCTAATGTAAAAATAGCTATATTTATAAATTGCCTTTTGGGTATTTCAGAATATGTTCAAAAGGGAAAACGTGCTATAGTGCAGTAATTGATGGTGGATGCTGACAGATATTCATAATGGCAATCTCCATGTAAGAAGGTTTCATCCAAGACCAGCCAGAATAGTTGAGTCTTCAGATCTTTACTGAAACACATGTAGTTGTGCTCTTTGCTCAGATTTGGATGGTATGGGTTCCACCACAATATAAGAACTTTCAAAGTTCTGGGTTCTTTTTTGTTCAGATTAAATGGTCATTAGGTGAGCAGAGATGGGAGTGATATCCCTCGTACTGTCAAATTTAAGGCCCACTTGATAGTGGAAAAAAAATGTCGAAATGGGCCTTATTTGTTTGGTTGGCTTTGGTGAAGATATGGAGGGCTTTACATCCAGTGAAACATTACTTTGACTTATATCTGAGTCCACTCTCTGCTTTACATACCAGAGCATTTTTTGTCACATCCTATTGTATGAGTTTTGGGCTATCGGTTTGTGTCATCCACTGCCCTCTTTTGACCCTCATACCCTTTATCTACGGTGATTTCAGTCTAAGCAGGAGATTAATCTAAGCCTTGTTTTTTAAATAATTTTCTAAAATGATTTTGTTCTGTTCTGCATGCACTTGTGAAAATTTAGTTCCCCCTATAATACTCAAGGACGTACACATTTTTAGTTTGTTTTTGTTGAGGGAAAGTTAATTACTCTGCATTTTCAAAAACTTTTTCTTTGCTTCATGCAAGTGTTGTGTTTATTTTCGTATCACTGCAGTTGTAACCTATTATTTGCCATTCACACACATTTTGGCATTATTTTGCCATAATAGTGTTACGTCCTTTTTTTCTCAGGGTTAGTCTTGCCTCATTTTTGTCTTGTATCTTTCCCCACCAACAGAAAGGGCCTTGTAATGAGGGATTTCGGTTGGCTTTATGTAACTCAGCTGATACTGGGAGACTTTGGCATTATAGAAGAGTACCTTATTCACATGGCGGACTCCCACTTTTGGAATATCGCAGTCCTGTGAGAGTGGACACCTCTGCCTTTGCCTTGTTTTATAAGTTGGATCACCTATATGTTATGGATCCATAAAGGAAGAGGGAGGGTTTTTTCTGTGTGTTGATCTCAAATAGTAAGTCTGGTTTCGTACAGCACGGGTTACACTATTGTTTCTGATTTCTGCTTCTCTGTCTTCCTCTATCTGGACATGTGTGCCTTCCTTGCCCTCCTTTTTCTTTAGAGGGAGAGTATTGCCCTTGGGACAGGGAGCTCCAACAAGGCCTTTGGCTCCAGCATCTCTCTGATGAAGAGGACACGGGTAAATTTAAAGGTACTCCACTCTTCAGCATACAAACGGTTGGCATTCTTCTAAAGGCATTTACCAGGACCTAAAGTGCTTGCATGACTGCAAACAAATATGCATCTATTAATAACTACTTACACAACTAGTGAAACTTAGTATAAAAATGCTAGCTTTTTGCATTAATTGGCAATTTGTATTACGGGAGTAAAATAATAGCTTGCAGTTTAATTTATTTCAAGGCACCCCTGCATGATACTTTGATTGGACAGATAATTAGCCCACCCATAAAAGTCTCACTTCCAAAAACAAGAATGCAAATAATGTTCTCTGGTGGAGTGTTTATATGCTGGTATTGGCGCTTATGCTATAGATATACCTAATTTCCTTGTTTGCCTTTCCCCTCCCGGCAATAATGCACTAATTTGCTAGCTTCACTCTCTTGATTATTATCCCTCGGGTGAGGAATTGAAATGGTTTAGTTAGGAAGAACTTGCAGAAAGGATGTTTTCCAATGTTCTGTTATGTTCAGCTCACTATATGCTCGACCACTGGAAAATGCGACATCCTCATACTTGTACTGGACTGTTTTTGAAGCTGAAGGATTTAAAGGTTGCATACCTACGATACTGCACACAAGCCCTTCCCATGCAACAGTCACAGCCCCTGCACTACGCACCACCCCTGAATACATTTTCCCTAACATGTTTCCCATTACGGTGCTCAAACTTTTTTTTTTTTATGTTCTTCTCAGCCACAATTAGACGGTCATAGATCTACTCCATTGCATCCAAGCATCATCCTATATGTTTGTGTCTGATACAGACTTCTAGCCACAGATTCCTTATCTTAGAATGTTCCCGAGGCATCTGACTGGATTCGTAAAGAATGTCCACTGTAAACCCAGTGGGTGTTAAAACTTTAGGAGCCTATCAAAGGCAAATGTCTTTGGCGGACACCTACCTAGGTTGCCTGTGGTGTCTGGAGTCTGACAACGATTCTAAGAACAGACCTGACTGCCGCACCATGAAACCCCAAGGAGATTCGTGTCCGGGAGATGAAGCTCCTGGCAGCCCGACAGTGGAAGTCTCCGCACCGCTCCATGTCCCAAATGGAAGGCCCCGGCCCTCTCTGGGTTGTTCCCACCGGTCGTCATTGCCCTCTAAGTCATTGTCAGGTAAGGCTGACAAAGATGAGAATTAGAGGAAGCCAAAGCACTATTCGACTGCTCCAAGCCTGTTTGTGTCATCTGACAAGGCATGAGAGCTACGCCAGAAGTCAAGGCTCTCCCCAGCACTCCACCAGCTGAGGTTTTTTTTTGTTTTTAGTGCGGGGGCCACTGAGGGAGAGTGTCTGTTGGGTGTTTTAACACTGACAACAGAGAGGGATTGGAGAAAAAAAGTGCTGTGATAACAGCCAGTGCTGTCCACATAACAGTGCTGTTTGTTCATTACATAGGGAGGACGGATGAGTGAGTGAGTGGGAAAGAAACATGGACATTGGAGAGTGGGTGTGAGGGGCTGGATTAACATGGACAAAGGAGGGTGGGTGAGGTTGCTGATAGCAAGCTCACAGACAATCTTAGGAGGGAGGGGTTGGGGCAAGCAGCAACCCGGGCATCAAAAGAATGAGCATGGGTGGGAGCACCTGCTGAAAGAGCTGCACTTTAAGAGTGCGTCAGCCAAAACAAAAAAATAGGGACTAAAATATGAGTGGAGGGACACAAGTAATGTGTACATGCTCCGGGGAGGGGCAAATCCATGAAAATCATGCAAATGATATTGACAATGGAGCCAACTAAAGGTAGATAATGTGCAGCCTCCAAGCCCACTGTTTGAAAAGGGTAGGTAATGGGTGGCCTCTAAGCCCACTGATTGAAAACAAAATGTGTCAGACAAAATGCATGTGCTGCCTAGCTGAGACTTAAAAAGTGGGTCTATGTAATACTTTTTATGCAACTTCCTGGCAGCTGCGCGCTCACTTCCATGCCACTCTTTTTTGTTATTTTCACACTCCTGCCATTACGTTTTTGTATTTCACTGTTCAAAAATGGCCTTTGACCATCTTCTAACAGGAAATTAAACAACTAAAGAAACAGTCTATATGGCTGTCAATGTGGTATATTGTGCACTCACTGTCGGACATCTTCGAAGGTCCCCATCTGTGTGTTATATTTTTTTTCTTTTTTGACTGTAATTTACAAACAAGCATTGTTAAAGCCAATAGCTTAGCCCTCACGTTTTAGAGGTGGGCCTATTGGCTTTGCCATTGCACACTAAGTATAGTATATAAATCCTCTTTTGGGCTTGGTAAGGATTGGTCCTTGAGTATGAGAGTAAATTTGTTTATACTTCCCCTAAGTACTTCTCATCCCTGGGGTATCCCCCAATATTACAGAAAAGTTGGGAAGGGCTCTTGAAATCTGGTGTCTTCCAGGTGTGCCAATGGGATGTTTTTTCTCAAACTTATATTTTGCCTATTACCCTCTGCTCTTTCCCTGGAGAGAGAACTAGTAGCTGTAGGCGAGAATGTGAGGGTGTACTCACTGCTGTGCTCGGCCACTGGTTTCATAGAATACTGAGGGCGTCTGGTTTTGTCCCAGGACAAAACATAACAGATGCCAAAACAGAAATAAATTCCTGAGATTTCATCAATGTGCGCTATGCCTTGAACTGTGTTATTTCTTGTTTGCCACGTAACCCTGTAGGCCATCTAGGCTGAATCGTGTAGGTTCTGTGCAAAGACCATTAACGCCTGTAGAAGTGCGCTTCTCCAAGTATTATGCGGCTCCTTTAGTACCATCTTGTTCCTGACCCATTTGTAAGCCTGAAGTCAAACAGTGGATACATCAGACATGGGATGCTGCTTATAAGAGACATTGAACCTTCATTCAATGTTAGATTTGAAAAATGCATTTCATATCGAAAAGCCTTTTACCGATGGAATTGACTTTTTTTGTTGGCAAGCCTCTTTAAAACTCCGTTTTGAAGACCAACTTTATAGTATGAAGAACCCACATTTGTTGATTTGATACACAACCGTGTGATGTGGGCTGTTGCTGTACACATGGAGTAATGTCTGCCCTGTGACACACGGCCAGTGCTTGTGTTTACTTGGTGCTGCCCTTCTCCAACGAAGAAAGCTCGGTCTGCCCCTCACTGATATGAAGAACAGCGTATTCAGGGAGAGGAGCGCCCAGGCCTGGAGTCCGATGCGGAAACTGGCTCCTGCCGCGGCAGTGTGCGCCGGAATGGATACAGAATGCCAAACTGGGCACTCTCCCACCCTCGTCTCTGTTTTTCTTTATTGTATTTCCCCCCCCCCTCTGCCTGTCCTCTTGCGTACTTTCTCCACTGTTCTTCTCTTATTTACTTTCTTCTGGTCGTCTGTATTTCCCTGTTACATTACGCTCTTTTGTATTGTCTAGTCTGACGGGCACAGTGACATTACTTCAATGAATTTTTGTTATCGATTCCTCGCCTTTGGAGAGCAGTTTATATGGCAGAGTTTATTTGCATGTTATGTTATGGAAATATTAATGCTACAAACGCATCTTATACATTTTATTTTCTACACGTATGTCACATCGTTTCCAGAGTCTCAAGGCTTGTCCTTCCAAACACCAAGAATGGTGATTCTCAGATTAACATGAATAGAGACGGAAAAGGACAGGTGTAAGCGCAAAACAGTGTGGTTAATCGGTGTTGGGTGCATATATTCCTACAAGAGTGAGCTGCGCCCCGTCTAGGTGCCCCCGCCTGCGTCTGCGCTATGGTGTGACCCCGCAGCGCAGTGTGTCTGTGGATGGGACTTCAAATCCCATACTGGATGTCTCACTAGACCCCCTCCATGTCCCCCTTTAGGGGCGTGGCAGGACACGGATGGCGCAACATTTCAGTCACTGGATGGTACAATGACGACTACATGATGTGTGGGGTCTGGATCATCCGACAGACCGTGAATGCTCCTTTTATTTACCACCAGATTGGACTTGGTCCTCTGTACCGATCAGTTGAGACCCATGGTCACTAGTGTAGGAAAGTAGCATCTTTCTGGCATAGTTGCCCCCACTTTTTACCTGGTGTCAGTATATTTAGACTCTAGTACACTGGTATCCTTCTAACCAGGACCCCAGAGTTCTAACCCCTAAATGTAGTTGTATGGTAACTTTTACACCCCTCAATTGCATATTGGTGCACACATGCAAGTCCCTGGTATTTGTTACTTAGATACCCAGGGCATTGATACACCAGGGGTCCCCCATGGGCTGCAGCATGTATTGTGCCACCCCTCGGGGGCCCATGCAAACTGTGACTACAGGCCTGCCACTGCACCTTTCACTCCAGATATGAGTTGCCTTACATCATGGTCACTGCACTCTGACCCTGTACGTCACCCATAAGGTAGGCCCTTCAGCCCAAGGGCAGGGTGCATGGTTCTAAGTGTGAGGGCACCCCTGCATGAGCAGAGGTGCCCCAACAAACCAAGACTCTATTTCCTGGGCTTTGTAAGTGCAGGGAAGCTATCTTAAGATATGTAGTGGACACTGGTCAACACAAGTTGTCCAGCTACATAATTGCTTCACCGAACCTAGGCATGTTAACTAACAAATGTTTTGGAATCCTAGCTTCCTTGCATTTGCCAAGGCTGCTTGTTAGTCCTGCTGACCACTGACCCCTCTGCAATTCGACAACCGATGTGGGACAGCTCATGGATGACTCCTGGGATCTTCCGGCATCGCCTGGACTCCACAGCTGAACTTCTTCCTCCATCACGAAAGCATCTCCGAGAAGGGTGGGCATTGCCCTCCTGCACCGCCTGTGCACATCTGGGTAGACTGGACTCTGTCCACTATTTCCTTAGGTCCTCTTCTTTAGGAATCCAAGCCTGGGTTCCACTGACCTGGTCCACGGGTCACAACAGCCTCTGGACAACCGAGGTCCCCATTGACTTCAACTGGAGGTTCTGATTCAACTTCACCGCTATGCACCCAAGTTCCCTGATGTAGGTACTCCACTGTTCAGAGTATCCACGGGTGTTTTGTGGGTATCCACGGGTGGCCACTATCCAACCTCCCTTATCTCAACGGGTTTCCTCTGGGTCCTCTGGGAAGGGTCTTAAACCACATAAACTCCAACCACGATGCCCTCATGTTATCCTATGGACATTGACCCAGGATTACAACTCTGCATACGGGGGACTGGGGAATCCTACCTACTTACCTTTGGGGTTCTTGGGTGGTAGTGTGGGAGTGATTTCCGCATTCCATTTTTTTTTTTTTTTTTTTTTAGTATATGGTTTGGCCTCCCATAAGGGCCATGTAATTTTATGCCTTTACCTACCTGTTGCTAATCATATTTTTATATGTTGTATGTTTATATCTCCGTTTAGGAGATATACCAAAGTTAGTTTTAGTGTGTTGCAATAAAAATAACATAGTTTTCTAACACTGGTGTGTACATAACTGACTGTCCTGCGTGATATTTCCAAGCGCTTTCCAACCTCTTTACACCCTTCTGGATAAGCCTTAGCTGCTGGCCACAGCTACCGTTTTGAGAGCTCTGGTTATCTAGAACCTCCTACACTAACAGTTGCCTGGACTCAGTATAGGTGTACACCATATACTGAACCAGCCTCCTACAACTAGATCGGAATTTCTGGCAGACACTGAGTGACTTAACAAAAATAGAAGCAGAACTGCGACCATTAGAAAAAAGCGGTTGCTGCGCAAAGCACCAGGATTGAGCATCTCCAGTGCTTGCGTGCGTGACATAAGGAGGCGGAGGCGAGACTGAGCAAGTACAATTATAAATATCGACTTGCCAGGCAACACACAGAAGGCGACCGATTAGGTAGACTGTTAGCATGGTTGGTCAAGGAAAATCAACAGCAAACACTGATCAGTGCCATACAACATGCTAACGGTTCATTGGCCACGACACAGGCCGACATCAATTACATATTCTGTGACTATTGCCGTACATTATACAGAGATGTGACTTTCACCAACCCTGCCCGCTTGCAAGGTTTTCTGTCCAGAATCCCATTGCCCAGCTTGTCCCCACTCCAAAAGGCAGACCTGGGCGAACCACTTCAGTTCGAGGAAAGATGGCGATCGTGCATATAGCCAGGAACAAGACCCCATAGAGTATTATGCTATGTTTTCTGCAAACATTGCTGAACCCCTCCTAGAGGTGCTTAATGAGACCTGCTCTTGTGGCCAGCTGATAGACTTGAAGGGTGAAGCACTAACTGTTGTTCTTCCCAGACCGGGTCGCGATATGTTGAACATCCGGTCCTACTGCCCACTGTCCCTCTTAAACTTTGACTGCAATGTGCTCGGCAAAGTGATTGCTAACAGGTTGCTCACAGTGATCAGTGTTCTGGTCCTTGAGGATCAATCTAGTGTTCTACCAGATCGCACCACCTTTCTTAACATCCATCGTCTTTTAAGGCATATCCATGATACACCCTCAGACCTCTGACACCTTGTGTTTGGACTTCTTGTAATCCACACTGCACCCCATGGGCTTCAGGGAGGGATTCATGGGATGGATATGTACTTTATAGCCTGACTTTCATGCAAAGTGTGGATGGGCAACTGATAACGGGCAACTTTCCCATTCTGAGAGGCACGAGGCAGGGATGCCTGCTGTCCCCATTGCTGTTAGCTAATGCAATGGAGCCACTGGCTTGCCTCCTGTGGCTGCAAGCACAGTACTGGGGGAATCCCAGACCTTAACATGCACCACATTATATCTCTTTACGTGGACGATGCACTTGCCTACCCGCTCAACGTCAGGGCTTCGTTACCAGACCTAATGTGCCTATTGGAAGACTTTGGGGCAGTGTCTGGCCTCAGGGTCAGCTGGACAAAATCTTGTCTGTTTCCCATCACACCAACTCTGGAACCCTACATGGATGCAGCTTTGTAGCAACGCCTTTAATGGTGTTAAGATATGCTTAAGTACCTTGCCTTGGTGTCCAGATTTACCACATTGACTGAGCACTGGAGGATGGCAATTTGGGGAAAGTGATGCACTCAATACGTGACTTCCTCCCCTTTTGGTGCTCACTCCATTTGTCCTCGATGGGATGAGTGCTGATTACTAAAATGATCGTCCTCCCCTGCCTGTTGTATTTTATTTTTTTACCTGCCTTGCTGATGGTACTTTCCAAGAGATTCTTTACGGAGTTAAATGGAGTTCTCCTGCAATTGAAATGGGGTAAGGGTCTCTGGCGGTGTCTTTATCTATAGCTCAATGCCCACTTCTTGAAGCAGGAATGGGCGCTCCTAATTGAGTTGTACTATGTGGCAGCCCAGTTTTAGTGGCCTTTGTGCTGGCTAGACATCTACACCACTGCTGAGCTCCCTGCAGTCCGTTCTAGACTGTTCACCGTAAGTGTTTATACCTGGCTCTTGGATGCCACTTGGCCGCCCCAAAGGAGGGGGGTCAAGCTTAATAATAGCGGGGAGGTCATGCTGGCGACGGTTTGTACATGAGTGGCAATGCATCATGCCCTACTCTCCCTCGATCCCGCTGAACCAGTTGCAAGGCATACAGGGATTGGCTGGTCAACATGACCTGATGCCATGGAGGTTCAGGGGGATTGACACCGCAGGCGACCTTTTTCAGGAAGGCGCTCTGATGTCTTTGAGCCCATCATGGACACACACAACATAGTAGCAGGGTGTTTCTTAACATATCAAGCATGTTGTGAGAGCAGCTTGCGGGTCCGGAGAGGTGGAGTTGCCCTGTCGCAGCTCCTTCAGGTAATCCTCAAACTGGGTGGCACTCGTTGAGCTGTCTTGATCCTATTTGGAACCCTACTGTCCAGCAACCTAGCAGATGTAAGTAAAGCAAAGACCTCATGGAGCGAGGTGCTTCCCCACCTCTTGTCCGATAAAGCTTGGACACGGATGCTCCAAAATGTGAAAAAAGTATCTTTTATAGCTAGGTTCCTTTTTACCAATTCAGTTATATGCATCAGGCATATCTCTCTCCCCCAGGGTATTAAGCGACTATTTTCTGCATCCATGCTGCAATGCCTGCAATGTAAGCTGACAGACGGGGTTTTACCACATGGTCTGGGACTGTGCTCCTCTACAGCAGACATAGGACGAGATCACAGCTACCATAGCTGATTTATCGGGCCATCCTCTGATTCCCATTCCTTAGTCTTGCCTCCCTAGCCTTTGCTCCAGAGCCAGGGGTGATGAACACTTGCATCCCTTCATCGACTTAGCATTCTTCCTTTTTAAGTGGCAAATTGTGATGAACTAGAAAGCGTCTGCAACTTTAGATACTGGGATGGGAGATGGTTGAACACGTTACTGTTATTGGCCTATGCAGAATCAATTGTTTTGTGTTCTCTATGTGCTAGGGGGTGGAAACTTGGACATTTACATTACAAAACGACATGCACCCACCCTGAGGAGGGCAATGGGGACTGCTGTTCGTATACCCTATCAGGGGCGTTGGGCATATGACCTACGAAAGCCCTTTTCTTGACTGCGCTCACATGATAGGAATCCTCAGTAGCCTACGTCCGCTTTCCCTCACCAAGGCCATCGCTGCCACTTTCTGCCATGCTCAACCTGACATTACATGCACGTCGTCCGGGTTCCCTGGACCACATGGAGGGTCCCTGCTTTCTTCCCCTGCCCCCCACCCACCACTGTTCTCTATGGATGGAACTTTGTAATTGATGTTCTATCTTCTAATAGACTGCTCTGCATTGTTGCATGCTCTGTTTCTGCGATTTTTATGTTTGGTATGTATGGTGACGCTTGATTACGCAATGTATATTGTGTATCTGGCTTCACTTGCAATTGTTACAAAAAATAATAAAAACAGATTTGAAAAAAAAAAAAACATTATGCATTAAACAATTTAATTGCTACCCCTGCAGTGCCTTTAAAGAACTTTCCCTATAATAATAAAACAATCAAAACCTGGAATCTTAGTAAGCCATAAATAGTAATTTAGTAGGATGTTCTTCCTCTTTTAAATGCAAAACTGTGATGAATTCCATCTTCTGGCTCCATCTTGAGTAATCCATCTTCTTTCCTCTCTAAGACTGCGCGTCTAGAACAAAACAACTTCCAATTAATCAGAAACCTCAAACAACATATCAATATTTGCAAAACATTTACTATCTAAATCTTCATCTCTCGCCTATTCTACTTCCCCCAAAAAATATTTTATATATATATAATATTGTGGAGGGCAGGATAATGTTAGCCTCCGTGTATTTAATGAAATCCTGATTCTCTAGTCATGTTAATCTGAGAAGCGCCATTTCAGTACAAGACCGGAGGCTACCATTATGCTTGTTGAAAGCCTTTCAGCATGTCTTATGACATGTTCAATTGTTCTAAAGTAATGCTGTGCAAACATACTTACGTTAGACCAATCAGCTGGCTTCATAATGCTTTCCAGCGAGCCACCAGACCAACATGCTTTACTTGCCATTGCTTTCCTTAAAGAATGGGCTTTAAATCTATGCAGATCTACACCTGCTTGCTCTATAACACCTTTGATCCACCTTGCAATAGTTGTAGTACTTACTGTCTTAAATGGCTTCACATATGAAATGAGTAACTGTAGCTCCCCATCACTTCTGTGCTCTTGAACACTACATTCGTATCTTTTCAAACAATCCACTACGCATAATGTTTTGCATTTATCAAATTTTGGATAAAATATTGAAGTGGACATTGTTTTTGTTCTCTTCATATTTCAAAATATACACCATATGGTCTAAAGGTTCTGTTACTTACTGCCAAATACTTAACATCAGAAACTCTTCCACAGGACACTAAACATCACAAGGTTACACGTTTTTGTGTTAATTTTTTCAAATTTAAATATCTATTTGTTGGCCAAATTTGAAATAGCTTCAGAACTAAATTCACATCACATAAAATTTCCCACCTTGCTTCATGGGGTCTTCTAAATCTAATGCTCTACATAATTCTACATACTAGACTATTAATTCCTATAGACCTTCTACCAACATGTGTATGAACTGCTGAGATTGTTAATCTATAGCAATTCAACATACACTAACTGAATCCTCTCTCAAAATGTTCTACCAAAAAGTAAACAACCTCTATCACAGGTGTCTCCACGGGATCCATATTTATTTCCATGGATCAACGTAACCAAATGTTTCAAATACTTTTGTACCATCTTCTTGTACCTGGGCCCAGGATTCTTCGAGCAGCTCTGCAGCTCCCTGAGAAAGTTATTGGAACATTACAGATCTTCTGACAATTTTCTAACAAGAAGGTTCACATCTTGTTCTGAACTAAAGTATGCTCTTCCCTTCTCATTTTTCAGCAAACCACCTGCCTGAATCAACAATGGAATATTTGCATGGCAAACTCCATGACTGCTGGAAACCATGCTTGAGAACTCCATTAGAGAGTTATCAACACCAAAAGACATTTCTCTCACCTAACCTTCTAAAGTACCCTCTGATTCGTAACAAAGGGTGGGAAAGCATAACATCTCATTCCTTTTCAGACCTGTTGGAGTGCACCCACCGCTGCTGCCCCTGGATCCAGCAACCAACTGAATTATTTCTTTATCTGAAACGTCAACCTGCTTGCCAACAGATCCACTTTCAAAGGTCTCCATAACCAATATATTCTCTCGAAATAGGCTTGATTCAGCTTCTAATCGATGTAGTCTAGAAAATGTATTGAATTCTAGCCTGCAATTGAATGCATGTCCCCTGGTAAATATTCTGCTTTCAAACCTATTTTCGGTTCTAGACAGAGAAAAAAACAACTCCTTCACTATGTCAGACTCTGGGATTTGCCAATCTCCCCACCCCGCCCAAATGAATTATGTAAAACACTGCTGTCACAATCTCCATTCTTATCAGTGCCATCTGTCCCTGTAACACCCTTTTGAAGTGCTTCAATGTAAACAATCCTGCTGTCAACTCTAGACAATATATGTATCGATTTCTTTCCAGGTGTGACCAAACTCCTTCTGTCTCCCGCTGTCCCAGCCGAGCTCCCAATCCAGTCAAACTGGCATCTGTCTCTGAAACAAAATCTAGTACACAACTGAAAATTGCACAGCCGTTCCAAGCTTCCAACTTGTGTAGCTGCCAACATAACTCTTCCTTCGCTTCCTGACTCAACACAATCTTGTTGCCATGCCATAAACCCTTTAGCAATGCATCTGCTTTCACTCTCTGCAGAACACATTAGTGTAATGGACCTGGAAAACAGCCTGGATTGACAAAGAAAACAATCCTATTACTCATGCCAATTCTCCCAAAGTTACACTTTCCTTCTGTAATACATGTAATATTTCCTTCTTTTACCCCCTTTGCTTTCTTCTCTGGTAACATCAGCTTTTTCTCCACTGTCTCTATCTGAAACCCCAGAAACTCCAACCGCTGAGAAGGTTGCATTATAGATGTTTCCTCGTTTATCAGAAAACCCAAACACTCCAGCAGATTCCTTACCTCTGATAATTGAGCCACTAACTCCTCCACATCCTGTGACATTATTAATATGTCGTCAAAATAAACACTTATACAAAATCCTCTTGCTCTCAAGTGTGCCTCCACAGCCTGCATCACTTTTGTAAAGCACCATGGTGCCAAAGAAAGACCAAAGGAAAGGCATAAAAATTGGTACAAATGACTTCTCCAACGGAATTGTAAATAACTTTGACTTTTTTCCTCCAAAGATACTGTAAAATATGCATCCTTAAAATCCAGTTTTACTAACCAGTCTTTTGTCAACAGCATGTCCCGTAACAGATGGAGCCCCCTACATTTTGAAAAGCCCGTACACCAGAAATAGCTTCAGAGTCCTTAAGTTCATCACTGGTCTTCACTCTTTGTTGTTTTTCTCCAGCCAAAATAAAGTGCTCACAGACCCTTTGCATTGCTCTTCCACTGGGTGAATAGCACCTTTCTTTAATATTCCTACTATTCCGGCATCCACTACCGGTTTCTGTTCTTGTGAAATGCTCCACTATTTTGGCTCTTTTTCCTGAACTGGGATTTGCAAAAACTTTGTTTCGAATCCCTGAACCCTATTTAATGCTCAAGGATCCATTTGGCTGCAGAAATACGCAGACAACCTCCCTCCTACTCTTCCTAGTGAAGAACCAAAAGAAGTCCCCAAACTCGCCACGGAATCCTGTAGATGCTTGTCCCCTTCCTTGGACACTCCTGCTTCTTCCTGACCTTCCTTTTTGCTGGGAAGCATCTGCCAACACCCGAATGCATAGTTGTAAGTGGATCACAGTAGTCCTCGGCCAGCAGAAGGTCTCCATTTGCTGGCCCTTGCAAAAAACACCATTGAAAACCTTCCTCATGTTATACTAAGCTTTTGGTGCTCTGACGGTTGCCACAAATTTGCTTAGACTGTTCACAAATCCCTCACCAAAAAGAAGCTTTTTTTGGATTCTCACTAGTGTCCTTATTTGCTGTTTCACTTAATTTTAGGTTTAACCTCCTTAATTCCATTTTCCATGCTTTTTGCCAAAATGCCCTCATTGGCATTTCCTAAAAAGACCATAGCCCTTTGGCTCCATCCTCTCAACAAATCCACATGTATCAGCTACTCTTCAAACGGACCTCCTCTGCCACAACCATTATTTTAGCTAGAGGGCCAAGCTCATCAAATAATCAATCTTGACATTGTTTTAATGAGATCTCAAGACCCTTTCGAGGGTCTCTACCCGTCCTAAACAGAAATGTAATCATGTCTGGATCGAGATTATGACATATTACAAAGCTTATCCTCAATTATAGGTCTTGAGCATTCTGCTCTAAGCACATTACGCACTTCTTTTTCTAACAACCTTCTAATCCATTCCTTTATAAATTTCCCCACATGGTCCAAAGTCCACCAATCAGCACTCATTGGGTGGCGTATTTCATAAGGACTAAACATCTCTTCACCCAAAAGATTTTTAATAACTACCTTAGAAGTAGTATTAATATCTTCTTGAAGATCTTCGTTAAAATCATCATCTTGGTTTAAATTAAATATGTAATCATCATGCATCTTATCGTCTCCTTGTAAGATGTTACATCTACATAAAAAAACCTCATCATCTGATGAATCCTGCGTATCTCTAAGGGCACCTTTGCCATGCATGCTGCTACCGACACCAACCTTTTTATGGAGTTTTAACCATATTTCTAATTTTTACTTAATGTCTTATCCAAATGTTTAGTTTTTCTCTTCTTTTTTTCCCTGTTTTTTTTGTTTTTGCGGTTTCCTCCTCTGAAAGAATCCAAAACTCCTCCTCTGATCCTATTTTTTTTTTTTCTCCATTACTGATCCTAGTACCTCCTTAACAGAAACGTTTGCTTCCTTCATAATCAGCCTTCTAATGTGGTCATCACTCATCCTTCCTTCTCGTAAATCTTGCCACGTGCTGCCCTCCTCTGAAGCTATTTATTTTCTAAAATTTATTCCTCCTAAACTATCACCAACCTCCCTTGTCCTCATCTTTGTTCTCGTCTCTACAATCATCTGGTGACCGTTACTAGTCAACAGACTAACGCTTTACCAGTGCTACCTTGACTCAGTTGATAACGTTCTGATAATGCAAAAAGGCCTCTAATTAACGCAATATTTGCGTGCATGCGGCACGCCCATTAGTGTCTTGACTTCCTCCCAGGAAGAGAATGGATACAGTAAGCTGTTTAATCCAAGGCCTCAATATGCTCTGTCTGGGCAGAATGTATTTGTTTCTAAATTATATAGATTATTTTAATGCACACAGTGATGCCCGCACTCTTAAAGGCGCGCACGGAAATCTGTCTCTACTCAATGTTGGTACACGTGCTTTACCATGTTGTGCCTAACGACGCATATTATTCTTCGACTCCGTGTGCTTATGAGATGCGCAACCCCGCGCGCTAACATCAATGCCTATAATTACAAGTGTGTATCGTCCGATTTGATTTACAATGCCATCTTATTTAAAAAGTACACCAAAACGCCTTTTTTTCCTAATCATACTGAGTGAACAACTTTACTTCCTGATACACTTAACATTTTTATCAATATAATGATCTAAACATAGTCTAAATCAGGTATGTTTACTGGGGGGAAAAAAAAACCTTATACTAAACAATCCCTGTCACTCACACTGCTTCCATAAATTAGAAGCTTATAATTTCATATCATTACACACTTAACAACCTTACAACAACAAGATATTAATAAAGATACTTATCTGAGCTGGGGCAGCAGTTAAAAGAGGAAGAACATTTTATTACTGTGCTATTTCTGGAGGCTAAGAGTTCAGTTCTGGATTGTATTACTATTGTAGGGAAAGTTCTTTAAAGGTGCCGCAGGAGTAGCAATTAAAAGGTTTAATGCATAATGGTAGCCTCCGATCTTGTAATTAAATTAGTTGTGCAACCAGAGAAGATATTTAAAAACGTACGTGAAGGAGAAGTGGACGAAAAAGTAAAGTCATCTGCTAGCAAGAAACATAAGAGCTATACCTGTTGCAACTTTTCAAACTCCCTTTGTAGATTAATTTTAGTAGTGTGCAGTTATTAATAGATAACTGTTTCTGACTCTAATTGCACAGGGGTACATTTCAAGAGTTGCATAAACCAGTGTAAGATTTATTCATCAACAATTTCTCATTTTAATCATGGTCTGGAAGCACCACAGATGTGTATGCAATTAATCTGGTCTGTTCCATCTACCAAACGAGTTCATGTTCCTCATGGTGCACAGACAGCCTAGTTCTCTGTGAATAAATTCTGATAGAGACATCGAGCCACAGATTGCTTGTTTTAGAATGATCCCCAGCAGTCAGACTAGAACTGGATGTTTTTGAGCAGTACCCCCTACTTGCAGGTAGGTGGTGTCATTCGGCTCTGTGTCTGTGCCAGAAGTGAAGTGCTCGATACCAGTATAGGTGCCACCCTGGCTCTCTGACTTCAGTTCTTTACTTTCAGCACCATATAGCACTGATCTGGTCAGAGTTACCCTCAGTTGATTTTTGACTGGCTTTTTTCTCAACTGTTTGTTTTTTGAGAGACTTTCTTTCCTGGTATGACGGGATGTCCCCTAAGATACCGCGGAGTTCAAACAATGTGGTGCCTGTAACAGGCAGATGTATACCCACACTTGGTGTGTTAATGGTGCTTGGAGAGAGACCATGACCTGCGAGGACTGCTGCACCACGCATCCAAAGCGATCCCTCCAGCTCCTTGCCTCCCAACGTTGAACGGTCCTGTGATGTTCAAGATCCTGGATGCACAGAATGTGGAACTATTTGTGGAGCTGCACCCGGCTCAAATCATTGCACTTAGTGGTTGGATAAGTCCCACAAGCACAAGAAATCAAATAGATCTTCGCCACCCCTGCCCAGCTTAAGGAATTTCTGGCACATGGGTTACATGTTGGATCCAGAGCAGAGTTGACGGCGAGACCAGAGATCTTCCTCTGTGCCCGCTTCAGGGCAGACGCACCCTTAGCGCTGCTGATGGCGACGCCATCACTATCGTCATTCTCAACACGGAGATGGACTGGTGTCGCCCGAAACTAGTTCTGGTGCAGATCTGGAGCATCCCCTCTGGGTCGAAGTCCGCGTCTTTTGAATTCGACAGGTCTAGCAGGGGAGACGAATGAGAGTGGTCTGAGGACCCTGATGTATACCAGCATCCCCTAGGTGAGAATGAGGACAACTGCTATGAGGAACTTGCGGAGGCCAGTGGGTTAGACAGCTCATGTGATGCTGGCTTGGACTCTACTTCTACCATGACTACAGAGGAGGAAGCCTCTTTCGCTATGGTGGAGTTGGGGCAGCTCAGGTCTTGGACCTTGAGCTACCCATAGTGGCAGTCAAGTCATATGTCTTGAAGGAGGTGCTTCAGCCAGAAGTCACCCCTTTTGTACCTTTACTCCCCTTCATTGAAGCCCTTAGCCGATATCCTTGGGGCTCCTGTGCATATGACAATTACCCACCATATTTGCCCCGCTTCTGGGGACCCCAGTTTCCTTACCCGCCACTCCACCCCAGAGACCTTGGTGGTTCAACTGTCCACCATAGGACAACTCGTGGGTAGAGTGATTTAATCATCAGTGGCTTTGCAGCGTCTTGTCTGGCGGAGAACCACCAGCTTTTCTGGTGATGTCCAAAACTTGCATATGAACATGCCTTTGATGGCTCTCGTCTTTTAGGAGAAATGGCAGACTTGGCGCTAGAGCGCGTTAAGGACAGCAGAGCTCCAGCCAGGCCTTTGGGCTTATCTATGGCCCATCGTCATTCCCGGTCTGCCTTCAAACCCTTTTAGTTGGCCCTCCGACCATCATGGGCATCCATTAGGGGGCAGGATATGCCACCAGCTGCTGGTCACTTTAAGCAGATCGTTGGGTTTTGCAGATAGTCCAATGTGGCTACTCCCTGCCCCTTGTGACTACCCCTCCACCATGCCACCCACTTACGAATGGATGACGGAGGACCTCCTCTCCTTGCTCTGTCAGGGAGGCATGAAGAGGGTGCTGGCATCAGAAGTAGGTCGTTGTTGCTACTTCTGTTTTCTGGTGCCGAAGAAGGAAGGGGATCTTCATCCTATCCTAGACATGCACCTTCTCAACCTCCTGCTGATAAAGGAGAAATTCAAGATGCTCATTCCCTCACAAGTTCTGTCTTCCTGGACAAGGGAGACTAGATTGTAACATTTGGACTTGCAGATCGCATATTTCCACATCTCAGCCCTGCCTGCCCACAGATGTTGCATGTGGTTCATGATGGGCCTAGGGCACTTTTAGTATGCTGTGCACCCTTTCGGCCTTTCCAGTGCCCCTTGGGTATTCAGGAAAATAATGGCGGTGGTTACAGCTCATCTGTGAAGCTCAGGGGTTCCAGTCTTTCCTTACCTCAACGATTGGCTGTTGAAGGCAGGCTCTCCCCAGGTTGTTGTCTTCCACCTCCAGACTACAGCAAACCTTCTGCACTCACTAGGGTTTACTATCAACATGCTGAAGTTACACCTGGCTCCCTTTTATAGAAGATGTTCTTGACACACTGTAATTTCAAGCCTAGCCTCCTGAGCGAGGAGTCCAGGATATTCTGGCTATGATACTGATGTTTCAGCCTCTATCCTGGATTTCAATGAGAATGACGCTGAGGTTGGGCCTCATGGCCTCCGGCATCCTGCTTCTAACTTTAAGCCTGTTGGGATAAGGGACACTGCAGTGGTATCTGAAGTCCCAGTGGGTGCAGCACAAGGGAATCTCTTTGAAATGTTCGAGATCTTGGAGGGAACTGCAAAAGATCTGTAGTGGTGGCTAACATGCTGCAGTTGGGTCAGTGACAGACCACTCTCCATTCCCCAATCAGAGCTGACTATGTTGACATATGCATCACTTCTGGGATATTCAGGCCAATGGGGAGAGATGGAGATCTGGGAGTCTGGTTTCCGGTTGATTAAGAGGTCCACATCAGCCATGTGGCAGCTTAGGGTGATTCGCTTGGCATTGAAAGCCTTTCTTCATTTGATCAAGGGGGCAGCTGGTGCAGGTGTTCCCGGGCAGCACCACCACCATGTGGTACTGCAACAACCAGGGCATGGTGGGGTTGTGGACCCTTATTCTAGAGGCACTGTGTCTCTAAACATAGCTGGAATGCCAGGGCATTTTCTCTGTTGTTTAACACCTGGCGGGCTTTTCGCTTGTCAGGGGGCGACAAACTCAGCCCAGATGTCTAGCGGATCACAAATGGCGTATCCTTCTAGGGTTGGTACAAGGTTTTTTTCAGCGGTGGGGAGAGAATGCGCAATGTCCCCAGTTTTGCATGTGGGAGTTTCCAAATGACTCTCTTGGAGACACTTTTCATCTTGAGTGGAACCCTGGCCTCCTGTACGCCTATCTACTTATACCACTTCTGCCCAGAGTTCTCAAGAAGATCAGGAACCATTGGGCCCAAGTTATTCTTGTGGCACCTGATCGGGCACAGAGTCTGGTATCCCGAGCTGTGGTGCATGACTGCCAGTCCTTTGATCAGGTTTCCTCTTCAAGATCGCACTTCTTTAATGCCATGTTCAACATATTTAATAAGGTAATGAGTCCATCTGGTGCCCCTGTGGGATCCATGGGCCCTCTTTTTATTTGTATTTATTTTTTTATTTCAAACCATCTTGACTGAAGTTTTACATTCACTCTGGCAGTACACCTGCCGTCATCTCGACAAACACAAATGCAGGCAGGACACTGTAGATAAACAATTCCATGTACATTACATAATAAAGGGTTACAATGGTGTGACAAACAAATTTGACGGAATTTAAACCATGCCCGTGGGCTCTCTTGCTTATTCCCTGGGGGCTTTTCAATACCTTACGAGCAGGTGCTCTTTATGCCATTCATTCTGATGGCCCAGAAACCCTGGCTGTCTCCACCGAAGAAGCTTCCTAGAAAGAGAACACTTTCTCCTTTGGTCCTTCCTTCTGTAGAAGTGTTGCTGACACCCTAAAGGCCACCTCCGACACCAGCTACCTCCTTACCGACATTGCAAGTTTTGACTCTTGTTCCTCTTCTGAGTCCTGTGCTGTTGTTAATACAGATGTTGACACCACAGCATAGATTGAGAAGGGAGGCCCAACAACTCATAGATGAAGGTCAGTGGTTTCTTTTGGGGAGGGGAGAGGGGGGATTGGCTGAGGGTTTGCAAGATTCTCAAGAAGAGGAAGAAAGGGAAATTGTGAGGCAACCCTTAATGGCCCGGACTTTGAAGGGTCAAGGGAGGCGTGTGGTTTGGGCACATCACCAAAATGGGAATTGTCACCTAAAGGTAGTCTGCCTCCGGAAGTCACTTCATACCATTCTGTCATCAAGAAAGCTGTGGAAATTTTAATTTGCTGCTCCCTTCCACAGAGCTAAAATAGATTATACTAACTGAGGTTCTATATCCTGCTCACTGTCTTTTGAGCCTCTACTGTTATTCAGTGTGGCGTTAACAGAGCCAATTTAGACATTTGACAGAAACCAGTGTTAGCTTCAGCTGTTTCAGGGGCAAAAGCCAGTAGATATAAACCGGCTCCTAGAGATCCCCTCTTTTTGTGCTCGGATTCTTCTCTGGAGAATCTGGTTGTTCAGGTGTTATTCTTGTCTTAGTTGATCCCTGGATCATTCCCCTCCTCTCCTCCTGATAGGGAATCCAAGAAAATAGAGCAGTCAGCTAAATACGTTTTCTCTTCTGGGAGCATGGCTCTGAGGTCTACAAATACAACCTATCTGCTGGGTAGAAACTTTAATGCCCTTCTGGATTCTGCAAAGGCTGTTGTTCCAAAATTGCCTGAGGATGTACAGGTTTTTTTTTCTGAACTTTTGAATGATGGTCAAGCCGCATCCCATCAGGTTATTCAGTCTGGGCTAGATACCGCTGATTCTGTGGCAAGGGCGATTAGCATGTCAGTTACTACTAGAAGACATGCATGGTAAAGGTGTCTGGATTTTCACAGGAGGTGCAGCTCGCCCTTATGAATTTGCCTTTTGATGGCTCTTGTCATTTTGGAGCTAAAGCAGATTCTGCATTAGAGCCTTTTAAAGACAGCAAGGCCACAGCTTGTTCACTGGGACTTCAATCACAGCCCAAAGACTACAGGCAGTTCAAAAAATGTTGGGGCTTTCAGAGAGACTTTTCTTTTTGAGGACATCAACAGTATGGGCACAATCAACAACATCAGTCAGAAGCTACAGAGGGCATGGGAGGGGTAGACAGCTGTCTATTCCCTTTCCCATCACCCCCCTTCCACTTACTCCCCTGCTAAAGCAGGAAGGCAGTCCTAGTTTTCTCATCTTAGAACGTGATTCACTGTTGGAAGGACAGGTGTCCCAGTTTATGCGTATGTGGAGGTTGATCAAATCACAATTGTGTGTGTTAAGTGTTTTAGGAAAGGGGTATGCCTTACTCTTCCAGGAGTTTACCCTTCCTTTTACGCCACTTCCAAATCCCCTTTCCACAGACCATCTTCAGCCCTCTCCAAGAGGAGGTTCAGCCCCTACTTAAAAGGGGGGTAGTGTTGTTGGTTCCAGAGCAGGAATGGGGTCAGGGATGCTACTAATAAATATTTTATGATTACCAAGAAGGATGGTTGTTTTGTAAACGATCCTAGACCTTGGGATTTTGAACCAGTTTCTCAATCAAGAAAAGTTCAAGATGTTGACTCTAACTTGGATGATTCTTGTGCCATGTGTGAATCAAGCCTTCCTTCCTCCATAGAAGATTCATGAAATTAGGGCTGTGTTTCCGATGTTTCAGGAAGGAATGGTTTTTCCGGTTCTGAAGGTCTTATGTCTGTTAGACACATGCATACTGTTAGCAACCATGCAAGCTGTCACATGGGGGTCCTCCTGTGGTATATTTGCAGGCAGTAGTTTCACCACAACAGAGATCTACAAGCCTGTATCAAGATTTCCAGACACACTGCAGTGAATCTTCACCTCCCTCCACTAGAGTCCACCATTATAAGGTGCCTCCACGCAAGATTGGGGAGATCCTCTGGGGGATCTGGAGATCAGAGGTCGACGCCTTTAGAGGAACAGTTTCATATTAATCTGTTGGAATTGCAGGCAATTCGTCTGGGTCTCAAGGCCTTCCGCCATTCTCTTCACGGTCAATCACTCCAGAGCTTGACTGACAACACTACTGTGACAAAGTACATCAGAAAACTAGGAATGGAGTTGTCTCTTCTTTGCAGAGGAGCTGTGCGTCTCTGATCCAGGCCTCATTATCACTACATTTGCATGATAGCAAACCACCTGGTCAGAGTACTCCGTGTATGTGCAGACAGTCTGAGTCGAAGTCATTCTGCCGATCATGAATGGTGTCTCCATCAAAAGTGGTCCAATCCATCTTCTGGTTATGGGAAACTCCTCAGACCTACTTGCCACTCAAGAGAACTCGCACTGCCTGTTGTTCTGCAACTTCCAGTATCTTATGCAGGGAGCATTTGGGGATGGATTTCAATTGAGCATGAAATGCCAGCTGTCTTGCACGTTCCTTCCCATACACTTGATTCTTCGAGTGTTGAGGAAGATTTGCCTAAACAGGGACTAAGCCATCTTTACTGCACTGGACTGGTCAAGAAGGGTGTGGTATGTAGACCTCATTTACTTCTCCATGTGCCCTCCACTGCGTCTCCCTCACAGGGTAGACCTCCTCTTGCAGGGGCAGGTTCTACAGCTCCATCTCAAGAGCCTGCATCTACATGCCTGTTGATTGAATGGGGCAACCTGAGTTTTTTTCTTCTCTCCATCCTAATGTGGTGAATGTTATTTTATCATCCAGAAGACACTCCACAAAATCTGTTCATGCTGGCAGATGGTCTAAATTTGTTAAATGGTGGAGTGATAATTCCTTAGTTCGTTTAAAAGGTAAATTGTCTAATTTTATGCTTACCCTTTCTTTAGCCCATGAGGGCTGTACAGTTGCCACAGTTAAGGGTTACTTGTAAGCCCTTTTATCTGTTGACATGATCAGCCTTCCCTGTCTAAATCTCCTATAGTTTTGAGATTTATTAAGGGTCTTACAAATAATTATCCTCAGTGGGGTCTTAGTTTGGTGTTAACCTCTTTGATGTTTCATCCGTTTGAAACTCTTCATAGCTATCCTTTGAGATTTTTAACTTTTAAGACTATTGTTCTTATTGCCCTAACTTCAAGCTTCAAGCCTTGAGTGTTATCCCCTGCCTTTACAACATTCTTCTTAAAAAAGTTGGTATTGAGAAGTAGGCCTCCTTTCCTGCCGAAAGTAGTTACTCCGTTCCACTTGAGTCAGTCTATCCCCTCCACATCCAACCAAAGAGGAGGAAAGACTAAATCATTTGGACCCCAAAAGAGCTCTCAGTTTGTACGTGGACAAGACATGACAATTTAGACTGGATAGCAAGCTGTTTGTAGGGGACATTGGAAGGCTGAAGGGGAAAGCAGGTAATGAAAGTACTCTGTCAAGATGGATTATCGTCTGTATCAAATTCTGCTACACTGTGGCAAAGGTATTCATGTTCATTCTACCAGAGCTAAATCTTCTACCGATTGCAGATATTTGTTAAGCAGCAACTTTGGCCTCCTTTCAAACTTTTGCGACATCGTGTAGATTCCGAGGTGAGGTGAGACGGTCACTTCACTTGTTCTGTTTTGCAGGGTGTTTTTGGTATACCCAGACATGCACCCACCTCCTAGTGTGGGACTGCTTGGGGATTCAGCTCAAAAGGTAAGGAATCCGCAGGTAGATTTATCCATGAGAACAAAAAAGTTATTTACCTTTTGTAATGTTTTTTCCAGGAGGATGCAGTATCTAATTTAAGGATTCCTCACCCAACCCACCCTCCTCCCCATTACATTACTTATGCCAAAGGAACCTGCTTATGTTGTATATTTTATATCTATATTAGTATGTTAAAACATTTTTTTTTAATTAAAAAAAAAAAAATGCACATACAATTGTGATGTTAGCTCCATCCGCTCACCTCAAAGGCACATAATAAATGGATGGAAACAGATGTCAGGACACAGATGAGGGCTCTTTATGGCTCCAGCGACGTCAAGCGGTGCTGTGTTGATGTGGGAATGCTTTAAATAAAGTTTCAGTCCAAGCTAGCGCGTGGGGATATTCAGTAGGTGAGAAATCTTCAAGTAGATATTGTAACCACCAGACAAAACATTACCCGAGGTAAGTAACTTGTTCCTATATATGTGTGTATATATATGTAGTTTTTGAACATTTTTTTTAAACATTTTGTTGGAGGGGGCGGGAACATCCCCCAACCACCCCTAGTTTTTAATATGAATTACACATTTTTTGTTTATTGAGGAGGAACCTCCCAAATTTTCTCTTAATTACCTTTAACACCCTGTGCACCACCATATACTCATACCCCTAAAAATACCTTACCAGCCTGTACCACTACCTAAAAGCTAAAAATACCTTTTTCACCCTATGCCACTACTTATCCCTTAGCACCCAAAAATACTGTTAACACCCCATGCCCCTACGCATCCCTGAACTCTAAAAATACACTTACCACCCTTTACCCCTACTCACCCCTAAACCCTAAAAATACCCATCCTACCCTATACCACTAAGCCACCCCTTACTCTTAATTTTATATATATATATATATGTTCAATGGCATGTGTAGCTGCAGATACACATGCTGTGCATTATCCTGCCATCTAGTGTTGGGCTCGGAGTGTTACAAGTTGTTTTTCTTCATAGAAGTCTTTTCGAGTCACGAGACCGAGGGACTCCTCCCTTTTGGCTCCATTGCGCATGGGCGTCGACTCCATCTTAGATTGTTTTCTTTCCGCCATCGGGTTCGGACGTGTTCCTCTTCGCTCCGTATTTCGAATCGGGAAAGTTAGCTAATTATCGAAAATTCGACTGTATTGTTTGCGCTCTGTACCGGTTTAGTGTTAGTACATCGACACCGATAGAAGAAGCGCTCCGGCGGCCCTTCGGGGCTTCCACTCTTTAGCGGGGCCTAGTCGGCCCGACAGCTTCCATCGTCGAAACTAATGGACCGGACCCCCTTCCGCATCTGTCCGACGTGCCACGTGAAGTATCCTTATACAGACCAACACTTGGTCTGTAATCCGTGTCTATCTCCTGAACACAGGGAGGATACTTGCGAGGCCTGTCTGGCATTTCGATCTAAAAAGACCCTACGCGATCGAAGAGCCAGAAGACTTCAAATGGCGTCGACACCGAGAGAACAGATCGGCGTCGAAGAGGAGGAAAGAATCTCCATACAAGGAACGGACTCAGACTCCGACAGTGAGCTACCGACGACAACGCAGAAAACTGGGAGTAAAACTGCCCCGTCCAAGACTCACTGCAAGATCATAAAGGCCAAGGGGATGCCACCGCCAGCAGGCCATGGCTTAACCCATCGAAAACACGGTGACCAACCATCGGCACCGAAAAAGGCCTCACAACTGCCGAAGACATCCGACTCTGGTCGAGATTCCGGCTCCGAACGATCTCGGCACCGAGAGTTCGACACACCCAAGGTCAAAAAAGTTACCTCAGAACCGAAAAAGACTGTTTCGAAACCTTCGGTACCGAAAAAGGCAGCCTCTGAGCCGAAACACAGGATGACCTGGATGCATGGGACTTGTATGATGCACCGGTCTCCGACAACAGTCCCGATTGTTACACAGCAAGGCCGTCACCTCCAGAGGACAGCACTGCATATACAGGGAGTGCAGAATTATTAGGCAAGTTGTATTTTTGAGGATTAATTTTATTATTGAACAACAACCATGTTCTCAATGAACCCAAAAAACTCATCAATATCAAAGCTGAATATTTTTGGAAGTAGTTTTTAGTTTGTTTTTAGTTTTAGCTATGTTAGGGGGATATCTGTGTGTGCAGGTGACTATTACTGTGCATAATTATTAGGCAACTCAACAAAAAAAAATATATACCCATTTCAATTATTTATTATTACCAGTGAAACCAATATAACATCTCAACATTCACAAATATACATTTCTGGCATTCAAAAACAAAACAAAAAAAAATCAGTGACCAATATAGCCACCTTTCTTTGCAAGGACACTCAAAAGCCTGCCATCCATGGATTCTGTCAGTGTTTTGATCTGTTCACCATCAACATTGCGTGCAGCAGCAACCACAGCCTCCCAGACACTGTTCAGAGAGGTGTACTGTTTTCCCTCCTTGTAAATCTCACATTTGATGATGGACCACAGGTTCTCAATGGGGTTCAGATCAGGTGAACAAGGAGGCCATGTCATTAGATTTCCTTCTTTTATACCCTTTCTTGCCAGCCACGCTGTGGAGTACTTAGACGCGTGTGATGGAGCATTGTCCTGCATGAAAATCATGTTTTTCTTGAAGGATGCAGACTTCTTCCTGTACCACTGTTTGAAGAAGGTGTCTTCCAGGAACTGGCAGTAGGACTGGGAGTTGAGCTTGACTCCATCCTCAACCCGAAAAGGCCCCACAAGCTCATCTTTGATGATACCAGCCCAAACCAGTACTCCACCTCCACCTTGCTGGCGTCTGAGTCGGACTGGAGCTCTCTGCCCTTTACCAATCCAGCCACGGGCCCATCCATCTGGCCCATCAAGACTCACTCTCATTTCATCAGTCCCTAAAACCTTAGAAAAATCAGTCTTGAGATATTTCTTGGCCCAGTCTTGACGTTTCAGCTTGTGTGTCTTGTTCAGTGGTGGTCGTCTTTCAGCCTTTCTTACCTTGGCCATGTCTCTGAGTATTGCACACCTTGTGCTTTTGGGCACTCCAGTGATGTTGCAGCTCTGAAATATGGCCAAACTGGTGGCAAGTGGCATCGTGGCAGCTGCACGCTTGACTTTTCTCAGTTCATGGGCAGTTATTTTGCGCCTTGGTTTTTCCACACGCTTCTTGCGACCCTGTTGACTATTTTGAATGAAACGCTTGATTGTTCGATGATCACGCTTCAGAAGCTTTGCAATTTTAAGAGTGCTGCATCCCTCTGCAAGATATCTCACTATTTTTTACTTTTCTGAGCCTGTCAAGTCCTTCTTTTGACCCATTTTGCCAAAGGAAAGGAAGTTGCCTAATAATTATGCACACCTGATATAGGGTGTTGATGTCATTAGACCACACCCCTTCTCATTACAGAGATGCACATCACCTAATATGCTTAATTGGTAGTAGGCTTTCGAGCCTATACAGCTTGGAGTAAGACAACATGCATAAAGAGGATGATGTGGTCAAAATACTCATTTGCCTAATAATTCTGCACTCCCTGTATGCAGGTACTATCGAGGGCAGCTACTTTCCACAATGTAGCAATGCATGCGGAGCCAATAGAGGATGATTTCCTATTTAACACCTTGGCATCCACCCACAGCTCCTACCAAAGTCTGCCAATGCTCCCAGGCATGCTCAAGCACACAAAACAGGTCTTCCAGGACCCAGAGAAAGGCAGAGCTATCACCCCTAGGGTGGAGAAAAAATACAAACCTCCCCCAACGGACCCTGTGTTTATAACACAGCAACTGATACCAGATTCGGTGGTCGTGGGAGCAGCAAGAAAGAGGGCAAACTCCCAATCATCAGGAGACACACCACCGCCTGACAAGGAAAGTCTGAAGTTTGATGCTGCAGGTAAACGAGTGGCAGCACAGGCAGCCAATCAATGGCGGATTGCCAACTCGTAAGCTCTACTGGCTCGCTACGACAGGGCACACTGGGACGAGATGCAGCACATTATACAGCACTTGCCCAAGGAACACCAAAAACGTGCCCAACAGGTTGTTGAAGAAGGTCAAGCAATTTCCAACAACCAGATAAGGTCTGCATTGGGCTCGGCAGACACAGCAGCACGGACAGTCAACACTGCGGTAACCATTCCCAGGCATGCATGGTTACAGAGCTCAGGTTTTAAACCTGAAATCCAGCAAGCTGTGTTAAATATGCCGTTTAACCAGGAACAATTGTTTGGGCCGGAGGTGGACACGGCAATTGAAAAACTAAAGAAGGACACAGACACGGCCAAAGCCATGGGCGCGCTCTACTCCCCACAAAGCAGAGGCACTTTTAGAAAGCCACAATTTCGAGGGGGATTTCGTACTCAAACACCAGAGCCTTCCACCTTACAAACCAGACCCACCTATCAGGGGCAGTACCAGAGAGAAGGGTTTCAAGGCTCATACAGGGGTGGACAATTCCCAAGAGCAAGGGGAAAATTCCAAAGCCCTAAAACAGGTCAAGCCAAACAGTGACTTCAATGTCACAAACCCCCAACACTTAACACCAGTGGGGGGGAGACTTACTGCATACTACAAAAACTGGACAAACATAACTACGGACGCATGGGTCCTAGCCATTATCCAACATGGTTATTGCATAGAATTCATAAATTTCCCACCAGATGTGCCCCCAAGAGCACACAATATGTCCAAACAACACTTAGACCTGTTACAACTAGAAGTCCAAGCATTGTTAAAAAAACAAGCAATAGAATTAGTACCCAACCATCAAATTCCAAAGAAAGACAAAACGTTGAGACCCATATTAGACCTCAGAACGCTGAATCTCTACATCAAATCAGATCACTTCCACATGGTAACACTTCAAGATGTGATTCCCTTGCTCAAAAAACAGGACTACATGTCAATGTTAGATCTCAAGGACGCATATTTCCACATACCCATACATCCTTCGCACAGGAAATACTTAAGGTTTGTAATCCATGGCGTGCATTGTCAATTCAAGGTGTTACCGTTCGGGATAACAACAGCCCCAAGGGTATTCACAAAATGCCTTGCAGTAGTAGCCGCTCATATAAGGAGACAGCACATGCACGTATTCCCATACTTAGACGATTGGTTAATAAAAACCAGCACTCAGCAACAGTGTCTTCTTCACACACAATACGTTATAGAAACTCTACACAAACTAGGGTTTTCTATAAATTACCAAAAATCACATCTACAACCATCCCAGATAGAACAATACTTGGGAGCAACACTCAACACACAAAAGGCGATTGCTACTCCAAGTCCGCAAAGGTTACTAGCGTTCCAAAATATAGCATTAAACATGCAGCCAAACCAACACTACCAAGTAAGGTTTGTAATGAAACTTCTAGGCATGATGTCTTCATGCATAGCCATTGTCCCAAACGCAAGATTACACATGCGGCCCTTACAACAGTGCCTAGCAAAACAATGGACACAAGCACAGGGTCAACTCCAAGATCTAGTGTTGATAGACCGCCAGACACACTTCTCGCTTCAATGGTGGAACCCTATAAATTTAAACCAAGGGCGGCCATTCCAAGACCCAGTGCCTCAATACGTGATCACAACAGATGCTTCCATGATGGTGTGGGGAGCACACCTCAACCAGCACAGTATACAGGGACAATGGGACATTTAACAAAAACAACTGCACATAAATCATTTAGAACTGTTGGCAGTGTTTCTAGCATTGAAAGCATTTCAACCACTGATAGCCCACAAACACATTCTTGTCAAAACAGACAATATGACAACAATGTATTACCTCAACAAACAAGGAGGGGGACACTCGTCACAACTGTGTCTCTTAGCACAGAAAATTTGGCATTGGGCAATTCACAATCACATTCGCCTAATAGCACAATACATCCCAGACATTCAAAACCAGTTAGCCGACAATCTCAGTCGAGATCACCAACAAACACATGAATGGGAAATTCATCCCCAGATCCTACAGGATTACTTTCTACGCTGGGGAACACCAAAAATAGACCTATTCGCAACAAAAGAAAACGCAAAATGCCAAAACTTCGCATCCAGGTACCCCCACACCCTCTGTCCAAGGGCAATGCGTT
The DNA here is from genome assembly GCF_031143425.1 of Pleurodeles waltl. Classification (NCBI taxonomy): domain Eukaryota; kingdom Metazoa; phylum Chordata; class Amphibia; order Caudata; family Salamandridae; genus Pleurodeles; species Pleurodeles waltl. The sequence goes on from NC_090442.1 coordinate 189,925,146, forward strand.
ATGGATCAGTTGGTCAGGTATAATTGCTTACGCTTTTCCCCCTCTCCCACTCATTCCTTATCTGGTAAACAAACTGAGTCAAAACAGACTCAAACTAATACTCATAGCACCAACCTGGGCTCGCCAACTGTGGTACACAACACTGCTGGACCTATCAGTAGTACCCCACGTCAAATTACCAAACAGGCCAGATCTGTTAACTCAACACAAACAACAGATCAGACACCCGAATCCAGCATCGCTCAATCTAGCAATCTGGCTCCTGAAGTCTTAGAATTTGGACATTTAGACCTTACACAAGAATGTATGGAGGTCATTAAACAAGCTAGGAAACATACTACAAGACATTGTTATGCAAACAAATGGAAAAGATTTGTTTGCTACTGCCACAATAATCAAATTCAACCACTACATGCTTCCGCAAAGAACATTGTAAGTTACTTATTACACTTACAAAAGTCTAAACTAGCATTCTCTTCTATTAAAATACATCTCACAGCAAAATCTGCCTATCTGCAGATTACACATTCAGCATCGCTTTTTAGAATCCCAGTTATCAAAGCATTTATGGAGGGATTAAAGCGAATCATACCCCCGAGAACACCGCCAGTACCTTCGTGGAACCTTAATATTGTATTAACACGACTCATGGGACCGCCATTTGAACCCATGCACTCTTGTGAAATTCAATACTTAACTTGGAAGGTAGCCTTCCTAATAGCTATGACATCTCTTAAAAGAGTAAGTGAGATACAAGCATTCACTATACAAGAACCTTTTATACAAATACATAAACATAAAGTGGTTCTCCGTACAAATCCCAAATTCATACCAAAAGTTATATCGCCATTCCACCTAAACCAAACAGTGGAACTCCCAGTCTTCTTTCCACAACCAGACTCAGTAGCCGAAAGAGCCTTACATACAATAGACGAAAAAGAGCACTAATGTATTACATTGACCGAACAAAACAGTTTCGCAAAACAAAACAATTGTTTGTAGCTTTCCAAAAACCTCATGCAGGAAATCCTATATCCAAGCAAGGCATTGCCAGATGGATAGTGAAATTTATTCAAACCTGCTATATTAAAGCAAAAAGAGATCTACCTATTACACCAAGGGCGCACTCCACTAGGAAAAAAGGCGCCACAATGGCTTTTCTAGGGAATATACCTATGACAGAAATTTGTAAGGCAGCCACATGGTCTACGCCGCATACATTCACAAAACATTACTGTGTAGATGTGTTAACAACACAACAAGCCACAGTAGGACAGGCTGTATTACGAACATTATCTCAAACAACTTCAACTCCTACAGGCTAAGCCACCGCTTTTGGGGAGATTACTGTTTATTAGTCTATGCACAGCATGTGTATCTGCAGCTACACATGCCATCGAACGGAAAATGTCACTTACCCAGTGTACATCTGTTCGTGGCATAAGACGCTGCAGATTCACATGCGCCCTTCCACCTCCCCGGGAGCCTGTAGCCATTATAAGTTGAATGAAAATTGTAAATTTTGTAAATAAATACTATTTTAATACACATTATGTACATACATACTTACTCCATTGCATGGGCACATTTAGCATATTCACAACTCCTACCTCACCCTCTGCGGGGAAAACAATCTAAGATTGAGTCGACGCCCATGCGCAGTGGAGCCGAAAGGGAGGAGTCCCTCGGTCTCGTGACTCGAAAAGACTTCTTCGAAGAAAAACAACTTGTAACACTCCGAGCCCAATACTAGATGGCAGGATAATGCACAGCATGTGAATCTGCAGTGTCTCATGCCACAAACAGATGTACACTGGGTAAGTGACATTTTCCATATATATATATATATATATATATATATATATATATATATATATATATATATATATATATATATATATATGTGTGTGTGTGTGTTCAATGGCATGTGTAGCTGCAGATACACATGCTGTGCATATCCTGCCATCTAGTGTTGGGCTTGGGGTGTTACAAGTTGTTTTTCTTTGAAGAAGTCTTTTTTTGAGTCACGGGATCGAGTGACTCCTCCTCTCGGTGTGCAAATGGGCATCAACTCCTTTGTTAGATTGTTTTCTTTCCGCCGTCTGTTTTGGATGTGTTCCCTCTTGCTCCGAGACCTTCGATTTGGAAACTTTATATTAACTTTCTCATACCGACAGTATTGTTTTCGAACGCGTTTACCTCATCAATCAATTTAATAGTACAGTCGGGATCAAGAAAACACCCTTTTGGGCACTTGCACCCTTCTTGGGCCTGTTTGGGCCTACTGTGCTATAGTCTGATGGATCGGACTCCATTCCGATTCTGTCCTCGGTGCCAGGCTAAATTCCCTTATACTGACCAGCCCTTGGTCTGTAATCTTTCCCTTTCTCCTGAACATTGTGAGGAAGATTGTGAAGTTTGCTGCTCGTTTCGATTGAAGAAGACACTGCGTGATCGAAGGGCAAGAAGACTCGAGATGGCGTTGAAACATAGAGTCCACCGACACCTTAGAGGATGGCTGTTTCGATCCCAGCTTCGGACTCCGAACAAGGATCAGAAGACGACTGCCAGCCAATCACAGCGGCACAGTATGCGAGTACACCTGCCCCTACACCCACTTTGAAAAAAATCAAGCAAGGCCTTGGGTGCATCACTGCTGTCAAGCCATGGTTCCACCTGGAAAAAAGTAATCGGCGACCGTACCCTGAGTTCGGCTCTGAAAAAGGCCAAAACACCCCATCAACAGGCCACACCTGTTTCGGTGCCGGAGTCGAGCAAAAAAATAAGGTGCTCAACCTCCGAACCGAGCCAACGCCTACAATCTTCGGTTCCAAAATTAATGCATCCAGCTTCGGAGTGGTGGTGGGGTAGAAGTATTAATACTAGCATTACAATCAGACGACATGCATGGATAAGGTCCTCAGGTTTTAAACCTGAAATTCAACAGGCAGTGCTTAATATGCCATTCGATAAACAGCATCTCTTTGGACCAGAGGTAGACACTACCATTGAGAAACTCCGAAAGGACTCTGATACTGCAAAAGCCATGGGAGCCCTTTATACCACACCTTTTTGGGGTTTCTTTCGGAAACAACAGTTTAGGGGAGGTTTTAAATCCCAAACTGCAGAAGCTTCCACCTCCCATTCAAAACAAACACAGCAGTATTATTCAAGAGGGTCATTTAGAGGTTCTTACAGAGGACAGAACTTCAGAGCCAGAGGAAAATTTACAACCTCAAAGAGTGCTACCACACCCACTAAACAATGACTTCCCAAACATCCCACAATCCCATACGTCTCCTGTGGGAGGAAGACTGCAACAATTCCATTCTCACTGGCAGAACATCACCACAGATCAGTGGGTACTTTCAATTATCCGCAATGGTTGTTGCCTAGAACTCATCTCTACTCCACCAAATATTCCCCCTTGTTCTCACAGACTCTCCCCAGAACACATTGTTCTACTAAAACAAGAGGTACAATCTCTATTACTAAAAGGGGCAATAGACATGGTTCTCATCTCACAGCAAGGTATAGGAGTATACCAAAAAAGGATGGTACTCTCAGACCCATTCTAGATCTCAGACCTCTAAATCTATATATCCTCCATATCCTGCTAGAACATTATCACATGGTTACTCTACAGGGCGTCATTCCCCTAGTACAAAAACACGATTACATGACCGCGTTAGATCTAAAGGACGCCTACCTCCACATTCCCATACATCCAGCTCACCGCAAGAACCAAAGGTTCATAATATCAGGCAACCACTACTAATTCAGAGTACTACCCTCCGGGGTAACAACAGCACCAAGAGTGTTCACAAAATGTCTAGCTGTAGTAGCGGCTTACCTCAGAAGACACCACATACATGTCTTCCAACAAGCTAAAATGCAAAATACCAAAACTTCGCATCCAGACACCCACACCCTCAGTCCATGGGCAATGCTCTATGGATCAACTGGTCAGGGTTATTTGCTTACTCTTTTCTCCCCCTCTCCTGTTAATTCTGTTTCTGATCAACAAAATGTGTCACACCTCTCTCACCATGATACTCATATCTCCAACATGGGCACGCCAACACTGGTACACAACACTCCGGGATCTGTCAGTAGTGCCCCATCACAAACTTCCAACAGACCAGATCTGTTAACTCAGAACAAAGGTCAAATCAGGCTTCCCAATCCCAGTGCACTCAACGTAGCAATTTGGCTCCTGAAGTCATAGAGTTTTGATATTTACAGCTTCCATTAGAATGTATGAACATTCTAAAACAAGCACCTAAACCAACAACCAGATAATGCTATGCAAATAAGTAGAAATGGTTTGCATGCTACTGCCAACCTAAAAATATAGATCCACTTAAAGCGTCAGTACAAGATATATTGTGTGCTATTTGCTTTATTTACAGAAAGCAAACCTTGCTTTTTCTTCTATTAAAATTCATTTGACAGCCATATCGGTGTACCTAGTAACCATACAACATACTTCTCTCTTTAGAATTCCTGTCATAAAAGCATTTATGGGTGGACTTAAATGCATTATTCCACCCATAACTCCACCAGTTCCTGCATGGAATCTTAATATTGTACTCACAAGACTAATGGGTCCCCCATTCAAACTCCTGCACTCTTGTGCTATTCAATTTCTCTCATGGAAGGTTGCTTTCTTAGTAGCAATTACTTCATAAAAAAAAAAGTAAGTGAAATTCAAGCATTTACTCTAGAGGAACCCTTCTTCCAAGTGCACAAACACAAAGTAGTACTTAGGACCCAAACTCCTTACCTAAAGTGGTTTCACCTTTGACTAATGTGTAATCAGTGGAATTGCCAGTCTTCTTTCCACAGCCAGACTCTACTGCTGCAAGAGCTCTACAAACTCTTGACCTTAAAAGAGCTCTAATGCATTACTTAGACAGAACAAAGGATTTTAGGAAAACTAATCATTATTTTGTTGCTTTCCAACAACCTCATCAAGGTAATCCCATTTTAAAACAAGGATTAGCTAGATGGATTGTGAGATGCATTCAAACATGTTACCTTAAGGCAAAATGCAACTATTAATAACTCCAAAAGCACATTCCACTATAAAAAAAAAGAGTGCCTTTATGGCATTCTTAGGAAATATACCAATGGCAGATATAGGCAAAGCTGCCACATGGTCCACACCACATACATTCACAAAGAATTACTATGTGGATGTCTTGTCTAGACAACAAGCCAATGTTGGACAAGCAGTGCTAAAAACACTATTTCAAACCACTTCAACTCTTACAGGCTAACCACCACTTATTTGGGAGGAGAACTGCTTTTTAGTCTATGCACAGCATGTGTATCTGCAGCTACACATGCCATTGAACGGAAAATTTCACTTACCTAGTGTACATCTGTTTGTGGCATGTAGTGCTGCAGATTCTTATGCGCCCTCCCTCTTCCCAGGAAGCCTGTAGTCGTCGTCGTACTAATTTGTGTGTGTGTATATATATATATATATATATATATATATATATATATATATATATATATATATATAATTTGCATGGACATCTTAGTTGCTTCCTATATAACTATAGTTGTACATACACAATCTTTCAATCCTTGCTTCACCCTTCTGCGGGAAAGCAATCTAACAAAGGAGTCGATGCCCATGCGCCCTTTCACCAAGAGGAGGAGTCACTCGATTCCGTGACTTGAAAAAAGACTTCTTCAAAGAAAAACAACTTGTAACACTCTGAGCCCAACACTAGATGGCGGGATATGCACAGCATGTGAATCTGCAGCACTACATGCCACAAACAGCACTACACTGGTCCCCACCAGTGTGGTAAATATATAACATAAAGTCTCACAATACTGAGACATACATTAATGCACTAGAAAACCAATTTCAATTGTTCATCTTCTTTGTTCTTTCTTTAATAATTGTAAGTTGAATCTCTTTATACAGGACATACACGTTTCGTGCACATTGCGCTTCCTCAGGGCTGTTTATATAAAATAAAAAATATGCATCAAGAATTATGAAGAGACACCTTACATAGCTTCACCTCATTACAAATATATATGTATATATATATATAATTTATTTAAACAGTCTTTCACAAGAAGTTATTAGTAACTTTTTTTATACTTAAAACACGTATATCCAGTTGAATCAATATAAGGGGGCAGCATAGCCATACCCTGCCCCCCCTAGGCCCCATGGGGGGGTGGGGACTCCTGCAGGAAAAAAACAATTGGTGGCTCCCTTTATTTAATAAATATTTTGGGGGGGTCATTGCACCCCTCCCCCTCCTCCCCCCCCAAAAAAAACTATTTTGGGCGTGTGAGACCCCGCCACCAGGGGCAACATTTTTAATTAAGGAAAGAGCCCATCCCCTGGGGCCGCATTCAATAAGGGGAGGGTGGGCGCAGGAACTAACTGGCACTCTCTCCATTTACTGCTTATGACCTCGCATATGACATCGCTCATGACATCTTCTATGACATTTATGACATCACAGGTGACATCTCAAATGAAATCACTGATCCCATCATCCAATCTTCTTTTGTCCACATTACTCTATAAAAGAGTATGGCATTAGAGGTCTGAATGTAAGTGCAAAATAGCTCAAAATAATATGAGGTATCAGTAATACCATCACACATACAAATCCCTTAGGTGTAGGAAGTTTGTGCTATGTGCAGCATTTGCCTTATACCACACACTTGATGGGTAACCGAGTTTGCATTAACAATCAATCACAGATAGACCCCTACTGCACACGGTGTTCAGTCTGTATACAGTTGTTCAGAGAAAACCAAGTTCCTCCATATACTCAACTTCTGAAACATAACATATTCCCTACTACGGACAACATTTATGTGCATCAAACCCTTCACAGTCACTGAAACTACAGTGAGAAATTAAGTGGATATGGGTGGAAAAGTGGGTACTGTAAACAGTGTTTACGCTACGAAAAGTTTACTCTGTGCCACACTATTTTCAGACAGTAAAACTCTCATACGAAATACACCACAGAGTATTACAAAGTATCTACCAAGAGCAGAGTTAACTCTATGCTAAGCTTGTCCAAAGTAACTATTTAAAATATACCCAAGGTCTGAAGATGCTAAATGTCATACTGCCTGCAATATTCATACTGTGGTAAATAGAGGGCGGGAGGGAGAGCACTGCCTCTCATCCCAGCACAGTTCACCCCATTGCATCCTGGTAAATGCAGTATGCTTAATTCAATGTTGCTGTATTTTTTCAACAAAGTTGGTGCAGATAGTGCTGTTATCTCCAGACACGTGTTTCTGGGTTTAGCTCTTCATCAGTAGAGAGCAGAAGTAGTAGAAAGCAGAGAAAAGTCATCTGGGGTTGCTGAAATGCTTCCCCAGTCTTCACAGGTCACAGTACCACTCCACAGGCGTCTCCCAGGTGAGCTATTGAGCTCATTGGCTCTAGGGAGCCTTAACACAAGGGGGGAAGGAGCACACTACCTTTTTCTGGAGAACTAATTCTACCCTTCATTCTTTTAAGCTTTTGCTTTCATCGACCTGCTGCAAACTACTCAGTTGGTTGGTGTTGGCTTAAATGCTTGGATAGCTGTTATTTTCTGGGGGTGTGATATCCTCCATTCTTCCCTTTCTCTTATATTTGTGTTGTCTTCCTGATTACTCGGCTCAGTCCTCCTACATTTTTATGACATCGTAGTGACTGCTTCAGGTTGGACAATATATACATATATTTTCTATGGCATTACACTGACCATTAATTTCTTTTCCTCCTATGTGTGTTATATTTTATAGATGGCCCACAGACGTTAACTTTATATCAGGCAGTTGTTTCTTAGGATAACTGTTCTATAGCAATAGTTGTTGTTGTGGTTTTCACCATATTTCTACCACAGCATTGTCCAATGCTTTCTTCTTCACAAGTGTTTTTTTTTTTATGTGAAGAGCTATGTCTCAGTGACTTACCTGTTACCATTGGGCCCTATGTACTGGCCGAACATTGGTTTAATCCCACCTTGGAAGCAGGTGGTTTTTATGTCTAAATTGTCAGTTGTCTCCAACACATTCTGTTCCACTACCATGGCAGCGCTATTCCCTTGCTTTTCAATTCCTTTGTCTCACTTGCCTGTGGTCCTTTCCTCGATTCTTATGGTGTGGAGTATGTTCTTACTCACTCATTCTTATGAGTATTCGCTCTCTTTCTAGACCGGCTTGTTCTAGTCAGTGACTTTTCGCTTGATCAGTCGCATTTGGAATAAAATCTGCTACGCATTGGCCAAGAAGCATGTCCATGAGGGCTTGTGTGCTCCTTCTTCCAGTTAGATCTGTGACCACTGCTTTAGTATGTGGGGTTTCTGTCCTGGGTTTATACCTCACAGCAGCGTGGGTTCCCTGTACACATTTGCCTAACATTACTGTCAGAACAGTCAGGTCCATTGTGATGGGCATCTTGCCTACTTGTCCCTGCAGGACTTCCTTTTCTGAAATTGCTCCGCAGACCCTCATCCAGGGATGGTATTTTTTTGGTATCTATTCTAAGGTAAGGACTCTGCAGCTAGATGTCTGTATCAGATTAACAAGTTACTTACCTTTGGTAACGCCTTATCTGGTAGAGACCGAATCTGGATGCATGTTTCTTACCGGCCCACCCTTTCTACCCCCTCGGTGGACTGATTTTAAATTCTAAGGACAGGGACTCCCCTCACAGCAGAAGCTCTGCAAAATGATTTCTCTTTTTATTTTTAAGGTACCTTTCTTGGCATTCATTGTGAGTCCATAATTGCTTATCACAAAGATTTTTTTTTTTTTTTTTTTTTTTTTTTTTTTTTTGACACACTGGTTCCGTAGGCAGTTTCTATAAGCAGCTCTGCCTTTTGGCACAAAAAACCGTCTTGGAAGAAATTGACAGCATGTCACGGAGTAGACTATATGGACTCCGTCTACGTTATATCGAGGGGTGGATGACGTCGCTATGGAGTTGCAACACACTCCCTTCCGACACACAGGGGTACTGCTGGAAAAAAAAAATCCAGATCCAGTCTGGCATCTGGCGGAGAGAGAATTCTATGGTAAGAAATCTGCAGCTAGATGCTGTCTCTACTAGATAAGGCATTATCCAAGGTAAGTGACTTGTTCTTTTGGCCTGCGGTTGTTAGAGCCCACTATATGGCATGGGGAAGCCAAACCAAAGTTATGGTGTGTCTTGGGAGAACATACTGATCCTTCGAAGAAATCATACTATGTGAGTTCTGTTATTTATAGTTTTGCTCCGGAAATATTGTATACTTTTTGCACCAGAAGAAAGAAGCAGATTTGTTTCGCACCATGTTTGCTGAATGAACAACAGGTTACAAAGTAAAATTTGCACCAGACCAAAAAAATGAAGAAATCCATTTGGGTCTTATTTTGCTATTTGTCTAATAAGAAACATCAGATATGTTTCTCAAATATCATTATGCTTTCCATTTTTTATGTCAAATCAAAATAGTGCAGATTATCTTTGCTCAGTTCTGTATTGCACGAGCAGCAAATATGTGACAGGGGTTGAATTTGTTTTTTCTTAGTTCATGTAAAATGTGCCTCCAGTGTTTTCTCATTTCAAGATTAATATTTTTCAACCTGTCTTTGTCCCAGTGTCTTGCCCATGCTTTATTGCTTCATATAGAATTATTGGCTGGCAAGGTTTTACATTTTCTTCGTAAGGTTTAGCATTATGTAGTTCCACAAGGCAATCGTTTACTGACCTTATGCAGGATAACAGCCCAAGTCCATGGAAGTCTAACTGATCAGACAGTTTTCAAGGCTCACTCTACCTAATCAAAGGTGTTTTCAGGCCGACTTTCCTTGGAGAACTTTACATATATCTGTATATGGACTACAGTGTCTGCCCTTTCTAAAACAAGTTGCAATCCACTGACGTGAGCCCATCTGTATTCTGTTTCCTTTTCCCCACACTTCTTCGTTTTGTCTAACAGTTACGTTTTTCCCCACTGGTAGTTCTCCACTAATTTTCAACACTGCAAGTGTTGTACCCCCTTGCCTTATGGCTCACTGTGGGCCGTTGAGTCCGCCATACACTACCTCCAGCTCTCTAGCTCATCCTTCACCTACTCCTGGTCCTGTGTCAATGGCATACATTTCCTTTGCTCTACCAGTCTCTCTTTTTGCCAAACTCTAGTTTTTATACCTCAACACCTGCCACTCCCTGAATACATCTAGGTGGCTGCACCCAGTTCTGCCTATTCACATCGCTTCACAACCTCTCCTGCCCACACTCTTCATTCCTTTTTTGAGCTTGACACCTTTTCCTTTCTGACAACCTAATGTTATGCAGTCCTGGTCGGCTCTCACTTTGCCAAACTCACCCCTCCTGCTTTCATCCAAAACATTTTCTCAGACCATGTTCTCTACCCCTCACCCTTGCCTTCAGTATCCCCCTCCATTATTGCCACTGACTTGTTTTCTTTTTTCCTGTCCGCCTCACTCACCTTTGTTCTCACTTACTTATCCTTTCACTTCGACCAACTCTGCCTCTCTAGGTTTCTGCGGCTCTGTCCCTTCAGCCATTTCAAGCAGCAGTATTTCTCTGAGGCACATGATTCTAAAGATAGCTTGTCCCCACTAACTTGATTGAAGAGGTATCTAATTATGCTGTATATACCATCGATTCTGCCCCCTTTACCTCGTTCATCCTTGCAACTACCAAGATGACTTAATTCAGACACTCGCCATCGACTCAGCATGCAGCCTTGTCTGTTGATATACCTGCATCAACACATATTCTTCGCAGGAACGGCTAGCACACTTTGCAGCCGGGATCTTCGGCCTCATCTCTGCGTCCTTGCCTCTCCAGTAAAGACATTTGAGACCTGAAACAATAAGATCATCCCTTTCCGCACTACTATAAAATGCCCCTTACTTTGATGCAACTTCTTCTTCTGGTGAGCTTATTAATTCATGGTTTCCATTTAGCTCATATATCCAGTTTGCCTGGTTTCACATCTGCTATTCTGACTTTATATGTGAAGGGCTCAGTAAAACAAATACACTAGAATACTAGTACACCGTTCGCTCATTCAGATTCAAGTTCAACCCTTAACGTGTCCTGTGAGAAATTGTGTTTTTGGGGGGGGAGGAGAGACCCTTCTCAAACAACAGCCACATTCTCTCTTAGGGGATCACAATTGAAATCGTAACCACTGAATAGTTCACGTGTGCGGAGACCCTGGTGCAGTTCTTTCAAAGTCACATCCACTTCCCATTACTTCAGAAAGGCCAGGAATCATATGTGACACAAATGTTAAAATTTGCAGCCTTAAAAAAGGCTAGATTACCTGTATTCTCAGAAGTGGATTGGGCTCGGTCTCGGCTTACGTTTGTGCTTAGAAGAAATTTTAAAGAAAAATGTCTGAGAAGATAAACTGAAGCAGGGCAAGGCACCTGGCGGTGTACGAGGAGGCTTTGATGTTGTTGTTCTTAGCCTCTTTATTGGAAATTGGGAATCTCCAGCAGGCCAAGGCCGAAAGCTGTAACCGATGAGGGCTGATCGTTTCAGATCAGCAAGCAGAGTGGTCACAGTCTCTTCTTAATTTTCGGAGAACTTCTTAGCAGAAAAAAATGTCCCACGTTCATAGTTTGGGATTTTGGCTGGTTGACCACATTTAGCACCACTCCCAAGGGTATATGAATGGAGGCTCAGGACTCACTTCAGGCTGGATAAAGGTGCACTTTTACAGTTGTTGGAGCTTTTTGTGTCTCTGTTGCTCTGCACAGGAGGTCCGTAAACTAGCTCTTGGAGCCACTTGTGGTCCTGGGTTCAAGCAGAAACTCAGGTCTCAAGGAGAAGAGTAGTCCTATTGGAGCAACAGGGCAGCCGTCTAAAGTACACAGTGGCCCCATACAGCAGGGCAGCCCTCGTGGCTCCACAGGTCAGTCCTCTGAAATACACAGCAGGCTACAGGCAGCAGGGTAATTCTCTTGGAGCAGAAGGGCAGTCTCCTGAAGTACACAGCAGGCTACAGACAGCAGGGCAGCCCTCAGATCCGGATCGCACTTTGTGCCAGAATCCTTGGCATTTTTTTCCCCAAGAAGGTACTTGAGGTAATTACTTTTTAACTCGAAACAGACAGGTAAGGTAACCGGTTGCACGCTTATTAAGTGTACGAATATTGATGGTTGTTTTCATTGCAATAGTTGTGGTTTTAGTTGCAGTAGCAAAGTACTGCTGCTATTTGATACATTACCTCCAAATAAGGCCGTAGACAATATCTCCTTTAATTGCTTTTTGATCAATTCCTGTTCGAGCAGTAGGCTACTAGAATTTACTTGAACTTTGACACCTATTCTCCCCACTTAATGTTTCTGACAGAAAGCTGGCCTGATGAATCCTCTGACCCAGATTTTGCAGCAGTGCTCTCTTTGGGATATGCTTTCACCCAATTGTATCGGATGGGTAAGAGGGGAAGTGGCATCACTATAATTTATTTTATACGTCTTGAAGAGGTTTCTAGACCATTGGTGTTAGAGGACTGTGAGTTCTCTTTTAATTGCCAGTTAACAAATCAGGAGACGTTTACTGGAGCTCTCATTTAGAGACCTCCAGGCCCTAAGGCATAGTTTTTTTTTCATAATGTAACCTAGTGGAGACGAGGGCCCATTTTCCCACTTACATGATTCTAGGGGACTTTAATTATCACCTAGAGGATAACGAGAATAAAAACTCTTTATTGCTTCTAGAATCCTTTAACTGTTTTAATTGGAATCAAATGGCTAAGGATGCCACACATAAAGCTGGCCATACTTTGGATGACATCTTTTCTAATTAAGCTGATAGCCGAATCTGTATTCCCCATGATATATTCAGATCACATTATGGTGCACTTTAACTTAGATCTTTTATGTTCCAACTTAATAGAACCCTCTATTGGAGCACTAAAAAAAATATCGGGCCTGGAATAAACTGTATTATGCAGATTTGGAAGGATGCGTGGCAGTTTCTATGCCAGGAACTTTGGAGGATTTTAATTTATCGGCTGTTTCTTATAATAAATGGCTGTCAGAGGCACCCTCAAAGTTGCTACCTGAGAAATGAGTTAAGTCGTTTAGAAAAATGCTTCCGCACCTTGGTTCTCTCAATCACAGAGACAATAGAAACAAAAATGTCACTGGCAGTAAAAGTTGTGGAGATCACACTATAGCAAGGAAGAACGGATTAAGTAAGAGAATGTCTCAGGATTATTAAAGGCCAATAGTTGATGGGAAAAACTAGTACTACTCAGAGAAAATTAGTCAGGCTGCCAATTCAACAAGAGAACTTTATAAAACCGTTCAGAGCTTAGTCAGGCCTGAATTCTCATCCAGTCCCCAAATTACTCAGTCCTTTTGTGACAGGCTAGCACTCCATTTTAAAAACACAGTGGAAACAGTTTGTAATTAATTTGATCTTATGAGATCTTCTCCAGGGCAAACATCTGATTTGGTTCCTCAGGCACTTCGAGATATAGAGTTAAGATGTTTTCCTACTCTGACAGTCAGGTGAGTGAGTTGATCCTGCATACAAGTCAGGTGCTCCTTAAGACTCGATACCGCCTAAGGTGCTCCATGCGGTTGCTCATACGATTGCTCCAATTATGACATCCCTTCATAACAAAATCATAAAAGGATGGTTCCCTGACAAATGAAAACAGGCCACAGTGTTGACACTGAATTTTCTTTTTTAAATCAATCACTTGATCCTAGGACAGAAATTAATTATCGCCCAGGATCAGGACTTCCTTTAACGGCTGAGGTTATCGAAAAGTATCTTAAGTTCTGTCAAGCTACCTGGATAATAATATTCTGAATGAGTCTCATTTTGGTTTTTAGACCTGGCCATAGTTCTGAGACTGCCTTAGGCGCAGTCTCAGAAGAAATCAACACAGTATGGGAAATAATGGGAGGGCTGCGGTGGTCATTTTAGACCTTTTTACAGTCAGTTAGTCATTTGGTGCTTTAGGATTGGTTAACAGAGATTTGGATATCAGGTTTGGCATTTGACCTCCTGTCAACTTTTTTATGGAATGCCGTGAACAAAGAGTAACCTTTGGAGACTGCAGTTCAAAGCTTTTACTCTTCTGTGTGGTGTCCCCCAAAGTCATCACGTAGTCCTACATTATTGAATATTTATGCAATTTCCTTAATAGAACTTATTCGCTCCTTCGGTTTTGCTACTCTAGCTTATGCTGAAGACATTCAGATTGTAGTGTCTGTTACTAGTAACATCGTGGAGGTTGCTTTCCATTTCAACAAATGCATGCAAGCAATTGCAAATTGGATGAGTAATACTTGTGTAAAGCTAATTTCTCAAAAGACTAAAGTTCTGCTGTTTGGTAAATATACCAGATTTTGAAATCAATCCTGGTGGACTCTTTCACTTGGACTTCCCCCTACACCAGTAGCAAAAGTCAGAAATCTAGGGGTTATATTTGATGCTGAATTATCATTTGTGGAGCAGACCAATAAATCAGTGTCAACGTGCTTTTTTATTATAAAGATGGTTTTAGCTTTTAATCCACCAGAATTGCAAAATTAAGTGGTAATTGCCCTAGTCTTATCTAGATTAGAGTTTTGCAATGTGGTTCATGTTGACATTGAACAGAGACCTCTAATCAAGCTCCAAATGTTGCAGAATACTGCCTGTCGTTTACTTAAAAATATTCCAAAATATCAGTCCGTGAAGAATGCTTGATAGAGCTTCACTGCCTGTCTATCAAAAAAAAGAATTGCCTTTAAAGCACTATCTTTAGCACATAAAGCTGTACATGACCATGGGCCAGAGTTCTTTAAAAAGAAATTTGGATTGTATTGGCCAACAAGAGCTCTACGATCAGCATCAACAAGACCAGTGACTGTTTCCAGATTTAAGAAAGTGACCTGGGGCGGTCAGAGTTTTGTTCATTCTATTAGTACGCTCTGGAATAGGATGGCATTTGCTCTTAAAACACAAGATAATTTCTTCTGTTCCTGTAAGATGTTAAAGCCTTGGTTGTTCGCGACATCTGTTTAATAATTAGTGATAAATGAATCTTTGACTCTCTGGTTAAGGCACAAGAGAAAGGCTTCAGCTTATGTTAGTGCCAAGACGCCTTAGGGCATTTGTGCGCTATACGAGTCATCAAATCAAATCTGGTGGTTCACTGCAGGTTCAAAATTGAACTGAAAGTGGATCTGATGGTCCTATTTCTATTCCTGGTGCCAGCTTGGAAGTAGAAGATAGTTCTAGTGTTGTGATTTCCTTCCTCTTCTCCCTGATCCCAGGATGTCTGTTTTCACAAAAGGCTAGTGCAAAGTTGTTTGTGTGGGCTGAGGCAGCTTCTTTGAAGTGTAAATAGGGCTTTGCACAGCTCCGCCTCTCCCATCATGTCAAGATTGCCCATCCTGCCAAATACACCTAGTCATGTGACCCAGAAAACAGGCTGCAAGTACCAGATATTTAGGACAAGAAAATGCCAACTTCACAAAACTAGCATTTTCAGAATTGACTTAAAATCTGACTTCACCATTAAAGAGGATGGTAATTTACGGTTCCTTAGACTCCAAGCATGAAATTTTTTACCTGCTCCTAAACAAAGGTTATCACTTATTACATGTAATAGGGTGACCCAATGTTATCCTATGGGACAGGTAGACCTCTCAGTACTGAAAAACACATTTGTGAGTTTTTCACTACCAGGAGATGAAAAACTTAAGTACGTCATACCTTTTGGCTACACTGCACCCTGCACTATGGGCTGGGTAAGTATACTATAGGGTTGACTTGTATGTATTGAAAAGGGAGTTTTTGGCTCGGCAAAAAGGTTATTTTGCCAAGTCTGATTTGAAAGTTGAAAATGGTGTACACTCTGCAGTGGTAAGCCTGAGACATGTTTTAAGAGGCTACTTAAGTGGATGGCACAATAAGTGCTGCGGGCCCACTAGTAACGGTAATATGATATACCACTTCATTAGGGACTTATAAGTATGTAAAATGCCAAACAGGTATAAGCCAATTTTACCATGTTTTAGGGAGTGAGCACAAGCTCTTTAGCACTGGTTTGCAGTTTTAAAGTGCACGGAGCCCTAACTTCAACAAAAACAAATTCAGCAAAACAGGAGAGGCAGAAGCCACATTTTTTTGGGGGGACTGCCCTAAGGCTGACGGGTCTAACATCTCCTCTCACTAAAACACATGTCCATCACTGCTATATTTCAGAACTTCTCATTAGCAGTGAAACAGAGTGGAAATTGTGGTCACCATTCATTATCAAAACCTTGACATACTTGTACTCCCTGAGACCTGGTTCACAAATAACTCTAACAAAATCATGAACATCCTATTCCCGCCTAATTACTCACTAATAGATTTTGATTATGAAGGTAGAATAACCAGAATTGTTGCAGTAAGTTACAAGAACATATTGCTACCTAGTTAATCGATTACGACCAAATCTTTCTTAATGTTTTCTATTTACCATGGGGTGATAGCAATATTGCAGGTAATTTGTTCTCATAATTCCTCTATGTGAGTGATCTGCTACTTCTATTGCCTTAAGCCCATTCACATAAAAGCCTCTACACTGGACCATATTATCTCGAATAGTAGCTTGCTTACTGTGGAAGATCCTGTACCTGTGGATTTGTCTGGTCTTTTCATAGTCCCTTTTTTCTTCACTGCATATAAATCACATCTGTTGACCAATCTTAAAAGAATTTAACATGGTTTTGTGACACTAAAACATTTTACCTGAGTAACCTTGCTGATCTCGAATAAACTTCCGCCTTTCTGTTCCCTTTGTGATATCAGTGCGCCCATCTCTGGTTTCAATGAGAACCTGTCCTAAATTCTTGAAGACTGAACTCCTCTTAAGATCAAGACCGAAACCTAGGGCTCCTTAGTTTTTTAACGAATTCTTTGATGTAAGAAAATGTCTAAGATCGTAGGTGGAGATATTCACACACCCTCAATTTTGATCCTTTTCGGGTGGCTGATGACAATACTCAAAAAAATTATTTTCAATACAAAGGCCACACATGAAATCCTAATCAGCACCGTAAAAGCATCTGAAACAACTGTTTGAAATAGCCACATTGGTGAAAATTTCCACCTCTTCATAAGATTTGCAGATCCTGCTGTTAAAGGTATTCAGGCAAAAAGTTAGACCCCCTTAAATAGTCAGTACCTCCATTTAGGAATTAAACAGAAATATGAATCTTCCTTGCAAACCGCAGGTGAAAATACACTATTTTGGCTCTGTCTCTGGAGGTTAATTGTTAAAAATCATCATCAGAACTAAATTTACTGATCACTTCACTTATCCTGTTCTGGGATATATTGCCAATGATTTGGGAAATCTGACTTCACCTCATTGGACCAAACATGTGAACATCTCTCTATAACATAGGGTGCTCTCCGATGGTTTGCCAAGTTATCCAACTACCAAAGACACCATCAGCAGATGTGGGGTATCTGAGTAACCTTTGTCCTGTCTCAGGTCTTCCTTAAAGGTTATTGATGGCTGAGTTGTGAGTCAATGAACATATATCTGAGAATTAGATCTTCCGCTTGAGGGTGCAAGCAGCTATACAGTACAGAAGCTGCCTTGCTCCCAATAGTTAGGACATTTCACATCCTGAATTCTGGCAATACCTATCTTCAAAGTCCTCCTTGTTTAATCCACCACATTTGAAACAGTAAGCTGTTGCATGTTGATTAAATCCCTCCCATGTTGCTGTTCATAATTGGTTTCCCTCATACCTGTCAAACCAGTGACAGTAGAATAAAATTGTCATCCATCTCTCTAGTTCAATTGCCTTCACTCAGAGGTTAACACAAAGCTTTGTTCTTTCTCGCTTCAATTTGTGCATCAAATGTCTTGGATACATACCTAAGAACTGGGATATTATACATTATAATATGTGGGTGATATATGGATTTATCCCTGGATTTCCTCTCCCAGTGATCTCGCATCTTCCTCAAGGTCTGAAATCTCTTTAAAACTGTTAACATGTAAAATTCAACCATGCAAAAACTGACCTTCGCATGATACCTCATTCACTTCTACCAGCTCAGTTCAGTGCTGGATTGACTTCTGTACATCCTCAACTGCACCAAACCCTCAGGTGTCCTTAAAAAAAAGTCTCAATCAAGTCAACTTAGATGGTAAAAGTGCTTGTTTTCAACTACATTTGCTTTGGAGGATGCGCCAATTTTTCCTTGAAAAAGACCAGCAGACTGTTATCCAGACCTTAGTGTTCTCAAGCATTGAATATGGTAGGTCTCTTGACTGGACTCCAAAAAGTAAACATATCCCCATTCAAAGCAGTGCTACATGCTGCAGGACGTTAAGCATGTTGTGTTAAGGAGCCAGACGTTATGGCCATATTGCGCTGAGGTTACTAACTCTTCAGTGCCTTCCTGTTGAACCCAGAGCAATATGCAAACATCTCTCCTCCCTCTTAAGTTTTTACACTCTCCTGCCCATCGATGCCTGACCATGAAATTGAAAGTATGTGGTGGGTTCAGATCATTAGGAAGCATTGCAGCGCTGCTTCCAAATCCTCTTGCTTTTGAAAAAGAACGCACAACATCACCTCAGAGTCTAAATGCTAGACTGAGTTGCAAATTGTGTCCTCCCAGAGACACTTTAGCTGCCCAAATAAACGTTCTCCCTTTGGAATCCACTTGAGGACTACCCTCCATTGTTGCAGCGTCTCAACCTGACTAGTACACAGATCACATGGCCTTCACTTTCCACGTGTCCGTTTTTTTCCACACCTCTCTTCACACATCTTCCCTACATTTACTTTTCTCTACTATATTGCTTTGGTAATACAGTTATGCACATATGTATTATTTTCCTCTATGAGCTCTAATTATTAGGCATTGTCCCTTCAATGATATCTGTTAGTGGAGGCTCTCTGGTGTTTCTTTCATTACATTCTTACTGATTAGCGTTTCAGACTTTGGTTGAGCTGCTAAGGTGAACTAAAATACAATCTATTCAACTTATATTTGTGTGTTCACCTTTTTTGCTGAATTCTGCTGTTTCTTTACTGTTAAGCAAGTATTTCTAATGTAAAGCGCTCTAGTGTTCCAGGACAGTGTCCATGCTTTATAAAACTGCATAAATGTCTGTGCCGCTTTGTGTCTTCTGCCTGGCAGATAATGTTTGGTGGCAATGCTTTTGAAGTGATTTGCATTCTCTGTGGCACCACAAACACTGGGATAGTTGAAGAATCTGATGAATGTGCACAATCTCAGTTTCATCTAGATGGAGCAGTGTAGAAAGGTGACCTGGTATGTGGTGGGTACCTGAGGTACTTAAACTTTATTCCAGGCATATCCCCTATTAGTGTAGTGTAGGCAATGTCTAGAAGCAAGGCTGTCTAGCGGTAGCTGTGGATGAGCAGCCAAGGGCTTATCCAGGAGACATGCAAAGCTCATGCAATACCACTGTAGTCACACAGCACTTACACACATGAAAGAAAACACTGTGATACTAAAAAAAAGGTACTTTATTTTAGTGACACAATACCAAAATGTACTAGAGGCAACCCGCCAATAGGAGGTAAGTAACACACCAAACATATACACTAGTTATCAGCAATAGGCATAGAAAGTGATAGAAAACAGTGCAAATGCAGTTAGACAATAGTGACCCTAAGGGGAGTCCAAACCATATACTAAAAAAATGGAATGCGAACACAGGACCCCCACCTAGGTAAGTGGAATATGTAGAGAGGAGCTGTGGGGACTAGGAAACCCCAAGGGTAAGTACCACAATGTCCCTTAGGGACCAGGAGAAAAGGAGTAAGTTAGTGGATTTTCCGCAAACCACCCAAAAGGAAGGAAAAGAAGAAAATGCAATTCCCAGACAAGACTGCAAGAAACATGCGGTGGATTCCTGAAGAGAAAGACGTGTGGAAGAAGGGGACCAAGTCCAGGAGTCACAGAAGAGTCCAGGATGAGAAGGAGCTACTTACCCACCCAGCTGTGGATGCAGGAGTCGGTCGACATCGATGTGAAGGTCAGCACTGCAGCCCTGGAGTTGGTGAAGAGTTTCTGAGGGATGCAGACGACGTCCCACGCTGGACGAAGAATTGCATTAGGGGTTGTTGCAGGAAGTCCACCAACAATCCTTGGCATAGGTCACGTTGGTAAAAAGTGGAACTGCCGGGGACCAGCGAGGCCCAGGAGGACTCAGCTCAGGAGGGGGAGTCAGAGGGGACCCTCAGTGACACAGAGAGCTGACAGGAGTCCCACAGGATGGGGACACGGGTGTTGCAGAAGACCCCACGCAGCACAACTGGAGAAGGGTCCTACGCCACAGGAGAACCATGCAGAGGGCTGTGCGTCGCAGGAAGGTATGCTGAGGGCTGAAGCTACATGTAGCCTGAAGATCCCTTGGAGGAAATGCAAACAAGCCTTGGCAGCTGCAAGAGACATGGTGCACGGAGGTACTGTCCTGCGTGAGAAGGCAAAGGCTTACGTCCACCAAAGTTGGACAGCTGGCAAAGGGGACCAAGAGGACTACTCCGGACCACCACCTGTGATGCAGGATCTACGCAGCTCAGGATGATAAGAGATCCATGCAGCTGGTTGTCATTGCAATAGGTGCCTGTGGATGCAGGGGAGTGACTCCTTCACTCCAAGGGAGATTCCTTCTTCCTTCTCGTGCAGACTGAAGACTTCTAGCCCTCAGAGGATGCACAGCCGGGGAAATGTTGCAGAAGCTGGAAAAAGCCGTGGAAGCTATGTTGCAAGAAGAGAGGAGTCCTGCCAGCTGAATCTGAGGACCCACCCAAGATAGAGACCCTAAATACCCCTGAAAGGGGGATTGGTCACCTAGCCAGGTGACCACCTATCAGGAGGAGGACTCTGACGTCACCTGCCTGGCCACTCAGATGGTCCCAGAGGTTCCTGCCAACCTTGGATGTAAGATGGCAGAACCCAGGGGCCCTCTGGGGGAGCTCTGAGCAGAACACCTGGGGTGGTGATGGACAGGGGATTGGTCACTCCCCTTTCCATTGTCCAGTTTCTTGCCAGAGCGGGCACTGGAGGTCCCTGAACCAGTGTAGACTTTATGCACAGAGGCACCAAATGTGACTACCCCTCCCAAGCCATGTAACACCTATTTCCAAAGGGAGAGGGTGTTACCCCCCTCCCAAAGGAAATCCTTTGTTCTGCTTTCCTGGGCTTGAGCTGTTCAAGCAGCAGGAGGGCAGAAACCTGTCTGAGGGGTGGCAGCAGCTTGGGCTGCCCAGAAAACTCTGGAAGACTGTTAGGAGCAATGCTGGGGGTCCTCTAAGGAGGCCCTCAGAGTGCATGGAATCATACTTCCAATACTGACATAATTGGGGTATGATTCCGACATGTTTGATACCAAACATGCCTAGGTTCAGAGTTACCATTATGTATTTGGACATAGGTAGTGACCTATGTCGAGTACATGCATAAAATGGTGTCCCCACACTGACGAAGTCTATAAAAAAAGGCACTGGAATTTGTGGGGGCACCTCTGCTAATGCAGGGGTGACCTCACACACAGGTACTTGCACCCTGCCCTCTGGGCTAGGAGGGCATGCCATGGGGTGACTTATAGTGACCTGGTGCAGTGACCTAAGGTGAAAAAGGGTGCATGCTTCCTTTCACGCAGGCTGCAATGGCAGGCCTGCAGAATACTTTGCATGGGCTCCCCATGGGTGGCATACTACATGCTGCAGTCCATGGGGATCCCCTGGTACCCTAATGCCCTGGGTACCTAGGTACCTTATTCTAGGGACCTACATGGGGGTACCAGTATGCCAAATGTGGGGTGAAAAGGGTACCAGTTAGGAGGGATAGGGCATAATCACTGCGGTCCTGGTTAGCAGGATCCCACTGAACACAGTCACAAACACTAAGAAACAGGCAAAAAGTGGGGGTAACTGTGCTGAAAAGAGGCTACTTTCCTACAGTCTCTGTGAAACCCATTTTGTTGTCTTGGAAGACTTGAAATTAATATCTGTTGTTTCAGCTAACACTGGACTTACAGTACTACAAGGATTAAAACGTTGTGAACTTGCATATTGTCAAATCGAGAAAATGAGTCCCCACTGTCGTGGTAGATACTACTTGACGTTTCTGTGTTGCAACTAAACAAAATGAAAAGGACTACCAGCTTCAGACATTAATTACTTCCAAAGATACCGGAATTACTTTTTTTCTTATACTCTTAGAAACTGACTTTAGAGAAAGACCAATAGGTAGACGTGTGTGTGTGTGTGTGTGTGTGTGTGTGTGTGTGTGTGTGTGTGTGTGTATATATATATATATATATATATATATATATATATAGTGCAGATGCTCATGGATAACACCACAGCCATATAGTACTGCAACAAACAGAATGGGGTTACAGACCGTGGCGGGCAAACTCCACCACTGGTACCTCACCGATCACAAGTGGAGGTCACACCCAGAGGTGGTGCAAGGTCTCTCCTGTGAATGGGGAGAACACTAGGTTGATCTGTGTGCCACCACTGAGAATGTACAATGGAAGCACTTTTGGTTGGTGGAGTTTCCAAGGTGTCTCGCGCTTGGAGCTGCATTCCTCCTAAAGTGGAACATGGAGCTCCTGTACGCCTTTCTGATGATACTGCTTCTACCCCAAGTTATCAAGAAGATCAGGACTTACCGGGTCCTGGTACCAAGCCATCCTAATGGCTCTAGACTTTGCTTGGAGAGTGTGGTATCTACAACTTCTGGAACTGTGCATCTCTGTTCTGTTCAGACTTCCCCTCCGGGTGGGTGTGCATGGTTAGTTTCTCCATACCGGGCTATACACTGTCCACCTTCATACCTGGAGATTGAGCTGGTGCAGCTCAAGGTCTTTGATCTTACCCAGGATGTTGTTGTTGATTATTCTGACAACTAGGCGTCCATTGACAAAACAGTATCCACCTGGTGTTGGGACAGGTTTATGGTATGGTGCGGCACTCACCAAATTGACCCCTTTTATGCCAGATTGTCTGATTTCATGCTCTTTGTTCTCTGTCTTGTCATAGGACTCTTACTATGGGGGTAAGACTGCTTAGTTTAGCTCAACAGCACCACCTAGTGTGGGTGACTGAGTCAGTCCCACACCACTGGAAGCTGTCGACCTCACTTAGTCCACTAGCTAACAGCACCTCACCCAAGCCTGGAAAGTAAAGGTGATTTGTGACAGCCTAGAAACATGACAGTTTGACTCCTCTGGGAAGTCATGGTCGACATAACATATCCCTTTCTCTGTTATACAGGATCACACATGCGAAGGCAGACAAAAGGATACAAAATAAGTTTCAATGTATTTATTAAAGCACTTGCATCTGAACCTAAAAGGCATGATCTGCAATTATTAGGCAGATGAAACATAGTATAGTGATGATTGTGACTTTTGGAGTAAAACATATGAACAGACCCACTATCCTGATCTAATCATGAATATGGTAAATCCTGCAGACCTTAATGTCTATCCCTGAGAGCATAGCGGTGTTAGTACTTCTGCCATCTCAGTTTTATAGGAAGAGCCTCGACCCCATACCTGAAACACAGCAAGGGTCTGCCTGTTGTCTGCTGGCAGTCCTCCCGGTTGACTGTAAAGACTGGGCCAGGATCAGCAAAGCTGTCAGTGAAATGGTGTACAACCCCAGACAGCCATGGCTGGAATGCCCTCTACCCTCCTTAGGCCTACGTGATGTTTATATAACAAAACATTTCATGTTCTTAGAACAGGCCTGGTGTGATACGGTTTGAGGGTTGACCCCGTAACTCTTGGAACAGCAATACTAAGTAAGCTATTGTGTACAGAACATGACAGCCTTGAACAGGGCACACAGTGAAATGTGTGCAAAGGACTGATAAATGTGAAACATGAACAGCTATACCTTCTCAGAAAGATAGGTGATAAAATAAGCTGAAAAGTGAGATGTGCTAAATTAAGTTACAAATGAATAAAATGTGTATGTGTGTAAAAGGGCACAGGCAATGGGGCTAAGAGCTAAATAAAAAAAAAAAAGTGCCCTATCTAAGCTCCAAAGGGAACACACAACACTCTCACCCAGCAAGGCCTTGTTTTGAGCACTTCAAAGGTTGTCTTTCAGCCCTCTCAAATTTTCTTTGGTTGCCTGATCAGCTCTCCCTATTGAAATCAACAGTTATGATAAGGTTTTTGAATTGGCTACAGCATCGGTTTCCACTTTCTCTCTTTGTGATTCCCCAATGCGATATGACTTTGGTATTGAAAATTCTGATGTGTGCTTAATTTGAGCCACATTACTTTGAAAAATGTATTCCCCGTCATCACCTTGGGACAGAGGGTGAGTGAGCTCAGGTGCTGTGTGTCCATCCTTTGTACACCACCCTCTTCCCAGATAAGCTGGTTCTCCATTCCAGAGCCTCTTTTTTCCTAAAAGTTGTGACACTGTTCCAAGGTGACCACGCCATAGCCTTTCCGGTTTTCATGGTCCTCCTTACCTCTATAATGTGGAGGACATGCTGCAGCGCTTGGACCCCAAGGGAGCACTGAACTACATAGATCTACCAGAGAATACCGAATGGGCGATCAGCTCTCTGTGGGGTTCGCGGGAGTGAAGAAGTCAAGGCTTTGTAAAAACACACTATCTGATGTTGCATTAAGATCTGCTATGCATTGGCAAAGAAGCAGTCTTCAGAAGGATACACATCCATTCCACCAGGGCCAAAACGCCACCACTGTGTTGGCATATGAAGTCCCTGTCCTAGCTATCTTCCAGGCAGCTATGTGAGCGTCCCTCCATACGATCACAAAGCACTAGTGTTTGGACAGCCAAGTCCGCTGAGGAGGGCATTTTGCCCCCTCGGTCCTTCATGACTTTCTGGTTTGAGCCCATTCACAAACTCGCCTCCTGTTAGTTCCTGCTTTGGTATCTATTCAGAAGGTGAGTGAGAATCTGCCAGCTAGAAGTCTCTATCAGAAGAACAAGCTACTTCTGTAATACTCTTTCTTATAGAGAGACTATCTATCTGTAGTTTTTTCCCATCCTTCCCGTTCTGTGATCTTATTTTTAAAAGACAGTCTAGAAACCTGCACACTGGTCTGCTAATTTGCTTTTGGGGCTCCACATCTGCAGGTGTGGACAGTCTCAAGAGTAACTAACGTCAGCGCGCTGGAGTGGCATCTATATTGGCCCAGCACATCAATTCCAGAGCATAAAGGCGTCAGTGCAAGGCCACTTGGTGCCATCTTTCTGCTGGCAGAGGTACTGCTGAAGACTTAATTTCAAGTCTGACACATGGGGGGGGGTTAATCAGAAGGTGAGGAATCTTTTGGCTAGATAGGGTGTCTACATGAAAGAGCATTAACAAAGGTAAGTAACTTGTTCATTCGTTCTTGTTGGGGCAAAAAAAAAAAAGAACTCAAATCTCCGGCTCATCTTTTGCGTGGTAGACCCAGTAAATGTGTATTCTAATTCAGGACACAGTGTAATTTTAATAAAATAAAATAAAATTGCAATCCACCAAAATGTAGTTAATGGCATTTGTAGGGGAAAAAGTGGGTTTGAATGCAAATAACCGTTCCTTTTCGATGGATCATAGCATATGAGAAAAGTGAGGGCAAAATGTATTGCCACTGTTCACTATGTTGTTGTGCACTACATACCTCTCTGAGGAAACCTTAGCCCAAAAACATTCTTGTTCACATATTTAGTATTTCCATAGAGTATAAAAAGGCGACTGGTAAATTAATGAAGCAGTGGTTAGGCTGTGTATGTTAAGTACAGCATTCATCCAGTACTACATCCTGAAAATATTAAGAAATCTATTTTGAAGAAATATTATCTTTCTGATATGTTGGGGGAGAGCTCCAGAAATCATGAGCTAGAAAATATTTTGAGGTTAAAGTAGTAGGTTGAGGGACATTACTCAAGTTCCCCCTTCCCCAGTCTGAAACGTTAGAATGTCTTTTCACCTAACATTCTCTAGATTCCTTTAAATTGTTAAGTGAAAAGATTTTACTTCGTAGTTCATTAATAAAAAAGAAATCTCTGATCAAATTCTAGTAAGCGTCAAAAAATCAATTAGTTACCGTTCCAAACTTTGGCACGGTTCCTTAAACCAGGGAAAGACCAATGGCTAATGTTTATCATACCATATATAGAGATGTAAAGGTTTTAACCTTGCAGAGAAATCAGTGAGAAGAAACTGTTTCCTTAGAAAGATAATAGAAGTATTTCGGCAGTATATTTCTAGTTTTAATTCATAAAACAAACGTGGACGGACAGTAAAAATTAAAACTTGGCATGGTTTTAAAAGGATTAGGCTTCGAGGGGGAAACAAGCATACTTTTGTTGATGAGGAGATGATAGAGGTATTTACAAGGTGCCTCTGCTAGCATATTTTTCTGCAGTCAAATAAGCAGACCATGTGGTGGTCACGGCTAGTGATACGTGCATTAGGAATGCATTTTATATATACATTAGTGAGAAAGGTGAAACCTGGAGAGGGTGTATGGCAAATAGGGAGGTCAAGAAGGTTGACTTTTATAATGGATTGAAGACACTCTCAAAAGAAATTGTAAGTTTCAAAATATCATTTGTTGATCAACCAGTCATTTCAGTTTAATGTGTGTAGTTTTGAGTAATGTTCTTTAAAACATAAAAATGTTTTAAAATATTATTTTGAACGAATCCCTAAACATTGACATTCCAAATAGATGTTTGTTACTGATACAAGCCGACTCATCTCTGCTTACCAGGCCATTTTCATTGTATCCTATTCACATTATAGTGATAGTGCATATATTCGCAGACTCTTATTTGTGATGCTACATTCCCTGTGTGCACACTTCTAAAAGCATTTGTTGGCCTAGTTGATCAGAAACGTTTTATGGAGGATACTGTAAAAAATGCATGTGGAGATGGGCAATTCCAATAAACAGCATAACTTGACTGCATGCATGCTTCAGGCATTTGGCTTTACAAATTAATTGCATCCTTCCTTCATTTCTTACTGCATGCTCTGAGGTATTGGTCTTGGTTATCAGTTTGCTCCTCAGTTTGCTCCTTGCTAGGTGTTTTAGTGGGTCTCTCAGTCTCTTCTAATCTAATTGAAATAACTATTTTCTTCCTTTTCTGTCAAACCCTATATTTATTGTCCTCTTGTTTTGCTCAAATCTTTCCCTTCCCTGTCCTGTTTCTTTCCTGCATCATTTCACTTTTAACCTAACCCCAAAACATAAAATCCATGCCATAATACAGCAGGGAATCTGAAACTGCAGCAAGCTATCCAGCCAGTGGACCCTTTGGAGATCCAGGCAGATGTGCACTGGACCCACATCCGAGTGAAAAAAGAGAAAGAAGAGGAAAATGATGAAAGGGTGTCAACAGAAGGGTCCTCTTCTTCAAAAGGTAACCTTTCCCTATCCTGTAAAATCATAGTGGCTAACCATAGTTGACTCCACAGCAAGCTACAGTTTGCCGACTGTTACTTTCCCACGATCAGTTATCAATCATTTCAACTCCAGTGTGTCTTGATTGTTAAAAATCTGATCCTGTCTTTTGGGGGGCGTGGCAAGATGGCCGCTTAGACAGCCCAGGGTTCGCTCTAATGGGAATTAGCCTTTCTCTTCAGGAATCCTAGAAAATATATCCCATCAGAGCTACCTTTTGATAAAGACAGCAGGGGTGTTGAAATCTGCAGTGCAAAAGGGCCTGCCATGTGACAATCTGGGGGTGTTTGAGCAGAAGTGGGGAGATCACCACTGACTATAGCAAACCCTGGGCTGGTGGTGGCCTGGAGGGGCGTAGATGACTTGTGGAAGCAGGTGGAGCGACATCCACTCTGGTACGGCCCTGGTAGGCTGGAGGAGGATGTGTGGCCTGCATGGTTGACTGCGGGCAGCAGCGTCTGCATTCAGTTGACTCAGCCAGCTCCGGCCCATGCCTCCGCCATTGGCGTAACACAAAATAACGAGGCTCCCTGCAGGATGTGATGAGTGGGCCCTTGAGTCTACCATATCTCAAAGATATTCATTGAACTTGGGCTGAATGGAGCCCCCTTGAACTGTTTGTGGGCTGCTGGAGGGCTGAGGGCCCCCACTGCATTGCAGGGGCCTGTTACACCCTTTGCCTCTGCTACTATATTTGAGGCATCAGTAGGTGCAATGTCTTCTAGGGCGCACTGCCAGGCAGCTGCAGAAAAAGGCATGGCCTGCGTAGCATGCCCCACGCCTCAGAAGAGACTGAGGCCACAGTGTAACATGGGGATTGGGATGGGGCAGACCAAGGCATGCCTCGAGTGTTGGAGTTCTCAAGAGCCTTATAGGTGGTACTGGAGAAAGGCGCCACTCTTTATTGACACTGTTACAATTTATTGCAACCCCTACATCTCCGTTTCTCAGACTCGTGTCCTCCTCTGACCACAGCTAATCAGTGATCTGAGGCACAATACATAGGGGGAATGAAGCTTAAAATATGCGGGTAGACCCATGTGATGCTGCAAATCCTTCTGAGCGGCACATCACATGTTTTTGTATGTTCTAGAGACATAACACTGGCTACTAACTGAACAGTCATCAATAACCAGCCAGGCTCCTGATAAAACACGCAATCTGATATTGTAGGTAAGCATCCATGCTACAAAAGAAACATACCGAGAAAAGTGTCACACTTTCTTCAGTACACAAAGGACTGCCAAGCTCCATAATCACTTGCAGACCCCAGAGCACTGCCTCAACCGCCCAGCACTATGGTGCTCACCAGAGCAGAGCTACTGGAAAGCCTCTATGCTTTAAGTGAGAAATTATGAGAGAAACTCAGGGTGGAAATTTGCTCGGTGTCTTGGGGGCCTCATGTCAGACCTATGCTCGAAAGTGGGTTTCTTGAAAGCAGTCCTAAAAACTCAGCGGGCATATGCCTGGTGAAAAGTGGGGAAAAAGTAAGGCAAAGAATAAGGCTCTGGAAAATGAGCTTTTCCGCATTACGATACGAACAAGAGTGACAGAGCTGAACTGTGAAGACCTGGAAAGTCTAATATGTTGTGAAAACATCTGCTTCAAGAGCTTTGCAATAGCTGAGGGCACAGACATGGAGGCCTTCCTCTTAAGATTTTTTGCTCATGTCTTCGAAGAAATGTAATCTGTCTTCAATATCGAAAGAGCCACCAGTGTCTCCCCCAAGCAGCTAAAAGGCATGAGCAAACTTCCTAGTAAAGACAATGAGAGAGATTGGAACGAGTATGGTCTACATCACAAACCATTCCTGAAAGAGGGGCAGTCGTGAAGGTAGGAAAAACCAGGAGCTCGCAGACAATGGGAGAATAGATATAGGCTTCAAAAATACAACATCACATGGTGATCACTTTTACTTGCCTCTGGGGTAGGTTTTCGTGCTCTGAGCCTTCTGTAGAATTCAAACCCTGATCTCACCTCCTTGCATTCTGGGCTAGTCCTCGGAGGGCTAACCCCAACTCTTGCTGACACATGGGTCCTGCAGAGAGGTGAGACTCCAATAGAAAGAGAGAAATACATTTCTTGTCCCACCATGGTGACACTCTAACTAGATGTAAGACACAAAAAAGCTGTAGGGAAATAAGATTATACATTCTTCTTTCACTTTCACAGGTCTTACTGAAGTATAAATTATATACTACTTAACACGCTCACGCCATGGGTATAGGAGACTGATCCAGCCTATCTTCTTATCAAACCATCCCACTGTGAAGTTCAGACTCTCCTGGGAAGTGGAGTCTTGCTGTTGAGGGTGATGGATCTTCCACCTGTTAGTATCGAGAGACCTCAGTGCTTTAAATGGGCCGGTACTGAGTACCTGCACTTTTTTATTTCGAGAGGGAGAGTACCGGCACTTCTCAAAAGAAACGTAATACTTTTCATTGGAGAGTACCAGCACTTCCAAGAAACAAGCAGGTACTCTGATATGGTGTACCTGCACTTCTATTTTCCCATTTCAAGCACTGAGATCCCTTATGCTAAAAGTAACATATTTCTGATTATTTTCCTCATAACTCCCCACAAGATTGTAATTGGACCTGTACTTTGGAGGTTGATCCATGAGAGCTTTGGCAGGAGTTACTCCCCGAGGTGGGTTTGCGGTGGGAGCTAGATAAACTAACAAGGGATATAAGTTATGAGTGCGGCCGAGAAACAATATGAATTCAATATGGGCCAGGTGTTGACTGGCTTACAGGCTTCAGTTGCCTTCTAGAACAAGCTACAGCTGTCAGTCTTCTACCTCGATGCTTATACACCCGGTGGAATACACAGTGTCCGATTACTACGAGTATGGTTAAAAGAATTGATAGCCTGTTAATCTCATTGATTTGGTTTGGAAAACGAAGCTGAGTACTCTAAAACTAGACACAATGAATGGAAGGGATAAGGGGCTTGGTCTGCCGGACTTGAAGCTACACTACCAGATGGCAAAGCTACAGCATGCGGCCAGGTAGTGATCCGAGGGTAACAACTGGAAAAGTGGCTGCTGGCGGGAGCCCCCGGTGGAGGGGAGGTATCCCAGCATGTTAGATGGTGGGCCCCTGTTGAGATCTACAATGCCCATATGTGGTGTAACAGGTGATGCAGACATTGGAAAGCACAGTTATGCGCAAACCTCCTTCTGCAGTAAATTACCATTATCGTGGCTGCAACCTTTTTAGGGTCGAGCCTGCGAGTGCATGCACTAGACTGCTGTGTTCAGTAAAGGGCCTGGCGCTCACCATTTGTTGGTTTGCGTGGCATTCTTCTTTACAGCCTCGTAATACGTCAAGGCATGTCTAGCATCATTTCCGTTTCTCTGTGTGGAGCAGGGATCAAGCACTAATTGATGCTACTTAATTAGTGCACGTCCGCTTCTCCCAAGGTGATCGAGGTACTATTTATTCTTTTTAACTTCCAGTGCTCCCCAAACAGAAGGCTTGTGACTGGCAAAAATGTGCTCATCAGGCACAAAATTGCAAAGTTTTGTTTATGAAAGCTTATTTTATTTTATGTTCCCAAGTCGTCTTTTCTCAGTTTATTATGTTTTCTTTTGTTTTTGCTCGTGGGCGCTGTTGTCAAAAGATGACAATTAACTTATTTATATGTTGGCAACTGTTTGTCTGTGTGGAGGGACGTGGGTGCAATGTACTTAAGACCTGTACTCATGGGAGAGATGCATCACATTCCAGGAGGTTAAAGAAAGTTTTGTCATAGGCCTGGGCCAATTTTTGCACTGCACCAAGCTGACCAAAACAGCCAGCGAGATCTCGGCATGTTTACTGAACACTCAGGGCTCCCACACACCCTGGACGTGGTGCTGGATATGGGATCCTACAGGTGACTGGTTCCCCGTTATACACAGCCGTAAAGCAAGACAGGCTTAAAGCAGAGCCCCAGCATGAAAGGGGTGGGACAGGGGATCTCTTAGAACCATTAGGGGACAGTGACTGGAGCAGAGCGCATACACTAGTTCAAGGAGTATCTGGTAATGCTCGCTTTCAATTTTTCCAATTTTATGTACTGCACGAATGCCGCAGATGTGGTGTGCAGGGCACATATTGGAGAGAACTTGCCCAATGACTGAGGACCATAACTCATAATAAACTGGAGGTCACTATTAGGCACTGCCTCCTAAATATATTTCCATGTCTCAAAAACGGCAAGATGCAATATCGTCTGCCATTGATTGGAATTGTCTCAGTACAGAGTAGGGTGGCTATCAATGATGGTGACATCTGGAGAAAGGAGTAGGGAAAGTTACTTAGACAGTGTGGAAATGTCTGGATTACTCTCAGAGCTTAAACATTTCCCACTCAGTGTTTACTATCCCATCTCAACAATCCACTCATGAAGCAGACAGAGACACTTCAGAAGTCCCTGTAGCTTCAGTTATGCTAATATTCTAAACCTTGCCTTGGAACAAGTGAATTAAAAATGGAGAAAATTGTGATTGTCACATCCATACCATGGAATTAAACCACTTTACAAAGAGCGGCAAAGGATATGTGGTGTGATTAGATCAGGGTACTATCTCAAAGCATGCCTGCCAGTGCAGTGCGTTATGGCCCTTTAAAGTCATTCACACTCTTCTGAGAATGCCAAGCTGGCTTTTTTTTTTTTTTTTTTAAACCAAAAAAAGTGCACCCCTTGCTCATCAACATAGCCCTTTGTCCGTTCTCTAATTTGTATTTCAGAGGTCACCTGTTGCTCTTTTTCACGATTTCACGTACCTGACTTGGCCCTTGCCTATTTATTATCCAAGAATCTATGCTAAAGTTGGAAGCATGGGTCAACTATAGTTTCTTTCTGATGGATTTTGAGTGTACAGGGTGTGCCGTTTGGTCACAACCTCAGTCTTCCCCCTCCTTCTAGGCCTCACTTCCCTATTTCTCTAAACAGTGTGTGAACCAGCCCTCCCCATACCCACCTCAATCCCCTTTTGCATTTTAGTTTTCAGTAACGTTATTTGCAGCTGCCGCTCAATCATATAGTGACCACTTTAACATGTGGCCTGCAGCAATTTTCAGTGCCTTTTTAAATGTATATCATAGCACCTCTTGCTTCCGGAATCCAACTATAAAGTTGACTAAGATGCAAACTTGACTCAGCAAAATCACCCCTGGGACTCCAAAATCTGGTTGACCAATTTTGTTTATTCTGTAGAGACTTTGGCCTGGAAGTCAACGTCTGGAAAACTACGTTTATGGTCTGCAGCTGGCGAAAGAAGAAAGTGAAAGCTAGCATATTAATGAATTCTATTCTATTGGAAAGGGTCAACGAGTTTGATTACTTGGGGATCAAGCTGATGGACTCAGGTAGATGGGATGCACACATCAGAAAAGGAGCACATATATGCCAAAGAGGAGGGGCTCCGGGACGTAAAGCCAGAGACGTAGTTAGCCCCCCACTAAACCCCATTGTAGAAATCTACAAAGCTCAGTTCTGGGGTGCCGCACTGTATGGTGAAGAGGTATGGGGCTTTCAGACAGCTGGATGTCCTGCAAATTAAAGAGAACGATTTTATTAGATAAATAGCCAGGAAGGAGGACGGGTACCCCGATGACCCCCTTTAGAATCGATCTCGGTATGAATAGCATCAAAGATGTAGCGGGTTTGAGACCTCTATTATATTGGATCCGCCTTTGGAGAACAGAGGAACTGGAACCTTTTCACAAGGCAATCAGAGAACTTATAAGGAATCAATGTAGCTGGAAAAAGTCATCTGGCTGAGGGAGACGAAATCAGTCTGGGAAAATTTGGGTTTCCCCCAATTTTGGGAGAGGCCTGAGTTGATCCCAGCTAATGCTATTTCATTGGTCAAACTGCGATATTGGGAGGAGGCCAATGAGCAGATTCTTCATAGTAACAGGTTGGGCCGTTTAACATCACAATTTTTGCTCACCAAACAGACCGTGGCTTGAGCAATTCCTAGATCTCTCAATACCTGCACATGTTCGTGCTCTATACCTTCAGTTTAGATAAGGTACTTTACTAGTTAACAGTTTCACTGCCCGATGGTCGCAGAATAGTTCTGAGGCCAATAAATGCATAAATTGCAATCCATGTGTGGAATCAACCGAACATGTGTTTTTTTTCTGTCCCCCATATCAGAGTCCAAGGGAAAAATGGATTATCCCATTGTGCAAGTCTCTGGTTTTTATACGATCGTGCTAATGCTCATAGAATAGAATTTGCAAATATGACCCATCCACACTGGTAGTGAGTGCGGTTACTAAAAATTTGTCAGCAGCTTGGTCCATTCGCTATAGGACTATTACAGTACCAGCTTTCAGCATATGGCCCGTGTTATGGGCAAAGTTCCATTTGACCATGCGGTTTGGACAGGGCTTTGGAATAGACTTCTCTTAGACAATATGTGGGTAATCATCCTTTGTTTCTGCTATCTTATCACCAGTGTCCGTCGCAAAGAATTATTTTTATGCATTTGTTCGGTTTTCGTGCTATCTTAACATTAATATGATATCTGTTTTAAGTTATGATATAAGCTTTTTAACACACTATGCATGTGTTTTTCAATGATTTGACTGTGCTTAAATTTGGTTATATGACTGTGCAGGTAATAGGCTTTCTTTGTCAAAGTATGTCATCTAAATTATTATGAAACTGTATCACCTTATAACATCAATTTAGCACTTTAAATCTTGGGCCGGGCTGTTTGTTTTTGTCTTGATGATCGTATTATCCTGGAAATTTGAATCTGTAACCACCTTTTACTGCTTTGCTAGCTTTTAAATATTTGTATTATTTTTTCAATATGATGCAGACGTTTTAGAAACCTTTGCATCTAAATGTTAAGTTATGTAATGGGAACAATGGTGGACTATAGTTAGCTATTGCCTATGATTGACTTTTTATTGTCAGTATTTGACGGTTTTAGAGAAGCTATTTGTATTGTAAATTTTATCTCAAGCTAGTGTGAAAGCTCAGCAATAACGAATTATCTTACTTTCTTACTATTTTATGTGTAACTTTTATAACCAATGGTCAAAATAAAGTATGATTTGATTTGACTAAGATGCAAATGGAATTGCAGTGTTCATTTTTACCGTAGATAGACTAACCCCAGAGGTAGAACAGATGCCCATGTGCTACTGCAGAGGGTTAAGACGTTGACCGAACTAGTGCACATGTAATCACCAAAACTTGGTACTTATATTGTTTTCCAGTTAGTAGAAACATGTGAGGCCCCTGATGCCCCTTTATTTACAATCACATGTGGCATTAGCTGGGAATGCCAGTGCCTACCTAGCAAAGTCTCAACCATCTGCTGTTCTACAAAGTACAAACAAATTACAGGTTACACAGTGAAGGGCCAGAGAGTGAAGAAGCCACTTAGATACAGTGGACAAATACCCCTCAGAATGTGTTCTTCATGTTAAATGTCTTCGTCGATTTGAAAGGATTTCGTAATATCTATAGTACTTATTAATAAAAGCATTGTGTGTTTTGAGGCATTTCTGATTCTGGCAGAAAAGTAAGCCAAACCACATAGAATAAATGCTTTACTTAAGATCACACAGTGTTATCAAGTGCAGAAGATGGAATCCTCAGTTAGCTGCAGAACTTGACACAAACATTTCTGATATGGGAACATGTAGTTACAAAGTAACAGCTGTTGCAATCAATATCAGAATCCTTGTTAATACACAGCCTTATCTGATGGAGACTTCTTTTTGCAGATCCCTTACCTTTTAATTTCCCAGACGTCAGACTGGATCTGGAAACTTTTGCATGAGCAGTACCCCTGGGTGCCTTCAGGTGGCTTCATTCGGTTACACAGGGCGTCATCTTTGGCGCAAGAAGTGACATCGCGGTCACCTATATAGGTGCCACCCAGTAGCACAGACGTCAGTTCTTTTCTTTTCACACAGTCAGCACTGATCCCAAGAAGAGCTAACCCTCTGTCTCTTTTTGACAGTTTTTTTTTCTTTTTCTTTTTCTTTTTGTTGACTATTTTTGGTGTGTTGAAGGATGTCTTCTAGAAAGGCAGGTTTCAAGCCGTGTGGTGCCTGTCACCACTCCATATCTGTTACAGACCCCCATCTGGTCTGTTTATGGTGTCTCGAGTGCCACCACAACACAAAGTCATGCTCGGACTGCCGGGCCATGGTGCGGAAAGCTTTGAAGGAGTGGTACCTAAAGCTGCC
This sequence comes from Pleurodeles waltl, assembly GCF_031143425.1. Classification (NCBI taxonomy): domain Eukaryota; kingdom Metazoa; phylum Chordata; class Amphibia; order Caudata; family Salamandridae; genus Pleurodeles; species Pleurodeles waltl. Next base: position 189,960,820 of record NC_090442.1, read on the forward strand.
TGTGGCTTGTCGGTCGACGCCAGCTAGCGTGGCTCCTAGGTCCCGATCGATAAGGTGGTCGCAGGACTGCTCCAGGAGCCCCGAGTCCTCTTCATTCCACTCGAGGCCCTGTGGACACTTGGGGAAGAGGTAGAGAAAGAAGAAATCTAAACAGACTTATACTTTGCCTCACCTATCGGCTGGCGCAACTAGTGAGGAACATTGGCGTTCCAGGTGCGGTTCTGCAGAGCCGTTGCCAGGTCCAACTCTGCGCCTCCCCCATTTCTAGGAGCCGGCGCGACCTCTGCTCAGTTGAATGATTTCTACCAGGCCATGTGTCTGATATTTGAGCGGGGCGACCCCTCCAGAGCACCTTCTGGCCCCCTGGGGGTCAGAGGAGCCCCATCAGGTTCTGCGCCAAGAGCTCCGATGGGATCTCTTGGATCAGATCTCAAAAACGGATCAGTGCCAGTCATGACAACGTGCCCTTCTCCTACATCGTTCTCGACACCAATGCTTCCGGCACTCACTGGCACCGCCAGCTCCATTCTCATTCCTGACAACTCAGTTTATTGATGCCAGTTCTGGTGCCAACAGGGCCCAGTGGCTCTAAGTCGTTGCCTGAGCATTTTCTGAATTAGCTAGGCATGGGAGAAGAGTGGAAGGGGTCAACGGACTCTTTAGAATACCAGTTAGAAACCCCTAATGATATTTTGGACTGGTATGAGGAACTGGGAGATCCCAGTGGAATGGACACATTTCCAGATACATGGCTATGTAGGAGGGGAATCTTATGTAATGGTGGTGAGGTTGGTAGCGGTGGTCCTTTACCTTGAGTTTCTCTTAGCGGCAGTCAAGACTAACCTCTTAACGGAAGTGCTTAAGCCTGGGGCTTCCTCATCCAAACCCATGTTGCCCTTTAATGAAGCACTGACTGATGTTATGCTGGAAACTTAGTCCAAATCCAGAACATGGGTTCCTGTTGCAGGGGATTCTAGATCCTTACCTCACACCCCACCTTTGAGAGCTTGGTAGTCCAATCCTCAGCCTCCCATGGCACGTGCCCTGCTGCTCCACCAGACAGGGTAGGCTGGATAGCTTAGGCAAGAAATGTTTTCTTCCACCAGCCTTGCATTGCGGTCACTGGTCTGCCTTTTGCCCCTTTTGTGCCTATGGAAGTGGCGTGCCGCCGCGCCAGCCCTGTGCCAGCCACCGACCTGCGCTGGCTCCCCAAGCCACGCAATGACGTGGAAGCTGTTCATTCTGACCCCGTGGGTCTGGTAGCCAGAAGTCATCCACCACGAACTCCCTGGCAGCTGCAGCCTTTAAGCCCTCCTAGTCTGGTTCGGTAAGGCCATGGGTGCCCAGTTGGAGGGAGAGTCCAACATTATCGCCTCCACTGGCAGTCCACTGCATCAGTCAAATGGGTCTTGCAGATCATTCAGAGGGGCTACTCCCTCCCTTTCCGGGCTTTTCCTCCCCCCTATATCACAAATACAAGAACAGCTGGCAAAGGATAATCTGTGTCTGCACCGAGAGAAAGTTACAGCTCTCTTTGCCAAGAGAGCTATAAAAGGACTTCCGATATCAGAAGTTGGCAGTGGTTGTTAATCCTGCTACTTTGATTCCCAAAAAGATCAAGGGTCTTTGCTCTATTCTAGACCCCGAACCGTCAATCTCTTCCTTAAAAAGGAGAAATTCAAGATGCTGACTTTCATATTCCCATCCTGCCTGCCCACATGCGTTTATCTGAGGTGTAAGGTAGGTCGCAAGCACTTTCAGTTCACCATGCTCTCCTTTGGCCTTACCAGCACCCCTCAGGTGTTCACCAAGGTGATGGCAGTGATCACAGCTCATCGGCGCAGGTTAGGGGTTTCAGTCTTCCCCTATCTTGATTCCTGGGTGTTAAGGCGGGTTCGCCCCAGCTGCTGTCTCTCACCTTCAGACTATGGAGGACCTTGTGCGTTCGCTGGGCTTCACTATAAACCTGACAAAATCACATCTGCCTCCTTTTCAGACACTACCTTTTATTGGAGCTGTTCCAGACATAGGGGGTCATTAGGTAGCCGCCCGCCAAGCGGTAACCGCTGTGCGGCCGCTAATGCTGCCGCACTCCTGCGGACCCCATTACGACATCCCCGCTGGGCTGGCGGGCGCAAACCAAGTTTACTCCCGCTGGCCCAGCGGGGATGAGGCCGCAACATAGGAGCCGGCTCCTAATGGAGCTGGCGGTGTTGCGGACGTGCGACGGGTGCAGTAGCACCCATCGCGCTTTTCACTGTCTGCTATGCAGACAGTGAAAAGCTGTCCGGGGCCCTGTTAGGGGGCCCCAGGACACCCCTTACCGCCAGCCTCTTCCTGGTGGTGCAAACCGCCAGAAACAGGCTGGCAGTAGGGGGGTCATAATCCCCAGGGCAGCGCTGCTTGCAGCGCTGCCCTGGTGGATTATCACCGCCGGGGCTAAACCGGCAGGAAACCACCGGCCCGGCGGTGCTACCGCCGCGGTCGTAATACTGGTCTCCGTACCGCCAGCCTGTTGGCGGTACGGACGCCACATTACCCCTGGTGGTCTCTGACCGCCAGGGTCGTAATGACCACCACAGTGCAGTTTTGGGCTTATCCGCCAGAGCAATGGAGTCCAGGATATTTGGGTTATGATACTGATGTTTCAGCCTCTATCCTGGATTTCGACGAGAATGACTCTGAGGCTGCTGGGCCTCATGGCCTCCTGCATCCTGCTGGTGAATCATGCTGGATGGCATATGCGGGCTCTGCAGTGGGACCAGAAGTTCCAGTGGGTGCAACATCAGGAGAATCTCTCCGACTTGGTCCATATCTCTGAGGCGACTGCAAAAGACATGTGGTGGCTTATGAACCGCAATTGGGTCAATGGCAGACTCCTCTACCTTCACCCGTTGAGATCTGACAATCGTGAGAGATGCATCATTCCTGTAATGGGGTGGCCATCAGGGAGAGGTGGACATAAGAGTGCTCTCATCTCTGGCAGAATCCAGACTCCACATAAACTTTCTGTAGCTCCGGGCGATTCAGCAAAAGCATTTCTTCCCTGAGTCAAGGGGAAGTTACTCCAAGTGTTCATGGACATCACCACCACTATGTGGTACTGCAACAAGGAGGTCGGGGGCCCTGCGTTTGGACATGGCTGGAACAGCAGGGCATAAGCCTGATGGTTCAACACCTGGCAGGTTCTCTGAACGTCAGGGCAGACAAACTCAGCCATTGATGCCTAGTGGATCACGAGTAGTGTCTTCATTCATGGAGGTACAGGGGCCTGTTTAGTAGTGGGGAGAGTCTTGGTTAGATCTGTTTGAGGTTGAAGAGAACATGCAATGTCAGCCGTATTGCGCGTTGGAGTTTTTCGTCGAGACAGGAGTTCAGGCCTCCTGTTTGCCTTTCCACCCATACCACTTCTGCCCAGGGTTCTCAAGACATTCTTGTGGCTCCGGACTGGGCATGTTGAGTCTTGTATCCTGAGCTTCTGAAAATGAGCATCGATCCTCCCATCAGGCAGCCCCTTCAGGAGGATCTTCTGTTGCTGCAACAGGGGAGTATCCTCCACCCAAACCTGTTAACTCTCTGCCTTCTTGCATGGAGATTGAACTGCAACAGTTGATAGCTTTTGACCTTCCTACTGTAGTCTGTAAATTATCTTGTTGGCAGGGAGTCCACCCACCCTAAAGGGTATATGTTTGCCATTGGCAAACATCTGTAAAAGTATTGTACAGAAACGTCTATCGACCCTCTTTCTGCCTCTTTGATATAACTCTCTTCATTCTTGCCCTTACCCAACTGGGCTCTGCTCTGCTCTGTCCGCCTTCCTTTGGCTGCCTGAACAACCCTTTTTTTAAGTCCCCTATTGTGAATCGATTTCTCCCTTCTCCCTTCATCATTCCTTAGTGGGTCCTGAACCTGGTTCTCTCATACCTTGTGTGCTCCTTTCGAGCCACTACACAATTGTCCCCTTCGGCTGCTTACCATCAAGACATCCTTCCTAGTGGCAATAACATCTGCCCAGAGGGTGAGTGAGCTGCAGGTCTTATCATCCAAGCCCTCCCTGTCTTACTGTGTTCTCTTACAGCGGTACCTCACACCCGGGCCTCTTTCCGCTCTAAAGTGGTGACGCCATTCCATTTGGGACAATCTATCACCCTGCCCTCCTTTTATTTTACTCCCCATCCCTCTAAAGAAGAGGAGCGACTCCGTCTGGACCCAAAAAGAGAATTGCTGTTCTACTATGACTGCACAAGAGCTCTGGTTGGGCGACTAACTCTTCGTGGACTATGTAGGAGTACAAAAAAAAGGAACAAAAGTCAGGCAATACAGAAATTAACCATTTTGCGCTGGGTCATTCTCTGTATCAAGATCTGCTACGCCCTGGCTAAAAAAATGCCCTCTTGAGGGTTTAAGGGCCTGTTCCACCAGAGGAAATTGCCGCGACCATGACGTCAGCTTGTGGGGTCCCAGTCCTGGACATCTGCCAGCCAGCAATGTGGTCATCCCTGCACATGTTCGCCAAACACTACTGCCTGGACTGTTAGTTCCACAGGGGTGGGCATTTCGCCCGTTCGGTCCCGGGGGAGGTCTTTCTAGTTTAGAAAATTTGCCCGCAGCCCACCGCCAGGAGGGTATGGCTTGGGTATCCATTCAAAGGTGAGGAATCTGCAGCTAGAAGTTTTTTAGCAGATGAACAAGTTACCTTACCTTCGTCACAGAAATTATCTAACTGCAGATTCCTTACAGACCTACCCATGCCTCCCCGCTCTGCAGACAGATTTCTAGATCTATGGTTGTTCCCTTTCAGAGCCCTAGTTTTTACATACATTCGTCAGTTCACTTCATGGCTCTGTGCTTTTAGCGTGGAAAGTTGTTAAAAGTAACTGACGTACGCATGCCAGGGTAGCACGTGTATTGGTGACCGCAACTTTACTTCCAGTACCAACGATGCAGAAACCAAACAAAGACACCTGACAGCAGACAGGGGTACTGCTCATGCAAAACTTTCCCGATCCAGTCTGATGCCTGGGAAATTCAATGGGAAGCAATGCTTGATATTGTCTCTGACAGATAATGCATTACCGAAGGTAAGTAACTTGTTTTTCACTGTTCTTGCCATTTAAATAAGTCATGAAATGCATAGAAATCCTTTCCGTTACAATAGTGAAATGGTATGCAGTGAAAAACTGGCAACTGTTTCTCATTATAAATACTGGGAAATTATATTTAATTATAACCTCTCTTGGCAAACTCACTGTCAGATACTTTCAAGTAATGTGGTGTCTTCTCTGAGGAGCTGTGAAGCGTTCTTAAGTTGTAGAAGCTTTTTAATGAACCATCCCTCTGAACCTCAATGGCTCACCCTATTAGCACAGCGATTGATACTCCGTTCTGAGGTTGCCATGCAGGTTTTAAACTCTTCTGCAGAAGTGTAAGCTATGCCTTTGAGTTGTAAACCTATGTCAGGTTGGCTCTGCTTCAGTAGGTGCTTTAGCCCTTTCGTGGGCTGAGCTGTAGCACATGCAGGTCCATACCCACTTGTCCAGTATGACGTTGTTATTCCAGAAACCACTTAAGGATTGTCCTTTCTAACACATAGGGCTGGTGATCTAAATTACTCAACAGCCCTAGGTGTGAGTTCTTATTTGACCGTTTCACTATATCCTGTTTTCAGACGGAAGCCTCTTAAAATGTGCTTTTGTGTTAATGAGCTTCCATTTCAAGTAAAATGGAGTGTATCGATCAATTCTCTCTTGTGCGCATGTCTTATTCTCATAAATGCAGTGTTTTTCTAAATCCTCTTCTTTTGCTTCATGCTATTAGCAAACTCTGCTGCACAAATTGATTATGCTTTGGCTTGTGGTTTTCCTTTGAGCATCCTAGAAACATAACTGGCACTGGGGAGGTTTCAAAATAATTCCAAAAGATATAAACTTGTAAAATGTTGTGAACTTGCTGCTTTCCTTGTCATTTTTTATGTGAATTTTAAGGATTTATTAACTTATTCTTTAATAAATAACAGTGGAAGTCAGCTTATAGCCTGCCAGTCTGTATGCATTATTGTAAGAAGTTGGGTTATTAGTTGGGGTGGTGAAAACACTCCTCGAGCAACTACCACAATCCTTGTCATGGTGAACCACAAGTTACTGAATTGACCTGTGCATAACCCTCTAGCTGGCTGGCACAGAGCTGTCAGGCTAAATGTAGAGGTGTTTTGTAAAGTATTTATATGGCACACAAACAGCAATAAAGTGAAAACACAAAGAAAAATGCCAAAACAATTAACAAAAAGAAAACATTTTAATAAATTGAGATCAACATAGCGTAAATACAGTCAGAAAAAACAGAGAGATGCAATTTCAGTGTTTTAGGTAAGCATTGCAACTAAAAGCACAAATCGCTACTTGTGGTCATCTGATCGTGTAGACGGGGGGAAGGTCACAAGTTCCAGCTGACCGCAATGGAGCGTGGGCCGCATTCAGGGACCAGATTAGTTCAGCTGAAAATAGTTTGCTTCTCAAAGTCTGACGCAGAAAATTCAAAAAATCAAACTTTCACAGGAGGAGCTCGAATGATGCCAGCCAAGGGTCCAGGACCTAGGGAGGCACCTCATGGGGATCAGGAACTCACTCCAGTAGAGGCCAGCAGACAGTTACAGGTCTAGGCAGGGCTTGTTGCAGCAGGTCAGCTTGGTATTTGAAGGAAATGCTCTTGAGCTATTAATGTCCTTGTAGCTTAGAACAGGAGGTCAAACAGTTAACCCTTGGAGTCACTTAGGTAGCCTGCTGTGAAGGGTGCAGGTTGAGTCTTCCTCCTCAGAGAGCAAGACAAGCCACAAGAACCAGACCAGTCCTCTAGGGAACAAGGCAAGCCTCGAGCAGCAGGGCAGTTCCCTTAAAGCAGCAGGGCAGTGCTCTGCGGGGAAAGGCTGGCCTCAAGCCGCAGGGCGGTCCTCTAGGAAACAAGGCAGGCTTTCTTCTGTAATGCCAGCAAGTCCAGGAGTATACTGAAAAGTTGGTCTGAGGGCATCATATTTATACCTGGTGCCAACTTTTGACATGGAGGAAACTTCAAGACTATCCTCACATCTGGTTCTGGATATCTCCTTCTGTGCCCAGGCTCCAAGTGGTCTAGGGTGCAGTAGGCTGCTGTTGAGTTCCTCTGAGTTTGCTGGAGGCAGCCCTTCAAAATATTAGTGGGGCAGGGAACAGCTCCACCCCACCCAAGCTGGCAGGATGTCCTATCCTGCCACCACCTTGTCCCCCTTTGTCTCACTGCCTAGGAGGATTACACAAAGGCCAGCTACCAATTACTCAGTCATGTGACCCAGGAACCAAATTGTTAGCTCAATGAAAGTAGCATTTTCAGATTTGTAACTTAAATCTTTACTGCTGAAGACTTACTTAAAGTTGCTGTTGCAATTCTTTTGAGACCAAACATGACATTTGTATCTGTTGCCAATCAAAAGTTTGCACTTTTTAAATGTTAAAAGGTAACTCAATATTATCTGTGGACAAGAAAGGCCTTACATTAGGTAAAAATTAATTTGGGTGCTTTTCACCACCAGCAGTTGTAGAACGTAAAAACATGTCCTACCTTTTAAATATAGTGCACTCTTGGGCTACTATAGGGGTGAATTATATGCATTTAAAATGGAGGTTTAGGCCTGGCAAAAAGTTTATTTTACAAGGTTGATTTTGCAGTTTGAAGCTGCACACAGAGTGCAATGGCAGGCCTGGGACATTTTTTTAAAGGACTACTTAAGTGGGTGGCACAATACATGCTGCAGACCCACTAGTAGCATTTAATTTACAGGTCCTGGGTACATGTAGTACTATTTTACTAGGGACTTATAAGTAAATTAAATGTGCCAATTGGGTGTGAGCTAATTCTGCCATGTTTTAAGGAGTGAGTACAAGCACTTTAGCACTGGTAATATGCACAGAGTCCAAAAGCCAACAACAACGGATTTCAGCAAACCTGAGGTGAGAAGGCAAAAGGTTTGGGGGAAGACCACACCAAAGGTTGTCAGACCTCACCATTATTTTATTTTTTACTTTGACCCCAAGGAAATTAACAAGTAAATAAGCTAGTGAAGCTGTTCTTACTTACTTTTGTGGTTACAAGCAGAATGGATGGCCTAGGGACCTAAACACCGCCCTAACGATGTATATGTCTGCGGGAAGTCCAAGGGTGTAGCAATGGTACGTTAGTTTAGTTGATTAATGCACTCACTGAAGAGGTGTGTGTGATTTCTAATCTCACACTTGAATCATCATAAAATAGCCAACATGGTTCCTTCTGCAGAGCATTCCATTTAATGTGTAGGACACAGATGTGTGTTGCATAGCACAGTGGAGTAATCGATTGTTGCTGAGATCCTGTGTAATTTGCAGGTCATAAATTAGTCATGGTAAAATAACTTTGATCCTCACACAAAGGCCGCAGACAGCTTCATATATCCTGCAAGACGTACGTTTGGATCCTTGCAAGTTTGAACTCAATCTTTTGTTGTTCTAATGCTTATCAACATTGGTTCGCCTTGTGTTAGGCGTATATAAAAGATTAGTGCGCTATGAGGTCAGATGCCAATGTCTTGCTGCAGCCTTTGCAATACAGAATAATCGCAGTGTTGTACATTATATTTATCAAAAATTAAAACTAGAATCATATTGCATTAAAAACTGTGTGGGTGTTATCCAGTGATTTATTTATTTTTTACTTCACCTGTGTATGTTGAGTTAAGACTGTGAAGACTGTGCCAAAGGACCTAGCCTCTTGTAAACTTCTCTTTATTAAAACAATGTAGCTATTATGTCTTTTTTGTAAGTTCGTTTGTTCTTTCCATTACCTCTTGGTTTTCCCTTTTTTTGTTTTAGCTGATCTCAAAACTAACCCAACCATTGGACAGTAAAACTTCCAGAAATACCTGTTGTGTTATTAACTGTGTGTGCCCATCATGCAGCGCCATGTTTCATATGTCTCGTGTTTTATCATTCCGTTTCTGAGTTTAAGAAACTTTAATGGAATTCTTTTTTTCACATCATTTGTATGTGTTTTTTATTTATTTTATTCAGCGCCAGACCATTCCTCTCCACGCCATGAGGCAGTACGAGCCTGGTTGGAGTCAGTCCCAGGAGGTAGCTGGTGATATTTCCTGTATTGCACACTTTGCAATAACACCCCTTCTTGGCTCCGTCCACCTTAGCCGGGCTGTTCTTGTCTCTGAAGTTAACACAGGAGCCGTCACTTGGCTTCTTGCTGCATGCTGCTCTATTCTAGGCGACAAAGGACGAGGGGTCACAGCGCATGCCACGCTTACCTCATAGTTGAATGTGTGCATGGAAGAAGCCTGCTATTTAACACTTAAAAATCGGCTGCAGGACACAGCCGGAAAGGGGTTCCACAGTAGTGGCTTCAATTAAGCTGTTGCATGTAAACGAGTGAGGATTACTAACCAGTTAGTGCACAGAATTGCGAAACTGTCAGACATTGTGTTATGCACCAACTCAGGCACACTAGCGTTCTTTTGTAATCTAAAGTACTTGGGTTATTAGACAACTGAATCGGTGTTTGTTGAAATCATCTTTCGTTAACCCCTTCGCTGCCAGGCCTTTTCCCCCTCAGGTCCCAAGCCTTTTCTGGGGCAGTTCGCGCTTAGGCCCTTATAACTTTTAGTCCACATAAGCCAACCACGCCAAATTTGGCCCTTTTTTTCCAACATCCTAGGGATTCTAGAGGTACCCAGACTTTGTGGGTTCCCCTGAAGGGAGACCAAGAAATTAGCCAAAATACAGCGAAAATTTAGTTATTTTTTTAAAAATGGGGGAAAAGCGCTGCAGAAGGCGGCTTGTGTTTTTTTCCCTGAAAATGGCATCAACAATGGGTTTGCGGTGCTACAATCACCATTTTCCCAGCTTTCAGGAACGGGCAGACTTGAATCAGAAAACCCAATTTTTCAACACAATTTTGGCATTTTACTGGGACATACCCCATTTTTACAATTTTCTGTGCTTTCAGCCTCCTTCCACTTAGTGACAGAAATGGGTGTGAAAGCAATGCTGGATCCCAGAAAGCTAAACATTTTTGAAAAGTAGACAAAATTCTGAATTTAGCAAGGGGTAATTTGTGTACATCCTACAGGGGTTTCTTACAGAAAATAACAGCTGAAATAAAATAAAATATTGAAATTGAGGTGAAAAAAACAGCCATTTTTCTCAGTGTTTCACTCTGTAACTTTTTCCTGGGATGTCAGATTTTTGAAAACAATATACCGTTACTTCTGCTGGACTCTTCTGGTTGCGGGGATACAGCAATTCATTTGCTGAAATATAAAGAGTGAAAAATAGGTATCAAGAAAACCTTTGTATTTGAAAAATGGGCACAAGATAAGGTGTTGACAAGCAGTGGTTATTTGCACATCTCTGAATTCCGGAGTGCCCATACTAGCATGTGAATTACAGGGCATTTCTCAATTAGATGTCTTTTTTACACACTGTCTTACATTTGGAAGTAAAAAATGAAAGGTAAGACAAGGGGCAATAACACTTGTTTTGCTGTTCTGTGTTCCCCCAAGTCTCCCGATAAAAATGGTACCTCACTTGCGTGGGTAGGCCTAATGCTTACGACAGGAAACACAACATGGACACATCACATTTTTACATTGAAATATGACGTGTTTTTTACAAAGTGTCTAGCTGTAGATTTTGGCCTCTAGCTCAGCCGGCACCTAGGGAAACCTACCACACCTGTGCGCTTTTGAAAACTAGAGACCTAGGGGAATCGAAGATGTGGGGCTCTCACCAGGTTTTGTTACCCAGAATCCTTTGCAAACCTCAAAATTTGGCTTAAACACGTTCTCCTCACATTTCGGTGACAGAAAGTTATGGAATCTGAGAGGAGCTACAAATTCCCTTCCACCCAGCGCCCCCCCCAAGTCTCCCAATACAAATGATACCTCACTTGTGTGGGTAGGCCTAGTGCCCGCGACAGGAAATGCCCCAAAACACAGCATGGGCACATCACCTTTTCCCATAGAAAACAGAGGTGTTTTTTGCAAAGTGCCTACCTGTGGATTTTGGCCTCTAGCTCAACTGGCAACTAGGGAAACCTACCAAACCTGTGCATTTTTTAAAACTAGACACCTAGGTGAATCCAAGATTTGGGTGACTTGTGGGGCTCTCACCAGATTTTGTTACGCAGAATCCTTTACAAACCTCAAAGTTTGGCCAAAAAACACTTTCACCTCACATTTCGGTGGCAGAAAGTTCTGGAATTTCAGAGGAGCCACAAATTTCCTTCCATGCGTTCCCCCAAGTCTCCAGATAAAAATTATACCTTACTTGTGTGGGTGGCTCAGGTGCCTGCAACAGAAAAATGCCAATAACCTGTAGAGATTGAGGGGTTAGCACAGTGAGTTGATAAGCACATCATCTTTTTCTTTTATACATCTTTTAGGCTGACTCTGCTTTGGGGACCCACACCAGTGAGGTATCATTTTACTTGGGAGACTGAGGGGAATGCTGGGTGGTAGGAAATGTGTGCCTGGAGCGGTGATCCTACAAAGAAAAGTGAGGAAAATATGCTTTTTGAAGCAAATTTTGAGGTTTGCAGAGGAGTCTGGGTAAGAAAATGTTGGGGGATCCAGGCAAGCCACACCACTGGGCTCCTTGGGGGGTCTAGTTTTAAAACATGTCTGGGTTTGGTAGGCTTCCCTAGATGAAGGCCGCACCCGGGACCAAAAACATAGGTGCCCCCCCCCCAACCCCCCCAAACACAGGTAGTTTTGCAATACATCATTTTGATCTGTCCACGTACTTATGTGATGTTCCAAACACTAAAATTGTGAAAAGAAATACACTTAGGTTATGTTAAAAAGACCCCTCACCCACCAACCAAGTTGGTGGCATGCTTCATCATCGGGGGTCCCACCCCAGACACTTAGCATGTCACAGGTGTGCTGCAACGCCTTATTACAGCGGAGCAGGTTTTGTTATTTTTATCACACATACTGGTTGGATTTGGCACGAGGGTGAGTGATGGTTCAGTAGATGAAATTTTATTAACTAGAGATTTCACAGAAATAAAATGCTCTGCTAATAACCGAAAGGCCAAAAAACTGAACCAGTGACTCCTAGCACATGAGCTGTGAAGCCAGGTCAAGGCACCAACCGGTTTACAGTCCGTTCACACACCTTTCATACATGACATGCAGAAGACCATTCACGCTGCTAGCCACGGGCCCAGCACATTGCAACACTCATCGACAGACAGCGCCACTCAAGGGCCCATCACTTTCATTCACCCACATGCTTCATACAGCAATCACACTAGCTGATGAGTGTGTGTCGACTGGAGTTTGGCTGGCACTGCCAGCCAAGCGCCGCTTCAGGCACACCACCAGCCAAACGCCGCTTCACGCACACCACCAGCCAAACGCCGCTTCACGCACACCACCAGCCAAGAGCCACCCCACGCACACTGCCAGCCAAGCGCCACCACACGCACACGGCCAGCCAAGCGCCACCCCTCGCACACCGCCATCACTTTTTTTTTGTTTTCAAACAGCAAAGAAACCCCTAATTATAAATAAGTACAAAACTACAAACACAAAAGCTCTAACTGAATACATGACAGTAATGCCAACCGTGAAACTGAACATATAAAAATATAAAACAGCAGTTTAAGCTCACGGAATTTCCCAATAATTCTTCTGTGTGGTAGCTCCTGAAACAGCCACCCACACACAACCCAGGCTTTGAAGGACAATCAGGGCAGTACATCCTAGTCTCCTTCCTGATACCTCTTCGAGCACAGACTCTACATCTCTTAGCAGGAAAGTGTTTTTTGGCCGTGGGAGGAATGTGCTCAGCAAAGTGACGATCTTTCAATCTAGCCACATCCTCCACCACTGCTTCTCTAGGAACTCTCGCCTGATCCAGCACAACAAGACTCGCTATGATAGACTCCTGAAATTTCACAAATGTCATCCTTGACTCTGGAGAACTATCCTTGAATACAACAAAAGCATTCAAAGTTGCCCAGTGGAACAGGTGAACCACTAATTTCTTATACCAAACATAAGACTTTCGAGCAGCAGTGTAAGGTTCCAACCTCTGATCTACTCTAGAAACACCACCCATGTGCTTATTATAGTCTAAAATGCACACAGGTTTGCGCACTTCAGCAACTTTACCCCAAACAGCCACAGGTGAAGTACTCTCATCATGGATGGAAGTTAGCATGTGCACATCCCTCCTGTCTACAAATTTCAGAGCTAGCAGCTCATCATTCCGCAAGGCACTGTACTGTCCCTTCTCAAGTTTTTTACAGACAAGCTCTCTTGGATAGCCTTTTCGATTAGAGCGGATTGTGCCACAAGCAAGTGTCCACTCTGAACAACTCCTTGAACAACTGAACTCTGGTGTAGAAGTTGTCTACATATAAATGGTGACCTTTGTTAAACAGTCGTCTACCAAGTTCCCACACAATTTTCTCACTAACTCCAAAAGTGGGTGGACAACCGGGGGGTCAATATTGGAATCCCTACCAGTGTAGACCCGGAAATTATAAACATATCCTGTACTACTTTCAGACAGCATATACATCTTAATTCCATACCGTGCCCTCTTGCTAGGAATGTACTGTCTAAAAACCAAACGGCCCTTGAACAGGACCAAAGACTCATCTACAGATATTTCTTTGCCTGGAACATAGATCTCTGAAATCCGATCTACCAAATAATCAAGGACAGGTCTAATCTTAAAAAGACGGTCAGAATCAGGGTGATCTCGTGGCAAGGCTAAAGCATTCTCTACAAAATGCAACATCCAAAGAAGCAGCTCATACCGGTTATGACTCATGATTGCAGGAAATATAGCAGTTGCCATCAAGGGACTAGTAGACCAATATGAAGACAGTGATGGCGTCCTTATCAGCTCCATCAAAAAAGTTAAACCCAAGAACTTTTTCAACTCTTCAAGATTTGTGGGAATCCACCGGTTAGCTCTAGAATATGGCCTAAGTCTGGCAGCGTTGTCCCTCATATACTGCTCTGCATACAAATTAGTCTGCTCAACAATCTCTTCCAAAAATATATTGTCCATAAACAACTCAAAAAAGTTGACAGGCAAAATGTTTTCCATATTAACTCGACACCCTGGGAAACCAGTAAACGCAGGCAACTGTGGCTGCTCCATGTTTGGTGCAACCCACATGTCAGGCCTTCCAATGGGAAGCCTTTCAGACGCTGGCTGCTGCACCATTGTCACATCAGTGTCCACATCTAAAACAGGCCCTTCATCAGCACTGAGAGTGGCTTCATCATTAGATGATTCCTCTCTGACAGAAAATTCACTTCCAGAATCTTGCTCTTCCTCCTCTGTCTCAGATGCAGAGTCAGTCTCATAATCATGGTCAGAAGACGACTCAAAAAGCACACCGCAACCTGCTGAGCGGTCATCCTACGGCTAGCCATGATCCTTCCTACAAACATTAACTGGACAAATGCACCACCAACAACCAGCACTGTGTAAGATCAGTAACAAAGTGTAGCTTTATCACTATGAGTTATAAACTCAAAAACTATACCGCTCACATGCCTGTAAAAGCTTGACTCATCAGCAACTACTCTGCACAGCCACAGCAATCACCAATGATATCCCACTAAAAAGAGGGGGAAAAGCTAATTAGACATAAGACAACACAATAATCATTATGCATAAATCTAAGGACAATTTCACACACAATCCTGCATTCAGTATACCACCTACAAACATGTCATTCATACATGGCAACAATACTCCTTTGGAGTAAATTTATTTTACTTACCTAAAACATGCAACTACGCAAACCGCAGGACAACCACTGTCAAAACCGCACAATACACAGCAAAGGAAGCAAAAGCTTTGAACTAGAACAAAAAGAAAAAATGAACTGGTATGATTATAAATGCAAATACTTTGCCAGTTGACAATCTCCTCACCACCAACCATTTTTAAAATTTCCCTTGTGTCTAGTGTTCTCTGCTTGGGGGCAGAAATGCCATAGACTATATTGCCCCCTTTGGGGGGCGACCCTTGCCCAAGGGGCCACCCCCCCCCATACAAAGCGCACACTCACACACACATGATCTGCCCAATAGTGCCTTTTGCCCCTTGGGGGCGACCCTTGCCCAAGGGGCCGCCCCCAAACACAGAACATTGAGGAACAAAAAACAATCCCTGGTTTCGAGTGGCTTTCTGCCCCCAAGGGGAGCAGAAACAGCGAAAAATGCATTGCCCCCAAAAGGAGAGCGGCCCTTGCCCAAGGGGTTGCTCTCCCACGCAATAACACACACACAACAATTTCCTGGTGTGTAGTGGGCATTCCTGTTGCCCGATCGCGATGCTCAGAGACATCGAGGGAAAGGAAAACCCTTTCCTTTCCCTCGATGCCTCTTTTCAAAGGGATCCCCCTTTCCCCCCGCCCGGAGGTAAAACTTACCTCCTTCCCTGAAGACGCGGCGGAAGCAGATGCCTTTCAGCACGTCTTTGCACCCTTTCATGATGTCAGCGCGCTGACGTCATTGAGGGTGAAAGGGGAAGCGACTCCCCTTCCAGCCATGACCTGGGGGGAGCAGCCCTTGAGGGAGCGCTATTGCTTCCCCTGAGGGCCAGTAAATGGACGTAATGGTTACGTCTATGGCGCCTGAGAGGCGCAGCCATGGACGTAACCATTACATTCATGGCCGTCAAGGGGTTAAATTGCCTTGTTCAAGTCTGCATGTTGTCAGCATGAGGTATCTGTCGAATTCTGAAGAGCAGCGAAAGAGTGACGTGCAGGATTATTTCAAATCAAAGCATAGGTAGTCTGAATAATATAGAGAAATAATTTTTCTGGTGAAGTTAGGGTATTTGACCCTAAACCAGCTGACCCCAAGCAGGCGAGGCAAAGATAGTAGAAAATCCTTAAGGACTAATATGATTATCAAATACTAAGCCTCTGTGGAAGGTGTTCTGAAATAATTGCTTCCCCTGTGCCTCTAGACTCTGCGGGTGCTCTCTTCTTCAAGCCCCTTAGACGCTGTAGTGTTCTAAGTGCCGGCATCCTCCTTGCACATAGAGTCACAAAGCCATCTCTTTGTACTCATTGTCGCCTGCCTATGCTTCTGAGTCTGGTGACTTGATGTCAGTGAAGTTGTGCACTAATGATACGTTAGGTCTGCAAGATTTCATAATTAGCTCTAACGTTAGATTATGCTGTGGCTAATCTTTATTGTTGAAAGTGTAAATTTTGACATTGAGAACAAAGCTGCCAGTGACGTCACACACGTTGTTGACAAACATATCTGACGTTGGACAAACTACAATACCTGAACATAGGTTGAGAAAATGCTGAGTGAAAAAAGTGGGCAATACGCACAGGAACAGCTGTACGTCTACTGCAGCCACTTGCCAGCAACGTCGGGACTCAATTATGCAGTTTCTATACTTAGAAACTATTTACCATGTTCTATGATCAGTAAATAAGCTTGTCAAAAATGATTCTCATAGTATGCAAACCAGACTAGTTGCATCCATTACATATAAGTTGCAAGAATGCAGATCAGTATCCAGAGGACATCCAATTCGTAGTTGCATAATATTACATGAAGAGAATTTAATGCCATGACATGTACGACCTACATGTGAAATCAGAACTGTGGGTTGATAACATCTCCCTAAAGTTGGTGCCTTTTCTTAAACATCCTTGAGATTCTCCTTCTCAGAAGGTAGTGTATTATATGACCCTAACACACCGCTTCAAAAGAAGGAAACAGATGATACTCGTCAGACTTTGTTTTTCCTTGGGTGGGGGTTGAGCAGAGGTGATCCATTGATGCATCAGGTGGCTAGTGGACGACAACTAGGTCCTTGGGGTCATTTACCTCTACTGCCTGGGATCCATCCTGCTATTGCTCTGAAAAACTAGGTCAAAAACAACCTTTTCGGCACTTGACCTTGAGAGGAGGCAATGATAAGCAGTTAGTGGTATCTCTGAGAGGTTAGTGTTGAAGTACAGCAGGTTCATCACGCAACACAACGCAACACAACACCCAGCAGGGAAGTAATGTGATTGTCTAGCCCAGTGCTTCTCTTTATGTACTTCATTGTACTATAAGGCTCAATACTACACATAAAACAAAAGGTTTCAGATAACCGGTGCATGGGTGTGAGTCCAATAAGCTAGCAGGTTGGACCGCTCTCCACCCACCCTCTCTTTTGGTAAATTATGAGCTTCTGGCATGGTAGCTGGTGCTGATGCAGCACTTCCTCTCTTTTAGTGTACAGTGTCTATGGCTGGAGCAGCTGGAAAGTCTGTTACCTTTCCCTGGGCAAGCCATCTGTGCTTACCAGGGTTGCGCTGGTGTGTAGTCAAGTCACACGGCAGAGCTGCTCAGCAGAGTCCTGAAGATTGTGACTTGGGTGGCTTGCTTTTGCAGGTGGCTCTCTTCTGGGTTTCGATGTTGTCAGCAACAGGTTGTCTTTGCAGTTGCAGCAGGTCTGCTTCCTCTGATCTGGTGAGTCTTTATGGTGTTTGTTCAGGTCCTCCCTAGAACATGGCAAATTAAGCAGTCCTCTTTTCAGATGTAGGACTGTGATGGTGATTTAAAGCTTAGTTGAGCTTTGTGGCAAGGGTTGCTAAGTCCAATCTAATGCTCAGAACCCCAGCCACCAATCAAGTGAGGGAAGTCTGCTGTGCACACTCTGGGACAGTGCTGTGCACACTCTGGGACAGTGCTGTGCTAGCCCCTTGGACAGTTATCATGGTAACTAGAGGTGGGCTCCACAGATTCACAGGATTCCTCAGTGGCAGTGACTGCCCAGTCAGAGGTTGGTTTTGTTATGATCACACCAACCCCAATCGCAGGCACAAGGCAGGTGTTGTGGGGCATGTTAGTCCCTTATTCAGTCATACAGACCGATTGGGCACGCTCAGACAAGTGCTACGTCTGTGTCAGTGGAGATGACAGCAGGAGCCACTTGAGCATGCTTCTGAAGTGCTGTGGTTCCTTGCTGAGGTAGGTGACCGGCTCACAGACTAGAGCACTAGTCACAATAGTTGGGAGTCCCTGCTGGACATACCACACCACCAGGGTCAACCTCTTCTTTTCATACCAGTCAGCTCCTACGGTAGGGTAGGGTTGGCTCGCTCCTTCCCTCTTCCTCAGTCAGGACGCCTCAGGTTTCCAGGACAGAGCAAATAGTTCTTTCTCCAGATCATACTCCAGGTGATGTCACTTGTTTCTGGGAAGCTGATGTCGGACACAACAACTGGCTGTGCAGTAGGTGCAGTAGTCCTCTAGGTACTCTGTGCAGTATTCCTCCTCCTTAGTCACAAAGAACTTGGAACTGGAATAAGTGGGTCAACAGCCCACACTCCTTAACAGTGATAGCAAACTGGGGATGTGCATTCTGTCTGCTTTTTCTGGCAGGTTTGCGTTGGTTCTTTTTTCATGTCCCCTCCTCAGCCTGGCTTCCAGACTCGGCCATTGTTTTGGGTTATGCTCTTCACAGCAGGGTTGTCTCCATGCTGACAAACTCAAAACACAACAGAGCCACCAAAACGTATGAGGAGTTTTCACCAGACTTTTAATAGCTACAGCCAAGAAGACTCACGGAATAATGAGAGTTGGGAAGAATTTAAATATCCATTAAGAATCATGTTGTCAAAGTTTGTGACCGTGAACCCTGTCACTGTGGCCTGGAATCTTAAGACAACGTGGCTTAATCCATGGGCTCAAGTGTCATGTTGCTTTGCCACACTTAGATCATTCCACTGGCTTCCCAGGAAATGTCCAGGCAATCTCAAGGACATGCTCTTTGATGGCTATTTTCTGAGGGGCCCAATCCCTGGAGCGCTTTCAAAAATAGCAAAGCAATGACTTGTGTGCTGGGCCTAGCCTGCCCAAGGAGACCCTTCTACCATCAGTATAGACTATGACAGGATACAAGCCTTATGACAGTGCCAACCTTCACAGTTGCTCCAAGCCTCCAACAGATGTACTGCGCCTTACAGGGCACGGATGGATCAATGAGACGTCACCAACAGGAGCTGGAGACCCAGTTCCCTTATCCTTTCTGGCTCTGCTTGCCTTACCATATACCATTTTTAGTGTGGGTGTAATGTAGCCACTTTTCCATCAATCTGGAGACAATTACAAAGGATTGCTAGGGCATTCAACTAATCAACAAGCGCTATCCCTTCCCTTTCTGCTCTGCATACTGTCTGCCTTCCAATAGAACATGTACACCAGAACACTACTCGATTGTAGAAACATAAGTCCTCATCATATTAAACGAAAGGGCCATAGAGTTGGTGTGTGTGGAAGAAAGAGGCATCAGGTTTTCCTCCTTTTACATCCTGGTTCCCAAAAAAGGTATAGGTTTTCCACCCTTCATCATCCTTTGCCTCTTGAACCTGATCATTCAAGACATATTGAAGATGGTGTCTGCCGAGGCCAGAGAGGCTAAGAAATTCAAGGCATGAATAGCTCCTGCCCCCATCGGATCAATCTGCCGTTGATGGCACCAACTGCCCCATCTTGACCATGCAGATCGGTATCTTTTGTTGGTACTCTCTGCCCAGGCCCTGGAAAGTAATGAGGCAGCATCCGCTGAATTCCTGGGACTTGCCAACGTTCCCAGTAATCCACCACGCCATGAGACGTGGAGAGCCTGTCAAAATCATGGGATGATGATTCCCTAGGGGATCCAGAAGTGGATCTAGAGACAGGGGTAGACTGATTGGAAAATCCCAAGAAAGTTCCATCAGAACTGGAAACCAGACTTGAGACCTCCACATCGGGGTTACCACCACCAGGTGTGCTTGTTGTCTCCTGACTTGGGAGGATAATGTTATCATCGGAAACGGAGGGAATGCAAACCCCCCCCCCCTCCACACTTCAATCTTGGAGAAACGCATCCACTGCCGTTGCCCCTGGATCCGGAAGCCAGCTGCAAGATCTTGCCAACTGGTTGTCCAGACAGGACGCAAAAAAGTCAATGGAAAACGGACCCCAAAGGTTCTTTATGGCATGGAAGACTGCTGGTTGGAGTTTCCAAAGAATGTTGTCCTGCCTATGACGGTAGTGCCAATCCACAATGTAGTTGGAAACTCCCGGGAGGTGCTCCGCTGTCAGGGAAATTTGATTGCTCAGGCAATAGTCTCAAAGACTGCGCGCCAAGTCTGACAGGATGTTTGACCTTGTGCCACCCAGATAGTTGACGTAGTGAACCGCTGCCACATTGTCCATCTTGAGCAGGACAGAGCATCGGGCCTTGCACCTGGTCCAGCATCTTACCAAGGAACCTGCCAACAACTCCAGGCAATTTATATGCAAATCTTGTTCCTCTGAAGACCATTTTCCTCATGTGGAGAACTCTCTGCAACGCGCCCCCCAGCCTGAACCGCTGGCATCTGACTCGATCACTATATTGGGTTGAGAGCCGAAAATGGCCCGCCCATTCCAAGCCTCCATATATGCGATCCACCACTGGATCTCCACTTTCGCTTTGTCAGACAAAGGAATGCTTAATCCTCGCCTCCGTGTCCTTAATAGAATCGAAACTTTCTGTTACGATAGCTAGGACATTTTTCATTCGTATGTTGTCGTCTCAGACATGGATCCCTGTTCTGCAAATCTTACGCCTGCTGGGCGTAATGCACCCTGTTGGTGCCACATGCCAGATGGTGGATGTGATCTCTATAGTGGTGACTGGGAAAACCGAGGCTTCAATACTAAGGGAGTGTTTTGGCTGGAGCAAGATTCAGTCTATCTCAATCTACATTGGTAGGTGGTCTCTTCCAAGGTTTGGGTGTGTAGTTCTTTCAGCCCTCTGCAGGCATGGGCTTCCCTTGTCACTGACGCTTAATTGCTGGGTAGGGATGCCAATCTTAATGACATGGGAGTGCAAGGCTTCTCGTCTGGTGCTGGAGCTGTAATTGGTCTGCTTTGATTGGAATGTATTCCTCCCTTCCATCACAGCGAGATTTTGTCAGACAGCACCAGCATTGGCCATAATATCAATACAGCTGTGTGGGATTGTGGACCATGTGTTTGAAGGCAATTTCCCCTGTGTCGGTGGGTGGAGCAACAGGGAGTTTTCTAAATAGCAGCTCACATTACAGGTTTCCTCGTGAGAGCGGATGCTCTAAGCTAACTCTCATTGAAGAATCATAAGTGTGAACAACATGCAGAAGTGACAGAGATGATGATCTGCAGATTGGGGTGTATCTCTTTGCCCATACATCCTCAGTTTTGTGACATGCTCTTCCCTTTGAATCATTCCCATGGAGATGTCTTCTGATAGAGACTTTTAACCAGATATTGCTCACCCTAGAAAACTACCTCCAGCATCAGACTACATCTTGAGAAGTTTGAAACAGTTCCCCTGCGCTACAGAGGTGGTGCTTGCGACTCTGCATTGATGCCATGTGCACCGGATGTGATGTACATGAACGTATAAAGGCATCACCCATTCGCACTGACATCAGTTCCCTTCTTTCCACACCTACAGATGCAAACCTGAACCAAAAGATCAGCAGGGTTTAGGGCTCGTGGGGAATGTCACTGAAAGATGTCGTTGACTGATCCTCACCTGTTGTGCTTGGGCCCTTTCCACTCTCTGTGGCTTGCAGTGACTGTGCCGTGATACACCTGAAGGTCATTCTGGAGTGAAAAGTAAAGTTATTCATCGCCTGATACTAAAAGACCCTGTGTGGGTCGAACTCATGGGATGGAGTTGTTCCCGCTCCTAAATCCGCTCCTGCTACAAGTCGTGCTCAAGGTTGTGATCTACGGGTAAGTCTAAGAAAAATAAGTCATCGTCCAAGCAGGACTTTTCACAATCACGCCCCTCTAAGTCCTCAGAGAGGGAGTGGAGCTCTCATTGTGGTTCCAGGACCTGCTCCTGCAGCTGTTCCGCTGAATCAGTCCTTGAACCTGCCCCATGCCACCTTGTTTTTTCTGGGCCCGCTGTGACTCTTACAGATTAAGGAGTTTCACAAGGTGATAGTGAGCTTATTTGGACAACTGACTCCCTCTGACGTACCTTCAGGCCCCATGGAGCCGTGAGGTCTGCCAACTGGGTTCCCACTGACGAGTCCTCCCTCTGCACCAGTGGCGCCATCCGGATCTCTGCCCAGTTTTCTTCTGACTGCAGTACCAAACCCATTTCCATTGCTGTGCCCTATGCCAAGCACAATCATTCAATGTCAATGCCAACTTCTCTGGGATCCATGACAATGGCCGATCCCTTGTGCTGTCTGGCTTTGAAAGAGCGCTGCGTCAACCTTGTCGAAGGCCATGTTCGATGCCGCTTATTCCCCTCAATGCCGGCAATTAGTCTGGCAAGGACACTGTTCCCTTACCCCAAGGCAGGGAGCAGTTTATTCATGACATATTTGGTACTGTTCTGATAATGGTACCTGTGATGTAGGGGAAGACGTTGTACAGCCAAACCAGGATGAAACCTGGTATGATGACCATCAAGAGCCCAGTGACCTGCTTATTTCTCCAGACAGTGGCTTGTACTTACAATTTCCATGATGCAGATAAATTTACAGTTTGCTGTGGCCTTCACACTACTGACTTATTGGGCAGAGCTGTTGGCATCAGTGTCGCCATCCTGAGACGTGTAGGTGCTGGTCAACTGGTTTTGTTTGTGGTGTACAATCATGGACGATTCCTGACTTTTCTGAGACCGGCAGATTCTGCACTTGAGCTCTTCAAGGACAGCAAGGCTGCAGCCCACTCCTTGGGTTCTCTTCCCACCAGGATAGGATTGGGACAGAAAAAGGGCCCGGGCAGCAAAATAAGTGAGCCCCTTTTAGCAAACCAGATAGGTAAAAAAATGTGTTCCACATTTTCAAGTTGGGGGCATTTTAAATTTATAAAGATACACTGCTTTAATGTTTTGCAGGGTTTGAATGACTGCACACATTTGTGCTAGCTGAAGGCAATATTTGTGTTAATATTGGGGAAATGAACAATAGAAACCAGCCCACCAGACCATAAAACAGGCCCACAACATGACAAAAAAGCAGCCCACGCACTGACATATCTCACCTGCCCTCCAGACACTGCCTGATTATCTTGTAGGCCTTTCTCCAATATTGGGTCTTCGCCTTTTCATCACTTTACTATGGGAGAGCAAATGCTCGCCTTGACCCACGTCTCTGGCAAGGCCTGGTTCCACGCCTAATGTTGAAAGCCTTCCTGTTAGCCATCAAAGTGAAGCTGCTTCAAGTGTTCATAGACAGCATCACCGCCATTTGGTATTGCAACAAGTAGTGCATGGTGGGGTCCTAGCCTCTGTCAGGAGTTCCTTGCCTCTGGACATGGCTGTAATGCCAGAATATCTTCCTGGTGGTGCAGTACTTGGTGGGATCCTTGAACTCCAGGGCAGACTGACTCATCTGTCCGACACCTAGTGAATCACAAATATTGGTCACATCCGGAGTTGGCACTAAGTCACTTCCACTAATGAGGGCAACCTTGTCTCGATCTATTTGCCTCGGCTGAGAACGCAGTGTCAGCGCTTCTGCTCACTTGCGTTTCCAAAGCTGGTCTTGCTTGGAGATGCATTCCACTAAGAGTGGAACTCAGGACTCCTGTATGCCTTCTTACGGATCCCTTTCTTGCCACGAATTCTGTAGAAGATAAGAACTAACCGGGCCCAAATTTTTCTAGTGGCTTTGGATTGGGCACATAGATTATAGTATTCAGAAACCCTGGGCATGAACACCTGTCCTCCAATCAGGCTGACCCTCTGTGGCAGCAGCAAGGCAGGGTCTTGGGCCCCAACCGGGGTTTAATAATAGCATGTCTACCCTTCACAGAAACATAGTTATTTTGGGAATGTGCTGTTAGCATCAAGTCTTTACCTTTGCAGTTAATAGAAAATGTAATGTTCAAACAGCCAATGGTGGTACATAGCTTGGGATTCCCATTATTAGGAATTTAGACACTGCAAATATTAGGGAATCACAGATGTTGAATTCTAAGTCTGTATGAAAACACCACATGTCTGTTTTATTTCTTCTGGATGGAAAGAGCTCTGGACAGAGGGGAGGTGGGTGGCCACCTGCTTTTGTTCTACAGACAGGTGTGCTCCATGGTACCTTTATTTCTCTACTCATGAACAGAGTTATCAGGATTAGAGCTATCAAAGCCACATGCATTCCATTAATGCCACATGCTCTTTATTGTGAAAGAGGAGTGGGTATCTTACAACTTCTGCTGATGTTTGTCAACCAATATGAAGTTGCCAGTTTGCCAAGGCCATTTGATCACAACCAATAACTTGCTATAAGTAGACCTGCTATAAAATTAAAAAATCAGTTTAGATATGCATATCATTTCAGTAAACGTTTGAGGTGCTTCTGTGCATTTATTTGTACCTGAAATATTTTTCAGATGTTTAAATCACATTTTACTACCTCTGCATGTGTCACTCCTGCTTGGAATCTGAATTTGTATTCACATCCCAGAGCCTTAGGGTAGCTCACCTGATAGGTTTGTTTTATACTGTTAAATATCAGTGTCATTTTTATAGTAACATTTGTCTTATTGAGTCATTCAAATCTTATTTTTTATGCTGACTCTCAATAGAAAAGACAACAAGGTGATGAAAGGAATGTTTGAATTACTCTGACACTGGCAATGGCTCTAGAGTGCATTCCAGACCATCGTTTTTGCTCACTTTGCCGTTCTAGACAGATACCCACCTTCTGCAAATCAGCCTTGGTTGGGAACACAAGCAACCCCAAAAAGGTTTCTACCTACTTAGGTCTTATCAGTGATGTATAGCTGGAGTCCTGTAGCACACTGAGCACAGAACCCACACCTGTCACACACACAGTACCTTCTGCAAAAACAACTGGATAATAATAGGAATGATAGAATTAGTCTTAGCCACTGGTGATTGCTCTGGGATTCTTTCTCAAAGATACAGCTTGACGAGGGAGCAGGTACCAGGCCAGGTTATATTTGTTTTTTGGGCAATGTGTTCCTTGAGGGTGAAATTGGTGTCCAGGATAACTCCAAATGACTTGGCATTCAGTGAAAGTTGGGGTTTGAAGTAGTTTAGGTGCATGTTGTTGAGCCAGTGTTGTCCCTGTGTTTTTGGCAAATAGCAGGAATTCTGTCTTGGTTGGGTTGATCTTTAGGTAAGCGTTGGACATCCAGGTATGAATGATGTACAGGTAGTGTTTGAGGCGGTGAACGTCAGTATCATCAATAACGATGTGTGTATCATCAGTGAGGATGTCTTCCAATGCCACTCAAAACACTGTGGTAGAAAATCTCTTGTTGTTGATACTTATCCTTGTCTAACTGTATAAGTTATGCGTCCCTTTCTCACCCGAGGTTTCCTTGTGAACAAAGTAAAGGGCATTTGTGTATAATAAGAAGCACATTGTGTGTCTCCTGGCTCCCTCCACCACACTATTACAGTGGCTCCCCCCAAAAAATGTCCTCTTACTACCCTCTACTCATCAATTTCAGCATTCCCGTTGTCTTAACTCACCCTCAAGGATAAAAAGTATAGCTGGCATCCTGTTGCTCTCCCCCACTCGCTCTTACACTTCACCCTATTTCCCACTGCAACATTTATTTACTAAATACCTTGGTTTCTGCCACCATTCCTCATAATCCAAATCCTGTTCACACCTCAGTCATTACTACTGCACTCTTTGGAAAGGATGGTGTAGGTTCTGGAAATCACCTGTTTCCACCTCTGTGCATGCAGGCATTGTGAACTCATTCCTGGCACAATAGATTTTGGCTCACACTGGTGCGGCCATGCAGTATTTGATAAGGATATTCAAAGTGATTTGTTTAAAGTACTGACTTTATATAGAAGATATATATGTAATACAATACATTTATCCATGTCAGATTCTTATAATTTCCATCCTTTCGGGTAGGAGCAGGGGAGGAGCACACAGCTGAACATGCAAACAAACGTTTTTGCAAATTAAAGCCTGTCTTTTGCTTAAAGCCTCCTTCAAAAATACGATTTTGAAGAAACTAAAACATCTGTACTCATTTTTATCTCCTGGAAGATTTAGATATCAGCCAATTTAATCATTTTTAAATTTTGAATGGCGTTGAATGTAATTTGCAAAAGTATCCTATAAAATACCTCTGCCCAAGGAAACAAGATGATGGCAGGTGTTTTGTTTTCACTTTTGAATTGAAACTATTTATTTTAAGCAATACAGTGTTGTGTGTTACTGTTTGAAGCTTGTTAATTGTGCACATTCCCTGATCTTTATGTATACAAAGCTTTTCTGCAGAGGAGTCTTTGAAGATATTGCATGTCACAAAACTGCTTCCCAAGTATAACCATGCATGAAAATGTTTTCTAAACGGTATGAACCCAAGCTGATTGCCGCCTTCACTCTTTACAACAGCATGAGCCAACGTACACAAATCAGTATTGCATATTTAGGTTCTATGATTTGTCTCTTCTGTTGTGTGTCTTTCTGCTGTTTTTTACATGATATGCATTTAATCCAGTTTCTTATTAAATTCCTTTTTTGCCTCTTCGCTGCTTTTTTTCTATCCTGTTTTCTTTCTTTCACCCATTCCCCCTTTCTCTACTTTATATCACTTTCCACTGCTCCTCTCTTCTCTGGTTCAACACATCCAGCTCCCTGTGAGGAGGAAGGAGCTGAGGATGAAGTGGGCACAGGAAATGCAGAGGCTGAGGACACAGCTGGTGGTGATGGGAACACCTGCGCAGATCTTGGTGATGGTATGTAATGTGTGCTTTTTAAGTACAATACTTAGAAGGTACGCTTGTGCGGAATCGTTGATCCATTCTTTGTTGGTTAGCTCTGTGTACACCAGTTCACTCTCGTGTGTGTGTGTGTGTGTGTGTGTGTGTGTGTGTGTATATATATATATATATATATATATATATATATATATATATATATATATATATACACACACACACATATATATGTTCGATGTCATGTGTAGCTGCAGATACACATGCTCTGCATAATTCCGCCATCTAGTGTTGGGCTTGAAGTGTTACAAGTTGTTTGTCTTCGAAGAAGCTTTTTCGAGTCACGAAATCGAGTGACTTGTTTTCATTCTGCCGTTGGGTTTGGGCGTGTTTCCTCTCGATCAGGTGAATCTTGGTTCGGTAATTCATAACTTATTCTACTCTTTCTATAATATCTGATTTAGAGTGGTGGGGTCGAATTTCTTGTCCGTACAAGGGCAACGCCCTTTAAGGGCCCACTTCAATGTGAATCTGATGGAATGAGCTCTGTTTAGATTCTGTCCTCGGTATTGCGCTAAATTTCTGTACACCGATCAGCATTCTGTGTGCAATCTTTGTCTATCTCCAGACCATCAAGAGGATAATTGTGACGCCTGTAGATCTTTTTGATTGAAAAAGACTCTTCAGGACAGTACAGCTCGTTGTCTCTAAATGGCGTCCAGATCCACAGAAGACACACTGGACATCTTCGGCGAAGAACATGCCCAAGAAGTAGGTCG
Source organism: Pleurodeles waltl (assembly GCF_031143425.1). Taxonomy (NCBI): domain Eukaryota; kingdom Metazoa; phylum Chordata; class Amphibia; order Caudata; family Salamandridae; genus Pleurodeles; species Pleurodeles waltl. Next base: position 189,988,355 of record NC_090442.1, read on the forward strand.
ACAAGGGGCAGTCTTTTCCATCCAAGACTCAGACTCCGAAGAACACTCCAATGACTAAAGGCACTACATGCCTGTGGCGCAGTACGTGAGTGTGCGACTGCCTCATCACATCACACAAAAATAACTAAAAAGACTCCAGCACTAGTCGTCGATCCGCCACTGCCTTCGGGCCATGGTTGGATTCGAAAAGAAAATCCGGATGACCAACCTTCGGGTTCGGCACCACGATTTAAGACTAAGGTGCACTCAGCTTCGACCAAACAGATTCCTAAACCAGTCTCAGAGTTGAGCCGAAAATCTGAAAGCACATCTTCGGAGTCGAAAAGAACAGCAACATCTTCGGAACCGAAAAAGGTTACAACATCTTTGGAGCTGACACTTTCGGTTCGACCTAAACATAAACTTTTGGAGTCGAAACCCATGTGTAGTAAAGAAACAACTTCAACCCAGGAATCCATAGACATTCAACCTATTTTAGAGGTGATGGACGCCAAACACAGAAAGATACTTATTCAAAAGGACACAGGAAAAATAATTGCCTCCCCTCTAATGTCCTTTAAAAGGATATTGACTTTTAAAGACACTTCAAAAGATGCACCTCCACCAAAGAAGGTCTTCAAGGACAAACAACAGGGACAGGCTTTAAAGCAGATACAACCTTCACCACCACATTCTCCTGTTCCTCCTTCCACCTCCACCACCATCACCCACACATGAGGCACAGTTATCACCACATACATCCTCCGTTTCACCACATGGGATGATCTTAGTGATGACCAACAGGACACAGATCCATGGGATACATATGACTCTGATCTCATTTTACCAAATTACCCTCAGTTATATCCTGCCAGACCCTCACCACCAGAAGACTCTACAGCATATAATCAAGTAGTGGCTAGAGCTGCAGCCTACCATAATGTGCAAATGCACACTGATCACATAGAGCAGGGCTTTTTGTTTGACACACTAGCATCATACCACAGCAACATTGACTTAAAACACCCCTGGTCAAGCAGTGCTTAAAATGCTATTTCAAACTACTCCAACTCCTACAGGCTAGCCACCGCTTATTTTAGGAGGGGCCTGGTTTTCGGTCTATGCATAGCATGTGTATCTACAGCTACACATGCCATCAAACGGAAAATGTCACTTACTCAGTAGACATCTGTTTGTGGCATGTAGTGCTGCAGATTCACATGCACCCTCCCTCCTCCCTGGAAGCGTGCAGCCGTTGTAGTTTTTTCTTTATGTAAATATGTATAAACATTGCATGGACATCTTCTTTTCTTATAGAGATGTGTGTGTGTGTATATATATATACACACACACACATTTCTTCACTCCTTACTTCACCCTCTTGCAGGAAAACAATCTTAACAAAGGACTCGATGCCCATGCACACTTTCACCGAGAGGAGGAGTCACTCGATCTCGTGACTCGAAAAAGCTTCTTCGAAGAAAAACAACTTGTAACACTCCGAACCCAACACTAGACGGCGGACTTATGCATAGCATGTGAATCTGCAGCACTGCATGCCACAAACAGATGTCTATTGGGTAAGTGACATTATATATATATATAATTGGACTGGTGCCTGCTATACAATTTTCTGGGCTTTTTTTGTGTTATTAAATATATCAGCATTGCTTCGGGAAAGCCTATTTGGTCATAGTGCACATATTACGATTGCAGACTTCAGACAGCATTGGCTAAGTAGAAGAAAAGAAAAGCCAGCACATCCCAGGAGTAGTGCATGTTGTTACTTCTCATTCAAGGTGCTCATTCACCCAGTACTAAGCTACAAAGAGTACCACTGCAAAGGTTTTGCAGAGGCAATCTAAATTCACCATTTGGAAAGAGCACCCTCTTTTGAAGAAATAAAAATAGTTGAGAAGAAAAGTTCGACAATCCAATTCCAGTATTCATTCTATTTATATTCAGTACTACACCAACACAGCCAATACATTCCATTCCTTTTATTTACAGAATTTATTCAGGGCTGTGAATATGATCGATACAATATACAATACTTTCTGTACTACAATATGATTAAAAAAACATGCATACATAGAAAAAACTTATTATTTCCTAAAGGAACAGAAATTAGTATGTTTACATTAAACAACATCACACTAAGTTGATTGGGAAATAGAATATACTCCTTTCAGTGTCAACACAATTATATACTTCTCATCAATCTCAGTTATGATATGAAAATTATATGTTTCTAATGGTCATATTCATTTGGACATAACACTTATTTCTATGTACTGATTTCTAACTTACACAATACTGATGCCACAAACTTCATAATCAAAGTATAGTAGTTTCAAAACGACATACAGAAAGAGTGTATTGCTTCATCACATGACTGAAAATGGTGGTACATAGAACTCCCCATCCATTTGTATTTTGTATGCAGTGCCATGGTATTGAAGCTGTGATAAATATACAACATTGGCCTAAGAGATTGTTCTGTAATCACCTTCGTACAAGAGTGTGTCGTAGATGGACATATGTGCTCCTAAAAGCTGTAATCAATTAAAACTTCAATATTTGAGATCCTAGGATTACAAACATAAGGTAACATCTCCATTTCAATCGACTCCCATAAAACCATATGCAAAGGTACTTCTATGAGGCATCCCTATGCAGTGATGGTGATTTCAATTTGCGTGCGGTAATCAAAAAAGCGAGTTACCATAATGGTAAGAAATATTGTAGAACAAACTTACTTCCCCATAGTGTATGGGGAACAATAAACCTAAGCGCATCATTCATATCCCCCCAAGTCTAAATGCGGATCGCCGTGTTGCAAAGGAGAACAAAAGAAGGGTCATACTTCCCACATTATACACTGAAATACTATGTGTATACCGTAAGCCATCTCTTCCGTCTTTCACGCCACGTGCTGTAATGAAAAGCAGGAGGCGGTATATTAAAAATGAATGTTGTGGAACAAACCTTCTTCCCCGTAATATATGGGCAGCATTAATTATAAGTGCATCATTTATATCTCCACCACACACAACCAAGTCAAAATGCGGAGCTCGACGTTGCAAAGCAGTACAAAAAAGCGTTAACCCTCCCAAATTGTGCACAAGACATTACGTGCATACCATAACCCAGCTTTAATATATTACATTTTATACAGGCTGGACCAACGGGCGTCATCGTGAAGTAAAGTATTACCTTGAAAATCAAACATCCCACAGTCCACACTTACTCATACTTCAGTAAATTATTTCCTAACCAGCTGTCATTAGGAATGATGTTTCAAGGACTAGCCTTGTGACTTAAGTATAAAAACATATTCCGACCCCAGAGAACGAAAGAATGTTGTTAACACTTCCGTGTCTGCCATTTTTTTGAAAATATTTGTATTGGTTTTTGTATGGTATATCACAACAAATTAATATTTAGATACACAAAGAGTGCCGGCAGGTGCGGCGTAGTGCCGGGACAGCCATGATCAGGTAACACAGTAAATGTGCAGTTAGAGGCAATCACATAATCAGCGAGCTCTTGCCAGGGAGCACATCCCTCTGCGAGAGCGCCCAGAAGACAAGGGCATGATGAGCACCAGACAGACACGGACAAGAAGAGTTGTCTCCTCCCAGCAAGTCCACCCTGTGCAGACCCCCAGCGTTCCCATCGCAGACAGTGTGACTTGGCAGGGGTTATCAGGGGGTGCCACCCGAGGCTGGACTTGCTGCTCCAGTGTCAGCGGCTGGAGCAGAGCTGTCTGCTCGAGAATCATCCGCTAGTCATCTCCCCCCTCGGTCCACAGTGGTACCGGCCAACAAAATGGTATCCCATGCGGGCAGTGTCGGCATCCTCCGGAGTCCCCGAGCCTCCTCCCAGCGGATCGCCCCGCTTTCACAGTCCACCCACTGTCTCAGTTCCAACCACTGGGTATATATCAGGTCCCCTGGTGAACTTTCAACTCCTAATCAGTTGTCTGTGGGCGAGGGTCAAGGCCAGATCCAGAAATCTATTGGTAACCTTCCCAGCTGCCAATCAGTCATGAAGCCCCAGCAGGCATAATAAAGGGTTCAAAGGGAATTCCCTATACATGGCCCCCCAGAGCACCCGGAGGAGCACCACCCATTAGGGCAACAGAAGCATGCTTGGCGAGAGCCTGTGGTAAAAGCCTGCGTCCTCAGAGGTGCACCGGGAACACTCCGAGGTGGCATGTATGCGTCTGGGAGTCATGTAGGTCCGATTTAAATAAAAGTATTGAATGAGTTTGAAACGGACATTATGAGACCGCTTGGGGCTAGAATTAAATATCTTATTCCAGGAGAAATCAGGGCAGCATCGCTAGGTTCACCTCCCAGTGTAATCTGAGGGTCGAGAGATCTGGCTGGGCCCCTACAACAGAGCCCTGTACAGTGATGTGACTGCTTTTGTTTGCCGAGTAATGAGGAAGAGGAGGCGTAAGCAGTCATGCTCTAGGGCAGTGTTCCCCGGGCCGCGGACCGGTGCCTGTCCGTGGATCAATCGGCACCGGGCCGCCCCACTGTGGCGGGCGGTAAATGTTTGATCATTTTTCCGTGGCCCGCTTGTCACACAATGGGACAAGCGGGCCACGGAAAAATTATCAAACATTTACTGGTCCGCGGCGATAAAAAGGTTGGACAACACTGCTCTAGGGGGTTCCACGACACGGCTCCATGAAGAATGACTCCCAGAGGTCTGAGAAAGGGCACAGTGCCCCCGCGCTGCCGGCCACTCACAGAGACCTGCCCACCCCCCTGGCCCCAGTGTCGAATCACCAACAGGGGAATTTCAGAGGCGTACAGGGTCCGCGACTGGGTGCGGCGTAAACCATGAGCCCACACATAACTTGCTGTCCTGATCAGGATGTTCGAGGCCCGCACTCTGGGAGCAGATGTAGGCTTCATCAAGAAAGCCAAAAGGCAATCCTTGGAGGGGGAGCCACACTCAGCAACCCCCCCACAATCCCAAAGAGAGGCCTGCCAACAGGGCATCCACTGTAGCTGCGCCCCCGGGTAATGTAACTCCAAGTTGGATGCAGCTATGCCACCACCGGACACAGTAAAGCGAGAGAAGCAAAGTGTCTAGTTCCCCAAATCATTTTTCAGGTAATTCCAATGGGAGGGCAGCAAACAAATGGAGAAGATGCAGCAGTATGATTATTTTGGATACAACCAGGTGGCTATTCACCAGTAGAGTCAAGGTAGCCCAGAAGGTAACAGAGCGGCGCAACCCAGCTAACACACGTCCAAATTTCCCGGAATACAGCAAATCCTGGTAGCGGAAGGGAGCCACTCCTAGATACCGTTTGGTATCACGTTGCCATTGCAACGTTGGAGCCCTGGGTGTAGGGCCACGTGTTTGGGCATCTCCCCTCAAGCAATAAACACAGGATTTAGTCATATTGACCTTAATGATTTTTAATATATATTACTTAATATTTGCAGTATCTTACTGAGCTCTGCATGTTTTTACTTTTCTCGTGCTATTTCTAAATATTTCAATGGATTATGTAAAAAATGCTGTTTTTCATACCGTTCATATTTCGTTATAAAAATGAGCTGAAGCCACACAAAGCATGAATAGTGTTTGAAATAAATTTTTTGTTGACCAGCGACCCATTATAATAATGATCTCACACGCAAGACATTGGACACTGAGACTGCACACCTATGTACCACACCAATAGGTAAAAGATGCATGCACCCTGCAGTCACTTAGAGATAGAGGGCTAGATGTATCAAAGCTGTTCTGCAAACGGTGTGAATCGCAAAATTAGATCGTTTGCCCCTATGGCATGTGTGCGCTTCACATGTCCACTGATAATTGTTTTGGGGGTGCATCAAAGGGGGCCTCAGGCCCCCAGCACCTTGGGATTTGCATTACCTAATTTGCGAATTCCTAACAGGAATTCGGAAATGCAAAACCATTCGCACCTAGGCCCATAGGGATGAATGGAGTCCCATTCCCTAATTGCGATTCGGTAATAGCGATTGCGACTTAAGAAATCGCTATTACCAAATCGCAATTTTCATACATCCCGTTTTGCGTTTCTTAAATGGTGATTTCTTAAAAATCGCTATTTAGGAAATGCAAACCGGGATAGTGATACATCTAGCCCAGAGACAGTTCTGTTTTAGACCTGTTATGTTAGAGAGAAAACCTCCCGGGCAAAGCTTTCAAACAGAGACATCTGAAAGGCCTTTCTAAGCACACGAAGGCTGAGGCTTTCATCCCACTCTGACTCTCGGGTATCTGTTATCGAAGCTGGAGGTGGTCACAGCCTGGTTACTCCCATTTACACCACAGAGTTAAATGAGGCACCAAGCACATCATAATAAAATGTTAATGGACCATATTATTCATTTGTGAATTGTTGGTTTCGCCCTAAAGGAGGCACTGCTGCTGGTTTAAGTGCCTGATAGTGTATTCCCTGGCAGACCTTTCAGGCAAAAGTCTCCATGTCCAAAGCAAATAGGAGGCAATAGGAGACAACCCTGCTGGGTACCCTGCTCCACTGGGAAGGCTTCAGAGACCAAGGCTCCAGTATGAATCCTAGCCGGAGGATCAATGCAAAGAAGCTTAGTCTATCTAACGAATGGAAGACCCAGGCCCATTTTCAATCAAATCAAAATTCCTTTATTTTTGTCACGAAAGTGGCTATAAAAGTGCAATGAGTAAAGACATTACAATATATATCACGTTTAAAAAAATACATCACAGATCACAGCAATACAATACACATTCGTTTTTTTTGTGTGAAATACATCAAAGATAAAAAAACAGGCAGATGAAAGACAAGGCCATGGTTTAGCAATCCTAAGAGAATAAACCCACTAAAACAGCATTAAGTTTCTCTTTTTAATGGTACATTTTAAAAAGAAGCAGATGTTGATACAAATAGAGAGGGAATCCAACCATTGTAATTATTCTAGGGCAGCCAGACACGTCCTTAGGCCCCGAATTCTTACAATGTGGAGCAGGTATAACCTGCTTAATTCCTGGTAGAATTCACCAAAAAAAGACGAAATGTAGTAGGTTTTGAGTCAACTCTTATTAACAGGGACAGATTTGGATACTAGCCAGTTCATATTGACCCATGAGAAATTGCAAATGCCACCTCACAAACTTTAACCAGAATTGTGTGAGAAGCATTGTCTCCTATGAGGAATCAATTCAACCCAAGTAAGGATCCATACCCTTGGAGGATAGCATGCTCCCGAACAGTGGTTTTAGAGAGTTCACTTGCCTCTCTGTTGTTTTGTCTATGTTGTTTGAACGATACTTTAAACCTGGCCAGATCTTGTTTTACCATCCTCTGGGGCTGGAAAAAATGTGGGGTTCACCCAGATCATACAGCCCGGACTTCACATACTGCAGCCATGTCACATTTCAGGCAATCGCGCTCTATTTTCCTGTTAAAGGTGGTGTGTGGGTTTGTTGTTACGCAGCACCACAGTAACAGGAGCTAATTTATTGGCATCCCCTGCATAGTCCGCTCCAAGCTCACAATGGGTTATATGTGTGGTGCGAGTTAGTGGAACCACCAAGAGTCTTCTTAACACCCTGTTTTGCTTGCCTTCAAGGGGCTTAGAGTTTGTATAGCCCTACAGGCCAGCGCCATACAATAAGGTGGGCAGGCACTTTCTCTTATAGATCTCCATTAGATGGACCTTTTTTTTTTTTTACCAATGCACTGAGCCAAATTAAAAATGAACTTGATCGAGCAGGCAAATTTACATCACACAGTGGAGGTGCAAGGTCCCCTTGGAATCAGACTAAGCCCAAGTAGGAAAACTCAGGGGGTAAGGCTCACTGGGTGTGTCCATCTATCTCAGTACACCTCCTTTTTGTATGCCCTAAATTGCATGTCATCGTTAAAGTTTTGGAACGGTTAGTGGCCAGACCCAGGGATCCCATGAATGAGAAACCTGTCAATTAGCGTTTTCAGGCCTCTGGGCATTCTGGCCAACAAAACTACATTGTCGGCATAGAGCAGGACAGGACCTTTTTTGCCAGCTATGGTCGGAACATTCACATCTCTGGCAGACAAAGCTGGGACGAGGCTGTTGATATAAGACAAAAATAACAGGGGCTGCTACAACGCACCCCACGTTCTATCTTAAATTCCTCTGTCTTTTCCTCGGAGGGGCCATACCTGACTGAATGTAGAGAGCTGGCTCTCTACATAGTGCACTAAAATGAAGTACACTTTGCAGAGGGACCACAGACTTCCTAGTTGCAGGGAAGAGAGGTCAGGCCTCTGGAGAGCTACAGAACCACCACCTGTGTTGTAGAGCCCCCAAGAGTCCATGGCTCAGCAGGATCCACAAGCCAGTCATCATCGTTGAGGTGCCTGCTAACGCAGGTGAGTGACTGCTTCACTCCAAGGGAGATTCTTACTTGCTTTCCTAAGTGCAGGCAGAGTCCCTATGGCTCTGGAGGATGCATCGCCACAGGGGTTGCGGAACCCTTGCAGAACTTGGAACAACATTGCAGTAGGAGCCTTCCTACTGGTTATAGTCTTGCTCTTGGTTCCAGCAAAGAACATCAGCAGTTCTGGTGTTCAGACTGCAGAAGTGTCTTGCAGAGGAGACTTGCGGACGGTTCCTGAAGTCTTGCATACAAATGTAAGGTCCCACCCTCAGGGGAGCCCTTAAGTAACCCAGGAAGGGGGTTGAACACTTACCAACCTATCAGAGGGGGTCAGGAACGTCACCCAGCTGGACTAACCAGTCAGATGCTTCCAGGGGCATCTGCTCATCTTATTTCCATGATGGCAGAGTCAAGGGCCACCTGGCATAGCTCTGTGTACCTCCCTAGGGGAGGAGCTGGTCAAGGGGTTAGTCACTCCTCTGTCCTTTGTGTGGTTTCGTGCTAGAGCAGGAACCAGTGGTTCCTGCACGGTTGCAAACGGTTTATGCAAAGAGGGCTCCAAATGTGCCCTTTAAAGCAGTCTCGTGGTGCTCAGAGGCACCCCTACACCAGCCCAGAGACACCTATTTCTAAATGGGTGGTCACACCTCTATATATAGGAAATCCTTTGTTCTTCCTTCCCCTGCCCGAGTTTAGCTCAGCAGCAGGAGGGCAGACCAGTATCTTGGGTCGGCAGCCGCACGGGTTGGAAAGCAGACCCTGCAAGGATGTGCAGGCAGACTTTGGGGGTGATCCCCCAGAGTACGTGGTATCATGCAACTACAACTGGAATCAGTGTAGTTGCATGCTTTCAACATGTTTGATACCAAACATGCCTATGTTTGATGAAGACATTATGTAGTTGGGCAACTTATGTTGAACAGTGTCCACTAAATACCTTAAGATGGTTTCCAAGCACTTACAAAGCCCAGGAAATGGAGCCTGGGGTTTGTAGGTGCACCTCTGCTCATGCAGGGGTACCCTCACACTTAGGCCCTTCAGCCCAAGGGCAGGGTGCATGGGTCTATCTCAGGGGTGACTTACAGGGATAGAGTGCAGTGACGATAATATAAGGCAGCCCTCATATCTGGAGTGAAAGGTGCGTTCACCATTTCACACAGGCTGCAATCGCAGGCCAGTAGTCATAATTTGCATGGGCCCCCATGGGTGGCACAATACATGCTGCAGCCCATGGGGGACCCCATGGTGTACCAATGCCCTGGGTACCTAAGTACCGTATACTAGGGACTTGCATGGGTGCAGCAGTATGCCAATTGTGGGGTGTAAAAGTTACCATACAACTAAATTTAGGGAAGAGAGGCATTGGGGTCCTGGTTAGCAGGATCCCAGTGTACTACAGTCTAAACATATGGACACCAGGCAAAAAGTGGGGGCAACTATGCCAGAAAGAGGCTACTTTCCAGCAGGGGAGGATTTGGAACAAACCCCAGGTCAAGGCCTGCAAGCCTTAAGAAATTTGAAGCAGCAAGCGATCTTACCAGGGAGATGGTGACCTGTGGCTCAATCAGGGACCAAAGAGCCAAGGTGGGAGGCTCCTGCCTGGCTCCTTCTGGCAATCGCAGGAAGGGCCCGCCCTTGGGAGCGCGCAATGCACTTTAAAGAGCTGAAAGGAGGCATTTCCTTCTCCTCCCCCACGACACGTGTCTCCTGGCGCACATGTCTCTAGGATACTGAGTCCCCTGTAGCAGTGCTGTCACTCTGTTGGTGGGTGGCCCATGTTAAGCATAGTAGCATAACAAAACTGCCAGATTAGCAAATCAGATGCCTTCCTAATATCCACCAAGATAACCAGTGCTTCTGGCGGGAGAAACTCCCAAGGGTCCATGACCAGAAACAGTTGTTGAATGTTAGGCATAGTGCTGCATGTAGGGATGAATCCCTACTGGTCTTGATGGATGAGAGAACTCCAGGATTTTACTGAATATCTTTTAATGTGCATGGACCATGGGGCTTAGGAGTCAAGAAGTGGGTCCTTATCTTACTTAGGGAGTGACATAGCAGCAGACTCCCTCAGTGAATGCGAAAAGTTGATCACATCGCCAGGAGTCATTAAAAAGCATTACTTACCTAGGAACAAACTCTGACGTGAAAGCTGCGTTGAGTTCAATTGGAAACCCATTGAGTTCTGACACCTTACCCCTCACTATGTCCTTAATTGCTCCCCACACTTCTTGCTCAGTAATATTTGCACCCAGTTGAGCCAAGGAGTACAGGTCTCAGTAATACTGTAGGAAGACCCCATTGATCTCTTACCATGTGAAGACATCCTGTCCCGAAGGGGCTTGTAAATGAAGGACAGAGTGTCCTCCCCCAATATCTCGCAGTAGCCTTGCCAGCATCGTCTCTGACTTACTTTGCAATCAAGTTAAGTATAGGGTGTGAAAATAGGGGGCAGAAAGGCACTCAAGGATAAAGTTTTGTGTATTGTGTGGAAACGGTGCACTCACAGGGGAACACCCCAACCCCTAACTAGTTTACTTAGTAAACAAACACTCATAATGAACATGTAAGAAATATAACCATCAAAACATGAAATCCCATAAGTAACGTTGCTGAAAGTCCATAAATAAGCACTGTATAGTTCCTTAGTGTTTTCCAGTCCTTGTGAATTTATTCATGAATACGCCAGGTTCCAATAGGTAATGAAACTTTCTCAGTGGGATGCCACACATACAGGTAATCGAATAAACAAGCTTTCCAGTACTCGCAGTTTGTAGAGACCTGATATTTCTCTACGAGCAGCATATTATTACTTTGGATTTGGATATTTTTGGCACTGAGTGTTCTGTTGGAGGATTACAGATATTACGCCATTCGTTACTGGGTTAGAGCCCTGAAGAAGTAATTTGGGGTAATTCCCCTGAGACGAAACACATGTTGGCTGTGTGTTCATTAACCATATCAACGGAGTACTGGAGAACTAACTGAATATGCCTTGTAATCTGTGGTGAAGGCGCTCCACCAGCACAAATAACCTCTCACTCCTCTAGCAAGTGTGTCCTACATCAGGAGTTCCCTGCAGCTCACCCTGAAGACCAATCAAACACCACCTTCTGCTCCTGTATATCCGTGAGGAGCTGGGCACAAATTCCCACCCTCTAGAGATACAGTACCCCTCGAATCACCACCTTCATAACCTCCCATTCCATGCCTACCAACAAGGCCATATCGATGTTGTCATTCCAATATTGAGAAATCTACTCTCTCTGTGAACCCCGAAAGAGTTGTTCATCTAGACATGTCAGAGCAGAGCACCACTTAGGCACGTTAGGTCTGCAGGAACACCATTGGAACGTACCGGGCTACTCGACCACAAAGTGCTCTACATGTATAGAATCTATCAAAACATATCTCGAGGCTGTGTAGTCTGAAGCGTTCGGAGTATACACAAAATTCCTGGTGACAAACCCACCAGTAGTCTATCAAATTCCACTAGCTGTACAACAAATGGACCACTGCTGCCGGCCTGCCTGCGGGACAGATTGGACCTATCCAAGTCTAAATCCTCAACATAATTAAAATCACCCCCCACCACTCTCCAATAAGGCACCATGAGAGAGAGCAGGGATGCCAAGCCTGTAAGAAACAAAGATTGCTACCCATTGGTTGCATAAATATTTAATGTCAACATCCCTAGTAATAGGACATAGTGGCCTTCAGGGTTTGTAATCACCCTGTACAAGTGGAAAGGAACTGCAGGCCGAATCCAGATAAGGGAGCCCCGAATGAAGGCGGAGTATGAAGTAGCATAGAGCTTGGCTGCACCAGCGGCACCAGAGGATGCAGCCCTCGGATTCCATAAGGTGGCGCTCCTAAAGAAATCCTATATGGGCCCAATGCTTCAAATTATAATGTTAAAGGGAGAGAAGAGGCCCCAAGCATTTCATGTAATGAATTTAAGTAGAGTTGCCATGTGTGGAAGAAGATGAAGGAAAAGGCACCACACTGTGAACCCAACAGTAGTTAACTCTCCCACAGCCAGACAGGGCCCACTATATCAAACACAAGGCGCCACAGCCCACCACACATACCACCGCTGGCAAGCAAACAAAAACAGAACAAAATGCAAAACAATTGGCAAATAAATCCCCTCCATTCTCCTCAAGGACTGAGAAGTACGATCATCCTGTCCAGTCAACATCACACACAAGTCCTAAAGAGGAACCAACTAAAGGCAGAAAAGCCAACTAAATCTTTAACAGGATGTTGTACATGGGAAGGAGCCGCCAGTGAAAGGTGGAAAAACCCAACAAACCCAGCAAGAAAGACAACAATGTGAAGGGACTCTGCACTCAATTCCCACACGGATCTCCCCCAAACCTCTCAAGCAGGAACAAAGAAAGCAAAAGTTCGGAAACAGCCCACACACCAATTCTCCCCATAAATGTTGCGTGTAAATAAGGTAAGCCCAGTGGACCACATCAAATCAAATTGTTGACTGATCCCGAGTGACCCCAGGCAGAATGTCTTTGAGACCAGGATTTGTGGAGTCCTCAGAGTCCAAGGTAGAGGAACGGCATTCAGGAGACCTGGGCCATAGAAGGACTCCGCCGGAACCCATAGTGGCAGCTATCTCAACCGCCCTTGACTGTGTCCCTGCCACCTGTACCTTAAGAGGGCATGCCGTCCATCGTCTGGTGTTGGCGCTTGGGGCACGAGGAACGGGTAGGCCTAGAAGTCTCCCGGTGCACAGTGCCTTTATCATAGAGTTTAATCCAGTCCCACCCCGCAGATGGATCTGTAAAGAAGTGTACTTTATCCCCCAACTGGACCCACAGGTGAGCGGGGAAGAGAAAGGAATACAGGAGGCCCAAAGCATGCTGCTGCTTCTTCACTTCCATAAAGGATGCCCTCTGCATTTAGACCTGAGGAGTGAAGTCAAGATATTAAAAACACCTTGGAGTTGTCCACCACAGATGGGGTTGGGGCTCGGGCCTGCTGAAGATGATGATACCGGTCACTGAAATGAAGGAGGCAGGCCACTACAGGCCGTGGCGGGGCACCAGGACGAGGCTCCAGAGGAAGTCCCCTGTGTGCACATTCCAGGGTGTAGAAGCTGGGGAGACCCTCAGGGGCTACAACCTCTTGGGACCAGGCCTCAAGAAAGTCCAGCAGTGAGTCTCCCTCTGTGTGATCGGGCAGTCTTAAAATGCGGAAGTTGTTGCACCAAGCTCATCCACCTGGTCATCCAGGCGGGCGGCCAGGCGTTGAGTCTGCACCTGGAGTGCCAAAATATGGTGATCCGCTGACTAAATTGCTGGTGTCAGTCTGAACTGCGGTCTCAAGGGCAGTGACCCTCTCCGAAACCTCCCGCAAGTCCTCGTGGATAAAGCCCAGCTCAGAGGACAGGGAATCAATTTTGCCCTCCAACCGCTCCCCTGAGGCATCAATGACAGCCAGACGTTTGTCAGACTTTTCTGTGTACGGCATGTCTCCAGCGCCCTGCTTGATCCCCTGCTGGGGGGGAGCTTGTAGCTGCATCGACTTTAGTGCATTGTGTGCGCCCCATATCGACACCACAAATGAGTGAAGGCACCCAAAGTACATCTGAAGTAGTGGTGCAGGGTGAATAACAAGATGGGGTCAATTAATTTGTGCCTCTCCACAGTAGGTCGTGGAAAGAGGGGCACTGGTCCTGCAAAACACACAGCTGATGCCACAGGCATATTAGAGGGTGGCCCTGATGGCATGGGGTGTGCAGCAACAAGACGGTGGAGCACACAGGTTAATAGGGTGGTGAGACAGTTGATAACTCAGTAAATTGGGACCCCCAGCGAAACAAGTGGAAGGCCTGCAAACCTCACCACCAAAGTTGAGTAGTCAAGAGGGCAATCCCAGTGTTCTGGGTGGGGTCACCTAGTTAGGCAGAGTGCAAGGGTATCTTTAGACGTCAGGAAACCTTCCTGGAGCCGGTGTCGGTCAGTGGACTCCTCTGGATTTAGGCTGCAGGTGTTGTGTTGGTCAGGAGAGCTGAACACAGGGTGGACTCAAGGTCAGAATCGCCAGGGGACCTTCTCTGGACCGGTGAGCCACCTGTACGTGGGCGTCAGGTGCAGAGTGGGCAGGACTTGGAGATCCGGAGCGGTTCTGGAGGCCTTCTTGGAGGTTTCTTTGTGGACAGGGCCACTGTCCTTGCGAGATCTTGGTCCTTGGATAGACAGGCAGTCCTTTGGGGGTTTGCAGAGGTCACTGGTCCTGGAGGGCCAGTCGTTGTCTTGTAGCAGGATTCTTGAAGCTGCAGACTGGCCAGTAGGGCTGGGGCCCAAGTCAATTGTCATCTGGAGTCTTCTCTGCTGGTGCAGCTCTTCAGTCCTTCTTTTCAGATCACCAGGAATCTGAAGAGCAAGGTTCATGGGGGGGCCTAAATACTAGATTTAGGGGCGTCACAAGAGTCAGGGCAGTAGCCAATGGCTACTGTCCCTGAGAGTGGCTTCACCCTTCCTGTGCCCACTCCCTTTGGGGAGGGGTGCACATTCTTAACCCTATTGGCCAACACCCTGCAAAGCAAGATGGAGGATTCTGCCAGGAGGGGTTCACCTCGGCTCTGGGCACCCTAGTGGTGGTCCCAGCTGGGGTGGACACTTCTTCAGATGTTTACTAATTTTCCCACTGGATCCTGTCGCCAAAAGTGGGCTCTGGTCTAGGGGGCGGGCATCTCTACTAGCTGTAGCACCCTGGGGCAGTGTAACAGGAGGCAGGAGCCTTTAAGGCATACCGCCAAGTGTTGCAGTTCCTGCATGGGGGAAGGTGTGTAGCAGCTTCACCCAGAGTAGGCTTTGTTCCTGACACCAGAGAGCACAATGGCTCTCACCCCATGGGGTCAGAAACTTGTCTGTTAGTGGCAGACTGGCACAGACCATTCAGCCTTACACTGGAGGGTTGGCTGAAATACAGGGGCCATCTCTAAGATGCCCTCTGTATGCATTTTTAATAAATCCAACCCTGCATCAGTGTGGGTTTATTGAGCTGAGAGGTTCGATACCAAACCTCCCAGTCTTCTGTGAAACCATCATGGATGGAGCTGTGGAGTTCTTAATGACAAACTCCCAGCCCATGTACTCGATATGCCTACACTGCACTTACAATGTCTAAGAATGGACCTAGACACTGAAGGGGCATATTGCTCATGCAGCTATACCCTCACCTGTGGCACAGTGCACCCTGCCTTAGGGCTTTAAGTCCTGCTAGAGGAGTGACTTACCTATGTCACAGGCAGTGGTTTGTGGGCATGGAACACAGATGGGAGTGCCATGTCGACTTTCTCTTTTTCTCCTCACCAGCACACACAAGCTGGAATGGCAGTGTGCATGTATTTGCTGAGGGGTCCCTTGGGGTGGCATAATACATGCTGCAGCCCTTAGGGACCCTTCCTGGCCACAGGGCCTTTGGTACCACTAGTACCTTTTACAAGGTACTAAGCTGTGTGTCAGGGGTGTGCCAATTGTTGAAGCAATAGTACAGTTTAGGTAAAGAACATTGGTGCTGGTGCCTTGTTAGCAGGATCCCAGCACACACTCAGCCAACTTAGCATCAGATATCAAGCAAAAAGTGTGTGTTTGGGGGAGGAGGGTAAACATGCCAAAAGGGGCACTTTACTACAAGTATGCATAATATTTCTAGGTTGGTATGTCAGTTTATCCTGAAATAAATACCAAACAAGTGGCAAACATCAGTGGTTCCCAAACAAGTGGCAAACGTCAGTGGTTCCCAAACTGTTGGCGGCTCCCCTGGCTAATTTTGACAGTGCACTAGGTTGCCGCGGTAGACAGATTGGGAACCACTGAGCTAAGTCATTCACTGTGGTATGGAT
Source organism: Pleurodeles waltl (assembly GCF_031143425.1). NCBI lineage: Eukaryota > Metazoa > Chordata > Amphibia > Caudata > Salamandridae > Pleurodeles > Pleurodeles waltl. The sequence goes on from NC_090442.1 coordinate 190,004,604, forward strand.
ACTACTGATTGTGGGCCGAGATATGGCTTCCTCAGTCACGCTACGTCGTCTTGCCTGTATATGTACCTCCAGATTTTCTGAGCCAGTTCAAGCCACATTGATTGTCATGCCTTTTTTTGGTGCCCATTTATTTGGTGCACAAGCAGTCTCAACTTTAAGGCATTTTTGTGACAGTGGGTAGGGAACAGCGAATTTGCTTGGTTCCTCTCTACCCTTTGTTCTTATTTGTTTCACTGATGAACCATGCTTCAGGAGGTCTCTGAGGCTTTTTCAATTCTATGTCTATTCTACCTAATGGTGGCACCCGGTGGGTGATCCTGCTTTCGGGTGGTGTTATTTTTCCTTAAATTGTCAAGAAGATTATTGGGGTGTATAGTGCCCTGGGATCCTATGGTGATTTTCATGCCTGATATTTCAAGGCTACTTTCATTATTGTTATTAGTATAAGTAGTGGTTTTCCACTGCAAGTTTGTCAATAACAGCCGTTAGAGGGTTATCTCTTCTTAATACATCTGATATAAAGGTGATGTTGTTTACTTCACTCTGAAGAAGAGCTAATGCTCAAGAGTGGTTACCTTCATGGTATATACCATACTCTAAGCGGAGTATTTGCTTGTGTGCCAGTGAGCATTCATATATATGTGCACAGTCGGGGAGTTTCTTTACTTGTGGGCTATTACACCTTCATGTGGGGGTACTGAGTTGCTACCTCTGCAGAGTTAGTTTTCTAACTTCTGAGGGTATGGATTTATATTAGTATCCCTTATAGGGATCTGATCAAATTCCTCTGGACTGTCAGTATATTGTTTAATCTCTGTTCAAAGAGGTTTCTTTATAAGGATTCTACTGCACTATAGGTGTCTGATTACTAACTCCTTTGTGCACTGTTAAATAAGGTAGCGGTTGATTGTGCACTAATTGTGGTGTACAGTCTACTGTTACCTTTGATATGCTAGTTTTAGTTTTTTTACTTTTGAAGCCAGAAAGTATCATCTTGGGACTTTAAGACTTTCCTTGTTTTGGTCTTAACGGTTTTATATTAGATAGCGATCACAGTTTGACAGATTTTCTGCACTTTGGTGTAGATATTTGTATGCTGTTGACATGCTCTTTGAACAGGATTCCTTTCTTTTCCTGGCTTATGTCTGTTTATGATGGGTCTTCTTTGAGACGTATCTCTCTGTAGATTTGGTTCAATCTCTTATATAGAATAATTAATATTATTGACTCTTTAGGAGTTATTCTGCACTTTTGCATTCAAGACTTCCTTCTTTTCAGAAGTGTTTACCCTCTTCAGAGGTGGTACTTGTTCTCTGTGAATATATTTAAATCCGTTGTGCTTGAGGAGGTTATACGTTAATACCGCATCTAGGTACAACTGTTTTCATCATTGCTTAACTCGAATTGTTCTAGGTTGTGTTCACACTTTCAGAAGTGTTGTCATAAGACAGAATAAAAAAAACTGGATGAATTCTTTTTAATTTAGAATCTTGTAAATGTTTCCTTTTTTGCATCATTGACCCCTTTTCTAGTGCATCTGTAGATGAGTCTTATTCATTATAAGAGTCACATACTCACCTTGGTTTCGGCTGCATTACCAAGGTCTCTTTTTCATATTTGCTGTTTTATTCAGCGTTTTATTTAAAATATATATGTGTGTGTGTATATATATATATATATACACACACACATATATATTGTTGATTACTTACTAAATAGCCATTTGTTTTTTAGGTTTACATAATTTTATTGATTTTGCTGTAATTGTAAAACAATACAAAACTCTCACCTTCAACCTCTTGCCGGTGAGGAACAATAGAGATGAGGGATAGAGATAGATGAGAGATAGCTAGATAAAGAATAAGTCCTCATTCTGCTGCATGGGTGTTTACAGCAGTGTAGCTGGTATGGAAAGCGTAATGCGGGTTAGAGCCTCCCTCTGCAATATATTATTAAGCCGGTATTATCTCTGTGGGTGTGAGGCAGAGCACTCTTGGCTAGACAGGGCAGGTATGTTCCACACCTTCTTCTGAGAGGTAGGACAAACAATGCCCCCATGTTTTATCAAATTGGGGCAACTTTTGTTCTATTGTGTCCATTAACTTCTCCATACTTATTAAATCCCAAAGTTTATGTAGCCAGTCTAGTTGTGTGGGTATAGTGTCAGTGCCCCATTGTGTTAACAGAACTTGCTTAGCTGCACATATGGCCAGTGTGACGGCCCGTCCTTTTAGTTTTTTCAGGGGGTAGTTCAAAATATCTGAAAGGCCTGGAAGAATATAGCTGAGCAACCTAGGGATCATTGTTATACGTTTTGTCAATGGCGACTAGTACTTCAGACCAGTAGCTGTAGAGTTTTGGGCATCTCCAGAGAAGGTGTGTCAGGGTCCCCCCACCTGGGTGCATCCTCGCCAGCCGGAGTATAGTACCAATGGTGTGCCACATTAAGTAGCATCTCTTTACCCGAGGCGCTTTGTGGTGATGAGTTAGCCTGCTTGTCTGACCACTCCCTAGTTGTAAAGGAACGTTTACATCCCTTCTCCCAGTAGTGCTGTGCTAAGGATTTAGATGGGGCTTGAACTGTGTTAAGAAAAGTGTATATGTCTGAGAGTATGCGTTTGTTAGAACCTCTGGTTAGCAGCCATCTCTCAAATGGGAGTAGGGGGCGGCTCACGTGGGGCTTGATGGATGATTGAGTAGCCCAATGACCTGTGGCCAAGTGCTGCCAACGGGTGTTTCCAGAGATACCAAATTGTTGCTGGATCTGGGCGAAGGTTAGAAGACCAGATACATCAAACAGGTCACCAATCCTCTTACAGTTTGCCTGCTGCCATACCATATAACTGGAACCCTGACATGCGGGAGAGAAAGTCCGGGTTGCCTATGATCGGAGTGAGGGCGGAGATTCGGGTAGAAAGCTTCCTACTCATTTGTGCTTTTTCTCAGGTTCCCATTGTGGCTCTTAAGATGGTGGAGATATAGACTCTCGGTGGTCTATGATGATTAGGGAGCCATGGTATCGTCCATCTGTGTATATCTGCCACAGCTTGATCTATGAAGCATCAGTGTTTTTCGGTAAGGGGTCTGGTCCATTTCACTAAGTATTGCAGTCGCATAGCCTGATACTGGGTAAGATGAGGGATCCCTAAAGCACACACCTCCGAGGACAGATAGGTCTGCTTCTTGGCCATGTGTGCTTTTTTTCCCTTCCCAGGTGTAGTCCTCTGTGTAGTGTTGCAATTTAGCCAGCACTTGAGGAGTAGGGGGCAGAGGTAATGTCTGCATAACATATAACATTTTCGGTAGCAAGGTCATCTTAACTGCTGCAATGCGGCCTAACCAGGAGAGCGCATAGGTCTTCCAAGTGTGGAGGTCCGCATGCGTTTTTCACAGCAAAGTGCTGTCAATACTGCCGTTTGAACTGCAGTAGAATGGATACGGAGTCCCAAAAACACCACTCCCTGTGTGGTTCAGGTGAAGGGGAAGCAGCGTTATATAATTACTTGATTAACTGCAGAGACTTTCAGATTCATAATCTGGGATTTTGTAGGTTCACCTTAAATCCAGAGGCCTTCCCAAAGGTCACCATCTCCTCCATCAGCGGAGGCAAAGACCAAAGGGGATGTGTCAGTATCACCATAACGACATCAGCATATAGTACCATCTTGTGTTCTCGTCCTCCCAATATGGATGCCAGTTATTAGGGGATTTCAATGGATACGCTCAGCAAAGGGCTCCGATGTAATGCAAAAAGTATTGGGGATATTGGGCCCCGCTGTGTAGTGCCCTGAGTAACCTGAAAAGGGGAGGACATTAGTCCATTAACCCGGACCACTGCCTTAAGGCTGTTATAGCTGCACTGTATCCATTTGATGAACTGTCCATCCATGCAAACAAATAGGGCCAATGCAAACGATCAAATGTCTTTTCAGCATCGATTGATAACATCAGTGCTGGTATTCGAGCTCGCTGAGTTTTATCTAATAGATGACATATACGTATTGTGTGATCGCCCCAATTGCACTTTGGTATAAATCCGGCTTGATCCAGATCGATCATGCCATGCATATAGCAAGCTAATCGGTTTGCCAGGATAGAGGTAAATATCTTGGCATCCACATTGATTAGTGAAATTGGTCGATAAGAGGAGCAGTGTAGTGTATCTTTGCTCGGTTCGGGCAAAACTGTGATAGTGTTGAGTTTCATGGGTTCTGTGAGGGAGCCTGTGGTGCAAAAGGAGTTGTACAGACAAGTAAGTACAGCCAAATGGTTCATCACATAATTTATAGAATTTTTAGAGTAACCATCATACCTGGGAGCCTTACAAGGTTGTAAGCGGGAGATCACAGATAACACTTCATCTGTCTTGATGTCCTGATCTAGACGCAAAGCATCATAAGTGGATAGTGATAGAAAATCTCCTTCCACTAAGGGGTCGGCGGAGTAGAGCTGGGTATAAAATTGCTCAAAGGCTTGGGCGATTTGCTCATCCTGGTCTAAACGCTCGCCTTGGGGTCCCTCTGATGCCATTATCCGCTGTCAGACTGCTTGGGTGCGCAAGTGTCCAGCTTTGTTACTTCCCACATAGAACTTTTGTTTAGTGCAGATCAAATCGTATGTTTCTCTGTCCATATCTAGTGTCCTGAGGTGTTTACGAGCCATATTTAACTGTCGGCGAGTCTTCTGAAATTCTCTCCATTTGTGACCCATTTCTTGCTCTTTTACCTGTCTCTCGAGTTTATCCCTTTTATCCCTCCATTCTCAATTAAGGCAAGTCGTCAGGGCAGTCAAATGGCCCCGCAGGACTGATTTCAATGTATCCCAGAGCATTGCAATGGGAGTGTCTGGGAGATCGTTATGTCCCAAAAATTCAGTGATGGTGCCTGACAATTCTGTGATTTGTGCTTTGCTAGAGAGAAGTCTGTAATTAAGGCACCAGGTGCTTTGCTGAGAGGCTGGATGTGGGAGCGACACAGTTATGTAGAGAGGGGAATGGTCTGAGAGTGCTGCCGTTCCTAAATCTACCTTAGTGGTGGACTGCAAAAGATGCGCTGTGGCTAGGTAGAGATCAATTTGCGCCTGATGGCCTGCCGAATAGAAGGTGTATTCCCTCTCTGTGGGATGCGTCAGACATCTGTAAGCCCATAGTTGGCCAGTTGATCCAGACCTTGTGTGGAAAAAGCCCCCGTCTGTCCCACCTGCTGTGCGGATCTATCTAGTCCTTTTGTCCCCTCCAATTAATACATCCTTATCTGTAGTTGCCATCACCCTATCTAAGGCTTCTAAGATAAAAGCTTCCTGATGTTCATTGGGTGCATACAGTGTAGCAAGGATAAAGGTGTGCTGATGGAGTGTGATGCGGAGTTACAGTAGTCTACCAGGTATATCAGCCTGTGTCTCAGTCACTTTGTCCGGGAAGTGGTAGGCCAACAGAATGGCTACTCCATCCTTTTTCCCTGTGCCTGAAGAGAAGTATTGTCGATCAAATCACTTGGGCCTTAAACGCATCCAGTCTGCCTGCACTAGGTGAGTTTCCCGCACTATACAAATATCACATTTGGAGCCCTAGATTGAGGGTAAAAATGAAAATATTTTGCAGGTGCATTTAGTCCCCGGATATTATAACAAATAATGTGTATTGTGGAATTGGGTTTAGAAGTGTATATTTGTGGAACAGACCCTGGGCTATTCAGCTGTAACCTGCTAGCATTCCATGGAAAGTTATAATACCCCAACTATGCCTCACTATGCATAATAGGTAGGAAGAAGAGAGGAAAGTTGTAGCATAGATTGCCAAATTGAGAAAAAGAAAATAGAACCACTGTGGTCTTTCCCAGCACCGCATCAAACAATCATGTTGGGGGACCATGTCAAGGCATCATATTCAGAGCGGGGTCCCCTCCATGGGGCAAGAAGCCCCGCCGTTGGAACTTGTCCTTGTCAAACAATGGAGATCGGCCCCTCTGGACTGTCTTTGTGTGGAGTCTGGGAGGATGGTAGGTTGCTCCACTGTTAGTCTGCTACGTGGTTGTATTTAAGCCATTATCTCTGTAGTTTTCTGTGTCTGAGGCTTAATCCCGGGGGCTCAGTTGGTGAAGAACGGCTGCCCTTTCATTCCTGCTCTCCGATTCAGTCGGCCCAACTCTTTTCACCTTCTTTTTCCTTGCTGAGCATCTGAAGGTTGGCAACAAGTATGATGGGCTCAATTGCGTGAGGTGTGACTCTTCATCATTCTGTTTACCAGTGATGGGTAGTATTGCCTTCCAGGGTGCGTACGCTGCGCATCTCAGTGTCCCAAACAAATGTGAGGCAGAAAGGGTGACCCCAGACCTTCTTTTGCAGAAATTATGTTGCTGGTCATAGTTGGCGGTGCCGTTGCAGGGTAATGGTTGAGAGATCTTGATACAATCAGATCTTGTTGTCCTTACAGTCTGTGTGATTACGATCCTTAGCTGCTGCCATGATGGTTTCTTTTTGTCTGTATCAGTAGAGGCAGGTTAAAATGTCTTGAGGATGCTATATGTCTCCGAGCCCTGTGGGTTCTGTCCAGGATGATCTCCTTGGATGCGAGCCCTGGTACAATATGGTGAAAGTCTGCGGATGTATTCTTCCAGGTTTCCCCCGGCTGCTTGCAGTGTGGACTCCCTTAATTCTAATGTTGGCCCTCCTAGATCTATTTTCAAGATCTTCCACTTGGTATCGCAGTTCTGCGTGATTGTCTTGTAAGTCCAGTATTTCTCAGTGGTGGGCGTCCATTTCTTCTCCCTGTGTATCACTGGTTTTCTGAAGTCCAAACACTCAGTCCCCCAGTTCGTTCATGTCTTTCATGAGGCCCTTAATATCCTTTGTAATGTCCTGCTTAAGTTTTGCAATATCAGCACATAGAGATCCAAATAGGGTCTCCAAGAAGGTGCTTGTAACTGGTTCGGCCTCATCGGTTATTCCAGTGACGTCATCTGCTGCAGCCGAGCTCACTGGCTGGATGGCCTCCTCGTGTTGGTCAACCTTTTTCCCCCTGGTGCCTTTGTGAGTAGGTCTCTGATTGAGGCATCTTTCTTTTGGAAGCAGGGACCCGCCATGATCCTCCTGTAGTAGGTTTGTGCTTATCTGCAAGGGGCTATTCCGTCGTTCACCAGTCGATGGTCCACCAATAGTGCCCCGGAGCTGGTATGCCCCCTTAGTCGCCCCCTAAGTGTTCATTTAGCTGTCCAACAGGTTGCTCTGAGAGGACCAGTGTGCCTATGTCATTGTGGCATCTATGTTTCACCTGTTAACTCACAGGCTTGCAGGGCTCATCATCCAGCGTTCTCCACCTCAATCCCCAGGCTTTGTTGTCTACCGTACACGCAGGCCGCAGCGACACCGCCAACTGAGAATGCACGATTTCCAAGGGCCCGAATAGTGCTTCAGTTCATCCATGCTCTGCTGCGTCTTATGGGTGTGACTATTCTCAGTGCCTTTAGAGAATCGATCCCATCAAGCGCAACTCAGTTATTCAGGGCCACCAGGGCTATACCACGCCCCACCAGTGGTCCCCAATCTGGACCTCCGTGCCACCGCCCGGCCCACACCAGGCAACCCCTATAGGGCCCCACCCCTAGGAACCAAACCTGTTCCTACCTGGGGACAGGAACCCCACGGGGTGGCGCCAAGTCCAGCATAGACTGAGGTTCCCTGTTGCTGAAAGTACAGCGCACCTTTTCCCACAAAGTTTACAGGCCTCTGCTTGCAGTTAACTCCAGGCAGCCACCATTTTGAAGTCAAGCGGGCCGTGGATTGTGTCGTCGGGGCCTCAGAAACAAGGGTTCGTGGCTCATCTTCTATTGTTCTTGCTCGCCTCTATCTGCCAGCGATGTTCCAGGTGTCTCTGCTCTGGCCATTAGTGCTGGAGAGGCATGGTCTCTGTCACTATTGTCAGCCCAACGGCGGAGCTCCCGGAATTCTCTCTCGTCTGGGCGCCATCTTGGACATCCCCTCCAAAAAGTCACCATTTGTTTTTTACACTTCTATGTTGGTGATGGTGTGTGTGTGTGTGTGTGTATATGTATATATATATATATATATATATATATATATATATATATATATATATGTTCGGTGGCATGTGTAGCTGCAGATACACATGCTGTGCATTATCCTGCCATCTAGTGTTGGGCTCGGAGTGTTACAAGTTATTTTTCTTCTAAGAAGTCTTTTCGAGTCACGAGACCGATGGACTCCACCCTTTCGGCTCCATTGCGCATGGGCGTCGACTCCATCTTAGATTGTTTTCTTTTCGCCATCGGGTTCGGACGTGTTCCTCTTCGTTCCGTATTTCGAATTGGGAAAGTTAGCTAAATATCGAAAATTTAACGTATTGTTCGCGCTCGGTACCGGTTTAGTGTTAGCGTATCGACACCGATAGTAGAAGCACTCCGGCTCTTCAGCGGGGCCTGGTCGGCCCGACCGCATCCATCGTCAAAACTTATGGACCGGACCCCCTTCCGCTTCTGTCCGATGTGCCACTCTATGTATCCCTATACAGACCAACACTTGGTCTGTAATCTGTGCTTATCACCAGAACACAGGGAGGATACTTGTGAGGCCTGTCGGGCATTTCGATCAAAAAAGACCCTACGTGATCGAAGAGCGAGAAGACTTCAAATGGCGTCGTCACTGAGAGAACAACTCGACGTCGAAGAGAAGGAAAGAATTTCCATCCAGGGGATGGACTCTGACGAATCCGAAAACGAACGACCCACGACGGTGCAGAAAACAGTGAGTAAAACTGCCCCGTCCAAAACTCAAACAAAGATCGTAAAGGCCAAGGGGATGCCACCGCCAGCAGGCCATGGCTTAACCCATCGAAAAGAAGGTGACCAAACATCGGCACCGAAAAAGGCCAAAGAATTGCCGAAGACATCCGACTCTGGTCGAGATTCAGGCACCGAACGATCTCGGCACAGAGAGTTCGACTCACCCAAGGTGAGAAAAGTAATGTCGGAACCGAAAAAGACTTTCTCGGAAACATCGGTACCGCAAAAAGCGGCTTCAGAGCCGAAAAGAAGCTCTTACACAGAAGAGCAATGACTATCCAGCGAAATGCATGAAAAACACAGATTTGAGCAGGAAATAAGTATGGGGGAACCAGACCATACGCAAAGGAGGTTGCATATCCAGAAAGAGACTGGAAAAATACAAACTCTTCCTCCAATCAAAACCAAAAGAAAGCTGGCATTTCAAGAGTCAGAAATGCAGCCAAAGGCAAAAGTGGCCAGAGATAAAATCCCACCACCGAGGTTTTCGCCACAACCTTCCCCACTACACTCACCACAGCTGTCCCCGGTAACAACACCTCCAATGCAGTCACCTACGCATACAGGGATGACACAGGATGATCCAGATGCATGGGACTTATATGATGCTCCAGTATCAGACAACAGCCCAGATTGTTACACAACAAGGCCGTCACCTCCAGAGGACAGTACTGCATATACGCAGGTACTATCAAGGGCAGCTACGTTCCACAATGTAGCAATGCATTCAGAGGCAATAGAGGATGATTTCCTGTTCAACACCTTGGCATCCACCCACACCTCCTACCAGAATCTGCCTATGCTCCCGGGCATGCTCAAGCACGCACAACAGGTATTCCAGGAGCCAGTTAAAGGAAGGGCTATCATGCCTAGGGTGGAGAAAAAATACAAGCCTCCCCCCAACGGACCCTGTGTTTATAACACAGCAACTTACACCAGACTCGGTGGTTGTAGGAGCAGCAAGAAAGAGGGCAAACTCTCAATCGTCAGGAGACGCTCCACTGCCTGACAAAGAGAGTAGGAAGTTTGATGCAGCGGGCAAACGAGTGGCAGCACAGGCAGCCAATCAATGGCGGATCGCAAACTCACAAGCCCTACTGGCTCGCTACGACAGGGCACACTGGGATGAGGTGCAACATATTATACAGCACTTGCCCAAAGAACACCAGAAACGTGCCCAACAGGTTGTGGAAGAAGGACAAGCAATATCCAACAACCAAATAAGGTCCGCATTAGACTCGGCAGACACACCAGCACGAACAGTCAACACAGCGGTAACCATTTGCAGGCATGCATGGTTACGAAGCTCAGGATTCAAGCAAGAAATCCAACAAGCTGTGTTAAACATGCCTTTTAACCAAGAACAATTGTTTGGACCAGAAGTGGACACAGCAATTGAAAAATTAAAGGAGGACATGGACACGGCCAAAGCCATGGGCGCGCTCTACTCCCCAAAGAGCAGAGGCACATTTAGAAAGCCACAATTTAGAGGGGGTTTCGTATGCAAACACCAGAGCCTTCCACCTCGCAAACCAGACCCACCTATCAGGAACAATACCAGAGAGGAGGGTTTCGGGGCTCATATAAGGGTGGACAATTCCCAAGAGCAAGGGGAAAATTCCAAACACCTAAGACAAGTCAAACAAAACAGTGACTTCAATGTCACAAAACCCCAACACTTAACACCAGTGGGGGGGAGACTTACTGCATACTACCAAAACTGGACACACATAACTACGGACGCATGGGTCCTAGCCATTATCCAACATGGTTATTGCATAGAATTCATAAATGTCCCGCCAGATGTGCCCCCAAGGGCACACAATATGTCCAAACAACACTTAGACCTATTACAACTAGAGGTCCAAGCATTGTTACAAAAACAAGCAATAGAGTTAGTACCCAACCATCAGAAAGGAACAGGTGTCTACTCACTATATTTCCTAATTCCAAAGAAAGACAAAACGTTAAGACCCATTTTAGACCTCAGAACGCTGTATCTCTTCATCAAGTCATATCACTTCCACATGGTAACACTTCAAGACGTGGTTCCCTTACTAATAAAAGAGGACTACATGTCAACGTTAGATCTCAAGGATGCATACTTTCACATACCCATACATCCTTCTCACGGAAAATACTTAAGGTTTGTAATACACGGTGTACACTATCAATTCAAAGTGTTACCGTTCGGGATAACAGCAGCCCCAAGGGTATTCACAAAATGCCTTGCAGTAGTAGCCGCTCACATAAGGAGACAGCACATGCACGTATTCCCATACTTAGACGACTGGTTAATAAAAACCAGCACTCAACAACAGTGTCTTCTTCACACGCAATACGTTATAGAAACTCTACACAAACTAGGATTTTCTATAAATTACCAAAAATCACATCTGCAGCCATCCCAAATACAACAATACTTGGGAGCAAGACTCAACACACAAAAAGCGATTGCCACTCCAAGTCCACAAAGGGTACAAGCGTTCCAAAATATAACATTAAACATACAGCCAAACCAACACTACCACGTAAGGTTTGTAATGAAACTTCTAGGCATGATGTCTTCATGCATAGCCATTGTCCCAAACGCGAGATTACACATGCAGCCCTTACAACAGTGCCTAGCAAAACAATGGACACAAGCACAGGGTCAACTCCAAGATCTAGTGTTGGTAGACTGCCAGACACACTTCTCGCTTCAATGGTGGAACCATATAAATTTAAACCAAGGGCGGCCATTCCAGGACCCAGTGCCTCAAGACGTGATCACAACAGATGCTTCCATGATGGGGTGGGGAGCACACCCCAACCAGCACAGCATACAGGGACAATGGGACAATCAACAAAAACAACTGCACATAAATCATTTAGAACTGTTGGCAGTGTTTCTAGCATTAAAAGCATTTCAACCACTGATAGCCCACAAACACATTCTTGTCAAAACCGACAACATGACGACAATGTATTACCTCAACAAACAAGGAGGGACACACTCGTCACAACTGTGTCTCTTAGCACAGAAAATTTGGTATTGGGCAATTCACAATCATATTTGCCTAATAGCACAATACATCCCAGGCATTCAGGACCAGTTGGCCGACAATCTCAGTCGAGATCACCCACAAACACACAAATGAGAAATTCATCCCCAGATCCTACAAGTTTACTTTCTACGCTGGGGAACACCACAAATAGGCCTATTCACAACAAAAGAAAACGCAAAATGCCAAAACTTCGCGTCCAGGTACCCACACCCTCAATCCAAGGACAATGCGTTATGGATCAGTTGGTCAGGGATATTTGCTTACGCTTTTCCCCCTCTCCCACTCATTCCTTATCTGGTAAACAAACTAAGTCAAAACAAACTCAAACTAATACTTATAGCACCAACCTGGGCTCCCCAACCGTGGTACACAACACTGCTAGAATTATCAGTAGTACCTCACATCAAATTACCAAACAGGCCAGATCTGTTAACGCAACACAAACAACAAATCAGACACCCGAATCCAGCATCGCTCAATCTAGCAATCTGGCTCCTGAAGTCTTAGAATTTGGACATTTAGACCTTACACAAGAATGTATGGAGGTCATTAAACAAGCTAGAAAACCCACTACAAGACATTGTTATGCAAACAAATGGAAAAGATTTGTTTACTACTGCCACATTAATCAAATTCAACCAGTACATGCTTCCGCAAAGGACATTGTAGGCTACTTATTACACTTACAAAAGTCTAAGTTAGCATTCTCTTCAATTAAAATACATCTCACAGCAATATCTGCCTATCTGCAGATTACACATTCAACATCGCTTTTTAGAATCCCAGTCATCAAAGCATTTATGGAGGGACTAAAAAGAATCATACCCCCAAGAACACCACCAGTACCTTTGTGGAACCTTAAATTTGGATTAACACTACTCATGGGACCACCATTCAAACCCATGCACTCTTGTGAGATGCAATACTTAACTTGGAAAGTGGCCTTTCTAATAGCTATCACATCACTTAGAAGAGTAAGTGATGTGATACAAGTACAAGCATTTACTATACAAGAACCCTTTATACAAATACATAAACATAAAGTGGTTCTCCGTACAAATCCCAAATTCTTACCAAAGGTCATATCGCCGTTCCACCTAAACCAAACAGTGGAACTCCCAGTCTTCTTTCCACAACCAGACTCAGTAGCCGAAAGAGCCTTACATACAATAGACGAAAAAGAGCACTAATGTAGTACATTGACAGAACAAAACAATTTCGTAAAACAAAACAATTGTTTGTGGCCTTCCAAAAACCTCATGCAGGTAATCCTATATCCAAACAAGGCATTGCCAGATGGATAGTTAAATGTATTCAAACTTGATAAATCAAAGCAAAAAGAGATATACCTATTACACCAAGAGCGCATTCCACTAGGAAAAAAGGCGCCACAATGGCTTTTCTGGGGAATATACCTATGACTGAAATTTTTAAGGCAGCCACCTGGTCTACGCCTCATACATTCACGAAGCATTACTGTGTAGATGTGTTAACAGCTCAACAAGCCACAGTAGGACAGGCTGTATTAAGAACATTATTTCAAACAACTTCAACTCCTACAGGCTAAGCCACCGCTTTTAGGGGAGATTACTGCTTATTAGTCTATGCACAGCATGTGTATCTGCAGCTACACATGCCACCGAACGGAAAATGTAACTTACCCAGTGTACATCTGTTCGTGGCATGAGACGCTGCAGATTCACATGCGCCTTCCCACCTCCCCGGAAGCCTGTAGCCGTTGTTAGTTGAATAAGTATTGTAAATTTGTAAATAAATATTATTTTAATACACGTTATGTACATACACACCTACTCCATTGCATGGGCACATCTAGTATACTCTCAACTCATACCTCACCCTCAGCGGGGAAAACAATCTAAGATGGAGTCGACGCCCATGCGCAATGGAGCCGAAAGGGAGGGGTCCCTCGGTCTCGTGACTCGAAAAGACTTCTTCGAAGAAAAACAACTTGTAACACTCCGAGCCAAACACTAGATGGCAGGATAATGCACAGCATGTGAATCTGCAGCGTCTCATGCCACGAACAGATGTACACTGGGTAAGTGACATTTTCCATATGTGTGTATGTGTGTGTATATATATATATATATATATATATATATATATATATATATGTATGTTCGATGGCATGTGTAGCTGCAGATACACATGCTCTGCATATATCGCCATCTAGTGTTTGGCTCGGAGTGTTACAAGTTGTTTTTCTCTGAAGACGCTTTTGTCGAGTCACAGGATCGAGGGACTCCTCCTCTCGGTGATAATGCGTATGGGTATCGACTCCTTTGTTAGATTGTTTTCTTTCGGCCATCTAGTTCGGACATGTTCGCTCCTGTACTTTTGGTCCGGTACTATCTTAACTTTCCTATCTTTTATCTTAACGTTGGTATAGTTTCGAACACGGTTTCTGACTACACTCGATCCAATTGTAGTGTCTGGTTCGATTAAGCGCCCTTTCGGGTGCCCGCGCCTTTCTCGGGCCTCTTCGGACCTACTGCGTCACAGCCTCATGGATCAGACTCCGTTCCAGTTAAGTCCTCAGTGCCACACCAAGTTCCTCTACACCGACCAACATTCGGTGTGTTACCTCTGCCTTTCTCCAGACCACCAAGGAGAGACCTACGAGGCGTGTCGGTCCTTTCAATCGAAGAAGACCTTACGAGATCGAAGAGCAAGGCGGATGGAGATGGCGTCAAAAGTCAACATCTTTGGTGAGGAACTGGCACAGACTGCAGTCTCCATTTGAGACTCTGACCGAGATTCAGAGGATGACAGCCATGTACTCCCTGCGGCGCAGTACGTGAGTACTTGAGCCCCTTCCTAACAAAAAAAAAAAAAAGACAGAAGGCCTTGGGTATACCACTGCTTGCTAGCCATGGTTCGACCCAAAAACATCTAGTTGTTGACTGACCCTCTGGTTCAGCACCGAAAAATGCCAGGACTCACTCCCAACAACAGACTACCACGCCTGTTTCGGCACTGAGTCGAAAGGTGGAGGCTACCACTTCGGAACCAAGTTGGGTTCATACTGCATGGGAGCCAAAACATCCACGCTCCTCTTCGGAGCCGAAACATCGAAGCCCATCTTGAGAGCCAAAAATACTTTCCCCTACTGCTCAGTCCACTTTTTCGGCCCCTACTGCCACCAAACTTTCAGAGCATTCATGAGGAGGCAGGAAACGGGCTTCATCTATAGAACAGAAGGGAGATGAGACAGATATTAGTCCCATTCTTGAGGTCATGGACCAAAAGCAAAGGAGGATTCAAATCCAGAAAGAGACTGGAAAGATTATTGCCTCTCCTCCTCCAATTACAAAGGGGAAATTAGCATTCATGGAGAGTTTGGATTCTGGCCCTTTACCAGCGAAAATATTTAAACATAAGGAAAAGCCAAAGACTATTCAGCTTTCTCTACCACATTCGCCTTAACTTTCCTTTTCTCCACCACCACATACTTCACTACCACCAGCTTCACCCACACAATATCATGCTTCTTCACATGGGGACTAAGGGGCACATCTCCCCCTGAAGGAACTATAACACCTGGCGGTGAGCCTCAAAGGCTCTAGCCTGGTGTTACAGCGCCCCAGGGCACTCCAGCTAGTGGAGATGTCTGTCCCTCTGGACACAGCCCCCACTTTTGGCGGCAAGTCTGGAGGAGATAATGAGAAAAACAAAGAGAGTCACCCATCAGTTGGGACAGCCCCTAAGGTGCCCTGAGCTGAGGTGACCGCTGTCTTAGGAGATCCTCCATCTTGTTTTGGAGGATTCCCTCTATAGGAATAGGGATGTGCCCCTTTTCCCACAGGGAGGAGGCACAAAGAGGGAGTAGCCACCCTCCAGGACAGTAGCCATTGACTCAACAACAAGCACTATGTTGGTTAGATCCAAGTACCACAATATGAGGAAGAGTCTTTGAGTTGCCAATTAAAATTAATACTTCAGTGACTAGACTTAACCGTAAGACTTACTAGCTCTGCGTACTCTCATTGAATGGAAAATGCTTGTAACGTGAGGAGGGACAATTACCAGTCATTTGACCATTTTTGCCAACTAAGATATTTCCACTGAAATTCCAATTGACAGCGAAAATCTCCCAGACTTACTTATTCAGATGATTCTAGAACTTTTCATAATAAATCATTGAGGACTCCTTATAGGAGAAACATTTTGAGATATCTGCCTGCCAGCAGCACATTACAGGTGGTCTTTCGTTCATCGTTAGTCTCTCCAGTTTTTTTTTTTTTTTTTTTGTTTAGTTTTTTTATAGCAGTGTAAAAAGCTTTTCATTTTCTTGGATCTGCTCACCTTTTGCAAGAGATTTTAAGTGATGTTCAGAGTCACTGATAGCGAAATAGAAGCAAATTGTCCACCAAACGCATGTAGTAGTGCATATGATGTGCAACACCATCTAGCACTCACCCATAGACTTGAGTGGAAAACGAACAAAATACAAATTGTACGAATATTACAAAATCCTAGTTATATTTAGGCTTGTGTAATGGTGAGGTTAGTTAGTGGAGGGAACCAAAGACAACATTAACTCTTGGATCCTTTGGTGACCTTAAGTAAGTAAATGGATAGTCTCTACCCGCTGTATTCTATGCATGTAAGAAAATATTTTTAATTTAAGAATGGAAACGAAAACACTATAACACACATAGCATCAGCTCTGTGATGACAACATTGTGCGCCTCCCTATGGTCCTCTCCTTGTTTGCGGTATAACAATGACTTGAGCAGTGAAACACTATGCTTTATTTTGGATGCAAGAATAAGAAGGAGAAATGTCATTGTTTTTAACCAAAATAGATTTATATAACCCCGAGTCCGATCAGTGAATCTGACTGAAGTGCAGTGGAAATTAGTGTTCTCTAGTATAAAAAGTTATCAACGCTTATAATAGCATTGAAACAAAATAGCAAGACTATGGACACTTGGCACCTCTTCGGTCATCTTAGCCTACTTTTTGTAATCTGTTTTTTGAGCAGATGACATCCCCTCTGACGCAGAGGCTGAGGAGCGGCTGCACCACTTGGAAGAACTGAAGCCGGATGTGGAAGAGGGCGCTGCTGCTAATGTAGCCGGAAGAAAAGGTAACATCAATGTGTATCTTCTGAATAAACCTTGGTTTTCCAACTATGTCAATATTTTATTTCATGTATATGTGTGTATGTTAGGTAAATGTGGCAAACATGATGCGAAACATACTTGTATATCTAACCCTAACTTTTAACCCGGAATACCTTCAGTAATTGACTCTACTAACTTGAATCCAGAAAGTGGGACACAGAACTGGGGGACCTGCACTTCTACAAACATTTCCCAGATTGTTTTGAAATCTTTCTGACTGCTGTTCAATTATTTAAAAAAATAACTACTAAAGTAGATAAAGTAATCTGATACTTAGTACCATATAAATCTGCCTATCAACTTTGCACATTTGCACGAAACAGCACTTTAAAAATGTTCCGATAAATGTAAGAATAATTGCTTGAAATCGTCGAAAGTTCTCCATGGTTTTTGCAGATATTAACATTGTTTGACTTGACAACTACCACAGAACCACTTTTTTTTTAACTTTAACTGAAGGTTCAGTGATTAAATACCAGATAAACATTAGTCCGGCGAACTTATTTTTTAAGTGGATTGCAAATTCAATAATGTATATGCAGTCTGAGGTGCCATTACCAGTTGTTAGATGATTGTAACTGATATATCAGTTGTTCAACAGAAAATATTTAAGAGCTTATCACAGAGCTGAACGACATCGTGTCAGTTTAGAGGCATTCCAGATGGTGTTAGATTAATAGAGGCTATAAATTCTTTCAGTAGTGTGATCATCTGCGTAATTAGGATTAAGCAATTAGTGTTTACATTTATAATAGGATACATCTATAGCCAAATTCCTGACTGTAGAGTATCCCCCAGGCACCAGATAAGATCCAGAGAATTTTCCAGTAATGCTCACAGGTGCTGATCTATGGCGTTATGCTGCTCAGCCTCAGAAGCGATAGAGTAGAGCTACATGTAAGTTTCACGCCCGCATGGTTACGGCAGTTCCTTCCGTTCATTGCCTTCTAATGCAGATCCAGATGCTATCTCCGTCTTTGTCGGTCTTTAGATGACTCCTAATAACTCTGTTAGTGTGGTAGGGAACAATGTATACACCAAAAATAAAAGAATTCCAGCTGCGCCATGTTTGCAGGAAGCAGATGTCTGCCACAGACCCGCTCAAGGTGTGCCTTTGTTTCCTGGGCCACAGCTGTATGTCAGGTGACAAATGCACTCCATGGGAATTGGAGACCTAGAGGCGGAGGACTACGTCACTGAATATAAGTAGTAGTTGCCATCTTAACAAAGGCTATGCTCCAAGATTCGTCCAGGTTCCCTGGCTGTTCCTGCAGCTTCTGCAATTCCCACTCAAAATATTTGAGTAAGACGAAGTGAAAGTCCAAGCGCTAGCATAAGAAAGGATGACTCAAGCCCATCCCGCCACGCTGACAGCAAAGACAAGGCAGAAGGGCCTCAAGATTTGAGTCACACACCTTCGAGATGACCAATCACGGAAGCAGTACTTTCCTTGGTACTAACATACCCTGTGTTTCCTGGACTGTTGTCGACCCTGCAGCAAATCATGGTTTTCAGAGAGATAATGCTGCAAGTTTATGGTGTGTTTCTGGCAGTTTTAAGCACCACAGAACAGCAAGGGGGGGGGGGGGAAATCAGTTGGGTTGCTGCCAGTGGGCCGTACCCTGATGCAGTCTGTCTTCTTGGGACTTATTACTGAGCCTGTACCGACTCCATTTAGGATTTCCACTTAGTCCCCAAGATACAAGCCACTCTGATCCTGGGACCAATGTATGACCTAGTGGCAAAACCCACCTTGGACACCAAGCAGAGGTTGGCTTGAGCTCAGTCTTTGTATGATTCCGTGGCAGGGTAGGGTGCCTTGTTGATGTCTTATACCATGACTTAAAAATGCCAGCAGGCTTTGTCACCTTGCCTGAAACAGATCTTGATTTGCCACCTGGACAGCAGAAGTAAGAAAGTGCCCCCTTTGCAGTGATGGTTTGGAGATCAGTTGATGTACTGGAATTTCAGCTGCCCTCCATTGAAGCTAAGACAAATGTTTTGTCGGAGATTTTACAGCTCGGCGAACCTTGAACTAGTGCCTCATTGGTCCCCTCGCAGTAAACCAGTAGGCTGGTGTGGAGCGTCCCTCGAGCTTGAGGCGATGGCCCCCGATCCCTCCTGCCCAAACAGGGAAGAAGGTGGGGAAGTAGGATGGTAGGGTACTTAAACCCCCGGGTCCTTCAGCACCCGGTCCCCCACCCAGTCCATACTCACCTGGGAGGGAGGATCCAGAAGAGCAGGCCTTGGCCAGAGGTTCACTGCCACTGATGCGGAGTATCACCATGGTGACTTGGGGAGCGGCACCCAGGAATCCAGGTGCCCAGCCCCAGGCTATGATCTGTTCGCTCACTGGCAGGTGCCCGCTGTGCTACAACAGCGTAAAACGGCGTCCTCGGAGTCGCTGCTATCTTAACACCTGATGTGTTAAGTTCTGATGTGATTTATAAAAGGTTCTCTCCCATCCGTTTGACACATCCCAGTGTGGACTTAAATTGGTCTTGACGTTCCTTATGTGTACACCCCTTCCAATTTGTGCTTAGTTGCTTGCTTTATCTCTTGACTCTGAAAACGGTCTTCCTCATTGCGATTGTCAGCTTGTCACTTGAGCAAACTGCAGGCATTTTCAGTGCAAATGCCCTATTCCACCTTCTTCCTCCATAAATTGGTGCTGAGACTCGGTGGCCTTTTTTCATAAGAGTGTGACACCCCTCCACGTTGAGCAGTCGATCACTTTAGCGGCGTTCTTTGCTCCCTTTCCCTGAAGTATACTTCAGAAGAACAAGTTATATTCCTTTGGTAATGGTCTTTCTGCTGGTGAAACTACCTCACAGCAGATTACTTACTACCCTCCAACCTCCCCGTTCTGTGGAGTGGCGTCTTTTAAACATCTAAAAAGGTCAAACATTAGTAATCAGCACAGCGAGACCAACAATTGTTACACATTCCGTGTTTCAGGGCACAAAGTGAAAAGATAAGAAACGTATGTCATCACGCTGGGCTCATGCTTACATGTGTTCCCGCTTCATCGCTGCAAGGGCGGGATGGAATCAGAGGAAAGCCGCGCGACACCACCGAATGGAGCGCAGGAGCATTGCTGGAAAATTCTTTGAATCAAGTCTGGCACCTGAGGGATGTTGTAAGAGGAGGAATCTAAGGTGAGGAATCTGTGATTAGAGTTTCCACCAGAAAGGCCATTGCCGTAGGTAAGTAACTTTTTCTGTTAAAGCCATAGTTTTCTCCTCATCGAGATTTACCCAGAAATTTGCACTGTCTGCAGTAATTGTGTTTTTTGTCAGCTCTTAAGACAAAAGACCTTTCTTGTCCTCAAACTTGGCCCCTGCTTTCTGTGATTTGTAAGCGAAGAATTATGTACTGTTTGTTTAATAGATATTTTAAGGTGTTTACACTAACCTATTACTGACCTTGTGCTGTGCAAGTTAACCTAGAAATCCATCAGCTAATGTTTTTCAGAGAAGTGAAGTTGTGCAGCTGTGTGTTATGTTTTAATTACATTGTACACAGTGGTTTGTGTGGCAAACATGTAACCTGCAAGTGTGTGCTGTATCAGCTGCGGACTGTGTTTAATGTAAATGCACAGTATGTAGTTTGCTAGGATAAACAAAGGCCTGGCCATCAGTGCTGTATAACTGTAAAATTGTTCTAGGCAATTTTGAACAAGCTGCGCAATTCCTCTGATACTAGCTCCATTAGGTTAATTTTGGCAAATGATAATTTTGCTAATGTGACCTGGGGCTGCTGCCAATGGGTTCTGTTGCTGGTAGAACATTATTAGGATTCTGAGAAGTGGGTGGGATGGTTTTGAAATTGGACAGCGTGGTGGAGAGTCATTTGGGTTCTGATGGGTTTGGGGATATAGAATTCTGCCACAGGAGAAGAATATAGTTGAATATAAATCATAATCTAGGGGCAGACTTGATAATTCTTGAAAAAGATTACAATTTTGGTCAAAATCGTCTACTAAATTATAACATAGTTAAACACACATACAGAAGGTAAAAAATGATTAGCTTTAGTAACAGAGTCCATTTACAGAAATGGTTCTGCAAGTTGCGTTGAATTACCACAGTGAGTTACCGTGGTGATGACAGTAGTGTAATAATGATATTTGTACAGTTAAAAAACAATTGAGCAACAGTGAAAGACGTGTACAGGTAAACACAAGGGAAAAAATGTATAATGCACGTATTCAAATGCAGGGTAAAGAGTTTCATTTTTAAAATCTAGATGTTACTAATGAGAAAACAAGAAAGTATAAATACGTGGCAAGTACTTGTTTTGGGTCAACAGTGTTTTCCTCTGTACCTTCATCAGGACACAATTCACACTAAAGGTACTTCTAAGTAAATTGTTGTGTTATTAAGCTTCAGGTTGGAATTGAACTGCGGTATGCATTTTAAATGCAGAGACGGATACCGGTTCCTGAGTTTTGGTCACTGGACCAGTTGAGAGCCTAATAGTGCCTTGTCCATGCTGTTTGAAGTTTTTCTTTTTAATTAGGTGGGTGGCTTGTTTAAGAGATACGCATAAATGTTTGTCTTGGATGGGTTCGAAGATGAAGACGAGATTGGTGCAGCATTTCTTTTGTGAATTCAAATCACAGTGAAATATTTCTGATGGCTGCATCTCCCTGTAGATTCCTCACCTTATGGATATCCTTCAGGCTGTCAGTCTGATCCACAAAACACTTCCTCAGCAATAGCTCTCCAGAGCACCTGGGGCCTTATTATGGTAAGGGCACACTGCCATGGTCTGTGCCAGTGTACGATATTTCTATGGCCGAGCCCTGTATAATCATCAATGCGCTTCCCCACAAGACAATTGTGAACTTGCACCTATCCTGGAGAAATTGCAGTTTTGAAAGACAGTCTGGCTGTTTGAAGCAGCAGCCCTTTCTTTCACTGCGCAGGCTGCACCCTCTAACACTTTAATGGAGAGACGGACATCCCCCTGCAGGTGGGTGCAGTGAGTGACTGCACCTGCCGCATGGGGATTTCTGGGGGGTCCATGGGGACCACCTTTGCCAACTTCTCAATGGTGCATGAGTTTTACAGAATGGCAAAAGAAAAAAAACATACACTCAACAAGCACACAACATACCCATCATCCTGTATCCATGCCCTGAGGACCACCTTGCAGCTAGCATCTTGATAAACATCACTGACTGCGTCCTGGTTGCTGACCAACAAATCCCCCTTTTGTTGCCGGCATCATTATGGGAAGCAGTTGTGGAAACAATGGTACAGTTTTAGGGAAAGGACACTGGTGCTGGGGCCAGTTAGCAGAATCCCAGCACACACTCAGTCAAGTCAGCATCAATATCAGGCAAAAAGTGGGGGAAGATGAGACTAACCTTTCCCAAGAGAGTTTTCATTGTCTAGACAGGCCATCTGCATTGGTATGAGCAGTCCCAGGTCTGTGTTCCATTGTAAAGTCCATTCCCAGTAGGGAGATGGACTACCTCAGAAGTTTAGGGTTCTCCGCTTTGGTTTGCATTAGCCATCTGAGAGGTCTGTAGTCAGTTTAAACAATAAAGTTAGTACCAAGAAGTATTGTCTCAACTTTTTCAGGGACCAAACCACAGCAAAGGCCTTCCTCTTGAGGGTTGTAACTTGCCGAGCAACAAGATGGGCGCAAGTTAACACAGCTCTTGCAGCCGCATCATGACGACCCCCCCCACGGAAGCGCAGAATATGCCCCTGCCATAGCCACAACGCTAGTGGATAGTGAAGATACAGAGACGTGACCTGCATGCAGATCGGCCCGTTTGCTGCATGTGCTGGTGAAGAGACACCCCATAACCCCCATTGAGAGAGGCGTGTGGATTGCGGCATCCGGGGTGGGTGCCTGGATTGGCCGCACGCTGGCGGTGCAGCAAAGCTGACAGGGAGCAGAGGAGCCCTGCAAGAGCGTTCGGCCTGCCCCTGACTGCCAGGTACCATAAACTGCATACGTGCGGTAGGCGGTTGTGTGCCCTGGCGAATGCTGGCTTCCCTGCTCTGATGTTTGAGGCACTGAGAGAATGTGGGGCTGGCTGATCTGGTGGTTCCCTGGGGGCAGGGGATCGGAGGCTAGCCCAGGAAGGGGAGGGGGCGGGGGCCTGAGACTGCGACCTTCAGGCTTCACTGCCCCTGCGAGCCCATATTTGCCCTTGACTTGCCCACGAGATCTGCCCTGAGGTAGGCCTGACTCCTTGCCTGGATTGTGGGTTGGCCTGCGAGGCAGATTGGTGGCAACCTTGGAAAGCTGCCTGTACTGTGAGGCCACAGAGATCTGTGGAAGTGAGAATGGGAACGATATACCGAGACGCGCCTCCTTATGATTGAGAAGGCTTCAGCCCGCCACCTGCAAGATGGGCAAGGCAGACAAAGTGCAGGCAAAGCTGCAATTTGAGGCTTGCAAGACTTCTAGAAGCCGAGACATGAGTAAAGAGGGTGCAGGAATGGCTTCGGAGGACCAGGAGTCGGATGCTGAACCTGAGCGGTGTCATATCCTAGCAGTAATACAGAACAGCCTGGCCACGAACAATGGCAAATTTGATTCGCTACCCTTCAGGATGGACAGGATGTCTGAACGGGTAGTTAAGCAAGTAGAGCATGTGAATGAGGCTGAACGGAGAACCTTGGCGATCGAGGACGATTACAATCTGATATCCCAAACAAAAATGGATAAGACAGTGGCTGCGCTGCGGGATAAGGTTGAGGGTCTCGAAGCCCTCTCCCGCAGAAGTAACATACGAGTAGTGGCCGTAGCAGAATCAACGGCTATTGATAACATGGAACTTTTTGTTGAACAATTCTTGATTATGCTATTGGGCCGCAAGATTTTTTTTTTTTACCTTTTCGTAGTGGAGCATGCTCACCGCATGTTGGCACCCAAACCACCACCGGGAGCACCGCCTCGACCGGTGATAGCCAAACTACAAAACTATAGAGACTGAGATGTGGCCCTGCTAAGGGCGCGGGAGCTTAAGACACTGCGGTATGAGAGGTCGGGTATCTCCCTCTACCTGGACTCCACACAGCAGGTACAGGAGGTTTAGAGACTGTTCATACCAGCTAAAAGGTGGCTACAGGAACTTCATTTGGAATACCGCATGCTCTATCCAGCCAAGCCCAAGGTCACAGTAGATGGTAAATCGATGCTTTTCACAGCCCATAAGCAGTTGCAGCAATTTCTCAAACGTAAAGACGGCCTGTGACCAACTAATTGCGTAGGCACCCACCCCCTAGAGAGGTGCACGTGTGTTGACTGAGCGCCCAGTGGGTGAGACCTGGTTTGAAATTGGGGGGGTGGGAGGGCGGAGATTGAACTAGAGATGGCTCGCTATGCATAGCTATTCATGAGAAAGGTAGAATAACAGAAACTGAGAATATTTGCTGATGTAGTGACTATGCGAGTCAAATTTCACTACAGAACCGATGCGAGAATCATATATGCAACTGGACTATATTGGAGTACTAATAGACAGTGTCTCAAGGCAATTTATTCAACTCGTAATCTTGGGCTGTAAACAATGATGGTTAGCGACCCAGGGGATCACTTACGACATTATTTTATGGCAACATCTGCCCTCCTGTATACCACAGAAGTTGGTGGCTCAAGTTGACGGGGAGGTATTAGGGTGGGATATGCATTAATCGATATGCCAATTGCGGGATTGCTTGTCGTGGGTGTGGGGAAGGTATCCATGCAAGATTTGATTGTTAATGTTATTAATGCCACGCAATCACAATTGACACTGTGTCAGAAATTGCAATGGCTATCATGCTGTGCATGTAAATTCCATGGCAGGGGTTGTCTCTGAACTGGGCAACACTACTACCCGGGGGCCTTGAGGCTTCTGACCTGGAATGTGAGGGGCCTCAACGACTATAGGAAAGGTAAGGGTAGTAGTTGCATATCTTCAACGCAGTCATGTAGATATTGCCATACTTCAGGAAACTCACTTAGCCCCTAACAGTCCTATACTCACCGCTCATAGGTTGCAGGGTCGTTTTTTTAGCGGCAGCCTTTACCTCACATTCCTGAGCCCAAGCACTACACATGATAGCAGCAGAGGTGGGTTTGATGGAGATATGGTGGCATAGGCACCCCACATCCAGAGGTTATACACACTATGCAGCAGTACCCAATTTATATACATCAGAGGAATCACCATAGCTACAGACGCAGGGGTTTTGAAGTCTATCCGGGGTAGGTTGAGCTGACTAGAGGAAGAAATAGCTGGCTTAGAAAGGGAACATCTTGACTCTGCGGATGCAAATATACTGAGACAAATTAATGAGAAAGTTTCAGAATACCATGTAATTGCCCAAGATGAATTGAAACATACAAACAAATATGTGGTGGCCCAAACTTATGGAGATGGTGAGTGCCCTGGGGTGGTGGTGGCAGCTTTGATGACTCAGAATAGAGGCCTTGAGGTGATATTGGAAGTAGAAGCTGCAAACGGTCATTGTGTCAGCGACTCGCTAGGAGTCATTAACAGATTTAGGGATTACTATGAGGACCTATATACCGCGAAGTCTGTTCATAACGACTCAAACATTCATGACTATTTGGAACACATTAGTATGACATGGCTCACCAATGATGATAGAGAGTGTCTAATGTCCACATTTCAACCGACCGAGATTTGTAGAGTGCTACAGGAAATGGCAGCTGGTAAGGCCTCGGGCATGGATGATCTTACGTTGACATTTTATAAGACATACCAAGAGATCTTTATTCCCCACTTGCAGACACTGTTCAGAGAAATCACTGCAGATGCCATTATGTTGCCAACTATGAGGGAAGCTCTAATTGTCCCACCACCTAAGCCCGGTAAGTCCACCCCCCCCCTACCCCCCCCACCTGGCACTGTTCCTCATATCGGCCTCTCTCTTTATTAACTGTCGACACGAAAATATACTCCAAAATTCTTGCACATAAACTGGTCCCCCTCCTCTCATGGTTGGTGGAACTGGAGCTGCTTGCTAACAATGAATCTCAGAACTATTTTTGGTACTTTGCAACATACAGATCATGCGTTGTGGGCTGCTGCAGTGTTCCTAGACACAGAAAAAGCATTTGACTCTGTCAAATGGAAATTTGTGTTTGCAGTGCTGCGTCGTATTGGAGTGGGAGGAGTGTTTTTACAAATGGTAAGGACCCTTTACACAAAGCCCTTGGCATGGGTGAGAGTTAATGGGCTGTTTCTGCGAATATAGAAATCACCAGAGGAAATCGGCAGGGGTGACCCCTATCTCCTCTTTTATATGCCCTTGTGGCAGATCCATTGGCATGGGCCATAAGAGGATACCACTGGCATAGTTATCCGATTTCTTGGATACATGTTGAGGATCCCCCCCTTATGCAGATGAAACTCTGCTGTATGTACACAAGTCAGAGCACAACCTTTCTCCTTTACTTCGGGAGGTGGTCCAATTCAGAGGTTACTCTGGTTTAAAGGTAAACTGGAGCAAATCTATCATATTCCCCCTACTCCCACTACAACCCCTGTGCCAGTGGACTTCCAGCATGTGTGGACGAAATATTCGGTCAGATACTTGAGGATTCAGTTACATACTGATCCATTGGTGGTACTACTTGAGAATTATGGCACAGCGATGCAAAAATTGTCTGAAGCTGTGGACAGGTGGATTAGACTTCCGTTATCCCTCCTCGGACGCATAGCTCTCATGAAAATGGTAGTTCTGCCGAGATGTCTTTTTCTGTTCCAAAATGTCCCTATTGTGCTCCCCAAAACTACATTTATGGTGCTAAGATCATTGCTGGCCTGGTTAGCCTGTGCTGGGAAACATCCCAGAGTTCGGTGAGACATGCTCACACTACCTTATGAACTGGGGAGGCTAGGGGCCGCCAGACTTGGAGAGTTATTTTGAGGTAGCGCGTGGCATGATTGCACGTAGTTGGATATATGGTCCACATGATGCACCCCAAGCATATATCGAGCGGGATATTTCACAACCACAATTGCTGCAGCAATTATTCTCTCCTCCCAAGAGGCGGTATGGGGTCATAGACTCACTGAACACCACAAGGCATGCTTGGCACAAATTAATGACTTGACAGGCACTTCCTCTTTTGTATTCCCTGCGGGCGACGGTGGAGCGGTATATATGGTTCCCACTAAGCCAAGACAAGCGTGCAATTGTGGCGCTTGGTATAAATGAGGTGGGCGACTTTTTTCAGGATGGCAGAATGCTCCCTTGGGAAGATTACACTGCATACACTACACTGAGGACCCCGCTCATGACATTCCAATATTAAAGAGCTCGGCATGAATTCCGCAAGATATTTGGAGATTACCTTGAGGAGCCCTCAGAGCTTCCAGCTCTCACTTGGTTGCTCCAAGAGACAATGAAGAAGAAATTGACTAGACTATATGCTTTTGCACAAGAGGCGCGTAAACCTGGGTTACTAAAGGCCAGACTAGAGTGGCAGAGTGACATGGGTACCACATTATCAGATGAACAGTGGCAATACTGTTGCTCAAAGACGTGAACCATATCCTTATATGGGAGGCACAGGCTGGTCCATTTTAAATATCTTAACCACTTATATTACACTCCCATAAGGCTACGAAGAAATGGTCTTTGCGACTCAGCAGCGTGTCCAAGATGTGGATGTCAGAAAGCAGACTTCCTGCACATGGCATGGAATTGCTGAGGCATCCATGAATTTTGGTCGGAGTTGTTTGCAGAAGTGGAAGAAATAAGCATAGGGCTTGAGACCACACCATTGTTGGCACTGTTGGTATATGATAGAGTGGTGGGTAAGGAAGTTTGAGCGCCATGGGGCCTGCTCTTGGCAAACCGCCATTTAGCGAGGAGATGGGACCGGGGACCACTACCTACACTGAGTTATTGGCACCGGGATATGATCTGCTGTAACACCCAGACAGATATATATAATGAATTGACTCCGCCACAAATTCGTCCAAAGAATTACTGGAGTTCATATCAAACATATCAGATTGGTAATGAGATAGGGGAGGCCGAGGGTGTTAATCCTGAGCAACTGGAAAAGGCAGCTGCTTGAATTGTCATTGTTGCTAAATGTGGGGTCCTGGGAGGGGGATTGGGTGGTAGTGAAAGTAGACTGAGGAGGTGGAATGTTAATATACATTGCATTTCGTAAAACTAAGGATGTGGAAAAATACGGTGCTAAAATATTTGGGTGCATGGAAGGGGACTGCGCCAAATGTAATCAATGTATTCAATGCTGACATGGGCGTCATGTGGAAGATTTCTTACATGTATCCTCCAATTGGAGATTGTTGTTGGTGTTATAAATAAAAGTGTTGATAAAAATAAAAAAGGGTTCTCTCTCCATGGCACTCAAACGCTGTTACCTGGGGAGCAACCTCTTGTTAATGAAAGCAACAGGCTGGTCATGGCCTTCATCATTGGTCTGAGACAGGACTGGTCCTATCCCATGTTCAGAGGCATCTCTCTACACAATTAACTGCTTAGAATAGTCTGGAGCTTTGAGAACTGGTGCTGAGCACATTGTCTCCTTCAGGGTGTCAAAGGCCTTTTGACAGTCAAGAGTCCAGTTTACCTTTTTGGGCATTTTCTTTGAAGTCAGTTCTGTGATGGTGGTCACCATGGATCCATACCCCTGCACAAACCTCCTATAGTAACCAGTCAAGCCAAGGAATGCCCTGACTTGAGACTGGGTTTTTGGAGCTTTCCAGTCCAGAATTGTCTGGATCTTGGGCTGTAAGGGTTGCACTTGGCCTCCACCTACAAGGTGGCCCCAGTTTACAACAGCGCCCTGCCCTATCTGGCACTTAGATACCTTGATAGTGAGGCCTGCTGATTGCAGAGCCTTCAAAACCTTCTCCAGGTGGACAAAGTGATCTTGCCAGGAGGAGCTAAAGACGGCAATATCATCCAGATATGCTGCACTGATGGACTCCAAGCCGGCAAGGGCTTGATTCACCAACCTTTGGAAGCCGGCAGGGGCATTCTTTAAACCAAAGGGCATAACAGTGAACTGATAATGCCCATCAGGTGTAGAGAATGCAGTCTGCTCTTTTGCTCCAGGTGCCATTCTGATTTGCCAGTACCCTGCTGTTAAGTCAAAGGTACTGAGGAACTTGGCTGCACCTAATTTGTCTATCAACTCATCTGCTTTTGTTATAGGGTGTGCATCTGTCTTGGTGACAGTGTTGAGACCCCTGTAGTCTACACAAAACGCCATCTGTCGTTCCATCCTTGGAATGAGGTTTGGGGACTAAGACCACTAGGCTAGCCCAGGGACTGTCAGAGGGTTCAATAGCTCCTACATCCAGCATGCATCTTCTGGACTTCTATTTTGATGCTCTCTTTGACTTGATCAGACTGTCTATAGATTTTGGTTTTGACAGGTAAACTGTCTCCTGTGTCCATATCATGGGTACACAGGTGGGTATGTCCAGGGGTCATGGAGAAGAGACCTGCAAACTGCTGTAGGACTTGCCTGCAGTCAGCCTGCTGTTGGGCAATGAGATTGAATAGACAACTCCATCAAATGACCCATCCTTAGGGTCATGAGACACGTCGTCAGGGAGAGGTTCACTCTCTGCTTCCTGATCCTCATCAGTAACCTTAAGCATGGTTACATCAGCCCTGTCACAGAGTTTGAGGCGGTTCACATGGATCATCCTCTTGGGTGTCCTGCTAGTGCCCAGGTCTACCAGGTAGGTGACCTTACTATGTTTCCCTAGGATCGGGTAATAGTCACTTCATCTGTCCTGAAGTGCTCTGGGAGCCACAGGCTCCAGAACTCATACCTTCTACCCTGGGTTATATTCCACCAGTGCTGCCTTTTGGTCATACCACTGCTTCTGGAGCTGTTGGCGGGGCTCGAGGTTTTTGGTACCTTTTTCCATGTACTCAGCCGTCCTTGAGCAGAGGCCAAGCACATAGTCCACTACATCTTGCTTAGGCTCGTGGAGAGGTCTCCCCCAACCCTCCTTCACAAGTGCAAGTGGTCCCCTAACAGGGTGGTCAAACAAAAGTTCGAAGGGGAGAAAACCCTGCACCCTTCTGAGGCACCTCTAGGTGAAAAGCAAGCAAGACGCGGGGACATCCCATCTCCTTTTGAGTTTTTCAGGGAGCCCTTCAATGTCTTGTTAAACCTTTCAACATTTCCATTGGTTTATGTATGGTATGATGTGGTGAACTTGTAGCTCACCCCACACTCATTCCACATGTGTTTTAGGTAAACTGACATGAAGTATGTACCTCTGTTAGAAACCACCTCCTTAGGAAACCCTACCCTGGAAAAGATACCAATTAGGGCTTTAGCTGCTGCAGGAGCTGTAATAGACCTAATGGGAAATGCTTCAGGATATCAGGTAGCATGATCCATGTACCAGTATGTTCTGATTTCCTGAGGCTGTGGGTGGTTCAAGTGGATCCACAATGTCCACACCAACCCTATCAAAGTGAACCCCCACCACAGGTAGCAGAATGAGGGGAGAGGGGTTTGGGTGGCCACCAGCCTTTCTACTGGCTTGGCAGGTGACACAGCAGTTACAAAACTCCTTCACCTGTTGGGACGTTGGGCGAGCAGAAATGGCTGACAAGCCTATTCCATGTTTTTGTCTGTCCCAGATGCCAAGCTAGGGTGATGTTGTGGACTAGAGTGAGGAGAAACTCCCTAAACGTCGGAGGCACCACCACTCTCCTGGTTGCACCAGGTTTATGGTCTCTGGTCTCAGTGTATAGGAGTCCCTCCTCCCAGTAGGCCCAGTGGGGAGCCACTGACATCTCCCTTTTCCTGGGCAGCTGGTTGCTGCTTCAGGCCTTCAAGGGTAGGACAGGTTTTCTGTCCCTGGCACAGCTGGTCCCTTGAGTGTGCCCCTGTGCCCAAGAGCTCTTCCTGATAAGGATCCAGCTCCATGGACTCATTTCCTTCAGAGGATAAGACTTCTTCCTGAGAAGAGGAGTCTTGGTTTTGTTGCAGTGTAGAAGCTGGTCCCCCTGTCTTCTTGTCCTTTCTCTTGGAAAGTTGGGCCATTATTCCAGGCTCTAACTTCTTTTCACCCTGTGCTCTAGTTTTTACTCAAACCAGTTCAGGGATCCCCATCATTACTGCATGCGTCTTGAGTTCTACCTCAGCCCAAGCTGAGGACTCCAGATCATTTCCTAGCAAGCATTTCACTGGGATTGCAGAAGAGATCACTACCTGTTTCAGGTCAGTAACCCCTCCCCATTCGAGGGTCACCATAGCCATGGGATGGACCTTAATTACATTGTCAGCATTGGTGACTCAATGTCCATCCAGATACTGTCCTGGGGAAACCAGTTTTTCTCTCACCATGGTGACACTGGCACCTGTATCCCTCCGTGCTTCTACTTTGTCCCATTAATCAAGGGATGCTGTCTGTATTTATTCATATTAGGGGACCAGGCAGCAAGAGCGGCAACAACTACCCCACCCTCAGAGACTAAAGTAGCTTTAGTGTAAACCCGGATTTGCCCTCCGCACACGGTTGATCCTCCCTGGAGAGTGGCTATACCAGTTCTAACTGGTGCAGTGCTAGGGGGATTCTTTTTGGGACAGGCCGGGTCTCCAGTTTGGCGTCCGTGCTGTGTACAGTTGAAACACCAGGCCTTTTTGGGATCAAAGTTTAACCCTTGTACTCATGTGAAGATCGTGAAGAGGTTCGGACCCGCCCTCCTGAGCAGGTCCCTTGAGAAGACTATTTGCTTTTATCTTTAGGTGTCTCACCACCCTTCCCATGGGGGAGGCTTTGTAACCCCTTTCTTTTGGTCACCCTAGTCTTGACCCAGTAGTCTGCCTTCTTTCCTAATTCTTGGGGAGAAATTGGACCTAGGTCTACCAAATAGTGATGCAACTTGTCATTGAATCAGTTACTTAAAAGAAGTTCCTTGACATATAAAGTATAAAGCCCATCATAGTGATGCACTACAATGCCAGTCATCCAACCATCTAGTGTTTTCACTGAGTAGTCTACATCATCCGCCCCCAATCAGGGTAGCCTTCATGTGGTCATACGATTCAGCATCTGCACCAGTGACTGTGAGGAGTCTATCCCTACACTTAATAGTGAACAGTTCCCGAAGGAGAGCTCTTCAATGAGACGATTTTAGTCTAAAGGCAATTTTGGAATTTAGTTGTGTGATCAGGTATAGGGTGAGTACTCCAGAAAATGCAAAGTCGTAGACCCTACCGCTGATCCAACAATGTAGGAAGCTGGCTCTGTATATACTACATCGAAATGAGATAGTGTGCAGAGAGTCCAGGGGTTCCCCAGAGGCTAAAGTAGATAATACTAATGCTCTCTTTTGTGGTAGTGTGATCGAGCAGTTAGGCTTATCAGAGGGTAGTTCAAAGCATTTATTGTACACACCCACAGTCAAGCAATGAGACAGACACTCAATGACTAACTCTATGTCAATGTATTTATATTGGAAGAATATATTTTGGTACTTTATTTCTAGAACCAAAAGGATCTTGTTGCAGGTAAGTACATTTGCAAGTATCAAACATATGTATCAATAGCACTTTGTTTAGATTTGGCAAAGAAAATGGTTTACAGGTAGGTAACACTTTTCACTTTTAAAAGTTGCACTAAAATTTGGTCGGGGTTCAGAGTTACCCAAACTTACACCACCAGCAACTCTGGGCCGGCCAGATGCAGAGGTCAAAGTTGAAGTTGGATTGAGAATGTCATCCTGTGGAGACTGTGGGCACTCGGAAACAGATCTGCTAGTAGGTAAGTACCCGTGACTTTGGAGGGCAGACCCGGGGGGTTTAGGTGAGCAGCAGGGGGCATAGATCAGCACAAAACACACACCCTCAGCTGCACAGGGGCAGCAGGGTGCAAAATCAGCGTTGGGCTCCCAATGCCTTCCAAAAAGGGGAATGCGCTGGTCACAAAGATGCTGCAGGCTGGGTCCAGGGGTTGGTTCTGGTAAACCACAGGCTGGACAAGGAGGAGGGCCGCCTACTGAACGTTGCTGGACCGGTGGTCAGATTCCCCAAAGCCCAGGGGGCTGCAGTTGTTTAGGCATCGGGAATCTTTGTTCAGTTCTCTCGCGGTCAGGGGTGTCCTCCAGGTTTGGGCTGCAGGTGTCATTGTGCTGGCTAGAAGGGGTCAACCCAAGGTGGACACAAGGTCAGAATTGCCTGGGGACCTGCTCTGGACCAGTGGGCCACCTTGACACAGGCCATTGGGTGCAGAGTGGGCAGGACTCGCGGATCTGGGGCAGTTCTGGAGTCCTTGTGGAGGGTTTCTTCTGGGCAGGGCCAGTGTCCTCGGGAGTTCTTGGTCCTCTGTTGGGCAGGCAGTCCTCTGCGGGTTTGGAGAGGTCGCTGGTCCTGCAGGATGTCGCCTTTTTGAGGCAGGGCTTCTGAAGCTGAAGACATGCCAGTAGGTGCCTGGAGTCTTCTCTGCTGGGATTGGCTTAGCAGTCCTTTCTCTTGCTTCTTTCTTCTTGTTGAGGTCGCAAGGAATCTGGTGAAACTAGGTTCAGGGGAGCCCTTAAATCCTAGATTTAGGGGTGTTACAGGGGTCAGAGGGCAGTAGCCAATGGCTACTCTCCGTGAGGGTGGCTTCCCCCCCTCCTGTGTCCACTCTCTTTGGGGACCTGGGGCACACTCCTAGCCCTATTCGTCTCTGTCCTCCAATCCAAGATGGAAGATTCTGCAGGGAGGCGGGGGTCACTTCAGCTCTGAACACCTTAGGGGTGGTCCTAGCTGGAGTGTTCACTCCTCTCTGTTTTACCTTGTGTTCCAGCTGGACTTGCTGCCAGAAGTGCGGCTTTGTCTGGTGGTTGGGCATCTCCACTAGCTGGAGTATCCTTGGGCACTGTAACAGGAGGCCTGAGCCTTTGAGGCTCACTGCCAAGTGTTACAGTTCCTTCAGACCTCGGATGCTTTGTTTCTGGCCTCAGCGAGCACAAAGGCTTCCACCCTATAAGGTCAAAAACCTGTCTTTTATTGGCAGGATGGCACAGACTGGTCAGCCTTACATTAAAGGGTTGGTTAACATACAGGGAGCGTGAGTGTATTGTACAATAAATCAAACACTGGCATCAGTGTGGGTTAATGGTATTGAGAAGTTTGATACCAAACTTCCCAGCCTTCAGTGAAGCCATCACTGAGCTGTGGAGTTCATGACAAACAAACTACCATCCCATGTACTTAATGACCACATTGCACTTACAATGTCTAAGAATGGACTTAGTCACTGTAAGGGCTCATTGCTCATGCAGCTATGCCCTCACCTATGGCATAGTGCACTCTGCCTTAGGGCTGTAAGGCCGGCTAGAGGGGTGACTTACCTATGCCACAGGCAGTGGTTGGTATGTCGACTTTACCTTTTTCTCCTCATCAGCACACCCAAGCTGCCATGGTAGTGTGCATGTGTTTGTTGAGGGGTCCCTTATGGTGGCACAATACATGCTTGCAGCCCTTAGGGACCCTCCCTGGTCACAGGGCCCTTGGCACCACTGGTACCTTCTCCAAGGGGGTACTTATCTGTGTGCCAGTTGTGGAAACAATGGTACAGTTTTAGGAAAAGGACACTGGTGCTGGGGACAGTTAGCAGGATACCAGCACACTCTGTCAAGTCAGCACCAACATCAGGCAAAAAGTGTGTGTGGGGGTGGGGTGGAGGGAGAGGGGGTAACATGCCAAAAGGGGGGAACTTTCCTATAGGAATGCAGAACATAGAATCTCTTTTAAAAATGGGTGTCACTAGGATAGGGTGGGGGTGCTCCTGTACTCCACCAGACTGCTTTGAAGGGCACATTTGGTGCTGTCCTTGCATAATTCTGGTTTACTCCAGTGCTGAAGTCCCCAGATCCCGCTCTGGTACAAAACCATGCCAAGGAGAGTTGAGTGACCAACCCCCTGTACAGCTACTCCCCGAGGGAGGTGCCCAGAGCTCAACCAGGTGGTCACTTGATTCTGCCATCTTGGAAATAAGGTAAGCAGGGGCCTCTGGGGGCATCTGACATGTTAAGTCCAGCAGAGTACCATCCCTGAACCCCTCAGCCCCCCTCGATAGGTGGGTCACTTCAGAAGTCATCCAACCCCCTTCTTGGGTTACTTAAAGGCTCCCCTGAGATTGGGACCCCTGATTCGTCTGCAAAAATCTTCTTCAAGACACTTCTGCGACCTGGGCACCTGATTCTGCTGCTGACTTCACTGGTAACTAAGAGAAGAGGTAGGAGGGTTCCTACTGCAACTTTGGGCTTGTGTATTGCAAAGACTCTGCAACTTCCGTGGCCGTGCATCCTCAAGGGTCACAAGGACTCTGCCTGCAATAAGGGCATCTTGAAGGAATCTCGCTTGGAGTGAAGGAGTCACTCCTCTGCATGGCATCTCAACGTTGATGACCAGTTTGTAGATTCTACTGTCCCACTGACTCCTCAAGGATCTGCAAAACAGATGGTGGTTTTATGGCTCTTCAGAAGTCTGACCTGTCTTATTTGCAACTGAGAAGTCAGTGGTCCCTTGTTGAAGAAGCTGGAACGGGAACCCCTGTGCACTGTCTGTTTATTGATGCCCATACTTGTTGGCTCTTCAGTCCGAAGTCTCTTCAGACCTAGCTCCAAGAAGCCCCAGCCTCAAACATCACACAGCTGCAAGAACGACATCCTCCCTGCAGCTTCTGCAACGTGGACATCCCTCTTCCTTGTGCTGCTGGGCCTTCCTCGCGACTCCCTGTGCCTACTGCCAGAGGGTCTACCAGGGGTCTCCATCGATTCCTGCTGGCTCTCCTCACTGCTGAGGGCTGGCCTGACTTGCCTGTGAAGGTTGAATCCCTTGGATCTTGCCTGTCCCCACTATTGCAACTCTTTGTACATCCTTCCTCTTTATTTGCCAAGGCTTGTTGGTGGCCCTGATTCTCATTGACCCCTCTGCAATTTGATGACCGGTGTGGGTCAGCTCGTGGGTGACTCTGGATCCCTCTTTGTAGCCTGGACGCTGCAGCTGCTTCTCCACATCCACTGTCCAACAGAGAAGTACCCCAACGAAAGGTGGGTATTGCCCTCCTGCACCCCCTGGGCAACTTCAGGTGGTTTGGATTCTGTACTCTTTCCTTAGATACTCCTTGTCTAGAATCCACGCCTGGGTTCCACTGATCTCGTCCACTGATCACTGCAACAGCTGGAACGCCGAGGTCCCCATTCACTTCAATGGGAAGTTCAGACACAACTTCACCCCTATGCACATGGGCCTCCTGGTGTAGGTACGCCACTTCTCTGGGTACCCACAGGTGGGTGCTGTAGGAAGCTGGCCTGGTGTGTGGTGAGCACCTATGATGTTGTCACCTTATACCAGGTCCATGTATCCCCTATCAGTGAGGTGTAGACAGTGTCTAGGAAGCCAGAGCTCTCTAGAGGTAGCTGTGAATGAGCAGCCAAGACTTATCTAGGGGACGTGCAAAGCTTATGCAATACCATTTCAATCATACAGCACTTACACACAGGAAAGAACCACACAGTGCTTTAAAAATAAAGGTTCTTTATTATAGTAACACAAATACTAAAAAATACTGAATTGACAATTCTCCAATAGGAGTTAGGTAAACACCTTGTTGTGTACACATTAGAAGTCCGTGATTAGCGTAGAAAGCAATAGCAAATAGTAAAAACAATAGTAAATAGTGAAGGCCCTGGGAGGAGTCAAAACCATATACTAAGTGGAATGTGAAAGTCCCCCTCCCAAGGAAGTTTAATCGGTATAGGGGAGCTGGAGGAACCCCAAAAGGTAAGTACCATGGGGCCCCCCCAGCGATCAGGAGAGTAGAGGTAAGTATGTTTTTTTTCTCCAAACCCATAGATGAACTTTGGAAAAAGACTGTGCAAGACCCCACACAAGACTGGAAGAAACCAAAGGTGGATCCCGACAGAAGAGGACCTGCACAAGAAGGGGACCAAGTCCAGTTTGAGTTTGAATGTCTGACTGTGGCAGGAGCCACTACCCACCCTTCTGTGGATACAGGACTAGGTTGATGGTGGATGAAGAAAGTCAGCAGTGCAGTGCAGCACAGGAGCCGAAGAGGAGTTCCAGAAGTGATGTACCATGTCGGTCAGTGGTGTTGGAAAACCACCAACAAGCCTTGGCAGGGGTCAGAGAAGAGGATTTTGTAAGGTTGAAGAGGACCTGCAAGGTCCAAGGGAATCGACCCAAGGAGAGGGTGTCCGATGTGACCGTCAGCCGCTGGGAGAGTCACAAGAAGAGTAGACAGCCCCCACAAGTGACCCACGGGCAGCAGGCACAGGAGTCAGCACACCTGGAGAGGAGTTCCATATTGCGGGAGCAGCAGGGAGGAGACTGTGCTTTGTAGGGAAGAGTGCTGGAGGCCGGGGCTACACGGAGCCTGAAAATCCTTTGGAGGAGTAACAAACAAGCCTTGGTAGATGCATGAGTCACGGCACACAGAGGTACTGTCCTGCAAGGAGAGGCAAGGTCTTATCGTCTTCCCAAGTTGGACAGCAGGTAGAGATGACCAAAGGGACCACTCCAGACCACCATCTGTGATGCAGGATCCACGCAGCTCCGGAGGAGCTCAGATCCACGCAGCTCCGGAGGAGCTCAGATCCACGCAGCTCCGGAGGAGCTCAGATCCAAGCAGCTCCGGGGGAGAGAAGATCCACGCAGCTCCGGGGGAGAGAAGATCCACGCAGCCGGTCATCGTAGCAGTTGGTACCTGCGGATGCAGGGCAGTGATTCCTTCACTCCAAGGGAGATTCCTTTTTGCTCCTTATACAGGCTGAAGACTTGTCTCCCTCAGGGGATGCACAACCAGCAAAATGTTGCAGTTGCTGGAAGGAGCTGGAAAAACAATGTTGCAGAGTGGGGTCGTCGCTGGCGTTGCAGATTGTTGGTTCCTGGAGGGTTCAGTTGAAGTCTTGGCGGCCAGAAGTTGAAGTAAACTAAGCAGAGGAGTCCTGCTGGAATCTTGCACGTCGAATCTGAGGACCCTCCCAAGATAGAGACCCTAAATAGCCCAGGAAAGGGGATTTGTCACCTAGCAGGGTGTCTTCCTGTCAGGAGGGGGTTGTGACGTTACCTGGCTAATCAGATGCTCCCAAAGCCTCTACCCATTGTGGATTCAGATGGCAGAATCAAGTGGCCACCTGGAGGAGCTCTGGACACCACCCCTAGGGTGGTGATGGACAGGGAAGTGGTCACTCCCCTTTCCATTGTCCAGTTTTGTGCCAGAGCAGAGACCGGGGGGGTCCCTGGACTGGCACAAACCGGTTTATGCAAGGAGGCCACCAACTGTGCCCTTCCAAGCCTACCAGTGGCTTGGGGAGGCTACCCCTCCTAAGCCATGTAACACCTATTTCTAAGGGAGAGGGTGTTACCTCCCTCTCCCACAGGAAATCATTTGTACTGCCTTCCTCTAACTGAGCTGGTCAAGCATCAGGAGGGCAGAAATCTGTCTGAGGGGTCTGCCCGGAAAGCCTCAGAAGACTGGTAGGAGCAGTGCTGGGGGTCCTCTAAAAAGCCCCCTGAGTGCATGGACTCATACAATACAGGTAACAGTATTGGGGTGTGATTCCAAGATGTTTGATACCAAACGTGCCCAGGTTCGGAGTTACAATTATGTAGCTGGACATAGATAGTGACCTGTATCCTGTACACAGGTGAAATGGCTTCCCCGCACTTACGAAGTCCAGTGTAATGGAGTTGGTAGGAGCAACTCTGCTCATGCGGGGTGCCCTCACACACAGGTACCTGCACCCTCTCCTCTGGGCTAGGAGGGCCTACCATATGGGTGACTTACAGTGACCTGGTGCAGTCACATTTTGCATGGGCTCCCATGGGTGGCACAATACATGCCGCAGCCCATGGGGAACCCTGGTGCCCCAATGCCGTGGATACCCAAGTTCCATATACTAGGGACTTCAAGGGGGGCATCAGTATGCCAATTGTGGGGCGAGATAAGTCTCAAGCAATCAAAATTAGAGGGAGAGAGCACAGACACTGGTGTCCTGGTTAGCAGGATCCCAGTGAGCATAGTTAAAACACCCTGACAGCAGGCAAAAAGTGGGGGTAACCATGCCAAAAAGAGGCTACTTTCCTATCGTAGGTGCTGTCGATCGGCTCCGCGTGCGTCATCTGTGTCGGAAGTGATGTCAGCAGCACCTATACAGGCGCCACCCCAGCGCCCTGATGCTATTTTTTTCTTTCAGCGCCTGCCAGCGCAGGTCCGGGAAGAGCTACACCTTCAGTATTTTGACTGAGCTTTTTACAATGGTTTATCAAAGGTTTTTGAGGTTTACCTCCTGGTGTGGCAAGATGTCATCCAAGAAAGTCTGCTTCAAGCCTTGCAGTGCCTGTCACCGGCCGATGTTAGTGACGGACCTGTACCTTGTTTGCCTGTGATGCTTCGAACTTGACCACACCCCACAGTTATGCTCCAACTGCCACACAATGTACCAAAAGGCCTTGAGAGAGTGCTCCCTAAAGCTTATGGTGGCCCACTGTGCGACTCCACGCTGATTGAGAGGAAGATCCCTGGTGCGGTGATCGAGTCTTTAGTCGTCGTCCCAGTCCAAATCTTCGGGACACTCGGGTAAGCACAAGAAGAATTTGTCGGAGCATACTTAGACTTCAGTCCGTCTGTCGACCGACAAGGCACAGCAGCATCTGTATTCTAGACCTCACTCTGTGGTTGAGCCTGCGCCTTGGCCAACTCCACACTTCCCTGAATTTCTGGGAGCTGATGCTACCTCCCGCGAACCCAAGGAGTTTTATGATGTCATGTTCTGCATCGGCTACTGCGGTCCTGCATCAGTTTGGTCCCAAGGATCCACTTTTATATCCGCCCCAAAGCCGGTCATGTCACCTTGACCTTTCCCGGAGCCGGCTCCTGATGCCGACTCTCCTGCCGCTCACGGATGCCGCATCCCCAATTTGATCCCCAACTCCAGTACAGAGCTGGAGGGGCGACGCTCTACATCGTATCCGACGCCGACAGGAGCTTTGCTTCTCAGATCAGATCCTGAGCCCTATTCCTATTTGCTCAGTCTCGGGGAGGAATGAGACTGATCACTGGACCCTGAAATACCACCTAATGAGCAGTTTATGGATTGGTGTGAGGAACTGGTTGACGCAGGGGCTTGGATACTTCACCAGATGCTGACATGCTTTCTCCCCCTACCCTGGCTTTGGAGGAGGAGAGGAGCGCCTTTCGCAGTGGTGGTGCGGAAGGCTTCTGATGTCCTTGACCTTCAGTTGCCCTCAGTAGCGGTCTCATCTGAATCGCTCCTCCCATTTAATGAGGTCCTCACTGATGTCCTTTTGGGTACCTGGTCCAAACCAACACAGAGGCTCCTGTGAACAGGACAGTCGCCACCGCCCCAAACCAGAGGACCCAAGTTTCATCACACTGCACACGACCCCTGAGAGTTTGTTGGTCGAGGCTGCCACCTCTCATGTCAACCCTGGTGCTTTTCCTGCTGCTCCACCGGATAGGGAATCCAAGAGGCTAGAGAAAACTGTGAAGATGTTTTCTTCCACCAGCCTAGCATTGCAGTCTGTGAACACCTCATGTCTCTTGGGCCATTATTCCCCCTGCTCTGTGGGATACAGTTTCGCAAGTGCTGCCTACAGTACCGGAGGAAACCCAGGCCATGCTCTCCCAAGAATAGCACACAGGAGAGAGGCAGCAAAGTTCATAATCAGATGTGGCTGGTCGCCGCTCAAGAGGTTTAAGGGCAGTTGGGCTATGGCCTGGTCCTTAGGTTATCTTCTGCCTACACCATCACCAGTCTGCTTTTCCTCCCTTTCATGGCTACGGAAGGGGCTACCCAACCGTTCAAGTTCCTACCCGGTGCCGTTAATGCTTCCCATCCCCTGCGTGTACGAAGGCCCCTCCTGCCGCTGCAGCCTCCAAGCCTTTCTAATCTGCCCTTTTTCCATCACTGCACCCAGTTTATAGCAGAATCCGTCATCGCCTGCCCCACTGGCAGGCCATAATGTTGAATAGGTGGATTAAACAGTTGGACCGAATGTTCTAGACCTGCAGCCCCACAACAACTTCCTCAAAAAGGGGAAATTGAAAATGTTCACCTTTGCTCAGATTCTGCCTGCCATGGACCCAGGAAACTGGGTGGTAGCATTAGACTTGCAGCAGACACATTTTCATATCTTCGTCCTGCCTGCCCACAGCCGTTACCTTCTGTTCACTGTTGGCCACAAGCATTTTCAGTTTGCCGTGCTCCCTTTTGGCCTGACCAGTACCCCCAGGGTGTTCACCAATGTCATGGCGGTTGTTGCAGTTCATCTGCGGAGATCAGGAGTGAAAATCTTTCCCCATTTCGACAACTGACTGTTGAAGGCAGGCTTTCCCCAGGCTGTTGTTTCCCATCTCCAGACCATAGCAAAACTCCTGCACTCACTGGGTTTCACTATAAATGTGCTGAAGTTAAATATTACTCCCTCTTAGACACTTCCTTTCATCAGAGCTTCTCTGGACATGGTGCAGTTTCTAGCTTATCCTCCCAACTGGTGAGTCCATGATATTCAGGCTATGATACTGAGGTTTCTGCCTCTATTCTGAATTTCAATGAGAATGACTGAGTCTGCTGGGCCTCATGGCCTCCTGCATCCTGCTGGTGAAACATGCCAAATGGCATATGCAGACTCTGTAGTGGGACCTGAAGTTCCAGTGGGCACAGCATCAGAGGAATCTCTCTCACATGGTCCCGATCTCGGAGGGAACTGGAAAAGATCTGCAGTGGCGGCTGACGAACCATGATTAGGTCAGCAGCAGATCCCCCTCCCTTCCCCAATCAGATCTAACAGTAGTGACAAATGAGCCAATCCTGGGATGGGGCGGCCATCTGGGATAGGTGGAGATCAAAGGACTCTTGTTTCCAGCGGAATCCAGACTCCACATCAGTCTTCTGGAGTTGAGGGTAATACGACTGGCATTGAAGCCCTTCCTACCTTTCATCAAGTGTAGGCTGGTGCAGGTGTTAAGGGACAACACCACTGCTATGCGGACCTACAACAGAGAGGGAGGGGTCGTGGACCCCATCTCAAGAAGCCCTGCATATCTGGGCATGGCTGGAACATCAGGGCATTTACCTGGTGGTGCACTCCAGGTGTATTCTCTGAATGCCAGAACAGACAAACTCTGCTGCAGATGCTTAGGGGATCACGAATGGCATCTCCATCCAGAAGTGGTGCAAGGTTTCTTTCAGTGGTGGAAAGACCCTTGGTTAAATCCGTTTGCCTTCGCCGAGAATGTTTTGGCTCTTGCGCAGGAGTTTCTAAGGCAGCTCTCACTCCGCAACGCCTTTCTTCTAAAGAGTCTCAGGCATCCTGAATGCCTTTCCATCCATACCACTCCTGAGCTATGGTCAGTTCTCAAAAAGATCAAGAACGACCAGTCCAAAGTCATCCAGATTTGGCACAGAGAGTCTGGTGTCCTAAGCTACTCAGCATGGTTATTGAACCTCTGATCAGGCTGCCCCTTCGGGAAGATTTTCTGTTGCAGCTGCAGGGGAAGGTTCTTCACCCAAACCTGTCTAGTCTCTGCCTGATCATTCTCCCCAAGCTTGTGATATTTTGGCAGCCAGGCTTTCCTCCACCAAGACGGTGTATGCTAGCTGTTGGAAGAAATTTGTGGCTTGTTGCTCAGGCAGAAATGTTTATTCCCCTTTATGCTCCTTTTTCTCAGGTGCTTCTATTCATACTCTCTTTTGCACAGCAGGGCTCTACTCTGGGGACTCTTAAAGGTTATCTTTCTGCTATCCTCCATTCTGCAGATTGCCTGATCAACCCTCTTTTCAATTCTACTACTGTACATAGATTCTTGAAAGGTTTGGTTCATCTTTTACCCCTCTTCTATTATCCTGGGACTTGAATCTAGTGCTTGCATTCTTTATGTGCTCTCCCTTCGAGTTGCTACGCAATTGTCTTCTGCGGTCTCCAGCTGATAGAGACTTCTGTTGACAGAGAGAGGAAGAAAGGAGGCCCATGTGCAAAGCACCACTTTGTCAGGATTGATGAATAAAGAGAACTCCTTAGATAAGGCCTGTGACTCACTAACTCATCGAACAGATGTTATAGCTATGAGCAAAACTGTTTTGATGAACAAGTTAATTACCTTCAGTAAGACCTAATCTGGTAGAGACCTATTCTAGATGTAGATTCCTTACCTTTGAACTTCCCCCAGGCATCAGATGGGTCTAGAAAATTTTCTGAGCAGTATCCCTGCGTTAGGAGGTGTTAATCGGCTCCTCGTCTATCGTCCGCGCTGTCCATGCAAGATATGACGTTGAGGGTCCCATATAGGCGCCATCACGGTGCGCTGGCATAATTTTTGTATCCATGCCAGCATGTGCCCCTTGGTAGAGAGTCACCCCTCAGTCACTTTTTGACTGGCTTTTTTTTTTGTTTGGACTTTTGGTCAAAGATGTTTCAAGTTTTCTACTCCTGGTGCATCAAGGATGTAATTGGGGAAGGTCCAGGTTTAAGCCCTGCAGTTCCTTTCATAGGTTGATGTCCATGACAGACCCTCACCTCGTGTATCTTTGGTGCCTGGAGCGCAGCCATGACATGAAGCCATGC
Organism: Pleurodeles waltl; assembly: GCF_031143425.1. Lineage (NCBI taxonomy): Eukaryota > Metazoa > Chordata > Amphibia > Caudata > Salamandridae > Pleurodeles > Pleurodeles waltl. Next base: position 190,048,188 of record NC_090442.1, read on the forward strand.
TCTGAATGTCGGGCCATACATCTGAAGGCTTTGAGGGAGCAGTCCCTGAAGCTCATGGCGCCCGATGCTTGACTTTGCGCAAGACTTGATCTCTGTCAAGAGGAAGGTCCCGTGTGCGGTTGCGGAGTCCTCCATCATCGTCGTCTCACTCCAAGTTCTTGGACCATCAGGTAAGTCAGGGCACAAGAAGAAAAGCCAGAAGGCGAAGCATGCTTCAACTTCTCCTTGTCCATCGGAGGTTGGGACAAGGTAGCGTCAGCGCTCTAGGCTTTGTTCTGAGGAACCTGGGCCAGTTCTGTGCCTCCCCAAGTTTCCAGGAGCGACCCCTACCAAACTCTTGAGAGTTTTACAAAGCCATGCGCCGCATTTTTGGGCAGCCCGACACTTCTGGAGTACCTTGAAGCCCACGGAATTGGATTGGGGTTCTTTGGGGTTTCGGGCCGGTGGATTCGGCCTCTGCACCAAGGGGTACGCATGGATCCGATCCAGATTGGTGTTGGTCCCGATGCTGACATCCACATTCTCATTGCCAACTCAGACACAGACGGATGGGCGTTGTACGAATCCATCAGGAGCCTTGCCTCTTATGCCGGATCCTGAAATCCTTTCTTATGGACTAAGTTATGGTGAGGAATGGGAGGGGTTGCTGGACCTTTTAGAATACCAGCTCCTATGGGCTAGCGTTCAGACTTGGGTGAAGCCAGAAGACTGGCTACTTCTCCAAATACTGGCATGCTTTCTTCTCCCAAAGAGGCTTCCTTTTCAATGGTGGGTAGAAGAGCACTGAGGTCTTGGACCTTCAGTTGCCTTCAGTGGCAGTCAGGACTAACCTCCTGACAGAGGTGCTTCAGCCTTGGGTTTCCTCATCAGAACTCAGGCTTCCCTTGACTGAAGCTCTTACAGATGTCCCACTGGGTACCCGGTCCAAACCCAGCACAGGGGCTCCTGTGCACGGTACAATTGCCCACCATCATCCCACTCCCGGGGACCCAAGCTTTCTGAGGCAGCACTCCACCCTGAGCTGAGTGCTTGGTCGTCCAAGCCTCCACTTCCCAGGGCAGGTTCCCTTCTGTACCCCCTGTATAGGGAATCCAAAAGTTTGGATACACTTAGGAAGATGTTTTTTTCTTCCTGCAGTGTAGCATTGCAGTCCGTGAACACTGCATGCCTTTTTGACTGTTATTCCCACACACTGTGGGATAAGGTTGCACAAATGCTACCACAGGTCCTGGAGGAGGCCCGGGCTCTACTCTCAGGCAGTTGCCGATGGGAGCGATGGAACAAAGTTCCCCATCCTATATGGACTGGACACAACCAACTTGCTAGGCAGAGTGGTTTCTTCGACATTGGCCCTGAGGTGCAACGCCTGGTTGAGGACGTCTGGTTTTTACTTTGACATGCCCTTTGATGGCACTAGTCTCTTCGGAGATCAGGCATACTTGGTGCTTCAAGGATTCTTGTGCTTACGGGGAGGTCCTTGGGTCTTGCGGCTGCCTCTCCTCCCATTCTCCCCTCAGTCTGACTTTTGCCCCTTTCATGGCTACAGAAGGGGTCCCAGATAGTCCAAAAGAGCTCCTCCTTCCCCTTGGAGAATGCATCACTCTTGGGATGAGAAGGCCACCTGTGAGAGGTGGAGATCAGAGGCATCTGGTCTCTGGCGGAGCCCAAGCTCCACATCAACTTGTTGGAGCTCCCTGCTATCCAGCTAGCATTGAAGGCATTTCTTCCCCTGACAAGGGGAAGATGGTTCAGGTGTTCACGGACAACACCACCGCTGTGTGATATTACAACAAACCTGGTGAAGTGGGGTTGTGGACCTTTTATCAGGAGGCTCTGCTCCTCTGTGGCTGGAACAGCAGGGCATATCCCTCATGGTTCAACATCTGACAGGCTCTCTAAACGCTAGAGCAGACAAACTCAGCCAAAAATGTCTACCAGATCACAAATGGTGTCTCCATCCGGAGGTGGCGCAAGGTCTCTTTCAGCAGAGGGGAGATACATGGTTGGATCTGTTAGCCTCCGCAGACAACGTGCAGTGTCAGCAGTACTGTGCATTGATGTTTCCAAGGTGGTAATCACTCAGAGACGCTATTCATCTCAAGTGGAACTCAGGCTTCCCGTGCTCCTTTCTGTCATACAACTTCTGCTCAGAGTTCTCAAGAAGATTAGGAACGACCAGGCCCAAGTAATGCTTGTGGCTCCGGACTGGACACAGAGAGTTTGATATCCCGAGCTGTTGATCATGTTCATCGATCCTCTGATCAGACTGGATCTTCTGTTGCAACAGTAGGAAAGGGTTCTGCTCCCAAACCTCTCCACTCTCAACCTTCTTGCGTGGAGATTGAGCAGTGACGGTTGACAGCTTTTGACCTTGCACCCAAAGTCTATAAGATAATCTTGGCAGCCAGACGTCCCTCTGTCAAAACGGTATATGCCTGTCGTTGGAAGAAATTTGGGGCATTGTGCACAGACCCCTTTTCTGCCCCCTCTCTTTGAGGTTCTTTTTTTTTATCCATTCTCTGGCCCAGCAGAGCTCTGCTGTGGGCACTCTCAAAGGTTATTTGTCTGCTGTTTCTGATTTCTTGAGGTTGCCTGATCAACCTTCTTTGTTTAAGTCAATGCCTTACACATGTTTCCTCCATCCCCTTTCATTATGCCCCAAAGGGATTTGAATTTGATTTTTGATATTCCTGATGTGCGCTCCTTTCGAGCCTCTCCACAATTATCCTCTAGAGACTGCTCACTTTGGAAACAGCCTTCTTTGTGACCATTACTTCTGCCTGCAGAGTGAGTGATCTGCAGGCATGGTCATCGAAGCCACCCTACCTTTCCATCTACCCAATCTTCGCACTAGGGTCTCATTTCTGCAGAAGTGGTTACGCCCTTTCATGTAGGCGATCCATCACCTTGCCTACTTTTTATGCACCCCCACATCCTCTTAAAGAAGAGGTGAGACTCCACCGCCTACAGCCGGAAAGAGCACTTCTGTTTACCTTGATCGTACAAAAGAGTTCTGGGTGGATGATCAACACTTTTTCGGTTATGTGGGTGTGAAGAAACATTAGACAGTGCAGAAGCAGACCATCTCCTGTTGGGTCATACTCTGCCTTAGAACTGCTACGCACTGGCCAAAAAGCAACCACCTGAAGGTTTGAGTGTGCATTCTGGCCGAGCTACAGCCGCGCCCACTGTGTTAGCGCATGTAGTTCGAGTACCTGGTGTCTGTCAGGCGGCAACATGGGCTTCTCTACTTGTTTACCAGACACTACTACCTGGACAGTCAGGTCTGTAGGGACAGGTACTTCACCCGTTCAGTCATTCATGACTTTCTAGTATGATCTTGGTTCACAGACCCACCTCCGGGGATGGTATTGCTTGGTATTTATTAAAAGGTAAGGAATCTGCAACTAGAAGTCTCTATCAGATGAGCAAGTTACTTACCTTCTGTAGCACCTTATCCGGTAGCAACATATTCTAGTTTTGGATTCCTTACCGACCCTACCATCCTTCCCACTCTGCAAACTGATTTCTAGGGAAAGGTGCTCCCCTTCTAGGGCCTTTGTTTTGATGCACCAGTAGTCCGTATTCTTCATGGCTCTGTGCTTTTGATGTAGAAAGTCATGAAAAGAAACTCACATTCGCACGCTGGGCTGGTGCCCATATAAGGCCCATGACATCATATCTGGCATGGGTGACGCCGACGACGGACACCGAGCCAATCAACACGACCTAATGGTGCTCAGAGGTACTGCTCAGAAAATTCCCTGGATCCAGTCTGACGCCTCTCCCCCACTCTTCCAAGGATGAGGAGCATCTCTATAGTCTGGACCCCCAAAAAGTGTTGTTCTATCTTGACTGCACACAAAAATTTTGTGTGGATGACCAACTCTGTAATTCTCTGTATGTCAGAGCTAAAAAGGGTAGTGCTGTGCAGAAAAGGACCATCTCCCTGTAAGAAGTGCTCTGTATTCAGATTCATTGGCCAAGAAGTAACGCCCCTGAGGACTTGCAGGTTCATTCCACCAGAGCCAAAGCTGCGACCTCTGCATTAGTATGTGGAGTTCCAGTCCTGGATATCTGCCAGGCAGCAAAGTGGGCCTTTCTGCACACGTTTACCAAACACTGCTGCCTGGATAGTCCGGTCCATTGTGACGGGCATTTTGTCCATTCGGTCCTGCAGGACTTCCTTATTTGAAATTGGTCGACAGACTCACCTCCGGGGATTCTGTTGCTTGTTATCTGTTCCAGGGTGAGTAATCTGCAGCTACTTTCTGTCCGGTGAACAAGTTACTTGCCTTCGGTAACTCTTTATCTGGTAGACTATATTTACTTGTAGATACCTTACTGGCCCATCCATCCTCGCTCTGGGAATGGTTTTCTAGGGACAGGGCTGTATCCACACCAGTGATCATTGTTCTTCGTGGCTCCGTGCTTCTGGCATGGAAAGTTGTGAAAAGAAATTGACGTCAGCGCACCTGGGTGGTGCCTATAGAGGTTCCACGAATGTCATTTCCGGCATCAAAAACGCACACAAAGGTGATCAACACCACCTTCCGATGCAAAGGGTGCTGCTCATGAAAAGACTGACAGGAAGGAAGAGCCCAGATTGTTTTGGGCTAGGAGACGCAAGGAGACAAACATTTCTAGGAATGAAAAACATTTTCTTTCTAGAAGAAACTGTTCGCAGTCTCACAGCCCTGTTTCCTGATACTAGCCTTATTGTTTTCTGAGCCGATTCCCCAGAGTGTGTGATGTAGATTTCAAATATTCAGGCTGCTAGATTGGATTTAGATGCATAACTGGTACTGAATTATAAATGCCTAAAAGTCACACCTCGTGCTTTTGCTGATGTTAACCATCATTGGCACCATGACGTATAAGTTGTGTATTTGTATTTTCTAATGCAAGCCCCATTTACCTTTTTAGTATTATGTAGTAAGTGGCCAATATTTTTGTTTCTCCTCATTTTGATCATTGTTATTTTTATGAAAAGCGGGCAGTAACCTTGGAAAATACCATGTGGGTCAAATGTCATGATAGAATGTTTTGGAGTGGGTAATTAAAATAAAAAATTGTATCTTGCATAAATCATCATGTACATACTACAGTAGTTGGAAATTGCTACTTCGAATGAGACGGTACTTCAAATGATCACTTTCTTGCAGATTTTGACTGGTGATATCTTGCGTTCAGTGAATGAAATGTGGTGCATCCAATCTTAGACCTATATAATACATTTATAAAATATAAAACAGGCCATGGCTAATTGTGTTTTGGTTATTTTAGATCCTTCCAAAGCTACAGATTCTGTCTGGCTGCCCAATCTGGAATTTAATGTTCTTGCACCTCCTGGTGCCAGTTTCAGCATTGAGAGTACAGAGGTGAGTGGTACTGCAGTATGAATTTTTAGGTGTCACCTGACACAGCCCCTGTGCTGTCGCCTGCAAAACATTTTGTTTACTTATTAGGGGATTGGAAGCTGGCCATTGCTTATCATTGGTTGGCTTCATTGTCACTCTCATTGACTTGCTAAATTAGTGTATGCAGCATTCTGTACCGCTCTTTGTGTTTGCCCCTCCCACTGGACCGTGGCCCAAGCACTTCTGTTCTTCCACTGTCCCTTAATCGGCCATTACTTTTTTCTTTTTTTTGTAGCACTTAGAGTGTGTCTTCTCCTGCAGCGTCCCATGTGTAGAACTCCTCAGTGTTGCCCCGGGCCCACAAACCTCCACCATCCATGTTGTGGAGTCCTTCATGTTGCTTGAATGCCACCTATCCACCCCCACCGCCCCCCAGTGTCTATGTTGTTGCTTGCCCCCAACCGCCACCTTGTTGTTGCTTTCACCCACCCACTGTGCATATTTTTCCCTTTCCTCCCACCCGTTGTTGGTGGTGATGCTCCTCCTCAAACCCCCTGGCCTGCAAAAAACAAAAAAAAGTGCTTACACAGGGCCTCAACGCCCTCTGTTTCTATTGCCCTCCTATACACGCTCCCTATTTGCTTTCGCCCACCCCACAATAAAAAATAAATAAAAAATAAAAAAACAGGACTATGACATGGCAGTTATAGCACTTAGTTTTTGTTTTGCAAGTGGACTTGAAAAAGGCGCTTCACAAAATGTTTATTTTATTTGTGTAATGTCATAGCACCACCCCTGACACCTTTTGGTCCAGTTGCATCCCTCCAAAGGCTCCACCTCATTGCCCCCATGCAACAAAAAAAGTGCTATGACACAGACAGATCTGACCACAGTATAGTGCTTTTTTCAAATGGTTTTAGCCCCGTTGTACATCAGCGTGGCTAACCACTGGCAAAACCAAAAGCTCTCGACTCATAGGCAGAACCTATTGCCTTTGCTATTCTTCTTTGTAGGACAATAGTAAGTTATTTGCCCTAGAAAATCAGCCTTGACTCCACTCCAGTAGGTACACTCCAGCTCTAATTGCTAGACCACATCTCTTCTTCAGTCTTGTTCGGTTTATCAGAGGGCTGCAGTTTGCATCCCATAGCACAGTAAACAAAGGGACCCACATTTAGGTATCTATCTTACTTAGGCTATCACACGGAATAAAAATAGAAAATAAATAGTGGAGTGGTTGAATTAGTCTGGATCGCATTCTAGACAATCGTTTTTTTTTCCTGACCGTGCCATCACAGACAGGAAATAACCATATCCTTTTTAAGTTTTATGGGTACAACAGCACATAACATGAAAAAAATAATTCATGGTATACAATTATTTGGATACAATAGTGAAGAAGCATGGATTGCACAGAACATTCCTTGGTGCCAGAGAGTGGCAAAAAATTGCCATGGGTCATTGGGAGTAGTGCCTATAGTGTCTTTGAGTGTTTCACAGAACAGGATGGTGTTAGTCTGTGGTTGATCATAGGTCAATAACCATATGGTATTACCTAGAATGCTTTATGGACCTGTAAGGGCGAGTCTTTGCTTTGTAGGCGGTGTAGCATGATCATATAGCAACAAAGGGTAGAGCAAACTAGGGGGTAAATCATGGAAAGGGGAGAGGAGGGTGGAGGGGGGCAGTGAGATTCTGTGATATGGGGCACATTTCTATCAGATATTCAGCAATTGCACTTCCATGAATTGTATGTTAAAGTTGTTTTCTTTCTTTTTTTTCCCCCAGACTTCCCAGGATCTCAAGGATGTGGTCTCACTAGCTCAGTTTGTAAAGTCTCCAGAGGAACGTTTTTTCCCTGAGCCTTTCCTTCCTCAAGATTCTCACATTGCTGATCCAGAGGTCAAAAGCCCTTCAGCGCTCAACTCCCCCATTAGATCCCGGCTTGTGTCCCTTGAAGAGGCCACAATACCTAGACCCTTCACTCATCAGCCATTTAAATCGACCCCATCCTCCAGCACTGTAGCATCCCCCACCACCACCAGCCCCTTAGCTTCTCCTGTAGCCATAAGTATCTTATCTCCCACTGTATCCTCCAACCCCTTAACTCCCACAGCAGCTTCCAGGACTTTGCCACTTATTGTGGCTTCCAGCCCTGTAGCCTGCCCTGTGGATGCCAGACCCTTAGCTCCTCATCTTGTAGCTGCCAGCCCCTTAGTTTCCCCTGCAGACACCAGCCCTTTAAAAGCCCATGTGGCAGCAAGCCTCTTTGCACCCAAAGAGGCCAGTCCTTTTGCTTCCTCTGTAGCCTCTAGTCTGTTATCTCCTAACGCCTCCAGTCCCTTATCGTCCCCTGGAATCACCAGCCCCTTAGCATCCCCTGCAGGTACCAGCCCCATAACTTCCCTTGATGCTATCAGCCATGTAGCACCCTCTATATCCCGCAGCCCATTATTACCCCCTGTATCAACCAGTCCATTAGCTTCCTATGTACTTACACCATCTCAACCATCCTCTGTGGACACCACCCCCCAGCCATCCCCTGTAGCCACTGGCCCAGTTCCAGGCCACTGGCCTGTCCGTTCACAACCTCTTCCTTCCACTGATCTATCTGCTCATACCACTGATAAGTTTCCAGTGTGTTTACAGCCCACTGCAGTCATAACCTCTACCCCTCTTCTCAAACTTGCCATAACTAGCCAGGTTGGAGAACACGATAGACTTGCAAGCCCTTCAGCAGAGGAAGCCTTAAAGCGAAATGACCTTATTGAGGAGTTTTGGATGAAAAGTGCAGAAATCAGAAGGAGCCTTGGGCTCACTCCGGTGGATAGGAGCAAAAGCTTTTCGATAACATCAGTTGAGGTGACACCTGTGAGGTCAAATGCTACTCCAAGTGTCCAAGATGCAAGTGTTCTTGAAGAGCACAATGTAACTTCGGTGAGGCCACGGGCTGCCTCGCATAGAATCAGTGCACCTCAGTTAGTTGATGAGAAAATTTCACCACTTACACCGAAGTCCCCATCCGAGAAAGAGCTGAGAAGTTCCAATGGAGAGAAAAAAGATTTATCCAGTAGCTCAGGTCTTGGGTTAAACTGGAGCTCTTGCAACACCAGGACCATGGCAAGTGATAGCTTCAATACTTCAGATTCCACTATGCTGACGCCTCCTTCGAGTCCACCACCACCACCCCCTCAAAATGAAGAACCAGCCACCTTGCGTAGAAAGGCTCCTAAAGGGTCTCTGCAGAATAATTTTGAGTCCAAGCTTTCTCCTGCATCGCCACCTCTTGCTCTAGCACGAAAATCCAGTACTGACACCAGAGAATCTGCCCAACTCCAGAGGGAAGATTTACGAAAATCATTTGTGGAGAGTGTGGATGAGATACCCTTTGCTGATGATGTGGAGGATACATATGATGATAGGACAGAGGACTCCAGCTTCAATGAGCAGTTTTTCACACCCCCTACCAGCAGGCCTGTGCGATTACATATGCCATTTCCTAAGGAGAATGGTGAATCTCTGGATATGAATCACCAGAAAAAAAGGTTGCTACCCACTGTCTCGCTTGAAGCTAAGGAATTGGCAGAGGAAAGAATGAGAGCCCGGGAGAAGTCTGTAAAAAGCCAGGCTCTGCGGGATGCTTTGGCATTGCAACTGTGCAAGATGAAAGAACTAGAACTTGCAGCTGCAGCAACCTCAGCTCATGTAACAGCTAGTGTATCTCAAACTCCCTCAGTTAAGACTTCTGTAGGATCCATAAAGACCAAGGAACTGATTTCTGATTCTCCTAAACCTTGGGTTTTTAAGGCATCAGAAGCCCCAACTTTAAAGCACGAACTTGCCAACGACAGGTTTCTCTCACCCCCTGCTGAAGGATCTGTCACCTCCTCTGACGGCTCTACTGGGAAGAGCAAAAAGAGAGCCTCTCTTTTTTCACCCAGAAAGAACAAAAAGGAAAAGAAATCAAAGAATGACAGTAGCAAACTGTCTGATAAGTTGGTTCCCACTCCTGATGAAGCCACTAAACCCAGATCGCTCTGGAAAACTGTTTTTTCTGGGTACAAGAAGGACAAGAAGAAAAAGCAGCAGCTACAGCAGCAACCAGATGACCAATCTTGCCACAGCACTCCATCCAGCAGCACAACAGTGGACTCTGGAAAAGCCAAAGCATCTGCAGTGGGAAAAAGATCAGGTAACACATTATGGGTCTCTGTGCATCTCTCATGGGCTCTTATTTTCAGTTTTTATGCCTTGATGTCGAGACAGATGTGAACAAGCTATACTTGCCATATCTTGTGGAATAGTGACCATGTAGTATTTTTGTGTGCATGCCCACACAAAGAAATAAGCAACCAGCGTTTGGTGACAAACCCCATACTGATGCTCCAGAGAACTGGAATTTCCTTTTTGTAAACTCCACTCCTTGATGAAATAAAATTGTTGTGCAATCCACTCATTGTGGAGAATGTAAACTCAAATGTTTTAAGGCAGTGATAATTTTAGGTTGCAGAACTTGTATCCTATATGTAATGAATGTCCTCTTACTTTCTAAAATTGTTGACTGCGCAGATTTCTTTTTCCTCTCGCTTATTAAGTATGAGCATGCAATTTTCACATTTTTAATTATACACATTTTCCAAGTAAAAAATTAACTCAGAGCTAAACGTGGCAGTAGGGGGCAATATTTTCTGTCATAAGTATAATCCAGTGAAAGGTTTAAAAAAATCATGGAATGTCTTTCCTTTACTAAGACTGTACATGAGTGAAAAACTTTACATGCCAATTTAAGAGATTTGAAATCAGTCCTTTCCCATCATGTGCAGCAACGACTTGGTCAAATGTGCAGCAACGACTTGGTCAGTGTGGCTACTCATTTCACTGCTCACATTTCAGAAGCTTGTATTTGAGTGTTTTCTTCCGGGCATTGCAATGTTTAGCACGTTCCTGCTTATGTCTTTCTCTCCTCTCTATTTCTTGAAATCACAAAGCCTGCACTGCTAGACAGAAATCGTAGCTGTAGTGAAAGGTGTTGAAAAAGAACACCTACATCGTGTGCATGGTTTGCCTTCTGGACTCCCATAACGTTAATGACCTTTAGATTTTTTAATAGATGCCATGTAGGAGACTGAGGTGAGAGAAAGGGTGTTTTCCTCAGGTCCAACTAAGGAAAGCGTACGAGGAACAGAGTCTTAGTTTTTCTAAGAGCAGCTGGCCAATGGCCCCCTCCTCTGCCTGCGTAAGGATCATCCTTGCAGTTTCTCAGGGTCACGCAGCTTTGACAACTTTCATTCAACACTAGGTACCTCATTTTTGTTTAGAGTATCACCTTTCTTATCTTTAATGTCAAGACTAAACACCATTTTAACATCTGGCTAAAGAGCTAAGGACCATATATCCAGCCCCCCAACCTCCAAACCCTTTGCCAGAGAAGTTTGTACTAATTCCTGCACAAAAAGGCATCATAGTCCCTTCATAGCTTTCAGACACTACAAGCCTACAGGAAAATGCTCAGCCGCATTCTGAGATACCAGCAGTTAGTGTCTGTCCTTATTCAGCTACCTCCTTGCTCTCCTGTATTGCCAAGTGTTGGAAATTGGGTTATTGGTTGGGGGGTGGGGGGGTGGAACCGTACTCAATCAGCAGCCTCAGTTCTTGTCAGGGTGAAACACAAGTAAACCCCAAATGCACCTGGGCTTATCCTTCTGGTAGCTTGGCACAAAAGCAAAAGTTTGGCTTAACTTGACAGTGTGTAAAGTATTTATGCAGAACTCCAAACAGTAATAAGATAAAAACACAACACAAGAAAAATGTCTCACCAGTTTAGCGGAATAGATTAAAACGTAATAAATTATTTGAGACCAAAACAACAAAAATCCAATCAGTAGAACCAGAGATATGCAATTTTAAAGGTTTTATGGAAATCAAGAGCTAAGAAGCAAAATGCGCCAACCACGGTTATCTGGACCGGGTTCATGTCACAAGTTCAGACCGACTGTGATGTAGCACGGGCCGGTTACAGGACTGAGTTCATTCTGACGAGAAAGTACCTTGTGGGCCTGGGTGTTGAGATGCCAAGTCCTTTGTCAAGATAGGCGGACTGGCGTCAAGGAACAGTCAGTGAGCACTGTTGGAGAAGCCGGCAGGGTTCACCGGTACTATTGTTGCGATGAATCAGAAGCGGTATGCATCACGTCGAGCAAGTGTCAGTTTCTGGCTGCATCTGTGTCATTGAAGCTGCCGGGGCTTGTGAGGACTTGCGCTGAGATGTGTCGGCGCCGAGGATGAGCTTCATTGTGCTGGGCCGGAGTCGATAGCTGGCCACGTTGAGATGTGTGAAGATTCATCAGTGCCGAAGAAGCCCCTCATGTCCCTGTGGCTTTGAACAGGGAGTTAGCCAACTGAACCTCAGAGATTTACTGGAGCTCTGGGTCCACACAGGAAGGCTGGATTCAGCAGGCGAGCTCACAGCAGTAGAGGAGTCCTGGTGCAGCAACAGCAGGCCTCGGGCAGCAAAGCAGGTTGGCAGAGCAGACTTCACAGCTGGGCAGTGCTTCCTACTACAACGCACAGGTCGAAATTTAATCGCGCCGGGGTGGTGCCTATATACAACGTCATTACAGTGACCACAACACCAATGACGGACGTGGAATCGACCAGCACCACCTGACGGTGTGCAAGGATACTGTTCGAAAAAAAATCTCCGGATCCAGTCTGACGCCTGGGGAAATTCTGAAGTAAGGAATCTGCAACTAGAATGTCTCTACCAGATAAATTGTTAACTGAAGGTAAGTAACTTGTTTATCTATACTTAATGGCAGCTTTAAAGTACGAGAAGGTGCTAGAGGTTTCCACCCCCAAACGTGTTTGGAATTTCCTGCCTCCTTCTCCTGACACCAGCTTGGGGGGGGGGGGGAGGGGCCTCAAGACTAATGTGAAACCCTTTGAGCTCAAGTGCAGAGTCTTTGAGATGTGTCCGTATAATAGGTGACAGCTCCACTCGTTCCCCCAGTCAAGTCAGAGATGGCACATCCTGCTGATGGCTATTCCCCCTTTGTCTCACTGTCTGGGAGCAATACACAAAGACCAACTGCCAGCTACACCTAATCATGTGACCTAGGATACAGGCTGCTGGTACCAAATGGTTGGGGCAAGAAAATACTAACTTTCTAAAAGTGGCATTTTCTGAATTGTGACTTAAAATCCGACTTTACCATTAACGAAGGCTTTAAACTGCAATTCTTTAGACACCAAACTCTCGTCCTCCTTACCTGCTCCCAATTCAAAGGTACCACTTTATTTAATATCATAAGGTAACCCAAGGTTATCCTATGGGAGAGGTAGGCCTTGCAGTAGTAAAAAACAAATGTAGGAGTTTCTTCGTTACCAGGACATGTAAAACTTAAAAGTGCATGTCCAACTTTTTAAATACACTTCACCCTTCCGTATGTGCTGCCCAAGGGCTACCCTAGGTGTGACTTATGTATTAAAAATTAAGGTTTATGTCTGGCAAAAGGTTTATTTTGCCAGGTCGAAATGTCAGTTTAAAATGACAAGTGCAGACGGTTTCTGTATATTGTGCAGAATGGATATGAAATCAGATTTACGGGTCCTCCACTCCAAACTTAACCAAGTTATCAAAACTGAGTAGACTAGGTTCAGGGGGTGGACATCTTAATAAAAATAATGTAATTTGATTTTGCAAAACAGCACATGGTCAAGGGCGTGTTATTCCACTATTTCTTCGTAGGTAGGAAAATCCAAAGGGAGAAGTTTGGACAATTCTGAAACTGCCAAGATCAAGCCAGGAGGTCAATGGGCTGAAAAAATCGGGCCATTGGAGTTTTGTTAGAAGTTTTGTCATATACATCAAGTGGATTCATGTGTGCTGTAGAAGCACACATCATGTATCTGTTTAATACGCAGATGCTTCCTAAGATTCCAGATTGTCAGGTATTTCTACCCCTGCAGAGTCCTTACTTTTGACTTGAAGTGAGCTCCCTAGCATTCCTAAAGTGCATGGCAGTAGTAGCACCCTACCTTCTTCGCAAAGCAATTTTCATCTGCTCTTGATGATTTGCTGCTTAAGGCTGATGCTAAACTGAATGGTCAACAGGACTTGACAGCAAAAATAGACCTTTCTCGGGTTCTAGTTCTGATTGATACTTCCAACCACAGATTCCTCACTGTTTGAATTCCCCTAAGACCAGACTGGATCAGTAAACTGTAAGAGGAATTGCCCCCAGCATGCTGGTAGGTGATGCCATTGTACCCCGCAGCAGCTTCTTAATGCCTCCAAAAGTAACTGGTCAGATCCACACCAGCACACACACTTTAGTTCCTTTTACCTTTCAAAGCGGACTCAGAGTCCACACCCATAATTTGTTGGTGCTCTAAATACGTTTTATGTTTACTATAAAGATAGATGTGCTAGGAATACCTCACCTGAAAACTACAGTCTGCAAGCCATGCCGTACCTGCAGGAAACAGTTGTCGGCATACAACATATATCTTTGATGTCTTGGATTCAAGCATAATTCGAAGTCATGCAGTAAGTTCTCTTTAATGCATCCAAAGGCCATGAGATCTTGGATGTGAAGCTTTACATTGCCAAGCATAATCAACAAGGATGATCATGCTCCAATTCGCCAGCCTGATTCTGTTGTAGGTTACAAATAAATCCCACTCCAATTTTTGATCTTGATTTCTGTCCTTTGGTAAGTAGAGTATGAAGCCCATGGCCAAGTCTCAATGAAAACACAAAGACCAGATAGGAGGCCTCCCCCCATTACTCACACACCAGTTTACCCAGGCCATCTACGACTTCACAGCCGGTAGAGTCCTTCAAGAATGCAATGCTGCAAATTATCTGGAAGATTCTGGGTTCCCCTGGAGTGCCTTTGGGGACTACAAATCCACTGGCCCCAGTGGGATTCCCGCCTGCCGATGCTACTCCAACACCAGGCTGTGCTTCACGCCATTAACAAAGGCCACATTAGTCCTCATTCCGATTCCTGCTGGTTCCAGATCCAACACTGATCTCAGATCTGGAGCAGAGTTTATCTAGATTCCATCTAATGTCTTGCAAAGCCAGTGGTGCGTGAGGCTCTGGCTGTTTGTTTGTCTTGCTAATATCTTATTTAGCTCAGACTCAGAACTACAGGAAATTTCAAAACTCATTGAGATGAAGAGGTGACTACTTGCCCCTCACTATGTTGATGATTGACTTTAGCAAGACCCCATACAGAAGAATGTCTTTCCTTTGCTGTGATCGTATGCAGGACAGGAGAGGTTCTAGCCTACAGTTACAATTTCCTACTATAGAAACTAAGTCTACAATGCTGGCAGGTTTTACAACCTAACCCTTCATCTTCAGCATCCTTATTAGATTTCAATGAAGCCCTGACCGATGCTTTAGCTGCTGCGTGGGCAAAGCCTTTCTGTGTACCACCTTTATGTCAACCCATAGCAAATTGCCCCAGACCTGCTGCTGGTGATCCAGCCTTGTTGACTCTGCATCCCTCACAAGATTTTGTGGTGCAGACTGAGCAAACCGAATACCTCTCCTACTTCTCTGCCTAGTAGATAACCTAAATGCATTGACACACTTGGCACAAGGGGCATCTTAGCCTTACGCTTTTTGAATGCAGTCTATCTGCTATGCAAATGTATTCTTTGGGATATGGCAAGCAAAATCTTGCCAGCTCTCTTGAGGCGTTTTGGAAAACTTTAGCCCACACCTCCAAATATATGTTACGAGTGGTCTGGACTTCACAGACTGTGTAGGCTTCTCTGTTGGCACTAGTGACATCACAAGTGTGGACCTTTGCTGTCACACCTGAAAGCATGCCACAGCGTTTGTCTGGTAATGTGCAGGCATTCCTCATGGACATGCTGTTCGATGGCTCCATCCGCCTTCACACCCAAAAGCATGCCACAGGGTTTGTCTGGTGATGTGCAGGAATCCCTGATGGACATGTACTTTAATGGCTCCAGGATGTTTTGTGGGATTAGGTAGAATCAGCTGAAAAGTGGTTCAAAAATAGCTGTGTATCAGCTCGCTCCTGAGACTTGCTAGCTCTGACCCGCCAGTTTCCCCATCAATTCCAGAAGTTTAGAGTTTACTCCCAGGGCCTGCCCTATTGCCGGGGAGAGACGCCCCATTCTCTTTGAATCTTAAGGGAGTTGTGGTGGCAGTAGAGCATAGAATCAACAGCAATATGATGGACAGTCCTTGTCTTACTCTTCCCTTTCTACCATCACAGCCAGGCTGATCTCTTTACATCTTTTGGAGTCGCTTCTGACCAATGAGGACCGAATGCATTTTCACTTAACCAACTGGTGTACAATTACCTTGGACCAGTAGCTCCTGAAGGTTTGTTGAGAACACTTAACTTCCTTCTCTCACTCCCCTAGATCCGCCTGACTTGTTTGCAACTTGTCAATGGGGCAACGGAGAAAGTGCCTGAGGATATGAGAGGCAGTGGATGCTGCTCAGACTGTTTGCTTCTCCTCAAAATCGTTGACCGACCTAGGTAACTTTTAGACCTAAATTCCTAAATGCATTCCTTTGGAAGTACAATTTAAAAATGCTATCCTCGGCCTAGGTTCTGGCCACTCTCGACCGGGTGGACTAGAGTGTGTCCCTGAACTTGATGAATGTACCTTCATGTACCTTTCCTGCACTTCCACTGGTGATTCCTCTGATCCTTTTTGTAGGGAATAAACACTTTCAGTTTGCCGTTCTCCCCTTTGCGCTTACCTCAGCTCTTTGGTATTTACAAAGGCTCGCTGCTTTTGTCTTTGGGTTTTTCATTCAGTGGTCCATAATGCCAATTTTGGCTGTTGCAGAGGTTTCCCTTTATAGGAGCAGTTCTGTGCATGGCATTCAGAGCCTTCCCACCCATGCTCCGGTCTGGGACTGTCAGGAAATTGTTCACAATGTTTTGAACTCGGTTGTGGCTTCCTGTCCGGAAGGTTCTGAGTCTTCTTGGTGTCCTGGTCTTGTGTATTCCTCCACATTGGCACATGCAGGCTCTCTAGTTGAACCTTTGCCGTCAGTAGACTCATCACTGTGGGTGCGTCAAGAACAACATCCACATGTCAGATGAAGCAGCCTGGGACCATTAATGGTGGTTAAAGGTGGCCAACCTGCTGTGTGGGTTAGGGGCCTGTGGCATCCGTTAGAACAAAGGAATCACATCAGCCTTCTGGAGCTGTGTGCCATCTAGTTATCTCTAACAGCTTTTTGCCTTTCATCAAGGGCAGCCCTGTGCAAGTTCTGATGGACAACACAATGTATTGCTACCCTAGGCATGGAGGTGTAGCGTTGAGAGTGCTGTGACAGGAAGCTCTCAGAATGTGGCACTAGATCTCCACGGGATTCTACTGACTGTCACCCATCTGGTAGGATCCCTGAATGCCAGGGTGCACGAGCTCAGCAGACCCCATCTAGCCCACCATGAAAGGGGTCTGTACTGAGAGGTAGTTTAAGGCTTCTTCACACAGATTGAAATGCCATGGCTGAGAATGCCCATGGGAGCCCCATGTGTTCTAGAGTTCCACCTTAAGTCTCACTGAGACCTGCGTTCCATCTTCTGTGGGTTTACGTTTTTTTCTGCAATTCCTACCTCTACCACTACTTTGACTGCTTGGACAAGTTTGACTACTTTGGTAGAAATCTGGAGGGACTGGGCTTAGATCATCCTGATGGCCCTAGACTGGGCTTGGAGACTGATACTCGCTGAGGCTGAGCATTTGTACTCCAGCCTGCCTGCCCCTTGGGAGAAACGGGGCTGGGTTTGTCATCCAGAGCTCCACAAGCTATTCCTTTATGCTTTGAGATTAAACTGAACCAGTTGAGAGGCTTGGAGATTGAGAGGAACCAGTTGATGTTGTGGATGTCAGCTTGGCGGCTCTCCATCCAAGTTTGTAGGCTGGTGCGAGGACCGTCTGGTCCACCCTGTTTAAGTCAACAGTTGTAATGCATTTCTGGAAAGAGCTCACAAATCGATTTCCCCCTATGTCTTTTGTTTTGCTGCAGTGGGATGTACTTCTTTTGTATCTATTCAAAAGTGAGGAATCTCTGGTTAGAAGTATACATCAGAAGAAAAAGTTACTTATCTTTTTGGTAATGAGCTGTCTAATGAATGTTCTATCAAACCACGCATTACTCACAATCCATCCTTCCCCCTGTGGATGTCTAGGTTTATTAAGCTTCAAAGTTCGACTTTGTACTGTCACTGTTATTGATCTGTTCTGCGTCTTATGGTGCAGAATGCTCTATTGTTAAATGCGTGTCAGCATGCAGGTAAAACTCCCATGTATGGCTCCATGCCCTCACTTCAGAGATATGAGAGTAATTGCTGGAAAAGCTTCCAGATCCAGTCTGGTACCTGTGGAAAAAGGTGAGGAATTTGCAGATCCACCACAAAGATTGTTGCTGAATGTAAGTAGGTTGTCCATCTCCACATCAGTGTGGTGAAATCATGCTTCACTTCTGCACAGATCAAGTCATGTGAACCTTGCTGGAAAGACTATAATCAAGAGTGTTTTCTTTGAAGGCACTCTGTTGTGTATAAAAAAAACACATTTCCCCATTTTCTTCTGGACTTAATTGAACACTACATCTTCCTTTTAGCAAATGACAATACTCATGAAACCTGTTTAACAACGTTTCAAAGACTTGATTAATGTCACTATCCAATCCTTCTGCGTTTGGGGCCAGAAGATAAATAGCTCGCCATTGTGAATGGGATAAGAGTGGATTTGACAGATACAAATACCACATTGAGGTAAAGATGGCAGCAGCAGTCCTGTTTAGAACATAACCTGGTCTTAGTCACCTAGAAACTTCAAAATATGTACGTACCTTTAAACAATCTGTATCTAACGGCATATGCAATGTCACGTTATTCTGACAATAGTGGCAAGGCATCCTTTAGGCCAATAAAAACACACCACACTTAAAGCATACAATAATCACGTGCCACTCTGCTGATACTCTCTTTCCAGCATTATGGATTTGTGAATGGTGTGCGATCTCCCTAACATGTTTACAACATAGGATTACATGATGCATACCATATCAACATTCCTTACCCTGCAAAACTAGTCACAAGTAACCATGGTGCAGTCTTTATTATTTGTGCTCACCTGTATTGTGCAAAAATCTGAACTTGCCCCGATTTCCAGTTATCTTTCTGTTTGAAGTCAAATCTAAATACAGAAATATTGGTTTATTTAAAACAAAAGGCTCATTTGGCTTTATAACTTGAAGGTGACATGAACTCCTTTCTCCTGTCCATGTTGCCTCATATCCTCTAGATTGTTACAAAGTGTGCATTGGATGCAGACACACTGAAAGAGAACTCAATCTAGATGAGTAAAAATGCACTCGAGTTTATGGTGGTTGTGGACTATTTCGCTAGTTTAGAAACCCAAATGCACTGCAGACAAGATGCTTTTAGATAATACATGTGTACTATTAACGTAGGAAAGTTTGAGAGGATGGACAGATTCAGATGTTAAAACTGAATGGCCATAAGCTGAGTTCTTTAAATGAGTTGTTTATCATGCTGGAGTGGCTTTGTTTACTCAAACTGTGGCCAGAACTCATGAACATCGTTTTTTCAGTCTTCTTCCAAACTCTTCCAAATTCATAATTTTGTGTGTTGAGTTCTAGGTATTGGTACTTATTTAAACCTGCTTGTGATCTGGGTTTGATCCAGTGCTTTAGGTCCCATGACTTCACCTAGAGAAGAAAATACAGAGGTGGGCATTCTGGTTCACTATAACCTAAATAGGTAGCCCTTAGCTTCTGCACATACTAACCCACCTCTGCCTCATGTATACGCTTGCTGTAGCCAAAGTGTCAAGGTGATGCTGAATACCAAAAATACTTCTGCCTTCAGTAATACACAGTCAAGATCTGTGATGCAGGCTCCTGGAGACTGCTTTCTCAGAGGTCCCCAACTTTGCTGGACCTTATGGCCATGTGGGCGATATGGCTGTCCACATGTGAGTGTCTATTCACAAGCCCACGCCTTTAAAGAGAAGTCACGAGGAGCAACAAGTTGCATTAGACCTCATTAATGCAACAGATACAGTGGTAATGGGGTGTGAATTGTTTCTGTATGCCAACTGTGGATGAATTTTACTTCCCGTTACGGGCCAGTAGGGAAATTTTTAAGCCCTCTTGACACACTGTTGAATACCAACCGTGAATGGGTGAATTCTGCTAGCAAGATGACTCAATCATTATGCTACATAAGCAACATAATTGAAAGTGATGTGTATGGCTGAAATTCATTTTAAAGTTTTCTTTTTTCTTTTGCTCTTAGATCTTCACCTACGCAGGCACTTAAGCTTTTCTGAGGATTCTGACCTCTCCAGTGATGATGTCTTGGAACGCTCGTCCCAGAGGTCCAAGCGAGAGGTAAGCCAACTACACTGAGGACATGGTGGCTATCTTGGGGCAAATTAGTTGCTGATGTGGGTTTGTCAGAGGTTAATATCCTGGAAAGTTTCTTGTGCCAGAATCTGTTTATTGTGTCTTTTAAGTTTACTATTGCTCCTTCCTTTGCATCGTCTGCTAGTAGCTGAGAGGACTTCAGAAAAGTGTTGGGTCTGTTATCTTTTGTATCTCTGGCAAGAAATACTAACTGCCTGAGGTGCTCCTTGTGTGAACTCCTGTAGTTGGTTGGGAGTGGTGTGGTCACCCTTTGCCTGAAAAGGAAGACACCACTATTCCAAATGGTCAGATGATCAAGCATAGTTCATAATTGGGTAAATCCCATTGTCTGATTACACCACAAATAATTTTTCTGCATGATCCTCGTTGACAGTTATAAATGGTTGAATATTGCCATCAGCATGTGTGGATCCATGGGCACTTGGATTTCACATAAATGAAAGTGTACCTCTTGCGTGATTTTCATGAAAATAACCACACCATAGCCCATTGAAGAATACATTACCTGGATTACTTTGAAGCATTTGGGTCCAAAATAAATGGAAAACACTATCTAAAGCAAGACTGCAGCATAGGCTCTTGCTTTGTTGCTTACAGAATCCCTAGAAACATTACAGCAAATGCACTCAGACAGGCACCATTGTAAGTAAACCAGGTTGAAAATGCACACCTTCATTTCTCAGCATACCTCGTACTGGCAGTTACCCTACAGAATCATCTTTTTTCCAACTTTTATGAACTTAAATTCTGGTGGGGCTTTTTATCACCCTGATGTGAGAGACTTTTTGCTCAGATTTGAATTTTTTCAGGTTTCATACGCTCTCTCTTTAGTCAATGAAGCTGTTCACTCTGACTTTCATATCTTGTAAAGTGTTTTTTCCTCAGCGTAGAGCCATCACTATTTGTGAGGTGTCATCTTAACGCCTATCAAAGACCAACACTTAGTGTATGGGGTCGGTCTTCCATTCTTGCATTCTTCTAAAGAATATAAAGTTTGTCAAAATATGTCCAAGAGGGCCCTTGGGGCATCAATGCCTCTGCTTTTGAGCACAATTGCAGACTTCGGGTGCAAAGAAGAGTAAAAGAAGCATCACAAGGAGGCTAGGTAAGGCCTTTTACTATGTCCTTCACTTCTACCCACAGACGTCCACAGAGATCAAGGAAATCATGTCGTTTATGACTTGCCCAGTCAACGCTGACTGTACCAGTGTTGACCACTGGACAACTGTAGTGTGTTTCTTGTCAGAAGGGGTCACGGAGTCAATCTCAGACTTTGATTGCCTCACCTCACTTAACCTTATAAAATTAATCCACATTAAATCACACGCTGATGGTAGTTCACTCAGGGTCGTTCTATTTCTTCACAGAGATGGACACCACATAGATCAGTATCATACCACTCAGTTTTGTCCCACAGATCTTCAGTGTCCATGCAGGAAATGTAGACTTGAGTGCAGCAGTAGGCGGGGGATCCAGATTTTTACTTTACCAACCCCACCATTGAATACAACATGTCCAGAGTTTAATATGATCTGAGAATCCTATGCAGAATCATTTAGAGCATTTCCAACTACCAGCTCTGCCATCAAGGAATGGTTTCAGCTTTTCCATCAGCACAGTCAAGAATGTCTCCAAGACCTCAACAAGAAGATTGGTTATTTCTGATAGAGACTTCCAACCGCAGATTCCTTACCTTTTGACTACTCCTCTAGTGGTCAGATTGGATTAAGAAAATCTTAAACACTACCCCTGCACGCTAGGAGGTGATGCCCATGGTTCCACGTCTGCTGTTTCAGGCCAGATGTGATGTGCGCAGACTTATATAGGCGCCAGCCATGCTCACACACATCAGTTCTTTTCTTTCAGCACCAACATACGCGGATATGAAGTTATCCTTTGCCTTCTGAGACATTTTTTTATTAAAAAAACAGTGTGCAAGAGAATCATGTCACCTCATAAACCTACAGAGTTTAAACCCTATGGGGATTGTCGTAAACAAATGTCTGCGACTGACCTACTTGTGGTTTGCCTGGGTTCAAGCCACCAGTAAAGAACCTGCAGTGATTGTGTCTTAATGTACCCCAAGGCCATTTGAACCCAGGAATCTGCATAGTGAAGTCATAAAAAACCTCACACAGGGATCGTTCGAGGTCTAAAGTAATGCCCTAGTGCCAAGGTTGCTCGCGCGATAGGTCTTCTTCATGATCTGTGTCCTCCGGCAAATCTAAGAACAGATGCAAGAAGTCTAAGTGCGACTCTGACCCTTCCCACCACTCTGTCTAACGAGAATGTGCGAGGGCATCATTGTCCTTCCACATAGTGCTCCCAAAGAAGCTCTACTTCAGAGTCATATCTAACCCTTGTTTGACGGCAACCAGAATTTCCGGGGCCGCCTGCGCAGCAAATCAAGGACATCAGCAAAGCAATACTGTGGCTTTATCACATGTTAGCGGCTCCCTCTAGTGCTCCTATGGGCCTGTAAGTTGAGTCAAGAGGTCTCCCAAATGGGATTCTGCAGCGGGCACTCTGGATGCTCTCAGGGCTCTGGACCAACTTCGGTGACAGTTCCCTTCCCAGTGTCACAACCCACACCTTAATGCAATCTGCTGACGTTGATGCCAGTGCTGTCAACTCTGGACAACAACGGACAACCCTTAAAGCTGTCTGATGCCACCTCGACAACAGCCACATTGTAGGAGGCTGGCCTGGCTTGTAGTGGCTACCAGAGGTACTTACACCTTGTGCCAGGTCCAGTTATCCCTTATTAGTGTAGAAGAGGTGTTTCTAGCAGCTTAGACTGATGGAAGGTAGCTATGGCAAAGCAGCTTAAGCTGAACTAGGAGACATGTAAAGCTCCTACTATACCACTGGTGTCATATGCACAATATCATAAGAAAACGCAATACATAGAGTTACTAAAAATAAAGGTACTTTATTTTTATGACCATATGCCAAAAGTATCTCAGTGAGTACCCTCAGTATGAGGATAAGGTATATACACAAGATATATGTACACAAACCAAACTTAGGTAAGTAATAGCAAGAAAAGTAATGCAAACAGTGTAGAATTACAATAGATTGCAATAGGAGCACATAGGTATAGGGGCAACACAAACCATATACTCCAAAAGTGGAATGCGAACCACAAATGGACCCCAAACCTATGTGAGCTTATAGAGGGTCGCTGGGACTGGAAGAAAACAGTGAGGGTTAGAAAAATAGCCCATCCCAAGACCCTGAAAAGTAGGTGTAAAGTGCACCTACTATCCCCAGAGAGCACAGAAGTCGTGATGGGGGATTCTGCAGGAAGAACAAACACCAGCAATGCAACAACAGTGGATTTCCGGACCTGAGTACCTGTAAGACAAGGGGACCAAGTCCAATAGTCGCGACAGTGTCGAGAGTGGGCAGGAGCCCAGGAAATGCCAGCTGAGGGTGCAAGGAAGCTGCCACCTGTTGGAAGAAGCTTGGAGTTCTGCAAGAAAGAAGAGGACTAGGGACTTCTCCTTTGGAAGACTGATGTCCCACGTCACGATGAAGTTTGCAGAGGTGTTCTCACGCAGAAAGACCGCCAACAAGCCTTGCTAGCTGCAAGGGTCACGGTAGAGGTTTTTGGGTGCTGCTGTGGCCCAGGAGGGACCAGGATGTCGCCACTTGGAGGAGGAGACAGAGGGGGCGCCCAGCAACTCAGGGAGCCCTCACAGAAGCAGGCAGCACCTGCAAAAGTACCTGAACAGGCACTTGGAAGGAAAGTGAACCGGAGTCCATGCGAAGTCACAAAAGTGAGTCCCACAACGCCGGAGGACAACTCAGAAGGTTGTGCACTGCAGGAAGGAGTGCAGGGACCCAGGCTTGGCTGTGCACAAAGGAAATCCTGGAAGAGTGCACAGGAGCAGCTGCAAATCACGCGGTACCAAGCAATGCAGTCTAGCGTGGGGAGGCAAGGACTTACCTCCACCAAACTTGGACTGAAGGGTCACTGGACTGTGGGAGTCACTTGGACAGAGTTGCTGAGTTCCAGGGACCACGCTCGTCAGGATGAGAGGGGACCCACAGGACCAGTGTTGCAGTCTTTTGGTGCCTGCGTTAGCAGGGGGAAGATTCCGTCGACCCACAGGAGATTTATTCGGAGCTTCTGGTGCAGGGTGAAGGCAGGCTACCCACCGAGCATGCACCACCTGGAAACAGTCGAGAAAGCCGGCAGGATGAGGCGCTACAATGTTGCTAGTAGTCGTCTTGCTACTTTTTTGCGGTTTTGCAGGCGTCCTGAGCAGTCAGCGGTCGATCCTTTGGTAGAAGGTGAAGAGGGAGATGCAGAGGAACTCTGGTGAGCTCTTGCATTCGTTATCTGACAAATTCCCCAAAGCAGAGACCCTAAATATCCAGAAAAGGAGGTTTGGCTACCAGGTTAGGAGGATTTGCTACCAATAGAGGTAAGAGCCTATCAGAAGGAGCCTCTGACGTCACCTGATGGCACTGGCCACTCAGAGCAGTCCATTGTGCTCCCAACACTTCTGTTTCCAAGATGGCAGAGGTCTGGGACACACTGGAGGAGCTCTGGGCACCTCCCCTGGGAGGTGCAGGTCAGGGTAGTGGTCACTCCCCTTTCCTTTGTCCAGTTTCGCACCAGAGCTGGGCAATCAGGCTGCCTCTTCGGGAGGATCTCCTATTGCAGCAGCGCAGGGTTCTACACCCGAATGTGCACAATCTACACCTCCTTCCTTGGAGATTGATGGCAAAATGTGACTTGCTTTCAACCTTCCTCCCAAAGTTGTGAACATCATCTGGGCAGCAAGCAGCCTGTCCCTTAAGCAAGTATTTGCCTGATACGTTTGTGGCCTGGTGCACTGCTAAACAGATTAACCTACCCCATGCCAAACTGTCCAAAGGTCTGTTCTTTGGGTTGCCCGTTGACAAGCAGGGCCTTGCTTTGTGCACTGTTAAAGGGTATCTGTTGACTTTTTCAGCTCTTCTTATGGTTGCTGGACCAGCCATCATTATTTGAATTGCCGGTTGTGGTTGCAACATATGATGACCACCCCTCCTCCCTGCTTAAATTTGGTTCTCACATTCCTAATGTGCACGTCTTTTAAGCCCATTTACAGTTGTGTCTCAGGTTTTTAACTTTCAAGGCAATCTTTCTTGGTGCTATAACAGTGCCATGATGGGTCAGCGAGTTGCAGGCCTTTCCTGTTTACCCACCCTACATCAAGTTCTATCTGGACAAGCTGGTTCTGCGGACTCCAAGGGCCTCCCTTCCGAAGGTGGGTGAGTCCCTTTTATGTTGGTCAGAGCATCACCTGTCTAAGAGACATTTCACTGGCTGGATCTGGAGAGGGCTTAAAGCTTCTACATCAGTTGTACCAAAGAACACCAGCGTTTTATTGTGTTCACTAGAGCAACCCTGTGCAGAAAAGCACCATCTCATCCGGATCGTACTCTGTATTAAAATCTGCTATTTGCTAGCCAAAAAGCAGCTCCCTGGGAGCTTGCAAACTAATTCTACCAGCGGCAAGGGCACTATCGCTGTGTGGCACGCGGGATGCCGTTCTCAACATTTGTCAGTCTGCTACATGTCGTGGTCACTGCAAATGTTCACAAGGCACTTTTATCTGGCCAGTTTGATCCGCTATGAAAGGCAGTTTGCCCACTTTGGTCCATCAGCACTGTTCAGTTTGAGTCCTTTTGCAAACCTACCACCTTGGGGGTATTGCTTGAGTATCTGCTCAAAAGGTGAGGACTCTGTGAATAGAAGTCTCTGTCAGAAGAAAAAGTTCAAGTTACTTACCTTCGGTAACACTCTTTCAGGCAGCGACTTTACCTGACTCTAGATTTTTCAAGAGCCCCTTCCCCCTTCCAAGAGCTGGTCTCTTCATAAAGAGATCTCAGTTTAGGAATCTGTCATGACCAATCTCATCGGTTCCACGTCTGGGGGTGCAGATGTATCAAGAAAGCAACTGATGTCAGTGTACATAGATAGTGCCTATATAAGCCCAGGCAGGTCACATCTAGCTTGGAACATCATTGGCGCCAAGTACCCAGAGCATAGAGGTACGGCTGAAGAGTTTCCAGATCTAGTCCAACGCCTGAGGCAGTATTCAAAAGGTGAAGAATCTACAGTTAAATAGCATCTCCACTAGAAAGAGTTACTTGAAGCTAAGTAACTTGTTCCCATGGCTGATCTCCAGGATGTGTACGGCCACATAGCCATTGCAAGAAAAAAAAACTAGAAGTGTCTGAGGTTTGTAGAGGGGAGATCACACTTCCATTGCACAGCATTACCCTTCGGCCTCTATTCTGCATCTCAAACTTTACCGAAGTGTATGGCAATTGTTGCAGCATGTCTATAGGAACAGAAAACCTTCATATACTCATTAGCAA
Source organism: Pleurodeles waltl (assembly GCF_031143425.1). NCBI lineage: Eukaryota > Metazoa > Chordata > Amphibia > Caudata > Salamandridae > Pleurodeles > Pleurodeles waltl. The sequence goes on from NC_090442.1 coordinate 190,074,399, forward strand.
GAAAATGTCATTTATCAACAAAAATACAGAAAAAGTCACTGAGGACTTTCACAAAACTAACTCTCTACTAAGCCTGTGAGGTCTTCATCTGGTCAGGTCAGCTTCAGAGTATGTTAAGGTGTGATCTTACCTAGAAACAATACTGGTTACAGGTTAAGGAAAAGTGAGTGTGTCATTGAAGTGCCCTTAGACCCTGGAAATTATGAGCTCACCAGATATTGTCTCTACAAAGCTGAGTGGCTTCATAGATCTTCATTTTATCTAGTGCCTGGTTCCACACATTGCTTCAACAATTCTTGGAGGACCAGTGAACAGAGCAAGAAAAGGTTCAACCTCAAATGGCAATTGGAACATATTGAAATGTCTTCATAGTTTCTCTCCAAGTGCTTTGGTACCATCATTTCTGGTAAAGCTGTTTTAATTTAAGGTCAAGTTGAGTCTCAGTGCACTTGAATGACCCAGATATTTGTTTTTGAAACTGCACCAGATGTCCTTAAAACCACACAGATGGCTCACATGCATATGTGGAATCTCATGTCCACACTCAGGGGCCACATGCTCCTTCTCAATTTAACTTAGAACTTCGAGGCATGGACTTCATTTAGGGCAATCTAGACATCTAACCCTACCACCACAGCTTATGGAACTTGTAAAAGAAGCCAAAATGCTGTCCACTATTTAGGCAGATAATTTCAAGTTGATGAGCTTTTGCTTCTGCTGTCAACAGCAAGGTCATGACCCCTGATCAGCTGTCACAAAGGGTTTAAAAAAGCTTTCTCTCCCATTTGGAAAGCTTCCCGTTATTTGGACCTTCCTAAATCAATGGCTCCTCCATTTTATACATAAAGCATCTTTATAGACTTTATCATGGAAGGGCATCATGTATAGGAGCTTATATGTCTGTATGTAGACTTAGTGACTTTCAGATCTTATCTGTCTTTTACGGCATAAAGAGGGTTGACACTGGAAGGTTAAAAGCACAGAAATGAATTGTTGAAGTAAATGAACAGTAGGGCAGGGTTTTATTCCCACAGAATTGGATCTGTGTTGTTGATTAGTCTTTAGCTGATGTGTGGAGGCAGTTAGGGAGTTCCTGTTCTCTCCCTAAAAAAAAAAACAGGATGTGAAGGAGATCAGTAGGGGATCTTTCTCTTCCACTGATTTGTCCTTCTGTCACCAGGCACTACATTCACATGTATGTGGGTTTAGGTACGCCAGGCAAACCACTTGTGCTTTTGGTGGTGGAGGTTTTTCTTGAGGTTTCCCAAAAAGTCACTTGAAGAAAATTACAGTCGTTCCATTAGTACATAAACAGTGAAAGGTCCATTCAATGATACTTCCCCTTAAGCTTCAGTCCAGCCCCAGGTTTGTGGTGGTTAGGGACATAACGCAGGGTCCCCACACCACCCTTGCATGGCTGAGCCTGCTTCTGGAATAAATGATAGCCTCTGAACTGTGTTGTCTAGCTGTACAGTTTGGAATTTGATTGCCATCAGTTTGATATTTGGGTCGTGCTCGGCCTTTCGCTCTGACAGCTGCGCAGACTTGAATGTTTCTTGGGGCGTTGGTTTTCATCATGTATCAGCACATCCTTTTCACTTAGTCTTCCATGTCTTTTGAGTCAGTCGCCTCCTGTTGGATCTCCTTTCAGGTACCTGTCTTCCTGTCATGTGATTCCAGAGACTAGCCAAGCTCTGATTCTTGGCCATACTGAAGAAGGCTGGGACAGTCTGAGTCAACTGGTACCCTGTCACACTTTCACGATTTTTTACTCTTGTAGGTTAGTGATAAGAACTTTGTAATTTTCTTTCCAAAGTGGTTTCAAACTTTGACAATAATTAGAAGGTCATTTCCATTGTTTTAGCAGGCCCAGAAGTAGAGCCTTGTTTGGATTTCTCCCAGCCTTCAGCTTTTGTTCTACACACAACTCCCTAAGGTCTTGGAAGACCATTTCCTCATAAGGAGACTCCATGACCTGAGTTGTGTGCTCTGCTGAAGACATGTCGGCTAGCTAGAGCGGTGTAGGATCCCTAAATACTCTAAGTCCCCAAAAATAATTTGGGAGTAAGGGATAAGCCTAAACCCTTCTCTTACCCAAACCGAAGAGACTGTTCCCCTGCTACTAGGTATAGTGTAGACCACTAGCTAGTAAGTGGTCATTCCTGTGGAAAGTACCAAGTGACAAAGAGTGGGAAGGCAATTGCAAGTGCTTATCTCACCGCTGCACTACCAATGTAGGATGCTGTCCTGCTGTGTGGTGGGTACCTAAGGTACTTACCTTATGCCAGGTATCCCCTCTTTGTGAAGTGCAGGCAGTGTCTAGAAGCCAGGCTCTCTAGAAGTAGCTGTGGATGAGCAGCCAAGGCTTATCTAGGAGACATGCAAAGCTCATGCTAAACCACTGTAGTCGCACAACACTTACACACATGAAAGAAAACACTCAGTTATACTAAATTAAAGACACTTTTTTTTGGTCACACAATACCACAAAGTACTGGAGAGGCAACCCTCAAATAGGAGGTAAGTAATACACTAAATATATACAGTAGTTAACGGTCATAGGCATAGAAAAGGTTAGAAAACAGTGCAAATACCAATAAGAAATAGTGACCCTAGGGGAAGCCCAAACCACATACTAAAATAAAATGTAATGCGAATACAGGACTCCAACCTAGGTATGTGGAATGTGTAGAGGGGAGCTGGGGTTCCAGAAAATGTGCCAAATTGGGGGGGGGGGGGATGGTACAAGTTACCAAGTTAGAAGGTAGAGAGCATTATCAATGGGGTCCTGCTTAGCAGGATTCCAGTGAACACATTCAAACACACTGACAGCAGGCAGAAAATGGGGGTAACCATGCCAAGAAAGAGGGTACTTTCCTACACTCTTCACCTCCAGTTGACAGATTGGATAGTTAGAGGGTTTGACATTTGTGTCTAGACAAAACCAAAATCGTAGGGAAATCTAATCAGCTTTTTAACTGTGGTCTGCTCTGTGTGGGTCTGTCCATGTGCAGACAGTTTTTAGTGAGATGGATTATCTCCGTTTTTTTTTTTTTTTTATCATCGGTTTGAAAATAAATTGTTGTCCGGAAAGCCCAGGACCAGCTCCACAAGTAGAAAAGCAGCTTCTGCAGTTTGGATGCTAAACGTTCCTCTGAATGACATTTCTGAAGCTGCTCCATGGAGATCTGTTCAGACTTTGGTTATACTTTAATGTGTATATATTCAGGTGCCAGAGAAAATACCATAGTCAAGCTGCTTTGAAGATTTCTTTTTTTTTTTGGCTATGCATCAATAGATACTGCTTTGGCAGTTGGGGACGAGCTTGTTGTTCTAATACAGCATTCTGGTAGAGACTTCTAGCTGCAGATTCCTCACCTTTTAAATATTTCCCAGGCATCAGACTGAATCCGGAAACTTCTCTGCACTACTTCTGTGTGCCAGGCGTTGGTACATGCGGTTCTACACTGACACCGTTCCACTCAGGAAATGATATATGGAGAATATATAGGTGCTACTCTTGAGCCCTAACATAAGTACTTTCTTTCCATGCCTCCAGACGTGGATCCTGAGCTTCTCACGTCTGACAGAGACCATCTTGTTTTTTTCCTTCAGATTTCCACAGTGTACAACAAATGCTGAGCCTTAAGATGGCAGGTTTTAAGCCCTGTAAGGGCATTCGCAAGCAGAGGTCTGTGACGGATCCTCACTAGGTTTGCCTGTGGTATCTGGCCGTGACTCCAAGACCTGTGGAGACCACAAGTCCATGAAGTGGATGGCCATCACGGATTTTGATGCACAACTTTGTCGCCAACAAAGGTTGATACTGTTCCCGCAGTTGATGAAGCGTCTCTACAGGTTGCACTGCATGTCCTCCAGTAAGCACAAAAACATAAAACGTTTAAGCGGAGTTTCAATACTTCACTCCATTTCCACTCACCTGAAGGTCATCGGTGGAGCCAACTGTAGTGTTCCTCCTACCAACGTTGGCCTACTTCAGATCCGATTCTAAAAAGGGGTCCAGCACAAACAGTGTCCAGGCCTTTAGCCATGTTTCGCCACATCAAAAAGTTCCATGCAACTATGATCTGGCTGTTGGCATCTTTACTGACTCACCTTTAGGCCTCATGAAGCTGAGAGGCGTTGCATCTCTTCAAGCCACTTTAGCCCTTTGCTCCTGAACCTATGCTGCAATTGTCCTTTCTGTCGGCAACTCCGTACCAGTCCAACCTCGACTGATGTCACAACCGAATCTGTCCCAGGTTTTCGCACTCACTTTACCACAAGGCAGACAACATTCTGTACACTCCCTTTTCAGGACGGACTCAGATAACATTTATGAGGAGGATGATGAGTTCACTTAACCCTATGAGGATGACAGTTGTTATGCAGACCTGCAAGAGGCTAGTGGACTTGATACCAGAGACAGCCCCTTTTTCTACTCATGGCCCAGTCACAGAAGAATCTGCTTCCTACACCATGGTCATGTGTAAATTGCTGAAGTCCTTGCCCTCCATCTCCCCACCATAGAGATGAAAACGAATGTCCTGACTGAAGTCCTGCAGCCTGGCCACACTGCTTCTGAGCCTCTCCTCCCTTTAAATGGGGCTACGACACTGGTACCCTCCTAGGGGCTTAGGCCAATCCTTGAACAGGTTCTCCTGTTAATCGATAAAGAGCCAGGCGCCACCATCCTGTTCCAGTTGACCCAACCTTTTTGTCACAGCACTCCAAAAAGCCATGTAGTGCAAGATTCCACCAGCTAGACTAACTTCAGCGATTTCCCTACTACTGCCCTGAGAAGGAATTGAAGTCAGAAGAGACATTTGGAAAGCAGGTGTTCTCAGCCAATTTCACCCTGTGTCCAATCAACACCTCCTGTTTGGTGGGCAGTTGCTCTCATGCCCTCTTTGACTCAGTGGCACAAGTCCTCTTTGGTGTTCTGGAAGCCCTTCGCCCAGTTCTTTCTCAGGCCACTCAGAATGGTCGTGATGCAGCCAAGTTCACAATTCGTTGTGACTTGGACACCAATGACTCCTTTAAACAGGCTTTAGGCATCAGTGGTGCCACTCGTCGGCATACGTTGCTACAATCTAATGGGTTCTCGGGCAACGACCATTCCTTCCTGATGGACATATGCCGTTCGATGGACCTTGCATGTTCAAGGACAAAGCTGGCAGTGCCCTTGAACGTTTCACGGAGAGTAGGTCTACCACTCGCTCTCTGGTGCTTTCTACACAGCCTCGCCAGCAGCAATTCCCATACTCCGTTTGTGGCTTTGGACAAGGCGTCCCTTATTGCAGCCTGTCCCATCCCAGATGGAAACCTAACAGTTTTGCAGGAGCCCCTCCTTCCCAGTAGCTAAGGTCAGCCTGCCACTGAGTCTGACCACACCCTGCCCCCTCAGCCCCACCTGCCAAACCTCTTTAGTGTACCCTTACAGAGTCACAGATACCTATTGGGAGGCAGAATTTACTGATTCTATCTGGGTTGGCAAGTGATCACATCAGACAGATTTGCAAATTGTTAGCAAAGGCTACACCTTAACCTTTCTTTTGTCCTTGGCACACCTTCCACCATCTATCCAATGACTGAAAGAGGGCTCTCTCCATTTTGGGGCAGGATGTGCAAGTACTTCGGCTATCAATAGGGTACCACCACCATAAGTGGGGTGTGGTTGCCCCACTGCTGTCTGATGCTCAAGAAGGGTGGTGGGCTAGATCTGCGCTTTTCTAATATTTTCCTCCAGAAGGAGAAACTCAGAATACTTAAACTTGCCCAAGTCTTGTCTGCTGTCAACCCTAGAGACTGGATTTTGGCGTTGGATCTACAGTACACTTATTTCCATACGCCCGTCCTGCTGGCCCATCGGCTCTATCTTCATGTTGGGAGAGTAGCATTTTCAGTTTATTTTGCTCCCGTTTGGTCTCAACAGCACTCCTCGAGTGTTCACGAAAATGATGGTGGCAGCACAACTACAGAGGTCAAGGGTGCCAGTCTTCCTCTACCTCGATGACTGGCTGTTGGAGGAGGCTCACCCCAGGTGTTTGTCAGCCACCTCCAAACTACAGGAAACCTCCTGTCATCTTTGGGGTTCACTACAAACGTGCTAAAGTCACACCTAACTCCTTTTCAAACGGTGCCCTTCATTAGAGCAATTCTGTACCTGGTTCTATTTCATACCTTTCCACCTGCAAAAAAAATAAATATTAATTCCAGGGCATTAAGCCTATTAACCTGATCTTTCAGCCTCGGTCCTGGATTTCAGTGAGGTCCACTCTGAGGCTGCTGGGATTGATGGCCTCCCGCTCCTGCTGGTCAAGTACTCCAGATGGCGGGGGCTCTGCAGTTGGATATAAAGTCCAAGTGGACCCCACATCGATGGAACCACTCTGACCATGTACAGTCTGTGGTGGAGACGGTGCTAGATCTGCAGTGATGACTATTGCCTCACGGTTGGGTCAGCGGCAGACCCCTCCCTCTCTCTTCCCTAACCAAACCTGACAGTGGTTACCTGTGGGTCACTTCTCGGCTGGGGCAGCCACATGGGAGAGGTGGAGATCAGGTGTCTCTGGTCTCCAGCGGAGTCCCAGCTCCCTATCAACCTTCTGCAGCAAAGGGTCACCAGCTTGGCACTGAAACCTTTCCTGCCTTGTATCCAGGAGAGGTGACACTGCAACAAACAGGGCAGTGAGTGAGTTATGGACTCTGTGTCAGGGGGGCTTGCGTTTCTGGAAATGGCTGGACCACCATGTAATTGCCTGGCCGTGAACCATCTGGTGGACTCATTGAATGACTTGGCAGACACTCTCCGCTGTCTGCTCCTAGCGGACCACAAATGGCAGTTACAAGTTCTCGTCAGCAAATGGCAATAACCTTGACTCAGTCTGTTCAACACTACCGAGAACGTACAGTATCAACACTTCCGTGTTTTGGAGTTTTCAAGGCATCTCTTGCTCGGAGAAGCGCTCCTAAATGCCTTTCCACTACTCCTGCACACATTAAGAAGATCGGGACGGACTGGGCCCAGGTCATTCTAGTTGGTCAAGATTGGCCACAGTGTATGGTATCCAGAGGTCCTAGGCTGCTTGAGCATCTGTCCTTTGATTAGGCCACCCTTCTGCGAGGATCTGCTGTCTCAGCAGAAAGGTCATGTTCTCCACCCCAGCCTTCATGCATGGAAATTGAGCGGAGACAGTCGGACACCTTCAGCCTTCCTCCAGAGAAAGTTAGTCACCTTGACAGCCAGGTGTCCCTTGACGAAAATTGTATGTGGCTGCTGTTCGATCAAATTTGTGGTTTAGTGCGGCACTCGCCAGTTTGGCCCCCTCCAGGCCCAATTGTCAGATGTTTTATTATTTGTTCAGTTTCTTGCCCTGCAAGGCCTTGTTCTGGGCACAGTTAAGTGTTATCTTTTGGCATACAGCCATCTTATAGTTGCCTGATCAGGCTTCTTTGTTTAAATCACCAGTTGTGATGTACTTCTGGAAAGGGCAACAACATATGTTTCCCCTTTCTCCGTTTGTGATGCCCCAATGTGTCCTCAATCTTGTCCTTACTTATCTGATGTGCACTCCTTTCAAGCCACTCCACAGCTATTCTTTTGGCTTCTTGCTAGCAAAACTGTGTTCCTGGTTGCCTTCATCTTCGCATGACATGAGAGTTTCAGGCTCTGTGTTCATCCACCCTACACCACCTTCTTCCCCAGTAAGTTTGTTCTTTGAACTAGGGCATCCTTTTTACTGAAAGTTGTGACACCATTTCAGATCAACCAAAACATCACCCTCCTGGTATTCTGTGCTCCACCTCACCTCTCTAAGGAGAATGAGAGCCTCCATCTCATGGACCTAAAAAGAGCACCAAAGACCACTGGTGTGTTTGAGGTTCCCAAGAGCAAAAAAAAGAAAAGTGAAACCTGTGCAGAAGCATGCTATGTCATGCTAGATTGTGCTCTGCATTAAGATCTGCTGTTGGCAAAGAAGTAGCCTCCAGAAGGACTGGAAGCCCAGTCCTATAGGGCCAAAGCTGCTGCGACTGCCTTAGCAGGCAGAGTACCTGTCCTAAACATTTGCCAGGCAGCTACATGAGCATTCCGCCATGCGTTAAAGAACTATTGTCTGGACAGCCAAATCTGCTGCGAAGGGCATTCTGCCCACTCAGTTCTGCAGGACTTTCTAGTTTGAGTCATTTCACAGCTCACCTCCAATTAGGTACTGATTTGGTGTCTATTCAAAAGGTGAGGACTCCTCAGCTAGAAGTCTCTAACAGAAGAACAAGTAACTTACCTTCGGTAATTCTCTTTCTGGTAGAAACTCTAGCTGGTAGCAGATTTCTCACTATCCCTCCCATCTTCCCCGTTCTGTGCTTGAACTCTACCCGTTAATCAAATCCCAAGTATAGGAAATTTCACACTGTCTGCCAATTTGCCTTTGGGGCTCGGCGTCTGGGAGTGGGACTAGTCTTGAAAGCAACTTACATGAGTGCCCTGCACATCATTTCCAAGCGTAGTGGCATCAGTGGAAAGCCACAAAGCTTTACCTTATGGTGTGCAGAAGCATTGCTGGATAGTTTCCGGATCCCGTCTGATGCCTGAGAAATATACAAAAGGTGAGGAAAATGTGGCTAGATAGTCTCTACCAGAAAGAGAGTTACCAAAAGTAAGCAACTTGTTCTTTATGAATATTAATGAAGATTCTACAGTGAAGAAGGAAAAATAATTTGCTTGCAATTTAAGTGCTTCATTGTGTATATCTTCATTGAAGTCATGTGATCCTCTAGCCTCCTTGACCTCTCATTTTATTAAGCATTTTAAATGACTGACTGTGTGAGGCAGTTGCCTGCACAAGTCAGGCTAGGTTATTATGCTGTTGGCTCCTTAAAGCCACTATGCTTTTTCAGTCTAGTTTACTATGGTGGAAGTCCCACGGTAACAGTACTGAAAGCATTGCTAAAGCCTTAGCATTTATGTAAACTCAATGCACATTGTTAGTCTCTTAACATTGTTTTAACACCCAACCTTCAGCCAATCAGAGCTCAGACCCAGAAGCACTCATCCCCTGCAGAGCCACCATAGCTCAGATTTCTTACTGCATGTTGTGTGTTAGGGAGTCTCCCTGAGCTCTGCTCAGACGGTGTTTCATTGCTAACCTTTTGACCTACAGCTCTTCAGTTCATCTTCAAACCTCCAAAGAGCATCTGAGGTACAGTCTGGGAGTGTGTTTGACTGTTTTTGAAAGAATGTCTGAGGCTAAAAACAGCTTGTTCAGGCCTTGTAAGAATTGTGCAAAGTCCAGGCTCAACTCTCCCACAAAGAGTGCTTTTCTGCAGCTCTTCCAATCCTTAGTCCTCAAACTCAACAAGGAAAAGTCCTCACTCATTCGGTCCACGTGGGCGATGTTCCTAGGAGCGATCCTGGTTATGAGCCTCTCAAAAGCCTTTTCCACGGAAGAAAGGAATTCTTGCTTACAAGCAATCACGCAATCCCTCTCTTCAAAAGAGTTCACTTCAGTAAGAACATACAAGTCCATGTTAGAGATGTCATCCTGCATCCTATTGAGTCTGAATTGCCATCTTCGCATGCCGCCTCTTCAGGAACAGCTTGATGCACAGTGGACTCAATGCCACAGTTCTTTCAAGGACATGATTTCAGTCACTCAAAATATGAGGTTAGCAATGTCCTGGTGGACTATTAAAAGCAATGTCTCCCAGGAACTCTCGTTCCTTCCAATAATGCCACAGGTGGTGGTGACAACGGAGACCTCCCAAGAAGGCTGGGGAGCTCACCTGCTGGACAACTTAGAGGTTCACGGTAAGAGGTGCAGTCAGGAAGCATTGTTTCACATAAACATTCTGAAGACCGTTTTTCTGGGCCTCCAGGCCTTTCTTCCCAGAATCTGCAACTCTACAGTACTGGTGAGAACAGACAACACTGCCACAATGTTTTATCAAACCAAGCAAGGAGGGACAAAATTACAGTTTGTCAGCTCAAGCACAACAAATATGGCAGTGACTGTTAACCAGCAGCAGCTCATTAAAATAGAGCATGTTCCAGGCTTGCAAAACGAATGGGCGGATTTCATCAGCAGAACGGACAAGCAATGCCACAATTGGGAGCTTAACCAGAGTCAGTTACAGAAGGCTTTGCAGTTTTGGGGTTATCCAAACGTAGATCTTTTTGCCACTGTTCTCAAGAAGTGCACGTTTTTTGCCAGCAGATACCCTCAACCAGGATCTTGGGGGAAAGCCTTCCACCTCTCTTGGATGTGGCTGTTCGCCTATGTGTTTATCCCCGTTTCCACTCATTCCAAGGGTCATACAAAAGATAAAAAGAGAACCTTGCCATCTCATTCTCATCATCCCAGCGTGGCCAAGACAGTATTGGAATCTCAGTCAAAAAAAGGGGGGGGGGACCGGGAGGTTATGTGGTCCAGTGTACAATCTCCCAAACTGTAGTCAATAATTATAAGGTACACTGTTCCAAAATTAACTATCGTCCTAGGGGACCACCGATCTGAGGAGCGAGAGCCCTCAAGCATCACAATAGATGGCTAGCATCATCATCATCAGAAATTGCTCCTCACCAGGCTGGCGCTGCAATGCCTGGCGGGCACCCCAAGCGGGGGGCTCTAGACCATATTAATCTAATCGTAACTGGTGAGATCTACTATGCAGTCGATGATGCTCACATTCTGGCACCAGTAAACAAAAGAAAGGTCAAAAGATAGTTAAAATTGGTTATTCATCTCACAATCAGCATCATTTAATCAGTATAATAAGGATGAAGACCAAGATTAAAACCAAAAAAAAATGAAAGTCACACATAGAGTATAATGCTCAAAATACTTTCAAAAATCAATACAATCTCAGAGGATTCCTAATATTATAGGACCTACCTACAGAGATCAAAAGCTTTCCAGAAGTCAGATGAGCTGCCCATTTCATTCTTATCTCCAAGAAAGGGTCAAGCCTTATGACTGGGCTAGCATTGCTCGCTGGGTCTTGGCAACTATTGCCTTCTGTCATGAAAAGATAGGACGTCCGCTTACTGCTAAAGTAAAGTCTCATTCGACCCAGAAAGTTGCAGCATCTTCAGCCCTGTTTGCAGGGGTGTCACTACCTGACATCTGCAGGCCGGTGTCATGGGTTAATGGCCACACCTCTAAGAAGCACTACTGCTTGGATTCCTGGAGTAAAGCTGATGTGGCAGTTAGGCTACTCTGTGACACCTGTTTTCGTAAGGTATGCCACTTTGAATTTAAAGGCATATCTGTTATTACGTCTACTCAAATGTTTGCTATTATTGTTATTGCTTGCTGATGTGCTTCTTTTTCAATGACTATTTACAGTTTCAGTATGCTTGGTTTTACTCTTATTTCAGGCCTTTTATGGTGGGATGGTTCTCCTTAACCACCGCCATGGTAAAATTGATACTGCCTAACTAGTCTGATTCAAGCTGTGAATCTATAAAAAATACAATAATGGAGAAAAAAACAAGTTATTTCCTTACCTGCACACTGTGGTTCTCCAGTATTGATATCTTCTGTACATTCACATGCAATCCTCCCTCCTCACCAAAGGCTCATCATTTCAGACTTCTTAAGCTTGTATTAAACTCATTCCTGAAATCTGGGGTATGGTGGCTCTGCAGGGGATGACTGCTTCTGGGACTGAGCTCTGATTGGTTGAAGGTTGGGTGTTAATGTGAATAGGCTAACAATGTGTACGGGTTTTGCATTGGAGATAAATGCTAAGGCTTTAGTACTGCTTTTAGTAATTTTACCGTGGGACTCATCATGACGATGGGAAAGATTCAAGCATATGACTCTATAAAAGATATCAATACTGGAGAACACAGTGTACAGGTAAGTAACCTGTTTTTTTTATTGCTGCTGTCATTGGTCAGAATCTACTCAGCATTGGAGGCGAGATAAGATGTCTTCACTAAACAAATTGTCCTCAGAACTTCTTAGACTACAGCACATGAGCAAACTATTTACAGGAAGCAGAATCCGGCACCAATGTTTGATCATTATAGGAGTGACTAATTTTGGTGGTTGCGTACCTGATTCTTAGATGAACAAATGACCATATCCTCCCACCTTTGCCTTCCCATGTCACCTCATGCCATGCTATTCCCTTCCACTTCACTGCACTTAAATAAACCTAGGTTTAGAATCTAGGATTGGCATAACAATGGTCCTATCTTTTTGAGCCATACAGGGCTAAAAATGCCACAAACAATTGTATTTACTACTGTTTGCTTCCATTGATTAATCCTTACATTCATGTAATACACTGATATATGTAGCATATTGCCATTTATCATCTCTACGACCCAAATGTAAATACGCTTTAGGTTACGAGCTATTTGGAAGCTGACTATATTTGCAAGAAATGTTTTTTGAAATTGTTTATGCAGCAGGTCTGACTGTAGCAATGACTCATTTTAGTCTTATGTTTCACTGTAAAACTGCTAAATCGTAATGAGAAATGATAACCAGTTATCATTAAATCTACTATCTGTCTGCATTTTCTTTCATGTTTATATGGCTTCCCTACGCAGCACAAGTTAGGTTTATGCTACAATTGCACTTGGTGTAGTACCTTCTGTTTTATTGGCACGCATACACATCAAAATCGATTCTGAAAATGTAACCACTTATGAGCTATTGTGTGGTATCTACATCTAATAATGCCAGATGTACACCCAGTAGTTTCCATATGTATACAATTGAGTATTCCGGGATGCCTGCATGTAGGTGGCAATATTCTCATTATGTGAGTTCAATACAGATAATTATGATGCAGCCTTGGGGTCCATGAAAGCAACTTATCCTTCTATTAAGTGTATTCATTAATGATTGATTTTAACTGCTGATCTTAGTACTGATACTTACCTCTGTCCAATCTTTCAGTCTTATCCATTACGCACAGCATCACTGTGGAAACATATATCACATGATGGTCTTAATCACAATGCCATGGAGGGCATTCATTGTATCCTTGAGCATAATTTAGTGAAGAGCTTATTGGCAAGGCTGTCAGAACTCTGAGTTCCCAGTCAATAACATAGCACCAGTGCCCTTTTTCTGGTGCACATCATTCTGATTTTGAGACTATGGAGCTATCAGAAGTAACTATGGAAGCCTTCAAATCACCTTAGAAAATACATAGTCACAGTCTGAATTGCACACAGATCCCTTCAACACCAATGGAATTATACTAGTCATCAATACAAAAGAATGCTTAGAAGCACACTCAAACATGTTGTCTAAAGTTGTACTGTACTAATGTCATTAAATGGTTGCTATTCCACTGTGTGGGTACTGCAGCTCTGCTTGTCATTAAGCTAAGAAAATTAAGTAGAAAATTATCTTACTAAACACCCAACTCACATCTTGGTTTGTTTCTGCCTAGACACATCTAGATGTGGAAACCAGCATGTGAACACATGCTTCACAAAGTAACAATTTGAATTTACTTATGCTTTAAAAAATAAGTGAAACACTTATCTTGTATGACATATGGTTTCATGTAAAGTAAGAGTTTATCTCTCTCCACATTCCAGTAGTATATCCAAATACAGCTGGTCAGCCAATATAATATTTAAGAAGCTTTTGAATAACCCATGTGTGACAGAGATAAATACAGTAACTGGTGCATCTACAAAAGAATAAGTCATTAGTATGTGAAATAAGCAGTCATGCTTTGGCTTTCTTTAGGTTTTTTTAAAAAGTGAATTTTGAATCTCTTTATCCTGTGCGTATCTGGAGGCTTTTAAGCACCTTACCAGCATAGGGGATAATGTGTGCTCTTTTCTTCACATGTATTCTGTCTGATTTGGATGTTTCTTTCTGCTGTGCTTTTCCTGTTTGCTTTATTTTCTTTCTTTACCTCCTGCATGCTTCCCCATTCATCAGGTGTTCCATGATGCCTTCCGCCTCATGGCTGAAATGCAATCCAAGGATGAAGAGGTATTTGGAAAAGAGGTTGGGCACGTATGCAGAACCTTCACTCACATAAATGCTGTAGTGCAGTTTTAGTCTGGCAGAGCAAGGCCATCATTTTCTGGGGGGAAAGGGGAGTGGGGAGACTGGGAACTGAACACTGAGTTACTATATTAACATAATTAGCATTGCCCTGCACCTACAAGTCAGTGGACAAATTGGTGGTTACCTTCTTCATGATAAATAGTCATCCGGTACTTTAATTATGAACATTAGTGTCTCTACCTGTATGGGGATTTGCAACAGAATACTTCTGTCAGATAAATTGTTCTTTCCAAAACAGATTTTTCTCCCAAAAAGTGTGGATACATTTAAGATAAGACCAAAATCCTGAACAATTACTTCAATCTGTTCACTACAGTTAAGAGCTAGGATTCCTTTAAACTGCTCCTGATCTTCTTTCTTTTTGATCTCTAAGAGTTTTTTCTATCATGTTCTTGTGTGTAAGAGCTTGAAATTCCTGAACACTCCTGTCCAAGATTTTGAGTCATAAACCTTCTCGGACCACTAAAGAATTTTAGAGTTATTGGCTCTAAACACTATTGAGGGCCCATTTTGCCTGTTATGGTGTGGCAGTGTGCAAAGTGTTATACAATACTCCCTCCAACCAGGGTCCTTGGCACTACGAATACAGAGGGAGTCTTTTGGTTTGCAATATATTTCCCCAAAGCTATGGATTACAGGTGGTCCCCAAACCCCTTTTGACTGGGGTTTGTTAACATTACATTTTTAAAGACATTATCTGTCCTTAAGGAAGTCCTGAATCTCAGTGTTCAGTTTTTTTCCTGGCAACACACTGTCTCTGCATATATACATCCCCCTTAAGTGATGGTAACATATCAACGAGGGATGTACTTACCGTGAACAATCGTCAACTTTCTAGCAGTCATACTCTAGATTGGTGCCTCATTTACCACAAGGTTTTAGCAAAAACTGCCAGCCAAGCTGGGAATGGTCATGTGTTGGACTGGGTTACTATTTTTTCAGCTGCCTTTGATTTAGTGGCTTAGCCCAACTAAAGGACCAAGAATGGTTCTGCCCCTCTCTTGTAACTTGTTGGGAACCTCACTCCTGGATTAGCAAGTAGCAGAAAGAGCTATTAAAGACCAAAGAGGACAATGGTATTTATTTACACTACTTT
Source organism: Pleurodeles waltl (assembly GCF_031143425.1). NCBI lineage: Eukaryota > Metazoa > Chordata > Amphibia > Caudata > Salamandridae > Pleurodeles > Pleurodeles waltl. The sequence continues at coordinate 190,089,546 of NC_090442.1, forward strand.
ACAGTGACAAAGAGTCTAAACAGGTGGTGGAAATCCATCCTGAACTTTACAAAAGCAAACAGATGTGTAAAGGAGAAGTTCAGAGTGTTGGTCTTATATCAGATCTGCCCAAAACTATTGCTGGGAGAACACGTGCACATTGTAGGCTTACTGGATAGGTATTCCCCATTTCACTTGTGTTTAGAAGACATTGCTTCTGGGATACATTGTGAACAATCAACATTATAACATTTCCTAGCTATCGTGAAGGAAAGGTTCTGTTACGAACATGGAGGTGAGGATTATGCTCAACTCTTCATTTATTTTCTATCTCAGCAGTCTCAAGTAAATAACATTAACATCTCAAAAGACTACAAATCCCATAAGTCTTCGCTACAACCAGAAAACAACCATAGAGGTATAGTCCCATAAGTATGGCATTCCATGGCAACACTTTCTCTTTCTTCGAGCGTGCAGCCTGCTGCAGGTGTCTTTCAAAAATCTTGTTTTTGATCAGAATCAATGAAAGAAAACCAAAACTGAAAAATAAATATAAAGATACCTGAACAGTCGTCTAGAATCATGTATCAATAGTGGTCATCCAGAACCATAAAAAACAAGGTCTCTAATTAGACTTAACACCATCAGAACACCAGTAGTAAACACAATATATTGAAACAGAAACAAATCAACCGGATTTATATTTATCCCAACTGTGAGAATGCAAAGAAACATCAGGAGGGTGAGCACAAGAAAAAATGGTTTGGTAGGGATAATCATCGCCTCTGTGTCCTTAATTGAATTGAAACTTTCCTTCATGATAGCTGGGAAATTATATATTCGATGTCAGGACCAGAGGCTCAAATTATGCTAGGTTAAAGCTGGTTGACAACAAAAGCAGCCATTCTGTGAATGGGTTTGAAACAAAAGGTCTTGAATTTAAATTTCAACAACCAATCTGCTGCTCCGCGGTTATCTTCAAATCTACCTCCCAAAGAAAAAGCTTTTGAGGCCATAGCACCCCTTGTAGAGTTGGTGCCAAAAGAGGATGTGTCAATCCATGCTTCTTGAAGAACCCATATAACCCAATGGGCAATGGTAGAAGTCGAAACTGGTTTAAAAGGATTTTTGAGCAAAAGAAACAATGGAGATGTCTTCGCTGGACAATACTCTTCTGTCATACTCTCATAAGCTCTCAGGCATCGAACCACACATAATTTAGGATGGTCAGTAAAAGAGGGATAAAGAACCACCCTGATATTAGATTTGGTACGTCTAGAAACCGTAAAGGAAACTCCCTCCAGAGTAAACATACATGCTGTAATATCTAAGGCACGAACATCTGAAACTCTTTTGCAAGATACTACACATAATAACATAGCCAACTTACCTGAAAGTGCCTTACGGGAAAGATATTCATTGTCCTGCCAAGATTGGCGCATGCTCAAAACTACATTAACATCCCAGAGACATGTATACTGTGGCTCCGGTGGAACCAGAAGGTGACAAACAAGAGGATGTTCCCCTATCGGGACATCATGAAAGGGAACATGACCCGCAGAAATAGCTGATCTCTGCATGTATTTATAGGATGGTACGCCAACCGCCTTGTCTGGACAAGAAATTAACATTGTGAACTACATCATCCCCCATTGGATCCAAATCCCATCGCAAACACCAGCGTGGCCACCTATGCCATGCCGATCCATATAATTTGACTGTGGAGTCGGACCAAGCTCGTTTGATAGGGAATGCAGCATGTGCCAAAAGGCCTGAGACTTCCCATTGGCCCCTCTAATCCTCCAAACCATTAGAATGGTGCTTTCCGGCTACCTTAAAGTGAAAACATCGAATTCCTCCTCAGTGAGCCTTCTGTCTAACATCAATAAGATGAGCCCAAATGCTTTTTGACACAGATTAAAATATAATTGAACTATTAGAAATGTGTTAATATTGGTTTGGAAAGAGATGTTATAAAACCTGAACATGATTCTTTGCATAGGCAAAGATACATTGTTTATAAATTGTATGATATGAAGAAAGCCATGCTGGAGGTCACAAGCCTCATCATTAAATTCCCCAACAGTAGGAACATATAGAGTAATCTTAAAATTTCTGAGGAATCTCAAAACTGTGAAGATCGGATAAAGAATTTACTTTTTTGTACTGGTGCTTTCCCGTTGTCACGCTGTTGGTGCCTGCCACTTAGTAAAGGGGCAAGAAACTGCTCCTAAATCTGGCATTCCACAACATTTTTTGCACTGATACAGTACTTGCATGTGTGTATCATACAGGGTGTATTCCCTAGTCTCATACCTCAGCAATGTATGAGTCATTTCAGTAGGTAAGAACAGCTGTGCCTTATAGCACACATTTACAACATCTAGGCCACATCTGCTGTAGTCAGTCAAAAGGTAACCAGGAACTTCAGGAGCCCCTCCCTTTGGGAACAGTAATTCTAGTATTGTAATATCTGATAGAGACTTCTAGTTGCAGATACCTAACCTTAGAATTTTCCCCCAAGCGTCAGACTGGATCCGAAGATTTTTTTTCTTCGAGCAATACCCGTGCACATCTGTAGGTGGGGTTGGTCGACTCCGCGGGCATCGTAGTCGCTGTGATGACGTCAGGAGTAGTACATAGACGCGGCCTCAGCGCAGTGACGTCCGTTCTTTTCTTTCCATGCCACACGCTGATCTGTAGAGAGCTACCCTGGTCTTTTTTTGACCGAGTTTGACCGTTTTGTCGAGGTTTTTAGTGAGTTGTTGGTGTGTCGAGATGTCCCCGAACACTTGTTTCAAGCCGTGCGAGGACTGTCACCGCATGATGTCGGTGACTGATCCGCATCAGGTCTGTTTATGGTGCATGGAGTGCGACCACAACACAAAGTTATGCTCTGAGTGCCGGGCCATGCACCTGAAGGCCTTGAGGAAGCAGTCCCTCAAGCTCATGGTGGCCCGGCGCTCGATTCCACATAGGTCCCTGTCTCGCTCAAGGTGAAGGCCTTGAGATCTTTCGGGGGTCACCACCATTCTTCTTCCTCAAAGTCTTCGGGCACAAGTAAGAAGTAGAAGTGATCCTGTCGCCCTTCGAATTCACCCCCGTCACTCGGCTGATGCGACACGGGAGGAGCGTTGACGCTCGAGGCCTCCGTTTTCGGAGCCTGCTTCTGGGTCTGCTCCGCACTTCCCCAAATTTCCGTGAGCCAGAGCAACACCTGCCCAATTAAAGGAGTTTTATGAGGCCATGCGCCTCATTTTTGGGCAGGCTGAACCCGATACGGCGCCTCCGGGCCCAAGGGGTTCGGTCGGGGGGCCTTTGGGTTCCACGCCAGCAGCTTCGGTTCCGGCCACCTAGGTTCCCTCCGGATCCACTCGCTAATCCGCACTTATGCCGGTCGTACCACTGAGACCTTCCCATGCGCCGGTTCGATTGTCGACACTCCCGACGTTGCTGGTGCCCACCATCGATGTCGACCCGATCCGTATCCCCGACGACTCAAAGTCGGAACGGCGTTGCCTGACGCCGTCTGTGTTTTCGATGAGGCCTACTTCACCCCAGGTCGGATTTGGACCCGTTTCCTTATGGGTACGAATTCGGGGAAGGATTGGAGGGGTCCCTGGGCCCTTATAAATACCGGGATGACCCATCTGTGGACTGGGCACAGGAATTGGGCGAGGCCAGTGGACTGGAAACTTCTCCAGATGCTGCCATGCTGTCTCTTCCTACTCTGGCTACGGCGGAGGGAGCAACTTGCGCTATGGTGGTCACTGGGGCAGCTGAGGTCCTTGAGCTGCCTGCTGTGTACAGGTCAGGTCCAATCTCCTGATGGAAGTGCTTCAGCCAGGGGCTTCCACATCTGAGTCCCTTTTGTCATTCAGTGAAGCCCTCACCGATGTCCTTTTGGGTACTTGGTCCAGACCCAACACAGGGGCCTCTCTGAACAGGACTATCACACGGCACCAGCGTCCCGCCCCAAACAACCCTCTTCCTTGGGCGCATTCCGTTCAGCACCCCCGGATAGGGAATCAAAAAAGCTGGAACAATTTGGGTAGAAGATGTTTTTCTTCCTCCAGGCTCGCCGTGTGGTCCGTGAACACCGCATGCTTTTTGGGCTGCTATACCCACTCCCTGTAGGATACAGTCGCGCAAGTTCTGCAGCAAATACCGGAGGAGGCCCGTGCTATAGTCTCCCAAGTTGACAACAATGGGAGAGATATAGCGAAGTTCACGATCCGATGTGGGCTGGACACAACAGACTCTTGCAGATCAATCGCTACGACTGTGGCCTTGAGACGCCACGCGTGGTTGCGTACTTCTGTTTTTTTCGGAATGTCCAACAGTCTCTTTTAGACATGCCCTTTGTTGTCTCCCTTCTCTTTGGAGACAAGGCAAACTCTGCCTTGGAAAGATTCAAAGACTTCTGGGCTACGGCTCATTCCCTTGGCCTTTCCGCTGCCCCCTTACCCACAACAGTCTGCCTTTTGCCCCTATCGTGGTCACGGAAGATGCTCCGTCGCGTCCCCCACCCAGCCACCGTGCCACCCATGCTGTTCAGCGTCCCCGTGGCCGGGGATGCGGAATCCCTTGCGGAACGTGGAACCAGAGGTCTGCCCAGTCCAACCCTGCCCCTGCTGCAGCCTCCAAACCCTCCTAGCCCATCCCCTCACTCCAATCCAGTTGGCGGCAGGATTCGCCATCACCTGCCTCACTGGGTATCCATCACTACAGACAGATTCGAAGGGGCTATTCTCTCCCCTTCGAATCTGCCCCACCAGTCAGCCATGCCTCCATCAATCATTAGGCACTTCTCCGCCAGAAAGTCATGGCTCTCTTGGCCAAGGGAGCCATAGAGAAGGTCCCTGTGCCAGAAGTAGGTCATGGTTGTTATTCCCACTACTTTCTGGTGCCGAAAAAGGACAAGGGCTTACGTCCTATCCTAGACTTCGGGACCTCAGCTACTTCCTCAAAAAGGAGAAATTCAGAATGCTCACCCTTGCTCAGATCCTGTCTGCCTTAGATCCAGGAGACTGGATGGTAGCGTTAGACTTGCAGGACGTTTATTTCCACATTCCCATCCTGCCTGCCTAGAGACGTTACCTGCGATTCGTGGTAGGTCACGAGCACTATCAGTTTACCGTTCTCCCCTTCGGCCTTACCAGCGCCCCTCTGGTCTTCATGAAAGTGATGGCGGTGGTTTCAGCTCATCTGCGCAGGTTAGGGGTCTCAGTCTTCCCCCTGCCTTAACAACTGGCTGTTGAAGGGGTAGTTGCCTTAGATAGTTGTCTCCCAGACTAGGGCAAGCCTCCTGCACATGCTGGGGTTCACTATCAATATGCTGAAGTCACACACTCCCTTTCATCTGAGCTGTTCTGGACACACTGCAGTTTCGGGCTTATCCTCCCGATTAGCGAATCAAAGATATTCAGGCTATGATTTCGATCTTTCAGCCTCTGTCTTGGGTTTTGGTGAGACTGACTCTGAGGCTACTGGGTCTCATGCCCTCCTGCTAGTGACACATGCCAGATGGCATATGTGGGCTCTGCAGTGGGATTTGAAGTTCCAGTGGGCGCAGCATCAGGGTAATCTCTTCGACATGGTCCAGATCTCAGAGGGAACTGCAAAAGACTTTTAGTGGTGGCTTTCGAATCCGCACTGGGTCCACGGCAGATCCCTCTCCCTTTCCTAGCCAGATCTATCCATAGTGACAGAGGCATAGCTTCTGGGTTGGGGCGGCCACATGGGAGAGTCGGAGATCAGAGGCCTCTGGGCTCCATATTAATCTTCTGGAGTTCCGGACGATCAGGCTTGCATTAAAAACATTTTTTCCCTCTCTCAAAGGGAAAGTAGTGCAATTGTTCAAGGACAATACTACCGCCATCTGGTACTGCAACAATCCGGGCGGGGTAGGGTCCTGGACCCTTTGTCAGGAGGCACTACGCCTCTGGACATGGCTGGAACATCAGGGCATTACCCTGGTGGTTCAACATCTGGCGGGTTCTCTCAACGCCAGAGCGGACAAACTCCGCCATCGATGCACAGCCGATCACAAATAGCTTCTCCATCTGGAGGTGGCGCAAAGGTCTATTTCAGCAGTCGGGAGAGCCTTGGTTAGATCTGTTCGCCTCCTCAGAGAACGCGCAATGTCAGCTGTTTTGTGAGTTGGAGTATCCAAGGCCGCACTCGCTCTGAGACCCTTTTCGTCTCGAGTGGAACTCTGGCCTCCTTCACGCCTATACCACTTCTGCCCAGAGTTCTCCAGAAGATCAGGAACGACCAGGCCCAAGTTATCTTGGTGGCTCCGGACTGGGCAAGGAGAGCATGTTATCTAGAGCTATTGAGCTTGGCCACCGATCCTCCACTCAGACTGCCTCTTCGGGTGGATTTCTGTCACAGCAACAGGGGACGTTTCTCCACAGGAACCTGTCCAATCTCCGCCTTCATGCGTGGAGATTGAGCAGCAGCAGTTGACAGCTTTTGATTTTCCACCGTAGTCTGCTATGTTATCTTGGCAGCCAGCGTCCCACACCAAAACGGTATACGCCTGTCATTGGCATAGATTTGTGCCATGGTATACCAACAAATCTGTTGATCCCCTCTCTGCTCCGCTATCTGAGGTTCTTTTGTTCATTCTTTCTGTGATCCAGCAGGGCTCCGCTTTGGGCACCTTTGAAGGGTATTTATCGACCATTTCGGCCTTTCTTAGGCTACCTGATCAGCCTTCACTCTTTAAATCTATTGTGAATTGATTCCTTAAAGGTCTCACCGATTTATTTCCTCCCACTCCATTTATCATGCCTCAGTGGGACCTCAATCTTCTCCTTACTTATTTAATGGGTACTTCCTTTGAGCCGATGCACAATTGCCCTTTACGGCTCCTCACTTTCAAGACTTTCTTTCTTGTTGCCATCACTTCTGCTCGCATAGTGAGTGAGCTTCAAGCTCTTTCTTCCAAGCCTCCATTCATGTCTGTGCACCCTGACAAAGTGGTGTTGCGCACGAAGGCCTCCTTCCTTCCCAAAGTTGTTATACCTTTTCATGTAGGCCAGTCTATCACCCTGCTTACTTTTTACGCACCCCCACATCCTTCTCATGAGGAGGAGAGACTCCACCGTCTGGACCAAAAACGAGCATTGTCGTTCTATCTAAATTGTACTAAAGATTTCCGGGTGGACAATCAACTCTTTGGCGGGTATGTGGGTGCGAAGAAAGGGGAAGGCGGTGCAAAAACATACCATGTCTCAATGGGTACTTCTTAGCATCAAGATGTGCTATGCTTTGGCCAAGAAGCAACCTCCTGAAGGCTTGCGCGCTCATTTCACCAGAGTAATTGCTGCCTCCACTGCTTTAGAATGTGGAGTTCAAGTCCTAGAGTTCTGCCAGGCAGCTAAATGGGTATCCCTGCACACGTTTGTTAAACATTACTGCCTGGACAGTCAGGTCCGTCGGGGCGGCTACTTTGGTTGTTCGGTCCTGCAGGACTTCCTAGTGTGATCTTGGTTCACCGCCCAACTCCGAGGATAGCATTGCTTGGGTATCTATTCTAAGGTAAGGAATTTGCAACTAGAAGTCTCTATCTGATGTACAAGTTACTTACCTTTGATATCCAAATATCTGGTAGACACACATTCTAGTTGCAGACTCCTTACCGACCCACCCATCCTCCCCGCTTCCGAACTGATTTTTAGGGAAAGAGATTCCCCCTTCAGGTCCCTAGCTCTGGCTCACCAGTCTGTGTTCTTACCGGCCCTGCGCTTTGGCGTGGTAAGTCGTTAAAAGAAACTGCTGTCACTGCGCTGAGGTGAGGTCTATGTACTTCTCTCGACGTCATCACGACGACTACGACGCCCACGGAGTCGACTGACGCCACCTACCGACGCGCAAGAGTATTGCTCGAAGAAAAGATCTCCGGATCCGATCTGACGCCTGAGGGAAAATTCTAAGGTAAGGAATCTGCAACTACAATATGTCTCTACCAAATATTTTGTTACCGAAGGTAAGTAACTTGTACACCACAGGTAACGCAGATCAGGATTAACCTTTGTTCGCAAATCTTCATATTAATTCTGGCATTAGAATATCATAGGTACTGCAGGTAACAATTGAGTTAAATTTCCAAAGCTATTAAAATCCAAGTCATCTAACTGCAGTAGGTGGTGTTGGCAAGATTGATGCAAGCTGGAAAATATGTAAATGAGTCTTTGTGCTGGGATTGTAAGGGGGCCCTGTAGGATATGATGCAGATGTGCTTGCTGTCTTGTATTTGTTATGGTTACAGGTACTTGCCCATGAGGCTGTACTCCCAGACAGGAATTAGGTTTTTTCATAGTTGTGTGTGACATGAAAACAGCATTTTGTTTACAAACTTGTGGTGGGAAGAAAATCTTCACAAAGCTGTGTATGGCAGCCAGAATGTGTGGAATTGTAAATTGGTATATGTAGCAGCTGAGCTGAGGTGATCTATAGTTGCCTCTTGGTGGAATGAATTGTTTATGCTGTATGTTCTTTGCGCTAGGGTGTGCAATTCTGTGTGTTTTTATTCAGAGATACTATGCAGAGCTTCTTTTGGTACTAGGTGTGGTGTCATTTGCAGTTGTGTGTTGTGGTAGAAGTGGAATAACTTGGAATGTTTGGAGTATTTTACAAAACTCTTAAGTTGTGTTGAGCTGTATCTCCTAAAGCAGCAGATATCTCTGCAGGGCATGAAGGTTTCTTAGAGTACAATTGAAGTGGAGTTTACGGTGTCTTTAGTACTATGTTTTTTATAGAGAATGAGTGTCCCGTAGAATGAACGGAAATGCACTTTTGCGAGCTTTGATTATGAAGTTTTAAATTAAAAGGAGTAGGTGAGGTGCAGTAGTATTGAGTATAATGTCCTTCATCCACAATACTAGTGTTCATTCAGGGCATCTGGATTGCTGATAGAATAAGTACATGTGTGAGAAGCTGCAGCCTGTTGGCCCAATTCTCTTTTCCCAATTACTGTGCAGTTTATTATGTCTCCTACTCCCAATTTTCTGTTAAGTTTTCTGTTCATTGCTTTTGGTTTTATTCAGCTTCTTTGATGTTCCTTACAAAACTCTGTCTTTATTCTCCATTTCTTAATGCATGTTTTTCTAAATATGTAGTCTCCCGGCCTTCTCATTTTTCTTCCCTTTGAGCCTTTTTCTTCAAATATACCCATTTGACTTTTTTATGAATAGTGATAGGCCGTTACTCACTAACAGTAGCTTTACTGTGAGCAGCTAGGTTCCATCATGGACCAGTGTCAGTGCATTTGACCTTTTCTTCTCAAGACAGTCATTCAGCTACCAAAGTGTTCTTTTGAATACCTCTTCCCACAGATTCCTCAACTTAACAATACCCAGGTAGCAGGCTGGATCAGAACAACTTCATGCAGTAGCTTTCCACTGTCACTGGAAGCCACCCAACTTCAGTTTTGCCTCTGACTGCCCTAGAAATGACAATGTTGGACTATATACAGTGTTGCCAGTGGGATGCACTGGCACCAGTTTCTGTTTTTCTGTTCCTGATGCAGGTTTATAGCCCTCCTTAAGGTGTTAGTGAACCCTCCAAAATCTTTTCGACATAGTCAGCAGGCGCACGGTCAAATGTCAACTCCCAAGGTATCAGTTATTATAGCTTGCAGGACATGTCACAAGTAGATCTCTTTCTCTGCCTCAAATAGATCTGATATGATGTCTGGTGCCATCAGGTTGCATGAAACCAATTTATTCTTGAATTGGGTCCAAACCAAGCAATAGACCTTTCTCCTCCCTCATGTAAGTCGGCAGTGCCAGAACAATCCTCCAAACGGTCTTCCTACAAAAAGGATTACAGGAAGGACAAGTCTTTATCTTCTTCCTGCAGGAAGAGATCCTGTTCTTGGGGCTGATTAGAATGTCAACAGTGTTTCTCCCTTCGGTGGCCTCCTTTTCCTCCTCTCTGCTCCAGTTAAAAACCAGATAGAATCCTTAAGAAACTCTAGCTGGAGTTTCAGGCTCTATTGGCTCCATAGGCTGTCCCCTGAGAACTTGGAGGCCTTTCGTCATGCCATGTTGAATCTCTTCAAGGATACCCCTCCTCCCTTAGCCCCCTTCTGGCTCCCAGTGTTGTGGCAGATCCTCCAGGTATAATACATTTGCTGGCCCTGCCCTCAGCATCTCCCATATCCACACCGTATTTGACTTCAGCCGTTGCACTCTCTCACAACCTGCTTCTCAATCACTGGAACCAGTGTGCCCAGTTTCCACATCCAACCGGTTCCACTGTCTCTTTCTAAATTCAAAGGGTTCAAAGATTCCCCCCCCCCCCCCCCCCCCCCCCCTTGAGGAGCTATTTGTCTCTGAGTCCTACGCCCTGGACATCCTTCAGAGCAAGTTATTTACGCTTGCAAACTCGTTTTTCTGGTGGCTACTGTATCTCCTTCAGATTCCTCACCGACTTTCCCTCCTGAAATTTAGGAAGTTTGATTCTAGGAAATATTCTTGTGCCAGCTGATGATTCTACCTTTGTCGGGTTCCTTCTTTGGGGGCCACGTTTGGGTGGGAAAAAAAGTGAAGAAACACCAGCGCGTGACCATATATATAATCTGATGCTGCTGTCACGTCCTGGTGAGATGCTGGAGAGTTGCTGCATAGACTTTTCCTGATCCAGTCTGGTACCTGGGATATTCATAAGCTAAGTAATCTGTGTGATGAGAGAGCATTCACCATAAAAAGTGTTACTGCATGTAAGCAACTTGTTCTTTGCTGCCATTTGCTGAAGGGGTTGCCTCATGAAATGTAGGATGCTCACCACAGTATACAGGGAGCCTGTCAGAATTTCCTACATCTAAACATTAATCCTCACTTCTTAGCGTCCTCTACTGAAAACAGCTCTAGATGAACAGAGTTCCCTCTGCAGGCTAAGTGAAACAATCTACTGCATTCTGTTACTTTTCAAACGTGTATGGATATGCCATTCCACTTATTTTGTCTTTTCGTACCTCGACTGGAGATCTTAGGAGCTCTGCTTCTGCCGAATAAACATTTTTTTTCTGAAACTGTAATAGATTTTATATTGTGTTGTATACCTACTATTATAGTAAATAGCCTTTTCTGTTGCCAGCTTCCTGCTTTGTGTGTAGAATCAATGACAATAAGTGTGATGTGTGTGTAAGTAGCAATATTCATGTCCAGTTGCAGGAGTAGCTTGCCAAGCACTTATGTTGCCATTCATGCAATAACGTTTTATTCCCAGCCTCTTTAATTATAACATATTTTTGTTTTTGCATTTCTGTGAGTGATTTACCAGCTTGAGTTGGTTTCACCAGCTGTTAAGATGCTCAGATTCTCCCACATTTCATATTAACATAGTTAATCCTTCTTGATGCAAGGTAATTCATAATGGAGCAATTACACTCACTCACTAGCTGTGTATAATAGTAGTGGTGCTTGCCTCTTGGGTGTTGACTGAGATGTGTCCACCACTCAGAATAATCACATACTGTATGTATGAACTCCAGTGTGCTCAAAGCTGTACTGAGGGAATGGCCTAACTACCTTGCTTGTGTGCTACAGAATATTAATCTGGTTTTAAACTTTGCCATAGATTGGCCAAGCAGCTTCCTTAAGATTAAATCGACTGCTTACATAGTTCTAAAAGGGCACTAAATTGCGGTCTCTCACACAAAAGGTTAAACTGGATCTGAGCACCTTTCCAGTGTTGTTGAAGCCTCGTCATAGTAAAGCACAGTAGAACTGTAAAGGCCATCCAGTGCTCCCTGGTGCTTCATTTCACCGTTAGTGGTGCTCTAGCTTGCCTCGAAATTCTCAGCTGTACGTTTCAGGTATGAATTATCCGTTCTCTGTCAACATCTTATGCTGCAGAGACGGGTAAGTCCAATGTTGATTTGGGCACTCCTTCTTACATGCAGACTAAATCGCCAATGTGCCACAGTGCCTAGCAACTCCCACCCCTTAACAACACTAGTTATATCCTTACAGCCTTTAATACCTGGAATATGTCTAATATTGGCCCACAAATACATAACTTATTGAGAAACTTAGAAGTTGAACTTTGGTTTAGAAAAACAGTAAGCAGAGGTGAGCAGAACTGAAGTAGTGGGACACCTTTTCAATGTGCAATAGTGGTAACCTGCCACACTTCCTTAAGCCTCATTGACAATGTTCTCAGTGGGAGCTATTGACAGTATCTGTAGCCACTCACACTGCTACTTTTTAGAGGCTAAATGGAGGACAGTGCCTGCTATCTAGACCCCATTACAATGTCTCTAGTCGTAATCACAAAGATAACATTTCACAGTGTTTAAAGAAAGAACAAAGGTTTGCACCTCCTAGAATGGGAGCTCTGCAATTGCAGGGTAGTTCCACTGTGCTTTTCAGTGATAATCTTAATTGTTGCTATTGTGTTACCATACAGTCCTCATGTTGACCATTACTAAACAAAAGCTGTGTGTTCAATTATTTTCTTAATTATTCATGTATGTTGGTTTTTATGTTTAACTATTTGATTTTGCTCCATTTTTTGTTTTAATTCTTTCCATCCTAAAGTCAGTTTATGTACCACATGCGCTGGCATTCAAGAGATCATACAGCACAAAGGTAGTGTTTCATTCATTCATTGGTCTTTGTTGCATGCATGAAAACTAACAATTCAGATCCCATCATTTTTTCTGCCATCTTCACTCTAACAATGCTTTGTTATGCTTGCATGGGTCTTCAGAAGTGCTGGTGGTGTGTACTGTTTTATGGGACTGGCGGTTTCTGGCACTGATCATCCCTTCTTTGGGAATTTGAGATTGCTGACATTAAGGTTCCTTCTTTTTGACTGAGCACGTTTTTGACTTAAAAGAAAACTGCAGATCATCCTTAGATAAAACTGCATGTGGGAGCTCTGCATTCACCAGTTCAGGAATGTCAGTCTCTTCTTAATCTCTTCTTTTTCTTTTTTTTTTTTTTTTTTTAAACACACAGCCAGAAAAGCAACGGCTTGCCTAACATTTGTCAATTACTTTTTTCCAAGGGATCATTATGGGACATGTCTTTTGTTTTTGCCCATATCTAGGAAATAAACGTTGAACATTAAAACCCCAAAAGGCAGCACTGCGTGTGCTGCTAGCCAGCTTAGGTACTGAGTAAATAAATTATAGGTTACACAAAGACTTTGGCCATCAGCACAAGTGGGCCACATTTTTGTGCGGCGACACCAGGGGACGTATCCATTTCCCACCACTATCACCACACCTAAATCCGGTCATTAAATGTTTTGGGAGGAAGGAATAGGAGAATCCGGAAATGGTGAGTGAAAATGTTTTTCCTGTGATTCCAGGGACTGCTCAACTGACATTTACTACCTGGTCTGTAGTTGTGCGAAATAACTGCAGGGGGAGGGCGGGCAGGTTGTCTGGGGTGAGGAGAGGATGTGGCCTTCACAAGTGTAGCATTGTCAGCTCTACCAAGATGCTGGAGGGAGCAGTCAGAGCCTGTGCCCATAGGTTCTTCATCTCTGCATTGCAGTTTAAGTGGTTTCAGAATTACAGCTGGTAAAACCGGGTATGGTGTTCCTAGGTCTCAAAACAAGGACCATTTGTAATTGACTGGAGTGCGGTATGCCCCTTTGCAGGGTTACTGCTCCAAGCAATTCGCAATGAGGGTCTTTAAAGGTGGTGGCACGGTCAAGCAATCAAGGCTGTAAGCTGTACATGAGATGGTTTAGGCTTGGAACCATATTTAACATAACAGTTACCACCAAAGTCAATAAATGTAAAGGTAGAATCTCATTAAGTTGATCGACTGCACAACATTACAAACATAGGACGTAAAACATATACACAAAGGGGAAAACTTGAAACTGCTACCCCTAATCATTGCAAAGCTCTGATAGCAATCAGATGGAGAGAAAGCTGCAGGATGGCAGGCTGAAATAAACCACGAGGCCATTGTTATCCAGTGCAGTTCATTATGTTCTGTTCAGCTCTGTTCTGGTTTGTTCAGCTCTCTAGGCAGCAAATTCAGATTTCAATGTCCTGAAACTCAGGAGCAACACTGTTTTCAGGAGGGTATGATTATGGTTAGTGTAACAGACCAGGTGAGTTTGTGAGCTACTAGGTCCTTTGTTACCTCACTGTTGTGATTGCCGTTGGATTTGGACAAAGGAAAAGATGTAGTTGCTTTTTTGTCACCTTCTGCTTAGAACAGAGTTAGTATCCTGGAAAGACGTTTCGTCCAAGGGCGAAGTAATGGATGCTTTGGTAGCCTTATGAAATGAGAAATGGCACAGCAATTGTACACACTGGGACCTCCCTGGAAAACAGGATAAAGTGACCATGGACCTCACTCTTGTACTTGCAGACCACCGTAAACTTGCAGGCAAGGTGTCTGCAAGGGAGCAGATCATTGCCGAAATCTGTCCAAAAATGCTACAAATGGACTCCCCCCTCCGGACCCTTTTCGATCCTGTGAGTACCTTGAATTAAACATGCCGAGGGCAGGGCCCTGCGCCACACTGTGTGGGCGGTGGGCCTTCCAGAGGGCGTGGAGGGACACAACGCAGTATTCTCTGCAGAGCTGGATACGTGAGATACTCCTGACAGTTGTGTTATCACAATACTTCTCTATCAAACGTGCCCATAGGGCGTTGGTTTTCAATCATTTCCCCAGGCTAGGTGTCACCGTAGGAGAGGGGTGTCGTGAGTCTCGCCTACGGCCATGGCCGCAGCCTCCCAGCACTGTGCGGTGCAGCTCTCGTGCCTGGGGGGCGGTTTATGGGACTGGTGCTGTCCAGTGGATTCCAGCCATTCCCACACAGATTTCGGGGTGTCAAAGTGTGTTGCACCTTCTGAAACTATGCACAGCCGCGCTGGGAAGAGGAGTGAGTATCGTAATTCCAGACTGCGGAGGTGACGTTTTCCAGCTAGGAAGGAGTTACGATGTCGCTGCACAGGTACTGTGTAGTATGGAAAAAACATGTTTCGTGCATTATCAACCCTTATCTCCGCTACTTTTCTAGTTTCACTGAGTATGAGGTCTCTGTCATGTAGCAGACGTATAACCAGCGGCCTGGGAGTGGATCCCGGTGGTGGCCTGCGTGCTGACACCCTATGGCCCTCCTCGCCCTACACTACTGCCAGGGGAGAGGGAGTGTCTCCAATGGGAAGATGCACTTTGACTATTATTGTATGGGGGCAGCTATGATACCGCCAGTCGTAACACCTCATTACACCACACAACCGCCCGACACTTGTCGCAGTGCAGAATTAGTTGTTTTTCCGTTTGGACAGCTGCAGGCCCTGCATGCCATCCTAATGGTATTTACTGCATATTTTTTCCCTCAATATTTCTAGTTCTATTTGTTATAGTTAATTTTTTTTATATACAACAGGTTCAATGGATTTCCCTTTAGACAACACAACCTGTGGTACACACCGTAACAAGCCCTAACGCAGAGGCACCTTACAGCTGTCATCTACACACGAGACAACACACATTAACATATTAACGTGGAATGTGCGCGACATTCACCCCTGGACACGCTGATATACAATATGCTCCTATCTCAGAAGGCTCTCCATACATGGTGCTTTATTGCAGGAATCCCACCCGTCACAGCCAGACGCACCCAAGCTACAATGCTGGTGGTGCGGACACATACACTCAACTTGATTCTCCTCCTATGTTAGGGGAGTGTTTAACTGGGTCCGACCAGGGGTGCCCTCATTGCTGACTAAGTGCTCGTGAACACAGAGGGTTGGTTTGTGCTGATTAGGGTAGACCACCTTTTTGCATACGCTCTTGTTGGCACTTTCCGCATGGAGCTCTCACAACCCCAACTGACTGAGTCTTTTCCTTCTACTCAGCCCTACACCAACTACATGTTAGAATCGATAGATTGGTCGGCACGGCTGACTTCTCGCCTCATATCTTTAAGGCAGAGTATTTAGGCTGCACTCATTCAGACTCCCTGGTGCTGGAAGACCTACTGTTCGGGTCCTCGGTTAACGCAGCCATTAGCACCCACTTCAAGCACAACACTAATTCAGTAGACACGCTCGGTGGAATGGGATGCATTTAAAGTGACGCTGAGAGGGCACTTGTCAGGCGTGAGCTGGAAAATGCTTTGTAAACTAGACATGAACGTCTTTGACATTGAGTCCACACTGTTACGCCTTGAAACTGAGGCGGTGCACGAAGCAGATAGCACCCCCAAACCGACGGCGGGCAGACGAGAACACCTGGCATTATTAGAACACTTAAGCTGCCTTAATTATACTGCTCACTCCGCCAAGGCACGTGCCACAGTCGACAAACCTGGGGCACTACTCACCTGGTTGATTCAGCAGGAACAACCAAATGAGCCAACTGCGAGATTATGCTCGACTACTGACGACATGCTCTACACTCAATACGAAATACACCAAGAACTAGCCCACTACTCCACCTCGCTATACGCATCTTCCACCACAGCTACTTCGAAATGTATAACCTCCTATTTGGAGTCGGTGCACCTACCTGCCATTATGAAGGAGCAGCATCTGGAACTAGATGAACCAATAACAGTTTTGGAGATACAAGCAGCTCTACGTGCCTTAGCCACTGTTAGATCGCTGGACCCTGACGGTTTCCCCACAGAGTTTTATAAAACATATAGGCTGTTACTATCCCCGCATCTGAAGCGGTCTATAAGGAAGCCCTACGCACTGCATGCCTGCCAGCCTCCATGAGAGAAGCACTCCTTACTTCGATAACTAAGCAGGGAAAAGACCCCATCAACTATCGCCCAGTGGCACTGCTCAACCAAGACTTTTAAATACTTCCGAAAATATTGGCAGAGAGGCTGGTTTCTCTGGTACCCGCCTTAGAACACAGAGATCAGAATGGTTTTGTACCTGCTTGCACCACCTCTTTAAATTATTTGATTCTTTCAGGTCCTTGAATGCGCCTGAAGCACTTGTCCTGTTCGGAATGCCTGGTCCTAGACCTAGAGAAGGCCTTTGACTGTCTGGAATGGTCTTTTCTGTTTATGGTCCTTCTGAGATACAGCTTTGGAACTTGCGTTTTTCGCCTCATATGTAGGAAGCTGACCTGGTGTGTGGTGGGTACCTGTGGTGTTGGCACCTTATACCAGTTCTAGGCAACCCCTATTAGTGTAGGTAGGTAGTGTCTAGGAAGCCAGGGCTCCCTAGAGGTAGCTGTGAATGAGCAGCCAAGACTTATCTAGGAGACATGCAAACCTTATGCATAGGAAGTTGGTGTGGTGGGTACCTAAGATACTTACACCTCATACCAGGTCCAGGTGTCCCCTATTAGTGTAGTGCAGACAGTGTCTAGAAGCCAGGCTCTCTTGAGGTAGCTGTGGGTGAGCAGCCAAAGCTAATCTAGGAGACATGTAAAGCTCATGTAATACCACTGGAGTTACACAGCACTTACACACATGAAAGAAAACAGTACTTTAATTTAGTGACACAATATCAAAAAGTACTAGAGAGGCAGTCCTCCAGTAGGAGGTGACACACTAAATATATACACTAGTTATCAGCAGTAGGCATAGAAAGGGATAGAAAACAGTGCAAATGCAGTTAGACAATAGTGACCCGGGGGAGCCCAAACCATATACTAAAA
The DNA here is from genome assembly GCF_031143425.1 of Pleurodeles waltl. Lineage (NCBI taxonomy): Eukaryota > Metazoa > Chordata > Amphibia > Caudata > Salamandridae > Pleurodeles > Pleurodeles waltl. Next base: position 190,107,146 of record NC_090442.1, read on the forward strand.
AAATGGAATGCGTACATAGGACCCCCACCTAGGTAAGTGGAATTTGTAGAGGGGAGCTGGGGGTACTAGGAAACCCCAAAGGTAAGTACCACAGCAACCAGGAAGCGCCAAGTAAGTTAGTGGATATTCCCCAAACCACCCAAAAGGAAGAAAATGCAACATCCAGGCAAGATCGCAGTGGATCCCTGAAGAGGAAGACCTGTGGAAGAAGGGGAAAAAGTCCAGAAGCCACAGAAGAGTCCAGGAGGAGTAGGAGCTACTACCCACCCAGCTGTGGATGGAGGAGTTGGTCGACGGTGATGTGAAGAAGGTCAGCACTGCAGCCCTGGAATCGGTGAAGAATTCCTGAGAAATGCAGATGACGTCCCACGCTGGAAGAAGAATTGCACTCCGGTTCTGATGCAAGGATTCCACCAACAAGCCTTGGCAAAGGCAAATGTCGCGGTTGGCTGAAAGAGGAGCTGCCGCAGACCAGCAAGGCCCAGGATGACTCAATCCAGGACGGGGATTCATAGGGGACCCTCAGACACAGAGAGCCCACAGGAGCAGAGGCAGCACCCATAGAAGTCCCACAGGATGGGGACACAGGACTCGCAGAAGAGCCCACACAGCACGAATGGAGAAGGTTCACACGCTGCAGGAGAACCACGCAGAGGACTGTGCGTCGAAGGAAGGAGTACTGGGGCTGGAGCTACACATAGCCTGAAGATCCCTTGAAGGAGATGCAAACAAGCCTTGGCAGCTGCAAGAGAGACAGTGCATGGGGTACTCTCCTGCATGGGAAGGCAAGGGCTTACCTCCACCAAAGTTGGACAACTGGCAGAGAGGACCAAGAGGACTACTCCAGACCACCACTTGTGATGCAGGATCCACGCAGCTCAGAATGAGAGGAGATCCACGCAGCCAGTCATCATTGCAGTAGATGCCTGCGGATGCGCAGGAGTGACTCCCTCACTCCAGGGGAGATTCCTTATTCCTTCTCGTGTAGGCTGAAGACTTGCTGCCCTCAGAGGATGCACAGCTGGGGAAATGTTGCAGAAGCTGTAAGGAGCCGCGGAAACAATGTTGCAAGAAGAGTCTACTTTGTTGATGCAGATTGTTGGTTCCTGGAGTGTCCAGTCGCGGTTCCAGTGGCTAGAAGTAGAAGTAGGATTGCAGATGAGTCCTGCTTGAGTCTTGCAAGCCAAATCTGAGAACCCACCCAAGAGAGAGACCCTAAATAGCCCTGAAAGGGGGATTGGTCACCTAGCCAGGTTACCACCTATCAGGAAGGGGCTCTGATGCCACCTGCCTGGTCTGTCCACTCAGATGCTCCCAGAGGTCCCTGCCAACCTTGGATTCAAGGTGGCAGAACCCAGGGACCCTCTGGAGGGTCCCTAGGGTGGTGATGGACAGGGGAGTGGTCACTCCCCTTTCCATTGTCCAGTTTTGCGCCAAAGCAGGGACTGAAAGTCCCTGAACCATGCAGACTGGTTAATGCACGGAGGGCACCAAATGTGCCCTTCAAAGCATACAGTGCCTTGGGGAGGCTACCCCTCTCAAGCAATGTAACACCTATTTCCAAAGGGATAGGATGTTACCCCCACTTCTCCAAAGGAAATTCTTTGTTCTGCCTTCCTGGGCTTGAGCTGTTCAAGCAGCAGGAGGGCAGAAACCTAGCTGAGGTTGGGGGGGGGGGGGCAGCAGCTTGGGTTACGTGGAAAACCTTGGAAGACTGGTAGGAGCAATGATGTGGAGCCCCCAGAGTGCATGGAATCATATTTCCAATACTGGCAACAGTATTGGGGTATGACTCCGACATGTTTGATACCAAACATGCCTAGGTTCGGAGTTACCATTATGTAGCTGGACATAGGTAGTGACCTCTGTTCAGTACATGCGTAAAATGCCATCCTTGCACTGACAAAGTCCATGAAAATGGCACTGCAGTTCGTGGGGACACCTCTGCTAGTGCAGGGGTGCCCTCATACACAGGTACTTGCACCCTCCCCTCTGGACTAGAAGGGCCTGCCATAGGGGTGACTTATAGTGACCTGGTGCTGTGACCTAGGGTGAAAAAGGTTGCAATGGCAGGCCTGCAGAACACTTTGCATGGGCTCCCCATGGGTGGCATAATACATGCTGCAGCCCATGGGGGGCCCCTGGTACCCCAAAGCTCTGGGTACCGTATATTAGGGACTTAATGGGGCACCAGTATGCCAAATGTGGGGTGAAATGGTACAAGTTAGAAGGGAGAGAGCATAATCGCTGGGTACCTGGTCAGCAGGATCCCAGTGAACACAGTCAAACACACTGACAACAGGCAGAAAATAGGGCTAATCATGCCAAGAAAGAGGGTACTTTCCTACATTATGCAATACCACATAGTCACACAGCAACATAAAAGAACCAATCATTGTTACAAAAATAAAGGTACTTTATTGTAGTAACAACACTAGATTACTTATAGGCAGTTTCCCAAACTGGAGGTAAGTACACACTATACACACCTTATACTAAAATAGTGGAATGCAAAGTGAAGTCCCTCACCCAATGATATGGAGTTGTTAGAGGGGAGCTAGACGAACTAGGAACCCCAAGAGGTGAGTACCTGAGTGACCCCCAATGACCGGGAGAGCAGAGGTAAGTACCTGGTTTTCCCAAGGGCTAACAAGAGGACTTAGAAAAGGGATTTGCAAGAACACGGCCAGTCTAGAAGAAATTAAAGATGGATTCTGAAAGAAGAGGACCTGCAAAAGAAGGGGACAGAGTCCAGTCCATAATGGAGTGTCCAGTGGGGGCTGGAGCTACCACCCACACTTTTGTGTGTGAAGATCCGGGTCTATGGGGGAAGAAGACGACCAGCTGTGGAGTCCTGTGGAGCGGTGCAGATGGTGTCCCATGTCGGTCGTCAGATCGCAGATGGTCAGTGGTGTAGGAAAACAACCAACACACATTGGCAAATGCAAGAAGAGCAAAAGAAGAGTTGCAAGGCTGAAGAGGACCAGCAATTTCCGGGGACTCTATCTTTGGAGGGGAGTCTGGGCTCACCCTCTATATTTGGGAGAGCCAACAGAAGCAGACGCAGCCCCCACAGGCAACCGAATGGCAGCTGGCACAGTAAGTTGCAGTGAGGCCCAGTCAGCCCCCCATGAAGAGGAGTCCCACGTCGCTGGAGCCACAGAAAGAAGACTGTGCTTGGCAGGATGAAATGCTGGGGGCTGGGGCTACTCGAAACCTGAAGATCTCTTGAAGCAGGAGACAACAAGCCTTCTTAGCTGCTAGAGTCACAGTGCACAGGGGTACTGTCCTGCAAGGGCTCACTGTCTCCCAAGTTGGACAGCTGGCAGAGAGGACCAAAGGGACCACTCAGACCACCACCTGTGATGCAGGATCTACGCAGTTCCAGAGGAGAGCAGATCCACACAGCCGGATGTTGTTGTTTGTAGGTGCCTGCAGATGCAGGGGAGTGACTCCTTCTCTCCAAGGGAGATGCACAGCTTGGGAAATGTTGCAGTTGCTGGAAGGAGCCGGACAAACAAAGTTTCAAGACAAGGTCGGCACGGAAGTTGCAATCTTGACGGTTTCTGAAGAGTCCAGTTGAGGTTCCAGTGGCCAGAAGTAGAAGTAAACAAAGCAGAAGAGTCCTGGTGGAGTCTTGCACATCGAATCTGGGTACCCACCCGCAAGGGAGTCCCTAAATAGCCCTAAAAGGGGGTTTGGTCACTTTGCAAGGTAACTACCTATCTGGACGGGTCTTTGACATCACCTGCCTGACCTAGGAACTCAGATGCTCCCAGGGGCATCTGCACATCTTGGTTTCAAGATTGCAGAATGGCGTGGCCACATGGAGGAGCTCTGGGCACCACCCCTGGGGTGGTGATGGACAGGGGAATAGTCACTCCCCTTTCCTTTGTCCAGTTTTGCTTCAGAGCAGGGACCGGGGGTCCCTGGTCTGATGCAAACTGTTTTTTGCAGGGAGGGCACCAAATGTGCCCTTTGAAGCAAACCGGTGGCTTGGGGAGGGTACCCATCCCAAGCCTTGTAACACCTATTTCCAAGGGAGAGGGTGTTGCCTCCCTATCCCACAGGATATCCTTTCAAGCAGCTGGAGAGCAGAAACCTGTCTGAGGGGAGGCAGCAGCACGGGCTGCCTGGAACACCCTAGGAGACTGGTAGGAGCAATATGGGGGTAGGTTCCTCTAAGGAGCCCCCAGAGTGCATGGAATCATGCAGTCCATACTGGCAACAGTATTGGGGTATGATTCAGACAGGTTTGATGCCAAATGTGCCCAGGTTCGCAGTTACCATTATGTAGCTGGACACAGTTAGTGACCTGTGTCCATTACACAGGTAAAATGACTTCCCCACACTTACGAAGTCCAGTGCAATGGAACTGGAGTTGTAGGGACACCTCTGTTCATGCAGAGGTGCTCTCACACACAGGGACCTGCACCCTGCCCTCTGGGCTAGGAGGGCCTACCGTAAGGCTGACTTAGAGTGACCTGGTGCAGTGACCTGTAGTGAAAGGGTGCATGCACCTTTTCACGCAGACTGCAATGGCAGGCCTGCAGGCACATTTTGCATGGGCTCCCATGGGTGGCACAATACATGCTGCAGCCTATGGGGAACCCCTGGTGTCCCAATACCCTGGGTACCTAAGTACCATGTACTAGGGATTTAAACGGGGGCACAAGTATGCCAATTGTGGAGTGTACAAAAGTCCTAGGCAATCAGATTTAGAGGGAGAGAGCACAATCACTGGGGTCCTGGTTAGCAGGATCCCAGTGAAAACAGTCTAAGCACACTGATAGGCAAAAAGTGGGGGTAACCATGCCCAAAATAGGGCACATTCCTACATTATACTTCTCCTATACGCGTTGCCTATCTCCAGGGTAAAAATGGAGACCCTCATATCTGACCTGGTTAAAATACACAGAGGCACACACCAGGGTTTCTACCTTTCCCCACTGTTGTTCTCCCTGGCAATAGATCCGTTGGCAGTGGACCTGCGTAGAAAGGGCAATGAATGGGACATCCCCTTGGTGATACCACACATGCCATTTCATTATACGCAGACAGTATACTCATTTACCTCAGACACACTGACACGTACCCTCAGTACGTATGCAGAGCTTTCTGGCCTACAAGTCAACTAGGCCAAGTCATGCCTCTTTCCATTAGACCGGGAACACCTGACCCACACCATGTGCGGGTTGGCGGTGACAAACTTCGAGCACTACTACCTCACCTCCCAGCTGCAGTGGGTGGTACATTGGTTAGCTGGACGGCAGTTATCAGATACTGCAACCCTACTACCTACATCGGGTTGGGGGGTGGTTCAAAACACCTCTACCCAATCCCACACTTATATGAGTGACATACCGATGCTACCACTCTAGTCTCTACCTCACGAGGTGGTACTCACATATGCCCCACATTGCCCTTACTGAGGATACCGGGGGGCCGAACTGGTTCCCTGGCATTAAGCGGGGATACATGCCGTAGGGGACCTTTATGACGAAGGGAAACTTCTCACATGCGAGGTGCTAATTGACGAGGGGGCCCTTCAGCCCGGCTAATATCCTCCATATCATTAACTTATTAGAACAATGATGAACACGTGAGGACATGACATTAAAACTTGTGATGCACACCACTTTTCAGTATCTTCATGTGGTCGGCGATGGCAGACATCCAACTCGTTGGTTAGCAGATTCTTTGCATATACACATCGCAGCCACTCACGTCACTCCACGCTCACTGTGAACGAGATTTATGTAGACCGTTCTTGGACAAGAAATTGACGGTAATACTGAGTAGTCCCACTAATGTTCCCTGGAACGTCTGTTTCCGTTTAATACAGCTGTACATTGTCCATGGAGCCCATCCCACACCAGCTAAAGTCACTCGCTATTCCCACCGCACAGATGTCCCCAATGCCACCTGGCAGATGCTGCTCTCCCTCTGCACTGGACACACTATAATGATCACCTGGGAGGCCTGCCTACTAGGCTTTCATAAAAGGGGGAACAAATGGAGAACAAGGTCTTGTCACATAGACCTGGGCCTCCTGCTGGCCAGCAGGCTGATCACTTGCAGGTGGAAGTCTCCGGATCCCCCCATTACTAACTTCCTGGATGCAATCATTAACCAGGTGGTCACACACTGAGAGCATAGACCTCCTCGAGGAAGAAAATGTAGTGCTCTGTAAATATCCTATGGCTAACGCCTGGGACGCTATAGTAACCGACTTCACGCAGCAGTGCATGACCTTGTGCACGACTCACCTGTGCACTGACTGGGCCCTAAGGTGCATTGAGCTCACCTGAACGACCTCTATATACCACCTAGTTATGCATGTGGGGAGTGCGCTATGTGCCTTGCTCTTACTTGGTGGGACTTTGGATGAACAAATAGTTTCTACTGGATTTCCTTGGAGTTTGTTGAAACTGTTCTGTTATTCTGTGGAAGGTTCTCGGTTTATTTCAGCATCTGTGTACATGTCCTACGTGTGAATTTTGCACTCATTGCAACACTAAGTGTCATTCGCGCTGATTCATCTCTTACAACACTATCTCCATGCGTTGGCTCCAGTCTGTCCAAATGCGCTCACCGAACCCGCTGCTTGTTATCAGATCAAGGTCCACTAGGATGCGCTTTATTGATGATCATAGCTTAAACTGTAAAATGCTGTACCTTTCGTTCGTGTTGTATTTTAGTTGTCAAAAACGCAATAAACAGATTTAAACAAAAAAAATAAAGGAGCAAATGGCACTTAGCTGACTTAGGACCCTTCTTGGCACTTTCAGACTCGTAGTGTGCAGTTGGGAAGTGCTTCCTCCAGACTAGATTGAGCCGTCATTCCGCTTAGGGTTACGTCATGCTTGTTTTTCTGCAAGGCAGTCCAGCTGGGCTCTCTTCTAGGAAGGGTCCTGAATCACCCTGCTTTCAATGGCAAGATAGGGGAGCACTCAAAGGCAAGCTGCTTTTTGTAGACACTTGCAGCACCCTTGAAAGCAGCAAGTCAGATGCAGGCTCCTGGGACGGTATGTCAGCTGTTGCCGCTGGAGAAGGAAGAGGGCACCGGCTTTTAGTCACCTATGGAAGTTTATGCATCACTCATCTCCTCTGTTGTCTGGGTATGTTCTGAAGGAAAACTGCAGCTCTATGTACTAGGTTAAATAGATACATATCTGTGAACGTTCACACACCAGCGTGCAATGGCAGAATGTTGTTCTTTGTCACTTTGGGATATTTTACCTGCCCGCAACCAAGTAGCTACCACACAGTCACTTGGGTGAGAGTTGGCAACTGAAAAGGTAAAAAGAGCCTGTGGCTTTTTACGGCCCATATTTGAACGTTCTATGTTGATTATCAGAACCAACATGATAAAGGTCAGAAAACGTGGAAATCAATTTAGGATCAAAGTAATAATCGTGGGACAACGTAGCATTCCAGAGTTTTACCTTTGCTTCAATAAAGTGAAGAAAACAGGTCCACTAATGTGTGGACTAGTGTGGAAAAAATATAGTATTTGCTAATTTCAGTGATCAGTATTGAGTAATAGGTTCAGACATTCATATAAATGACATTTAAGACCAGGAGATAGCTCTGTATTTATGAATAAATAATTAACTGAAGTCATTTGCAAGCAAACTCAGATTGACTTTTCTCCTCAGTCACACTGCACAGATCCACATCTGAAAATACATGTTAGCAAATCAAATTTTGCTTTGTTTTTTCTTTAAAAACATGTTTACATAAGTTATAGCTTAACCCCTTAGCTAGCTGTGGATTTTGGCATCTAGCTTAGCCGGTACCTAGGGAAACCTAGCAAACCTATGTATGTTTGGAAACTAGACACCTTGAAGAATTGAGAATAGGGTGACTTGTGGGGCTCCCACCAGGTCCTGTTACCCAGAATCCATTACAAACCTCACAATTTGGCCAAAAAACACATTTCCCTCAGATTTCGATGCTGCAAACTTCTGGAATCTGACAGGAGCCACAAACTTCCTTCCACTCAGCATTCCCCCCAAGTGTCCCGATCAAAATGGTACCTCACTTGTGTGGGTAGGCCTAGTGCCCGCGACAGGAAATGCCCCAAAACACAACGTGGACACATCACATTTTCCCAAAGAAAACTAACCTTTTTTTTTTGCAAAGTACCTAGCTGTGGTCTTTGGCCTCTCACTCAGCCGGCATGAAGGGAAACCTAGCAAACCTATCCATTTCTGAAAACTAGGCATCTAGAGGAATATAGAATGGGGTGACTTAGGGAGCTCTCACCAGGTTCTGTTACTCAAAATCCTTTGCAAACCTCAAAATGTGGCAAAAAAACACTTTTACCTCACATTTCGGTGATGGAAAGTTCTGGAATTTGAGAGGAGCCACAAATTAACTTCCACCCAGCATTCTCCATGATAAAAATAGTAGCTTACTTGTGTTGGTAGGCCTAGTGCCCACGATAGGAAACGCCCCAAAACACAACATGGACACATCAAATTTTTACATTGAAAACTGATGTGTTTTTTGGAAAGTGCCTAGCTGTCGATTTTAGTCTCTAGCTCAGCCGGTACTAAACCTTCCAAACCTGTGCATTTTCTAAAACTAGACACCTAGAGGAACCCAGGATGGGGTAACTTGTGGCACTCTTACCAGGTTCTGTTGCCCAGAATCCTTTGCAAACCTCACTATTTGGCAAAACAAAACCACTTTTTCCTCACATTTCGGTGATAGAAAGTTTTGGAATCTGAGAGGAGCCACAAATTTCCTTCCATCCAGCATTCCCCCAAATCTCCAGATAAAAATGGTACCTCATTTGTGTGGGTAGGCCTAGTGCCGTGTCAGAAATAGATTACACAACGGTCAATGTTGGTCCTTACATGAGGGCAACTGTTGACCCTGGATTGATCCATTCCTGACGCAGGCACTAGGTACAGGCACTCAAGTGGGGTAGCGTTTTTATCAGGACAGGTGGGGAAACACTGGGTGGTAGGAATTTTGTGGACCCCAGCATATTCCTGTAGTTTGTGTGACAGAAATGCAAGAAAAAATAGAGTTTTTATGTAACATTTCACATTTGCAGGGTATTCTGGGTAAGAAAACTTTGGGGAATCTACACAAGGCACACCTCTGTGGACTCCCCCGAATGTCTAGTTTCCAGAAATGTCTGGGTTTGGTAGGTTTCCCTATATGGCCGCCGAGCCCAGGACCAAAAAGGCAGGTGCCTGCCTTACAAAACCATGTTGTTTTGTGATAGATAACTTTGATGTCTCCATAATACGATTTGAGCAGTGGAATTTTGGGCTGAACTAAATTGGGGAGCTCCCAAAAGAGGACTCTTTGTGCTTACCGCTGCATGCACCTGCTCTCTGGGTTGGGCTAACCTGCTATTGTCCTGCTGTACAGACTGTGCTTGCGAAGGGACAGCAGGACTGTTCTCATCACCTCCCTCATAATCACTGGAAGAGGAGTTATCGAATGGGACTCCTCTGACTGAAAAATCACTCCTAGAGTCTGCACCATTGCCCTATCTCTTGGATGCTGTCTCAGTCTATGATCTTACGTCAGAGCTGTCCTCTGTAACCCGAGTAGGGGCTTGAGCAGCAGTCATCCAACGAGATGCAATCTCTGCTACTAGCTAACCTGTTGCTCTAAAACACTAGCCTATGTAGACAGTCACACAATTGCTGGTGGGTGGGTTTGTGATACCTACAACAGTAGAGGTCACCTTACCTCGCTTCTTCCCTCAAGCAGCGTGTTCTTTCAAGACATGCAAAAAAACAAAGAAGACCCACTATTACATCACCTTGTCAAATACCAATCATCACAATCATTATTGGTTCTCCCTCTCTCATTATCTTCTCCGATTCCCTCACTACTACCCAGCAAAGGTGCCCTTCATCTCTCCATAGCCCCCCGCACATAATTTCATTTGTATTATAGCGCAGGTAATGTCTGGCTTTACTAATCCACTCAGCTATTCACATATACTACAGTTTAGATCCTTTCAGTAGGCATATAAACCTTCTGCGCTACTTTATGGCATCAAAACTGCCATTAGACAAAAGTCAGATCCTTTTCTAGCAGAAACATAATCACAAGAGTTACTTGACCTTTTTATTGCTGCCTAAAAGCTGCAGTTGAAACGCATCAGTTGAAGTATGTACATTGCTTTGAAGATGCAACTGCAAGAGAACTGTTTGGGTATATATATTTAAGCAAATGGAGTGCCATAGGCCCCACCCCCCAGCTTAAGCAGCGGTTGCCCTGGCCCTAATGGGCTAGTGAACTGGACTCTACTCCAACATTAACTAGTTGTTCATGTGCCTCTTCTCTCTGCACACAGAATCCTCAAAAATAATACTGTTAAAGACCATGAAAGAGGGGTGTGGAATGTGGGTCGACATGTACAGAAGAAGAAATAGAAGGAAAAATTATGAAATAAGTAAAATATGGAAAACAGAATGAGGGACAAATAGAATAGAAAACGTGATCATGAGATACAGAGGTAAGAAATAAAGTAAGGATGAGAGACTAAAGATGGGTTGATAAAAAGAGTTAAAAACATGGAGTTGAAGAGAAGAAAACATCAAAGAAAATAAGAACCAATATGAAATGTGGGACAGCAGGTTAAATGAAAGAGTGAAATAATGAATTGAAGTGGTGAAAAGATGGAAGAGTGAGTATTGATATGTGAAACGGTGAATGGATGGAAGGATGGACAGATGGAGAAGTGAAAACATGGATACATGAATATATTGATGGTTGTCTGATGAAGGGGTGTATGTGTATGAGAAAGGCTGATGGATGAAAGGCTGGATTGGTGGGTTGATGGAAATGTGAGGGATTGACAGATGAATGATACAGATAAGTTTGAAATGGTGGATGGATTGAGTAAATGGAGAGAAGGAGGAAGAAAAAAGCAAAGGGAACTCTCCGAAAGAGGATTGGCTTTCCCCACTTTGTGCTTGTGGTGACAGTGGTATACTTTATGTAGAGGGAATTTTAATTTCTGGGTGCTTCCTTAAAGAAAACCAAAATTAGGGATTTGAGTAACCAAAACCGAGTGTAGTTAGTTTTTTTCCTGAATAAGTTTGTCATGTTAGTCGAAAAGTAGGAGATTCTGTGCAAGATGAAGCTTATGAGTGAAGACATTTTACATGGCACTACAAATCAGCATAGTTTTACTGACTAATCTTCCTTATAAATGAGTTGCCTGGGCTGTCATATTGTGGTACTGTTTGCACCATGTTTAAGGCAAGCGATCATCAAATATAGATATGGAGCTGTGAGTTGACATTTAGATGTGCAGGATGTTGAGGAAATTCATGATTCTTTTTAAAGGGTGTTTGGATCATTAATAGATTTTGCTTAGAGCCTATTCTAGGTCAAGCCCAGGCCAGTAGATGGTTTTGTGCAATGAAGAAATGTTTTCTCTTCGATCTTGAAAGAGAAAGTACAAAATCTAATTTAGAATTTCTTCTGTTAGTGTCTGTAGAAGGAAGCTGGCTCTGGTACTCTGGTCAAGCAGTTAGGCTAATCAGACGGTTGTGCTAAGCATGTGTTGTGTACACAGAGTCAAGAAATTAGGTACACACTCAATGACTAACTCCAGGTCAGTGTTTTATGTATCAAAAATATAATTTGTTACTTTATTTTTAGAAGCAAAAGGATCTTTGTTGCAGGTAAGTATAGTTTCAAGAATGTACCACTTTCATGTATCAAAAGCACTTTGTTCAGAATTCACAGTTAAAACAGTATACAAGTAAGTAATACTTTTCAATTTCTAAAGAAGATGCTTAATGCAATTTCTCGTAGAAGAAAAGTAAATACACAATTTGCAGGTAAGTACTCGACTTACGATCCCAGTCTTTGGGGGGTTAGTGTTCACAGGGCAGAGTTTAGTAAGACACCAAGGGTGCACCAACAGCAACATGGGCCAGCTGGGTGCAGAGGTCAAAGTTGGTGTTGGGCGTCCAATGGTATCCTATGGAGACTGGGGGCACTAAGAAAGAAACAGCTTTCAGATAAGTGCCCGTGACTTAAAGGCACAGACCTGGGGGTCTAGATCAACACCAGGGGGGTGCCTCAGCAGCAGGGGGGCGGCTGGGTGCAGGGTGCAAACAGTGTTGGGCACCCAATGCTTTTCAGTGGAGGAACCCTCGGGGTCACAAAGAGCCTGCAGGCTTGGTCCAAGGGGTCAATTGAAGAAAACCAACGACTGGACAGGTAAGTAGAGAATCCACTGGACATTGCTAGCCCAACGGTTGGGTTCCCCAAGGCCATGGGGCAGCAGGTGCAGGGGTACCTTTAGGCATCGGGAAATCTTCACTGGAGCCAGTCGCAGTCATGGTGGGTCCTCTGGATTTAGGTTGCAGGTGGTGTTGTGTTGGTCAGGAGGGGTCAACACAGGGTGGACTAGAGGTCAGGGTGTTGGGTGCAGAGTGGGCAGGACTTCCAAATTCGGGGCGGTTCTAGAGTCCTTGGAGGTTTCTTTGTGGACAGGGCGGCTGTCCTCAGGCGATCTTGGGGAGACTGGCAGTACTCTGGGGGGGTTGTAGAGGTTACGCTGGTCCTGCAGGATGCATCACCTTTTTGTAGCAGGAGTCTTGAAGCTGAAGATGGGCCAGTAGGGCTGGGGCCAAGTCTGTTGTCGTCTGGAGTCTTCTCTCCTGGTACGCCTCTTCAGTCCTTCTTCTTTTCAGGTCACCAGGAATCTTAAGAGCAATGTGCAGTGGTGGCCCTAAATACTACATTTAGGGGCATTACAGGGGTCAGAGGGCAGCAGCCAATAACTACTGACCCTGAGGGTGGCTACACCCTTCCTGTGCTCACTTCCTTTGGAAAGGGGGGCACATTCCTTACCCCATTGGCTATCCTCCTCCAAAACAAGATGAGGGATTCTCCAAGGAGGGGGTCACCTCAGCTCTGGGCACCGTTGGGGTGGTCCCAGCTAAGGTCACTCCTCCTTGTGTTGCCGACAAAAAGTGGGGCTTAGTCCAGGGCAGGCATCTCCACTAGCTGGAGTGCCCTGGGGCAGTGTAACAAAAGGCTGGAGCCTTTGAGGCTCACCACCAAGTGTTGCAGTTCCTGCTGTGGGGAGTTGGGAAGCCCCTCCACCCAGGGCAGGCTTTGTCCCTGACCCTAGAGTGCACAAAGGCTCTCACCTGATGAGGTCAGAAACTTGTCTGCTTGTGGCAGGCTGGGACCGACCAGTCAGCCACACACTAGAGGGTTGGGTGGAATACAGGGGCATCTCTAAGATGCCCTTGTTGTGAATTTTTTAATACCTCCAACACTGCATCAGTGTAGGTTTGTTGAGCTGAGACGTTTGATGCCAAACTTCCCAGTCTTTAGTGCAGCCATCATGGAGCTGTGGAGGTTGTAATGACAAACTCCCAGCCCGTAAACTCAGTATGGCCACACTGCACTTACAATGTGTAAGAATGGACTTAGACACTGTAGGGGCATATTGCTCATGCAGTTATTCCATCACCTGTGGTATAGTGCACCCTGCCTTAGAGCTGTAAGGCCTGCTAGAGGGGGTGACTTACCGATGCCACAGGCAGTGGTTTATGGGCATAGCACCCAGAGAGGGATTCCATGTTAACTTAACTTTTTCCCCCCACCAACACACACAATCTGCCACAGCAGTGTGCATGTGTTTGGTGAGGGGTCCCTTACGATGGCCCAATACATGCTGCAGCCCTTAGAGAACCTTGCCACAGGGCCATTGATACCACTGGTACCTTTATACAAGGGACTTAGTTGTGTTCCAGTCGTGTGGCAATTGTGGAAGCAATGGTACAGTTTAGGGGAAGAACACAGGTGATGGGGCCTGGTTAGCAGGATCTCAGCACACACTCATTCAAGTTAGCGTCAGATATCAGGCAAAAAGTGTGTGTGTTGAGGGGGGTAACCATACCAAAAGGGGCCCTTTCCTGCACAACTCCCTCCCAAGCGAAAGAGGATTAGACTAACCTTTCCCAAGAGAGGATTCATTGTCTAAGTGGAAGAACCTGTAACGTCTTTCTGCACTGGCATGGGCAGCCCCAGGTCTCTGTTTCTCTGAACAGTCCATTCCCTGCAGGGAGATGGACCACCTCAAAAGTTTAAGGGTTTCACCTTTCATCTGCATAAGCCATCTGAGAGGTCTGTTGTCAGTTTGAACAATGAAGTGAGTACCAAACAAGTATGGTCTTAACTTATTCAGGGACCACGCCACAGCAAAGGTGTCCCTCTCAATGGCACTCCAACACTGTTCCCTGGGGAGTAACCTCCTGCTAATAAAAGCAACAGGCTGGTCATGGCCATCATCGTTGGTTTAGGACAGGACTGCTCCTATCCCATGTTTAGAGGCATCTGTCTGCACAATGAACTTCTTAGAGTACTCTGGAGCTTTGAGAACTGGTGCTGAGCACAGTGCCTCCTTCAGGGTGTCGAAGGCCTTTTTGGCAACTAACCATGCAGTTTGCTTTCCTGGGCATCTTTTTGGAGGTGAGTTCTGTGTGGGGGGTCACAATGGGCCCATATCCCTTCACAAACCTCCTGTAATATCCAGTCAAGCCAAGGAATGCCCTGTCTTGAGTATGGGTGGTAGGAGCTTTCCATTCCAGAATTGTCTGGATCTTGGGCTGTAAGGGTTGAACCTGGCCTCCACCTACAATGTGGCCCAAGTATACAACAGTGCCCTGCCCTATATGGCATTTGGATGCCTTAATAGTGAGGCCTGCAGATTGCAGGGCCTGCTAAGCCTTCCCCAGGTGGACCAGGTGATCCTGGCATGTGGAGCAAAAGACAACAATGTCATCTAGATATGCTGCACTTAAGGTCTCCAATCCAGCTAGGGCTTGATTCACCAACGTTTTTAAGGTGGCAGGGGCATTCTTTAAACCAAAGGGCATAACAGCGAACTGATAATGCCCACCAGGTTCAGAGAATGTTGTCTTTTATTTTGCTCCTAGTGCCGTGCAAATTTGCAAGTACCCTGCAGTCAAGTCAAAGGTACTGAGAAACTTTGCTGCATCTAATTTGTATATCAGCTCATGAGCCCTGGGTATGGGGTAAGCATCTTTCTTGGAGACTGAGATGAGACCTCTGTAGTCCACACAGAACCCCATTTCTTTCTTTCCACCTTGGGAATGAGGCTTGGTAACTAAGACCGCAGGGCTAACCCAGGTCCTGTCAAAGGGTTCAATAACCCCTAAATCCAACATTTTGTTGACTTCAACATTGATGCTCTCCTTAACTTGATCAAGCTACTGATAGATCTTCTTTTTGACAGGCAAGCTGTCCCCAGTATCCACATCATGGGTACACCAGTGTGTGTCAGTCCAGGGGTTAAGGAGAAGAGCTCTGCATAGTGTTGCAAGATTTGCATGCAGTCAGCCTGCTGTTGGCCAGTGAAGGTGTATGAGTAGACAATGCCATCAACTGTCCCGTCTTTAGGACTGCAAGAGAGGTTGTCAGGGAGGAGTTCACTCTCTGCTTACTGATCTTCACCAGAAACCATCAGCATGGTTACATCAGCCCTGTCAGAGAAAAGCTGTTAGGCGGTTCACAGAGATCACCCTCTTGGGTGGCCTGCTAGTGCCCAGGTCTACCAAATAGGTTACCTCACTTTTATTTTTCAAGGATACGGTAAGGGCCACTCCATCTGTCCTGAAGTGCCTTTGGAGCTGCAGGTTCCAGAACCCACACCTTCCGCCCTTGTTTGAACTCTACCGGTGCAGCCCTTTGGTCATACCACAGCTTCTCCAGCTGTTGGCTGGCCTCCAGGTTTTTCGATGCTTTCTACACGTACTCTGCCATCCTAGAATGTAGGCCTAGTACAAAGTCCACTGCATCTTATTAGGTCAGTGGAGAGCTCTCTCCCAACCTTTCACAAGAGCAAGTGGTCCCCTAGCAGTCAGGACTGGCCCTTAGCACACAGGCCATGAGTGACCCACACGCGATGGACTCAGGGAGTCAATAGGAGGCTCAGCAGCACAACAAAACAGAAGTCCCACATCACAGGAGTTGCAGGACAGGGCTGATCTTCGACTTGCAGAGTGCTGGAGGCCAGGGCTTCTTGGCGCCTGAAGCTCTCCTGGAGGAAGTGTCAACAATCCTTGGCAAGTGCAACAGTTGCTGTGCACAGGGGTTCCAGTCCAGTGGCAGGAGCAGGGGCCCATAGTCTCCTAATTTGGTCAGAAGGCAAGCAGGACCCAGAGGAAGCCACAGACTCCCCGCCTGTGAAGCAGAGCCTTTCGATGTTCATGGAACAGCAGACCCCACCAGCCGGTTGATGTTGTCTTGAGGTGTCTCATTCACTCCAAGGGAGATTCCTTCGTGCTTTCAGGTGCAAACAGAGCCCTTGTGGCTCTGGAGGATTCACAGACTTGGATGTTGCACAATTCTTGCAGGATCCGGAGAAACAATGTTGCAATGGGAGCCTTTCCATCAGAAGCGGAAGTGTTTCGGTTCCAAAGCAGACCAGCAGTGGTTCCAGAGGCCAGGAGTAGGCGATGTCTTGCAGAGAGTTCCTTGGAGAGTCTTGCTTGACTAATCTGAGGACCCACCCACGGGGGGACCCTTAAGTAACCCTAAAAGGGTGCTGGTCACTCTCTGAGGTGATCCACCTACCAGAGAGGGTCAAGGACGTCACCTACCTGGCCTAACCAGTCAGCTGCTCCCCAGGGCCTCTGCCCATCTTGTTTTCAAGATGGCAGAATCAAGTGGCCACCTGGCAGAGCTCTGTGCACCTCCCTAGGGAGGAGCTGGACAGGGGGGTGGTCACTCCTCTGTCCTTTGTGTAGTTTGAGTGGGAACCAGGGGGTTCCTGAACTGGTGCAAACCTGATTATGCAAAGAGGGCACCAAATGTGCCCTTCAAAGCAGTCTGGTGGTGCTCAGAGGCCACCCCAGCCCTTGCACACTTATTACACAGGGGGAGTTGGTCACACCTCTCCCTTGCAGGAAGTTCTTTGATCTGCCTCTGCGTCATGAGCCTGGCTCACCAGCAGAAGGGCAGAACAGTGTCTGGGGTCCGCAGCAGTGTGTGCTGGCAGCTAGACCCTGTAAGGCTGCACAGGCATAAATGGGGGATCCTATAAGTACCACCAGAGTACATGGTATCATGCAAATAGCACTGGAATGTGTGTAGTTGCATGATTCCAACATGTTTGAAACCAAAAATGCCTAGGTTCAGAATAGCCATTATGTAGTTGGACCACTTGTGTTGACCAGTGCCTAGAACATACTTTGAGATGGCTTCACCGCACTCAGAGTCCAGGAAATGGCCTGGTGTCTGTAGGGGCACCCTGCTCATGCATGGGTACCCTCACACTTGGGGACATGCACCCTGCCCTTGATCTGAAGGGCTTACCAGCGTGGTGACTTAGTGTCTCAGTGCAGTGACCAGGTTTGGTGGTGAAAGGGTGCATGCACCATTTCATGCAGGCTGCAATGGCAGGCATGCAGACACAATTTGCATGGGGTCCCATGGGTTGCACAATATATGTTGCAGCCCATGGGAGACCCCTAGTGTGCCAATGCTCTGGGTACCTAGATACCATATACAAGGGACTTACATGGGTGCACCAGTATGCCAATTGTGGGTGTAAAAAGTTTACCAGCACGGGGGTCCTGATTAGCAGGATCCCAGTGAAATACAGTCTAAACACACTAACATCAGGCAAAAAGTTGAGGTAACTGTGCTAGAAAGATGGAACTTTCCTACAGTCCAGAACAACCGGGCCCAAGTCATTCTTGTGGCTCCGGACTGGACGAGAAGTCTGGTATCTGAAACTCTTTAGCATGGCCACTGATCCCCCAATCAGGCTGCATCTTTGTGAGGATCTTCTATTGCAGCAGCACGGGATGGTTCTTTACCCGAACCTGTCCATTCTCTGCTTTCTTGCGTGGAGATTGAGCAGCAGCAGTTGACAGCTTTTGACCTTCCACCCAAAGTCTGTAACGTTATCTTGGCAGCCAGGCGTTCCTCCACCAAAACAGTATACGCCTATCATTGGAACAAATTTGTGGCATGGTGTTGACCCCCTTTTTGCACCTCTGTTCGAGGTCCTCTCGTTTATTTTTTCTCTTGCCCAGCAGGGCTCTGCTCTGGGCACCCTCAAGGGTTGTCTGCCATCTCGGCTTTCCTCAGATTGCCTGACCAACCCTCCTTGGTGACCATGTTACCAACTCCTCCTCTGTTTATAATGCCCTAATGGGATTTGAAGTTGGTTCTTACCTTCTTGATGGGTGCTCCTTACAAGCCACTTAATAACTGTCCCCTCTTCTTAATTTAAATACCGCCTTTTCAGTTGCCATCACCTCTGCTCGCAGAGTGAGTGAGCTGCAGGCCTTTTCTTGAAGCCACCTTTTATTTCCATCCATCCTGACAAGGTGGTGCTTCGTACCAGGGCTTCCTTTTCACCTAAAGTTGTCACGCCCTTTCATGTAGGCCAATACATCACCTTGCCTACTTTTGATTTTTGACTATTTTTCCAAATTTTTTAAAGTCCTGCTAGGGCCTTGTTTAAGTCCCTGTTAGCATCTCTTTTTTTAAGTTCAAAAGTTTTGTAAAAGTTACAATTTAAGAACTAGAAGTATTTTTTAGTTTCTTAAAAAGTAATCCACACTTTTAGAGACATAATGAGTAGCTCAGAGGATATGGTGATGGAACTCAACCTCAACCCTTAACTTCATCTAGGGATGACAGAGCTAAGGTCCCTCTGTAAGCTAAGAAAGATTAAAACTGGGTCCAACCCTACAAAGGTCAAGCTCCAGGAGCTCTTGGTAGAGTACACCAGGAACCACCCTGCTGAAGGGGAAGACCTCCCCTCAGATTGGGAAGAAGTTGGGGATCAGGAGGCAGAACTCCCCCCTCCTACCCTAACTATGGAGACCAGGGTTCCAAGACCCCTGTCTCCACAAATCAGACTCAGAGACTCTGATTCTTCCACAGGGGAGTCCAATTCCTCTGTGAACATTGAGGGCAGCCTCAATGAGGAGGATATCATTTTAGCAAGGATGGCCAAAGGACTAGCTTTGGATAAACAGCTCCTTGTTATAGAAAGGGAGAGAGCAGAAATGGGCTTGGCACCCATACATGATGACAGCAACATAAATAGGGTCGGAGAGAACACTGACTTTCTAAAAATCCCCAAAGGGATTGTTTCAAAATAAGAAGAAGGTGATGATATCACTAAATGGTTCACAACTTTTGAGAGAGATTGTGCAATCAGAAAGCTAAACAGATCTCACTGGGGAGCTCTCCTTTTGGAACTGTTTACCAGTAAGTGTAGGGATAGACTTCTCATACTCTCTGGTAAAGATGCAGAATCCTATGACCGCATGAAGGCTACCCTGATTGAGGGCTTTGGATTCTCAGCTGAGGAGTACAGGGGGGCTCACAAAACCTCGAGTCAGTCCTGGGTTGATTTTGTTGACCACTCAGTCAAAACACTAGATGGTTGGATAACTGGCAGTGAAGTGCATGACTATGATGGGCTGTATAATTTATTTATGAAATAACATCTGTTAAGTAACTGCTTCAACAACAAGTTGCATCAACATCTGGTAGACCTAGGTCCAATTTCTCCCCAAGAATTGGGAAAGAAGGCAGACCACTGGGTCAAGACAAGGGTGACCAAGACTTCCACAGAGGTTGACCAAAGGAAAGGGGTCACAAAGCCTCCCCAGGGGAAGGTTGGTGAGACATCCAAGGACAACACTAGAGAGTCTTCTCAAGGGCCCCAAAAACCTGCTCAGGAGGGTAGGCCTGAGCCTCTTCACAGTCCACAAATGGGTATAAGGGTAAAAACTGTGATACCAAGTAGGCCTGGTGTCACATCTGTAGACAGCATGGACACCAATCTGGAGACATGGCCTGTCCCAAGAAAAGTCCCACAGCCTTTACTCCAGTTAGCATTGGAATAGCCAGTCTCCAAGTGGGATCAACAGTGTGCCCAGAGCAAATCAGGGTTTACACTGAAGCTACATTAGTCTCTGAGGGTGGGTGGATATAGCCACACTAGCTGCCTGACCGCCTAACATGCAAAAATACAGGCAGCAGCTCTTGATAAATGGGACAAAGGTAGAAACCCTGAAGGATACAGGTGCCAGTGTCACCACAGTGACAGAAAACCTGGTTTCCCCAGGACAGTATCTGCTGGACAGATATATGCAGTCACCAATGCTGACAATGAAACTAAGGTCCATCCCATGGCAATGGTGACTTTAGAATGTGGAGGGGTCACTGGCCTGAACCAGGTAGTGGTCTCCTCTGCATTCCCAGTAGAATGTTTGCTAGGGAATGATTTGGAGTCCTCAGCATGGGATGAGGTAGAACTCAAAACCCATGCAGCAGTCCTGGGTATCCCTGAACTGGTGTGTGTAAAAACAAGAGCGCAGAGCATATGGTGAAAAAGAAGTGTTGGATCCTGAAATAATGGTCCAACCTTCCAAGAGGTAAGAGAACTGGGGGACTAGCCTTTGTGCAGCAAAAGAAACACAGGACCTCTCTTTCCAGGAGGATGTCCTATCCCCTGAGGGAACTGAGTCCATGGAGCTGGAGCCATAACAGGTAGAGCTCTTGGGCCCAGGGGGACCCTCAAGGGAACAGCGGTGCCAGGGACAAAAGACTTGTCCCACTCTTGAAGGGCTTAAACAGCAAGCTGCTGAACAGGAGAAAGGAGATGTCAGTGCCTCCCACAGGGTCTGTTGGGAGGATGGACTCCTTTACACTGAGGCAAGAGATCCCAAACCTGGTGCCACTAGGAGAGTGGTAGTGCCTCAGGAGTTTAGAAAGTTTATCCTCACTTTGGCCCATGACAACCCCTTAGCTGAGCATTTGGGACAAACTAAGACATGGGACAGATTAGTGAACTCTTTCTATTGGCCCAATATGTTCCAGAAAGTAAGGAAGTTTTGTAGCTCCTGAGTCACCTGCCAAGTAGTGGCAAGACAGGTGGCCATCCAAAGACCCCCCTCATTCCACTTCCTGTGATGGGGTCCCCTTTGAAAAGGTTGGTGTGGGTCCACTTGAACCTCCCACAGCCTCAGGGAACCAGTACATACTAGTAGTAGAGGATCATGCTACCAGATACCCTGAAGCAATTCCCCTTAGGGCAACTACTGCCCCTATAGTAGCCAAGGACCTGATTGTTTTTTTTTTTTTTTTTTTTTTTTTTTTTTTTTAACCAGAGTGGGTTTCCCTAAGGAGGTGGTTTCTGACAGAGGTACCAACTTCATGTCAGCTTACCTCAAGCACATGTGGAATGAGTGTGGGGTAACCTATAAGTTCACCACACCATATCATCGACAAACCAATGGCCTTGTTGAAAGGTTTAACAAGACATCGAAGGGCATGATCATGGGGCTCCCTGAAAAACTCAAAAGGAGATGGGATGCCCTCCTGTCATGCCTGCTTTTCGCCTACAGAGAGGTGCCACAGAAGGGAGTAGGGTTTCCCCCTTTGAGCTTTTTTTGGCCATCCTGTAAGGGGACCACTGGAACTTGTCAAAGAGGGCTGGGAGAGACCTCTCCATGAGCCTAAACAGGATATGGTGGACTTTGTGCTTGGCCTCTGCTCAAGGATGGCTGAGTACACTGAAAAGGCATCCAAAAACCTTGAGGCCAGCCAACAACTCCAGAAGTTTTGGTATGGCCAAGAGGCTACAATGGTTAAATTCCAACCAGGGCCGAAAGTCTGGGTTCTGGAACCTGTGGCCCCCAGAGCACCTCAGGACAGATGGAAGTGGCCCTTACCCAGTGCTTGAGAAAAAGAGTCAGGTCACTTACTTGGGGGACCTGGGCACTAGCAGGACACCCAAGAGGGTGATCCATGTTAACCGCCTTAAGCTCTATAATGATAGGGCAGATATAACAATGTTGATGGTTACTGATGAGGATCAGGAAGCAGAGAGTGAACATCTCCCTGACCTCCTCTCAACTGACCTTAAGGATGGGACAGTAGATGGTGTGGTCTACTCAGGCACCCTCTCTGCCCAACAGCAGGCCGACTTGCAAGTCCTGCAACAGTATTCTGAGCTCTTTTCTTTGACTCCTGGTCAGACACATCTGTGTACCCATGATGTGGACACGGGAGACAGTTTACCTGTCAAAAACAAAATATTCAGACAGTCTGACCAAGTCAAAGAAAGCATCAAAGTGGAAATCCACAAGATTGCAGGAGTTAGAGGTAAAAGAGTACTCTGAAAGTCCCTGGGCTAGCCCAGTGGTCTTGGTCCCCAAACCTCATACCAAAGATGGAAAGAGTGAAATACGGTTTTGTGTGGACTACAGAGGACTCAATTCTGTCACCAAGACAGATGCTCACCCCATACCGAGAGCAGATGAGCTGATTGACAAGGTAGGCGCAGCCAATTTTCTGAGTACGTTTGACTTAACTGCAGGGTACTGGCAAATTAGGATGGCACCTGGAGCAAAAGAGGAAACGGCTTTCTCAACACCTGATGGGCATTTATGTGTGTATCATCCTACAACAGAGCAACCATGAGGCAACGCCAACAGTTAGAATTCTCAAATATGAAAGCTTCATTTCAGCATCCAACGAGACTGAAGATTACAGCTAAGAACAAAACACATATTTTCTCCCTGGTTGTGGCTGAAAAATAATTTTTTAGAGATGCATAACAAGTTGAGTAATGATGTTGGTAGTGGCATAGGTTGAGGTATCTTGCTGTGGTCCTTAATGAGTCCACTGCCTCAGTTTGGGCTGAGGTTGGTGATTTCAGAACACTGTGGAAGACCATTTTCTGTGTGCAACCATATCGGGAATTTGATATTCGTTGTCCCTGTGAGCTCTTCCCATTGTCCACTCTCACAGACCCTCCTGCCACTCTAGTGCGAAACCATAAATAACATTCCTGAGATGGCCTTTTAAAATGGACAGTTGCATTGAACATCATGGTTTAAATTGGAATTTACAATATTTAATTCCACGGATCCATTTTCCAGAGTTGACATATCAGCGATAAGGGGCTACCTACCACAAACGTGGGTTGTTGAAAACTATCTGCAAAGTCTGGTGCAGTATATCTAATCATTCAATATTTAGTAGTTTTATTACACCTACATATTAGTACATTTAAGTCAGGGATGTCATTCACGCCGTAAGGATATCATCTTTATGTTGGTGTCTACACTAGCTTCCTCTCAGGTTCACATTTGTGACCTTCTTTGCGCACATGCATGCACTAGGCTAGAGGGTTTCATTTGCTGGACAAAAAATGGTTGCCAATTCTGCCATTGCTTTAATCCCAATAATGTCACTAAAAAAAAACAACCATAAAAACAAGAAGAAATGCTCCGTCATTACAAAAAATAATAATAAAAATATCCCACAGGTAACAAAAGGAACAGCAAGAAATTAATGGTCTGGATTAGTTTTCCAAATGTGAGCAAGCCTGCTTACATGAATACACACTATAAGTCAGGAGGAACTGCTACTTTTTTTATTTGGGCCAAAGACAGAAAGGCTTGAGAACCAGCACATGGGTTTACTCTGATATACACCTGGGGTTGCCATATCATTCTGAAAAAGGCAGCGTGAGGATCGATTGATATTCTCTCTTTAAATGTTTCTGAACCAACTCTGATTTGAGTCCAAGTTAGATCATTGTGTCTAGCGTGTGTGTGCCTTGGAGTTTGGGAAATGCTTTGCACGCTGGCATTGCGTTTAGTGGAGCACTTGCACGTTAGTAGGAGGTTTATTCAGTCTGCTTCCACGTTTTAGAAGGGATCTCTCATCATTTTCTGGGAAGGATGATACCTTGCGTCTTAGTATTATTTTGTAAAGGCATGCCAAAACCTAAACTTGATGGGGATTCAATCTTTACAAAAATGCATGTTCAATAAAATATAGTAATGGAAATCAGACACCATGTGACATTATTAATTCTCATATGTAAAGAACAATGAGAGCTGTGTGGGTACTTCTCATGCCAGGTTTCAGTGACATAGGAGGGTCTTGTTAACCTCTTCTGAGTCAGCTAATGCATTATGTAATATTTTGTCCCCTCTTTAATTTATTTTAGAAGGCCTATACTGAGGAAGAACTGAGTGCAAAGTTAACCCGACGAGTTCAGAAAGCGGCACGGCGGCAGGCCAAACAAGAAGAACTGAAGAGGTTGCACAGAGCACAGGTCAGTGCGATATTCTTTGTGTGATGCCTGGCCCAGCTACATAGTATGTGGCCAGATATAGGGCTTCTGCAAGTGGCCATCTGTGAATTCTTGTTTAGCCCAATGTACATGCTCCTTTGTCAGATGTATGTCCAGGGGCAGGTGTGTCTATGTACAAGCTTCTGTATTAGCCAAGATTTGTTCTTATATCTGAGACCTTGTGTGCTGCTGTTAGTCTTTGTATGTGCTCTAGTGACTGGGATGGCTCACGTATCAGGCAAGTTATGTTCTGTTGTCAGTCATTGAGTGACTGCCTTAACCCACGTATGTACTCCAGCCTTAATTAGTGAACAGTGATTGGGACCGGCTTTAGGGCAGTGTGACTGGTGCAGCTGCCCTGGGCGCTAACCTGGATTTAGTGGTGGAATGGCCTCAGCGGGACGCGCTGTGTTGACCAATAACTTACAATGTAAAACCACCCCTTGCTGCAGACTTTCTTGTGCATCTGGCTTCCAGGCAGGAATAAAAATGTCAAGATGGTTAATGTTCCTGCTAGAGAGAGAGAGATCTTGGTCTAGTTGCAGTTCAGAAATGCCATAAAGTAGCAAGAGGGTTAATATGCCTGCTGCAAATAACAGATCTGTATTTTATGTAGATAGCTGAGTGGATTAGTAAAGCCAAACTTTTCCAGAGCTTTAAAACAAATGAAATGTATTTGAGAGAAGGGTTATAGAGAGGTGAGGAGCACGTTTGCCAGGTAGTAATGAGGGTATTCGAGGAGGCGGTTGTGGGGTCAAAAAAGATTCACACCGGGCGCCACAAGCGCTAAAGCTGGCCCGGACAATGATCATGCTAATCTAATCCTGAGTAAACAAATGAGTAGCTTCACGATAAAAAAAAACCCTGTTAGTTAAAGCATCCCGGTGCATTTGATGCACTCAAGACTACCCGCTTCCACCAAACCAACTTGTCCTTGGTCAGATGACCTTTCTTTGTGTTACCGATTTTGTTATGGAAATCCCACATTTGTTTGTGCGCTCCTGTTTGTGTGGTGGGGGTATTTAAAATGTAGTTAAATTGTATCTTATTTGGCTTATGTCTGTTTTTTTGTGGTTAAATACTTTACCACTGTGCTGCCTTTAAATATCTGTTTTATCCATTAATGCATGAATGGCACACATTAAGTCATATACTTTGCAAACATTTTGAATGACAAGAATGTTGCTCTTAATTCAGTCAATAAAGAAGTTGTGTACATTACTGCACTTAACGAAACCCAGCACAGTAAGCAAACAACAAACAGGACATGGTCAACATCAGGTCATTGCTTAGCCTATCATCCGAGGGCGGGCATTCAAATAGTATATATATTGTTTTAGTCATAGAGTGCAGCGGGTTAGATAACTTGATAATCTTGGTGCCATCAGTATGAAAATAAATAGGTTGGCATCCATAAAACGGCCAGGGCAGTGTGATGAACCACTGTTAGACACTGAAAGTAGGCCAGGGAACAAGGTGTAGACCACCTATATCCAGTCTTGTGTAAGGGACAAATTGAGAGTCAGTTTCCATGTTCTCTCTTAGTTCATGGCAAGCTGAATAGCCCACGCCGTTTCCTGATAATTCTCTCCCTGCACTAACAATCATTGCATCCAACGTTGTGACACTTACTCTCTCCCCCTCAGTCTCTGATGGTGATTGTTGTAGTTTGTTGATGTTGTCACCCTCCGCCACTGGCCATCTTAACAATTCTCAATTCCAAGAGACCAGTGGCGAAGTCTGCACGGAACTCCAGGACATGGCTACCTGTCTCTTAGCCAGCAACAATGCCAGGTCTGCGAATCTGTTGTCTAGCGTTGCAGTCTTGACTCTCTTAAATAATCCCACTATATTTGCCTCCAGTGCTTAGGGATACGTTCTCCTAGTCCTTTCCCGTACCATCTTTTGAATTGACTCAATATAAAATGAGGGCAGGCAGCTTCAGGACATACGAGTGATGTTGGCTCTGATCTGAACACTCGCTGGGGACAACAGGGTAAATACTTTTTAATTGATGAGGCGTCGGATATGCTCTATGAAGTATTTTAAATTGCATCAGTTTGCATTCGGCACTGCACAACACCTTTGCAGGGTTTTCGAGTATCTCAACACTCTACTTAGGTGACCGTTATCTGTTCGGTTCATGATCCCCAAGTTCTACCAGGCGAGTGATCCCTATTTTTGATTACCAAATAATACATTGATATTAGGCTGTCAGTCTTTCTACTCTGCCGCATATTAGCATATGATGTATGTGTCTTTTGTGAGGGGTTCCACATTTCTCCGTCTCCAGATTGATTTGTTTTGTATGACCAACACCATGTGTTAAACATTGAACTACTGGCTCTTATGTGTAATCTGTCAGAGCGGGCTGGAAGTTGCTTAGTGTGATTATTTTGTTGCTGTTCCAGCCTTCTCTCTGCCTAATGTCTTACCTGTGTTACGTAACCTAGGTTGCCCCCACAAGGGAAGCTCAGGGTAATATGGTGGTTTAGGTTTGGTGTGAATTAGGCTTTTTTTCTGTAATATTGGGCTACGCTTCTAGATCATTGTTCTATTCTAATTGTAACCATTGTTACTTCAGAATTTAGTATTTGTCTGATTCAAGGACATCATATGCATTCTAGCGCTGCCAGTTCTGAATTTCCCAGCCACCTACTGTAACTGTGCTGCCAGGTAGTAAGCTTTTTTAGTCTGAGGCAGTCAGCCCACCCTTAAATACTGATAGTTGGTTAGCGCATGTCTACCTTGTTCCTTCGATTGCCCCACATTAGGTTGTCGCATGGGTTCTCATTATCCTTATGAGACTACTGGATTCGGGCAGCAGAATCACTTGTACTGCGGGGGACTGAGTCTGATCCCGCACCATGTGATACCTGTCAGCCTAATCCGGGTTTGTTCCGGCTAACTAGCAGTGCCTCATCTCCACCCAAGAGCAGGGATGATTGGGGCAACTGGACGCATGACCTACATGACTCCTCAGGGGAATCTTGGTCACTCAGATCTCATCCGTGTCTCTCAGTTACATTAGTGTCACGTATGCAAGGACAATCAGAGTCAGAGTAACGTTCAAAAAGATTTTATTGAAGTAACTGCATCTTAGATAATAAAGCATGTATTGCAATAACTAGGACGACGAAGCACAATAAGATTAAAATTGTGATGAGGAGAGTAAAACAAAAGAATAAAGCTACCATATTGCCACTAAGGTTTGTAGAGAGAGTTCCTATTTAGCTATGTTAGAGCACAGCATGTTAAGCTCTAATTCTGCCTTTCGGGTTCCCCCTGGGATGACATCATCCCTCATACCTGAGCAAGAGGCCTGTAGCCTACATAAGCAGCTGTAACAAAGCAATCCGCAATCAGAATACAGTTGTGATCATCTGGCTGGCATCTCCCTCTAACATACATGGGTCAAAGTAGTGTTTTTATAATAAAACATCTAAAGTTCCAAGAAAGAGTAAGAGTGTGTATGTTTCTGTGAACATTGGAGACAAAGCGTACCACTTTTGCCAGCAACCTATCTTACTGCAGCCCTGAGAAAAGCACAGAGTCAACAGCTAGATAGAGAAAATAAAACGAGACCACAAATGTGGCGAATGTTAAAATAATATAACAAAGCTAAATAAAATATATCTAGGTTAAAGTGCACAGCGGCAGGCCTAGTTTTGCTCAAATAACGTGTATAAAACTATAGCTAAAATGGCTACACAACAAGGTCTAGTCACAATCTATTTATTTCCCCAAAAGTCACATTCTATTAATTTCCCCAAAGGTCCTACCAGGCAATACAACTGGGACATTTGAAAATAAATAGAGTAGGCGTGTCTTAGAGAGTGCCAACGTACTCATCTCCGAGCTGGGCAGGTAATTCAACAAAGCATAGATTCCCCGGCAGCCATTATCATTCTGCCAAGATTTCTCTTGACCATGTCTGATCATCGTGAAATATCTTAAATCCTAGGCAACAAAGGAATCTCCGGCACCAAAGGGGTCCTTGCTTGGTTTCAGCAAAGAAATTATTGCATCAGGCATGGTAGAAAGCAGTGAATCGCCATCCTTGGGTGCTAAAGGACCTCCTGTAAGCGAGGTGCAGTTATCTCATCATAATGGTTAGAGAACTTTTGGGGCAAGCCCCTTAAAGGCAATTTTCACCGCTTTCACTGTTAAGCTCAGCTTCAAAAGTAAATTCTGCTCAGCCTCTTTAGATGTTACGGGCATGCTCCTGATGGCCTTCTATCATGTATATTCTGGTTTGGTGGAAAGAGTTATTAGCATACAAACTCATTTATGTCAACTCAAGTGCTAACTGTGATGTTATCTGTTGCTCGTGAGGCAGTGATTGGTAGCTGTGTTCTGTCCTATTGATCAATCTGGCAAGCAATCCGCCTACCTTGTCGCTTTCACTGTGTTTCACTTAGTAGTAAATGCCTTATAGTGATGCGGCTCAGCGTGTCCAGGGCTTCCCTGTAGTTCTTTCTCGTGTGTGTTAACTGAGCGCTGATTCTTTATGTCAGTGATAACTGTGGTCTCTAGTGTCTTTAAAGTGTTCCAGATTTATTAGGCCTTTTTCCAGGTCCCTTTGGAGTCCGTGCATTTTGCCCATAAAAATGCCCCTTGTTACTTTGAATGCTTCTCATTAAACAATTGGATCATTGACAGTGCATGTTCCTTTAAAAAAAAACTGTGTGTTTGCTGTCTGGAGTGCCGCCCTGTATAGCCACGTAAATCTGCAGTCTCCACAGTGGTATTCTGCTAATATGTACCCCCATACCAAAACATTTTCAGTAGGCTGTGATCCGATGTTTTACTCAGAAATTGGTAGTGAAGAATCCCCCTGAAATTGTGGATGGCACAAGAACAGGTCAGTTCTCGTACTAAGTAGATGTACATTAGAGAAGTGAGCATATACTCGTTCCTCAGAGTGCATTGTGCGCAACAACTCCCAGATGCCAAGCCAGCCAGAAAACCTACTCCCAAGTTGTACAGCTTGGGTGCCAGGGAGGTGACAATAATGGTCTGTTCTTGACAATCTTCGGGACGCAGTCTGCTTCTCACAGCATTATACGGTCCAGGTCATTGACAGCTAGCCTGGCGAGTCAAGAAAATCGGGTTGTGTAGCATTCAGTGCATGTATGTTCACTAATCTAAACAGTTGACCATCTAATTGCCTTTCATTATTGTGTATCTGCTCTCCCTATTTCTTGTATGTTTAACTAGTTGGACCGTAGGGTCCAGCCATATAAATGTGCCTCTAGCTTAGAAAGAATGCAATTTTAATTGTTACCATTTCCAAATATGATCTGTATTTGTTAAGCAAACATTCATTCAAGTAAGGGGCATCTTGGCACTGACTGAAACAAATGTTTATTGCTACCCAACTAATGTTATCAACCTCGAAAGGATGGAAGACTGAAGGGGCCTGCCAGGATTTGAACCTGTGACCATGAAGTCACAGATTGCTGACATGTATGCATTAGTCACCTGAGCCACCAGATCTCTTCTCTTAATCTAGGAGTTAATTCTATATCGCTTTGCAGGACTTTTAAACCCATGCATGCTCAAAGTTAGGAAATAATACCTGCAAGTGTCTGGCACAACTTGTCTTTAGAAAACCAAGAGCAGGAGTGTACCCCTCCCCCACCTAGGAAGCAACCAAGGAGAGACTCCTACTTGCAATACCCCCATCAGTGTTCTGTCGATTGTTGTTATAGAGCTTGCAGAATCGCATCTCACTAATGTCTGTCTGACCCTATCTAGTGGTTAACATAAAACAATTGCTATCCCCAACTGCCCTCCCCTGGGGGCTTAGTGTCAATGTGCTGACTCCCACTTTAACCCAGAACATAATGTGAAACTTCCAGTGTCTAAGACTCTATGGGTTTTGGTCCTAAGTTGTGTCCCACACCCTCTACAAATATCTGCTTACAATTCCAATTGTGCACTGCAGGTGTTCTTAATACCCTAGCCCAGAGGTCTTCAAACTGGGGGACGGGCCCCCCTTGGGGGGCCTCAAGTGATCCCATGGGGGGCGCCAAACTCTGGCCAAAAGAAATATTATACAGATAACATGCCTTTGTTTTAAGCAAAAGCATGTTATTGCAGTTTTAAAAAGGTAACAGTACTTAACTGCAATGTTTAAATAGGTTTAGACCTATTTAAGCATTGCCATCTTTCTAAAAAATAACTGTGAAAAATTCTGAGTTGGGCCCAATGATTTTTATTTTTCAAGTAGGGGGGCGCGGCATTAAAAAGTTTGAAGACCACTGCGGGCCTAGCCTTTCTCAGCCCTTTTAGTGCTATCATGTTACAATGACTACCTGCAGGTGGGGCGAGTTGGCCTTTCAGGTAATATACATTAATAGTACTACGTTCAGCATTACTTACTTCCCCAAGGATATTTGCACTTATTCAGGTCAGCATAGTTTGGATCAGGCAAGATCAGTATACTTTATCTACGATCTCAACTGCTGCTGTTGTTGTCACTTTTGGTAGTACAGGGTAGTCCACCTCAACTTCCACCTCACCTCTTCTCAGTGGCTCAGAGACCAGGCTAGCGATCGCATCTGGTCCCTTGGACTTTCAGCATAGAGTGCTTCTTGTTGTGTCGCGGCAATCTGTTCCATCATCGCTGTGCAGTATCTTGCTTGTCTGTTGTTTCTCTTCTTTGACTACACTGTCTCTGACACAACAATTTAGGATTATTATATTTTTTTTGCTGTGATTGCCACTAAGTGGCCCAGTCTCATGCCTCCCTGGATTCCAGTAGGATTTTTTTATTTTTAAATGCACAGGGAAGAGCATTCTTGGAAAATCCCTCTTCTTGACATGGTTACCCCCACTTGTTGCATGATGTCAGTGTGCTTAGACTGTTTTCACTGGGATCTTGCTAACCAGAACCCTAGTGATTGTGCTTTCTCCTCTAAATGTGGTTGTCTTGGTACTCTTTACACCAAACAATTGGCATACTAATGTACCCCTGTAAGTCCCTAGTATATGGTACTAAGGTACCCAAGTCATTGGTACACCAGGAGTCCCCCATGGGCTGCAGTATGTATTATGCACTCTTTGGAGCCCATGCAAACTGTCTCTGCAGGTCTGCCATTTGCAGCCTGAATAAAAAGGTGCATGCACCCTTTCGCTGCTGGCCGCTACACCAGGTCACTGTAAGTCAACCCTGTGGTAGGCCTTCCCAGCCCTAAGGGCAGGGTGCTGGTCCCTGTGTGTGTGGACACCCATGGATGAGCAGAGGTACCCTTACGAACTCCAGCTCCAATACCCTGGACTTTAAGTGCAGGGAAGCCATTTTACCCGTGTACTGGACACAGGTACCTGTATCCAACTACATAATGGTAACTCTGAACCTGGGCATGTTTTGAATCATTACCCAATACTGTTGCCAGAGTTGATTGTATGATTCTATGCATTCTGGGGGCTCCTTAGAGGACCCCCAGCATTGCTCCTACTAGTCTTTTGTGGTTTTCCGGGCAGCCCGTGCTGCTGCCACCCCTCAGACAGGATTCTGCCCTCTTGCTGCTTGACCAGCTCAGGCAGAGGAAGGCAGAACAAAGGATTTCCTGTGGTAGAGGGAAGCAGAACCCTCTCCCTTGGAACTAGGTATTACATGGCTTAGGAGGAGTAGCCTTCCCAAACCACCGGTATGCTTTGAAGGGCACATTTGGTGCCTTCCTTCCATAAACAGGTTTCCACCAGTCCAGGGACCCTGGTTCGTGCTCTGGCACGATACTGGACAATGGAAAGGGGAGTAACACTCTCCTGTTAAACACAACATCAGGGGTGGTGCCAAGAGCTCCTCCATGTGACCATTGATTCTGCCATCCTGAATGCAAGATGTACAGAGGCCCCTGGGAGCATCTGATTAGCCAGGTCAGGCAGGTGACATGTCAGCGCCCTCCTGATAAGTGGTCCCCCTGCTAGGTGACCAAGCCCCCTTCCTGGGCTATTTAGGGTCTCCCTCTTGGGTGGGTCCTCAGATTTGACGTGCAAGATTCCAGCAGGACACCTCTGCTTCGTTTACTTAATCTTCTGGCCACCAGGACTGCAACTGGACCCTCCAGGAACCAACAATCTGCAACTCCAGCAACGACTCCGCTTTGCAACATTGTTTCTCCGGCTCCTTCCAGCAACCTCAACATTTCCCTGGCTGTGAATCCTATGAGAGCGACAAGACTTTAGCCTGCACCAAGAATCAAGAAGGAATCTCCCTTGGAGGGAAGGATTCACTCCCCTGGATCTGTAGGCACCAACTGCAACAATGACCGGCTGCATGGATCCTCTCTCCTCTGGAACTGCGTGGATCCTGCTTCACAGATGGTGGTCTGGAGTGGTCATCTTGGTCCTCTCAACCACCAGCTATCCAACTTTGGAGATTGTAAGCCCCTGCCTCTTCTTGCAGGACAGTACCCCAGTGCACTGCGACTCTTGTAGCTACCAAGGCATATTTGTTCCTCCTCCAAGGGATCTTCAGACTCCTTGTATCCCCGGCCTCCAGCACTCCTTCTTTCAAAGCACAGTCTCCTGCCTGCTGCTCCAGCGACGTGGGACTCCTCTTCAGGTGTGCTCAGTGGGCCTTAATGCGACTCCTGTGCCTGCTGCCCGGGGGCTGCCTCTCAGTGCTGCCTCCTCTTCTTGTGACTCTCCCAGCTGCAGAGGGTCACCTCGGACTCCAATACTTGGGTTGACTCCCCTGGGGCTTGCTGGTCCTCTTCAGCCTTGCAAAACCCTCTTCTCTGACTCTTGCATTCGCCAAGGCTTGTTGGTGGTTTTCCAGCACCCACCGATGTGGGATATCACTTCCATCACTTCTGGAACTCCTGTTCTGCCCCTGTGCGGCACTGCTGACTTTCTTCATCCACCGTCGACCTGGGCCTGCATCCACAGAAGGGTGGATAGTCTCTCCTGCCACAGCTGGACACTCCAACTGGAACTAGACTTTTTCCCCTTCTTTTGCAGGTCCTCATCTGTCAGGATCCACCTTTTGGCTTCTTCCAGTCTTGTCTGGGTCTTGCACAGTCCTTTTCTTCCAAATTCCTCCAGTGGGTTTGGAGGGAAAAAAACAGGTACTTACCTCTTCTCTCCTGGTCGCTGGGGGGCACCCTGGTACTTACCTTTTGAGGTTCCTAGTTCCTCCTTCTACTGATTCCACTTCCTTGGATGGGGTACTTCCTTTCATGTTCCACTTATTTAATATATGGGTTGGTCTCCCCCTAGGGCCCTCACTATTTGTTACTGTTTTTACTATTTACTATTGCTATTAACAATGCCTATTGCTTTCTATGCTATTTCCTGATAGCTAATGTAAAGTATATACAAGAGTGTGTTTACTTATCCTCCAGTTGGGGTATTGCCTATACATTATTTTAGTATTTGTGTTACCATATTAAAGCACCTTTCTTTTTGTACCACTGTGTGATTCTTTCGTGTGTGTGAGTGCTGTGTGACTATAGTGGTATTTCATAAGCTTTGCATGTCTCCTAGATAAGTCTTGGCTGCTCATCCACAGCTACCTCTAGAGAGTTCTGGCTTCCTAAACACTACCTACACTTCACTAATAGGGGATACCTGGACTTAGTATAAGGTAATAACACTGTAGGTGCTCACCACACATCAGGCCAGCTTCCTACACTTACAACCTTAACAAACATATACAGAGCCTGACCCAGTGCACATGAGGTCAGGCCAGTGGGCTAATGTCGAAGGTAGGATGGCAATGGGCTGCTCCAATTGTCTCAGCATGAGGTGTGCCTGGCGTCTGGCTCCCTCCTTGTGCGATAGAGGCCACAAAGAGCTGCTGAAGGGAAGCCATTAGCACATGATTGTCAGGGGGCTGCATCAAGGGAGCGGACTGGAGAGATGGTGAGGGTTGGTGAAGGCCAGAGAGGGAGCTCCTCAGTTTTTGTCCTCCTCCATTCCATACAACAGGTTGAGATCAATCAGTCTCCTCTTCTGCTTTGTCTACCAGATGATAAGTATTGCAGGTAAGAGGTACAAGTTGTGGCCGTATTTGACTTTGAAACTAGGAAACCAGATTCCTGTTCCAATGTCAGCTCAACATCCTGCGATTCTGGGCAAATCACTTAATCTACATGAACCAAAAAAATTGATTTGACCCTCTGTAATGTTATCTGGTGCTAATTAAAAGCACTCCAACATCTCTGAGCCAAGTTTGTGCTATATAAATCTGCATGTAAGGAAAGTGTCTCTATTTTTTCATTGTTTTTGCATTTACACACTAGCATCATTCCCTTTCTCAGAACGTACACATGATGTTAGCGGCGAGTAAAGCAAAAAAACACAAATGCACCTTTCACCAGTCTGAGCATTGGAGGTCCCCTCCTAAGTACTGCAAAAAGTAAAATGAATATGTAAAAAAAAATCCGGATGAGTGTAAAAGGCAGTCTAGGTCTATGCCTTGTCCTGTTACCCAGCTGACATTCATCAAAACATCTACAGCAAACTTATGGATAAAAAAAAGCAATTAAAAGTGAGCGTCTAGCATTTTTGATACTTTTGTGCTTTCGATGTACATAATTTCCTATTTAAGTACTGGCCCTATTAGCTTTAAAATACCTTTATTACTGTAAATTTTTGCCTGATTTAGCTATGTGATCCTAGCCAAGCAGTGTATTCCGAAAGGTTGGATCTGCGAATGTAGGACACTTTTGTTTTGGCTGCCCGTGCCTAATTGTGACCCCAATCCAGCCTTGTATAAGGCACTAGAACTCCAGGGGTTTGACGGCACAATATGGGAGCGGAAGTAGAGGTCCTGATAACTGCACAATTAATACAATCTCAAAAAGCGCACAGAAGCTGCTTTCTGTATCAATTTGATACCGCCCGAGCAACACTCCATAAAATGCCTTCCTGCAAGAATAAAAAAAAAAAAAAACTCTAGTATATGAGAGTTGCTGTCCAGGTCAGGACACAAAAATAAGAGGCAGCAACAAAGACCCCTGACAGCTCCCCACCCAGAAACATCAAGCTTTCACAGGGGAGTACAACCTCCAAAACCCCTCTTACTAGTTCCTTTGTGGAGGCACACTTCTATGTCCTACATAAGAACTTTTCAACACTGCGGGCGGATGAAGTCAAGCAGGAAGTTCAAGGGCTCAGGTAAATGTGAGGGAATTGGGAGACAGTCTCTTGGTTGTAGAATGGAGGGGTCACGAGAGGGGGAGATCAAGATCCTATGACAGGGAATCCTCATGTTAACAGATTAAACAATGGGCTTGCAACTTAAGATATTGAAAACCGTCCAAGCATGACAAAATATAGGAAGACGTTGGAAGACACGACAGGAGAGGATATGCACGCATATGTCAAAAGACTCTTCCACTCTTTATCTTTTTTTTAGGTTCTCACAGCTGAATTTATTGTCTTGGATCACACACATTTTGGGTGTCCCCGTGGTAGTGGTGTGGGATCCAAGCCCCTGATATGTCGCCCTTATTTTTGCCAAGAAGAAAGCATTATTAAAGTGCCCAAAAATAAGGGGCAGATTACGTTTGAAGTGCATAAAATCACAATTTGTCAGGACCTCTCTGCAGTTTCCCTGCAAAAGCGCTGCAGATTTAGATAGAACATGGAGTTCCTCACAGCAAAGACATTCTGTACAGATGGGAACACCCCTTCGGACCATCTTCACTTGGAAGGAGTCTTCTGCTGGATGAAGTCTCCATCGGAGATACAATGGATCTTGGGCTCACTTAAAGTGAAAATGAGAGGCACACTCATTTCCTTAGCAGCAAAGAATAACAGAAATATAGCAGAAAATGACAGACCCTGGAAGAGCAGATGCATTAAAGGGGTAACCGAATAAAATGGGGTCACAGGAAGTCTGAAAGAAACTGTTAGCCCTCTGAGCACATTTGAAAACAATAGACAAAGAATATGCTTTGGTCTGACTGAAACAGAAATATTACTAGGCTGATGATGATACTGCCATGGCACTCCTAAAGCTACAAAAATCTCCAGGGCCTAATGGTTACAGGGATATTTTATAAACCATTCTACTAGAAATCCCAACCCCTCCTTACCTGTTTATTTGTTGAGTTCGGGGACACAGGAATAGTAACAACAATGCAGAAAGCTTCAATTATAATTATTTAAATGCCAGTTATTGCAGCAAACTGCGCATCCTATAGGCCAATTTTGTAGTAACTATATAGATGCAAAATTACTCACAGATATCGAGGCTAATACATTGAGCATACATATGCAGTCTTATAGGTCCCGGTAAGGAGCCGTTCATTCCAGGTAAAAGTAGCTCAGACAACACAAAACTCATCCTACATACCCTGGACAAAGTGGGGCTGATCTAATCAACACAATGTTCTTTTTAGGTCGAGCATAAGCATTCCACCTGGTGTATATATGTAACCCCCCCCCCCCCCCAGTTGAGATTCACAACAGCCATGGGGTGGCTAAGAGTGTTGTTATGAGCGTCTGTCACTTGCCACTGCTGACCAAGTAGGTGTTGTTCAGGGTGCACCAGTTTCTCTATCACCGTGGTAACACTGGCACCTGTGTCCCTGTAGGCCTGAACCTCAACACCATTTATTAGGGGAAGTTGCTTGTACTTATCTATATTAAGGGGACAAGCGACTAAGGTGGCCAAATCAATTGCACCTTCAGAGACTAACACAGCCTCTTTGGTCTCCCTAACAAGACCAACCACAACTAAATTACCAAAAGTGAACTGTCCCTTGGATTGGCTATTAGTAGGTTTGCTCCCACCACCACTGCTATTACTAGGGGCACTAGAATTTCGAGTAGGGGTTGTGGTAGTGGGAGGTTTGGTGTTTTTCTTTGGGCAACTGGCATACTGTAAAACAATTTCATTTGTTGGTTGCAGTGTCCTTTACAAATTCTTGCCTCCTAGTGGTCAGTTCTTCATTTATTCCCTCCTTTTTCTGTTTCAGAGCAGTGACCAACTACTGTATTGTTCCACTTTGATTTCTTTATCTGTTGCTGTGACGGACTATTATTTTTACATTTCTATGTGGTCCCCTTTCACTGTGCGCATGCGTGTTTTAGGCTGACACTGCTTGCGTTTAATTGCAGCATTCTACTTCTTCCATGTCACTGACATTTGTTTTTGCTTTATTCCAGTCCTGTCCTCTTTTACCAGGCTCCTAAAATAAGCGTATTATCCAACATCAGATGCCCTCGCATCGCAGAGGGGGTCTCTCTCCAGGGCCCCTCCCTGCCAGCACTCATGACATCGCACTCAGGGCATTGCTTACCTTCTTTATTGGTGCCACAAATCTTATCAGGCTGCTCTAACTTCACTAGAGCTTTGTTGAAATGTGAGGCAAAATGCTTGCAAGACATTACATTCTGTCAACTTACAAACATGCATTTTAATGTTACCCGTGCTTAATTTAGTCAAACATGACCATATGACTATTTGGTTTGCGTTTGCGTTTGCAATTGCTCACACCAGTTATACTCCGGAATATCCTGAAGGATGCTTCTAATGTTACAGTTTTACTATGAAAAGATTACCCAATTCGCAAGAATCTAAAAGATTAACTGGCCACATCTGCATTAGAGAAAAACGTTAGGGTCGTGTTTAAGATGGAAAAGGTATTGTTAAGAGCTAGCGTGGATTGTCCCTTTTTTATGTTTATTTCTATTGTCAAGTTTCAGAGAATTAAAGTAGATATTTACTATTGCCGCGTTGTGGGAGACCTCGTTCATTTCTCAAAAGTCCCCGCTTTTTCATAGTTTCCCTGAGAGCAAAATCTAATGGCAGCAGTCCATTAAGTTACCTGCGGGCCAGTAAATAGTGCCTCTGAATGGTATTTTGAAGCAGTGCTTCGCCATTTAAAACCTTGCTTCAAAAAACACCTGTTTTGTACTTGGTGCATGCTTGTGCAATCATGGCACGAAACGCATCTCCAGTGCCGGGACTGGCATAAGCAGGACTAGGAAACGCTTTCATCTAAATTGATTTAAGGGTTCATCTAGAAAACCACACTATATGCCACCTCTTTGGACACTGAAAACTGAGAGATACTACTTGAACTGCAACCAGGGGCTACAGGCTAGGTCTGCCTGACTGCATCTAGTACTTACTGAAGCAGTTCAGCAAAGTTAGCTACGTTTTTATTGGAAAAGCGTGAGCCAGCTCTGAGTAAAATTTGAAAGATTATGCTATGGTGAGTAGTTTTTAGTTGTCTTTATATTTTGTACATGCACTCTCTGCAATACTATAATACAATTCCTGTGGTGTTCAAGGAATGTCTGCAGTGTCTGTGAAGCTGGGATTTACAGTGTTAACATCTCTAACTTGAGCAAACGCGAGACCCATTGGATTGCAAATGATTGGTTTGCATTGACGCAGAAAAGGCATTCACCAGAGTATTCAGGCCCTTCCACAGACTTACGCTGCAGCAGATGGACTTTGGCAACCAATTCCTTATATGGGTCTTCAGTAAATACCAAAATCCAGAAGCTAAAACTAGGGTCAGCGGTGTGTTCACTACACCATTTGAAGTCCCCAGCTTTTTCTTTGCATTAACTTGGAACCTATGGCCATACTGATGAGGCACACTTCCAGTTTTAAAGGGGTGAAGGCGAGAAGCACCGTACATTAAATTTGTAGGTATTTGTACATTGTGCTCATAACTTTATCAGGTCCAGAGCTTTCTATTCCAGCAACCATAGACATACTGTGGCTCTCTGGGTGAGTCAATGGCTCGAAGTTAAATGTACAAAAATGACAGCTGCTTAGCTTACCTGTGCCCTGTAGTACAAAATAATGGTTGCAAGGACAGTTACCCATTCCATGGGCAGAAAACAATATATTTTGTTTAGTGGTACAACTGACGCATACCCCAGCCTAAATGACCGAGAAAGAATTATGCCCTCCTCTTATGCCTACTGATAGTATATTTACAAACTTTGCATGGGGCAGGATTAATGTGGTTTGGCTGTATTTCTGGGTCTTAATCATGGGACAATCAATCCCACTTCTGTCCGGTAAAGGTACACAGCATAAAATACAGCAGTTAATCAATAGGGTTATAAGTGCGGGGAAATGGCCTCGCCTAGTTGCAAAGCACATTATTATGGATATCAGTCATTACAATGAAAAGGAAATAAAAGTATTCAATTACAACACAATGATTTTGTTCAGCATTTAAGAAGGAGTACATATGCCTTACTCCTCCTCCCCAACTATCATAGTGAGAAGTTCACTCACACTCAGCTCCTTCATTTGTTAGACATGGCGGTAAACATTGCTTCTGCTAGACACTTCTAGTTGCAGATTCCTTACCTTAGAATTTCCCCCAGGCGTCAGTCTGGATGTGGAGATTTTTCTTCGAGCAGTACCCTTGTGTGCCGTTAGGTGACATTTGTCGACTCCGCATCAGTCATTGGTGTCGTGATCGCCGGATATGACATCGCTGGTCATATATAGGCACCAGTTCTTTTCTTTCCAGCCAGCCTCCCGTGCCCATCCGAGAAGAGCTACCCTACAGTTGCTTTTTGACTGGCCTTTCGGCTTTTTGTCAAAGTTTTTTGACTTATGGTGCAGTGAGATGTCATCCCATAAGACCGGCTTCAAGCCCTGCGACTCCTTTCACCGCATGATGTCAGTGATGGATCCGCACCTGGTGTGTTTGTGGTGCTTGGAGTGTGACCACGACCCTAAGTCGTGTTCTGACTGCCGGACCATGAACCCGAAACCTTTGAGGTAGCGGTCCCTAAACCTTCATGCCGCCCGGCGTCCACCTGCACATTGTTCCCTGTCTTGCTAGAGAGAAAGGTCTTGAGACACTTTGCAAAGACCTCATCCCACTCCAACTACTCAGGACATTCGGGTCACAAGAAGTCGTTGAAGAAGAACAAGCGTTCTTCGACTTCACCCTGTCGCTCGGCCAATGCAGCATGGGCAGAGCGTCGTCCTTCTAGGCCTCCATCCTCGGAGCCTGCTTCTAGTTCGGCTCCGCACCTCCCTGAGTTTCCGGGAGCCAGAGCCACCCCTTCCCAACTCAGGGAGTTTTAGGAGTCCATGCGCCTCATATTTGGGCGGACCGAGTCTCCTGTGATGCCCTCCGGCCCAGTAGATTTGGTGGGGGCCACCTCTGGTTCCACGCCGGAGGCTTTAGCCTTTGCTCCAAAGGGCACTCCAGGATCCTTTTCCAGATCCAACATGATGCCAGTTGTGCCAATGTGACCTTCCCCAGCACCATTGTAGAAGTCGACGCTTCCGACGTCGGTTCGGCCCATAAATGACATCGATCCCATACTTATTACCGACTCCGAGGCGGAACGTTGTCGCTTGATGCTGAATCCAACTTCGACAAAGACATCACTCCCCAGGTTGGATCCTAAACCTTATACCTATGGGTATGGATACTTTGAGAGTATGGAGCTTGAAGACCCTTACATGGACTAGGCTCATGAACTGGGTGAAGCCAGTGGGTTGGACACCTCCTCTTGCTCTGCCATGCTTTCTCCCCCCTACCATGGCTACAGAGGAGGGAGACTCCTACTCGGTTGTGGTGTGAAGAGCAGCCGAGGGCCTGGGGCGGTCAGCACTATCATCCTGATTGAGGTGCTTCAGCCCGGGGGCTTCCACATCAGACCCGCCATTGCCCTTCAATGAGGCCCTCACTGATGTCTGCTGCGGATGTGCTCTAATCCCAGTGCAGGGGGCTCCTGTCAAAAGGACAGATGCCCGCCACTGTAGGCATGCGACCAACTACCCTAAATTCCTGACCCCACACCCTGCACCTGAGCGCCTAGTCATTCAGGCTTCTCCCTCTTCTGGTGCATTCCCTTCCCCACCCCTGGACAGGGAATCAAAACGACTGGGCCAACATGGAAAGAAAATGTTCTCTTTGTAGGAAGCTGGCCTGGTGTGTGATGGACACCTAGGGTGTTGGCACCTTATAACAGGTCCAGGCACCCCTTATTAGTGAATGTAGGCAGTGTCTAAGAAGCTAGGGCTTTCTAGAGATTGCTGTGGATGAGCAGCCAAAACTTATCTAGGAGACATGCAAAGCTTATGCAATACCACAAAAGTCACTCAGCAACTTATCACACATGAAAAAAACACACGTTACACAAATAAAGGTACTTTGCTATAGTAGCACAACACTAGATTACTTATAGGCAGCCCCCCCAACTGGAGGTAAGTACACACTAAATATATATATATATATATATATATAATATGTTCGATGGCATGTGTAGCTGCAGATACACATGCTTTGCATAAGTCAGCTATCTAGTGTTGGACTCTGAGTGGTACAAGTTGTTTTTCTTTAAAGAAGGGTTTCGAGTCACAAGATCGAGTGACTCCTCTTCTCGGTGATACTGCGCATGGGCATAGAGTCCTTTGTTAGATAGTTTTCTTTCCGCCGTCTGGTTCGGTTGTGTTCCCTCTTGCTCCGGTAGATCTCGGTTCGGTACTATCTGAACTTCTCTTTACTTTTCTATAAACATTGATATAGTTTTTGATCGAGTTTTCCAAACTTATATTCAATCCAGTTGTAATCTTCGGGGTCGATTACACGCCCTTAAGGGGCGACCTCGCCCTTTTTGGGCCTACTTCGACGTGTTTTAGTCAGACAATGTTAGGCTGATGGAA
Organism: Pleurodeles waltl; assembly: GCF_031143425.1. Taxonomy (NCBI): domain Eukaryota; kingdom Metazoa; phylum Chordata; class Amphibia; order Caudata; family Salamandridae; genus Pleurodeles; species Pleurodeles waltl. The sequence goes on from NC_090442.1 coordinate 190,148,929, forward strand.
TGGACTCCGTTTCGCTTTGCCCTCGGTGTCACGCCAAGTTTCCGTACACCGATCAGCACTTGGTGTGTAATCTCTGTCTCTCTCTGTATCACAGAAAAGAGAACTGTGACGCTTGCCTGTCGTTTCGTTCCAAAAAGACTCTTAGGGATCGAAGAGCACATCGATTGGAGATGGCGTCCAAGTTATCAGAACATACTGCTGACATCTTCGGGGATGAGCACGCACAAGAGGAATTGGCACACCATGTGACCATTTCCATCGCAGACTCCGATTTGGATCGCGATTCCAATGTCAACAGCCAATCCATCCCACTGACGCGGTACATGAGTACATCAGACCCCTCCCATCTCCCTAAGACAATTAAAAGACTTCTGCACTGGTCTTGGGTCTTCCACTGCTTGTCAGGCATGGTTGGTCCTGAAAAATACAGTCAGATGACCAACTCGCGGGTTCAGCACCGAAACAAAAGGCCAAAGTGCATTCGGCACCGAGCAGACAGCTTACCGCACCTGTTTCAGTACTGAGCCGAAAATCGGAGACTTCCACCACGGACCCCAAAAAAGTAAACGCTTTTGGAGCCAACATTCTCAGACTGACTCAAGCATTCGGTATCCAAACCTTCAGAGCTGAAACCTGTTGGTGGTAAATATGCTCCAGTTACTGAGGAGTCTTCAGAAATAAGGCCCAAATTGGAGGTAATTGATGCTAAACAGTGAAAGATCCATATACATAAGGACACAGGAAGGATCATAGCCTCTCCTCCTCCAACAATCAAAAGAAAATTGACTTTTCAAAAAACTTTAGAAGCTGGGACTCCTCCTGCTAAAATATTTAAACAAAAGAAGAAACCAAAGGCATCACAACATCTTTCACCACCACATTCTCCTTTACTTTCTGCTTCTTCACCACCAGATATTCCACCACCTCCACCTTCAACTTCACAATTTTCTCCAAAATCCCCTGTTTCACCACATAGGGATGATTTATACGACACTCAAGAGGCTATAGATCCATGGGACATATATGACACACATCCCATTCCTTTCAATGATCCTGATTTGTACTCTGCAAGGCCATCTCCACCTGAAGATACCACTGCTTAAAATCAGGTTATAGCTAGAGCAGCTGCGTATCATAATGTACAACTACATACAGATCCCATTGAGGAAGATTATTTTTATTTGATACCTTAACCTCTGCTCATAAAGAGTATCAGTGTCTCCCTGTGCTCCCAAGCATGCTTAAACATGCAGAGGACATTTTCAAAGAAATGGTAAGATCCAGAATCATTATGTTCAGGGTGGATGAAAAGTATAAACCCTCACCCTCTGATCCGGTTTTTATTAGAACACAATTACCACCTGACTCTATAGTGGTCAGTGCAGCAAGAAAGAGAGCCAGCAGCCAATCTACAGGGGAAGCTCCTCCTCCAGACAAGAAAAGTTGTAAATTTGATGCAGCGGGTAAAGGAGTAGCAACTGAAGCTGCTAACCATTGGAGGATTGCAAACTTTCAAGCACTTTTAGCAAGATATGATGGGGCTCATTGGTACCAAATGGAATATTTCTTGCAGTACCTTCCACCAGAACATCAAAAAAGGGCACAACAAATAGTAGCAGAAGGGCAGGCTATTCCCAGTAACCAAATCAGATCTGCAATAGGGGCAGCAGATACAACAGCAGGGGGTATCAACACCAGTATCATCATTAGAAGACACACATGGTTAAGGGCTTCAGGTTTTAAGCCAGAAATACAACAGGCAGTATTGAATATGCCCTTCAATAAACAATATCTATTTGGGCCAGAGGTTGATACCACAAAAGAGAGGCTGAAAAAGTACTCTGAAATACCTAAAGCTATGGGTGCTTTCTACACTACACCTACTCGGGGAACTTTTCGTAGGCCACAGTTTAGGGGTGGTTTCAAATCATCAACCACAGAACAATTCACATCCTAACAAAAACAAGGGGCACACTTTTACAACAGAGGCTCCTTCAGAGGCTCTTACAGAAGAAACAATTATAGATGGAAATGTAAATCAACCACCCAAGAGGTTCTTCTACCTCAACAAAACAGTGACTTCTTACACATTCCCACAGAACATACATCACCTGTGGGAGGAAGACTAAAATACTTTTACACACAATGGCACACAATTACTACAGATCAATGGGTTCTATCAATTATCCAACATGGTCATTGCCTAGAACTCATCTCTACTCCACCAAATGTTCCTCCTTGTTCTCACAGACTTACTCTGGAACATCTTAATTTATTAAAACAGGATATACAATCACTACTGCTCAAAGGTGCCATAGAGATGTTACCTATATCTCAACAAGAGTTGGGGAGTGCATTGACTACTTCCTCAGACCAAAGAAAGATGATACTCTCAGACCAATCTTAGATCTTAGACCCCTCAGTCAACAAATTCTTTCAGAACACTTTCACATGGTAATTCTACAATACATCATTCCCCAACTACAGAAACAAGATTACATGACCGCATTAGATCTAAAAGATGCTTATTTCAACATTCCCATATCCAGCACATCGAAAATATCTAAGATTTGTTATAGCTGGAAAGTAATACCAATTCAAAGTACTATCATTCTGAGTAACAGCAGCACAAAGGGTGTTCACCAAATGCCTAGCGATGATTGCAGCATTCCTCAGAAGACAACACATACGTGTCTTTCCGGATCTGGACGACTGGCTCATAAAAGCCAGTACAATTCAAATCCGTCAACATTATACAGTGGACACCCTACACAACCGAGGATTCACAATCAGTTATTAGAAATCTAACCTGCAGCCAGCCCAAATACAACCGTATCTAGGAGCACTTCTGAACAGTCAATCAGGATTAGCATACCCAAATCCATTTGAGGGTTCAAGCATTTAACAATCTCATATCTCAACTACAATACAACCGCACCTATACAGTGAAGTTGGTCATGAAACTATTGGGAATGATGGCCTCATATATAGCAATATTACCCAATCACGCCTACACATGAGACCACTACAGCAGTGTCTTTCTCAACAATAGTCTTGGGCAAAGGGTCACATTCAGGATCTAGTGTTGTTGAGCCACCAGACTTATCACTCTCTGCAATGGTGGAATCACACCAACTTACTAAAGGGGCGGCCTTTTCAGGACCCTGTGCCACAGACCATAATCCCAATGGATGCATCAATCAAAAAATGTTATCGCATAAACCATTTGGAATTACTAGCAGTGTTCCTAGCGCTCAAAGCTTTTCAGACATAAATCACACACAAGACAGTTTAATAAGGACAAACAACATGACCACAATGTATTATCTGCAAAAATGGGGGGAGCCAGGGGGGGCACACTCATCTCAATTGTCCCTTTTGCCACAGACAATTTGGAAATGGGCAATTCACAATCACATTTAACTATTAGCGGAGTATATTCCAGGGATCCACAATCAACTAGCGGACCTCTCAAGCAGGACGCAGCAACACGTAATTGAGGTGATTGAACAATACTTCCAAATGTGGAGAACCCCAGACCTCTTCACCACAAGCGAAAATGCAAAATGCCCAAACTTTGCATCCTTGTACTTACACCCTCAATCCAAGGGCAATGCTCTATGGATCAATTGGTCAGAGATAGTTGCTTACACTTTTCCACCTCTCCCACTAAGTCCATTTCTGGTCAGCAAGATCCGTCACACCTCCCTCACTATGATACTCATAGCTCCCACATGGGCATGTCAACACTGGTACACAACACTGTTGGATCTGTCTGTAGTACAACATTACAGACCACCAAACAAATCAGACCTATTGACTCAACCTGGCGATTTGGCTCCTGATGTCATAGAATTTGGCTATTTACAGCTTCCTTCTGAATGTATGGATATTCTAAAGGAAGCACGCAAACGTACAACTAGACAGTGTTATGCAGCGAAATGGAAACGTTTTGTCTATTATTGTCAGCCCAAAAATCATTGACCCGATTTTGATGTTATTTGCGACATTTAGAAAAAGTAAATCTTGCTTACTCTTCTAATAAAATCCATTTAACAGCAATAGCTGCATACCTTCAAACCAGACAGCATACTTCTCTGTTTAGGATTCCTGTTATAAAGGCCTTTATGGAAGGCCTTAAAAGGATTATTCCACCTAGAGCCCCACCAGCTCCTGCCTTGAATCTTAACATTGTACTCACCAGACGTATGGGCCCACCACTTGAACCCATACATTCTTGCCCTTTTCAGTTTGTATCATGGAAGGTTGCCTTCTTAGTAGCAGTCACTTCTTTAAGAAGAGTTTGTGAAATTCAAGCATTCACTTTAGAAGAACCTTTCTTTCAAATTCACAAGAACAAAATAGTCCTTAGAACAAACCCAAAATTCCTACCAAAAGTAGTTTCACCATATTATACCAATCCCTCTGTGGAACTGCCAGTCTTCTTTCTACAGCCAGATTAATTTGCTGAAAGAGCTCTTCATACCCTTGATGTTAAAAGGGTTCTCATGTGTTATATAGATAGAACAAAAAAAATCAGTCTAAACAACTCTTCGTGGCTTTTCAACAACCTCACAAGGGTAATCCTATTTCAAAACAAGGATTAGCCATATGGGTAGTAAAGTGTATTCAAACTTGCTATCTTAAAGCTAAAAGACACTTACTAGTAACTCCTAAAGCACATTCCACTAGAAAGAAAGGAGCTTCAATGGCATTCTTAGGAAATATACCAATGGCACATACATGTAAAGCAGCCACATGGTCTACACCACACACATTTACTATACACTACTGTCTGGAAGTGTTCACACCAGCAAGCAAACGTTGGACAAGCTGTGTTTAAAACACCATTTCAAACTACTCCAACTCCTACAGGCTAGCCACCGTTTTTTTGGGAGGGGACTGCTTTACATTCTATGCAAAGCATGTGTATCTGCAGCTACACTTGCAATTTAATGGAAAATGTTACCTGCCCAGTAGACATCTGTTCGTGGCATGAAGTGCTGCAGATTAACATTCATACTCCCCGGAAGCCTGTAGCCGTTGTAGTACTTTATTTGTAAATATGTGTATACATTGCATGGACATCTCTCTTATATATATATATATATATATATATATATATATATATATATATATATATATATATATACATTTCTACACTTTACTTCACCCTCATGCAGGAAAACAATCTAACAAAGGACTCGATGCCCATGTGCACTATCACCGAAAGGAGTCACTCAGTCGCGTGACTCAAAAACCTTCTTCGAAGAAAAACAACTTGTAATGCTCCGAGCCCAACACTAGATGGCGGACTTATGTAAAGCATGTGAATCTGCAGCACTACATGCCACGAACAGATGTCTACTGGGTAAGTAACATTTTCCATATATATATATATATATATATATTCCAAAACAATGTTCGGTTGAGCACTCCACCAAGAATGGTAATTAAATTATTTATTGACTGTGAAAAAAGAAAAGAACAACGCGTTTCAACCATTACGGTCTTTGTCAAGTTTGAACTTGACAAAGACCGTAATGGTCGAAACGCGTTGTTCTTTTCTTTTTTCACAGTCAATAAATAATTGAATTACCATTCTTGGTGGAGTGCTCAACCGAACGTTGTTTGTAAATATTTCATTGAGGGATCGGCTTGCCCTTGGTTTGAGCACCGGCGTTTGGAGCGCGGCGCCATTAACTGAGCCGCTTTGTTTGTTTTTGATATATATATATATATATATATATATATATATATATATATATATATATATATATATATATATATATATATATATATACACACACACACACACACACAGTAAGAATTAGTAATTGGCACAAGAAACAAGCATTGGAAAGAATTAGTGAAAAATAGTTAGGACCCTAGGGGAGGACCAAACCATATAATAAAATATTGGAATGCGAAGTGAAGCCTCTCTCCCCCTCCCCACCCAAGGATATAGAGTTGTTGGAGGGAAAATGGATGAACTAGGGATCCCAAGAGGTGAGTACCTAAGTGACCCCCAGTAACCAGTAGAGTAAAGGTAGGTACCTGCTCTTTGCTCTTCCCAAGGACTAACATGAGGACTTGGAAAAGGGATTGTGCAAGAACAGGACCAGACTAGAAGAAACCAAAGGTGAAATCTGGAAGAGGAGGACCTGCAAAAGAAGGGGACAGAGTCCAGTCTACGATGGAGTGTCCAGTGGGGGCATTAGCCACTACCCCCCTTTCTGTGGATTAAGATCTGGGTCGACGGGGGAAGAAGACGACCTCCAGCTGTGGAGTCAAGAAGCTGAAGATGAGTCCTTGGAGTGGTGCAGATGGTGTCCCCATCAGTCGTCGGGTCGCAGATGGTCAGTGGTTTAGGAGAACGACTAACAAGCCTTGGAAAATACAAGAAGGAGCAAAAGAAGAGTTGCAAGGCTGAAGATGACAAGCAAGGTCCAAGGGACTTGACCCTTGGAGGGGAGTCCAAGCTGACCTGTCGCAGCCCCCACAAGCAATCCACTGGCAGTAGGCACATTAAGTTGCAGTGAGGCTCAATCAGCACATCTGAAGAGGAGTCACACGTCGCTGGAGCAGCAGAGAGGAGACTGTTCTTGGCAGGATGAAGTGCTGGTGGCCGGGGCTACTCGGAGCCTGAAGATCCCTTGGAGCAGGAGACAACAAACCTTGGTAGCTTCAAGCACAGGGGTACTGTCCTGCAAGCAGGGGCAAAGGCTCGCTGTCTCCCAAGTTGGACAGCGGGCAGTGAGGACAAAGGGGACCACTCCAGACCACCACCTGTGATGCAGGATCCACAGGGTTCCAAAGAAGAGCAGATCCACGCAGCCGGATGTCGGAGCTGTAGGTGCCTGTAGATGCAGGGGAGTGACTCCTTCACTTCAAGGGAGATTCCTTCTTGATTCTTGGTGCAGGCTGAAGTCTCGCCGACCCCAGAGGATGCACAGCCAGGGAAATGTTGCTGTTGCTGAAAGGAGCTGCAGAAACAATTTTGCAAGGCAAGGTCGTCTCGGGAGTTGCAGTCTTGTTAGTTCCTCGAGGGTCCATTTGCAGTCCCTGTGGCCAGAAGATGAACTAAACTATGCAGAGAAGTCCTGCTGGAATCTTACACTTCAAATTTGCAGACCCACCCAAGAGGGAGACCCAAAATAGCCCTAAAGGGATGTTTGGTCTTCGGCAAGATGACCATCTGTCAGGAGGGGGCTGTGACGTCACCTGCCTGACCTGGCCACTCAGATGCTCCAAGGGGCCTCTGTACATCTTGGATTCAAGATGGCAGAATCAATGGCCACATGGAGGAGTTCTTGGCACCACCCCTGGGGTGATGATGGATAGGGGAGTGGTCACTCCCCTTTCCATTGTCCAGTTTCCCAGCAGGGCAGAAACCAGGCATCCCTGGACTGGTGCAAACCGGTTTATGCAATAAGGGCCTCAAATGTGCCTTTCAAAGCACACTGGTAGCTTGGGGAGGCTACCCTTCCCAAGCCATGTAACACTCATTTCCAAGGGAGAGGGTGTTACCTCCCTCTCCCAATGGAAATCCTTTGTTCTGCCTTCCTCTGCCTGAGCTGGTCAAACAGCAGGAGGGCAGAAACCTGTCTGAGGTGTGGCAGCAGCATGGGCAGCCCGGAAAACCCCAGAAGACTAGTAGGAGCAATGCTGGGGGTCCTTTAAGGAGCCCCCATAGTGCATGGAATCATACAACCAATACTTGGAACAGTATTGGGGCATGATTCAAACATGTTTGATATCAAACATGCCCAGGTTCGGAGTTACCATTATGTACCTGTGTCCAGTACATGGGTAAAATGGTTTCCCTGCACTTCCGAAGTCCTGTGTAATGGAGCTGGAGTTCCTAGGGGCACCTATGCTTATGCAGGACTGCCCTCACATACGGTACCTGCACTCTGGGCTAGGAGGGCCTCCCATAGGGGTGATTTACAGTGACTTGGGTACCTAAGTACCATATACTAGGGTCTTACAAGGGGGCACCAGTATGCCAATTGTGAAGTGCACAAAAGTCCTGGGCAACCAATTTTAGAGGAAGAGAGCACAATCACTGGAGTTCTGGTTTGCAGGATCTCAGTGAAGACGGTCTAAGCATACTGCTACCAGGCAAAAAGTGGGGGTAACCATGCCAAAAGAGGGTACTTTCCTACACTCTTCCTCCAATCTGACACTGCGGTGCGTGAGCACTGCATGCCTTTTGGGACGCTACAAGCATACTCTATCGGATACAGTTGTGCAGGTGCTGCCACAGGTCATGGAGGAATCCCGGGCCATTCTCTCCCAAGCTGTTGCTGACGAGAGAGAGACAGCCAAGTTCACGATTCGATATGGACTGGACACTACTGTTGCACTGGCTAGATCGGTTGCGTCCAGATTGGCCCTTCGGCGCCACGCTTGGTTGAATGTCTGGCTTTTCCAGGGATGTCCAGTAATCCCTTATGAATATGCCCTTCGAAGGTACCCATCTCTTCAGAGACAAAGCGGACTCAGCTCTCAAGCGCTTTGAGTTGCCCTGGGCTACGACTGAGTCCCTTGGCTTCGCAGCTGCTCCTCTCCCCTTCAGTCTGCTATTTCCCCCTTTCCTGGCTACAGAATGGACAGCCAACTGTGTCCATTTCTCTCCAGCCACCGTGCTGAGCATGCTGACCAGCCTCTGCGTGGCCGAGGGAGTGGGTTTCAACATCCCTGTGGATCAGGGAGCCAGTTTTGGCCCAGTCCAACACACCTCAGACCCAGCACCCACACTCCCATCCCCCCCACCCAGATCACTGCAGCCTCCAAGCCTTCCTAATCCGTTGATCATTCACAGACGAGTTGGTTTGCTCCATCACCTGCCCCACGGAGAACCAATCACAATGGACAGGTGGGTTTTGCACATTGTCTGAAGGTGCTACTCCCTCCCCTTCAAGACTAGTACTCCTCCTGCCATGCCACCATCCTATAATTGGATGACTGAGGATCACTTGGCACTTCTCCGCAAGGAAGTTACAGCTCTCTTGGGCATGGGAACCATACAGAGGGTCCCCGTGCCAGAAGTATATTGTGTTGTTATTCCAGTTACTTTCTGGTGCCCAAAGAGTACAATGGCCTTCATCCTGTCTTAGACCTCCAGGCCCTCAATCTCTTCATGAGGAAGGAGAAGTTCAAAATGCTCACTCTGGCTCTGGTCCTTTCTGCCCTGGACCCCAGAGACTGGATGGTAACGTTGGACTTGCAGGACACCTATTTCCATATTCCCGTCCTGCCTGCTCACAGATGTTACTTGCAGTTCATGGTAGGTGACGAGCACTTTAGTATATGTTTGTCCCCTTCGACTGTACCTGTGCCCCTCAGGTGTTCACGAAGGTGATGACGGTGGTTGCAGCTCATTTGTGCCAGCTAGGGGTTTCAGTCTTCCCCTACCTTGGTGACTGGCTGTTAAAAGCGGGCTCACCCCAGGCTGTCTGCCACCTCCACACTACGGCGGACCTCCTGCATTTGCTGGGGTTCACTATAAACATGCCATAGTCACACCAGACTCCCTCTCAGACAATCCTTTTTATCAGAGCTGTTCGAACACAGTGGAGTTTTGGGCTTGCCCTTCTGAGCGGCATGTCCAGGATATTCAGGCTATGATACTGATGTTTCAGCCTCTATCCTGGGTTTCGGTGAGAAAGAGTCTAAGGCTGCTGGGTCTCATGGCTTCCTGCATCCTGCTGGTCACACATGCCAGATGGTATATGTGCGCTCTGCAGTGGGACCTGAAGTTCCCATGGGCACTGCATCTGGGGAATCTCTCCGACATGGTCCAGTTCTCGGAGGGAACTGCGAATGATCTGCAGTGGTGGTTAATGAACCAAGATTGAGTCAGAGGCAGATCCCTCTCCCTTCCCCAACCAGATCAGACGGGTGACAGATGCGTCACTCCTGGGATAGGACGGCCACATTGGAAAGGCGTAGATCAGAGGTACCTGCTCTCCGGCGGAGTCTGGGCTCAATATCAGTCTTTTGGAGCACAGGGTGATCAGGCTTGCATTGAAAACATTCATTCCCTCTCTCCAAGGGAAAGTGGTGTGTAGGTGTTCACGGACAACACCACAGCCATGTTGTACTGCAACAAGCAAGGCGGTGTGGGGTCGTAGGCCCTTTGTCAAGGGGCCCTGCGTTTCCCTGGTGGTTCAACATCTCTCAGGCTCTCTGAGCATCAGAGCAGACAAACTCAGCCGTCAATGCATGGTCGATCACAAGTGGCGTTTACATCTGGCGGTTGTGCACGGTCTCTTTCAGCAGTCCGGAAAGCCATGGTTAAATCTGTATGCCTCCTCAGAGAATGCACAATGTCAGCTGTTTTGCGCGTTGGAGTTTCCAAGGCGGCACTCGCTCGGTGACGCTTTTTGTCTCAAGTGGAACGCAGTCCTCTTGTACGCCTTTCTGCCAATATCACATCTCCCCAGTGTTCTCTAGAAGATCAAGAACGACCGGGCCCAAGTCATTCTTGTGGCTTCTGACTGGGCTTGAAGGGTATGGTATTCCAAGTTTCTGTGTATGGCCATTCATCCTCCACTCATACTGCCTCTTCAGGAAGATCTTTTGTCACAGCAGCAGGAAGGGTTCTCCACCTGAACTTGTCCAGTCTCCATCTTCCTGTGTGGAGATTGAGCCGCAGCAGTTGTCAGCTTTTGACCTTCCGCCTGAAGTCTGTGATGTTATCTTGGCAGCCAGGCATCTCTCCACCAAAACGGTGTACGCCTGTTGTTGGCATAAATTTGTGGCATGGTGTTCCAACAAAACTGTTGATCACCTTTCTGCACCTCTGTCTGAGGCCTCTTGTTTATCCTCTCTCTTGCCCAGCAGGGCTCTGCTTTGGGCACCCTTAGAGTTATCTGTCTGCAATTGTCGTAGTTCGGACTCTTGCTCTGAGCAAGACTGCTGGTCTCAGGATTACAGTACTTTCGTTCGTAGGTGACTAAGTCTCTTCCTACAACTATTTGTAACTGTTGTCCAAACCTTACCGGCTTACTAGCAGTACCTCACCGAAAACATAATAGTAAAAGGTGATTTGTAGCAGTCGCTTACGCATGGACTCAAAATACAATATCTCAGGGTTGTCGTGGTTAAACGGAAATTACCCTTTTCTCACAGATCTATAATGTCTCATACAAACAAAGGCAATAACACAGATGCAGTAAAGTTATAATAGTTTTTATTCAACATAACTGCAATTTGTGATAAGTTGCATGAACTGCAATGATTAGGATAATGAATATACCAAGCAAAAGTATTATAAAGAGGAGAGTCATTGTTATAAAGACCCCCACCATTATGCAATATAAGATAAAAATATATGTATATGTAAAAGATGGAATAAGCCCTAATACCCTAAGGAGAGTAGGTCTAACCTCCTACCTAAAAAGGAAGAGCTGGGTTCGTTAAACCTAATCTGCCAAAACCGGGTCCATGAGAGGAGCCCCCAACCCTCGTTACCTTGGAATGAGGTCTCTTTCTCAGACTCCGCAGGGACACGAAGACTGGATCAGTGTCAAGATGACTGCAGCATTGGTATCAGCGATGGTGGCGATGCCCTCTGGTCGGAATCCCTCTGATTATCTGTCTAAAAGTGTGTTGTATTTATACAGATCTACAAGGTCCCCTGACATAAGTGTTATTCATAACAATAGATAACAGGCATGCTTGGGACGGCAATTAATATCAACAATCCCTCGGAAGTATAGAGAGGGAAAATCCCTAAGTGTGAATGCCTACTGTATGTTTGTCTTTCGTGCTTGATCTTGACGCATTGGCGCAGTGACACTGATAATAGAACCCATAACAAGTGGCCTAACTATAAACAAGGCCGCCATTTTAAAGGAAATAAATAATTAAATGGACTAAGCCAGAGCAAGCTAAGTAGGTTAAAAGTCACTGGGTGACGGGGGCACGAGTTTACAAGCCTACGGCTAAGCTAACTCCTGTTAACCCGTTAAAATAAACTAGGATTCACTACACCCTCCCCATTGCTGTAACAGGTATGATGAAGGTAAAGAAAACCCAATCGCTAAAAAGCTGCTACTGAACTAAAAAAGCCAAAAAACTTAACGAATGCTGTGTTATAAAATTGTTTTTTTAAAAAACATTTCAGAGATTTTAATATCAACCATGACAAGTATAGCAAACTTTTAGTATAATTGCTTTTTTTATTAGAATAGGGAACTGGCAAGCTAATTCATCAAATTATGTGCTATATGCAGGATCTTGAAGAATGTCATTGAAGTCACCATTCAAGGATCTCAAAAATGAGTCAACATCGTCTGAAGTGAAATTGAGAGCTGGGCGGACAAACGGATCCACAGAGCAGAAGTGAGCCATATTCATCGGTGCATCGACACTCGCTGCAGCGTCCTCATCCATGTTAGTTTGTATAACAGAAGGCTCATAGGTGGCCTCGCGGAGCAACCTCAGTCTCAAGGGGCATGACCGTGTATGAACCCTCATCGGGGACATCAGCAGTTCGTGGTCCACAGGAGATGTCGGTGCAACAGCAAGACAGACCATAGGCAGATGTTCAAAGAGACACCATATGCAGCGGAACACCGGTTGTACACACCAAAGTAGAGGCCGGAATGACAACGACCAGTCAAACTCTAGTTCCACCAGCAAAGGTGTACCGAAGATCCGAACCATGCGTTCACGGCACAGCGGGGTTGACGGGAGCGGCTCCATTGCTCTGTGTCGCTGGAAAGAAACAACCACCACGAATCAGAAAATATAGCAGTAGTAGTCCGCCAATTAAAGCCAAAATAATTGGAAAGCCACCAAACACACTGGAAAAGAGTGAATGGATGGCTGATGGGATGACTCCGAAGACAGTCTGGAAGATGGACACAAAACCAGACCCGACAGCCTTAAAGAAATTAACAATCCCAGTGGTGCTTGAAGCATTGAATATTCTCGATACCAACTCTCCAAAGTGTAAGGGGAAATCGGTATTTAAAAGGGATTGTATCTCGGCTGATGATCTCGCAACCTGGAGAGCATACGTCTCTTTTGCGGATGTCAAGGCGACCTGTTTTTGAAACAATAGCGCCTTCAGTCTACTCAACTTGTCATAGTTCACATTAATAGTATCAATGTGGGGCCACATTTCAGATACTTGTATCTCTCGTGTGGGGGGGAAACAAAACATGGCCACAACACGTAACGACCTTCGTGACTGAGATTGCGTAGGCAATTCCAGGTCGCAAGCCGCAACAGCTGTCATCGCTCAGAAGAACATAACTCCCATTAGAAAGAACATGAAACACTGAACGAATCAAGGGGACAGGAGTACCCTTCAGAAAACAGGCCAAATTTGCGACCCCCGCATTGCAAAGACCGTGAAGAGACACCTGTTTGCATATCATGGAATGACGAACATTAGTCTCACATTCACTTCCGCTAAGAAAGACCTCTTGTTCGCCGTTCAGACGTCGATACTCAAAGGGCAACTCCCACTCTTCCTTAATAAAGCTATCTCCTAGCCGTTCATATCGTCCCACTGCAAGATGTTTCAGGCAGCTCGAGAAACGAAACGTTGAAAACGGTAAATTAATAATGCCGTGTATGAGCCAGATAGTTGAAGGACTCTCTGCTACCGTGAAGGGCAACTTATCTAATTTTTCTACTTGAAGCAAGGTGAAACGAGCCTCTCTTTTAGCCATTGTCACTTGTTCCCCGGAAAAATTAAAAGCAGCGAATAGTTCACTACCATTAAGGTATTTCCATGGAATGTGGCCACTTTTCAGCGTCTGCAGTGCCCAACTCAGCTGCATGATGGAACGCAGCTGTGTTTGCCCATGATATAACCGAGACAAATCAGTCTGAGTGATATCAATAGCAGATGACACTATATTCGACAGGGAATAAATCCTGTTGGAAAGCGTGTTCATGCCATTGTCGACATCAGCCAATGTATTTTCCAAATTCTCTTTATCAAGTTGCCGTAAACGTGCAGCAGCCTCAATTTGAGAAAGTTTCCAAATTTCATAATATACATGGCATATAAAAACCGTTTCGAGCGTTGCTTTCTAGGACCTAATAGGAAATCTTGTAGGTCTATACTGTCAGAAATAGTATGCAGGTGTTGTTTCACCGCTGTTAAGGTGTTCGTTTGTACCCATTGTTGGCACAGCTTGCCCACACTGTAAGTTGTAATTATACCAGCATGCTGACCTGACAAAAAGCGAGGGTCTGGTCTATGAATGGAAAAAACCCCTGAAGAGTTCAAAAAACGCTGTTGACACTCATCAGTATCGGTGGACCATACCAACCATCCCCCGGGACTGGAAAGTGAAGAATTATAGTCACCACCCTTAACCAATGCATCTAGCTTATCTTCAGAAACATTTAGAAAGTGTTGCCAATCTTTAAATTTTGTCGGTGTAGGGATACTGGGCGTGTTTAGATCCTTTATTTTAGCTAATCCCAGACATGATGTCTGCTCAACAGTGTCATTTAAGAAAATCATTTGCACAGGAATTAAGCAAGCTCGAAACAAAGCCTCCCTACCCTGTATCTGCCAATCTTGCGTTCCCCATACACTCTTCAAATCGACCGTGTTCTTCCAATATTCATAACCCTCAATCGAAAGTCGGGAAACAAAGGGATCTGAATAAATCAGTTTTGTATCTGTTAACAACAATTTTCTAATGTGTGTCTTAGGCAATTTAAAATAATAAGATTCAGCTTTTGTTGTATCATGCCCAGAAAAATATGTGAATTTGTCACTGTAATACTTTGGACTCCCCACTCGTGGTGTTGAACAATGTTCCCATTGTGTGTAGTTAAAAAGAGGCCTATATCTAGTTGCACGGTGCAGGTAGTGATGTCCCCAATTATTATAGCAGAACATTTCACCATAATTCATTGTAAAATCATATACATCATCACTTCCAAAAGCGGAGTAGTCCTTCATTTGAGTTAGCATAGAATCCACTGTTTGGACATCCCAATCATCAGAGACAACATTAGGTGTAATAACATCAGACATAGAAATTTTGAACACGTATGGTATTTGAATTATCTCTGTAGGCCCGTATATATCGAACGGAACTTTGTCCCAAACAATCCCATCAGATATTGGAATAGCTGTAATATTGACAGGGGACAAATCACGTCGGACCTTATGTGATGAATGATGCGGTGTTAAAATTACATCAACAGGCTCCACTGAGGAGCGATCAGCAATATAGTGACCATTAATTAGTAAAAAGAAAACAGTCACAAAACCAATCCATAAAAACAATGCAATAAATGTCAAACAGAACCAGAGATAGTTCCATGGATATATCAAATAGTTCTTATTAAGCCATTGATAGAACTTGCTACCTCTGGAAAGTTTGTCAGTCTCAGTTGAGGATGAATCTGAAGAAAAATCATCAATGTCCACAAAATAGCCAGATGAAGTCTCCGCAAACACAGGACTCATCGAATTCCCATCCATTGTTCTTGGAGGTTCATGATAGATGACGTTACCAGTCGTGGAATTGTTCGTGTAAAATGCAGCCAAATCCTGTAGCGGTGTGTTCTCCGAAGTTGTTACAGGAACCAACAAAAGTTCATTTTCTGCCCTCCCCATGGTCGAGGAAGTGTCTGGAACAGCAGCTGACATAGTCGTATAGTCAGTAGTAGCGAAGGTCATCCTACTATGTAGAGGGATGTCCTGTTGGTTAGTGAGAGGGGACCGGGAACTACCCAAGGGACCTCCTGGTCTACTGTGAAGAATCGGCCACATGGTGTAATTTGATGTCATCAATGGAGATGAATCTGTTTGATTTGGAACCAGACAATGGCGGAAGGATGACAGTCCTGGTGCCTTTTATTCCCAAGACCGGTACAGGTGCTCTGTATGCGGGACCAAACTCTTTTCTCACAGCGATCTTCTCACGAACCAGATCCCCAACGTTAGGAATCCAGCCAGTCGAAGTTTTCGCCAAATCCCTTATTCCCAAGGTGGCAGCGCTTGCAGATGATTTATCATCACGGAATTGTTGAAGCTCCTGTAAAACAGCGAGATGTTCTTTTATGTCAAATGGTGTTTCTGCTGCCACCATACCAGGGGCATCAAGATCGGGAACATACATAGTTGTCCCAAAGAGAACCTCATATGGAGACTTGCCCTTCAAGGACCGTCTTGGCAGATTATTCAGTGCTCTCTGGACCCCATATAGGTGATGTAACCAACTACGGCCTGAACCTAATACTCGAGCTGTTAAGGACTGCTTTAGATCACGATTCCGCCACTCCACGACCGAATTTCCCTCGGGATGGTATGGTGAGGAGTAATGGAGTTCAACACCCATCGTCCGCATGGTGTCCCTGAAAGCCTTAGAGGCAAATGCAGGGCCCTGGTCCGAATGGAATGCTGCAACCGCATATGTACCGATAAAGATCAGCAAATCTTTTATAACAGTCCGGGCGTCAGCCGACCGCTGTGGCCATACCCACAGGAATCTAGAACAGGAATCTACAGCCACTAAAATGTATTTGTATGCACCATCAGGTTGCAAAGGACCACAATGGTCCAGGTACACACAATGGAGTGGTTTGTCTGACACTAAGAGAGATGTCTGCGGAGGGCGTCTGACATTCGAGCCCTTAATCTGCTGACAAATGTCACAGCAAAGGACATACTGTTTAGTCCGTCTGCATAGACCAGGCCACCAGTACCGTTGTTGTAAAATGGTGATAGTGGCCTGTATACCAGCATGTGCAGAAGCGACACCCTCATGTGCAGCTGTAATCAATTCCAATCTCTGATCTTCATTTGGGATTACTCGATCACCAACATCTGGAATTGTTGCAAAAGCAACATTCTGTGCACTGATATGATATGTATAGTTCGTAGGGTATCCTTTCGGAAGGGGCTTGCCTGCAGCCGAGGCTTTAACGGCAAGCAGTATTTCATTATCCAACCTCGTCCGAGAACGAGTCACTGCAGCCACAGAAGCCGTAGCTATTGAAGCTTTGGCTGCTTCGTCAGCCAATGTATTACCGGTAACATGTATTCCTACACGTTGGTGCCCCAATGTATGAACTACATGGACACATGGCAGCTTATCCTTAAGATCAGCCACCCTTCCCCACAATATTTTGTGTTTAATGGTGTTCCCTTTAGAATCTCTAAACCCGTTCAGTATCCAATGATTGAGGTATTCATTGTATGACTGGACGCAGTAATACGAATCACAGACGATCAAAGTCTGCGTTCCTGGCTCTGAATGTTCGAGCGCTAGAAGAAGAGCCTTAAGCTCGGCCAACTGGGCTGTGCAGTCCCCTAAGGTCTGAGTGTACTTGTTATGAGGATGAAAAACTCCATCTTCCGTTACCCCGCACACGGCTGCGCAAGCTGCCGAGTATTGATGTTTAGTACCCACAGCCGGTTGTGCCGATCCGTCAGTGTAAATGATGGTATCATAACTGTCTATTGGCAATATGTGTAAGGGAGCGGGGTACTCCTGTTCATACTGGAGAAATTCTTGTGTCTGAAGTCTGGGGTCAAACACACAATCAACATCAGTGGCGGTCAGAGACGTTGCCCATTGAATCCAGCGTGGATGCAATGCCTTAGCGTTAGGAACGCTCGCTTTAGTGACAGCCTCTAAGGCCGGAACCGGGGAGACAACAACAATGTGTTTCCCCTGGGCAAGCGGTCTCTCCTTTATGACGGCAATCTGAACTGCCGTCAGAATTTTTCAGTAGGAGCAAAACGTTTTTCTGCATTGGAGTATAAATGTGATTTGTATGCTATTGGCACAGTGTCACCCTCATTAAAGGTGACATAGGTAAATCCTAGGGCACCAGCTATTATTCTGATGACCAAATTTGTTTTATTGTCCCGTGTGTACAAGTGTCTAGCTTCTAGCATGTCACGTTGTATGTCCCTTAGGATGTGTGTGTGTTCAATTGTCCATTGCCTGCCCGAATAATGGGGCTGAATTAAGTCATATAGTGGTTTTACGCGTTCAGCATAATCTGGAATATATGTTCTGCCAAAATTAAAGAAACCCAGTAATGACTGTAATTTCTTAAGCGTGTTCGGAGGCTATAGCTGAGCACACTTCTCTAGGAAGTGCGGGCCAGGCTCTTCCCCTCGTTTGATAGTTCATACCCTAGGAACAATACACTAAGAAATGCTATCTTGCTTTTCTTAAAATTTAATTTATATCCGAAGGCGGCAAATCCCAAAATTATCCGATCGACCCTGGCAAGATGAATGTCAAGGGTGTCATCAGTGAGATAGATATCATCCACATATGATAAAGCCTCGGAATCAAGCTCCTGTAAGATTGATGTGACACGGGCCGAAAACAGTCCTGGGCTGTTTTTATAGCCTTGGGGTAAACGACAAAAGCGTTTCTGAGAACCATAGGAAAATGCACTTAGGTCTCTACTTTCATGTGCTAAATTCTGGCAGAAAAACCCATTAGATATATCCAATGTAGTTTTGTATTTTTTACGCACTGTATTATTAATTAGCGCTGTGCTGTGTGAATTTTGTATAGCATAAGTGCGTGCATGACTATTCAAGTGCCTATAATCAACCACTATTCTATATGAATGATCAGATTTCGCAACGGGAAATAGCGGATTATTCATTGCCGATGTACAGGGCTCAATTACTCCCTGGTATTCAAGTTGTGACAGTATCTCCGTCACTGGAGCTTTTGCTTCATGTTTAACAGGGTATTGTGGCTGCGGGTGTGGTGTAGACCGAACGGGAATAACATGGCAAGGAGAGTCCTTGTCCCATCCTACATGATTACAGTATAATGCAGGTGCCTGCGCTAAAGCCCATTCAGCAGCTAATGCTCGTTTGTCTGTCTCCGGAACAAGATCGGAGAAAGAAGGCAAAATGACATCTTCCCCATGTGGGAGCATGCGGACATGTTCAGGTGGCCAGTCTCTCTCGGCCAACAGGATATCACTAGTAAGTTCATCCCAGAATATTACACTAATAATGCGTTCCACGTCTCCCTCTATCTGAATTGTTAAATCAAAAACCCGATCGGGTGGAAGTACGCGGACATCCGCCGTTTCAACTGCGATTTAATCACTAGTTGCTGTCGCATCCAGATGATCTTTCAGATTCTGGCGACATATCGTGACCTCTGCCGCGCTGTCCAACAGAGTCACTGCCCACTTCTTGTTCCTCAACAGTGTTCTCAATACTACTGGCATTTTTAATGGTCAGTGCAGCCACTTTTTTCTTTTTAAATTGTGGCTTTTGTTGAGGAGTCTTTTCTTCTTTTTTAACAATAGACTGTGGCGAGTCTTTCTTTTCTTTCACGTATTCCGGACGTCGATCTTGACGGCCCCCTCTCTCGCTACGTCTATCCGGTGCGTCCTGAAAGGAACGAGAAGGACGTGAATCAGTATATCTGTCTGGAGTTCTAATGTTATCCCTATTTCTGAGATTATATCTCCTTTCGTAGTACTCCGGATGAGGAGAATCAGCCCTTTTGTTTCTCCTATCCTTGAAATCTTTTTGTTTGTCCCAGCGCTTCTTAGAGCCCTCCTGTGCCTTCTTCGTACCTTCCTTATGGGTGGTACTTGGTATGTCCAATTTTTTAGGTTTGGCTCCCAGCCCATCCCGTCCTATACTAGTATAGGTATCAGATATTATTCTTATTAGCTGTCTCTCTTGTTCCTGGTGTGGAGTTTCCCGGAGACGCTGGCGTATCACCAGTGCTACTGCTTCCCCTTTAATATTACTCAATATTATCGAGGAGACGGCGTCAAAATTACGCATCCATTTCATCCCCAGATCTAGGGCTGGTGCAGCCCCATGCTCATTTTGTATTTGTTTCAATACTTCCGGCAAATTGGCCAGTGTAGGGGTACCATGCGTGGTAGTATAAACGGCAGCGAAGACTGTACCCCAAGTGGCACATTCATCAACCGAGGGAACCATCCCGAATGGCAAGCACATAGTGAGCAATCTGTTTCTCCTGTGGCCCCGTATGGGGGAACACAGCTTCCAGCTGATTTGTTTTCTGAGCAATCCAGAACGGTATTTTTTCTCGATCCGAGGGCACTTTACCCATAATGGTATGCACCGTTTGTGGATTAATCCCAGTAGCCAATTGATAACCACCAGCTACTGGCGGTGCTGGACGCGCTGGTGTAGTGTTCAATTTTCGCATTACGAACTGGACTAATCGTCTATATAATGCCACTAATTCATTATATAATATCCTTAAATCTACAAGCGGCATAGTCTGAATGCCTGGATGAGGTGTATATGTGGCAAACATGGGCCACGTCGGCCCTTCATTACTTAAAGGACCTAGCCTCACCCGCCGCAGTATATGTGGTAGGGCGCCTTCAAACCAGTTTTGATGCTCCTGATATGTGAGCGATATTTCATGATACTGGTATGCTTCATACCTTACGGGTACGTCCGCAATGTCATAAGTGTGAAACGTGTGCGTTCGTTGGTCAGCCTCAGGAAAGGCAACCCAACAGTAAAATGTTTCCGTTTGGTAAGCTTCTGTTGCTTCTATAATCAAAGTAACTTCCCCGCCCTCTTCTGTAAGGCCATGCGCTAATAAATGTTGTGTAAGTGCATGTCTAGCATTTGCAGGAATGTCTATGGTATTAGCCATAGTTGTGTAGAGAAACGGAACACCAAAATAGGGGAAGTTTTTCCTTTTGTGAGTTCGAGCTCGAACAACCTACAGCCTAAGCAGGTGTTACCTGTTTGGCTGAGGAGGATTCTCCCAAAGACCACGGACGTCTCCGTATAATGGTACTGAGGGTACCTGTTGTCTGTGAGACAGTGATAGTCAGGGTATCCGTAAATTAGTGCCTAAACACCATCGTTGGTGGCGCCATGTCGTAGTTCGGACTCTTGCTCTGAGCAAGACTGCTGGTCTCAGGATTACAGTACTTTCGTTCGTAGGTGACTAAGTCTCTTCCTACAACTATTTGTAACTGTTGTCCAAACCTTACCGGCTTACTAGCAGTACCTCACCGAAAACATAATAGTAAAAGGTGATTTGTAGCAGTCGCTTACGCATGGACTCAAAATACAATATCTCAGGGTTGTCGTGGTTAAACGGAAATTACCCTTTTCTCACAGATCTATAATGTCTCATACAAACAAAGGCAATAACACAGATGCAGTAAAGTTATAATAGTTTTTATTCAACATAACTGCAATTTGTGATAAGTTGCATGAACTGCAATGATTAGGATAATGAATATACCAAGCAACAGTATTGTAAAGAGGAGAGTCATTGTTATAAAGACCCCCACCATTATGCAATATAAGATAAAAATATATGTATATGTAAAAGATGGAATAAGCCCTAATACCCTAAGGAGAGTAGGTCTAACCTCCTACCTAAAAAGGAAGAGCTGGGTTCGTTAAACCTAATCTGCCAAAACCGTGTCCATGAGAGGAGCCCCCAACCCTCGTTACCTTGGAATGAGGTCTCTTTCTCAGACTCCGCAGGGACACGAAGACTGGATCAGTGTCAAGATGACTGCAGCATCGGTATCAGCGATGGTGGCGATGCCCTCTGGTCGGAATCCCTCTGATTATCTGTCTAAAAGTGTGTTGTATTTATACAGATCTACAAGGTCCCCTGACATAAGTGTTATTCATAACAATAGATAACAGGCATGCTTGGGACGGCAATTAATATCAACAATCCCTCGAAAGTATAGAGAGGGAAAATCCCTAAGTGTGAATGCCTACTGTATGTTTGTCTTTCGTGCTTGATCTTGACGCCTTGGCGCAGTGACACTGATAATAGAACCCATAACAAGTGGCCTAACTATAAACAAGGCCGCCATTTTAAAGGAAATAAACAATTAAATGGACTAAGCCAGAGCAAGCTAAGTAGGTTAAAAGTCACTGGGTGACGGGGGCACGAGTTTACAAGCCTACGGCTAAGCTAACTCCTGTTAACCCGTTAAAATAAACTAGGATTCACTACACAATCTCTGCTTTCCTCAGACTTCCTTATCAACCCTTCTTGTTTAAATCTCTCATTGTTGCGTGATTCCTTAAAGGTCTTACCCACATGTTCCCACCTACCCCTTTCATAATGCCCCAGTGGGATTTGAACCTGGTACTTACCTTACTCATGTGTGCTCCCTTTGAGCCTCTTCATAATTGTCCTCTTCGGCTCCTCACATTAAAAACAGCCTTCCTTGTGGCCATCACTTCCGCACATAGAGTGAGTGAGGTACAAGCTCTCTTTTTCAAAGCCACCCTACATCTCTATCCATCCTGGCAAAGTGGTGCTTCATACTAGGGCCTCTTTCCTCCCTGAAGTGGTCACACACTTTCATGTAGGCCAATCCATCACCTTGCCTATGTTTTATCTGCCCCCACATCCTTCTCATGAGAAGCAGAGACTCCACTGTCTGGATTCAAAAAGAGCGTTGGTGTACTACCTCAGTCGTACCAAATAATTCCGGGTGCACAATCAACTCCTTGTGGGTTATATGGGTGTGAAGAAAGGACGGGCGGTGCAGAAGAGAACCATCTCCAGAAGAGTTGATCTCTGCGTCAAAATGTGCTGCGCTTAGGCTAAGAAGCAACCCCCTGAGGGTTTGCGTGCTCACGCCACCAGAGCAACAGCTGCAACCACTGCATTAGCACAGAGAGTTCCAGTCCTGGACATCTGCCAGGCCACAACATTGGCATGCCTGCACATGTTTACCAAACACTACAGCCTGGACAGTCAGGTCCTCATGCATGGCTATTTTGGCCATTCGGTCCTGCAAGACTTCTGTTTCTTGGGTATCTATTCTAAAGTAAGTAATCTGCAACTACAAGTCTGATCAAATGAGCAAGTTGCTTACCTTCGGTAATTATCTGGTAGAGACATATTCTAGTTGCAGATTCCTTACACCCACCCATCCTCCCTGCTCTGCGAACTGATTTCTAGGGACAGGGACTCCCTTACAGGGCCCTAGTTCTGACGCACCAGTCTGTGTTCTTCATGGCTCCACGCTTCTGGCGTGGAAAGTCTTGATAAGAAACTGATTTCAGTGCACCGAGGAGGTGTCTACATACAACAGCGACATCATCACGGTGACCACGATGCCAACGATGGATGCCGAGTCGACTAACGGTGCCAAAGGGTACTGCTCGAAGAAAAATCTCTGGATCCAGTCTGGCACCCAGTGGAAAGTCTAAGTTAAAGGAATCTTCAACTAGAATATTTCTCTACTAGATTATATACTAAAAAAGTGGATGCGAAAATCACTTCCAACCCACACTACCACACAAGGGCCCTTAGGACTGGGGAAGTACTAAAAGTCCAAAGATAAGGAAGTAGGATTCCCCAGAGTCATTGTCCATAGGCTAACATGTGGAGGTTCGTGGTTGGAGTGTTCGTGTTTTAGGACCCTTCCTGAGGACCCTGAGGAAACCCACTGGGGCCAGGGAGGTTGAAAGTGCCCCCAACCGTGGATATCCAGAACAGGAGAGTACCTACGCCAGGGAGCCCAGGTGCACAGGAGTGAAGTCATGTCAGAACCTCCCACTGATGTCAATGGGGACCTCGGTTGTCCAGCTGCTGTCATCACCCGTGGACCAGGTTGGTGGAACGCAGCCGGTGGATGAAGAAGTGCAGCTGTGGAGTCTAGGTGATGCAGGAAGATCCCAGCAGCTGTCCACGAGCTGTCCCACGCTGGTCGTCAGATTGCAAAGGGGTCATTGGCCAGTGGGACGACCAACAAGCCATGGCAAATGCAAAGATGTGTTGTATGGAGTTTGCAGGATTTTTGGGGAGAAGCATGGTTCAGGTGACCCAACCTTGGCAGGGAGGTCATGGCCAGCCCTCAGCAGAGCCAGCAGGAATTGTTGTATCCCCCCAGCAGGACCCTCTGGCATCAGGCACAGGGAGGCCTCCGCAGCATAGCAAAGAGTGATGCCCACGTCGCAGGAGTTGCACACAGTATGTCGTTCTTGAAGCTGGAGGCCCGGGCTTCTTGGAGCTAGGAGGTCTTTGGACTGAAGAGCCAACGAGCCCTGGCAATGACAATCCAACGTGGCGCATAGGGGTTCCAGCCAAGCAGCTCCAGCGAGGGACCACAAACTTCCCAGTTGAAAGGAAGATAGGTTAGACCTCTGGAGATCCACAGAACCACCACCTGTGTTGCAGAGCCTTGGAAAGTCTGTCGAGTAGCAGGTTCCACAAGCTCAGTCTTCGTCGCTGACGGATCTGTGGATGCAGGGGAGTGACTCCTTCACTCCAAGGGAGAATCCTTCCTGCTTTCCTAAGTGCAAACAAAGTCCCAGGGACTCTGGAGGATGCATAGCCACGGGTTGAAGAAGTCATTGGAGAACTTGGAAACAAAGTTGCAGTAGGAGCCCTCCTAATAGTTTCAATCTTGCTCTTGGTTCCAGCGAAAAACAGCAGTGATTCTGGTGTTCAGGTTGCAGAAGTGTTTTGCAGAAAAGACTTGCAGACGGTCTTATTTCCCAGATGGCAGAATCAAGTGGCCACCTGGCAGAGCTCTGTGCACCTCCCTAGGGAAGGGTCTGGACAGAGAGGTGGTCACTCCCCTGTCTTTTGTGTGGTTTTGCATCAGAGCGGGCACTGGGGATTCCTGCACTGGTGCAAATCCTTTTATGAAAGGAGGGCACCAAATGTGCCCTTCAAAGTAGCCTGGTGGTGCTGAGAGGACACCCCACCCCAGTCTAGAGACACCTATTCTAAAGAGGAGGTGGCACACCTCTGTCTTACAAGAAATCCTTTGTTCTGTCTTTCCCTGCCCGAGTTAGCCTCAGCAGCAGGAGGGCAGAACAGTGTCCAGGGTCCTCAGCAGCACAGGCTGGCATGCAGACCCTGCAAGGCTGTACAGGCAGACTTTGGGGCATCCCCTAGGGATCCCCCAGAGTACATGGTATCCTGCAACTAGCACTGGAATCAGCCTAGTTGCATGATTCCAACATGTTTAATACCAACATTGGTTCGGTGAAGCCATTATGTAGTTGGACAACTCATTTTGACCAGTGTCCACTACATACCTTAAGATGGCTTCCCCACACTTACAAAGCCCAGAAAATGGAGTCCGGCGTTTATAGGGGCACCTCTGCTTATGCCAAGTGTGTGGTGTAAAAGTTACCATACACCTACATTTAGGGGGGAGAGCACTGACACTGGGGTCCTGGTTAGCAGGATCCCAGTGTACTAGAGTTTAAACACACTGACACCAGGCAAAAAGTGGGGGTAGCTATGCCAGAAAGGTTCTACTTTCTTACACAGCCCAATTGCTGTCTGTAGTAGCATGGCACCGAGGAAAATAAGAAGCATCGGATTTTTAGGGACGAGGCCTTAGCTGGGGCTCTTTTATGGAAGTCATTTAGTTGACTAAGAAACATAGAACCAGAGTACAAGATTCATCACTGGTGACACAGGTGATTCCTTCTTCATGGGATATTGCAGTGATTAAGAAAAAAAGGGGTCTAGCTGCTGTTTGTTCACCCATTACCTCAGAAGTGTTGAATTATATTGATTGATGTTCTACTATTCTATCAGACTTCTAGCCTATGGCATGCTAGGAGGGGACGATAACCTCTCACACCCTCTAAAATCACCTGAGGGAAATCGGATTTCAATCCTGCCTTGCGCAGCAAAGCTGGGTATACTGGCAGCCTACTGTGATAATAAACCCCCAGAACACTGATGTTGGGTGCACCAGATAGAAAGTATGGAAAAGATCTCTATGACCCTGATTCAACCAGAGAAGGATTTTGAAACTCTCTGGGGACCCTCTTTGGCACTTTTATCCACAGAAGTTAACAATATCACCTGTCGTAAGTACCACAGAGCAATGCGAATCCACACAGAATATTAGGATGGCCTTAGATAATCACCAAGAGGTGGAAACCAAGGACTATGAATATACCTGAGGGGAGGGCATCCTTAACAGACTCTGATTACTTACTGCATAACCAATGATGGCTTGGGAGAGGGGGAGTTGTACATTGTTGTTTTGCATTATTAAACCCTGCCAACCAGCGGATGTAGGCAAGTGTATGTTGATTTTTGTTTTTTTAAATCATAAAAGCATTTTTACTTTAAAAAATAATGGTGTCGAGTAACTCAGAGCTCACAATCGTCATCTCGGAGCAAGTGAATGAAGGCAGATGACATCTCTTGACTCAAAAATGTAGACAGCGAGTTCTCCACAATAAATATTTATGCACCGAATGCAAACTTCCCTCAGTTCTTGCAATCCCTAAACTGTCTCACCTACCTCCCAATGCCCATGTCATCTTTGGTGGCAGCTTCAGTGTACTCATGGATAGATAGGCAATCATCACCTAAATTCAGACTCCCTAAAGCATACAAATTAATGTGCAATCCATGTACTGCCCTTACAGTCATTGGTCTGGCAACTTCGCAACGTTGTTTCACCAGCTCAACCCCCACCCCAAGCAAAGTTATTTGTGCATTGACTTTTTACTTGCTGGCAAAATACTAACCATACAAATATAGCCCTTCCAGAGAGTTTCTGGTGCATGAATGCTGAGATAAAAACTCCAAACATTTAGACAAGCTTAAATGTTTGAAATATGAATGTAACAAAATCATCAGTAAACATCCAGACCTTTGAGTCCATGTGAAGAAATTACTTTACCTCAGTAAAGCATGGAAATCCCAAGCTGCGTTCTAAAATTGCAAAAACACAGTTGGTTGTCAGTAATAAAGACTCAAAAAGCTTCTGTATCTCATTATATAATTTCACCAACGTAGTCCCTAAAGAGAAAAACTTAAAATTCTTAAATAGTATTGACATCAGTAAAATGTTGGATAGAGAAAATAGTGAACTGAATAAACCATTAGAAAGGAAAGAAATTCTTGATGCAATTAGACATATCCCAACTGGCAAAGCCTGAAAAACAGATAGATTTCAATCAGTTTAAAAAAAACATTTAACACCACTCTCATAGAACCCCTCAAAGCTGCTCTTACTGTTTCATATCAAGAAGCACATTTTCTGGTACTGCATCTGAGCATCTATTGTGGTAATCCCAAAACATGGCAAAGACCATTTAGAACAAAATATCTCGGAATAATGTCTCTGAGAAACACGAAAGGAAATGTTTATGCAAAAATATATTAAAAGACCTATAATCACCAAATTATTTCATAATTCACAATCAGGGGTGGTTAAAGGAAGACTGGCCAGTGACAACATTAGCGTCTTGTGCCATATTCTTGAAAAAAAGCACCTTCCAGCTCTCCCATAGTGGGTATTGCTTTAGACGCGGAAAAGGCCTTCGATAAAGTAACATAGTCATAATTGGAAGCTGCATAACAGAAAAATAATATTGGTGCTGACTTTATAAAAATGACCATGACCTATATGCAACCACGATGGCAGGAATTTAATGGGATCATATCAAACCCTTACACCCCCCACCCCAAGGTCTCGACAGTGCTACCCCCTCTAAGGTTCCTTTTTGCTCTCGCCCCTCTACTACAATAATAATTGTAGAATAATTGTACCATAGTAATTTTCATGACATTAAGGGCTTCTGTTTTTATTCTACCCTTCTCAAAATGGAAGCTTACGCTGACGATATACTATATTTCCCATAGACACTGATACAGCAATTCTACAGATTGACTGGTTACTGCCTAAATAAAGAAGAAAAATAAAGTTCTCCCTTTAACTTCATAGTGCCTCCCCTTCTGTATCGTAGGTCCTGCTGACAATCTGGGTATTTCAAACAGATTGCGATTTGGTTCTCTAACAACCTCATGGAGTCAACCAAATAAAATGAACAAACAACTCTTGAGAAAATCAAAGACTTGTCAGAGTCCTGGTCTTCTTAACATATCCCTTGGTGAGGCAGAGCTGAAACACTTAAAAAGGAGATCATGCCATTAGTAAACTTCACTTCCAACATACTGCCTATCTGATAGTTTCTTTTTAGCTGACAAAATCACCTCAGTTTCTCTGGAACAAAATAACAGTCAGAACTTTATAAAGAAATGGTGATCAGGGAATAAGGAGGGGTGCTGTAAACTTCCTAATTGGTTTAATAATCAAACTGCCTATCTTGCTGCCCAAAGGTCCCCTTGGTTCCTCAAGAACTCTCTCGGAACTACTCTGGCATTATATTAAGCAGACTCTAGCCTCCCCTTTCTGTATCAACTCAACCTTAATATCTCGTCGCAAACTCAGCCCTGCCAAGTACCACACATCAAGGGTTAGACTACCGATTTTAATGCACCACATCGCCACACCAAAATGCATTAGTCACGCATTCATATTTATACAAACTGAATGTGCAATGAGGTGCTGCACATAAACAACAAAAACTCTAGGTGCTTGCTATGCCGCTGCTTGCCCCAGGCGCTTTAATTAGCTGCTGGCCTCTGGGGAATCGCCGAGTCATTTTTATGGTGACATATAGAACTGTCTTTTTGATAGAATCTTTGCGCAGGGTTGGGAAAACAAAAACATTCTGGTGTGGCCAGGATCGGCCTCAGCCTTTGAGACATGTGCACTGGCCCCAGCGCATGCTGAGCAGCTCCCGTCTCCACCACCATAAATCATGGGCTGCTGCCACTGGGCCCACCTGCTACAGCAGCACCCAGATGTCCGTTTCACTAGCCATACAGGTCTCTGTCGTGGCTGGCGCAGGCCGATGCTCAGGTCAGACAGCGGCTAGATCGGTGTGCTCAGCAGGAACAAACCATACATGAGGCTCGAGGGTGCCCTCGTAAACACAAGAAGATCTGGGTCAGGTGACGGGCCTACTATGGACTGAATGTGGGGATTACGTGAATGGTATTTGTGTATTGTACATTACTATGATGGCTTTATGATCTGTGGTCATGTTTTTATCTTTTGTTGTTGCTGCAAACATCAATAAAATTGATTATCGGGAAAAAGGGTAGGTAGTTTGGATAGAAATGCATTCTTATTAGTAAACCAACTCCAACCACTGTGGTACATTTTAAATCCTGAATTAGTCCTTCTCCAGACCAAACACTCTTAACATACACTGCCTACTAGTATGGATGATGTGATACCTACACCTTGTAATCCTTATTATTTCAGATACCGTTTCTTAAAAAGAATCACCCACAAATGATCCATTGTCTCTGTATAATGTGTGTTATGTAAAATGCTCTGACAGCCTGCACTGTTATGAGCAGCACTATAAAACAAATGAAATGTTTGTGAGAAGGGCTATGGAGAGATGTGGCTCTGTTGGAGACTTATAGTAAGGGAATCAGTTCAAGAGTAGCCAAATAAGATTGTTGCACCTACACCACCTGCAGTAATGCCGGCTCTAAGAGAGTGAGCTAATGATGTCTGTCACTGGGCTGTTTGACATTGATAGTTTTGTCCAATTGGACAGCCTCAACTGTATGTACATATGGAATTTTATAGCACATTGCTTCTCCAATATTGGAGTATCTTTCATAGATTCACATGCTTGAATCATCCCCATTGTCGAGGTGGGAATCCCAAGGTATATTCTTAAGCAGTGGAAGTAATTACCATAGTTTACAATACCAGAGAACATTGTATTTAATAGCTTATGCACATAATTTACAAAGAAGCAAACTCCTGCCAAACAGGCAACTGCACCCTCTAGAACACATCTAGCTGTGGCATCTTCCCTGAGATTTTATACCTCATGTTGTGTGAGATGGAGTCTTCCTGAGCTCTGCTCAGTTCGTCGGATTTGGTTATATACAGATTACTTCAGCTGTGTTCTGTATGTTAGAACTCATGAAGAAAGAACTTTTTAGACCTTGTGGGACCTGTGGAAAGCAAATGCTGCATTTGGAATATCCCCATAAAGTGCATCAGTGTATCTACTCCCTTTATCCAGCCCATAAGGTAAAACACTGTAAAATATGCTGGACCTTTTGTACTAAAACTCTCTGTAAACTAAAAGCTAACACTGCTGCACTTTCTGAGGAACAGCACAGTGAGTTATGTTGCCTCACAAGCAAAACCAAAAAAAGAGAGCGGTCACACCATGGGTCACCTCAAGGCATAGGAAAGCCTTAAAAAAGGTGCACCATGGTGTTCCAAAAGGCTCCTCTCATGGAGAAAAAAGAGCAAGGGCTTTCTCAGAAACTAAATCTGAGCCTACAACCCATCTGAAACCTTGGCATTAAAACCTACAAAATTCTCCTCTGAACCAATCGGACTGGGAGAACATCGTCAATGACGGTAATGTGGTTAAAGTCATCGTCTACAGCAATGAAAAAGACTACCTTGGCGTCCACTATCACTCCATCGACAACCACCGCGTGGACATCGACCACCTTGTCAACAACTTTCACATCGACAGCTACTAAACGAACACCATCAACCACGTAGCTGTCAAACCCGTCATTGAGACCTTCAGTGACGCAACCAGGCAGGAGGATTTCTTTGTCGATGACAGAGATAGGCCACCCATGCTAATTTTGACTGCCACATCGTCGCCACCGCTGTCAGCGAGACATCAACCAACATCAGATATTCTTCATCCAGAGCTTACCTCTCCTAGCAAGGTGCCCCCGTTGCCACCAAGTCACTTTCTAGATGTTGAGGAGTCAGATGAAAATGATCAAGGGCCTTTTGGTGCATCTTACAGTCCATCTGAGCTGCACGCAAAATATTGATGGAGCTGAATGGGACTGTTATGAACCTGTTTTTGAAAGACAATATATTGAGCATCCACGACAATATATGAGCAGTTGCATCACTTTGCTCCTCCTTCCACACCACCGGGTATTGTTCTGTTTCCCGTTGCCTTAGTCCAAGATTTGCAAGCCATGCTCCAGGAATATAACAATCACTTTTGACACTAGCACGAGCGCAGTCATCACAGATAGGTGCACCAACTCCGGCACCTAGGTCACCAGAACCTATGCTGCTGCTAGCTACTCCAAGGATAACTCCAAGGGTACACATTGCCATGCCCCCTCGGGACGACCTATCCTTGTCAGATAATGATAGGGAGGAAAGTGAAATTCAAGATACTCCATCTCTAATCAATGAATAAGACAATTACCTCAACCCAACACCTTCTCCTCCATTGGCGAAATGCTTCTATAGGATTCTGTCAGGATCAGTGGTGCACAGGCATCAGGGCTGGTTCAAAGCTACAGCATTTTTGCCTGAGGTGGAGACAAAAGTTTTTGATATATCATGACAGCGAAACTCTGTTTGGTAAACATATCAACGCTTTAAAAGCAATCTGGAATGATACTGAAACTGAAAGGTCTTTGGGGCATGTGCAGTTACGGAAGACACCCTTTTGTGGAGTTTGCGAATGAGGAACATATTCCTCTCAAAAAGGATACCAGAGGTATGAGCAATACCAATCCTTCCAGCAGCACCAACTGAACCGAATACTACCAGCAGCAGCTTACTCCAAGCAGCAACCATGGGGAAAGCAGACAATTTCAGCCGGGGACACTGGCAGGAAGCACTGACAATGTCAATCAGTGGAGGAAGATCAGTACAGGCAAATGGGTCCTGGATTTCATCACATGTGGCCATACCTTGCAGTTCATCCAAATTCCAATTCCACCAAAACTATTTTTGCCATCTCATCTTCGAAAGAAAGTGGTGGCTACGTTAGCCAACGGGGCCATAGAAGAGGTTCCACATGCTCAGAAAGGAATGGACTTCTACTTTAATTCTTTCTGGTAATCAAGAAATCAGGGGAGTGGTGCCTAATTCTGTATCTCAGGAAGCTGAACAAGTACCTAAAAATGTAATATTTTCGTATGATTACCACCCAAGAAATCCTGTTCCTCCTTAATCATGGAGATTTCATGGCAGGGCTAGATCTCCAGGATGCCTATTTCCATATTCGCATTCATCCCAGGCATTGCAAATTCCTCAAATTCACAGTAGCTGGCATTCACTTCCAATTCAGAGTGCTCCCATTTGTCTCAGATCCGCTTCCTGTATATTTATCAATATGTCTCACTCTAGTGACAGTGACAGCCTGTTTGCAACAAAAAGATCTTCATGTTTTCCCTTAACTTAATGACTGGCTGATAAAGGCGCCGACCCTTCATTAAGCGTCAATAGCTACAACAACATGCCTTCAAATGCTCTAAACCTTGGTGCTCAAAAGTCTCTGCTTTTTCCTTCATCAATGATAAATTATTCTGGGAGCAACCCTAGACAAAGCATTTTTGTCCACAAACAGACAAAAGAATCTCTAGATGCTGGCTCACAGTCTCTCAAAAAGAAAGTCTGCTTCAGTTCGTCTTCTTAATTCTCTTCTTTAGCATGGTGTTATTCCCCATTCTCCTAGTGCCTTATATCAGTCTTCAAATGAGACCTTTTCAGGAGGAACTAGATGCACAATGGGTCCAAGTGTAAGGCTCATTGACAATATCATCCATCTCACACCAGCAATGAAAAAAGCTCTTCCTTGGTGGATAAGCTCCATCAGTCTCTCACAGGGATTGACGTTCCTCTCTCCAATTTCAGAATATGTCATTACAAAATACGCTTCTCTAAAAGGCTGTGCACCCTTTTACAAGATATTCAAATAAATGGCAAATGGAGTCTAACAGTCAAAAAACATATATCAACTTTCTGGAGCTCAGAACAATTTCACTTGCTCTCCAAACTTTCTTACCCAAGGATACAGGGAGCATTGGTGTTGATTCCAACAGACAACACCACAAAAAATATGCATTGTTTCAACAAACAAGGGGTATGAGATCTCGGGTCCTATCACACGAAGCACAAAACATATGGGAATGGATTTTGCTCATCAAGTGACCATAAGAGCAGAACATCTTCCAGGGGTCAGCTACTGCTTGGTGGATACTTTAAGCAGAGCAAGTCAGCGTTGTCATGAATGGGAATTGAATCAATCCATTATCAACACCATGTTCCAACGATGGGGCAAGCCAAAATTGGTTCTCTTTGCATCTGAAGAGAACAAGAAATGCTGGTTATATGCAAGCTGGAATCCTCAAGAAGGGTCGTGGGGGAATTTGTTTTTAATAAGATGGTCCGGGATCTATGCGTACGCTCGCCCCCGATCCCGCTAACTCTCAGGAAAATAAAGAGGGAACTCTGCCGGCTAATACTCATTGCTCCTCAATGGCCCAGATTACAATGTTTCACCGAGCTTCTGCTATTGTCGGCGGACAACCACCTCCAACTGAAGCCCCGGAAGGATTTGCTGCCAATAAACCACTGGCAGGTCCTTCATCCGAACTCAGCTTCTCTGCATGGCTCCTGAATACCATGAACTTCAACACCTAGACATCCCACAGGATTGCAGGGATATCCTTGCAAGAGCCAGAGCAGATGCTACAAATAAAAGGTATTGCTTGAAATGGAAGTGTTTTTGCTTATGGTGCCAAAACTCACACATCCTATTTCATTGCTTCTAGAACAGGTTTTGCTGTACCTTCTTTCTCTGGCCAGACCGGGCCTGGTACATTCTTCCATTAGCGTACACCTGGCAGCCATTTTGAGGTACAGAAGGACGGCAAAGTCTCTGAGGTCCAATAGATTATTCACACAATTTCTTAAAGGACTATTCAGAGTATTTCCCCTGATAAAGTCTGCTCCACCACATGGCAACTTAAAACAGTACTACCACAGCTTACAAAAAGCCCTTTCTAAACTGTTCACAGGGCAGAACTCAATTTCCGAACATAAAAACTGGCTTTGCTTTTAGCTCTAACTTTGCAAGAAGAGTGAGCTCCAGGCATTCACGATCAGAGAGCCTTTCTTACAATTCAAAGATAAAACTGTAATTCTCAGAACTAATCCCAAGTTCATAACTAAAGAACTAACAGATTTCCATCTCAACATACCTGTTGTTCTTAAGACTTTCTTCCCAAATCTGCATACACCTGCTGAAAGATCTCTACATATCCTTGATGTAAAAATATATTTTAAATTCTACTTAAAATGTACAAAGCGTCTTCGAACTACAGACCAGATATTTGTGGCATATAGAAACCTCAGCAAAGGGGGCCTGGTTGCCAAAGCTACCATAATAAGATGGATCTCAATAGCCATGAAACTCTGCCATTCCAAGGCCGTTGCAAAAAAAGGGCTAAAGCACACACTACAAGGGCCGTTTGTACAATGACAGCTCTGTTATCTGGAGTACCTATTGAAAGTATATGTTGTGCTGCAACTTGAAAATAACAGGCATGCTTTCAAACAGCACTACTGGCTGGATGCGGCGCAAGAGTGTGATGGGGGGGGGGCATGCAGTACTTCGGCATTGTTTCCAATAGGGTGAGCCTAGTATCAATAAATGTGTAAGTGTGTACCCACCAACTGCTATTGGTTATAGTTTAATTTTATTAAACATGTTTATAACTGCTAGCTATTCTGATTAAAGCATGTGAATTTATGAAAGATACTCCAGCACGGGAGAAAAATGAGTTACTTACTTGTAGCTCTCGTTCTCCGGTATTGAAGTCTTTCATTGATTCACATGCAACCCACCCTCCTCCCCTTAGAGCCTCTTCTTTTTGGCAATTAGTATCTATTCCCACTAGTGCTTAAAAATCTGAGGGACAGGGCATCTGCTGGGAGTGTTCTAGAGGGTGCTGTCACCTGAGGGCTGCAGTTTGGTTCTTTGTAAATGATGTGGATAAGCTATTAAAGCCAATGTCTTTTGCCATTGTAAGCAATGTTGATTACTTCCATTTCCTATACCATGGGACTCCCACCTCGATGATTGGGATGATTCAAGCATGTGAATCTATGAAAGATACTCCATTACTGGAGAACAAGAGTTACAGATAAGTAACACATTTTTTATTTTATAATAGAAGTGACAAGCTCAAACATCCAGTAAGTATTTGTTTTTTTAACTGCGTGTCTTTGCATAGCTGCAAAGAATGTTAATAAAGTACTGCCTCTAAAAGACTTATTTATTGTTTATTATCATGGTTTCACAGTTGTTTTACAGTACGGTGAGCTTACAACTGCTCTAGGTTAGTGCCCTTTAATTTCACCTCCTTTGCAGCAGTGTATAGATCTTCTTAGCTTTTCAAGTTGCTGAGATGGGTGTGATTTCTGATATTTATCTCTTTCCATGGACTTCATTCTTTGATTTTGCTCGTGAGGAAGTGTCACTCTAAGTGTTACATATTTGGTTGTTGAATGCCACTCTTAAGTACACTGAAACTAGGAAAATGTCGCACACATGCAATCGGAAACTTTGGCAGATAAGCAAACGTCCTCACTCAAAGGAAATAATGTTAGACATGAATAGAGTGATAGCAGTGGCCAATAGGGGGATGTCTGCTCCATTATCCAGATCTGGTTTCATGTTACTTTGGAACAATAAAAAGACCAACATTGATACTTCCTGGTCAATAGGACCATGCTCAGAAGCAAAATGCATTTGTCTAATCAAGGACCTTATTGTGCTTCTAGATCACGACCATTCCCCGAACTTGAAACACACACATTCCCTTACCAATCTAGACTTTTACAACTTCCTTCAAATAAAAGCTATATCATCTAGAATAGTTCCTCTCAATGACCCAAACCTAGCTAAGGCGCTTTGTAATAAAATTGTCCCAGCCCTCCCACAATCAAAAGTTTACTAAATGCACATATTATATTGGGCAATAGGCTTTCTAAACTCGAATTGCTCTATTCAGAGACATGCTCTAACTACAATCAGATGCATGGGCACTCAGAGCATGTTTGTAGCTGTAATCTAGTTAAACCATACTGCAAATGGAAGTCACACCCACATGTCCTTGGTGGGCATGGGTCACACCCTTAGTGCACACAGTTAACAAAACACACTACCTTGGCACCTCAAAAACGCCAGAATGTATGGAAATTGTTGGCCCAATTCATTTCAGATTCTGAACACACATGAATTCCAATACACACCTTTTACTTGGCCACACAGAATTGCCCGCCTTCACACTACCTCAATGATGTGCCACTAGGGAATGTTCCCTCTCCTGTTCACCCTATTTCCCACCCCATCCACTGTCTTCTCTCCTCTTCCCTTAGAAGTGCGTTATCACTCTATAATGTTCACTTTATTTATAACCTTACCAACCACAAAACATAAATTTAGTGCTGTACCTCTTGACTGTTTGCTCACATATTGTATGTTTTCCTTCATCCATGGTGCAATAAGTCATGTCTTGATCAATTTGTGGTATATGGTATGCATAAACTCTTTTTTTCTTCTGTTCGGTCTGATACCATATATCATTTGTTAAGTAATTACATAACTTTAGGCTATTTATACACAATTAATTTTTATTATATATACTGTTCTAAATTGTTTAATAAAAATATATTTAAATGGAAAAAGAGCACTCTGAAGGAAGCTATTACCAATGAAATAATATAATTTCACAAAATGTGGAGAGTTGTGACTGCTGCTCTTCTGAGTGGGGTACTGTCTTTGCAGAAAATCTATGGTAGCTATTTGGACTTTGCATACATTTGTTAGGAATTATTGCCCAGAATCAGGTGCTGGAGCTGACCCTTGTGTAATAGATCTATGGTACAATATAGTTTGTGTAGTTTTTCTCTCGTATTATCAAACGTCCGTCCTTCCAAGTTGTTGAAACTCTGCAGAGTTACTAGTGTCCATAAGTAGAACATTTATATACCTTTTGCTTTGTTTTACTATGTCCCCCTTGCACATTATTTATTGTGTGCCCATCTCTCCTTACGCTAGTCTAATCGTTTGAGTCCTCCTTCGGCTAGTAACTGGAGACACTGTTGATGCCGTAGATTGTCGCCATGTCCAATTGGCCTATCTGCGTTCCTTGTCTAGACAGTTTTTGTATAGGAGTTACAACAAGCAGTGCTAATCGGTGGTTTGAATATTTCGCTTAGCTCTAGTCGTAGCACATTCACTGTCCAGAAACAAACAAATCAGATAGAAACTTCTAGCTGCCGATTCTTACCTTAGTGGAGAAGTGTGGCTCAATGGTTAGAGCGGCAGACCCTGAAGCAGAGATCTGGCTCAAGACCAGGGTTCAAGTCCCGC
Organism: Pleurodeles waltl; assembly: GCF_031143425.1. NCBI lineage: Eukaryota > Metazoa > Chordata > Amphibia > Caudata > Salamandridae > Pleurodeles > Pleurodeles waltl. Next base: position 190,185,935 of record NC_090442.1, read on the forward strand.
TTCGGCAGGTCTTGGGCTCAATTCCCCTTGACCAGATAATTCTCGCCTCGGTGCCTAATCTAATTCATGGGTCCCACTCTGCAACTCTGGGCAATAGCTTGCTTAATCTCCACAACGGCCCCAACAGCGCTTGGATGCCTGGCTTCACCCTGGGGGTGCTCAGGAGTGGGTGCCTCACAGGGAAAAGCCAGGAGGGGTTCCATAGCGGTATGAGTACAGCGCCTTGAGACCCTAACAGGTGAGTAGTGCGCTATACAAGTGCTAATTTACATTTACAATTTACATTTACCTTTGAATTCTCCCCAGGCATCAGACTGGACCCAGAAGATTTTTTGTGAGTAGTACGCCTGTAGGCAGTGCTTGAAATGGAAACAAAAAAGAAGTGCAAGTACTCTATATCGGAGTACTTGCTTGTTTCTGAGAAGTGCCGTACTCTCCAGTTAAAAGTATTACGTTTATCTTGAGAAGTGCGGGTACACTCCCTCGCAAAATAAAAAAGTTCTGGTACTCAGTACCAGACAGTACCGGCCCATTTAAAGCACTGCCTGTAGGTGACGTCGCTAGGCTTCGCATCAGTCAATGGCAGCATCTGCGCCGGAATTGACGTTGCGATATGTAGGAAGCTGGCTGTCTACATGTTGCACTAAAAAGAAGTACACTATGCATAGTCCAGTCCAGATCCCCAATAGGTTTACAGAGGCAAAAGTAGATAATGTTAACACTCTTTTGTGGTAGTGTGGGTGCGCCGTTAGGCTTATCAGAGGGCAGTGCTAAGCATCTGGTGTACTCGCAGAGGCAGCAAATGAGAGACCCACTCAAAGAATAAATCCAAGACCAATTTAGAAAAATAAAACTTTTTATATATGTTTTGAAACCAAGAACTTTGTTAAAGAGCAAGTACTGTTTTTGTTATCAATTTTTACAGGTAAGTAAAATGTTAAAATCTGTGTGCCTTTATGCACAGTGCAATCATATGGAAGGAAAAGTCAGTGATGCATAAAGGTAGGTACATCCGGTTCCAGGGGTTCACCTTCAGGGTTTGTGGTTTTAGTGGGCCAAAGTACCACCAGCTGATCTTCGTGAGGCACCCCAGTTTCACTGGAAGTAGGGTGCTGGTGCGGTTGTATTTGGGTGCACTATGGTGGGGGGGGGGCACCTGGAAACGGGCTGTACATTGGGACATAGCCCAAACAGGGGCTTAGATCACATGGGGTCTTGGAGCAAAGGGGCACAGACGGTTCTTCGGTACCCATGCCGGGCGGCTCGGGTGCAGAGTAGTTAGGGCAGCTGGGCTGGTGCACAAAGATGCTCCTCATAGTTCAGAGCTAACCAAAATGAGGTATGGTGTGTGCAGATTACAGGGGTGCCCCAGAGGCAAAAGTAGATAATACTAATGCTCTCTATTGTGGTAGTGTGGTCGAGCAGTTAGGCTTATTAGAGGGTAGTGCAAAGAATTTGTTATACACACAGTCAAGAAATGAGGCACATACTCGATGACTAACTCCAGGCCAATCGTTTTTATATAAATATATTTTGTTACTTTATTACTAGAACCAGAAGATTTTTGTTGCTAGTAAGTACAGTTGTAAGTAAATATCAAGTATATATATATATATATATATATCAAATGTACTTTGCTTTTTGCAGAGAAAGAAGTTTACTAATAATTAACACATTTCTGTTTCAAAAGTTGACACAGTGCAATTTTTCATTGGAGTCAGTAGTGTCCTGGGGGGAGAAAGTATTAGCTTATTGAACAGGTAAGTACTTAGGATTTCAGTCTCCAGGTGTTAGTATGTCCAAAGGTCCAAGTTTAGGCTGGGGGGAGTGGCTGGTGTGTTTGGGCTAGGGCAGGGTTGCAAACACAGAGCTGGGAGCCCAATGCTTTTCAAGAGGGGGACCCCGGGTGTCACAAAAGATATGCTGCAGGCTGGTTCCAGGAGGTGAGTTCCGGGAAACCAACGGCTGGAGAGGTGCCTGCCGGACGTTGCTGGACCGTCGGTCCGATTCCCCAAGGCCGTGGGGGCTGTGGGCGCAGGGGTCTCCTTGGGCGGCGGGTATCTTCGTCCAATCCGGTCACGGTCAGGGGAGTCCTCTCGATTCAGGGTGCAGGTGTTGTTGTGTTGGTCAGGAGGGTTCAACCAAGGGTGGACTCGTGGTCTGAATCGCCTGGGGACCTTCGCTGGACTAGTGGGCCACCTGGACTCGGGCCAAGGGTGTTGGGTGCAGAGTGGGCAGGTCTCACGGATCCGGGCGGGGCTGGAGCCCTTTTTAGAGGTTTCTTCTGAGCGGGGCTGCTGTCCACGTGAGTTCTTGGTCCTCTTCGGGGCAGGCAGTCCTCTGAGAGTTTGTAGAGGTCACTGGCCCTGCAGGATGCGTCATCCTGTTGGAGCAGGGGTATCTGTAGCTGCAGGTAGGCCGATAGGGCTGGGGCCAAGTCAGTTGTCGTCTGGAGTCTTCACTGCTGAGGTCGGCTGGCAGTCGCCCTTTTTTCTTCTTGAGGTCACCAGGAATCTGGTCAGTAAGGTTCAGGGGTGCCCGTAAATACTAGTTTTAGGGCCTTTACAGGGGTCAGAGAGCAGTAGCCAATGGCTACTGTCCCTGAGGATGGAAGGGGGGCACATTCTTATCTCTGTTGGTCCCTCTCCTCCAAACCAAGATGGAAGATTTTGCAAGGAGGGGGCCACTTCAGCTCTGGACACCTTAGGGGTGGTCCTAGCTGCAGTGGTCACTCCTCTTTGTTTTACGTAATTTTCCTTACGGACCTGCCACCAAAAGTGGGGCCTGGTCCGGGGGGGCGGGGGGGAGGCATCTTCACTAGCTGGGGTGCCCTGGGGCACTGTAACAGGAGGCCTGAGCCTTTGTGGCTCACTGCCAAATGCTACAGTTCCTGCAGGGAGGTGTTGTGAAGCACCTCCACCCAGAGCAGGCTTTGTTTCTGACCCCAGAGAGCACAAAGGCTCTCACCCCATGGGGTCAGAAACTTGTCTGTTGTGGCTGGCTGGCACAGACTGGTCAACCCTGCAATAAAGGGTTGGGTAAGATACAAGGGGCATCTCTAAGATGCCCTCTATGTGAATTTTACAGTAAATCCAACACTGGCATTGGTGTGGGTTTATTGTGCTGAGAAGTTTGATACCAAACTTCCCAGCCTTCAATCAGGCCATCATGGAGCTCTTGAGTTTGTAATGATAAACTCCCAGCCCATGTACTCAATATGGCCACGCTGCACTTAGTGTCTAAGAATGGACTTGACACTGTAGGGGCATATTGGCCAGGCAGTTGTTCCCTCATCTGTTTTATAATACACCGTGCCTTAGGGGCCGTAAGGCCTGCTAGAGGGGTAACTTGCCTATGCCATAGGCAGTGGTTTGTGGGCATGGCGACTTTACCTTTTTCTCCCCACCAACACACACAATCTGCAATGGCAGTATGTATGTGCTTGGTGAGAGGCCCCTTAGGGTGGCACAATATATGCTGCATCCCTAAGAAACCCTCCCTGATCGCAGAGCCCTTGGTATCACTGGTACCTTTTAAAAGAGACTTAGCTGTGTGCCAATTCTAGAAACAATGGTACAGTTTAGGGAAAGAACACTGGTGCTGGGTCTTGGTTAGCAGGATCTCAGCACACGCTCAGTCAAGTTAGCATCAATACCAGACAAAAGTGTGTGTGTGTGTGTGTGTGTATTGTGGGGGCAAGGGGGTGACTTTCCTACAGCTCCAATTTGCAAGGAAGTAGCTCATCTACTCTGAGACAACAGCAGCGATTTCCGAAGTGCTGACACGCTACCCGAGGTTTTGGTAGTTCTTCAACTTGCAGATGAGTGACTCTGTTGCAATTTTTGAGAGAGTTGCGAACAGGCCGGGTTTTGTGCCAAAAGTCCACAGCTTTTCTGCTGTTCTCACCTGGCAGTAACTCTTCGTCCGTCTTTGCTTGATCTGTCGAATCCAAGTTCTTGGGTTCAATGGTGCCACCTAAATACTCAATTTAGGAGTGTTAAAGAGAGTGCCAGGTAGCAGCCAATGAGTTGCCTACCTTTAGGGTGACCACACCCTCTATATAAACACATCTGGTGGGAAGTGGGCATAATCCTGACCATAGTTTGCTAATTCCATCCAAAACAAGATGGAGGAATCTGAAAAGTGGTGTCCACATCAGCTAGTTCACCTATGGGGTGGGGTTGGCTGGATGTGGATACACCTCCCAATCGTACTAATCTTCCAACCTCTCTTGCCGCCAAGAAGTGGGGTCAGGACAGGGAGGTGGACATCTCCGCCATCTGGAGAGACCTGGGTCACATAAGAAAGGTGGTTTGGCCTTTGAAGCTTCCCGCCCTGGAATGCACATTGTAGGAAAGTAGCACCTTTCTGGCATAGTTGCCCCCCACTTTTAGCCTGGTGTCAGTGTGTTTAGACTGTAGTACACTGGGATCCTGCTAACCAGGACCCTAGTGTCAGTGCTCTCTCCTCTAAATTTAGTTGTATGGTAACTTTTACACCTCACAATTGGCATACTGGTGCCCCCATATAAGACCCTAGAATATGGTACTTAGGTACCCAGGGCATTAGTACACCAGGAGACCCCCATGGACTGTAGCATGTATTGTGCCATCCATGAGGGCCTATGTAAACTGTGACCACAGCCCTGCCATTGCAGCCTTTGTGAAATGGTGCTTGCACCTTTCACTTCCGATATAAGAATTGCCTTATATCATGGCCACTGCACTCAGAACCTGTAAGTCACCCATAAGGTAGTCTCTTCAGCCCAAGGGCAGGATGCTTGGTTCGAAGTGTGAGGCACCCCTGCATGAGCAGAGGTGCCCCTACAAACCCCAGACTCCATTTCCTGGTATTTGTAAGTGAGGGGTGTGAGAAAGTAGCCTCTTTCTAGCCTTGTTACCCCCACTTTTGGCCTGTTTGTGAGTGTATGTCAGGGTGTTTTCACTGTCTCACTAGGGATCCTGCTAGCCAGGGCCCAGTGCTCATAGTGAAAACCCTATGTTTTCAGTATGGTTGTTATGTGTCACTGGGACCCTGCTAGTCAGGACCCCAGTGCTCATAAGTTTGTGGCCTATATGTATGTGTTTCCTGTGTGGTGCCTAACTGTCTCACTGAGGCTCTGCTAACCAGAACCTCAGTGGTTATGCTCTCTCATGTCTTTCTAAATTGTCACTAACAGGCTAGTGACCATTTTTACCAATTTACATTGGCTTACTGGAACTCCCTTATAATTCCCTAGTATATGGTACTGAGGTACCCAGGGTATTGGGGTTCCAGGAGATCCCTATGGGCTGCAGCATTTCTTTTGCCACCCATAGGGAGCTCTGACAATTCTTACACAGGCCTGCCACTGCAGCCTGAGTGAAATAACGTCCACGTTATTTCACAGCCATTTTACACTGCACTTAAGTAACTTATAAGTCACCTATATGTCTAACCTTTACCTGGTAAAGGTTAGGTGCAAAGTTACTTAGTGTGAGGGCACCCTGGCACTAGCCAAGGTGCCCCCACATTGTTCAGAGCCAATTCCCTGAACTTTGTGAGTGCGGGGACACCATTACACGCGTGCACTACATATAGGTCAATACCTATATGTAGCTTCACAATGGTAACTCCGAATATGGCCATGTAACATGTCTAAGATCATGGAATTGCCCCCTCTATGCCATCCTGGCATTGTTGGCACAATTCGATGATCCCAGTGGTCTGTAGCACAGACCCTGGTACTGCCAAACTGCCTTTCCTGGGGTTTCACTGCAGCTGCTGCTGCTGCCAACCCCTCAGACAGGTTTCTGCCACCCTGGGGTCAAGCCAGGCTTGTCCCAGGATGGCAGAACAAAGGACTTCCTCTGAGAGAGGGTGTTACACCCTCTCCCTTTGGAAAATGGTGTGAAGGCAGGGGAGGAGTAGCCTCCCCCAGCCTCTGGAAATGCTTTCTTGGGCACAGATGTGCCCAATTCTGCATAAGCCAGTCTACACCAGTTCAGGGACCCCTTAGCCCCTGCTCTGGCGCGAAACTGGACAAAGGAAAGGGGAGTGACCACTCCCCTGACCTGCACCTCCCCTGGGAGGTGTCCAGAGCTCCTCCAGTGTGCTCCAGACCTCTGCCATCTTGGAAACAGAGGTGCTGCTGGCACACTGGACTGCTCTGAGTGGCCAGTGCCACCAGGTGACGTCAGAGACTCCTTCTGATAGGCTCCTTCAGGTGTTAGTAGCCTATCCTCTCTCCTAGGTAGCCAAACCCTCTTTTCTGGCTATTTAGGGTCTCTGTCTCTGGGGAAACTTTAGATAACGAATGCAAGAGCTCAGCCGAGTTCCACTGCATCTCTCTCTTCACCTTCTGATAAGGAATCGACTGCTGACCGCGCTGGAAGCCTGCAAACCTGCAACAAAGTAGCTAAGACGACTACTGCAACTCTGTAACGCTGATCCTGCCGCCTTCTCGACTGTTTTCCTGTCTGTGCATGCTGTGGGGGTAGTCTGCCTCCTCTCTGCACCAGAAGCTCCGAAGAAATCTCCCGTGGGTCGACGGAATCTTCCCCCTGCTACCGCAGGCACCAAAAAGCTGCATTACCGGTCCCTTGGGTCTCCTCTCAGCACGACGAGCGAGGTCCCTCGAATCCAGCAACTCTGTCCAAGTGGCCCCCACAGTCCAGTGACTCTTCAGTCCAAGTTTGGTGGAGGTAAGTCCTTGCCTCACCTCGCTGGGCTGCATTGCTGGGAACCGCGACTTTTGCAGCTACTCCGGCCCCTGTGCACTTCCGGCGGAAATCCTTCGTGCACAGCCAAGCCTGGGTCCACGGCACTCTAACCTGCATTGCACGACTTTCTAAGTTGGTCTCCGGCGACGTGGGACTCCTTTGTGTAACTTCGGGTGAGCACCGTTTCACGCATCCTCGTAGTGCCTGTTTCTGGCACTTCTCCGGGTGCTACCTGCTGCTGAGAGGGCTCCTTGTCTTGCTCGACGTCCCCTCTCTCTCCTGGTCCAATTTGCGACCTCCTGGTCCCTCCAGGGCCACAGCAGCGTCCAAAAACGCTAACCGCACGATTTGCAGCTAGCAAGGCTTGTTGGCGTTCTTTCGGCGGGAAAACACTTCTGCACGACTCTCCACGGCGAGAGGGATCCGTCCACCAAAGGGGAAGTCTCTAGCCCTTTTCGTTCCTGCAGAAACCTCCGCTTCTTCTGTCCTGTAGAAGCTTCTTTGCACCCGCAGCTGGCATTTCCTGGGCATCTGCCCATCTCCGACTTGCTTGTGACTTTTGGACTTGGTCCCCTTGTTCCACAGGTACCCTAGATTGGAAATCCACAGTTGTTGCATTGTTGGTTTGTGTCTTTCCTGCATTATTCCTCTAACACGACTTCTTTGTCCTTAGGGGAACTTTAGTGCACTTTGCACTCACTTTTCAGGGTCTTGGGGAGGGTTATTTTTCTAACTCTCACTATTTTCTAATAGTCCCAGCGACCCTCTACAAGGTCACATAGGTTTGGGGTCCATTCGTGGTTCGCATTCCACTTTTGGAGTATATGGTTTGTGTTGCCCCTATCCCTATGTTTCCCCATTGCATCCTATTGTAACTATACATTGTTTGCACTGTTTTCTAAGACTATACTGCATATTTTTGCTATTGTGTATATATATCTTGTGTATATTTCCTATCCTCTCACTGAGGGTACACTCTAAGATACTTTGGCATATTGTCATAAAAATAAAGTACCTTTATTTTTAGTATAACTGTGTATTGTGTTTTCTTATGATATTGTGCAAGTGACACTTGTGGTACTGTAGTAGCTTCACACGTCTCCTAGTTCAGCCTAAGCTGCTCTGCTAAGCTACCATTATCTATCAGCCTAAGCTGCTAGACACCCTATACACTAATAAGGGATAACTGGGCCTGGTGCAAGGTGCAAGTACCCCTTGGTACTCACTACAAGCCAGTCCAGCCTCCTACAAGGGGAAGCTATCTTTGGGTCTGTAGTGGACACTGGTCAACATGAGTTGTCCAGCTACATAATAGCTTCACAGAACATAGGCATGTTTGATATCAAACATGTTGGATTCATGCAACTACACCGATTCCAGTGCTAGTTGCGTGATACCACATACTCTGGGGCTTCTGTAGGGAATCCCCATAAGTTTGCATGTACAGCCTTGCAGGGTCTGTATGCCAGCCCATGCTGCTGCCAACCCCAGACACTGTTCTGCCCTCCTGCTGCTGAGCTTAACTCTGGCAGGGGAGGACAGAACAAAGGATTTCCTGTAAGATTGAATTGAGATCACCTCTTCTTTAGAAATAGTTGTCTCTGGGCTGGGGGTGCCTCTGAGCACCACCAGACTGCTTTGAAAGGCATATTTGGTGCCCTCCTTGCATACACCTGTTTGCACTAGTGCAGGTCACCCTGGATCCTGCTCTGGAGCAAAACCACACAAAGTATAACAGAGTGATCCAGCTCCTCCCCTAGGGAGGAGCACAGAGTTCTGCCAGGTAGCCACTTGATTCTGCCATCATGGAAATAGGATGAACAGAGGCCCCTGGGAGCTTCTGACAAGTTAGTCCAGGTGGGTAACGTCCTTGCCCCCCTTTGATAGATGGGTCATTTCAGTAAGTGTCCACCCTCCTTCCTGGGTTACTTCAGGGGCTCCCCTAAGGGTGGGACCCTAGATTTGTCTGCAGAACTTCAAGAACCGTCTGCAAGCCTCCTCTGCAAAGACACTTCTTCAACCTGGACACCACAACCACTGCTGTTCTTTGCTGGAACCAAGAGCAAGACTGTATGTAACCAGTAGGAGGGCTCCTTCTGCAACTTTGTTTCCAAGTTCTGCAAAGACTTCTGCAATCCCGTGGCCTTGCATCCTCCAGATTCACTAGGACTCTGCCTGCACTTAGGAAGGCAAGAAGGAATCTCCCTTGGAGTGAAGGATTTACTCCCTTGCATCCGCAGGCACCTCAACAACGACAGGTTTGTAGATCCTGCTGTTCCACGGACTCTTCAAGGCTCTACAACGCAGGTTCTGTGGCTCTCTATAGGCCTGACCTATCTTCCTTGCAACTGGTAATTCTGTGGTCCCTCGCTGGAGCTGCGTGACTGGAACCTCTGTGCACTGCGTCTGCTTGTTGGATCTCAGTCCATAGATGACCTAGCTCCAAGAAGCCCCAGCCTCCAGCACTCTTAAGCTTCAAGAATAATGTCCTCTCTGAAACACCTGTGACACAGGCATCCCTCTTTGCTGTCCTGCTGAGGCTTCCCTTTGCCTCCTTGTACCTGCTGCCAGAGCGTCCTGCTAGGTGCTCCATCGATTCTGCTGGCTCTCCTGCTTGCTGAGGGCTGGCCCTGATCTACCTGCCAAGGCTAGGTCACCTGGACCTTGCTGGTCCCCACAATTCCTGCAACCCTTCCCTGCATTTGCCAATGCTTGTTGGTGGCCCGCTGACTCCTCTGCACATAGACGACTGACGTGGGACACCTCATGAATGAAGCTGGGATCTTTCTGCAACGCCTGGACTCCAAAGCTGCACTTCTTTGTCCACCGTCCTCCAGAAGAGCATCACTGAGAAGGGTGGGTATTGCCCTTCTGGGCACCTCCAGGTGGTCTGGACTCTTTCCCTTCTCTCCTTAGGTCCTCTTCTTCCGGCATCTATGTCTGGGTTCTACTGACCTGGTCCACGGGTCACGACAGCAGCTGGACAATCGAGGTCCCCATTGACTTCAAGGGGAGGTTCCAACACAGCTTCACCCATGGTGTAGGTACTCCAGTGTTCTGGGTATCCATGAGTTTGGAATGTATCCAACCTCCCTTGCCTCAAAGGGTTTCCTCGGGGTCCTCTGGGAAGGGTCATAAAACTCCAACCGCAACTTCCCTATGTTAGCCTATGGGCACTGACCCAAGATTGCTACTCTGCACACAGGCGCCTGGGAAATCTTACCTACTTATCTTTGGCGTTTTAGTACTTCCCCAGTTCTAAGGGTCCTTGGGTGGTAGTGTGAGTTGGGAGTGATTTTCGCATTTCATTTTTTAAATATGGTTTGCTCCATAACCCTGGCCTCCAAGAGGGCAGGCTTTCACCCCGGGAGATCAGAAACATGTCTAGGGTAGCTGAGCAGGTCAAGACTAGTCGGTCACCACACTAGTTGGTCGGTAGGTTTTTCAGAGAGCACCTCTAAGGTGCCCGCTGTGTGCAGGTATTTATAAATCCATCACTGGAATCAATCAGGGTTTATTAATATGAGATGTTAGATACCAAACATTACTGTACTCAAAGAAACCATTATGTAGCTGGGGAACTTCTGTTGACCAGTGTCGCGCACATGTATTTTGAATGGCTTCCCTGCACACTTACTATGTCTAAGAATTGACAAAGACGTAGTAAGGGCATAATGTGTGCCATGTTGTGTTTTCAATTTTGGGAGCACCTTATCAAGCAGCCTGCAATGGCAGTCTGCATAAATATGGTGCTGGGTCCCTCAGAGTGTCACAAGTTGTGCTGCAGCTCTGAGGGGGACTCTTTGAGTAGCCATGCCCTTGGCTATTTACCAGGGACTTACAGATGTACCAATGGGGCTGGTCTCTTGGAGATCAAGTGACCAGGTATCTTGTAGATCAAGTTACCTGATATCTTTTTTTGGGGAAGGAACGCTGGCACTGAGGATCTGGTTAGCAGGAACCCAGTGCACGTCATTTAAAGTTGCATCCACAAACCAAGCAAAAAGTGAGGGGGTACTGCAGCCAAAACCCAGCTCCCTACAGGGTACCTATACAGTAGCCACCCACGCACGCCAACGTCAGTTCTTTTCCTACTGCGCAAGCCAGCGCTGATCTGAAAGAAGAGCTACCCCTCAGTCATTTTTGACTAGCCTTTTTCAACTTTTTGTCGAATATTTTTGGGGTTTAGCTCCTAGTGTGTCGAGGATGTTGTCAAGCAAGACAGATTTTAAGCCCTGCGGAGCTTGTCACTAGCTAATATCGGTGATTGATCTGCACCTCGTCTGCTTGTGGTGTTTTGAGTGTGACCACGACCTGAAGTCGTGCTCTCATTGCCAGGCCATGCATCCGAAGACTTTGAAGGAGCGTTCCATAAAGCTGATGGCAGCCCAGCATGCGACTTTGTGTGGGTTGAGGTCATGGTCACGTGGAAGGTCCTGAGACCGGTCACGGAGTCCAAAGTTGTCGTTGTCGCACTCCAGTCCTCTGGACAATCGGGTACGTTAAGACACAAGAAGAAAGGTAAGAAAAGGAAGCGGTCATCAAATTCTCCTCGTCCATCGGGTGATGCGACGATAGAGCCATCAGCATTCTAGGCCTCATTCTTTGAAAAGTGCGCAAGGCTGTCTCTGTGCCTCCCCGATTTCCTGGGAGCCGGAGTGATCCCTGCCCAACTAAGGAATTCCATGAGACCATGCCCTTAATTTTTGGGCAGTCTTTGTCTGCATGCCTTGGGGCCCATAGGGTCAGAGGATGCTCTATCTGGTTGCGCTCAGGCAGGTTTTGCCTCAGTGCCTATGTGCCCCAAGTATCCAGTCCTGGATTCGGACCAGCACTGGTCGTACCATGTCGACCCTCCATGGCACCGGTCCCAATGCCAAAGCTCGCAGCACCACCCCTATCCTCATCCGCAGCTCCAACACAGAGGTCAGTAGGCATCGCCTGACTCCAGCACTGGCAGGAACCTTGCCTCCTAGATCAGAGCCTGGGGCCTATTCCTTTGGGTTAGGACTCAGTCTAGACTGGGAAGGGACGCTGGACCCTTTAAAGTACCAGCTTTATGAAGAAGAAATGAACTGGCGTGTGGATCTGGCTGAAGCAAGTGGATTGGATACTTCTCCAGATAACTGGTATGCTTTCTCCCTCTACTGAGGCTACGGAGGAGGGAGATTCCTACATTATGGTGGTGTGAAGGGCAGCTGAGGTCCTATACCTTCAACTACCCTCGGTGGCAGTCAAGACTAACATCTTGACAGAAATGGTAATCTCTACATCCAAACCTCTGCTCCTTTTTGATGATGCACTTACGTGCATCCTTTTGGGTGCCTGGTCCAAACTCAGCACAGGAGCTCCTGTGAGTAGGATGATTGCCCACCACCATTGCCCTGTTCCTGGGGACCCAAGCTTCCTCACACAACACCTTACCCCCTTAGAGCTTGGTGGTTCAAGCCTCAACTTCCCAAAGCGCTTCCCTGCTGCTCCCCCACATAGGGAATCCAAGAGGCTGGACTTATTTAGGAAGATGTTTTCCTCAGCCAGCCTGACATTGTGGTTCTTGAATACCACATGCCTTTTAGGCTGTTATTCCCACAATCTGTGTGACACGATTGCACAAATGCTGCCACAGGCCCTGGAGGAGGCCCGGACTGTACTCTATCCAGCTGTTGCCGATGGGAAAGATGCAGCAAAGTTCACAATTCGTTGCAGACTTGACACGACCAACTCGCTAGATAGAGCGACTTGCATGACAATGGCCCTGAGGCACCACACCAGCTAAGAACATCTGGCTTTTTGGGGGATGTCGAAGCTTCCCTTATGGACATGCCCTTCGATGGCACCCGTCTCTTTAGAGACAAAACAGCTTGACGCACGAGTGCTTCAAGGGCTCTTGTGCTACTGCCTCCAGCCTCACCAATTCCCACTCAGCCACTGTGCTGTGCATGCTTTCCAGCCTCTGCATAGACCAGAGTGCGTTGTGGAATTCACCATCCTTGTGGGTCAGGTCAGTCCGCTTCCCCTTCAGCCCCCCCCAAACTCCCTCCCCCCAATATCTGCAGCAATGTTTAAACCCTCCTAGTCTGCATCTGTACCACCATGAGCACCCAGTTGGTGGTAGGATTCGCCATCGCCTGCCCCACTGGCAGTCCGTAACTTTGGGCAGGTCGGTTTTGTGGATCGTCCAAAAGGGCTACTCCCTCCCCTTTGAGGCTACCCCAACCTCCATGCCAACTTCTCACGACCGGATGATTGAGGATCATCTGTCCCTTTTCCATGAGGAAGTCGCAGCTTTCTTAGGCAAGGGAGCCGTAGAGGGTTCTAGTGCCAGAAATGGGCTGTGGTTGTTATTCCCACTACTTTGTGGTTCCCAAAAAGGACAAGTGTCTTCGCCCTACATAAGTACTCCATACCCTCAATCTCTTCCTCAAGAAGTTCCAAATGCTCACATTGGCTCAGGTTTCGTCTGCCCTGGACCAAGAAGACTGGATGGTAGTGTTGAACTTGCAGGATGCTTTTTTTTCCCTATCACCGTCCTGCCTGCCCACAGACGTTACCTGTGGGTTCACAGTAGGCCATGAGCCCTTTCTGTTCACCATGCTTCCCTTTGGTCTTACCAATGCCCCTTGGATATTCGCTAAGGTGATGGCTGTGGTTGCAGCTCATTTGCATAGATTGTATTGTATAAACATTTATAAAGCGCAACTGCAACCATAAACTGGTATCCTAGTGCCGCAGCAATTGTTTCATAGAGAGAGGAGCAAAACAACCAAGGAGAACCGCTTACAGTTTTGGGAAGAGCCATGTTTTCAATGCTTTTCTAAAACTTGGCAGCTCAGTATGCAACTCAGGGGGTGTCGGTATTTCCCTATCTCAACGATTGACTATTGAAGACTGGCTCGACCCAGGTGTCGTCACTCACCTCCAGACTACGGCAGACCCCCTGCGTTCACTGGGGTTCACTATAAACATGCCGAAGTCACACCTGATTCCCTCTCAGATGCTCTCTTTCATCAGAGCTGTTCTAGTCATGGTGTAGTTTCAGGATTATCCTCCTGAGTGATGACTCCTCAATATTCAGGCTCTGATACCGATGTTTCTGCCTTTACCCTGGATTTCGGTGATACTGACTCTGAGGCTGGTGGGACTCATTGCTTCCTTCACCCTGCTGGTGACACATGCCCGATGGCATATGCGGGCTCTGCAGTGGGACCCGAAGTTCCAGTGTGTGCAGGATCAGGGGGATCTTTCCCACATAGTTCAGATCTCGGAGGGAACTATGAAAGAGCCGCACTGGTGGTTAACAAACTACAGTTGGGTCAGAGGCAGATCTCTCGCCCAACTAGATCTGATAGTAGTGACAGATGTCTTATTCCTTGGATGGGGCGTTCATCTGGGAGAGGTAGAGATTAGAGGACTCTGGTCTCTTGTGGAATCCGGAATCAATATCAATCTGCTGGAGCTTCAGGTGTTCTGACTGGCATTAAAAGCCTTTCTACCCTTCATCAAATGAAGGATATTGCAGGTGTTCACTGACAACACCACCGCCATGTGGTACTGCAACAAACATGGCGGGGTGGGGTTATGGACCCTTTGTCCAGAGGCTTTGTGCCTCTGGATATGGGTGGAACAGCAGGGCATATCTGTAGTGGTTTAACACCTGGTGGGATCCTTGAACCCCAGAGCAGAAAAACTCAGCTGCAGATGCCTAGTGGATCACAAATGGCGTATCCATCTGGGGGTGGCGCACGGTCTCTTTCAGCAGTGGGGAGCACCTTGGTTAGATCTGTGTGATCTGCTTAGGATGCACAATGTCAGCAGTTTTGCGCACTGGAGTTTCCAAGACTGCTTTCACTCAGAGATGCTTTTCATCTTCAGTGGAGCTCAGGCCTCCTGTACGTCTTTATGCCCATACCACTCCTGCCCTGAGTTCTCAAGAAGATGAACGGCGACCAGGCCCAAATAAAGCTTGTGCCTCCTAATTAGGCACAAAGAGTCTGGTATCCCGAGCTGCTGAGCATGTCCATCGATCCTCCTATCAGACTGTTCCTTCCAGAAGATCTTCTATCGCAGCAGCAGGAGACGATTCTTCACCCGAATGTGTCCACTCCCCGCCTTCATTTGTGGAGATTAAGCGGCTTCTTCCGGAAGTCGGTAACGTCGTCTTGGCAACAAGACGTGCCCCTCTCTCTGAGGTTTTACTTTTTATTCTTTCCCTTGCCCAACAGGGCTTTGCGTTGGGCACCCTTAAGGGTTATTTATCTGCCATTTCTGCTTTCTTGTGTTTGCCTAATCAACCATCCTTGTTTAATTCTCCTTTGTGCATTGGTTCCTCAAAGGACTTACTCATCTCTTCCCCCTTCATTATGCCCCAATGAGATCTTAATGTGGTTCTGACCTTTTTGATGTGGGCTCCTTTCGAGCCCTGCCCAGTTGTACCCTCTGGCTTCTCACTTTGAAAACGGCCTTCATGGTGGCAATTCTATCTGCCCACAGAGCTAGTAACCTGCAGGCCTCATCATCTAAGCCCCCCTACCTATCTATATATCCTGACAAAGTGGTACTTCGCACAAGGGCCTCTTTTTTGCCAAAAGTGGTTGCACCCTTTCATGTAGGCCAATCAATCACCCAGCCTACTTTTTACGCAGCCCCACATCCTTCTAAGGAAGAAGAAAGACTCCACCGCCTGGACCCAATAAGAGCATTGGCGTTCTACCTCTTGATCATACCCATGAGTTCTGGGTGAATGACCAACTGTTCGTGGGGTATGTTGGTGCAAAGAAAGGTTGGGCGGTGCAGAAGTTAACCATCTCTTATTGGGTCATGCTCTGCATCAAGAATTTACGCACTGGTCAAAAATGAACCTGATGAAAGCTTGCGGGCTCTTTCCACCAGAGCTAAAGCTGCAACCACTGCATTAGCACACTGAGTTCCAGTCCTGGACATCCGTCAGGCAGCCATGTGGGGCTCTCTGCACACGTTTACCAAACATTACTGTCTGGATAGTCTGGTTCGTAGAGATGGGCATTTTGCCCGTTCAGTCCTGCAGGACTTTCTTGTTTGAAATTGGTTGACAGACCCATCTCCGGGGACAGTATTGCTTGGGTATCTATTCTGAGGTAAGGAATCTGCAGCCAGAACTCTGTCGGCTGAACAAGTTACTTACCTTCGGTAATATCTTTTCTGGTAGAGGCTATGGGCCTGATTTAGATCTGAGTGGAGGGAATACCCTGTCATAAATGTAACACATATCCCATCTGCTGAATTACAATCCCCAGAGGATCTAGATCAAGCCCTATGTCTAGCTGCAGATTGCTTACTGACCCACCAATCCTCCCTGCTCTGCAAACAGATATCTAGGGACAGGGATATGACCCCTTTGAAGGCCCTAGTTTTGACACACCAGTGGTCATTGTTCTTCTGGGCTCTACACTTCTGGCATTAGAAAGTTTTGAAAAGAAACTGACACCTGGGTGACACCTGTATAGGTACCGTGACGTCCTTTTTGGCACGGACAACTCCGACTAACGACGCCTCTTACCATCACACAGGGGAACTGCTCATGAAAAATCTTCTGGATCCACTCTGACGCCTGGGGAGAATTCAACAGTAAGGAATCTGCAGCTCGAGATAGTCTCTACCAGAAAAGGCTTTACCAAAAGTAACTTGTTCTTATCAAGTTCTATAGGCACTAAATACAAAAGAATGAGTTTATGATCCCCTTTTTTAATGTGGGTAATCTTCATATGAGAACCTTTGTCCAATTTACAGTAAACTGCATCCACCTGCCTTCGGTGCTGTGTCCTTATTGTACTCTCTTGTGCCATAAAAGTGCAAAGGTTTTGTAAGTTGTTGTTTAATTTGTCTTTATATTTCTCCATACGACCTGACATTTTCATTTTGCACTTCAGAATATAGCTGAGTTCACGTTTTCTCCCCATTCATTTTCCTTTATTCCTTGACAGATAATCCAGCGTCAGCTGGAGCAAGTTGAGGAGAAGCAGAGGCAGCTGGAGGAGCGAGGAGTGGCCGTTGAGAAGGCCCTGCGTGGTGAAGCAGGTATTCAAATCTCTCATCGTTCTCACTTTTGTAAAAAATTGCCCTTTTAGTTAAATGTAATCAAGGCAACATTATGGAGTGATCCCATCTTCTGGGATACAGTCAAATACCAGATAACACTGGTTTCTTATACTTGTGCACTTCACCCAGCATTAGGCAGTGTGTGACGTGTCCATCAGAGAATGTCTTCCACCTGAAAATATCAGTGTTTACATCCTACACTCAAAAATGAAGATGCTCACCCAGAATACTTCTTAACATAGATACTGTTATCTCCAGTTCATAATCCTGTTTTTGATGGATACATCTAACTGCAGATTTCTCACCTTTGAATACACCCAAGGGGCAGACAGGATCTGGAAACTTTTTTTCAGCTATGCTCCTGTGTGCAGCTAGTTGCCTGGCAGCTTCACATTGACTTCGCACCGCCCCCAGAAGTGATAGAGCAGGGCCACATACATATGCCACACCACCGCACTCACATCATTTCCTTTTTTTCTCTGCCTTCAGATGCAGATCTGAATCTCCACTCCCAATTATGTTGCTCTTCCTAGAACGTCTAAATCAAATTCCAGTGTGGTAGGCAACAATGTCTCCACCTAAAATTACAAGTTTCAAACCATGCCATTACTTCAGAAAACAGTTTTCAGTAACATGTTTGCACAAGGAGTTTCTAAGGTCTGGGCTTCGGCCACTATTCGACGTTGTGAGAAAAATGCGCACACATGCACCCAAAGGCAAAGGTTTATGTCACCTAACACAAGACGTCACAACCTTTGTGCAACTTCCACTCCAAGTCATGGTTGTTGCTTCATTTCAGCAACTAGTCAGCTATGCACTTAAGTCCTCCAGTAAGTCCAAGCAAAGCGTGACTTATATCTCTTCCCCCCCCCACACTGAACCAAAAGAAAAGACACAAGGGTATTATGATGGGAGTCATGCACCATCAAGGTTTCCAGTCACTCAGCTGATTCCTCACTTATTCCAGTGCACCCTTGCTTTCCTGTGCCATCAGCAATACCTCAGCAGATTGAAGCTCTTAAATAGGCCACGCCGCTGACTTTTGGTGTTTTTCCTCTTTCCTTGGGCATGCCTTCTGACCTGAATTAATCAGAAAGGTCCCCAGTCAGGTTGCCATTAGTGGATCCTTTTTCGACACCATCTGACCCTTTATGACTCAACTCATATAAGCTTTCACTCCAACTGCAAGATGCAATCCATGCTAGAAGAGGGTCCAGTGGTAAATCCAATTTTGGCCACCAAACCGACTTTGGTTCATTCTCAGCCTGTGTTGGGCTACAAAAATACAAAAGCACAACCAGTTGTCATACATTCTGACTCAGACCCGGTGCCTCTACCAGGGCGGACATGCCAGCAGGGCTTCATTATCTTTTTGGTTCGGATTCTGAATGAAGGACTCCTTATGATGGAAATAATGATGGTGGGGATGGAGTTAGTTTTCTCCTCCTACTCCCCACACTCTCATTACTGGTCAGATGATAATATTTACAAGAGCCCTGTGGGCTTGACACTTTCTCTGAGGCATGCTTTGATTTGCCACTTCAGTCACCACCTGAAGATATTGACTCCTTTTTAGTGGTGGTCCAGAGGACATCGGAGGTCCCACAATTACAGCTGCCCTCATTCAAAAGCAAAACAAACGTCCTTACACAAATTTTGCGGCCAGCCACGTAAGAGCCTTAGCTCCCTTTTAACAGGGCCGTAAATTATAACTTGATTACCATTCAATCAAAACCCCACCAGTGAATAGGCAGGTAGCCAGGCATCACAGAACGGTTCCTGGTGATTCTGATTTTCTTACTAAATATCTTACTCCAGAGAGCTATGTGGTTCAGGCTTCAACTGGTAAAGTGAATCCCAGTTAAGTCCTCATGACTCCTCCAGTTAGTGAGTCTGTGTGGTTTGAGGCCTTTGGCAAGCATGTGTTTTCTTCAGTCAGTCTGCATTATGGTTGGTTAATGCTATTTGCCTATTGGGTCGCTACACTCATGCCTTGTATGACATGGATCGCTACAGTCATTTCCTGTAGAGCATGGCCAGTAAGAAAGAGCTTAGGATATCCAGGGCTCAGATATTTCATGATGGACTAGATGTGACCAATTTTGTTATTTGCACTTACCTAGATAAACTTATTTGCCTGGAGAGGGCAGTCGGCAGTAGTGTTCTACTTTGTCGACATGCATGGATGTGCTCTATAGAATTTTCCTGCGATATACAATCCTCTCTGATGGAAATGCCTATTGATGTCTTGCGTTTCAGTGAAAAGGCAGATTTTGGATTGAAGTGCTAAAAGGAAAGTAGAGCCACTGGACGCTCCCTGGGTTTGTTGATCTCCTGCCAAGCAGTTTCCACACGAATTCAAAACGTTCAGAGGCTATTCCAGAAGCGGCGGCTAGGCAAACACATTGGCCAAGTACAGGCTTTTTTTGAGACTGTGAATGTGGGTCTGACCAGCAGCACACAGGCCAGTAATGGTGCCTGTCCTCTCATTATCCTTCACTTGCTGCAACAAGCACCAAGCTGCTTTAGTTTGTCCTTAGAGGCACATGCACATATATTGGGAGGCGGGATCCAGCACTTCCTCCTAGGGTGGCCCGACAGATGGATCTTACAAATCGTTCATCATGGCTATGGCCTACCTTTTCTTCCAGCCCCACCATGCATTCCCCCTATAATAGAGAGAATTTCAGAATCCAAAGAGTTCCACTGCATTCTTCTTCAGGATGTGTGAGAAGTACTATTCAAGGGTGCTACTGAGAGGGTACTGAACTCATGGTTGTGCCAAAAGAGGATGCCTGTTTTGGACCATTAACCACTGAATGCCGTCCTGCCAAATCGTGTCTGGCCTGGACCCCAGTGACTGGATGGTGCCCTTGCACTTGCAGGGCACATAATTTCTTATACCTATCCTGTACTCCCTTAGACGTTACCTGCAATTCAAGGTACTCCACAACCGTGTTCAGTTTTTTGTGCTCCCTTCCGGCCTGATTTGCACCCCATAGGTGTTCACGAAAGTGATGACGGTGATTGTGGCTAGTCTTTAAATGTCAGGATTAATAGCCTTACCCACTGTTATGAGTGAATGTTGAAGGTGGGAGTGCTGCAGTCGTAGACCCCTACAGATGACAGCAACCCTCCTGGGGTCGGGCATGCCTACTTCATAGACACTTATATTAATTTATTCTGTCTTGGGCAGAGTGCATTTCTGGGCTTTCCCTCCACGACAACAGGTCAAGGACATTAAAGCTATCTTGGATCCCGATGACAGAAGCCCATAGATTTCTTGGTTTCTGCATCCTCCTTGTCAGCGACACCAGGTGGGATATGCAAATTCTGCAATGGAATCTTAAATTCCAGTGAGCCCAATATCATAGAAGTCTATCAGACATCATCCAGATTTCAAAGGAGATGGCTCACGATCTATATTGGAGCTGCTCTAATGAAATTGGTCCAGTTCAAACCCCTCTTATTTTCCCTCCCATAGATGACAGAAGCTTCCCTGCTGGGCTGGGGAAGCCATCTGTGGGATGTGGTGATGAGAGTACTTTTGTCTCCAATAAAGGTTTGGCACCACATTGGTCTGTTGGAGTTGTGAAACATTTGTCTGGCTCTGACGACCTTCTTACTGTCCATCAGGTTCTCATGGTCAGCACCACCACCGTGTGGTATTTTAACAGCAAGGGCTGAGTTGGGTCTGTGCCTGGAGGCTCTGTACCTCTGACGTTGGTTGGAGCACTGGGACATTAACCTGATCAGTTTAAACTGACCGGGTCAGTGAATGCCAGAGCAGATGTGTTGAGCAAACAGCGTACGGCAGATCACAAGTAGCAACTACAACCCAAATGTGCTGTGTCGAAAATTGTGATGGGGGCTGGTGGGTTTGGTCATAGTGCAGTCCATTACCTTCCCTGCGTTCTTTGCTCCCCCGATGCCCCTGAAAGAGAGCACTGTATTGGCTGGGGGGTTATTCAGGGATGGATTGGTCATAGTGCAGTCCATTACCCTGTCTGCGTTCTTTGCTCTCCCCAAACCCCCAAAAGAGGAAGAGATGCTGCCTTGACTGGACCATATAAGAGCTTTAAGCTCATGCACTGTTCGAAACAAGGAACACCATGTGGACAATCAGCCTTTTGTGGGGTGTTCTAGGGTGAAGAAAGTAAAGACTATACAGACAAGGACCCTGGTGAGGCGTATCATCTCTGAATCAAGATCTGCAACACACTGGCCAGGAAGCAACCGGTGGAAATTCTGGGCACCCATTCCTCAATAGCTAAGGCTGCTACCACTTCGTTGGCTCACTAAGTGCCTGTCTTTGACATCTGCCAGTCTGCAACATGGGCATCAGTGCATACGTTCACAAAGTGATACTGCCCTGATAGCTAGGTCCGACAGGAAGTACACTTTGCCTACTCATTTTGATCTGAGTCCATTCTGTGGACCTTTGCTCTCCATTCTAAGGTGAGGAATCAGTGGTTTGATAGTTTACATACTGAGGAGTAAGCGTGATATCCATTGCAAAATATTTAATATGCAGAGAAAAATTAAGCTTTCTTGCTAGCCATCCATTTTCCACTGAAAAGGCATTGACGTTATGCAGATGGTTGTAGTAGTGTACTACTAGGCCTTACTTACTAAACTAATGTTCATTGGGAAAAATTCCTTCTCAGTCCAGCAAACCCAAACAAGGACAGTGTACAGCGCACAACATATTACAGCTGGTTTCACTGGTGCTGTCTCTTTCTGTGTGTTTTGTTTAAATGATTCACAAATGTCTCAATATCTTTATCATATTCAGATAATATCCAGTTGTTAGTAGGTGTGTTAGTAGGAAAGAAAGTATTGGGTGAGATAGTCCCTATAAATGCAAATAGCCCAGTCAATACATCACGAAGGCAATGCTCTATTGGACATCATCCCGCAAAATATAACTCAGTTTATCCCCAGCAAAAGTCCTGCCTCATTAGCAAAGATAATATAGCATTACTGTTAGGCCTAACTCACATCATGCTATACCGGAACACAGATTACCACCAATGACCTCCACGCTGTATTATTCCACGCCATCCAGCTACACAGTGCCACGCCATCCAATACCATACTGAATACCTTCCCTGCCACTCAGTCACTACACAATACAATACCATCACCCAGCACAGTACCAAACCAACAGTATTCTCAATGACAACACACTAGAAAATAACGCCCCACACATACAAGCACACCACACTATAATGTTGCACTACAACTTAAAATACAACAGTACACCATACAGCACTACTCCACAGCATAACTCTACAGTGCACTTGAACACACATTAAAGGGTCATTACAACTTTTAGTCACACTGCTTCAGGACTACTTAATGTCATCCTAAATGTGTAACAGACTGAGCCCTTTTTGTTTAGCGCCAAAAGCCACCATAAAGTACCAGACTATACACAATGTACATGACACACACAAACGGAGATGGGAAGAATGCTTGCTATTTGTACAACCACTGGTATAGCCTTCCAGTTCATCCTTCTTTTTCCCAATGTGCCATCTCAGGTTGGTCCCACCCATAGCAAATCAATTATGATTCTGCTCCATGACAAATTGGAAGCATTCCTGATTTTGCCTCTTGTGTGTTTGATGCAGACACAATACTACACTCTGCACACCTTCATATGTACTACAGCACCATTCAGTGCTTAACCATATCATTTTAATAATGACACAACCATAGCTCCCCCCTTTTGCATAAACTGTGAGTAATGGACTTTTGTTGCCTGTTAGCCAAAGAAAATGAGTGGAGGTGGATTGGAACTCCAATAAGGTAGGCTCTTTCAAAGCGTACAGTGGCTCATTGGAAGCCTCTAATGAATTATCACTCAATACAACTTCAACAAAGTCAGACTACATCCGGAAAGGAAGAGACAATGACATGCATATCATTCTCAGTAGCAAAGACACTGACATAAGATATAGCCCTAAATACTACAATGAGATATTTTGATGGTAATTGTCTAGCAAAGAGAACGGTCAGGGAGCACATGTAGAATGAAAGTGAGGAAAAATGATTGGTAACCTCATCAAGAGGCGGAAAATATTCTAGATTAAGAGAAACATAGGCTTTTGTTATCAGATGGGAAACAGTATTAACAGTGCATTTAAGTAAGTGTGTGTGTGTATATATATATATATATATATATATATAGGGTCAGGGAGTTTTTTATGGTCAGGGTGTTTTTGTTTTTTTGGTTGGTAAGGGTAATTTTTATGTTTAGGATAGGTAGGGGTATTTGAGTGGCAAGAGTATTTTTAGGGTGAGCTAGGGTGTTTGAGTAGACAGGGTAATTTTAGAGTGGGTAAGGCTATTTGGGTGGCAAGGGTAATTGGTAAGGGTATGTGGGTGGCAAGGGTAATTTTAGGGTGGGTAAGGGATATTTAAATGGCAAGAGTGGGTAGGATAATTTGGGTGGCAAGGATGTTTTAGGATTTAGAGGTGATTGTGATTGACGGTGTATATATATATATGTTATATAAGGAGAACTCTGGGAAGTTCCCAATTTTAGGTGGAGAGCAGATATATATATATGTGTGTGTGTGTGTGTGTGTGTATACATATATGAAAATCAATATCCTAATGGTGATAGCCAGTAGGTAGTCTTAGTTAGGACCTAATTCCCATAGATAGTGTTTCTTTGTTTTGCCAGTAACTTTGGCGCAGTTTGACAAATCTTCAGAAAGCAGTGGCCTGGTCACTTCAGCTCTGTCTGGAAAATTTCAGTGTGATCTGTGAAGCGGGGGCAAGAAAAGTGCAGGTCCCAACAAGTGTTTTCCCCGTTCAATTTCCCATAGGGATTTTGAACACAGCAGCCTGGACCGCTGAACGGAATTACACCAAATTTGGCAGAAAGCTAGCTCTTGTTCCAGAAAGACCCCTTTTTTTGATTTGGTGTAAATCTGTGAAGTAGTTTTGGAGATATTAAAGGAAAAAAGAAATGTGGATATCTAGGGACGCAGATGATCCATGGATCCACTAGCGGGGGATCCGCAGATCCCAGGGAAAAGCAAGGCTCAGATTGCTGGACACAACCGGACAGGAGCATTGCAGCCGCTGTTTTTTTTTATCTCGCGCTTGGTCTGGGGAGGAGGGTGAAAAAACATAAGTGGTCAGGATACACCTATAGGACACACATGAGGGCTCCCTCATGGGCAAAGGAGTGCCCAATTTTTATTTTTTTCAGCTGATCCAGAGATCCACTGCGGGGTCAGCTCAACCCCCCAGTGTAAATCTGCAATGGACCTGCTAATCCAAAGCAGACTTTAAAAAATAAAAACGTACAGTAATTATTATATATTACTTTACATTATAAAACTAATAATTCACTAAGAAAGCCAAAGGTCACAGGTACGTTATAGTTAGGTTGATGTTTTACCCATACAAAACCGTGGAAATGCTAGTTACAGTTATACTTATCTGAAGAATAACTTGTGCTGTTAAGTAGCTTTAGGCCACAAGTTAGTTCCTTAACATAAATATAACTAAAGGTATAACTGTAACTGCTGAATTTCTATGTTTTTTTGGGGTAAAGGTAAAGCGTCAGCCTTACTATAACAACCCTGTAACGTCTGGTTTTCTCAGTGAAAATATATAGATATATACTCACACACATACAGAGAGATAGAGAGATAGCTAAAGGCTTTATATATATATCTGCAAAATACTTACATTTTAGTTGTAAAAGTATGTGCATGGTGAAGGCATGCGTGGCAAAGGCACATGCCTGGTAATGGTTGCATTGTAAAGGCAAGCGTGGTAATGTCATGTGTGGATCTGTCACACATTCCTATCAGACAGCTACGTTTAGCTACTGGAAGAAATGGAAACAAGCTTTAAGTGTCCATTGGAAAGAGTAGACATTATCTATACACAATTTAGGCACAGTACCGAAACTAATGAAGGGCCTTTGAGACCAACTGGGCACAGTAGTTGGATAGATATGAAAATGATCCTAAGAGATCACCCCTGCTTCTGATGGACACTTCTCTTTCCAGGTTTCTCACCTTGAGTTTGTACGTTTTCTGTATCTGGTCTGGTGCCCAGAGGATATTGGTCCTCCAGATGCTAGACTGGAACTCCAAATCCTTTCCCCCAGCAATAGCTCTCAGGCACTGCCAGCTGGTGTCAAGTTGCCAATCTACGTGCTCAGGTTGTGTCTACGTAAGGCTATAGCTGTTGAAATGACATCAGTTCATGTTTTTCCTTTCCTACAAATGTGGAGCGCTTTAGTATCAACTGACAAATTCCTTAGTAATTTTGAAAGCATTTGGGTTAAATGTCCCCTCCTAAGGTTTGCGGTCTTAAACAATGTTAAAAGATGGTGTATTTATTGCACCATCATGACATCTGTGAGTACAGTATAGGCTCCTAGTCCTAAGGACATCCCTAACCAATGTCTCATCCTCAGCCACCTAAATCTCTTGAGAGGAAGCAATCCAAAGTGCCCTCCCATTAAAAAAAAAAAAAAAAAAAAAAAAAAAAGGAAGGATAACCGTCGGCAGCCGCCTTCACCAAATGAAGAAGTTCTTCTCTGGTTTGATGAATGGTGGCCTGTATGCCTCCAATCATATTGTTAAATACGGCCTGTATTTAGATGACATGATGGTAACTGCAGGCATGCCTCAAAGCGATGTACTGGCAGCACTAATGCAAGAGGCTTTTAAGTGAAAGAGCTGACTCCTCCATGCATGTTTTCTGTGTGTTGCCTCCCCAGCCAAACATATTATTTCTGTATCATCTCCTAGGGCCAGCCTTCTTGGCATGGTAATCTTCCCAGGCAGTCTAGATCCTACAGGAGCTCTACAGGTTCTTTGTGGGAGAGGTGGACCCTAATGGATTCCAGGATTTCCAGTCTCCTCCCTCTATCGCTGGAGCTGCCACCTCAAAATTGCTTAACTCCTCCTCCCTCTGCCACCAGTTACCAGTAGGGGTAGGGCTTCCACTTTACTGTCAATTGCGACATGATCACAAAGGTCTCTGGATGCTCCTGGTTATCTGAATGGGCAGCATCCTTTTCTTTTTTACTGCTTCACTCCTTGAATACTAACCTTCTAAAAGGATGAGCTCTTCAGCACATGCTTCTGTTTTAGAGGTGGAAGTCCTTTTTTGTTAAAAGGAGCCATAGAAGTGGTGCCTCTGAAGGCTGGCTCCCATCACGTTCAAGTTTCAGAAGAGTCTGAAAAAGATCTGCAGTGGTGGATTCTGGACTGTTAATTGTTCAGTATCAAAACCTTCTGAGAGGTGGAGATCTGAGGCCTCGGGACTCTGCGAAGTCTTGGCTTCACACCAATATGATGAAGCTGAGAGCCATCCTCTAAGCGTTGAAGGTCTTCCTTCCGTCCATCAGTGGAAGGCTGTTACAGGTGCTCACGGACAAGGTTACCACCATTTAGTAGTGCAACAGACAAGGCAGAGTGGAGTCACGGGCCCTGTGCCAGCAGGCCTTGCGCCTCTGAAAATGGCTGGACCACCAAAGAATTTTCCTGGTGGTGAACCTCCTGCCAAAATCCTGGATTGCCAGGGCAGACTAGCTTAGCCTTTAACAACTAATGGACGTTAGAGTTTCTAAGGCATCTCTCATTCGGAGATACGTTCCGCCTCAAGTGGAACTCAGGACTCCTATATGCCTTTCCTCTGATACCACTCCTGGCCCAAATTAGAAGATCAGGACAGTGTAGCCCAAGACATCCTAGTGGCTCCATATTGGGCATGGAGTGTGTGCTATCCAGAACACCTGTGCTTGAGCAAATGTCCTCTGATCAGACCTGCTGTCTCAGCAACAGGGCAGGGATCTGCACTCAGACATTCACACACTCCAGCTTGGTGGTTGAGTCGTGACAGCTGAATTTTTTTACCTTCCTCTGGAGATGGTTAGTGTGATCTTTGCAGGCAGGCAATTTGTGGCTTGATGTGACACACACCAGATTAACCTGCTCCAGGCCAAATTATATGATGTCCTGTTATTTGTTCTGGGTGACTGAACTTCAGGCTCTTTGTGTCAATTCACCATACATTTCCTTCTTCCCAGACAAATTGGTTCTGTGGACTCTGGCGTCCTTCCTGCCAAAAGTTGTGAGGTCATTCCACCTTGGACAAATCCTGCCAGCGTTTTATGCTCCACGTCACCCCTTTAAGGAGGAATAGGTTCTCTATTGCTTGGACCCCAGGAGATTGCTGAACCTCTACATAGATCGTACTAAAGGCCATCGGGTGAACAATCAGCTCTTTGTTGGGTTCTCTGGAGTGAAAAAAAGGCAGTGCAATGCAGAAGAGATCTATCTCGTGGAATTATTCTCTGCATTACGTTCTGTAATGCACTGGACAAAAAGCAGCCTCCTGAAGGACTGTGTGCCCATTCCACCAGGTTCAAAGCTGCTACCTCTACATTGGCCGATTTCCTATCTTGGATATTTGCCAGGCAGCTATGTTGGTGACCCTTAACACGTACCCAAAGCACTATTGAATGAAGAGTTTAGATTGCGGAGAGGGGCATTTTGCCCACTTGGTCCTGCAAGACTGCTCGCATAATTCAGAGTGATGTGGAGCACAAACTCCTACAACAAGCACACAGGACCTAAGCATGACTATCTGTGGTTTCTGCTGTTCATATACTATGGCATTTAGCACTATTTCTTAGTCCAAAATGCATCCTCTGGTACGTTTTGGACACAGTGGCGCATTTTGCGCTAAGAAAATTCGAAATGCTGGATTTCGCTCCTTGTGTAATTCCACTTAATATTCAGTAATTTTACTGTAATTTTGTGTAATTACGCTTTGGCAAATACACAAGTTTTGTGTACCTCTACTTGCTACCATAGCTTCTTCATTTGCCCAGATCAGGCCTACATTTCTCTTCTATAAAGGTTCACCTGTCTCCTCTCACGGCCTACAGAAAATGTTGTTCAGAAACCTCATTTTCAACAGCCCAATGATTAAGGGCCTTCTTCCTTGTCGGAGTTAAATATTTTCCTTTCTCAACTCAGGACATCAATAGAACAAATTCATAATGCTTCCTTATAACACTTCACAAAAAAAGCATCCTGCCTTGTGGCAGTAACATCCGCATTCAGGGTCAGCGAGTTTCAGACTTTATGCTCTCATTAACCATATAAGGGATTAGCATAGCAAAATTCGGATTTAAAGTAGTTTCGGACTTTAATGTAAAACAAACCATTGCCTTACCAGCATTCCTTCTGAACCCCTCTTCTCTGCCAGAAAGGTCCCTCCATAAACTCGGCACCAGAAGAGTCCTAAAATTCAATCTAGAAAAAAATAAGGACATCATAAAATCCAAACATTTGTTTTTTAATTATGGTCCATTGTGTACAGGTCTGGTCATGTCCAAATAAACATTGTCCAGTTTGATTATTTCTTAAGTTCTGCTTTGCTACCAAAAAGCAAATAAAACTTTAACTGGAAAACTAAAAGCCCAATCTATCAGAAGCAAAGCAGCTACAGCTGCTTTACTGAGGCACTTCCCAGATTCTGAGATTTGCAGTCATCCACCTGGAGGTCTATTGACACCCTAATGAGACACTATTGTCTCAATTCTGATTCAAGAACATGTGCCTCAATGGGGTAGGAATTCTTGAGATCTCTTTTCCCACAGCTTTCATTACTTTGTTTTTTTTCCTTCAGCTGTGTTTTAGGTATGGGCTGTCTAGTCTGTTCATTCCATATGATTATCAGTGGAGATCCCCTGAAGGAGGAGTGGTTTCTTACCTTTAATCCTTCTTCTCTCTTACCGAAAATTTGTTGTGGAAGGGCTGCATGTAACTATCCCTTGCTCATAGCGTAAAAAATAACTGAGGTAACTGCTGTCTGTGTGTGTGATGGGGACCTTGAGGTCTTGGAAGTTTTCTAGTGGCTGTGCTGTTTCTAAGTATATTTTTATGTTTTGGGGTTTTTTAAACAAATTAACACAAATGGCGATATAGAGTGCTTTATTGGCTGCCAAACTATCTTAATGATGTATAAAATTCCTGTCCTTCCTGTAGGAAGACAAAGATTTAACACAGAAATGTACATTTGGAACAGGTGTTGCAGTATCCCCCCACATGGGCAGGACCTATTCAGTACTTATGGTTTCAATGGAGATTCCCCTGAAACAGGACTAGGATTTCACATAGAAACCATTTCTTCTCTATTTTATAATCCTATTTTAATTGGAAATGTTATTATGAAATGTATTATGGGTCTTCATTGGACCAGGAAAAATATCCTAGCAGTTATTGAATGTTATGATGGTCTCATAACACAGTAACAGTGATGTCCAGCTTTCCTCCTCCCACTCTTGCTCTCTTTGCCGCTCACGAGCTTGAGCGCAGGTTTTCACGATGTTTTTGGAGTAGCTATCCTTGTCTGTGTTTTGTTTTCATAGTGCCTCGTTATGAGTTTCATAATGCCACTAGACCGCCATTGCGGGCTACACCCTGCCGCCCTATTTTGAGTTTCCCGCTGGACCAGCGGGAAACAGGGCTGTAACATCGCAGCCCGCTCATAATCAAGCCGGCTGTAATGTGGCAGTGCGACGGGTGCAGCAGCACCCGTTGCGCATTCCATCGCCCGTAATTCAGGCAGTGGAATTCACGACGGGTCTGTGCATGGGGGCACCTGCACTGCCCATGCCAAGTGCAGGGGACCCCAGGGCCCCTCAAATGCCTCCATTCTGCCAGTCTATCCATGGCAGTGTAAACCGCCATGGAAAGGCTGGTGGATTACAACCGCTGGGACCGCCAGGTTGCAGGCTGGCGGCAGCCTGGCGATGTCAGCGGTCGGACCGTGGAGGCTCCGCCGCGGTCATATCAGGGTGGTCAGACCGCCCTGTCTGCGGCAATCCGACCGCAAACGCGAGTGTGGCAGTCTTGAGACCGCCAGACTCATAATGAGGGCCATAGTCTTTAATTTGCTTAATATACCCTTAATATACCCTCACTTAATGCTGAGAGTCTGAGGAACAATACCTAAGTAGAACTGGAGGTTCCTTATGCTCTTCAAAAAACAATACTAGTCCATCCCAGGAAAAACCAGAAACAATTTAGACTTGAATTTAGACAAAGTGGCCATGTTAATCATTTTTCTCTGGTAAATGTTATGAATTCGCGTCTGAGTTGACATTCCCTAAACTTGGGTTACTATCTGCTTATGCACAAAGGGCTGAAGGAGAAGCAGTGGCATCTGTAGGTTTATCTTATTACAGTTTAACCGGAGTAATAAGTTGCTGGAGAGGATTCACTGGCAGTCGAATTTTTATAAATCTGACATAGATTGTGCTGAAACAGTTGTGATTTTTCTGTGCAAAGTTCTGATTATTATGATCATAGAAACTTTGCTGAATCAGTTGACGAAAGATAAATGTGTCAACAAAATGACTTATGATGCTACTGCTCCCCGACGTTGGCTCAGACCCTATTTTCTGTGCATATGTCTTGCTGCAGTTGTTGTGTGCTGCTGTTTTGGCCACAAGTAGTACATCTGCTGCGGTAGCTGTTGCTTATGTTTCCCCAGTCTCCTCTGATGCTGTCACTGAATTTGTTCATGTTATATAGTGCTGATGGCGTTGACACTGATTTTTCTGTAGATTATGCTTTTGGTGCTGCAAATTGCACTGACACTACAATAGATCTATTTAAAAGCCATGTATTTGATCCTGATGTGAGACAGATAGCTCAGAGCTCTTATCTTCAATAATAATTGTGATGGATGTGGCTGCTTCCCCAATTTTTCATGTGCATCATTCATTCGGTAGGTATCAGAAACTTAATGTTAATATCAGGGGACATTATAGGGCAAGATAGTAGCAGGTAGCTACTTACACCAGACGTAGGAAATCACCATGTTGGCCCTAAACACATTTAAATTTGCACAATGTTCTGGGGTTTGGGGAAGACAAAATGTTATTAACCTGCAGCACAAAAAGTAGTTTGTACTGAGTAAATACATTAATTAGATGTGTCAAGTATATAAATAGAATAGTACAGATGGTATAACAAAAATTAGGCTAGTGCAGAAAATGGAGAAGAGGTTGGTGTCTCTAAATGCCAGTGAGTCATTTTACATGACTCAGGTTCACAAAAGTTATGTCAACCTTTAGGGTTCACACATATACTTGCTCATGCTACATAGTCAAGGTGTTCCTCTGCCAAGACTAAACCTACAGTCTGGATTTGGACAGCTACTCATCTTCCCAGTATATATGATCCCACAGATGTTAAGTTGAATTGCCACGTGTACCTATATTTGACATTAACATGTTGGGTGTAAGGCAACTTTTTGGACAAGGAGGTGCACTGGCCCTATCAGGCCTTCTATTTTGTTTGAGTTTGGTAAGCTTTATGTTATAGTGTTGGGGTTTGACTCAAACTTAATCTTAGCAACTCTGTTATGAAGAAAGAGCTATACAATAGATTATACCACTTTCACCCATTCATTTTGGGATCCATATTGAATTTCTCAAGTTTTGAAGGGATACTCCTCTGAAAGTGTAGTCATTCGTCATTCAGCGCAAGTCTTGCAGAATACCCATTTACTGAATCAGCAATTCAGGTAAGTTCACATTTCAGCAGAACTGGCTCTCTATGAACATGATCTTTACGTATTCTGGAATTAGACATCCAAATCAGAATCAGCACATTACACTGATTTTATAGGTTTTCTGAGACCTTAGGCAGCTATGCTATACTTAGGCTACAGGAATGTCTTACATTTTGGCCTTCCGCAGTAGAGCTTTCCATTGCAGTAATCATAGTTTAGAATTAGGAACTTTAGACCGTTTTGCTTTAGCAGGACACACACATTTTACTTCATCTTTAGGCCATATATTTTCTTCCCAATTAATACATCCTACAACAGAACTGTACCTTCGATCCCGCATATTCATTCTGTGTTTTATCATGGGAGCTTTTTCAGGCCATTACCAAGACCACACCTACCTGTTTGAAAGCACTTGGTTATGATTGTGAAATGTAAAACATTTTGTCAAGAGACTCACCTACCAAACCTGTGGATGATTTAAAATCAATATATGGTACACTTTAATATTACACCATCGATTTTGCAACTGAGAGCAAAATTAACAAAAAAAGAAGAAATTTAGGATAAGCAGAAAACATTTGGGTTCTGGACCAGTGGCCTCACCAGACCCCTTGAGTGCATTGTCTATGATTGCATCTAAGCCTCTCTTACCCCCCAGTGCCTGGATTTCCAGAGCCTTCCTCTGTCTGCATGTGTATATCCAGATATACATTGCTTTGCTTGATTTCTTGCTGCTTCTCACTTTTACTGTGTTGTTTCTTCTTGAGTGGGGGGTGAGTGATGCAATAACTCTCTTTAACAATTCCTTATTGTAGACTATTGGGGAGAGTCTTATTACAGTGACCTGATCGACGTGCACCTGGGTGGTACGTATGGCAGATGCTTTTCCCACTGCTACTAACCTTCTGCTCTCCCCTTCCTTCAACATCCTACCTCTCCTGTGCCACACCCTATCATGCTTACAACAAAAAGAAACTGTAATGGAACAAATAGTAAAGCATAAGTAGCTTGGCATACCAACAATGTGGCTGTTCTGAGACCATACAGTGCTATTGATCCACGGTCCCTAGAAAAGGTAACAGACTGGCACCAGTGACACTACCTGGTAGAATCTCAGAGAGCCTTTGAAACACCACATGAACCCTTAAAGGTCTGTCAGGAATGGTAATGATTGTACTTGGTGGTGTTCCAAAGAAATTGATATGTGAGACACCCTTGAAATTCATTCTAACAGCATTAAATGGCAAGCATAGGGTCATGTCGAAAGAACGTGCCTATTTGGAATACTTAGAGCTAACCCATTAAATACAGAAACATATTAATCATCCTCTACAACATCACAGCATGGGACGTAAAACACTTAAGGCACAATAGGTAATGGAAAGAAACAGATGAGCAACTAAGAAATGGTTTGAGGAAGCAGTATCAAAGCATGTTAAGCACTATTTGGAAAGTTAAATCCTTTCTATTTAAAAAAAAAATTGCGAAATTGCCAGTTGTTCCTTTTCTGATTGCTCCAGTAGATAACTCACACAAATCTTAAAGATCACTTAGAACAGGGAGAAGCTGAATCCTTAGAATGTGGATGTTGGACATAACTATGATGTGGATGTTTAATAGATCCCTCAGAAAATCTTCTGAGACCTTACTTTGTGAATGATTGTAATGGTAATTAAGGGGTCCTACAGAAAAACCCTGCATTAGTACCTTTGGATGGAAGATGTACATAACCTGTATTCCTAGTTTCATATGATGTGTCCCTGAACACGTTTATGAATCACACATATCAACACTAGTCGTTAGAAAGCCAATTAAAAAATATATTTAATTTTAGTAGTCCATCTTCAGGCTGCATTGACAACATTCCTTTCATTTTAAAATAAGCCAATCGTTCTTTTAAAATGTCACTGTTTTTGTAGAAATGAAAGGGAAACCTCTTTCACAAAATCTTTTTTAAAGTTAAATATTGAGAGAAAAGAGGGCTACCTGGGCTTTAGCCTGCACAGGTTGAAAAACTGCACAGGTCCTTCAAAGAACAACACTCTACCATTGTGCCAACACACTGTCAGTGGCAGTTGGTTCTCTTCTTTTGAACAGAGTGTTAAGAGGATCCTGCCTATATTGCACTAAAGTTCTCATTCCTCCCTCCAGACGAGAGCAGGTTGTTTGACTTCAATGAAGATTTCTTTGGAGGGGAATTAGTATTACAGATAAGTAACTTTTCCTGCCCCTCCAGTGCATCTTAATTAAAAATCATAAGCACTGAATAGAACAGCAAACCCATCTGTTTAAAAGACGGTTTGAAGAACCTAGCAAAGTATAGATGCTACTCAAACAGGTTTCTCTAGGAAGCATGACTTAATTGAGTGTTAGCAGTGGCAAACGATTCAAGACAACACTGTCTCGTAAAAGTGTGGGCAGATCTTCAGGCAGCTTCTTTTCATAGCTGCCAAGTGGGAATGCTTCTTAATGACTCGGTTGTCGCTGCTTTTCTCTTAGTAGCACGGGTTCTAGACCTACCAGACTGAGTTTTGTTAGGATTTAAGTAAGACAACAGAATGCTAGAAACTACCCATCTCAACATGTTGTGTCTTGTGGTGGCCAAACCCATTTGGATGGGCTCATAATTAACAGATAGATGTTCGGGTTGCTTAACATCTCTGGTTCTGTTTAAAAAGAAGCTTAAATGCTCTCTTAGCATTGTCTGTAGAGAACAACCCACCCTTCTAGAGAGCAATAGTTTGGAAAAAAATGTTTGCAGTGACATGTATACTGACTGTGATATAAATGATACACTACTTTGGGCAGAACACTTGGATACTTCCTCTTAACCACTATATTCTTATGGAACACACATTGTATGGCACATAGCAACAAAGAGCCTGGATCGGCCTTTGAAGTTAATGCTGAAGAATGACTTATGGATAGTTACAAAAGGAGGACACATACGCTTAGAGAGGTTGATATTAAACTTCCATTGAGAAAGGGTTCCTTAATTGATTGGAAAAACTTCTAATTCCCCATTGATAATGTAAGATGAGCGCAACTTTGAAAAAAAGTTTGTGAATCCATTTTCACTAGACAGTAAAGGCAGTAAGATGTATCCTAATAAAAAAAAAAAGTTGCAACCAAGTAAAAAAGATAAGGAAGTATGGCCTCTTCTTAACATCCAGTCACTGTTGATGTTCTTTTCTGAATGCATCAGATGGAGTATTTCCATTTATATACATACTAAGACCATGTGAATGGACTTTTGGATTCCTTCGGAATGTCTGTACAATCTTGGGGAAGTCCATGCTGTTTGAGTTGATGAAACAAACTGCTGTGTTAAACGAGGGACGTTTGGAATGCACCATATGGCCTCCTAACTTCAAAGGAGATACGACCTGCACTGCATTGCAGTATGTAGTCACTGCAACAGATCAAGACCATCAGTAAACCACCATTGATGTGGCCACTATGAAGCTACGAGGCGTATCCAGGTCTTGGAGCATGAAAATTTGATGATAACCAATGGAAACAAGGATATCAGTTGAAATGCGTACAGAAGCTAGCCTAGCTGGTTTATAAAAAAAAAGGTAGTCCCATACTTCATGGTTTGTATTATCTGGATATATAGTCTGGGCATTTCTTGTTTCCTTAATCTGTGAAGAGGTTATTTGAAGACAACCCCCTTCAAATATCTTGTGACACATTATTTAGTACCCACGTTAATTTTCTTGATAGGCTCTGCTGAGTGAATCTCTTCTGAATTCTTGTTTGAGTCCCTTTTGATCCTGAAACATGCAGGAATATATTTGTGCCTTGCTGATCAAAAGGGAGCTGACTTCTCTGTGAAGCTGTTCCTCGTGGAATTGGGAGGATCTCTTTAAAGTTAAGGCAAGGAAGACTATTTGAATCTGAGTAACCGTTTTCCATGGTTCTCAGCAACCATCTGTCTTTTGGGATTTCTTGCCATTCCTTTAGATGTTTTCTAAACCTTCCCTCTATGGAGGTGGTGTGCAGATAGGGGAGAAGAAGGGAGTTGTTCTTTTGTGACAGGCCTGTCTGTGGCCAAAGATGGTTACTGAAGGGTTTTTTAATTATTTATTTGGCAAGCTTGATGCTTTAAAGGTCTTCTCTGCCTTCATAAGATGTATCTCTTCATCATAATGTGAGTCAAACAGTGTCTTGACAGAGATTGTCAAGTAGAGAATCATCTGCTGTGCTTCAGGTTTTCCATCCTTAAAGCAAAGCCAACCAGCATGGCACATGGCCAAACACTGTCAGCATCCATGAGCTGCAGTATCTGAAAAGTCAGTAGCTGTGCAGATCGCTTAATTGGAGACTCCTAGAATTCTTTCTTCACAGTAGTAGCTGTAAAACATTGCAGTTAGTACCACAAGGACCTGTTGTATTTGCCGTGCAAAACTGTGATAGCCTTCATTACTGTGATGATCTTGTGTCACAGTTCTTCCCACGGAATACAGACATTTGCCCTTCTTTTACAGAGGAACTTTAGATGCTTTCTGCATGACATGATATTTCCTAGGAGAAGATGCTTACCAAGACTAGCTGCAGATTTGTGCATAGGAGCTACAAACATTCTCTGAAAGTATATTTCTTTTGAAGCGGAGCAAAAGCAGACTTTGGTGCTTCAGGGGCTAGGAAAGGATATGTTTGTTCCAGCAGAAATTAAATCACAGACAGGAGAGGTCTAGAAGCGGATCGATGATGCCTTATCTTGAAAATGACAGATGTTGGATGTTAGAGTGACAGACACTGGGTTATTGAGTATTACTGCCCCTGCAACTAGTACGTCATTGAAGGTGTTTACATGATCCTTTGGTGACACTCTGAAAGGTGGTGATGCCTTCATAATTAGAGGATACCTTTGGAGCGCTCAGATAGATGTAGAAAAACAAGTTGTTCAGCCGTATGGGTCCTTCAAAATGTATGAAACCCCCATTTGAATATATCTGACGCAGAGGATGTTGTCTGCTCTTTTGATGTCGACTAATAGGAGAGCTCAGTGCTGAGATATGCATCTATGGTGTCCACAGAGGCTGTAGCCAAATTGAGCTAGACATTATGGTGCACACAGCAGTGTTGAAGGATTTGGACCAGCAAGAGACTGTGGAAAGAGACATCTTGGAGATGTAGATCTCCAGGAGGTTGAAGGTATTGAAGAAAGTTACTACAGTCATTACGCGGTTTGGTGAGTACATTCCAGAGTACTCCAAATAAGAAATGTCAGGGCTTGCTCTCTTCTTCACTTTACAGACCCTTCTGAAGCTAGCTGCCAAGAGCTGCTGAAGGGTGGACCTTTTGCCGAATAATACTTCAATGTCAAGGTGGGTTTTGACATCAGATATCCTCATCTCTTTAATCTCTGTATTTCAGTTGTGTACCTGCTTTCCATAACCAAACGTTACCAGAGTACCCGTTCGTAATTTCAGTGATTTCCCCTCCATTTATACCAAACAAACTTGGCCTGGCCTAAACTCATTCAGAGTGGTGTGCATGGACACTAGTTTACATTAAAAGGGCAGCAATTTAGTTTTTTTTTTTGCATTGGGAAATTAGATAATTTGTGCAGAATCACAGGCTATTGAGCTGACACTGGGACTCAAACCTGGATTCCCAGTTCCAAAGTTGGCAGCTCAGGCTATTAGGACATCTCCTCGACCTTGATCTTGATGTTGATTTGGAAGTATTGTCATACATATTGAGATCTCACTCTTGAAAGTCTATTGTGAGTGAATGGCGATAAAACCAGCCCATTTTCCATTCTGACCTCTTTGAAGTTGATTCAGTGTGTCTGCGCTGTCCTATAGCACATTTTATGTCTCTGCTTAAATGTTCTTTTGGACATTCAGCAGTGCTCACATTTTTCAGCGAAAAGACGCTTTTGTAGACAGTGCAGAAAATGAGTATCATCTATTTTTTCCCTACCATGTACAGTACATCTCACAAAACATGATGGCATTTTCTGTGAAAGATCAAATCGCCTTCTGTCAAGAAACGGAGGAAAAGACACTTTCTTATAAAATATGTCACTGTGAAGTGTATTTTATAAAATTTGGAATGGTATTCAGAGTGAAATAGTCAGATACTCAGCGTCACAGGATCCAGTAGTCAGAAGCAGGAAAAAAACAACTGGAACAACTGCCAATGATAGAACATCATGGGATATTGGTAGAGTGCATTTACTTAAACGAGTAATAAGCTTTCCAACCTCCATGGTGCTGCAGCCTGTCTTTCTACATTTCCCTTATTTAACTTTTCCTTAAAAAACGTTTGAGGAAACGTGTTTGTCATTTTTCTTTAGCTAATGACATTTATGTACAATTGACTTTGTCCAGCATATGAACAAAATGTGGTCAAGTGATGCAGCGCATTGCCCTTTATAAGATGATTCTCCTCCCACGATTTTTATACGTCTCCCAAAATCTACCACTACACCTGCCTTGGGCATAGTTTTGCGACCTGGATGGAACGGCAAGGACATTTTTATGACATGGATCCCATCCTCGCAATTGCGCACTGCCAGCGAGGTCCGTATGTTGGGGGCCAGGGAATGGCTAACCTCTAGTTATACTATGTGGCCTCCCACCTCCTCGTCATTAACGAGTGGTTTAATGGACGGTAGCTACTGATCCTACTGACTGGAATTTACCCTGATAGGTTTGTCTCGTCTACAGGCCATGCTTTATGGGTCTCCAAGTCTATGCCTCAGGTAACCAGGATGGTGGTTCTTGCTTGGAGAGCTGCACTCCGACAAGTGCGGTGGGAGGCCAGACTCACACAACAGACCCCTCTTTGGTAAGGTGCCTGGCTAAATGATGTAACAACACTCCAGGGGTTCAGGGCCCTGGAACCTTATCAGCATTACACAGTTGGGGAATGTTTGAGCTGGAACGCATATTTGTTCCTTTCAAGACCTTCAGGACACTTGCGCTTTCACACATACCCAATTCTAAAAATACCACCAATTGTGACATGCTATTCATCCTCTTGTCCAGTTACCCAAAACACTAACACAGAAGAGTCCCTTGGAGGCTAAACTCCTGATCTGAGAGCTTGATTGCGGTGGAATTGCTCAGATTTACTGCACATTAAGAATTCATTTGCCAGGTACACTGGACCATCTTAAAATCTGATGGGAAAGTTGGTTGGGCCCCATAGACGAAGAGGATTGGCGAGATGCATTGATGGCCCCCGAGAACTTACTATCTCTTCACGACTGTAGTTAGTTCAATCATATTGTTTGGATGAGGCTTCTAGATGCAGATTCCTTACCTTTGAATTTCCCCCGACGTCAGACTGGATCCGGAGATTTTACCTCAAGCAGTTCCTCTGTGCGCCGTCAGGTGGCATAGGTCAACTCCGCGGGCGTCGTTGCCGTTGCGCTCGCCGTGACGATGTTGCGGCAATATACAGGTGCCACCCCGGTGCGCTGACGTCAGTTCTTTTCTTTACGCGCTGGAGAGAGCTACCTTAGTCATTTTTTTACTACGTTGACACTTTTTTTTTGAAGTTTTTGACGAGTTTGTGGATGCGTCAATGGATATCCTGCAAGACCGGATTCAAGCCCTGTGACTCCTGTCACTGAAACATGTCGGTGACGGATCTGCACCTCGAGTGTCTTTGGTGCCTAGAGCGCGATCACGACCCGAAGTTGTGCTCCAAGTGTCGGGCCATGAACCCAAAAGATTTGAGGGAGCGGTCGCTAAAGCACATGACCGGGCAGGGAGTCACCACCACTCCTCGTTCTCGAAGTCATCAGGACATTCGGGTCTCAAAAAGAAGTTGTTGAAGAAGGACAAGCGTTCTTCGACTTTGCGCCATCGATTAGATGATACGACGCAGGAAGAGCGTAGACGCTCTAGGCCTCAGTCAACGGAGCTTTCATCCGTGCTTCTCCGACTTCCTGGGAGCCGGAGCCACCCCTGCCCAACTAAAGGAATTTTATGAGGCCATGCACCTCATTTTTGGGCAGTCCCTTCGGGCATAGGTGAGTCGGTTGGGGTTCCCTTGGTTTCAAAGCCTTAGGCCACGGCTCCGGAGGGCCCCTCCGGATCCAATCACAGATCCATCCCGATGCCAGTCGTGCCACGGCGACCTTCCCCGGC
Source organism: Pleurodeles waltl (assembly GCF_031143425.1). Classification (NCBI taxonomy): domain Eukaryota; kingdom Metazoa; phylum Chordata; class Amphibia; order Caudata; family Salamandridae; genus Pleurodeles; species Pleurodeles waltl. The sequence continues at coordinate 190,225,401 of NC_090442.1, forward strand.
GTCAGGTCAGATGCCAACACTACTGATGTCGAATCAACGTCGATCCCATCCTCATACCCGACGACCCGGAGCCGGAACATCGTCGATCGACGCAGATTCTGCTCTCCTGGGCCCAGGGTTGATCCAGGCCCTTATTCTTGTGGGTATGAATATGGGGAGAGTATGGAGGGGACGCTGGACTCTTTAGAATACCAGCTAGACCCCCAAATGGACTGGGTGCAGGATTTGGGTGATGCCAGTGGTCTCAACACCTCCCTCGACACTGATATGCTCTCTCCTCCTAGCGTGGCTACGGAGGAGAGTGCTTCTTATTCCATGGTGGTGAGAAGGGCGGCTGAGGTCCTGGACCTCGAACTACATTCTGTGGAGGTTAGGCCTAACATCCTAACCGATGTGCTTCAGCTGGGGTCTTCCTCTTCCAAGCCCCTTCTACCCTTTAATGAAGCACTGACAAACGTCCTTTTGAGTATTTGGTACAGGGGCTCCTGTGAATAGGACGATTGCCTGCCGCCATCGTCCTGCTCCGTCAGACCTAAAATACCTCATTCAACACCCCACGTCTGAGAGCCTTGTAATCCAAGCTACTTCTTCCTATGGCAAATTCCCTGCTGCACCCCCGGATAGGGAATCAAAAAGACTGGATAATTTGGGGAGGAAGTTGTTTTCTTCCAACAGTCTAGTGCTGCGGTCCGTGAACACCGCATGCCTTTTGGCCCGCTATTCCCGTACTCTCTGGGATATGGTCGCACAAGTGCTGCCCGCAGTTCCGGAGGAGGCCCGGACTGTCCTTTCCCAAGCCGTAACAGATGGAAGGGATGCAGCGAAGTTCATGATTCGTTGTGGACTGGATGCGACCGGCTCTCTGGGCAGATCGGTTGCATCGACGGTGGCATTGAGACGCCACGCCTGGCTAAGAACTCATCTGGCTTTTCAGGGAATGTCCAGCAATCTTTGATGGACATGCCCTTTGATGGCACACATCTCTTCGGAGACAACTCGGACTCGGCGCTCAAGCGCTTTAAGCATTCCCAAGCCACGGCCCGGTCCCTTGGCCTCACACCAGCACCTAGACCTTAGCAGTCTGCCTTTTGCCCCTTTTGTGGCTACGGAAGGGGCACCCAACTGTATCCTTCCCCCCTGGCCACCGACCCGTGCATGCTGTACAGCCCCTGCGTGGATGCGGGATCCCATGCCCCTGGGGATCAGGGAGCCAGTGGGTCGCCCAGTCCATCCTGCCCCCTTTTCAGCCTCCAAGCCTTCCTTGTCCACGGGTACATCAGGAGCCAGTGGGTGGCAGAATACGCCATCACCTGCCCCAATGGCGATCCATTACCTCGGACAGGTGGGTCCTCCAAATTGTCCAAAGGGGCTACTCCCTCCCCTTCGATACATCTCCTCCAGCCATGCCACCTTCATACAATAAGATATCGGAGGATCATATGGCACTTATCTGCGAGGAAGTCCAAGCACTTTTGGCCAAAGGAACTATAGAGAGGGTTCAGTTGCCAGAAGTAGGTCATGGTTGCTATTCCCGCTACTTTCTGGTTCCTAAAAAGGGCAAAGGTCTTCGGCCTATATTAGATCTTTGGTCCCTCAATCTCTTCCTAAAAAAGGAGAAGTTCAAAATGTTGACATTGGCTCAGGTCCTATCTGCCCTGGATCCCGGAGACTGGATGGTAGCGTTGGACTTGCAAGAAGCATACTTCCACATTCCCGTCTTGCCGGCCCACAGACGTTACCTACGATTCGTGGTAGGTCACGAGCACTTTCAGTTTACCGTGCTCCCCTTTGGCCTTACCAGTGCCCCTCGGGTGTTCACGAAAGTGATGGTAGTGGTGGCAGCTCATCTGCGCAGGTTAGGGGTCCCAGTCTTCCCTACCTCGACGCTTGGCTGTTGAAGACGAACTTGCCCCAGACAGTTGTCTCCCACCTCAAGACTACGGCAAACCTTTTGCATTCGCTGGGGTTCACTATCAACGTGCCGAAGTCACACCTGACTCCTTCTCAGACACTCCCTTTCATCGGAGTTGTTCTGGATACAGTGCAGTTTCGGGCATATCCTCCCGAAAAGCGAGTCCAGGATATTCTGACTATGATACCGATGTTTCAGCCTCTGTCCTGGATTTCGGTGAGAATGACTCTAAGGCTGCTGGGCCTCATGGCCTCCTGCATCCTGCTGGTTCAAAATGCCCGATGGCATATGCGGGCTCTGCAGTGGGACCTGAAGTTACAGTGGGCGCAGCATCAGGGGAATCTCTCCGACAAGGTCCAGATCTCGGAAGGGACTGCGAAAGACCTGCAGTGGTGGTTAGCGAATAAGGATTGGGTCAAGGGCAGATCCCTCTCATTTCCCCAACCAGATCTTACGGTCGTGACATATGCGTCACTCCTGGGGTGGGGTGGCCACATGGGAGAGGCAGAGATCAGAGGCATCTGGTCTCCGTCAGAAACCGGGCTCCATATCAATCATCTGGTGTTCCGAGCAATTCGACTAGCATTGAAAGTATTTATTCCCTCTCTCAAGGGAAAAGCAGTGCAGGTGTTCAGAGACAACACCACCGCCATGTGGTATTGCAACAAACAGGGTTGTGGTCGTGGACCCTTTGTCAAGAGGCCCTTCACCTCTGGACTTGGCTGGAACATCAGGGCATTTCCCTGGTGGTTCAACACCTGGCAGGCTCTTTAAATGCCAGAGCAGATGAACTCAGCTGACGATGCGCCGTCGACCACGAATGGCGTCTCCATTCTGAGGTGGCGCAAGGTCTCTTCCTGCAGTGGGGAGAGCCTTGATTAGACTTGTTCGCCTCCGTAGAGAACGCAGAATGTGAGCTGTTTTGCACGTTGGAGTGGCGGCACTCGCTCGACAACGCTTTTTGTCGCTCGTGGAATTCAGGCCTCCTGTCTGCCTATAACGCTTCTGCCCAGAGTTCTGAAGATCAGGCAAGACCGGGCCCAAGTAATACTGTTGGCTCCGGACTGGGCACGAAGAGTCTGTTATCCCGAGCTTTTGAACATGGCCATAGTTCCCCCAATCAGACTGCCCCTTCGGGTGGATCTTCTGTCACAGCAGCAGGAGAGGGTCGAACCTACCAACTCTGTGGCTTCATGCGTAGAGATTGAGCGGTGACAGTTGACATCTTTTGACTTGCCACCCGAAGTCTGTGACGTTATCTTGGCAACCAGGCGTCCCTCAACCTAAACTGTATACTCCTGTTTTTGGAAGAAATTTGTGGCATGGTGCATCGACAATTCTGTCGATCCTCTATCTGCTCCACTTTTTCAAGTTCTTCTCTTTATTCTTTCCCTTGCCCGGCAGGGTTCCACCTTGGGCACGCTTAAGGGACATCTCTCTGCTATCTCTGCTTTCTTGAGGTTACCAGATCAGCCTTCCTTATTTAAATCTCCCGTAGTTGGGAGGTTTCTTAAAAGCCTCACACATCTCTTTCCTCCTATCCCATTCATCATGCCCCAATGGGATCTCAACCTGGTCTTAACATGCCTTATGTGTACCCCGTTTGAACCGCTTCACAACTTTCCTCTAAGGCTCTTAACTATAAAGACTGTCTTTTTAGTTGCCATCACTTCTGCCCGCAGTTAGTGAACTCCAGGCTCTGTCATCCAAGCCACCTTTTCTCGCCATACATCATGACAAAGTAGGGCTTCTTTTCTACCTAAGGTAGTGACACCCTTCCATGTCGGACAGTCCATCACCTTGCCTACCTTTTATGCACCCCCACACATCCCTCTCATGAAGAGGAGAAACTCCACCGTCTGGACCCAAAAAGAGCATTGGCGTTCTATCCTGATCATACCAAAGACTTTCAGGTGGACGGTCAACTCTTTGTGGGTGCAGAGAAGGGGAAGGCGCTGCAGAAGAGGACCATTTCATGATGGGTACTCTTATGCATCAAAATGTGCTACGTTCTGGCTAAAAAGCAACCGCTCTATGGTTTGCGAGCTCACTCCACCAGAGCTACTGCTGCTACCACAGCACCAGCATGGGGCATTCCAGTCCTGGATATTTGTTGGGCAGTAACGTGGGCATCTTTGCACACTTTTACTAAACACTTCTGCCTAGACAATCCGGTACGAAGGGACAGCTACTTTGGCTGTTCGGTCCTGGTGGACTTTTTGGTGTGATCTTGGTTCGCAGCCCACCTCCGGGGATGGTAATGCTCGGCTATCTATTCAAAGGTAAGGAATCTGCAACTAGAAGTCTCTATAAGATGTACAAGTTACTTACCTTCGGTAACAAAATACCTGGTAGAGACATATTCTAGTTGCCGATTCCTTACCGACCCGCCCATCCTCCCCACACTGCGAACTGATTTCTAGGAACAGGAACTTCTCCTTAAGGGACCTAGTTTGGAGCACCATTCTGTGTTCTTCATGTGTGCTAATGGCGTGGAAAGTCGTGAAAAGAAACTGACGTCAGCGTGCCGGGGTGGCGCCTACATACGGCCGCAACGTCATCACGGCAAGCACGACACCGGCGGAGTCGACCAACGCCACCTGACGGCGCGCAGAGGTACTGCTCGAAGAAAAATCTCCAGATCCAGTCTGACATCTGGGGAAATTAAAAGGTAAGGAATCTGCAACTAGAATATCTCTACCAGATATTTCTTACAGAAGGTAAGTATCTCGTACATTTGTACACTGCTTACCTTACCCTGACCCAGATGCACAAGATGGGCCTTCGCCCCAACCCCTCCTGCCCCCGCTGTAGAAATGACCAGGCATACTTTTACCACATGATGTGTATATGCCCGGTGGTAACAACCTATTGGACCAAGGTGATCCATGAATTAATGAGTGTACTGGGGTGGGATGTACCTCTCTCCCCCAACTAATATTGCTTGGTGTGCTTGAGGGCTCTGGGGACACAAGAGCTGAAAGATTGTTCCTGGACACCGCCCTCCTGGTTGCTAAGCCGTATATAGCTGCACATTGGATGTCCCCTGCTCTCATTCTCCCCCTGCCCCCCTCCCCTCCCATGGGAATGGCCGCAAGGAGAAGACTGGTGTGCACCGCAGGAGCACGTTTTCTACTAAGCCAGAGGGTGTCCCCACACCCCCGTCGCCCCCACACCCCCTTTCCAAGGTAAGCATGGACGAGTCTGGGGCAAGTGGCTGGGTAAATTGGATTAACAACTATAATGTATGTGGAACACTGGTTAATGGCTATAATGATAATGCAGTGCTGTTTGAAGGTTTATGGTCTACACAGCCGCAGCTCCTTCATTTGTATCATGATCATTGTGTGTCTCTTGTGTATATATTTGCCAGTTGTGGCTTAAAATCAGTAAAAGCTGCATATCAAAATAAATGGTCAATGTAGCCTACTGATTGGACACCAGCATTTTATCTTTATCAACATTGGCTTTTCTAAACAAACATGCTTGGTTTGTACATTTTACTGTTTTGTTTTTTTAAGTGTTTGATGTCTCCATTAGTGTTTTTTTCAGTGCTATCTACTATGGATGTAGATCCCCTGGAGGAGAACCTATATGCCAGACCACCACAGTAGTACTACAAAGAACCTTTCCTTCCACCAACAGTGAATTGCCATACTGATATTTGAACATTTTAAAAAATGTTTGACTGATCCTTTGTCAATACTTAGAGACCTTGGTACCGATTTCCACAGGTTTTTTTTTTTTATACAATCAACATCTTTTTTGAGTTTTCTGTAACAAATATTTGTGAACACATTTACTCCTGAATCTAAAATGGCCTGTTTCTCCTTTGTACTCAAACTTAAACTAATCCCATTTCAAGGGGGCTATTGAATGTTAAAACTTGTCAATCAAAAAAAAGCCACCTACGCTGGAGAAACGTTGCATTTTTATAGCATTTCTTCTGCTCTGGAAACCACAAAATGGTTTGCTTCATGACATTCCTTCACCTAAACCTGAAGGTTACTAAAAAGATGCCACATTGCAGTGCTTTATTGCTGCAATTAGACTTTCATCAAAGCAGGAAAAAGCTTCTTGACTCCTTAGCTTGTTATTGAACTGCACAATGATCTGATCAGAAAAGAGAAGCAAATCTTATACAATTAACCTACATTGCAAAATTAACAATTTTGGGCAGCATTCTAGATTAAGCTTTTTCCTACGTTCGTTGGCATGTGTAGCTGCAGATACACATGCTGTGCATATATCGGCATCTAGTGTTGGGCTCGAGTGTTACAAGTTTTTTCTTCAAAGAAGCTTTTTCAATTCACGAGAACGAGTGACGACTCCTCTCGGTGATAGTGCACATGGGCATCAAGTCCTTTGTTAGATTGTTTTCTTTCCGCCGTCGGGTTCGGACGTGTTCCCTCTTGCTCTCGTAGATTTCAGTTCGGTACTATCTGAACTTCTCTCTTTTTTCTTCAACGTTGGTATCGTTTTCAAGCGCTTTTCTGACTGCACTCGATCCGATGGTAGCCTCGGGATTGATAAAACGCCCTTTTGGGCGCCCATGCCCTTCTCGAGCCTACTGCGGCACAGGCTCATGGATCGGATTCCATTTTGATTCTCTCCTGGGTGCCACGCCAAGTTCCACTACACCGACCAGCATTCGGTGTGCAACCTCTGCCTCTCTCAGGACCACAGAGAAGGAACCTGCGAGGCGTGTCAATCCTTCCGATCCAAAAAGATCTTACGGGATCGAAGAGCAAGACGGCTAGAGATGGCTTTGAAGTCAGTGGAACAAACACTTGACATCTTTGGGTAGGAACAGGCACAGACTGTGGTCCCCATCTCAGACTCCTACTCCGACCACGACTCAAATGGGGACAGCCAAATTATTCCTGTGGCGCAGTATGCGAGTACACCAGCCCCTTCCCATCACAAATAGATTAAAAAGTCACAAAAGGCTTTGGGTCTACCCCTGCTTGCCAGCCATGTTCCGACCCAAAAACAACATATCGTCGACCGACCCTCTGGTTCAGCTTCGAAAAAGGCCAAAACTCACTCCACCGAACAGACTGCCACACCTGTTTCAACATGAAGTCGAAAGATGGAGGCTTCCACTTCAGAACCGAGACGGATACATACCACATCAGAGCCGAAACATCCGAGCACCTCCTCGGAGCCGAAAAAACTTTCATCTATGGCTCAAACCCCTTTTTGGGCCTGTTTAAAGCATTCCATGGCCAAGCTTTCTGAGCATTCATTGGTGGGAAGCAAACAAATTCCATCTCCATAACAGGAAACCGACATTAGACCAATTCTTGATGTCATGGATCATAAAGGAGAATACGGATCCAAAAGGATACATGGAAGATTGCCTCTCCTCTTCCTGTAACAAAGAGGAAACTAAGGTTCCAACAAACTTTGGAAACTGGCCCTTCACCGGCAAAGATATTTAAACATAAGGAGAAGCCAAAGACTGTGCATTAGCTTTCTCCACCGCATTCGCCATTTCTTCCCTCATCTCCACCACCACCATCACCCACACAGTTTTCCACACAATCTCCTGTCTCATCACATGGGAATTATATGGGTGATAATACTTATAACATGGACCCATGTTATATGTACGATTCTGACCCAATTCCATCAAATGACCCAGACCTATATCCCCAAAGGCCGTCTCCAGATGTACTCTGAGCCCAAAGCGGAGGATTTCTTATTCACTACTCTTTGCTCTACATATAAGCAGTACCAATGTTTGCCAATGTTAACCAGATATGTTAAAACATGCTGATGACATTTTTAAACAGCCAGCAAAAGCAAGGGTATTAACACCTAGGGAGGACAAAAAATATATAGGTGCACCATCTGATCCAGTCTTTCTATCACAGCAACTGCCACCTGATTTCATCGTGGGCAGTGCAGCTAGAAAAAGAGCAGTCAGTCAGTCCATGGGGGATGCTCCTCCCCCTGATAAGGAAAGCCGCAAGTGTGATGCAACAGGCAAAAGGGTGGCAATTCAAGCTGCAAATCAATGGAGAATGGCCAATTCCCAAGCTCTTTTAGCCAGGTACGATAGGGCACTTTGGGATGAGATGCAGAAGTTCCTTCAATACTTCCCTATGGAATATCAGAAAAAAGCACAGCAGGTAGTGGCAGAAGGAAAAGCTATTGCCAACACCCAGATCTACACTAGAGGCACCTGACACTGCAGCTAGGGGAATAAACACTAGCGCCATGAGCAGAAGGCATGCTTGGTTGCAGTCTTCAGGTTTTAAACCTGAAATACAACAAACGGTCCTCAATCTGCTATTTAATAAACCCCAGCTATTTGGACCTGGGGGGGGGGGTGGTACCACCATTGAGAAGTTAAAAAAAAGAACTTGGGTTCCCTTTACACAACACCTTTTCCATGGTTATTGCCTAGAACTCATCTCCACCCCACCAAACATTTCCCCTCATTCACACAGGCTTTCTCCAGAGCACATTGTTCTGTTAAAACAAGAGGTAGAATCTTTTCTACTCAAAGGGGCAATAGAGGTAGTTCCCATCCACCAACAAGGGACAGGAGTATATTCTCCATACTTCCTCATACCCAAAAAGGATGGCACTCTCAGACTAATCCTCGATCGTAGACCTCTCAATCAGTACATTCTCTCAGAGCATTTCCACATAGTCACTCAACAAGATGTAATTCCCTTGTTACAAAAACAAGACTACATGACATCATTAGATCTAAAAGATGCTTATTTCCACATTCCTATCTATCCAGCACACCGCTAGTACTTAAGGTTTGTGATAGCAGGTAAGCACTATCAATGCAAAGTGCTATCATTTGGAGTAACAACAGCACCAAGGGTATTCACAAAATGTCTAGCAGTGGCTGTAGCGTACTTCAGAAGACAGTACATACATGTCTTCCCTTATCTAGATGACTGGCTCATAAAATACAACACCATTCAAACCTGTCAACAATGCACACAATACGCAATAAATACCCTACAAAAGCTACGGTTCACAATCAATTACCAGAAATCTCACCTTTAGCCAGCACAAATTCATCCATATCTAGGAGCAATTCTGAACACTCCATCAGCGTTAGCCTACCCAATTTCACAACAAATTAAAGCATTCCACACTCCCATATCCCAATTACAATTCAATCAAACGTACACAGTTAGATTTATCATGAAGTTATTGGGAATGATGGCATCATGTATAGCAATAGTGCCCAATGCACGTCTAAACATGAGACCCCTACAACAGTGCCTCTCACAACAATGGTCTCAAGTACAGGGTCAATTGCAAGATCTAGTGTTAGACCGACAAATGCACAAGCCCTTTCAATGGTGGAATCTCAGCAGTTTAATGAAGGGGCGGTCATTTCAAGACCCTGTGCCTCAGACCATAATAACAGATCAATGGTGAGTTGGGGAGCTCATCTCAACCACCTTATCATACAAGGGGAATGGGATTTAAAACAGTTAAATTATCACATACACCGTTTAGAATTATTAGCTGTGTTTCTTGCCCTAAAAGCTTTTCAACCACTTCTCAAAGACAAGGTTGTCTTGGTAAAAACAGACAATATGAGAACCATGTATTATCTAAAGGGAACAAGACGGGACACATTCATCTCAACTGTCCCTTCTAGCCCAAACAATATGGAAATGGGCAATTCACAATCACATTCACTTACTAGCAGAATACATTCCAGGAATACACTATCAGCTAGCGGATCTTCTAAGCAGAACACACCAACAGATACACGAATGGGAGATTCACTCTCAGGTACTTCAAAAGTACTTTCAAAAGCGGGGGACACCAGAAATAGACCTTTTTGCAACAAGCGAAAACGCAAAATGCCAAAACTTCCCATCCAGACACCCACACCCTCTATCCAAGGGCAATGCTGTAGGGATCAACTGGTCAGGGATATTTGCTTACATGTTTTCCCCCTCTTCCACTACTTCCATTTCTGGTCAACAAACTGTGTCAAACCTCTCTCACCATGATACTGATAGCCCCCACGTGGGCACAACAACATTGGTACACAACACTGCTAGACCTGTCAGTAGTACCTCACTGCAAACTTCCAAACAGACCGGATTTGTTAACACAAAACAAAGGACAAATCAGACATCCCAATCCCAGCGCTCTCAACTTAGCGATTTGGCTCCTGAAGTCATAGAATTTGGATACTTGCAACTTCCATTAAAATGTATGGAAGTTCTCAAACAAGCACGCAAGCCTACAACTAAACAGTGCTATGCTAACAATTGGAAACGATTTGTTTATTACTGTCAATCTAAAAATGCTGTCCCACTTACAGAATCATTACAAGATATTGTATGCTACCTGCTTCATTTACAACAGTCAAATTTAGCTTTCTCATCTATTAAAATTCATCTTACTGCCATATCAGCATACTTGCAGACTATACAACATACCTCTCTCTTTAGAGTGCCAGTTATTAAAGCCTTCATGGAAGGACTAAAATGTATTCGTCCACCAAGAACACCACCTGTTCCTGCTTGGAATCTGAATATTGTCCTCACAAGACTAATGGGCCCACCTTTTGAATCCATGCATTTGTGTGAGATTCAATTTCTGGAAAGTTGCTTTCTTAGTAGCAATTACTTCATTAAGAAGAGTTAGTGAAATACAGGCATTCACTCTCGAGGAACCTTTCTTCCAAGTACACAAGTATAAAGTTGTACTTAGAACTAATCCAAAATTTTTGCCAATGGTTGTATCACCTTTTCACTTAAATCAAACAGTGGAATTGCCAGTCTTCTTCCCACAGCCAGATTCAGCTGCAAAAAGAGCCCTTCACACTCTTGACCTTAAAAGAGCTCCAATGTATTATGTGGATAGAACAAAATAGTTTAGAAAAACTAAAGAGCTTTTCGTTGCCTTTCAACAACCACATAAAGGTTATTCTATCTCTAAACAAGGGCTAGCTAGATGGATTGTTAAATGTATTCAAACATGTTACATTAAGGCAAAACAACAACTTTTATTAACACCTAAAGCTCATTCCACTAGGAAAAAAGGTCCTTCTATGCCATTTTTAGGAAACATACCAATGGCAGACATATGCAAAGCTGCCACATGGTCTACGCCACATACATTTACCAAGCATTGTGTAGATGTATTTTCACAGCAACAGGCCAATGTTGGTCAAGCTGTCCTAAAACAATTATTTCAAACAACTCCAACTCCTACAGGCTAGACACCGCATTATTTTGGGGAGAGAAACTGTTTTTACTCTATGCATTGCATGTGTATCTGCAGCTACACATGCCATTGAACGGAAAATGTCACTTACCTAGTGTCCATCTGTTTGTGGCATGTAGTGCTGCAGATTCACATACACCCTCCCTCCTCCCCGGAAGCCTGTAGTCATTGCAGTTTATTTGTACATATGTATATACATTTACATTTGCATGGACATCTATTTTACTTATTACTTTTATAGTACATGTACATTATTTCACTCTACCACTCCTTCCTACACCCTTTTGCGGGAAAACAATCTAACAAAGAAGTCTATGCCCATGCGCACTATGACCGAGAGGAGGAGTCCTTAGCGGTAGATAGTATCATACATAGAAATCACAGTTATTATATTTCATTAAGGTCCAATAGTGCAGGAATGTCCAACCTATTCTGTAATAAGAGCTACTTAATATGTTCAATGAAAATGATCCTGAGCTGCTGATATCATTAGTGCTGTAACAGAACTGCATCAGAGAAGATTACAGTTTTGTCCACCAAATGCAAACCATGATTACCTCACTGCATTAGGTAGGGTTACCATTGTTTATGTAAAACAGGCTTTGTCAATTTGGAATGCCTCTGCATGGGTAATAACAGTGATAGTTACAAAGCCCCTGACGCCAAGGTAATAATATTACTAATTAGGTCTCCCAAGCGCCACATGATTTATCAGTCACATCACCTTTTGAACATTGGTTTATGTGTTCTGTAAATACACACTTTGTCTAGACTACACATTCTTGATTTTGGTCTACATGTATTAATTCAGCTAAGCAAAAACTTCTAATTTAGTAGGCTGGGCTGGATTCAGGAGAGTTCACTGCAGGTAGCTGGAGCGCCTCTAGTACCTCACGAGCTACTAGCCTGCGCTAGAGCATATGGGGTCTAACCAGTAGTGTTGAAAGACCCAGCCCATTATAGGCATTGTTGAACCACCAGGGGGATATTGTATGGAAACCACCAAGAACTACTGAGGAACAACTCTACTGTAGGCACTGGTAAATCACCAGTGGAGTATTAGGTGTAGTCCACAAAGGAGGCCTAACCCATTGAAAATTACTGTTAAGCCACCCAGAGAATAAGACAGCAGAGGAAAATCAAGCCTCTGGCCCCAGGCCCTACTTTGCACAAACAGAGGGAGGTTGCCCTTAAACTCTGTCGTGTACCTGAACAACCTGGTAGGAAGGATTCAAAGTCCATATACAGGAAGAGGAGTTTGCAGGCACGGTAGAACCCACAGTTCCATTTCTCCGTGGTCAACAAAACATAACCAAGGGAGAACTACACAAACCACCTTGACTGCAAGAAACTTCTGAATGGCATGCTGCCTTGTAAGGTTATGGTTCAAAAGCTATTCCTTTGCTGCCTTCTGAATTATTTTTTAATACATGGCAGGCAGGCAGATCAGCAAAAGTTAACACATTTGCACCATGATCTTGTTTTTGCATTATGCAAAAATCCCCAAACCTAACTTAACACATCTGCTAAAATGGTATTACTTGTTAAATCACTGCATTCAGGTTGTTTGACTGGACAGGTTTGTCAGTTTCTCAAGACTATACTTGTTTAGAATACTGTGGTTGGACCTGTGAGAGATGTCCCCTTTCACGTTTGTAATATTAGCTTAAAGAGGGTGCTCACTGAGGCATAAAAGTACTTAGAAGCATAGAGATTGCAAACAGTTAACAGTGGTGTCCAGTACAACTGTTTCTTGCTCGTCTGAATGAATTGTGATTAGTTTTCCTTTAGGGAAATTATTTCCAAGTGAATAACAGCCAATACAAGCTCCTGCCCTTATGTTGATGAGTTAGTAGTGAGTTATTTTAAGTGGCTGGGACATTACTGTGAGATGCTGTAAATAGCATCAATATGCCTAACTGAAGAAGACATCTGTTACAAACGTCCTGCCCGCATGTCACAATAATCAGTTAGGTGGAGGACCAGAGTTGAACTGAATTTGTGGGGCTGCCGTATGGCTTCTACCAGAACCAACATCTAAAGTGGAAATAATAGTGTGTTCTTTTTAAAGAGAGCCTTCCCTATTTTTCCAAACAAATTCAGTTTTGTCAGCTAGGTTTTTCCAACTTGCGCTGTTAGAGAAGATCAATCCCATTTATACCTCCGTAGCATCAGTGGTGAATCCAGTATTGCATCTAGGTTGGACTGCATGGATGCATATTACCTGGGCATTCCTCCCAAAACTTTAGAAACTGCAGTTGATTCAAAACCTGGTGATGCCTTTGACTTTAAATCAATACAAGTTTGACCCCGGCTCAACGTGGTAGCAAAACATTCACTGGCTTTCCATAGGGAAAAGCATACTCTTCAAGACCATGTTCCTACTTTTTCAAATGGCTAAAAAATATCGCCATGTATCTTCACCCTGATGCCAATTCCTTGGTCTTTTGTCTGATGGCCACCTTCTGTGTTCCTGTTGTAGTGGCAGTACCCTCTTGATCTAGGTGTGCAATTCAGGAATGCAATCCCTCTGGCTATACGCTAAACATTTAGACAAGCCAACGTCTGTAAACTGCTTTAACGTGACTTATTCTGTTAGCTCCTTTGATCTTGGAGTCCTAGTCTTCCTATTTCCCTACCAGCATCAGTATTAGTAGTCTGATGCCTTAAAGGTAATCTTCGCTCTAAGGCAAACCTTTTTCATTCAGTCATTCATTTCTGCCACTGTGTAAGTTTTCATCAGTGATGGTTAAGTCCACCTCAGTAAAAATCCTCTAGCTCTCTGGACACAAAGGGTATTATTTCACCTATGGGGTTTCTCCATAAGCTCTAGAAAAGCACAAGACATTCTGATGGATACTTCTGCCTGCAGATTTGTCACCGTTTAAATACTCCCAGGCACCAGCCTGGTCCAGAAGCTTTTGTAATAGCTGTCCTGTTTCAGGAGGTGGTTCTAGCTTAATCTCTGCTCCAGATGCAACACAGGTGTGAAGTAATTATTGAAGCAAGACCAAGGCTTGTGTTGTAATTTTCTGTCTGGGATGGCATGGTAGGCAGAAAAAATGATTGACTGGACTGCGACCCAGAGGAATTACCACTGGCTGCGTAATCCTCCTATCACTCTTGTATTATCTTCATTGAAAGTTTGATGTTGCAGGACTGATTGTACATCAAACAAAATCTATGAGCTTTCGCCTAGGCTTCCATGTATAGGGAGTCTATGAAATTGAAGGGAGTAGGAAATAAAGTTTTATTCCTCTGGCCGCTCACCCCTAAGGTCAATGAATGCCACATACCTGCTGCTTGGCTGCCATTCCATCTTGTGGGAGATAGCAAACATGTTGGTCTCTTGCTTGCCAAGCCATTTACAAGACCACTTTGCTGAAGTAGTGAGAGTTGGCCAGGATGCTTCTAGGCAGATCATAAGGGCAGCCCTAGAGTCAGGTAACTCTGTGGGAAGGGCAGTCAGTTCCTCAGTAGCTCTGATGAGGCATGCATGGCTAAGGTCCTCTGAATTCTCCAGAGACATGTCTAATTGACATGCCATTTGATGGCTCTTGCATGTTTGGGGATAAGACTTACTCAGCCCCACCGCGAGAGAACAGACAACACTGGAAATTTTGAAATTTCAAAGAAAGATTTTGCCTTTTTCCAGCATTCATCCTTCCAGCCTTTCCAGCATCTGAGGTAATTTCTGTGGCAGAGGGAAAGGAAAGGCAGAGAGCCCCAGCAAAAGTCGTTCTGCTGCTCTGCACCACCTGGAAAGTAGCTTTAGTTTCTCCATACTGGAACATGTGTGGCCAGTTGCATGGTGAATGTCATTCTTTCTGCAGGCCTTTACATCAGACCAGTGGGCCTTGAAGATCATAGAAAGGGGGCATATCCTTCCCTTCCAAGAGGCACCTGTCCCCAGAGCTTTTCTCAATCCCGCTGCCCAGTTCCTTCAGTCAGAAGATCGCTTTCTCATACTGAAGCACCTCTCGAAATCCCTTGCCAAGATCACTCCAATGTGTTCTGTCGGAAGTTCACTTTCAGATCCTGCATTAGAAAGTGGTTGGTCCTGCTGCACAAGGGGCCAATGGAGTTGGTAACAGAGTAGAAAATTTGACAGGGGTTCTGCTATTAATATTTCCTAATTCCCAAGATTACTGAGGATCATCATCCGTTAGAACTTTGCAGGGGCAAGCATATTTTAACACAGCAGCCTTTCTCCTACCACGTCCTGACATCCTTCAGCGCATAAAGGAAAGTCTGTCTTCATCTGGCAGACAAGTGATGCACATGGGATCTCTGAAACACGGCGCACCTCAACTTCATATTGCATTATTCGAGTGCTGAATTATGATGGGCCACAATTTCGAAACTTGCTCTTTGTTCCTTTAATTCCGTAAGCATCATGGAGGATTACTTCTTCCTGGCACTAGCATCTACTTCCTGTATTTTTCACTTTATAAGGGGACCTGAACAGAGTCAGTAGGATCCCATTTTTTTTTTTTTTTTTTTTTTTTTTTTTTGTTCTTACAAGATTGGCTCCTGTTTGGTGGGTGGTGAATTCTTCATCTTTTTCTAGCATTCTAACCTGCATTCCTTCCTGGGTCAGCCTTCCGTTTGCCAACACCTTTGGCATGTAGCTTGGAGGGTTTTTATCTGTATCTAGAGTTTTTTCCCTTCCAAGTATAGTCATCTCTTAGGGGTTACCTGGACATGGCGATTCGGAGTCTGAGGTTGCCTGTGGGAGCGGAAGGAAAACAGAGTCATTGTCAAGAAGACCTGTTTCTGACAGCATCTTACAATGGACCTCGTGGGCTAGAACGTTCACCTTTGCAAACATAAGTTCAGGCTTCTGTTACTGTCACTGGAAGACAAAGACTGGATGATGTCCCCCCCAACTTGCACAAGATGTTCCTACAATTTATGGTACTATGAACCCACTACCTGCCTGTGGTCCTCCCCTTAGACTAACCTCCGCACTCTGCATCTTCTCAAAGGGGGTGACAGTGGTTGCCGCACATCTGCACAGGTCAGGATTCTCATTGTTTCCATACATTGATTACTGGCTCCTCAAGGCAGCCTCACAGCAGGAGGGGTCAGACCTGGCTTTTTCATCAACCTACAGTGATTCCTGTTAGCACCTGCTGTTCCTATGGACAGTACTTGCTGGCACATCTTTGAGGGCCTTCCCTCCTCTCCCTCAGAGGATCCAGGACATTCAGGATATGATTCCAACGTTTCAGGGGGAGTTTGCGACCATTCTTGATGGTTCTTCGCCTGCTAGGTCTTTTGGCATTCTACTGGTCATGCAAGCACACTGGCATGTGAGGGCCCTCCAGTGGTGCCTCCATCTGCATTAGTGTCAATAGAAGGGCAGTCTGTCAGACTCCATTGGCATCTCCCAGAACTCAGCAATTGACTTGCTGTGGTAGCCGGTAGAGGAGAGCCCGACTTCCTTATTCCCTCCACCAGCGGAGGCCACAGTAGTGATGGAAGCCTCCATTTTGGAGTGGTGCATACCTGGAAGAGCTGGAGGTCAGGGGCTTAGGTCTCCAGGAGAGCAGGCTCAGTACATCAACTTACACTAGCTGGGGACAATTTGTCGGGCCTGGAAAACCTTCCTTTCATGGCAGATCTCTCCAGGCCTTTACAGACAACACAACCATCATGTGGTGCATCAACAGGTAGTGGAGAAGCCTTGCTTCTATTGGACTGAGTGTTGGTGCATGGGATCTAACTGGTCAACAACCATCAGCCAGACTCTCTCAACACCAGACCCAACAGTCCAAGTCAGCTTCATTTTCGACCACGATTGGAGCCTCCACCCTGAGGTGATTCAAGACCTCTTCCCTTCCGGGTGGAGACATCTATGGGGTACCTCTTTGCTACTCATGAGAATGTGCACTGTCCACAGTTTTGTGCCTTTCACTTTCCGTTGCAGGCAGTCAGGGGATGCATTTTGGTTAATGTGGAATTTTTTGCTTCACTACATATTTCCCCCTATACCCTTAATTTCTTAGTCATTGAGGAAACTCCACCAGGGTTTGGCTGTAGCAATTCTGATCACCCCAACTGACCGAGAAGGGTGTAGTATGCAGACCTCCTACAACTTTCTGTGTGCTCCACTCCAGCTACCTCTCACGGTCAAAAGGCAGTTCACCACTACATCCAAAGCCTCTGCTTCATGCCTGGAGATTGAGTAGGGACACTTGAGCTCCTTTCACTTCCTGCCGTAGGCAGTCGATATTGTCAGCTCTTTGCCTCTCCACAAAATCTGTCTACTCAGGAAGGTGGAATCATTTTTTGACATGGTGTGTAGATCAAAATATAGTCCCTCTAAAGATGATACTGTCTGATGTATTGTTTTTTGCCCTCTTGTTAGAGCAGCAAGAATGCGCAGTGAGCTCTGTCAGAGGCTATAGCTCTGCTTTTGGGCATTTATCTGTCTTTTCAACCAGCCTTTTTCTTCAAGTCCCTGATTGGTCTAAAATTTATTAAGGGACTCACAATATGTCTTCCCCCTACATCTTTTTTTGCCCCAATGGATTCAGAATTTGGTGGTGTTTTTTGATGGCGGACTTACTGAGCCCCCACACAGTTGCTTTTGACATTGAAAACTTTTTTTCATTTGGCTATCATTTCGGCAGGACGCATTAGCGAGCTGCAAGGCTTGATCCTTGATCATTTCTTACATCGACTAGGCAAGGAAGATTAGGTTAGAAGACCAGCTCATCATCGGAGATGTAAGTAGCAGAAAAGGGCAAAGAAGTCCAGCTGGATTGTCCTGTGAATTAAATTGTGCCATGCCCATGCTAGAAAGGAACTGCCGAAGGCTATCTGTGCTCATTCCACCAGAGCAAAGTCTCCAACTTCAATACTAGCTAAGGGTGTCCCCAGGTTTGAGATTTGTTGCAGGGTGAAAATGGACTTCCTTTCACATTTTTGCAGAGCATTATTCCTTGTATTCATAGGTGAGAAGGGATAGCCATTTACTATTTCCCTTGTGCAAGAGTTTTTTGTCTGAGCACTCCTTTAGACCTACCACCTAGATGGAGGTACTGCTATGGCATCTATTCAAAAGATGAAAAATCTGGAGGTAGAAGTAAATATCAAAAGGAAAATGTCCTTTCCTTTGATAATGATCTTTCTGGTGGAGGTCAAGGTAATGGAGGTGGCCAGGTCCTTGGGTGTAGTCTTTCAGGCCATTATTGGTAGTTTCAGTAAGATTAAGACACAGAAGCCATTTTGCACTATTACTGATTGTTTACCTGAATCTGACACACAACAACCCAATAACATTGATTTGTATAAGGGAGTTGAGGGGGAGTGGGATGAGCAGTGCGGGATATGTGGGATTGAGCTGCTTCTTGCCAATTCTACAGCTAACTTGAGGTGGTTTGTGAGAAAACATACTCATCAGGGAGCTCCAAGCCTAATGCATGTTCATGTATCTAATCACTGCATACATGTATCTCTCAATTGGGCAGAAGGAAGGAGCAGGCAGTAGGCGGTTTCCACATCTGATACTCTTATTTGCCAAAAACATTAATGCTGTCATAATTTGTAAGTAATAACCCAATCAGAGTGACAACAGCTCAACCATATTTTACCTCAACAAGACTTTTAACTCTATCTTCTCCTATGTATTTGGGCCACAGATATATGGATCTTGGTGTGCTTCTGTCGGTAGTTTTAAGGAAATCACTTGAGGTAGTGTCTGCCTTATATTTCAATCAGGGACGGTCCTGGATGTTGAACTTCCCCATCCACATACCCTTTATCCTACTTTCCAGCCCGAAGGTGATGTGTAAGTATCATAGCAGCTCCATGTGCAGCTATCATGTGCATCCATCAACATGATTCCTGAAGAGATGTTGACACTGAGTAGGTGAAAATCTGGCCTGGGCGTGTTAATACTGTAAATTAATTTAGTATGTTACCGGGGGAATGACATACTACCAAGTCTTTATGAACTTCTTTCTTCTAGTTGCTGACCAGATTTTACATACAGTCACAAGTGAGTCCTAAGTTGAATGTGCAGTCAGTCTTACAAATTGTACTCCTAAGTTACCAGGCCGTTATTCCCCCCAGTGACCTGAGTGGAGATGCTAAAGGGTATAGGGAGAGGGGTTAACCCTTAAGCGTGGGAAACTGGTCGTTTATCACTTAATCACTCTGATATCATTTTTTCATAATTTACGCCTGGGCAAACTAAGTCTGGAACTATAGCAAAGCTAGGAGTAGAGCCTTTTTCCTGTTCAATGTGTTGTAAACATGTGGCCCTGTATAATGTATGGAATTATTAAAGCTGCGTATTGTGGAGTCATCAGTGACTGCTTCAATAGAGGTTATCAACATACACTCCTGTGTGTTAAAATTTACAAGAAAGGTAAATTTTAACATACTATGAAAAGTTAGACAGTAAAGAAATATCATAAGATCTAACAAAGTATGTTGACAACATTCTGGTACATCTACCTTTAATTGCATGCCGCTTAGTTAAAAATAAATCACACAACAGCTGAAGGCAGCATCACTGATTCGAGAGCCTCTGACCACTTGCCATGGGACTCTGGATTGCAGTGGTCGCCAAGGAAGAAAACTAGGAATTTGCGGATTGGCTAAGATCTATCACCTGTCAAATTTAAGGTTATTTCAGTAAAAAAAAGTTCAAACCATAACATTCTAACCATGCCAATGTATCTCAGTTTTAAAAAATCGTACAATAATAAAAAAGAGTTTTGTTACTTGTATTTTAAGTGAGTGTAGTGATTGTTTCTTTGTTCGCTACTTCAGCTGTAGTGTCCCTTGAAATTGCTGGATGGTAGATTAGCTAAGCCGCAAAAGGAAATTGCAACCTTTTCAGAGAAAACCAATATCGACAAGTGCCTCACCCCTCCCACTGAGTCATTATTGCACGAAGTGTGTTAGGAGCTAAAAACAAAACTGTCCTAGAATTCCTCATCTGCAGTTAAATAGGTGAAATGAATGCACATGCACTAAAGCATTGATATTTTACAACAGACTTCTATTCATTATGCACTTTTTCCCTACACTCAATGTGCAAATTATTGCCATAATGCCACCACGAACAAAATTAATATTTTATCATATATCCATAACCATGTGTCTAATTCTTAACCAATGTTCTAACTAGCCAATATACTACAGCGTAGTTTATTTTAGCTATGCAGAGTCCTATAAGGTCCTGTATACTTTACTGCCATCAGGAATGTGTCTCTCAGCATCCCCCTGGAGACCAGTCCATATGTTTTACTACCCCCAAGCCCCTCCTCCGACCCACTGACTGATTGTCATCCTCAGTTCATGGAAGGAAACAAATGGAGTGGGGAGAAGTTTACTCATACTCTGCCCCTATATTTGTTCGACAGGGCAGTTAGCAATGCTTTTTTTCAGTATTTAAGAAGCATACTGAAGCTTCTGCTGTTGTACCTCACGTCTTCAGTTCTGTGGATATAAAACCATTCAGTGCTGTTCAACCTTGCGGAGAAGATCCACAGCTGCTGCACACTGTAAACTGCAGTGTGTAAAAAAACCTTCTTTGGTTTGTTAATACAAGCAACAGAAAATATGACAAGTAGACATAGTTTATCAGCTTTCCCTACAACTGAGAGTTTCAATTTAGTATGGAGCATGCCTGTCATCTTATCCCTGAAGTACAGCCTGGCAAACAAACAATAGCCAAGCAATGCCTATGCTGTCCTTAACACCCCATAAATATATACTAAAAGCCATGCCAGTGTCGTGCAAAGGTTAGACTTTTCTGACGTTTCTACATTGTCTTCACAACCAAGTTTAGGCACAGTACTGGCCCAAAAGAGCTGACTGCCCTGTTATAACTAATGAAAATGCTGGCAGCCGTTCTTTATTGCAGTTAAAGAAAAGAAATGAACATTTGCAATGCAATATGTGTCGCATTTGTGAGAGTTAGAGCTATTGGCGTTGTAAATGACAATGTCTTTTACCTATGTGTTTTGGTTTGGAGTGCAGTTGATGTATGCCAGGAACCAGGAAAATGTTTTTCCCAGTGGAAAAGCCACATCTCCTACAACTCCACAATTTTTTGTTTCCCCTCATTCTGTTACTGAGAAATGATTTACTTCTGTCTGTAAAACATTAAGATTGTAAGCTTTCATGAGCTGAGAATGTTTGTGAGTAGTTACCAATTCATACATTTGTCATTGTGCGCATACTCTCTATGGCATCCCGACCATGGAATGCACACTCTACACCCATGAGAGCAGAGTTTCTCCAATCTAATGTTACATAATACATGTGTTATATTGTGTGTGTAAATTGAGATATCAGCTCAAATTCATATCCCACTTTTGTAAATCAAGCCATTTACACATGTAAGCTGAACCTATATATGCAAATGACTGGGAATCAGACAATGAGTGCTATGGGGCTTTTAAGCCCAACTTCCTGGGAAATCATTTGACAAGCAAATATTATGGTGTCCAATTAGGTACTGGGAAAAGGTTTGCATTCAAAATATACCTGCAGACCAGGATGTGGACATTGATCCAGCCAATGGTGGTCGATGCCCATGTCACTGTTGTGGCACTGGATATGGCAGTGGCAGTGCCTTGTGTTATATCACACTGATGCATGGTCCCCTTTCCGGTTTTGACACCGTTTGGTTATGTGGCACAGCCGTAAATGAAAAATCACACAGGTCTTTTCTAGATGGCAAGCAGCTCTGTGTGAATTGTAATATTGAATACAATATTCAGAGATATGGTGAGGCACATTCCACTCCATCGTTTTTAGCTTGTCTGTACCATTACAGGCTGGGCAAAACCATATGAGAATTTATTTGACCCAGCCATTTAATGGATGTTCTGTTGGAGCAGCTGGGCCAGGGAGCGGTGCAATTTTCAGCTCCTCGACCAAAAATAGAACTGTGACAATGGTGCAGTCCCCATATGGGTTTTTAAGATAAATTGACTAAGTTCACCTAACCACTAGGTGACTCAAAAGGCTTCTTCCTTACACCACAAGGCTTGGTTAGACCATATACCCGCCGAATGAGAACTTGTGCATCCCCCAAATGCAACAAATATAAAGCATACAGTATTAGTGTACTTCTGGTGTGCAGTCGTAGAACACACAATGTGAATAAACACATGTCCCTCTCAGTAAGTGACTCAGCTCTGACCTCTCCTAAAGTCAAAGATGATGTCCAGATGTAGTCTGGTCACGTGACAGGATTATTTTTGTATACTGAAGATGCTGTGAAATGCTGCTCTGAAACAGATCAGTGTTGTGGTGATGCTGAGAGTATCTGTGTCCAAGTCTGTGAAGCATAAATAGATGTTTGCGCCAGCCACAAATTCTCAGTGCCTCAAAAGTTGTAAATATCATAAGGAATAGTGTATTACTTTAGAGAAAATATTAACTCTTGTGTTGAAAACCTAGACTGCATCATATATACGTAGTGCAGTCTTAAAGATGCATTCCTCTTCATAACCCAATCATACAAATAACGCAATAACAATAATAAAATTACAACGATCATTTATGTAGCCCACATTAAGCATGCAGTCTCTCCTCTTGGTACATGTTAATAAGAGGAAGGGCCACTGGAATGATGCAGTTCTGGGACTCTGACATATTCTGCAGAGAAGCGGTTCCTTTGCAAAGGTCATCTGGTCACTTTTTAGTTGCTGGCTCTTGTGGTCATGCGTTAAACTGGTACTAATAAGGAGAAATCTTTGCTCAGACCGTATTGTGTGTTAAATGACACCCGCCGGTTCAACATTCTGTGATTCTGGGCAAATCACTTAATCTCCCCTTGCTACCAAAAACGAATGTGTTCTTGTGTAATGTAACAGTGCTGATGTAAAGTGCTGTAGTACCTTTGTATCGAGTTCAAGCAAACTGACAAACATACCAGACAAAGAACCCTAGGGGAGAGGATGTGGCATAAGGACCAGAGCTGCCAACTTTGGAGCTGGGGAACATAGTTCGAGTCTTGGCGCCAGCTCAACATCCTGTGATTCTGGGCAAATCACTTAATCTCCCCTTGCTACCAAAAATCAATATGTTCTTGTGTAATGTAACCGGTGTTCATATAGAGTGCTGTAATACCTTTGTATCAAGTTTGCGCTATACAAAACTGAAAAAAAAAAAAGTAAATAAAGTGCTCTAATACCTTTGTGTCAAGTTTGCCCTACATAAAAACAGCAAAAAGATTTAAAAAAAAAAAAAAAAGACACAGCAAAGAAATAGCAAGAAGCCCGAAAACAAGGAAGAAATAACATACGGCCATGAGCATGACGCAGCTAGGCCAAAGCAGAAAATAGTGCACCACACCAAGGTACATGACCGATCGTGGAATAATCGATGTAACGGGGTCAGTCGCTAAGGCAGTAACAAAACAGCCTAAAGGTGGGACAAACGTAAAGCATTTACCAACGACATCAAGGGATTTTTAAAAGGCAAGCCCAGGAACGAATTAAAGTGATAGGTGTGGTAAAGCCCACAGAATAGATTACAACATGGCAAGTAGAGCATTGCTTGTGCAGTGCTGTGCTCGACCTAAAAAGGGGCTGACCTAAAACTTTCTTCCTGTGGACTAACACTGTTTTAACTATATGGGCAGACCAATGAACCTTCCCGAAGGCTAGCCCTCCCTTTATGGTTAGATGCACACCCAGAGCTCTTTTTTCAATTACGAAATGCTGATGTCTAACTCCTTTAACATCCTGCTGTTAAGTTGTGGAGCTTGGCATATTGTCCATTGCCTACCAAACAGTACCCACCTTCGATATCTGTTTGTTGCATTTATAATACAGTTATATCAATGTGTGGACGAAAAATACTAGTAGTTATGGGTTTTATTCTTTGGCGTCATGAGCCACCAGAAATTATAGGAATTTTGCTCATAATTGTACCACGCCAACCTGGTACAAAGGATTAATTTTGAATGTGACCTTGGGGGTCAGTATTCAAGTTAATCAAGTCTATTCAGTAGAACGATATTATGATGAATGATGTAATGCAAAAGATCTTGGTCTTTGCTCATATCTGTTGTTTGGGGATAGGAGGAGTGCAACTGCTAAAATGTTGACTTTCTGCATGAATACTGTGAAAATTAACGAAAATGTGTAGGAAAAAAAACCTTGGTGAAGGCTGCCATCATGCAGCTTCCATCACACAGAATCACTTGGAGTAATTGACTGTGCAGAGTGACAGGAGACACAAGAACCTACACCGCAGCTATCGGAATGGTTTATCGGCTCTCCCAATACGCACTCTTGCTGGGTCCATATACTCACATGTATTAAGAAATGGTGGGTCTCATTTTTTTGAGAGGATTCAGAGCCCTCATCTACAGACCGCTACTGATAAACTATCCTTATACAGTCCTGAAGAGGCCAGTTAGGAGGCTGAAACGTGTTGACATACTTTTATATAAGGAGTCCTCAACAAAATCATGAAAGGGATAACTGAAAAGAAGACTATCAGCCCTTTGCCCTTAATACAAGAGAGAACCATTGGACAGAGGCGATTGGTGTTCATATAATGGACTACCTATTATGACAGACCAGGATAACAGATGTATGCCATATACGGCCATCAGTTGTAGAATATTTGTATAAAAGGACATTGTACAGAGAATTGCACATTACATACCTAATGGGTGTTCTGTTTTTTTATATTTTGACTAAGTGATTCTTTGGATTTGTTATAACGTGGACAGAAATTGTGTATAGCCTACAGAGTTTGACTAAAGAATGACTGAAATAAAATGATCTATGTGAAATAGATCACTAGTATCACAATAATAATTGGTGTATTATTGTCAAAGGAAATTATATTTGAATCTATCCCTCAGGCGTCAGTGTTATTTGGAATATATATGTGTCTGCCCAAGACTCAAGAGGGGAACATTAGGGCAACCGCTGTTTGTGATATGCAGTAGTAGAACAAATAGAGCCATGTCAGACTTTCGGTGTCAGATTTTGAACCCCCAATATAGTAGCAAAACTGCTATTTTGTTCAATTTCACCCTTAGCCTTACTTAATAGAGTTCAAGTAGCTGTGGGTGTACCACACCTAGTGGACAAATGGTTTGTGTCTTTAAGTGCCAGGATGTACTGTTAGATATGTTGGGATCAGATGAAGGATGATGACATTTGGCATGTCTCATCGGTCTTGTCTCTTTTACTGTTTTCTTTATTACACACACACACTTTAGAGTAGTAAGGCTTCCACCCTTCTCTAATGTGCACCAAACTTGAAGGACATATGAGCGCGCTATACTAGGTGCGGAGCGATGTAACTGTTCTTTAGTTATGAGGGGCTGCCTAGTCATTGTTCACCGACCAGTAAAACTTGACATTTCATTGTAGGTTTTTCTGTGCTCATAACTTCGAAACTGCAGAAGAGATGGCTATTTTTTATGACACACAGGCCTGTCATTTGGTTCCTTTTTGGTTTCTGAAATGATCGATTGATCCGTTGTGGAATTTCAAGACAAACAAGAATGTTCAGTGTTTGGAAACATGCACAGCTAACACATGAGGAGATCAGTGTTGAGAGATTCATACACCTGGGGTGACTCGGGCAACGCCTGCACCGTAACAGTTCCTTCACTTGGCCTCTAAGGCATATATTATGTCACCAGGGCATATACCCTTTCGTTAAGCAACGCTCAGGTGGTCGTGAGTAGAGTATCTGAAACGTCCGCGGTTGGTGTAGGCTAAGCACACGCCCTGGTAAACCTCAGTCACACACAACCTCACCCCCAACAGAAAAATCAAGATTTGAATAAAAAACAATAGGGAGTCTTAGGGGCGGGGTCTATTTTTACATTGACATGTATTGAAGTGTGGGCGGTTTCAGGAGGGAGAAAAATATATGGAAGCAATGTTTGGCTTTATAAATCGGACGTCTCCGCCTGAATAGTCTGTTGACTCGGGTGCAATACAGACACCCTCTTTGCTTAGGCGGTTCGTGTCCATAGTACTTAAAATATAGGCTTTGGAAACTCACTGATTTCCGTTACTTTTACTCAAATTGCTGTCACTTGACATATTACGAACTCTGTATAATTCAGACGTGTGGTTTTCAACTGGTGCCTTGAAGTAGGCTGAAACTTGCAAAGAATGGTAATTATTACTCGCAAAATAGTTGGCTCACCGCTCCAAATTTCATGATTCCAAAAGTCTGAAAAGCCGCTTGAATTGGCAAAAGGGGATATTATTGGCAACCGAGGGAATTTTCGTTTTCTGTTAAGACAACGAAACATGGTGTATTCTACTTATCGATAGTGGTAACCACATGTGAGTTAAACACACTGATAAGGACTTTTGTTAACAGGTAGTCTCGCTTGCAGGAAGCCAAGAAAGGGGTCGGTCCAGGAGGCGCCCTTTAAAAGAAAGGCAGAAAATACTTAGAAATAAAATTAAACATTCTTTCGAACTCTGATGGCACCTACATACTGCACTGTCGCTGTTATTACACCACTCTCCTACCCTTCGTCCCGGGTGGAGGGTCACGTGTCCCGGTGACCCTATGGCCTGAGACACTTACATTGTATAATAATACCTACACGACATGCAAGTCTTACTGTTTGACCTCTGTGCTGCAGGCGCATTTGAACTCATGAGACTGTGCTCTTAGGTTTCTGCTTTTCCATATCTTGTTTTTTCTTTTCTTCTTAATGTTTCTTTTTCTTACTCTTACGCTTTTTGTCCTCTGCTTGTCTTTTTTGCTTTCTTTTTGTTTCAACCTACCTTTTCCTCTCTCCTCCTTACTCTTCCTCCCATTTCGATCCTTGTCCCTGCCTCCTTCTCCTTTTTTTTCCTTCTTTCCCTCCCCACCACTCCCTTACCGTTTTGGTTGGTTCCTTTTTGAAGTTGAGCCCGATGCTGGGACACCTCGTCGTAGACCCATCTCCTTCTGCCCTTGCTGTGCTCACGAAGGTAATGTGACCGTGCACACCCGCCTCCCTTGCCCACCTCACCTGGGCTATGGTAGTGCCCTGGAAGGGGGTACATACTATCCCCAAAACTCTGTAGCATCCTGCATTAGACTTGGGCAAAGCGTACACCAATAGGATGACGAGCCCTTGAAGGAACAGTATCCCTTTTGCTGTTGTGGGTTGGACGACAGGGATCATTTGGCACGTTTTGTACAGGCTGCCCTGCGCATTCTGTGCTTCCAATATATACACTTTAAAAAGTGGGCTACTAGTTCAGATTCGTGTGATACAGTAAAAGGGATACTGCGCCCCATACCACCCTGTTCGACAAAACTGAATTGCCTCCTGGGTTTAGGAAATATTTTTTTAATACGGATGCATTGCCTCTTGTTTTCATTTGCCGAGTTGTGAACCTGCTGCAGTGGGGAGAGGGGTTTGCATTTTATGGCATGGGGAGGTATTGGTGTTATGTGATCATCTAACCTCTCCATACTTGAACTGCTTTTCATAACTCATACTTCCTGCATTCTTCCTGCACTCATTCATGAATCCACTTTTTTTTTGCCGCCCGATCAATTTTAAGCTGATTTTCTGTTGACCTTTTCACTATGATGCTTGCTGGTTGTAGATATTTGCATACGTAGGTAACCATTGCTTGTTATTGGCTGTGGGCGTCTTGTTTTTGTATGTTTATTCCTTGCCTCTGAAATCAGCTATGAGTGTCCAAGGGGTTAGAGGTCAGATCCAAGTAACCAATGCTTTTTGGTGTGCTGAAATGAACAATGCATGCTTAAAACTCACCTGTTACGCTTCAAATTTCTCGAACATCTTAAAGGTACAAGAAAAAATCAGATGAAAGGATGGGGACAGTGTAGCGCATGGAAACCATTTTTTGGTGTTTAGCTCCAAGGTAACAGTGTCCATGGAGTCAGTCAGAAATACATTAAGCTTGCCATTGCCATACTACCTTGACTGATCAGCAGCTTAGAATTTCTGATCCACTTGCTGGTGGTCAAAGTTGATGAAAACACAAAGTTCCTTTAGTTTCTGCTGCTGGTTATGCCATTGTATCTGATCACATACTAAAGATATATTTCTGTTCATTATGCACAGGTGGACTTGAAGTCCTTGGATATTATTTTGCAACTCAATTAGAGTACTAAATACGACGCTATACCTTCTTTGATGGTTGCTGCCCACATCTGTCAGTCTTGGTTTGTGGCATGATTGAAGGTTGCTACTTTGAAATCCATTCGCTAATTCTGTCCTGTGTAACAGTTGTGAAAGTCTGGCACCAATACAGTCTTACAAACTGGAAGGGAATTTGAGAGAGGTGAATCGTTTTCTGACTGTCTTTTTATTAAAGGTTTATCACCTGACCTACTTTGTTGTACAACTAAAGGATATAGGTTTTAATTGAAACCTTATGCAAACTTTGTGTCTTTTAAGGTATCTGCTACCTTCCTGTACCGCAAACTTTTTAGGCATTGTATTGTTCCCGCCATAATGAGTAATCACTTAGAAAGCAGAACTTGTTCAAGAAGTACTATTTCCTGGTAGGGTTTCTTCCACCTTTCTTTCTCCACTAACCGTGGAACCTGCAAACAGCATGTAGTGGAACCAAAAACGGTGTTATCTCTTTTAAATACAAGTGGTTCTTTGTTGTATATTCCCTGCACATATCCTCTCATTAAACTTCCTATTGTCCTATCCACACCTAATCCCTTACTCTCATTCTTGGAAAGCAGATGGACATAATCTCGACTAGCTATACCTTAGTCGGTATGTTTGTAATGTAAGAGTACCCTATTGAGAAGGAACACCTTAGGTAATCGTTTGTGTTAGTTCTTTACCGCTGTGCCTGGATTTATTTTTATTGAGAACATGGAGGAACAGATTACCAAATAAAATAAAATGATATATGCCAGCAGCTAGGGAATTTGCTTTGGGCTACCTGACTGAATCGTGATTCAGCTTTTATAAACTGGCATCTGAAAAGTGTGTCTACAGATCCCTCTCTGAAAGAACCACCACAGACCCATGGAAGAAACCTATTTGCAAATCCGATGCATGGTAGCCCTGCCAAGTACACCAGACTTAGAGAGGTATTTACCACAAGCATTTCGGTAATGTCTAATGTGATCAAGTATCTCCTTTATTAACGTACATGCTTGTGTGGCTCAAACAAATGCATATAACAGCTGGGAAGCTTTCTCTGGATTCATTAGTTTACACTATTTCTGTGTCCAGCATTTGCTTGCACACTGTTAGTAGTCCATTGACCCCCTAACATATCTGCCTGAAGCACCAGGACAATCTTTTACACTGTATCTGATGCATTTGACTGTCAGTGAGATTTAGTTCTATTGGGGGATTTTAACTTGAATATGAATGTCCATAATGATAAGCATAAACATGACCTTCTCCATGTTTAAGGTTTGAACATTGGGTTGGTGTGCTAATCATGTGGCGAAACGGAGGTTAAATCTTGCCTTGGCCCCATCTAGGTTAAGGAGGTAGCTATAATCATATCCATGGATTAGACTGATCGCTATCTCATCCACGTATGAGCTATCACATTGAAGCCTCTGAAAGTAACAATTAAGCAACCACACGCTCAATGTATGAGGCACGTTGACTGATCCAGCCTCTCATTGAGCTGTGTTGTCTATCTCAGATATTCATCTGCACAACAGTGCATTCAATAAGATTGTGAGGGATACCTTGTCAGTATGAGAGCAGAACGTCATCCTATCTATCCATGTAACCCATAGTCAATGAACAGCTTAAAAATAAAATAAAAAATAACAACAGGATGATGTAAGTAAAGATAGCATAGATCCTACAGGGCACTCCTTCAGCCCTCAGGTTAAAGCAATAGAATAGCTGTAATTAGGGTAAAAACTGCTTTTGAAAAGTTAAAATTACAGAAACGGTTAATCTCCCTAAAAACGTTTTTCATGCTTAACTCCTTTACTGACCTGAAATTCCTATATAACTTGGTCTATCATTAACAGGAGTTCTGTGACAATGACTTCATTTTCTTCCACACAATCAGACAGTCTTCTCAATTACTGCAGAAGCCCGCCCAAGCCTCTCTAGAGCCCCCCACACCAGCAATTGTCATTGTTTTGTCTGCCAGCCATCAGATCTTCTTTAGGTATTCTGGACAAGCAAGCTGTAGAATCTTTAAAGATGGGTAGAAAGCCTGGCTCCCTTCTGGACATCTGCCCACCGCCGACCTGGCTTCATTCAATCAGTCAAACATTTATAGAGCAGGGCGCAAATCACCTGTGAGGGTCTCGAGGCGCTCAAGTAGTGTACTGCTGCATGGAGGAATGATCATTAGAACTTCCATGTCTTTAGTGTTCTTCTGAATCGCTGGAATGATGGTGTGGTCCTGAGGTGCAGGGGGAGGTGTTCCAAGCCTTGGCTGGCAGATGCGAGAAGGAGCCTCCTCCGCTGTTGGCTCAATGGATCTGTGGAGTGTCTGCAAGGGAGAGAGAAGCTGAACAGAGATGTCTGGTCGATTGCTTGAAGGCCAGGCATTTGTTGATGCATGCTGGTCCTTCGTTGTGCAGGGCCTTATAAGCGTGGGTCAGCATCATGAACTGGAATCTCTTTTGAATCGGGAGCCAGTGTAGTTTTTTTTAGATGGGATGTGATGTGGTCCTTTTTGAGGAGGTAGAGTAGGAGCCTTGCCGCTGAGGTCTGTATTGTCAGGAATCTTTTTAGGAGTCGTGCTGTGATTCCGGTGTAGAGCGTGTTTCCATAGTCCAGTCTGCTGGTGATGAGGGCCTGCGTAACGGTCCTTCTGGTGTGTGCTAGGAGCCGCCTGAAGATCTTGCAGAGCATGCGAAGGGTGTGGATGCAGGTGGATCCCAAAGATTGAGGACTTCTGTTTTTTTTTCGGTATTGTTTGAGACAGTTGTCCTACATCCAGCCCGCTACATCCATCATGCATCTGTGGAAGTTAGCTTTTGTGGTGGAGGAATCTTCGGACAGTGAGAAGATGTGTGTGTCCCCAGCTTAGGAGATGATGTTGAGTCCGTGTAATCTGACAGTGATAGTCTTGGGTGGTCATGTAGGTGTTGAAGAGGATAGATAGGGCTGAGGGACGATCCTTAGGGGCCTCGTCAGATGATCTTCTTTGACTCTGAGGTGAACGGTGGGAGACTGATCCTTTGGGTTCTGCTGGTGAGGCTTAACCTAGTCACCGCTCCTCTTTTTAAAAGCCCATTTTATACCCTTAGGATACCTCTAAAATCCCATCACCTTTCCCCCATCCCTGGAAAAATATCCTAGCAAAAGTAGTGGCAAGCTAGTTATTTACCTTGGTTATACCTTATCTGGTAGTCTCTATCCTGCAGCAGGTTCTTCACCTTAGAATAATCCCCAAGTGTAATACTGGATCTGGAATTTTTTCCTGAGCAGTACACCTGTGCAAAGGTAGGTGGTGTCCTTCAGCTCTGCATGGCATCTGCCCCAGAAGTGACGTGCGCTGTGCCTATATAGGTACCATCACCCCACACTGACCTGTTTCTCTTTACGACTTTCCACACCAGAAGCATGTCGCCACGAAGAACACTGACCACTGTACGTAAACTAGGGTCCTTCAAAAGGAAACCACCCTTTACTATGAAATCCGTTTGCAGAGTGGGGAGGATGGGTGGTCGATAAGGAATGTGCGGCTAGAGAGTCTCCGCCAGATGAGGCGTTACCTAAGGTAAGTAACTTGTTCAAATGATAGTGACTTTTTGCCACTTAGTCTTACCTTAGAATAAATACCTAAGCAATACGTCCTCTGTGGTGGGGCTGTGATCGGGATTAAACCAGAAAATTCTGTAGTACCATGCCTGTCTTGCCAGACCTGACAGTCCAGGCAGAAGTGCTTCCTAAACGTTTGTAGGAAAGCCCAAGTCACTGCCTGACAGACATCCAGGACAGGTCCTCCACGAGCTAATGCAGTAGTTGCAGCCTTGGATCTGGTAGAATGAACTCTCAAACCTTCAGGAGGTTGATTTTGGTCACTGCAAAGCAGATTTTAATGCAGAGCACTAGCCATCACGAGATGGTCCATTTCTAAACTGCCTTTTCTTTTTGGCTCGGATGTACCCCAAAGATTGTTGATCATCCACCCAGAACTCTTTTGTGTGCTCAGGGTAAAGCGACAGTTCTTCCCCTAGAGTGACCAAGCCAGTGTCTGGGGAGGTTGCCAAGCCACTGGCATCTGCCGACTCCTCATACCAGTTGTCCTCAGTGTCTTCTACAGAGTACTGGTAGCCATAAGGGTTCTCAGACCACTCCCATTCGCCCCCAAATACAGGCCTATCAAATGAATAATGCACTAACTGATGTGACGGTACTGGCCCCGTCTGAGCCGGATCTGGCATAGGACAGTGCCCATCTGGCTCTGTGTCAGAGTCTGGGATAGTGGTACCGGGGCGTCCGCAAAAGAAGGGTTGCTGGGAAAGCTAGAGGTGTTTTGACCAGTGCCACTCTGGATCCAAGGGGCCCAACTGGTGCTGGGGGTAAACCCACTGGCGGAAGAACAGTATGGGCCCCCTCCCAAGCCCACAGGGCCAGAAGGCATTCAAGTAGAGATGGGCCTTCCAAATATGAGGTGTATGGCCTCATAGAATTCTCATAA
Organism: Pleurodeles waltl; assembly: GCF_031143425.1. Classification (NCBI taxonomy): domain Eukaryota; kingdom Metazoa; phylum Chordata; class Amphibia; order Caudata; family Salamandridae; genus Pleurodeles; species Pleurodeles waltl. The sequence continues at coordinate 190,258,137 of NC_090442.1, forward strand.
CTGGACGGGGGGCACTTTGGCTCCCACAAACTCTGAGAGGTGCGGAGATGGTGAAGGCTCCATCACAGAGCTAGGCCTCAAATGGTGGCGTCAAAGATCTCTTCGACTTCTTGCTCTTCTTGTGCTTGTTGGACTTAACCGATTTCCCCAACAATTTTGAATGTAATAACCAGCACCTGGAGTGGTTCTGCAAACGATCTCTGGACCGTCCTGTCGACCGAGATCTTGAACACAGCGAGGAGCATGAGGGACCGCTCCCTAAAGACCTTGGGGTGCATGGCAAGGCAGTTGATGCATGTCTTCACGTCGTGTGCGTGCTCCAAGCACCAGAGACAGACCAAATGTGGGTCAGTCACCGACATCTGTCGATGACAGGTGCCACACGGTTTGAAACCAGCTTTCCTAGCGGACATCCTGATCCCCCAGAGACAAGGGCTTTAAAAAAAAAAAAAAGTTGTAAAAAGGTCAGTCAAAAAAAGCTGGAGGTAGCTGTTCCTGGATCTGCACTGACTATCATGGAACGAAAAGCATTGACGTCAGCGTGCATGGGTGGCATCTATATAGACACAATGCACTTCCGGTGCCGATGATGCTGCTCGGAGCTAAACACCACCACGAGGGTTACTGCTCACAAAAGAAAAATCCTTATCCAGTCTGATGCCTGGGGATTATTCTGTGGTAAGGAATCTGCGGCTAGAAGTCTCTGAGACAAATCAGTTTAAGGAGTTTCTGTAGAAGCACAACATCCTAAATGATTGCCAGTATGGCTTCCTTCCATGAAGAAGTACCAAAACGTCCATGCTGCTTATTGTGAAAGAACTAGGAACAGTTTTAGGTGAAGGAAATTCAGCGGGTTGATGCTGTTGGACCTATCCATTTTCTTTGATACGGTCGAGTACAACATCTTGCCCATCAGTGTAAAGGAGGCAGGAATATATGGACCCGTCCTTCACTGCCTTGCTGGGGTTCCCTCATGAGTCATATCGACCACCTCTACTTTTTAATTTATATTTTGACATTTGTCTGGGCTCATTCAGCCTTTTGGCTGCACTATCAGTGACGCACAGCTTATTTTTCACCGGCCGCTACCTCTGTCTTGCATCTGTGATTAGTAATGTGCAGTTCAACAATGTAAGGCCCATTATTTCTTAAAGTAAAACACCAGCAAGATAAAAATATTAATTTGGTTGGAAAATAAAGAACGACGGCATGAATCTCTCTGGCCTACTATTATTCGTATGGGCCCATGTCCAGTTTCAAAGGCCAAAACATAGGTATCATTTTTGACAGTGCCCCCAACTTTTTTTAGTCAGCAGTTCAAGTTATCGTTTGTTGCATTTAAGATGTGCTCTAGAGCCCTATAAAGTACATGCAACTAATGTTAAGGCATGTGTAATCTTAAAATTAGACTGGTGAAAGTATCTATACCTGGGCCTCCCAGCAGTTAACCTTACAAAGGTTCATAGAGTAGAACATGCAGCAGTATGCCTTGTTTTTCATATTAGAAATGTTGACCTATGTTCTTGATGCTTGTAGAAAACTCCTTTGGCTGTCCAAGTGTATTTCTATCCAGAGCCTGGCACATGTATTTAGCTATTAGACACACTGACTCACTTCCATCAGATGCCAATTGATGCTTCAGATTCCTTCAACAAATAGAACTTAAATGAGAAGCTGTTTTAAAAAAAAATCCTTGATAATCTCTGGGATCATTGGGGCAAATGAAGCATTTTTATATGTTTGCAAAGGCTTGTAAAAGCTGTCTTTTCTGTCCTTTAATTGGTTCTTTAGCACCAAACATCCTTGCTGGTAAACACTGCTCTTTATAAGAATCAAAAACAAACAAAAACTGAAGTAGCATTGATATCAGGGCAACCGAGAGACACAATGACAAAACTAGTTAAGGTTGCATACGTATTGAGATCTCTGATTGGATGCCTACTTGGTTACTTTCAGAATTCTAAAATTGTCTGAAAGCTGGTTCTTCAGAAACCAATCTCACAAGTGAAGTAGTTGCGAGAGGTGAAAGAAGAACCAGGCTTCAGTGACTTGTCAGCCGGAACTTTGTTATTCACTTCCGAACCCAACTGAGGAATAAAGAATCCAAAGCAGGCGCATGTGTACTGGGTCTTGTGGGTTTAAGCTATTCCTAATAGAGAGTTGGAATGACGCTTCCTGTGGTCAATGCCCCAAATTAAACCATTAGTTTAAGTACAAAAGCTTTCTGAACCCAACCACTAGGTGGCAGAGTAGTGCACATCATTGAATCTAGAATTTCTTCACACTCCAAAACTAACACAGGGTCCCGATGCTAGAGCCAATTTGGAAAGTCAGGGGCTGCTCCTGGGCCGCTATAAAAGATAAGTGAAGTAAACTTGAAAGCTCTTAGTGAACTGGTCAACAACAATATAGCAACTTTTCAGAACTAGTTAATAAGAAAGCATCCCTGGAAGAGTAGTTGTAGGACGCTGGCTCTGTATATACTATATCAAAAGGAGATATAGTGTGTACAGAGTCCAGGGGTTCAACAGAGGCTTAATTAGACAATACTAATGCTCTCTTTTTTGGTAGTGTGGTCGAGCAGTTAGGCTTATCAGAGGGTAGTGCAAAGCATTTGTTGTACACACACAGGCAATAAATGAAGCACATGCTCAATGAATAACTCCAGGGCGATTGTTTCTATATAGCAAAAATATATTTTGTTTCTTTATTTTTTCGCACCACAAGATTCAAGTTGGCAGGTAAGTAGTAAGCATATGTATCTGATAGAGACTTCTAGCTGCAGATTCATTACCTTTGAATTCCCTGGTGTCAGCTTCAAATCAGGGATCTTTTTGCTGAGCAATACCCTGCGCGAGCCATCAGGTGGCGTCATTTGATTCCGTGGCTTCATCCGGCTATGCGTGGCTTCACCAGCGTTGTTGGAGCCATCTATGATGTCACGGTCACCTCGGCGCGTGTGCGTCAGTTCTTTTCCTTCCGCGCCGGTTAAGCGCAGATCTGGGATCGAGCTACCCTTTGCCTTTTTTGGCAAGTGTTTTTTTTTTTTATATTTTGTTGAGGATTTTTGTTTGTGCGAGGGATATGTCCTCTACAAAGACGGGGTTCAAGCCGTGCGGTGCCTTCCATCACGCGATGTCGGTGACGGACCCCCATGAGGTATGTCTCTGGTGCCTCGACATAGACCACGAGTCAAAGTAGTGTTCCGACTGCCGGGCCATGGCCCGAAAGCTTTGAGGGAGCGGTCCCTAAAGCTCATGGCGGCCCGGCAGTCGACTTCGGTCGGCATGACTCCTAGGAGGTCACGGTCCCACTCAAGGAGGAGGTCGTGGAACCGCTCCAGGAGCCCCAAGTCCTCTTCGTCCCACTCAAGGTCCTCGAGGCAAGAGACAAAAGAAGAAGAATAAGTCCAAGCGCCCTTTGACTTTGCAATGCATGTCGGCTGACGAGGCATCTATGGGAGTGGCGACTTTCCGAGCACGGTTCTGTGTTGCTAGGGTCGACTCCGTGTTTCTGCCCCCGTCCCCCCTTTCAGGGAGCTGGAGCGACCCCCGCTCAATTAAAGGAATCTTAAGAGGCTCTGTGCCTTGTTTTTGAGTGGGTTGCCCACTCAGGTGGGTCTTTGGGCCCCATTGGATTCGACACCGGTGGCTTTGGCCTCTGTGCCATTGGGGATCCCAGGATCCGACAGCGGACACAGACTGGCGGCAGGTTCTCACAGTCGGCCTCCTCCGGTGCCGGGCCTGACATCAACGCTCCCTCCACCACCGGCGCCCACTGATGGTGGTAGCCCCATCCTCATTCTTGATGATCCGGAACAATGTCGTATGACGCCAATTCAGACTTTGACGGCGCTGATTAGGCCCAGATCAGTGCCTGAGGCTTATTTTGAACAGCCAGGCACAGGTGAGGAGTGGGAGGGTTCTGAGGACCCGGTAGAATACGGATTGGGGCATGAAAAGTACTGGTATGTGGATCTAGTGGAAGCCAGTGGATTGGATGCTTCTCCAGATGTGGGCATGCTCTCACCTCCTTCTGTGGCTACGTAGGAGGGGACCTCTTTTGCCATTGTGGTGCGTGGGGCAGCTGAGGTCGGACCTAGACTTGCCTACGGTGCCAGTCCGGACTAATCTCTTGACTAAGGTGCTTCAGCCAGGGGTTGCTACATTGGAGCCAATGTTACCCTTCAGTGAAGCCCTCACAGATATCCTTCTGGGAACGTGGTCCAAACCCAGCACAGGGGCTCCTGTGAATAGGACAATTGGCCGCCGCCATTAACCAGCTCTAAGCGACCCTAGTTTCCTCACCCAACTCCCCACCCCGGAGAGCTTGGTGGTCCAAGCCTCCACTTCCTGTGGTGCCTTCCCTTCCGTTCCCCCGGATAGGGAATCCAAGAGGCTGGACCAACTTGGGAAGAAGATGTTTTCTTTCTCCAGGCAGGTATTGAGGTCGATAAATACCTTTTGCCTATTGGGTTGTTTTTCCCATACGTTATGGGATACAGTGGCACAAGTACTGCCCCAGGTCCCGGAGGGCGTACGGGACACTGTCATCCGGGCTGTGAAGGATGAGAGAGATGCAGCAAAGTTTACCATCAGATGTGGATTGGACCTGACCGACTCCTTGGGCAAGGTGATTTCTTCGACAGTGGCCCTCCAACGCCACGCCTGGCTGCGTACCACTTGCTTTTCGGGGGATGTCCATTCGAACTTGATGGACATGCCTTTCAATGTCACATGCCTTTTTGGTGAAAAGGCAGACTCTGCTCTTGAGAGATTCAAGGATTCTCGAGCTACAATGAGATCCTTGGTTCTCTCCGCACCTGTTCGCCAGCAGTCTGTCTGTCGGCCCTTTTGAGGCTTCGGGAGGGGCGCAGTACCACGCCAACAACAGGTTAGCCACTGTCCTCTGGCTTCACAGCGTCCCGCGCGAGGGGTTGGTATCTTCAGACCCAGAGGTCAGCCACCACCCATCCCCCCCTCTTCCACAACACCCAAGCCTTCCTAGTATGGGTCTACAAGACCATGTCCATCCAGTTGGAGGGAGGATTCAATTTCATCTCCCTCACTAGCAATCCATAACATTGGACAAATGGGTCTTGCTGATCATACAGAAGGCTATTCTCTCCCCTTCCAGTCTTTCCCTACCTCTGTCCCTCCTGTAAAAGAACGGCTGATGGAGGATCATTTGTGCTTACGCCGCAAGGAAGTTACGACTTTCTTGGCCAAGGAGCCCATAGAAAGGGTCCTGATATCAGAACTAGGCATTGGTTGTTATTCACGCAACTTTATGATTCCCAAAAGGAACAAGGGTCTTCTCCCTGTTTTGGATTTAAGGGACATCAATCTCTTCCTCAAAAAGGAGAAATTCAAGATGCTCACTCTTGCTCAGGTTTCATCTGCCCTAGGCCAAGGAGACTGGATGGTAGCGTTGGACTTGCAGGGTGCGTATCTTCAAATCCCCCTCCTGCCCACCCACAGATGTTACTTGCGGTTCAAGGTGGGCCATGAGCACTTTCAGTTTACCGTGCTCCCCTTCGGTCTCACTAGTGCAACTCGGATGTCCACCAAAGTGATGGCAGTGGTGGCAGCTCATTCGCCCATGTTAGGGATCTCAGTCTTCCCCTACTTCGACAATTGGCTGTTGAAGGCTCCTATGCACCAGGCTCTCGTCACCCACCTTCAGACTACGGCGGACCTCCTGCATTCGCTGGGGTTCACTATAAATGTGCCAAAGTCACACCTGACTCCCTTTCAGAAGCTCCCTTTCATCGGAGCTGTTCTAGACACTGCAGTTTCGGGCCTATACTCGCGAGAAGCAAGTCCAGGATATTCAGGTTATGATACCGATGTTTCAGCCTCTCTTCTGGATTGCGGTGAGACAGACTCTGAGGCTGTTGGGACTCGTGGCTTCCTGCATCCTGTTAGTCAAACATGCCAGATGGCATATGAGGTCTCTGCAATTGGACCTGAAGTTCCAGTGGGCACAGTATCAGGGTAATCTTACTGACACAGTTCAGATCTCAGAGGGAACTACAAAAGACCTGCAGTGATGGTTAGTGAACTGCGATTGGGTCAAAGGCAGACTCCTTTCCCTTCCCTAACCAGATTTTACAGTAGTGACAGGTGCGTCACTTCTGGGATGGGGTGGCCATCTGGGAGAGACAGAGATCAGGGGCCTCTGATCTCCGGCGGAATCTGGGCTCCATATCAGTTTATTGGAGCTCAGGACGATTTGGCTAGCATTGAAAGCATTCCTTCCTGTTGTGAAGGGGAAATTAGCGCAGGTGTTCACGGACAACACCACTGCAATGTGGTACTGAAACAAGCAGGACGGTGTGGGGTTCGTGGACCCTTTGTCAAGAGGCTCTGCGTCTTTGGACATGGCTGGAACAGCAGGGTATAACCCTGGGGTTTCAACACCAGGCAAGGTTCTCTGAACGCCAAGTATCTCCATCCGGAGGTGGCGCAAGGACTCTTTCAGCAGTGGTGAGAGCCTTTGTTAGATGTCTTCGCCTCCGCAGAGAACGTGCAATGTCAGCAGTATTGCGTGTTGGCGTTTCCAAGGCAGCAATCGCTCGGCGACGCTTTTCGTCGCAAGTGGAATTCAGACCTCCTATATGCATGTCCTCCCATACCACTTCTGCCCAGAGTTCTCAAGAAGATCAAGAACGACCGGGCCCAAGTCATCTTAGTGGCTCCGAATTGGGCACGGATAGTCTGATATCCCGATCTACTCAAAATGAACATCAATCCTCCAATGAGGCTGCCCCTTTGAGAGGATCTTCTGTCGCAGCAGCAGGGGAGGGTTCTCCACCCGAACCTGTCAACTCTGCGCCTTCATGCGTGGAGATTGAGCGATGGCAGTTGATGCCGTTTGACCTTCCTCACGAAGTCTGTAAGGTTATTTTGGCAGCCAGGCGTCCCTCCATTAAGACGGTATGCGCCTTCCGTTGGAAACACTTTGTATATTATTGCACAGAAAGATCTGTTGACCCTCTTTCTGCTTCTCTTTCTGACATTCTTCTTTTCATTCGGTCTGTAGCCCAGCAGGGTTCTCCCTTAGGGACTCTAAAGAGCTATTTTTCTGCCTTATCAGCATTTCTTCAGTTGCCTGACCAGCCTTCCTTGTTCAAATCTCCTATTGTAAATAGATTCCTCAAAGAGCTTGTACATATGTTTCCCCCTAGGCCCTTTATTATGCGTCAATGGGACTTAAATCTTGTCCTCGCATTTCTCGTGTGCTCCCTTCTAGACTTTACACAACTGTCCCCTTCGGCTGCTCACCATCAAGACAGCCTTGTTAGTGGCAATAACATCTGCCAGGAGGGTGAGTGAGATGCAAGCCTTGTCATCAAGCCCACCGTATCTCACTATCCATCCTGATAAAGTGGTTCTCAGAACTTGTGCCTCTTTCCTCCCCAAGGTGGTGAGCCCATTCCATCTGGGTCAGAATATCACCCTTCCCACCTTCTTTGCTCCACCGCATCCCTCTTAGGAAGAGGAACCATTCCATCAACTGGACCGCGTGCGCAAGGTATGGCTCAGCAAAAAGCTTCCAGATTCGAAGCTGACGCCGGGGGATTCAAAGGTAAGGAATCTGCAGCTAGATAGTCTCTACCAGATAATACGTTACCAAAGGTAAGTAACTTGTTCAACAACACCACTTTGTTTCAATATGACAAGTTAAACGGTTTTCAAGTAAATACAAAATCAGTTTTAAAAGTTGACAGTGCAATTTTCAAACATAGTTCTAGGGGAGAAGAAAAGTACCTACAGTTTCGAGGTAAGTACAGGACTTACAACTCCAGTCTCAGAAGGTTAGGATGTCCACAGGTTGGGGTTCAAGCTAACATCAAACACCCACTACGAGAAACATGGAGCCGGCCAGGTGTAGAGGTCAGAGTTACTGCAAGATTTAAAATGGGCTCCTTTGGAGACTGGGGGCACTCGGAATGGGGTCTGCCAGCAAGTAACTACCCGTGTCTTCGGAGGGCAGATCTGGGGGGTTCAGGAGAGCACCGGAGGGGGGAGGTAGAACCATAGGTCAATGCCAAACACACACCCTCAGTGGCACAGGGGCGGCCAGGTGCAGGGTGCAAACTCAGCGTTGGGCTCCCAATGCTTTTGAATAGGGGCACCCCGGGGGACAAAAGTAGGCTACAGGCTGGGTCAAGGAGGTCGGTTCTGGAAAACCACAGGCTGGACAGAGGAGGGCCATCTGCTGCACGTTGCTGCACTGGAGGTCGGGTTCCCCAGGCCTGGGGGCTGCGGGTACTTTTTGATGGGTATCCTCGTCCGGATCCTTCAGGGGCATGGTGGTCCTCTGGATTTAGTCTGCAGGCGTTGTTGTGTTGGTCAGGGGGGGTCAGCCCAGGGTGGACACTGGGTTGGAATCGCCTGGGGGCCTGCTCTAGCCTAGTGGGCCATCTGGACACAGGCTGTGAGTATCGGGTGCAGAGAGGCAGAGCTTGCGGATCCGGGGTGGTTCTGGAGTCCTTTGCTGGACTTTATTTGTGGACAGGGCTGCTGTCATCGGGGGATCTTGGCCCTCTGGTTGTCCACCAGTCCTCTTGGTCCTGCCTGTCCGGCAGTCCTCTTGGGGGTTTAAAGAGGTCGCTGGTCCTGTAGGATGCGTCGCCTTTTTGTAGCAGGGGCTTCAGAAGCTGTAGGGGAACACAGACCTAACCCTATTGGTCCCTGTCCTCCAAACCAAGATGGGGGATTCTGCAAGGAGGGGCTCACTTCAGCTCTGGACCCCTTAGGGGTGGTCCTAGCTCAGGTTGTCACTCCTCCTTCTTTTTCCTAGTTTTCCTACCGAAAGTGGGACTTTGTCTGGTCAGCGGGCATCTCCACTAGCTGGAGTGCCCTGGGGCACTTCAACAGGAGGCCTGAGCCTTTGAGGCTTACCACCAGGTGTTACAGTTCCTGCAGGGGGAGGTGTGAAGCACCTCCTCCCAGTGCAGGCTTTTTTCTGGCCTCAGAGAGAACAAAGGCTCTCGCCCCATAAGGTCATAAACTTGTCTGGAAGTGGCAGACTGGCACAGACAGGTCAATCCTGCACTAGATGTTTGCTTACAGGAGGCATCTCTAAGATGCCTTCTTGGTGCATTTTGCAATAAAACCCACACTGGCATCAGGGTAGGTTTATTGTGCTGAGAAGTTTGATACCAAACTTCCCAGACTTCGGTGAAGCCATTATGGAGCTGTGGCGTTCATGATGACAAACTCCCAGCCCATGTGCTCAATATGTCCACACTGCTCTTACAATGTCTAAGAATCGACTTAGACACTGTATGGACATATTGCTCATGCAGCTATTCCCTCACATGTGGTATAGTGCACCCTGCCTTAGGGCTGTAAGGCCTGCTAGAGGGGTGACTTTACTATGCCACAGGCAGTGGTTTGTGGGCATGGTACCCTGAGGGGTGCCATGTCGACTGTCTTTTTCTCCCCACCAATACACACAAGCTGCAATGGCAGTGTGCATGTGCTTGGGGAGGCGTCCCCTAGGGTGGCATAATACATGCTGCAGCCCTGGCCACAGGGCCCTTGGTACCATAGGTACATTTTACAAGGGACTTAGCTATATGCCAGGTGTGTGCCAATTGTGGAAACAATGGTACAGTTTTGGGAAATAACACTGGCCCTGGGACCTGGTTAGCAGGATCCCAGCACACGTTCAGTCAAGCCAGCATCAATATCAGGCAAAGTGTGTGTGGGGAGGTAACCATGCTAAACAGGGGCACTTTCCTACAGTAGTGACTTGTAGGAAAGTCACTACTGCCAAACTCTTAAGCAGTTAATATTGGGGATACCTTCTAATTCTGTAGGCCCTGAGGCATTTTGTTGAGTTTGACTTCACATTGTTTATTCCCAGAAGATGCACAGTGACAAGGATAATGGGGTGCCTTTGATCTATTTCCACTACCTCAAACATCTCTCAGCAGAAACATTGGCCATGTGTTCCGTTCTGTTCGTGATGGAGGGCAACATGCCTTTTGCTGCATCGGCCAGAATACAAAGCATGAACAGCTATTCTGCAGCTGTATTTTGCTTCCTGTATGAATCGCCAAAGGTTACTGCCACAATGATTGAGGAAGGAACTTTAAAAATCTGAACATCTTCAACAAGAAAGCATCCATACCCGTAAAACACTGACTACGCACTAGGCCATTATTTTGTTATCACTTTAGTCAGAGGTATTCATAGCCTTTTTTCCTTTCCTTTCTTCATTGCCCCTTTGTTGATCGGCTGTACCACCCCCGACTTTACTGGGTTATAGGCAGGCATAGGTATTTGTACTTATATTTTGAACAATAGACAAGTCAAGTGAGACTTTTAAGGGACCATGCGATCTACTTGTTGATGAGTCTTTGTTCATAGGTATTTTTGGCATGTGTAATAGAAATTGTGCATTCTTTGTGGAGTAAATGCGAGTGTTGTAAGCATTAAGAAAAGAAACTGCTAATGTAGCTTCCAGCTTTAGACCTTGTTAGTAAACATTCTTTCCGGGCATGATTGAAATGAAGAGTGTGAAGTATTAAGGATATTTGAAATATTAAGGATTGTAGTCCCAAGTAAGGCAAGGCCGTTTTAACACATTGGTGAATGCAGAGATGGACCATGATTTGGACCCATGGAGGCCAGCAGACCGGCGACTGATGCTCACAGTGACTGCTAGTCAGAAATCTGTCCATGAGTGGAACTGAATGTGGGTTTTATTGTGGCTCGCTTGTTTTTGATGAAGTTCGTTTAATGGAAGACTTTAGCTGCATCCCAAGGAAAACGAATTAATTTCCTTTTACTCTGTCTTGGTTCAAAGAGAGATGATTACTTGCAGATGTCCAGACAAACTAGTGAGTAATCACACATTTAATCCAGTCATTTCTCCCTTTAGATCTTTTCTACTTATGGACAATGCAGATATATTGATGATTGATACATCGAACCATAGATTCCTCACATTTTGAATCCTCCAAGGTGGCAGACTCTGTCTAAAAAATCTTCCACCTGCTGCTATTCAGTAAGGACATCGACCTCTGTCACGGTTCTGTCCCCCTCGCACATGAGCTGCATATAGGTGCCCACCCACACTTGCTGATGTCAGTTCCCTTTTACTGCTTCCAGCGACGTGGATGTGGAGCTCCACTCCTACCAGTTGCTGTTTTTAACCTCTTAACATTCCTTCAAAATGTAAAAGTCTGGCAGTGTAGCATGGATGTCTTCACCCAAGGCTACAGGCTTCAAAACATGTTATACACTTTGGAAACTGATACCGACTTGCACAACGACTGAATGTGCTCCCTGGTGACAAAACATGACTCCAAGTCCTACAACAAATACTTCCTGGTGCACCTGAAGACCAACAGGGAGCAAGCGGTCCGATGTTACAAAGCTGGGCACAACAAACAATCCTGGACTCTCTCCAGACTTCTGACATCGATCACAGGCAGTACTGTCTAGTTGTTTACCTACAACCTGACCACCATGTGATACAACAGCAAGCAGAGTGTTTTGGGCTCATATGGTGTCTGACTGAAGGTGGAGTTTGTAGACTTGTTAGCAGGCAACAGATTCTCAGTCAGTGAGTCATCTGGTGGAATCGCTCAGTAGCAGGGCAGAAAAACTGAGCAGACATTTTGCCAACTGTGAGCAACATCTCTACTTGGATTTGGCTCATGGATGCTTCTCTTCTTGGAGTACGTCCTTGGAGGACCTCTTCACCACCTCTGTGTTCAGTGTTTTGTGATTTTCAGTTTCCTCATGAGGACCTGTGGAGGGCACATTCCACTTTTGGTAGAACATCAGCTTTCTAGTTGCCTTTACACCATTGCCTCCGATCCCACGGGTTCCGAGGAAAATCGGGCCCAATCTAGCCCAGGTAATTTTAGTGGCCCTGGGTTAGGCTTGAAGGGTCTGTCAATTTTTAACCCGGAGCATTTGGCTTCTAATCCGGCTTAGCCTTTTAGGAAGTCATTCTGTATCAGAAACAGGACACTCCTCTTCATCTGAACTTCCACAGTCTATACCTTCATGCATGGAGATTTAGCGGAACGAGCTGAGCAGCTTTCACCTTCCGGTGGAAGTGGTGGATGTCATTCCCACACCTCACCGTCCTTCCACGAACACAGAGATGGACCTTGCAATCCAGGCTGTTGATCTAAGTTTGTCTCCTTAAGTGAGGAGAAAGATGTTGACTCTTTAGAGGCAATGGTATCCGATGTTGTACTGTTGGTTTTGTTGTTGACCTGAAAAAACTTTGCTCTGGGAACAGTTTAAAGTTATTTATCTTCCCTTTCAGCCTTTATTCCACTGTCAGATCAATCCTCACAATTCAAATCACCTGTTGTTGATGCTTTTTGTGAAAGGTCTTTGTTATGTGAGTACCCCTGCTCCATCCTTCATGCTGCAGAAGGACCTCTATTCAATGTTGACCTTTCTGGTGTTTGTACCCTTTGAGCTTTTCCATAGCTGCATACCTCTGCTTCTTACTATGAAAACTGTGTTCCTTATTGCTGTTTTTCCATTTCATGAGCATTCTTCCGCCTTTCTTTAGTTAAGCCTCTAGTACAACCCTCTTTCCTGACGAACTGATTCTTCCAATATGTGTATCATTTTTTAGGTTTCGCCTGCACAGCACTTGTGCTGTGCTTGGGAAAGAAATCTTTTGTGTTAAATATACCTTAAAAGGGTCTTACATCCCGCCCTTGCTCTTCCCTTGCTCTTCTTTGGTTCCTGTGCTTGGTGATTACTTGTTCTCTGTTTCCATTGGCTGTAGCATATTTCCTGCCTTTACCAATGCTTCTTTCTTGTGTATTCGCTCTTATCAGTGTCCCAAGGCCCAAATACTGTTTTCTTCCACTTCGTGGGACATTTTTTTTTAATCTGTTGTCTGCACAGCGCTTGCGCTCTCCGTTTATAATGTGCTGTACCCTGAACAGCGCTTGCGTTGTACTTATTTTTGAGCTTACCCTGCACAGCGCTTGCGCTGTGCTTGTTTACTGAATCTGCCCATGGCTGCATGCATTTTAAGAGTGCCTTTAACTTGCACACTTGAAAGGCGTGCAGCCACAGGGAGATTAGGTAAATTAGCACAGCGCTGTGCTTGTTTATCTAATCTTGAAATGCGTGCAACCACAGAGAGATTATCATAATTCAGATCTTGGCTTCACCGCCCTTGCTCTCGTGATGCTGTTCCTCATGCACTTTTTATAGGTTTTTGCCTGCACAGCACATAGGCGAAAACCTAATGCATTTACTAAAACCTTTTTTGTAAGTGGTGTCACCTTTTCATATAAACAGTGAGAACGACGAGGCCTGCTCAGAATCTACAGCAGTAAACCCAATATGTACCCGGTGGATCCTTGTGGTTTATGTTTAAATTGTTTGAGTAACAATTAATGTAACAGTCAAAAGGACCTTAAATATATAGCCATAAGTCATACATTCAGACAACGTAGTTAGATGCAGGATGCAATGCTTAATTTCATTATTAACGTGACAAGGAAAAAGAAAAAAATTGCTCAGGTGATCACCCAATGCATGAGCTTCAGAAGAACAAAGAATTTGTATACAAATGATGGCAGTGAGCCATGCAGCAAGGTGGAAGTATTGGTACATGGTTAAGTGCAGATATCACTAAATAGTCCAAAATATTTAGATATATTAAAGGGTCCAATTCCATTGAATGTGTTTTGACCCATAATGATATAGAGGGTCATCATCAGGACAATTGATTATTGTACATAAGCTGAGATAATGGAATAGAGTCACGTGGTCCCTAAAAAGAGTGCGTGAAATGTGACGTAGGAGAATTTCTCGCTGAAACAAAGTTGCTCTCTGAGTGCGGAGTAACCGTTCGGCTGTCAGCCTGGAGCGGCTGTAAGGAATGCCGTAGGAATCACACGCATGGCGCTGGTGCACGCCGCGTCCTTGGCTGTCTACTGGAAGCGGTCTTTAATGTGGGACAGTCCATCACGCTTTCCACCTTCTTTGCTGCTCCCCTTCATCCAAGGAGGAGAGATGACACTCATTGGAACCACAACATGGCCCTACAATTTCTACTGGCGGGACTGAGGAGTACTGCGTTGATGATGACCTGTTAGTTGGTTTTCCTGGTGTAAGACCACTGCTCACATCTACCTCTCATTGGATGGAGGGCGTTAACTGCTTTTGTACTGATTCCAAAGGTGAGCAGGCTGTGGCTAGAATCTAACATCAGGAGAATACGTGGCTTCCCTTCAGTAAGGCTGTTCTGTTTGAGTCTCCGTTTAACTGCGGATTCCTCACCTCACAAGAGCAGTTCTGAGTATTTCCAGGTCCTGTTTGCTGCCTGGGAAGACTCAAGAGATGAGGAATATTCAGGCAGAGTATCCATCAGAAGGTGTGCTCAAAGGCGCATCATTTATCCTTCAAGCTCCACCACAGGTGAGCTGGGGCACAGAGTCCCAGTGCCAAACAGAACGAGTTCAGCCAAAACGGGAGGTGGATACTGCACAAGAATGTCCGGTCTCAGGGCCTTTATCATCTTTTTCAGATTGGTGCTGGAGCCCTCGCCTGCTTTCAGGTAAATTGGCATCGGGTCAGTAGTGAAAAGGCATTTGTGGCAAACAGAAAGAACTTGTTACCCATATTATTTCACCCACAGACCTCGGCCACGGATCTCTTTCTAATAACTAGGGCCGGACATGTGAGGTTCTTTCTGAGTAGTGCTGGCTGTCACTTTTCTAATGCCGGATGCCCAGTTTCTCTGACCTCCAATATGTCTTCAGTTTTTCAAAATTAAGATTTCACTCTCTTGTGAGAAACTTTCAAATAACTCTAGTTTTATTGTGATCTTTAAGGGGTGCAGCTAATGATCTTAAAACTGGGTTTTCAGGAGAGTGTGAATATTCAGGCCGGCGATGGAAAGGACGGACGTGCAAGAAAATCCCCAGACGTCAGGCTTCGATGCCGGGCTGTGGGCTTCGAGACTAGTAGTACTGTAGAGGACAACAAAGGGTGGCGAGGTGTTCGGTGGATGAAACACAGGCGAGGGGTGCAGAGTGTAGGTGGGAGCTTCTGCTGGAAACAAACAAATGAGAAACTGTTGTCATTTACTACTCCAGGCACCAGGAAACATTTTTTGCAAGTGGGGAACGATAGGGACCGGTTAAATTCCAGCCTGGTAAATGAGTCATTTATGATTGGATGCGTATGAAGACTGTGTAATCGTTTAGCTTCAATTTCATATATGATGTATTAAACCCTGTACTCGAGCACTGGGGAGACATTTATGCATCGGAAACATTTATCAGAGTACAACAACGAAGCCTGTTCTTGGTGAGGCTGGAAAGTGCACTTAGAAGCATATTAGCAGAAACTGAGAATCGCCACCTGGGTCATTTGCACGTCAGGTTATAAATGAGTGACACTATCTGTGATCAGAGGACATTGGTGCCCCCTTCTGGGTAGTGTCAGAAAAGTCTCAGGCCTCTCAGTCTCAAGTCACATGTGCGGAAAGCTCCGTTTGCTAAGAAAGGAAACAAAATTCCTTGTGACAGTATTGCGCGCACGAAGCACGCCCTCCAGTGGCGGTTCACTCTCTCAGCTCCTGCAGTGCGTGGAGCCTTCCGTCCAGTGAGTGAGCCACCCGGGGCTCGCCGCTGGGCTGAGGTCAACCAGCAGCACTGATACAGCAGAAAAAGAGGGCATTAAAGGGAGGGCAGTCTGTTGGGCCTTCCTTTTAGCAGTGGTTCGTGTGTGTGTGTGTGCGCGTGCGTGCGTGTGTGTGAGTGTGTGAGTGAGTGAGTGAAGCCCCGCACAACAAAGAACCACTGTCCTTCCGTCTGGGTGCATAGGGATGGGACGTGTGCGGTACTGATGCCGTTTGCTGTGTGCACCGCATGCCGACATTGCTACTCCTTCTAGGGCCCGGGGCAGCACGCATCCGACTCCTTCATTCCCGGCACATTCCCTCCCTCCCCCCGCCCCGCCCCATTCTCTGGCATTATGATGTGTGCGTACATATATGGTTGTCTTGAACATTATTTTCTGTTTTTGACAGGTATGGGGAAGAAGGACGACCCCAAGCTGATGCAGGAGTGGTTCAAGCTGGTGCAGGAGAAGAACGCCCTTGTGCGCTACGAGTCTGAGCTCATGATATTGTGAGTCGCCGGATCTTCCCTTGCGGGAGCCTCGGAGGGCCGCGCTGCACAGGAACCGCACGGGCGCTCCCCCTTCACCCCGGGGATCCCGGGGCGCTGATGGCTTAGTGAAGCCCTAGCATTTCATATTCACTGCCTAATAGCTCAAGAGTGCAGCGGGTTGTGTCGGCAGAACCAGAAGATATGAGCGCTGCAGGGAGTAAAGGGCAGCTTGACAACACCCCTTAGAGCAGGGATACTCAAAGTAGGGCCCGCGGGCCTCATGCGGCCCCTCTGACCTTTACATGCGGCCCCTGGGGCAACAGGAGCACTGGGCAGCTGTTGGCTCAACTCCGCACTAACAAAAATATTAAATACACACACAATCATTTCAAACTTAATTGGTGCTAAAGGAAGGAAGTAACTAGGGACTTCTGCACTTAACTTTAGAAACGCCTTCATTTTTAAAGACATCTTGCAGCATAAGTGTTAAAACTAAGACAGTCTCTTCAAAATTAATTAAGTGTATTTAGTTAACATGCAGAACCTTTTCGCCTTCGTACAATTTATTTTATCAGTGCATTGAGATGCATTCCTATTAAAGTGATAGTTTTCAAACATAAATTTGGAAACATTAATTATTTCCCTTACCCTGAGAAAACTATCAATAGTAAATTGAAGACGCAAGTCACTTGGTATGTGCACTTAATGGGTGGACTGGGTTCCTATCATACATAAACAACATTATAGTTTATTAAATCAAACATAGAAGCAGGTTTTGTGCAGCGCACACCATAAATCATGTATTTCGAGGTCATCTTAAATGTGATAATGCAGAAAAAGGAGGGAAAGTGACACTAAGCAATTGCCTAGGATCACACAATTTGGAAAAGTGGATAAGCCAGGATTAATTCCAGGTTTTCTGGTTTCCCACTGTTTATTTCAGCCACTAGATGTATATCCTTTGCTTCCCCTACACCTACCTTGCCACCAATCCACCTAGTCACCCCACCAGACCGCCACCGCCCTGGCATCAATGCGGCCCCCAGGCACGCCACAGACCAAACTTTTTGGCCCCTGGGAAAATGTTTCCGAGTACCCATGCCTTAGAGGCTATAGGCCTGGTTACAAGTTGCAAGGTACTGGGGTAACAGTAAAATCGGGTGTCCTTCTAACCATTGCCATGCAGTAAATCTGCACCAGTACCATGCTCTTAGCGCAAACCCACGCAGTATTGCCAACCCCATCGGGTGTTAGCGTACATTTACCCCCTGCTCTGAGCTGGGCGGGAAGGTATACAAGGACCTGTGGGTGGTGGCGAAGCGGGGAAGGGATTTTATTTATTCGGGAGTGGGGGCACTGTATGGTTCCGTCTCCCCTCACTTCCTATCCAATAACACAGGGAAGGACGCTTCGCTGCTGCTATAGCCAAAAGCCGCCCCCGGTCTGACTGGAAAAATAGATTAAAAAAATCTCCCACACTCGAATGAAATTCCATGGAGTAACTATGCTCTGCCTGACTCCGAATCAGGGCCAAAATCTGGACTAGGGAAGTTCTGCAGTTTGTCATTTGATGACCAGATCTGTCAAGTGAGATAAGGACAAGTTGCAGTCCTCCTCTCCTAGCTACCACTGAAGAGTTTAGCAGCATAGATGGAGAAATCGAGAAGACCTCACCGAAATGGGTCCTACCTTTTAATTTAGTGCCCTGATATCTTTCGGATTATACAACTGGGGTAGGGTTTCAGTCTTCGACAAAGCGTCCTTTCCACTTTCTAATCCATGTTTTCTATAGGGAGGATTGTCCTGAAGGAATCATTTAGCCTGTTACACTAGTGTTTTTACCTGGAGATTCATTGATTTTTAGGTTTGCTTTTTTTCTCTCTTGGAGAGACTCCCTCCTACCTTCTGGCGTGATGAACATAAGTCTTTGCATTCCTTGTACTTGCATTAAGTGTATTCCGCTTTTTGCCTTTTAGTGCTCGAGAGCTGGAGTTGGAAGACAGGCAGAGTCGTCTGCAGCAAGAACTACGTGAGCGTATGGCAGTCGAAGGTAAGATTAGGACTGCAATCTTTGGTCCAGAAGGTGAATAAACTAAGTATTCAGCGTCTTTAAATCTGATATCTAGTGCCGTCCTTTGCTGCAGACAAGAAAAAATTACAAGTACAAGTGAACCATTTAGTTCTCAAAGTATGAAATATGTCTTCTGTATATTTCTCCTGCTTGATCTCAGCAGACTTCTGCAATAATCTCCAATCCAAGGCAATTATTTTATTTGAGTGTTCAGCAGAACATAGCATTGCATTACTAAATGCGCCCTTCCAGCCTACAGATGAGAAACATTTTTCTTTAGGTGTTTAGGAACAACTTGGGAAGCGAGGTGCTACACACATTTCGGAAAACCTCTAAATCACCATAGAAATTGTCAACTGTCCCTTAAATATTTACATTTTGTTTCTTTTTTCAGCAGTTATTGCACAGAATTATACTTACTGTCTCGTTATGAACAGGATGACGAGTGGAGAGAACTGGAAAAACCACTCACCCAACATCCTACTCCAACAGGAGGTGGTAGTTCAGGGGCAGAGTGAGCGGGGCAGAGGAGGAGGGATAAAACTTTGCTTTTAAACCAGTTCAGCTTCTCCTCGCGGATGCCACTAGGCCCTCTCTAGTCACCCTGGCGTAAATTGAGAGCTACTTTTATTGTTAGTTTACCACTAAAAGTCATTTCTCATCTGCCTAGGTCATTCGGTTTTAGGTAACAGCTTCTTTAAGGGTGTGCTCTGGGTAATCTCTGCTTTATTGTCACAAGTCATCTCCTTTCTTTGTGGCTTCTCAATTCAAGCAGTTGCCCCATTCCTCTTAGTGTGAGACATTTGGTAACTCTACTTTAAGCTTGCTTTTTGCATTCTTACCAGCAAGGTTGTCGAAAGGGGGTGCAAATATACATTTGCTGTAGTGCTCAAAACCGCTGTACATTCAGTCCTTTATTCTTGCTCTGTTGCCTGATCACACTGTATATCTTTGGGAATTAATCCCTTCATCAATTCTAAAGTGCATTTACCCTGTTATACTTCATATGAAAAACAGCAGAGGACAACCTAATGGCTTTTTGCATACTGATAAGGTCCAGGGCCATTCATACTAATTTAATTCTCTCGCTAGGTGCATTGAGGGAGCTTAGCTAACAGTCTATTTCCTGTCACAAACCAATGTTATACACTACTGCAAGAAGGCCCCTCCAGAAGTTGAAGGGCCATGGCCCAGACAAAAGTTGAGTTTGCTCAGTCTTCAAGTTAATTTACTTGCGTTTACCATTGTTTGTTATGACCTTTATGCAGTAGATTCCAATGCCACTCCTGCTGCAGAAGTGTGTCCTGCTAGTCAGCCATCCAGGCAACATCACACAATTCTGCTTCCTCCACATTCAGCTGCTCTCCTTCTGAGACTCGACAAAGGTTCCCAGTTCAACCTTTCACATCCATGTGTTTAGCACTCAAGCTTGTCTATGTCCCTTCTTATGGCATTCTCACCTACCCTTCAGAGATGTAAGTCTTCGCCTCACATGCTGTCAGTGTCCGGCATCTTGATTACATCAACAGTTGCTAAAATGGGGAGGACACAGCCTGACGTTTAAGCAATAAAGGGATATTTTGCCCTAGACTAATAGTTTGTCTTTCATCACCCCTTCAGTTTCACAGGGTGTGATGACCAGTAGGATATTCCTGGTCTGTGGACAGCAAGTAGGGCACAGAAGCAGAACTGGCACCTAGGCTCTGTGATGGAGCATTCTTCACAAGTTGTTGATTCCACGCACCAAATGATTGTAAATGGGTGTTAAGTCACCTGTCCTCGAAGTAGAGTGGGTTAAGGCATCCGAGCTCCATGCTTGTGTTTTAAGATGCAATATCCAGTTCTCTCTTTATCTCATTTTACAGTGTAAAACAATATTAAATACACATTTGGGAAGATGTGTGTTCATACATCGTTCAGTTTGTTTCAGTAAACTGAATATGTTACTGCTTGCAGTTACTCTCAGATTTGCTTCAGATTTATGCAAAGGGTTGGCCATAGTGGCCAGTGTCAGTTGTGCACAAAGCCCCATTCCTACTCGAAGTCTTGCAGTAAGCTGAAATATAAAACATGCCATGCACAAGAAATTCAAGCGGGATTTGTCCTCAGCACGCCACTCAGTATGTCAAGAAGTGGCAGTGTCATCACTTACAGGGTATGATGTCTTCTGACTCAGAGACGATCATTGTGACCCTCCATAATTTCGCTGCCACTATCAACCCCACATCAAAAAGCATCATTTGAGAAGGCTATGCTCCTTATTTCCCATATGCTACTGTTTCTACTGGCAGCCACTGCCCTTTCATTCCCTGCTTCTTGACCTGTACCGAACTTCTACTTTGTTTCCAGGGTCTACACTAGTTGCTTAATGCTGGCACTGACGACGACTCCACTGGAGCCAATTGGAATGCTTGTTTCTGAACCCAAAGTGACACCTGCCCATGCCAGGCCTGCGCCGCTGTATGAGATAACTAAGGGATAGCCAGTGGTTACACTGCCAGTCCTTCAACCTCTAGCCCTCCCTGTCATCACCCAAAACCTTAAATAACATTCTTTAGCAGGATCATTCTTTGAGAGCGAGATTATAGTCAGCTGAATGACATTGGAGCTCCAGCAAAATGTCTGACAAAAAATGCTAAGCACAGGTAGTTATACCCATGTGGTAGACTCAATGGTTTAGGTCTTGGCCATGACAAACGGATGTGCCTTTATTATACGTGTAACAACTCCCTTCTAGTACATAACATTTATTAAACAGTGCATCCTTCTCCCTGCAGCTGCAAAGAGATACTTGCAATGTCAGAACTAGGACATCATATCTCACTCTCAGCCTTAAAACACTATCCAGCGCTGAACTTTGTAAAATATTTTGTAATTATTAGTCGTTAAAGCTCAAGCATGTTTTAGTGCTGTAACAATGCATTCGTGTGACACAAGCAAGATGGAGTTGGTTTAGATTTTGCTTTTGCGGTCCAGGTACTCGGATTTCCCCCGCTTGGCACTGTGTTCCAGCTTTCATACCACTCAATCTAAAATGCTGGCCTCCATCTAAAGTTTGTTTTTCCTGCCTATTCCTGTCCTAATCTACGTTTGTAACCTTTGCAGCCTTTACAGTTCCTTTCCATATTTAAGCATGTTGAACATAAGCTAGGTCTGCTAGGCCTTCAGTATATAAGTAGAAATAAGAGTAAGAATACAACAATCACCAACCCCAGAAGGCGCTAGGATTCACTTGCTCCATCTCCCTAGCTGATCTCTATTTTCCCCAAAATCCTGGGTTTCATTTCATGCACGTTTTATGAAACGTTTGAGATATCACGTATAATGTCTTGTGTATGCTATATAATAATGTCAAAGATAAAAGTGTAACACTGTGTTCATTTTCTTGCACATCCCACCCTCCTTTGGTGGTAGAAGTGGGAGTTCTTCTATTGGTTAGGGGGATATATATACGAAGAGATACCATAGCTAATTAACAAGAACCATCACAGTCCACAGGTAATGAGAAGTAGGCCTTCTTTCCACAACAGTATACATATCTCTGTAACTCTTTATATTATTGTAGCGCACAAACTGCTCTATCGTGTTCAAAGTTTGCATGCAGTTACCTTCACCTACCTTTAACCCCTTAGCTGCTGGGCCTTTTCCGCCCCAGTGCTAAGCCCTTTTTTTTGGCTATTTGGGGTAGTTCACGCTTAGGCCCCCATAACTTTTTGTCCACATAAGCTATCCATGCCAAATTTGCATCCTTTTTTCCACTATCCTGGAGATACTAAAGGTACCCAGAATTTGTGGGTTACCATGGAGGAGACCAAGAAATTAGCCAAAATACAGCTAACATTATTTTTTTGGGAAGGAGTGCTGCATAAGAAACCATCTGTTTTTTTCCCCTGCAAATGGAATCAACAAAGGGTTTGCTTCCTAGCTTTCAGTAACAGGCAGACTTGAATGAGAAAGCCAAATTTTCATGACAGTTTTGGCATTTTACTGGGACATACCCCATTTTTACTATATTCTGTGCTTTCAGCCTCCTTCCAGTTAGTGACAGAAATCGGTGTGAAAGCAATGGTGGATCCCAGACAGCTAAACATTTCTGAAAAGTAGACTACATTCTGAATTCATCAAAGGGTTATTTATGTAGATCCTTCAAGGTTTTCTCTTAGAAAGTGACAGTTGAAATTGAGTTGTAAAAAACATCCATTTCGGTCTACATTTTCTATGTAACTTTTTCCAACTATGGCAGATTTTTGAAAGCAATATAGTGTTACGTCTGATGGACCCTTCTGGTTGCGAGGATATATTGGGCTTGTAGTTTGATCAAGAGCCCAAGGTACCCAGAGCCAATAAAGAGCTGCACCTTGCAATTAATTTGGTAAAATATAAAGATGGGCAGAAGATATGCAGTTTAGAAGCAGTGGCTATTTGCACATCTCTAAATTCGTGGGTACCCATACTAGCATGGGAATTGGAGGGCATTTCACAAAATAACTTCTTTCTTACACACTGTCTTACATTTGGAATGCACAAATGTAGAGAAAGACAATTGCCAATAACACTTGTTCTTCTATTCTATGATCCTCCAAGTCTCCTGATAAAAAATGGTACCTCACTTGTGTGGCTAGTCCTAGTGCCCGCAACAGGAAACACCCCAAAAAGCAATGTGGGCACTTCACATTTTTGCCTAGCTGTGAATTGTGGCCTCTAGGTCAGCTGGCACCTTGGGACCTAGCAAACCTATACATTTTTGTGAACTAGACTCATAGATGAATCCAGAATGGGGCGACTTGTGGGCTCTCACCAGGTTCTCTCACCCAGAATCTTTTGCAAGCCTCAAAAATTGTCAGAAAAACACATTTTCCTCACTTTTCAGCAATGCATAGTTCTGGAATCTGAGGGGAGCCACAAACGTCCTTCCACCCAGCATTCCCCCATGTCTCCCAATAAAAATGGTACCTCACTTGTGTGGGTAGGCCTAGTGCCTGTGTCAGGAAATGCCCCAAAACTGAACGTGAACACATCACATTTTTCCAATGAAAACAGACACGTTTGTTGCAAAGTGCCTAGCTGTGAATTTTGGCCTCAAGCTCAGCCGGTACCTAGGGAACTCTAGCAAACCTATAGATTAATAAAAACTAGACACCTAGAGGAATCCAGAATGCGGTACTTGGAGGGCTCTCACCAGGTTCTGTCACCCAAAACTTTTGCAAACCTTAACATTTGTCTAAAAACACACATTTTCCTCACACTTCAACGATACAAAGTTTTGGAATCTGAGGGGAGCCACAAATTTACTTTCAACTAGCATTCCCCCAAGTCTCCCGATAAAAATGGGTCATCACTTGTGTGGGTAGGCCAAGTGCCTGCAATAGGGAAGGGCCCAAAACATACTGTGGCGGTATAACTGAGGTGAATGTACTTTATCAGTCCTGGGATATGGAACTATTTAGGGAAACCTACTTAACTCATACATTTCTGAAAAGTAGACACCCAGGGGAGTCTTCGGAGGTGTGGCATGTGTGTATTCCCATATTTCTTTTACCCAGAATACCCTGCAAAGATGAAACCTTGAATAAAAACACTACTGTTCCCTCCATTTCTGTGAAGTAAACTACAGGAATATGAATGGATCCACAAACATCTTACCACCTAGCCTTTCCCAACTTGTCCTGATAAAAACGCTACCTCACTGGTGTGCCTGTGCCTAGTGCCCGTGACAGGAATGGATAACACATGGGTCAATGGTAGTCCTTCCATGAGGGCTACTGTTGACCCTGGGGTCACGCCTTTAACATTTTGCCACACAGGCTACTCTGTGACATTCTGGCATATGTTCTGTCCACTAGTATGTGCAGTGTGGAGACTGTAATGCACGTTAATCAAATAGAACATCTACCACGTTCTGACTGCAGAAATAGGTGTTGAGCAGGCCATAAGGAAGTCCATGATTTCCTGAAGTAGATGAACTAAAAATCTGTGGCTGCTTGTCTATCGAAGCAGTGGCCCATGGACGTTCAGTATCTATACACAGCCACTGAAAGGTTTACCCAACAGCAGCTCCACCTCAGTCGATTTCCTAGAACTTTTCTTTAGTATGATACAATGTAAAGCAAGTTGGGAAACAGAGGTCTGGCTGAAATGGGCACTGGGGACAGTAATAACGAGTCTCCTGCCGCTTTCCATGCTTCGAGCACACTTTACAATGACGACATGGACAATCATTTTTGGGTGTTTTAGGAATGCAATCAGCAAAGTGTCGCTCCTGTAGCCTTGTCACATCCCTCGGAACACATGAAGTGAATGCAGCTGCTTCTGTAGCTGCAGTGAGGCTTTCAATAACAGACAACTGGAAGTCAAGGAAAGACATGAGTCTTTCTGTGGTTTTCTGACAATAAACAACATAAGCATTGTATGTTGCCATCCGGATCAGGTGGGTTAACAGTTTGTTGCACCAAGTGGGAGTTTAATGACGCTAATTCTATGGTTTAAGAACCTGGTCGTTCTAGTTCACTCTGCCCCTTTACTTATTGTAATCAAGTATACAGTTGGGCTTGTGGACTTCGGCCATCTGACCCCAAACTGTGATGGGGAAAGTGCTCTCATCATGAATTGTAGTGAGGACATAAACATCACGCCTATCCGATAACTTGACTGTAAGCAGTTCGTTGGAACGCAAGGCAGTACTATGGGATTTCTGGAGCTTCTTACAAACAAGCTCCTGCAGGAATCCTTTGCAGTTACAACGAACTGTACCGCAGGCCACAGTGCCAGCTTTGTAGAGCTCACTGAACAGCTCTGCTTCTGTATAAAAATTGTCCACATAAAGGTTATAACCTTTATGAAAGAGTGGCGGAACAAGCTCCCATACAGTCTTCGCTGTGACCCTTAACGTGGGAGGGCAAACTACAGGATTTAGCATGGAGTCCTTCCATGTATTCACTTTCAAGCTGTACACATAGCCAGAAGAACGCTCACACAGTATGTACATCTTGATGCCATAGTGAGCTTTTTTGCTCGCAATGTACTGCCTTAACAGCATCTGCCCTTTGTACAAGATCAAGGACTCATCGGCTGCTATATTCTTTCCAAGAGTATAGATCTGTGGAAACCTTGGCAACAAATGTTCCACAACAGGCCAAATTTTGAATAACCTGTCATGGTGTGATGGTCCCGGGGCAGTGCAGCAGAACTGTTATTGAAATGCAGCATGCGCTGGAATAGCAAAAAACGATCTCTGCTTGGGTATGGTGCGAAGATGGGGGTTACCCAAACCGTGTGAGTCGTCCATGGACTGCAAGGTGGGTTTCTGCACTAACCCCATTTTGAGTGTAAGGCCCAAAAATATTCTCCACTCCGCCAGCGAAGTGGCAGTCCACTGGCGTGCCCTAGGACAGGGCCCTAGAGTGTCTCCAGGCTCCCTCAGAAATTGTTCTGCACGCAAATTTGTGTGCTGCACAATTTGCTAAAGGAAGTCAACATCCAAAAAGAGACGGATGTAGTCGACTGGTAAAAAGTTGGCTGTATCGACTTTATATCCAACGTCACCTGAAATAGGTGTGATTTTTTTCGGCTGAACTAGATTGGAGGCTGTCAAAAGAGCACTCTGTCTGTGCTTGCCGCAGCATGCACCAGCTCTCTGGGTGGGGCTAACTCACTTTTGTCCCACTGCACAGACTGTGCTTGCGAAGGGACAGCACAACTGTCCTCATCGTCTCCCTCAGAATCACTGGAAGAGCTGTCGTCAAGTGGGACTCCGTCAACTGGAAAATCAGTCCCAGATTCTGCCCAATTGTCCTCTCTCTCAGATGCTGTCTCAGTATCTGCTGTCTCAGTCTCTGATCCTGCCTCAGAGCTGTCCGCCATGACCCGAGTTACGGCTTCAGTAGCAGTCATCCAATGAGACGCCATCTCTGCTACTGCTTAAACTGGCCCTCTAAAACACTAGCCTACAAAGAAGGCAGATATGTTGCCAGCAAAATTGCTGTTGGATGTGTGTGTTTGTGTGTGAGATGTGTGCAACAATAAGTGTCAGTCTCCCTAACTTCGCTTCTTCCTTCAATCAGAAGGTTCTCTAAAGACACTGGAAAAAACAAAAAAGACACACTAATACTTCACTTTGCCACATACCCATCATCACAGCCTTTAGGGCTAGTGGCGCCCAGTGCGACAATCATTTTTAGCGCTCCCATCCTATGACCACCTCCTTGTATTTCCTCACTGCCACCCAGCAAAAGTGCCCTTCATGTCTCCATAGCCCCCCTCGCACATACATTTAATTTGTTTTAAAGTGCAGGTAACAGCTGGCTTTACTAATCCACTCAGGTATTCACATAAAATACAGATCTGTTGTTTGCAGCAGGCATATAAACCTTCTGCGCTACTTTATGGCGTCAAAACTGCCACTAGACAAAAGTCCGATCTCTTTCTCTAGGAGGAAAATAATCACAAGAGTTATCTTGACTATCTTGACATTTTGATTGCTCCCTGAAAGTTAGATATGATAGATAGATATATATATATATATATATATATATATCTCTATGTATATATATATCTCTATGTATATATGTGTGTGTGTATATATATATATATATATATATGTTCGGTGGCATGTGTAGCTGCAGATACACATGCTATGCATATGCACACGTCCTGCCACCTAGTGTTGGGCTCGGAGTGTTACAAGTTGTTTTTCTTCGAAGAAGTCTTTTCGAGTCACGGGACGAGTGACTCCTCCTTTTCGGCTCCATTGCGCATGGGCATCGACTCCATCTTAGATTGTTTTCTTTCAGCCATCGGGTTCGGACGTGCTCTTCTTCACTCCAGCTGTTCGATTCGGAAAACTTATTAAAACACCGAAATCATCGCCATCGTTCTCGATCACACCCCATCTTGCATCGAGACCTCGTTACCGGCGGGGACACACCCTATGTTGCCCTTCGAAGCACCCGCGCCCAACCTGGGCCTGGTCGGCCTGACCGCAAGAAGCGTCGAAGCCTCATGGACCGGACCCCGTTCCGATTCTGCCCCCAGTGCCACGCCAAGTATCCCTACACAGATCAACATTGGGTCTGTAATCTTTGTTTGTCAACAGATCACAGAGAGGATACTTGTGAGGCCTGCAGATCCTTCCATTCCAAGAAGGCCTTGAGAGACCGAAGGGCGAGAAGGCTACAAATGGCGTCAAAGAGCACCGAACACCTCGAAGCGGAAGAAGAAGAGATGATCCACACTGCCATCTCCGTTCAAGGATCCGATTCGGACGAATCCGATGTCGACCGACCACCGACAGCGGGCCAGCATGTGAGTACGCTTGCCCCGACCCAGACCAAGACCAAACAAAAGGCCTTGGGGACGCTACTGCCGGAAGGCCATGGCTCCACCTGGAAAAAAATCAAGCGACACCTTCGGCACCGAAAAAGGCCACACCCGCATCGAAGACTTCGGACTTGAGTCGAGACAGTCTTAGAATAAATCTGACACCGAGCTGCCGAGTCGAGACTCCGAAAGTCTCTTTCCGAACCGAGGCCTACTACCACCACGGGCATTTCTGTACCGAAAAAAACGGCTTCTGAGCCGAAAAGACAATCATATACTGAGGAACATGGACTTTCTAAACAGCTTAAAGAAAGCCATAGATTTGAGGAAGAGCTTCAACAAATGGAAGAATTTGATGATAGACAGGTCAGGATGCAGATCCACAAGGATACTGGCAAAATCCTCACAGCACCTCCCCTCAAATTTAAAAGAAAGCTGGCATTCCATGGACGTATGGACACTGATCAGCCAAATGCTAAAGTGCCAAGAGAGCAATCTCCGCCACGCCTGTTTTCTCCAGCTCAGTCTCCTCCTTATTCTCCTCACTCCACCTGCTACACCTACTGCACAGTCTCCCACACACTATGCAGTCACATCAGGACACAGATCCGTGGGATCTTTATGATGACCCCGTGTCAGACAACAGCCCAGAGTGCTATCCGTCTAAGCCCTCTCCACCTGAAGGTAGCGCCTCCTACACACAGGTTTTGGCTAGGGCTGCAGCTTTCCACATTGTAAGCATGCACACTGAACCACCCGACGACGGCTTTCTTTTTAATACACTGTCCTCAACACACGCAACATACCAAAGTCTGCCCAGGCTCCCGGGTATGCTCAAACATGCCCAACAGATATTCCAGGAGCCGGTTAAAGGAAGGGCCATAACCCCAAGGGTAGAAAAGTATAAACCACCACCTTCTCACCCAGTATTTATCACGCAACAGCTGCCACCAGATTCGGTAGTAGTCAGCGCGGCGAGGAAAGAGCTAACTCGCAGTCCTCTGGAGATGCACCCCCTCCAGATAAAGAAAGAAAAAAGTTTGAGGGTAGCGTCACAAGCAGCCAATCAGTGGCGCATAGCGAACTCACCGGCCCTCCTCTCAAGATACGACAGGGCTCATTGGGAATGAGATGAATGACATTATTCAACATCTCCCCAAAGAACACCAAAAAAGAGCTCAACAGGTAGTAGAGGAGGTACAGGCAATAACAAATAATCAGATAAGGTCAGCGTTAGACTCAGCTGATACAGCCGCAAGAACCATAAATACGGCAGTTACCATTAGGCGCCATGCATGGCTCAGATCATCAGGGTTTAAACCTGAGATCCAACAGGCTGTCCTCAACATGCCCTTCAACCAACAGCAGTTATTCGGCACACAGGTAGACACAGCCATAGAAAAAATGAAAAAGGATGCCGACACAGCCAAAGCGATGGGAGCGCTTTATTCATCCCAATATAGAGGGACATTTCAGAAGCCACAGTAGAGGTTTCAGACCACAGCCCTTGGAGCCTTCCACCTCACAAACAAAACCCTCATACCAAACACATATCAAAGAGGGGGATTTCGAGGGTCCTTCAGAGGGCAATTTCCCAAAACCAGGGGAAAATTCCAATCTACAAAGCAAGCCACTAACAACAAGCAGTGACTTTGGCATCACCTTCCCCCAACACACATCCCCTGTGGGAGGAAGGCTGAAAATGTTACACAATCAATGGTCAAACATCAAACGGACACATGGGTACTATCAATTATCCAACTTGGTTACTGCATAGAATTCACACATTTTCCTCCAGATATTCCCCCAAAAGCGCACAAACTATTGTCGCAACATCTAGCAATGTTACAAACAGAGGTGCAGGCAATATTAACCAAACAAGCCATAGAACTATTAACTCATCATCAAAAAAGGAACACTAAGGATAAACTATCAAAAATCACACCTGCAACCATCCCAAACTCAGCAGTACTTTGGAGCTACACTCAAAGGCGCTTGCAAGTCCAAGCCCACAAAGGGTGCAATCATTCCACACCATGTTACCAGAAATACAGCCAAATCATCACTGCACAGTCCGATTTGTGATGAACGCACAGCTACGCATGCAGCCCTTACAACAGTGCCTTGCAAAACAATGGTCGCAGGCACAGGGTCATCTCCAAGATCTAGTGTTGATAGACCGCCAAATACACTATTTGCTTCAGTGGTGGAATCCCACAAATTTAAACAAAGGGCAGCCTTTTCAAGACCCTGTGCCTCACGCCATTCTCACAACAGATGCATCAATGATTGGGTGGGGAACACACCTCAACAATCACAGCATACTGGGACAGCAAGCAAAAGCAGCTACACACAAATGACTTAGAGCTGATAGCAGTCTTTCTAGCACTAAGAGCCTTTCAACCTCTTCTGGCTCACAAACACATTCTTGTCAGAACAGACAATATGACAACAATGTACTACTTAAACAAACAGGGGGGAACACACTCATCACAACTTTGCCTCCTAGCACAAACAATTTGGCATTGGGCAATTCACAACAACATTCACCTAATAGCTCAATACATTCCAGGGATTCACAATCAATTAGCAGACAACCTCAGTCGAGCTCACCAGCAAACTCATGAGTGGAAAATACATCTCCAGATACTACACAAACACTTTCGTTGGTGGAGGACACCAGACATAGATCTGTTCGCAACAAAATGCAAAATGCCAAAACTTCGAGTCCAGGTACCCACACCCTCAGTCCAAGGGCAATGCTCTATGGATCAACTGGTCAGGGATATTTGCTTACGCTTTCCCCCCTCTCCCACTCATTCCGTTTCTAGTCAACGAACTGCGTCAAAACAAACTCAAACTAATACTTATAGCACCAACGTGGGCACGCCAACCATGGTACGCCACACTGTTGGACATCTCAATAGTACCTCACGTCAAGCTTCCAAACAGACCAGATCTGTTAACGCAACACAAACAGCAGATCAGACACACCAATCCAGCGATGCTCAATTTAGCAGTCTGGCTCCTGAAATCTTAGAATTTGCCTATCTAAACCTGCCAAATGAGTGTATGGAAGTCATTAAACAAGCAAGAAAACCTACCACTAGGCAATGTTATGCGAACAAATGGAAAAGATTTGTTTTCTATTGCCAAGCAAAAAACATAACTCCGTTACATGCGTCCATACAAGACATCGTAGGATATGTACACCACCTACAAAAAGCAAATCAAGCTTTTTCATCTATCAAAATACATCTCACTGCAATTTCTGCTTATTTGCAAAATAAACAGACAAAATCCCTATTTAGGATACCAGTCATTAAAGCATTCATGGAAGGTCAAAGACGAATCATACCTCCAAGAACTCCACCAGTACCCTTGTGGAATCTTAATACTGTACTTACACGACTTATGGGCCCACCATTTGAACCCATGCACTCTTGTCAGATCCAATTCTTAACTTGGAAAGTTGCATTTCTAGTGGCAATCACTTCATTATGAAAAGTTAGTGAAATACAAGCTTTCACGATTCAAGAACCATTTATACAGGTACACAAACATAAAGTTGTACTACGCACAAATCCAAAATTTATACCAAAAGTCATCTCACTGTTTCATTTAAACCAAACAGTGGAACTCCCAGTCTTTTTCCCCCAGCCAGACTCAGTGGCAGAAAGAGCACTGCATACATTAGATATAAAAAGAGCTCTAATGTATTACATCGACAGAACAAAAGCATTCCGTAAAACAAAACAGTTGTTCGTCGCATTCCAAAAAAAACATACTGGTAACCCTATATGCAAACAAGGCATAGCCAGATGTATATAAGTGTATATAAACTTGGTGCCTAAAAACTAAAAGGCAACTACTCATGACACCAAAGGCACACTCCACTAGGAAGAAAGGAGCAACAATGGCCTTTCTGGGAAACATACCAATGACAGAGATCTGTAAGGCAGCCACTTGGTCCACACCTCATACCTTTACCAAGCATTACTGTGTAGATGTGTTAGCAACACAACAAGCCACGGTAGGACAGGCTGAACTAAGAACATTATTTCAAACAACTTCAACTCCTACCGGCTAACCACCGCTTTGGGGAGGATTACTGCTTTGTAGTCTATGCACAGCATGTGTATCTGCAGCTACACATGTCACCGATCGGAAAATGTCACTTACCCAGTGTACATCTGTTCGTGGCATGTTCCGCTGCAGATTCACGTGCGCCCTCCCTCCTCCCAGGGTGCCTGTAGCCGTTTGTTATAATTAAAATTTGTACATATGTATATAAGCATTCCTTTAATTAAACTTTGTACATACATCTCTATCCCATTGCATGGACATCTTTTTATTCTCACTCTATCACTCCTACCTTACCCTCTGCGGGAAACAATCTAAGATGGAGTCGATGCCCATGTGCAATGAAGCCGAAAAGGAGGAGTCACTTGTCCTGTGACTCGAAAAGACTTCTTCAAAGAAAAACAACTTGTAACACTCCGAGCCCAACACTAGATGGCAGGAACTGTGCACAGCATGTGAATCTGCAGCGGAACATGCCACGAAGAGATGTACACTGGGTAAGTGACATTTTCCATATACTGTGTATATATATATATATATATATATATGTGTATATATATATATATATGTTCGATGGCATGTGTAGCTGCAGATACACATGCTGTGCACATCCCGCCATCTGGTGTTGGGCTCGGAGTGTTACAAGTTGTTTTTCTTCGAAGAAGTCTTTTCGAGTCACAAGACCGAGGGACTCCTCCCATTTCGACTCCATTGCGCATGGGCGTCGACTCCATCTTAGATTGTTTTTTTTCCGCCATCGGGTTCGGACGTGTTCCTTTTCGCTCCGTGTTTCGGGTCGGAAAGTTAGTTAGAATCTTGGAAAAAACGTCAGTATTGTTTGCGTTCGGTATCGGGTTAGTTACAACAGATCGACACCGAATTTAGAAGAGTTCCGGTGGCCCTTCGGGGTTTTTTCGATCCCCCGTCGGGGCCTGGTCGGCCCGGCCACGTGTGAATTCAAGGCTGATGGAACGGACCCCATTCCGCTTCTGTCCAAAATGCCATAACAAGTATCCGTATACGGATCAGCATCTGGTCTGTAACTTGTGCTTGTCCCCAGAGCACAAGGAAGATACTTGTGAGGCCTGTTGAGCGTTTCGGTCCAGAAAGACGTTAAGAGACCGAAGAGCCAGAAGACTGCACATGGCGTCGACGCCGACAGGACAAGAGCGTTTCGAGGAAGAAGAGGAAGCTTTCTCTATCCAAGAGTCGGACTCGGAAGAGCTCGAGGCCGAAGAAACGCCGAAAACCGTGAGTAAGACGTCGAAACATAAGACTCACGAGAAGTCAACAAAAGCCCAGGGGACGCCACCGCCAACAGGCCATGGCTTAACCCAAACAAGCGGTGACCGAGCCAAGGCACCGAAAAAGGGCACGCTGGTGTCGAAGTCATCCGACTCCGGTCGAGATACCGGCACACAGCAATCTCGGACCCGAGACATCGGCTCCGAGAAATTTCGGCATCGTCACAGCGGCACCGAACAAATTCGGCATCGAGACACCACCACGCCGAAAATTACAAAGGTTTCTTCGGAGCCTAAAAAGACCTCCGAAAAAGTTTCGGTTCCGAAACATCCAGCCTCGGAGCCGAAAACAGGTTCCTATACAGAGAAACAAGGATTGGCCTCCCAAATGAAAAAACATAGATTTGGAGAGGAACTTCAAGCTGTAGAGCCAGACTATACTCAAAGGAGGCTCCACATTCATCAAGACACAGGGAAGATAACCACTCTTCCTCCAATTAAAATAAAAAGAAAACTTGCCTTTCACGAAAAGGACAAGGAGCCACAGGCAAAGGTGGCAAAGACGACAACTCCACCACCTTCTCCACCACCATCAGTGCACACATCACCAGTAGCAACTCCTCCACTGATGCACTCCCCGACTCATACTGCCATGAGTCAAGATGATCCCGATGCATGGGACCTTTACGATGCTCCAGTATCGGACAACAGCCCAGACTCGTACCCTACCAGGCCGTCCCCTCCTGAGGACAGTACATCTTACACACAGGTGATCGCAAGGGCAGCTGCTTTCCATAACGTCACCTTGCATTCAGAACCAATTGAGGATGACTTCTTGTTTAACACGTTAACCTCCACTCATAGCCAGTACCAAAGACTACCTATGCTCCCAGGAATGCTAAAACATTCAAAACAAATCTTTCAGGATCCTGTTAAAGGCCGAGCCATAACTCCAAGAGTGGAGAAAAAGTACAAGCCACCGCCAACAGATCCTGTTTATATTACAACGCAGTTAACTCCAGACTCAGTAGTTGTCGGGGCAGCTCGTAAGAGAGCAAACTCTCATACCTCGGGAGACGCACCACCTCCAGACAAAGAGAGTCGCAAATTTGATGCTGCGGGCAAAAGGGTTGCAGCACAAGCAGTAAACCAATGGCGCATTGCCAATTCACAAGCGCTTTTGGCAAGATATGACAGAGCTCACTGGGATGAGATGCAACATTTGATAGAACACTTACCCAAGGAGTTCCAAAAAAGAGCACAACAAGTGGTGGAAGAAGGACAAAGTATCTCTAATAATCAGATACGGTCTTCAATGGATGCAGCAGATACGGCTGCAAGGACAGTAAATACTGCAATAACAATAAGAAGGCACGCATGGCTCCGCACGTCAGGTTTCAAGCCGGAAATTCAACAAGCCGTGCTAAATATGCCATTTAATGAACAGCAGTTGTTTGGGCCGGAAGTCGACACTGCTATTGAGAAACTCAAGAAGGACACTGATACGGCAAAAGCCATGGGCGCACTCTACTCCCCGCAGAGCAGAGGCACCTTTCGCAAGACACCTTTTAGGGGAGGGTTTCGAGGACAACCTACAGAAACCACAACATCACAAACAAGGCCCACTTACCAAAGCCAATATCAGCGGGGAAGTTTTCGGGGGCAATATAGAGGGGGACAATTCCAAAGAGGTAGAGGAAAATTCCAAAGCCCCAAAAGTCCTCAAAATAAGCAGTGACTCACAAGTCACCCATCCCCATCACATAACACCTGTGGGGAGAAGATTAAGCCAATTTTACAAACATTGGGAGGAGATAACAACAGATACCTGGGTACTAGCAATTATCCAGTATGGTTATTGCATAGAATTTCGAGAATTCCCTCCAACAGTCCCACCGAAAACACACAGTATGTCGAAACAACATATAAATCTTCTAGGATTAGAAGTTCAAGCATTGCTCCAAAAAGAGGCAATATAATTAGTACCAAAACAAGAACTAAACACAGGAGTTTACTCACTGTACTTTCTAATACCCAAAAAAGACAAAACTCTAAGACCTATACTAGATCTCAGAATATTAAATACATACATCAAATCAGACCACTTTCACATGGTTACATTACAAGAAGTAATCCCACTGCTCAAACAGCAAGACTACATGACAACACTGGATCTAAAGGATGCATATTTCCATATACCAATACATCCTTCACACAGAAAGTACCTAAGGTTTGTATTCCAAGGGATACATTACCAATTCAAAGTGTTGCAATTCGGAATAACAACTGCGCCAAGAGTTTTTACAAAATGTCTAGCAGTAGTAGCTGCACATATCAGAAGGCAGCAAATACATGTGTTCCCGTACCTAGACGATTGGTTAATCAAAACCAACACGCAAAAACAGTGTTCACAACACACAAATTACGTCATAGAAACCCTACACAAACTAGGTTTCTCAATCAATTACTCAGTCACACCTTCTGCTGTGTCAAACACAGCAATACCTAGGAGCAACAAT
Source organism: Pleurodeles waltl (assembly GCF_031143425.1). Classification (NCBI taxonomy): domain Eukaryota; kingdom Metazoa; phylum Chordata; class Amphibia; order Caudata; family Salamandridae; genus Pleurodeles; species Pleurodeles waltl. The sequence goes on from NC_090442.1 coordinate 190,293,498, forward strand.
CAACACAGTAAAAGGAATTGCCACTCCAAGTCCACAAAGAGTCCAAACATTCCAAAATGTAATACAAGCCATGTATCCAAACCAAAAGATACAGGTCAAATTAGTAATGAAACTCCTAGGCATGATGTCCTCATGCATAGCCATTGTCCCAAACGCAAGGTTGCACATGCGGCCCTTACAACAGTGCCTAGCATCACAGTGGTCACAAGCACAGGGTCAACTTCTAGATCTGGTGTTGATAGACCGCCAAACATACATCTCGCTTCAATGGTGTAACAGTATAAACTTAAACCAAGGGCGGCCTTTTCAAGACCCAGTGCCACAATGCGTAATAACGACAGATGCATCCATGACAGGGTGGGGAGCACACCTCAATCAGCACAGCATCCAATGACAATGGGACATTCAGCAAAAACAGTTTCATATAAATAACTTAGAACTGTTAGCGGTGTTTCTAGCTCTGAAAGCATTTCAACCCATAATAACCCACAAATACACTCTTGTCAAAACAGACAACATGACAACAATGTATTACCTAAACAAACAGGGAGGAACACACTCGACACAGTTGTGTCTCCTAACACAAAAAATATGGCATTGGGCGATTCACAACCACATTCGCCTAATAGCACAATTTATTCCAGGGATTCAGAATCAGTTAGCAGACAATCTCTCTCGGGATCACCAACAGATCCACGAATGGGAAATTCACCCCCAAATACTGAACACTTACTTCAGAATGTGGGGAACGCCACAAATAGATCTATTTGCAACAAAAGAAAACTCAAAATGCCAAAACTTCGCACCCAGGTACCCACAACATCAGTCTCAGGGCAATGCACTATGGATGAACTGGTCAGGGAAATTTGCGTACGCTTTTCCCCCTCTCCCACTTCTTCCATATCTAGTAAACAAGTTGAGTCAAAACAAACTCAAACTCATACTAATAGCACCAACATGGGCAAGGCAACCCTGGTACACAACACTACTAGACCTTTCAGTAGTACCTCATATCAAACTGCCAAACAGACCAGATCTGTTAACACAACACAAACAACAGATCAGACATCCAAATCCAGCATCGCTGAATCTAGCAATTTGTCTCCTGAAATCCTAGAATTCGGGCACTTGAACCTCTCACAGGAATGTATGGAGGTCATAAAACAGGCTAGAAAACCTACCACTACACACTGTTATGCAAATAAGTGGAAAAGATTTGTTTATTACTGACATAATAATCAAATTCAACCTTTACACGCATCTGCAAAAGAGATAGTAGGATACTTACTACATTTGCAGAAATCTAAACTAACTTTCTCTTCCATTAAAATACATCTTACGGCAATTTCCGCTTACCTGCAAATTACGCACTCAACTTCATTATTTAGGATACCAGTCAGAAAAGCGTTTATGGAAGGCCTAAAGAGAATTATACCACCAAGAACACCACCAGTTCCTTCATGGAACCTCAACATTGTCTTAACACAACTCATGGGACCACCTTTTGAGCCCATGCACTCTTGTGAAATGCAATACTTAACGTGGAAAGTTGCATTTTTAATTGCCATCACATCTCTAAGAAGAGTGAGTGAGATTCAAGCATTTACCATTCAAGAACCATTTATTCAAATACACAAAAATAAAGTTGTTCTACGGACCAATCCTACATTTTTACCAAAAGTAATCTCACCGTTCCACTGGAATCAAACGGTAGAATTACCAGTGTTCTTCCCACAGCCAGATTCTGTAGCGGAAAGAGCACTACATACATTAGACATCAAAAGAGCACGAATGTACTACATTGACAGAACAAAACTAATTCGAAACACAAAACAACTACAGGGAGTGCAGAATTATTAGGCAAGTTGTATTTTTGAGGATTAATTTTATTATTGAACAACAACCATGTTTTCAATGAACCCAAAAAACTCATCAATATCAAAGCTGAATATTTTTGGAAGTAGTTTTTAGTTTGTTTTTAGTTTTAGCTATGTTAGGGGGATATCTGTGTGTGCAGGTGAATATTACTGTGCATAATTATTAGGCAACTTAACAAAAAAAAATATATACCCATTTCAATTATTTATTATTACCAGTGAAACCAATATAACATCTCAACATTCACAAATATACATTTCTGACATTCAAAAACAAAACAAAAACAAATCAGTGACCAATATAGCCACCTTTCTTTGCAAGGACACTCAAAAGCCTGCCATCCATGGATTCTGTCAGTGTTTTGATCTGTTCACCATCAACATTGCGTGCAGCAGCAACCACAGCCTCCCAGACACTGTTCAGAGAGGTGTACTGTTTTCCCTCCTTGTAAATCTCACATTTGATGATGGACCACAGGTTCTCAATGGGGTTCAGATCAGGTGAACAAGGAGGCCATGTCATTAGATTTCCTTCTTTTATACCCTTTCTTGCCAGCCACGCTGTGGAGTACTTGGACGCGTGTGATGGAGCATTGTCCTGCATGAAAATCATGTTTTTCTTGAAGGATGCAGACTTCTTCCTGTACCACTGCTTGAAGAAGGTGTCTTCCAGGAACTGGCAGTAGGACTGGGAGTTGAGCTTGACTCCATCCTCAACCCGAAAAGGCCCCACAAGCTCATCTTTGATGATACCAGCCCAAACCAGTACTCCACCTCCACCTTGCTGGCGTCTGAGTCGGACTGGAGCTCTCTGCCCTTTACCAATCCAGCCACGGGCCCATCCATCTGGCCCATCAAGACTCACTCTCATTTCATCAGTCCATAAAACCTTAGAAAAATCAGTCTTGAGATATTTCTTGGCCCAGTCTTGACGTTTCAGCTTGTGTGTCTTGTTCAGTGGTGGTCGTCTTTCAGCCTTTCTTACCTTGGCCATGTCCCCGAGTATTGCACACCTTGTGCTTTTGGGCACTCCAGTGATGTTGCAGCTCTGAAATATGGCCAAACTGGTGGCAAGTGGCATCGTGGCAGATGCACGCTTGACTTTTCTCAGTTCATGGGCAGTTATTTTGTGCCTTGGTTTTTCCACACGCTTCTTGCGACCCTGTTGACTATTTTGAATGAAACGCTTGATTGTTCGATGATCACGCTTCAGAAGCTTTGCAATTTTAAGAGTGCTGCATCCCTCTGCAAGATATCTCACTATTTTTGACTTTTCTGAGCCTGTCAAGTCCTTCTTTTGACCCATTTTGCCAAAGGAAAGGAAGTTGCCTAATAATTATGCACACCTGATATAGGGTGTTGATGTCATTAGACCACACCCCTTCTCATTACAGAGATGCACATCACCTAATATGCTTAATTGGTAGTAGGCTTTCGAGCCTATACAGCTTGGAGTAAGACAACATGCATAAAGAGGCTGATGTGGTCAAAATACTCATTTGCCTAATAATTCTGCACTCCCTGTATTTATCGCCTTTCAAAAACCTCATACAGGAAATCCTATTTCAAAACAAGGCATTGCTAGATGGATAGTTAAGTGCATTCAAACCTGCTATCTTAAAGCTAAAAGACAACTGCCTATTACACCAAAGGCACACTCCACCAGAAAGAAAGGTGCTACCATGGCCTTTCTAGGAAATATTCCAATGAACGAAATATGTAAGGCAGCAACATGGTCTACGCCTCATACATTTACCAAGCACTAATGTGTAGATGTGTTAACTGCACAACAGGCAACAGTAGGTCAAGCTGTACTAAGAACATTATTTCAAATTACTTCAACTCCTACAGGCTGAACCACTGCTTTTTGGGGAGATAACTGCTTATTAGTCTATGCACAGCATGTGTATCTGCAGCTACACATGCCATCGAACGGAAAATGTCACTTACCCAGTGTACATCTGTTCGTGGCATTAGTCGCTGCAGATTCACATGCGCCCACCCGCCTCCCCGGGAGCCTGTAGCCGTTTAGAAGTAGATCTTAAACATTTGGACATTTGTAAATATATTACTTGAAACTTCATTATGTACATACGCATTCACTCCATTGCATGGGCACTATTACTAGCATACACAACTCCTACCTCACCCTCTGCGGGAAAACAATCTAAGATGGAGTCGACGCCCATGCGCAATGGAGTAGAAATGGGAGGAGTCCCTCGGTCTCGTGACTCGAAAAGACTTCTTCGAAGAAAAACAACTTGTAACACTCCGAGCCCAACACCAGATGGCGGGATGTGCACAGCATGTGAATCTGCAGCGACTAATGCCACGAACAGATGTACACTGGGTAAGTGACATTTTCCATATATATATATATATAGAGAGAGAGAGAGAGAGAGAGAGAGTCTATCTCTAGATACACACACACACATATATATATGTTCGATGGCATGTGTAGCTGCAGATACACATGCTGTGCACATCCCGCCATCTAGTGTTGGGCTCGGAGTGTTACAAGTCACGAGATCGAGGGACTCCTCCCCTTTCGGCTCCATTGCGCATGGGCGTCGACTCCATCTTAGATTGTTTTCTTTCCGCCATCGGGTTCGGACGTGTCCCTTTTTGCTCCTCGTCTCGGTTCGGAAAGTTAGTTAAAATCTCGGAAAAATCGTCGGTATTGTTTGTGTTCGGTATCGGGTTAGTTACAACAGATCGACACCGATTTCAGAAGAGCTCCGGTGGCCCTTCGGGGTTTTCGATTCCCCGGCGGGGCCTGGTCGGCCCGACCACGTGCGTCTTCAAGGCTAATGGAACGGACCCCATTCTGCTTCTGCCCCGAATGTCATAACAAGTATCCTTATACAGATCAGCATCTGGTCTGTAATTTGTGTTTGTCTCCAGAACACAAAGAGGATACTTGTGAGGCCTGTCGAGCGTTTCGGTCGAGGAAGACGTTAAGAGACTGAAGAGCAAGAAGACTACAAATGGCATCGGCGCCGACAGGACAACGACACTTGGAGGAAGAAGAAGAAACCTTCTCCATCGCGGATTCGGACTCGGACGTGGTCGATCCCGGATAGACGCCGAAAACCGTGAGTAAGATGTCACAACACAAAACTCACGGAAAAACCGCTAAAGCCCAGGGGACGTCACCGCCAGCAGGCCATGGCTTAACCCGAAAAATAGGTGACCGACCATCGGTACCGAAAAAGGGCATGCATGTGTCGAAGTCATCCGACTCCGGTCGAGATACCGGTACACAGCAGACTCGACCCCGAGACACCAGGTCGGAACAATCTCGACACCGAGAGGGCTGCACCGAAATGAGTCGGCATCGAGAGATCAGTACGCCGAAAATTACAAAAGTGTCTTCGGAGCCGAAAAAGACTGCCGAAAAAGTTTCCATCCCAAAACATCCGGCCTCGGAACCGAAATCGAGTTCCTACACCGAGGAGCAGGGCCTGTCCTCACAAATGCAAGGACACAAATTCGGACAGGAATTGGAGGCAGGGGAGCCAGATTACACGCAAAGAAGGCTGCACATTCAAAAGGACACAGGGAAGATCAGTACTCTCCCTCCAATAAGATTGAAAAGAAAACTTGCCTTCCAAGAGAAAGACAAGCAGCCTCAGGCAAAGGTGGCAAGACAAGTGACTCCGCCACCATCACCACAGCGCTCACCACAACTATCACCAGTAGCCACTCCACCAATGATACAGTCCACAACTCACACAGGGGTGAGTCAGGATGATCCTGATGCATGGGATCTTTACGATGCGCCTGTATCAGATAACAGTCCCGACTGTTATCCAGCGAGACCGTCACCACCTGAAGACAGCACTGTCTACACACAGGTGGTGGCAAGAGCAGCTGCCTTTCATAATGTCACCCTGCACGCAGAGCCTATAGAGGATGTCTCTCTTTAATACACTGTCATCCACACATAGCCAGTACCAGAGTCTCCCTATGTTGCCAGGAATGCTCAAACACTCCAAACAAGTGTTTCAAGAGCCTGTGAAGGGCAGGGCCGTAACTCCAAGGGTGGAGAAGAAGTACAAAGCGCCACCAACAGACCCTGTGTACATCACACAGCAATTAACACCAGACTCAGTGGTAGTAGGGGCAGCTCGTAAAAGGGCGAACTCACACACCTCAGGAGACGCCCCACCTCCAGACTAAGAAAGTCCCAAGTTCGACGCAGCGGGGAAAAGGGTTGCGGCACAGGCAGCCAACCAATGGCACATTGCCAACTCTCAGGCATTGCTGGCAAGATATGATACGGCTCATTGGGACGAAATGCAACATTTCATAGAACACCTGCCCAAAGAGTTTGAAAAAAGAGCACAACAAGTGGTGGAGGAAGGCCAGAGTATCTTGAACAATCAGATACGCTCAGCAATGGATGCAGCCGACACAGCTGCTAGGACTGTAAATACAGCAGTGACCATACAGAGGCACGCATGGCTAAGAACCTCAGGATTCAAGCCTGAAATACAGCAAGCGGTCCTGAATATGCCATTTAACGGAAGGCACTTGTTTGGGCCGGAGGTGGACACTGCCATAGAAAAACTTAAAAAAGACACAGATACGGCCAAAGCCATGGGCACACTCTACTCCCCACAGAGCAGGGGCACATTTCGGAAATCACATTTTCGAGGGGTGTTTCAGGGACAGAGCACAGAACCCTCACCCTCACAAACTAGACCCACTTATCAAAGCCAATATCAGCGGGGAGGTTTTCGGGGACAATACAGAGGAGGACAGTTCACAAAGAGTAGAGGGACGTTCCAGAGCCCCAAAACACCGCAAAATAAACATTGACTTCAATGTCACAAATCCCCAACACATGACACCTGTGGGGGGAGACTAACCAATTTCTACAACAACTGGGAAGAAATAACAACAGACATGTGGGTTCTAGCCATTATCCAGCATGGTTATTGCATAGAATTTCTTCAATTCCCTCTAAATGTCCCACCGAAAACACACAACATGTCCAGACAACACATGGATCTCTTACAACTGGAGGTCCAGGCGTTGTTGCAAAAAGATGCAATAGAGCTAGTACCAATTCATCAGAAAGGAACAGGAGTTTACTCCCTGTACTTTCTCATACCCAAAAAAGACAAAACTCTAAGACCTATACTAGATCTCAGAACATTAAACACATACATCAAATCAGATCACTTTCACATGGTGACACTGCAAGACGTGATCCCATTAATCAAACAGCAAGACTACATGACAACACTAGACCTCAAGGATGCATATTTCCATATACCTATACATCCTTCCCACAGAAAGTACTTAAGGTTTGTAATCCAACGGGTACATTACCAGTTCAAAGTGTTGCCATTCGGGATAACAACAGCGCCAAGAGTTTTTACAAAATGCCTGGCAGTAGTGGCAGCTCATATCAGAAGGCAGCAAATACATGTGTTCCCGTACCTAGACGATTGGTTAATCAAAACCAATATGCAAGAACGGTGTTCACAACACACAAAGTATGTCATAGAAACCCTTCACAAGCTAGGTTTCTCAATCAATTACAACAAATCACACCTACAGCCGTGTCAAATACAACAATACTTAGGAGCAACAATCAACACAACAGAAGGGATTGCCACTCCAAGTCCACAAAGGGTACTGGCATTTCAAAACGTAATACAAGCCATGCACCCAAACCAAAAATTACAGGTAAAATTAGTAATGAAACTACTAGGCATGATGTCCTCATGCATAGCCATTGTCCCAAACGCAAGATTGCACATGCGGCCCCTACAACAGTGCCTAGCATCACAGTGGTCACAGGCACAGGGTCAACTTCAAGATCTAGTGTTGATAGACCGCCAAACATACACCTCGCTTCAGTGGTGGAACACTATACATTTAAACAAAGGGCGGCCTTTTCAAGACCCAGTGCCTCAATACGTAATCACAACGGATGCCTCCATGATCAACCAACACAGCATCCAAGGACAATGGGACACTCAGCACAGACAGTTTCACATAAATCAATTAGAACTACTAGCAGTATTTCTAGCGCTGAAAGCATTTCAACCTATAATAACCCACAAATACATTCTTGTCAAAACAACAGACAACATGACAACGATGTATTATCTGAACAAACGGGGAGGGACACACTCGACACAGTTGTGTGTCTTGGCTCAGAAAATATGGCATTGGGCGATTCACAACCACATTCGCCTAATAGCGCAGTTCATACGTGGAATTCAAAACCAGTTAGCAGACAATCTCTCTCTGGATCACCAACAGATTCACGAATGGGAAATTCATCCCCAAATACTAAAGACTTGCTTCCAAAGTTGGGGAACACCACAAATAGACCTATTTGCAACAAAAGAAAACGCAAAATGCCAAAACTTCGCATCCGGGTACCCACAGGCTCACTCTCAGGGCAATGCGTTATGGATGAGTTGGTCAAGGATATTTGCATACGCTTTTCCCCCTCTCCCACTCCTTCCATATCTAGTAAACAAATTGAGTCAGAACAAACTCAAACTCATACTAATAGCACCAACTTGGGCAAGACAACCTTGGTACACAACACTACTAGACCTCTCAGTAGTGCCCCATATCAAACTACCAAACAGACCAGATCTGTTAACTCAACACAAACAACAGATCAGACACCCAAATCCAGCATCGCTGAATCTAGCAATTTGGCTCCTGAAGTCTTAGAATTCGGGCATCTAGACCTTACACAAGAATGTATGGAGGTCATAAAACAAGCTAGAAAACCAACCACAAGACAATGCTATGCAAATAAGTGGAAAAGATTTGTTTATTACTGCCATAATAATCACATTCAACCATTTCATGCATCTGCTAAAGACATCGTAAGTTACCTACTACACTTACAAAAGTCAAAGTTGGCTTTTTAATCCATAAAAATACATCTCACCGCAATTTCAGCTTATCTGCAAATTACGCACTCAACTTCATTATTCAGAATCCCAGTCATATAAGCATTTATGGAGGGTCTGAAAAGAATTATCCCACCAAGAAACCACCAGTTCCTTCGTGGAATCTCAACATTGTCTTAACACGATTTATGGGTCCACCTTTTGAACCCATGCATTCATGTGAGATTCAGTACTTAACATGGAAAGTAGCATTTCTGATAGCTATCACATCTCTCAGAAGAGTAAGTGAAATACAAGCATTTACTATACAAGAACCCTTTATTCAGATACATAAATATAAAGTAGTTCTACGAACAAATCCTAAATTCTTACCTAAAGTCATATCACCGTTCCACTTAAATCAAACAGTAGAACTCCCATTATTCTTTCCAGAACCAGATTCTGTAGCTGAGAGAGCATTACATACATTAGACATTAAAAGGGCACTATCATTTATTTTTAGAGCAGACTTTTATTCAGCCGAATGACATGAGTTCCTGTTGGTCCAGCAAAATATCTGACAAAAAACTGTAGGTGCGAGTAATTATACCATCATCTATCAGTGGACATTTACTCAACAGTTACATTCTCAGGCTGAAATGCAAATGCGCATTTATTATACGTGTAACACCTCCTTCTTGATACACTGCAAATACCAGAACAAGAACATCATATCTCACTCCCCAGTCTGCAAAATACCCTCAGTTATCAATCGTTGAAGCTCAGGAGTGTTTCAGTGCTATAGCAATGCGTTCATGTCACAGAAGCAAGATGGAGTTGGTTTAGTTTTTGCATTTGCGGCCCAAGTGCTGAGACTTCCTCAACACCAGTAATATCGGAAACAAGAGGACCTCTTTTGGTTCCAACTCCAAAGCAATCTAGTGTGGTGATGAATGGCAGGGACCAAGTTATCCTATTACCTCCAGACTCCGCCAGGAGTGTAGTTCTCAGAGAACCTGAACATTTGCCGTTAGAATCAGCTACCCCTTCAGGAGGACCTTTGTTGTCAAGGACAGGAGAGCATCCTAGAATCAAGTTTACACAACCTACACCTTCATGCATGAAGATTGAACATACACATTTGCCTATTATTGGTTTAAGTGACAGCTGTCATTCTTGCAGCCAAAATCCTGGCCACAAACTGTCTACACTGGAAAAGCGTGTGGCCTGGTGTGGGGTCTGTCATCTCGACCCTTGGCAGACCAGACTTTCTGATGCATCGATATTCATGTTGTCATTGGCACAGCATGGCTTTACAGTGAAAACCGTTCTGGGTTATTAGTTGGCCTTTTTATGTTTGCCCTATAAACCCTTTCTCTTTAAACCACTGGTTGTGTTGCATTTTCTGGAGGGCTTGTTGCATATGTTTACTCAAAAGCCATTGCCGAGGTGGGACATAAATGTAGACCTCCTGTTCCTTTTTGTGCACTCCAATTAAGCCTATGCACAGTTGTGCGTCACATTTTCTGACAATCAAAACAGTCTTTCTTGTGTCAATCACTTCTGCAAACAATGTGAGCAAATAAGACGTTCTCTGTGCAACTGCCCTACACCATTTTCTATCAACACAGATTCATTCTAAACACTGACTCGTTCAGCTTCCTGATGAAACAGGTATGAACCTCCCATGATATCCCAATCGATTACCCTACTCAATGTTTTTGCCCTGCCATAGACCTGAAAGAGGAGGAGAGGATCCATTATTATGAACCTAGGACAGCTTTGAGCTTCTACATAGACAGTTCAAGCGACCTCTTTGTGGGGTTTCTAGGATTAAGATTGAAATCTAGGTGAATAGACATCTGCATTCACATCTGTTATGGGCTAGCCGTGAAGTAACCTCCAGAAGGCCTGCAGGCTCATTCCACCAGGGCCAAGGCTGCTATGACGACATGTGCCCCAGAGGTGCAGGGGTCAGATTTCTAACCCCTCGGTGCAAAGACTTACTTCAGTGCACCCACACAATTTAAAAATCCATTTGGACTACGACCTATACACAACCCACTAAGAAATATTGGGAGGATGCTGTTATCTGATGGAGACTTCTAGCTGCAGACTCTTTACCTTTGAATTTCCCAGGCATCAGACTGGATCTGGAAGATTTTTGTATGAGCAATACCTCTGCATGCCGTCGGGTGGCTTTTTTTGGTTCCACATGGCTGTTGGGGCCAGAAGTAACGTTGCAGTCACCTATATAGTCACGAACCAGGTGCAGGAATGTCAGTTATTTTTTTTTCTGTGCCAGTTAGCACTGGTTCACAGAAGAACCTACTCCTCGGTCTCTTTTTGACAGGTTTTTTCAACATTGTTTCGAGAAGTTTATCGTGTGTCGAGGATCTGTTTAAAAAAGGCAGGTTTTAAATCGTATGGCACCTGTCATGACGCCATGTAGGTTACAGACCCTCATTTGGTCTGTTTGTTGTGCCTCCAGCACGACCACGACTCAAAGTGGGCTTGGATTCCCAGGCCATGGCGCAGAAGGATTGAGGGAGAGGTTTCTAAAGCTGCTTGTAACCCGGCAGTCGATGCCACTAAGCGTGACTCCTGGGAGGTCACAGTCCTGATCCAAGAGAAGGTCGGGGGACCGCTCCAGGAGTCCCAAGTCCTCTTTGTCTCACTCCAGGTCATCGGGACTTTTGGGGAAGAGTCAAAAGAAGCACAAGAAGTTAAAGCGTGCTTCGACTTCTCCTCGTCCATCGGCTGTCAAGATGAGTTTGGAATGTTGGCGTTCCAGGCAAGGTTCTGTGGAGCTGTGCCAGGTCTGACTTCGAGCCTCCTTCCGTTTCCAGGAGCTGAAAGTGACTCCTGCTCATGTAAAGGAGTTTATCGAGTCCATGCACTACGTCTTTGAGCAGACCAGCCTCACCACCGCGCCTTCGAGTCCCATGGGATGTGAGGGAGCCCCATCAAGTTCTGCAGCATCTGCCTTAGCTCCAGTGGGCCCCCGTAAATCCAGACTGGCGCTGGTGTCGTAGTTTGACTCTTGCTCTAGGCAAGACTGCTGGTTAAAGGATGACAGTACTTATGTTTGTAGGCAACTATGCCAGTCCTACAACAAGTCGCAACTGTCGTCCCAACCCTCCCGGCTCACAAGCAGCACCTCACCAAAAACCCAAATAGTAAAAGGCGATTTGTGTCAGCCTTTACACATGGACTCAAAAGTGTGACATCTCAGGGAATGTTGTGATTAAACGGAGATTACCCCTTTCTCACATTAATAACGTCTCAATCAAACACAGGCAATGAAGAAGATGCAGTAAAGTTCCAGTAGGTTTTTATTTTAGCAAAATTGTAATTTGCGATAAGTTGCATGGGCTGCAATGATTAGGTTAATGAATAATGCAAGAAACAGAACGGTAAAGACAAGAGTCATTAATACAAAGATCCTCACCATCGTGCATAACATGAAATGACATGAGATGTGAAATATGTCCTAACACCCTAGCATAATGAGCCTAACCTCTAACCTAAAAGAGAGCTAGGTCTGTTAGACCTAATCTGCCGATGCCATGTCCTTGAGAAGAGCCCCCAACCCTTGTTACCTTGGAATGGGGTCTCTAGCTCAGACTCCGTAAGGACACGAAGACTGGGTCAGCGTCAAGGCATCTGGTCGGAATCCCTCTGTTTAAGTGAAGAGTATTTATACAGATATCCTTGGACCCCTGACGTAGGTCTGTTCCCAAACAATAGTTAACAAGGCATGCTTGGGACGGTAATTTATATAAACCATTCCCTCAAAAGTGTGACGAGGGAAAGTACCTCAAGTGAACACCTACAGTTTGTTTATCTTTGGCACTTGACATTGGCACCTTAGCGAGGTGTACGGTGGCACTGATAACGCAAACTAAAACATGGGCCTAACTAAAAACAAGGCAGCCATCTTAAAAGATTTAATTAAATAAATGCGCTAAAACAGAGGAAGCTAAGTAGGGTTAAAGTCACTAGGTGATGGGGGCACGAGTCTGCAAGCCAAAGGCCAAGCTAACTCCTGTATCCCATTAAAACAAACTAGGATTCACTACATTAGTCATGCCAACAGGACCTTCTCCGGCGCCGGTGCCAGCCCTGTTCTAATCCCCAACAACTCTGATCCGGAATGGCGTTGATTGATGCTGATAGGGCCTATTGGTTCTAGGTTATTGACTGAGCATTTGTCTGAGCGGTGACACTTAGGGGAAGAATGGAAGAGGTCAATGGACCCTTTAGAATACCACTTAGGAACATCAATGTGCTTTTATGATGGACTTGGAGTTGCTAGTGGAATGGACACATCCCCAGATACTGGCTTGCTTTCTCCCCCTACTATGGCTACAGAGTGGGGAGCATCTTTCGCAATGGTGGTGAAGAGGGCAGCAGAGGTCCTCGACCTCGAACTTCCCTCCGTGGCAGTCAAGACTAACCTCTTGATAGAAGTTCTTCAACCTGGAGCTTCCTCTTCAGAACCCCTGCTCCCATTCAGTGAGGCACTAACTGATGTCCTGCTGGGAACATGGTCCAAGTCCAGCGGCAACTGTAAATAGGACAACTGCCCCCTGCCAGCAACCCGGCCCGGGTGAACCAAGTTTCCTCAGACAACACCCCATCCCTGAGAGCCTGGTAGTCCAGGCCTCAACTTCCCATGGCGCTTTCCCTGCTGCTCCTCAGGATAGGGATTCTAACAGGCTGAATACCTTGGGGCAAAATATATTTTCTTCTGCCAGCCTAGCATTGTGGTTGGTGAACACTGGATGTCTTTTGGGCCATTAGTCTCACACTTTGTGGTATATGGTTGCGCAAATGGTGCCACAGGACCCGGAGGAGGCCTGAGCCTTCTTCTCCCAAGCAGTGAAAGTTGGGAGAGATGAAGCAAGGTTCACCATTAGGTGTAGATTGGACACAGTCTTTGGGTGGACATGGACATTGTGCATTCTAGCCCCTTGGGTCAGGTAGCCAGAAATCATCCACCACCAACCCCGCCCCCCAGCAGCTGCAGCCTCTAAGCCCTCCTAGTCTGGTTCTGCAAGACCATGGGTGCCCACTTGGAGGGAGACTCCAACATCATCTACTCCACTGGCTGTCTGTTACATCGGACAAATGGGTCTTGCAGATCATTCGGCAGGGCTACTCCCTCCCCATCAAATCATCGCCTCCCCTTATATCAACACAAGAACGGCTGACGGAGGATTATATATGTTTACTCTGATAGGAAGTTATGGTTCTCTTGGCCAAGGAAGCTAAAAAGAGGTTTCCAATATCAGAAGTAGGCAGTGGTGGTTCTTTCCACTGCTTTCTGACTCCCAAAAAGAGCAAGGGTATTGCCATATTTTAGTCCTCCATAACTCTCTTCCACAAAAAGGAAAAATTCAAGAGGCTCACTTTGACTCCGGTCTTGTCTGCCCTAGACCAAGGAGACTGTTTTGGTAGCATAGGATTTGCAGGATGCAAATTTTCAGATCCCCATCCTATCCCACAGAAGCTACCTGTGGTTCAAGGTAGACCATAAGCACTTTCAGTCCATCGTGCTCCCTTTTGGCCTTACCAGAACCCCTTGGGTGTTCACCAAGGTGATGGCAGTGACAAGCGGCTGGCTGCTGAGGGTGGGCTTGCCCCAGGCTGTTGTTTCCCACCACCAGACTACAGCAGAATTCCTGCGTTCACTGGGTCTCACTATAAAAGTTCAGAAGTCACACTTGACTCCTTCTCAGATGCTCCCTTTCATTGGAACAGTTCTGGACATAGTGCAGTTTCAGGATATTCAGGCTATGATACCAATGTTTCAGCCTCTGTCCTGAATTTTTTTGCGAATGACACAGAGGTTGCTGGGCCGCTTGGCCTCCTGCATACTGTTGGTGAATCATGCCAGATGGCGCATGCGGGCTCTGCAGTGGGATCTGACGTTCCAGTGGGCGCAGCATCAGGGGAATCTCACCGATGTGGTCCAGATCTCAGAGGGAACTGTAGAAAAGTACCTTCTTTCTTGCATGGTTACCCCCACTTTTTGCCTGCTATCACTGTGTTTAGACTGTCTTCACTGGGATCCTGCTAACCAGGACCCTTGTGACTGTGCTCCCTCCTTCTAAATTTGGTTGCTTTGGACTTTGTATACCCCACAATTAGCATACTGGTGCCTTTGTGTAACTCCCTAGTATATAGTACTTAGGTACCCAGGGCATTGGAGCACCAGGGGTTCCCCATGTGCTGCAGCATGTAGTATGCCACCCATGGAAGCCCATGCAAAATGTGTCTGCAGGCCAGCCATTGCAGCCTGCGTGAAAAGGTGCATGCACCCTTTCACTAAAGGTCACTGTAAGTCACCCGTATGGTAGGCCCTCCTAGCCAAGAGAGCAGGGTGCAGGTACCTGTATTTTAGGGCACCCCTGCATGAGCAGAGGTGCCCCTACGAACTCCAGCTCCATTACACTGGACTTTGTAAGTGCAGGGAAGCCATTTTACCTGTGTACATAATGGTAACTCCGAACTTGGGCATGTTTGGTATCAAACATGTTGGAATCATACCCCAATACTGTTCCCAGTATTGGTTGTATGATTTTATGCACTGTGGGGGCTCCTTAGAGGTCCCCAGCATTGCTCCTACTAGTCTTCTGGGTTTTCCTGGCAGCCTGTGCTGCTGCCACCCCTCAAACAGGTTTCTGCCCTCCTGCTGCTGGACCAGCTCTGGAAGGGGAAGGCAGAACAAAGGATTTCCTGTGGGAGAGGAAGGTAACACCCTCTCCCTTGGAAATAGGTGCTACAAGGTTTGGGGGGGGGAATAGCCTCCCCAAGCCACTGGTTTGCTTTTAAGGGCACATTTGGTGCCCTCCTTGCATAAACCGGTTTGCACCAGCTCAAGGAACCCCAGTCCCTGCTCTGGTGCAAAACTGGACAAAGGAAAGGGGAATGGCCACTCCCCTGTCCATCATCACCCCTGGGGTGGTGCCCAGAGTTCCTTCAGGTGGCCATTCGATTCTGCCATCTTGAAACCAAGACTGGCAGATGCCTCTGGGAGCATCTGAGTGGCCAGGTCAGGCATGGTGTCAGAGACCCCTCCTGATAGATGGTCACCTTGCAAGGTGACCAATCCCCCTTTTAGGGCTATTAAGGGACTCCCTTGAGGGTGGGTCCCCAGATTCGATGTGGTAGACTCCACCAGGACTCCTCTGCATTGTTTACTTCTGCTTCTGGTCCCTGGAACCACACCTGGACACTTCAGGAACTGACAAGACTGCAACTCCCGAGATGACCTCGCCTTGCAACATTTTTTCCCCAGCTCCTTCCTGCTACTGCAACATTTTCCTGGTTGTGCATCCTCTGGGATCAGCAAGACTTCAACTACACTAGGAAGCAAGAAGGAATCTCCCTTGCAATGAAGGTGTCACTCCCCTACATCTGCAGGCACCCACAGCAACAACGTCCGGCTGTGTGGATCTGCTGTCCCCCGGAACTTCGTGGATCCTGCATCACAGGTGGTGTTCTGGAGTGGTCCCCTTGGTCCTCTCTGCCTGCTGTCCAACTTGTGAGACGGTGAGCCGTTGCCTCTCATTGCAGGACAGTCCCCTTGTGCACTGCAACTCTTGCAGCAACCAAGGCTTGTTTTCCCCTGCCTTAAGGTATCTTCAGGCTCTGCGTAACCCCGGCCCCCAGCACTTCATCCTTGCAAGGGCAGTCTCTCCTTTGCTGCTCCAATGACGTGGGACTCCTCTCCAGGTGCGCTGATTGGGTCTCACTGCAACTTACTGTGCCTGCTGCCAGTGGGTTGCCTGTGGGGGCTGCGACTGCTTCTGCTGGCTCTTCCGACTCCTCTCCAAGGGTCGAGTCCCCTGGGCCTTGCTGGTCCTCTTCAGCCTTGCAACTCTACTTTTGCCTCCTCATCCATGCCATGGCTTGTTGATGGTTCTCATGACCACTGACCTTCTGCGAGCCCGACGACCGACGTGGGACACCATATGCACCAATCCAAGGATTCCTCTACAGCTCCTGGACTCCAGAGATGGTCTTCTTCCCCCGTTGACCCGGATCTTCATCTACAGAAGGGTGGGTAGTGGCTCCTGCCTGACTGGACATTTCATCGTGGGCTGGGCTCTGTCCCCTTCTTTTGCAGGTCATCTTCTTCCAGAATCCACCTTTGGTTTCTTCTGGTCTTGTCCTGTTCTTGCACAGTCCATTTTTTAAGTCCTCTTGTTAGTCCTTGGGAAAACCAGGTACTTACCTCTGCTCTCCTGGTCGTGGACCCTTTCTAATGAGGCCCTGCGTCTCTAGACATGGCTGGAGCATCAGGGCATAACCTGATAGTTCAACACCTGGAAGGTTCTCTAAACTCAAGGGAGGACAAAGTCAGCCATCGATGTCTAGCGGATCACTAGTGGTGTCTCTATACAGAGGTGGCACAAGGACTGTTTCAACAGTGGGGCGAGCCTTAGTTAAAACTGTTCGCCTCCAAAGAGAATGTGCAATGTCAGCAGTTTTGCGCGTTGGAGTTTACAAGGTGGCTCTCACTCTGAGAGGCTTGTTGTCTCAAATGTAGCTCAAACCTCATGTACGCTTCTCCGACCGTACCATTCCTGCCCAGAGTTCTCAAGAAGATCAGGAACAATCGAGCCCAGGACATCCTTGGGGTTCCAGATTGGGCAAAGAGAGTCTGATATCCTGAGCTTCTTAAAATGAGCACCAATCTTCCGATCAGGCTACCCCTTTGAGAGGATCTTCTGTTGCAGCAGCAGGGGACAGTCCTCCACCAGAACCTGTCAACTCTCCTCATTCTTGCATGGAGATTGAGCGGCGACAGTTGACAACCTTCCTCCTGAAGTCTGCAATGTTATTCTGGCAGCCAGACGTCCATCTACCAAGACGATATACATCTGCCTATGGCAAAAATTTGTATTATGTTGAACAGAAAAGTGTAATCAACCCTTTTTCTGCCTCTCTTTCTGATGTTCTTTTCATTCTTACCCTTTCCTCTGGATACTCTTAAAGGTTATCTCTCTGCTCTGTCCGCCTTTCTGCGGCTGCCTGACCAACCTTTTTTATTTACGTACCCTATTGTAAATAGGTTTCTTAAAGGGCTTGTACATATGTTTCTCCCTTCACCCCTTATCAGTCCTCAGTGGAATCTAAATCTGGTTCTCGCTTTCCTGATGTGTGCTCCCTTTGTGCAGCTGCTCAATTGTTTCCTCTGGCTGCTCACCATCAAGGCAGCTTTTCTGGTGGCAATAAGTCAAGTCAAATTTACTATGTTACGGAACACCAACGGAGATCCACATAAAATAATACATAATTGTATTAAAAGAAGAAACATAATGATAGTAAATTAAACTTTGATAAATTGATTAAGCTAATACAAAGTTAAAAAACACTTAAAATAGTTAAAAACTCTAGCACAAAACATTTCATTAGGCGGAATGAGTAAGGCTTGTAATAGATTAGAAGCAGTACTAAAAGAAAGACAAATAGTGCACAGCCACCTGCGGCAATAGGGCCGGGGAGATTAAAACATGTTTCAAATCTTGAACGCCGTTATGGCATACATTAAAGATAGTGGAGGAGCCAAACCATTTTACTTGTAATGTGTTCAGGGGGAGCTACCCTGTCGCAGGAGGAGCCAGAATCTTCTCACCCCATGAGGCAAGTTCGAGGTAAGGTGGCCTTGGTCTTAAGGAATCTGATGTTATATGAAAACTCTGCCTGTGCGCGCAGGCCTGGCTTTCCTGGCAGAAACTCACCCAAGTTGCTTTCCTAAGTGTGGATTTAAGCTGTGCTGGAGAGAAAGTAAAAATTGCACAAGGATCAAATTGTAGATGATCCATGGCATATAAAAACATTCATGCAGATGGTATATTTTACTTCTAACATCAACATCAATAACATCTGCTCAGAGAGTGAGTGAGATTCAGGCTTTACTATCCAAGCCTCCCTATTTGACTGTGTTTCCAGACAAAGTGGTGCTTCGCACTAGGGACTCTTTCCTTCCACAAATGGTGACCCCATTCCATTTGGGACAGTGTGTCCACATCCCTCTAAAGAAGAGGAGCGACTCCACCATCTAGATCCAAAAAGAGCGTTGTTGTTTTACCTTGATCGCACACAAGTGTTCTGGGTGGATGATCAACTCTTCGTGGGATATGTTGGAGCAAATAAAGGTCGGGCAGCACAGAAACAAACCATTTCATGCCTGTTCATTCTCTGTATTAAAATTTGCTACGCCCTGGCCAGGAAACAGCCTCCCGAGGGTTTAATGGCATGTGGAGTCCCAGTCCTAGACATCGGCGAGGCAGCAACGTGGGCATCCCTGCACACGTTTTCCAAACACTACTACTTGGACTTCCAGGTCCGAAGGGATGGGCATTTCGCCTGTTAGGGCCTACGAGACTTCTTAGTTTAGTAAATTTGTACGCAGCCCACTGCCAGGATGGCATTAATGGGTATACATTCAAAGATAAGAAATCTGCAGCTAGTAGTCTCTATCAGATGAACAAGTTACTTACCTTCTGTATTGCATTACCTGATAGAGACAATATCTTGCTGCAAATTACATACACCCATGCCTTCCCCCTCTGTGGATAGATTTCCTAGGGTTAGGAACGACCCCTTTCAGGGCCCTAGTTCGGACACAAAAATGTCAGTGCACTTCATGGCTCTGCGCTGCTGGCATGAATGTCGTGAAAGTAATTGACGTGTCCATGCCTTGGTAGCGCCTATATAGGTGATTGCAAAATCAGTTTGAACTGACTGAAGCCACCCGACGACAATCGGAGGTACTGCTCACACAAAAATCTTCTGGTCCATTCTGATGCCTGGGAAACTCAAAGGTAAGTAATCTGCAGCTAGATATTGTTTCTACAAGATAATGCATTGCTGAAGGTAAGTAACTTGCTCTTCTGGTCACAATTAGTCCCTCTACATGAGTTCAGGGACACAGTAGACCTGCAAACCCTCTTTCATTAATGTAACCCACTCAAAATAGCTCTAAGAATTACACTAAGAAACACATGATGAAACTTTAAAATGTTTCTTTCTAAAACCTAAGTCTAGTACATAAAACATGAACGTAACCATAGAGAATGAGAAAACAAGTGCAGCAATGCATGACATAACCATGGAATGCCATCTGAGCAGTTCTAAAATGGTTAAGTGCTTTCCTATCATCCTAACAGTCTAGCACTACTTCTAAGCACTAAGTTAATATTTAGCTGAAGCAGAAAATAGTAAGCATTTATATCGAGCTTCTTAACATGGATCGCACAGCATACCACTGTTAACAAGAAATAGCTGTTTAACTGCTCTCTATCACAACCCCGAGATGGGCATTGATAAGCTAGCTGGGCTGAATTGCACTTCTGTACTCCAATATCGGAGCCCTGGAGCAGCCCCTGGCTGGGGTTGGTTTGCTGAAAACCGGTGTGATCTCGTGAACTGACAGTTCTGTTGCAAGGCCTCTCTACCCGAAGACAGGGGTTCTGTAGTGCCTAATCGCCAATTTTTGTTTCTCATTTATAGGTTTGGTGGCACTTAAGTCTCAACAAGACAAAATAAGTAAAGTAATAAATACGTGCTCTCAGTTCATATGTTGGCATTTTAGCCTCCACTGAAAACGTCTGTATTAGCATGGCATCGACCATAAAATACACAATGAAAATGTTAGCTTATATAGGAGGCACACATGATGCTAACACCTCTGTGTCTAAACTTCACACTTTCTAATAGAGAATAGTTTGCAGGTAAGCATATCGTAAAAATAGAAGACCTTTAAACTGACCCTGTCACTGTGTTCATGACAGACATTGGTTAAGCAGTTGCTAGTACTGGACATCTGTAAATCTGCGGCGTGGGCGTCAGTGCACATTTTCACTAAACACTACTGTCTTGACAGTCAGGTCCGGCAGGAGCTGCATTTTGCCTGCACGGTCCTGCAAGACTTCCTAATCTGACTTCTCTCCTGAGATCTTCCATTTTTAGGCGGTACCTCTGTGATACCTATTTGAAAAGTGAGGAGTTTGCAGTTAGAAGTATTCATCAGAAGAGCAAGTTGCTTACTTTTCGTAACACTCTTTCTGTTGGATATTCAATCTAACCACATATTCTTCACTGGCTTACCATCTCCCCATTCTGTGAATCTGATTCGTGAAAGTCATAAGGTTCTAAGTTCAATTTCGCCTTGTGTAACTTTAGATTGAAAAACTGACGTCCGTGCTCAGGGAGAGAGCTCATGTGCAGCTCTCCTCTGTCACTTCTGGGGCAGTATCAAGACACCACAAAGCCTTGCGGTGACACCTACCAGCATGTGAGCAGCTGGGCAAAGTACCTACCAGAAAGGGTGTAACAAAAGGTGTTGATGCTATCTTTGATAATCTGAAAGATAATAAATAAAGCATCTTCCCAGGATCCAGGGCAGTGTTGACCTCACAAATTGATGAGGCAATGTGCCCTGAACGGTCAAGATCATCAGTAAATTAGGCAGCACAGTCAGTTAAATAAGCCTTCTTGAGATACAATTCAAGTTAGGACGCATGAAGGGAAAATAGACAATCAAAATCATCACAGAAGGCAAAACTATTGTTAGTAGCTTACCAATATAAGGATTGAGCATAAGCCTCAATCAAATACAGCAGCAAAATATTCTAATTCTCCAGTACTGGATCTGTCATAGATTCACATGATTTGCTTGAATAATCCCCGTGTTTGAGGTGGGAGTCCCATGGTACATTTCAAAGCAGTAAAAGTCATTTACATAGCTTACAATGACAGAAGAATTTGACTTTATTAGCTTATCCACATCATTTATAAGAACCAAATTTCAGCCAGTCAGGCAATAGCACCCTTTAGAACCATCCCAGCATAGGCATCTTACCTCAGATTTTCTACCACATGTCGTGTGACAGGGAGTCTCCCTGAGCTCTGCTCAGTTGTTCAGCTTTTACTCAGACTTGGTATACCAAAATTACTTCTGAGTCAACATGTCAAAATTTTCTTAAGAAAGGACTCTTTAGACATTGTGGGACCTGTGGTAAGAAAAGTCTGCACTCTGAAGATCCACTTAAAGGTAACAGTTTGGCCTTAGCCATAAAACCTTTAAAATCCTCTTCAAATTCTGATTCGGTAAGTATAAAACTGTCCTTGAAGCCCTCGTCGACGATGGCAACACCATGAAAATCATTGTCAATGCCAATGAAAACCAAAGAACTGACCACAGTCACATTGTCTACATTTACTTAGTTGACAACAACCATCTCATCAATAATGACCGCTCTGTCGATAACCATTTTGTTGATGACGATGGATACACTGTTGGCTGCCACGCAACCACCGTAGACAGCTACACCGTCAAAGAAAACCTTGTTGACGACACTGTTGAGGACGAAGCCAAAGAAACCTCCAATGTTGATCCTCACACCGGGTTTGACCTCGTTGACGTTACCAGAGACAAAACACTTAGTGCAGGACCCTTGTAAAGTGTCTTCTTTATCACCTATCCATTTATTAGAAATGGAATACACTGATGATGCGATGATGGGCCTTTTGGACCAGCATAAAGCCCATCTCAACTACATGTTAAGTACCAGGATGATGAAGATGAGGATGGTGAATATTCTCATCAAAAATACCACCAACCACAGTACGTGGAAAAGTCAAGGCAATATATGGAACCTGAAGCTATGGTTCAGCTACTAGTAGCCTGGCACAAGTCTTGCAAGGCAGGCTGCAAGATTACTATAAAGGTTTCCCTACACCTGTATGGATAATACCCGCGCATCCCGCACTAGCATCACCACCACCTATGCCATCCCCTACACGTAGATTGATGCCAGTATCAAGTATTGCCATGCCTCCAAGAGGATGACCCATCTTCTTCTGTAGATGATAGAGAGGAAGGAGAGATTCAGGACCCTCAGTCAGTGGCCAATGAGTGGGGCGACTATCTCATCTCCACAGTGTCTCCTCCAGCACCTCAGCCAATAGATTCTCCACCAGAGGTTATTGGTGTTTTTCATACATTAATGGAGAGAGCAGCTGCACAATTTAGCTACCAGTCAGACTAATTTCTGTATGACTTTAGGGAGCAGTCAAGAATGACAGTTAGAGCAATCCCTATAGTTGACTACATATGGGAGGAAGGGATTGAAGTAATGAAAACCCCTGCTACAGTGACTGCGGTTCTTCCATGAATCAACAAAAAGAACAAGGCCCCTGAAGATTCTCCGGCATGTCTGGTTGGACCCTTAAAATCAGGCTCATTTGTCACACAAGCTGCTCAGTGCCAAACCCTTCTACATCCACCTCAACATGACCTGACAAGGAGGGCAAGCGTCTTGACAATATTGGCAAGCGGTTTTCCTCTATCTCAGCCACTACTGTACGTGCTGCAAACTCTCTAGCAATCCTGGGCTGGTATGACCCCAAGATGTGGTCAGACTTCGCTCTATATCTAGGTTTTCTGCCAGAGGACAAGAGAGCAGAAGCAAAGAAAATATTACTGGAGAGAAAAAAAATTGCTTCCAAAATTATTGACTGCACTATGGACATAGCTTCCCTCTGGTTTTGTCAGCTCGCAGGGTCAGCGATCCTTAGTCCCCAAGGTTGGCTTAAGGCAACAGTATTTCCTCCTGAGGTGCAAATGAAGTTCTTAGACATGCCATATGATGGAGATGCATTGTTTGGGAAACACATAGATGACGCGTTAGAAGCAATCAAAGCAGACACAGAAACCCTAGGTTATTGAGTACCCTTCAGTCCAGGAAGACACTTTTCAGAGGGTACCTATTCCTTTCGTGGAGGAGATCAATGATATCCATCGTAACAGCCCTCCCAGTCCTTTCATCCTGGCTATCAGCAGAATCAACCTTACCATGCGCCCCCAACACCTGCTTCCTCAGAGCAACAGCTACGGTGAAAACAGTCAACACTGGCAAGAGACACTCCCAGAAAGGAGTGACAACATCATAGTGTCGCACTCTATGAGAGCACAAATTTCTCATAATTACTATCAAGAGAACCATGCCAGCTGATCTTCATTCCTCCATTGTGGTCCATACACCACTGATTCACGGAGCTTCTGCTGCTACCGGAAGACAAGCACTTTCAACTGGAGCCCAGGAGGGATTTGCTCTCGATGAACCACAACCAGGTCCTTCATCCAAGCCCAACTTTGCTGTATTTATCGACCTGGCTCCTGAATACCATGAGCTGTAGCACCTAGATTTCCCAGAGGACTGTAGGAAGATCTTAGCAAGAGCCGGAGTTGACTCTACCAACAAAACCTATTGCCTATGGTATGAACAATCCATCGTCCATCCGATTTCATCACCACTGGAACAAGTTTTGCCATATCTTCTTTCTCTGGCCATGTCTCACCTACTGCATTCTTCCATTAGAGCGAACCTTGCAGCCATTTCAAGATACAGAAGAACATTAGTTTCCCCTTTTCCGTTGTCTAGTAGATTGATCATAAAGTTTCTCAAAGGATTATTTAGAGTTTTCTCTCCAATAAAGGCACCTCCACCAACCTGGCACCTGAACACAGTATTGTTGCAAGTCATGAAGAGCCCTTTCTAGCCTAATTACAGGGCAAAACCTACATTTCTCACATGGAAAGTGGCTTTGCTTTTGGCCTTCACTTTGGCAAGGAGGGTAAGCAACAAAAAAAAAAAATACTTTCTTGCAGTTCAAAAATAATGTTGTGGTTCTCTGAACAAACCCAAGGTTCATCCCGAAAGTGCCAACCACTTTTCATCTCAACCATCCTGTTGTGCTCAAAACCTTTTTCCCTGATCCGCACACACTTGCAGAACAACTTTGCATACCCTTGACGTTAAAAGGTGCCTGCAATTCAATTTGCATCTCACAAAGCATCTTCTTACTTCACACCAGATATTTGTGGTATATGGAAACCACATCAAGGGAGGTCTGGTCTTTAAAGCCACCATAGCTAAGTGGGTCTCAACAGCCATTCATTTCTGCCACACTAAGGTTGGTCGGCCTTTAAGAGGTAATACCAACGCACACTCAACCAGAGCAGTTTCTACATCTACAGCCCTGTTTGCTGGAGTGCCTACCAACAGAATATGCTGTATTGCAGCTTGGAAAAACAGGCATATGTTCACTCAGCATTGTTGCCGGGATTCGGCACAGCACAAAGATTCAGCTGTGGGGTATTTTGGTCTGTTCCATTAAGGTGAGCCTTCTATCCTAAAATTTATATAGATGTGTGTGTGTGTGTGTGTGTGTGTATATATATATAATATGTTCGATGGCATGTGTAGCTGCAGATTCACATGCTGTGCTGTGCACAGTCCGCCGTCTGGTGTTGGGCTCGGAGTGTTACAAGTTGTTTTTCTTCGAAGAAGTCTTTTCGAGTCACGAGACCGAGGGACTCCTCCCCTTTCGGTTCCATTGCGCATGGGCGTCGACTCCATCTTAGATTGTTTTTTTTCCGCCATCGGGTTCGGACGTGTTCCTTTTCGCTCCGTGTTTCGGGTCGGAAAGTTAGTTAGAATCTCGGAAAAAAACGTCGGTATTGTTTCGTTCGGTATCGGGTTAGTTAGAACAAATCGACACCGAATCTTGAAGAGCTCCGGTGGCCCTTCGGGGTAATTTCGATCCCCCGTCGGGGCCTGGTCGGCCCGACCGCGTGCGACTTCAAGACTGATGGAACGGACCCCGTTCCGCTTCTGTCCTAAATGCCATAACAAATATCCGTATACGGATCAGCATCTGGTCTGTAACTTGTGCCTGTCCCCGGAGCACAAGGAGGATACGTGTGAAGCCTGTCGAGCGTTTCGGTCGAGGAAGACGCTCAGAGACCGAAGAGCCAGAAGATTGCAAATGGCGTCCACGCCGACAGGACAACATCGGTTCGAGGATGAAGAGGAAGCGTTCTCCATCCGCGAGTCGGATTCGGGGGAATCCGACGCCGAAGACATAACAACCGTGAGTAAGACGTCGAAAATTAGGACTCACGAAAAGTCCACAAAAGCCCAGGGGACACCACTGCCAACAGGCCATGGCTTAACCCAAAAGCTAGGTGACCGAGCCAAGGCACTGAAAAAGGGCATGCTGGTGTCGAAGTCATCCGACTCCGGTCGTGATACCGCCACACAGCAACCTCGAAGCCGAGACACCGGCTCCGAGACAATTCGGCGCAGAGACAGCGGCATCGAAGATGTTCGGCACCGAGCTACCACGCCGAAATCAAAGAAATCTTCTTCGGAGCCTAAAAAGCCTACCGAAACGGTTTCGGTACCGAAAAAAGCCTCGGAACCGAAAATGAGTTCCTATACAGAGGAAAGAGGACTAAACACCCAATTGCATAGGTTTGGTGAAGAGCTTCAAACTGTAGAAACTGACTACACTCAAAGGAGGCTTCACATCCAGGAAGACACAGGGAAGATAACCACTCTTCCCCCAATCAAGATGAAAAGGAAACTTGTTTTCCAACAAGGGGACAAGCAACCACAAGCAAAGGTGGTAAAGAAAGTAACACCACCACCTTCTCCACCACCATCAACACATGCATCACCGGCGCAAACTCCACCACTAACGCACTCTCCAGCTCATACCACAATGAGCCAGGATGATCCCGATGCATGGGACCTCTACGACGCCCCAGTGTCTGACAATAGTCCAGACTCATATCCAACTAAACCGTCACCACCTGAGGACAGTACATCATATGCACAGGTGGTCGCAAGGGCAGCCGAATTCCACAATGTCTCACTACATTCGGAACCTATTGAGGATGACTTTCTCTTTAACACCCTGTCCTCCACCCATAGCCAGTATCAAAGCCTTCCCATGCTCCCAGGAATGCTGAGGCACTCAAAACAAATATTTCAGGAGCCAGTTAAAGGCAGAGCCATAACTCCAAGGGTGGAGAAAAAATATAAGGCACCTCCCACAGACCCAATATTTATTACAACACAACTAACACCGGACTCAGTAGTTGTGGGGGCAGCTCGTAAAAGAGCCAACTCTCATACATCAGGTGACGCACCACCTCCAGACAAGGAGAGCCGCAAATTTGATGCAGCGGGAAAAAGAGTTGCAGCACAAGCAGCAAATCAGTGGCGTATCGCCAACTCGCAAGCACTCTTGGCAAGATACGACAGGGCTCATTGGGATGAAATGCAGCATCTCATCGAACACCTTCCCAAGGAGTTCCAACAAAGAGCGCAACAAGTGGTGGAAGAGGGACAAAGTATCTCGAACAATCAGATACGGTCTTCCATGGATGCAGCCGATACAGCTACAAGGACAATAAACACTGCAGTCACAATACGGAGGCACACTTGGCTGCGCACTTCTGGGTTCAAACCCGAAATCCAACAGGCTGTGCTCAATATGCCGTTTAATGAACAGCAATTGTTTGGGCCGGAGGTAGACACTGCCATTGAAAAACTAAAAAAGGACACCGATACAGCCAAAGCCATGGGCGCACTCTACTCCCCGCAGAGCAGAGGCACATTTCGGAAGACACCTTTTAGGGGAGGGTTTCGGGGTCAACCCACAGAAACCAACACTTCACAGACAAGACCACCTACCTACCAGGGTCAATATCAAAGGGGAGGTTTTCGGGGACAATATAGAGGAGGCCAATTCCCAAGAAGTCGGGGAAAATGTCAAGGTCCCAAAACCCCTCAAAATAAAAAATGACTCACAAGTCACACAACCCCATCACACAACACCAGTGGGGGGAAGACTAAGCCAATTCTACGAATCTTGGGAAGAAATAACAACAGACACTTGGGTCTTAGCAATTATCCAACATGGCTATTGCATAGAATTTCACAAATTCCCTCCAAACGTCCCACCGAAAACACACAATATGTCAAAACAGCATATAGATCTTCTAGGACTAGAAGTTCAAGCATTACTACAAAAGGACGCAATAGAATTAGTACCAAGCCTACAGAAAAACACAGGAGTTTACTCACTGTATTTTCTAATACCAAAGAAGGACAAAACTCTGAGACCAATACTAGATCTCAGAACACTAAATACCTACATCAAATCAGACCACTTTCACATGGTCACATTACAAGACGTAATCCCACTGCTCAAACAGCAAGACTACATGACAACATTAGACCTAAAGGATGCGTATTTCCACATACCGATACATCCTTCCCACAGGAAATACCTAAGGTTCGTATTCAAAGGAATACATTACCAATTCAAAGTGTTGCCATTCGGAATAACAACTGCGCCAAGAGTCTTTACAAAATGCCTGGCAGTAGTAGCTGCACATATCAGAAGGCAGCAGATACACGTGTTCCCTTACTTAAACGACTGGTTAGTCAAGACCAACACACTAACAAGGTGTTCACGTCACACACAGTATGTCATACAGACCCTTCACAAGCTGGGTTTCTCCATCAACTATGCAAAGTCACACCTTTTGCCGTGTCAAACACAGCAATACTTAGGAGGGACAATCAACACAACAGAAGGGATAGCCACTCCAAGTCCACAAAGGGTTCAAACATTTCACAAGGTGATACAGGCCATGTATCCAACACAAAAGATACAAGCAAAAATGGTATTAAAACTCCTAGGCATGATGTCTTCATGCATAGCCATTGTCCCAAACGCAAGATTGCACATGCGGCCCTTACAACAATGCCTAGCATCACAATGGTCACATGCACAGGGTCAACTTCTAGATCTGGTGTTGATAGACCGCCAAACATACATCTCGCTTCTATGGTGGAACAGTACAAATTTAAACAAAGGGCGTCCTTTCCAAGACCCAGTGCCACCATACGTCATAACAACGGATGCTTCCATGACAGGGTGGGGAGCACACCACAATCAACACAGCATCCAAGGACAATGGGACATACATCAACGGATGTTTCACATAAATCACTTAGAACTGTTAGCAGTATTTCTAGCGTTGAAAGCATTTCAACCCATGATAACCCACAAATACATTCTTGTCAAAACAGACAACATGACAACAATGTATTATTTAAACAAACAGGGGGGGACACACTCGACACAGTTGTGTCTCCTAACACAAAAAATATGGCATTGGGCAATTCACAACCACATTCGCCTAATAGCACAATTTATTCCAGGGATCCAGAACCAGCTAGCAGACAATCTCTCTCGGGATCACCAACAAGTCCACGAATGGGAAATTCACCCCCAAATACTGAACACTTACTTTCAAATTTGGGGAACACCTCAAATAGATCTATTTGCAACAAAAGAAAACGCAAAATGCCAAAACTTCGCATCCAGGTTCCCACACCATCA
Organism: Pleurodeles waltl; assembly: GCF_031143425.1. Classification (NCBI taxonomy): domain Eukaryota; kingdom Metazoa; phylum Chordata; class Amphibia; order Caudata; family Salamandridae; genus Pleurodeles; species Pleurodeles waltl. The sequence continues at coordinate 190,322,533 of NC_090442.1, forward strand.
ATCCCAAGGCAATGCTCTATGGATGAATTGGTCAGGGATATTTGCGTACGCTTTTCCCCCTCTCCTTCCATATCTAGTAAACAGATTGAGTCAAAACAAACTCAAACTCATACTAATAGCACCAACATGGGCAAGACAACCTTGGTATACAACACTACTAGACCTGTCAGTAGTACCTCATGTCAAGCTACCCAACAGACCAGATCTGTTAACACAACACAAACAACAGATCAGGCATCCAAACCCAGCATCGCTGAATCTAGCAATTTGGCTCCTGAAATCCTAGAATTTGGACACTTAGACCTCACACAAGAGTGTATGTAGGTCATAAAACAAGCTAGAAAACCTTCCACTAGACACTGCTATGCAAATAAATGGAAAAGATTTGTTTGTTACTGCCATAATAATCAAATTCAACCATTGCACGCATCTCCAAAAGATGTAGTAGGATATTTACTACATTTGCAAAAATCAAATCTAGCTTTCTCTTCCATAAAGATACATCTCACCGCAATATCTGCTTACCTGCAGATTACTCATTCAAATTCCCTATTTAGAATGCCTGTCATTAAAGCGTTTATGGAAGGCCTAAAGAGAATTATACCACCAAGGACACCACCTGTTCCTTCATGGAACCTCAACATTGTCTTAACAAGGCACATGGGTCCACCTTTCGAACCCATGCATTCTTGTGAAATGCAATACTTAACGTGGAAAGTTGCATTTCTCATTGCCATCACATCTCTAAGAAGAGTGAGTGAGATTCAGGCATTTACCATACAAGAACCATTTATTCAAATACACAAAAATAAGGTAGTTCTAAGAACAAATCCAAAATTCTTACCAAAGGTTATCTCACCGTTCCACTTAAATCAAACAGTTGAATTACCAGTGTTCTTCCCACAGCCAGATTCGGTAGCTGAAAGAGCACTACATACATTAGACATCAAGAGAGCACTAATGTACTACATTGACAGAACAAAACAAATTAGGAAGACAAAACAACTATTTATTGCCTTTCAAAAACCTCATACAGGAAATCCAATTTCAAAACAAGGCATTGCCAGATGGATAGTTAAGTGTATTCAAGCCTGCTATCTTAAAGCAAAAAGAGAGCTGCCTATTACACCAAAGGCACACTCAACCAGAAAGAAAGGGGCTACCATGGCCTTTCTAGGAAATATTCCAATGAACGAAATATGTAAGGCAGCAACATGGTCTACGCCTCATACCTTTACCAAGCACTACTGTGTAGATGTGTTAACTGCACAACAAGCCACAGTAGGTCAGGCTGTACTAAGAACATTATTTCAAACTACTTCAACTCCTACAGGCTGAACCACCGCTTTTGGGGAGATAACTGCTTACTAGTCTATGCAAAGCATGTGTATCTGCAGCTACACATGCCGCCGAACGGAAAATGTCACTTACCCAGTGTACATCTGTTCGTGGCATGAGTCGCTGCAGATTCACATGCGCCCACCCGCCTCCCCGGGAGCCTGTAGCCGTTTAGAAGTAGATCTTAAACAATTGTACATTTGTAAATATATTACTTTAACCTTTATTATGTACATACGTATTCATTCCATTGCATGGGCACTATGACTAACATACACAACTCCTACCTCACCCTCTGCGGGGAAAACAATCTAAGATGGAGTCGACGCCCATGCGCAATGGAACCGAAAGGGGAGGAGTCCCTCGGTCTCGTGACTCGAAAAGACTTCTTCGAAGAAAAACAACTTGTAACACTCCGAGCCCAACACCAGACGGCAGACTGTGCACAGCACAACATGTGAATCTGCAGCGACTCATGCCACGAACAGATGTACACTGGGTAAGTGACATTTTCCATATATATTACCTACTGGCGGTTGCCAGTAGGTAGTTATAGTTAGGCCCTACTTTCCATAGAAAAAGCATTTTTAGACTCTGCTTTATCTTTGGGGCCGCTTCATGAATCTTTATGAAAGTTTCCAAAAAAAGGTGTGCCCAAGGGTCTATTTGTACATGGAAAGTTTTGGGGTGATATGTCAAGCAGAGGCTGAGAAAAAGAGGGGGTGGGTCAAAATAAGTGCATTTCTCATTTTAATTCCCATAGGGGTTTTAAACATGACTACATCCTGAACTGCTGGACGAAATTACACTAAATTTGGTAGAAAGGTAGCTTTTGGTACAGAAAACATCTTAGTATTTGGTGTAAATTCATTCAGTAGTTTTTGAGGGTTTTAAAGAAAACCAAATTTGTATATCTGGATGGAGCCTAAGCACAGATCTCATTGTGAGATCTGATTGTCTGCCAGCACTTTAATCAGCATGTGCTGGCAGCCATCTTGGGACCAATATATTTGATAGCTCTCCTTTCAAATGTGTTGTAGTAAATGGCAGGTTTTGAGGGTTGCAAAAAGGAGAACATATCAAGGGTAATAACAGATTTTAGTTAAAATTCAAATCATTTGTTGATGGTAACAAACTGATTTTAGGACTTGTGTTTTCTAAGGTGATTTTATCCTGTGAAAAAGCCTTCTGCTGGGATTTCATGAATCATGTTTTCTTATGATTATGCCATAAAGGTGGTGGAAGGTGCTCCAGAAGCTAAAATGAGAACATTTATTCTGTAAATTCACACTGTCTTGCTCAGCCATATGAGAAAGAACTCTGACATTTTCTGTAAAACCTGTACTTTCAACAAGTTGTCTGTCAGTTTTATTTTAGACATGTTTTAGACATGTTATTTTAGCAAACTAGGCCTGCCGTTGTGCACTTCAGCCCAGTTACATTTTATTCAGCGTCGCTTTGTTTTTCTAGCAATAGCCACATTTGCAGTGTTGTTTTATTTTCTCTTATCTATTTGTTCCTTTGCCTAGGAAAGCATCATGTTCTCAGCATTGCACTCCATGCCTTCTTCAAGGCTGCAGTCAGATAGGGTTGCCGGCAAAAGTGGTATGCTGTGTGTCCAACATTCACAGGAATATACACATACTTACATGGGGACCTTTTCTTAGAATATCAATTGGTTTATTGTAAGAACACTTCTTTGTCCCATATAGGTTAGAGGGATATAATAGCCAGATGACCACGACTGCATGCTGATTGCTTAACGTTTCCGCTATAGCTGCTTGATACGCCGTCGAACTTCTGACCTACCTGGGGACAATGTCTCCTTAGACAACAGGCTTCCTTGCTCAGGTATGGGGGATGATGTCTTCCCAGGGGGGAAACCTGAAGGGCAGATTAGGGCTTATCACGCTGTGCTCTAACATAGCTTAATTAGGAAAGATATATACATCACTCCTAGTGATAGTATGGTGGGACTGTTTTTGTGTTTCACTCTTCTTGTCACAATTTTGCTTTTAGTGTGTTTTGTCTTCTTAGTTATTGCAATACATGCCATTCGATTTCAGATGCAGTTACTTCAGTTAACCCTTATTGAACTATACTCTGCCTCTGTTGTCTTTGCCTGTGTGAGACTAATGTAACTGAGAGAAAGGCATAAGATCTGATCGACCACGATTTCCCTGAGGAGTATTTTCTGTCATGCGCCCGGTTGCCACAATCATCCCTTTTCTTGGGCAGAAATGAGGTGCTGCTAGTTAGCCGGAAAACCCGGATTAGGCTGACAGGCGTCACATGGTGTGGAATTGTACTTAGTACCCGACATATCAGGTGATTCTGCTGCCCAAATCCAAGAGCCTCATTAGGATAATGAGAACCTATGCGACATGGCGCGGGCAACGTTTGGTCAGGCACTAATTTTCGGATCCTCCTAATTTTCGGATCCTCACGAAAAACACCTCAATAGTATACACGGAGACGTCCATGGTATTGAGGATTTTACCCTCAGCTAAGTAGGTAGTAACTAACTAATGCTGTAGGTTGTTCAAGCTTGAACTTTAAAAGGATTAATCCCCACTTGGTGTCCTAACAAACATCTTTACCATTGCTATGGGGACCCCGCAACGGGTAGTAATTGCAGAAAACATGAGACTCCCACCCACCTCACTGCACATTTATTGGCAAATGGCCTCACAGGCTAGGGGGGTAAAGTAACATACCATTGAGGGCAGATGAAGAGGCAGTGGCCGTACAACCATACATGCCAGCAGACCTGATTCAGATAAGAGATTCTTGATGTTTTTAAGCCCAATAGGGCTTTATTTAACCTGCCTAAAATCTCCTCTTTTTCAATGTAAGTCAATGGGGATAATCAATTCCCCGGGATGTTTTTCAAAATCTCCCTCTTACCAACTTCAAAATGTTGGCAAGTATGGTACATTGGATCACAGAGGGCAGGAGAAATGGGGTAGGGACATGGACTCTCATAAAACAGGGCAAGAAGGAGAAGGACAAGTGCACCAAACCTACTTAAAAGGGCAGGTATCAGGGGTTGCAGCAGCACAATAAACCACACAGGGCACGCGGAATGGTAGTGCAGCAAAACCGATCTTGGAAAGCAATTAGAAGGTAAAAGGGCCACATCAACAGAGAGCAGAGGGGAAAGAGGCAAGGGAAGTAAGCTGACTATACCGGACAGACAGGAGAGACATTTGCAGCATAACGGCCCATGAAGGGCAGGATGGAGAGGGAAGTGGCAGCACATTGGACCGTGCAGGGCACGAGTGAGGGGGCTGGTGCATGGACTCTGATAACAGGGTTTAGGAAGGAGGTGGACGGGGCAGCAAGCTAACTGTTCGGGGCAAGCGGGAAGGGCAGTGGCAGAACAATGGCCTCACAGGGCTGTAATGAAGGAGCAGGGGCATGGGCTTAAACAGAAGATGGAAAGGAGAAGGAGGGGCAGGAGCAGCAATTTTGGATGAGTGCAGCACAATGTCAGGACTTGCCCCGTGTCCACCTCCCCAGCCCCCCCACATAACGTTAAAAGAAAAACATAGAAATTCACTGAAAAAAACTAAGTTTAGAGGGACCTTATCGTTAGGCACCTTAGTAGTTCACTAAAAAAAAAAAAAAAGGTTACAGGGACATTGTACTTAGGTTCAGATTTTACACGTGCAAAACCATAGAAATTCAGCTGTTACAGTTGGTTATTTCAAGTAAATCGTGCCCTGAGGTAACTAGAACACACCCTCACCATGCACTGTTAATTAACCCAGTTATTCCATCTTCTTTGACATCATTGATAATATCACCATAACATTTGGAGTAAAATTATTGATGAGAAAACTTTGCATGGTGAGGGCACTAGTTCTAGTTACTTGAAAAAACTCTAACAGCTGAATTTCCGTAATGTTCCCATAACCTTTGGTTTTGTTTAGTGAATTACTAAGGTGCCTAACTATAAGGCCCCTCTAATCTTTGTTTTTTCAGTTAATATTTAAGTTTTTTTAAACATTAAGCAAGATTACCATATCAATGCACATCCCTGTAACCTTTGTGTTTTTTTTTTTGTAAATATATAAGATGCCCATCCCAGAGCAAAGTATGGAGGCGGGTGGGGTGTTGGAAGCAGGGCCTGTCTCCATAATTTCCTTATTTACTTATTTCGTTAGAAAATGCTTTCAGTTTTCTTCTTCAATTCCATCAAGATGGCATTCAGATGTGCCACACTTTTGGCCTAAATTGAGAATGTTAGCACAGTAGTTGCTCATTAGAATACTGTAAGATGCTGATAACCAGGGAGTTAACTGGCAGCCTGCTGATGGTGTTGAAAGCATATGTTTCAGTCCGCATGGCAGAATGTTTTAATGAATTAGAAGAGAAATATATTTAAGAACTCAAAGCATGACCTAATTTTACTTTCTACAGCACTAACCATAATTTCTATGACAAAAAGTACCCGTCATTTTGTTCCTTTCCAACTTAAATGTTGTAAGTTTTACCATTTTGGTTCAATCATGATGGCTTCAGGTGTGCCACACTTTTATCATAAGTAAGACTATTAGCGCTCTAGTTGTTCTTTAGAACACTCTAGGATTCTGCAGTAAAATACAGGGGAATCAACTGACAGGCTGCTCCTGTTGGAAATACACGTTTTACTGAGAATGTCAGACTTCATTCTCACATGGCTGAGAAAGATAGTGTGAATTTAGAGAAAATATGCTCTCATTGGACCACCTTCCATAACCTCTGTGGGAAAATCATGAGAAAACAGTTACCTCTCAAACATGATTCATGCAATCCCAGAAGGGTAAACTCACCTAAGAACACCCCACAATTCCTAAATTAGCATGGTACCATCAACAAATGATTTATGTTGTAATTAACATTTATCACCCTTTATACGTTCTCCTTTTTGTGACCCTCAAAACCTTCCATTCACTACAATGCATTTCAGTAGGAACTATCATGTATATTTGTCCCAAAATGGATGCCAGCACTTCCTGGTTGAAGTGCTGACAGCCAGTCAGATCTCACCATGAGATCTGTGCTAAGACTCCACACAGATATGCCAATTTATTTTCCCTTTAATATCTCGAAAACTACTGTATGAACGTACACCAGATAACAAAAAGCACAGTCTGCATAACAAAGTCTTGACTTTCTGCCAAATTTTATGTTGTTCTGTCCAGCGGTTTGGGCTGTAGTTGTGTTTTGTTGTGTTTTTTTTTTTTTTTTTTTTTTTTTTACTCCCCCTTCCCCCCCCTTTTTTTTCCCGTTTCTTGGCCCCCTCTTGACAGATCACCCCGAAAATGTCCTTGCGCATCAAGAATCACCGGCACACTTCTTTTGGAAAATTACATGATGATTCGCCAAATGACGCTAAAGATATAGGCAAGTCAAAAAATGCTTTTCCTAAGGAAACCTGGTCCTAACTATAACTACCTAGTAGGTAATTATATATATACACATGTACAAATGTATATAAACATATATATAAATATAAATATTTGTACCCACTACTGAGTTATGTGATGACAATGTATAGGATGCTATTGATGATATGACAGTGTATGGGATTGTACTGCTAACTATTCTGATTGAACCATGTGAATCTATGAAAGATCCAATACTGGAGAAAAAACTTGTTTACTTACCTGTAACTCTACGTTCTCCAGTATTGGTGTCTTTCATAGATTCACGTGCGATCCACTTTCTTCGCCTTAGAGGCTCTCCTTCTTGGCAAGTAGTGACTTTTTCTTTTAGTACTTGAAAATCTGAGGGAAGATGCCTCTGCTCGTAGTGTTCTAAAGGGTGCTATTGGCAGGATTTTGGTTCTTTATAACTGATGTAGATAAGCTGTTAGTCGATGTATTCTACAATTGGAAGCTATGTAAATGACTTTTACTTCCTTGAAATGTATCGTGGAATTCACACGTCAACGACCGGTATGATTCAAGCATGTGAATCTATGAAAGATATCAATACTGGAGAACCAGAGTTACTTGTAAGTAACAAGTTTTCGCCTGAACTTAAGACAGACTTACATGGATCTGCTCTTTAAAGTTTGGAGGGGGCTAGGGGTTGAGCAAATCATACAAAGCCTCATCTCCAGATTTGAGGCTTTTTATACTACAAGCCACAGTGAAGATCGCATTGTCGGCATACGTTGATCAAATTGGTGCCCAGGTTTAAGACATTGGAATACAGAATAAATACAGCATTATCTAACACCATCCTCTAGATCAGTGGTCTTCAAACTTTTTAATGCCGCGCCCCCCCAGTTGAAAAATAAAAATCATTGGGCCCCCCTCAGAATTTTTCACAATTATTTTAGAAAGATGGCAATGTTTAAATATGTCTAAACCTATTTAAACACTGCAGTTAAGTACTGTTGCCTTTTTAAAACTGCAATAACATGCTTCTGCTTAAAACAAAGGCATGTTATCTGTAAAATATTTATTTTGGCCAGAATTTGGCGCCCCCCCTGGGATCACTTGAGGCCCCCCTAGGCGGGCCCGCCCCCCAGTTTGAAGACCTCTGCTCTAGATGAATACTCTGAGCACTCTTTTAACTTAAGTTATCAGATGTGACAGTACACACCTAGTTATGTACAGACTTATTATGAAAAGGCTTGATGTAGCAGGCAGGAAAAGACCTTGAGTCAGTTACATTTCCACAGAGGAAGCCTTCTAAGTTCACCAAAGCATTTCTCTTGTGCACATGCTGTTTTGTGCGGAGACAGGGTGAGACACAAACACAGACGCTTATGAATACAAGATGGAATAGAGCCTTGCCTAGTCATAGTGTGACCAATGCTGTGAAAACACAGTAATGTAAAGTGCTACCTTCTTTTTTCCGGTGCAAAACATTTGTTATTAAGCAAATCTTATTTATTAATGCAAAATATCTGTATCAAATCCACCCTCTGATGATGAATCATCTTCACAGTATATAATACAGTCTTCATCATCTGCAGTTTCTTGCTTCTCGATTCTTTCAAAGTCGTAACATCATCCTAAACACAAGCCTTAATTTTTTCCAACACATTTTCATAGATTCTTCTCCTCTTTCTTGCAGACATTGCTTACAGCACTTTTTTATACCTAAACTTTACAGATTGCTTCAAATAATTGTAGCAAGAGAAGGAAACCAATGAGACATAAAAGAATAATGATTAGTGGGATTAAGATTGTCCAAAGGACACTCCCACGTATATTGCCAAACCACTCCCTAACCTTTGGAAATATCTTTACACTCCCCTCTCACTGAACCATCTAGCAACTGACTCCCTCAACCCATGCTCCTCGAGAGCATTCGTCTCACCTGAATTATTAGTACTGTTACTTATGTAATCATTAATAAGCTTACTATTATCAGCAATGAAGGTACAACACTGTTAAAACCTCAACACACGACAGACTCCACCATCTTTCCCAAGTAAAATATCCAAGAAAGGACATGATCATTGCAGTCATTGCCATCATCTCCCTTTAATTGAGTTAATGCACAAGCAGTGTTAGAAGACAAGCAATCTACTAATGTAAACAGCTTTTTGATTTTCATATCATTCAAAGCCACACCAGTAGAAGGTATCAAACCAGCAAGCACATCCAGTACAATTTGTCCAAAAGAATGGTTCATGCTCTTGAGTTTCATGTAGTCTTTTTTGTTAATTTAGTCTGCATGGTAAACGTGAGGAAAGACAAGATAGCAGCTTCCCACCCAGTTACAGGGGAGGTCAAGTAAGTTTTAGCACATACATAATAAAGTTCTTTAAATATCGGTTTATCTCCAGTCAAAAACTCCCCATCAGCCAAATAACTGTTCACACCCGCTCTTACCAACCATTTCTCTTGGCTCACTGTTTCCATTTTTTCCACACACCATACACATCACTTGCTCTATTCCTAATACAGGATGCATTCTTGACTTTCTTAACTTGTATTCTGCCTCATCTTGTAAATTGATTTTGCGAGCATCTTCCCGATTTCTAGTAATTTTCATTCTTCTCTCATTGTATTCTTTAATAAACCAAAGCTCCTCGTCACTCAACTTGCACACAAACTGATTCGTAGTTATGTTAGATTTCAGGTTTGTCATTGGTTGCATGATTGATCTCGGATGATTAGAAAATGATTTTACATTTTCAACTTTAGGATGAGCTTCTAAAGAAATGTTAAAGTCTGCGAGATAGGGCGCCAGGAATGCTCGATCGAGATGAACATTGACAGAAATATATACAATAGCAAATAAGTCAAAGGAATTTCCTAGCAAGTCTTAAAAAGTGAAAAAGAACACTGTCGTTATTTACCAAATCCCTCCCTCTCACCAAAATACAAACAGCCACAGTGCGATACATAGTGAAAAAAGATACGCATACTTCTCCAGTATTGGGGTATCTTTCATAGATTCACATCCATGAATCATTCCCCGTCGTCGAAGTGGGAGTCCCATGGTACATAGAAAGCAGTAGAATTGTTTTTTTTTCTTTTCATTGTAGTCAATGGTAAAAATCCATTCACTTTCATAGCTTATTAGCTTCATTAGAAAAGACCCAAAGTCCAGCCAATTAGGCGAGACCATCCTTTAGAACCCTCAGCACAGAGGCTCAGTCTCTAAGTTTTCTACCGCATGTCGTGTGTAAGGGAGTCTACCTGAGCTCTGCTCAGTTTACCTTTTCTTCAGGAAATATTTCCAGATATTCCATTTCTAACTTATCAGCTGTACTTTGTCAACATGTCTACAGCAAAGAAAGGTTTATTTAGACCTTGCAGCACCTGTGGTAAGCTTAGGCCTCATTGTGAGGATCCCCACAAGGATTGCATCTACTGTCTTTACCCAGAGCATAAGGTGAAGGACTGCAAGATTTGTAGAGCATATCCTAGCAAGACTCTCAGAGATAGAGAAGCCAGACTCCTTCTGTGGCTCCAGAAACGTAAGTCCAGAGAGTCTCTCTCTGATGAGGAGGACAATTATACTTCTGTGGCCTCGAAGAGGAAGAGATCTATGGAGAGTTTTTCTCCTAAAACCAGTAAGGCAGCCAAGAGATTACATTCTTTCAAGGAAGGTGCTGATGAATATCCCTCAACTTCAAGGGATTATGGTGGTAAGGTTCGCTCTGAGCCGTCCACTCCAGCTACCACCTCCAAAAAGATTAAGAGATCATCAAGCTCCCTGCCACCATCGACATCTAAGATCTCGAAATCGTCGATGGCACTGTCGTCAAGTGCGTTGTCAACAGCAGGTTTCGCATCGTCTACAACCACAGCCACATTTACAGCTCCATCGTCACCCATGATCATAACTTCGTCACCGTTGTCTTCCACAACTATAACTTTGGTGAGTTTGAAGTATGGCTCTGCAGCTACACAAGCTATAAAGATTTCAAAGAGACCATTGACGGAGAAGAAAGTAAGATCTCTATTGTCGACGCACACACCGTCGGCATCATCATCTACGAGTACGCTGCAAAGAACCTCATCGACGATGGTTCCACTGACGGTAGTGTCGACGACGACATGAAAATCTACTTCGCCGTCGTCAACGTTATCACCGTCGACGAGATCACTGTCGATGAGATCACAGTTGACGAACACACCATCAACCACGCCGTAAAAGACACCACTGTCGACGATCGCACCGTCAATGACCGCTCTGTCAACGGGTCAAATTTCTGTGTCCGCACCTATAGGTTCTGGAGAATCTTCTTTCTTACCTTTTGAGAATTCTGGCAATAAGACGAAAGTCCAGTCAACAGACTCTTCTACCCTCTCATACGTCACCTAATAAGGTATCGCTGGCACCTCCACAACATCTTTTTGATGATGACGAGGAGGGAGATATATACTCGGACGATGGTCTGATTCCGGTCGCATGTAGCCCTTCAAACCTGCGTATAAAATACCAAGATGAAGATGATTAGATAGAGGGTGAACAGCTATATATACAACACTCGTTGCAGGAGCAGAGGCAACCAGGAGCTCAAGAGTTGCAACAAGAGAAAACGATCCAGATGCCAGTGTCATTGATTGCCAACCTTCAACATATGATGCAGGATTATTATTCTAGGTTTCCTCCACCGGGTTTGACCACTCCTGTGCAACCTCAGCCAATACCGCTGAGCCCTCCCAATCAGCCATCAAAATCTCAAGGACCTATTCCAGTCCCATAGTCAGGTCAGGATAACAATCCGCCCTTGTCGGATGACAAACAAGAACAAGGCGCGATACGGGACACAGAATCGCTTCTCCATGAATGGGATGAGTATCAAACTCAGATGCCATCCGCTTCTACACCACCACCAGTTGATTCTCCACCACAAGACATTGGTGGTTTCCATAGTGTGATAGAGAGAGCAGCAAAGAGGTTCCAACTACCCATAACGTCTTAGCAGTCAGATTGTTTCCTCTATGATTTTAAGGAGGACACTAGGAAATCGGTTAGGGCGATACCGATTGTTGACTTTATCTGGGAGGAGGGCCTTAAAGTCATGCAGACCCCATCTTCAGTCCCAGTGGTGCTTCCAAGGCTGGACAAGAAATACAAAGCGCCAGATAACTCTCCAGCCTGCTTAATTGGTCACCCTAAACCGGACTCGGTGATATCTCAGGCAGCCCAGGTAGGTCCAGGAATCCGTCTTCCCAACTTGCTGCACCCCCGGATACAGAAGGGCGGCGGTTAGATTCCATTTGAAAGACGTTTTCAACTATGGCGGCCACCACGGTCAGAGCAGTGAACTCCTTGGGAAGATACGACTGTCAGATGTGGTCGGAAATACCCCAGTTCATTGACTTCCTGCCTGAAGATAATAGAGCTGAAGCACGTAAAATATTACAAGAAGGCGAGAAGATCCCCGCAGAGATTATAGACTGTGCTGTCGATGTCTCATCTATAGGTTTTCACCAGTTAGCCAGGGCTGCAGTATTGAGACGTCAGAGGTTGCTGAAAACTACATCTTTTTGCCCAGAAGTGCAATTGAAGATCCTAGATATGTCTTACGACGGAGAACTATTAATTGGCAAGCACTTCGATAACGCCCTGCAATCGATTAAGGAAGACACAGAAACACCTAGACCCCTGGGTATGCTACAACATAAAAGGCAGCCCTTTCGAGGGGCAAGAGGAAGGGGACTTTACTCTTACAGGGGCGGATTACATTTGTATTGGCAGTATCAACCCTACCAAAGTCAATTTCGCATCGCCACTTGTCAACAACAGCCGCACGTTTATAGGCAACAATCATCTGCGCCCTTCCGACACACAAGGGGAAAATCCTCTTATAAAGGCAAGGACGTGGCGAGAAAGCACTGACCTCCATCCGTTGCCTGCACCCAACCCCTGTCCCAACACTGTGATGGGGGGCAGAATTTCCAAATTTTTCCACCAGTGGTCCCAGATCACATCAGACATATGGGTCCTCAATATTGTCAGCAAGGGACACACACTGGAGTTTCATCAATCTTCTCCAAAAGTGCCACTAGGAGGACCCCCACCTGCCCATCTAAAAGAACTCCTAGTACAGATTGCCATCTTGGTAGACAAGGGAGCAATAGAGATTGTACCGAAGGCTCAGAGGGGAACAGGCTTCTACTCTCGCTTCTTCCTCATACAGAAAAAGACAGGGGGCTGGTGACCTATTTGAGACCTTCGGTTCATCCCAGTCACAGGAAATTCTTACGGTTCAAGGTTGCAGGCCCCCATTACCAGTTCAGAATGTTACCATTTGGCTTCAGATCGGCCCACGAGTTTTCACCGAAGTTCTGGCCCCAGTTGCAGCCTACCTCAGGCAGTTGGGGATCCAGGTGTTTCCGTACTTGGACGACTGGCTAATAAAGGCACGAACGGCATCCAAGGCAGCCAAAGATGCAGAAAAATGCTTGTTCCTCTTCAGAGGGTTGGGACTAACCGTCAACTACCCAAAGTCTCACCTAGATCCATCAAACAACATCACCTTTCTATGGGCTGTTTTGGACACGGAGCAAACAAGAGCTTTTGCTTCTCAGGACAGACGGGGAAAAATTCAAAACCTACCGTGCCGTCACAGCAGAAGAAGGTCCACTTCTGTCTGGACCTACAAATCTTTTCTGGGGATGCTCTCCTCATGCATTCCGTTAATAGCAAACTGTCGCCTTCACATGAGAACACTTCAACAACAATTGGACATTCAGTGGAAACAAATAAACTGATCTTTCAACGATATTGTCCAAATAACCTTACCAGCGAGACAAGCCTTGAATTGGTGGAATAACACCCCTCTCATCTCGGAAGGTCTCTCCTTTCTAAAGGACAAACCAGTTCATATTCCAACAACGGATACGTCTCTAAAGGGATGGGGCGCACACTTACAGGACCTAACAGTGAGAGGGAGATGGTCCATACAGGAATCAGCACTCCACATCAACATATTGGAATTAAAGGCAGTTTTCCTGGCGCTCAAAGCCTTCCTCGCCAAGATCAGAGGTTCATCTGTTTTGAACCAACAAGACCACAGTCCTGCATTACCTCAACAAGCAAGGGGGTACAAGATCGCAGGCGCTCTGTCTTCAGATGCAGGAACTGTGGCATTGGGTTCTACACATCATGTAACTCGGTCCCGTGACTCGAAAAGACTTCTTCGAAGAAAAACAACTTGTAACACTCCGAGCCCAGCACTAGATGGCAGGAACAGTGCACAGCATGTGAATCTGCAGCGGAACATGCCACGAACAGATGTACACTCGGTAAGTGACATTTTCCATATAGATATTGAAAAGTATATCTAAATATATCTGTATTTTAATTATGTGTGTGTGTGTATGTGTATATATATATATATATATATATATGTATATATATATATATATATATATGTGTGTAAAGAATGATGTTTCTTTATAGATGTAGATGTTAACATCTTCTTGTACTGCTGATTATTCTGATTCAAGCATGTGAATCTATGAAAGATACCCCCATACTGGAGAAGAAAAGTTACCTGCAACTGTGGTTCTCCAGTATTGGTATCTTTCATAGATACACATGCGGACCACCCTCCTCCCCATGGAGGCTCACCTCTTTCGTCTCTATCTGGAAGTCACTAATGCTGGAAAATCTGATAGACTGAGCCTCTGTGCCAAGGGTTCCAAAGGGTGGTCTCGCCTGATTGGCTGGACTTTGAGTCTTTTCTAATTAAGCTAATAAGCTGTGAAAGTGAATGTATTTTTACCATTGACTACAATGAAAAAAAAAAACAATTCTACTGCTTTCTATGTACCGTGGGACTCCCACTTCGACGACTGGGAGCAATTCAAGCATGTGAATCTACGAAAGATACCAATACTGGAAAACCACAGTTACAGGTAAGTAACTTATCTTCTTTCACACGCTGCACTGTCTGGCTCTTCTGTGCTTGGAGCTTCCTGTGTGCCAAAACACCAATTCTGAGGTAGCTCTTATGATATTTACTTTGTTAAATGCCATGAGAGCTGCGCCAGGATTGGGTGGACAAGTCAACACAGCGCCCCACTGAAGAAATGAAGGCCTGTGTTCGCTCGCCCCGCCCCTGCCTTCTAGGGATAGTGGCTTTTAGTTGAAAAGCCTGAAGTACGCATGTCAGGCTGGCCGAGTCCAGCTCTTTGTGACAACAGCCGCACACCTTCCCTTCGTGAGGGCACAGTGTGAGGAATTGGAGCCCAGCCTGCCTCAGAAGCCACCGGACATCATGCAGTGAGTGAAGCAGATAAAAGCAGTGGGTCAGCATCCTTCCGCTCCGTAAGCCTCTCGAGTCTGTGCAGAATCCTCTACAACAGACCTCGAGTTTACAGTGACTGTCCCTTTTGGAAGTGATCATTGATAAATTAATATCCATGTCTTTTGACAAGCGCCTGTTGATATTGTAAATTATGAACTGTGCTATCTTATTAAAGAGTTCTGCTTGTAAAAGTATTTTTCTTCTGATAGATATAGCAGAAAAACACAATAAGAGCCAGGCCCAGTGGCACAACCCTTGCTATAATACTATTCACTGTTTCCTCCGTTTTCTTGCAGAACAATACACTTTGACCAGCTGGATTGCCTTTTGTTGTTCGCCCCAATGTTAGTGCATATCCTGCTGCTCTGTAGTTAGTGCACGAACTCCTGCATTCTTAAGGTTCTCGTCAACTCCACAGCTCTGACACTGTTTTGTGTGAAACTCTTGTACCCAGTCTGACTTTTGCTCTTTACCCAAAGAATGGAGTTCTGTTCCTCTGAGTACATAAGTCATGGCCTAGGATTCTTGATCCGTGCACTTGTACTTGACCATTTTGCTGTCCAGTTTTTGCCTGAGCCAGGTCCGCACTGTGGTCTTTGAGCTCTATTGTTCCCTAGCCTTGTATGCATTATATACAAACACTCAATACATACATTTAGCTACACATTATTCCATGTCTGCGATGCCTCGAATTTGTACTTACCCTGTGTTTCTCTCCACAGACCACCTGAAGACTGAGAAAGAGCTGACTGAGGAGAAGAAGATCCTGAACGAAATGCTGGACGTGGTGGAGCAGAGAGATGCTCTGGTGGCGCTGCTGGAGGAGCAGCGTCTCCAGGAAAAGGAAGAAGACAAGGACTTGGAGTCTGTCATGCTTACCAAGGGCTTCAACCTAAACTGGTCCTGAGTGTGCAGCACTATCGCGTGCGCGAATCATCTCTTAGCGGGGCGGATCCCACTCGGATCTAGTTATGGGAGTCTGCTCCTTTCTGTGTATGGCCCTCCTTCTAAGCAGCGGGGTCTGAGCCTCCTGCAGCCTTGCAATGCTCTGTTCCGGGGGCAGATCAGGCTTGCACCTCGCCGTCTGGGAATGCCCAGCACCGTGAGGGTCAGACAAAAACTGATGGAAATGCAGGGAAATGGGAGAATGTTTTCGTGGAAAACGCCTTGAAGAGATCAAAGTGCAAATGCCCCCCACAGCATATTTTTTTCTATTCTTTTTACGAATTAATAAATAAAAACTATCGAGCAAAGAAAAACAACCTTGTGAATGTTCAAGCATTCAACTGCCTTGCGGAGTATCCCTTTTATAGAGGACTTTGAACAGGCTTCTGAAGCAACAGCTTGCTTTTCATTTTTTCCTTTATCCACCAAAGAACAAACCAATGGATTTTGCAGTGTGGATATGAACCGACAGTGGAAAATATTAATCATGCTTTTAAATGTGCATCTGTGCTTTTTACCCTGCCACTCGCAGCAAAACCTTGCTAAGACCCTTTTGGTGGTCATGGAGGTGCCGTTCTGAAAATACACAGCAAGGTTCGCATGTTATTGTGAGCGTCTGATGGCCTTGGAAGAGAGGAGGTTTATTTATCAACATTACACAAGAATAGATGATAAAAGTTAAATCTATATGCCATGGTATAAAATAATTCTCACACTTGCTGCATTTCATATATCAAGAAATGCCATTTGATGACTAAATCTGTGCCCCGACCGCAGCAAAATTGTATCGATTTGTGGCTTTTATTCATTATGTGTTTGCTGATTTTTAGCCATCTAGTTGAACGTAGTATTTAGTGGGGCTTTCAATTTGTGAAAATCTACAATTTGTTTGCATAAATGCAGCTACACAGAACATGATGGCTATGCAACATGGCCAGTGCAGCTGGCTTTGGCTGACCAAGAACCCCAGTCTATTCACTAGCTAAATCATGCTTCCATGGATCTAGTCAAACCTGTACACTTTCCTGATTTTATTTCTAAGTTGCATTTTGTGGATTTTGACACTGAAAAATGTTGCCTCTGCTTGATGGGGGATTGTTGTTGTCATTGTATTAGCAGGGTGGAGCAGAGTAGCCTTTCCAGGACGCACTTGAGAAGAGAAGGCCATCACCTGCTGCTCTAGCGTAGGTATAGTCAGGTTATGTTCTCCACTTTTCCATGTCATGCAAGCCTTTAATGAACTGTTTCAGAGACTAATTTTTATTGTATTCGTATTTGTTTTTCATTGTCTCAAGAAAAGAAGCTTCCAGCCTAGCATCGCTTGCCCTCAAGAAACTCATTTTTTGTCTATTAACTTATTTTTTGATACTTGAAAGAAGTCCTTTTTTATACTGAGGGAAGAGAGAACAACATTTAGAAGTCTCTGAGACGTGTGCTCTGTCTCATCGAATTTGTTTTTAAAATGCCACTCGATTGTGACTTATTTATTATTTATTGATGTTCTTGCTTGTGTTCTATTTTCTGTCATTTTGAATTTTTAGCATTGTGTGAAGCTTGAGGCACTGATCTCAATTTTAGCACAGATTAACAGGCAATCGGTGTCAGTACAGATCACTGTTCATAGGCAGCTGCAATCAGTGGTTCACTCATTGGGCACATGTGGGTAAATCATTCTGTGGCCTTGCATATTCTGTGACATGGATGCAGCCCAGTTTCCTCTCCATTGACAATTTCTAAAACATAAACCTGATGGCGTGGAGCATTATACGTTTTACACCAGAGAGCATGCGCCTTTTAAGTCACATGCTGTGTCGGTCATGGGTCACAGCAGGTACCACCCTTCATCCGGAATTTATTTTGTTTGCTGTTGAACTGAGGAGATTTCATACCACTGTTATGTCGTTTTTGCAGAATTCTAATTTGTTTCTTGTCTCGCATTTATTTGTGTTATGGTCTACAGCTTGGAAATTGTAATTAAACTGCTGAAGCAGTCCCTCAGTTTAAATTCAGATCAAGTTATCACGTGGTGACAACATTCCTTTGCCTTCCTGTAATGATTTTACAGTATTAGAAGCAAGGATTCTATTATGTGTAAAGTGCTAGAGGGGACTCTGAAATGGCCCACCAGTTGTATTATTGTTTTCAAGTTGAAATTAAATTAGACGGCTTTGTACGGGTGTGACTGAACACTTTTTTTCCCAAGAAGAACAAATGTGATTTCTCCTTCAAGCATTGAGTAATCTAAAAGATTTTGTTATCCTTGAAGTAGTAACATTTTGTTTATTAAAGCTGACATCCGTCACGTTTTCTTGTGTCAGCTATTTATTTCACCACCGATGCGCAGGTTTCAGCGATCGGCAAAACTAGAGTTGAAATCTAGAGACGAACAGATGCTTACAATACACAAATGACTGGTTACCGAATGAAGAGCAACTAAGTATGTACATCATTAGCAGTGCATTGACATAGTATCATTTTAAATACTCTTTAGAGTGCAAAACTGTGAGTTGGCAGTGGCAGAAACAAATGCCAATACTAAGAGTGATGTTTTATGTATTGCTGTTTCATGGGCAGAAGAGCCCTTGAGACTCTCGGATGCTGTATGATAGGCCCAGGTCGAGGATGTGATTGAGGTTGACCATGGGTTAAGCAGGAGATGCTGGACTTCAGCTGTGGCGGTTGAAGTCTATGCCTCTGATGTCCCAGAACCTGTCCTACCATAGCTTTGCAACCTGGGCCAAGAACAACTCCTGGAGCACTTGGTTCTCTGCAGTAGTGATGGTGAGCAGCGGGAGGTAGCGTGGTGAGTTCGAACTCCGGACTAAACAAACGCAAGGCAGCGCAGTAACTGATTGTCGAACCTTCAAGAACAGTGCCTTAATACACGATATAATTTAATATTATACACATATTATAGACAACATGGAATTTGGTGTCCTCTGCGCTGAGGTCAAGTAGCAAGTCTACCCACTACTCCCATCCGGTCCCTCATTCTGGTCTGTAGTTTCCCCCTTGTCATCAGAGTAATGGCCTAACTATGCTTGGGTGCAGTTTACCCCTACTATAGCGAAGTGTACACAGTCTTTCACCGTTGACTTTTATAGTTCTCAGCTGGTGAGGCTTGGTTGCTCAATCCACAGTGATTTTGAATCATTTGGGCAGTTGCTCTGCTTCGTGTGTGTGCTCTCCCACTTCTAGAAGCGTGCACAAAGTGCCATCTCTGTCAAGGCCTAATCCGTGGTTCCGGGTTCCCACTGAGAAGACTAATTTTATGAAAGATTACTACTTTGTTTCTCTATTGGCTGACTCTGTTGGCAGTCTAGCAGACTGGGAGGGCTCAAACGGAACGGGTGGGCCGGTAATAGATGCGGCCCCGCTCCCAGTGATCTCGTCCTGGCCAAGAACCAGCCTGTTTTCAAGTATGGTGCACCCATGCACAGTCAATCTGTGCTGGGCAACAAGGGCACCCACCAGCCTCACTTTTCTTGTGCAGGGTGGCATTTTTCAGGCCACAATGACTTTTGGTACACTGATTAAGGTCTAGTTGTGATATCTTCTGACACAATTGCTAAAGCCACGCCACAGTTTTTTCCGGCATGACGTCAAAGGTCAAGCACTATTTCTGATTGCCATGGCGACCTAGTACACGCTGCTCTACTTCTGGCATGACGCCAGTGTAGGCCACACAAATCCCAGCCCTCAAAGGGTTTGGCAATCTTCAGGTCGTCTCACCACGGTCTCTGCCAGGAGCTGTGGGTGGAGAGTTTTATACCTGCCGACACAGGGGTACACAAATTGCTCTCGGGGGTCCTATTCTTCTGGTAGATGCCACATTGTCATGTTGCACCCTGCCTCTCAGACGGCTGCTCCTACTCCAGGGTTGTCCGGCTTCTTGTCTCTTTCAGCTGGTAGGCTTGCTTCTAGGCAGTTTTGATCAGGTAAGTAGCTCTTTCATCAAGGAGTAGCCTCAGATGATGCCCCATCTCTTTTGGGAAGCTTGCTGTCAGGTACAGTATTCCTAACTACAGAGCACTCCATTCTTTCTTAACAGAGAACATAGATCTCGAACTAGTGGATACTGGGTACTACTTTTATACAAAGTAGACAGAAAATGTGTATTCACTGTCTATATTTTCAGAACTGGCTTTTGGGTGGTTCTCTTTTCACATGTCCTCTCCAGGCTGCTCTCCATACACAGCTATTATATAGAGGGATACTTCTCGCAGCAGGGTTGTCTCCAGGCTGGAGCACCCACAACAGAGGCAGAGGTGTGAGGCTTCTGAAGCTGGCTGTCACCTAACTGAAGAGTGCATACGAACCAAGTAGCTTTCTGCCTGTAGCATACACCATTTAGCTTATTAATTCATTGTGTATTACTTTGTATCACAAGAACACAGTTTAAAAAAGTAAACTGAAAAGTGTGATAAGGGAAAGACAAAGGGCTGGTCCTTACCTGACAAGACCCCCTTTTCCTTGCTCGGGCACGTCTGTAGCCCCCTGTCACACACCATTTACCAAATTAGAGTGCTTCAGGAACACTAATCAGCTGCCCTGGCTAAGTGCTAATTGAATGTATACACAAATGGGCCAGTAAGTCTCCACCTCAGTGACACAGATAAGGAGGTCTGGCCACCACTATGGATTCACAAAACAGAGTACGCTAGCACCACTGCTCTGTTTGCTAATACTAAAAATGATAGTAGTGCATTGTCAATAAGGGTGCATTTGGTGTGCCCTTTAGGTCGCAGGACAGGCCAGACCCTTGCACATTATGAAGGGACATGCCTAGGCTATGCACACATGCAAGATTAGCATGACGCTAGGGCCAAAAGTTAATAAACAGAATTGAAGTTAGACACCATTGGGCATTCAGTATAGGGGAACACAACTGTACACCATGCAGCGGACTTTCCCATCGTAACAGATATGATGTGGTTTTATACTATATTTGCATGTAAATAAGTGAGACTGAAGTTTTAATATTGCAGGTAAGGCAAACTGGTACGATGTTACCAACACAGTATTCTTATGGACGTCCCTTACCCACCTGAATTTTTGTCTGTTCCTAACACCTAGTAGTGAGACTGGAAACTGTTTCTATAGCTGTTTAATAAATGGCATTCATGTGCTTGTATGCTATATGAGCCACTCCCCATTCTTTTTTGTGCACATGTATGAAGCAGTTCTTCATTTTCTTACACTCAGTAAATTCCGGTTTTGTTTAGCTCTGGGAATTAAGATCATTTTCTGGGGGACCTTGTCCTATATTTTCTCCACCTACTTTCCTCGGGGTGGTGTAACACTAATCATCTGATAGAGACTACTAGTTGCAAATTCTTTACCTTAGAATTTCCCCCAGGCTTCAAACTGTATCCGGAGATTTTTCTTCGAGCAATACCCTTGCACGTCAGTAGGCGGCGTCAGTCGACTCCGCAGGCGTCATAGTTGCCGTGATGACATCGGGAGTAGTATATAGATGCCGCCTTCAAGCAGTGACGTCAGTTCTTTTCTTTCTGCGCCAAGCGCTGATCCGGAGAAGAGCTACCCTGGTCTATTTTTGACCGACTTCGACCGTTTTGTCTAGTTTTCGAGTGAGATATTTGGTGCGTCAAGGATGTCCCTGGACCGGTTTCAAGCCATGCGAGGACTGCACGATGTCCGTGATGGATCCTCATCGAGTTTGTCTGTGGTGTCTCGAGCGTGACTACGACCCGAAGTTGTGCTTCGTTTGCCAGCCCTTGCACCCAAAGGCTTCGAGGGAGCAGTCCCTAAAGCTAATGGCGGCCCGGCACTCAACTCCTAGTAAGTCACGGTCTCGATTGAGAGGAAGGTCTCAAGACCGTTCGCTGAGCCATCACCACTCTTCTTCTAAATCCTCAGGTCAAGGTAAGAAGAAGAAGACGTCAAAGAGATCCCGTCGCTCTCTGACTTAGCCCCGTCGCTCGGCTGACATGACGCGGGAAGAGCGTCGACGCTAAAGGCCTCCGTCCTTGGAGCCTGCGTCAGGATCGGCTCCGCGCTTCACCAAGTTTCCTGGAGCAGGAGCGACCACCGCCCAGCTTAAACAATTTTATTAGGCCATGTTCCTCGTCTTTGGGTGGACCGACCCCAATACAGTGCCTTCGGGCCTGAGGGGTTCGGTTGAGGGGCCTTCGGGTTCTGTGCCGGCAGCTTTGAGGTCACCTCCTGATCCGCTCGCGGATCCACAGTCGGCGATCCCGACGTCGGTAGTGCCCACTATTGACGTCGACCCGATCCTTATCCCCGACGACTCGGAGCGGCGTCGGCCGACGACGCCTTTGTTTTTGATGGGGGCTATTCACCCCAGTTCGGATTCAGACCCTTTTTCCTATGGGTACGAATTTGGGGTGGGATTGGAGGGGACCCTGGACCCTCATGAATACCAGGATGAACCATCTTTGGACTGGGCTCAGGAATTGGGCGACACCAGTGGTCCGCATACTTCTCCTGATGCTCGCATCCTGTCTCCTCCTACCGTTGCTACGGCGGAGGGAGCGACTTAGGTATGGTGGTCAGTAGTGCAGCTGAGGTCCTTGGCCTTGAGCTTCTTACTGTAGATGTTATGTCTAATCTCCTGACGGAGGTGCTTCAGCCTGGGGCTTCTACTTCAGAACCCCTTTTGCCATTCAATGAAGCCCTTGCCAATGTCGTTTTGGGTACCTGGTCCAAACCCAACACAGGGGCTCCTGTGAATAGGACTATTGCACGCCGCCATCAGCCCGCTCCTAATGAGTCTTGTCATCCAGGCTTCCTCTTCTCAGGCGCATTCCATTCCACACCCCCGGACAGGGAATCAAAAAGACTGGAACAGTTTGGTAAGAAGTTGGGCAGATCGATTGCTAAGACGATGGTCTTAAGACGCCACGCTTGGTTGCGTACTTCTGGTTTTTCTGGAGATGTCCAACAGTCACTCATGGACATGTCCTTTGATGGCTCCCGTCTCTTTGGAGGCAAGGCAGACTCAGCCTTGGAGAGATTCAAGGATTCCCAGGCTACTGCTCGGTCCCTTGGCCTCTCCTCTGCCCCTCGGCCCCCACAGTCCACTTTTCGCCCCTTTCGTGGCCACAGAAGGGGCTCCTTGTCGCGTCCTCCACCCAGCCACCGTGCCACCCATACTGTCCAGCCTCAGCGTGGCTAGGAACGCAGAATCCCACGTGAGTGTGGTCAGGGAACCAGAGTTCTACCCAGTCCACTTCTGCCCCCCAGTTGGCGGAAGGATTCGCCATCACCTGCCCCACTAGGAAACCATCACTACGGACAGGTGGGTGTAGCAGATCGTTCGAAAGGGCTACTCCCTCCCTTTCGAATCTGCTCCACCAGCCATGCCTCCATCCTTCAGTCACCTTCCAGGGGATCATTTGGCACTTCTCTACCAGGAAGTCGCAGCTCTCTTGGCCAAGAGAGCTATAGAAAAGGTACTGTGCCAGAAGTAGGTTGTGGTTGTTATTCCCAATACTTTCTGGTGCTGAAAAAGGACAAGGGCTTACGTTCTATCCTAGACCTTCGGGACCTGAACTACTTCCTCAAGAAGGAGAAATTCAGAATTCTCACCCTGGCTCAGGTTCTGTCTGCCTTGGACCCAGAAGACTGGATGGTAGCGGGAGACTTGCAGGATGCTTATTTCCACATCCCCATCCTGCCTGCCCACAGACGGTACCTACGATTCGTGTTAGGTCACAAGCACTTTCAGTTTACCATGCTCAACTTCGGCCTTACCAGCGCCCCTCGGGTGTTCACGAAAGTGATGGCGGTGGTTGCAGCTCATCTGCGCAGCTTAGGGGTGTCAGTCTTCTCCTACCTCGACGACTGGTTGCGAAGGCGGACTCGCCCCAGAAAGTCTTCTCCCACCTTAAGACTACGGCGAACCTCCTGCACATGCTAGGGTTCACTATAAACATCCCGAAGTCACACCTGACTCCCTCTCAGAATCTCCCTTTCATCGAAGCTGTTATGGACACAGAGCAATTTCGGGCTTATCCTCCTGAAAAACGAGTCCAAGACATTCAGGCTATGATTCCGATTAATGTCAGCTGTTTTGCGTGTTGGAGTTTTCAAGGCGGCACTTGCTCGGAGACACTTTTGGTCTCGAGTGGAACTCCGGACTCCTTTCCGCCTATACCACTTCTGCCCAGAGTTCTCAAGAAGATCAGGAACGACTGGGCCCAAGTCATCTTGGTGGCTCCGGAGTGGGCACGGAGAGTCTGGTATCCAGAGCTATTGATCATGTCCATCGATCCTCCACTCAGACTGCCTCTTCAGGTGGATCTTCTGTCGCAGCAACAGGGGATGGTTCTTCACCCAAACCTGCCCAACCTCTGCCTTCATGCGTGGAAATTGAGCGGCGGCAGTTGACAACTTTTGATCTTCCACCCGAAGTCTGCGATGTTATCTTGGCAGCCAGGCACCTTCAGCCAAAACTGTATACACCTGTCCTTGGAATAAATTTGTGGCATGGTGTTCCAAAAAAACTGTTGATCTCCTCTCTGCCCCTCTATCCAAGGTTATTCTATTAATTCTTTCTTTGGCCCAGCAGGGCTCTGCTTTGGGCACCCTTAAAGGGTATTTATCTGCCATTTCGGCCTTCCTTAGGTTACCTGATCAGTCCTCACTTTTTAAATCTCCTATTGTGAGTAGATTCCTAAAAGGACTCTCCCACTCCATTTATCATGCCTCAGTGGGACCTCAATCTTGTCCTTACTTATGTGATGTGTACTCCCTTTGAGCCGATTCATAACTGTCCCTTGCGGCTCCTCACCTTCAAAACTGTCTTTCTTGTTGCTATCACCTCTGCTTGCAGGATGAGTGAGATTCAAGCCCTTTCATCTAAACCTCCATACTTGTCTGTGCACCCTGACAAAGTGGTTTTGCGCACTAAGGCTTCCTTCCTTCCTAAGGTGGTTACACCTTTTCATGTAGGCAAGTCCATCACCCTGCCTACTTTCTACCTACCCCCACATCCTTCCCATGAGGAGGAGAGACTCCACTGTCTGAACCCAAAAAAGAGCGTTGGCCTCATCGTACTAAAGATTTCCTGGTGGACATTCTTGTTGGGTATGTGGGTGCGAAAAAAGGGACGGCAGTGCAAAAGCGTACCATCTCTCGATGGTGCTTCTTCACATCAAAGTGTGCTACGCTTTGGCCAGGAAGCAACCCCCTGAGGGCTTGCTCGCGTATTCTACCAGAGCAACTGTTGCTTCCACTGCGTTTGCACGCGGAGTTCCTGACCTGGACATCTGCCAGGCAGCTATGTGGGCGTCCCTGCACACGTTTGTTAAACACTGCCTGGACAGTCAGTTCCGTCGGGACGGCTACTTTGGTCATTCGGTCCTGCAAGGACTTCCTAGTATGATCTTGGTTCGCAGCCCACCACCAAGGATGGCATTGCTTGGGTATCTATTCTAAGGTAAGGAATCTGCAACTACAATATGTCTCTACCAAATATTTCGTTACCGAAGGTAAGTATCTTGTACTTTAAGCCATGCAAGTTGAACTGTCAGTTGTATCTGATAGAGGCTTCTAGTTGCAGATTCCTTACCTTAGAATTTCCTGGCATCAGCTTGGAATGTGGAAGTTTTGCTGAGCGATAGCCTTGTGTATGCCATTGGGTGGTGTCATTCGGATCCGCTTGGCATCATTGGAGCAGTCTGTGACGTCAGTTATTTTCCTTCCGTTCAGGTTAAAGCGCAGATCTGGAATCTGTCTTTTTTTTTACAGGCCTTTTTCAACTTTTTTGTCGAAGATTTTTGCAATCTGTGCGAAAGTGGCATTTAGGAAGACCGGGTTCAAGCCGTGCTCCGCTACCATTGTAAGAAGGTACTTCCTGTTGTGCATTTAGAGCAAGCGTGCACTGCTCCTAGAAGAAACATTGTTTTTTTATCACCAGAAATAAGAGCTCTGAGGGAAGGACAAGGTCTAGACTACCCAGTGCAGTCCCGAGTACCCCTTCTCCTGATGAAGACATTGAGAAACCTCTAAAGAGCACTCTCATATGAAGGTCCCTGTTGGGCCCTATGCATGTAGATTCAGTAATCTAAGGGAAGATGATAGCACCAGGGTGACTATCCATCTACCCCAGGAATTGAATGAAGCCTTTCTCTAGCCAGATCATGTCATGGCCCAGGAGAAGGGTAGGAAAGTGCCTGGGATCTAGGCCCCAAGCTCTGGAGCCACAACTTAACAGAAGGGTCAAACCATCTCTTCTCCTGAGCAAAGTGCTACAGACTCATTCCACAGAGAGATTGAGTCCAACTCTCCCTTAGGTTTTGTTCCTGGGCCATAGTCTTCTTCAGTTCTGGAGACTTGCATCAGCAAATCAAACCCAGCACTCTGTGTAATTAATCGGTCAAGATCCCGCAACAGCTCAAATTCTTCTCTAGACTATTCCTGACCTATCTGTCAATCCCCGTCCTCGCACTGGGGGCATGGGTATCAAGGGAGCACCAGCTAGCAATGATATTTTGCATGGGAAGAAATGCAGGATAAAATGCTTCCTCTTTTGATCAGGCACACAAAGTACACTCCAAAGCACCAGAGTGGCAAGAAGTGCTGAAGACTCTCCTATTGGGAGAGCAACCCTACACATGTTGCACACCATATTAAACAGTGGTTTACTCCACCTTGCAGCCCACTTCCTTGAGAATCAGGACTCTTCTCTGGTGCAGCACTGGACTCTTCAGAATCTGACCCAGCACTGGCAGCCCACATCTTCAGGAAACTATCATCCCGAAGCTGCCTTACTATTGGGACTAGTAGATGCCATAGTTGTCAAGTCTGATTCCTCTGATCATTTGGACCAGGAACCGAAGGAACCGCCCACGCCCTCTAGTTGATCCTGCTGCGGTATTCACCATCATGCTGCCCTCAAGTGCAAAACTGAAAGCCAGAGAGACACTCATGGCACCTCTGCCTGGCATCTTGATGCACCTCCTTCCTTCTCCGGTGTCACTTTTAAAGTTGAGTGGGGCATCTGGGGTTAGCCCATCAGTATCCGCACCTGTCTCCAGGGCTCAGTGACACAGCTGGTCCTAATCCAAGTACCGATCCCCACTGCCATCCCAGCAGCATATGCCCACCCTCTGGGGTGGATGATTCTTCCTGTGCTGTCTGCTAAGCCTCTGCATGCAAGAGGATCTGTCTTGGACAGCAGGACACTAACCCAGACACTGACCAGGATACCATTATAAGTGATGGCATTATCCATTGTGACACCAGTTGCCTTCACAGGCGTATCAGGGTATCAGATGCTTTAGTGGCAGTATCCGCACTCCGACTCTGCATATACAGTCTCAAGCAGGCCGGGAGGCGCGGGAAGAATCCATCTTTCAAGCCTGCAATTTGTTTGCGTTTAGGAACCTTCCACCACAGTCGACATATAGTGACAGCTTTCCTGAAGAGCAAAGCAGAGTCCTCCTGCACAGACAATGAGGTGGGTGGTCTCTGCTACATACCAGTGCAACACCACCATAGCGAGCCACAGTCTAAATCTCCTTAATTTCAAACTATGTTCAAGAAGTGTAAAATGGCTCTACTAATGAAGATTTCAGTGTAGTACACAGAGGCTGTGGAGCAAGGTGAGAGAATTAAAGATTATGTCGTGGACTGTGAATGGGTTGGGCAACAAAATATAAAAAGAGGAGTTGTAGCGCAATACATATGGCGACAAGCACCAGGTGAAGTCTTGACTAAGCAACCTAATTAATGGGTACACAGTGTAAAACCTTAGCAACGGGATGCTCTGGACCATGCAAGTTTTACTAAGAGATGTTGAGCAGCTGGGACATTTGCTTGAAAGCACACACTTCCACATAACCAGGGAACTGCCAAATCCAGGTGAGCGCTTTATGAGCGTTCAAGGCACTTGGAGAAGGAGGAATCTGACATAACTACGTTTCTAAGCACCTCCCAGATTACAGCAGGTGATGCTGGAAAGTTACGTTTATATTGCTCAAAGCTGACACCCCCTTTCAGATAATAGGTGGAGACTTCAACAGCTTTACCACACCCCTGACTTGAAGGGCTAAACAAAATCCATAACACATTACCAAGTAGCTATTCACCTGTCCAAATCTACTAGAACCCTGGGACTGACTGATGTCAAGGAGAATTAAACACACAGAGAAACCATACGAATATCTTTCAGGAGCACACAATGTTCGCCATCAACCACTCTCAAGACTGAACCACATTTGTATCCCAACAGACGAGATCTCTACAAAAGCTGAGGCTGAATATTTGGCAATAGGCATATCAGATCACTCCTTATTGGTTGTAATGGGGCATGATAGTAGAAGACTATCAGTGCTGATCAGGGTTCAGTACTTGAGAACTTAGAGACTCAGAAATAGTGAAGCATGTGCAGACTTGGTTATTTATTTTTAAGAGAACATGGAATAGGTCGACTTCCTGGTAGCCCTCTGGGAGAAGTACATGGGAGTATTTACAAACGTGGTCGCATTTAAGAAAAAGGATAAGCGAAGTAGAAAAGCTCCTTAGAAAGTAAGCTAGTCACCCTTGAAACTGCCTTGGCTGACAGACCCACAAGGGATAAGAGTCTTGTGCTAGAAATACTGCAGGAAAAGTACTGTGCCAAAATAGTGAATGGAGCAAAGCAGCAGTCCTTCTAAATGCAGGGCAAACTGTAGGAAGTGCGAAATAGGGCAGGACGCCGCCTGGCCTGGTTGAAGGCAAGAAGTGATAAATGAAAAGGGAGAAAAAGACTCGTATGACGTGAAAATAGCCCAAACATTAGTAAAGAACTATTAAAAGAAAGCTCTATAGAGCCAACCACGAGGGGAGAAAGGAAAAAAATGTATTTTTCCTGAAGGTCTAGACATCCCCACCCTGGGGTTACATTAGAGGTAAGTCATAGAAAGTGACTTATTATTGAAAAAAACGAACGGACCAATTAAGCAAATGCACAGGGGTGTAACTCTGGACCCCAGCGAGATACCATTGGAGCTTTAAAAATGTTCTCCACTCTATTAAGACTTCTTATTAAATATGTTCATACAGACCAGAGAAGTAGTGTCCCTGCCTCAGGATTTAAGGGATGCCACTGTTCTAGTGATAAACAAAAAAGATAAACCAAAAGAGGATTGCGCCACACATCTCTTTGTTAAACATAGAGACTCCAAGTACTGGCTACGATCATAGCAACTTGCAAAAGTACTATCCACAGATACCAGTCTGGATTTATGCCAGGGCACTCCACCAGACTCTTATCTCTGGAGGCTCCGTTTGTGGGATAAGACTAAGCAGATGACACAGCCCCTGTTTACATTCTTAGACACCAGAAAGGCATTTGACATTATTCACTGGTCATACTTGTTTCAGACCCTGCAATGCCTCAGGTTTGGCCCAAATTTGTATTAATGAGTAGGGCTGCTAGACAAGGCTCCAACAGGCCACACTTAGAGACCAGGGGCTACAGCAACTAGGGACTATAGTTTGCGTTAGAAACAGATGAGTTGCCATGAAAGGGAGGAAGGTGGTTTCTCTATACACTGAGAATATGTCTCTACACTACTAATCCAATTCTGACACTACCCAAAGTATTTGCCCTTTTAGAGAAATTTGGAATGTATTCAGGAAATGTATAAACTGGGAAAAATTTGTCATGTGTAAGGTGAACGTGAGGGAAATGGGAGGCGAGCAGCTTCATGGTATCCAGGGGCTTAGCTTGAGGGGTGGGGTGTTTGGTGTGTGAAATCCCCCCACTCTAATAAATAGCCTCTTCGCTTGGTAGTTGGGTCTGGGGACCCAGAGACTGGTCTTCTGCGTCTGTTGGTTTTCCTTATTGTTCTGATTTCACTCAGGTTTTAACTTGTTCATTTGTGGGATCCGAAACTTATATTCAACTCCACCAGGTCCACAAGAAAGGCGCGCTCAGTCACACGTCGGTGCCAGCATCAGGGAAGGACCTATTCCCATAAATCTTTCTGGTTGTTAAAGTGTTAGTTGGTGGGGTTTTTCTTATTGAATAAAAGAGGGTTAACGGAATCCTGTGAATGCGGCATCTTTAACTTGAATGTTAAATTGGCAGAAATATATATATATATATATATATATATATATATATATATATATATATATATTAGACAGGTTTACCAAAAAGTAACAGATTTGCACCCATGGAAATACTTCATGAAACAATTACAAATGTATTACTTTTTGGAATTCACAAATATTGGCAGTATTAAACTTGGAAAGCTGCACCAGTGTCCGGTTCCCAGGCATACTGCAATCAGACACACAGAAGGTGACAGGACGAATGCTTGCTGTCAAAACAGGAGTAGTAAACCGGCTAAAAGATGTGAAAAAACTAGAAGGGTTCCAGGGATCTCCAAGGTGGGAGACATAATGGAAGGAAGATAAATCAAAACCTTTCTGAAACTCCCAAGAAGAATACAAGCTCGCCCAAACAGGTATAACCAGCATAGACATGCTGCATATGCGGAGGTGATTGACTGGTCTGACAATGACGGCACTACACCTCCGGAAACTGAAATACTGCAGGGTGACGAGGGGGGGGGAGAGACTGCATCATCGATATGTAAAACCCTTGTAAACAATCAGCCAGGCTGCTTGCAAAAACTAATGTCAACTCGGAAAGGAGACCTAGGACCTCTTGAGGATATTGACAGGAAGGTAGCATTAATGCACCAAAGAGAAGTGGTGATTAAAACCAGGCTATATCTGAATCTGCTAAACTCATTCATAGAGCTTATTATAACAAAGTAGGTTGTATAAGATGGGATGTGCCCAGCTACCTAATGTGTGAGATGTGCATTTAAAGAAAGTACTTTCCTTCTTATAATATAGGGATGCAATAAGATACACATTTTTTTGGAGGGAAATTATAAGTGAGTTGGAAAAGGTACTGCACAGTGACATATGTTACACTCCTCGGTTTATGTTACCAGGCTTTCTTAATGATGTAGAGCAAACACAAAAAGCTCCTGTTCTGGTGGAAATTTCTAGCTGCAGCAGATTCCTTACCTTATGGACACCAGACTGGATCCAAAGATTTTTCTCAGCTTTGCTTCTGCACCCCAGCCGCTAGCATCGTGTGGCTCTGCGTTGACTTTGTCCCGCTCTGGAAGTGACATCAGAGACACATATATGCCCCAGACCTGCTCACTGACATAATTTTCTTTCTTTCAATGCTTTTGGATGCAGATCCCAAGCTCGCTCCCAAACTTTCTTCTATTTTTTTTCTTCTAATTTTTTCACAAATATGTTTCATTGTTAGCAAGGGTTTACTCCTTCTAGGGATTTTCATAAGCAGATGTTTGGACCTTCACAAGTTATGCCTCTGGTGTCTAGGGACCTTGCACAGCTCCAAGTCTTGCAGGGATTGCGTGGGATGAACCCTAAGGCCATCAGCAGCACCTTGAAGCCAACTTTGTGTCATTGAATGTTATCGAAAGGCACATGTGAGACCCAGTCGAGGACACACAAGTGCTCTTTTCTTGAGGCTGTTCCCACAAAACATCTCCTCGCACTCAGTCATCAGGTAAATATAAATTGCAGAAAAAAGCACCAGATGACAAAGCGAGATTCTTCAACCTGCCCCACTTAAACAAAGAAGCCCCGGGAACATGAACTTGTACTGAGGAACTGATTCCACAGCTTATCCCATTGCACCTTGAGTTCCTTCTTCCATTAGCAATGCTGCAACAGGCAGAGGCTTTCAAAGAAACAATGTTGTGAATTTTCAACACCATTATGGTTCCCTCCAGTGCACCTTCGGCCCCTAAAAAGGACTGCAATCTGAATACCATTAATTAACCCATACTCTACAACATCTATGCCTTCTGAACTTCCTGTGGAGCCTGCCTCTACTCTTCGCCATCACTAAACCCGGCTCCTTAACCTTCATCACAAAGTACACATGTTCCTGCCACATTGACGCTGATAACGCTGAAGAAGTACCCAATTATTTTGTTTGACTCCAAGTCGAATCAGACATTACCTCAAAGTCATGTCCCCCACAAACTTTGACGCAGCCCTTTCAACCTCACTCTGACAGAACGCAACACTTACCTAGGATTCGGCCACAGGCACTCAAAAACCTATTTGGTTTAAACTCAAAACAGCATGGTCCAGAG
Organism: Pleurodeles waltl; assembly: GCF_031143425.1. Taxonomy (NCBI): domain Eukaryota; kingdom Metazoa; phylum Chordata; class Amphibia; order Caudata; family Salamandridae; genus Pleurodeles; species Pleurodeles waltl. Next base: position 190,354,672 of record NC_090442.1, read on the forward strand.
GACGATACTGGAGAGGATAGCGATAATGCATCCCATTGTTACGATGATGGCAATTCATATATGGACCTTCAAGAGGCCATTGAACTGGATGCCTGCCCTGACACTGAGCTGAGTTCTCCTAGGCCTTTGCACACACGAATCAGCCTTATTTTCTGTGGTCATCCGCCATGCAGATGAAGTTGTGGACTTACAGCTTCCATCCATTGAGTTTAAAACTAATCTCAGCACTGAAGTTCTGCAGCCTGGGCAAGCTTCTACAGAATAGCTCCTCCCCTTTATCAAGGCTCTGATGAGTGCACTAATGGGCAGTTGGGCTAGAGCTTGTTCTTGCCCGCCATTAAATAGCCAAATGGCTAGATGAGACAGACTTGCCCCAGGCGACTCAGCCATTATCACTCCACACCCTACACTTTAGAGTTTGGTTGTCCACACACACACAAGCAGACTGAACATGTACTCATTTCCTACCATGCTTGCCAATAGGGAATTAAAACATACCAGCTACATTTTAGGATGATATTTGCATGTGATCTGAGACATTGTTAGTGAGATCTTGCCAACAGTCCCTGACGAGTATCACACCAATTTTGTGCAGATAATTTAGGATGGTCTAGATGCAGAAAAGTACGTTGTCAGCTCTGGGCTGGTCGCTACTAACTGCTTCATCAGGGTTGTTGATACCGTTGTGGTGCCTCAGGTGATGTCCAGGCATCCCTGATGGATATGCCATTTGACAACACTCATCTCTTCAAATAGAAAACATCACGCTTCAATGGGATAAGAGCCACATCGCTGTCCCTCGGCCTGTCGGGGCCTGTGAGTCAGTATCCCCAACAATTTCACCTCTTTCGAGGCTTCAGAAGAGGTGTGGTTCAAATTAAACTCCAAGGCCCACCACTCCAGACACTGGTCCACCCCAGTCTATTGGAAGCCAGGTTGGTGATGCAACTGACAACGTCCAGGCCCTCATGGGCAGCATACTGCCCGACATAACCCAACACCAGCTTACACCCCTTAGCAGATCAAACTTGCCACTGGCAGCACACGGACACCCTTTTGGAGGCAGGATAATTTATTTCCTCCATGGGTGGCAGAATATCTCATCTGACAAATGGGTGCTCCAGATATTTCAACAAGGATAAAACCTGCCATTCCTGTCTGATTTGCCCACAACAGAGCAGCTTTCAGATGACCATTTATCCATTTTGTGACAGGAAGTCCAGATCCTGTCGGACAAAGGGGCCATAGAGAGGGTGCTGACATTTTAAATGGAGATTGGCTGTTACTCCTGTTATTTCTGACCTGAAGAAGGATGGAGACCTTTGTCCTAATTTAGATTTCTTCTCTCAACTTCTTCCTGAAAAAGGACAAGGGCATGATGCTCATGTTGGTCCAGGTTCTGTCTGACCTGGATTCAGGAGACTGAATGGTAGCACTGGACCCGCAGGCTGCAAATTTTCATATTCATGCCCTGGAGTACTACAGGCGTTACTTGTGGTTCAAGGTTAACCAAGAACAATTCAGTTTTCTGTGTTCAAATTCAGCCTCCCAGAGCCCCTTGGGTGTTCATGAAAGTGATAGCAGCACTTCTTTGGAGGTTGGGTATACCAGTCTTCCCCTACCTTGATGACTGGTTGTTGGAGGTGGGCTCCCCACAGTCAGTCGTAGACCACTTCTAGACGGCCACAACGCTCCTCATATTTATGGTTCTCCGCAAACTTGCTGAAGTTACACCTGACTTCTTTGCAGAGGCTCCTATTCATCAGAGCTGCTCTGAATACAATACAATTTTGAGCCTTCCCTCTGGTTCAGCAAGTACAGGGCTTTTGGACTATTACTGTGTATTTCGGCCTCAGTCCTGTGTGTCTGTGCGACCTATTAGCATCCTGCTGGTGGACTAATGTAGATGGCACATGCAGGCTCTGCATTGTGATCTGAACTCTTTCTTAGTGGGCTTAGCGCCAAGGGAACCTGTCGATTCTAAACAGGTTTCGGAGGAGCCTGCAAAAGACTTGCAGCATTTGATGATCAACCACAATTTTCTGAATAGCAGAACCCTCTCACTTTTCCCACCCAGAGCTGATGGTGGTGACAGATTAATCAGTGCTGGGGTGGGAAGGTCACATGGGAGAGGTGGAGATCAGAGGACTCTGGTCTACGCAGAAACCGTGCTCTACATTACCTTGTTGGTCTTCTTTCTGACAGAGGAAGGTTAGTTCAGGTCCTTGTGAACAACACCACTGCCATGTGGTATTGAAACAAGCAGGACTAGCTGGGGTCCTGAATCCTGTGCCGATGAGGCTCTGGTCATCATCAGGGCATCTACTTTGACATGGACCAGCTGGCATTTTCTTTAAACCCCAGGATGGATGAACTCTGCCAAGAACGACAGGAGCATCATACCTGCAGCTTCTGAGCATGAGCATCTGTACTCGGATCAGGCTCGTGCTTCGGGAGGATCTTGTGTTGCAGCCACTGGGCACGGTTCTCCACTTGCTCAATCTACACCTCTGTGCGGAGATTGAGCTGCAACAGCTTACTACTTTTGATCTTCCTCCTGAAGTTGTGGATGTCATTCTTACGGCCAGGCACCCTTCTACGAAATCTATTCACACTAGATGCTGCAATAGATTTGTGGCTTCGTGTAGTTCCTGCCATACAGACCCATTGCAAGCAAAGTTGTTGGATGTGTTTCTTTGTGTTCCATCTTTAGACCAACAAAGACTTGCTGTGGGCACTGTCAAATGAAATTTGTCATCCCTTTCAGTCTTTCTGCCCTTGCCAGACTAACCATCCTTATTCCAGTTATCAGTTATGATGCATCTTTTAAAGGCTTAGTTCATATGGTGCTGCCAAACCCGTTTGTGATGCCACAGTGGGACCTCAATTTGGTTCTCACATTCCTCGTGTGCTACACTTTTTTTTTTTTTTTTTTACAATGGGGTAACAAAACTGTACGTTTGTCATCAACTGTACATTTCATATAAAATCATTCATGCAGCTTTCCCCTCTGCTCTTACAAAAACACTGTTGTCTACAATGTTCATCAAAATGCAAATAAGCAGACTGCTCAGTAGCCCAATTTAGCAATACATGTAAGGTAAAAATAAAAAAACAAAGATAAGTAGCATTTGGTAATCCGTCATGGCTCCTCAAACATAGGCTGTGTCAGTGCAGAAGGCAGCTTGAGAACGTCAATTCTCAGCTTCTGAACATTGCAGGTCATGGGGCCTGGGCTGGGCTGAAATGAAACACTTGACAGCTACTGCACAAAAGGAGGTGGGCACAACTGGTAGATGAAACATGTCCAGGCAGTGGCTTGTACCAGAGTAAGGGAGATTCCGGCAACCGGAAATTCATGGCAGTCAAATTTGCCACTAAGGATTTGGGACCATAGGAGCCAGATATGAGCTGTGGATTAAAAGGCACCTTCCAAACAGGAGTGGCTCCTCCCTCTTATCCGCTGATACGCGTTCAAGGCATGGTCACATTTTGGATGAAAGGTACAACAAGGTAGGATTCCAGGCCTAAGCCCAGAAACTAAAATATTGATCAGTAGGCCTGTTGAACTCAAGCAGGATTAAATTCATGCGTAGTAAAGTGTCATAAGAATAGTGTAGCAACACTTCAGGAAATGTTTTATTGGTAGGGGTTGTAGGGTTTAAGTAGACTACAATGGTTGGCCACATCTGTTGGTACTCCAGGTCTGGACTTATTTGAATTCTGGGGCTCCTGGATCTAGGGTACACCATATGCTAACAGCCTGGAAAACAAAAATAATTGTTACCGAATTCAGTGTTATGTTATCAGTAGCACAAAACAGGGGCCCCAGAATGCAGGAATCCGAAGGGGGAGGTACATTTCCCAGTGGAGGAGTTGGTAGAGGTGGGGCAGGGTCCTCAGGCTTGACAAGGCGTCGTGCAGAATCGTGGGGGCAGAAAATTAGCAGATTTTCACCTTTCTGGGATCCCTTGACTCGTTGGGGACTCTGGGTAGGGCCAATGTATGCAGAGTAATGAGAATTTAGAGTAGCTTCTCTTGGACAGGACTGCTAGTGGGATACAGCCTCCCAGTTTCTTCAGCCTGCTTATTTCTGGGACTCAGTTGTCCTGGTCATAAACAGTCCTGTGGCTTATCTCATCTCATGTGTGCCCTATTTGAGCTGATGTTCAGCTTCCTTTGCTTCTCCTGACTCTTAAATCAGTCTGTCTCATTGCAATAACTTCAGTGCACGTTAGTGAACTGCAGGCCATGTTGGTGCAGCCTTCATACACCACCTTTTCCTTGGGCCAAGTGCTTTCCTGGAATTTCTGTGGAAGGATGACTCCCTTTCATGACTGCTGAGCCATCACTCTTCTGGCATTCTTTGCTCCGGCTCACCACTCAGAGGAGGAAGAAAGACCCCATCAATTAGATCCCAAAAGAGCCTTGAGTTTTTACATATATCTACCCAGGACTGTTAGATGAACAATCAGCTCTTTCTCTGGAACAAAGAGTAAGCTGTGCACAAAAGGACAATATTGAGTTGTATAGTCGTCTGTATTAAGATCTGTTATGCACAGGTGTAAAGATATAAAAAAAATATATTCTGTTATGCACTGGTCAAGAAGTAGCCCCTGGTGGGCCTGAGGGTTCATTTTACCTCAGCTCCTACCACTTCATTGGCAGGCAAAGTTCCTGTTTTGGGCATCTGTCAGGCTGTCATGTGGATGTTAATTCACACATTCATGAAACATTACCTCATAGCCAGGTACGGTAAGGGGAGTGCTTTGCCCTTTCTGGCCTTCAAACCTATTTGGTTTGAACCATTCCACAGACCCACCACCCTGGAATGTACTGCTTTGATGTCTATTTACAAGGTGAGAAATCTGCACTTAGAAATATTTGTCAGAAGAACAAGTTACTTACCTTTTGGTAATGCTTTTTTCTGGTGGATACTCTAACCGCAGATTCCTCAACACCCTCCAGCCTTTCCTGTTCTGTTGAAAGTCACTTATAGAATGTCTCATTTGTTCAGATATTGAGCTTGACCTTGGGCTGCATGGGCAGAGTCAAAAAATAAATTGACAGCGTTAAGTGGTGGCTCTGGCGTCACTTAGGTGGCAGGGCTAAGTCAAATCAAAGCTGCAAAATACCACCTGCTGGCACACGAGCCGTGCTGAGAAGAATCTCCAGATGCAATCTGGTGCGATGGGGGTCTTCACAAGGTGGGGAATCTGCAGCTACATACAGTATCGACAAGAAAGAGAACTACTGAAGGTAAGTAACTTGTTTTGTGCACTTGCTTTTGTTGTAGCTAAGTGAGACATAGGCCCTCATTACATCCCTGGCGGTTAAAGCGGCGGTAACACCGCCAACAGGCCGGCAGTTAAAAAAATGGAATCACGACCACGCCGAAAACCGCCAATACATACAACCACTTTAACACTGCGACCGCCACGGCAGTAGCAACAAACACTGCGGCGGTAGCTGACAACAGGCAGGCGGAAGTCAATGTACCGCCCACCACATCACAGCCCACCCATCCACCAGCTTTTCCGGGGTGGTACCAATGCCATCAAAAGCACAGCAGAAACAGTACTCCTGAAGGGAAACCACTCACCTCTCGACACTCAACGTAGAACTAGGACGCCATGGAGCCCGAACTACAAGTGTTACCGATGTTGGTGTATCTTCTCATCTACCAGGAGTACGAACGTCAGCGGCGACGACCACAGTGAGTACTGCACCTAGCAGAGAGGGGAGGGGGAGAGGAAGAAGAGAGTGACACACACACAACACCCCCACCCCCAACACCATACACACAAACACATGCAACAACATTACATATACACCTCGTAATCCTCTGGAAGAACGCAAGGACAAAAGGAATTGAGTCAAATGAGTGTCATATTAGACATAGTCAGATATACGTTACAAATTCAAAAACTTAATTTATTTATAATATGTACATAAGGCGGTACATTGTCCACTCAAAATGTCCGTTGGCCACAGGGCCATATTACATAGGCCGAGCCCACACTTGACTCTTGCCTCAATACGGAGAGGGCACTGCAGGGGCATCAGGTCGGAAACATACAGGCACCTCAGGGGGATTGGGGGGGGGGGCACCTCAGGCGGAAGATGGGACAACACCACTGCTCCTGGAGGGGGCTCCATGCCCACAGCGATGTCCTGGGGAGTGCAAGGCCACAGTCTCTCAAGTGGGTGGTTTGCCCACTGCCTGGTCCTGGGGAGTGCAAAGCCACAGTCTCCCAAGTGGGTGGTTTGCCCACTGCCTGGTCCTGGGGAATGCAAAGCCACAGTCTCTCAAGTGGATGCCTTTCTCCACTGGTTCTGGAGGGGGATTTGTGCCCAGTCTGCTTCATCCTGCCAAGGATAGGGTGAGTGGATGCCTTTTTCCACTGGTTCTGGAGGGGGCTTTGTGCCCAGTCTGCTTCATCCTACCAAGGATAGGGTGAATGGATTCCTTTCTCTACTGGTTCTGGAGGGGGCTCTGTGCACAGTCCCTCACCTGGGTGTCTGAGCCACGAGATTTGCAGTGACCAGGATGCATGATAGTCCATGGATGCAGGGCGAGAGTCCACCCGGCGGCGGCTACGGCTGCACACTGGTGGTAGTGCCGGTGCTGGTCGGTGTGCTGCCAGTGGTGGAGGGAGGCTCCAGCCCCTCTCCTGCAGCCTCGGACGGCTGCCCACTGGGGGTGCTGCTGCTGGCAGCGGTGCTACTCTCAGCGGTGCAGGTGGCGGTGCTTGCGGCAGGGCTTGCATGTGGGTGTGCATGTGGCAGTGGTGGCCGCGGTGCAGATGCTGGTGCTGCCAGTGGTTGGGGAGGCTCCAGCCCTTCTCCTGCAGCCTCTGACGGCTGTCCACTCGGGCTGCTGCTGACAGTAGTGATGCTTGCGGCGGTGCAGGTGGCGGTGCAGGTGACAGTGTTTGTGGGGGTGCTAGCGACGGGGCTGCTAGCGGTGCTGCCCGCAGTGCAGGTGCCGTTGCTGGCGGTTGTGGTGGTAGCCACCAGGCCTTCACCTGCAGCCTCGGATGGCTGAGGTGCCTTGCCTGGTGTTTTGTGCCCCTTCCTCACCTTGGCAGATGGTGGTGTCACCTTGGGTCTGGCAGCTGGAGTCTTTGAGGTGGCATTGCTGGGTGGTTGTGGCTCCTTCCACTTGCTGGATGCTGTCCCCTTCTTCATCTTGCCAGGTGGCAGAATGGATTTTGCCTTGGCAGGGTTTGGTAGCACACTGGCTGGGCTGACGGGTGCCCCCTTTGATCCTCTGACAGCTGCAGGAACCACAGCAGACGTGGATATGGTGGCTGAGGTGCTGGGCTGGGTTTTGGCCACCCTGGCCTGAGGTGAAGGACGGGGAGGGGGGGATAGGGAAGAAGTCAATGTTTGCCAGGAAAATCTTCTTAGGGACACTGGGGCAGGAAGAGGAAGGTGGTCTGGGAGTGGAGGAAAAGGGAGTGGTTGTAGGAGGTGTCTGTCTGCTGGGTTTGGATGTAGGTGCATGGGCTGGGTGCTGTTGGGAGGTGGATGGCTGTTGGGTGGGTGGGTGCTTGCGTTTGTGTACTTTGGGAGGAGGGGTCACAGACCCACTGGGAGAGGACACAGGGGACGTGTGCATGGATGTGGGGGTGGTGACTGCCAGTGAGGGGTGTGTAGTGATGGGCCTGCTGGTGATGGAGGTAGTGGATGAGGATGTAGTGCATGCAGGTGTGAGTGAAGACGCTACTGGGAGGGAGGTGGACAAGGACAAGGAGGAGGAGGGAGACACAGTGGATGTTGGTGTGTCTGCATGGGGATGGTGCTTGTGTGAGTGCCCGTGAGATGAAGTGTGGTGCTTGTGTTTGCCTGTGTGTGTTGATTTGGGTGAATGCTGGTCTGAAGGTGTGCTTGGGATAGGTTGGGGTTGAGGGGATTGGGACTGGGTAGAGGAAGTTGGAGGGGGGAGGCTAGAGACAGGGGCAATGTCTGCCATCAGTGCGGAGGCAGGGCCTGAAATGCTCTCTATTGGGCCACCACGCCAGAGTGCATGCCCTCCAGGTATGCATTTGTTTGTTGCAAATGCCTCTCAACTCCCTGAATGGCATTCAGAATGGTTGACTGCCCAACAGTGAGGGATCTCAGGAGGTCAATAGCCTCACTGAGGGCAGCAGGGCTGACTGGGGCAGGGCCTGAGGTGCCTGGGGCGAAGGAGATGCCCACCCTTCTGGGTGAGCAGGCACAGGAAACATGCTGAGGGGCTGCTGGGAGGGCGGTGCTTGTAGGGGGGTGGTGGCGGCTGTACCTGTTGTTGGGGTGGGCGCAAAGGTGTCCGCCACCGCCAGGGAGCTTCCATCGGAGGAGTCGATGTCTGTGGTGTCCCCTCCTGTCCCCGTCGTGGTGCTCCCTTTGCCCTCTGTCCCACTGGTGCCCTCACCGTTGGTGGATTCGGCCTCCAGGGCCATGTGGGATGCAGCTCCCTCCGTTGCCGGTGCCTCTGATCCTCTGCCAGATGATGCTAATGCACACAAGGACAGGGTGACAAAACAAAAAGGGGGGGGGGGAGGGGGAGACAGAGGAACAGAGGATACACTTGGTCAATGCCAGCAACAACACCGCCGTTGGCGTACACAACTCACAGGGAACAGCCCTATGCACTACACCATGCACTAACAGTTACAATGCCAGTCACCAGCCCATGGGATACAATGCCTAACACCATTAGCTGCACACCTGAAACAAACAAGGCCCTGACCAGTAGTAGATGCCCACTAACACTATTGGTTTTGGAGTGCTTCAGAACCTGCCCAACAAGGGAACTACCCTGCCATGTTCGCCCTGGCCTAGGGGCACCCACTGTCCACATCCGCACCCAGGTAAAAGCTTAATGCGCGCTAAGTAATGAATCAGAATTTTTACTCACCCCCTTGTGGCTGCTGTGATGCCCTCAAGTGCCCATCTAACTCCGGATAGGCCACTGCCAGGATGCGGATCATCAGGGGGGTCAGGGTACGACGGGCACCCCTTCCTTGTTGGGAGGCCAGCCCTAGCTGTGCCTCAGTCGTCTTCCTTGCCCAGTGGCGCAGGTCCTCCCACCGTTTGCAGCAGTGGGTGCTCCGCCTGTCAAAGACCCCCAGGGTCCGCACCTCCTTGGCGATGGCACACCAAATACCCTTTTTCTGATTGGTGCTGACCTGCAGGAAAAAGACAGTAGAAATGGGAATTAGTTAACCGTCCGGACCATCACACTCATGGCCCACCATATCTCTCCCATCCCCTGACGCACATACATTGACCACCGTACATGCAGCACTCTGGCCAGGACGCCTCAGCCCCCCCTCCTACATGTGGCTTACATACACAGCACTCCATACATTCATGGCCCACGCATCATGCTCACAGTGTACTCACCTGTTTGTCTGGAGGACCGTAGAGTAACGTGTACTGGGGTAGGACCCCATCCACCAGTCTCTCCAACTCCTCCGCAAATGAAGGCAGGGGCCCTTTCCTCAGATACATGGGCCATTGTCACTTCCAGACACAGGTCACAGCAGCACTTGCACTGTAGGTCCTCTCCTTTTGAAGGTCAGGTAGCAAGTGAGTGAAGAGATAGAAAATGCGTACCATCACCGCCGACGTACACTGCCATTGGCTCCTGGAGCCCATAGGCCCCAATGATAGCCAATGCGAAGTTGCGCGGCAGTCATCGACCGCCTACCGCAAGGGCGCACAACGCCAGCGGAATTACCTCATTTCCACTCAGGTCAGGCAGCTGCCATTTCAGGGGGGCACAGTCCATGGCACCTAACTGCATCACAGCAGACATTGGCACAGCAACTGACTCTTGGATTCACATACTGGTTCTGTAAATGTAGAAAAGCATCATTATTGCACTAGTGTGTGATTATGACCCTCTCCTCACCGTTTTCCTCCCTAGGCTTCAACCGCTGAGGATGAATATTAGATGGAGACATCCTCCTGTGTACTGACACCTGGTGGACCTTGCGACAATGGAGGACAGGCGCATTATACTAACATACAGACTTGATCGGGCCACAACCCAAGAACTGTGTGCCCAATTGGAGCCAGACCTGATATCAGCTATCCGCCAGCCCACAGGTATCCCCCCTGTAGTGCAGGTCCTGTCAGTGCTCCATTTCCTGGCAAGTGGTTCCTTCCAAACAACAGTGGCCCTAGCATCAGGGATGTCTCAGCCAATGTTCTCCAGCTTGTTGACCAGAGTGTTGTCAGCCCTGCTTAAACACATGCACAGCTACATTGTATTCCCCCAGGTGGAGGATCTGGCCACAGTGAAAGCTGACTTTTATGCCCTGGGACATATCCCCAACATCACTGGTGCCATAGATGGTACACATGTAGCATTTGTCCTCCCCTCCCCCGGAGAAATGAACAAGTGTTCAGGAATAGAAAAAGCTATCACTCTAAGAATGTGCAGATGGTGTGTTTGGCGGACCAGTACATCTCCCATGTAAATGCCAAGTATCCTGTCTCTGTGCATGACGCCTTTATATTGAGGAATAGCAGCATTCCATATGTGATGTCTCAACTCCAGAGGCACCGGGTGTGGCTAATAGGTGAGCCCAAGGTCCCCACCCAGTATATGTTGGTGTGTGGGTATGGGGTTGTCCCTAAGGGTTAGTGTGTGTCTGACAGTTGTCCCTCAATATTTGCAGGTGACTCTGGTTACCCCAACGTTTCATGGCTACTGACCCCAGTGAGGAATGCCAGGACAAGGGTAGAGGAACGTTACAGTGAGGCACATGGGCGAACAAGGAGGACAATTGAGAGGACCTTTGGCCTCCTGAAGGCCAGGTTCCGTGCCTTCATCTGACAGGTGGATCCCTGTACTACTCACCCAAGAAGGTGTGCCAGATCATCGTTGCATGTTGCACAACCTGGCCTTGAGACGCCAGGTGCCTTTTCTGCAGTAGGATAAGCCTGGAGATGGTCTTGTGGCAGCGGTGGAGCTTGTGGACATTGAGGATGAGGAGGCAGAGGAAGAAGATGTGGGCAACATAAGTAATATCATACTGCAGTACTTCCAGTGACACACAGGTAAGACACTGTAACTTCACTTTACTTTTCAGTTTTGTGTTGGACATTGTACATGATTTCCCTATGTCTATGGCCACTTACTGTACCCTTTGTCATCTCTAATTTCAGGTCTCTGTGGCCCACTCTGGCTCCTGGTATGTTTACTGCTGCCCACTAAAGGTCATACCAATGTATATATAACTGTACATATTACTTGCAATGTTTTCAGAATGTTGTACTAATACATATTTCAATCATGTGACAGACTCAAGATTTGTATTTGTTCCAATGGTGTTTAAGTGCTCATACGTAGAGGGGAATGTGCAGTGGGCTCGGGTGATGGTGGAGGAAAGTCCAGGGTAGAGTCCAGTCTCTTGGTATCGCAGGTGCATTGTCCAATGGGGCATAGGAAGGGGAGTAATGGTAGTTCAAGGTGGACAGGGTGACAGAGTGGGACAGAAGAGTGACAATCAGGTGAGTCCTATTTCCTGGCGGGGGTCTTGGCAATGTTCTCTGGCTTCTGCCTGGATCGCAGGGACCGTTTACGGGGTGGTTCTCCTTCTGCATGTTGGTCCTGTGGCGGGGGCTCCTGTCCCCTAGCGCCGGCGGAGGTGGAGGGCTGTTCTTCAGTGTGGCTAGTGTCAGGGGCCCGTTGTTGTGCCACTGCCTCCCTCATGGTGTTGCCCATGTCAGCCAGCACCCCTGCAATGGTGACCAGGATGGTGTAGATGTTTTTTAGGTCCTCCCTGATCCCCGGGTACTGTCCCTCCTGCAGCCGCTGGGTCTCCTGCAACTTGTACAGTATCTGGCCCATGGTCTCCTGGGAATGGTGGTATGCTCCCAGGATGTTGGTGAGTGCCTCGTGGAGAGTCGGTTCCCTGGACCTCTCCTCCCCCTGTCGCACAGCAGTCCACCCAGCTTCCCTGTTGTCCTGTGCTTCTTTCCCCTGAACCGTGTCCCCACTCCCTCTGACCCCAGGTCCCTGATCGTCCTGTGTGTGTGGGGTTGCCTGAGGTCCCTGTAGTGGTGGACACACTGCTGATTGACGTGTCCTGGGGACAGTGGCATGGGCCCACTGGGTGGGTGCTGTGCTGGTGGTTCCTGAGGGTGGAGGGTCTGTGGCAGGGTAACCGACTGTCCAGAGGTCCCTGATGGGCCAGGTTGGTCATCGTGATCCAGGCGTGCAGAGCTGCTGTCATCACTGTGGGCCTCCTCTGGAGGGGAGGACTGGATGTTGCTGGCAACTCCTCTCCGGTGACATTGAGTAGGGGTCCTGTCGGGGATGCAAATGCAGTGGTAGTGTATCTGTGTGCGCCATCTTGTGCAGTGGTCTGTTTCCCTGTATGGTTGTGATTGCCCTGTCAGCTTTGCCTTGTGGTGGTGGTGATTTTGTGGGCTAGGTGATTCTCGCTAATGGGCATGCTGTGGTGATGGGTGTCCATGCAGGTCTGTTATGGGGGTCCATGGATTGGTGTTACATGCAGGGCTTGGTTTTGGGATGGGTGGGTTGTGATAGTGGGTTATATGTGAGGTGGTTGAGTGATGGGGGTGAGGGTAGGGGTAGGAGTTTGTGATGGCATGCAGGTAGGGTAGGGTGGGGGATATAGTAGTAAAGATATGACTTACCAGAGTCCAATCCTCCTGCAACTCCTGCGAGGCCCTCAGGATGCATTATTACCAAGACTTGCTCCTCCCATGTTGTTAGTTGTGGGGGAGGAGGTGGGGGTCCACCGCCAGTCCTCTGTACAGCTACCTGGTGTCTTGCAACCACGGAACGCACCTTCCCCCGTAGGTCGTTCCACCTCTTCCTGATGTCATCCCTTGTTCTCGGGTGGTATCCCACGGCGTCGACCCTGTCCACGATTCTCCGCCATAGCTCCATCTTCCTAGCAATGGACGTCTGGTGCACTTGTGATCCAAATAGCTGTGGCTCTACCCGAATGATTTCCTCCACCATGACCCTTAGCTCCTCCTCTGAAAACCTGGGGTGTCTTTGGGGTGCCATGGATGTGGTGTGGGTGATGTGTGGGGTGATGTGTTGTGGTGTCTGCTGTGAGGTGCGTGGATGGTGTATGGGTGATGGTGTTCTGTGGCTCAGATTGAGTGGGTGCTCCTGGCTTGTGTCTCTTTCTGTTCGCAATCTTTTTTTTTGTTGAAAGGGTTGTGGGTAATGTGGGTGTGTGTTTTACAGTGGTCTGAGTGTGTGGGTGGTGTGTATGTGTGTCAGGTGTGTGTAGTTTGAATTGTCCAATGTGGTGGTGATTTGTAAATGTGTGGGTATTTTGAGTGCGGCGGTGTGTACCGCTAATGGTTTACTGCGGTTGAAAGACTGCTGCGGTGACTCGTGGGTCCTGATACTGTGGGCGTATGCCTGTTGGCGTAATGGTGTAGGTTTTGGTACCGCCGATTTATCACTGACCTTTGGGATGGCGGACTTGTGTGGGTGTCTGTATAGTGGCCGAGTTCTTTGTGTGGGTCATAATACCTGTAGCAGTATACCGCAGCACTCACGGTATCTTGGCGGCCGTCAGTACAGCGGTAGGCAGCATTTACCACCAAGGTTGTAATGAGGGCCATACTGTAGGAATGCTAGAGCCCAAGGGATATGAAGGCAAACTGGCATGCAGGAATGGACATGTGCACAGAGGCTGAAAAAGTAGTCTATGAAGAAGAGACTATCCTCAGAAGTTTGAAAAGGTGTGGGAGAAATGGAGGTGATCTGGACGAGACAGAAGACCGGCATGTCCAGGTGCCAGTGAGGGAGATAACATCAGGCAATGAGCAGAATAAAGATGATGATACTGTGTAAGTGAGAGGCCCGGTAAGGAAATAGAAAGATGTTTGCAAAAAGTACCAATTTCCTCGGGAGCACCAGTCTGTCCATGCAGTGTTCTTCGTGGCTTAATTCCTCTTACCTAAAGCTGGAAGCCAAGGAAAAAGTTATTAATCTCTACTTCAGTGGGAAGAAATTTCTTGATCCTGTTGAGTTCCTCCAGCAATATACGATGGTCACAGTCAAATTTCATTGAGGTATTTATGTGGGACTGGCTTAACCATCTCCTCAAGCCAGCTAAGGCCTTCCAAGGCTTAGGAGTTCAGGAAATAGGCAGGTGAAGAGGATACATTCCAGAGTGGATACAAGCCCACTTATTGTGGCTAACGTACCAGTGACGTTTTTTGGACCAGTTAGCATTCCTTCTCAAGAGCACAACTGAACAGCACTGGGAGGAAGGGTTTCCCTTCAAGACTACAAATGGACTCTTATAACTAAAGATGTATGGGTCATCTTACTGTTAAAGAAGGGCTAAATTACAATTGACACATTTTGTTTCTTAACCTTCCACCTCTGCCATGGTTTGCATCTGAGGAACATATGCAGGTGTCAGAGCGGCTACTTTGCCTAAGACCAATTGTGATCCACTCCGTACAGGACAAACCAGAATACCACTGCTTCCTGATAAAAGATGGAGTGGCTGTACCCCATGCTGAATTTTCATGATGTCAATTACTTCCTCATGCAAAAGTTCAGAATGTGGACTTTGGCTTAGGTCTTGTCACCTGTACAGAGTGTCAACTGGATGTGACCAGTGGAACTTACAACACCTACTTTCATGTACCAGTCTTGGAGGACTTTTTATTTTTTTAAGGATGAACGAGATAGTTCATAAGATCCACCCCTCTTTCATTTAAAAGGTATTGTTGTAGTTTCATATGAATAAAGAAATCATCCTCCTGACTTTATTTCAGCATCCCCACACCTCCTTGGCAGAGGAGATTATCCTTCAGTGTCAGATAGAAACTGCATTTTTACCTGAACTGAACCCAGTACTTTAGTACTTGTAGGAGGCTGGCCTGGTTTGTAGTGGGTACCTTGGGTACTTACACCTTATACCAGGTCCAGTTATCTCTTATTAGTGAAGTAGTTGTGTTCTAGCAGCTTAGGCTGATAGAGGTAGCTATAGCAGAGCAGCTTAGGCCTGAACCAGGAGATATGCAAAGCGCATGCAATACTACTTACAGTTACACAGTACTTCTGCACAAGTAAAGACAATACTCAGTGTTACCTAAAGTAAAAGTAGTTTATTTGGGTGACACAGTACCAAAATATATTAGAGGCAATACTCCTTCTGGAGGTAAGTATTATACACAATATATATACACTAGACACCATAATAAGGTAAGTAATTAGACATAGGATAGTGCAAACAACAGGAAATGCTATAGTATGCAATGGGAGAAAATAGGTCTAGGGGCAATACAAACCAAATACTAAGAAAATGGAATGCGAATCACAAATTCCCCCCTAGACACGTGTAGTGTTTGCAGAATCGTTGGGAGAATAAGAATACAGTAAAGGTAAGTAAATTACCCCACCCCAGAGCCCAGAAAAGCAGGAGTAAAGTACTGCAAGTTTCCTTAGGACACACTACACCTCGTGATTGGGATATTCCAGTAACCAACCAAGTCTGCAAACACCGACTGCTAGATTCCTGGAGGTGAAGACCTGCAAAAGAAGGGGACCAAGTCCTGAAGTCGACAGAAGTTCCAGGAAGGGCAGGAGCCCCTGCCAACCCAGAAGAGGGTGCAAAAGAAGAGTCCTTGGTTGGACGAAGACTGCAGGAAGATGCCAGCCGGTTCCTGCGTGATGCAGAAGATGTCCCAAGACGTGAAGATGGATGCAGACATGATTTCGTGTTGGAAGTCGCCAACAAGCCTTGGTTATGACAAATATGCGTTGTGCGTCAAAATGGCGCTGGCTGGACCCAGGAGGGACCTGAGGGCCTCAACTCTGTGTGAGGAGGAAGAGGGGGCTCTCAGCACATGAGAGAGCCCTCAGATGCCAGACAGCACCCACGGGAGTCCCAGGACACGGGGACAAAGGAGGTGCAAGACGAGGTTGGTGCAGCACAACAAAGGAAGGTCCCATGCCGCCGGAACGCAACTCAGTGAGTTGAGCGTCGCAGTATGGAGTGCTGGGGACCTGGGCCAGGCTGTGCGCAAAATAATTTTGCAAATAGTGCACAGAGGCCTCAGGAAGTGAAGAAGATGCAGTACACAGGGGTACCGTCGCTCTCAGGGAAGGCAAGGTCTTACCTCCTCCAAATTGCGTCAGCAGGACCTCAGGACAGTCTGTGTCGATGGGGTCCACCCTCTGAGTCCTGAGGAGCACGCTGTGAGAGGGGTCCAAGGGTACCTGTCATCGTCTTGGAAGGTGCCTGCGTGAGCAGGGGAATAACTCTGTCACCCCACAGGAGATTTCTTCAGTCCTTCTGGTGCAGGATGAAGACAGAGAGTCCTCAGAGCGGGCACACCGTGGAAACTGTTGCAGTTGCTGGCTGGAGCTGAAGTTGCAGAGGAAAAGTATCCCCTGTGGATACTTTGTTGCTGTTACAGTGGTTCCTGGACCAGGCTGCGGTTGATCCGAGTTCAGAGGATGAATTATTAGTTGCAGAGAATTCCTGAAGGAAACTTGCAAGCAGAATCTGTAGGGAACCCACAGGAGAGACCCTTAATAGCCATGAGATGGAGATTGGCTACCTTATCGGGTAAGGACCTACCAGGAGGGGTCCCTGACGTCACCTGCTGGCACTGGCCACTCAGAGCCCTCCAGAGTGCCCCCACACCTTGCAAAGCAAGATGGCTGAAGTCTGGGACACACTGGAGGTGCTCAGGGCACCACCCCTAGGCTGATGATGGACAGGGGAGTGGTCACTCCCCTTTCCTTTGTCCAGTTTCTCACCAGAGCAGGGGACATGGGGTAGGCTGGCTTATGCAAGGAGGGCACCATCTGTGCCCTTCAAAGCATTTCTAGAGGCTGAGGAAGGCTTCCCCTCCCCAACCTGTAACACCTATTTCCAAAGGGAGAGGGTGCTTTGCTAGTGCAAGGGTGCCCTCACACTTAGTAACTTTGCACCTAACCTTCAGCAAGTGAAGATTAGACATATAGGGGACTTATAAGTTACTTAAATGCAGTGAAAATGGCTGTGAAATAATGTGTGCACTATTTCATGCAGGCTGCAATGGCAGGCCTATGCAAGGGTTTGTCTGAGCTCCCTATGTGTGGCAAAAGAAATGCTGCATCCCATATGGATCTCCTGGAACCCCAATGCCCTGGGCACCTAGGTACCTTATACTAGGGACTTATAATGGGGGTCCAGTGTGTCAATTGAAATTGGTAAATGAATTCACTAGCCACAGTGACAAATTTAAAAGCAGAGAGAGCATAAGCACTGAGGTTCTGGTTAGCAGAGCCTCAGTGACACAGTCAAGCACTGTACGGACACACACATTAGGCCATAAACTATGAGCAATGGGGTCCTGACCAGCAGGATCCCAGTGAGACAGGCAAAAACATACTGACATACAGGTAAAAATTGGGGAAACATGCCACGGAAGATGGTACTTTCCTACAGTACTTAGACCACTTTCTCTATTTTGTTTTGGGGGTCGAGGGTGGTGGGGGGTTGATGCTGATTCAGTGTCTGTAAGACCAGCAAGTTCACATGGATATCATCTTGCAATACCCTGTGAATGAAGCCCAACCTATATTTGGTGGAGGAGTACATTCACCAGTCGCTATGGCTGCACATCCATGGCCGTCTCCTAGGAAGTTCCTGTGAGAGGATTTTTTTCAGCTATATTATGGGCTTATGCTGTCAATGAGCTCTAAAAGCTTACTTCTGGAGTAATGAATGTTTGACCAGGAGATTCTCTACATGCTGTTACCTAAGTGGTCTGATGCCACCTTTTATTTCCTCTGTCTTCCTTTATTATTTTAAGGCAACAGAGAAAATCTGCAGACTTCATGCAGTTTTCTCAACTGTGGTATTTTAGAGTAGTCAGTCTGACAAAGTGGAATTTCTTGACTAATTTTGTTTCTGCGTTGGGCTATCAAACATTCAGTGAGCTTTGCGCAAGGTGTAATCGTTGATTTAGAAGGGTTAACAAACATGCATTGAAGAATCATTGTTTGCCCCAGGACAACACCATCTGTGGTGAAATTTAGGCAAAGCCCTTAGGTAATTAGAGAAATTCACACTATGAAGTCTAGTCAGAGTATATTCGCCAAAGGCATCAAAGAAACAAGAGAGGTACTAGTCTCATGCAATGACCATGGAGAAGTGAATCATGAAAAAGATTTTGTGAAAATTAGACCTTTTAGATCTAAAAAAGCAAAAGGGAATTATGTTCAAAGTTCCTATAAGGCTACTTAGACAGTGTCTGCGTTAAAGACGAAAAGATGCTGCCTTGGGTAAAAAGTACATAAAGGAAAAGCTGTTAAAGAAATTATGGAAAAAGTTAGACAATCAACTAAGAATGGGATTTGTATAAATTACAATCACCTCGAGGAAAACCTCTATACAATTAGTGTTGCTCCATCAGGTACAAGGACGTTATAATATGATGAGAGAGCTGCACGCTATCCTAAGGTTGAACAAGATGATCCTTGTACAAAGAAGACTTTTGTTAGACATGTAAAACATCACAACGTCTATAGTCAACATTCAAATATCTACCAAGGCTAGATTCCATTTCTTTTGTATTTTCAACTTTGTTGATATTTTTTTAAAATATTCCCTTTATCAAACATTACAAAGTAATTAAAGGTAGATTTACCTTAGGATAGTACTCTTGTTAAACATTGTACTTGCATTCTCTTTAAGTCTATGCTTGTAATAGACTAGTAATGACACTTTATTATTGAACTTTCTCAATCTGTAACGACTAAACAAAAATGTTAACCTTCTAGCCTTTTATTTCATCTACCATTGCTTTTCAATTGCCAATCATTTATTCTTGCTTCTCTCTACCACCTCATTTTTTCAGGGTTAAACATTCTTCCACTGCAAAGCAGTGTCTATTTTTGCTCCCTCTGCTGTGGTTCCAATGCAAGTCACCACATGTGAAGGAAAGTCCCTCTTTTTGGCACGGTTACCTTGACTTTTTGCCAGTTGTCAGTGTGCTTATACTAGTTTCAGTGGGATCCTGCTAACCAGGACCCCAGTGATTGTTCTCGCTCTTCTAAACTTGGTTGTCTTGGTACCCTTTACACCCCACAATTGGCATACTGGTGTACCCCTGTAAGTCCATAGTATATGGTACTTCGGTACCCAGGGCATTGGTACACCAGGGGTCCCCCATGGGCTGCAGCATGTATTATACCACACATGGGAGCCAATGCAAACTGTCTGCAGGCCTGCCATTTCCAGCCTGTGCGAAAAGGTGCATACACTCTTTCACTGCTGATCATTGCACCAGGTCACTGTAAGTCACCCCTATGGTAGGCCCTTCCAGTCCTAGGGGCAGGGTGCAGGTTCCTGTGTGTGTGGGCACCCCTGCAAGAGCAGAGGTGCCCCTTCGATCTCCAGTTCTAATTCGTAAGTGCGGAGAAGTTATTTTAGCTATGTACTGGCCATAGGTCACTACCTATGGTCCAACTACATAATGGTAACTCCGAACCTAGGCATGTTTGGTATCAAACATGTCAAATCATACCCAATACTGATACCAGTATCGATGGCTTGATTTCATGCTCTCTGGGGGCTCCTTAGAGGAACCTCAGTATTGCTCCTACCAGTATTCTGGGGTCTGCGAGCAACCTCACTTCTGCAGCCTCTCAGACAGGATTCCACCCTCCTGCTGCTTGACCAGCTCAAGCAGGGGAAGGCAGAACAAAGGATTTCCTGTGGGAGAGGAGTGCAACCTCCTCTCCCTTGGAAATAGGTGTCACAAGACTGGGAAGGGGTAGCCACCCCACACCACCGGCTTGCTTTGGATCCCTCCTTCCATAATCCGGTTTGCACCAGTCCAGGGACTCCCAGTCCCTGCTCTGGGGCAAAACTGCAAAAAGGAACGGGGATTGACCAGTCCCCTCTCCATCACCACCTAAGGGTTGTCTCCAGAGCTCCTCCTGGTGGCCACTTGATTCTTCCAAATCACGATGGGCAGAGGCCCCTGGGAGCATCTGACTGGTCAGGTTAGGCAGGTGACGACAGTGACCCCCTCTGATAGGTGGTCACCTTGCAAAGTGACCAAGTCCCTTTCTGGGCTATTTAGGGACTCACTTTTGGGTGGGTCACCAGATTTGGCTTGCAAGGCTCCATCAGGAATCCTGTGCAACAACCTTTTCTGCTCCTGGCCACCTGAACCAGCGCTGGACTTCACAGGAACTGAACAAGACTGCAACACCGAGACAACCTCTCCGTGCAACATTGTTTCCGTGGCTCCTGTCAGCAAATTGCACCATTTCCATGTCTGTGCATACTCTGGGGTTGGTCAGACTTCAGCTGCACCAAAGAAGCAAGAAGGAACCTCTCTTGGTGTGAAGGAGTCACTCCCCTGCATCTGCAGGCACCTAACAAATTCATCCAGCTGCTGAGATCTGCTGTCCTCTGGACCTGCGAAGATTCTTCAACACAGGTGGTGGTTCTGAGGGGTCCTCTCTGCCTTCTGTCCAACTTGGGAGATGGTGGGTCCTTTCCTCTTCCTCCAAGAGAGAATCTTTCTGCACCTCAACTGTTGCAGCAGCCAAGCCTGGTTGACTCCTGCTCCAAGGGTTCTTCAGGCTCCAAGTAGCCCCAGCCCCCATCATTCTACCTCTGCAAGTACCGTCTCCTCTCTGCTGCTCCAGCGATGTGGGATTCCTCTTCAGGTGTGCTGCACGGGCCTCACTGCGACTTACTATGCCTGCTGCCAATGGGTTGCTTGTGGGGGCTCCGACTTCTTCTGCTGGCTCTCCTGTCGTCTTTGAGTCAGCCCAGACTCCCCTCCAAGAGTGGAGTCCCCAGGACCTTGCTGGTCCTGTTCAGTTCTGCAAATCTCCAACAGTTCCAGTTGTATTTGCTTGTGCTTGTTGGTTGTCTTCCTGATCACTGACCCATCTGCAATCTGGCAACCGTCCAGGGACAGCTCCTACATTAGGGACTCCTGTGCAGCTCTTGGACTCTGCAGCTGGACTTCACCCAGCACCATCGACCCGGATCTTCACCCACAGAAGGGTGGGCATTGCCTCCTATCCCATCTGTACACTCCTGCGTGGACTGGGTTCTGTCCCCTTCTCTAGCAGGTCCTCTTCTTCCTGACTCCACCATTGGGTTCCACCGACCTGGTCCTGCTCTTTCAATATTCCAATTCTAAGTCCCCATGTTAGCCTGTGGGATGATGAGGTAACTTACCTCTGCTCTCCTGGTTGCTGGGGGTCTTCTGGATACTTACTCCTTGAGGTTTCATACTCTCCCAGCCCTTGGCCAACTACTCCATATCCTCTGACTAGGGACCCATTCTCGAATTCCACTATTTTAGCATATGGTTTGGCCCCCCCTATAGGGTCCTTGCCATTTCTGGTGTTTGGAAGCTAATTCCTAGTACTTACCTGTGTATATTTTGTGCGTACGTACCTCCAGAAAGGGAGAATTACCTATAGTAATCTAGTTCTGTGTTCTTGTAGTAAAGTACCTTTATTTTTGCAACACTGTATGGTTTCTTTCATGTGTGATAAGTTAGTGTGTGACTACTGTGGTATTGCAAGTGCTTCAGACTTCTCCACAGCTACCACTAGAGAGCCCTGGATTCCTGTTCACTGTAACACTAACTAATAAGGGTTGCCTGCTGCTGTGTTTCACTACACCCTTTCATATAGCTTTTTCATGATGTACCAAGCCATGCTGAATATGTGTTTCTCTTCAGTGACGAGTGTTTGAAGATACTGCCATTTTTATCTGGATATCATTTGTAGAAAACATTTTAAGAAGTGTCTTGTGTATCAAAATGAAGTGATTAGTACTTGGGGGTGAGACTGGTGATTTAACTGTGCGCTTAAATTGTTACACAAGAAAAGGTGACCTGCCTCTAGTCCCAGTCTTCCAGCAAAAACAACTTGAGGTTAGAAACACTCAAAAGAACCAGATGGATCTAGGAGCACTTTTATTTGCAATAACTACAGTTCTTTAGAAAAGCCATTCTTCTATAAAAACAAAATATTTTTATGAAGCCTATCTACAGGTTTTATTTGCCATATTTTATTTTTCTTAAGATTAAACCTTTTCCTTCTTCTTGGGATCTTCATTGATGTCAGAGGCGCACGTAGAATAAAATGCCCATTCCCTGAAACGTGGAAATAAAAGTGAGTCATGCACTACCCAGGATTAAGGTCATTACAATATCATTTTATCCTAACAAAAATAGCCCCTCAGGTGAGGGTCGAGGTCACTAGTAGCCCAGAGCTCCTCCAGCACTGCATCTCATTCCATGCAGACAAGACGAGGACATCGCCAACCCAGCTAACGCATATTGTGTAAATCCCACAAGCAGTACTCACAGGCCCAATTTTTCTGAGACCATTCTCCAATATTTAGTAAGTCCCAGCCAACCATACACAGCGCGTGGTTGGTTGGATATAGGGGTTGGCCGCAGGGCCAGGCCATGCGTAGTGGTGGTTTGATTAACATATAGTAATGAAAATTACTTTACATTAAAAAAAAAAAAAAAGTAGAAGTTCACTGAAAAACACAAAGGTTACATGGACGTTATTGTTAGGAAATAAAAAAAAAACATAGAAAATTGCTTTAAAAAAAACAAAGGTTACAGGAAGTTATAGTTAGGATCAAATCAGGGTTTATAAAGCATGAGTACTCGCCCTTGAGGGTCACAAGGCTCTAAGGGGGTTTGTCCTCTGAGCTTCAGTTGAAGAGCCAGGTTTGCAGGTCTTTACTGAATTGAGGTAGCGATGGTGACTGCCTGAGGTGCAGGGTTAGGGTAATCCACCTCTTTGCTGCGAGGTAGGCAAAGGTTCTTCCACCAGCCAACTCCTTCCGTATGCGGGGTACAGTGGCTAGTGCTTGTTGAGCAGAGAGGTCTGGTGGGGGAGTGGAAGGTGATGCAGTGGTTGAGGTAGGCAGGTCCTAGGTCGTGGAGTGCTTGTAAAACTGGACGAGGAGCTTGAAGTCAATTCTTTTCTTGATAGAAAGCTAGCGGAGGTCTGTTCGGTGACTGGAGATATGTTAGTGGCGGGGAATGTCCAGGATAAGTCTTGCAGAGGCATTTTGGATGTGCTGTACTTTCTTCAGGTTCTTCTCGGTGGTACCGGGATAGAGGGCATTGGCATAGTCGAGTCTGCTGCTAACCAGGGCATGGGTTACCTTTTTGCGGCAGTCCTTTGGGATCCATTTGTAGATCTTCCAGGAGAAGTTGGAGTGTGTGAAAGCAGGAGGATGTGACCGAGTTGTCTTGAAAGGTAATAGTGAGCGATGAGTCCAGGATGAAGCTGATGTTGCATGCGTGGTTTGTTGGGGTTGGTGCCGAGGCTGTGTCGAAGGCGGCCGATGAGTGCAGTAGGATATGAGGGCTGCTGTATGGCCGCGGTCGAGGAGCGAGCGGATGTCATCTGTGGCAGCGAGGAGGGCGGTCTGTGTGCTGTGGTTACTCCTGAAGCCTGATTGGGAGGAGTCCAGGATGTTGTCCTCGATGTGGTCACGAGCTGAGCATTGATGGCCTTTTCGATGACCTTTGGTGGGAAAGGCAGCAGAGAGATGGGCCGTAATTCTTGAGGTCCATGGGGTCGGCTGTGGGTTTCTTCAAGAGCAGGTGGGTATTAGCATGCTTCCAGTCCTCTGGGAAGGTGGCTGTCTTTATGGAAGAGTTGAGGGTGTGTCAGAGCTCGGGTGTGATGGAGGTGTTGGCCTTGTTGAAAATGTGGTGAGGACAGGGGTCCATAGGGGCTCTGGAGTGGATGCTGCTCATGATGGTGCGGGTCTGGTCTGTGGTGAGGGTGGTCCAGTGGAGCAGGGCCTGTGGTGATTCAATTGGTCTGGTCTGGGGGTTGTTGGAGGGCTTGGAGGATCTTTGGATATGAAGATGTTGTATGTGTCTTTGATTTTTCTGTGGAAGAAGATGGATATGCTATCACAGAGGTCTTGAGAGGGAGGGATGATTGCCGTTTTTGATTGGGGTTTGGCAAATTCTTTGACTCATCACATCTTTGATAACATCACTGACAATATCAATTTAATATTTGCAGTAAAGGTTTTGTGGAAAAAACTGGGCACGGCGGGGGCGTGAGTTATAGTTATCTTAGGGCACAAGTTAGTTACTTGATGTAGGAAAGTACACTCTTTTTGCATGGTTACCCCCACTTTTTGCTTGCTGTAAGTGTGTTTTGACTGTGTACACTGCGATCCTGCTAACCAGGACCCCAGTGACTGTGCTCTCTCCCTCTAAATTTGGTTGTTTAGGACTTAGCACACCCCACAATTGGCATACAGGTGCCCCCATTTAAGTCCATAGTATATGGTACCTAGGTACCCAGGGCATTGGGGCAGCATATATTGAGCCACCTATGGGAACCGATGCAAAATGTGTCTGGCCTGCTGTTGCGGCCTGTGTAAAAAGGTGCATGCACCTTTTCACTACAGGTCACTGTGAATCACCCCTATGGCAGGCCATCCTAGCACACAGGGCAGCTCCATTTCACTGGACTTTGTAAATGCAGGGAAGCCATTTTACCTGTGTACTGGACCAGCTCAAGCAGAGGTAGACAGAACAAAGGATTTCCTTTGGGAAAGGGAGACAACACCCTTTCCCTTTGGAAATAGGTGTTACATGGCTTGAGAGGGGTAGCCCCCCCAAGCCACTGGTATGCTTTGAAGGATACATTTGAAGGACTGGTTTGCACCAGTCCAGGGACCTTTGGTCCTTGCTTTGGCACAAATCTGGACAATGGAAAGGGGAGTGACCACTCCCCTGTCCATCACCACCCCAGGAGTAGTGCCCAGAGCTCCTCCAGGTGCCAACTTGATTGTGCCATCTTGAATCCAGGGTGGGCAGAGGCACCTGGGAGCATCTGAGTGGCCAGTTTAGGCAGGTGACGTTACATCCCCCTCCTGATAGGTGGTCACCCTGATAGGTGACCAATCCCCCTTCCTGGGCTATTTAGGGTCTCCTTGTCGGGTGGGTCTTCAGATTCGACGTGCAAGATTCCAGCAGGACTGCAACATTGTTTCTCTGGCTTCTTCCAGCAACTGAAACATTTCCCTGGCTGTGCATCCTCTGAGGTTGACAAGTCTCCAACCTGCACAAGAAGCAAGAAGGAATTTCCCTTGGAATGAAGGAGTCAATCCCCTGCATTGCCACCAACTGCAACGATGACTGGCTGTATGAATCCTCTCTCCTCCGGACCTGCGTGGATCCTGCAACACAGGTGGTGATCTGGAGTGGTCCCCATGGTCCTCTCTACCAGCTGTCCAGCGTGGGAGACATCCCTTGCCTCTTCTTGCAGGACAGTACGCCTATGAACCACTACCAAGGCTTGTTTGTTCCTCCACCAGGGGATCTTCAGGCTCCCTGTAGCCCTGGCCTCCAGCACACTTCCCTGCAAAGCACAGTCTCCAGCCTGCATGGGGCAGAATACTATGAAAATTATGGAAGGGGTCCTGCGGACCGCCAAAGGCCCAGGGACCACCACCTCACCAGGATCTAAATAAAATTAAAGCAGGTGGTCAGTTGCGGAGCTCCGGTGACCACCCCTTCCTGGGGACCAAATAGAATGATGGAGGAGGGACCCCCCTCGTGGAGCCCCCACCCGTGAGGACCAGCTCCTGCTACCTCCCGATGTGCCCACCATTGTGAGGTAGCTGTTTGCTTTTGATTGGTGGGAAATCACAGCTCCCACCAAGCAGAAGCACACATAACTCCACTTTCAGCAAGTGGGAGCTGTGAAATAGCTCCCGCCAGCTGAAAGCAGAGTTTTCATCTCTTTCCCTGCAAGCGAACATGCTTGCAGGGAAAGGAATTAAAACACTGCTTACACATGCAGCTATTTCTGGCACCTCCCTGCGTGCTGGAACAATGCCGGCTCCCACAGGAGACGAGTGCCGGTGGGACAGTGAGGGGCCTTTAGTCTCCCCCTGCAGTCCCCACAGGTTTTCAAGGGTACCCTTGGCACCATTGTATATATGGCCGGGGCCCGGGAATGGAGTTTTCGGGACCGAAATCGGCATAGGGAGTGGGCCCCCCTTCCTTAATAAATTATGTATTTGGCCCCGGGGAGGTGGTGGTCCCCAGGAACAGGGGGTCCTTGTGGCTCGCTATTAAAATATTATTAGAATAGCCCAGGGAGTTGGGGGTCCATGCATCCCCCATGTTTTGTAAAATGTAGCCTCGTGGTGGTCCCCGGGGCATGAGGTCAGTGCGCCCCCTTCCCATATTTTTTTTATGTTGTCCCGGGTGAGTGGTTGCTAAAACAATACTTTTATCTCTGTTCCCTGCACTCATATGTGCGTGAAGGGAACAGAGATGAAAACTCCATTTGTTTGACAGGTCCCGCTGGCAGAAAGCGGAGAGTTTGCTGTGACTTGGCTGCAGCTGTTAAAGCTGCAGCCAAGCCACAGCAAACAGCTATGTTCCAGGAGTGGGCATCCCGGGATATAGCAGGAGCCAGCCTTGGGGGCTGGTGTTCTCCAGGGCCATCAGTGGTCCCTTGGGTTGCAAGGAGTCTGAAATGGCCCCCCTTTCTATTTTTTTCAGGTTCCCCAGGAGGTGGTTGTCCCTTGGGCTGCAGGGGGACAGCATGCCCCCTCCCCCCCCCCCCCGACATTAATTTTAAGTAATGCCTCTTTTCTTTTTTTTACATTTATGTCTGGGACTCGAGTCTCAAAATGGCTTCCAACACTTCCTGGTTTGAAGTGTTGGCAGCCAATCAGATCTCAGCATGACATTGTAAGGGATCGCTCATCCTTTGCGTTGCTAGATATACAAATTTGGATGTCTTTTAACTCCTCAAAAACTACTGAACGGATTTACACCACATAACAAAAAGGCCTCTTTCTAGACGAAGATCTACCTTTCTGCCAAATTTGGTGTAATTCTGGCCAGTGGTTTTGGCGCTATCGCTGTTCAGTTTTTTCTATGGGAATTAACATTGGAAATGCTCTAAATTTCACCCCCACCCTTTATCTCAGGCCCCACTTCACTGATCACCCCAAAACTTTCCAAATAGCAGCTCATGTGACTGTCTATTTTTGGGGGAAATGTCTGTGAAGATTCATCAAACATCGCCAAAGATATAGGCAAGCAAAAGACAGCTTCTTCTTATGAAACCAGGTCCTAACTATAACTACCTAGTGGTGACCGCCACTAGTTTTTTTTTATTATATATATATATATATATATATATATATATATATATATATATATATATATATATCTTTTTCATGGTCAACAACTGCCCATACATTCCAGTTTCCACTAATGGAACTTGCTTGGGATTGTGTGGGTGCCCCCTCAATAAAAAATTGTTCCTGTGACCAGGCTCTTCCAATAAATATGCCCTTATTTGGCACCCACTGGGTGTCCTCCAGCTAGCAAACAATAATCCCTTTACAACTTTCAACCAGGTGGAAGCCTCACTGGTCTTTGCTCCTAGGGATTGTGACCAGAACCACCAGACTACCCCAGTAGCACTATTTGGACACTAAGACTATTGTGACATTCCCTTTGGCATCATTAACTAACATTTGGGAGTTGTAGGAAG
Source organism: Pleurodeles waltl (assembly GCF_031143425.1). Lineage (NCBI taxonomy): Eukaryota > Metazoa > Chordata > Amphibia > Caudata > Salamandridae > Pleurodeles > Pleurodeles waltl. The sequence goes on from NC_090442.1 coordinate 190,382,234, forward strand.
TTAGCTCTGTATATACTATCTCAAAGTTAGAGATAGTGTGCACAAACTCCAAGGGTTTCCCTTAGAGGTTGATAGTGGCAAAATTAGATAATTCTAATGCTCTATTTTGTGGTAGTGTGGTCGAGCAGTAGGCTTATCAGAGGGTAGTGTTAAGCATTTGTTGTACACACACAGGCAATAAATGAGGAACACACACTCAAAGACTTAACTCCAGTCCAATAGTTTTTATATAGAAAATTATATTTTCTTAATTTATTTTAGAACCACAAGATTCAAGATTTGAAGTAAATACATAAAATGCAAGGTACTCCACACAGGTAAGTAAGGAACTTTGAATTAAAGCAGTAGTACACACAGTATAGGTTAAAATAGCAATTAGCTATTTTAAAAGTGGACACAGTGCAAAAATCAACCGTTCCTGGGGGAGATAAGTATGGTTAAGTTTCTGAGGTAAGTAAAGCACTTACAAGTTCAGTCTCCTGTGCATAGGCAGCCCACCGTTGGGGGTGCAAGGCAACCCCAAAGTCACCGGACCAGCAACACAGTGCCGGTCAGGTGCAGGGGTCAAAGAAGGGCCCAACAGACACAGGCACCTATGGAGAACAGGCGTGCTCCTGTTCCGGTCTGCTGGCAGGTAAGTACCCGCGTACTTGGGGAGCAGACCAGGGGGGTTTAGTAGAGCACTGGGGGGGGGACACAAACAGGCACACAAAACACACCCTCAGCGGCACAGGGGCGGCCAGGTGCAGTGTGCAAAGTTGGCGTCAGGGTTGCTATAGGAAGCAATGGAGGGACCCGGGGGTCACTTACACGATGCAGGCAGGGCACAGGGCTGCTTCTTGGGCCAGCCACCGACTGGGCTAGGGAGAGGACCGCCTGCTGGTCACTTCTGCACTGGAGGTTGGTCCCTCTCGGTCCTGGGGGCTGCGGGTGCAGTGCTTGGTCCAGGCGTTAGTTCCTTTTTACCAGGCAGTCGCGGTTAGGGGGAGCCTCTGGATCCTCTCTGCAGGCGTCGCTGTGGGGGTGCAGGGAGGTCGTCTCAGGTTACTCACATAGTTGCAGTCGGCTGGGAGTCCTCTCTGGGCTGTTAGTTCTCTGGAGCTCGAGCCGGGGGCGTCAGGTGCAGAGTGTGAAGTCTCACGCTTCCGGCAGGAAGAGTGTGTTCTTTAAAAGTTGCTTCTTTGGTGCAAAGATGTTGCTGTTGTTGAATAGTGCCGCTGTTATTGGGAGTTTCTTGGTCCTTCGGGTTCAGGGCAGTCCTCTGAGTCCTCAGAGGTTGCTGGTCCCTGTCGGATGCGTCGCTGTGCAGGTTCTTTGAGTCTGGAGACAGGCCGGTAGGGCTGGGGCCAAGTCAGTTGGCGTCTCTGCCGACTCTGCGGGGCTTTCAGGTCAGCAGTCCTTCTTTGTGTAGGTTGCAGGAATCTGATTTCCTGGGTTCAGGGTCGCCCCTAAATACTAAATTTATGGGTGTGTTTAGGTCAGGCAGGCAGAAGCCAATGGCTACTGTCTTGGAGGGTGGTTACACCCTCTTTGTGCCTCCTCCCTGAGGGGGGCACATCCCTAATGCTATTGGGGGAATCCTCCAATCTCAAGATGGAGGATTTCTAAAGGCAGGGGTCACCTCAGCTCAGGACACCTTAGGGGCTGCCCTAACTGGTGGGTGACTCCTCCTTGTTTTTCTCATTTTTCTCTCCTGCCTTACCGCCAAAAGTGGGGGCAGTGGCCGGAGGGGCGGGCATCTCCACTAGCTGGGATGCCCTGGGGTGTTGTAACAAAAGGCATGAGCCTTTGAGGCTCACCACCAGGTGTTACAGTTCCTGCAAGGGGGGGGGGGGTGAGAAGCACTTCCACTCAGTACAGGCTTTGTTCCTGGCCACAGAGTGACAAAGGCACTCACCCCATGTGGCCAGAGACTCGTCTGGTTGTGGCAGGCTGGCAGAAACTGGTCAGCCTAGCACTAGAAGTTGGACTGGTATTCAGGGGGCATCTCTAAGATGCCCTCTGGGTGCATTTTACAATAAATCCCACACTGGCATGAGTGTGCATTTATTGTGCTGAGAAGTTTGATACCAAACTTCCCAGATTTCAGTGTAGCCATTATGGAACCGTGTAGTTCGTGTTTGACAAACTCCCAGACCATATACTCTTTATGGCTACCCTGCACTTACAATGTCTAAGGTTTTGCTTAGACACTGTAGGGGCATAGTGCTCATGCACATATGTTCACACCTGTGATATAGTGCACTCTGCCTTAGGGCTGTAAGGCCTGCTAGAGGGGTGACTTACCTATGCCGTAGGCAGTGAGAGGTGGGCTTGGCTTCCAGGGGTACCATTTACAAGGGACTTATCTGTGTGCCAGGGCTGTGCCAATTGTGGGAACAAAGGTACAGTTTAGGGAAAGAACACTGGTGCTGGGGCCTGGTTAGCAGGGTCCCAGCACACTTTCAATCATAACTGGCATCAACAAAAGGCAAAAAGTCAGGGGGTAACCATGCCAAGGAAGGCATTTCCTTACAGGAGCTGTTTGATAGTCTGCTCCAGTTTGGTGTATTTTTCCTCATATTGTTTTGTGAGAAACTCAGTCATGCTTGCTCACACACACTGTGTTGCCTACATTGCAATTAGCACTACCAGGAAACCAAGGAGGAGGGGACCTGATCACATCCAAACTTGACACAATTGACTTCTGCCTGTCAGTCAAAGTGGTTGGCTAGACAAACCATAGCAAACCCCGTAGCTTCCCAAAGACAGACTTGAACACCCAAACTTTTCCACTTAGGTTAACATTGGCCATGGGGCCCCATGTTATTAAAACCCAAAACATATACAAAACAAAAACAAAATGGGGTTGCCAAACCAGAATTTGACAATGCCCTGTTTTTGTGAACTGCCCCATTTTGCTTACATGTAAAGGAAGTTATATTATTCTCTGAAGTTATACAAGGGCCTGGACATTGAGCTTAATTTGAAGTATAACACTGTATGTGAGTTTTCAACTCCTGTCACCCCTGAAGTAAGCCTTAACCGTGTGACTAACCTACCCCTATGAGAGGGAAGTGCCCAAAGTCATTCACCCGGTCACTCAGATGTAGCACAATTATATTGTATTAAATTATAGCAAAAACTTAATTCCCCTCATCAGGTTTCTAGGTGCCATAAAGATGATTATGTTTTGAAGGGGTGATCATAGCGTAGTACGTGTGGGAGAAGCCACATTTTGTAGTGCTGTTCAACATTCAAAATGGTTGCTGGTCACTCTCACTCTTGTAGGGAATTAGTTTTATGTCTTAGCCTACTGATCTGAGGTAGAATATCTTCCTGTATGAGATTCATAGATGGAGGGGACATTAAAAGGTCTGAGATAGAATATCTTCCTGTATCAGATTCATAGATGGAGGGGACATTAAAAGGTGCAGCCAGTTTAGTACAAATAGTTGTTGACTGGGGAAGAAGCAGATTTTTTCTAATGTCGGAAACCAGTACCAGTGAAATGCGAGATCTGATATTAAGGTTAAGGAGTTGTCTTGCAACATTGTTCTTGACCACTTTGTGGGATGACCTAGGTATATACAACTGACATAATCTAGATGGGAAAGAAATAAGTTTATAGTCACATGTACTTTTTGTTGGAATTCTGGTTAACGGAAACCCCTTGTTTGAACCCAAGTGGGGACAACAAAATGATGTCTCATCTTATTCTACATATTCCTGTGGTGTTGCATGATTATTAATTCGACCTTCAATTTTGTCCTTAAGGAATGTATAATTGACACCTTGGGGAGGGTGGTTATAGTAGCGAGGATGCTCAGCCGATGCTGTTGGTGAATGTTGTTGGGCCCAACATTGATGACTCAAAGTTCTTTGATTATGACATGCTCAAACGTTGTAATTGAAGATTGACCTACGCTTTGAGGGGCAAATTTTAACATCTCATCGATAGAGCTTGATTGGCAATCTAGTGCACAAAGACCTCCAGGGCGGGCTTGGCCCTTTTATACATCATACAGTTGTATGGAGAACCTGGATAGTGCAGAGTTCACTTATTATTCTGTTTTAACTGATACCCGTTCCGGTATTGATATGTGACTAGGCTCCAAACTTTGAACTACCAACGTTCATTATTCCAGTACACATCACAGAACTTTATCGGACCACTTCCAGATCAGTCTTCTTTAGGCCCCCCCTCCCCCCCTCCTGTTTCTTCATTCCTCAGCTGGCGGGTAAAGAGCTTCGGGACCAGGTCTTCATTTCAGTGGTTAGATGCGCAATAACAGAATACTTTAAAATTATCAATGGTTCAGTTTTGGAGACTGCCATCTTATGGGAGGCATTTAAGGCATTTGTTGGGGTCTACATATCAAAGGAGTCTTGTATACTTAGGTCACTCCTCAATACCTTGGGCGTCTGGAGAACAAGTTTAAGGAAATGGAAAATAGATATACCTGCACCAAAGACAGGACCATATTAGTTAAGCTTCAAAATAAACTGAATGTCTTTCAGGAAGTAGCACATTGGGAAATACTCTATTTGAGGAGACATGCACATGTTTGACTCTGAGGAGTTGGACAGACCAGGCAGGACCCTGAAGTGAGTACTTAGCTCCAGTTATGACTGTAGCTATTTTACTTACATAACCACAGATGCTAATGAGACCACCTCTGTCCCACAAGATATGCTTTATGTTTTTCGTCACTATTATACACACTTGTATACCTCCAAAATACAACGCAATGATACTATTGCTCTGGCTTGGATTGAAGGACAAATGTGAGAATTACCGAACTCCACTCCCACCTGGAGGATGTCAAGAGTGCAATTATGAGTGTGCATATTGGTAACATTCCTGGAAGGGACAGTCCACCCATTGAGTTCTACACAGAATAAAAATACCTCCTTGGCCCCAGGCTATATGACATCTATAATATGTCCCTACTTAAGGAGCTATCTTCCCCCAACTATCAGGTTGACAATAATGACTGTCTTACCAAAGCCCGGTAGGGATCCTGCTAAATGTTCTTCTTCTTTCATTATTGAACAAAAAACTAGCCAAGATACTGGTGCAATGGTTGTAACCACTGATTACACTTTTGGTACTGCCATAGCAGGCTGGCTCCATAATGCAATGATACACTGCCTTTAATCTGTGTACTCCTGAGGTCGATCCACAGTTATCAGCCATAGAAATGCTTTTGGATGCAGAAAAGGCACTTGATGCTCTGGAGTGGCTATTCATGTAAGAGGCCCTGAGACATATTGGGCAGGGAACGCACTTCTTAAGCTACATAGCCTTACCAAATACTTCACCCTCTGCCAGAGTCAAGATAACTGGCCTGTATTCCAAGCCAATAGATATTGGTTGTCCTCTGTCAAGCTTAATCTTTGCATTGGCGATGGATTGGGGGAGAGGATGTGGGCTAACGGTCAGAGCTGCTGACTTTGGAGCTGGGGAACCATGCTTGAGTCTCGGTGTCGGCTTAACATTCTGTGATTCTGGGCAAATCACTTAATTTACCTGTGCCTACCAAAAACTGAATGTGCCCTTCTCTAATGTAACCAATGCTCATGTAAAGCGCTCCAATAACTAAACACAGTCTCCTACACTGACGACACCCAACAGATCCTCTCCCTGTTCGAGGACTCTGCACAAGACAAGAGGAATTTCCACAACGGGAAGAGAGATCGCCGCCTGGATAGAGGCCAGCTGCCTCAAGCTCAACTCGGACAAGACAAAGATCCTCGTGATCGGCTCCACCCCTTCTGCCCGGAACAACTCCTGGTAGCCCACGCTCTGGGTAATGCCCTTTTCCCCATGGACCATGCTCGCAACCTTGTCATCATCATGGACTCCACTTTATTGATGAGCCGCCAAGTTAACGCCGTCTCCTCGTCAAGGTTCCACACCCCCGGTCTCCTGTGGATGATTTCAAATGGATTCCCCCCGACACGAGGAAGACAGCTACCCACGCACTCATCACAAGCAAACTGGACTACAGCAACGCACTCTATGCCAGCATTACCAAGAAACTTCAATCAAGACTACAACGAGCCTAGAATGCAGCAGTCAGACTCATCCTGGACATCCCCCAACACAGTTGTATCTCCTCCCACCTCAGAGACCTACACTGGCTCCCAGTCAACAAGCGCATCACACACACACTCCTAATCCACACCTTCAAAGCACTGCACAACATAGGACCAGCATACCTCAACCAGCGCCTCACCTTCTACCCACCCAACAGACATCTCGGTTCCTCCCAGCTCACCCCTACAGCCGTCCCCAAGATCCAGAAGAGTACAGCAGGAGAAAGATCCTTCTCCCACCCAGCAGCAAAGACATGGAACACACTTCCCCTCAAGTTCAGGCAGACTTCATCACTGAAGCAGATCATGAAGGACCTTAAGACCTGGCTCTTCAACTGAGCAGCACGCCTACAATTAGCGCATTGAGACCTTAAGGGTGATTAGCCGTGTTTTACAAATCCTTGATTGATACCTTTGGTTGAGTTTGCGCTATATAAAACTGCATCATTTACATGCTGATAGCTGACTGCTATCCTCCTGGTAGTATCACTATATGCTGCTGATGTAGTGCTATATATTCACAATCTTCACACACATTACATAAGAAGTCATGCGCGACAGGGGTCACTCAGGGTTGCAAATCAGTCAGAGATCTTCCCACTGACCCATGTCATTGAGCCATTTACTATAGAGTACCACCTGAAATGGAGCATAGATGGTGTAAAGTACTGGGGCATCCAGATTATGTGTAATGTAACCCTTCGGCACTTTGTCAAACATTCCGTGTCTTTGAACCTGCCTTGAATGCTGGATACAGCTACCATTCTCTCTTTTGGCCCACATCTCACTCATTAAAATGACAGTTTTACCCAAGTTCGTAAACCTCGTAGCCAATATCTTTAGTCGCATCTTGGCAGAATCCTTCAAACAACCTCAGCAAACATTGACCAGGTTGATATGGGGTGGAGCACAGTCATAAGTAAAGTGGGCAATCCTCACAAGACCAATGCACAAAGGCAGTCTTTCAGTGCCGGACTTTCATATGTATTACTTAGTGGCACAGGCACATTATATCAAATACTGGTTTCCTGTGCTTCCCGTTCAGATACATTCTAGAATTGAGTGGACAGTGGTGCGTTCCAAACCCCTCTTAGATATGATCTGTAAGAAGCCAACAGTTCAACCAGATGATATGGATCTGTTTGAGATGGCACGTTGGGCATGATGAGAAATATCTCATCCCCTTGGGCTTGAGGTGCCTTATTCTCCTTGTCTGTTGGTGATCGTTTTCAGGGCTGGACTAGGAACAGCAAAGTTTTCAGACGAGCCCCGATAGGGTCCTGGGGTTGTCCCACCAAAGAGATTTGGGGGAAAAGGCAAAAACTGTGCATTCTACAAAACATTTTTATTATATATTCAATTGTATTCGTTTTTAAAGCATAATAAAGGATGACCTTATAGTACACTAGGATACAGCAATCTTTATTGGGGTTCTTCAATGATTCCCTCACTATCACCCTCTAACAGTGCCTCTCATATCTCCATAGCCCCTCTCTCAGATATATTAATTTGTTTTATAGCGCCTGTCTTACCAGCGTAGGGTGCTGGAGCACTTTACATCACACACACATACAGAGACAATGAATCATGCGTGTGTGAATCAGTGTACAAGACATTTTGACAAAGGGGACAGCAAGGTGCAAGATTTACACGTCATCCATACTGGTAGACATTTTTTAGAGTGCTTGGTCTGGGCAAACATAAACTCTGGATTCAGAATGTAGCACAGAGGTTACCGTTGACTTTACTAATAACAATTTATTTCTACCCAAACAAACCCTTTTTAGCTAAATTAGGATAATCAAAGATTTGGAAAAAACATAACTTTCTAACCTGTAACATGCAATTTGCATGCAGCTCTTTGATGGCAGTTCTTAGCTCACTGTGCTAAATTATGATTGTAAATTATGAGCTGCACAGTAACAAAAGAAGCTCTGTGATAAAAAGCAGTATCCCACTGAGCTAGGCACATAAAATACTGTTCTGTAATCTGCACAGTAAATGTTCTTTGCAGCAGGCACAGTAACCCTCTGAGCTATCATAGATGAGTCAAAACTGCCACTAGAAACTCCAGAGTTATCTTGGCACCTTTATTGTGCATGAAAACTATTGGATATACTAGAAACTCTGCAGTGTTTTTAAAACTGCTGCACTACTATAAAACCGCCCCTCATTAACAAAAGTGGCTCCACCCACCCAGCCTCCTGGGGAAACGCCTGATGCCTGGTACGGCCAGTCCAGCCTCGATCAATATCCCGCTGCTCGAGCCATGGTGAAAAGAGGTGCTGCGCAGGTCTTAAAGAGGATGAAGGTAAGCACCCTTAATGATCTCTTCCCAAATGGACAGTTTATAAGCTTACAAGAATTTAAAAGCAGGGAAGGTACTATGATGCTTGCAACTCTATATTATTATTTACTGCTATCTCAACAAAGCGTATATTCATAGGCTTCCCCGAGCACCCCCCCCACTCCGAACTCAAGTTGCTTACTTAATGCATAAATCTCTTTCCTTTTTATACATCAAATTGATATTGAGTCTTATTGTTGTGTGCAAGTCAAGGATGCTCCACTCACACAAAGGCATAAATTAGTACAATTTAAGTTTGTACATTCATTTTATCTTGCACATATGCGTATAGTAGTAATGTTAAGTCAGTGCAATGTAGTCAGATGCAAAAAAATGTCATATGCAGAATGTGGCATGGTCTTGTCCCAAGAGCCTCCTGTGTTCGACTAAAGTGTTTCAACTGTTGAGCGGATGGCCGAGACTCCTTTAGATTCCCTGGCTGTCTCTTGCATTGTTGGGTGCCATCATTTATCTGCTTAAAGCAACACCAAATTGCATCTAAGTCTTTATTGCTTGCTGAGTGGAGGGTTGTCTTCCAGTGGATATGTGTCCTGGTTTACTGCAGAGACCAAGCTGAGACTTATGCTACAGACCTATACCCAAGGGCACGCCCTGAATGTTTTTGTGTCCCACTCTGTATGTACTTATCGCAACAAGATCAACCTACAATTTGATGATTTACTGTCTACTAAGTATTACAGATCTACACCTTTTCTACAGTCTCAATGTATTTTGGACTACTTTTATGCTATCTACTTTGGAGTAAGTGTGGAATTGCATGTACTGCTGTATACATAGTATTCTGACTATTACCTGATGAATTCTGGTGTCATGATTTATTGATGTAATTTGATATACTATCACTATAAAAAAAACTCTATTAAAAAAAAACTGCAAGAAAGTAGCTGCACACCAAATTTAGTAGGTCAAGCGTTATTGCAGGAAAATCTGACCCCGACGGGAGCATGGGAGGTGCAACACATCCAGCTGGATCACCTTCCCTGCTCCCCCTCCAACATTCCATATGCAATTCTTTTATCTACGTTCTGTGGTGACATCAGACCCTGACTATTACACATTCTTTGCTATCTACATCACAACATATCTGCCCCCTTTACAAAAAATAACATTTAAATTAAATGATCCACCTAATTAATATTAAAGAAATTACAACTAAGTGATACACAATTATGGTAAGTCTAACAATCCCATATGCAAAATGATCGATTACATATTTCAATAGATAAGACAATACAAGTAATGAACAAAATCACTGAATTTTGCAGGCTTGGTAGTCCTTCTACCAAATCTCCCACGCTTGTCTTCAGATTTGTCGATCAGATCATGAACATTCCTTTCCTTCCTACATGCTCCTTTATGGACGTACATGACTGGACTCCTGAGAGAAATCTTGTCTATGCATGTTGCGTTCATTCTCATGTATCTCTTCATTCATTACATTTTGTGCCTGGGTATTTACCTCCTCAATCAACCAGTCTTTCTTGCTGGGCATTTCCAGTGTTTTACTAATACATGTAACAAGTTTGGTAGTTGCACCCTTGCCTTTGTAAAGAGATGCCCGACTTGAATGCCACACTTTTTAATACTTTTGACGTAGTTCTACCAGGAATAGGCCTGGATCCGAGAAGCAGGATATCTCTGGTCATCAATGCAGCCAAATTGTTGATGGAGATGTCCTTGAATACCTGGCTTAGTTAAAGTCGCTGGTGATCCTGATGCACCACAGGCTTTTGTGAAATTGAATTGTATAATGGATTATGGGTTTGGTGGTTTCAAAGTTGAGATATGGGGTGTCTCCTTTGTTTTCTCATGAAGGTATCTTTTCAGGTCTTTGACTTTGGTGGACACTGCCTCAAGTTGGATTCTCACATGCAGCATTGTCCAGAGGATGATTATGGCAATCAAAGAAGCATTCTTAGAACTCTAGTTCTCCCTTGCTCCCTACATTTGTGATGTCAGAAGTTGCACAGATATTGCTCAGAAATGAAAAGCCTCTATTTACTCAAGACATTCGATACCTGATGGCAGACAGGAAGGTATGCTCAGCTATGAGGCAGTTTAGCAGATGACAGTTATGGATGTGCATTGTTTGCATTAGACAGTTTCATAAAAGAAAAACATTTATAATTTGTGCATCATTTCACTTGAATTACATATAATGTCCAAATGTGTTTCAGGAGAGTCTCACATGACTAATGCACAGGTTTATTTTCACCTTTGAAATCAGCACAAGGTATATTGTATTGTATTGTAATAGTATTTATATAGCGCTTACTACCCCTGACGAGGCGTCAAAGCGCTTTTCCGCGAGTAGCACGCTACTCTGGAACCCCACAAAAATTAGTGGTGGATTAGTGTAGGGAAATGTAAGTACAGTTTTAGTATTATTATGAGTTAATTTGGGCCGTGGATATGAGAGTTTGTTAGTTAGATTGACTAGAGTAATGGAGGGGTGGAGGAAGAAAGAATCCAAAAGTGATATCACTAAAACAGAGTGACAATCATCACTGTGTAGCTACAGAAAGGTCAGGCTTTCCATGGGAAAGATCTTAAAAGGTTTAATAGGGGGTCCTAAAATGCAATTTCCCCATGCAATTTCTATACAGAAAATTAGACAACGGTGCAGAAAAGTCACTGAACAGAATTACACCAAATTTGGCAGAAAGCTAGCTCATTACCGACAAAGTTTGCTTTGTGTGAATTGGTTTAAATCTGTTCAGTATTTTGGAGAAATTAGGGGTAAAAAAAAAAAAAGAGCTACATTTGCAGTTGGTCCCTTTGGACTCCTTCAGGATTCCCAAGAGCTCAGGAATTTAAGAAATAAACCGTTGTGATTGGCCTTTGGGAATGAGACATATGGATGGGCCTAAATGCAGTGGTGCTGCAGGGGACTCTGCGGAGCTCTCCCACATCCAAGAACCACGCACACCAGAAGGTCACTCATATTTCTAGTATGCTTTACAAATTCTGACTGATCATTTTCCATCCTTTAGGCAGTAATGTTATAGCTTCTGCCCGGCATCAATGGCCACTAGAGACAATATGGGACAATTAATAATGCCAGTTACAAATATAAAGAGTAGTACTGTTGTACCACTACTTCACAGACTTACTGTTCACAAACACTAGCAGGAATTTCGAGCCTAGGCATAAGCCTATCCATTAGGCATGGAGTTCTGTTCTGCATATGGGCAGAGTCCAGCACACCTAAACCTACTCCTTTGGTGTAAATTTGGAAGAAGCAAGAGGGTGTAACTGGAATATATGGAAGATCTTCTTCATAGTGGGAGAAGTAGATGGAAAACCAAGGAAGGGCACATGGAGGGCTAGGCAAATACAAAAACACACCTAATAAAAGGTTAAATCAGATGTATTGCACTTACAATAGACCCACATGTACTCATAAAGGCTCAAATGTATTCGAACCGGGTCTTGGAGTAAACTACACATCACACATTGCCACTTGCATGAGGTTCATCCAAATCACCCAGCTATCCATGCATGCAGGGAATATCACTACTTGTGGAAAGGGAGAAATGGGAACAAATAATTACACTAAATAAGGCCTGACTCACGGGAAGCAAATTATTATGTGTGCACACAACTGATGAAAGCAGTAATGATATGAGATTTACATTTTTAAAATATTGATTATGTAAAACAGACACAAGTCCAAAAAATACAGACATACGCCCACTGACACAGCTCCAACTACATTTAGAAACAAACTATGCCTTATCCCTTCTGAAACAAAATGTACCCTTCAGAGTCACATCTGTGACATCTGCCCACACATCACCTTTCGTTTATTATTCACAAAGAAATGCTGCTAACGTGTAAAAATACACATACATGTCTCAGAAAAGCCATCATTCCAAATACTCATTTACATTGGGTTTTGTCAATAACATTCAATTACCTGCTACCACAAGGAGCACCTACAATCCTGTTGTCCCTTTTTCTTTTTTCAGTTTATTTAAAATATAGGATACATGTATCTGTATGACTATGCAGACTTCTTCACAAAATGTGTATAGTCAAACGTTAGGCAGCAGAAGTTAACAACTGTCAACTGCTGAGAAAAACAGGTGACAATCCATCTCTCTCTTGTTGCAGAATTAGAATTTATAGCCCCCTCCAAATGGCTCACTGCCTCATCTCGAAAGAAGCTGAAATCATCAAGGAGGAGAGCCACCAATTATCCTGTAACATATCCAAGGCATCTTGGGGAGGTACCGCACACACACAGAGCACCCCTGACTCACCCCATTACACAGGAGGAAGGACCATTAGCAGCTTAAAGAACATGAGCAGCATCATGGTGGTAAGTACTCTTCTTGTATCTTAAACGCCTACATCTGATAGACACTTCTCTCTGCAGATTCCTTAACTTTTAATTTCACAAGTGTCAGACTAGATCTGGAACATATATATATATCTATATATCTATATCTAGCTATCTATATATGTGTATGTAGATATATACATATATATACACACTCACTGCAAGAAATTGTTAATGTGACAGTTAGATATGATAATATCTTACTATATATTCTAAAAACAAAACCTCAGAGATTCACTCAAGAAAACAAAGGTTGAAGTGATATTACAGTTAGATTAAAAAGGTCAATTAAAAGTAACATTTTATACAAAAAGTCATCATTTATAGTTTTCTGACCTAACTGAACCACATTCTGCATGTGACATCACTCAAGACATGTTTAATGACGTTGATAATATCACTGATAACATGTCAAATGACGTCATTGATGACAATACTGGGCATGGTGGAGACACAAGTTTGAGTTAGCTCAGTAAATTATAACTGGCACATTTCAGTACTTTTTGAGTTTAAAAGTTATGTTTTAACTGGCATTTTACTTAACTACAATGTCACTTTAACCTTTTGTTAGATCTGTCAGCTCTTGGCATGGTTTCCCCTCTCTACTGGCTTCTGACCTCTTGTTTGATCCTGTGCTCAATTTTGTTTTTGCTGGATTTAGGACTCTGGGCACTTTATCACTGCTGACCAGTGCCAAAGTACAAGTGCTCTCTGCCTAAAATTGTATGTGTGATTGTTTTTTTCATGATCGGCATATTTAATTTACTAGTAAATCCCTAGTATAGTGCACCATGTGTGCCCAGGGCCTGTAAATCAAATGCTACAATTGGCCCTGCAGCACTGATTGTGTCACCCACATGAGTAGCCCTGTAAACATGCCTCAGACCTGCCACTGCAGTGTCAGTGTGGGCTGTTTTAAACTGCCATTTCGACCTGGCCAGTGCACTCACTTGCCAGGCCCAAACCTTCCCTTTTACTACATGTAAGACACCCCTAAGGTAGGCCCAAGGCAGCCCCATGGGCAGGGTACAGTATATTTAAAACGTAGAGCATGTACTGATTTGGTTTACATGTCCTGATAGTGAAATACTGCTAAGTTCATTTTTAGGGTTGAGCCTGCGTCGCTTGCGCATGCGTATCGCTAGCGAGACGCTTTAGGAATTAGAAAAGGGCTCGGAGCCACGTCCACATCACGTCAGTGTCTTTCATTGGTTCGTGGGCTTGCCTGTTGGAATCAGCTTGATTTCATTAGTGGAAGGCACGCATAGGTCATTCCTTTTCCGGTGGTTAGCCCTCCTCGAGTGCATTGACCAAGTACAGAAAACATGCGAGGTTCGTTGTTTTCCGTCCGGTTCATGGACTACTTTTTCTCTATTTTCGCAAGGCGCGATCTCGCTTGGCAGAAGTCTAGCGCTTTGCATAATATCGACCCTGTTACACAGTTAATTCCACTTTATGTACATGGTTTATGTGGCAAGAAAAGTCTGGTTAGGAGTTTACAACGCTATTAGCACTAACACGAGCAAACGCGACACCCGTTGCATTGCAAATGCTTGTCTAGTATTGCCACCTTTTAGATTGTGGCAACTTTATTATTATTATTTTTAATTCTCATTCATGGACTCTGTTACTTTATTTGTTTTTTGCTGATACAGATTGACTCCTCTATCCTCATGAAGTTAGGTCCCCTAGACGGTTTGACACGCAGCGTCTACTAGCGGGTTAAACCACTTTTCTGAACTGGGCATTCTTGCACACTTGTCATTTCACTTTATTTTTTTGTCAATATGACGCACTCAAGCGCCCCTTATTTAGGTCAGCTCACTTTCCTGTTTGAACATGCAGCGCCTACTCAGGAGCATTAACAAACTATCCAGTGCATTGATGTGCCCACATAATTTAGAGAAATGCCTGCACCTCCTCATCACCGAAACACTTTTAACTTTAGCGGGGCTGTTCACTTTTTCATTATGATACATGCAGTGCAACTCGGAAAGCGCTCTTTGTCCTCTTTACTGAGAACTGTAATTTGCCTTCATTTTTCATCCTGTTAAATGCCACATTTTCCGCTGTGGTAATTTTAAAACATGTGTTTTCCGATTAACACGATAGCGTGTGTGCGCGTTTTTGATTTTTTTTCCTAATGATAATCCATATATTTAAGTGACTGCAAGATTTTTTAATGTGAAAAGTAGTATGTGCTTCCAAACTTTGATGCAGGAAGCATCTGTGTGCGTTTTATAAATATTTCTTTCTTTGCTTGTAATACAGGAAGTATTACAAGGAAAGAAAGAAATCTTCATAGTGCGCACAGATGATTTGCAATCCAACTTGGGAGCATATAAAGTAGTTGCTTACATAAGCGCCCACACGCTACTTTTTGCAATAAATCAAAATTGCTTTACAAATTACAAACAAACTATTATATGGGTTTGATTTTTGTCAGAAGGGTTAACATTAAAAAAAAAAGAATACTTACGTTTCGAGACAGCAAATAAAGATCTCAAATATGTACACAGACACACATTTGGCTGAGAGATAGTGATTTATGTTAATTTACTCCTTTTGTTTGTGTCTGCAAAGAATCCAAATGCCACTTGTAAGTAGGATAACAGTCTTTCCAGCCATGCTAAGGCATTGCCAACTATATTCAAGCAGTCGCCTTTGGGAACAAAGCCTGCAAGGATTCTTCCTCCTTAAATCACCTCTGACGTCATACTTGTGCCACAAATACAGCTGCTCACGTTATATCGGAAAATTTTGTACTAACTGACTAGCTTATTTTTAACTTTTTAATTGAGTGCTTTTGTTGCTCTTGCAAGGCAGCGTTCATCTTCTTTTTTAAGTAATGTATGTGTGATGTTGAGAAAAGAGCTTTTGTAGTCAGCATTTAAAAAATGTAAATGAGGGTAACCTTTGGTGAATGGTCAGACTAGTGGAGTCACTTAAAATGTAAAGCAGTTTGCAACGTAATTTAAATAACTTTTCCCAAACAAAGGTTTCATGTAGCTATCATACGGAGCATGTTTTGTTTTACACTTATGTTTGCTCAGTAGTAGTAATAATGACGTTTGTGTGGGACTTCTTAGCGCACGTCCATGAGTTTTAGTTGTTTCTTTAGAAGGTGATAAATCCAACTCAATGGTTTGTCTTTGCGGTTTTACATAGATTGAACTCGTCCCCAAAGCATTGCAGCATTTTACATGACAACCACTTACATTACACAAGGACACATTCATTTTTTTCCTTTAAGGCACAGGTCAATTTGCACAGGATCACAGGATGTTGAGCTGCTAAAGTAGCACAATCCTTATTTTAAAAAAAATACTTTTGGTTATATACATACAAAATATGCTTTTAGCTCAACATGTTTCCGTAGAAAGTTAAACCATATCAGTGGGCCGCCATGTATGGCACTAACTCATGCTACCTCCTGCTGGTTAGGGTCGAGCGCAAAGCGCTCTGCCCCTGCTGTAATCTCTCTATGGGCTTGTAACCACTACCACAGCAAGCCCATGAGTTTGGTTGGTTTGTGGGCTTGCCTATTCAATTTGCTTGCTTTCATTAGTGGAAGGCATGCATATGTCATGCCTTTTCCGGTGTTTAGCCCTCCTCGAGTGCACCGGCCAACTACAAAAAACATAAGAGGCTCTGTGTTTTCCTTATGGTTTCTGGACTACTTTTTTCTATTTATTTCTTACGCAGTGCAATCTTGCTGGGCAGTATTCGAGCGCTTTACATCACATCAACCCTGTTACATTGATAATATGTTTGAATGGAGTGAACTTTTGTTTTACTTCTTATTTTCAATTTATGTGGCAAGAAATACACAGTTTGGAATTTACAACGCAAATAACTCTCACTCAAGCAAATGCAAGACCTATTGCATTGCAAATGCTTGTTCACTATTGCAAGCACCATCTCTCCCATGGGGTAACATGGGGCTTGCCTTGGCATATCTTTTATGTGTAATTTCCCATTGGGAGCAGGTAGGGATATGGAGCTTTAGGGTCTCTGAACTCACAATTTAAAAATACATATTTTGGTGAAGTTGGGTTTTGATCTAGAAGTTTAAAAATGCCACTTTCAGAAAGTGGGTATTTTCTTGCTTAATCATTTTGTGCCTCTCTCTGGCTGTGGAATGAATATCTGGGTCAGGATGACAGTTGGACTGTTGTGAATTCGCTCTAGACAGTCACACAAAGGGAGCTGTGGTGTGCCTTGCACATCCTGGTGGGTCTTCCTGGGCTAGAGTGGTAGGAGGAGCTGACGCTTGCTCCTGAATAGGGCTGTGCCTGTCCTTACACAAAGCAGTCTCCAACCCCCTGGAGTGTGTCTGGGGCCACAGTAGAGAAAAGCAGGGTTGCATGCTCTACAAAGAGTTCTCTTTGAAGTTTGCCTACTTCAAAGACAGAAATCGGTATAGATACTGGACCTCTAACCCCACAAAATTGGAACACTTCTGGACTGAGGGCATTCTGCCAGGAAGCAGAGGTGGATGCTATTGGAGAGACTGCCACTCTGCCTGTTGCTTTGTTGTGTTGGCCTGCTGCTTGCTACCTCTGTCCTGGGAGTAAAAGGACTGGACTTTGCTTTCTAAGGTTCTCCAAGGGCTTGATTTGAGCTTGCCTCCTGTTAAGTCTCAGGGATATCAAAGACTTCATCTGCCAGCACCTGGGCTTCTCTGCTGAGAGCCCTGTCCTGCCAAGTGGTGCCAAATCCAGTCTGGGCCCTTGAATGGGTTTTTTTGGTGCTACAAGAAGAAAATCTACACATCGACTCACTTTCAAACCAAAGTATCACTGAAAGGATTCAACACATCGCCGCTGCCTGCACCGGACTGTGGTCCCCACTTGACTCAATAACCACGGTTTTCAACGCAGGCCCCAGATTCGGTCGCAGCGCATCAGATGAACCACAGCTACATGAGTTTTGAGCACCACATCACCGAAGTCCGTGACACACCGCCCATACACCAGTGCAGCACCTGCTTCATCACTGTGAGATCGACGCATCGCGGCTTGATTTCCGATGCATCACCGACACATTGTCCCTGGGCACCATTTTTTTATTGACACTGCACAACACTAAGGAACCGGCACTTCGTGCTGCAAACAACGCATCACCTCCCCTGTAGCAGTAAGGGACCGACACATCACCTCCCCTGCCTAGCAGCAAGGAACTGACTCATCACCTCCCCTGCAAAAGTAAGGAACCAACGCATCTCTGACTCTATTGATGCATCACCTCCCCTGTGGCCCGAATCGTCTTTGTTTTTTGTTTCTCAGGTACTTTGCCTCAGTCAACGACTTCATTAATTTCAAGGAACTACTATTGCATTTAATCTTTTAAAAGTTATATCTTTGCTTGTGTATGTTCGATTTTTGTTGTTTTGCTCAGATAAATATTGGCTATTTTTCTAAACTGGTATGGAGTACATTTGTGGTGTTTTCACTGAGTTACTGCGTGTGTGTGTGTACAAATACTTTACACATTGCCTCTGAGATAATCCTGACTGCTTGTGCCAAGTTACCAAGGGGTGATCAAGAGTTATCTTAGCTGTGTGGCTCCCTTACCTTGACTAGAGTGAGGGGCCCTACTTGGACAGGGTGCAAACCACTGCCAACAAGAGACCCGATTTCTAACACCTTTGTTTTTTCAGTGGCTTTCTGAGGTGTTTTTTAATTAAAGTAAGATCTTATTAGCATAAACAACCCCGTATGAGGACAGTCAGCCTCCTGCCCTGCATGGTCTTTGACCATGTGTGCTGTGGAGTTGGCTACAGGGACTGGCTTGTGGTGAGGTACAACACCCCTCCCCTCCCTGTTTTTTTCATTTTGGAGTTACCTGCACCCTGCATCCCTGAAGGGTATATTTTGAAGATTTTCTGCGACTGAATCCATCACATGGAGGTCACACAGTGGTCTCAGCAGTTTTGCTGGCAAATTCCACAGCCACCAGCGATCTTTATTTCTGGCTTATCCACTTTTAAAAGGCACTAAGCAAATACTCCTGCAGTGTTGGACTCAGCAGAAAGTAGTCCTGACCACCAAATTAAAAGCGCATCAATTAGATAAAATAAAGTCGCTGATATTTGCAAATAGGGGCAGCTTTAAACTTGTAAAGACACACTGTGTAGGTGTTTTGCAAGGTACAAGAGATTGCATGCATCTGTGGTTGCTGCATGCAATGATTGCTGTAGTATTAGGGAAATCAACAGTAACAAGAATTGGCAAAGCTATTGGCTTTGGCAATCTGTTCTAGCCATGTTGTTTGTGCTCAGCATGACTACGTGTTAGTGGTTTAGAGGAGAGTAGTGTGGAGTGTGGTAGAGTGGAATGGCAAAGAGAGGAATGGAGTGGCATAGAGTGCTGTGTATTGGAGTGGCATAGAGTGCTGTACAATGGAGTGGCATAGAGTGGAGTAGTGTATTGTATTTGCATAGAGTGTTGCAGAGTACAGTAGTGTAGAGTGCAGCAGGATAGAATACAGCAGCGTACAATGCAGCATTGTAGAATGCAGTGGTGTAGATTAGAGTGTTGCATTTTAGAGTGCAGTGGCTTAGCATGCAGTGGTGTAGAATGAAGTGGTGCAGATTGAAGTACAGTACAGTGGCGTAGAGTGCAGTGGTGCAGAGTCGAGTGGCATAGAATGCACTGGTGTAGAGTGGAGTAGAGTGGTGTAGAGAGGTGAAGAGTAGAGTGTAGTGCTTTGGAGTGCAGTGTCATAGAGTGGAGTAATGCAGAGTAGAGAGTAATGAAGTGGCGTAGTGTACACTGGCGTAGAATGCAGTAGTGCAGAGTAGAGTGATGCAGAAGTGCATAGTAGAGTGTCGTAGAGTGCAGTGGCATAGTGGTGTTGCATGCAGTGGCATAGAATGCAATGGCATGAAGTACAGTGGTGCAGAGTAGAGTGCCCTTGTCATGCACTGTTAATTTACCCCAGATATTACAGCAATTATGACAACTTCTATAACGTCCTTAAAACTATAATGGGCCTCGAAAAGTCCTAAAAATATTACTAGACCTGCAGGTCGAGTAGCTTGAATAATCTACGTGACCTGACTGTAATGTACTTGACCCAGGCAAATATTGTATTTTATAGTCACCTTTCTCTTCATTCTCACATATGAGTGCTCCTTCAAATATGTGAGTGCAGCGTTTCTGCTGTAAGAAAAATCCTCTTTTGTTTTGTTAAATACACTAAACATTTGCTCCATGTATAATAAATCTGGGCCACATATAGGGTGCACATGATCCATGCATGGCTTGCCTCTTAGTTTACTATTAGCTTTTCCATCAGGGCAGGAGTGTTTCTCAGTTTGTTTAAACACTCACTTTTAATAAATATATTAATAAAGCATGATGTGGGAGGGCACCGTCCTTTACAAACAGTAAATTTCCAAGAAATGTCCAAAAACCTTCCCACTAACTTGCAGCTTTACTGATAAAACTATAATAGTGTATTAACAATTTTTCTGTGAAAACTGGGTTTCAGAAAACATTTATCATTTGCACATCGCCAAGTAAAGTGTTCTGACTTTTTTCCATTCTATAAATATTTCATCACACAAAATGGTCTTTCACAGCTACTGAAATATATTTTGAAATGTTTGTAAAGTTGAGTTAGTCATATAAATGTTGTGTGTTAGGAAAAACCTGATACCAAAACCCTTTCATTTCACATATGTCCGACAGTTCACCTTACAAAATCCTGGAACTCTGCAGTCACAAGAAAAAGCCTTTGCATTGCAAGAAGACAAACCAACTTTTGACTTCTGTCTGTGAACACAGAGCAAATGGGACAAGAATAAGATTTAAAGGCATCTTAATTGCTAATTGAGTTTTTGACTGAACAGAACAACTGTTCTATGTCCACTCGCCAGAAGGGTGGAGTAGAATCTAAAAAAATCTCCACCTCATAAAATAAAACTTTTGAGTGGAGTAGATTTTTTGAGCCCTGTATCAATGAAACATTAGTGGTCACATTTTTGAAGAAAAAGCTATGGTGGCGAGGGTGCGAATTTTAGTTACCTTAAGGCACAAGTTATAGTTACTTGAAAGAACTCTAACTATAACTGCTGAATTTCTATGGTTTTGTACAAGTAAATTCAGAACCTAACTATAACATCACTGAAACCTTTGTTTTTTTCAGTGAATATATATATGTGTGTGTGTATATGTATATATATATATATATATATATCATGAAATGGCGAGCGCGGGCATGAGTCAAGTGTCACAGTGCTGCATCAATCTTTCAACTAAGGGGTTGGCACTGAAGTTTGCGTCAAGCAGGATCTGAGAGGGCCCCAGAGATCCCTGGACGTGCTGTTGGGTGTAACTCTGCGGCGTAGATTTCAGCGTGGGCGCTGCAGTAGACAATGTCCCCAAGTCATTGTGAGTATGTTATTCTGCATCCAAACCATTGCCACTCACCGCTTACCCAGCACGCGGCCAATGGACGCATATTCTCAGGGAAAGCTGACGTGTCCCCCCAGTAGTTCAACTTGAGAGGAGACAAATGCAGTTCTAGCATCCTGCTGGGGCTTCCCCATGCCACGTGAAAGAAGGTTGCATTAGAAAGACCACATCTCTTGCACTAAATGTTTCCACCTAAAGTAAATATTGCCTTTTTTTCGGGAGTACAATAGAATCTATGCAGGAATGTAAAGAGTATCAGCTTTTGTTTATAATGATATTGAGTTGAGTTTGGTAGTAATGGCATCTCAGTAGGAGATACATTATATATGATGTTCATTGCTATTGGTTGTTCATGTGACATCTATAGAATGAGTGGGAAACCACCTTTTCCGTCGAAGGTGGAACAGAAAAAAACACCTGTTTTGTGGAAATCCCCTCTCCTTATTTTACAAGCAGGCCTGAACGTGTACCGTGCACCAAGCAGCCCTGGGGTATGGGATCGGCTTTATAACATGTCAGCGGCTGAAAGTAAACGTCACGGGACGCTTTGTCCGCTGTGATCAGTGATGCTGGTTAACTGCTCAGAAAGGAGCATCTCTTGCTGAAAGTGGACGAGGCCTCCATAAGGCAGACACGCAGTTACAGTACCTTGTGAGTCCGTGGGAATATTTATTTAACTATCAGAGTTCTTATGTCTTTTGTTACAAGCACAACAAGGAACAATTACCTATGTATTGGCACCTCCTACGGGCATTTAAGAGGTCAGTTGTCCTCTATGACCAAAGACCGTTTTTTTGACAAGATAATTGGATTTTAAGGTTGCATACAGACAGTCGTGTACACTTCCAGTACCATATGTTGTTATATCACAGCAGCAAGTGAAATACAATTTCAAACAACATAAACATTTCTATAATACATCTAGAGCACAACTGATACAGAAATTCAGGATCCAGGACCCTTGTTCCATTGGGCTTGGTGTGTTGAGCGATTATTTCTAAGGTGTACTGGTGCTCACTTTGTACCCCCAACTCCCCCACTTCCCCATCAGTTATAGGGCATTCAGTGCAGCCTACTTTGTCTCATGCCGCCTTACACGCGGCTATATTTCTACGAACTGGCTACACCTCTAATAAATCACAAACTCTCCTTCTGTGTAGTCATTCCTTGTAATCAAACTTGCTATCCGCTCATCACATCTTGAATTTGCATGAACTCATGCTCGCAATAACTCCCATTAACCTAATCTACCACAAGGAAAATGGAGGAAGTGGCTCATGGGAGCACGTGACTAATTCCAATAACCAGCAAGAACTAATAACCACTGGATTAACCGCTACATGTTGGCTCCGTAGTAGGGTGATGCCCCCCATAGAGGGCCTCATCAGGGGTAGTAAACACTATATAAATTCAACTACAGTACAATAGAAGACACAGAATATATATTTTGACATGTTACTTTGCCTTAGGACCTGATTTAGAGATTGGACGTAATAAAGGCCGGATGACTGTAATCCTCACAGGCAAGGAGATGATCTGCAGGAATATGTTTTAGCCCTCGCATAAAACTAAAACACGTGCCAGCTACCGGGACCCTGGGGATGTGAATTTGAGAGTCAGCTGTATGTTACACTTCTCCCTGTTCTGTCCTCCTCAGCTCTCTCCCCCTAACCCCTCATTCCCGCCGTAACAGTGCACATAAAAACAGGTTGTGTCTTAATCTGACAGATGGTCATGGATGCTCTGATCACTGGTGATGAGAGGGAACGAGAATATGGAGAGTGAAGGGAAGTAGACAAGGGTAGGCATGAGAAGCGGAAAGTGAAATGGGGTGGGAGAGGCGAAAAAGAGGGGAGAATGGAAGTCTTGATGAGAGACCCGATATCCCACTAGAGAATGGCCGAAAGGAAACAAGTGTAACTGATGGTGACAGGGTAACCGCAGACACAGAACTTTCTCTACCGACCTGGACGAGGGCAAAGGTGCATCAACAGAAGGAAGGAAAATGGCAAAGCAGGCTAAAAACAGACACTGAGATACAGCTAATGACTTGACTCCGGCCGAAATGATCCATCTACTCAGCTGGCTAGGACGAATCGCAACATGGAGCAGCGTCCTCGATAAAGACTTTAATTATGTTGAAGTTAAAACTTGTTTCTTCGCAGAGGGGGCAGGTAAGCAACCTTCTTTTATGACGTGGATCCTGGGGCTGTGATAAAAGGTCGTTCTGTACACAGTGTGACGAGATGACCCAATTACGTGGGTTATGTTACTATTAGTTATACTGCGTGCCACTCAGCCCCAGAGGGGTATCTTGGCCCAAGGGCCTACACACAATAAGGCAGCAGTCATAAATAATCCACTAAAACAGATCTGTTTTAAGTATCTTCCTGAATTTAAAATAATCAAGGCACTGGCGTATATGAATAGGAAAGGCATCCGAATGAATGGGGGCCAGCCAGGAGAAAGATCTACCGCCCAGACTGAGACTTTTTAATCCAAGGATCTGTCAGAAACACTTTATCATGCGACCTTATGGCTTTTCCTGGACAGTGGAGAGTGAGCTTCGAAGATACATAACGAGGCTCCTTTGCCAAGAGCACTTTGCGAGTGATAGAACAGATTTTGAAAATGATCCTTTTACGGACTGGTAACCAATGTAGAGGACATAAAAGAAGGGGGCGATGACAACCTTGCAGGGACATTACAAATTAGGTGGGCTCTCGTATTTTGCACTACCTGTAATTTAGTTAGCAAGGACTCATTGATGGAGGTGAGTAAAGCATTGACGTGGTCCAGTGACTCACAACTAAGGCTTGGACTAAGGTTTTCCTTGTGAAAGTGGAAGAAGAGGAAGAACCTGCCTTAGCAGGCGTTACAAATGAAAGCACAACCCGGTGGTGTGGCAAACCTTTCCTTTCATAGTGAGGGATTGGTCCAAATACATCCCTAGGTTTTTGAAAATTATTTTTAGGTGGGAAGCTTGACCTAGTTCAGAGGGCCACTAATTGGGAGCCCATATACTGTGGGCCCTCCAGAATAGCATGATCTCTGCTTTGTTAACATTAAGCCGGAGACAGCTCTCAGTCATCCAGGCAGCGATGGCTCTCAAGCCAGTTCCAAAACGTACCTTCACTGTACTTGACTCACAGTCAAAGGAAAGCAGTAGCTGTGTGTCATCCGCATAGGAGTACAGTTCCAACCCATGCGATTTTACTATCTTTGCCAGGGGTGTCACATAGATAGTAAAGAGCCTTGGGCACTGTTTTGTCAAGTAGTACAGTACGAGCCTAAGGTAATGGTCTGTGTTCTGTTGGTAAGGAAATCCTCAAACCATTGTAGAGCTGAGCCACAAATACCACATTCCCTTAGTCTTTGAAGCAAGCAAGAGTGTGATACAGTGTCAAATGCTGCTGACAAATCAAATAGCACTAACATGATGGGGCTATTAGTGTCTAAGGAGCATCTTATATGGTCAGAGATGGCCAGTAAAGTTGTCTTGGTGCTATGGAATGGCCAAAACCCTGATAGTGAGGAGTCTAGGAGGTGATTTGCTTCTAAATAATGCTTGAGTTGCCTGTTTATCAGGCCTTTCAACAACTTACCCAATAAAGGGAGAACCGAATTAAGACAGTAGTTAGTAAAGTCATTTGGCACCAGATGTGGTTTCTTTTGGATGGGGAATCACCTGTGCTTCTTTCCAAGCCGAGGGGAGTTTTCCTCTTGTTATTGATTAAGTTACACCTGTTGTCTGCACTTTCTTTAAGTATTTTAGATAAAGAGGCTGATATTTTAGGTGGACAGATATCCAAAGGAGACCCAGATTTCACAACGTCAAGGACCATCTGGATCGATTCCATATTAAAGATAGTAAAATGCTCCAGAGTGTAAGTGCAGTTAGTACTGGAGCTGTCTGCATCCACTTCTTCACTTATCTGAATTGTCAAGTAGGAAAAATTCCCATAGATCTTAATATTTTTTTCCTCAAAATGATTGTCTAAAGAATCACATAGAGCCTGGGATGCCTGAGTACTTTGAGTACAAGCTTGTGGATTAACAAATGAGTTTAAAACTTTAAATAATTATTTAAAGATGTTACCAGCTACAGTAATTTGGTTAGATGTATAAAGTTTCCTGGCTTTTTTTTACAATTACGGTGATAATTGGTCGGGCAGTCCTATACAATTCCTTGGAACCTAGGTCCTTTGTATGCTACCACCGTCTTTCCAACTTTTTACATGAGGCCTTTTTCGCTCACAGTTCAGATGTGAACCAGGGAGGTTGTACTCCAAGTTGTTTTTTTGCGCAAGGTTTGAAGGGCGCTAATTTGTCAATTTCAAGAGTTAGTGAGCTATGGTATTCTGATATATCCTCCACATTGGACAGAGTGGGGGGATGTAGTTCTGTCTGAGAGTATTGATCTCTGTACTAGTGACCATTCCAGAATTATTTAGCTGAGGAATCTGAAAATGGATGATGGTGTACATGGTGGACCACTCACAAATGAGAGTATACACATTATACGCTGACCATCACCCGAAACTGGGCTCAGAGTTAAAGTTGCATGTTTGATTAATGTTTATAAGATACGTTTTTTGGGAGATGGCGGGTCCTTCATACACTTCATGAACATGCTGTTCAGTAGACAGTTACAAAGGCGGGAGATCACACAGGAGAGGATGGTTGAAATTAAGTAATTCAAAAAAGTGAGAGTGCATTCCTTGTTTCTCAGTTTTGCCCAATACTGCGAAATGCTCAAAGGCTAAATTTTTGCATGCACCCTACATATGTGCCTTGTCCCAGAGCAAGAGTGTTGACATTCAAAGACAGCTGGTGTGTTGTCATGCACCGGCACAAAGCCAACCAGACAAATGAACGCCAGAATAATCAATGTTTTTTCAAATACTTAAATTCTCTCTGTTGCCTCTGAGAGAATTAAAGCATTTGAAAAAACATGGTTTATTCTGGATGAACATTGGATTCTTATTGTGCTTCATCACTAGCGTTCACTTGGCTGTGCGGCTTTGGGCCGGTGCTCACTCAATAATTGTCCAGTCTGTGCTTTTATTTTGAAAAGTACATTGACTTCACACACACTACATAATACTACACAGTAATCTACAAATATACATAAGGCTGGTGAAATACTTTTGATGACATTGTGTAATCACCTCTGACCACCTAAAGGGGCCATACAGCCACATCAGGTAAGTATATTGACTTGGTCAAAGGTTCAAGCGTAAGAACTCATGTCAAAACATCATCATTGTCGGGGCAAATACAATAATCAATAACAACCATGTTCCAATGCACTTAATGTTAATAAAGCACATACACTTAGACCAATAGTCACTGTCAGCATTATTATTTCAATAAAGCATTTACAAATTAACTTTCCATGGGTCTGTGTTCTTTTCATACACTTTCAAATATTGAAACGCAATTATAACAACTGCCCCTAGAGGGCATCACATTATGATCACACAACATGTAACCATAGACTTCACCCCTGGAGGGTGTTGTAGAACACATACATTTCTTTAGAACCCTTTAGGCCACAACAACTGTAACCATAAACTTAGCCCCTAGAGGGTATTGCAATCCCAGCTGTAGAGCACATCCTCCAACTTTGAAAATGCTTGGAAATTCAAGGAAAATCCTCGGGTAGTAATCTCTTCATGGACCCTCCGAATCTATGGTCAGCACCTAGGAAAGCTCCTTTGGGTCTCTTTGGGGGAGCAGTGGTGCTTCTGAAGCTCCCCTGGGGACTCTTTTATGTTGGTGATGGTGGCTGCCATCCTGGGCCCACCACAAGCTGCAGAGATGGTTTGCTCATTGCAGGCCTCTCAGGGCATTATGGGGCGCTCCTCCGAGAGCGTGAATACCTGATGAGCAGCTGGCTATTTGTTTCTTTGTTTTTCATTACTGTACGGCCTCATGCCGCACAGGTCTTTCTTGCTTTCTTGGTTTATTGGAGGCAACCTAAGGAGCCCACCTCTGGCTGCCCCAGCTGGCTGCTGTGCAGGAAGCCTCTCCTCTGCTGCCTGTGGGAACCAGCAGCACTCTTCTCCCCTGCCCGCTTTTGCGGGCAGGTCGCTTGCTGTGGTGGTGGCCGCCCACTACCCCCAGACACAGGCATGGGGAGCAGGGCAGGCCACCATAGATGGGAAAAATGCAAAAGCACTCCCACGTCCTCCTTTCCGTCACTGAGGCCCAGAGTTGGAAGACCTGGGCCCCTGGCTTCTTTCGCAGGGGAGGGGGTTGACGCCACTCTGCCTCACTGTGGTGATGGGGGCCCATAGTTGGGGTCCAGGGCCCTGTAATAAAATTCCAGCCCGGGGTTTAGGATCCGTGGGCCCCACGCATGAACATCTCAGGGTAAAATACATGAAATCCTTCTTACGACGACCCCAAGGCCCGGGCCTACCCTGGGGGTGTTTCAACGACTGGGTGGCAGAGCTTCTCGTGCTCTGTGATCACGGGTGGAGTCAAAGATCAAATCCTTTCCCTGCTTATATCCCAGACCCCACTGGATCATTTTACATGCTTTTGGGCTCATGTTGCTCTGGGTGGTGAGCCCTAGCTAGCTGGAGGAACACTTTCATTAGGCCTCCTGGCCTCTAAGGTGACAAACTTTCCAGGGAGCTAGTTCTACTGGTTCCCTGTGCCAACCGTTGTCCTTGGTTTCCTCTGGGCCTCTCTCCTCCTTTGCGCAGATGCCCTGTCTTTCCCCCAACTAGTCCTCATAGGGTGTAAAAGGACCAGCTTCCCTGGAACTGGGGAGAGCCCCAATGGTCCTGGGGGCAACTGCAGTCAGAGTTCTAAGTCCTGATGGATATCAGGGGGATCTTTCTTCCAGTTGTCCATGGCTGCTGCCTCCAGTCACAGTGTCCAGCAGAAAATCACAACCATGAGAGAGCTCTCCCCCTTGCGCAAGTCCTTTTAAGTGGGGGCAGATGGTTCCGGAAATGAGGCACCTCTGGCCTATCCTGCAATGCCACATCACCTCTCTGCCTCTGTCCCAACCTTCCTGCACAGCCTGCTGGGACATGTCAAAATGGTGTCACCCAAAAGTCACGTCATATCTGCTCTGGGGCCTCAGCTCCGCCCCTTGCTGACATCACTGCCAGGGCCTTTCCCACCAAATCTACAAAGGGAGCACCTCTCGTGTTGGCTCTAGCGATCTAGATTCCCTCCTTTGTTCAGTGGGCTTGGGCTGGCCCGTCCCTGGTACAGTGTGCAGCTGATTGATTCATGCAAATCCTTGATCCCCACCCCTTTCCACCTCAGGAGCTGAGTCTAGCACTGTTAATTGCTCCTTTTGTGTGGGCAGGACTTTGTTCCTGCTGCTGGAGAGAATGTAATTAAGTTGGCATAGCAGGGAAAGAAAAGGCCTGGGCTCTGATCCTGAACTGAGTCAGGGAAATATGACAATCCTGCATGACCCATAAGCTGTACAGATATATTTTTGGAACTTGCAGAATTGATCTTCCTGCACAGGTTACACCCCAATTCAATGTGTCACTGGTCTCTGTAGGCCAAAAGGAAGCGAAGCTGCACTCTAAGGCAGCCTTCTCTATAGGTGTATAATTAAAAGTGTCACTGCAGACAAGACAGTAAACACACTGACTTTCCCTATGAGTGTACACTAGCATTATGAAGCCTGCCTCAGGTCAATATCCAATGCTGCAGAGACCCCCTGCATCAGGCTATGTGTGCACAGTTACCCAGCTGCACACAACAGCAGTCTCCTACATTCAGCCTTCACATGTGTGCACATGCGTGTGCGCACGTGCTCTTGTGTAACTAGCCAAGTGCCCCTTATCCTTTGTTGCGTCGCAGAGCCTTATCTTAAAAGGCAAACACTGGTAGTAAGCATGCGCAATCCGTTTACCATGAGATTTCCATGGGTGAGTCACCGGTCGTGAGTCTCACCCACAGTGAAAAGGTCAGAAACCAGGCGGTCAAAAAGCAAAAAATACGGCTGTATTTGACGGGCAGAACCCATTTCCTTACAATCATTGTGAGCAAAGGGAAAGTTACTCCTCATACATTGAACCTTTAGTACCCTGACATCAGAACCAGCGAAGGACACCAAGTATAGATTGTTTAGCCAAAGCCTTCCTGCTTGGACAAAGAAATTGTCAAGGATGTCCCCTTTCACTTTTTATTTTTGTGGCCTTTTTTCAGCCTTTTGCCAATCAAATAAGAAAAGATTCTACTATACAGTGCATATCTTTTTGGCAAGCCCATAATACATTCCAGCTAATTGCTGATGTCCTGTTGACCCTGAGCTCCGCAGACACATCTCTAGCAAGTCTACAGCAACAACTCACAATCTTCGAAAATTTGGCTGGATTCAAAATAAATCTGACCAAATCAGAGATTCTTAATCTTATTCTTCCTGCAAACAGAGCAACACAATTAGCTGCACAGCTCAGTTTAAGTGGATGACAAACATAATTAGCTATTTGTAAGCACAGATCTCACCACACCCAGACAATCTCTATATGGCTAATTTACCAAATATATTATCTACATTAAAAAGTGACTTTAGGAGATGGTCGTCTTAGATTTTATTCAGGCTAGGGAGACTACATGTGATTAAAATGAATGTGCTCCCACAAATTCTCTTTCTCGCCCGGACTCTTCTAATACAGATCCCCAAAGATATTTTTTTATATGTTAACTAATTTTGCAATTCATATAACAAGGGAAAGCCGCCAGATTAGCGAATAAAATTCTCTGGCTCCAAAAAGAAATAAAAGGAAGAGCCCATTCTGATATTTGTAGCCTACAGTAGTGCGACTCAACTTAAATTTATCATTGATTGGTATTTGAGGAACACAGACAAGGTATGGGCACATAGATGTAGAGCGGTAGTAGGCAGAACTGTAAGGGTTCTCAAATGGAAACCAGAGGAGGATAGAATGTTAAAGACTTATTCCAACAAGCATGACACTAGTGGTCTGAGACACACTTACAAAACAACATAATCTCACCACTTTCCCCTCTCCATAAACCCCCTGTTTGCCAAAATCCAGCTTTCTTGCAAGCAAGACCAAGTTGACCAATGGAAATCTGGCAACTGTTCAGTAATATCAGATATGTTGCAAGGCCTCAAAATCCTATAATTTGAATCTTGTAAAAAGACATTCATTTCAGATGTATGACAAAGGTGCAATTACACATAGATTGGGCATTGAATCCAGATCTCAAAGAGAAAGCTACCATGGCTCTAACTCCAACTGAGAAATTGGTATGACGCAATGGAGAGTTGAAAGGTCCTATCTCCACCAATCTTATCCCCGCCATATGTAGACTCTTGCACACACATCTGGCCAGACAATGCATCCTTGTACGAACCACTGGAACTCTATTTTAGCCTTTGAGATAGAGGAAAAACAGTCAGTAGGCGATCCTGTGGCAAGATGTGAAGGATTCTAACCGTACTATCCATAGGGAAACACACTAAAAGACAATTCTATATTGATATCTGTACCCATCTAAATTACATACCCAAATCTGAGTGACTCATGTTGGACAGACTGTGGCCAAAGGCGTAATTTTAAATGCATATGGTGTTTTATTATGATATATTATGTCGCTTTTCTAGAAGGAAGTTTCGGAGAATCTGGGGAAAATTCTGGGATACTCCATCACACATTAAATAGCATATATAATACTTGAAATGTGCTCCACTGTTTTAAAACACAAAACTGAAGCTTATCATATATTGATGTGGAATTGTCTGGTGCAGCTAAGAACACACTAGTGGCCTTCTGGGGGAGGGAGGAGACTCCTCCAATCAACCTTTGGTTCCTTAGGCTTTGGAATATACTGGCCATGGAAAAGTTGTCAGATTCTCTCCCAGACATTAAAAATGGTGTTGAAGGAATATGGAACCCATTACTAGAATTTTTAGAAGTGTTTTTTTCCATAAAACATGTGGCTAAAGGAGCTCAACTGGTTTTCTTATAAGCCTCAATGTTAAAGGGTAACCACCTTGGTAAATATAGATAACTCTGATGCTATTGTTGTTTTGTAGTAAGTGATTCGGTAGTTGTAATTTGATGTTTACAGCGCACTGCCATGTGACTACATGATATACTTTAGATGATCATATTTTCTATTAATGTTTATGTTGGTATTATATATTTGAGGAGCAGGGAAGGAACATGTTATGATATCTGAGAACGTCCTGTAACTTTGTCTTGCTATGACAGAAATGAAGCATGTATTCTTTGCAGAAGATACTAAAGTCTGCATAACATGTTTGTGTACCTGAATCAAAATGATTTTGCTTAAAAAAGAACAGAGGAGGAATAAGGCGGGAGAGGAGGGACAGACAACTAAAGAATAAACTAGCTCTCTCTTTCTAAGGTGCCTGCTACCTGAAAGAAATGTAAATGTGTGCATCTGGTTGATCAGCAAATCTGAAGGCTGCTTAGGGGGGCAATACAGGCTTTAATTGATGCGATCATTTGAAGTTTCATAATGACAGAGTTAATATTTTTGAAAGATACTTTAAAGGTGACCAGTGCTGGAATGT
Source organism: Pleurodeles waltl (assembly GCF_031143425.1). Lineage (NCBI taxonomy): Eukaryota > Metazoa > Chordata > Amphibia > Caudata > Salamandridae > Pleurodeles > Pleurodeles waltl. The sequence continues at coordinate 190,414,003 of NC_090442.1, forward strand.
GTCCTCTGAATGGAAAACTATTTAAAAAACGCAGGTTTGCACAAAGTGCAGTATGTTTGAGCATTGCTAAAATGTAACTTTTGAAAAAACTGTAAACATCTAAACACTGAATCTTTATTCCCATTTTGAGGGTGCCTATCTTCGACTCTGTACAGCGTATCCTAAACTGCAGCGGTCTATCTTGTACTGAGTATAATACATTTCTAAGTCAAGCATACCAGTCAACGCAAGCTATCTGGTTACAAAAGACCTATTGTGGACTTACCAAGAACTTACAGGGGCTTGCAGCCTGCCCATTTCTTATCATTGCTTGACTTTATTGTTAATGTAATTTGCTTGCTTCTTATTAGATGGCTTCCCTTGCCCCAGCTTGTGTATAGCTCTCCCATGAAGCAAAACCTCTTTACCTTCTCTGGCTTGTGTCCTTCTACTGCTCACTTTCAGGGAACTACTTTTTCTTTTTGCATAGCACTCCATAAGAGTGCATGTGTTTTCCTGCTCTCTTTCTCTTGTGCCACCCCGACAAATATCCATCTCCATTTGATGTGTGTTGCTTTCTCCCTTGTGCTGCAAACTCTCTCTTTTTTGTTTCTCCCCTACCAAACTCTCTACCTCCCTTGTGGTCTGGGGCAGCCCCTTTGCTATGCGGAGGAGCATCGCCCTGCTGGTGAAGGCAGAAAAAAACTATTTTACTATCACTTTATTTTTCCACTGTGTGGAGGGGGAAGCATCCTCCTTGTCAGCAGGTGGAAGAGGAATGGTATGTGCACTTCTAAGTGTGCATGTCAGTTTGGCCAGCCATCTGAGGCCAGCCAAACTGACAGGCACACTTAGAACTCTCCACCCGACTGTTACACACAGCTGGATGGAGACCAAGCACAGTCTCTCACTCCCTCCATGAGTGGCATTTCAGCCCGCTCAGGACACTCCCTGTGCTTCTCTTGTGCTGGATAACCACATGAGAGAAGCGTCTGCATTGGGCGGGGAGGAGGAAGACTAGAAGAATCGAGGCGGCAGAACACCGAAGCAGCAGGTAAGTTTTTTTTTTTTCTTAATTATTGCCCCCACCCCTTCCTGGCAGCAGCCTTTACTGCCTGTGCTCCATGCTTTCTTGCATGTGTGTTTCTTGCTCTGCCGGTTGTTACTCCCTCATGTGCTGCTTTTCCCCTCCTCACCCACTTCCTGTTGCTGCCCCCATCCACTTCGCTGTTACCCCACACCAGGTCTTTTTTTAACTTTCTTTTTGTGGAAAACAGAGCTGTATACTGCTGCTGGCACACCTGCCCTTTAAAAAAAAAAAACAAACAAAAAAAACCGTTGGCGATACTTTTTTTTTTTTTATTATTAACTTCTCTGTCTCGGAAAGGTAAATAAGAAAATGGCTCCTGCGTCATTTTGTAGGCACGCCCCTACAAAATGACAGTCGCTGTGGCCATGGCATTGCCCTTCTTTCCCACCCCCCCACCCATCATTTTTAGTTCACCTTTCGTCCTGCTGCACAGCATCTTGCTATCTTGCCCAAGGACATTGGATAAGTCAATAGATCGCAAAGGTGAGATGCATTGGCTTTGCCAGTGCTTATGTGAACTGACTTACATATTTACAGTGCCCTTTGTCAGGCTGGGACCTCATAGGATTATAAATACACGACAGTATTCCCAGTACACAAACTACGATTCTAAGCGGGGACCTTGGTCTCGCACACAGACATCTTCAGTGTTGCCGTTAACCAGCTGAGCTTTCCTACAGTATTAATGCATTTACTACGTGTTTACATAAGATGCATTTCATGTGTTCTGCAATGTACTGTATATGCAGTTACCCATAGGCGAAAGACCAACAAAATAGTTATAGATATATAATGTTTTTATTATTTTCAGCTACATCTCGCTGCCTCCGCACAGGCAGAGCTCAGAAGGAGGAAAAGAAACAACCCGCGGAAACAGAAACCGGGAGGAGGGCGGAGCCGAGGAGGAGGAAGTGAGCGGCGGCCGCGGCGCTCCGTGTGCTCGGATCCGAGAGTTGGCGGAAGTCGCGCTCCGGGGTCCCAGCCGCCGCCAGCGCGTCGCCGCGGACTGTTCTGTGAGTACGTTTCCGCCCAGTTATCCGTTACCCAAAGAGGTCTTTTATGCCTTTAACTGCAATGAAAAGCGTTTTTGAACTTCCCAACTGAAAGTGACAGGAAGGTGACCTGCTGCTTACGGACGCTCCTCCTGGATGCGGCTTCGCGGGCATCGCGTCGCCTGCGCAATTCTGAGTTTCTAGATTGAATGAATGTAAAGTCCAGGACCGTCCTTTCACTTTGCGCGCGAATGTCCTGCACCTATGCGCGCGCCACTGATATGTGCCGTACACTGATTCCCTCCTTGTCCATCCCCCACCTTGTCACTCTGAAGCAGACCCATCCCTGCAGGCGGACGCGTCAACGCTCCAGATATCCCATACAAAAACAAAATAGCTATACACCAATTACATTTTTTATTTAAAACTTTTAACTTTAACCTTTTCTTCTTCACCACCGATACTTTATTGCCTATCTTTAGATCAGAAAGGATGCTAGTGCTTGCTGTAGAGGTGAGGAAGCCAGCAAATTCATAGACTCAAGCTAGGGGGCTGAGCCAAAGCACAAGGGGAGCCATCATAAGATTTACCATCTTACTCGGACAACAAGCGCTGTCACGCCCAGTTCGCGGGTACCACCGGGCAGGCCGAGGCTGCTGGACAACAGCTGTGGGGTTTGTTGTGATCTTTAACTTGTGGTGTTCCAGGGTCCATCCTACTTTGGAGCTGCAACATGGTCATTACCACACTTAAGTCTCAAGCTAGCGAGGTCAATCGGACCAAGGAGTCTCAGGAGGTGGTGTGGGTGACAGTGGGGGAGGGGTGTGTGTCAAGAGTTGGAACTTAAATGGTAAGCAATAGGCACTCTAAGTAAATGTTGAACCCAGTTCTTTTAAGAAAAAGGGAAGCACTTCAATCACACTATGGGCCTGATTCTAACTTTGGAGGACGGTGTTAAACCGTCCCAAAAGTGGCGGATATACCACCTACCGTATTACGAGTTCCATAGGATATAATAGACTCGTAATACGGTAGGTGGTATATCCGCCACTTTTGGGACGGTTTAACACCGTCCTCCAAAGTTAGAATCAGGCCCTATATCTTAATACTATACAAGAAATATGCAGCCCTACAGAGAGGATATTCTACGGATGATACCTGGCTGACAATACAAATAGGAGATTTAGCACAGCACAGGTTCCACTCTTGTAGAATGGAGCAGTTTTCCTGAGTTATGTGTACCGGTCAGTAGGTATGTTTTGCCTCATCAGTTTTCCTTAACAGGCTTCAACAATCTCAGCAGAGTCCTACCAGAATGTGTTAGTCAAGTTCTCAGTCAACGTTTTTTTTTAGCCTGTGAGCACAGCAAGTGCTTATGCATATCTTTGATGTTTTGGTGCCCAGAGCTCCTCCAGATGGCTCCTTGATTCTGCCATCTTGACTCCACAGTGGACAGCAGCCTCTGGGAGCATCTGGGTGGCCAGGTCAGGCAGGTGACGTCAGAGCCCCCTCCTGATAATGGTCGCCTGGCTAGGTGACCAACCCCCCTTCCAGGGATATTTAAATTCTCACTCGTGGATGGGTTCTTGGATTCGACGGACAAGCCTCCAGCAGCACTCCACTACACCATTTACTTTGACTGCTGGCCACTGGAAACCCAACTGGACTCCACAGGAACCTACAATCTGTAGCTACAGCGACAACTCTGATCTGCAACATTGTTTCTCAGACTCCTTCCAGCAACTGCAACATTGCCCTGGCTGCGCATCCTCTGAAGGCGGCAAGTCTTCAGTCTGCACAAGAAGCTAGGAGTCTCCCTTGGAGTGAAGGTGTCACTTCTCTGCATCCGCAGGCACCTGCTACGATGACTGGCTGCATGGATCTTCTCTCATCCTGAGCTGTGTGGATCCTTCATCATGGGTGGTGGTCTTGAGTGGTCCTCTTGGCCCTATCTGCCAGCTCTCCAACTTTGGTTAAGGTAAGCCATTGCCTTCCCACGCCGAACAGTATCCCGTGCACTGTCTCTTGCAGCTACCAAGGCTTGTTGGCATCTGCTCCAAGGGATCTTCAGGCTGTGTGTAACCCCAGCCCCCAGCACTCTTCCCAGTGATGCACAGCCCTCTGCGTCCTCCTGCGATGTGGGACCTCTCCTCAGGTGTGCTGCGTAGGCCTCTCTGCGACTCCTGGGCTCCTCGTCTGTGGGTCATCTGTGGGGGCTGCCTCATCTTCTTTGGACACTCTGCACTGCTGAGGGTCACCTGGGACTCCCCCCATGGGTTGAGTCACCCTTGGACCTTGATGGTCCTTGGCAGCTCCACTTTTCCTCCAGCTGTGACATTTGCTTTTGCCAAGGCTTATTGGTGGTTTTCTACACCACAGACTGACTGAAATCCTTCATTCAGTGTGGTATGCCAACTGCATCACCCAGGAACTCTTCAGGTTTCTTGCAGTCTTGTCTGGGTCTTTCAATATCCTTCTCTGAAGACCTTTGGGGTGTTTTGGGGGAAAACTAGTAATTTACATATCTTCTCTTGGTCGCTGGGGTGGGGGGCACTCTGGTACTTACCTTAGGGGTTTCCTAGTACCGCCGGCTCCCCTCTACCGATTCCACTTCCTTGGGTGGAGACCTGACCTTTGCATTCCACTTTCTTACTATATGGTTTGGTCTCCCCCTAGGCCTTCAGTATTGCCTACTGCTTTTCACTGTTTTCTATTACTTTTTATGCTTATTTCCTGATTGTTACTGTACATATATAGTGTGTTTACTTACCTCTTATTAGGAAATTGCCTATCTAGTATTTTAGTATTGTGCCACTAAAATAAAGTACCTTTATGTTTGTAACACTGTATGGTTATTTCATGTGTGTAAGTACTTTGTGACTATGGTGGTATTGCATGAGCTTTGCATGTCTCCTAGATAAGCCTTGGTTCTTCATCCATAGCTACCTCTAGAGAGCCCGGCTTCTAGACACTGCCTACACCTCACTAATATGGGGATACCTGGATCTAGTATAAGGTGATACTACCATAGGTCCTCGCCACACACCAGGCCAGCTCCTACAGTGGCGTAGAGTGGAATGGAGTGGTGTAGTGTAATGTCGTGTTTTAGAACAAAGTGGCATGGAGCAGAGTGGCGTGGAGTGGACTGGCTTAGAGTGGGGTAGATTAGAGGAGTATCGTAGGATGGAGTGGAGGGTTCTGTGGATGGGTTGTAGCTCACTGAATTACAAATAATGCGTCTTGCAGCACAGAGCATGCGCTGTGTAGGCAAGACCTATAGAGACCACTGCGGAGAGTTGCTTTGTAAAGATTAGTAAAACAAAGCGGCCCACGGGTGTCCATCAGACACAGACGAAGCACAACAGGCTATGGGAAAGACATTCCATTAATACTCTGCAGTGGATTACCCTGACACCAGGGCAGATATAAATCACCGGACACATTTCCTGCCTGCTATGCATTAAGACCCCATGTCATGAGATATGTGGGTGAAGAGCTGGCTGGAAATGTGCTTCGTCTCACTGCCAGTGCTGGGAAAGGGCAGGGCGTGGGGAGAGGCCACATGCCACCTGGGTGCCACATACCAGGCGGACCTTTGCGGCAGGTTTGCATTCTCGTTGCCCCCGTGAAATGCCAGCACTCAAGCGCACTTCCGCACATTTGGGTGTGATTGCAAAGCATTTCCCTTCCTTGGATGCTTGCATCCGAAGTCCGCAGTGACGGGGAAATAAAGAGCAGGGCCCTGGGGGTGTTAGGACGAGAGGGGGCGGAGAAGAGAGAAGCCACTTGGAAGCCCTGCTCGGTTTTGGCTGGAGGGGTCGCAGGGGACCTCGAGCTGCGCCGGAGCTGTGCCCCTGGCCCGAGCGCTGTAGGTGTGTCGCCTGACTCTTCCTAGCCTCGGCCCGCTTGTCTTTAGTAGATGAGAGGGCGCTAAGCGCCGCTGCCTTACATTCCCATCCTCCGTGCTATCCTAGGGCCGCGGGGCGCTTGGGACAGTTTTGCGGGCTGCAGATTGAAAATAGGACTTTTCCATGTGCGGGTTCTACAGGGACACGCCAGGCATCCTGTGCCCACTTTTCCAAGTCCTCTCCCCTGCAGAAGCCCCCGCCCTGCCGGGTGTTACTTGGGAGAGAATCCGTACCCACGGGACTGCTCCTAAGAACATCTAAAAGAAAGGGGAAATGGTGCCTGTTCGCATCACAATTTAGAGTTTTAGAGCATCTCCAGCTAAAGCAAAACGTCTTCTAGGCAGTTTTGAGGGGCACTCATGGAATAATCCAAACCACGTAAAGGAGGGCCTGCTGCGGAGGACGCGCTTCTCCCGGGGTGTTGGTTGGGACTTCTCCCTTTCATTCCCCTTTATCATTCGTTTCTGTTCCCGTCTATGCCCTTTGCTCCTCCAGCTCCGTTTCTGCCCCCCCCCCCCCTTCGATCGTGTGGTCCAATTCCATAAGTGTTCTTTCCGTGTCACCGTCACTGTACTTAGTTCCGGTGTCTCCCCGCGACCCCAGTCGTTCAGCTTGAACATGGCGTTCCTGTGAAGTGTTACTGGCCAGCTTCTGTCTGCTGACCCAAGGGTGGCCCTACAGCGCTGGTTAGACTTATAGCGTCTCCCAGACTGGGCCATCGGACCTAGTGCCCCCTCCCCCCCCGAGCTGCTGAAGCTGTGGTTCACTGTGCCACTGTCCGTACCTACTGTGCACCTGCTAATGCCTCTCCTAAGTAGGTGGGGGTTCAGCACCCTCTGCACAGAACCGCTGTTACCACACCCCTGATCCTGGGAGATGCTGATGCGAGCGGGGGCCCCTTACACTGGCTTCAAGTGTACACTATAGACCAGTGGTTCCCAACCTTTTCACTTCTGTGGACCCCCACTTTATCAGTCCTGGAACCCGGGGACCCCCACTGAATCATTATTGAAATCTGGGGACGCCCAATGAGTCATTACTGAAAGCTGGGGACCTAATCTTCTAATATTATTACATTTTCTAAGTGGTCGCGGACCCCCTGAGGAGGATTCGCGGACCCCAAGGGGTACCCGGACCACAGATTGGGAATCATTGGTATAGACAACTGTGTAATGGAAATGGGCCACGCTCTACCACATGCACTGACCCTTATCGCAACAGCTGATCCGAAAGCAGTTCATTGAATACCTTATTATTTGCTGCTTCATCTAAAAGCCCACTTGCCGTTACCTGGTCAGTGTCAAAGCTCCCATTTTAACTTCTTCTAAATAATCTCAAATATTCCTCTAAACTGCTACATCGCACCTTGCATTACTTAAAACATTTCCACTCACACTTCCCCATAAACAACAAAGTGGCATTAAGTTCAGTTTATGAGCTGACTGCACATCTTTTTAACAGGTGGAACTAGTTCCTCAATTAATGTTCTGCTATCCATCCATGTTTTCATACAACGCTTGTAAATTGCTCTAAACCCTCCCTATAAAGTATCTCTCCACAAACGCCCCCACACCATGTTTTACACATCGTTCCGCTAACATGTTTAGTGCTATGTTTAGTTTATATATTGTTTGTGCAATACACTGCTTTCATGGTGTAAACACTACATTGTAGTCTTTTTAAATAGTTCTGAAATGCTCTGCACTGTCCACTCCCAAGTAAATGTCACTGACTGCTAGTAATGTTTCACTAATGCTATAACACAATGTGCAGCCGACCTCTTCCCTTCCTCCCATTGAATGGTAGGGATGTGCTTTGGATGCTTCTAATACTTTTTAGTTTGGTTTATTTGAATTGCGGCCACAACTAATTGTGTGTGTTGCTAATATTATTTTTGTGTCAGTGCTCGTCTTGAACCTAGGTTTAATCTTGCACTGCAGTAAATGTGCGCCTTCAACACACTTTCTGGAATCTCCTCTCTATGATGAGCTGCACATGAATGTATGGCTCTCCACGCCCCGCCCTGGTTCCAAGATTCCCAGGATACTGGAGTACTTTTCTACCCGCCTCCTGCATATACCCATGCCTCTCCAAAATATACATTGAAACTGCCTCCAACACTTTGGACGAGTCCTAATCTAATCTACATTGACTAAACGATTTTTGTGACTGAAATCATTTTTCTACCAAATATGCTAGGGATAATTTTAAACATAAAACCCTGGATGTCACTTTCGTAGTACTCACTGCAGATACTTCTGTTACTGCAACCAAAGGAGGGGGAAACCAAAGTAGTCTCACTATTCCTGTTGGGTACATATAAATCAGTCATCATTTTAAAGTGTTTCAAAATCCGTTTTTTCTGGTGGCACATAGCCCGCCTTTTCAAGGGGAAACTCATTTTTTTTAGGTGGTGTTACCATGTGGTTTTATGCTTTTGGTATGGAATTGTATTTTATATTTCTATTTATGATGATATTGATTATGTACTGCTTTGATGATCATTGATCGAATAAAGCTTCTGTTGACACACACACACACTCCTGATTTGACCTCTGTCCATGCAACTGCAAGGTTATGAATCTGATACAAGGGGAATGTGGAGCCTCCGGCTTTTTTTTAACTAACTTCGCTTGAATTCTGTTAGAATTAACCTTGTTAATGGCCTGATGTCAGAGCACCCCTCCGGAGGTGGAGCCTTTTCCCAGATTTAAGATTCTTCTTGACAAACATACTTCCTTAGTTGTCCCACCTCCTATTTTTACCCCCACAGGCCAAACACAAACACCCTAGATGTCCCTCCTCAGGGCTTAAGCTCTCTCCTGCCCAACAGACATGCCTGAGATAAACCTCCTCTAGACTCGAGCTCCCACATGGGGAACAAAGACACACAGGCTGGACCTCCTCTACACTCTAGCTGCAACCAAACTAACACTAATGCAACAGATGTCCCTCCTCTGCACTCTAGCTGCAACCAAACTAACACGAATGCAAGAGATGTCCCTCCCCTGCACTCTCACCTGTCTCACACAGACACAAAATATGTCACTCCTCTCAGCTCTAGTTCCCACCTCCCTCACACTGATATAACTTGTCAGGATACCATCTCTGCCAAAATCGCATAGTCCACAGCCTATGGGCATAGCACACATTCTCCATATTCACTCCTGAGACACTTCTCCAATAGAAGTTCCTTACCAAGCTATTTATAAATTTAAGAAGTTGCTATAAATGTCTCATTTCAGCTTCATCTAGATAAACAGCAGAAGAGGAAGGAGCCACGTTTCATTTTCGTGGCTCCGTGACCCGCCTTTACCCTCAGCTGATTCCTCTGGCAGCAGGCAGTTAGCGGTCAGTAATACACTGTAATAACTTATTACAGTCGAATGGCTATTTCTTTATTACAGGCGAGTAGGGACGTCACAAGACACCTGTAATGGGGACGTTAGAGGCTGGCTTGTATACAGGGATTGCAGCCCCCATATTATAATTTGTATTAATGGGAGGCACTCTGATGCCCCTAAGGAGCTTTGTTATTGCTTATTTATGTGATTGTGGATGCGTTCTTCTATTACAGTGGGGATGAGGCATTCGAGTGTTCTCAGTTCAGTTTCTGGACATGAAACCTTCTGCTGTTCTCACAGATCTGCACTCTGTAAATTGACTTTCTGGAATGAATGATTGAGGACATAAGTTCCATGACGGCCTCCGGAGACTTCTTGACTTCAGGCAAACTGAAAGAGGCCTACTTTCATACTCCGCGTTGAACTGCCCACCTGAGGGTTTTCATCTTCGTGGTGATGGACAGGGATACAATTTCAAGGTCTTTTCATTAGGCCTAAAGTGAGCACAGCAAGTGCTCATGCATATCTGTGCCGCTGCGGTTGGGGTTCTACCTGCGGGGGAGTATTAGTCTGCATCATCCACACATATTTTACCCTTTCATTACCAAGGTGTTTCTACACCCCGTGCCACAGCTTTAAAAACATAAACAAACAACCGCATTATATTGTGCATCTATTAAAACTACATTTATTTAGCACATCCAGGGCTGTGGATTTGTGTAATTTCTGCACCCAGACGATATACTGAAAACCGTGTTCTTATTTCTTTAGTCTGTTAACACATTTGCTCAATGTTTTATTGCAGTATCCTATATGTTTCCAAGGGGGTGTGATCTGCACAGTCAGTTATGTAAGACTACTCCAGATCACGGAATTCTGGCAGACTCACAGGTTATAGTGCACTGTTCATTTGATGACAGACATCAAACCTCAGGGCTATAAGGAAAGTATAAAAAGTACACTTTCAAATACTATGCATCCTTCAATCCTGCAATTCCTACTGTTTAAAGTCACACTTCCCTCTCCCTGATTGGCTGTTGGGGAGATTGCATTGAGCATGACTTTTGTCAGATTCTTCAGCAATTTTTACCCAGACAATTTCCTCCAGTCCTCCTCATGCAGCAACATATCCCTGCCAAGGCTTGAACCTCATTCAGCAACATATCCTTAGCAAGACTTGACCCTCATCTTTATTCCTTTTGGCTTAATAACTATGGGGGGTATTTTTCCTATTACAGAAAACTCCAAACCCTCTGGCAATTGCCCTACCATTCGTTCCCTGAAGTTTCTGAATATAAAGAGTACCCCACGTGTGGGTGGTACTATTAAAGTGCACAGAATAGGGCAACATGTTGACCATGTGAACACCACATTCACACAACATGATCTTCAGATGGCCTCAGATTTGGGCTGTTCCTGTCCCTTATGGTTGGTCCTCCAATTAATGCAAAGTGCTAGTTTTGTCTGTAGAAGTGTGGGAACTCTGGGTTGTGGGGCTTTTACTGGTACCCGCAAAGTCAGTAACTTTCCATTGTAGAAATGTGAAGATAATCATTTTGTTTTTCTGTAGCAAAGTTTCAAGTTTCCAATACATTCTGGTTAAGAAAAAGTGGTGGCATCCACCTACACCACACATCCCAAAAAATGACCTAATTCAAAGCTTCTTTCTTGCATATCACATGGTGTCATTCTTAAGCCCTCCACGTCCCGTACATGTTAGCTACCATTTTAATTAAGGAAAGTGTGGGAATGCAGTAGGTGTGTCATTTCCTATTATCTAACAAATCTCAGTATATTTTTGGGGTTCTCCTGTAAGTCAGTTTTCACAAAAACACAATTTGAAGTAAAAAAAAAATCCCTAAGCCATGTCTGGCAGTATGGGTAATCCAAATGTTGGTGAAGTACAAATCACTCATTCTCTAAACGCAGATTCTATGTTACAGTTAAAACATGCAGAGCTTTCATTCACCAGTAATTTCTTTTAACTAGATTTTTCATCAAGTAATGCATGGTTGGTACACAGTCGAAAAACAACGGCTCCATTGTTGGATTTAAATTTGATGAGTTCATGAGCGTACTACAAACAATATAAACCACTGCAACTGAAAGGGTCTGACAGACGTAATGGTATGTTATTTTTTGTTGATCAGTCCTCTGCATAAAAAGTTACATACTTCTCTTTTCCCCCCACTTGAAGCTAAGAAAAATTCCAAACAGCGTCTGGCTCCTTTACAATCCTGGATACCAACCCTAACCTCCCTCCCACCTCTCCAGTGCCATCCCACACTGTCTCTACCTCTGTCAATAACAGGAAAAACTGGAAGGGAAGTGACTAAGAAGAATTCTAGTCAATCCCTTCCAATCCCCATTTCCTGAATAATTTCTTCTATTGGTGCTGTAGAATGCATGGTCAGCAGGGCTGCTCCTCAAATCCTCCAGAATATTCAACATTTTCAAGGAACCTGAGCCAAAAGTACTTGCCATTATTCCAGTATGGATAACCGGTGTTTAGCAGGACCCTGCCGGACAGGTGAATGCCCTGCACCAAACTTGATTACCCCTCTTCCTAGCAAGATCTGCAATCTATATCTGCTCACTACTGATATTGGACACAGAAGGACATAACAATCTGTGTTTTTCTATTTCATTTAGCAACAATGTACTTAAAGCCTTGGTTTAATTGTTGTTTGCTTCAGGGGGCCCTGTTAGCCACACCTAGCGGTAGACTTCACACCGCCGAGACCCTCTTGCCTTGATACCAGAAGCCAGCATAGTGGATTGGGGTGTACATCTTGTTCATTCCACTGCTCAGGGAAAAGAGTCATTACTGCGGGGTTGAAGATCATTTAACTTGTGGGGACTGATGAGCACCTGGATTGCACCATAAGTCATAAAATGCTCTCTTCAAGACACCACTATTCAAATAAAGCTAGATGCGTTGCAAATGTTATGCACGCTGTCAAGGAGGAACCAGATCGAGACTGCTAGCAGAGATAGCCAGGCTGCTGTTCTGTGAGCCAAACTGAGGCTCTGTGCTTTAAATACTATGACATCCGAGGAGTAAAGACATTAAATGTTGACTCCCTGTGCACTGTCCTTCCTGGACCTCTGCTTGAGTCTGGACTCCTTCCGGCTGATATGCGAGAATTTGTGAGCTTTGCTGATGGGCTTCTTTGCTTCAAGGAGAAAATACTGCTTTTATACTACTGAGCCGGTGGGAGGAACTTTCAGCCTTGGGGAGCTTATTCCATCTCCTTCATGTAACTACATAGTCTTCTCTTTGACTTTCCGTCTGATCGCCATAGTTCTCCACAAAACAGGGAGGAATGGTGTTCTAGTGGTGGTTCCCTTAGTACCAAGACTTCCTGGTTTCCCTACCTATGTCACACTTCTTTGGCGAAAGAAGGAAAGAGTTTTACCAGTGAATATCCGGTGGGAGTATTACTGGATAAGGATCCCAATCAGGAAAATCAGGTTATGGTGGTGACTTTAGCCTGTTTTTTCAGTTACAGTTTCTCTGGAAAATATTACATTTTGTTCCTGATAAGATGATGTAGTGGGAGCCCGTATGAACTCCCTCATTGACTACTTCAACGTGCTGTACTTCGGTCCACGTTGTAAGTAAACCCACATCGAAGAGACATGTTAAGCAAAATGTTTAATAAGAAAGACCCAAACAAATAGGGCCCCATGAAGGGACAAGGCACTGTGATAAAATGAGGAATGCATCTGAAGGGAGTCATCTAGAGTTCCATGTTGACCACAGAACGTAGGACAACATACCATAAACGTTTAAAGAGAAATACATCTGCCAACAACAAAAGTGTTTATAAAATGATATACACACAGGGTAAGAAACCCCTATGTAAACATCTGGTGCAACATGCCGTGTCTAATGCTGTAGATGCATCTAGAAAGATCAAAGAAACGTATGGTTCGTCTTATTGAAAGCGTAATCTCTCTGAGGCTAGACACGCCATCCATTGGCTCATGGTGTAAGTGCAAATTTGTGCTAAATGTTTAGCCTTGCTCATAAGGATTCAGGCCTTCAGCAAATCTTCACTGTAGTTCTAATTTTCTCTTGGTGATAACTATTTTTATTAGAGAAAAATGTGGTGGTTGATATTAAAGCTCTCATAAAAGTTGAAAGATCTTTTTGAGCTTTTGCTCCTGGTCTTTATAATTCTGGTCCTTAACATTCTGTGTTTCAGAGAACTCTACTTACAACGCAAAAAGCTGCAAGGTATTATGATGTGGTTTTATATGTTTTGTTCAGTTCAGTGTCACCTTCTAATCTTAGTAGAAGATTTTTCAGTTGCAAAAAAGCTAATTTCAGCTTAGTAACTGAAATCGCTGGGCTTCAGTGCAAGGAACTGTCCAGAGCGGTGGTACTACCCTTATAACAATCCCATTGTGCAGCTCATGGACTTCAACCGACCATTAAGGTGTTTATTATTAGTGTTGTCCTGAATTCTTGTCATCTGCCTCCTGTACCATTTCCACTTTTAAGAGTCAACCCACACTTACAAAAGTCTTTATGGACATCAACGAATTGCAAACTTGTGCTTCTAAAAATGATTTGCATGTTCCACTCCGTGCTCTACTCCATTAAGGGCCCTGGAGTTCTTCCATAGGCTCTTATATTCTAACGTGATTCACCTGCTTACCACTGCATCAGAGAAACATCTGGGGAATTAGGTGTCTAAACTGTTCAAAGACCCCTATTTAAGATTATTGACAAAAGGGCTCGTGCTCCACTCTTCTTTTTTTTAAAATCCCAGAGTGACATTAGATCTCCACCTTAATCAGACCGCAGAGTACTTGACAGCACCACCTGGAAGACCTATTATATCAGGTCTAGATTCGCCCACTGAAACACTATCGAAATACATTGACAGCTTTTTACAACCGTTTGTCAAGAACCTTCCATTGTATCTACAAGACACAAGTGATGTTCTGGCAAAATTAGAAGACATCGCATGGTCACCAGAAATGACGTGGGTAACTCTAGATGTTAGCTCCCTCTACACCTGCATACCTAAGAATAGGGGCCTGGAAGCCATTTGTCATTTTTTGGCAAACAGATCGGCCTCATATTTGGAGCACACTAACATGATAGTAGACATGATTCGATTTATACTCGAGAACAACGTTTTCATCCATGAAGGAAAATGGTATAGACAGGCACAAGGAGTGGCGATGGGCTCACGCTTCTCGCCCTCCTATGCAAATTTGTACATGGGACTTTTCGAAAAAGTACATCTGTGGATGAATGGTCCTTCCGATTTGACGGAGCATATATTCTTTTGGGGAAGGTATATTGATGATGTACTCATGATCTGGACTGGTGATGAATCACAGTTGGTTAGGTTTATTCATCATATCAATAATAATGATTTTAATATCAAAATGACATATGAACAGAGTAAAGAGCGGATCAACTTTCTAGATCGGGAAATATTTGTAGAGAATAATTGCGTACGTTCTAATTTACATCGCAAATTGACTGCTTGCAATGCATTGTTACATGCCAACAGTTCTCATCCGACCGCACAAATTAATGCCATTCCCTTTGGGGAAATGGTTAGAGTAAAGAGAAACTGTAGCAACAGGCTCTGTGAGGCAGAATTGAACAAACTAGAGAATAGGTTTATTCAGAGAGGCTACTCTAGACAAATCTTGAAGAATGCAAGAAAAAAAATTAACAAATTGTCAAGATCATCACTCTTAATAAATAAGGGAAAAAGAACATATATCCAAAAGATCGATATCATTTTTCACTTCTTTTAGCCAAAATAGCCAGGATATCTATAAGATTTTGTTCTAACACTGGAATGTTTTACATACTGATAATACTCTAAAACACATGTTATCCAACAAGCCACACATGGTACATAAAAAAGGTACCACCATTAGGGATTTAATATGTAAGAGCTTTTTACCACCACTTAAGGACAAATCATTAACCTGGTTGCCTGAAAAACCTAGGGGTTTCTTTAATTGCAGCAGATGTAACATATGCCATTTGGCGCTACACAAGACTTTCACTTTCCATTTCAATGGCAGTAAATTGTATAAGATCCAAGACTTTATCAACTGTAACACTAGAAATGTGGTTTATGTTTTGATATGTGAATGTACAAAGATCTATGTAGGGAGTACTATTCGACCTCTGAAGGAGAGGATCCAAGAACATGTACAGGCCTTGAGAAATAATGATGTATTTTCTCCAGTAGTACGGCATGTGATGAAGGAACACTCCACATTGGAGATCCCTATGTTACAATACATGGGCATCAGTCAAACAAGAGCACATCCGAGAGGGGGGAATCGTGAGTTAGAACTTAGAAGAAATGAGTCAAAATGGTTACTTAGATTTAAGAGTATACAACTGGGCATGAATTTAGACCATGAAATGCACCATTTCTTATGATTATATATGTTCCCACAGAAAGCTGTGTCATTACGGAATGTTTATGCTCTTTATGCGAACTTCGAATGCTGTTATTCTGTCAGTTTAGCAAGGGTTGAGCATGATAACCACACGATCAAGCATGGCACACCAAAATCTTGCATGACACATGGTCACATCTATTAACTAACACATTTGCAACATGACTTGCCCAGATACTAACATCATTTTACACTAAGTTTACTGGTGGGAATGGCCACATTTGTTAGACGGATAAAAGAAGTTTCTTGGATACAATCCAAGTGAATGTACCAAATTAAAATAGCCAAGCATCCACAGTTACTGATTTTAGTAGACTATGATCCAGACTAACCAGGTGGTGGCTTGGATATTTTTGACACCAATTGATGAATTAGGGAGAGGATATACTCATAATGGATTTTAGTAGAGCTCATATCGTGTCACATGTTGTGGATATGTGCATTCAGTTTTTGGCTCATTCATTGCAGCTTTGATTCTCCTTTTCTGGTAGATAACCATTTCAAGATGGTATTTTGAACAATATATATGGTCTCTTGAAATGTTTGTTTGGATATGGATTAACAATCTGCCATTGATTGAAATCAGACTTTTTCTGGCAGAGAACTATTGCCAGTTGGTGTTTTTTAAACGACATATGAGATTTTGTGAAAAGTGTGTTTGGATGTGGATCAACAACCTGCCATTTATGGAAATTGGATAAATTCTGGCAGGTAGCCATTCCAAGATGGTGTCTTACACAACAAATGGGATTTTGTGAAGGGTTTGCTTGATGTGATTTGGTAATCTGCCATCTATGGAAACCAGATTGATCGCCTGCTCCCAAACTGGATAGGGTGTTCTCTGTACTTTGGAGATCAGTACACGTTTAAATGCATTGCGAGTTCACTCAAGATGGCGCCCGGAATCGGATGTAGTCTGCGCGTATGGGCGCGGGCGCGGACTTTAATATCAAATTGTCCTTGCCAACAATGCAGGCACCAGACGGCAGCAGTGAGGGAGGTATGTGGACCTTATTGGGATGTTGTAAACTGGTTATTGGGCCATGTTTCAATTGGTCACTCTTTATAATCAGCACTTTTGACAGGGTCAATACACAATTCAAAGATGGAGGTCAATTTAGTGCTACGGCGAGATAGCGTTTGGGGTGAGACAACAAACAAGCGTTTTAATAATGAGTCCTACCTCCATTCCGATAAACTATATAAAGTTGTACTCGATAGGTAGTCGGTTTCGCGCTGTGTACATGGAAGGACGTTTTTCTGCGATGAGGTCGCTACTTACAAGGTAGGAGTGGGAGTTCCAATAGTTAAAGGGATGGAGCTTTTTTCATCATGGATATGCATATTGAATGTTAGACACGCTTTATAATTGATATTTTGGAGACTTTTGAAACTAGTGGGAAGTTTCATATTTTACTCACTTTTGTTGTATGGCAATGTATTAACAATACTGCTGATAATATTTCTATATTTGTTTCAGACTATACAGTGTCTGGGTTTAGGAGCAATCTCTGAGAACTTTAGGATGCTTTGGTCATGCCAATTAAGCTTATTTCATTCGGAATTCTTCCATTGGAGTCAAATCAGCACAGGTTGGTTGAACCCCTGGCAGATATTTTAAGTCTAACACTGTGGGTGTTTTGATTGGATATGGGACACGGCCTTTTTATTTTACAGATGGACAGTGTCCCTGCACCCCATTGGACGAATGTAGCCTGAGCAGTGCATATTAAATATAGGAGGACAAGGTACAGAACTGTGGCACTGAGGTGTCAACTAAGACATAATCATAGATATTAGTGACTACTTGACCTTTCAGTCACTTAAGGATTTTTCTTTTTCACTCCCTTCGGTGATATGATTAGTACTAACCAGCATGGAAATAACACACCTGCTGTTTATCCGTATGGTAACTAAAATTGCACATTACTTTTTCAAAGTATAATATTAGAGACATCACTGGATAAGATACAGTGGACTGGTTCTCATATATTTGTGGGTCACATAGACTGAATTTTATGATTATGAGACTTTGGTGTAGTGGTTTTTTGTTCACAATGTCCATAGTTTTAGGAACCTGACACACATGCGGTGGTTTTTATGAAGATGTGTGTTGTTGTATGTTTTTAGATTATAATAGATATTTATTGAATGAGTAATGGGACATTAAGTTATAACAAGAGCTTGCATAATTTGTTTTGTCAGCCTTGATAAAGTCCCTCAAGGGACGAAACACGTGTCGGCTGAATCTGGTTTGGAGTTTACAATTAACCTCTTGCATTGGATGACAGAACCTTCATTGCCTCAAGTCAAACACATTGGATAGTGCACACTCGCTCTATGGACTAACTGGACCTGTGTGCGTGGACTTGTAGTCTTTGGAGTTGAATTTTTGCCATTTAATTAGATGATTTGTGTTAGATTTGTGTCATTTATACTTGTAATGTAATAGTGTTGTGATATATATGTTGTTCGGTTTCTAGTCATTTTTATGTACACATTTGTGTTAGATTGTTATTTTTGGTTTTGCATTAAATTTGTGATTTCAGTAATGTAGTCTTGAAGCCATTA
Organism: Pleurodeles waltl; assembly: GCF_031143425.1. Taxonomy (NCBI): domain Eukaryota; kingdom Metazoa; phylum Chordata; class Amphibia; order Caudata; family Salamandridae; genus Pleurodeles; species Pleurodeles waltl. The sequence goes on from NC_090442.1 coordinate 190,432,340, forward strand.
CACATAATTGATATTTACTTGGATTATACTACATCCATTCTTAGAAGTTTTAGTAGAATTAAAGGATCCATGGACTCAGCTATTACATGTAATTAACTATTCTCAGTGTGCTCCATTCTTATTCCCGCTAGAGTACTTGGAGAGCACTACCTCAGGGTTTACGGGACCCTCTAGAAACTAGGCCATTTAAGACATGAGTGAGAAGATAGTACACAGAAGAGGGGGACACTTGGAGCTCACCGGGGAGCAGATGACATGAGGATTACACCCTGGGATAGCTCAGCATAACAGGCCATGCTGATAGATAAATAGCTAGTTCAATATAACAGGCAATGAATGATGAGTGAGACTATAAGGCCCTTAGAAATGATGAGAGACGCCCCTGAATCTTTTGTTACATGAGCCCCATTACTTACCATGTGCTGAACTTTGGGATGTAGATCATCACCTACATATTTGTTGTTTATTCTATGTTGCTCCACTGGCTGAGCGTTTATGTTGTTTTTTGCACATAGGGCCAGATGTGCAAAGATTCAATTTCCAAAAAGTGGTTGCAAATTGCTCAACAATAAACAGGTCACAATTTATAGCCTACTACAGTTGGTTACAATCACAAGAATGGTGGCCTGCAAGGATCAGCAGACCGTCATCACGGTGATTGTTTTTCAAAACTGTTTTTGTTTTTAGTTTGAAAGCAGCCTGATTTCTTTAAAAGGTACAGACCTCTTTAAAAAGAAAATGGGTTACTGCCTTTACTCCATACATGGTCTACGGCCCGACTGGCACAGCAGTAACGAACTCTTTTACAGTGGCCCCCTCTGGCACATGGGATGATGACTTCTGCTCACACACGGGCTACGGCCTGATTGGCACAGCAGTAATGCACTCTTCTTAGTGGCCACCTCTGGCATACAGGATCTCTGACTTTAACCTGCACACGGGCGATGGCCTGATTGGTGCAGCACGGCTAATTTCATGTTGGCCCCCTCGGGCATCTGGGGTCGCCGACTTGACTGCCTTATCGGTGGAGCAGGCACTTCCTCACACCTCGCTACAGAGATCCACTCTGCAGGACCCTACTCCCTCCAAGTGCTCTCCTCTTCCTCACAGGATACACTGGTCTTGGCAAGCAGGCAGACACTTGTGATCCAGACTGCAGGCAGGTGGTCTTGGATGTCCCTGAATGATTTAAACTCTCCTACCTGGTAGACTGGCAGACCTTAGCCCCTGGTTCTGGTCACAAGTAGAAATCTTGCATGGCTTCTCCACCTTGACTTACAGTCTGACTGGCTGACAATTTTGGGGGCCTCAAGCTCCCCTTCTTACAGTACATTTCCAAACAAAAATGTGATTTAGTGTCCCATCTCCTTCCTAAGATGTGCTCAGGCCCATTCCCAGTGACCTCACTCAGAATTCAACAGCAACCTTTGAAGTGTACTTAAGAGCCTGGCTCTTTCTTCCTCCTATGTGTGTTCCCTGCCAGCTCTCAGGAATGCAGAAATCCACAAATCTGTCTAGGGGGAGTCCTCCACCTCCCCATGCTCCTCCAATCAGCCCTGGGTCTCCTAAAATGGAACCAAAGTATTCCATGTATTGTACTATTCACTTGCACACTTACAGCCAACCACACCCGCTCTGCACATCGGTACATACTAACTTGTAGGCCGAGAGTGAGTTTAGCACACAGCAGCGGAACGTGTAGGTTGTGCACACCAGTGTCTCGGGTAAAAAGGCTTGTTCACTCCTACAGATCACTACATGATATGCTGCCACCACCACACTGCTACTTAACTCTTGGTAAAGGCAGCAGCTTTTCACCACTATGTGTGTAGCATTTTGGCACACCTCCATCTCCAACAAGACTGCAATCCATGAGGCAGACCAATCTCTTGGTGCACAAGCATAAACATCAGCACCAAGGATCCAGATATCATAACATCTGGGATACTCAGGACAGGGGTGGATGTCTGTCACCATGCAAGGAACATTTCTGTCCCAACACACGCCAACTTGGGATTCAATAACGTACGAATGGCTTGTGACCAGAACTCTAGTTGCAAATCATTAATACATAGGGTACTGAATCCCTATTCGGAAGGGATGCCTACAACACACACCTCCAAATTACTAGTCGGTATCCATTTCTAATGCTTTATTAGGAGTTGTTAAAACTTTACAGAGTCCTAAAATGAGATAAGTACATACTAATTAACTGATCTCATACCTTCTGATTTGGTGGATCTAAGTATCTGCAACAGCTAAACAGTTTAGTAGATCAATTGCCTTGTTTTTCATCTTATGACAAATCTGTATAACGCTTAAATGTTACACATGGGCGGATGCATGCTTCTACCCATTGATACTACCACTTAAGGCTATAACCTAATAAAGGTGTAAGGAGGGCAGTGGAGGTGTGAGTGGTACACTCGACCCCCAATAGATTCTCTGAGGCTTTCTTTACAACCAGAACCCCGCAGCAGCTGGGTCACAAGCCATGCACGGTAACCCCGAGCTAGTGAGTTTGGGGCGCTGTTTGTAGGGCTGGATCTCCTGGAATCAGTTGACTGCAGGTCCACAAGGGGTCTGTATGGTGCCTGGTAGGGTGTGTGCAGGAGTCCGTCTGAATGATCGCAATGAGCCGTGCCTCCGCACGGGGGACGCCTCACACTTATGTCACTTTCCACGCTTGCTGTGGCATTCACACTTGGTTCAGCCTCTGAATGGGATGCTCTCCATCCCACATGGCATTTCATACCGTTTGTAGCAGGAATGGTGACGCTCTGGGCAGTGTAACATTGCATATGTCTTTTGAAACGGTGTTTTTAGGTGACGGAAACAGGAGCATGGCGTAAACAACGTTACTTGTTATTCAGCGGTAGGCGCGGCAGAGTTTATTTATAATTTTTGCACTAATAAAAGCCGATTCCTTGTTCAGTTTCACCCATTCCCATTGCATAACTGGGCAATTCCCGACATTGTTTGCAGGAGTGAGTAACAGGCCAGGCAAAGTCTGATTTTAACTTTGGCCCATAATGCTTTGTGAAATGACTGAGGTTTGTGTTACTTTTTTTTCTGTCATGATTGCTGCCGGAGGAACTTCCATAACCTGTTTGTGTGACTCATCAAGATCTGATTCAGTTTCCTCGTCTTTAACTTGAGGATTTTTTTTCCTGATAAACATGTTTGCTCTCCTCTCGACTCTAGTGTCTGCAGTTTGTGCCACGCTTTGCATCAGTGCGATGGAGACACCCTTAATTCTGAGTCGACGCTTATCTTAAAATAGGTATTCCGTGTTCTGTGGCTTGTTTCAGAAGATATCTCTGTAGCCTTTACCGGGCCCAATTCATAGTTTCCAATCCTGTAGATCTTAGGACTTTAGAATTAAATAATACCATATTTTCATAATTGAATGTTTGGCACTGTTGCACCCATCTCACACTGTGCCGGAGCCAAAGCGACTGCAGGGTGCCCTTTGAGGTTAGGCCCATGAACATTTAGATGCAAAGTCCTTTTGGAGTTCATCTAAGAAGAAAGGCTTAAAGTGTACGTGGAATTGCTGGCTTTACGATTGCGCCCACCTCAAGAAGGTGAGGTGTACCCCTATAACATTGCATTTAATGTTTTCTTTCATGCCACCTTAGAAATAAAAACACGTTGTATTGTAATGACAGTTATACAGTGCTTCAAATCCCTGATGACGCTCCAAAGTGTGGTACATGATGCGGGAATGTTAAATAGCTGCGTGTCCTACGTGATACGTGTTTCGGTGTCATTGGTGGGTCTGAGCAAGTGTCCACGGAACCCAGCCCCATGGAATCCACTGGATTCAGGCAGCCGTTCTGCCTCTTACCCGATGGCTCCTTGTTTCCCAAAGCAACAAGTGACTAACCATGGTTAGCTGTACAGCTAAATGAGTCTATAAAGGGGTATTGAGAACAAACCCACTGGAAGTACATGAGAACGACAGCCACAGTAATGCTGTTTAGATGCTACCCAGGAACCTCAGAACAGCAACCCACAAGAGGGCACTCATTGGAGGCGTTGGTATAAGTGCTGAGTGGCATTGTTTGAGGAGCGACCCACAGGCCGCCTATGGATACAGTCAGCTCCTGGAAAGGAAGTAAACGTCTGTTAAGGAGTGTTGAAGAGTAACCTACAGAAATGCGAGGCTAGCGCTCTTAAGAAGCTTCCTAGGAGCTAAATAGGGACCATCCACAGTCATGCTCAGGTTACAGGCAACCAGGGCCCTAATTCTACAGCTGGATGTGGAGGCCCTCAAATAGTCTAGACAAACAAAGCAAACGGCTGGCATCTCACAAATCAAGGAGGCTGCAGCCTAATGGCATCAATTCTTAGCGGCCCATCAGTTAGGGCTGGAGGTGAGACGCAGGGAACACCACAGGTGGCACAGTAGAAGTCCACCTAGATGAGGCGGGGAGCAGGCACAAGGAATGCACCATTTGTGTCCACCTCAAGAAGGTGAGGTGTACCCCAATAAGATTAATCAGTATCTCTTTAAAGGGGCTATTGAGTACCACCCAGCAGTGCTGGAGTACATGCTGAAGAGATCCAAAGACATTTCAGTAGAGGAACCACATGCCACTGTAAGACAGATACGGGAAATCCATGAAAGGAATGTATTTATAAAACAAAGAAAGATGAGATGCAAATCAATGATTTCCACATGCACCATGGCAAAGAGGATGAGGATGAGGGTGAGAGCATTCAAGGAATAATGACACACATCCCTGCCACGTCACACCTCTAACAGAGAACACAATTCATCTATATAGGAATGCATTAATGAATAAATACATGGGTAAATGCAAGTATGCATTGATAACTTATTGAAGGATTTAACACATAAACACACACATTGAAGAATAATTGCATGGATGAATGCTTGGATTTGTGAATGAATACAAGAATGTTTAAATGAAAGCATGCATCAATCAGGGGTGTAAAATTCCTATTGCCAGACACCCAGGATATATTGTTTGGGGTCAAGGACTGCAAGTTTTCATGTTTATTTTGTCCTTGGGACAAGGAGGCCCATTCCTCCGCAGCACAAACATTTTAGCTGCCAGTTTACAGGGAAGTGAACTGTCTGCAGTTGAGGTGAGGGTTTGTGTCTATATGTTTCCTGCTGTTCAAACTTGTATTTATGGTTCATTAATGCAAAGACTTTACTGTTAGGGTGAATGATCTAAATAAACACAGTAAAGTCGCACTGCACTACTGAAAGTGGTTCCAGTAAAAAAAAAGAAAAAAAAAAACTGTAAACACATGTTTGAAAAGTTAAACAATATGAAGCTATGTATCAGGGCCGGCTCTAGGGTGGTATGACTGGTGCCAATGCACCGGGTGCTGACTTCAGGTGGGGACGCCGTGTTTGCTGGTATATTATCGTTTTAAAAGCATTCCTTGTCTCCAGCAATTTTCAGGCAACAATAAATATGTCAAGATAACTGGTGATTAATGTTCTGCCTGGAGAGAGATAGGACTGTTCTCCAGTGGAAGGTTTAAGGTAGCACAGAGGGCTAATATGCCTGCTGCAAAGAGCGTGCACCTTGCAGAACACTAAATGCATACAGTGCAAATAGGTCAGTGGGTTACATTTGTAGTATAGAGCAGTAAGCTATTAACTGTCATCAAAGGAATGCATGCATACTGCAAGGTATAGATTAGAGTGCTGTGATTCTTTCCACAGTCTTTTATTATCTTAATGTTGCAAAAAGGGTTCTTTTGGGTAATAATCAATTGCTATTATTAAAGGAAACCCCCAACCATGGTGTTATATTTTAAATTGTGAGTTGGTGCTTCTTCAGATCAAACACTCTCAAACTATACTGCCTACCAGTATGGATGACCTGTGACACATACACCTTCTAGTCCCCTGTCTCGTGTAATATTTCTTTTACACTAATTTACACACACATGATTGATTGTCTCTGTGTAATGTGTGTGCAATGTAAAATGCTCTGACAGCCTACACTGTTATGTATGACATAATAAAACTAATTAAAAACATCTGCGAGAGAGTGGTTATGGAGACTTGAGGGGCTTGAGTGGCACTGTCAAACGGTGGTAGTGAGGAAAAACGTGGCAGAGGTGGTCATTAGGGGGCACCAATAAACATTGTTGCATGGGATGCCACCAGTGCTAAGGCCAGCCCTGCTAAGTATAATGCTCCCAGAATGCTCCCTGATTAGAAATAAATGTTTGCAGAAGCATGTAGGCAAGATTGATGATTCTTTGCTTTCAAAATAAAATGTTAAGAAAAAATCTAAGCAGAAAAAAACGTTTTGCTAAATTACTGTGAAGTTTTAGGTATTATTTCTCTGAAGCATCATTTAGTAAAATGTGTTGATGCATGCTAGTATTTAAAAAAAATCATAATGGAAAATGAGTGTAACCATTTCTAACAAGATTATGAGAAATATGAAAATAAGCACTGGCAAAGCCAACTGTAGGAAAGTACCATTTTGCCTGACATGTTACCTCCATTTTTACTTGTGTGTCAGTTTGTTTTTGCCTGTCTCGCTGGGATCCTGGTAGCCAGGACCCCTGTGCTTATAAAGTATGCCCTGTATGTGTTCCCTGTGTGGTGCCTAACTGTATCACTGAGGCTCTGCTAACCAGAACCTCAGTGCTTATGCTCTCTCTGTCTTTAAAATTGTCACTGCAGGCTAGTGACCATTTTTACCAATTCTGATTGGCACACTGGAACACCCTTATAATTCCCTAGTATGTGGTACCCAGGTACCCTGGGTATTGGGGTTCCAGGAGATCCCTATGGGCTGCAGCATTTCTTTTGCCACCCATTGGGAGCACAGACCATTCTTACACAGGATTGCCACTGCAGCCTGAGTGAAATAACATCCACATTATTTCACAGCCATTTTACACTGCAGTTAAGTAACTTATAAGTCACCTATAAGTCTAACCCTCACTTAGTGAAGGTTAGGTGCAAAGTTACTAAGTGTGAGGGCACCCTGGCACTAGCCAAGGTGCCCCCACATTGTTCAGGGCAATTTCCCCGGACTTTGTGAGTGCGGGGACACCATTACACGAGTGTACTACATATAGGTCAATACCTATATGTCGCTTCATAATGGTAACTCTAAATATGGCCATGTAACATGTCTAAGATCATGGAATTGTCCCCCCATGCCAAAACTGGTATTGGGATGCCAATCCCATGCATCCCTGGGGCTCCAGCATGGACCCCGGGTACTGCCAAACTAGCTTTCTGGGGTTTTCTCTTCAGCTACCGCTGCTGCCAATCCACAGACAGGCTTCTGCCCTCCTGGGGTCTGGGCAGCCCCGTCCCAGGAAAGCAGAACAAAGGATTTCCTCTGAGAGAGGGTGTTACACCCTCTCCCTTTAGAAATAGGTGTTAAGGGCCTGAGAGGAGTAGCCTCTCTTGGCCTCTGGGAATGCTTTGAAGGGCACAGATGGTGCCCTTCTTGCATAAACCACTCTACACCAGTTCAAGGATCCCCCAGACCCTGCTCTGGCGCGAAACTGGACAAAGGAAAGAGGAGTGACCACTCCCCTGTCCATCACCATCCCAGAGGTCGTGCCCAGAGCACCTCCAGTGTGTCTCAGACCTCTGCCATGTTGAATGCAGAGGTGTTAGAGCAGAATGGAGGCCTCTGAGTGGCCAGTGCCAGCAGGTGACGTCAGAGACCGCTCCTGATAGGTGCTTACCTGGTTAGGTGGCCAATCCTCCTCTGAGCGCTATTTAGGGTCTCTCAAGTGGGTTTCTCTTCGGATAACGAATGCAAGAGCTCACCAGAGTGCTCCAGAACGCCTGCAAAACTGCAACAAAGTAGCAAGACGACTACCAGAAACATTGTAGCGCCTAATCCTTCTGGCTTTCTTGACTGTTTCCTGGTGGTGCATGCTCTGAGGGCTGTTTGCCTTCTTCCTGCACTGGAAGCCAAGAAGAAATCTCCTGTCGGTCGACTGACTATTCCCGCTGCTAACGCAGGCACCAAACTTCTGCATCACTTGTCCTCTGGGTCCCCTCTCATCTTGACGAGCATGGTTCCTGGAACACAGGAGCTGGATCCAAGTGCCCCCGACAGCCCAGAGGTCCTTCTGTCCAAATTTGGTGGAGGTAAGTCTTTGCCTCCCCACGCCAGACAGTAATCCTGTGTACTGCGTGAACTGCAGCTGCTAGGACTTCTGTGCACTTTTGCTAGGAATCCTTGGTGCACAGCATAGCTCAGGTCCCCAGAACTCCGTCCTGCATTGCTCAACTCGCTGAGTTGACCACCGGCTTCGTGGGACCCTCCTCTGTAGTGTTGAGACAACCACCGTGCTCAGATTTCTTGAACGCATGTTCAAGTGCTTCTGCGGGTGCTGCCTGTTTCTGCGTGGGGTCTCTGTGCTGCTCAGTGCCCCCTCTGTCTCCCCCTCCAAGGGGTGACCTCCTGGTCCTTCCTGGGCCCGGGCAGCACCCATTTTCTTCAACTGTGATCTTTGCAGCTAGCAAGGCTTGTTTGCGGCCTTTCTGCGTGGAAACAACACTGCATCCTCCAGCACACCGTAGGACATCTTCTGTGCAAAGGAGAAGTTCCTGGCATCTTCTGTTGTTGCAGAATCTTCAGCTTCTTCCACCCAGAGGCAGCCATATTGCACCTTCATCCAGGGTTTAGTGGGCTCCTGCCCCCCCGGACACTTGCGTGACTCTTGGACTTGGTCCCGTTCCTTTCAGGTCCTCAGGTCCAGGAATCCGTATTCAGTGCTTTGCAGTCAGTTGTTGTCTTTGCAGAATCTCCTATCACAACTTTAGTGTGTTTCTGGGGAAGTAGGGTCACTTTACTCCTACTTTTAAAGGTCTTGGGGTGGGGTATCTTGGACACCCTTAGTGTTTTCGTACACTCCCAGCGACCCTCTACACACTACACTAGGCCTGGGGTCCATTCGTAGTTCGCATTCCACTTTTGGAGTATATGGTTTGTGTTGCCCCTAGGCCTATTGGGATCTACAGTGTTGGCACTACTTTTCTAACTGTTTACTTACCTGATTTTGGTTTGTGTGTATATTTTGTGTATTTTACTTACCTCCTAAGGGAGTATATCCTCTGAGATATTTTTGGCACATTGTCACTAAAATAAAGTACCTTTATTTTTAGTAACACTGAGTATTGTGATTCTTATGATATAGTGCTATATGATATAAGTGGTATAGTAGGAGATTTGCATGTCTCCTAGTTCAGCCTAAGCCGCTCTGCTATAGCTACCTCTATCAGCCTAAGCTACACTAATAAGGGATAACTGGACCTGGCACAAGGTGTAAGTACCATCAGGTACCCACTATAAGACAGGCCAGCCTCCTACACCAACTGGCCCGACATTGGTTGTCAGTCTTTTCATTTTGTCAGTCTTGTGTATCTTGTATTGACATAGCTTTTGTAACACTTTGTGGGAGCTGCCAGGCCCTCACCATTGTAACAAACATTGGCAAAAAGCAAAACAAGTTTTTTGGTCACAATAGGCACACATGGTCACAGTAGATCCTGGCACAGAACAAAATTACTTTGTGTGCCAATATTTTCATTGTGGAAAAGCAGAATGCTATCACTCAAAGTAGAGCCAGCCAATAGATGGACAGAGAGAGGAATAGATTTTTAATAAAAACAAACTGTCTTGGTCAATGCCAGACCTAATTAGTAGGGGCCCAATTCTTAAAAAAGTCAAAAAAAGTGCACTCATGGTATACGTGTTTGCATTAGTAGCTTTCGTGAATTCACAACAATTTAAGGAAGTAGACCAAGAAATCGTACTCCTACAAAATATTTGTGAACAGTATTTTAGCATGAGCACATGTTCTTGTGTAGATTTGCTCATGCGAAAATCTATTGAGCATTTACAAGTTCACTCTCCCTCCAACCACTTTTTCCCAACCCCGAAGGTGTAAATTTCCAACCTTTCTTAGTATGTGAAAAGATTTTAGAAGAGCTGGTGAAAATCCTAGTATACAAGTTAGTAAATTTCCACAATCTGAAAGGCATTCCAGCCCTGGAACTATTACTTACTGCGTCCTCTAGCCCCTATACAGTATGTACATCTGTGGAAAGGGGGCAAAATACGGAAATTTCTAAAGTAGGGTTTGAAATTGCTAGTATTGAAGCCCCACTATAGTATTAGCACTGGCATGATCAGAGAGGCTATTATCAGAGCTCCTACATAATGAAATTGGTTCCATAATTTGTTGCCACACCACATGGCACCAAAGGGACAAGTAGGCTTTTTCACAGGAGAGGTAGGTTTAAGAAGCAACCTGGTCCAATGGACATGTAGATTTTTTTATTAAGTTTGACACCCCTGCATCAATATTTGAATGAATGATTTAATGCTAAAATAAATGCTTGGAAGAATGATTGAAGGCATGAATGAACAGTTGTATTCATGACTGGATAAAGTAATTATTAAATGCATGGATAAACACATGCATGAGTGCTTGAACGAATAATAGAGCACCTAAACTTGCTTGAATGAACGCATGTTCTGAAGGACCAATGAACTATTGACTTCATAAATGGATGGACGAATTGGTGTACATGCGGCCGAGTGATTAAATGCATGAATAATCAAATTCATAGATTACTTGATGAATTAATTAAATGTTGACGGTATTTAGGTAATAATTGCTTGTTGCATTTAAAATAAGTGATTAAATATATCTCTTAAGTAAATTATTGAATTAATTTGCGTAGTACACCTCTGCAAAGTCCGCCTACGCATGTGACGCTTGAAGGGCTGGGTGTACAATAGAAGTAAAACTGCTTCTCAGAGCATTGTCACCTTCCGTTGTCTGTCCTTTCCCCAACCACATGCCCTCCCTGTGTGTTGCTTTATGCTCTGCCCTCCCACCAGCAATAAAAAACAAACATTGGCAACCCCCATAGGTCTTGGCAGTAGGAGAGCTGTTGGCTATTTCAATGTCTTTTAGTCATGTTGGGTAGTAGCGTCGTATCTTCTACACAACATGGCTAAAAGACATTGACAAAGCCAATAGCTCTTGCAACGCCGAGATGTGTTGGCTGTGACACTGCCTGAACAGGTTCTCATGTTCCGTTCCAAAGATGTATTACTTTAAGTCTGCTGTGAAAAGTAAATAAATACAACCCTTTATTAATACTTGCTAGACTACCTTAATAATGCAGATGTTCATTTACTTCGTTGTAAAGGGCTGAAAGAAATCCTTTCGAAAGCAGCAAAAAGGTAAAAATATCGCAATTGAAAAATCTGTATGTTTGTGTTCCATCCATCTAAATATGGATGGGGGACTGTGACCACCCCCGTATATGGAGCGCGAACTCCAAGGGGCTGTAGGAGGGAGAACAGACCCCGGAGCTGCAGAGAGGGGACCCGCTGCAGAATGAGCGGAGCCGAGTGCTGTTCGCGCCACGCTCAGAAGATAGAGGAATGAGGTGGTCATGCTGAGGCCTGAAGTTGTTGGGCCTGAGGGAGCAGCATGATCTTGGAGCACCTTCACCGGAAGGCCCGAGCGGAGGCAGAGGACCGGGTGGTAGCTCGCTTGAGAGCCGAGGACACCAGTCCCCACGGGCTGGCTGGAGATGGTCAAGTACAGAGAGGCCTCAGAGGAAGGCACAGGGCACCCATTGACAGCGGGATCAACGGAACGGACTTAGCAGAGAAGAGTTGGCAGCATAAGCCGAGAGACAGACAGTTGGGGCTGACACCCCGGTTTGGCCCCCCACTGGACGCATCACAACCCTTCAGAGCAGGAGCTTTCCAGGAAGACCCTGAATTGTGGCATAGGGAAGCAAGTTGTACAGCCACCTCACCGACGTAAACAACCACTTGCTTCTTGCGGAGGCGAAGCATAGGCTCAGCTCAACACAGACTTTCGAGACATCAAGGGTCTAGCTCAGGCATTCTGGCAGAGGGGCCTAGAGTTGGTTTACTGGGCATGCAAAGCACGGAGGGGTGAGGTGAGCTCTGTGTTGAACTCTCTGAGAGGAGGCAGGGATATTCAGAAGCAATGGCAGCCAATCGTGGGAAGAAGGACTGCACTCTTAAAGACATGCTAGTCAAGCCCTCCATCTCCCACGAAGGGGGCCCGGCTCAAGCCTCCGGGCTAGACTCCGAAGGTACGGTTTCCCCATGACATGTCCTTTCCTGGAGGCCCTCCTTGCTTCCATCCGTGATGTCCTCCAGACATTGAGAAGAGACCTCTTGATGACCTCAAGGAGGTCTGGCAGGACATCATCAGTCTGGGGGACAGAGTAGCAATGACGGAGGAGCATGAAACCACCTGTGTTGAGGAGATCAAGCAGCTACAGCAGCTCGTACTCCGCCTCCAGGATCAGCAGCTGGACTGCAGCGCATACTGAAGATTTGGAAAACAGGTTGCAGCGCAATAACGTTCACATCCACAGCATGCCCACAGGAGCAGAGGGATCGGACATTTCACTATATTTGGGGGACCTCTTTCTCGCAATTCTGGAGGTGGCGCTGGAGACCGAAATTAAGCTGGACAGAGAGCATAGGGTGGGCCCCAGACGCCCGTAGTCAGCCCCACCGGCGGATATCTTAACATGTGTCCGCGACTTCCCTCTTAAGGAGCAAATCCTCTGAGCAGCTTGCACGTAGTTTAGTTCCGGGGGGAGGGGTTAGGGGTTGCGACCAATGTTGTATCAGGAGCAGTTTGGGGTTGTTTTGTTTCTAAGGTTGAATACTTTGAAATGAGCGGTTTCTCATAGTGTGTCTATGATTGTACTGTGATGCCTTTAGTTTGGAATTTAATAAAAAGATTTGAACCATAAAGATTGTAAAGCAACATGGTATTTTTCTAATGTGTAATTTTCTTATGTGTAATTTTTGAAATTATGTTTTAAAATATAATCATGCCGTACACCCAAGTCCACCGCACTCCAATGCAATCCACCCCACTCCAATCCAAAACACTCATCCCAATCCACTCCAGTTCACCACACTCCAATCCTCCCAACCCACCCCATGCCAGTCTGGCCCATTCCAACCCAAAACTATCTGCCCTCTCCAATCCAAAACAATCTCCCCCACTCTAATCTACCCCACCTCAATCCAAAATAATCTACCCCACTCCGATCCAAAGTAAACTAACCCCACTCCAATCCAAAACAATCTACCCCACTTCAGTCAGCCCCACTCTAGGCCAGTACGCTACTCTCCAAACCACCTTACTCCATCCTAATCCACCACACTCCAATCCTCCGAACCCACTCCACTCCATTCTGCCCCAACTCAATCTGCCCTACTCAAATACAACAATCTAAAGAAATCTCCCCATTTCAATCCACAGCAATCTGCCCCAAGCCAATCCAAAACAATGTGCCCCACTGCAGCTCATGATAATCGACCCCTCTCCAGTCTGCCCCGCTCCAATCCAAAACAATCTGCCCTACTAAAATCAAAAATAATCTGTTCCACTGCTAACCAAAACAATCTGTCCCACCCCAATCCAAAACAATCTGCCCCACTCCAATCCAAAACAATCTGCCCCGCTACAAACCCAAAAAACCTGCCTCACTCAAATCTGCCCCACTTCAATCCAAAACACTCTCCCCCACTCCAATCCAAAACAATCTGCCCCACTCCAATCCAAAACAATCTGCCCCGCTACAAACCCAAAAAACCTGCCTCACTCAAATCTGCCCCACTTCAATCCAAAACACTCTCCCCCACTCCAATCCAAAACAATCTGCCTCACTCCAATCCTAAACAATCTGCCCACTCCAGTCCGCCCAACTCCAGACTGCCTGCTCCAATCCAGTCCACCTCACCCCAATCAAATCCACCCCACTCCATCCCAATTGAACCTACTCCATCCCAATTCACCCCTCTCCAATCCACCACATACCAATCCACCCACTCCATACAATTCAGTCCAATCTACCCCATGCAAATCCATCACAATTCAGCCCATTGCAGTCCAACCCACCTCACTACTGTCCAACCCACCCCACTCCAGTACACCACATTCCAATACATCCCACCCACTCCAGTACAACCCATTCCAATTCAGTCTGCCCCACTTCAGTCCAACACACCCCAATCAAATCCACCCCATTCCAATTCACCCCCCCCAGTCTATCCCACTCCAACCCAATCCACCTTAATCCACCCCAGTCCAATCCAATTCACCTTAATTCACCCCACTCCAAACCATTACACTCCACTCCAGTACAATCCACCTAACTCCTCTCCAATCCCCAGCACTCCCCACCAATCCAATCCATAGCACTCCCCACCAATCTAGTCCACACCACTCCCCACCAATCTAGTCCACACCACTCCAATCCAATTAATCGCACTCCTGTCCAATCGACCCACTCCAATGCACCCCACCCCAATCCACCCCACTTCAATCCAATTCATCCCACTCAATCCAGTCCACCTCACTCCATTCCTGTTCACCCCACTCCAATCCAGTTAAGCTCACTCCAATCCAATTCACCTCACTCCAATCCAATTCACCTCACTCCAATCCAATTCACCTCACTCCAATCCAGTTCACCTCACTCAATCAAGCTCACCCCACTCCGATCCAATCCACCCTACAATACCCGAATCCAACCCACCCCACCCCATTTCAATCCATCCCACTCAAATCCAATCCACCTACTCCAATCCATCCCACTTCACTCCACCCCACCCCAATGCATTCCACTCCAGTCCACCTCACCCCACTCTACTCCAATAAACCCCACTCTATTCCAGTATAGCCCACTCTACTCCAACACACCCCACTGTACTCCAGTCCATCCCACTCTAATCCAATCCTCCCCACTCCACTCCAATCTACCCCACTCTACTCTAGCCCATTGTTTTCCAGTCCGTTCCACTCTAATCCAATCCTACCCACCCTACTCCAGTCCAGTCCACTCCAATCTACCTCTCTCCCAGTGCAATCCACCCTGCTCCAGTCCACTCCAATCCATCTCACTCAATGCAATTCACCTTAACCCACCCCACTCCAGTCCAATACAGCCCACCTTAATCCACCATTCCTACCCAATCTACCACATCGCTCCGCACCTCCAGACCGTCATCAACTCTTCTTTTTCTTCTGCTACCTTCCCCGATTGCTGGAAACACACCGAAGTCAACGCCCTACTAAAGAAACCTACGGCTGACCCGAGCGACCTGAAAAACTTCCGCCCCATCTCTCTTCTGCCTTTCCCAGCCAAGGTAATAGAGAAGACGGTCAACAAACAGCTGACCACCTTCCTGGAAGACAACAACCTGCTCGACTCTTCACAAACCGGATTCCGAACCAACCACAGCACAGAAACCGCCCTCATCTCAGTCACAGACTACATCAGAACCCTGATGGACAACGGTGAAACAGTCGCCCTCATTCTCCTCGACCTCTCGGCTGCTTTTGACACCGTCTGTCACCGCACCCTAATCACCCGCCTCCGCTCCACCGGGATCCAAGGCCAGGCCCTGGACTGGATCGCCTCTTTCCTCGCAAACCGTTCCCAAAGAGTTTACCTCCCTCCGTTTCGCTCAGAACCCACCGAGATCATCTGCGGCGTACCTCAAGGCTCATCACTCAGCCCGACACTCTTCAATGTCTACATGAGCCCCCTCGCCAACATCGTACGCAAGCACGACATCATCACCACCTCCTACGCCGACGACACCCAACTTATACTCTCCCTCACCAAGGACCCCACCAGCGCCAAGACCAACCTACAAGAAGGTATGAAGGACGTCGCAGATTGGATGAGGCTCAGCCGCCTAAAGCTGAACTCTGAAAAAACAGAAGTCCTCATCCTCGGCAACACCCCGTCCGCCTGGGACGACTCCTGGTGGCCCACGGCCCTCGGCACCGCACCGACCCCCACAGACCACGCCCGCAACCTCGGCTTCATCTTGGACTCTCTTCTCACCATGACCAAGCAAGTCAACGCCGTGTCCTCCGCCTGCTTCCTCACCCTCCGCATGCTCCGCAAGATCTTCCGCTGGATCCCCGCCGACACCAGAAAAATCGTGACCCACGCCCTCGTCACGAGCCGTCTGGACTACGGCAACACCCTCTACGCCGGGACCACAGCCAAACTCCAAAATCGCCTGCAACGCATTCAAAACGCCTCGGCCCGCCTCATCCTCGACGTACCACGCAACAGCCACATCTCCGCACACCTGAGACACCTGCATTGGCTCCCAGTCAGCAAAAGGATCACCTTCCGACTTCTCACCCACGCACACAAAGCCCTCCACAACAAGGGACCGGAATACCTCAACAGACGCCTCAGCTTCTACGTCCCCACCCGCCTCCTCCGCTCCTCTGGCCTCGCACTCGCTGCCGTCCCTCGCATCCACCGCTCCATGGCGGGTGGGAGATCTTTCTCCTTCCTGGCGGCCAAGACCTGGAACTCCCTCCCCACCAGCCTCAGGACCACCCAGGACCACTCCGCTTTCCGGAGACTCCTAAAGACCTGGCTGTTCGAGCAGCGGTAACCCCCCCCTTTCCCCTAGCGCCTTGAGACCCGCACGGGTGAGTAGCGCGCTTTATAAATGTTAATGATTTGATTTGATTTGACAATTCACCCCACTCCAATTTAATCCAGTGCACACCAGTCTAATCCACCCACACCAGGCAGATCCACCCCAATCCAATGCACCGGACTCAATCCAATGCACCTGACTCATTCCAATCCATCCCACTCCAATCCAACCCACTCCAATCCAGTCTGTCCCACTCCAGTCCAATCCACTCTAATCACTTCAAGGTCACTCTAATCCAATCCACCCCACTACAAAAAATCCATTCCACTCCAATTCATCCCACCCCAACCCACTTAAATCGACCTCACCCCAATTCAATCCACCTCAATCCAATCCAACCCACCCCAATCCACCCCACCCCACACTATTCCATCCCAATCCAGTTCACTCCTGTACAATCCACTCATTTCACTTCTCTCCAATACACCCCACCTCAGTGCAATCCACCCCACCCCAGTGCAATCCACCCACCCCAATCCAATCCAACCCACCCCAATCCAATCCACCGACTCTAGGTCACCCCTATTCAGTCCAATCACCCTCACTCCACTCTACTCCAGTCCACTCCATTCTAACTCAATCCAACCCACCCCACCCCAGCTCAATCCACCCCACTCCAATCCATCCATCCCACCCCAATCCATCCAGTCCACTCTAATTCACCCCACTCAATTCCATCCCAATTCAGTTCACTCCAGCCCAATCCACCCCACTCTAACCAATCCACCCCACTCCAGTTCACCCCACTCCAATAACCCCACCTCAGTGCAATCCATCCCACCCCAATCCAATCCACCCCACCCTAATCCAATCCAATCCACCCCGCTCCAGTCTACCCCTGTTTAATCTAATCCACCCACTCAGTCCATTCCACTGTACCACAATCCACACCCCCACTCCAAACCCTCAAGTCCACCTCACCCCAATTCTTTTTCTACTCCAGTCCAATTCACCCCACTCAAAACCACCCAAATACAACACACCCTAGTCCTATCACTTCAGTCCAATCCATCCACTAGAATCCAGTCTAATCCCCGACACCAATCCACCTCATCCCATTTCAGTCCACCCCACTGCAATTAAGCTCACTCTACTCCAATCCACCCCCACTAGCTCAGTCCACTCCAAGCCACTCCACCCTATTCCAACCCACGCCATTCCATAACACACTACGATGCTATACTCCCCCCAACTCCATTCAATAACACTTCACTCCTCCACTCTACGATGCTCCACGCCACTAACTTTAGCCATGCTGTACAGCAGCCATACTGATGTACAACATGGCAAAAACAGATTTTCAAAGCCAATAGCTCTTATATAATCAAGACCTATTGGCTTTGCCATTGCTTGTTTAAGATTGTTGTGCATGATGTGCTTCTTTCTCTCTCCAGGTGCCTTCCTGCCTTTCCCAGTTTTTGATGTTTCCTTTTTTATGGTGCCTTTTTTGGCACCTTATTTTGTCATCTTATTTTCTCTTAGTTGTGTCTTGGAGAGGTAAGGTGACGTCAGGGGAGGACAGCCATTAGTATCCTTCCACTCACATATGTGCAGCAAGATTATGGCTAAAGACCAGCAGAATTACTGTAGTAGATACAAATGCTTTTATAGTACCCAGTAAAAAGGTGCATGTTGTGAATAAGCAAATGTTTGTAACTGGAGCTTGCTGAACACAATTGATTTCGTTTTCTGTAAACTGGATCAACTACAGTAATTTTACTGTTTTATATCCGTTATCTTGCTGTGAGTGAGTTCTGTGTGAATCACTGTGTGTGTATTAAGGTTGATTACCGAGGTTCATTTGGACATTTGAGTTGCTGTTGTACGTGAAGAGCATACTCAATATGTGCAGTACACCGTGAGTCAGCAAAAAACTCCGTATTCAAACACAGGAAGACGTCTCTGCATGCTCTGAACTCTTAGGTTGCAGGTTTCTGAATTTCTTTTAAACTTGTGTGCTGCGCCAATCTTGGAGCCCGCTGTAGTCCATGAGAACAGTCAAGCCAGGCAGTTGGGTGCAGAAATTGAGGGAAACAACATCAACAGAGACCCCAGCACCAAAACCTCATTAGAAGAATGCACTCCCTAATCCGCAAATAGGTGAACAACATGAGATTTGTAATCCGTAAAGCGATTGCAGCTCTGACAGAGAAAATGCATGAGGTATATCAGCATATCAACCTTCTTTTGCAAATTTAAAAAAACTTAAACAGCCCTGGTTAAGTACTCTGAATAAAATATCTTCCCCTTATGTTTCACAGTCAGGTTCACTGGCAGAAGAGTGCATCCAAACCTATTTTAAAGAAATCCTTTTAACTCTTTGTAGTTCATCCCTTCTAAGGATGGTTGCTAAACCTTGATAAGAAAAATAAGCACCTTCAGCATCTGCTTTCAAGCCCTGTAAGGGGCACACCCAGGATTCCTGTGCAGTGGGGATGGATGGATTGCTTGCATCTCATTCTTGAGGTACTCTACTTTCGACTCCAGGTGGTCAAGACCTGTAGCTATGTGTTCCACAAAGTGTTTCCTCTGATATATTTCTAAACTCGGTCTTTCCAGTACTACGATGTGTTGATCAGAGTCCCACTGCCCACTTTATCTTGCCGTAAAAGGCCAATCCCCCCTCTCCCTTTTAAAGCCTCCATTACCCCTTCCAGTGAGGATACTTTGCCATAGATCTTTCAGCTCCAACATCTCAGCCAGCTGTCCCTCTGTCAAGCTTACACAGGTGGCAGCCAGATCCTCGGTTTCTATTCCTTGTTGCTCCGTGAAGGTCTGAGTTACAAATAAGTCCTTCTTGTCCTTAGAGGGGTTCTGTTTACTTTACGGATTATATTAATGCATGGTAAAAAGGTGCGAAAAAGGGATTTCTAAACTGAAGGAATCCTCAATATGTCCCAATTACGGCTCCACCATGAAAGGGGCAGGATCAGACTCTCCATCACACATTAAAGTAAACAGCTGCCCCAGGCCCGTGGCTCCGTGGGGCTCTTCCTCCAATGTCCTAGGCGGACATCTTCCGCTGCGTTTGCCTTGTACCACTGCTACAACAGAGCTCCACAGGGTTTGTTCTCTATTGCTCTCTGGATCGTCTCAGACTGTTGACGGCCCTTTGCCATTGAGCTGCTGCAATCTTGCCACACATGTGGAACAAGGTTTCCTCTATATATGCTGGGGCAAGCACTGGATCCAACCTCTTGGGGAGCAGTCGCTGGCAGAAAACACCCAGATATTCATCTTTTGGACACGTCCGAGCGAGGCTGGAATAAAATCACAAATTGCTTAACACTATCACTGGACGCGAGAATATGTCCTTTGTATGAATGGTTGAAAGACTGAGATCCTCTTCTTTGGCAGCACAGTCCAAAATAGCTTCCCTTTCGAATTGCCTTGGATTCTGGGAATCCCACATCTTTCTTCCTCAAAGTCGAAAAACCTAGGAGCGTTCTTAATGTAGACATGACTTTCTCAACCCAAGTCAAGGTTATGGTCAAGAGTGTCAATTTGCAGCTATGCTTCCTTACATAGATCCTATACTTACACCACCTTACCCATCATAAGAAAGTTGAAAAGAATGTTGTTACTGGCATATCTGGCATACTGAATTGTGGTATGTACTGAACTTTAAAAATAAATGGTCTAAAAATGCAACTGTTACAGAATCATGCAGCTAGACAGTGCCTGAATCTTTGAAAGTGTGACCACGATAAATCAGCACTGAAAACACTAATTGCGCTGCTGACGTAAGATATTGGCAAGCTTAAGATGACTGGACTCCAGCAAATTCCTGATCTTTCAAATTGTGCAGTGGTCTGAAGTAATGGCAAAGAGAGGCACACCAATTTATAAAGCTGTTAGATAAATATATAAGTCCTATATGCACAGCCCCGTTGTAACCATATAGCTGTTTGGCTCTGTGTAGATATTTTCTTATTTAATATTGTTAGGATGGTAATGTCCCCAACATATACTGTACAGTTGTATTCACCCCAGCCTTATGGGATCATGGGATCAAAGGATCCTTATGATTATGCTGACCCCCCTGTAAGAGCCTTTGGCCAAGGATAACTGGTATGAGTAACTGGTGGATGCCAGTGGTCAGGACTCCTTTCTGTTCACTGGCCTAGTCTCTTCTCCTAGTGTGGTTATAGAGGAAGGGGCTTCATTTGCCATGGTGATGAGAAGTCAAGACTAACGTCTTGACTGAGATGAGGTGCTTCAACCTGGGATTGTGTTCCCCTCAGCCATACCCTGCCCCCCTCCTCCCCCCACAACCCTTTCTCCCCTTTAATTAAGTTACTAATGTCCTGCTCGGAGCCTGTTCCAAGCCCTGCACAGGTGCTCTTGTGCCCTGAAAGATTTGCTCCATTTCACCACTCTATTCCGCTTTATCCATCTTTCCTTTCCTAGCACTCCACCCCTGAGAGCCTGGTCATCCAGACCTCCACTTCCAAGGTTAACCCTGTTGCATACCCTACCATAATACCAGATGGGGAATCCAGCTGGCTGGTCATCTTCAGCAGAAATATCTCCTTCACCAGACTTGCCTGGCGGTCAGTAAACTTCACTTGGCTCTTAGGCTGGTATTCCCAAACAGTTTGGGACCGGGTTGCGCAGTTGTTGCCATGGTCTCCGAGGAGGCCCGAGAACTCCTGTCCTAGGCTACTGCCTATGGCAGGGACACAGCAAACTTCACAGTACACTGCAAACTGATACTACTGACTCACTTGGGAAAGCAATTGCTTTGTTGGTGGCACTTTGTCACCACACCTGGCTCAGGTCATCTGGCTTTTCGAGAGATGTCCGGGCATCCTTATGGACATGCTTCTTAATGGCACTCGCCTGTTTGGCGATATGGCAGATTCTGCGCTTGAGTGCTTTAAGGACACACCACGGAATAACCAGACTACTGCCTGGTCACTGGGACTCTCCACTGCCTCACGCCTGCCCCATTTTGCCTTCTCCCCATTCCGTGTCCATGGTGGGGGCAACCAGCTATATCTGTTTCTGCCCAGCAGGCTTCTGAGTCCTTTTGTTGCCGCAGGTGCAGCTCCCCCAAGACTTGTGGGACATAAGGCCAGAGATCTGCCCAGTTCACCACCCCATCCCCCCCTTTCAGGCAGTCGCAGCCTCCAAACCTCTATAATATGCCCTCTCACCATCATGGGCAACCAGTCAGTGTCTGGATTAAGCATCACCTGCCCCGATGGCAGTCTATACCCTAAAACAAGTAGGTGCACAAAATTGTTCAGGGAATTACACCCTTCCGTTCATTGAAACTTCTCCACCCATGCCACCATCTTCAAATCGCCTGATTAGGATCACCTCTCCCTGTTGCATCATGAAATACAGGCTCTTCTGGTCAGAGGAGCTATTGAGAGGGTGCTGACATTAGAAGTAGGCTGTGGAATTTCCTCTACTTTCTGGTGCCGAAGAAGGACAGAGTCCTCTGCCTTATACTAGACCTACACCTTCTGAACTACTTCCTGAAAAAGAAGAAATTCAAAATTGCCCTGTTGGCTCAGGTCCTGTCTGCCTTGGAGACTGGATGGTAGCACTGAATTTATAGGAAGCATAAGTCCATGTATCTGTCCTACCAGCCCACAGGTTTAACCGGCAGTTCACAGTGGGCCACAAACACTTTCAGCTTTTGGTTGTGCTCTCTTTTAGCCTTACCAGTGTGGAATCCCAGTAGGCACATCATCAGAGGAAATCTTTCTGGTTTAGTTAAAAGAGAGAACTGCAAAAGACCTGCAGTGGTAGCTGAAGAACCCCGATTCTGTAAGCGGCAGATTCCTCTCTCTTTCTCACTCAGACCTCATAGTGGTGACAAATGCATCCCTTCTGGGTTGGCCAGCCATATGGAAGAGGTGAAGATCAGAGGACTCTTGTCTCTGGCGGAGTCTCAGATCCACATCAACCTGCTGGAGTTGAGAGCGATCCACTTGGCATTGAAGGCCTTCCTACCTTCTGTTAAGTGGAGCCAGTTCAAGTGTTCATGGACAATGCTGCCACAACCTGGTACTGCTATAAGCAGAGTGGGGTGGGGTTATGGACATGACTGGAATGTCAGAACATGCTCTAAATGCAAGAGCAGGCAAACTCTGACGTTGCTCGGATGTTGATGCCTTGTGGATTAGGAATGGCTTCGCCATCTGAAAGTGGTTTAAGGTCTCTTCTGTGACTGAGGGGAACCTTGGTCAAATGTATTTACCACTGCAGAGAACCAATCAATCAAACAGCATTTCTAAAGCGCAGCACTATCACCCTTGGTTTATCTGGGCACTGAGGGTGCCTAGTCTTTGTCGAACAGCCAGGTTTTGAGTTTCTTTCTGCAGTCTTCTAGGGAGAGTGCTGTTCGGAGAGGGTGGGGAGTGGGGGATCGTACCAGGTCTGTAGGATGTATGGAGAAGGAGCTGCCTCCGCTGTGGCTACGACAAATGGCGGTAGTGTGAGCAAGGGCAAGAGACGAGGAGCGCAGGTTTCTTAAGAGGAGATGGAAGTTCCGTTGATGTAGGATGGTCCTTGATTGTGTTTAGCTTTGTATGTGAGCATGAGGATCCTGAACTGGCATCTCTTCTGGAAGGGGAGCCAGTGGGAGGTTTCTGGGGAAGGGGGGTGATGTGGGTCCATATGGGGAGGTCGGGATGAGTCTGGCTGCTGCTGAGGAGCTGGGAGGAAATGCCTGCAGAGAGAGCGTTGCCGTGGTGTAGGTGGCTGGTGACGAGGGCCTGGGTGATAGTTTTTCTGATGTTGACTGGGATCCATCTGAAGACCCTGTGGAGAATGCTCAGGGTGTGGAAGCAGCAGAGGCAACTGCATTGACTTGTTGTTTCATAGTCCGTTTGTTGTTGAGGGTGATGCTTAGGTTGTGTGCATGGTCTGTGGGAGACCCCTTTTAGACTCCAAGAGACATCATTCTCTAACGAGCCTTCCCCCTTAGTTTTAGTCTTACCAACATGCACCACCATTAAAACTAACAAGAGCCACCGGTGACATGTTAGGTAATTTTATTATTCACCCCCTCTGGATCACTATAACTATCCAGTCAATTTAATTTCAGCACTCCCTCTGGTTCTTTTAACCAGAGGTTGAGTCCGCCTGAGTAGTATCATCTTACTTAGGTGGGGCTAGGTGGTCATATGATGAAGCAAGACACTATTATGTGTGTGAGACCACCTAGTCCGTAAAGGAAAATCCCCCGCTACTCCTGTAGGCCAACACAGCACCCCCTATTAAGCAACCTAATGCAACCGGGCACTGGTTAGGTCTAAGATCTGCTGGTCACCAGCTATGGTCCCAAGCCGAGGTGCTCTTCCCCAAGATTAGTACTTCTGTCTTGTCAGAGTTGAGTTTGAGGCAGTTGTCTCTCATCCAGTTGGCTACCTTGGTCAAGGCGTTGCAGAAGTTGTTTTTGGCATTGGGGGGTCCTTGGTGAGCAATAGGATTAGTTGAGTGTTGTCAGCATAGGAGATTATGTTGAGTCTGTGAGCTCTGACGGTGTCTGCAGGGAGGTTCATGTAGGCATTGAACAGGGTGGGGCCTGAGGTAAGACCCTTGGGGTAGCTGCATATGTTGCCCTTGGGTTCAGAGGTGTAGGGAGGCAGCTGAATGCTCAGATTGTGACCTGTTAGGAAAGAGGCAATCCATTTGAGGGCTTTTTGCTGTATGCTGATATTGCAGAATTTGTTGATGAGGGTGTGGTGAGAGACGGTGTTGAACGCAGCGGAGAGGTCGAGGAGGATCAGGACCACAGTTCCTCCAATAGGGATCTGATGTCTATCGCGACAATCAGCTCGGTCTCAGTGCTGTGGTTGGCTCTGAAACCTGTGTTGCGTTAAATAGGTGGTTTTGTTCCAGGTTTTCGGTGAGTTGTTGGTTGATGGCTTTCTCAAGAACTTTGGCCGGGAAGGGGAGCAGGGAGATAGGATGGTAATTTTTTAGATCGCTGGAGTCGGCGGAGGGTTTCTTTAGGAGGGGCCTGACCTGTGAAGGTTTCCAGCTGTCCAGAAAGGCTGCCATGGAGATGGAGGAGTTGATGATGCTGGTGAGTTGTTAGCTGATTGGGATGGTTCAGATGTCGAAGAGTTGGTGGAGGCAGTGATCGGTGGGCACCCCGGAGTGGATGGAAAACATGATGGGCTGCAGTGCCCTGAGTGGTGAGCAGAGGCCAGGTGGTGATAATTTAGTTGGTGTGCGTTGGTTGATTGAGGTGCTTGAGGTTGAGAGACGTTGGTTGAGGGTAGAAGTTGTTGTAGATGGAGGTGATCTTAGTGCAGAATTATTCTGAGAGGGAGTCGTAGAGTTCTTGGGAGCAATGGTTTGTGTTTTCTGTGGCTATCGGGTTGGAGAAATCCTTGACTATTTTGAAGAGTTCCTTTGTTTGGTTGGCCACTGTGTGGATGCGGGCTGTGATGGCTGCTTTCCATGAGTGGCTTGGTCTGAGGGGTTCCACGTGGCGCACCAAAATTTCTCAAGACAGTAGCAGTTGCGCTGAATGGTTCTGTGCTCTGGGGGTGTACCAGTTGGCGTGTTTTGAAGTTTTGCTGGTTTCTGTAGGGCAACTTTGTCGGTGCAGTTTGTGATCCAGGCGGGGAAGTTCTGGATGGCTTGGTCAAGGTCTGATGATGCTTCGGGTTGGGTCTTGCTGAGGGTCTGTCTCCACTGAGTCCCAGTTACCTTGCTTCAGCTGCGGCAGGAGGAGCTGGGATGCTTGGGGATGTCATGCCGAGCATCGGAGATGGCAAAGTGGACAATGGCGTGGTTGGTCCAGGCTATTTCTGTGACGTGGCTGAATCCGATTCTGTTGCTGGTGGTGAAGGTGGCGTAAAGAGTGTGGCCAGCTTTGTACGTGGGGTCGGTGACCATTTGGGTGAGGCCAATGTTGTTCAGGTTCTCCAGGAGAGAGGCAGAGTTGCCATCGTTGGGTCGTCAATGTTAAAATAAAGGTTGCCAAGTAGGATATAGTTTTAGGAGTCGAGGACTAGTGATGCGATGAGGTTAGAGACTGCGTCGTAGAAGGTTGGCTAGGGTCCTAGAGGTCTGTATACAAAAGTGCCTCTTGTTGTGGTCTTGGCATTGGACTATAGTTGGAAGTCGAGGTTTTCCATGAGAGGCGTGGGGTCTTCATTGGTTACGGTGCACCATGCACTAGATGATTTCTCTGAAGATGATGGCGATGCCCGCGCCGAGTTTGTTGGGGCAGTCTTGGTGTATCATCTTGTAACCTTCTGGAGTTGCATTGGCAATGTCTGGGTTCAAGGAAGAGTTGAGCCAAGTTTCGATGATGAAGGCAACATCCGAGGAGAATGCACAATGTCAGCACTTCTGCATGTTGGACTTTCCAGGAGGCTCTCGCATGGAGATGTGCTTCATCTTGAGTGGAGGTTGGGTCTCTTGTACACCTTCACGCTGATACAACTGCTGCCCCGAGTTCTGAGAAAAATCAAGACAGACTGGTCCCAAGTCATTCTTGTGGCTCTGGATTAGGCATGGAGAGTATTGTATCCCAAAGTCCTGAGCATGAGCATTGGTTCTCCGGTTAGGCTGCCTCTTTTCGGGAAGATATACTGTCACAGTTGCAGGACAGGGTTTTACACTCTAATCTGTGCAGCTCCACCTTTATGCATGGTGATTGAGAGGCAGCAGCTGACAGTTTTTGATCTCCTCTCAGACGTCTGTGAAGGTATACTGGCAACCAGGCATCTATCAACAAAAACCATGTACGTATGTCGTTGGGACAAGTTTATGGCTTTGTGCACTAAAAAGCATGTTGGTCCTCTTTCTGCACCTTTGTTCAAAGTATTGTCCTTTATTTTATCATTAGCCTGGCAAGGCAATGCTTTGGGCACAGTTAAAAGGTATTTTCATAAAAAACGTAAGCACATGTGTTCCCCTTAACCCCTTCATTATTCCCCAAATAAACCTTAATTTGGTTTTAACCTTCTTGATGTGTTTGCCCTTTGAGTTCATGCATAGCTGCCCCCTACACATCTTGGCGATAAAAACAGTCTTCTTGGTGTCTGTTACTTCAGCCAGGTGCTCTCTATACACGAGCTTCTTCCGAGACAAACTGATTCTCCACCCCTGTACCTCTTTTCTGCCAAAGGTGGTGACCTTTTTCCACGTCAGCCAAAGGATCAAGGTGCTGAACACCTTCGCTCACCTCCATCACCTGCACCCAAAAAGACTGTACCTGTTCTACAGCGATCACACCAAAGAACACCAGGTGAATGATCAACTCTTTGTTGGGTTTGCCGGAGTGAAAAAAGTGAAAGTAGGGCAGAAGCAAGCCATCTCCAGATGGAATGTGTTCTGCATGAAAATTTGTTGTGCACTGTCCAAGAAGCCACCCCTTGAGGGCTTGCAGGCTCTTTCCACCAGAGTCAAGGCTGCGACCACTGTCTTAGCTTGCGGAGTCCCTGCCCTGGACATTGGTCAGGCTCCTACGTAGGTATCTCTGCACAAATTTACAAAACACTACTGCCTTTACAGTCAGATCTGTCATGACGGGCACTTTACCTGTTTGGTTCTCTTGGACTTTTTGGTCCAAACCAGTTTGGAGACCCACTTTAGGGAAGGTATTGCTTTGGTATCTAGTCTAAGGTAAACAATCTGAGGCTAAAAGTTACTTATCTTCAGTAACGCCTTATCTGGCAGAGCGTCTGTCTAGCCTGCGATTCCTTACTAATCTTAGCAGCCTTCTCATTTCTGCAAACTACTTTTTCTGCCTGGAAAAGGTCCTAGGGTATCTGCTCACTCGTCCATTAGTCTGTTGATGTGGCTCCGTACTTCTGGCAAATGAATGTCACAAAAAGAAATTGGTTTCAGCACACTAGGGTGGACCCTTTGTAGTCACAGCACACTTCACTTCCGGCACAGACAATGCTGACGCAAAGCTGATTGATGCCACAAACTGACACACAGAGGTATTGCCCACGATTTTCCATATTCAGTCTGACGCCTGGGGAATATTCTAAGGTCTGCTGCTAGATAGAGTCTCTAACAGATAATGTGTTATTGAAGGTAACAATTGCATGCATGTTTGAGTGCATTTTTTCATTTTCTCACTGAGTGCTGTGTCGTGTGCTGTGGTTTGCCACTTCTCTGTCACTCTGAATTAATTGTGATTTATTTATCATCTACTATAGGCCTACCTCACCGTGAACTACCTGTTCAGGTAGGACACTTTTCACTTTGAGCACCGTACTTATTACACGTGCTCCGACCCTGACGAATGCCCCTGACCTACCAGCACTTAGTGAGGGCAGAAATATGTTGGTCTTGTTCAACCCCTTTTAGACTCCAAGAGACATCATTCTCTAACGAGCCTTCCCCCTTAGTTTTAGTCTTACCAACATGCACCACCATTAAAACTAACAAGAGCCACCGGTGACATGTTAGGTAATTTTATTATTCACCCCCTCTGGATCACTATAACTATCCAGTCAATTTAATTTCAGCACTCCCTCTGGTTCTTTTAACCAGAGGTTGAGTCCGCCTGAGTAGTATCATCTTACTTAGGTGGGGCTAGGTGGTCATATGATGAAGCAAGACACTATTATGTGTGTGAGACCACCTAGTCCATAAAGGAAAATCCCCCGCTACTCCTGTAGGCCAACACAGCACCCCCTATTAAGCAACCTAATGCAACCGGGCACTGGTTAAAGACTAACCCAGTCTTACCCCCGGTTTCTACTACCCCACACCTTTTGTGATTATATAGTTTCTCTTGGGAAGCGGTGTGGGTTAGCCTTGATTCCCTTGCTCTCTTTCTGTGTATTTGTAGTTAGCGCGGCAGCCAGCTGTGAGAGTCTTTTTATATAAACCCTGTGACAGACGCACAGGTTAATTATAAACCTCTGCCATACACCTCTGGGTATGGCTGAAGGGCTTGCCTTCAGCGAGGAGGAGCTCCAGGCCATCCTCGCAGCACCCTCACTTTTAGGAGATTCTTCACTTTCAACGAGACAATAGCCCAATTAGGTGACTGGGACACTTTGATTGAACTAAAAAGGACACAAGTTAAAACCATACTACATGGGGCTGTCCTCACTGAATATCTGAGGAAAAACGCAGCACCAAATGGGCTGATCATCACTACTGAACCGCGTATCTTCCTAGAAGATAAGGAATTTAGAAAAGACTGGTCACTAATAGCCTGGAAGTGCACACGTGATTGGTTAATCCTAATCATTAAAACAGCCACCAGACTATCAGATGCCCTAGTGATTCAAATCAAAGCGGCAGAAAGTAACCTAAAAACTGGACTTACAACCGCGGCATTTAAGAAGAAACTAGAAGAAACGAATAAGACAATCGGTGAGTTCAAAGACTACTTGACTCACCGTAAAATTGCCAAATTCCAGAAAGATCTGGACAGGTTTTCCCTAGAGAGAGTACATCCCTACTCCAGGGAAGATTTTGTAGCCCAACCCTCTTTGCCTTCCGATACCTCCTCTGGGGGTTACTCCAGTTCAGACTCCGACTCTAACCGGACACAACCAACACGGCCAAGGCGGGGTAGGAGGGGGAATACTCGGAATAACTGGCCTACGCCATTCACAGGCCCACCACCCCCGTTGCTCAACATACCTCCCTGGGCGTGGCCCTCCCCTTATGGGCCACCCAACCAATTCCAAGCCCCACTGTATCCCCAGTCACAAACGATGTGGTCCTATCCCAATGTTCCTTTTTTTGGGAGAGGCCCCGGACGGGGAAGGGGCAGGAAAAAGGGAGTCAGTTGGAACCTAAAGGAGGGACCAACAGACGACGAATCCCCCAGCACCAGCAGAACGTAACTAAGGGGTCCACTACAGTTGTTAACTTAAGCTCACGAGTGCTAAATGTTAACGAGCTCCAAGCCTTAGAGAAAGGTCTGGGTTTTGTCCCCACCCCAAAACTTGACGTCTTTAAACTAAGGATAGAACTAGCAGAGTTCTTTCGGAAGATCAGGCTTAGAACCTTCTTTCTCCAGAACCCCGAACCCAACCCGGAACGTGAAAAAAACACTGGGCTACGTCCCAAATCCAAATTTACTCCCACCTCCCAACTCATGCCACCCGAAGTCTTGGCATTTGAAAAATCGGTGAGCAGGAGGATTGACGATCTACAGAAGACTCAGAGGGAATTTTTCCATAACATCAGCACTGAAGAACTTTCAGCCCTCCACGACCTTAGTCACGACTCTTCCATCACTATCAAACCAGCCGACAAGGGCGGGGCTATAGTAATAATGCCCACAGTGATGTATAATTCTGAATGCCTATGCCTATTAAATAATGACCACCACTACAAGAAACTATCAAGGGACCCAACAGAAGAGGTCAGGGAAGAGATCACTTTCCTTGTAGACAAGGGCATGAGCAACGGTTGGATCACCAAACATGAGGCCTCCTTCCTCACTCAACCTGATCCAAAAACTCCGTATTTCTATATTCTGCCCAAAATCCACAAGGACAAGCATCCGGGATTGGTTCTTTGCTGGAACCTCTGTCGCAATTCTGCGACTGGTTTCTTCAACCATTCGTGAAACAAATTCCCACGTACCTAAAAGACACAACAGACGTGCTCTCCCTTTTAAACACCTTAGAATTTGACAAAGATAGCGAACATCTCATGACATTGGATGTGGAGTCGCTATACACTAACATTCCACAAGAAGCAACTCTGGAAGTGGTCAGCGATCTACTAAATAAGGGCACCTGGAATTACATCACCCCTCCAGAATTCATCCTGGATCTAGCCCATTTGGCTCTTACTAGAATTTTTTTTGAGTTCGATAAGAACTTCTTTTTACAGATCCAGGGCACCTCAATGGGGAGCACCTTTGCACCCAGCCTGGCATGCCTATACGTGGATCACTTCGAGAAAGCAATGGTACTTACTGAAGAAAACCCATACATCAACCATATTAGGTTATGGAAAAGATATATCAATGACATCCTGATTATCTGGAGAGGTACAAGGGAAGAAGCAACCATTTTTATCACGTGGCTAAACACCCTAAATCCCTTTCTAAGATTCACAGCCACAGTAGGCAATCCGGCAGTCTCCTTTCTTGACCTACTAATAACTGAGAGAAATGGCTCCCTTATAACAGAAGTGTATTACAAGCCCACTGATAGGAACACTCTCCTCCAGTTTCAGAGCTTTCATCCACGTTCCCTCAGGGAAAACCTCCCAGTAGGGCAATACCTCCGCCTCAGACGGAACTGTACCGAACTAACGGACTACAAAAAGCATGCTCAGCTACTTAGTGGCAAACTGCGAGCAAGAGGATACCCGGATCACCTATTGAGGAGATCAGATAAACGGGCCCGTGTGAGCCCCAGAGAGACTCTACTACATCCAAGCAGTCGAAGCAATAAGGGGAACCCCTTGATCTGTGTGACCACATTCAACCCAGCGTCCAACATGATCAAAAAGATAATTAATGAAGACTGGAAAATCCTCACCTCTGGTGGTCTCCCTTTTGAGATCCCCATGAATGCCTACAGAAAGGCAAAAAGCATCCGGGATATGAGCGTGCATACCCGCCCTCGGATAAATCCCACCACAAGCAGACAGAAGACCCTCTGGGACCTTCCCCCTCCCAAAGGACATTACCCTTGCGGCAATTGCAGTGTTTGCGCCTTTACCAAAAAAACCCTCACACTTGACTTGGGACTACAAACACCCTGGGAGCTTAGGCAACTAACGAACTGCAACAGTAAAAATGTGGTGTATATGATCACATTCCCTTGTAACAAGAAATACATTGGGATGACGACACGAAGAGTGGGCACACGCATCTGCGAGCACAGGAGCACCATCCGGTGCAAAAGAGATGCCACAAGACTCACAGAGCACTATATCTCCAGCAATCACCATCCTGATGATATGCAGTGGGTGGTACTGGACCAACTTAAATCCACAGCAATCAATGCCAAACACAAGCTCCTAATGTATGAACAGAGATGGATTTGGAGGCTGCGAACGGACACCTTAGGACTGAATGACAATATTCAATGGTCAGCTCTAGGCTGATGACTAAAAATACCATTATGAGATCTCTTTTTCATGACAACCCACCTAGGATCATAACCAGTATTAGATAACTTTACTGACACTCCACGAGTCCTTTTAATCCCCATTGCGGGACCTATTATTATTTTTTCATACTTGTGTATCATACCCTTACCTGACCTGCTAGAGTAACCCCTAGTAGACAAGCTATTGTCACTCTTTCCCTCCCAACCCCTCCCTTTTTTCTCTTCCCTATTTTCTAAAACATCTGCTGTATTCCACCTGTTTTTGCCCTCCCTTCTTTCCCCCTTTTTTGCTCCCCCCCCCTTTTTTCTTCACTTCCCCCCCCCGTTTTATCCTTCTTGCCTTCTCTATTTGCAACCTCTTCTCCCCTTCTCTGCTTAATTAAACCCCCCCTCCTTTCTATTTTCCTTTTTTCCATTCATTTCATCTCCTTCGGTCTTGTTTTCCCTCTTTTTCTCCCCTGGCTGTTTTCCCCCCCTTCTCCCCCCCCCTTATTCTCTTTCCCCCCCCCCCCCCGCCCACCGTTCTGCTCTCTTCATGTGTCTTCCTTCCCCATCGTCTTCTCCTTTACCCCGTCTCTCTTTTTGAGCCCCAGCGCTGTTCCCCGCCCAGAGTTCCCTTTTTACCAGTCTTTTCTTTCATCCCCTCTTGTTTTGCCCCCCCTTTTTATTTCCACCCCACCCTTTCCCCCCTCCCGTCTTTGTTTCCTTTTCCCTGGTCGCCCTTTTTGGACTACCAGGCCTTTCCCCCATGGGACTCACATCCCCAGAGTCCCACGGGTCCAGTGACGCGCCGCGCAATACGCGACGCGTCACTGCAGGACGCTCGCCCGTGCGCGCTAGCCGCGCCTCGGACGAGACGTCCTGCTTCCCCGCACCGTCAGCAAACGCGACGCCCCCCACGGGGCCCCGGCTCCGGGTGCCCCCGCGAGGCGTGTCGCCCTACTTAGACCAATCGGGGCCTTTGAGGCTCCGCACCTAGCACAGCCCCCGAGGGGGCGCGGCTTTTCCCGACGTACTAGGTGTTCCTTTTTCTTGACACATAGCACACCTGAGTGCAATTACCGGGCACCGCCCCTGGCCTCTGCAGCTCCACATCGATTGGCTGTAGCTCCTCATAAAAACCTGGCAAGCCGTTCAGACAGTACCAGAGCGGCCTGGCTCCGGCACGTAGGTACCCCCCATGGTATTCCCTTTGGCGTGGTAAGTGTGGGCTATTCTGGCCCGAGAAATCTTCTTTTTCTTTTTCTTTCATTGCTACCGGTCTTTCTTCTGGTAGCCTTTTCTTTCTTTTGTTCCTTTGCTTTCTTTCTTTTTCTTTTTCTTTATTTATTTTCTTCTTTTTTTCACTGTGACTTTCCTTCTCTCTCTCCCTTTACCTAGATCTTTATCTTTACCTTTTCACCTCTTACCCATTCCTTTCCTCACTAACCTGCCCTATTGGCCTCCCCCTGTCTGTAGCGCACCCTGCGCAACTTCCTCCTTTCTGTAAGCGCACTATGCGTCCTTAGTCCCCTTCCTTCTCCTTGTCCCCCCTTGCTAAACCCTTAATCTCCTCAGAGTGTGACTACAAGGGAAAACCCCCCCCCCCCGGTTCTAGCCAGACCAGAGGCAATACGCCCCCAGCTCCGGGGTAAGTCACAATTGCATGCATGTTTGAGTGCATGTTTTCATTTTCTCACTGAGTGCTGTGTCGTGTGCTGTGGTTTGCCACTTCTCTGTCACTCTGAATTAATTGTCATTTATTTATCATCTACTATAGGCCTACCTCACCGTGAACTACCTGTTCAGGTAGGACACTTTTCACTTTGAGCACCGTACTTATTTCACGTGCTCCGACCCTGACGAATGCCCCTGACCTACCAGCACTTAGTGAGGGCAGAAACATGTTGGTCTTGTTCAACCCCTTTTAGACTCCAAGAGACATCATTCTCTAACGAGCCTTCCCCCTTAGTTTTAGTCTTACCAACATGCACCACCATTAAAACTAACAAGAGCCACCGGTGACATGTTAGGTAATTTTATTATTCACCCCCTCTGGATCACTATAACTATCCAGTCAATTTAATTTCAGCACTCCCTCTGGTTCTTTTAACCAGAGGTTGAGTCCGCCTGAGTAGTATCATCTTACTTAGGTGGGGCTAGGTGGTCAAATGATGAAGCAAGACACTATTATGTGTGTGAGACCACCTAGTCCGTAAAGGAAAATCCCCCGCTACTCCTGTAGGCCAACACAGCACCCCCTATTAAGCAACCTAATGCAACCGGGCACTGGTTAAAGACTAACCCAGTCTTACCCCCGGTTTCTACTACCCCACACCTTTTGTGATTATACTGAAGGTGAGTAACTTGTTTGTGTGGTATCCTGTTTTGAACTTTGTCCCTAGCTTCATACTAATCTAGTGTGCGCAGAGGCCTAGGCCTGACCTTGGACATGAGTGAGGACTTGTACTATGGTCTGGAGGGGAGCACCAGGCGTACACATTTTACTTACAGTGGACTACTCTCCCTGTCATAGGTTTAGCTTGTAGAGTGGTGGTGGCAAACTACTGGGTTTTGTGAATCCATACTTTATCATCTGGAGTGGGGTCTACTGATCTACTTGTGTAACGTTCTGCTTCTATGCGTTAACGCTTAGCACTAACATCCCAAATGTGTGTTGTGCCTGTTTATCTATTCGGTATATGTGGCACATATATTGTGTGTATGCATTAGTCTGAGTATTGGAGATTTGT
Organism: Pleurodeles waltl; assembly: GCF_031143425.1. Taxonomy (NCBI): domain Eukaryota; kingdom Metazoa; phylum Chordata; class Amphibia; order Caudata; family Salamandridae; genus Pleurodeles; species Pleurodeles waltl. The sequence continues at coordinate 190,466,642 of NC_090442.1, forward strand.
GTGTTCCATTGTGGAAGCCCTTGGCCTGTTCCTGTGCACAAAATAGGGATGTTGGTTTTCCCATACAGTGGAAGTGTATTGCTTACATTCCACAAGCTTGAGGAACGAGAACCTAACACTGAAGTGGGGACAGAGGACACAAGACTCCTTCAGAAATTTGGTTCAGTATTTTGCTGAGAGGGGCTATTGATTAGTCTTCATGTAGCACTTCCATCTGGTAGATGGTGTGGGTGAAGGATTTGCCCTTTTGGCTCTTCCAGATCACTGTTCTTTCTGGCTGTTCATAGCCATGTGCAGAATCCCCGCACCTCTTGTGCCTCTGGTGTGGGTGCTCCAGGATGGATGGAGACTACCTTACTGTGAAGAGCATCATTCTACATCATTCTTCACAAAGGCTATGACTGTAGAGCAGACTTGCAAGGACACTTGAAAAAACATCTACCCCAAACTGTTCTGAAAGGGCAACAGAAAATTCACATTCCCTGTCTGCTTTGACTGTGTTAGAGTGAGAGCCATTAACCCATATGTGTTTCAATTTTACGTTCTCTTTGACCAAGGAAGGGAGTGCTTTGCAAAGTACTTGAACGAGTGTTGTGCAACCAGGGCTGGTATATGCCTGACATCTAGCTTCCCAGATGCGAGGGAACATCACCTGAAGTGTTGCCTTTCTGTAAGAAGCTATTCCTCTTACCTGAAACGCCTAGTAGCTAACCTGCCCGCCAATCCTGCAGGAGGTGCATTAATTGCCGCTGTGGACAGGAAGTGTACCCTAAGCGGATTGTGGTTGCTCAAATAAGAATTGTGCCTGAGGTGACTGTGCTGCCACCAAGCAACTTTGCCCAAGGTGGACCATGTTCCCTCTATTAAGAATTGTGCCCTGTTGCCTCTACCAAGAATTGTGCCCAAGGCAGATTTAGCTGCTGTGACAAGTGCATCTAAGGTGAATCCTACTCCTATAAGTAACGATCTGGTTATGGCTGCGTTGTTACCTCCAACCCTTGGCAGCCTATGTACAGAAACCTCTTCCGAGGCTATGAAGCGGCTCCACTGTCTGCTACAAACCTTCCGCAAGGATGTTATATGGCGGCCCCAGCTGCTGGTCCCCTCTGGCCTTCCTCCAGATCACAGGCTGTGCCTTCAGCTGGCGCATCTTCCACTAGTAGTGGGAGCAGAGAGATGACTGTGTAGGTCACTACTGGCTGCCGTGAAAGAACTCTTATGTTTGCACTGCGGTAGGACTCTGTTGAAAAAGGAATTGTTGATTAACTGAGCACTACATAATGAGCTAAAGGGTAATATGCACCGGAGCCTTGAAACCCGCCAAGAAAATTTTTAAACCACAATGGAAGACCAGCCTAGAATTGCCAAATGAGGGTAGTTGGGTACCCAGCAAATTGAGGGCAAGGTGAGGAAAAATCCAAGCATCAATGTGTTATTTGGATCTGTTGCCTGTTCTGGGAAGTGTTTTTTTAAAGGGGGAAGATTAAGGTACTTTTATTTTACTAAACTAAATCAGGCTGTTCCGCTATACAAAAAAAAAGAGGCACTGAGTAGGTGAACTCCCAGCATTGGTTTAGGAGCTCCCTTTCCCCCTACACATAACTTTGAAGGTAGGATGCTTCCTGTTGGAGGAGATGACGGCGCCGTTACTGTGGGGAAAAAAGGTTTTTGAGAACTTCTACTAAATGTCTAGTCACAGAGATTATGATAAAGATGCCATAGAAGAACATTTTCAATAAATCAGCTAAATATACCTTAATAAAGGAACATTGCAGCCCTGATTTCGGGTAGCCGAGTTTCATCTTTGCAAGTTCTTATATCCTGGACTGTTCTTTTTTGACCCATTTGTTTTGCCGTTTACAAGTCCAGAGTACGGCCATATTGTTGTTTGCTATTTTCGGCCTGTCTTTCCAACCGGAAAGTGGTAGGAGTAAATTCACTTGTTCATTTGGCATTTCATAACGTGCTTAGCTGATTTGTTCTTAAACAGAATATCTGTTTCCTGTGCCCGTAAATGTAACAGCATGCTGATAGGAGTTCCTATTGAACTGTGCGTAAAGCTAATCAAACTTTGTTGCAGGCAACTAGGTATGGCCTCCCGTCCTACTCACTCACTTAAGATTCATATTATTGTGAGTGCCATCAGTTTACAATAACAGTAAACATAATGTGTTATTTCATGTATTTTATGTTGCTTTCAAAATATTTCTTTGTTAAACTTCCATCATGATTCATGGTCGTAACACTGGACTTTCAGCGTTGATGGTCCCAGTGCTCTTTAGTTCCCTTTATAAAAAGAATTCTGAGCCACCAAGTTTATTATCAAAACGAAATAAACACATATCAATAGCGAAAAAGCAGATTGATACTTATTGCGTACTACTGAAAAGATATGTCCATATGCATATTAGTAAAGCCTTTTTAAAGAGAGATTTGGTCCAAACTTTCAGGTTTATCAGATGAGATGTTTAGTCCTCTTTGGAAATATGATGTAAGTACAAGAAAAGTGCATTATGCAAACACATATGCAATTGGAGTTCTAGATAGTTCCGCATTCTTGGGTAGCAACGTCATGGCTGACATAATTAGGATGAATGGTATTTCATCCAAATATGCACCTTGGCATTTCATTGGTGCTTCATGGAGCTCATTGGAACTTTTTGTGATTCAGCGGTGTACATGGCTCTAGCGATGGACGTCTGTTTCTTTTGGACATAGTCCACCATTTTGGAATGCACTCTATGCTATATTCTACATACTTGTATTGTATACTTGTCAGTGGCAATTCTTCTACTTGAGACAAACTCATCAAAGTACGATGAGCGGCAGTATAGAGACAATTTTGGTCGCTAACAAATTGATTATGAAAAAGGTCCTGGAAGAGCCCCATGTAGGGTCTCAAGGAGACCCTAAGAGGGGCTCTTGCTGCCCATCGTATTTTGATGTGTTTGCCTTGATGACTGTGGAGGGAGTGCGGAGGTGTACCTCAACCTCGCCCTTAGTTACATGATTTCTTGTGCATTAGTAACAAAAGCAGAGGGAATGTTGCACGTTATAGAGTTTTATTGTCTACAGTTCATCCTCATGACCTCTATAACATGGTATGCTATATGGATAGACCTGTTCACTTACTTAATAACCACCATCAATCACCCAACAGAAGACCAGCAAACCTCATTCAACCTCCAACCCAAAAGAGAAGTGATGCAAAATGTCACCTAGAAAGGAGTCCCACCACCTTCCATTAAGGGGGGGGGGGCACCAGGCTCACATTTCCGTTCCATAGTATCTCCATCAAAGGTTCCCATTTAGCATGAAAGTGAAAATGTGTCCATTCCATGTTGCTAGTGAAGCGTTCAATCGCCAATACCACGCATAATCTTTGGTACCACAGTGGATGTGGAGGTGCCTCTTTTGTCTTTGAGTAGGAGGCAATGGTTGTTTTAGCCACCCCTAAACATTGCAGGCTTACATGCTAGACCTGTTGTTCCCAAGCATTTATACCCTGTCTGGCAAAAGCTCCAATATTACCCCTGAATCGCCTAGTAGTGAATATCCCAAAATCTGCTACAATGTCACCAAAACCTCAGTCCAGAAATGCTCAATCTTAACAGACATGCCCACCATTTGTGCAAACCATTTGTGTAACTTGAATACTGCGCCACCTCCAACAACAAGGGCTTTCCCTAGATACATTCTAATCAATCTCTCCAGGGTATAATACTATCCATACATCAGTTTATAGTGGACCTCTTTGTTCTTGATGTTCACTTAACATTTATGTAAATCCTGCCTCAAGAGTGACCACTATTGTGTAATTGTTGTACCTAAGGCTTTTTTCCATTCCCTTATATGGGGCCGATTTGCCTCTGCTGGCAGCTTCAGTAATATTGTACATACGTTGGAGATGATATATCTGGACCCAATCATTGACCAGCACCCTTTCAAACATCATTGTTTCCATAGTCACTGCTTCAGTAATGTTTTTTTATTGATAATAAACCCCAGTTTATTGAATCCCATAAACAAATGGCGAACGTAAAACCTTAGGACCCCACTGCTTTGACAAAATTGTTGAATGTCACAGTTTGTAAATTCAGTGTTCAAGTTGACCTAAGGGGATGCTACTGGCTTTGCAGTCAGAAACCACATGAGTAAGGCCAAACAACAATGTTTGAAGCAAGTAGTTAGAAACTTCTGTTGGGTTGGCTACTGCCCTGTCTCATACCTACCATGTAGAAACCTCTTGTAACCACTGTATACCAATTAAATACAGTGGACATTTCTTATATTCTTGAAAACGTATATCAGGAATATATATGTCTCTTTTACTCTCTTCCCATGAAAGTACACTAGTACAGAGCTTCGACATGTTACTGATATGTGCATCGATCTTGACTTAAATGGCCAGAGATGAAGAAAGGTGGAACATTTTCTGTGCAAGCCAAACCAGGAGGAAATGTTTCAGTAGCCCATGGTGAATCTGGTTTGGAGAACTTGAACATATGATCCAAATGACTGATGCACTGTTTCAAGATGCCAAGGGCATTGCCCACAGATGCTGAAGACTGGTCGGGTTCTGTGCTAGGCTTCGTTAATTGTAAGGATGATTTCTGTTGATGCTGCCATTGCCCTTGCAGTGGTCTTTTCCAAATGGACTAAGAATGCGCTTATTTTGCCTTTTGCAACCGATTTTAAAATAGGGTATTTGGAAACATCCATCTCCTGCTTCATTCCCACAGATTTAAGAGTCTACATCATTCTTCATCCTATGGAATTCTGCGTCTCAATGTTACCTAAAGGGAATAGAACCAGAAAAGGGAAGCCCTGTTGAGCTTGTGCCATAAAGTGAGATGTAATCAGAATGAGTCCATTATTGAAAGGTTCTTGTATTTTTTTCTGGGAAGGAAATAGGCAATTTGTTCCAGCAAGTCCCACATATGGCGATCATAATAGCCTACGAAGGTTGTGGAATTGGCAGCTTTCATAATAACCACCAAAGTCTGAAGCACTTTCCAGAGTATCCATCTTTTTGCTTTCCTTCTTTGGCGAAGCTATAGAGATGTTCAGTCCTCAACATTGTACTCTGCTTTGCCTGCTGCCACCATTAGATAAATGTGGTCAAGATTTTTTGATAATACTTAGAACATTTCACCTCTTTCTATTGGGATACGTACAGTAGTGCTGGGAGCAGAAAGTGTTAATAAGGTGAATAAAATCTGCATCAGAAGCACAGCCAAAGGTTCACTGTCCAGCGGACTGTTTACGCTGTAGGGTTTAAACAGATTTTAAAGTCTGGGTCACACAAGTATATCTGTCAGTATGAATTTCCTTTGTTGTTCTGTTGGAAAATGTGTAATATTGGTACATCAGCTATGGGTAAGATCTGAGACTATATGGATTCTAGAGTTTGAGAAGAAGGAACTTTCCAGAGAGAATTAGAGCATCAGTTACAGTTCGGTTGTAGCATGGTGTTTAAATGGGTTTTAAGGCTACGGATTTCTGGTTTGTGTGCATCCTACTGCCACAAGACCACTTTATACCATAGGTGCGCTTTTGAAATACCCAAATAAAGCAATCCACGACTCATCCTTTCATGATGTAGGTGGTACCTCCTGTTACTTTTCTTCCATTTCCTTCTAGTTAAGGTCAAGAAACACCCAGGTTTTATCTGTTCTAATAAACTTGAAGGAGTTATTGACTGTCTTCAGCCTGGTTGCTGTCCAACCAACCAAAATTATTGTTTTACGTTACTAAAAACCTTCACAATTGTATCAGTTACATAGTAAATTCAACAGATACAATTTTAAAAGTATGACACCTACTTACTGGTAGTTACATTGATTGTGTATACCACAAAGTCCCGATCTTGCTACTTGGAGGGTGGTAAATCATCAACAGCAGTCATAAAGGTTATAATATTACTTTATCCACTTAGCTGAAAGTCATTGTATGTCATAAGCTTAATACTGCTTCTACTCAAAGCAAAATAATTGCCTATAAGGTGCCATAATACTAAGACTATAAATCATCTAAACGTAAATGTAGGATTGGTGTAAAACTCTAAACAGAAAATGTAGTGAAATATAATTTCAATATTTCTTCCAATGAAGACCAGAAATTGCATCAATTTACAATTGATCTATTAATAAAAGGGATTGAGGCCTTTTATTATGGCCATTCTGCAGGTTCTAATGCCCTGTCCTTAAAAAATATTCTTTAATAAAAGAATGCGACAGTCAATAAAAAAGGACATATCCAGACCACGTGGATGATAGCTTCCTTTACGGCACCGCATAACTTACATGTCTTTGGACCTGTATGTTTCCATGATGGTTGAACAGCCAAGAATAGCAAAGTACCAAACCGGATGTTCTTCAGTTTTCTTTTTGACTAGACGGAATAAGTCATGTTTAAATAGGCTGCCGGCTTGGGATTGCAGTGTGATTGAAGTACCATCCGTGCGTGCGTCTGGTCAGTCTGTTTATCGTTTTTAAATAAATTAAGCTTTGCAACCTTATTTATTGTGTGGCAGAAAGTAGGGTAAGATAAATTCAAGTCCCAGAGACCCATCATATTTGTTTCATTCAGTGCTGACCAAAGAAATTTCTGATAAACAGAGCAGGAGTTCCTTTTCCATCAATTGCCATAAAGCATTATAGAGTGGAATATTTTGATTTAACTGTGTTTTATACATTTTTTTAATAGTTGCATAACATCTTCCGATGGTTTGTTGTATTAGTCCAATTTCTAAGCGGTCTTGCGCAGGTGAAGCATTGTATGCCTGACAAAAAAACTTGCTTGTATGTGTTTGTTTGCAATTTGTCCAAAGTCGAGGCATCTTTACCATACCTGACTGCACTTGCATAGGACACAGTTGGGAGTAATTTGGTGGTTTTAACTGCCAGCAGTGGTTTAAAAGAGGAACCTTCCAACGCTCTAGCAAGAGCACAGAAAGCATGAGTCAGTGCATTTCCCTTCCTCACCAAATACATCTTGTGCGCTTGAAAGTTTAATTTCTTGTCTAAGTACAGACCCAGATATTTATAACTACTGACTTCCTATAAGATCTCATCACCCTACTTGATCTTCAGGGAGGGGCCAGATCGATTCCATATAGACATTATTTTTATCGATTTATTTCAAATTTATTGACTTTGGCTTACTCCGTTAGTTCTGTAAGTGATCTCTGCAGACCCACTCTAGTTTGACTGAGTAGGACAATATTATCCACATAAGAGAGGTGGGTCAAGGTTAACGAACCTAGACAAGGTGGGTGAGAGTTGACCTGATCAAGCCTTGGGGATAAGTCAGCCATAAAAAGATTGAACAGATGGGGGGTAGGACACACCCTTGTTTAAGACCCACTTCTGTTGGAATTCTCCTTGGGAGTCTTGAACCATCCGCCAGTTTGGCTGGAATCCAGGTGCACATGTATAACTGCTCAGTGGCGCGCAATATTCTATATGGAAGCTCTCACTGCCTTCGTTTTCCCAACAGGCGGCCTCGGTCCACCCGATCGAACCTGATTTAAAATCTTTGAAACATAGATGGAGTTTTTTTCTTTGAGCGCTTACATTTATTAGCAATTTATGTCACTGCCAGGATGTTTGCGGGAGTTCCAAATCCTTTCCGGACTCCTGTCTGATTCACAGGAATTAGGTTGTTGATGTTTGACCACTGAACTAGGTCTTCCAGGATTAACATTTGGTAATATTTCACTTCTGAATCAATGAGAGCGACCAGTCTGCAGTTGGCAGGGTGGACCAATCTCCTCCCTTGAAGATTGGGTTTATTATTGACCCTCTCCAGCTATTTGGGATAGAGTATGTTCTCTCTACCTCATTTTATAACACAGATAGCGGATTTGCCCAGTATTCCGAATCAAGATTATAAATTGCTTGAGAGATGCCATTTGGTCTTGGGACTCCGCCTGTTCATCCTGCCCTTATCACTTTCACCACCTTCTCTGAAGTATAGTATGGATATACTGGAGCAGTTACACCAGCCTTGTGTACTGCAGTGGTTAGAGGTTTCCAACAGAACATCACATAATTCTTGTTCATGGTTTGCGTGCCATCGGTAAATGTCATGGACAAATGATCCACCCAGGTGTTCTCTGGTACGCTTGATCCATTTATTACCTTTGGGGCTCTATTGAGTAGTTTTGTCCAAAACTCATCAGTGATTCTTTTCTGTTCTTCCTAGAGTTGATTTTGTATTGCCTCCTTATATTTTTTTATTGTCTCCCAGGTCACGATATAAGGCATTGGATTTTCTAGCAATTTTACCTGTCCGTCTTGACTTATTTCTCAGGAATACGGACAGTTAGGCGGTCAGCACTCTTGACTGTTTCCCACTTGACAGAGTTTTAAACGGGACCATGTAATAGCAACCTTCTTGAACAAGATAACCAAGTTTCCAATAGAGTATTATTAGATGCGCAGTAAGACTCCATTATCTCCTTTGCTTTCTTAGCATCTGAAAGCAATGGTGCGACCAGCGTAGGTGCTTCAGATTGGTTGTATTAAGGTTGTCTATATCTACTCAAGATGCAAACTCATGTCTTAACCCCTCGGGTGCCTTGAACGCAACGGTTACGTCCTGGGTAGTACTGCTTGGGTGCCCAGGATGTAACTGTTACGTCCCAGTAGGGGCCCTCGGGGAAAGCGCTAGCGCTCCCCCCCGGGGGCCTCGCACCCCTCTCCCCTGGGCAGGGATGGCAGGGGAATTGCTTCCCCTTCCGCCACTGCCTCCCCCCCCCCCACCAACTCCCCCATGGAGTCTGATGACGTCAGCACGTGATGGCGCGCTGACCTCATCAGAGGACTGCCCTGAGCTTCCAGCGCGGTTCGGAGGAGAAATGCAAAAGCATTTCTCCTCTGATCACGTGGAGGGGCCGAGAGAGGCATCAAAGGAAAGGCCTTTCCTTTCCTTTGATGTCTCTCTCTGCATTTCTGCTGCCCGATCATGATGCGATCAGGTAGCAGAAATGCCACTAGACACAAGGGAGTTTTTTTTTAATTATTATTATTGAATAAGGGGAGTAAGGCCTAAATCAGAAAGCCTCAACAGGACAAAAGCATGGTCAAATTTTGACCTAAAATGCCTTGGTAGCAGCTTTTGGGGTTGTGTGGGGAACAGATCTTGCTGAATCAGATACACCCTCAGCCCTACAGGAGTTATTAGGGCACTGCTTAGGTAGACACACAATCACACTGCTTTATGGTGGATTACTGGAACGTCATATGCCCACCCTCCAGGTTTTAAGAGATAAATGGGCTGAATCTATTTATCAGGAGTTGACGGACAGGCAGTAGACCCATGCGCTAGAACAAGTGCAGGGTTCCTCCAGGCAGGAGTGCCTGAAATACACTCAAGTTAACTATGCCCACCAGATTTACCTGACTCCAGTGCGCCATCATCATATCTTCCCAGGTGTCTCTCTGAGGTGTCCCCGCTGCTTCTGCATAAAAGCCAATCACTGTCATATGGTCTGGGACTGTCCAGAGATTGCTTGCTTCTGGCCGGAGGCCATTCAGACCCTGTCTGAGGTTATAGGTCACCCCCTGCAGTGTGATCCACTTCACTGCCTGCTGGGACTGACCACCCGGTCGTGCAAGAATATGTATGTTGTTAGGTTAATCGACTTGGTATTTGTTCTCCTGAATCGCCATATAGCCATTGCTTGGAAATCTGCTGTAGTGCGTTGCTGTCACTGGTTGAAAGATCTTTTTAAATGGGCAACCTCTGAAACAATGACATAGAGGTGATTAGCCTTAATGCCGGGGGTGGTGTCACATCTGGATGCATACATAGATGAATTGTCAGCCAAAAAGAGACGAGAGACGTCCCTGATGGGGGTTTATCTGGTACCCGCAGCTGGTCCCTAGGGATAGGGAAGGCGGCCGCCTCCGTGTGTTTCCACCATCCCTAGCCTTGAGGTCCGGGTGAGGTCCTCCAATCCAGCTACCTTTTACGTGTATACCAGATGGCACTTGCTAAGAGGTTTGATTTTTCTGCTATCACTTCTCCCTTCACACAACTGAGTATTGTTTGTCTGTATTGTTATCATCTTCCTCCTCATTGCCTGACACGCAACATACCACTACATCTACACTTTGTGTCTCATGGGGCACTCTTGCCTTCACAGATATTTACTACTCTCTTTTTCCTTAAGTTACGATTGTTCCATTACAGCTCCTTTCTGGGGTCACCAACTGTCTCTCCTATGTACTGTATATTTATTTTTCTCCAGTTAAATATCTGCCCTTATTAGTGCTGATGACTGAAAGTACTGTGTAATGGTTGCATACACTGCCCTGCTGAGTGCAATTTACCTTTATCTTTCATTGATATCATGCTTATATCGTTATGTATTGTACACTTGGAGAGGGATTCTTTCTAATCCAATGACGTGTCATTTAATTTGTGTGAATAACCACGTTTAAGATTTGCACTCTTGTGCTTAATATGATAGTTACGCCTATACTTTAAAAAAAAAACCATAAATACTAAAGAGCTAAGTGGAAAAAAAACAGGGAACAGCATGATTTACAGTATCAAGTTCAACTATAAGGCCTAATAAGAAACAATATTTGGAATGTTTGCATCAGCTGAACATTTCAGATCATCAAGACCGATTCAGTGGTAAACTCGGTGCTATGACACGCACGAAAACCCTTCTTGTTAGGTTGCAGAAGCCTATGAATTGTAAATGTTACAGCTGTTTTGAAGTGGGTCGGCCCAGCAATGGGAGACAATTGAGTTCCATCAAAATGAGGGGTGATGTGATCATATTTATTGCAGTCCTGAATGAGATGTGCTGTGTTGTGTAGGATGTCCTGAAGGAGGTACCTGCATGGAATATGAGAGGCCAGTGAGCAGGGTCTTACCGACATCCAGATGTAAGAGTATAGGGGCTTGAACAGCAGTTCTGAAACCGCTTTCTGAAAGAAATAGTTTTGATTTCTTTAGAAGAGATAGAGAGCTGAAACCAGCCTGTCTTTGTCTGTTCCTTGAAGGTGAGGTTGATGTCCATGGTGAATCGCGTTATTCTGGCATTTGGTGAAAGGTTGACTTGAAAGCCGTCAAAGTTCATGTCACTGAGCCAGCCAAGTGCTTGACAAAAGGAATTTTGTGTTGTTTGCATTGAGCTTCTGGCAGGCGCTAGGCATCGAAGTTTGAATGAGGTGCGGACAGTGATTGAGTCTTTGGATGTCTGGAGCAGAGTAGACATTCAGAGACAGTTGTTTATTATTTAAATTTTGGTGAATCTTGATGTTGTTATCGGTGAGGAGACCACAAAGGGGCACTGCTAAACATTGTTGTTTGTTGACTTGTTTGCTGTAGGAAGCTAGCTCTCTATATAGTGCACTAAAATGTACAGAGTCCAGTGGATCCTCAATTGGTATTGCAGAGGCACACGTAGATAGGACTAATGCTCTATTTGTGTTAGTGTGGGCGAGCAGATAGGCTTTTAAATGAGTCGTGTTAAGCATTTGTTGTACTCAAAGAGGCAATAAAGGAGACAAACTCAAAGAATATATCTGAGACCAATTTAGAAAAATAAAACTTACATTTTTATATATACTTTGAACTAAAGAAAAACTTACTTTTAATGTAATTTTTTGCGTTCTCAATGTTAACCTGTGGAGGAAAACAAAGTTCAGCAAACACGGGATTAACAACAATTTAGGAACTCAAACTCAGGGAGTTAAGATAAGTACTGGGCACTGATCAGAACCACACCAACAGGACACACCAGGCAGCACCGGGGTGGGTGGGTGCAGAGGTGCAGTAAGGCATCGTGCTCAGTGATTTCTATGGGAGTTTGGGCCACGTTAAGACAGGTTGCAGGCTCTGGCTAGGAAGCCAATCAGGGATGACAAGCAGGTAGGTTGAAGACTTGAGATGTCCAGGAAGGTAGGTGGTGCACCGTTGGACCTTGTCTCTAGGCACCAGGGCGACAGATTCAGAGTTGTCCTTTGGCGTTGGGTTTCACTGACTGGGAGTACTCGCGGTCAGGTGGTCCTGCATGTTGAGGCTGCAAGCCTTGTTGGGATGTCCAGCAAGTGGTCAACCAAGTTGGATTCAAGCTCAGGGGAGCTGAGGGATGTCATTGGCAATGGTGGCCCTCCTCATTTGGCCTTGGGAGCAACGGGTGCAGTGATTGGTGGAGATGTCGGATTTTCTCTCACCACCAGGCTGGTGGAGAGGGGGCCTGTGTGCAGGGGCTGCAGGAGGCTTGGATGAGTCCAGAAGAGGTGACACTCGGGTGGACTTGGGCTAGGGCTCAGGATAGCTGGTGAGTCCTGCTAGTACCATTGGTTGGCTTCTCATCTGGTTGAGGTCGTGGGTGCAGAGGTCACTTCAGGTGTCGGGTTTCCAGGCTGCAGAGTCGTCGTTGGATACTTTGTTGCTGAGCAGGTCCGCTGCACAAGGGAGTCTGAGTCTTTTTAGAAGACAGGCAGTCTTCCTGGGTTTCTTGAAGCTGTAGCTGCAGGGCGAGTCTTTTTGTGCAGAGTCAAGTGAGGTCAGCAGGCAGAGCGGTAGGGCTGTCACAGGGTCAGCTGCTTCTTTATCCTCTCCTTGTGCTGGGGAGACTCTTCTTTGTCCTCCTTCTTTATAGGTAGTCAGGATCTGAGTTCTAGGGTTCAGGGATGCCACCTAAATATTCCATTTAGGGGTGTTACCGGGAGTGCCAGGCAGAAGTCGAATGGGCTGACCACCTTAAAGGTTACTACACCCTTTTTGTGACCACTTCTGCTGGAAAGTGGGTATAACTCTAACCCTAGTGGCCTAATTCCTTCCAGAAAAGATAGAGGAATTTGAAAAAATAGTGTCCACTTCAATTCGTCCACCTTGGGAGTAGGACTGGCATGAAGACACCACTCCTCCTCATTTAACTAATTTTCCCACCTGTGCTGCTGCCAAAAATGGGGTCAGAACAGTGGGGTCTGTCATCTTTGCGTTCTGGAAAGACCTGGGCCGCATTATAAAGGCAGCAAGATCTTTAAAGATCCCCGCCTTGGAATGTCCACCCTGCTCTGGATGAGTTACCACCTCTGCCCAGAGCTGGCCTTTGCTCTGGACCTCTGTGAGCGTTGGCTGTTACCTTAGGGGGCCAGATCCCTGTCTAGGGTGACTGCACTGGTTTGGACCAGTCAGTGAACACACCAGTAGCCGGGTAGGTTTTTGGGGGCTCCTCTAAGGTGCCCTCTGCGTGCATTTATTAATACATCTATCAAATGGATCAGTCAGGGTTTATTATTCTGTTTGATACCAAATATCCCAGGATTCAGAGAAGCCATCATGTAGCAGATGAACTCATGATGACCAGTGTCCAGCACATGCTTTTATAATGGCCTCCTTGTTCACTTACTATGTCTGTGAATCGACACAGACATAGCAGAGGCATATCTGTTCATGCTGGTATTCCCTCACATGTGTAGAATGCACCCTGCCTTAGGGCTGTAAGGCCTGCCACAGGAGTGACTTACACATATTACATGCATTGTAAAGGAGATCTCTAGTTTATAATAGCACTGGACAACCACTAAACATGTAAGCAATTCATTTTGGTTTATTTTGAGACAATGTTCATAATCCTCCCTTGACTCCATATTACTGGAAGTTTCAACAGAGGCCAAGACTTAAATGCACATAGAACTAGAAATATGCCTCAACATAAGTTTCATTTAAATTGGAAGGCAATAACTGTCAACACATTGGGTAAATGTTTCACTAGACTTACATATAATTTATTTTCTCAAGTACACCACGTGCTAGTTGTCACTTCTGTAGTGTATGATTGTTAAAAAAAAAAAAAACAGCCCTCACTCAATGCAATCTTATTGTTACCATACCACCCAAAACTAGACTTGTGTTTTGCTTTCACTAATGACCCAGCTGACAAAAATCTCTGGAATGCACTTCTCAGTTCAAAGAAGACATTATTATTACACCACGAGGTTCCTAAAAAAGGAGGTTAACAGATTGAAAGCACAAATTCAAAAATAGTCACAGAGATGAAAATATACCCAAAATGATTCTCCACTGCAATGTACACAGCAAATATATGTAGTTCTGATTATGCAAAGCAAAGAATAAAGTAAACATTCATCACCGTAGGACCTGCCAAGCTCTTCATCTTTCTCATGCCAGCAGGAAGATGGCCCCGTTTAACTGTGAGAAAGAGATCTCCACCCTCACAAGACAGATATGTCAGGCATTTGACGTCTAATCCTGACCAAGGTCACCGCTACTGAGCAGGGCCACCTTTTTATATCTTAAAGAACCGGAGAGGGCTTTCTGGAAGAAAAAAAAAACCTCCCATAAAAAAGAAATATTCAAACATGCTGGCTAATGTAGGTCATAGTTGAAAGAAACAGGTTGGAACTGGCCAGTCTCCCAAATTCTCTCTCTCAAGGCATAACCGTTCCCTGCACTAGAAACAGAAGTCTGGTACATTCTTATCATGCTGACTGACTAACTGTTCGGTGATATTATGCCCTAGCTCTTCAGTGAGAAAGAATACAAAAACAAGCACAGTTTACAATGTGGAAAAACACTGACGGCTTTAACATAGCAATGTCTAATGCCACGATAAAGTCAATAGGCAGCTAAACTGAATACAAAATGTAATCTGCAATTGGTGAACACTGAACAACTAATCAAGGTGCAAAGTAATGCAACACAAAGTCAATGGTCAAAAACACATATTTCACTACAACTTGGTCCAAAACATTGACCTGGGATGTTCCAATTGTTCATTGAAATGTGTGAGTAAGACATGGCCCCTCTATAGGTTAAGTGCCCTTTTTTTAATGTTTACCCCCCCCCCTTACACACACACACACAATTTTTGCTTGGTATTGATCATAATTTGACTGTGTGTGTGCTGGGGTCCCGCTAACCAAGTCCCAGACCCAGTGTTTTTTCCCTAAGTGGTACCATTGTTTCCACAACTGGCACACCCTGGCACACAGCTAAGTCCCTTGGACTCTGACCAGGGAGGTTCCTAAGGGCTGCAGCATGTATTGTGCCACCCTAAGGGACCCTTCACCAAGCACATGCACAGTGCCATTGCAGATTGTTTGTGCTGGTGGGGAGAAAAAGATAAAGTCCACATGGCATCCCTTCCAGGGTGCCATGCCCACAAACCACTGCCTGTGACATAGGTAAGTCACCCTTCTAGCAGGCCTTACAGCCCTAAGGCAGGGTGCACTATTCCACAGGTGAGGGCATAGCTGCTTGAGCAATATGCCCCTACAGTGTCTAAGTCCATTCTTAGACATTGTAAGGGCAGTGTGGCCATATTAAGTACGTGGGCTGGCAGATTGTCATTACGAGCTCCACAGCTCCATGATGGCTTCACTGAAGGCTGGGAAGTTTGGAATTAAACTTCTCAGCACAATAAACCTAATGCTAGTGTTGGATTTTTTGTACAGTGCACCCAGAGGAGATGCCCCCTGTATTTTACCCAACCCTTTAGTGAAGGACAGACCAGTCTGTGCCAGCCTGCTACTAACAGACAAGTTTGTGACCCCCTTTTTTGGCGGCAGGTCAGGCTGGAAAATTAGGTAAAACAGGGAGGAGTGACTACTGCAGCTAGGATCACCAGTAAGGTGCCCAGGGCTGAAGTGACCCCCTCCTTGCAGAATCCTCCATCTTGTTTTGGAGGAGAGGGACCAATAGCGATAGGAATGGGACCCCCTCCCCAAAGGGAGTAGGCACAGGAAGGGTGTAGCCACCCTCAGGGACAGTAGCCATCCCTGTAATGCCCCTAAAACTAGTATTTGGGGGCACCCCTGAACCTTACCAGATCCCTTGCGACTTAAAGAAGAAGGACTGCCTACCCGACCCCAGCAGTGAAGACACTCCAGATGACAACTGACTTGGCCCCAGCTGTATCGGCCTGTCTGCAGCTTCAAAGACTCCTGTTCCAAGAAGGTGACGCATCCTGCAGGACCAGTGACCTCTACAAACCCCAGAGGGCTGTCGGACCAGCAGTGGCCCAAGCATTCCCAAGGACAGCAGCCCTGTCCAGAAGATACCTCCAAAAAGAACTCCAGAACCGTCCCAGATCCGCAAGCCCTGCCCACTCTGCACCAGACGCCCACAGCCCGAGTCCAGGTGGCCCACTGGTCCAGAGATGGTCCCCTTGCGATTCCGACCTCCAGCCCACCCTGGGTTGACCCCTTCTTGCCAACACAACAATGCATACAGCCTGGTTCTGGAGAACCCGCCCTGACCGCGACTAGATCTGACGAAGATTCCTTACGCCCAAAGAGGTACCCCTGCACTCACAGCCCCCTGGCCTTGGGGAATCCAATAGACAGTCCAGCAACGTCCAGCGGGTGCCTCTCCTGCCTGTCCAGCCTTTGGTTTCCCGGAACTAACCCCCTGGACCTAGCCTGCAGCATCTTTTGTGACCACTGGGGTCTCCCTATTGAAAAGCACTGGGTGCCCAGCTCTGTGTTTGCACCCTGCACCCGCCACCCCTGGGCCACTGAGCCACTGAGGATATGTGTCTGGAGTGAATCTGAGGCCCCTCTAGTGTTGACCTAAACCCCCCAGGGCTGTGTCCTGGAACCACAGGTACTTACCTGCAATCTGCTTTCTACCGAGCACCCCTAGTCCTCCTAGCATTCCATTGTAAACCCGACACAAACTTTGACCTCTGCACCCAGCCGGCCCAGGTTGTTGGTGGTGCATATTTGGGGTCAGCCTAAACTTTGACTTGTGGACATCGTAACCCCGGAATATTGGAATCGTAAGTCATGTAATTACCTGTAAAATTTGCTTCCCTCCCTTCCCCCAAAGACTCTCTTGACTCCTATGAAAAACTGCACTGTCAACTTTTCAAATAGAAAATTGCTACTTACTTGTAAACTGCTTGATCTACCAAAAACAAAGTACATTTGATACATATGCTTGATATGTACTTACCTGCAGCAAAGTTCTTCTGGTTCTAGTAATAAAGTAACAAAACATATTTTTGCCGTATAAAAACATTTGGCCTGGAGTTAGTCATTGCGTGTGTGCCTCATTTATTGACTGTCTGTGTACAACAAATGCTTTACACTACTCTCTGAAAAGCCTAACTGCTCGACCACACTACTACAAGATAGAGCATTAGTATTATCTACTTTAGTCTCAGTTAAGCCTCTGGAGAATCCCTGGACTCGGTACACACCATACCTCATTTTGGTACAGTATAAACAGAGCCAGATTAGATTCTACACCCTCAATCTTAAAAAAAAGTTGTAACAGGGATCCTCAGTTGTTGAATTGTGTGTCAAATTAAACTTTCCATTTCCATTTATTATACTGGGTGTATTTTTGGAGTATTGCTTCAATCAAATAGCATTGGGTTTATTAAAAATAAAGATAATACAAGGGTCACATAATGACCACTGTCTGAACTGATGTTACAGAAAACGATTGAAAGTGCATGAAAAGTCAGTGGGACCTACTTTGTAATTTTTTTTTCTCACTCAGCAAAATACGCACACAAATTCTGCTATACCACCTCATTCAAAAGCAGTACCCCATGATGTGTGACAATTACCAAATTATATGATAAATACTTTTATATCTGAAACGTATTGTGTTCAGGGCACTTCAATGATGGTTCTTTTGTTTACTGACTAGTACTTTAAACAAGCAGATGTATTTGTGTGGAAGCAAAGAACTGTAGAATAATATTGGTGTAGGTTAAAAGGTCGAGTGACAATTGCACTGTGAAGCCAGACCTTAAAATACATGTGGGTTAAGACTGCCCTCCATCTGTCTCTGCTGCTGCCAGAGAAAGCTAAACACCATAAATTATCTATCTAAAACACTTTTGAAGCGTTAAAATATCAAGAGTGTGCCCCTTGAAAGATTAAGCTCATTCAGCTGGGTAAATAAACATTATGATCATAGATGGTGGAGAACAAGGAATTTTTCATGTTGAAGCACACAACTTCTGCCCAATCAAAACAAGTACTCCTGGCTCACAACACTGGGCGGAGCCGCCGCCCCTCTCTAGTGCTATTGTGTTGGTGACAGCTGCTCTGTCAAGTCAGACCATAAAAGGCATACATAGATCTCAGACTGTTAATGTTGTAATGAGGCCACTGATGTAATGCAATATAAGGGTTCACTCGCAAAATATGTTGAGGGAATTTTGGGAACACTCCTTGACAGAATACTGACTTTTAAGGACCAACAGTGAAAAGGCCTACTTTCTTTGCAGTACAGTTCTAGCTTGCTGCCAGTCAGGCCCTCTATTATATTTAGGCCCAGGCGTAATTTTAAATATGGTGGAGTACTTTTGTTAATTCTGCGTTACTTTTTGACACGGAATTCCTTATTATAATGTGATTACTCCTGCAGGCATAATTAAGAGTAATTTGGGGGGAAACAATCGTACCGCAAGATCACATTTATTGACTGAGAGCGGCCGCCCGCTATTCGTGTTCTGATGCATTAACCTCTATTTCTTATCACAATATACAGTCTTGCATCCATTTTGGACACAAGCATGCATTTTGCACTAAGTAGCGCTCAATGCTGGGACCAGGTTGGGGGGAAAATCCTACCCCCAAAAGGTAATTTATCATTATTTCTTAACTAATGATGCATCCTTGTGCCTATTTGGGACAGGAGTGGGACATTTTGCTGTAAGAAAATAGAGCTAACTGCTGGGAGTAAGTTGGGCGAAAATCCTACCCCAAGAGCACATTTAGTGAGCTGAACAACTGCTTGTGCTCGCTATTCGTGTCTGTTGTATTTAGAGCTATTTCTTTTCTTTTTTTAAAGCATTTGCCAATTTTATTTTATTTTTTATTTCAAATTGTTTTTTTTTCTTTCAATAAATGAAATGAAATTATTACGTTACACTACAATGTTAATGGATGGTACAGTATGTTGTCCACTTGACAAAAAAGAGTTCATCACAAATCATAGTAGGAAAGTATTTAATACAATTAATTCTTGTATCTCAAAAACCTTGTGCAAGGGGGAACAGAGAAAAAGACAGAGAAAAGGAGAGAGAGAGAAAAGAGCGAGCACAGTTGGTAGTTGACAATGGGGCTCGGTATGTTCGGTGGGAGGCTTAATGTTTTGTAAATAACAATTTTATTTGGACCATAATAGCCGGGAGGATTTGTTGTTCACAGTAGTGTTGTGTAGGCTATTGTCTGCACTTGCGATAAAGAAGACCAAAGCCCACCATATGCGATACATGTTATTAGAATTCTTTCAGTTGGATAGTATTGTTTTAATACCCAAAGCTACCAGAATATGAGTAAGAAAGTGGTCCCATGTAGCTAGTAAATTTCAGTAAAAGTGTGTCAGCACAGGCATGTATGCCCAAGAAGAATACAGGAGTTAATTATAGCTTTGTAGTGAAGGTACTAGCTAGTGTATTTTCAATACTTTTTCATAAAGGGCCGTATATGTTTGCAATAAACCAATAAGGCCCTCATTACGAGTTTGGCGGTCTTTGGGCAAGACCGCCATGCAAAATCCTGCCAGTGTTGGCGGTACAGTGTCCGCTGTATTACGAGTCACAAACACCAAGGTGACGAAAACACAGCCAGAAATCCAACACTGCCAGTGCCACTGATGGTGAAAGAGCAACTGACCGTCTCTAGGCCCACCATGCCGACACCATTCTGGCACAGCGGAACATGCACGGAGGGAAACCATTGGTGGTGCGCACCGCGGCGGGCTAGAAAATCACGCCAATAGAAGGCAACACCACATTGGACAGCTCGAATACCCCACACCTGAAACACATACACACACCCCACATACCTGTTTACTGCACTATAATACACATCCGCTCACATCCCCACTAACCCTTGCGAATATCACCACGAGCCAGAGATATACAACCCACGAACCACTGCACATTGAGCACAAATTCACACGTTGCACGCACCCCCACAAAAATCATCCGCCTGCACTGCACCTCACACGCATAGCATGCACCCCAACAACATGTCACGCCACAAGCACCCACACTTCACCGAGAATGAGTTGCGGGTCATGGTGTCACAACTGATGGGAGCACAAGTCCAGCAAACATCAATGGCCAGGAAAACCGAGCTATGGCAGAGGATCGTCAACAGGGTGAACGCAGTCGGCAGCTACCCAGGCACAAGGGAGGACATCAGAAAGAGGTGGAGCCTCAGGGGGAAGATCCGTTCCATGGCGGCCAGGCACAACATCGCCCTCAACAAGACTGGCGGTGGAACCCCACCTCCTCCCCTTGACCTGACAACCTGGGAGGAGAAGGTCTTGGACATCATGCATCCTGAGGGCCTGACAGGAATCATTGGAGGGATTGATACTGGTAAGGAACTTACACCACCCACCAGCACTAACCACTCCGGTCCTGCATGCCTCCCAAGTACCTACCACTCCCCATCATATCACAAACCACAAGAATGCACCCCCCTACTACACCCACCTTCCTACTCTGCATGCCACACCACTCCTCTCCCACCATCCACAAACCCACCCCGCACAATGCACGCTAAACTTTCACTATATCCTCAACTACCACTACCACAATCCATCACTAGGCATGCCGGATCCGAGTCACACTCACACCTCACAATGGTGCGCCTGCATGGACATTCATCCCACAGTCCACCCAGACTGCTAGCCAACACGACCTCACTACCAATGCCAATTACAGCAATGTCAAACAGCAAACCCTCAACTACAATTGGTATGACAAGCATGACTCAAGGGCCATTCACCATGCAGTGTTTGCATTGCTGCAAACGTCATTGCCATCCCTGGGTAACGATTCCACCCACAGCAAGTGGCACAGCATGACACTGCGACATTTCCACGTAATAACTCTCACCCTTTCCATCTACAGCTAACCCTGCTACTGCCACCCAGCAGAGGATGTCAGGGTCAGAAAGCCCTCCCCAGGATGTCTGGAGGACGACAAAATGCCTGGGCCATCTGGGGCGACTGGCCAGTCCACCACCTGCAGCCCCAACCTAAACACCCCGGACTCACCCTCCTTTGTGGCTAGGACACCACAGCTAGCCCCTCCTCCCCAAACCTGTGCCTCAGGGACTATTCAATTAGAGGTGTGACCCACAGTACAGGGGCCTGAGTCAAGGGCACCTGCCCCAGGCAATGAAGGCCTCAGTGCTACTGGGAGTGGGCACACTGTGCCAGGGGCACAGGTACACGGGGCCAGGGCTAGTGGGAGGGGATCTGTGGTCAGAGGGAGGGGGCATCAACAACATCAGACTGGCCAGGAGGCCCTCAACCAGGTCCTGGGTGTATACCACCAAACCCAGGACACCACGGCTCAGATCCTCACTACCCTGCAGAAGACACAGAGACTACAGAGGGAGAACCATCATTAGGCCGTGCAGCAGTGGCAGACCCACAATACCACCATGGCCACCATAGCAGGGGTGCTAACGGAACTTACCACCATCCAGCGTCAGTGTCCGTCCACCTCCCACCAGCAGACCCCTACCATTAACCAGATCACATCTGAGCCCTCCACCTCAGCCGCACCCAGTGGAATGGCGGTCCTGCTACAGGACACCAGCACCCCTTCCCCTGTAGCTGAGGAGCCCCCAGGAAAGCGAGGACATCCAACCAGACATCCAGCATCCCCTGACGCCAAGACTACTGCCATGAAGTGAGCCACTTCAGAACATACCCCATTGTGTGTCAGAGCAACTTCCTGTTGACTGTCATAACACCTTTTTCACATGGCCATCATACTGGACAACGACTCCCCATAGGTGGGCTAAGTACTCTGATGATCCCACTCGCCATGACCCCACTCATCAGCCCTTGCACTTATATTATAAAATATAAACCCCTTTGAGCACAGTTTCTGTCTAAGTCTTTATCTACCATCAGTACAAAATATACAGCCATCACATATGTAACAGGAAGACCATTGACCTACCAATTTATGTGACAGTGCCAGAATGGGGAGCAATCATTTACAAGTTCTATAATACAGTTAACAGCACCACATCTAAAGTAATGGGTTCACCCTATACCCACATTGAACACACAACCTGGTAGCAGCCCTACACATGGCAGACATTGCTACTGGTTACATAGCATGGCTCTGACACATATGTCAGTGGAAGTATTGTTAGATCAGCTCTGCTCTGGAATCAGCTGCATGCTCGTCATCATCCTCCTCATCACTCCACATGTCCCCTTCATCAGCCTCTGGCACAGCTGCACGCTCCTCAGCATCCCAGTAATGGGATGTGACGTCTGAGAGCCAAATTGTGCAACATGCAGCATGCTACAGTGATCTGGCACACTTTTGCTGGTCTGTACAGTAGGGCCCCTCCAGTAAGGTGCAGGCACCTGAAGCTGGCTTTCAGCACTCCAAAGGTGTGTTATGTTACCTGTCGGGTCCTACCATGGGCCTCATTGAAATGGTTTTCTGCTGCTGTAGTCGGATGCCTGAGAGTTGTCAGTAGCCATGGCAGGTTGGGATAACCAGTCTCACCTGTGTGCACAGAGGTAATAGGCACATTGAAAACTGTAGGTAAATCTGGAAGGTGGTGTAGAGTGTGCAGAATACAGAGGCACACACATGTGACGATACATATGGCTGAACCAGGCATGATCCCTGTGCAGTGGTGCCATCAGGTGTGGGATACTCCTGTTCCGCAGTATGTAGGCATCATGCACTGACCCTGGGAACTGGGCATTCACTTGAGTGATGTAGAGGTCTGCGACACAAACCACCTGAACATTGGTTGAGTAGATGTTTTTATGGTTCCTAAACATCTGTTCACTCCTCCTGGGTGGCACCAGGGCATTGTGGGTTCCATCAATAACCCCGATCACATGTGGCACATGTGCTACAGAGTAGAAGGCTGCTTTCACAGTGGGCAGATCGTCACGTTGGGGGAACCTGATATAGCTGCCAATATGTTTCAGTAGGGCACACAGGACGTTCTTCAAGATGTTACTGAACATGGGCTGGGACATTCTGGCAGCCTAGCCCACTGTTATTTGGAAGGACCATTAAGCAAGGAAGTGGAGGACTGCCAACACCTGTGCTGTGGGTGTGATGGCATTGGGATGACGAATACCAGGCCGCAGATCCGGCTCCAACAGCGTCACAAGATCCATGATGGTCTGACGGATGAGCCGATAGCACTGGATGACGTGCCTCTCCAAGGGTGGCAAGATCAACCAGAGGCCTGTAGATAGGAGCATTTCTCACCATCATTTTTCCACCGTACCTGGGAATAGGGGGGAGTGGCAATCATGTGCATAAAGGACTGTGTGGACGCAGTGGAGCTGTGCAGAGGTCACTATTAAACATCCATGACGCACCTCATAAACCCCCTCTGTACACGTTGTAGAAGTAAAATGGCAGCTGCCTGTCCTGAATGCCTTTCCAGATGGAAGTGAGCGAATTCTGCCGGGGTAAGACGTCATGGCGGTAGGCGGTCGCAACCGCCGGTCAACTCCTCATTGGTTAACATGGTTGCCTTCGGGAGACATGAGCCAATGGCGATCACTGCCGGCAGTGACGGTGATGTCTGCGGCGGCCGTGACCACCATTACATGTGCTAATGTTCACTTGTCTCCTGGCACTCGTGCTGAGAAGACGTCCACTGCATGTGCTTCTGTGTTCTGCCACTGGTAGCCAAGAAGCTACGTGCTGCAGGGGCTAGGGCCCCAGCCTTCTCACAGGAAGAACTTGAGAAGCTTGTGGAGGGTGTCCTACCGCTGTATGCCCAGTTGTATGGGGCTCTAGGGCAGCAGGTGAGTGCACTATGATTGTACTGTCTGAGTGGTACGAATGTGGACCGGGGCCTTGGGACGAGGATGAGTAACTTGTGGAAGGACCTGCCTGAGGGCTGTGAGGACAACTGGAATGTTGATCTGTGCGTATGTTCAGGGGGTGTGTTACGTATAATGCAGTCCCTAAGATGCCACGCTACAGACTGTCTCCTTTTCTCCGTGTTATCCATTCAGGTGAGCGCCCATCAAAAGAAGGGGATCTGGCATACCATCATCAAACAAGTGCGGATCCTGGAGGTCCATGCCTGGCTGAGCACCCACTGCAGGAAGCGGTAGGAGGAAGAACGGTGAGGCCTAGCTGGGGACGTCCTCCCAACGAGGGAGGGGTGCCCGTCGGACCCTGACCCTCACTTGTGTCCCACATTTTAACGGTGGCGTACCCTGAAGTGGATGAGTGCTTGAGAGCACCTCAGCATTCACAAGAGTTCACATTCGTACTTAGATTATGTGGTGAGTGATAGGTGCAGCCTGTCCAGTGTGTGAAGGCTGTGATATGTGTGCTAGGTAGCTACTGTATGACTAAGCTTGGGACACATTGAGGCCGGACGTGCTACATACATGTGTTTATGTGCCTTGCAGGATGTGATTTGGGGATGACTTTACTGCTAAGTGGCATTGATGGCAAGGTAACTATGTAGTACATGAGTAGGGTCTTAGATGTTGACAGGGTTCCTGGTTCTGGAGTTCACACACATTGTACCCCCAACTATCCAATCAGTGTTGCTGAGGCCATATCCCCATCTCCTGTGTGCTGGCATGTGGTGTATGTGTAGTCTGTGAAGTCTGAGGTTTCACATCATACATTTATATGTGCTTGGGTTATGTGGCGGTGAAAGTATGCCTCCAAACACCCGTAGAGTACACATTTTCGGTCTAGTGATCATATAGAGCCATGAGCCAATGGGTTGGGTCAGACATGTGTTGAGGGTATGGCTTTCATCCTGTACAGGATTGAATGTGTGTCAGCATGTGTGAAACTCATGTGCATGACTGAGGTGGCACGCATGGGCTGTCATTGCAGTGGCATGTGTGTGTGAAGGCATGGTGTGTAATGACATGGCACTAGAGTATGTTGTAGTGACTTGTGTATGGCTGTTGTGCTGGCATTGACCACTTGCTCCCTGTTTCTCTTTCTCTTACCCTGTCTCTCACTGTCCCACCCTCCCTCCCTCTGCTCCTCTGTCTTTGTGTGCAACAGCATCATCTGGCGAAGGAGAAGGGGCACCGGCAAGTGGGGAAGCTGCATCCCACAGGACCCAGGAGGCGATATCAGCGGAGCTGAGGGGACCAGTGGGACGGAGGGCGAGTGGAGCGCCATGGGGGAGGCAGGACCATCTACACCATCATCTGATTCTTGCTCCGATGGGGACTCCCCGGTGGTGGCGTAACCTTCAGGCCCTATGCCTGCACCATCCTTGCCCACCACCCCCCATACCAGTACCGCCCTCCCTGTAGCTCCCCACCCAGTTGCTTGTGCTCGCTCACCCAGGAGGGTGGGCATCTCCTTCGCCGCAGGCACCTCTGCCCCTTCCCCAGTCAGCCCAGCTGCCCTCATTGAGGAGGCTACTGACCTCCTGAGGTCTCTCTCTGTTGGGCAGACAACCATTGTGAATGCCATCCAGGAACTGCCATCCCAGATGCAACAGTCAAATGCGTTCCTGGAAGGCATTCACAGTGCCCTGTCTGCCCTTCAGCGATCATTTCAGGCTCTGGGATCCTCATTGACGGCAGCCAGTGTTCCTCCTTCTTCCATTCCCCCCTCCAACTACCTGTCCCCACTCCCACATCCCTCTCCCATTTCCAATCCAAAGCACACTTTCATACCAGCATGCATCCCCACCAACAGACCCAGAGAGCAAGGACAATCACATGCACGACAAAGCCACCACCGCCATGCACAGACACACCATTCAGACGCACACACACCAACATCCACTACCTACCCTTAATCCCCAAGCTGCTTCCCCACAGTCACATCGCCACTCACACATGCAGACACCACATCATCAGACCCAGGTCCAGACACATGTCCTGTCACTGCCACCATCACCACAACAGCAGACCCTGATGCATGCACCCCATACACCACATCCGCATGCACAACAGCCAACACAATCACATGCAGCACATCTACCTTACCTGCACACACCACACCAACATTCACTCACACAGGAGTTTTCCCTGTTCCCGTCTCCTGGTCCAGTCCCTGTTCCCCCCACAAATGCCCTGCTACCCTTCCCAGACCCATGCCTTCCACCTCCCTGTCCTTCTTTGGGCTGAGCCATGCCCTGCAGTCAGCAGTGCTACCACAACAGGCACACCTGCCCCTCACACCTCCAGCCCTGGTAGCACTCCATCTTGGTCCCCTGCTGTGGTGGCCTCCACTGCCGTCCCACCTAAGAAGGCAGGAAAGAGGGGCAAGGCTAAGGCGTCCCCCTGAAAGCAGGACAGTAAGTGGGGGGAAGCCTGATAAGAGGAAGGACCCCCATACAAACCCTGATCACAACCTCCCCCTATCCCCCAAATGCCTGAGGTGCCTGTATGCCGCATTGATGCCCCTGCCCTGTGGAGGTCTGCACATTGCAGTCAGGAGTCAAGCTGGGCCCAGTGTGCATGGGACATTTGGACAATGATGCACTGGCACTTGTGGCATTTTGTATATAGTTGTCATTTCATTTTTTATATTTCCAATAATATTTATCTACAACAGCACCGTTGGTGTTGATGCTACATAGCTTGTCCTGGCTTTCCTTGCGCATGCATGTATGGTGACTGTGCATTTGTGTGTGTGTGTATACTAATGTCCTCTCCACTGTGTGCTAGGATGGGGTACTTACGGCTGGTGTCTGTCGGCGTCGCTGGTCCTGGATGTCAGTGGCCAGCAGGAGCATTGGAAAGACTTGTAATTCACGTGTCATGGCACCTACGGATGTGCCTGTGTTCCAAAAGGTGGGTGCTTCCTTTTATGTTTTTTGCTTCCGGC
This sequence comes from Pleurodeles waltl, assembly GCF_031143425.1. Lineage (NCBI taxonomy): Eukaryota > Metazoa > Chordata > Amphibia > Caudata > Salamandridae > Pleurodeles > Pleurodeles waltl. The sequence goes on from NC_090442.1 coordinate 190,493,454, forward strand.
ATGGTTTTCCCGGCGGTTAGACCGCCCCGGAAGTCCTGGCTGTGTGCAACCTCGTAATACGGTGGGTGGAAACTGTCTGACCACCGGCCTGAAGAGGCCTTCCGCTGGCAACAGCGGTCTGTCCACATTGGCGGTTCGGACAGAAACTTGACTGTGTTCTGCAGGTGCCTTCCCAGTACTCGTAATATGGCGGTCTATACCGCCATCTCCACTGCAGCGGTTCAGTGACCCCCAAACTCGTAATGAGGGCCTAAGTGTCTAAATTACCTGGAGGGTAATTACAATGCTACCAAGCAGCTGAAGGCAAAATGCCCTGTTTATGAAAGTCTCTGGAGGTCCAGAAGGATCTGTATGCAGTCCAAAATTAGCATTCTAAGATAAAGAGAGACACATACCTTACCATAGAACTCCATGGGTCAGATGTATCAAGCAGTTTTGCCCATTCTGTGTCTATGGGAAAATGTGTTTGTAAAATATGGTCCCATATGCTCTCCCAGTTTGTGGGTGGGATGGATTCAGTATTATATTTGGTGCATGAAGTATCCCATGCACAATGGATCCCATCTGTTTGTGGCTTGGAAATGTTCTATAAGGTTTTATAAATTATGGATACTGTATGTCTCTTGGAAACCAGCTTCTGAAGGAAGTGTAAGAATTCTGCAAATGTGGTCTTTTTAAGCCCCTCAATGCTACTTTTAGTGTCAATAAGTTGTAGAAATCTATAGGTTTGATATTAAATCTAGTAGATAACATAACAAAAGATATGGGGTTGTCAGGTTGCATAATATCCCTTAAATACAAAATACCTGAGAGGACCACTGTTTCCAGAAAGAGAGGGTAGGATCAAGTTTGATAGCTGTATTAAACCACAGAGAGGTAGGTTACGACCCTTCAATTTTATGAAGAAAACATCTGTCTAATTTTTTAATAGCAGAGATTGAATCATAAATGTTTTGATAAGAATGAGGAACCTTAAGTTGTTTATTTGTCAAGGTGTTAATACGTGAGAGAGGATGAACCACGTCTGATTCAATATTTGCCCAGGCTGGGCAATTGACCTTAGTTGTGTGCAGCTACCAAATGGATTATCTGACTAGAAAGGCTGCATTTTTAAAGTTGGGAAAATGTAGGCCCCTTTAGGATTTGTTCATCTGTAATTTAGGGAGTGATATTCTTGTTCTGTAACCCCTTCATGTGAAAGATAACAGGGCATTGAGTTGCGGAAAGAGATACAAAGGTTAATTGGAAACATACCTAGGAAAAATTTAATTTGTGGTTCGATCAGCATAATAACCGTTTCAACCCGTCCCCATTGTGTAATAACTTTTGGTGACCATTCCTCCATTATTTTTTTAATTTTAGCAAGAAGGGTTTCTTCAGTGTGGACCTTGTTGTCAGCGATGGAGCCTGCAAATTCATGACCTAAGTGTTTTAATCTTCCTGGTTTTCATTTCAGATTAAAATCAGTCTCCACGTGAGGAAGACAGAATACATTCAGACTGGACATTTCTGTTATTTGCTTATTCAGGGTATATCCTGAGACAGTAGCAAAATTAGCAATGACTAAGTATTTATGGAATGACTGTGTCCGTCTCTGTAGAGATCAAAACATCATCGACATATGCTGCTAATTTTTGGGTACCACTTTTTAAGGGAATTCCTTGTATTGTATCTTTATTCCAGATGGAGTGTAGAAAAGGCTCAATTGAGAGTAGAAAAAGGAGACGGGGACAAGGGGCAACCTTGTTTTGTGCCTTGTGATAAGCTGAACTTGTTGGATATTTGTCCATTGAGTTTTATTTGCGTCAAGGGCCTCTGATCAATCGCCATGGCCATTCGTATGTAAAGTGTGCCCAAATTAAACTTTTCCAGTGTCGATTTTAAAAGGGTCCACGAAGCCTTATCAAAGGCCTTCTCTGCATTTAAGGCCATAGTGGGAGAAGAGAGGAGTTTAGCTTTCTCAATTACATGATAAAAGGTTCTAATATTATCGGCGGCCAGACTTCCCTTAACAAAACCCGTTTGAGAGGGGTGAATGAGAGATGGGAGGACCTTTTCTGGTCTAGAAGCTAGAAGCTTAGTATGTATTTTATAATTGTAATTAGGTAAAGAAATAGGACATAATTTTTTGTTTCTAATTGGCTTTACCAACTAATATATATACCTCTGAAAAGAAGCCTGAAAGTTCACCTCTCGAGTCAAAGATGTTAAAAGATTCAAGATGTGGGACAATAGTATGTGTTGAAAGTTTTGATAAAAAGATGCAGGGAGACCATCTGGACAAGAGGCTTTATTTGGTATTAGAGAATTATAGGCTTTGGTAATTTTGTCTTCTTAAATTGGATTATTAAAAAATTCCAAATCTCCCTTGGAGGATCTAAGAAAGCTATACATGCTTCTCCATTGGAGGAATTCCTGGTTTGAGGCGGAATATAAAACTGCGGAATGTATCAACTATTTTACCTTGATCTGTATGCAAACAGCCACATTTTTTCTTTCATGGCAGGAATGTTGATAGTTTCTTAGTGCAAAATGTTTTCCCCTACCCATTTTGAATATGACGGAGCATTTTTGCATTAATAGTGCTAAAGGCAGAATTACTTTTCTTGCGTAAATATACATAATCTCACAGAATTGTTAGGTAATTCTCCGTTATTATCCTACACTGACTTATGTGAGTCATGCCCACCTCAAGTTATAATGGCTTATATACTGCCCTTATGCCAGTGCCTGGTACTCTAGTCAGAGACTACCAAAAAACATGAAGACAAAAGGGCTTCGAGTGTGCCTCTGGCCCAGCTGCACTGCAGGGGCGTGAACACCACCTCTATCACTGGATTGCACGAAAATGTGAAGGCTGGATCAAAATATCAAAGCATCAGGAATGGAGTTAAATCTACAAAAAACAAGTGTAGTTCTCAAATCTACAACCTGTATTTACTTTTAAAATACACTAAACTGTAGTAGCGTTAATTAATAAACATCTAAATTTGGTTCATGTGGTCTAGTCTGTTAGGAGCACATCTCCTAAAACCACTAATTGTGCTCTGTAAATTAATGAGTCCTGAAGGAGGCAGCTGTGACCCATACTAAGAGTAAAATGAGCATTGGCAAAGACAGTATCTCCGGCTTTGACACGCTGGCACGGTTATTGTTTATGCTATTTCTGTTACTGCGAGTATATGCCACAAAAATAAGAAATAACAAAAAAGTTGATGCTTCTTAAATGTGGTGGCCAAATGTTTACAAAAAATGTAAATTAAAAAAATAAAATAAATGTTATTTTCAATTGAACAAGGCCTTGTGCTTCCTACGAAGGTGTATTTAAACAGACGCGTTAAATAAGGGAGCTGGAATGAACAAGTACAGTATGTGGAGATGGTTAGAGGCCCAATGAAGGCATATTCAACCATCGGTTCAGCGTGCATTTGACCCGTGTGTACTTCATGCTAAAACCTGTTAGCGAAAGGGCAACGAATTACCTACAGGTTTTGCGTTTTTTGTTTTTTACTTAGCCCTCTGATCACACTCATCCTCCACAGTGTGCCACTCATTTCAACCACTGCACTGCGCAGGACAACCTTTGGAAGGGCCTGGTTTACAGCATACTAAGGCTCCCAGAGCACCATAAAAGAGGTTGGGCGCTTCAACTCTTTGCTGCGTAACATGTCGAACCCTGTCGCATCTGAATACGGAACTGCCAGCGAGCATTTTTTTTTTTATTATTCTTTCTTAAAAGTTGTGAAAGTAGGGCGCGCGCAATTTCCTTTCAGTAAAAGCATGCGTGTTACGTCCTAACGCTGGTCTGACGTACCACGGCGGCGCGCCGAGCTCGCGCGCACTGGAGACGGCGGGTTAATCTGTTTCATTTTCCGCTCCGTGCGCTTGTTTTTCGCATAGACGACTTTCAAAGCGACGAGGCAGTGGCCTCCTGCTTACTAGACGTCCCCGCCTCTTTTAACCCTTCAGATGTGTTAAAAAAAAAAAAAAAAAAAATCGACCAAATCCCCTTTATAGGTAAAGTGAGAAGACAACGAACAAAAAAAGCCTGGTGAGGAGCAAATGCTATTGACATTGGTGTTGATTTCCAATAATTTTATTCGTATTTGTGTTTGATATATTTCAAAATGTTTTAACATTAATTTGTTTATGTTTTATGTTTAACGCTATTGCTATAATGAAGCTATGTTTGATGTCAGATAGGTCCCGTGCTAACCGGGTTTGGAGGGGGCGAGGCAGGTGGGCCAGACCCTCCCAAGGCTCATTTTCAAGTAGAAAACATCTTGTGTTTTTTTTTATTTTTAAAAAAATTATTTTATGATCCACTTGAGCCTGCAGCCTTGCTTTCTGAGTCTAATTGTTTAACTACTCCCATGACAAAACACCAATGCGGTGGGCTACTAGAAGTGCTTCGGGACCGGTGTGAAGTTCGTGAGAATGATGGTTTGTTAACACATATATGAAAAGCAAGGGATTTATGTAACAGGTCCATTTATCAAAAGAGGACCGTTGGCTCCTATTACGGAGTACTTAAGAGACTTGCCACATAGTTCTCTGCATAATTTGCAGATTTAAAACAAATGTTTCTAGCTCAAACGGATTAAAAGTTTTAAAAAAACACCAAACGTGTTGCCTCGCAGTGGAATGCCTTTTGACACGAAGAGGCTGATCACGTCTGTATTGCTGTATTTAGGTGTTAATGTGATTTTAATGAAGAGAAACATTTGCCCATACAGTGTTAGCATGTAAAAAAGAGAAAATTGTGACTTCTGCTTCAAAATATGGCTGCATTATTTGCCTTTTCTTGCTGCATAATTTACTATACATTGTCTCGTAATTTGTTCCTCCTTGCTAGATAATTAGTGTCTCTGAATATGGCATAAACAATCGGATCGGATTTTGTAATCTCAAGAAAAGTAATTTAAAATATGTATACAATTGATATATTTAAGTAGTGGTTTCTTATATGCGCTTCCTTCTGTGACTCTCTTAACTTTTGACACTATTTGAGAAAAATACACCGTCAATGTCACACGTTTTGAAGTTTCTGAATTGAGCAGAGCAAATTCACGTTATACAAAGAACAATATTGGCAGCTATTCTGTGGCACCACTTGCAACGTGTACTTGCACTGTCCTCCCTACTCCTAGGGTGAGGGGAGAAAAGTTTAAGGTGAGGTGGAGAGAGAGAAAGAGGAGGCCTTTGTGAGGAGACAGGAGGATAAAATGGTGAAAGAAGGGTGAGGCAGAGCAAGAAGAGGGTGAGGAGAACAGATGGGTAAAGCAGGAGGCTGCAGAGGGTGAGAAGAGCAGGGTGAGGTGGGGACCGGATGGTGCGGCAGAGAGAAAAGAGGCTCAGACATGCAGAAAGGAGGATGCGACAGAGAGAAAGTAGGGTGAGACCGAGAGAAATGAGAGTGAAACACATAGCAAAACTTATAAAGAACCTAGGTACAAAATAGACCCTTACAAATAGTGTTAAAAAGAGTATGACGCTTATCCCACTACAAGATCATCCAGCACGCCCAGACCCAGGTCTCAGACACCCACGAGATGCAATGGAAATTAATTCTTCATCATGGCCCACCCAAACTTTTTCATGGCCCTCACAGCCGAATTCGGTATCCAGGCCTGCTCTTAGTCACTGTCTGACCCAGTGTACCTTTATGCCATACATGCCAACAGACCCATTCAGATGGGAATCGCCTGACTTTTTAAAGCCCAAATGGCTTTATTTCAGGTCTCTCTCTTCTAAAATCCCTTCCGCTTCAGTGTAGATCAGGGACAAAAATCCCCCTCATACCATGTTCTAAATGTTGCCATTTATGCCTCATTGGCCTCTGCATTACAGCGTCTTCCTCCAAACTGAAATATTTGACTGCCGTTCAATTCTCTTATCCACAGCCTAGGAAAATATACTTGAAGTGCGAACTTAGTTTAAGTTGCTTTTACTCTCCTTTCAACTAGCACCACCACTGTCTCTTACACAGCATCACATCATTCTTCCCAGTGGAGTTGGATCTTGCCGTTCATTGGGTTTCGGTAAGAAACCCTTTTTTTGTTGAGTGTTTTATTTTCTGGTCCTATAAAATAAGGACAATGATTATGCAAATATGATTAAGTGAAATGTGTAGTGGGGGTCTAGGTTTGGTGGAGAGGGTCAAGGTGCTTGCCAATACATTCAGATGCTGTGTTTCTTTCTCAGACTGCAGTGATATTCATCATGCACTACTCATCTTGGATGGTGGCACAAGTGCCTCTAACCCCTTATATGCTTTGCATAAGTCCTGCCCAGCCTTTGGAACAATGCTAGTAATATTATTTGGATGGACATTACGTCCCCTATGAGCCTAAATAAAACAAACAGACTAGGCTGATACAGAATATTGTTTGTGAGCCACTGCTAAAGCTATAGGTTGCACTTCTGATTATATCTCAGGGGATTCCTAATGTATGAGGGGTGGCACGCTGCTGTTGTAGCTGACTGCCCTGCAGTACATCTTCTGGATTGGTGGTGAATGCAACAGGTCTAACCCTCAGGTTGGATGTCTTATCCTCATGCCCTTCCACCTCGACTTCCTCCTAGGCATGGGTTAGACAGAGTTAACCCCTTGAACTTCACAGTGTTCCTGGGCAAAGTTTTGTGTTTTTGTCCAGTCGTTACCATTATCCCTTGTCTTTATACAATGGTCCATGGGACAAATTGAAGAGGTAAATTCCTAGGGACTGAACAGGGGGTTATGTTGGGGCACAGTCTGTGGTGCAGTGGGCAAGAGGAGTTGAACATCCCTCAGGAAATGATGTATGGCTCATTTTCTTATTCAGTGTATGCATAAATCTTTGACCTCTCCATCGGCAGGGAATCACAAAGGGGTGATCTTTTGGTACATGATTCCCAGATCGGCCTTGCATTCTTTTAAGCCAGTGCCTTTGAAAGGGGCTCTGTGTTTTTTTTTTTTTTTAAACAAATTTGGTAATGCTATACAGGTTTTCTCCAGTTTAGTTTCAACTTGCTTGAAGGCAGTGGTGTTTACAGTCTCCACCATCAGGTATTTTGCACATGCACCAGTGATCTCTAGCAGTTGCTTCCAATTGGGAAGTGCAAGTAGTTTGTGAAGGAGATGAGGAATATCTCCTCGTTATCATCATCTACTTCAGTGTCAGTTGAATGTGCTGAATGACTGTGTTTTTCTCTGCTCTTGTGAGAACTTGTGAAGTTCTTTTAACATCGGATTTAGTCAGTTGTACCATATTTGTCCACCACAGCACACCCTCTTTTAATGGTTTGGCTTGCCGCAATTTGAGCACGATTTACCTTGGGCAAGGCATTGGGCCACTGAGAGTGGTTCTGCGTCTCAGTAGCCACATTGTTCAACATTTGTCCTATTATGCTAGCGGCCCCCAGCCTCTAGTGATGCACCATCCTCTGATGGCTTCAGTTGTCTATGTTTTTATGGCTGCGAGGGTGTGACATGGATCCTTTGATCAATTGTCTTCTTCTTTAGATGGGTCGACTTCCATGCATGTGTGGACCAGATCTTCTAACCAAGTGTAAAACCATTTAATGTTTTAGTTTTTGTGATCACTTGCTTATCTTGAAACCCTTGTAGTCAAGGTTTGGCTACAGGTTGAAGTATGCCTCCTATGCTGTCACTGCTTGAACATAGTCATCTTCGCCCCTATGTCAGGCAGATTCTGAAACAGTTAAATATTTATTTTCCCGCATGGTGCAACAGAAGGGATAACACCATTGTCAAGTTTCTTTTGTTGACATAAAATAGTTTTTAAATCTGGCCAAAACATATGACCCATCTAGCTGCTACAGTTGGCAGGTTTGCTGGTGTGCTGAATGGTGGTAGAGGGTTTACTGCAGCACCGTCTACCCTGTACATGGAAGTGTCAAGAAGGTATTTCTTCCTGTTTTGCATGGGTTTTCCAGCCCTCCCTTCATCCTGCTCAGGGTTGACTCTGGGGTCTTTCTTTTCTGCAAGATCCTTGTTGCTCATGATAGTTCGTGCAGCAGATCTCTCTGTGAACTTGCACTTGTTTCAGTCATCCTGACTGACTTCTGCCAGCGCATGTGGTGGTGCTTAGTGAGTCTGCCACGTGGCCTGCAGGTCAGGTCAGGTCAAGCCCCTCTTCTGCCCAAGGGATATACCAAGCAACAGCTCTACGGAGTCTTTGCAGGCCTACTCATTGAATTGCAGGGAATGCCACATATGTGGGACTCGTCTAGGCTTTGGATCCGCAGCTGTGCCTTTGCTCCTGAGAAGTTCAGCCCCTCAGCCACAGCTGCCAGTTTTGCGGGAGTGTCTCTGGATGATTGCTGTCAATAGCCTGTGGGGCTCCTGGGTGTGCACTGCATACACCAGGCAGATATACATTCTGGACTGAGGCATAAACGCCTCCAACCCCTTTATGCTTCCAGTTGACCGTGCCAGGCCTTTAGATACTTGCAGACGTGCTATTTCATGGCGTTTAGTGCCTGGTGGCTCACTACAAAACTTAGGTCCATGGAGCATTAAAAAATGTCAGTGTCTATATTTTCCCTAATTTGAGAACTGCAGTCAGGGACATTTGGTTGTGAAAAAATAGGAGGTTTCGTAATTGTAAAAGCTTTGGAGCAATGCATAACTTTATAATAGCAAATGCTCAAATTGCCTGCACTTTGTAAAAAAGCAGCGTATCACAGTTGCACCTGCCTATATGCTTACCGTAATGGATATTATTAAAAATATTATTAAAAATCCCTTCAAACCTCTTGGGGTTTCAGGTATCGTCTGCTTATATCCCTGTAATGGTAGCTTGCAAACAACATTCTGAATGTCTTCCTCAAATCTGTGTAATAAATTCCTGCCAGTATTCAGCTGCACTTGGGTCTAAGTAATAGAGTATATGCAGATGGCCATCCCTGCCATCATTTGGGCCCATTGCAAGTGGGTACATGAGTAAAACCTTTGTCATTCTCTTACATTTTGCGAGGTACTATAGATTTGTTTGGAAATAACAATGTTGTCCACTCAGTAGGAGCAGTCTGAATTTTTACAGCATGCTCATCGAGCATTTTGACCAACTATTCTATATCTTATGCTCAATCCCCCAACAGTCATTCTAATTATGCCAAATCTTTTGGTGCTTTCGGGGTCAACTTCAGGCTTTATAGATTGGAAGTTCCAGAATGCTGCAAGTGTTTAGTCTGGCCTTTCGTTACGCAAAGCTAGAGGCTGTTGTGTTTGTCTTATTTTGTGCAATATCTTGTTTGATTAACACCAGCTCAAGACTTTGAAGGGCTTTGCCGGCCTGTGTAAAGCCTTCATCTTCCAAGATGTTCAGTAGAGTCAGTATTGGAGTAAGGTCAATAGGTGACACAGGGCTGCTTGAAATGTTTTGACTAAGCCGTCATAGAAGGGGCAGGTGATTCTGCGTGGACAGATTGTATGGAGGAAATCTTCTACGAAGCCCCTGAGGCAGACTGTGGTGGCCGCCTATTCATATGCCTAAAGCCCTGTAGGGTATAGTAGACCTAGTGTAAGGATTTAATTTGAGTCAAACCTACTGGAGATTGCTGCCTTCCTTGGTGCCATCAGAGCAAAAGGTCACTTTTTATTTTCCAGGTGACCCAGGTCTGCCTCCTATGCCCACTTCAACATCTCAAATGTATCTGAGTGTTTATAACAAATGATTTGTAGACCCCAGAGGTTTAATCAAACCTTTTATGCTATATCTTAACAAATACTTCTGACTCATTATTTGTCTTTTAGTTTATCCTCTGTTTGGAACAATTTAATGTTCTAAATTTAATGTGAGTCTGGTTTTCCTCAAAGATACCTTTTCCCACGTAGACGTCTCAAATCCTCTCATGGAAATTGAGTATATCTTTTTGCAACTTTTGCATAATATCTAGGTTGAGCTCCAAACATCTTCCTGATAACAGGGCAATCTGTGAAGTGATTAACTGTCTATGTTCCCTCAAATCACATTTAGGAGGGTCCTTCCAGTTACTTTATTGGGAACTGAGATAAAAATCAGCCTTCCCCCCTTGTAAATTTATCAAGTACGTCTATGCTTGCCTTCAAATGAAATTTGAGTTGACCTCTCAAATATTCTACAGATAACTGATGAAAAGTTTTTTAACCTCTGAAAATTATTTTCTCAAAAGAGAAACTGATAAATCTGGGTTCCTATGTATTAACATATTGGTTTATGTTCTTTACTTTCCTAGGAGTCTTAGTTATATCTCTACACTTCTTCAGTTGCATCTGGGTGATTGCACCAATAGCAAGCAGAATATGATTAACTCTGAACAGTCACTCTGTTTTCATTTTTTGAATGGGTTGCATTCACTTTAACCTTACTGCTCTCCCACCCCCCATTGGTGGTATATCAACCATGCACCAGAATGCAAGTATTTAAAAAAAAACAATTCCCACCACATATCTCTCTAGGAGTGTCGTGTGATCCAAGGTATTCTCTGTGTTATGTATGACAGCTTCTTGATGGGGCCACATTGATCCTTTGAAACTCTTTTATATCCACCTTTGACGTGGTCCTAATCTTGCTGTAAATAGCACACCTCCTCCCTTTAGTACAACTGGTTGCAAGATATACGAGTAGCTCTCTAACCAAACGTTGCTTTCACTTTTGGTTCTGGCTTATGGATACTGACTCCTTATTCCCTTCTTGCATCTTATTTTGTTTACAACATAATGTAGACAAATGATAACACTACTCTCAAATCTCAGATCTTGCACATCATCTCTTTTCATTGCCTGGAAAATCAAAATAGTCTGCTGGAATCCTTTAGGGGATTTCGTACTGAGCTTGTTAATAGGGATTTTCCTGGCAGCTCTATTAGCAAACAACCCGGCTTTTGGAATACAAAATGCTTTTTAAATGTCAGTTGACTTTACCTGTTGGGCATTGTAAAACCCAGTTTGAATATTTATTATTAAACAAAAGAAATAATATGTACTTGTAAGGTAATGATTTGTCGTGCATTGCTTCTGTTGTGCCACAACAAATTGGACTGTGAAGCAGTTGTCAAATGTTACTATTCATGCACTCATGTTTACCTCACAAATAATCCCATGCAACTGAGGACATTTTCAGTTTACTTTTAAATTTCATCTGGTTTGAATTTAAAAATATTATTTATCAGGAACTGACTGAAACTGCGTTCACTGCATAGATTTTTAAGTGCTTTTATATAAAATCTAATCTCACCCCATAACAGCACTTATATGTACTCGCTGTGATTTTCACCTGGAATACGTTCACAGGTATTTTCATTTGAATGTTGCTGCAAAAAGGCTTCTCAAGCCTAATTTACCACAAAGAGGTTAGTAGAGCTTTATGAAAACGTAAGTTTTAATGGGGTTTCCCTCTGCTGGACCAAACTCACGTGGTGTCACTGTGCGTCAATGATATGCTTTTGTATATCCGGGATGTTTGCAATGGTGTGGATGATATTTCACTTGGACTGGGAGTTTTCAATGCCTCATCAGGCCTAAGGGTCAACTGGTCTAAAACCTGCTTGTTTCTGTTGCATCGGGAGTGCCCTGCCTATCCTATCGCTGAGGACACCCACCAGATCAAATGGGAGGCCTACACATTCCGATACCTGGGGCTAAATATATACCACTCAACTGGCAATCTCCTTGAGGGCAATCGAGTGAGAGCTATCTCCACTCTCCGGCCCCAAATTGCCTTTAGACAATTGCTTTCTCTTACTGTTCAGGGTTGGGTCATGCTATCCAATATGGTGATATTCCTGCAAGTGCTTTATTACTTTGCAAACCTACCCATAACCGCCCCCCACAAAGTGTTCCACATGCTGGATGGAATGCTGGGCAACCTGATTTGGAATGCAGGCAGACGCAGAGTTGCTCTCTCCAAGATGCCGTTGTTCATAGAGAGTGGTGGACTGGGGGCACTGATTTTTGAACACTACTATCTTGCAGCCCAGCTCCAAAGGAGGGCTTTCTAGTTAGCTTGACTTAATTTGACAAAGGTGTCAGCCGCGGTCGACTGGGATCCACTAAACAGTATACAAGCCTTATTTCTCCCTAATGCAGTATTGCCTAGGGCCACTAACGCCCAACTCCGAGTGAGGTGCACCAGCTACCATCGAGCTCAGCACGTTTTGCCGGATTTTGCACTATATATGCCAGAAACCCCCTGTTGTCGATGGTGTAGTTCCGGGCAGTGACCTGTCTGAAGGGAGTAGAGTTGCGGGAGTCACTGGGTTTGGTCACACTGGATGGCCTATTTCAAGATGGCAACAAGATCCTGTTTGAGTTATTGTGTGAGCCAACTGGCCTCCCAGAATGGCAGTTCTTAGCACATCGGCAAATTGGTCCTGTCACTGGGCCACCTCTAGGACATCATTTAAAAAAAAAAAAAAAAAGGAAAAAATTATCATTTTTTAGTAAGTCACGTAAACATACCACATACACCTGACATCATGGGTAACAGAATGGCAATACCGTATCCATGAATCAGAAAGGGCTAGTAGTAGCAGTAAGGACATCAGATCTGCATGGGTATGCCAAAGATTGAATAGGGGTGGGGGTAAAATGGGGAGGGGAGGTTGGCGATGGTCTCATCACAATTTAAAAATGATTACAACCATACCTTGTAAAAAGGAACCTCAGCAAAATAGTTGCAAACACACTTTTTTGGTGGAACGAGCTGCTCCGTAGCTGTTTTTGTTGAAGCTCATTTAAAAGCAGTTTTAATTAATTGGGTTTTATTTTTTATTGTATCAGTGGCACAATCTTTTTACCTGTTAATAAAACAAATACCTGGGGAATTTTTAGTTGCTGTTAAACGAGTTCTGAGGGACAAATTGCACATTGTTGTTTTGACTGCTCACAGAAGCTTGGGATCATAGTGTGACAATTTTTACCTCTCAAACCATAGAGTCGCTGGGACATTGATGCTCTAGCGGTCTTACTTCCACCCCTTCTGATGGTGGCAGTGAGATGGCTGTGCGCAACGGGCAGCTGAAGGCATGGCAAAGGCAAACCTGTCTGCACCCAAACGGGCCAAGGGCCCAGGAACCCTGGTCAAACTTCTCTTGGTCTTAAAAGTTATACAAGTAAGCAACTAATGGCCTGCAGGCTGCCACATAGGGAAGTACCATGCCCAGCCGTTGGCGTGTATGAAGCAGACGGAATGGATCATCGGTGCTCCAATTATAAGTTTGAGTTAAATCCATCACCACTCACTTGCATACCATCACTGTTTTCCAAGGAGGGGACAGAAGATTCATCCACGACTAAGGATTTTTGAAGGATGTGGGTGATCAATAGCAGATCACTTCCCAAACACAAGATAGAAATTAGATCACAACTAGAAGTAGAATGTTTGGACATCCTCTTGCTAACTGAAATATGGCTAAATGAAAACGCTGGCCTCAATATGGTGATGGTTCTTCCTCTTGTTACTGTATTTAAGAAAGCTTGATCGCACAGGTAAAAGAGGCAGGGGATCACTAATGTTCTGAAAGAAGAATTTAGCTGTGTAACACCCCCACAACCAATTCATGTCTGTGAGAATTCAGTTTGACATCTTACTTTTCCCCATCTATACTTTCTCTGGTGTACTAATTTACAGACCCCCAAGTTCCAGTCAGGCATTTATGGAAGCTGTACCTGAGATATTAGCTAGTCTAGCTTTCAAGAAAAGTCATATTACGATTTTAGATGGTTTTAATTTACATCTGGATGAGATAAATAATCCAGTTCTAAAGAGATTATCTGTTAGAGACAACTAGCTGCAAATTCCTTATATCAGCATTCTCCCCCGGGCGACAGACTGGATCTGGAAATTTTTTCTCAGCAGTACCTCTGCGTGTGGGTAGAGGGCGTTGAGTGACTCCGCAGCAACATCGTCCCTGTACATGACTTCAGTGGAGTCCATATATTCCCTCCGACGTGCTGACATCAGTTTCTTATTTTCTGTGCATCGACACGGATACGGTGTAGCGGTACCTCGGGCCCTTTTGGCTTTTCTCCCAATTTTTTTCTGCTTGTTTTTTTCTTGAACATAGTGTATATGCCTTCTGGTTTTAAGCCCTGTGGGTCCTGTACCCAACAAATGTCGGTCATGGACCCCCATGCGTTGTGTTTGTGGGTCTGGGTTCTCATCACAGCGCCGACGCCCGCCATCGTCTGAAGCCCAAATCCTTGAAAGAGCATCGTATGAAGCTCCTGGCTGCACGGGTGGACAAATCGTCTTTCCGGTGGCATCGGAGTCCGTCTTCTTTCTCGCAGCCCCAGGAGCGTTCCAGAAATCGTTTGTGTATGGTTCTGTTGAGGTCCAGTGGTCCATCGGTGTCTTCAAGTAAGTCTTCCCAGATGCTATCCTGCCCTTCAGCGTCACCGCCCTTTCGCTCTCCTCCAGTGGAGTCTGCGCGCGAGTCCACCCCTTCCGCGGGTGCCGAGGCGACTCTGGACCAAATGCGGGATTACTACACGTCCCTGCATTCTATCTTTGGGTCCTCCCCTCCCCCTGGAGCGCCTTCGGGTCCAAAGGAGACGGCGAGTGCTCTGACGGGGTCCCCACCAGCGGTTTCGACCTCTGTGCCCATTCAGCTTCTCGTCTTCAACTCTGGAGTCGGATTGGCGTCGGTGCACGGCCTCTTGTGATCTCCATCTCCTCTTCCTGATCCTATTGCCTCGACGCCTCTCATGGCGCCGTTGGCCCAATTGACTCCACTCACACTCCTATTCTGATTTCCCCCTCAACACTCCTATTCTGATTTCCCTAGAGTCGGATGACACCGCTTCCTAGGAGGCTTCCCCCACTCGATTTCGTCCCTGACGCGAGAACGGGGCCATTGAAATTGGATGTGGTTACTGTGCTGGATCCACCTTCTGCACATCCTCAGGCTCCTTTTATGGGTCCCCTTCTGGTTAAATCCTCTGATTGGATGCTTGACTTAGCCACTGCAAGTCGCCTGGACTCCTCGCCAGCATCCAGCCTACTATTGTCACCTGGATTGACAACGGAAGCCAGGACTGCCTTCACAGACATGTTAAGGCGGGTGGCGGGTGTTTTGCAACTACAACTTACAATGGTGAAGTTATCTACAGACCCATTGTTGGATTTTCATCCGGATCAGTCTTCCACTGAACCCCTTCTGTCTTATTGCTAGGCTCTTTATGACATCCTACTCGGTGTCTGGAACCAGCCTGTTTCTGGCCCTGGCCCTTAAGTGGACCGCTCTATATCCCACAGGCACCGGCCGGCACAAGATGATCCCTTATGCCTTAGCCACCACCCTACTTTTCGGAGTTTTGTGGTAGAAACTGCTTTGGGCCTTCCTAACGTGGCACAAATTCCTCCTGCCCTGCCGCACTGTGAGGCCAGACAGCTGGACACTGCTGGCAGCCGCATGTTTGCTTCCTCTAGTACCGCCCTTCACTCCATTAACACCTGATGTGTGTTGGCTCGCTTCTCACATGCTCAGTGGGACTCCGTGGAGCGTTTATTGCTATCTCTCCCTGAGGGTGCTTGTCCTGCCCTGTCACCTTTGAGCAGAGATGGTCAGCAGGCTGCTCGAATCACGGTTTTCACTGGCATGGATACTACTGATTCTAAGGGTCGGCTCATGGCTGCATCTGTTGCCATACGTAGCAAGGCTTGGTTCACACCTTCTAATTTTTCAGCTTCTATGAAGGATGCTCTCCTTGATATGCCATTTGATGGCAAATCTCTTTTTGGTGCACATGAAGATTCTGCCTTGCCCTGTTTTTGGGATTCTCATGGTGGGGACTGATGTACCGTCCTCTTCTGGATCCACTCGCCCTCTCCATGGAAAGATTTCTTGATTTGCCAAGTTCCTACCAGGTGTGTGTTCTGTTTCGTACCCACCCTTTGTTGTTCCATGTTTCCTGCACTTATTTCAGCCCTCTGGTTCTGGGTCACTTCAGAGTATACTCCTCTTCTTTGTTGACTCTTTAATCCATGTTGGGTTTTTTGCACTTGTGATGATGGTGCTCAGTGCCCTTTTAAGGATTGGTGGACTAGTAGTTCAAATCATGTGCTCTGAATGCTTTCGACATAAGTTCGAACCGCACCCTTTCAGAATTGTTTACATTTCGGTGGTGTATCGCCGTGTAGAGAAGCAGCTCTACTTCTGAGGTATGGCCAGGAGCCCTACTTATCATTTGACCATCCCCAGTGGTGGATCTCCTCCGCCACATCCTGGTCTTTTTATGCCACGTATTGTGGTTCTCTTTTTGTTGTGCTGTCCGGCAACATTTGCCTCTTCCTTAGTTTTCCCCTGGGTGGATCGGCTATTCTCTCTGTTAGAGATTGTGTTTGACATTTGCTCGGATTTGAGCTTTTTGGTGTAAGCTATTTGCTACATTTTCCTCCTCCTCCTAAGTAAGGATATGTTTTTGTACTCCTCCGGGAGCCACCTCTTTCCTAACTTGTTTATAGGATTACTGCCATGGGCACTATCTTACTACTCTTCATCTGCAGAAGGTTTTTTCCCAATCTTTTCTTAAGGTTCTATATTACACCTTGTAGTCCTCTGCTTGCAGGCCCATATTGATGCCTTTTGCAGGTTCCCACCCTGTCTTGGGGGTGTCGGTAGTCACTTACTTCATGTTTATTTAAAAAAATAATAATATATGAACCATTAAAATAAATAAATAAAATTAGGGTGACAGTACTATATACCGGAAGGTCACCCTTCCTCATTTCCGTTTGTTCCCTTTCAGTTCCATTCCTGACTATATCATCCTGTCATTGTTCCCTTCAGTACATTCGTGGGGCTTGTAGTTCCCTGCTGGTATTTTACTTACGGTCTCTTTCTTTCACGCAACATGTTGTATGTTCTGTTGCAGTACTACCTCTTCCAGAGGATGTACCTCTTTTCTTGACTATACAAAGTATTCCTTTATTCTTCTATATGTTATTCTAGCGCCATGCTTTACCGTTTCCTCTCACTCCAGCAGAATCGGTATAGTATTGGTTACTACACTGGGTTGTGCATGCTTTCCTGTGACTTGGTGGACTTCCTCCTTTCTTTCATTATCCACTGTGATCGCTTGGGATCTGTGCTATCTCTTTATTAATGTTGTCGGTATTCCTTCCATTGTCACTGGTCTGTTGGATGTTCTCAGGTCGGCTGGCTCCTCTTTTATGCCCACTTTTGAGGGGTGATCCTTCCAAGTGTGTCTCTTGCCTGCCTGTTCACCTGTTTACTGACACTGTTTCCTACTGTTCCTTCCTGGGCATTACATCTTTTATGGCTCCAGGGTGGTACTGTCCTTCTTTTCACTAGGTGTTTTCCTTTTACACCTACCATATTTCTCAGACCAGCCAACGTCTCATCCTCCGGTTGTTCGTACCCTCTGGATTTTCCGTGTCCTCATGGCCACGGTCATACTCCCTCGTTTTTAGTGGTGAGGCTCTATTCTGAGTCTCTGACGTGTCTCAATTTTCTTTGTTATTTTCCTGTCTTGGTCTTCCTCTCGTGTTGCCATGGCTGGTCCCATTCCTCTTCAATCTATTACATTGCTTTGCTTCTTTCTCCTGTTCTGTGCTGCACAGTTCTGTCAGCCCCTTTTTGGGCGGATGTTTATCCCGCCTTCCGTCCCCATGCATGGCTGCATTTGTTACCTTTTCATGGCTGTTTTCTTTGACAGGGGTCCCTTCTTCCCCTTCAGTTATTTTCTTAATGTCATTTTTTGTATTGTGTACACATGGGGATGTAGGGTTCTTTAACCCTATGTTGTTCCATTTCCACTTCTTAACCCTTCTATAACGCCCTGTGTTGTTATTGTCTACGTACATTCTGCACTTCGTGTGCGGGCCTTTTTTGGTCCCTTCAACTCTATTGGCCCATTGGATTCTGGAGCTATGTTTTCCCTGGTTCTTCTGGGGCACCCATTACTGCTTGTCTTGTACACTTTTGAGTGTTCAATTTTTTTCCTTTGGTAAACAGTGGCCTTCTGCCTTAGCTTGTGTGTTCTTCACACATATGGTCTGTTGGGGTGTTATTCCATTCTGCTGTGAGATAGTTCTCCCATGCACGTTCCGCTAATCATCAACCTTTTTGGTCTCTGTGGCTTCTTCTAAGTCTATTCATTTTACGTTCTCTTTCACATGTTTTAAGTGTCTATCTCTTGAGGTCCATTGGGCATGTTAATCATTTTACTATCCTGCTGCTGTTTATTGCAGTTCTGACTGCCCCATTTGTCGTGGCCGCTGCCACATTCCCTGTGGGTACTTTCTTTTCCAATCTTGACTTTGCATATCCCATGTTGATATGCCAGGCATTCTGTCCTGTGGGTCACTTACGTTATCTTCTCGCCCTGTCTGTCTCGTGCCTGGTTATTTCCTCCTCGATGCCAGGTTGTTCTTTGCGAGACTGGTGAGATTTATTTGCATCCCTCCTCCTGGATTGGGATTGCTTGTGTATTAAATTCTAAAATAAGGAATCTGCGGCTAGTTGTCTTTATCAGATGGACAAGTTACTTACCTTCAGTAACACCTTATCCGGTAGAGACACAGACTAGCCGCAGATTCCTTATTGACTCACCCATCCTCCCCACTTGTAAACTGTGTATTCTTCAGTCTCGCTTGGAGTGTTTTAGATGTTTTTTTTTTTTGTTACTGTACATCTCACTTCACTGCCAGTTTCTTTGTGGCTTCACGTTTTTTCTGTGGGTTTTAGTCACCGAAGAAACTGACGTCAGCGCGTCAGAGGAGGGAATATATGCACTCCGCTGACGTCATGTCCGGGGACGACATCACTGCGGAGTTGCTCGACGCCCTCTACCGACGCGCAGAGGTACTGCTGAGGAAACATTTCTGGATCCAGTTTGACGCCCGGGGGAGAATTCGAAGATAAGGAATCTGCAGCTAGTCTGTGTCTCTACCAAATAAGGCGGTACCGAAGGTAAGTAACTTGTCCTTTAATGGACTTAGAAGGAGTCCACCTTATCCCAAAATTTTGTGCCCCTACACATGAGAAAGTTCATACTTTTGACCATATTCTTAGCAATGATACAAAGATTTGGGTAGAACAACCTCTCTCCGTACCCTGGTTGGATCATCATTTCATCCCTTTCCACTTAGAGAAACCTTTAACTAAATCAGCACTTAACATGACTCCACGATCTGTCCATCCGTGGTCCAAGCTCTCCTTCTCAGCTTGGCTGAATATCCCCCTGGCATCAAGACCAGAGCTAAGAGAGAACATAGAGATGAAGCTTATAGTCCGTGGTAACAAAGGATTGTGCGATCACTAGACAAGTGTATCCCCTTTTCAAAACAAGGTGCCAAGGGCAGCACAAGAAGAGCGCCTTGGTTTAATAGGCACCTTTCTTTACTGAGGAAGCAAGTTAAGAAATTGGAGAGGTCATGGAGAAAAAACTATGAACTTAAGCTAAAGTTTGAATACACACAGGTCATAAGAGTTTATCAAAATAAAAATAAAAGAGCTCAAACTTTGTTTTATGAGGAGAAGATCAGTCAGGCATCCAACTCTCCAAAGGAGTTGTTCAGGATTGTCCAATCCTTTATAATTAGTAGGCAGGGTAACTATTTACCGCCATCCTCTATTGATCGGTGTAATGCATTAGCGTCTTTCTTTCAAAAGAACGTTTTGGATAGCTATGATTCATTGGTGGGCACTGTAGCTGAACCTATGGCCCGGGAAGGCCTTATCCTCCCCACTCCTAACTTGGCTACCTTATCGCAGTTTCCAGAGGTGAATGACAAGATCACTTGTGCCCTGATCAGTCAAGTCAAGTTCTCCCCTGGACCCAGTTCCTTTGAACATGCTATCCATGGGTCTAGAAGTGCTACTTCCCTCTATTATTACTATTTTGAATCTGTCACCAAGATCAAGGAAGAAGACCCACCCTGATCCAGCTATGCCCAGAAACTATCGGCCCATCTCCCTGTTATCTGGGATAGGGAAATTGCTAGAAAAACATGACAATGGCACTCTGGCACGTTTCCTAGAAGACAGTTGCCTTCTACATCCCTCTTAAACGGCATAGCACAGAATCATCACTTCTCGTCATGACAGAGGAACTCAAAAGCTTTCTGGATCAAGATGGCACTGTAGCCATTATTCTTTTGGATTTAAGAGCAGGCATCAATACTGTTGACCACACAGTGCTGGTAAGAAGGCTCAGAGAAGTGGGGATACAAGATGGAGCCCTGAAATGGCTTTCATCTTTCCTGAACAATAGCACCTTCCAAATAATGGAAAACACCTGTTTCTCAGAAATCCTGCCATCTAAGTGCAGGGTGTCACAGGGCTCGTCTCAGAGCCCTACCATGTTTATAGATCAAATCTGTTTATTGGCTTTTTCAGTTATAAAACATTGCGTGCACAACGCGTCCGAATAATACAATTACGTTAATATATAGCATACATCAGGCGCAATGATAGAAAACTTAAATACAAATTCAACTTTGTTCCCCCGCGGCTGGCATACAGTACGACAATCTAGCAATCCCAGGCCTCATTTCAGTGCAATCCCGGCCCTATGTATACATCTCTACTGCAAGTTCTTCCCCACTCAATTCAAGTTCAGAACCCTCAAATAGCTAGGACATGTCAATTCTGACAACTCCCCAGGCAGTATTTGTAAAAATGGTTTCCACAGTTTCCTAAAGTCCCCACTCCGCTGCTGTGAGATTACGGTAAGCTTTTCCATAGCGAGGATAAACCAGAGTTTATGTAGCCATGAAGTCACTGTTGGGATTTGGTCAGTCCCCCACACGGTTAACCACAGCTGTAGTGCCGCGTTTAAGGCCAAGGCCATCTGCCGTCCCTTCAATGATCTCAGGGGAAAAGTGAGAGGGTTGGGAAGGCCAAGCAAAATGTACGCAGGGAATCTAGGGATCTGAGAATCAAACGCCATGTCAATAATTTCTATTATGTTCTCCCAGTACCGATGAAGCTTAGGGCAATGCCATAGTAAATGGACCAGCGACACCCCCGCACCCCCTCCAACAAAGGTTAGACTTAGTGGGATCCCAAGCGTGAATCCTTACTGGGGTGTAATACCAAGAGGAGGCCACTTTATAAGCTGTCTCTGTACCTGCTGCTTTGTAGGCTGTGTGGTGTGCCCTGTAAAAAATACTCTCCCACTCCTCATCTGAGAGCTCCCTCTCCAGTTCCCTCTCCCACCTCAGCTGGCTCTTGGTCTTGGGCAAACGGGCCTCCCCCCTCAGAAGAGCGTAAAGCTCCGAGATCGCACGCTTATCGTCCTTTTTCATTAGAATCCATTTTTCAAACGGCGTTAACGACCTATCTATTAATGATCTCTTGGCTGGGGTCGGGACCCAGTGTCGGATTTGATAATACATCATCCTGTCAGCCTCAGACAGGCCGTGTGTCTCCCTCAGTTGGTCAAAGGGGATCACCCCCTGCTCATCAAATAGGGTATCCTGCCCTTTTACAGCCCCCTTCGTGCCATCGACGCAATGCCTCCGATTGAAGACCCGGACCAAAATCAGGGTTTGCACCCAAGGGGGTCATTGGGGACGGGAAAGTCGTCAAGCCCACTCTGCTGGCCACCCGATCCCACACCCTCATCGACACCTCTGTGACCGGGGATACATACAGCCCCCACGCTCTGTGGCGGCGCCTAAGCCAAGGCTCCTTCCATATGTGACAGCCAGCCACCGCCTGGTCCATGAAGCACCAATGTTTCTCGGAAGATGGACGGCTCCATTCCTAGAGAAAACGCAGTTGTGCTGCCTGAAAGTATCGCAGAAGGCAAGGGACCGCAAGCCCCCCCTCCTGCTTAGGGCGGTACAGCAACTGTTGTGACAGCCGCGTCGCTTTCCCTTCCCATATACATCTTAGAACCGCTGCTTGGAGGGTTGCTGTCGTTCGTGGCGGGGGTTCTACCGGAAGTGCCTGAAACACATACAGAAGACGTGGTAGGATGGTCATCTTCACTGCCGCCACCCTACCCAACCAAGACGATTAAAGTCTCCCCCAGGTCTCTAAATCTCTCTGAACCTCTCGGATTAATTTCGTGTAGTTCAACGTCCCCGTACGAGCGACCGTGGAGCCCAGCTCGACCCCCAAGTACGGAAGCTTTGAGGATGACCGTATAAAATGGAATCGGGCCTTCAGATCCCTTTCATGCTCGGCACTGATAAACCTGCCCATGGCCTGCGACTTTAGCATATTAATCCCGAATCCGGAGACTCGTCCAAATTCCTCTAATACTCCCATTAGTACCGGCAGCGAGGTTGCAGGTTCCGCCAAGGTAAGAATGACGTCATCCGCATATAATGATATGATATGCTCGTCACCCCCAAACTTCACTCCCGTAATCCGAGGGTTGTCCCGAAGCCTCTGCGCCATAGGCTCCATATAAAGCACGAACAAGAAGGGCGAAAGCGGGCACCCCTGCCGGGTCCCTCTTTGAACTGAGAATGGTAAAAAAAGCACTCCGTTAACTCGGACCGCCGCCCGAGGCGCCTGATAGATGCAGCGAATCCATGCCATAAAACCCGGGCCCAACCCGAAGCGCTCTAGCACTTTGAACAAGTATGGCCAATGAACCCTATCGAATGCCTTTTCAGCATCGATCGAGAGGAAGAGCGCCTCCCTGCGTGAGCGTTCAGTTTTATCCAATAGATGAAGCAGTCGCTTGGTATTATCACTACACTACCTGTGCGGTATGAATCCTGCTTGGTCGGGATCCACAAGCCCCGACATATAATAGTTAAGATGTTGTGCCAGAATGCCAGTGAATAATTTGACATCTATATTCAAGAGGGAGATCGGCCTATATGAGGCGCATTCCTCGAGGTTCTTCCCCGGCTTCGGGGCAACCACGATAGTTGCATCTAGCATGCTAGGCGTAAGGGCCCCCGTATGTCGAAAGGAATTAAAGAGGCGCACTAAAACGGGTACAAGTTCCATACAGAAGGATTTATAAAAAAGTGCTGTGAAACCATCGGGCCAGGTGACTTCCCGGTCTGCAAGCGCGCAATTGCTGATATAACCTCCTCTGCCCTTATAGGTTGATCTAACGAAGTCGCCTACCTCTCAGCCAAGGAAGTAATTGCTATACCCTCTAGGAATGCCTCCGGAGTTGAATTGCCGGGCTCCTCAGCCCCATATAGTCCCCGGTAGAACTCAGCAAAGGCCTCCGCTATTTGGTCGCTTGTACGCGCTTCCGCTCGCAAGGGGGAGCGAACCATTTTTATCATTGACGCCACGCGCTGCGCTCTTAACCTATGTGCCAGTAGCTTCCCACATTTGTTACTTCCCATGTAGTTCTTATGTTTAAGACGGACTACCGCATACTCTGCCCTGTCCCAGTCCAACCTCCTCAGCTGCTTCCTTACTTTCTCAAGCTCTCGCCATGTTCTCGGTGCACCGGTGTGCTTATGTGAGCGCTCCAACACCCTCACTCGCTGTTCCAAATCCTCCCTGATTTGTCTCCTTGCCTTATTGTCCCTAGCCGAGAGCGACATCAACTCACCCCTCAATACAGCCTTTAGTGCCTCCCACAGCGTCGGAATGCATGTTGTCCCGTCATCGTTAAGGCTGAGGTAGTCTATTATTGCCCTGCAAATCGCCTCTAGTGTTGCACCATTCTGAAGCATTGAGTCCCTAAATCGCCACCCCGATGCGCCTACGCGCTCCATATTCATGTGAACCTCAACTGTAACCGGGGCGTGATCTGACAGGGCTCGGGGCTCAATCACTGACTCGCTAACCCGGGGAAGAAACTCCTGCGAGGCCAAGAAAAGGTCCAACCTAGCATATGTTTTAGTCGCTGCCGAGTAAAAGGAATAATCTCTCAATGTGGGGTGCGCACTCCTCCACACGTCCACCAGGCCACACTCACCCAGCCACTGACGACCGGCCACCGTCATAGATCCCGTCTGCCCATACCGGTGACCTGAACGATCCAGGTCCCCGTCCATCACCAGGTTAAAATCACCCCCCACCAGGATGGCCCCATCAGGGGATTGCAGCAGAGGGGTCAGAGCCTGCTTTAGGAAGATGTCCTGCTGGGAGTTACGCGCATATTGGGAAGCTATAGTGAAGGAAAAAAACCCTAGTCTCAACCTCATGGCTAAAAGCCTCCCCTGCACCTCATGCAGTTTTGATATCACCTCCCCGGGGAATGAGCGCGCTAAAAGTATCGCCACCCCTGCATGCTTTGATGGTGCCGAAGACCAGAACTGCCTGGGGAACCGCTTAGAGCGCTTACGATAAGTATCTTTTGGAACAAGGTGTGTCTCCTGCAGAAGGCATATATGACTCCCTGATCTCTCCAAGGCAGACAGGACGGCTAGCCTCTTGGTAGGGTTATAGAGCCCCCGGACGTCAAGCTTGTACATTTAATAATCATATCCTATAGTGAGGGCAGCATACAGGAGGGAAGGGAGCTCGCAGGAGGACCACCCCCTCTATCACGATCTAGATCACCGTAGCACCAGGGCCTGAGTATATCTCTACAAAAAAGCCAGTATTGCAGGGAAACCCAACAACATTCAACCAATACGCACAACAGGTGCATGGAACACAGAAGTCCTCGAACGTCCATCTTCTCGAGGTAAAGTCTCCACGGGGCAGTGTATCCATCCATGTTTAGTAACCAGTTCCATCGCCCCCACCGCCCGACCCTCTTCAACGGTCAACATGCCGTTAGCAGCAAGGCCAAAAGCAATCCGGTAGACCCCCGCCCCTTTTCTCTAAGCTGAAGTTCCGGCGGCCACGCTGTTCAAAGCAGATTCCCTCTCCGAGCTCAACTCCGAAGCCGTTGGGCGCTGCAATTTCCTTCTTTTCTCCTTCCGCCGCCAGCGCGGAGTACCCCCCACCGGCGAGATCGCCTTCTCGCTCGCCTCTTGGCCTACATCCTCCAGACCCAGGATACGGCTTGCTTCCAAAACGGATTTCACCTGCCGGAGCTGTTCCCCCCAGCGGAAGACCAGGTGGAACGGATGACCCCAGGAGTAGGACACGTTGTGCGCTCGCAAGTGGTCCGTGATCGGTCTAAATTCTCTCCGCCTCTGCAGGGTCGGCACCGAAAGATCATGAAATAACTGGAGTTCATGCCCTCGAAAGAGTACCTGCTGAAGATTGCGAGCCCGCTGTAGGATCTTTTCTTTCAGAACAAAGTTATGGAGACAGGCTAGAATATCTGGCGGGCGGTCTCCAGGGCCACCAGCGTGGCCGACACGATGAACTCTATCCAGGAGTACCTCTTGTGTCTCATCCGGGCCAAGCAAAGAGCGGAACAGGCCCACCACGTAGTCCCCAATGTCTTCCTTCTCAGCACCTACCGGAGCCCCTCTGATGCGAATATTTTGTCTCCTCAAGCGGTTTTCCAAATCCTCGACCGCTATCTAGAGGAGATCCTGCTGCTCTCGGAGGCGACCTACCTCCTGCTGTAGGCCCGCCACTTCTTCACCACGGGGGATCTCACCATCTTCCAGCTGCGTGACTCGCTCTCCCAAGGAGGTAACCTCTTCTCGCAACTCCTTCATCTTGTGAGATATGTCCCTACGCAACTCCTGGATGTCGCTCCGAAGCGAATCAAACAGGGAGGTCAAAAAGCCCTTTGTAATGGGTGAACCCTCATCTGGGTCCGTCTCCACCCGACCCTCCAGGGCCCTCGCTGCCGGTGAGTCCTCAGCCATACCTCCCGACGTCAGACGGGCCCCTGTCAGCATTTCTCTCACTGAGCGCTCTCGCTTGGATTTGGACGTCGCCAAGGCGCACCGGCCTGGTCTCAGTTCGCCACAACAGCCCCTCAAATCTCTCCAGGAGCTCCGTCTAGGTCAGATCACCAGATATCGCCGTATCAGGTACTGCGCCTGGGCCTAGCACATGATAGCCCCCTCCTGCGAAGTTCCACTTTTATAGCCTCTACCTCCGTATGTGTGGGCCCACGCTTACTTGAACTCCTGGTGTGTAAGTGCAGCAATATTAGGGCAAAGCAGCGGGGCCCCCGGTGTTCACCCGGGGCCTCAGTCTTCTACTCCGTCCCGCAAAGGAGCGTTATGGTGGGGGGCGCTAGTCTCCACCCCGATCACATTCTGTATGCAGGGGCGCGCCCAAGGCGCTTGTGCATCTCGGGGTCCAAGCCCCCACTGTGGTCTCGCTGCTTGCGGGGCCCAAACTGAGCCCTCCAGGTCCTCGGCCCCTCCAGCTGTTGAAGTAAGCCTCAGCAAGGCCTAATAGTGCAAGGGGTTCACCCTTCTCTGCACAAAGTCCTCAGACCATGTAGGAAGAAGTTGGCACAGAAACTGAAATAAAAGACAAAAGTTTATTAAACCTCATGAGGTGGTACTACAGTTCAAACAGCACCCTTCGGTAATGTTTGAAGTAGCACACTGAACTGAGAGAGCATGGTCCTTTTATACCCACGCAAGGGCTAAAAGGAGGTGGTACAATTATAGAAGCAAGACTTCTATACATATAAGGTCATGTGGAAATGCACAGTCGACGGGTAGGAGGGGCTAACAGTTTTCAAGGACTAACAGCTGCAGACCTTACTGAGCATGTGCGAAAGTGGGAGATGCTAAATATAACTTGTCACTAGGCAGATTTTCAAGAGTAGTTAACAGAAAGATAGGACTGAGCACATGGCAGCATGTGGCAGAGAAAATGGCTGCCATGAATACAAAATGGATTCAGCGAAATGTTCACAATAGTTGCTAAATACAAGATGTCTTCTGCTAATGCTTAATCTAATCGCTGCTAATCTACAACACGGCGCCGAATTCAGGAGGCCGCCGTAGGAGGGCCCAACTCGCGGCCCAGGTTGCCGCACGCGCCGCGGCCCCAATTGCGGTTTGGGGCCGATCGCTCCTCTCGCCAGGGGAGCAGCGCGGCTCACCCCAGAGCCCTCACCGGGCAGCAAACAGCTCACGGGGGCTCTCCTCACCCCGGGGGGGCCTCCAGGCATCCCTCCGCCGGGCCAGACAGCAGTTTTTCAGGCTAGGGCGGCGGAGCTCGGACAGACACGTCCTAGCGCGCCGCCATCTTGGGCACGCCCCCTTACTATGTTTCACATCTATATATGCGTCTGCTGGCTAACATCATACAATAATTTAGGCAATCTTTAGTCTCCTATGCGGACAACACTCAATTGGTCATCACCTTTACAAATGACATAACTTGGAAAATCAACTTTTAGCACCCTGCCTGGAAAAAGTGGCTAAGTGGATGGCCAGCTGATGTCTTAAACTAAATGGTTAGAAGTCAGAGCTGATGTTTCTCTGAAATAATTTTTCCCCTCAGCCGGCCTAGATGCTTGGGTCCCTCACCTGTCCACAACCCTACAATAAAAAGCTTGGGAATGTGGCTGATCAATCCCTGTCGGTGGATGCCCAGGCAAAAAAACCTGAGGCTACCTGCCTTGGTTTACTTTGAATGATCCGGAAGATAGTCAACCTCATTCCTGAAAACTCAAAAACAATGGTTATCCAATCCTTGGTGGACTCCCGACTGCATTATGGGAACTCGCTGTTTTAAGGCTTGCCAAAATTTGTTCTTAAAAGATTACTGGTAATCCAAAGCATGGCAGCCACACAACTACTCAGATTACAAAATCGTGAATGAGGCGTTGAGGACTCTCCATTGGTTGCCTATCAGTTGAGAATTAAGTTTAAAGCCCTGTGCCTGGCGCACAAAGCTATTCATAATAAGGGTCCAGCGAAAATTAGGAACCTTCTTTGCCTTTATTCTCCAACTATGTCTTCAAGATCTTCTCACCAGCAGTGTTTAAGAGCTTTAAGAGTTAGGAAATCCAGGTGGAGCGGTAGATCTTTTTCCTATCTGGTACCTAAACTCTGAAACTCAATGCACTACCATCTAAGACATTTGAAGGAGGCAACTAGCTTCAGAAAAAAGCTTAAATCTTGGCTCTTCTCCCTGTAATGTTGCTTTACGTTGAGCCCTTCCTTTGACTAGTTAGCTCTCACCTAGTGCTGGGAAGCCCCTGGGCAGCTATGCGCTCTATAAATCCTATAACATAACATACCATATGGAGCTACAGGTGAGAGGTCCAGCATTAGGTATTTGCTTAGGGACTATGTAGCGAGCATAGCGGTTCGATAACGGCAGGGTATGTTATGGAACCCATGAAGGTATGATATCTTGTGAAGTAAGGAAAGCAAGCTATCTGTAGAAGATTATAGACAAGACGCGTACCGGAAACCCAATACGATAATGGCGGTCGCAGAAAGGGTAGCAGCATGGCATTTTAATGAGTTAGAATGATAAAAAAAAAAATCAAGTATAAAAGGACTTTGGTATAACCCTTTTTGACCATGGGTCAGGAAAGTTGTCCTGCCCCATAGTGAAACTATGCAGGGTATTTTAATAGAACACACTTTCCAATGTATGTCTGACATTCTGATAACCATGAATATGCACAGTCCAGGAGGTTGATCTGGTTCAAACAGAAGCCTGTGGTTAATAGGACTACAATCCACGATTCATAATAAGACAGTAGGGCACAATATATCAATAGTTGATCGATCCAATAAGGATATTGTTCTTAACTTACAGTGAGGATTTTTTGGCAAGCTCTAAAAAGATATTGGGGAGTGAAAAGAGTATTAAAAAAAAAAAATTGCCTTACACAAATTGAAAGTAAGTAAAGGGTTACGTATTGTTAAGTTCAAATATTTGATAATGAAAACATGGTCCTCAATGTGGGAGTTTTGTCTCAGACTAGGCACGTGCTCCGGGCCATGGGATCCTGCGGAATAATGAGGAGTATGGATGTAATCTTTTATGGTAGATTCTCGTAATTCGGCAGGTATGTAGCATATACATGAATACCAATGTTAGTATATATCAAAACAGTGAGCAGTAATGACCTCAACTGTGAGAAGAGGTGTACTATAGATAAGGCCCTCCTTCTTGTAACACAGGATAGTAACATGCATGTAACACTTGGAATGGTAATTGAAAGGCAGTGATAATTTATAGGCTGGGTAGAGTTGCAGTGATGGCATTTTCAGATTTAATTGTGATGTGTTTTTAACATAGTTTAATGAAGATGGGATAGATTATTTTGAAATGTAACCCCTGAAATAGCGGTCATTATGAATACAATATTCCTTACGAAAACCATGACGCTGATACATATGTAAATATTTTATGTGAGTGTATAAACAGTAATAATAATTGCAAAGCACAGGTTATATGGAATTTTGTGTTTAATTTATGTCTCTCTGTCTTGTAGAAAGTATGTGATTGATCATTGTCCTGATGAAGGTGGAAAAATCAGGATTAATACCACCAAAACTGTGCAAAAACAGTCTTTTGTTTTTAAAGTGTATTAAATTAGAATTTATTTTTACAATTGTTGGGACTATTGTGAATGAATTAGTAAAATATTGTGCAGTATATGAAAATGCATATTATTATTATGACAACGTTTTTGTAATGTGTTTACAATTTTAAAGATGGGGATGATATTTCAAAGCAAATTTAAAGATCAGCTTTATAAATAATTGAATATGTTTTATAACAATAGAGAGACAGCGTGATCTGAGATGAGATACAGTGTATATCCTTTGAATAGTACCTTGCATGTGTGATAGTTTATTGTGATGATATAGATTATATACCTATGAATATTACTTAATACCAATTCCAGGTTTCATGACTGGTTATGAGCAAATGTGAAAAATAACATTAGCTGTGAATCCTAGGTTTACCAGTAGGTAGAGGGCCTGCGAGAAAAAGAATCACAGCAAGGGAAGCTTGTTTGTGTTTTTAAGTTCACCCCATCCCTTTTTATAGGGTGACTCTCCTCTGAGTGAGGTAGTACAGTATGGACACCAGTTTTATCCCCTCGTTATCTATTATTACCAGCGTCAAACTGGGGCCAGTAAGTGTGAGGGAATCCGAGCTCATAGTGCACTATGTATGAGCCTCAACATAAAGGAGTCCGTAGAGGTAGTATTCACAAATCGAACATTCAGCATGTGAAAGGACGTGACCAGATCTCTAAATATTGTGAGTTATTGTGTGCCAAGGTGTGCTGGGCTATTTTCTCCTGCGTAATTAGAAGCCATTTGTTAACCATTATTGGCAGAGCGGGGCGTAGAGAAGGTGCCCACCTAGCAATCAGGCAAATTTCCTTCACGCCCAACTAGTAGTTGAGAGTGTTTGGATATCACTGAGGTCGAGCTGCAAATATTTTGGGAGGAGAGACTGTAGCGGAATGGATCTTGCTTGGTCTCTCTTGGGTCTGACATAAAGGAGGTGTGCGTCAGCATGGTACCAGTGGTGGACAAAGTGACATTGTGTGGCAACATAATAAAGTTGAAAGTTGGGGACAACAACACCGACCCCCTTGTCTCAGGGGAGCACCAAGGTGCTCCAACCTACCTGGGGTCTGCGTCTCGCACAAACAAACCTCAGCAAGAGGGTCTCTACGGTGGCACAAAAGGCATTTGTGAGTGGAATTGGTATGTTGAGGAATAGTTATAAGCATTTAGGGAGTACAACCATTTTAACGATAGCAGTACAACCTGCCATGGAGAATGGAAAACAGATCCAATATTCAATTTGAATAGTTAACTTGTCAACTGTTGACTGGACCATAGTTTAAGTGTATTTCTGATTTGTTTTCGTGGTGTAGCACAACACCCAAATATTTAACTGGGCCATCACTCCATGACTGGGGATAGTCACAAGTGACAAGGGCAGTTGAGTCTAAGTTAAAATAGCTCAGGCTTATTCCAGTTTATGTTTAAGCCTGAAAGGTCACCAAGTTGGATGATTTACCAAATTATTGGGTGGAAGTTGTGTGCCGGGTATCAAACGAACAGCAAAATATTACCTGCATATAGGGATGTAATTAGGGAGCCAGGTAAAAAAATGGATGCCCTGGTGGAGGTGCTTTTCCTGCTGGTGACAGACCAAGGGGTTCATGGCAATTATGAAAAGGACCGGGGATACGCGACAACCTCTGGTGATTGCAAAGGTGATGTGATGGTGCTGTTTGCCCGAATGTGGGCCACTGAGTGGCATACAGCAGCATCACTAGCACAATGAAGCCACACAGAACCCCTAGTTTTTACAGTGTTGCCCATACGAAGGGCCATTCCCAGGAGTCGAACGCCATCTCCGCATCCAGCAGGACCACAGCTGCAGGTACATTCAGGGATACTCCATTCATCACATAGAAAAGGTTCAACGAGAGGAGCAGTGCAACCGAGTTGCAAGGATCTTGGCAAGTATTTTGTTGTAGAAGTTTAACAGTGACAATGGGCAAAGCGCAATACCGCATGTCCTTACTAGGTCTCAGCAACAGCGTTATCACTGCTTCTGGCAGCGTCGTGGGAAGTGCGCCAAAATCCAGTGATTGCATACATCATCAGTAGTTGTGGTGTGAAGAAATGTTTGCAGGCCTTATAAAATGACCCAATAAACCTGCCCAAACCCGGGGCCTTGGAGCCACCCAGGAAGTCAACTGCTTGTATTATCTCATCACCCAAGATTGGTTCACTGAGAAATTGCCTCTGGGTGTCTGTGAGCCAGATCATTAGGATTTCCGAGAGATAGTCCTCTAGTGTGGGGGTCATTGCTGGGTGTATGGGTGGTATACAAGTTCATATAATATTGAAGGAGCTTTGCAAGAATGCTGCTATTCTCAGTTATCTGTATCCAATCATATTGTCGCCGGAACAATCTCGCCGGTGTACTGCCCGGGTGGTCCTCCTCCCCATAACATCTGAACCTGGCATATTTTTTCAGGTAAGACACCTCACGTTTGACAATTTCCCCAAATTGTCCCAAGAGTACAGTGTGGTGATGCATTTAAGGCCTAGGGTGTTGTTGAGTGTGTGATCGATCAATATCTGTCAGTTCGGCCACGTCACAGGCCAATATGCTGTGCAAGTCGCGCAGCACCCCTGCATATTTGGATATTCAAACTCCCAGAAAGGGTGGCCTGTTTAGAAACCGCATTAAGCTCAAAGTATTCCACAATAGAGTTGTGTAGCTCCGAACGGAACACTTATGTCTAAATATGAGGCCAGTGTCGCTGAGATGAGCCAATAATCTGTTCAGGTCTAAGTGTGGTGGGGTGCTTAATAAAATGTATATTCAGGAGTATAGGCATGGAGTTGGCGCCAAGAGTCTATGCGGACATAAGTGATGTAGCGATTCCTGAACAATTACGGCGAGCGGGGTTTGCCGCTGTGACCTGTTGCATTGGTGTCAACGTTGGGATCAAGAATCATATTGAAGTCGCCCCCCATGAGGATGTGATCCGCATCTATACGTCTTATTAGGGACCAAAGTTTGTGGAATAAGTCAGGTGAGTCAGCATTTGGGCCATATAAATTGACTAATAACATTTGCTGATCCACCAGTGTTCCTGACACTATGATATAGCAG
This sequence comes from Pleurodeles waltl, assembly GCF_031143425.1. NCBI lineage: Eukaryota > Metazoa > Chordata > Amphibia > Caudata > Salamandridae > Pleurodeles > Pleurodeles waltl. Next base: position 190,525,845 of record NC_090442.1, read on the forward strand.
CCCTCGTTATCGTTAAAGCTGGTGTTATGGTGAAAGGGGGAAGACTCCTGTGTATTAAGGTTCATACCCCTCTAGAACAGGTGCTATAGCTTGAAAATTATATGTGAGGGCCCCAGGTGGCTGCAAAGATAGGAGAGGGCCCCGGACAGATATGTGTCTCCTGTAGGAATGCGATTTTTCGTGCCATATTGGTTGAGGTAGTGTAAGACCTGCTTGCCTTTGCACGAGTTGTTGAGGCCTCTGATGTCCCACCATAGTGACATGATTTCAGCCACCGACCACTGTTTGCTACCTGCGGATAAAATTGTGGAGTGCAGGCGTGGATAGTTGGGTTGGATACATTGAAGTGACACTGTCTTGTGTGATGAAGTGGCAAACATAAACAAGGAAAATAACTAGACCCACCCCCTCCCACACTGGGTGTTAAATCATCCAGCGAATGCTAAAACCAAGAACCAGAAAAAAAGACAACATTAACGCAAACAAATTCCAATGTGATGTACATCAAGGGGGAAAGCAACACTGCGGCATTCGAGCCTCAAGAGCGTGTGAGTCTTGATCGTATTGGAGACGAATAGGTCACCCATTATTTTTGTGATGCTGTCAAGATTGGGGTGCAGAAATTCTAAGGGGTTTTGGTGAGTCCTGGGGGAGGTGAGCTAGTGGGGGAGCAGAATGAGCTGATAGGGGGTTGGTGGATGTAGATGACCATCAGTCTGGCAGGAAGTGGTCCGAGCTCGCCTAGGCGTGCAGATCCAGAGGCGTGGTCTGCTGCAGTGGAGAGTCTTCCTTAGAACACTTGCAGAAGGCAACTGCGTCAGACTGGGCGTCAAGGAAGCAGGGCATGCCATTTAGGTCGATTCTGAAGCGGACGGGGTAGAGTATACAATATCTTAGGCCCAGTTTCTGTAACAGAGTCTTAGCTTCTGTGAACTTGCGCTGTGCCTCTTGCACACAACGTGAAGTCTGGAAAGGAGAGAGTGGCTCCTTGTTATTGTATTCAGCCCTGTTCCCATGCATGCCGGAGCACCGTGTCCCTGTCACAGAATTTCACGAGGCAGGCGATGATAGGGTGAGGTGGGACACTAAGAGGAGGATCCGGGCCAAGGGACTGGTGGGCATGTTCCACCATGTAGCTAGGTGTGAAGCTTTGGTATCCAAAGAGTTCAGAGAGAAGGCACTGTTCTGCTTTGCTTCAAACTAAGAGGAGAATGATGCCAAGGAATGCAGCACTCCTAGCTTGGATAATTAATTTATTAAGGAACTTCACAGATATCAAATAAAAGCACACGAAAATATGTACATTAACATTTTATACTTGAATGCAGTAAAACACGTTTAAATGCCAAAATGCTCACAGCAGTTAAACAATGACAGGCATAAAAAAGCCAATACATCAGCAATTAATATATGCAGTGAAAAAAAAGATAATTAAGAATAAAAATACATCACCATGGCGATCGAATCCATCATCATCTTTGCCAGCAGCAAGCCGAGAAACCCTGGACGGCTGAGAAAGGAGAAACGTCCCCAATAAGATCTTATTGGACAGTGCATCCACCCCCAAAATGAGTTCCTTCTGCTTCATTGCCAAGGTTCCCCACCTTGTATACCTTAAACAAACTCAAGAGGAAGATTCTAGCAGTTGGCCTCTCCCTTCGGTTATTGACTTCAAATGATGGCCGTACTCTGTCTGCTTCAAAAACATGCATAGGAACGGGCCCTGTCCCAATGCGCATTCGAGAGACAGAGGAGAAGTACTTTTCCTTAATGAAAACATTGAAAACATTCCCAGGCTGAGACCCTCTTATCACATCTACCATCGACATCCCCCATTTTATGTTCCTGCACAGTGTAACCCGGTACTGGTGAGAAAAAGCGCAAACTCGTTCTATGTGAAAAACAAGCTCGCTGTAGAAAAACCCTGCGCCAACGATGTGATGGCACCTTAAGCTAAGCACAAAATGAAGCCAGTGGTCAAGATGGAGTTGGTGGTCAAATACACATAGCATTACAGGCGCTTCACAAACTTATTGTCGCAGCCAGTTTCCGTGGAATCCGCGATGTCCAGTATGCGCAGGTTATTGCTGCAGAATCTGGGCTCAAAATATCTATTTTTGATGGTTACAGTTTTTAGGAGACGTTCTACCTTCTTCAGCCGCTTAGTGACTGTCCCCTAAACAGGAAATTTGCTTCCCTGCTCCGTCCAATCTAATCCAGACGTTCTCCCATGCGGTCGAGCCTGTTTGTGAGGGTATCTAAACAAGTGTCAGTGGAGCGAAAGAACTCACACACAGCTCTGCCATGAAGGCCTCTGTGTCTTGGTGTCTAGTTGCACCAGTTCCAGCATCTGACTGGGCCTCCTGTTGATCGGGGCCCAAGGGCACTCGAATCGTAGCATGCGCTGTTTGGGGTCCCCACGCACAATGATCTGGGGTATTCAGAGTGTTCTAGCCCTCTTGGGCGGAGCACTAGCGTGATCGCTGATCTTGGCACCAGTATATGTATCTGTCGCTAGATGGCTGCCGGTGCGCAGAGTGCAAGTGAGCTTATCTCGCACTCTGCAGTGTGGTGGTGAAAGCAAACAAGGTAGTGCAGAGGTGTTTAAATTGAAAGGCCCCCTTAACCCCGGTGCAAGGATGAGCTAGTCCTATATGAATATGTATATACATATATATGTGTGTGTGTATGTATGTATATGTTTATTAAAAGTGGCACATCACAATCTGGATAGTGTAATATGTAATCTTACATCATCAACGGTAGTACAACTTAATGACAGCAGGCAGTCTGGCATATAACGTATAAACTGTGGGGTAACCCCATGTTTTATAACATGTCTTTATTAAAAGTGGCACATCACAATCCGGATAGTGTAACATGTAATCTTACATCATCAACGGTAATACAACTTAGTGACAACAGGTGGTCTAGCATACAATTTATAAACTGCGGGGTAACCCCGCCAAATGGAGGTTAATGGATGGCACAACAGACCCGCTGTGTTGATACATAGTTACACTCCCACAAGGCAGCATCGAACTGGCAGCCTTCGAGTCTGGGACAATATCCCACTGAGAGAATGCAAAGAAAATAAATGAACCTCCATCACGGCAACAATAAAAGGAAGGAAAAAACACAGAAGGCAGCAGCGGCCGCCTAAACCCACAGTGTAAGTTCCACCCCCAAGAACCCCAAATTGACTCCCACTGGGAGAGGGGGGGTGGAGGAAGTCCAATATTTACGTGGTCCCAGGAGTGTAACCTATCGATGCAGGTGTTCCATGCAGTGCTGTAAGGCGCAAAGGAATGCAGGACGGGCAGCAGAGCCAGGCCTCGCCCGGGCATGTCCGGCTGTGCCACCAGTTCAATCTGCTCAATCAATGAGCCTCCATCGCCCAGCTCACTGCGGTGGGCCTGTGCCTCCAGGCCCAATCCCACAACTCCTGGGTGGGGGGAGGGGGCTTGTGGAGGAGAAGTGCTGTTGTAGTGCAAGCGGCTAAGCTGCTCAGCGGCTCGGTAGCCCAAACCTTAGGCTCACCCGCAGCCCCTGTCACTGTGGGACTCCAAGGTAGGAGCCGGGCCGCCAGTCACGCACGCAGATCTGCTGTTTCCTAGGCAGCCATGCATTTAAAGTCGTGATCATTTGTGCTGTAGCCTGTTGGGTGCATAGAGCTGCATCTTTGTCATTGCCGGATGGGGAAGGCGACCCAAATTGCTGGTTTCAGAGGTTGAGTGCACTTGAGCATCAAGACTATTCTGCCAGCTTAGTCGCAGGCGTGGTTCAGCCTCCCTGCCTTTGGGGTGTCAAGACAACAGAAACGTCCACACATCCACTATCCACTGATGCACACCTTAGGCTCTGGGCGAAGACTCGTATCCTGGATGGTGAAAGCCATTCCTGACAAGACCACTGACTCCCTCGCTAGCTTATATCAGCAATGGGAGCGAGACCCAGGACATCCCCTGTCTCCTACAGACTGGCAAAGAACGCTAATATACCCACGTAGAGTCTCTTTCAATGCCCAGTTCCAATACATACAGCATAACATCCTTAATAGGGCTTATCTGACACAAACTAGACTCCACATAATATATCCCATGGTGACACCAGTGTGCCCTCGATGCCAGGCTCCGCAAGCTGATCTCCTACACATGTTCTGAGCTGCCCACTTGCAAAAGCTTTCTGGCATGCTGTTTGCCATATATTCTTGCAAGTCACGGTTGTAAAGACCTGATCAGCTTAAATAGCTGCATCATGGATCTTTACAAATGGTGACGGCCGGTGGAGCCTCATGAAATTTATTGACTTGTCACTGATACTGGCTCGAAGAGTAACGACGATAAAGTGGAAAGGGGAGTTGGCACTGGCAGGTTGTACTGCTTCATTGGGCTGAAGTGGAATCTGTGGCAATGCACTTGGAGGAAATTTGGAGTCTGCGTAAACGTCCAGTGACTGCTGCAAGAGACGACTTCATTGACATACTCCAGACTGATCTTAATGATTACACCAGGCTGCCGCAGACACTGTCAAGAACACCAACATAACCGGCAATAGACCAAGTCGTGGAGCGCTGCTTTGTCCCCATGCTCTACTTTTACCACAGCCAGCGTAGGTACTGCATCCCCGATTGAGACTCCAAAAACACAACAGATCTCAGATGGTGCTATCTAGCAACTAGGGTACAGGCTCGGAGTTTAGATCGTTGGCTCAGTTTAGTTTAGTTTAATTTGGGGATTTTTATGTTTTACCTTTCTCTTTTTTTGCTGACTGTTGCTTTCTAATGGATGCATCATCCTGAGCAGTTTCTGTGTAAGGAAACCTATATCTATTTTTTTATTAGAATATACTGTAATGACATCATATGCGCACTGACAGTATGCATTTTATGTTATGTAATACTGAAAAACTTTATAAAGGTGCTCAAAAAGAAACTCCAATTAAAATCAAGTAAACTAGAATAAGGTCTATATGGTATTTGAATAGTTACTCTATTCATGTAAACACATATTTGTTTTATTTAGCTTAATGGGATTAACTATGCAGTATTGCAGTTTGGGATAAGGACCTGCTGATTTCTCTGAGATCCTTTAAATCACACAGTAACATATGTAAGTCTTAATCTGAACTGGACTAGATCTGAAATCATTCGCCTTTCTCACTGGGTGCTGAAAGTAGTAATAGAGGGGTTTAAAACCTTTTTAAGTGGTGCAGTATAAAGGGTATGAGCAGGAGGGGTTACTGCAGTTCAGAAATTGATTTTGATCGGTAGATGTGTTTGGTGTTGTACACAGCAACATTGTGGGACTTGACAATTAGGATAGAAGTTGCAGGACTACTTTGAGTCTCCCTAATAAAAGAGTTGAGGTTTATTGGCCGAGCCGTGCTTGGCTCAGAAGACTGAAGTAGCTGGGAACACTAAAGCTCAGAAACAAGATGCTATTGTTTTAGAGGTCTTTACAATAAGAAACATTTTCCTGATATAAAGCTGTGTGTCCCTCTTGCAGAATGGTAACTCTGCGGTAGCAGGTGCGGCCTCATTCCTAGTTGTGTGTGACTGGTGGAGTTCTCGAGTTGCCTCATGTTAAGCAAGAGTAGTATACTCATCCAGTTGAGGTTTTTACTTTTCCTTCTTTTCTTGTTCTAAATGATACAAAACTAAATATACCAGAACCGGAGTGAAAATCTGTAACCAAAAATAGATGAGCTACTCACAGCGGATGGGAAAATTCTTTTTCCCGTCCAGCAGATTTGTTACTGTGGGCAGTTGCGCCATTTCCACATCTGCCTACCCCATACCGGAAAAAAGGGAGAAATGTATACAAGATGCACTGTAACTAACATTCCTCTTTTAAGCATTGCTAATGCAAGTAACAAAAAATTCCTGTCCTCCTGGCACAGTCCGGCTAGCCATTATATTTGACTTTATGGTAATTACATTATATTAATTACAGTGGCCAGCCCTTGATAGTGTTCTCTAAAGAAACTCCACCAGCAAGGGAGTTGGAATATAGCGCTTAGAGGACCTGGCAGGCATGCACTGCACACAGACCTCCCAACTGCGGAAATAGTTTTGCAGTGCCCCTAACAGTGTTTCAGAAAACAGATATGCCAGACAAAATTCCCTGTTTCTTTGCAAAAATGCTCTACTACTTGCCCATTACAATTGTTAACTTGACCACGCTGGACTGACGATTTCTAAAATCCTGCTGAATGTCATAGTGTTGCCCTGCTTTAGATCGAAAAGCAGACTTCATCGGATGGCTCAGTCCTAAACTTTAATGATGGTTTTGGCATGAATTGATCATTTATCACCAGGGGATGGAGTGTGGTGTTTGATTGCGACACTGTGTGTCATTGTTTCCTCTGTTAATAGACTCCATTTACTGATGGCACTCCTCCACACTTGGAGCTCTGGGAGTTACATCTTCCTGCTCTATGTAAGCACACTCTGCAGTAAATGGCACTTGGGTGCATCAGCAGCCTTGGGACTCCAACCTCACTTGAGATCAGCCACATACAAGTCAGCCCTAGTCCTTCTCCAATAGGAACAGTGTAGCTCAAAATGTAAGGCCAGATCTCTTGTAAGTGGAAAAACACAAGCAATCCCTGCCAATTGTTACTGTTACAGCAAGACCAAGGCCGGTTACTGCTTGAGGTGGCGTGGTTAGCAAAAAAAGACAATGGTCTGGATTGCTTCCCAAAGTAATTACCAGCGGCTGAATTTAATTGCAACAATCTGCCCATTGCTTTTTTTTTGTTTTCCTAAGTGCGAAGGGTACAGCCAGAAGTGGGTCTTGTGCTTGTTGTGACATAGGACTCAAGCCGCATCTTATTGATGGGCTGAAACTAGTTTGGTTTTGCTTGCGTTTCTACTCAGAGGAGACCTGACATTTGGATTATAAAGGGTTATGAAGGGGCTAGAGGAGCAGTGTAGAATGCTGTCTCAAGTCCTGAACTAACATGGTACATCACCTCCTGGGTCCCAAGCGACATTGAGAAACCTGAACTCTTCATGAATTCCATGAAATGCTGCATACACACATGGTAGTTGCATCCTGAACTTTCAGCCCTACAATATTTGTCTAAAAAGTGACCATGCTGCAAAGGTATTTAAAAAAAGGTGGTAAAAAATGGGTGATTTAGAAATTAAAATACTTAATTGATGTAAGCTGTACAAATGAACACTTCATATTTTGCAGTAAGTGCGGCCCAAAAACTTGTGTCTATTATGCTTTGTCTTAGGTTGATTTTTGAAGGAGAAATCAAGATGGATTTGAACATGAGTACAGAGTTGGTGCTGCTGTCCTTCTTGCAGTGCAGGAGTTGCTGTGATGATGAGTTCACCCGCGAGCTGATTTCTCTAGATTCTGATGTAAAAGCTGCAAGCTTACAGTTTCCACAGGGTTTGTTGGATGGAGACCTGCAGACGGATGGAAATCAGTATAGCAGGCTGGGGTATCGTTCTAACGTTCCAGGTAGGCACCACAAGTTTGGCCAAATAATTACCTAATTTTCCATCATGCTTAGTGCTTCACACTCTGTTTCACTTCAGGATTTCAGTATTTCACATTTAATTCCCCTAATATACCTCATCAAAACAGCAATGTAACATGACATATGCATTGTTTTTTTTTATCTCAGACATACTTTAAACCTGTGAAAGAGGGCAACATTTGTTGGAAGTATTTGATGGTTATTAGTTTTAGCATGCAGAACCAAGATGTGGCCTTATTTCAGTGCGCTTTAGCCTGTTAAGCTGATATGCATTGTGTGAGCTTCAAATGAATTTAGAACAGAAATAAAGCCTGTAAACATTGTCAGTTTTCTAAATTATAAGTAGCTTAACTTCCTGCAGTACATTGCCAAGACAATTTTAAATGTACCAGATTTGCCCCGTCAGTGGTGGTATCCTGATCTTGGATCTATTCTCCAGAATGTCGGGCAACATTGTCCGCCCAAGCCTTCTGTTGATGAGCTTACTCCTGGTTCCTTATGTTCAGGCGTCTGACTATAGAAAAACTGTATAAACGTCATAAAGAAAACGAAATGTCATGCAATACAATCTTTTAAGTGTAAGAGGTATCCTTATGAAGAAGCAGGCAGATATAAGAAAGTGCCAGGAAGGAACTATACTACTTTATCTTCTTTACTTGGTTAAATCTAGATTGCAGTTTTCCTCTGTTAAGGCAGATTTGGTTGCCATTACCTCTTGCCAGCAGTATCCTTCCCAAGCATCTTTTTTCACAGTCCCCGTGATGACAGTCTTCAGAGGTGTAAAAAGATTCCCCCTCCCTCCACTTGAGATCTTCATTCTAAGTTTGTTCTATGCACCTAGTGGATTGCTGATATTTCTCTTGGAAACGTCCTTTCCTAATGACTGTCACATTAGGTAGAATGGTGAATGTGGAACGGGATCATTAGATGTTAAGAAGACTCTGCTTTATTATCTAGATAAGACTGAAGAAAACCAGTGTGTTTCACATGTTTGTAAACACTATTGCAGTGATTCTGATTCCTGAGGGGTTAGTGGGGTACGCTTCTTTGTGAAATCTTTATGGTTACAGTGTATCTTTTCCTGTCTGTGATTATCATTCTCCATTGACATGTAAGTAAAGCCTTTTACTTGATTCTACTGTAATGACATTCAAAAGCTACTTATAAGCCTAAATTTCCATTGTAGGAAAGTATCATCTTTCTGACATAGTTACCCCCACTTTTTGCCTGGTGTCAGTGTGTTTAGACTGTAGTGCACTGGGATCCTGCTAATCGGGACCCCAATGCCTGTGCTCTCTCCTCTAAATTTGGTTGCTGGTAAACGTTTCACACCCACAATTGCCATACTGGTGCTCCCATGTAAGTCTCTAGTATTTGGTACTTAGGTAGGCATTGGTTCACCAGGTAACCCCCATGAGCTGCATCATGTATTGTGCCCCCCCCATGGGGGCCCATGCAAACCATCTACAGGCCTGCCAATGCAGCCTGTGTGGAATGGTGCATGCACCTTTCCCTTCAGATATAAGGGTTGCCTTATATCATGGTCACTGCACTGAGACACTGTAAATCACCCCTCTGATAGGCTCTTCAGCCCAATGGCAGGGTGCTTGTCTCTAAGTGAGTGTGATTGGATCCCTGCATTAGCAGGGTACCCCTATAAACCCCAGACTCCATCCCCTGGGCTTTGTAAGTGCTGCGAAGCAATATTAAGATATGTAGTGGATAGTGTTCAAAACGAGTGGTCCAAGTGCATAACAGCTTCTCCGAACCTAGCCATGTTTAGTATCAAACATTTTCCAATCATGCAACTACACCGATCCAGTGCTAGTTGCCTGGTCCCATGTACTCTGGGTGTTCCTTAAAGGATCCCATCGTTCTGTCTGTGCAGCTTTACAGGGTCTGGCTGCCAGCCCACGCTACTACCGACCCCAGACACTGTTCTGTCCTTCTGCTGGTGAACCTAACTCAAGCGGGCAAGGCAGAAAAAAGGATTTCCTGCAAGACAGGTGTGACCACCTCCCCCTTTGAAATAGGTGGCTCTGGGCTGAGGTGGGGTGGCCTCTGGATGCCAGCAGACTGCTTTGAGGGGCACATTTGGTGCCCTCCTTGCATAATCCGGTTTGCACCAGTTCAAGAACCCCTGCTTACCGCTCTGGTGTGAAACCACACAAAGGACAGGGGAGTGACCACCCTCCTGGCTAGCTTCTCCCCTAGGGAGTTGCACAGAGCCTTGCCAAATGGCCACTTGATTCTGCTATCTTGAAAATAAGATGTGCAGAGACCCCTGGGAGCATCTGACAGGTTAGGCCAGGTGGATGATGTCCCTAACCCCTTCTGATAGGTGGGTCGCTTCAGAGAGTAATCAACCCCCTTTTAGAGTTACTTAAGGGCTCCCCAGAGGGTGGGTCCTCAGAGTCGTCAAGCAAGACTCTTCAAGTGACTTCTCTGCAAGACGACATCTGCCCCTGGCCTCCGGAACTGCTGCTGGTCTGCTTTTGGAACTGAAACGACTGTATCCAGTTGGGACGGCTACCACTGCAACATTGTTTCTCCAGCTCCTACATGATTTTCTTCAGCATTGATGGCTGTGCATCCTCCGGGGTCACTAGGACTCTGCCTGCAACCAAGAAGCAAGAAGGAATCTCCCTTGGAGTGAAGGAGTCACTCCTCAGCATCCGCAAGCACTTCAAGACAGCGACGACCAGCTGGTGGAACCTGCTGTCCCACAGACATCGTAAAGGCTCTGCTCATAGATGGTGGTTCTGTGGTCCTCTCTGGATCTAACTTGTCTTCTGACCAATCTAGGAGACGGTGGGCCCTTGCTGCAGCCTCTGGAAGTGAACCCCTGTGCACTGCGCCTGTTGTTCTTGCCACGGTTGGTTGGCTCTTCCTCCCAAAAATATTTAGAGCTCCTAGAAGCCCCACCCTCCAGCACTCGCAACTCCAGATTCAGCTTCCACACTTCAGGTCCTGTGATGTAGGACTCCTATTTTGTTGTGCTGCTGAGGCCTCCTTGTGACTCCATGTGCCTGCTGCCAGTGGGTCACTTGTGGGCGCTCCTCCAACTCCGGCTGGTTTTCCTTCCTGCTGAAGGCCTCCCCTGACTCCCCACTAAGGGTCGAGTCATCTGCAAACTTCCATGCAAACACGATTTGCATTTGCCAAGGCTTATTGTGGGTCCTGCTAGCCACTGACCCTTCTGCAATCCGGTGACTGACATTGGCCAACGCGCGGGTGACTCTAAAGGTCTCCTGCATCCCTCTGGATTCCGCTGCTGAACTTACTTCTTTCACCGTCTGCTGGAACTTCACTTCCAAGAGGGGGGACATTGCCTACCTGCACCCCCTGGAAATCTCTGAGTGGTCTGTACACTGTCCCCTTCTTTTTCAGGTTCTTCTCGTCTGGACTCCACCTTTTGGTTCCACCATTCTGGTCCATGGGTCGTGATAGCAGCTGGACAACTGAGGCTTCCATTGACTCCAACAAGGGTTTCCTATGCCACTTCACCTCAATGCAGCTGGGCTTCCTGGTGTCTGGTCTTCTTGGTATCCATGGTTGGGGGCACTCTCCAACCTTCTTTGTGCCAACTGGTTTCCTCTGGGTCCACTGGGAATGGTCCTGAATCCTCAGGAATCCAACTGCGACTGTCCTGTGTTAGCCTATGGGAGATCCATCTCGATAACAGCTCTGCACCCGGGCACCTGTGGGATTTCTAGTACTTACATCTGGTGATTTCCTACTCCCCCAGCCCCTGGGATCCTAACACACCTACCTTGCTTGTCCATCTTCATTCTTTCCACTTTCTTAGTATATGATTTGGTCCCCCTGTATGGCTTCATGTATTTTTATGCTTTTGCTGACTGTTACTAAGTAAATATTTTTGTGTTTATTTCTCCAGGTGGAGATATACTAATGTTAGTTATGGTGGTGTAATAAAGAACCGTTTATTTTTGCAACACCTGGTGTGGTTCTTTCTTGTGATTGGTTACTGACTGACTATTGTATTGCAAGTGCTTTACACTCCTCCTAGATAAGCTTTAGTTGCTCACCACAGCTACCACTAGCGAGCTTTTGCTATCTGGATACCTAAACACTATCACTAAAGGTTGCCTGGGCTCGGTACAGGGTGCCACACCATAGATGTACACCATAAACTGAGCTAGCCTCCTACATTCATCATGGGTATTTTCTCTGAATTCATAAACATTTCAGTCATTGTAGGATATCATAACCATATGACATTGCAAGAATGTTACTGAATATTTCCTCAATTAAACATTTTAAAAAAACTGCATCACAGACCTTCGTATGCATGATGGGGCAGGGGAAAGTCTTGGAATTCTTAAAGGAAAAAAGTTAGTTTTTAACATTTAATGATCTTACACTGGGTGTAATTTTTCTTTTCTTTTAATGATCCAGTGTTTGACATTTCCGTAATTTAGTCTAATGTAACATACTTGAGCGATTTGGTTTAAGTAACTATTCTGACAGAGAGTGCTGCCACCTTTATGTTTGTGTTCCTTGTTGAATTCTTTCCCATGGGGCTATTCTAATATTTGGGACTAAAGAATCTGATTAATGAGAACAGTATTAAACAAAATAAATGTATAAGCAAATAGTTTTCACTACAAAAACATAAAACACAGTCAGTTAAAACACAGCATCACTTACTGAATCTACAAGTTACAGTGATCCTGAGTACAGAACTGCTTAGCTAATTCAAAAAGAGTTGTTATGTACATGGGGGTTGAATTCCTATTACCAGATGCCCATGACATGCTGTTTGGAGTTAAGGACAATAAGCTTTCCTATTTAATTTGTCCACTGGACAAGTAGGCCCTATTATTATGAGCTGTCAAAAGTAAAGAGAGAGGTAAATTTCTTCCTGCATAGCGTAAAAAAAGCTGCAAGAATTTAAAGGCAAAGATTAAATTATGAAGTATCGGCCTATCCAACAGACCGAGCAGAGTCGTCTAACTTTTTCTTCCTTAAACCCCCTTTACCCTCCTCACCTATTTTCCTCATTTGTGGTTTTTTTTATTTTTTATCGGAATACAGCACTCAAAACTTTCCATTGATCTCATCGGCTTGTGATAGTTTGTGAGGCCCAATTTCTTCATTTGACACAGATGTCTGTTCCTTCTAAGTAATGGTTCTGGCCCTAAATAAGATACACAGAGAGTTTGAGGTTGCTTGTTAGTAGTGAACTTTTTGTCTAACAAAGGCAACTGAATTGTAGAACAAGAGGAAATCCAATAATTAGGTCATCCAGGACATCCTCAGTTTCAGAGTCCCATGAAAGAGATATTTTGGCAGCCATCGGGTGCTGTACTCCTAATATACCAATGGGAATGACTCCCCCCAAGAAGTATGCAGGAGATCCACAGAAGTTTCTGGAGTTTATATTTGTCCACTATAGCGCTTGTATTAAGGTCTAGCAGCAAGTGTGCTTATCTCTTTTGCTATCAGCGCCAGGATACCAGCAGTTTGAGCTTCACAAATTTAATTCAATTCAGTGGGTCAGTGTTGCTTAAATTTCTTGAACAGGCTACAAGCATTTCCTATTGGTATTTTCGTACTGTAAAAGTGACGTTAATTTTTTCTTCATTAACTAAAGAAAAACATAACTAGGCCATGCCCTTGATTACTGGATATAGAACCAATTCGCCCATTTTTATATCTTTTTGGAAGGTTTCACTAAACTACTTGATTGGCAGCAGACTAATTAAGCTGCTCATTTAGCCCAATTGACAATAAGGCAAGGGAGAGGTAGTTAATTATGTAAGTCACTTCCACCAGCTCTGAGCTGAATCAAACTGAACAAATTAAACAGCAATTGCAGCATTTTATAATTGCTGAAGAAGTAACTAAAAGATACCTTGACTCTGTTGGTGAATTGCCCAACTGATCTGATAGAGACTCTTAACTGCAGATTCCTTACCTTTGAATTTCCCAGTCATCAGATTGGATCTGGAAACTTTTGTGTGAGCAGTACCCCTGGGCGCCATCGGGTGGCTTCATTCTTTTCGCAGCATCACTTCCGGTGCCAAAAACAATGCCGCGCAGAACCGAACGAAGCCACCCGATGGTGCGCCGGGGAACTGCTCACTCAGAAGTTTCTGGATCCAGTCTGGCGCCTGGGAAATTCAAAGGTAAGGAATATGCAGCTAGAAATTGCCTATCCCTGATAATACGTTACCGAAGGTAAGTAACTTGTTCATTGTGATGTGTTAATGGACTTAACACTCCATATTGAAACACAGCAATGAATTTGTAGGACAGAGCAAAGAGACACCATTAGAAACTTTTCTCCCACATCGATCTAGGAACAATGAGGATGGAGAAGGCTGGAGAGGAGACTTTGTACATGGGGAGGGGGGAAGACAAATAGAAAAGAAGGCTTTTGTTTGTGTTGTTGTGTTGTAAAAGGGAGCCCACTCTACGGAATTACTCTTTGCTTCAGTGAAGGTAACAGGCCTGTCTTTGAATCGTAAACTCTGGATAAGCGTCCTATCTTCTCAAATGTTTCCTGATAAAATAACATTTTCACATTTGGATTGCTGTTACCACACCATGGAAGCCTTTAAAACAAAGGCAATGATAGACTTCAGAGTATCTGGTTGCTTTATTGATAAAGAAGTTAGTGAGAAGCACAACCTTCTGATTTAGAGAAGCCTTTGGCAGAATCTTTTAATGGTATTAATAGGATGCCATTGGTGTCAAGAGATTTATTGTAGGAAGAAAGTCCCCAATTCCTTTCCATGCAGTATGGGCCTATTGACTCTTTAACTTTCGAAATACTCACCACTCCTGTATTTCCATTAGTGGCCTGAACTACTTAGTTAAAAACACACAAAACGCAAAAACGTAAGGTCAACTGGAAACAGAAATATATAAATATGGAATCTGAATATTGCTGGCAGAATTGATAGTTCACACCATCATCATAAAGAGTTGATTATTCCTCCTACTTATGGAGATTTTCAATACTTATTTACCAAGACAAGGCTAATGAATTACATCTGCAACAGTTAATTGATTGTGCTGTTCATCTTTAATGTTAACCCAATTCTCAGAATCCACATGCCAAATCCTACCATTTAACACCAAAGGAAGATATTATAAGATAATAGCTTAGTGTAAATCTAAGGGAGTTATTCTCTATTGAGCTTCTTATAGGTGCACCTATATTTTTCATATATAAACCAGATAGTGAATTTAAGCCGTGCATAGATTAGAAAGACTTAAATGTGATTTTGATTCACAATTGACATACTCTCCCTCTTATTTCTGTTCTTAATCAAGTGAAACCAGCTGAGGTTTTTTCTCATTTAGACCTCAGCGGAGCCAACAACTTGCTTCATATCAAAGAGGGAAGTTATTGAAAGATAGCTTTCAGCACCAAGTATGAGAAGCATGTATATCTAGTGATGCCTTTTGGCCTATGTAATATACAAAATGCTTTCTAACATTTTGTGAATAATGTATTTTAGTATATTCTAGATACATTTGTGGTCATGTATAAACATGATGGTAGTTTGGTGCTTCATGCACTTAAAAAGACCACAGATGGCATCTGAAGGAGTATCTCCTCTGTTTACGGAAGACGTCCTTGTCTACAAAACTAGAAAAATGCATCTTTGAAACCAAGACATTGGGCCTGATTCTAACTTTGGAGGACGGTGTTAAACCGTCCCAAAAGTGGCGGATATACCACCTACCGTATTACGAGTTCCATAGGATATAATGGACTCGTAATACGGTAGGTGGTATATCCGCCACTTTTGGGACGGTTTAACACCGTCCTCCAAAGTTAGAATCAGGCCCATTGTCTTTTCCGGGCTTTACTATTTCAGATAGATTCTGGAAAAGTATAAGCTATGATAGATTGACCAGTGCAAAGAAGTTAAACAGATCCAGAAATGTCTAGTGTTAACTTTTTAAGACAGCCTTGTTTATAACAGCACCAATATTAAGGAATCCAATACACAGGTTTGTCTTGTGGAGACCGATTTCTCTTAATTTGATGTAGGTGATGACTTTTCACAAAACTGGGGCAAAATATATTAATCCTGTGACCTATTATTCCTACACACTGTCCGTACCTGAGTTGTCCTGTATATGATTGTGAACTACTAGCTATCACACAGGCAGTTGCGCATTGCAAGCACTGCTTATAAGGCTCTTAATACTCAGTTACTGTATGGAATGACAATGAAACCATGAGCTCCTGGAAAACCATTAAATTTGAAAATAGAAGACATCCCTACTGGTCTTTATTCTTTTCATAATTCTCTTATAGCATCACATATAGACTTGTGTTTTGTCAGGTTAAAGCAGATGATGTACCATGCTAGGGAATGGATTAATCATTTCAGCCAGAACCATCACCTACAAATCTAGCCCAGGGGTGTGGAATTTAATAAAATATCTACTTGTCCCTTTGGTGCCATGTATTTCGGCAACAAATTATGGCAGCAATCTCACTATGTAAGAGCTCTGATAATAGCCTCTCTGATTATGCCAGGGTTACTACGATACTAGGGTTTGAATACTAGCAGTTCCAATCCCTACTATAGCAATTTCCTTATTTTGCCACCTTTTTGCTGATCTACATACTGGGGCTGGAGGAAGCAGTAAGCAATAGTTCCAGAGCTGGAATGCCTTTGAGTCTGCAAAACTACTAACTTGCATGTTTAAGGATTTTCACCAGCTCTTCTCTAATCTTTTGCCCATACTGAGCAAGGTTGGAAATATACTCCTGACAATGGCGGAAGTAGATCTTCCAGGATTGGGAAATAAGTGGTTGGAGGGAAAGTGACATTGTAAACACTCAATAGATTTTCACTTGAGCAAATCTATACATGCATATTTGCTTGTTCTAAAATACAGTTCACAAATATTTTCTAGGAGTACGATTTCCTGTTCTATTTCTCTAAGTACTTGTGAATTCATGAGGGCCACTAATTCAAAGACATATAAAATGGGTGCACTTTTGTGACTTTCTTTAAGAATTGGGTCCCTAATTAGGTCTTGCGTTAACCAAGACATTTTGTTTTTATTAAACTTCTATTTCTCTCTCTATCTATCTATGGGTTGACTTTACTGTGAGTGATCGCATTCTGCTCTTCTACAAGGAGCATATCGGCCCACAAAGTAGTTTTGTTCAGTGCCAGGAACTACTGTGGAAATCAGTGGCGTAATGTAACACACACACACACCAACACCCCCCCCCCCTTCAGACACACGGGGTCTCCCGCAATGCAGCAGCTGTGGGCTCTTTGTTACGCCACTGGTGGCAATGTGTGCTTTTTGAGACCCAAAAACTTATTTTGCTTTTTGCCAGTGTTCGTTACAATGGTGCAGGCTTGGCAGCTCTCTGTTACAAAAGCCATGTCAAAACAAGACACACATTGACGAAGCCAAAAGACTCACAAGAAGTGTCCGATCGGTTGGCTTTGCCAGTGCTTGTTTTTTTCCATGCTTCCCATAATCTTGTTGAAAATGGTTGCAAAGATTTTCCATTAGGAATATTTTTGGGAAATACTAGCATGCATCAACACATTGTAGTAAATGATGCTTCAAAGAAATAGTACCTAAAATTTCATATCAGTGAAATGTTTTTTTCCTACTTGCATTTTTTTCAGAACATTTTATTTTGAAAACAAAGAATCATCACTCTTGCTTACAAGCTTCTGCAAACATTTGTATCTAATCAGATAGCATTCTGGGAGCATTATACGTAGCCTGATATTGTTAAACTTTTCAAACAAGTGTGTACACTTTTTTTTTTTTTTTTTACTGGAACTACTGTCAGTAGTGCAGTGTGACCTAAAAACTTTTATTTACAGCGCTCCCCCGAATAATAAAGGCTTTTCATTAATGAACCATAAATACAAGTTCGAACAGCATTAACATATGAGCACAGATATTACCTCTCCTGCAGACAGTTCCCTTCTCTGTAAACTTGCAGTCAAAGGGTTTGTGCAGCAGGGGTTGGGCCTACTTGTCCCAAGGACAAAATAAACATGAAAACCTGTTGCACTTGACCCCAAACAATATGTCCAAGGCGTCGGGCTATAGGCAGTCCACATCCCTACTAGATTTACAAAAAATACCAGTTAACAACAACTGTGATACTGCAACAAGTTCAGTAACAATACAACAGAGAAAATTATGAGCAACAGTCACAGTGGGATTCTAGAAAATGACAAAGGAAAATAATACAGGGACTTGTGTTTCATGACCCACCTTGTGCGAGCTTTCATGGAATAAACAAAACCCAAGAGCGGATTTCAAAAACATTTTGGTGGCCAAGTAGTGGTGATGTACGCAGACTTTGTAGCTGAATTTACATATCCTGATTTATTTGACAAAGCTTTGTCAGGTGGAACTAGTGAGACCAAATGGCCTTCCTGAGATTATTGTAACAGACAGGGGAACCTAACTTAAGTTTCTGGTCGTGAATGCCTTACTGAAAAAATTAGAACAATGAACTTCAAACAGATGGGCAAAACTTTGAGAATTTGAAACTACTCATGTTCCAAGAATGCTCCCTGGTTTTATGCATATATGGTTTTTATGCATATATGGTTTTCTGCATATACATGAAGAAGCCTGAAAGCAAGATTGGTGATGGTTTGGTTTCAGAATAAAATGTGCACAAAAATTTGCAACAATAAAAATTGTCATGGTTTAGAAGAATGTATGTAGTAAGAAGGATATTCACCTAGCAGCCTGTTAGAAAATTGACTGCCAAATTGATATTTGTTTTAAGCAACTGCATGGTACGGATTTAGCTAAATTCTCTTGGATCTTGTTCATATATTTACAAAATATTAGGTTGTTTCTTTAACAGCATAATAAAAAATGTACAATAAAGTGCTGTGTGTTAAATTAGAACATGTTGGAGATTGTCGAGTGAGTCATGGGTCTTATTCATATGTTTGACAAACTTGCTGACTAATTATCCTTATGTCTGGAAAAAGAAAGAAGCGAGGTCTAAGATGGAGACCTTAGAAAAAGAGATACTAACTTTAGAATGAGACCTAGCCAGGGGGAAGACGTGACAACTACATATACTCTTCCACCTAAAGAACACTACTACAGAGACCTCACCAAAGACGTGGCACGCAAACTCTGTATTCTGATACAAATGGAGACTCTATTAGGTGGGGGACAAGGCCGGGAAGTTTCTGGCATGGGTGGAGAGGAGGGACCCAACCCAAAGCTGGGTCTTTCAACTCACGGCAGACATTAGGGGCATTAGGAAGGGGGCAGAAGACATAGCGGAGGCATTCACTAATTAGTACTCTAAACTCTATAAGCACTGCTCCCCAAGAAGACATACAAGAGTTCCTTAGAGATATTGAAACCCCCAGTCTCTCCACAGAACATGCACAAATGTTAGAGAGCGACTTCGCACCTAGTGAAATAGTGCAAGCCATAAGCTCCATCTTGTGGGAAAGTACCCTGTTTTTGGCATGGTTACCCCCACTTTTTGCCTGCTATCAGTGTGCTTAGACTGTTTTCACTAGGACCCTGGTAACCAGGACCCCAGTGATTGTGCTCTCTCCTCCAAACTGAGTTGTTTTGGTATTTCTTACAGCCCACAATTGGCATACTGGTGTACCATTGTAAGTCCCTAGTATATGCGACTTAGGGACCCAGGGCATTGATACACCAGGGGTCCCCCATGGACTGTAGCATGTATTATGGCACCCATGGGAGCCTATGCAAAATGTGTCTGCAGGCCTGCCATTGCAGCCTGTGAGAAAAGGTGCATGCACCCTTACACCACAGGTCACTACACCAGGTCATTGTAAGTGTCCCCTATGGTAGGCCCTTCCAGCCCCTGCATGAGCAGAGGGGCCCCTACGAACTCCAGTTCCAATGCACTGGACTTCGTAAGTGCGGGGAAGCCATTTTATCCGTGTACTGGCCCAGCTTCATAATGGTAACTCCGGACCTGGACATGTTTGATGTCAAACATGTCGGATTTGTACCCCAGTACTGTTAGCAGTATTGGTTGCATGATTCCATGCACTCTGGGGGCTCATTAGAGGACCCCCCAGCATTGTTCCTACCAGTCTTCCAGGGTTTGCTGGCAGCCCACGCTGTGGAAGCCCCTCAGACAGATTCTGTCGTCCTGCTGCTTGACCAGCTCAGGCAGGGGAAGGCAAAACAAAGGATTTTCTGTTGGAGAGGGGAGACAACACCCTGTTTAGTGGAAATAGGTGTTACAAGTCTTAGGAGAGGTAGCCACCCCAAGCCACCGGTTTGCTTTTTGCATAAACCGGTTTGCACCAGTCCAGGGACCCCTGATCTCTGCTGTGGTGTGAAACTAGACAAACTAAAGAGTGACCACTCCTGTGCCCATCATCATCATCCCAGTAGTGGTGCCCAGAGCTCCTTCCAGTGGCCACTTGATTCTGCCATCTTAAAAACAAGATGTGAAGAGGCCCCTGGGAGTATCAAGCAAGTGACGTCTGTGTCCCCCCCTCGGATAGGTGGTTACCATGCAAAGTGACCAAACCCCCTTTTCAGGCTACTTAGGGACTCTCCTGTGGGTGGGTCCCCAAAGCCTGCGTGCAAGACTCCACCAGGACTCCTCTGCATCGTCTGCTTCTGGTCCTGGTCACCGGAAGCAGAACTGGATACTTCAGGAACTGACAAAACTGCAACTCCTGAGACAACCTTGCCTTGCAACATTGTTTCCCCGGCTCCTTCCAGCAACTGCAACATTTCCACGGCTGTGCATCCTCTGGGGTCGTCAAGACTTCAGCATCAGTAGGAAGGTAGAAGGAATCTCCCTTGGAATGAAGGAGTCTCTCCCCTGCATCTGCAGGCACCTACAGCAACGACAACCGGCTGCATGGATCTGCTGTCATCTGGCACTGCGTGGATCCTGCAACACAGGTGGTGGTCTGGAGTGGTCCCCTTGATCCTCTCTGCCCTCTATCCATTTTGAAAGACAGAGAGCCCTTGCCTTTCCTTGCAGGATTTACCCAGTGCAGTGCAACTCTTGGAGCAGCCAAGGCTTGTTGTTTCCTGCTCCAAGGGATCTTTAGACTCCAAGTGGCCCCAGCCCCCAGCACTTCATCCTTGCAAGGACAGTCTCTTCACTGCTGTTCCATCAACGTGGGACTCCTCTCCAGGTGTGCTGATTGGGACTCACTGCAACTTACTGTGGCTGCTGCCAGTGGGTTGATTGTGGGGGCTGCAACTGCTTCTGCTGGCTCTCCTGACTGCTGAGGGTCAGCCCGGACTCCCCTCCAAAGGTCAAGTCCCCTGGACCTTGCTGTTCTTCTTCAGCCTTGCAACTCTTCTTTGCCTCTTCTTGCATTTGCCAAGGCTTGTTTGTGGTTCTGTTAACCGCTGACCATCAGCAACCAACGTGGGATATCATCTGAACAGCTCCAAGGACTTCCCTGCAGGTCCTGGGCTCCACAACTATCTTCTCCTTCCCCTATCGACTTGGATCTTCATCCACGGAAGGGTGGGTAGTGACTCCTGCCCCGACTGGACACTCCTTCATGAACTGGACTCTCTCCCCTTCTTTTGCAGGTCCTCTTCTTCCAGAATCCACCTTTGGGTTCCGCTGGTCTGGTCCTGTTCTTGCACAATCCATTTTCTAAGTCCTCTTGTTAGTCCTTTGGAAGACCAGGTCCTGATCGCTGGGGGTCACTAAGGTACTCACCTTTTGGGGTCTTGAGTTTTCCCATCTCCCCTCTAACTACTCCATATCCATCGGTGGGGGACTTCACTGCACATTCCACTATTTTAGTGTAGTGTAGTTGGTTTTATATATCCTTTGCGCGTTAGCTTTAGGCCTTAAGCCTTTGTACACTTTGCCCTGGATGTATTTTATTCATTTGCTAGTAGCTTAGAGCCTCTGTGCACTTTGCTCTACATGCTTTTTATTTGGCTTCGTACTGTTATTTTTCAGATAGCCAGTTCTACGGTGTTGTTTTTCTATTCCTATCACACTGTTTTGCATACTTCAGCACTGGTGTTCTCCATAACATATTCACTCTGTGCTTCAGTCAAGGATACAGTCTGGTACATTGCCGATAGACGTGGTATGAGTTTAGACTTGGCATTTCTGCGTAGGGACATTTTTTGATCACGCTGACATGTAGGTTATAAAATAACTTCCTTGTCCCAATACACGCAAGCGGGAGATTCCGACCAGGGAACCACAACTAGATGCTGACTGCCTCGTTGCAGATGCTGAACCAAGATCACAGGCCTTTGCTCAGATATGAGGGCTGATGGCTCCGCAGTGATACAGACAGGCAAGCTAGAAGCTTAACAGGCTGTGCTCGAAATAGAATAGAACAAAGCAGAGGGAGAGTAGAAACTATAATATACAATGATTGCTTTATTCTTATGTTTTACTCTCTTAGTAACTATTTCAATCCTACTGTGTTGTATGGTTCTGGTTATTGCGGCTCATGCCTTATTCTCTAAAATACAATTGTTTTATTAAAGCATAATATAAAACTTATACTGTTTTTTGTCATTTGTATATGAGATCATATGGTAAATGAGAGAGTTGGTTTTGATCTGAGTGACCACGACTTCCCTGAGAAGTTCCAAAGATGTCATGCGCTCGGCTGCCTTATCATCTCTTCCCCGTGGGAGAAATGAGGCACTGCTAGTTAGCCGGAGCAAAAACCGGATTTATGGTGACAGAGTTCCTTACACGTGGGTCAGACTCAGTCCCCCACACTGTTATCGATCCTGCTGCCTAGAAATCCAGTAGTCTCATTTAGGATAATGAGAGCCCACGCGACATGGCTCCTTGACTGAAGCACAGAGTGAATATGTTATGGAGAACACCAGTGCTGAAGTATGCAAAACAGTGTGATATGAATAGAAAAACAACACCGTAGAACTGGCTATCTGAAAAATAACAGTACGAAGCCAAATAAAAAGCATGTAGAGCAAAGTGCACAGAGGCTCTAAGCTACTAGCAAATGAATAAAATACATACTTCCGGATAGTTTAGTATATGGGTTGGCCCTCCCTTAGGGCCTTAGCTATTTTCTACAATTCTTACCAATGCTTGTTGTTTCCTGTGCTAATTCCTAATTATTATTGTTGTTGGTGTGTGTGTGTCTGTGTGTGTGTGTGTGTGTGTGTGTGTGTGATATACATATACATATTTTGTGTGCTTACCTCCAGTTGGGGGGGACTGCCTACAAGTAATCTAGTTCAGTGTTACTATACTATAATAAAGTAACTTTATTTTTGCAACACTGTGTTGTTCCTTTCAGGTGTGATAAGCTACTCTATGTGACTACTGTTGTATTGCAAGTGCTTTGCTCTCCTCCTAGATAAGTCTTGGCTGCTCATCCACAGCTACCTCGAGAGTCCTGGCTTCCTAGACGCTGTCTTCATTCTCTAATAAGGGTTGCCTAGACCAGGGGCCTCTGCACATCTTGTTTTCAAGATGGCGGAATCAAGTGGCCACGTGAAGGAGCTCTGGGTACCACACCTGCAGTAGTGATAGACAGGGGAGTAGTCACTCCCTTTTCCTTTCGGCCACTTTCACGCCAGCGCAGGAACTGTGGATCCCTGGACTGGTGCAAACCGGTTTATGCAAGAAGGGCACCAAATGTGCCCTTCAAAGCAAGCCAGTGGCTTACAAATGTGCCCTTTCAAAGCAAACCGGTGGCTTGGGGAGGTATCCCTCCCAAGCCTTGTAACACCTATTTCCAAAGGAAAGGGTATTGCCTCCCCTCTCCCACAGGAAATCCTTTGTTCTGCCCACACCGTAGGTGTCCACCACACACAAGGCCAGCTTCCTACACATCTCATATGATGGAATCCAACGGCCTACCCCACGAGCCCTCTAAAGGCCTAGCCAGGAAAATATCACCCCACCTGTTTAAAATGTTGACTGAGGCCAAGGCCACAGGAACTTCCCATGGGGACCGATGACAGGCCATAATTGTAGTAATCCACAAGGCAGATAGATCACCAGACCATTGTGGGTCGTATAGACCCTTTCCCTCTTAAATGTGGAGATCAAAGTATTGGCTAAACTCCTCATGAATAGACTCAGGCAGGTGGTAACCACATTAATACAGCCTAATCAATCAGGCTTTATGCCTAATAGAAGCACCAGATTGAACCCCTGACGACTATTCGGCGTGCTGGCTGGTTTGCGAGACACCACCATATCCATGCTGGCACTCTATACAGATGCATCTAAGGCCTTTGGCGCCGTAGAATGGGATTATATGTATGCAGTGCTAGAGCGTTTTGGGTTTGGCCCCTCCTTTCTAGGGTAGATCAGCCTTTTGTATCAAGAATTAGCGGCCCAGGAGAGGGTCAACAGGGGAACATTGTGCGTCTACACACTACACCAGGGAACAAGCAAGGGATGTCTGCTCTCCGCCTTGCTGTTTTGCCTGGCATTAGAACCTTCACATGCTTGAATCTTTCCCTGTCGTCAAAGTGAGAGTTCCACTGTACTATAATAAAGCAATATGCATTACTATGATAGCCTATAAAACCTATGGTTCAAAGCTAGTCTATCTATGTCCTTTTTTTAAAAAAGGACCAAACCATAAACCTTAGTCAAACAGGCGATAGTACCTTCTAAACCACTCTCAACAGAAGCTGATTCCCTCAGATTTTCTACTACACATTGTGTGACGAGAGTCCCCTTGAGCTCTGCTCAATCTTCTAGTTTCCTTCAGCATTTCAAATAACTTTTTTGCCTTCAAGATCATCAATTCCATTCTACTACAGACAGGTTTGGATTAGACAACATGTCCCAACTCATTAAAAAGGGATAATTCAAATCCTGTGAAACATGTGGGAAAAAGAGGCTCCATTCGGAAGACCCACATAGTAAATGTATATATTGCCTCTATACGGACCATAAGGTGAGAGACTACAAAATCTGTTGCTCCTTTTCTCAGAAGACCTTAAAGGACAGGAAGGGTAGACTCTAAGGGCCATATGTACGAACACATTTTCCCATTGACACAGAATGGGAAAAACCCTTTGCTACATCTGGCCCTA
Organism: Pleurodeles waltl; assembly: GCF_031143425.1. Classification (NCBI taxonomy): domain Eukaryota; kingdom Metazoa; phylum Chordata; class Amphibia; order Caudata; family Salamandridae; genus Pleurodeles; species Pleurodeles waltl. Next base: position 190,550,382 of record NC_090442.1, read on the forward strand.
ACTGTGGCTCCAGAAGTTAAAAACTAAGGAGTACCCCCGTCTGAAGAGGACAGTGACCAGTCTTCACAGGCTTCTTCCTCCCTCAAAAGAAACGGATCTCAAGAAAAGATCCCTTCAGTGCCACCTTAAAAGATTTCAAAGAAGCCATCTTCAAAGAGTTCAAAGAAGTCCAAATAAACTACGTCTGGCCATGGAAAAAAGGCATGAGGACTTTCCTTCTTTCTCAAAAAATAAAAAAATGGCCTCCGAAATGTTTCGCTCAGAGCTTCCAACTCCTGCCTTACCAAAAGCACTTCCTAAACGTGCTTCACAATCCTTACTGTCAACGGCAAAATCTCTGTAAAAAGCTTCAACCTCCACATTTGTATTCTCATTGACAACCTCCTCGTCGACAGCATCTACTGTAACACAGATGACAACAACGTCAACGTTTACTATGGCTTCATCTCCTGTGATTATCTCTTCACCATAGTTATCGATGAAAATCATAACTGCAAAAATCTCAAAGCACCCATCTTCAAAGGTAACTCAGATGCCACCCCTCATGTTACCATCAAAGAAAAAAGGTCCCGTTGACGGCACAGTTCTCGCTGGAGCACCATTTATTGATGCCGCTGTAAAGAAGTTTGCCGACCCTGATTCCATCGACGAGAGAGTCGACAACGACCCCATCAACGAGAGAGTCAACAACGACCTCGTCGATGAGGGAATCGATGATGATACTGTCAACTAGAGAATCAATGACAACCCCGTCGACAACAGAATCGATGATCACACCGTTGATGACAACCCCATCATCAATTCCCTCATCGACGAAGAAGACATCCACTAGTCACCATTCGTCAACGCCACCAGGGAAGAGTACTCTAAAAACATTTCCTTCATCGTCTTTAATCCCTGTAAAGCAGAAATCTTCTACAGACATTATACTACTGACCCACAATTCAAGTACAGTGTTAACCTATTCACTCACACACCACTTGGATAAGGAGGAGGACTCTTATGAGGAAAGTCCATCCCAACTGCATGTCAAATGCCAAGAATTTGAGGACGCTGACGGAACTTATCATGAAGTGCATTATTACTCCACAAGAAACCAATCAGAGCAATATCACAATGACTATTTATACCAAGACCAACAAGAACATTCTATACAAATGCCCAAGTCTCTAGTGACCAACTTACAAACCATGCTGAATGACTATTACTGCAGGTTTCCACCCTCTGCACCTGCTACTCCCAGACCACAATCACCAAGGTCTGCGCTTCTTTCACAAACGCTTATTCTGCAGCCATCACGATTGCTTGAGGGACCTAGCACTCCTCTCCCTACATTAAAGGACACCTTGGCAGATCCCCCGGATGACGATGCATGTCCTACAGATGAGGAAAGAGAAGAAGAGGAAATAAGAGGCAGTACCTCAGTTCCCAATGAGTGGGATGACTATCTTATCCCCAGTCCATCCCCACCAGTGGCGGCACCAGTAGTCTCTCTGACAGAGGACATTGGCAGGTTCCATAATTTAATGGAGAGAGCAGCCAAACATATTGAGCTCCCACTGCTTACCAAAGAAACAGACTGCTTCTTATATGACTTTGAAGATCATGCTGAGAAATCAATGAGGGCTATCCCGATTATAGACTTTATTTGTCAAGAAGGCCTTAAAGCATTGAAATACCCAGCTACTTGTCTTATTGGGCAGCCGAAACCAGACTCGCAGGCAGCACAGCGGCAATCAAAAAAATCCCTCCGCACCAATCTCCTCTCCCCGAGATAAGCATGGTCGTTGTCTCGGAAATATTCTGAAAAGATTCTCCTCAGTGTCAGCCACAAGAGTAAGAGTAGCAAACTCAATGGCCATACCTGGCCGCAATGACTGCCAAGTGTGTTCAGATATGTCCACCTAGATGAATTTGCTGCCTAAAGACACCAAAAGGAAAGCTCTAAAGATTCTTGAGGAAGGAGAGAGAATATCGACATAGATGATTGACTGCGTCAGTGATGTGGCCAACACTGGGTTCATACAACTTGCAGGAGCAGCAATTCTTTGCAGGCAAGGATGGTTAAAATCCACCACCTTCTGTCCGGAGAACCAAAGCAAGATACTGGATATGCCATTTGATGGAGAATTGTTATTTTACAAACATGTGGATGATGCCCTCCAATCATCAGGGTGGACATAGGAACAGCAAAGTCCCTTGGAACTCTCCATTACAGGAGGCAGCCATTTTGAGGAGGCAGAGGACTTTAATCATGTAGGGGAAGTTACCAGTCCTACCGGCAGCAGTTTCAATCAGGAGAAACACAGTATTGTTCCCAGTATGGACAACAGCAGCAATTTAGATAACCTCCAGTGGCTGCATACAAGCATCCCACCAGGGCAAACTTATCGCAGACAGAAAGCAGTGACCACAATTTGGTACCGACTACCCTCTGTCCTCAAATGACACAGATTGGTGGTCAAATTGCGAACCATTTTCAGCAGTGGTCCACAATAACATTGGGCAATTGAGTTCTCGATGTGAACTCCTGAGGCCACACACTAGAGTTTCTCCAGAAACCTTCAAACACCCCACCATCAGGACCACCTCCCACTCATGTAAAACAACCCCTCAAAGAAATATCCATCCTGTTAAAAAAGGAAGCGATATAAGTAGTTCCAACACTTCAGAAGGGATGTGGGTTCTATTCCTGTTTCTTTCTAGTCAAAAAATCCTCAGGGGATTGCCGTCATATTCTCGATATGCGAAGATTGAATGCATTTTTGAAAAAGCAATATGTTCGCATGGTGATACTCTACGATTTATTACACCTCCTCAACACAGGCGATCATATGACCTCACTGGACCTCCAAGAAGCATATTTCTACTTCCCCATACGCCCAAAACACTGCAAATTCCTCTGTTTCAAGGTAGCCAGTATCCACTTACAATTCAAGGTCCTTCCATGCAAACTGAAATCAGCCCCCAGGATTTTTACCATCTCAGACAACAAGGGATCCAAGCCTTTCCATATTGGACAATTGGCACATAAAAGCTCATACTCATCAACGAGCAGCAACAGCCATGTCCATCTGCCTAAAATTGTTCATAAAACTCGCCTCACTGTCAGCTGTCAAAAATCTCATCTGCAACCCATAAAACACTTAACATTCTTGGGAGCCGCCCTAGACACAGTGAAAGACAAAGCATTTCCCTCTCAGGAGAGGCAGAGAAAAATTCAACAGCTAGCTCAAAAAGTGTTGACAGAAAAGTCAGTTTCTGTTCAGACCTACAAATCTTTCATGGGAATGATTTTTTCTGCATCCCTCTGGTTCCAAATTGCAGACTACAGATGCGTCCACTGCAAGAAGAACTGGACAAACAATGGCTTCAGGCACATGAATCCTTCAAGCACCTCATTCAAATAACTCAGACAATGAAGGTAGCCATGCCTTAGTGGACTCATGTTTCAAATCTGTCCAGAGGGCTCTCAAATCTGCGACAAGTTCCCAACTATGTTATTACAACAGATGCCTCCCTAGAAGGTTGGGGCGCCCACTTACAGGACTTATATATAAGTGGCAGATGGAGTCCAGAAGAAACAAAACTTCATATCAACAAACTAGAACTCTAAGCTATTGACTTATCAGTAAAGTCATTTCTCTCCAGGATAGCACAGTCATTGGTACTCGTATGCACTGACAACACCACTATGTTTTATCTCAACAAACGGGCGGGAATCTTGTTAAGCGCAAGAAATTTTGAACTGGGCTCTTCAACATCAGATTTCGCTCACAGCAGAACATGTTCCAGGGTGTCCAACCTCCTCGCAGACTCACTAATCTGGCCCAGCCTTTTTTACCACGAGTTGGAACTAAACCAACAAGTTCTAGACAGACTCTTCCACAGGTGGGACAGGCCCAACCTGGACCTATCCGCTACGAGGGAGAACTAGAAATGCCGATTTTTTGCAAGTTGGTATCACCAGAAAGGTTCATGGGGGAATGCATTTTCGATGAGATAGTTAGGAATCTATGCTTATGCTTTTCCCCTGATTCCAATGATCCCAAACATCCTTAAAGTTAAGTTTTACTTTCACAGGACCCATCAGCTCCGTAAAGCAGACCCATTCAGGGGTGTGGAATTTATTAAAATATCTACTTGTCCACGGGACAGGTTGCTTCTCAAATCTACTTGTCCTGTAAAAAGATCTACTTGTCCCTTTGGTGCCATGTAGTGTGGCGCCAAATTATAGCAGCAATCTCATTATGTAAGAGCTCTGATAATAGCCTCTCTGATTATGCCAGGGCTACTACCATAGTAGGGCTTGAATACTAGCAGTTTCAATCCCTACTGTAGCAATTTCCTTATTTTTCCACCTTTCTGCAGATCTGCATACTGGGGCTGGAGGAAGCAGTAAGCAATAGTTCCAGGGCTGGAATGCCTTTGAGTCTGCAAACCTACTAACCTGCATGTTTTAAAGATTTTCACCAGCTTCTCTCTAATATTTTCCCATAATAAGAAAGGTTGGACATTTACACCTGACAATGGCAGAATTAGAACTTCTTCCATGGTTGGGAAGAAAGTGGCTGGAGGGAAAATGAACTTGCAAATGCTCAATAGATTTTCACATGAGCAAATCTACACATGCGTATTTACCCATGCTAAAATACAGTTCACAAATATTTTATAGGGGTACGACATATACCATGGGTGCACTTTTGTGACTTTCTTTAAGAATTTGGGGCCACATGTAGGTAGGTTCAGATTTGTGACCCGCAAATTGCGAGTCGCAAATCCGAATGTAGGATGGTGTCCCTGACACCATCTGTGATTCGCAAGGGCTTCGCAAATGCTCACCTCATGAATAATCATGAGGTGGGTCGCAATTTGCGACCCCCTTGCGAATGGCGGCCTCACAGGGATGGTGGCCTGCTGGAGACAGCAGACCACCATGTCTGTGACTGCTTTTCAATAAAGCAGTTTTTTTTTGTAATGCAGCCCGTTTTCCTTAAAGGAAAACGAGATGCATTACAAAAACGAAAAATGAAACGTTTTCGTTTCATTTTTTCAGAGCAGGCAGTGGTCCGCAGGACCACTGCCTGCTCTGTAAAAATGTTTACAGTGACATTCACAATGGGGAAGGGGTCCCTCTGCCTTTTGTGAAAGTGTTAGCACCCATTTGAAATGGGTGCAAACTGAGATTGGTTTGCGCCCGCATTCGCAAAACAATCCTACATTGCACTGCGAGTCGCAATTAGGAAGGGAACACCCCTTCCTAATTGCGAGTCACAAACCCGTTTTGCGATTCGGTAACCAGGTTACCGAATCGCAAAACTGGGTTTGTGCATCGCAATGTGCTTTTTGCACGTTGCAAACAGCGAAAGTCGCTGTTTGCGACATGCAAAAAGCTACCTACATGTGGGTCTTGGTCCCTAATTAGGTCTGGTGTTAACAAAGACATTTTGTTTTTATTAAACTTCTATTTCTCTCTCTTTCAGCTGGCTTTACTGTGAGTGATCGCATTCTTCTCTTCCACAAGGAGCATATTGGCACACAAAGTAGTTTTGTTCAGTGTCAGGAACTACAGTGGCAATCAGTGACGTAATGAAACTGGAGGGTGCCCCTTTGCAAAGAACATGGAGGAGCCCCCTCTCCAGACTCACTCAGGGCAGGTGCTGTGCTGAAGGGGCCCCCTGGAGGGCGGCTGCGGGGCCTTTGTTATGCCACTGGTGGCAACATGTGCTTTTAGAGTTCAAAAACGTTTTGGGTTTTTTTTGCCAGTGTTTGTTACAATGTTGAGGACCTGGTAGCTCCCACAACAATAAAGTGTTACAAAAGCCATGTCAAAACAAGACACGCATTGATGAAACTAAAAGACTTATAAAAATATGTCAGATCAGTTGGCTTTGTCAGTGTTTGTTTATTTTCATGCTTCCCATAATCGTGTTGAAAATGGTTACACTGATTTTCCATTAGAAATATTTTTGGGAAATACTAGCATGCATCAAAACATTTTACTAAATGACACTTCATTTGCATATAATCAGAGAGCATTCTGGGAGCATTATACTTAGCCTCATAGCCTAAACTTTTCAAACATGTGTATACACGTTTTTTTTTTTTGTACTTGAACCAACGTCAGTAGTGAAGTGTGACATTAAAACATTTATTTACAGCACTCACCCTAATAATGAAGGTTTTCAAATAATGAACCATAAATACAAGTTTGAACAGCATTATCTTTTGGAAACACATTATCTCAACTGCAGAGAGTTCCACTCTCTGTAAACAGGCAGCCAAAGGGTTTGTGCTGCAGAGGGTTGGGTCTACTTGTCCCAAGGACAAAGTAAACATAAAATCTTGTTGCCCTTGACCCCAAACAAGATGTCCCGGGCGGTAGGAATTCCACATCCCTGCCATTGTTTCTGGCATATGGGGATATCAGAAAAGGTCTTCCCGTAACTTTACAGTTCTGTCATACACCAGCAGGAAAGCCAGTGCAAGACAAAGTCAAGGACCATTCAACCAGAGCCTTGTCTACACCTGCAGATCTTTTTGCTGGTGTACCTCTCCAGCATATCTGCCAAGCAGCAATGTGGTCCAGCAGGCACTCCTTTACAGAGCATTATTGCCTGGATGAGACTAATAAAATGGATGCGGCTGTGGGACAGGCAGTGTTAAGACATCTTTTTCAGTAAGGTGAGTCTCTTTCCTTTTTAATGTATGTTCATATGGTATAATTATTATTACTGTAAATATTCTCTTCTTTTATTGCTTGTTATTTTGATTCAAGCATGTGAATCTATGAAAGAAACATTACTGGAGAAGAAAATTAGTTGCTGACCTGTAACTAGTTCTCCAGTATTGGTATCTTGTATAGATTCACATGCGACCCACCCTCCTCCCCTAAGAGGCTCCCCTCAGGCATACGATTTATTAAATTCACACTTGTGCTTGAAAATCTGAGGGAATCAGCCTCTGGTCGGAGTGTTCTTAGATGGTACTATTTCCCGATTGTCTACGGATGGTCATTTTTTAAAAAAGGACATAGTTAGGCCACAAAACCAATGGTTCAAAACTGGTCTATCCATTATAATAATGCATATTGCTTTATTATAGTACTGTGGGACTCCCACTTCAACGGCGAGGAAGGAGTCAAGCATGTGAATCTATGAAAGATACCAATACTGGGGAACTACAGCTACAGGTAAGTAACTAATTTTCATTAGGGGCGAAACTCTCGTTTGCGGGATCAACTGGGGAGAGCCCTGGGAGGAGTGCGGATGATATTCTGCTATATGTCACAGATCTGACTTTCACTATCCCACACCTAATGCAGATCCTCTACATCTTTGGATCCTTCTTGGGATATATCATTAACTTGGAAAAGTCCCGTATATACCTTGTGACGGGCCCCCCACCAACACCACTTAGAGCAGACTCACTGTTGCCTTTAATGACTTGAGGGGTTCAAATACTTAAGTGTTTATATTATCAATAGCCCATTAGTGTTTTACCATCGAAACTTGATGCCGATTTTAAAACGATTCGAAGCTGATGTACGGCATTGAAACACACTGCCGTTCTCTCTTTCGGGATGAGCAGCAATGTTCATTATGATGACGCTGCCTCGGGTGATTTACGCTTTACATAATATCCCATACCCAGTTCCCAAAGAATTTTTCCGCAAAGCAGAGGTCGCATTGCGACTGTTACTGTGGGGAACCAATGCTTCTCGAATAGCACTTCAGAAACTGACCAGGGGAGTCTATGATGGTGACATAGGACTTCGGGACATACAAAAGTACTATTGGGCTTCACAAATGACAGTGATCAACGACTGGGTATTCTCCCTCAGAGACAAACCAGCTTTGAGGATCAGTAAACTCACTTGGGGCAGAGAGGGCTACAAAGGAGCACTCTATGAGACCAAGCTAGCTCGGACACTTCCCACACACACCAAAATGGTAGTATCTATATGGAGGGAGGAAGCTGCCTTCCTCGGTTGGAAACACCGTATGTCCAAAATGACTCCACTCTGATCCAGCTATTTGTTATCAGAGGTGGGCAGCCTGCAAGGCTTTGAAAAATGGAAGCTGATAGATATCACTGAACTAGGAGATGTATGGCAGGGAGATGCTCCCAAAACCATGACTGACCACTTCCTATTAGCGCACATGCAAAGCCATGAATGTCTTCAACTCAAACACGCCCTAGGAGCTCAAATGCCAAAAGGCACTATTTTGGAGGAATCTTCCCCATTGGAAGATCGTATCCTCTCCGAAAGACTCTGCACCAAAGCTATATAACTCATCCATAAAACATTGGTCAGCAATGCACCTGACACTTTGCGATAGCTCAGGGCAAAATGGGAGGCAGATGTTGGAGAAATTGAAGAGGGGGAATGGGAAGAGGCACTGGGAGCTCCCCAAGAAATCGCCATCAAATCCGGTTTCCAACTGGTCCAATTGCACATGCAACATTACTCCTATTACTGCCACACAGTGGTACATGCCATGGGAGGATGCACTGACACGGACTGCTGGAGGGGATTTGGGGAGGAAGGGATGTTCCTTCACATGGTCTGGGGTTGTTCCCACATACAATACTACTGGACAACCATTTTGAACACCATGCAAGAAGTAACAGGGCACGTCATCCCAGTCACAGCCAAATGTTGTGTGTTATGCATATGGGGTGACAAATGGCCAACACAATAGTGTAAACTATGGTTAACCCCGGGCCTGGCAGTGGCAAACAGAAATGTGGCCCGTGGCTTGGGGGGCGTCCAGTCGACCATGCTTGAGGGAATAGCAACAAGATATGGACTGGTGCATGGCGGCCGAACAAACAATATACCAAAGTTGGGGTGCCCCAGTAAATGGGGAAAAATCTGGTCCACATGGAGAACCTACAGCGGTTATGGGGTCGATTAAGATGTATTGGAGGTTCCAAATATGTCTGAAGAATTAACATGCATAGAATTAGCTAAATACAGTGCATTGTCAGAGTATAACATTGGACCTTCGTAACAATTGAACTGCTCCACTAAATATACCTGTCCTAATCCTTGGTACATGCCAGTTTACTTTGCACTTATGCAAAACTAATAAAAATAATTTTAAAAAAAGGTAATCTTTTAGTCTTGTTAAAATAATGTAACAGTGCTTCATTACATGTTCGTATTTCAAGTGTCTTAAGAGTTTCAATTATTTCGGCTCCCCGTTCCCTAGCAATTTTTGGGCAGTAGCATACTAAAGGAGCAATACATTGCTTATGGTTATCTGCAAAATCTTCATGAAGGATGTGGTCTTGGATATTTCCATATTTGTTGGATTTCCCTTGCATCAAAATGCCAAAAGTATAAGCGCAGAAATGTTATTCCCATAGCCCAAGGAATTGAAGCTGCATGGTAATACATAAAGTGGTTGTTGGCATAACAACCTTTGTAGGAAGCTGGCTCTGTATATGCAATATCAAAATGAGATATAGTGTGCACAGAGTCCAGGGGTTTCCCAGAGGCTAAAGTAGGCAATACTAATTCTCTCCTTAGTGGTAGTGTGGTCAAGCAGTTAGGCTTATCAGAGGGTAGTGCAAAGCATTTGCTGTACACACCCAGCCAATAGATGAAGCACACACTCAATGACTAACTACAGGCCAATTGTTTTTATATAGAAAAAAATATATTTTGTAACTTTATTTCTAGAACCACAAGATTAAGTTTCCAGGTAAGTAGCAGGCATATGTATAAACACCACTTTGTTTCATTTTGGCAAGTTAAACGGTTTACAATAAAATAGCAAATATCTATTTTAAAAGTTGAAAGTACAATTTTCAGAGATAGTTCCCGGGGGTTGGGGTGGTGTGGTTGGGGAGAAAGTTAGTATGGTTCTTAGGTAAGTTCAAGGCTTACAGTTACAGTCTCTGGGGGTTAGGATGTCCACAGTTTGGGATTCAAGTTAACCCCAAACACCCACCACCAGCAACACGGGGCCGGCCGGGTGCAGAGGTCAAAGATGATGCAAGAATTAAAATGGGCTGCTATGGAGACTGGGGGCACTCAGAATCAGGCCTTAGTCTTCGGAGGGCAGACCTTGGGAGGGGCCAACGGGGGAGCCACAGGTCAGCATCAAACACAAACCCTCAGCGGCACAGGGGTGGCAGGGTAGAAACTTAGCGTTTGGGTTCCCAATGCTTCTCAATAGGGGGATACCGGGGGTCACAAAGATGCTGCAGGCTAGGTCCAGGGGGTTGGTTCTGGAAAACCACAGGCTGGACAAAGCTTCCCTGGTCACAGGGCCCTAGGTACCATGGGTACCTTTTACAAGGGACATAACTGTGTGCCGATTGTGGAAACAATGGTACAGTTTTGGGAAAGAACACTGGTGCTGGGGCCTGGTTAGCAAGATCCCAGCACACTCACAGTCAAGTCAGCATCAAAATCAGGCAAAAAGTGGGGGGCAACCAGGCCAATAGTGGCACTTTCCTACACAACCCCCTCCCAAATGAAAGAGGATGAGACTAACCTTTCCCAAGAGTCTTCATTGTGTAAGTGGAAGAATCTGGAAAGGCCATCTGCATTGGCATGGGCAGTCCCAGGTCTGTGTTCCATTGAAAAGTCCGTTCCTTGTAGGGAGACGGACCATCTCAAAAGTTTGGGGTTTTCACCCTTCATTTGCATCAGTCATCTGAGAGGTCTGTGGTCAGTATGAACAAGAAAGTGAGTACCAAACATGTATGGGCTCAGTTTTTTCAGTTACCAAACCACAGCAAAGGCCTCCCTCTCAATGGCACTCCAGCTGTGCTCCCTGGGGAGGAACCTCCTGCTAATAAAAGCAACAGGCTGGTCATGGCCATCATCATTGGTTTGGGACAGGACTGCTCCAATCCTATGTTCAGAGGCATCTGTCTGCACAACAAACTGCTTAGAATAATCTGGAGCTTTGAGAACTGGTGCTGAGCACATTGCCTCCTTCACAGTGTCAAAGGCCTCTTGACAGTCAAGAGTCCAGTTTACTTTTCTGGGCATTTTCTTTGAGGTAATTTCTGTGAGGGGGTCACAATGGACCCATACCCCTTCACAAACCTCCTATAGTAACCAGTCAAGCCAGGGCATGCCCTGAATTGAGTCTGGGTTGTTGGAGCTTCCCAGTCCAGAATTGTCTGGATCTTGGGCTATAATGGTTGCACTTGGCCTCCACCTGCAAGATTACCCAAGTATACAACAGTGCCCTGTCCTGTCTGGCACTTTGATGCCTTAATAGTGAGGCCTGCTGATTGCAGAGCCTGCAAAACTTTCGCCAGGTGGACCAGGTGATCGTGCCAGGAGGAGCTAAAGACAGCAATATCATCTAGATATGCTGCACTAAAGGACATGAACGTCAACTCACCAAAATGCCAGGGGTAGCGAAAGTGATGCCACACACCCATTTTGACCTTCAATTCCACTCACACTTGCATGTTACACATACACACATTCACACTTACACACACATTCGCTCATCTAAACAAACACCCTCAAGCATGCACACAACAAATGTAAAAGTTTTTTTTGGTTTACCTCATCTGTGATGGGGTCTAATCCAACTTGTGCTACATTTTTTTAATTAAATTAATAGTGAATAATTAAACATTTTTCACTGTTAGTGTAATAAAAGAAATGAGAGAAAGTAATGAGATTGGAGCCCCAACAAACCTCCATAACGCAAAGCTGCCACTGTGTTTCTAGCACTGCTTTTGCCACCTCTGAAACTAGGGGTCGCAAAGGCAGTGCCAGGGGTCACAACTGCGACCCCTGGCAACCCCCAAATAATATCCATGCTAAATGACTCCAAACCAGCAAGGACTTGATTCACCAACATTTGGAAGGTGGCAGGGGCATTCTTTATGCCAAAGGACTTGACAGTAAACTGATAATGTCCATCAGGTGTAGAGAATGCTGTCTTTTTTTTTGCTCCAGGTGCCATTCTGATTTGCCAGTACCCTGCAGTTAAGTCAAAGGTACTGAGGGATTTAGCGGCCACCAATTTGTCTATGTGTTAATCTGCTCTTGGTATAGGGTGAGCATCTGTCTTGGCGATGTTTGAAACCTCTGTAGGCCACGAAAAACCTCATCTCTCTCGCCCATCCTTGAAATGAGGTTTGGGGACCAAGACCACTGGGCTAGCCCAGGAACTGTCAGAGGGTTCATTAACCCATAAAACCAGCATCTTGTGGACTTCTACTTTGATGCTCTCTATGACTTGCTCAGACTGTCTATAGATTTTGGTTTTGACAGGTAAACTGCTTCCTGTGTCCACATCATGGGTTCACAGGTGGGTCTGTCCAGGGGTCAAAGGGTCAAAGAGAAGAGCCCAGCAAACTGCTGTTGGGTAGTGAGGGTGTCTGAGTAGACAACTCCACAACTGACCCATCTTTAGGGTCATGAGAGAGGAGTCCAGGAAGAGGTTGACTCGTTGCTTCCTGCTCCTCATCAGTTACCATCTGCATGTTGTGATCTGCCCTGTCACAAAAGAGTTTTAGGTGGTTTCAGTGGATCACCTTTTTGGTGTCCTGCTAGTGGCCAGGTCTACCAAGTAGGTGACCTCACTCTTCTTTTCCAGGTTAGGGTAACGGCCAATCCAATTGTTCTGGAGTGCCCTGGAGCCACAGGATCCAGAACCCATACCTTCTGCCTTGGTTTAAATTCTACCAGTGCATCCTTTTGGTCATCCCACAACCTATGGAGCTGTTGGCTGGCCTCAAGGTTTTTGGATACCTTTTCCATGTATTGAGCTGTCCTTGTGCGGAGGCCAGGCACATAGTCCACCACATCTTGTTTAGGCTTATGGAGCGTTCTCTCCCAGCCTTCTTTTACAAGTGCAAGTGGTCCCCTTACAGGGTGGCCAAACAGAAGTTCGAAGGGGGAACCCTGCTCCCTTCAGAGGCACCTCTCTGTAGGCGAACAGCAAGCATGGCAGGAGGACATCCCATCTCCTTTTGAGTTTTTCAGGGAGCCCCATGATCATGCCCTTCAATGTCTTGTTGAGTCTCTCAACAAGTCCATTGGTTTGTGGATGGTATGGTATGGTGTGGTGAACTTATAAGTCACCCCACACTCATTGCTCATGTGTTTTAGGTAAGTTGACATGAAGTTTGTACCTCTGTCAGTACCCACCTCCTTAGGAAACCCTACCCTGGTAAAAATACCAATCAGGGCCTTGGCTACTGCCGGAGCTGTAGTAGACCTAAGGGGAATTGCTTCAGGATATCTGCTAGCATGATCCACTACTACCAGTATGTATTGATTTCCTGAGGGTGTGAGTGATTCAAGTGGACCCACAATGTCCACACCAACCCTTTCAAAGCAAACCCTCGCCACAGAAAGGCCACCTGCCTTACCATTGGCTTAGCAGGTGACACAGGATTTACAAAACTCTTGACCACCTGGGACATATTGGGCCAGTAGAAATGGCTGACAAGCCTATTCCAAGCTTTTGTCTGTCCCAGATGCCCAGCTAGGGTGATGTCTTGGGCCTAAGTTAGGATAAACTCGCTGAGGCACTATCAGTCCTGGTTGCACCAGGTTTGGGGGTCTCTGGCCTCAGTGTTTAGGAGCCCATATTTCCAGTAAACCATGTGGGAGCCACTGACATCTCTCTTTTTCTGTGCAGCTGCTTGCTGCCTCAGGCCTTTAAGAGTGGGACAGGCCTTCTGTCCCTGGCACAGCTGTTACCTTGAGGGTTCCCCTGGGCCCACAAGCTTTACCTGATATGGATCCAGCTCCATAGACTACATTCCCTGAGGGGAGAGGTCTTGTTTATTTTGCTGCTCAGAAACTGGTGCCTTGGTCTTCTTGCCCTCTCTCTTGACAGGCTGGGCCATTATTCCAGGCCTCAATACTTCTTTTTGACCCTGTGCTCGGCTTTGTGCTCTTGTTTTTACACACACCATCTCAGGAATTCTCGGCATGGCTGCATGGGTTTTGAGTTGTACCTCACCCCCAAGCTGATGACTCCAGATCATTCCCTAGCAAGCATTCCACCACTGGGATTGCAGAAGAGACCACTATCTGTTTCAGGTCAGTAACCCCTCCCCATTCTAAGGTCACCATAGCCATGGGATGGACTTTAGTTACATTGTCAGCATTGGTAACTGGATAAGTTTGTCCAGTCAAATACTGTCCTGGGAAACAAGTTTTACTGTCACCATGGTAAAACTGGCACCTTTGTCCTTCAGGGCTTCTACCTTTGTCCAGTTAATCAAGAGGTGCTGTGTGTATTTTTGCATGCTAGGGGGCAGACAACAAGTGTGGAAACATCTACCCCACCCTCACAGACTAATGTAGGTTCATTGTGACCCCTGATTTGCTCTGGGCACACTGTTATCCCACCTGGAGATTGACTATACCAGTACTAACTGGGGCATTACTAGGGGGATTCATTTTGGGACAGGCCATGTCTCCATGTTAGTACCCGTTCTGTTTACAGTTGTGACACCAGGCCTTTTTGGGATCAAAGTTTTTACTCTTGTACTCATGTGAGGAGGCTCGGGCCCACCCTCCTTTGCAGGCTTTCGGGGCCCTTAAGAAGACTCTTTACTTTTATCCTTAAGTGTCTCACCACCCTTACCCTGGGGAGACTTTGTAACCCCTTTCTTTTGATCACCCACAGTGGACGTTTTAGTCACCCTTGTTTTGACCCAGTGGTCTGCCTTCTTTCCCAATTCTTAGGGAGAAATTGGATCTAGGTCTACCAGATATTGATGCAACTTGTCATTGAAGCAGTTACTTGAAAGATGTTCTTTCATAAACAAATTATAAATCCCATCATAGTCATGCACTCTACTGCCAGTTATCCAGCCATCTAGTGTTTTCACTGAGTAGTCTAGAAAATCAACCCAGGACTGGCTTAAGGTTTTGTGACCCCCTCCGCCCCCTCGAGTCCCCCCTCCCCCCACCACAGACCTAATTCTATACTCCACAGTGGTGAATCCAAAACCCTCATTCAGAGTAGCCTTCATGTGGTGATAGAATTCAGCATCTGCACCAGAGAGTATGAGGCGCCTATTCCTACACTTACCAGTAACAGTTCCCAAAGGAGGGCTCCCCAATAAGATTTGTTTAGTTTTCTGGTTGCACAAGCCCTCTCAAAAGCTGTGAACCGTTTGGTGATGTCACCACCTTGTTCATACTTCGAGACAATCCCTTTGGGAATTTTTAGGACATCAGAATGTTTTCTGACCCTGTTCAAATTGCTGCCACCATTAGTGGGTCCTACAACCATTTCTGCTCTCTCCCTCTGTATAGCTAGGAGCTGTTGCTCCAAAGCTAATCTTGTGGCCATCCTTGCTAAAAGGAGGTCCTCTTCACTGAGTCTACTCTAAATGTTCCCAGAGGAACTGGACTCCCCTTTGAAATCCAGGGCCTGTGAGCACTGTCCTTGGAGATAGGTCCCTTTGGGCCCTGTTCTTCCTAGTTAGATGAGGGAGGGGGGAGGTCACCATATCTGAGGGGACATCTTCCTCCTCAGCAGAGTGGTCCCTTGTATACTGTGCCAAGAGCTCCTGGAACTTAACCTTGGTAGGGGTGGAACTTGTTTTAATGTTTTTCAGTCTGCAGGGGTACCTTAACTCTCCCATCCCTAGGTGGATGTAAGGGGTGAGGTGGAGCTCCACATCCATATCCTCTGAGCTGCTCATTATGTTACTAAAGTTGAGGATTACTTTTAGAAACTAAACTTACTTCTAACTACTTACCCCTAACTAGAGTAATTTTGAAATCTGAAAAATAAATACTAAAAGGGACTTAACCAAGGTCCTAACAGGACTTTTAGAAATATTTGCCAGATTCAAAAAGCAGTTACTAAAGGTCAATTTGGAATTTAGTCAGGTGATCAGGTATTGGCTGAGTAGTCCAGGAAATGCAAAGTCATAAACCCCACCGCTGATCCACCAATGTAGGAAGCTGGCTCTGTATATACTATATCAAAAGGAAAGGTAGTGTGCACAGAGTCCAGGGGTTCCCCAGAGGCTTAACAGAGGCTAAGGTGGATAATACTAATGCTCTCTTTTGTTTAGCCAGTTTTATATGTCAGTGTGTTTACTTGTAGTCTTGGGCTACCAAAGTCCTGCAATAGGATGTCTCTGAGGGTGTTGGTCTCTGCCATCTTCATTTTGAACCAATTTCTAGTTAGGTCCCCTCTTGCTCCTAGCTCTCGGACATGAAGTCTGAACTGCAATCGGGTTTCCTGTAGGCTTGAGAATTGTAGAAGGTTTAAGATTGCCCTAAAAAATTTGTTGTTAGGTCATGAGAAATATGCTTGCTATGGCGAGTCAGATTTTATCAAGGCAAGCTATTTTTAGGGCCTTCTGGCATGGTTTGGAGAGGGAGTTTCAGCTGACAAAAACAGGTATTCTTTATTTAAACGATGCCTTTAAATCTTGTTTTTATCTTGTCTCATTTGCTGTGGGTTCAAAGGCAGAGGTCAAATGTCAGTTTATGTCTTCTTACAAATTGCTGCTTATTTTATCCTGGAGATTGGTGTCTACAAAATCCTACACAAAACCCTGCAACTTCACAGTCAGAGACAGAAAGGTAAAGTTAACTGCCTGACAATCTTGCTGGAGTTTGGGCCATATAAAAGACTGTATGATGTCTGTTTTTTAATAACACATACCATTTAAATAGCTTATAAATGAACTGTACAAATATTTCACAATATATTTTACTTGTTAGGAAAGCACGTTTTTGTAATTCTGAAGTGTGATTGGAACAGATATTTTAATAGGATAAAAACACATCAGAACAGTTTGCTTGGTGGTGTTCAAATGATAATATTTGCTGAAACCTGATTTCCACACATTATATTTTGTACATTGTGATGTTTTATCGGTAGAACTGTATTTGCTGTCTGTAAATGACAGTGCATCCCCATATGTGCCCCCCAAGAAAACTGCATAATGAAAATCAAACATATAGAGTCCGGGAATTGAAAAAAAAACCTAAGTGAGTGATGCCCTCTTAGCTCTTTTGAGCCTTCTCTGGTAAAAAGACTTCTAAGCCTCATATTATCATAAACATTCAATGCAGCATCATTAATGGCCATTCACTCGTCGATTTCTCGGTTGACCTGGGTGCCTTCTTTGAACACCCCTCCTTGAAAATTACCATTCCGTCATGGGGGAAATAAGTAATTAATCTTTCTATCCAAACAGGAGTGCTCCTAATAGTCTACAGTTCTTGCCACTGAACCTGCACTCACCAATGACAAGTGATAATGATAAGATTGAGGTGCAAGTTCTTCTCCATTAACATACAATCAAATTAAGGTTTTTCAAATTAAATGAGCAAATCAACCTTCCACCCCTATCATTGGTAGACAGCCAGAGACTATGGTCCCTTTAAATATTTCCCAAAGTAAGCTCCTCTGTCCTAATAGATATTCTAAATCCTGATATCATCAACAAATCCAATTATTAATATCCATCTCCAGTTCCACTGTTAACCCATTTCAGATGCTTCTGTTACAATAACTAGGTAGCAATTACATTTTGCTTTGTGCTTTTTCTACAAGGACAGGAACGGTAGGGAAATCGTTTTCTCCCAGCCCATGTTGTTGACTCAGTGAGACTGGCAAAGTTTTAGTTATCTTTTACCGTGATCCAAAAAAAAAAAGCAGAGCCCATATCATCCTAATTTTGGACTGGTTCCTCTCCTCTACCATTAATCATCCTGATACCTAATATTTAGAGCTACACATATTGATTGTACATCCATGCATATTCCATAGTGCATTGTTAAGATTATTAGTGGAAGGGAAAATAAGTAATAATTTATGACTGTAAGTCTAGAAATGTATTTTATAGTCACTCAACGTTCAGCAAATACGCATCAATTTACTTGATTGTGCCATATGTGTTTATTAACAGTAAGTTTACCATTCAGTCATACTTTGATTAATTGTAAACAAACAAAGCACAAAATGGCACATAAGCTACACAGTTATTCTTGTACATGATATAATTGACAGGAATTGGCCCACAGCTATATAGAGAGGTCATGTGACCTATCAACCAATTGCATTATTCAATTGTGTGTGATGAGTGATTTGCAAATTTTATAAGCCACTAATTTCCTTCCTTTCCTCCTTAGTTGAAGATACAGAAGCTGATATATGTATTACAATAGCACGTCGCCTGGCTGTGATGGGGGACGAGATAGATAGCAAGATACACCAAGACGTGATAAACAACGTAGTGCAAATTCTTCTGGATGAAGATCTTTCCCCAGAGGTGAGGAACACGAGAAGTAATTTTAAGGTCAAAACTCATTGTGGCAGATTGTATATAAAATGATGGAAATAACGAAATTCTAAGCATTTACACTGAGTGTTACAGACACCATCATTAATGTGCTTTAAGAGCAATGCACCAGTTTTTTGTCGCTAAATAAGACCCTACAGTTATTTATGTATTGTATTGATTGTGTTTATTTGAGGGAGGGAGAGCTAACCAGCATCTCTGAGGGACGGGGTGCTCCCAAGTTACAAATCTTGTTTAGATGCAGTTTACAAAGCAAAAAAATGCTTTTATGCAGAGGTGTTGTTACGCTGTATGTTTTATGTGAAGTGCACACATGTATGCACACATAGACCACCCGTAGATAGTCAGAGGGGGTTTTCAAGGTAGTCCACTGGCTCTGTGGAGGAATGCTATGCAAATATGGCCTCCACCCATTTGTAACTTTGTAATAATTCTCAGTATTTTAATTAATTTTTCTCTCTTAACCATACCACTGAATTTACATAGGAATAATCCAAATATAAGTGGTAGACACAATGTTTAAAAGAGCATCCGTGTTTAAGAGTGGACACATTGGGGGCTATTTCCAAACATAATTTACACTTGCGAGTAGTTTACATGTGTAAGTTTACTCTTACACTTTACTACTTTTGACTGTTCTCTATTTATGAGAGTAAAGTTACTCAGAAGTGTCTCCACCCCCTGAAAGCCACTGGAGCCTAACTTAGTAGTGTACGTTAATACTGCTGAAAAGGAACACTAGTAATTCCAGTACTAGATATGATCAACCAGTGGCGTAGTGTCTTCTGATGTCTGGCAACATACAGCTTTGGTCATGGTTCGACCCCCTGATACTACACGCAAACCTGATTAGGATCTGTCAGACATTTGCTTGCAACACCCTCACATAGAAAATAATGGATGTAGGGATTTTAAATAAAACTCCATAGGAAATAAAAGTTCATTAAATTAAATAGTTTAAGATAGTTACAAGTATTTGAAGTTAAAAAATGTCAAAATAAAACATTTTTCATTTAGCAAATGTAATAATCTTTCTTGATAATAAAAAGTACTCCCAAATACTTTTCATTAAAATATATAAATTTGTTTTAGTTAATTTTATACACCTTATTTGTAATTTTTAATACATAAGTATAAACATTTTTATTAGTTGGGATATTTTGAATACATCTTTAAAAAAATAATGTTAATTTTGAAATAATATTTAAATTTAATAGTTGATTCAAAGTAGCATTTTTATTTTGCTCTACATTAAAAATATATAAAATCAATGTAATTAATATTTAAAATAATATTTTAACAAGTTGTGACTCCGTACTGATGCCATTCTGCTCTTGAAATGATGTGCGGAGACCATATAGAGATCACTCCTGTGCACTGAGGTCAGTTTCTTTCTTTCTGAGCCACCACTATGTAGATCCAGAGCCACCTCTCGTCTCTTTGAGATAGTTTTTAACCAAAAATTTAGCGTGCAAAGGAAATGTCACCTCTGAAGACGACAGGAATAAAACCTATGAGAACTGAGCAAGCAAGTGTCTGTGACAGATCCTAATCAGGTTTGCCTGTACTGTCTGGGGGTCGAACTATGACCAAAGCTGTATGTCGCCAGACATCCAAAGACACCACGTCATGACCAGTCCAAGTCTGAAGGTCAGTCTCAGTCCTGTCACCAGTCAGGGAGCTGTGGAGGTCGATCATCTTTGCCCTCCGAAAGTTTGGGTAAGTTGAAGAAAAATCATAAAAAATCCAAATGGAATTTGGCTCTTCCTGCCACTGTCAAACACCTGAGAGGGTGTGGACTGTCATATGGCTCTTGATCTCACTTCTGAAGGCAGTTGATCTCGGAGCCTATCCCGCAACTTGTTCCAGTACACCCAAGTTTCCGGAGCTGTCTGTGGTGGTTGTATATGATTTCATGGAAAAACAATTTCATGGAATGCCATTGCTGAGAAACCACTTCACCTAAATTGTTTAATGGAAATTTGCAGGGTGAATGGCATTTACCATTTCATATAACCCAACCCATAGAATTCCTGTTTTTTCCCGAAGTTGGCTTTTGCATTCTTATTTTTCAAGGTATAAATGCAGTGGTTGCAGATCTTTCTTTCATAAACATTATCAGAGGTATTTATTTCATTGTTTTACTTCAGAAGACATTATTTTGGATTCATATATTTTACAACGCCAGACAGTTAATTTTGATGTTTTTAACTCGCTGACCACTCAACACCCCTAAGCTCCTCCCTTCCCTGAACTTTAACTCCTCACTCCACATATTCCTGATCCCTAAGAAACCCTTTCTATAACTAAACCCCACCCACCCCTGAACACTTAAACGCCTCACCAGCCATAAACTTCACCCTTCACTGAACTCTAAACAACCTCACCTTTAACCACCACCCATCCCTCAAAAAAACTCTCACTACCCATAAACTCCACCCAAGTTTAAATGTAATGCTTTTTTGGGATTTTTCATTAGAATTATCTTACTGGGGGCGTGGCCAGGAAAGCTCAGTGGTAGCAGCCTAGTAGGTGGAACTCCGGCGTCTGAAACCTCCTGAGTACATTAATCCTGACCGCGCACCCCACCAACATGAACAGTGAGGGGTAGATCGCAGGCGACCATTCGGCAAAATCAGCTCAGTAGAGAAGCTGGAAGAGCCGCGCTTCAGCTCACAAACAGCACAAGAGCGCTGTAATGGTGGCGGTTACCTGCTTGGTCACTCCCCGTGAGGGAAAAATGAAAACCCGAAATGCACCACTGAGATGAACTGAGCGTGGCAGAGTGGCATCTGGACTGACATCCACGTCGCACCAGCAGATGAGATCTCATCAGGTCCTGGCAGCTGGTAGAACCAGAGACTCATTAGACTTGCCTGGTCCTGCAGTGGGGCCTGCAACAAGGAGGGAGATCCCTCTCTGACATGACAGCATCACACCCAGCCACATAGAGAAGACCTGGAGAAGAAACACCTGCAGCCAGCGGTTGTGCACTACTAAGGAAGATGGGGCAAGGAGGGGTGCAATGGGAGAGACCCACCAGCGCAGCAAGCCTTCACAGCACAAAGACGGTTGGCCAATAGAGAGTGGATACTGCCAGGACTACCCCCTCCCATGGCAACCCATGAACTGCGGCGAACATAGGCCAGCAATGGGGGACACTGTAGCTCTTTTTGAGCCACAGTTCACCTGTGGGTGACAGGTGGATTGCCAAGGAGCTTCCATACTGGGGGATCCTCGAGAGATTACGGGTTGGGGTGCAAGGGCCGGGGCAAGGTGGTGAGACAAGTGCTGAAGATGTGTTGGGGTTGATCCCCTTGACCACCTGTCGGGGGCCGGACTTTATAAGAATTGCAAACCTCCCCGCACAGTCACAAAGCACACCAGAGACTGTCCTATAGCATCCCACCAACTTTACAGGAGGAAGTGAATTGTAGAAAAGTCAGTGAGAAGGGAGCTCATTTGGCTCTCAGGTAGCACTAACATGGTCTGAACAAAACTAAGCAGGCCTTACCAACAGGACAGCAGGCCCAACATTTAGGGTGTACAAAAGGTGGCAGCCCAAGACCAAGGACAGATAGACACTTTGGGTAGGTACAAGGTAATGCTGGGAGATTGAGAGAGGGAGACACTGGCATTTATAAGTGTATATGTCCTTCCATGGCTGCAAACAGATACACTACAGTGCCTGGGACACATCCTGACATAAATGCGGCAATCAGCCGCAATACTGGAGAGTAATTTCGACATGATACTACACCCAAACCTGGATAGAACCCCTACTAAGCAGCTACAATATCCGCACACTGGAAAGCTAGAAGCCTTTATCAGTGGAGTGGGAATAGGAGATGTATGGAGGGCAAAACATGGTACGCACAGAGGACACTCCTACTACTAAAGATACATAACACATATACTCATATTGATTACTTCTTCACACCTCAACCACTAATTTATAGGTTCACAGACGCGGAAGACAGGGTGAGGGGAATTTTTGACCACTCCCCAATGAGCATCACACTTCAAGGGCCACAGGGGAGAAGGAATAGTGAATTGAGAAGGCAACATGGCGATTGACAGGAAGTGGCAAAGTTAAGTAAAGCTGCAGAAATATACTTTTCAGAAAACACCGACCCAGTGAGAGATGCAACCACCATCTGGGTGGCCTACAAGTCCACAATATGGGGCGAGATAGTCTTGGCAGAGGTGGTCGATAAAAGGCTGAGAAACTCAGCCTGCTATGTGGCTGAAAGGGAACTCTGGTAGTTAGAGGAAATATACACTCACAACCGCAAAGAAACTCTCATACAACAGATTGTCCCCAACACAGAAAAATACCACTCATTAATCACTAAAGAGGTGCACACCTATCTAGCCAAACAGGAAAGCATATATGAAGCTGGAGACAAGGCTGGTAAGTTCCTTGCCTGGCTCAAGGCTAGGGAATTGCAAAAGGTCACAGGAAGTGAGGTAGTAGTAGAGGTGATGATTAATTACTTGCAGGAGTTCTGCATGGGGGAAACTGCCCACTACGGGGACAGACCTACAGGATATTGTCTGGGACTGCCCATGCAGGAGACTAGAGAGAACACAAAGCACTGGAGCTAAAAGCAGACCTGACCAAGCACAAAATATAGGCCGCGCACTCACAACTACAGTTGGGGAAAGCACCAGGACCGAACTGCCTCCCTATAGACTTTTGAAGGTGTCCTCTATGATTGCTGCACTGCTACACAGGCTCTACCAGGAAGCCCACCAGAAAGTGAACTTCTCAGAGACCTATGCATGATGACAGTGATCCCTATCTCAAACCCAGGGAAACTGGTGGATAAATGGGACTCGTGCTGACTGACCTCTCTGCTAAACACAGACTCCAAATTATTAGCCAAGTCACTGACAGGCTGGGGTAGTGATCCTGGACCTCTTCAACCTGGACCAAAATGGGTTCATGCCGCACAGGTTGACCAGACTTGATCTCCTTAGACTATTTAATAACATAGAGTGCAGTATGCATCAGCACTGTTGGCAGTGGTGTCCCTGAATGCCCACAAAGCTTTTGATTTAGTGGAATGGCTCTACGTATTTGCAATCCTTGAGAGAATGGACTTCAGGCCTAAATATCTAGCATGGGTAAAATGACTATACACTAACCTTAGGGCATGGCTTAAAATCAATGGGATACTCTTGCAAGATACACTGATACGAAGAGGGACAAGGCAGGACTGCCCGCTATTTCCAATACTATTTGCATTGGTGATGAAGGCGCTGGTGATCTGAGTACAAGTAAGCTCCCAAATTGAAGGTTGTAGGTCGAAGCACATGTGAAAAGAGCGAGTAGCACTTAATGTAGACGATATCCTTATTACCTGGAAGAACCTGAACAGTCCCTGGTAAGAGTAGGGGAAATATTTCATATATATTGGAGGTACTAATAACTGGCAGAAGTGATTGATATTTCTCAAGGAACACTGTAATCTCCCCATGCCATTAAGGGTTCAAATATCTGGTGTTATGGTGCTCCAGATATTACATTACAACACTAATCTGACCCCACTACTCCAGAGACTGGAAGAAGATGTTAAACACTGAAAGAAGCTGCCACTTTCATTGATGGGGCACACAATGATCTTCCAAATGATTGCGCTACCCAGATTCACAAATACACTCCAAAATAGGCCACATGTCATACCTAAGTCGTTCTTCCAGGCCATGAATAGACAATTAGGATCCCTGAATAGTCCCGCCCAGGCACAAGTACCCCTGGAGCACTTCTTAAATATTATATGTTAATGTATATATAAATCAACATTGTGTATACTACTAAACATATGCGCGTGTGTGTGTGTGTATATATATATATATATATATATATATATATATATATATGCCTATTGAAAGGGTAAAAAATGAACAGATTACATTTACTTTTTATTTTTTTAAATATATAATTCAAGACAGTTCATATTAAGAATAAGAAAAACGGAATATAGGAAGTCCTCCACATACCTTTATTTAAGAGAAAAAATAAGGGGAAACTGTTAATAAGCTCTATTATCCCATCATGCCCCACAGGTCACAGGTCAGGTCATTTCTCTGGCTCCTGCAGTTAGGATTCTGGAGCACTGAGCTCTCATTTGTTCACATAAAGTGTCCGAAAAATCTTTCTTAATCTTTTCTAAAATATTGTTACTTGGTAGTTGCCAGCATCTATTGTACTGACATCCTTTTTTCTGAAGGAAATTATTTTTCTGACAAATAAGCCTTCACTTTTTGTGAAGTGCCCTTCCTGTGGGAAGAAACAAGCTCAGACTGATAGTATTGTTTGCCTACCAGACTCTCACCATCCTGACACCTGTCCCCCCTGCCAGAAACTGTCCAGGTGTACCGTCATGGACAGGGAGAAGGTCAGACTGCCTTGACGCCAGAAGAGAGGATCATCCACAAGAGGCTTAGGGAAACAACAGTCTGCCTCCAAAGTGTCATTCTCTTGTCCAAAAGAACCCCACAAAGGGAGATATTGTGAAAAACACTCAAAAAGGATGTCCCAGCCAATGTTGAGAGATATGACATTGAGACACATACCAGTGTATTCACCGTCGAAGACACAGTCAGAGGTGGGTTCAGCTTATCGCTCAATGTTGAAATACACCCGATGCTCGACTTCAAGTGCAACATCACCAGCAAGAAGGCACCATCACTCGACATCAAGACAGCCTTCGCTGTCAAGTTGGACAAACAAAAGACATTCATCGACGTCAAAGGACACAACATTGAGGCACGCAATGTCGATGCCTTTGCTGACCGCAAGGTATTCATCAACTCCGAAGCCCCAATCGACATCAAGGCCTATAGACAAAAACCCTGCTCAACATCGAAGAAAAACATGTATTGACGTCAACAGAAAAAAATGTTACAGAGAGGCCTCCATTGATGTCCCCAGACTTTAGAGTCATTTCGGTGGAGTTAGGAAGACCTAGATCACCTTCTAGATCCAGGTCGCAGTCACCTGTTAATATTTCTTCAAGGTTGTTGGAGAGTCTGAGAAAAAGACTAGCACCTGCGACTTCGGACTCTGAGTATTCTCAAACATACTCTCCATTCAAGGCTCATATGCTTTTGCCAAAGAGAACACCTCCTTTAATTTTGGTCTTAGCACGCCACTTGTGCCTCTACGATTCTAAGAACCATATGTGGGAGCCCACAACCATCTCATAGGAGATCAAGAAGTCCTCTTCACCACCGTCTAGATCACACACAACCTGTAGGACAAGGTCATGGTCTAGAAGGGCCAGATCTCGCACTCTCTCATCTGGGCACAGAAGGAGAACATCATCTTGTGTCACCACATCTCGATCCTTGATGAGAGATTATTTGCCTACGCTCTCTGATACACTTCCAGCAAGTGTGTCCCCGGTAGACGACCTCTCAACATTCAATGATGTATTAATCCTGGGTGATCAAAACAAAATATAGACCCACCAATGATGACAGTGTCCTCTTCTGTGATTTTTGAAACACCTCATCACAGAAATGCCTCACGACTACAGCTAATACGTCTAGTACCTGGACTTATAGAGGCTATAATGCAGCTGTTTTTAACACCAGCATCTTTAAGATCCACACCATCTCGGATCCTGAAAAATTACAAAGCTCCTGATCAGCATCCACTATTTCTCAAAGCTGATCCTCCTCCTGCCTTGGTCATAGTAGCAGCTGCACAGAAATCTCATTCTGCAGCTTCTTCCTATTTTTGGTTCCACCAGACAGCAAGAGCAAGCAGATTGATGCCCTAGGGACAAAGATGTGTGAACATCTGCATCATTCATGAAGGTAGCTAGTTCCTCAGCTCTGCTTGGACGTTATAACAGATCCTTCTGGTATTCATTATCTAGGTTTGCTGAAAAGCTGCCTGTAAGGAAATGCCTCCTTGGTATGGTTACCCCCTGACTTTTTGCCTTTGCTGATGCTAAGTTATGATTTGAAAGTGTGCTGGGACCCTGCTAACCAGGCCCCAGCACCAGTGTTCTTTCCCTAAACTGTACCTTTGTCTCCACAATTGACACAACCTTGGCACTCAGGTAAGTCCCTTGTAACTGGTACTCCTGGTACCAAGGGCCCTGATGCCAGGGAAGGTCTCTAAGAGCTGCAGCATGGGTTATGCCACCCTAGGGACCCCTCACTCAGCACATGCACACTGCCTCACAGCTTGTGTGTGCTGTGTGCTGGTGGGGAGGAAATGACTAAGTAGACATGGCACTCCCCTCAGAGTGCCATGCCAACCTCACACTGCCTGTGGCATAGGTAAGTCACCCCTCGAGCAGGCCTTACAGCCCTAAGGCAGGGTGCACTATACCACAGGTGAGGGCATATGTGCATGAGCACTATGCTCCTGCAGTGTCTAAGCAAAACCTTAGACATTGTAAGTGCAGGGTAGCCATAAGAGTATATGGTCTGGGAGTTTGTCAAACATGAACTCCACAGTTCCATAATGGCTACACTGAAAACTGGGAAGTTTGGTATAAAAATTCTCAGCACAATAAATGCACACTGATGCCAGTGTGCAATTTATTGTAAAATACACCCAGAGGGCATCTTAGAGATGCCTCTGAAAACATACCCGACTTCCAGTGTAGGCTGACTAGTTTCTGCCAGCCTGCCACATACCAGACATGTTGCTGGCCACATGGGGAGAGTGCTTTCTCACTCTGTGGCCAGGAACAAAGCCTGTACTGGGTGGGGGTGCTTCTCACCCCCCCTTGCAGGAACTGTAACACCTGGCGGTGAGCCTCAAAGGCTCACCCTTTTGTTACACCACCACAGGGCATCCCAGCTAGTGGAGATGCCTGCCCCTCCGGCCACTGCCCCCACTTTTGGCAGCAAGGCTGGAGGAGATAATCAGAAAAACAAGGCGGAGTCACCCACCAGTCAGGACAGCCCCTAAGGTGTCCTGAGCTGAGGTGACCCTTACTTTCAGAAATCCTCCATCTTGTGGATGGAGGATTCCCCCAGTAGGATTAGGGATGTGCCCCTCTCCCCACAGGGAGGAGGCACAAAGAGGGTGTAGCCACCCTCAAGGACAGTAGCAATTGACTACTGCCCTCCCAGGCCTAAACACACCCCTGAATTTAGTATTTAGGGGCTCCCTAGGACACTAGATTCCTGCAACCTTAACAAGAAGGACTGCTGACCTGAAGCCCTGCAGAGAAGACGACAACTGCTTTGGCCCCAGCCCTACCGGCCTGTCTCCCAACTTCAAAGAAAACTGCAACAGCGACGCATCCCACAGGGACCAGCAACCTCTGAAGCCTCAGAGGACTGCCCTGCACCCAAGGACCAAGAAACTCCTGTGAACAGCGGCTCTGTTCAAAAACCTGCAACTTCTTTGCAACAAAGAAGCAACTTTAAAGACTTCACGTTTCCCGCCGCAAGCGTGAGACTTCCCACTCTGCACCCGACGCCCACGGCTCGACCCGCAGAAAACGAACACCTCAGGGAGGACTCCCTGGCGACTGCGAGCCAAACTGGGTCCAACCCTACCAAAGTAGAGCTCCATGAGCTTTTGGCAGAGTAAAAAAGGGACCACCCCTCCGGGGATAATCCTTCAGATGGAGGAAATTAGTGAACAGGAGGATGACTTCCCCCCTCCTGTCCTAAATAGGGAGAACAGGGTCTCTCAAACCCTGACTACTCAAATCCTAGTCAGAGAGACTAGTTCTTCCATAGGGAAGTCTGGTACCTCTGAAAACATTGAGGGCAGCCTCAATGAAGATGACCTCCTGTTAGTCAGGATGGCCAAAAGATTGGCTTTGGAGAACAGCTCCTATCCATAGAAAGGGAAAGAAAAGAGATGGGTTTAGCTCCCATCAATGGTGGCAGCAACTTAAATAGGGTCAGAGAAAATACTGACATGCTAAAAATCCCCAAAAGGATTGTAACAAAATATGAAGATGGTGATGATATCACCAAATGGTTCACATCTTTTGAGAGGGCTTGTGCAACCAGAAAAGTAAACAAATCTCACTGGGGTGCTCTCCTTTGGGAAATGTTCATTGGAAAGTGTAGGGATAGACTCCTCACACTCTCTGGAAAAGGTGCAGAATCCTATGACCTCATGAAGGCGACCCTGATTGAGGGCTTTGGATTCTCAACTGAGGAGTACAGGATTAGGCTTAGGGGGGCTAAAAAATCCTCGAGCCACACCTGGGTTGATTTTGTTGACTTCTCAGTCAAAACACTGGATGGTTGGATTAATGGCAGTGGTGTAAATGATTATGAAGGGCTGTATTATTTGTTTATGAAGGAACACCTTTTAAGTAATTGTTTCAATGATAAACTGCATCAGCATCTGGTAGACCTAGGTCCAATCTCTCCCCAAGAATTGGGAAAGAAGGCAGACCATTGGGCCAAGACTAGGGTGACCAAGACTTCCACAGGGGGTGACCAAAAGAAAGGGTCACAAAGCCTCCCCAGGGGAAGAGTGTTGCACATCCAAGGGAAAAAGTAAAGAGTCTTCTACAGGGCCCCAAAAACCTGCACAGGAGGGTGGGTCCAAAGCCTCTTCACAATCCTCATTTGGGTACAAGGGTAAAAACTTTGATCCCAAAAAGGCCTGGTGTTGTAGCTGTAATCAGCAGGGACACCAAACTGGAGACAAGGCCTGTCCCAAGAAATGTTACTACTACTCGAGCTAGCACTGGAATAGCCAGTCTCCAGGTGGGATCAACAGTGTGCCCAGAGCACATTAAGGTCCACACTGAAGCTACATTAGTCTCTGTGGGTGGGATGGGCCTAGCCACACTAGCTGCCTGGCCCCCTAACATGCAAAAATACAGGCAGCAGCTCTTTATTAATGGGACTAGAGTAGAAGCCCTGAGGGATACAGGTGCCAGTGTCACAATGGTGACAGACAAACTGGTTTCCCCAGGACAGTACCTGACTGGACAAACTTATCCAGTCATCAACGCTGACAATCAGACTAAAGTACATCCCATGTCTATGGTAACTTTAGAATGGGGAGGGGTCAATGGCTTGAAACAGGTGGTAGTCTCCTCTGCTATACCAGTTTACTGTCTGCTTGGAAATGATCTGGAGTCCTCAGCATGGGCTGAGGTAGAACTCAAAACCCATGCAGCCATGCTGGGTATACCTGAACTGGTGTGTGTCAAGACAAGGGCACAGTGCAAGGCTCAGGGTGAAATAGAGTTGTTGGAATCTGGAATAATGGCCCAACCCTCCAAGGGAAAAGGAAAGAAGACTGGGGAACCAGCTTCAGCACAGAAAAAGAACCTCTCTTCTCAGGAAGAAGTTCTATCCCCTGAGGGAACTGAGCCTATGGAGTTGGAACCTTATCAGGTTGAGCTCTTAGGCCCAGGGGTCACAAGGGAGCAACTGTGCAAGGGGCAAGAAACATGTCCTCTCTTGAAGGCCGTAGGCAGCAAGCTGCTGAGGAAGCAAAAGGAAATGTCAGTGGAACCCACAGGGTCTATTGGGAAGATGGACTCCTTTACACTGAGGCAAGAGATCCAAAACCTGGTGCCACTAGGAGAGTGGTAGTGCCTCAGGAGTTTAGGGAGTTCATTCTGACCTTAGCCGATGATATTCCACTTGCGGGGGTTTTGTGACAAACCAAGACTTGGGAAAGGTTAGTCAACCATTTCTATTGGCCCAACATGTCCCAGAAAGTAAAGGAGTTTTGTGCCACCTGTCAAGCCAGTGGTAAGACAGGTGGCCATCCAAAGGCCCCCTTCATTCCACTTCCAGTGGTGGGGGTCCCCTTTGAAAGAGTGGGAGTGGACATAGTGGGTCCACTTGAACCTCCCACAGCCTCAGGGAACCAGTGTATCCTAGTAGTAGAGGATCAGGCTACTAGGTACCCTGAAGCAATTGCCCTTAGGTCCACTACTGCCTCTGCAGTAGCTAAAGCACTCTTTGGTATCTTTACCAGAGTGGGATTTCCTAAGGATGTGGTGTCTGACAGGGGTACCAACTTCATGTCAGCATACCTGAAACACATGTGGAATGAGTGTGGGGTGACTTACACGTTCACCACACCATACCATCCACAAACCAGTGGTCTTGTGGAAAGATTCAATAAGACATTGAAGGGCATGATCATGGGGCTCCCTGAAAAGCTCAAAAGGAGATGGGATGTCCTCTTGCCATGTCTGCTTTTCGCCTACAGAGAGGTGCCTCAGAAGGGAGTAGGGTTTTCCCCCTTTGAACTTCTGTTTGGGCATCCTGTAACGGGACCACTAGCTTTTGTGAAAGAAGGCTGGGAGAGACCACTTCATGAGCCTAAGCAAGATATAGTGGACTATGTACTAGGCCTACGTTCCAGGATGGCAGAGTACATGGAAAAGGCAAGTAAAAACCTTGAAGCCAGCCAATAACTCCAGAAGATGCTATCGTTGAGTTTCAGCCAGGGCAGAAAGTCTGGGTTCCGGAGCCTGTGGCTCCCAGGGCACTTCAGGACAGATGGAGTGGCCCTTACCCTGTGCTAGAGAGAAACAGTCAGGTCACGTACCTGGTAGACCTAGGCCCTAGCAGGACCCCCAAAAGGGTGATCCATGTGAACCACCTCAAACTCTTTCATGACAGGGCAGATGTAAACATGTTAATGGTTACAGATGAGGACCAGGAAGCTGAGAATGAACCTCTCCCTGATCTCCTCTCCACTGACCCTAAAGATGGCTCAGTAGATGGAGTGATCTATTCAGACACCCTCTCTGGCCAACAGCAAGCTGACCGAAGGAAAGTCTTACAGCAGTTTGCTGAGCTCTTTTCCCTAACCCCTGGTCAGACACACCTGTGTACCCATGATGTGGACACAGGAGACAGCATGCCTGTCAAAAACGAAATTTTCAGACAGTCTGACCAAGTTAAGGAAAGCATCAAGGTGGAAGTCCACAAGATGCTGGAATCGGGAGTCATTGAGCACTCTGACAGTCCCTGGGCTAGCCCAGTGGTCTTAGTCCCCAAACCTCACACAAAAGATGGTAAGAGAGAGATGAGGTTTTGTGTGGACTACAGAGGACTTAATTCTGTCAACAAGACAGATGCCCATCCCATTCCAAGGGCAGATGAGTTAATTGACAAACTATGTGCCGCCAAATATGGCAATAAGCTATTTTAAAACTAGACAGTGCAATTTTCAACAGTTCCTGGGGGAGGTAAGTGTTTGTTAGTTTTGCAGGTAAGTAAACCACCTACAGGGTTCAAAGTTGGGTCCAGGGTAGCCCACCGTTGGGGGTTCACAGCAACCCCAAAGTTACCACACCAGCAGCTCTGGCAGCTCTGGGTCGGTCAGGTGCAGAGGTCAAAGTGGTGCCCAAAACACATAGGCTTCAATGGAGAAGGGGGTGCCCCTGTTCCAGTCTGCCAGCAGGTAGGTACCAGTGTCTTCGGAGTGCAGACCAGGGGGGTTTTGTAGGGCACCGGGGGGGACACAAGTAGCACAAAAAGTACACCCTCAGTGGCACGGGGGCGGCCGGGTGCAGAGTGCAAACATGCGTCTGGTTTGCAATAGGTTTCAATGGGAGACCCAGGGGTCTCTTCAGCAATGCAGGCAGGCAAGGGGGGGCTCCTCTGGGTAGCCACCACCTGGGCAAGGGAGAGGGCCACCTGGGGGTCACTTCTGCACTGGAGGTCAGATCCTTCAGGTCCTGGGGGCTGTGGGTGCAGGGTCTTTACCAGGCGTCGGGTTCTTAGAAGCAGGCAGTCGCGGTCAGGGGGAGCCTCTAGATTCCCTCTGCAGGCGTCGCTGGGTGGGCTCAGGGGGGTCAACTCTGGCTACTCACAGGGTCGCAGTCGCTGTGGAGTCCTCCCTGTAGTGTTGTTTCTCCGCAGGTCGAGCCGGGGGTGTTGGGTGCAGAGTGCAAAGTCTCACGCTTCCGGCGGGAAACGCGTTGTCTTTAAAAGTTGCTTCTTTGTTGCAAAGATGTTTCTTCTTTGGAGCAGAGCCGCTGTCCTCGGGAGTTCTTGGTCCTTTTAAATGCAGGGTAGTCCTCTGAGGCTTCAGAGGTCGCTGGACCCTGTGGAACGTGTGGCTGGGGCCAAAGCAGTTGGTGTCCCCGTCTTCTCTGCAGGGCTTTCAGGTCAGCAGTCCTTCTTCGTCTTAGGTTGCAGGAATCTATCTTACTGGGTTCTGGGAGCCCCTAAATATTCAATATAGGGGTGTGTTTAGGTATGGGGGGTTAGTAGCCAATGGCTACTAGCCCTGAGGGTGGCTACACCCTCTTTGTGCTTCCTCACTGAGGGAAGGGGGGCACATCCCTAATCCTATTGGGGGAATCCTCCATCTGCAAGATGGAGGATTTCTAAAAGTCAGAGTCACCTCAGCTCAGGACACCTTAGGGGCTGTCCTTACTGGCCAGTGACGACTCCTTGTTTTTCTCATTATCTTCTCCGGCCTTGCCGCCAAAAGTGGGGCCGCAGGCCGGAGGGGGCGGGCATCTCCACTAGCTGGAGTGCCCTGGGGCGCTGTAACAAAGGGGGTGAGCCTTTGAGGCTCACCGCCAGGTGTTACAGTTCCTGCAGGGGGAGGTGAGAAGCACCTCCATCCAGTATAGGCTTTGTTACTAGCCACAGAGTGACAAAGGCACTCTCCCCATGTGGCCAGCAACATGTCTGGTGTGTGGCAGGCTGGTAAAACTAGTCCGCCCACACTGGAAGTCGGGTATGTTTTCAGGGGGCATCTCTAAGATGCCCTCTGGGGTGTATTTCACAATAAAATGTACACTGGCATCAGTGTGCATTTATTGTGCTGAGAAGTTTGATACCCAGTGTTCAGTGTAGCCATTATGGTGCTGTGGAGCTCGTGTATGAGAGACTCCCAGACCATATACTCTTATGGCTACCCTGCACTTACAATGTCTAAGGTTTTGCTTAGACTCTTTAGGGTCATAGTGCTCATGCACCTATGCCCTCACCTATGGTATAGTGCACCCTGCCTTAGGGCTGTAAGGCCTGCTAGAGGGGTGACTTACCTATACCTGTAGGCAGTGTGAGGTTGGCATGGCACCCTGAGGGGAGTGCCATGTCGACTTAGCCTTTTTATCCCCACTAGCACGTACAAGCTGGCAAGCAGTGTGTCTGTGCTGAGTGAGGGGTCCCCAGGGTGGCATAAGACATGCTGCAGCCCTTAGAGACCTTCCCTGGCATCAGGGCCCTTGGTACCAGGGGTACCAGTTACAAGAGACTTACCTGGATGCCAGGGTGTGCCAATTGTGGAAACAAAAGTACAGGTTAGGGAAAGAACACTGGTGCTGGAGCCTGGTTAGCAGGCCTCAGCACACTTTCAAATCATAACTTGGCATCAGCAATATATACTGATGCACTTATTTATATATGTGTATATAATTGTTTATATATATATATATGTTCGATGGCATGTGTAGCTGCAGATACACATGCTGTGCATTATCCTGCCATCTAGTGTTGGGCTCGGAGTGTTACATGTTGTTTTTCTTCGACGAGACCGAGGGACTCCTCCCTTTCGGCTCCATTGCGCATGGGCGTCGACTCCATCTTAGATTATTTTTTTTCCGCCATCGGGTTCGGACATGTTCCTCTTCGCTCCGTGTTTCGGTTCGAAAAAGATAGTTATCAATCGGACAATTTGACGGTATTGTTTGCGCTCGGTACCGGGTTAGTGCTAGCACATCGACACCGAAGAAAAGAAGAGCTCCGGCAGCCCTTCGGGGCTTCCACTCCTCGGCGGGGCCTGGTCGGCCCGACCGCGTGCATCTTCAAGGCTCATGGAACGGACCCCATTCCGCTTCTGCCCCAAATTCCACGCTAAGTATCCTTATACAGACCAACACTTGGTCTGTAATCTGTGTTTGTCCCCCGAACACAAAGAGGATACGTGCAAGGCCTGTCGGGCATTTCGATCCAAGAAGACACTGCGGGATCGTAGAGCTCAAAGACTTCAAATGGCGTCGACACCGGCCGGACACCCCGACGTCAAAGAAGAGGAGACATTCTCCATTCCCGATTTGGACTCGGACGAGCCCGAGAGCGAGCAGCCGACGAGGCAACAAACCGTGAGTAAACCAGACCCGGCAAAGACTCACTCGAAAATCATGAAGGCCCAGGGGACGCCATCGCCAACAGGCCATGACTTTACCTGAAAACACGGTGACCAGACATCGGCACCGAAAAAGGCCTCACAGCAGCCGAAGACATCCGACTCCGGTCGAGATACCGGCTCCGAACAAACTCAGCACCGAGATACCGGCTCCGACCAGACTGGGCACCAAGAGATCGGCACCCCAAAATCCCAAAAGGTTTCTTCGGAGCCGAAAAAGCCTGCCGAAAAGGTTTTGGTGCGGAAACACGAAGCCTCGGAGCCGAAACATAACTCCTACACAGAAGAACCGGGCCTTTCCTCACAATTACAAGGCCACAGGTTTGAACAAGAACTGGGCACGGGAGAGCCGGACCATACCCAGAGGAGGCTCCATATACAAAAAGACACAGGGAAAATCAGAACTCTTCCTCCAATTAAGATGAAGTGGAAGCTTGCATTCCAAGAGGCGGAAATTCAGTCAAAAGCAAAAGTGGCTAAGGAAAGAACATCACCACAGTTTTCTCCACAGCCATCGCCACCACACTCGCCACATCTGTCCCCAGTAGCAACACCCCCAATGAGGCAGTCACCAACGCACACAGAGATGAGCCAAGATGACCCGGATGCATGGGATCTGTATGATGCACCGGTCTCAGATAATAGTCCGGATTGCTACCCAGCAAGGCCATCACCACCGGAGGACAGTACTGCTTACATGCAAGTGGTTTCTGGGGCAGCTACTTTTCATAACGTAGCACTGCATGCAGAGCCTATAGAAGATGACTTCTTGTTCAATACCCTGTCATCTATGCACAGCTAATACCAAAGTTTGCCAATGTTACCAGGCATGTTAAAACACGCCAAACAGGTGTTTCAAGACCCAGTCAAGAGCAGAGACATCACACCTAGGGTGGAGAAGAAATATAAACCTCCCCCTACGGACCCTGCGTACATTACACAACGGCTAACTCCTGATTCAGTGGTAGTAGGAGCAGCCCGGAAAAGGGCAAACTCACATACTTCTGGAGACGCACCACCACCCGACAAAGAAAGTCAGAAATTCGATGCAGCAGGCAAAAGGGTGGCAGCGCAGGCAGCCAATCATTGGCGAATTGCCAATTCGCAAGCTCTACTGGCAAGATACAACAGGGCACATTGGAACGAAATGCAACATTTCATTCAACACCTTCCCAAAGAGTTCCAGAAACGTGCCCAACAGGTTGTCGAAACTATCTCCAACAACCAAATAAGGTCAGCTATGGACTCTGCAGACACGGCGGCCAGAACAGTAAACACGGCGGTAACC
The DNA here is from genome assembly GCF_031143425.1 of Pleurodeles waltl. Classification (NCBI taxonomy): domain Eukaryota; kingdom Metazoa; phylum Chordata; class Amphibia; order Caudata; family Salamandridae; genus Pleurodeles; species Pleurodeles waltl. The sequence goes on from NC_090442.1 coordinate 190,586,042, forward strand.
ATTCGGAGACACGCGTGGCTACGTACCACCGGATTTAAGACAGAAATCCAGCAGGCTGTGCTGAATATGCCTTTCAACGGACAACAATTGTTTGGACCGGAGGTGGATACAGCAATAGACAAACTGAAGAAAGACACTGACACGGCCAAAGCCATGGGCGCGCTCTACTCCCCACAGAGCAGAGGCACTTTTAGGAAGCCACATTTTAGAGGGGGGTTTCGGGCCCAGACCACAGAGCCTTCCACCTCACAAGCCAGACCCACATACCAGGGCCAATATCAGAGAGGAGGTTTTCGGGGACAATATAGGGGTGGACAGTTCCCTAAAACAAGACGGAAATTCCAAAGCCCAAAAACCCCACAAACTAAACAGTGACTCCAACGTCACAAACCCCCACCACACAACACCAGTGGGAGGGAGGCTCACAGATTATTACCAAAATTGGAAACACATAACTACGGACACGTGGGTCCTAGCCATTTTCCAACATGGTTATTGCATAGAATTCCTACATTTGCCACCAAGTGTGCCTCCAAGAGCACACAACATGTCCAAACAACACTTAGATCTGTTACAACTAGAAGTCCAAGCATTGTTACAAAAAGAAGCAATAGAGCTAGTACCCAAACATCAAAAAGGAACAGGTGTTTACTCCCTGTAGTTCCTAATCCCAAAAAAGGAAAAAACACTGAGACCCATATTAGACCTCAGAACGCTAAATCTTTACATCAAATCAGATCATTTTCATATGGTGACACTTCAAGACGTGATTCCCTTGCTCAAACAACAGGACTACATGTCAACATTAGATCTCAAGGATGCTTACTTCCACATACCCATACATCCTTCCCACAGGAAATACTTGAGATTTGTAATCCAAGGCGTGCATTACCAATTCAAAGTGTTACCGTTCGGGATAACAACAGCACCAAGGGTATTCACAAAATGCCTTGCAGTAGTAGACGATTGGTTAATAAAAAGCAGCACTCAGCAACAGTGTCTTCTACACACAAAATACGTCATAGAAACCCTTCACAAACTAGGGTTCTCTATAAACTACCAAAAATCACATCTACAACTGTGTCCTATACAACAATACTTAGGAGCAACAATCAACACACAAAAAGGGATTGCCACTCCAAGTCCACAAAGGGTACAAGCCTTCCAAAATGTAATACTAAACATGCACCCAAACCAACATTATCAAGTGAGGTTTGTAATGAAACTTCTAGGCATGGTGTCTTCATGCATAGCCATTGTCCCAAACGCAAGACTACACATGCGGCCCTTACAACAGTGCCTAGCATCACAATGGTCACATGCACAGGGTCAACTTCTAGATCTGGTGTTGATAGACCGCCAAACATACATCTCGCTTCTATGGTGGAACAGTACAAAATTAAACAAAGGGCGGCCTTTCCAAGACCCAGTGCCACAATATATCATAACAACAGATGCTTCCATGACAGGGTGGGGAGCACACCTCAATCAACACAGCATCCAAGGACAATGGGACATACATCAAAGGCAATTTCACATAAATCACCTAGAACTGTTAGCAGTATTTCTAGCGCTGAAAGCATTTCAGCCCATGATAACCCACAAATACATTCTTGTCAAAACAGACAACATGACCACAATGTATTATTTAAACAAACAGGGGGGGACACACTTGACACAGTTGTGTCTCCTAACACAAAAAATATGGCATTGGGCGATTCACAACCACATTCGCCTAATAGCACAATTTATTCCAGGGATCCAAAACCAGCTAGCAGACAATCTCTCTCGGGATCACCAACAAATCCACGAATGGGAAATTCACCCCCAAATACTGAACACTTACTTTCAAATTTGGGGAACACCCCAAATAGACCTATTTGCAACAAAAGAAAACTCAAAATGCCAAAACTTCGCATCCAGGTACCCACACCACCAATCCCAAGGCAATGCTCAATGGATGAATTGGTCAGGGATATTTGCGTACGCTTTTCCCCCTCTCCCTCTCCTTCCATATCTAGTAAACAGGTTGAGTCAAAACAAACTCAAACTCATAATAATAGCACCAACATGGGCAAGACAACCTTGGTACACAACACTACTAGACCTGTCAGTAGTACCTCATATCAAGCTACCCAATAGACCAGATCTGTTAACACAACACAAACAACAGATCAGGCATCCAAACCCAGCATCGTTGAATCTAGCAATTTGGCTCCTGAAATCCTAGAATTCTGACACTTAGGTCTCACACAGGAATGTATGGAGGTCATAAAACAAGCTAGAAGACCTTCCACTAGACACTGCTATGCAAATAAATGGAAAAGATTTGTTTGTTACTGCCATAACAATCAAATTCAACCATTACACGCATCTCCAAAAGATGTAGTGGGATATTTACTACATTTGCAAAAATCAAATCTAGCCTTCTCCTCCATAAAGATACATCTCACCGCAATATCTGCTTACCTGCAGATTACTCACTCAACTTCACTATTCAGAATACCAGTCATTAAAGCTTTTATGGAAGGCCTAAAGAGAATTATACCACCAAGGACACCACCCGTTCCTTCATGGAACCTCAACATTGTCTTAACAAGACTCATGGGTCCACCTTTCGAGCCCATGCATTCTTGTGAAATGCAATACTTAACGTGGAAAGTTGCATTTCTCATTGCCATCACATCTCTAAGAAGAGTGAGTGAGATTCAGGCATTTACTATACAAGAACCATTTATTCAAATACATAAAAATAAGATAGTTCTAAGAACAAATCCAAAATTCTTACCAAAGGTTGTCTCACCGTTCCACTTAAATCAAACAGTAGAACTACCAGTGTTCTTCCCACAGCCAGATTCCGTAGCTGAAAGGGCACTACATACATTAGACATCAAAAGGGCACTAATGTACTACATTGACAGAACAAAACTAATTAGAAAGACAAAACAACTATTTATTGCCTTTCAAAAACCTCATACAGGAAATCCTATTTCAAAACAAGGCATCGCTAGATGGATAGTTAGGTGCATTCAAACCTGCTATCTTAAAGCTAAGAGAGAGCTGCCTATTATACCAAAGGCACACTCAACTAGGAAAAAAGGTGCTACTATGGCCTTTCTAGGAAATATTCCAATGAACGAAATATGTAAGGCAGCAACATGGTCTGCGCCTCATACATTTACTAAGCACTACTGTGTAGATGTGTTATCGGCACAACAAGCCACAGTAGGTCAATCTGTACTAAGAACTTTATTTCAAACTACTTCAACTCCTACAGGCTGAACCACCGCTTTTGGGGAGATAACTGCTTACTAGTCTATGCACAGCATGTGTATCTGCAGCTACACATGCCACCGAACGGAAAATGTCACTTACCCAGTGTACATCTGTTCGTGGCATTAGTCGCTGCAGATTCAGATGCGCCCACCCGCCTCCCCGGTAGCCTGTAGCCGTTTAGAAGTAGATCTTCAACATTTGTACATTTGTAAATATATTACGTTAACCTTCATTTGTACATACGTATTCATTCCATTGCATGGGCAATATTACTAGCATACACAACTCCTACCTCACCCTCTGCGGGGAAAACAATCTAAGATGGAGTCGACGCCCATGCGCAATGGAACCGAAGTGGGAGGAGTCCTTCGGTCTCGTGACTGGGAACGGCCATTGGGCAGGGGGGCATGACTCCTGTCTTTGCTAAGACAGGAGTCATTTCCATGGGGGTTGTGCGTCAGAAAATGGCGCTAGTCAGGTTAGAGCCAATATTTTTTACTCTAACCTGACTTGCACCGTTTTCGACGCACAACCCCCAGTCTTCCCTACGCCTCCGCTGCCCGGTCTGCGTAATTTATTTTGCCGCTGACCGGGCTGCAGCGCCCGGCTGGTGTGTATGGAATGGCAGTAGCCGGCGTCAATATTTTTGATGCAAACCTGCGCTGGTGCAGGTTTGCGTCAAAAAGTGAAAATATGGGCCTTAGTTTTTAGTAATCTAGCAGGCTTTCCTGCCTCCTCTCCCTTTGGCCTGGTCAGATCACTTTTTAATCTCTTTAAATCTATCCATTCCCACCACATGCAGACCATCTTGGTCAATAGTTCAACCTTTTAGGCACTGGCATAAACATAACGCCAGCGATTGGATCGGTATCTTGAAAAGTCGTAAACACTTTCTTCTTGATATGAATGACATTGTGAAAGACTCATCCAATAACTGGATCATTGACTGTTTAGATACTTTACTTCCCTATAGTACGAAAATTGGGAGTTGCCAGAAAGCTGGTGCCCTGTGGTTTACTCCTCATCTACAAATCCTCAAAAGGAAGTGTAGATGTCTGGAAAGAAGATGGAGAAAACCTTATGACCCTGTAATATAGGAAGAATATAGGAAGGCTATTGGATTTTATCACGCTGAAATTAAATCAACGCAAAGTACCTATTATGCTGCTAGAATTGAACAGTCTTCCAACTCTTCCAAACAGATCTTTCAGTTACTCAAATAATTTTTACAATCATCCCCTGATGGTGAATTATTTGAAGCCTCTCAAGAGCAGAGCAACAATCGGGCATTGTTTTTTCAACAAAAAATTGTCGATATCTATTCGAATTTTCCAAATAGTATGCTTCACTCTGAAGTTGCGGCAGATTATCGCCACAACTGTGTTGCTACTATCTCGCAATGTTCCCCTCTCTCACAGGATCAGATTGCTTCCCTTCTTTCATCTCTCAAATCAGGATCCCCTTTGGACCTGCTCCTCCTTTGATACTGGCCTTTGGGGCTCCAGTCACCGTCCCTGATTTGACGGATTTGTTAAATTCCTCATTATCTAGGAGCACTGCTCCTGATCAGTGGAAACATGCCATAGTCAAACCCCTGCTGTAAAAACCTAGCCTGGATGCAACAGTGCTTAAAAATTCTAGTCTAATATCGCTATTGCCATCCCCCTCTGAAATATTAGACAAACACATTAATGTTCAACTCTCCACTTTTCTAGACGATAACATCCTTCATCCCACCCAGATGGGCTTTAGACCTCTCCACAGCACTGAATCCGCCTTGATCGCCGTCATGGAAGAGGCCAGGAATCGTATGGATCAGGGGTGCATGACGGCAATTGTACTCCTTGATCTGAGTGCTGCCTTCGACACAGTAGATCACCATTTGCTGTGTCAGAGGATGAAGGAGATTGGAATCGAGGGAGGAGCACTAAGTTGGCTCCCTTAGTTTCTGAAGGGAAGATCATTTCAGGTCCGTGACCGTTCTTATCTTTCCAGCAGGATTAAATGTAGCTGTGGTGTGCCACAGGACTTTTCCCTTAGTTCTACGTTAGTCAATATCTAAATGCCCCCCACCCCCTGGCTCAGATAGTGGAGCCATTCAGACTTTCACTAGTTTCTTATGCAGTTGACACCCAGCAAGTGATTTTGTTTTCTACTAACTCAGGTTCTGATGGACTGTCATTGTCTCTTTGTTTACTAGCAGTGTCAAGATGGATGGCTGAAAGCATGCTCCAATTAAATGGATACAAAATAGAAGTAATGATACTGGGACATTGTCCCCGTTCTGGCACAAACCCCTGCTGTCCGGTTCCTTGGAGTAGCTGCCTTCTCCTAAGAATCATATTAAAAGTTTAGGAATCTGGCTAGACTCCCAACTTACTTTGGAACATCACGCTAGCAAAATCTCTGCTACTTGCTTCGGATTAATGAGGCTCTTAAGGATTGCAATTCTCGCGTTCTTGGTAAAAAGACTCATCATCCAGGCTCTCATTATTTCTCGATTGGATTATGGCAATGCATTATTTTTTGGTTCCCCCAAATATGTTAAAAGGAAATTACAAGTTGTTTAAAATACCGCGGCCCGCCTTCTATTAGAAATACCTAGGCATGCTCCCGTTAAAACCGCCCTTTCCTCACTTTACTGTTTCCCAGTGGAACAGCGCATAGTGTTCAAAACTTTGTGCTGTATCCATAGGTCAATACATAACAGAGCCCCCCTCTTTTAAAGACCCTGGCATCTTTTTATACACCTATCAGCAATTTCAGGTCTGCATCAGCTGCGCTGGCCATTATACCCAGAGTTAAAAAATCTAGATGGGGAGGTACCAGAATGGCATATCTCGGAGCCAAATTGTGGAACTCCCTCCCCGCAGCCTTTGGCTAACCATTCATGAACTTAACTTCCAGAAAGCACTCAAAACCTGGTTGTTCTAGGACCTTCTGTTTCGCAATCATAGTTATAGAAATTTGTCCCTTAGCGGTAGGAGGCCTTCGGGTAACCATGCGCAATATAAGCAACTTAACATAACATAACATGGCCACCAGAGGAAAAAAAGCACAAATGTAGCACAAATATCATCTGAGTGTAGCCCAAGTATACCTCAATGGCAGAAGTGTGCAAAACACTTCATTTTCTTTTTTTCTTTCAGTTTTATATGCCGCAGACTTGCCCCGAAGATATTGGAGTGTTTCACATGAGCATCAGTTACATTACAGAAGGACACATTCATTTTGGTTTCGCGCATGGGGATGTTAAGTCATTTTCCCAGAATCACAGGATGTCGAGCTGACGCCCAAACTCGAACCTGGTTCCCCATTTGCAAAGTCTCCAGCTCTGGCTGTTAACGCCACATCCTCTCCCCTAAGTGTAACATAAAATCAAGTGATCAACTGGATACAAAACAAAATATAGCAAATAATTTAGAAGTTCTTTGTTGCTATTTGAGAATTCAGAAAATATGCCCTCATTTAAGTATTTAGAGCACTAACCATAATTTCTGTGGGAATAAGGCCCTCTAATTTTTATAATTTCAAAAGGAAATGCTTTAGGTATTACAGTTTTGATTATATCAATATGACGTTAAGCGTGCCACATTTGTGAAATAAATATAAAATGTTAGCAATCCAGTTGTAAATTAGAATGCTGTGGGGAGGCAGATGTCAAGGGCATGGACTCGTGATAATTGAAGGCAGGGAGGAGAATGCAGAGGGAACAGGTTGAGCATGCTTGTCAGGCAGGAGGGGCAGTGGCAGCACAGCGGACCATTAAGGGTAAGGTAAAGGGGGACAGATGAAAAAAACAACCAGTTAGATCAGGCAAGAGAGGCTGTGGCAATATAACATACCATTGAGGGCAGAAGAAAGAATCAGGGGCAGTACAACCATACATGCCAACCAACCCAATTCAGGCATGAGCCACCCATTGCTTTTAAGCCCAAAGGGGCTTTATTTTGTGTGTCCCTTCTGCCTAAAATATCTTCTTTGTCAGTGTAAATCAGTGGACAAAAACAATTTCCCAGTTGGTTTTTTCATAATCTCCCTCTTACCAAATTCAAAATAGTGGCAAGTATGGTACATTGGATAACAGAGTGCAGGGGGAATGGGGAAGGGGCATGAACTCATATAACAGAGGAAGATAGACAGGTACACCTCACTGACCTTACAGGACAATTATCAGGGGTTGCAGTAGCACAATACACCACACAGCAAGTGGGACAGCAGTGCAGCACAACAGACCATGGAAAGCAATATATAGGGGACAGGGCCATGCACATGGACAACAGAGAGCAAAGGGGAAGGATGCAAGGGCAGCTGGACCATACCGGACAGACAGGAGGGACAGTTGTAGCATAACAGACCATGAAGGGCAGGAGGGAGGAGGCAGGGGTCAGACAGTGTACCAGAAAGGAGGGCAGAGATAGGGGCCTGCACATGGTAAACAGAGGGCAGGTGGAAGTGGGAGGGCAGTATCAGCAAGCTAACCATGAAGGGCAGGCGGTATGGGCACTGGAAGCACAACACACCATGGAGGGCAACAGTGAGACTATAATGGCATACACACATACAATGGAGGGAAGGTGGGAGGTGGTATGGGGCAGCAAGCTGACCACGCAGGGCAGGTAGGAGGTACTGTGGCAGCACAGAAGACCTTCATTGCAAGCGGAGGGATAATGGCAGCACAGCAGCCATGGTGGGCAAGAGGGAAGGGGCAAGGACATGCACAAAGTACCATGGAGGCCAGAAGAGAGGGATAGGGGCTGGACACAGACAAGAGAGGACAGACGAAGGGGCTTCACAACAGACCATGCCGGGCAAGCAGGAGGAGCAGTTGCAGCACAACAGAGCATGGAGGGCAGAAGGGAGTGGCAGGACCATGGACCATGGACGGCAAGAGGAAGGGGATAGGGGCATGGAACTTGGACAGGTAGGGTGAAGATGTTAGGGACAGGCGGCTGCCATATGACTATGCTAGGCAGGGCGGTGGCAGCCAACAGAACACTTAAAGTAGATGGGAGGGACAGTGGCATTAGGGAGCAGGGGCATGCACACAGACTTCAGAGGGCAGGTAGAGCACAGAGGCTAAGCAGGGGGGCAATGATGGGGCATAAAATTGGAGAACGGAGGGCTGGGGGAGTTGGCAGGGACATGAACCTAAATGGAGGACAGTGGCAGCACAGACCATACAAGGCAGGAGGGAGGGGGCTGGTGCATGTACTCTGGCAACAGAGGGTAAGGAGGAGGTGGATGGGGAATCAAGCTAACTGTTCACGCGGGAAGGTAAGTGGCAGAACAACAACAGAACGGTGCTGTAATGAGGCAGGAGCAGCAAGCTTAGGTGGGGGCAGCACAACGCCAGGCAAGCCCTTCGCTCTACACACACACACACACACACACACACACCAAAAAAAAACAAAGGTTACAGAGACTTTATAGTTGGATTCATATTTCACACACACAAAACCATAGATATTCAGCTTTTATACTTAGTTATTTTAAGTAACTATAACTCATGCCCTCGATATGCACTGCTAATTACCTCAGATATTACATCAGTGATGACATCTTCTATGACATCATTGATAATATCACTGTAACATTTGCAGTAAAATTATTGATGAGAAAACTGCATGGTGAGGGCACGAGTTATAGTTGGAATAACTAAAAGCTACATTTCTATGGATTTGTGCATGTAAAAACTGAACTTAACTATAACCTCCCTGCAACCTTTGGTTTAAAAAAAAAAATACAGCAAATTTTCTTACATGCATACAAATGGATAGACTTAAGTAATAAATCCAGTGTTAATTTTCTCTCCGTTTGTGCTTTTTTCCTCACAAAGGATAAGGATCTGCGTTTTTGTGCAGTAATTGACAATTTGGCAGTAAGTGTTCCAGCAGGAATAGAACTGGAGAAAGCCAAGCTGCTACTTGCTATGATTTTGGCCAGAAAAGTATCTCACTGCGTCCCAGGTCTTCTTCGACGTGTGTTTTGGAGTACAGTTGATTTTATTAACCGACATCTACCCTCTTCCATTAATCATTTAGCAAGACAGGTAAGAGCAGCATAAACTTTGCATAGTATTGTATAACCTTAACCCTCGAGAACCTCCTCCTGTTCTCCATTCCTCCTCTTCTCTTCCTCCTCTTTAGAATGTTCTACATGTCCTGTCACAGGTTGGTGCAAACTTTGTAAGGTAACATGCAACATTAGTATGCTGTCATTTACATCACTTTGCCTTAAAACTAGACTGTAAATAATATTTATGATGAGCATACAGCAATTGCACTATTTGGGTCTCACAGAGGAGTGTTAATTAAAATTTGTTCACTATAGATTCCTGTTCTATAGAGCTTGTAATCAGGTGTGAGATTTGCTATCATGAACTGTCACGTGCACTGAAGACTGTGACTTGCACTTGATTTGCATGTGGCTGGGTACAAATTTGAATGGTGTGGCGGGCAAAAAAACTGATGGATTTAGGCCCAGATCAATTGGAGTTGGTTGAGCTGGTAAAGTGCTGTACACTATCTCCTATTCAATGTATAATAGCCTGGGAAAATGTACTTAAATGGGCTGACTGTCCTTGTATTCAATCATGGATAATCAGGTAATTCACGTGTTTTACTTTATTTTTTTCACTAACGGTGCATACAGAAAAAGTTGGTTGACGTGTTTTAGTGTATATCTTCAACTGGACCATAGAGTCCAACCACCCAGATAGTCCATTTAAAGTGCCCTCACCATAATTGTCCATCATCACTGCTTATTAAGAAAGAACAACTAGAGTGCACCTGTACCTTATGTGATGCTGTCAGATTCATCCACCATCTTGGATCTCTATTTTTCAACGTTACTGTAAAGTACATTAACATTTAGATTACATTCTTGTAGATATGAATTTAACAGTGATTCAATTGTAGGCAGACAGATTCATTGCAAATACAGTGATAGTCAACATTTTAGGTGTCCCAAAAGAGCATGACAATCAGTATTCTAGAACTCACTATACCAGTCTATGTAAAGTACCAGCCAATTACCTTATGGTGATATCTATATCTTAGTAAACCTGATAGCTCGACAGCATAGGAGAGTTTACTTCTATGTGATTGTAAGTAGACAAGATACACCATACTTCTCAATCAAGCTTACTGGACTGGAAAAATAGAAGGCAGTCTGTTTTTCCATCATGTCATCACATATCAATGCTGTTTTTAAGAGCAATTAGGGGACTTATTAACATGGAGTTACAAATAGTGCTGTTTGTAAACATTTAAATGTGAGAAACTGTTCATAAAGTGCTCTTGCCTGAGATGTGTAGAACAGTATAAGGACTTCTCCAGGTTAAGGTGCAATAAAGTGCCAGATACCTAGGATGGAGGAACATACATCTCTTAAAGCGAGATGCAGTTCCCATCTAAAGTGCTGTTCCATTTACTAAGATCTGTGGACTCCCTCCTAGAGTTGGGCAGAGATAGGTAATGAGGGGTTGTTCAGCATGAAATTCAGTATACCCTTAACCTGCAGAAATCACTGTGCAAGGGATGTTCATAAAATGCTAGTACATATAAAGTTGTCAAAGTGTGTTTAAATTAGTACATCAAGACATATTATCTTCTAACATATCTGTATTTGCATAGCTGGTCACCCCCATTTAGCCATGAGTCCAGTAATATTAAATAATAGGTTATGATAGAAAATGCTTTTGAGACATCCATCTTCATCACTAGACACAAAATGCTAGTTCTAATAAAGTACTAAAAATGCATCTTGCATTATGGTATTCATGATGTGATTCCCACTAAAATGAATCAATTCCAGGTAAACTAGTACCAGAGTCATATTGAAACATTCTTATCCCAACAGAGGTGATCAAATAACAAACTAAGACTATCAGTCAAGGCATAAGATATGAACAACACCCCATCTTCTTGATTGATCTCCCTTATAATGGTTCTACTGTATGTAGCATAACATATCCAGGAGCAAAATATCTCTTACTGAGCACAGTGAAATGAGGTATAAAAATTAATTAATTATTAATTAACCAAGGAGAAGAACAATACTGTGAAGTATATGGAAAGTGCAAGTACAATAGACAATGGTAGTCAAATACTTAAGTTAAAATTATTGTTTTTAGTTTTTTCTGAAGTTATTCTGTACAATTTCATGACACAGGGACCACAATCCCTTCAGAAGAGGTGCCTTCAGATTTCATTCAACACAAGGGAGGTTGCATTCAATATCATACAGAAATAGGCACATCGTTATTTCATAAGGAATGGTTTCTTACCTGTAACTCCAGTTCTCTCGTAGGGGATTTCCATGTATAGTCATAAGCACTGAATAGTTCCGCGCGCCTGCGGGGACCCCGGAGCACTGTTGTGTAATATATTCTTAAGTGCAATCATCAGCTCCTTGACAAAAAAGGTCTGTGAAAAACACTTAAGAATAACAATGTGCAGCCTATGTGAACAGCTACACAGGCCAAATTGTTAGAAGAAAAAACAGTTGTAGTGTAAATTCACGTTTAAACCTCAATTTATTCTATAAATACATAAATAAATACATTTTCATATTTTATTTACACCTCTCATGAGAATAAAACAATGTAGGGCAGTGTAGCCCATAGGCTGCCATTATACAGAATGAAACTAGAGCTGTGCCTTTAAGAAAGTAAAGTCTTCCTGTTTCCCATCATGCACAGCAAAAGGCAGTTGCCTCAGTTCTTTTTTCCGGCTCCTTTCTGACAGGACCCTGAAGCATTGAGCTCTACCTCACAAAATCCTTTTGTGACAGAAATTCATTTAAAATCTTTTGAATTTCAATTTCACTCAATGTTTTTAACATTGAGTGATCATTTTCTATTTTTTTCTGTTAGATTCTGACAGAATTTTGAGGTTTTTCTACTTCAGAAATGCCTTCACTGTTTGACAAATGCCCTTCTTGTGGCAGAAAAAAGGCCAAAACAGATCCACATCGGGTCTGCATAATTTGCCTTCCATCCAGCCACAAACCGGAGTCGTGTGACATCTGCAAAACCTTCTCCAGAAGGACCCTTTGTGACAGGGAGAAGATCCGACTCCAGGCGAAAGAGGACAGGAGGAAAAGTGGTCATTCTACCACAGAGCGAGGAGAAGGTCAGTCTTCTACCAGGGCTCACACTGTTTCCTCTATAACTCCGACCAGACCGGCTCAAAAACGGCACAGGTCTCCGACGACGTCGAGGGCGTCGACGTCGAGGCAAGGAACGGCGCCAACATGCTCGCCGTCGAGGAGTGGTTCGCCGGCGAGAAAGAGACATTGCTCTGCTTTCGAGATCTGGGTCGCCGTCGACACGGCGAGGACGTTCCACGTCGAGGAGATCTGAATCCGGCTCGCCGTCGACACGGCGAGAGCGATCAACGTCGAGGGGTGCTCGACGTCGTAGGCGCTCACCGTCATCACGGCGACGTCGAAGGTCGTCGTCGAGAGATTCTCAATGGCGAGAAGAATCGACGGCGAAGGGCACTCGCCGTCACCGTACTTCGACGTCGAGGAGTGTGTCGACGTCGAGACAATCAAAAAGACCTAGAAGGGTTTATACAACCTCAGAATCCTCGGCTTCACTCATCCTCCTTCCAGCGTCTCCACAACTCTCTCCTCGACAATCACCATTGCCACAGACGCCGGTAACACCTACAGCGCCTCTTCCGGCTCCTCCTTCAGAGTCTGTTTTGAGGACTCCAACGCGGTCTGCTTGTGTTGTAGCAGGAGGAGGAGACTGCGTTGACCTGTTTAGACAAAGTGAGGGAGGAGTTGAGGACAGTGCTTTAAATGGAAAAATAGAAGTGCAGGTACTCTGTACCAGAGTACCTGCTTGTTTCTGAGAAGTAACGGTACTCTCCAATTAAAAGTATTACGTTTTTCTTGAGATATGCCGGTACTCTCCCTCTCAAAATAAAAAAGTGACGGTACTCAGTACCTGAGAGTACCGGCCCATTTAAAGCACTGGTTGAGGATGAAGCCCAGGTTGCGAGTGTGCACGGACGGTGTCAGTGGGGTTCCTAGTGCGGTGGGCCACCAGGAGTCGTCCCAGGCGGAGGGGGTGGGTCCAAGGACGAGGACCTCCGTCTTGTCCGAGTTCAGTTTCAGACAGCTGTTTCTCATCCATTCGGCGATGGATTTCATTCCCTCGTGGAGGTTGGTTTTGGCGGTGTGCGGGTCTTTGGTGAGTGAGAGGATGAGCTGGGTGTCGTCGGCGTAAACAGCGTCGGGCTGAGGGATGAGCCTTGGGGGATGCCGCAGATGATGTCGGTGGCTTCGGAGCGGAAGGGGGGGAGGCGGACTCTCTGGGTTCTGCCAGAGAGGAATGAGACGATCCAGTCGAGGGCTTTTCCTTGAATTCCGGTTTCGTGGAGGCGTGATTTCAGAGTGCGGTGGCAGACTGTGTCGAAGGCGCCAGATAGGTGCAGCAGGATGAGGGCTGATGTTTCGCCGTTGTCCATTTGGCGTCAGATGTCGTCTGTGGCAGCGAGAAGGGCGGTTTCGGTGCTGTGGTTTCGTCTGAAGCCGGACTGGGAGGGGTCTAGGATGCCGCTGTCTTGGAGGTGGCTGGTTAGTTGTGTGTTGACGATTTTTTCAATCACCTTTGCTGGGAAAGGGAGCAGGGAGATGGGTCAGAAGTTCTTGAGGTCGTTGGGTTCTGCTTTGGGCTTCTTGAGGAGGGCGCGGATTTCGGCGTGTTTCCATTTTTCAGGGAATGTCGCTGTTTCGAAGGAGATGTTGATGACCTTCCGTAGTTGGGGGGCGATGGCGGAGTCGGCTTTGTTGTATACGTGGTGGGGGCAGGGGTCTGACGAAGATCCTGAGTGGATGGAGTTCATGATCTTGTGTGTCTCTGTGTCGTTCACGTTGGTCCAGGAGGTCAGGAGGTTTGCACATGTGGAGTGTTTGGGGGTGGGGTCTGGCGTGGGAGTGGTGTCGAAGCTGTTGTGGATGCCGATGATCTTCCGGTGGAAGAAGGTGGACAGTGCGTTGCAGAGTTCTTGGGATGGAGGGATGTCATTGGCGCCAGGGTTGGAGAGTTCTTTCACAATGCTGAAGAGCTCTTTGCTGTCGTGTGCGTTGTTGTCCAGGCGGTCTTTGAAGTGGGATCGTTTGGCTTGTCTGATGAGTTGGTGGTGCTTGCAGGTGGCGTCCTTGTGGGCTGTGAGGCTGTCAGGTGTGCGTTTGAGGAGCCATTTCTTTTTTAGCTTCCGGCAGTCGCATTTGGAGTTTAGGAGTTCGTCGGTGAACCAGGTGGCTTTTCTTCTGGCTTGGTTGTCGGTGGTTTTTTTAAGTGGCGCAAGGGTGTTGGCGCAGTTGTTGATCCACAGGGTGAGGTTGTGGGCGGCGGTGTCTCGGTCGGTGGGGTCGGGGGGTGGGTTCTGGGCGAGGGCGTTGGTAAGCTGGTCTTCCGTAACTTTGCTCCAGCATCGGCGGGGTGGTTATTGGGAGCGATGGTGCTCGGTATGTTTCTTGTAGGTGAAGTGGATGCAGTGGTGGTCGGTCCAGTGGAGTAAGGTGGTATGGTTGAAAGTGATGGGGGCGCTTGAAGAGAAGATGGGATCAAGCGTGTGGCCGGCGATGTGGGTTGGTGTGTTGACGAGTTGTCTGAGGCCGTGGTTGGTGAGGTTGTCGATCAGGGTAGTGGAGTTGGTGTTGTTGTTGTTCTCCAGGTGGAAATTTAGGTCCCCAAGGAGGATGTAATCCGTTGAGGTGAGTGCGTGGGTGCTGGTGAGATCGGCGAGGGATTCGCTGATAGGTGCTCGTGGTCCGGGGGGTCTGTAGATGAGCGTTCCTCTGAGAGTGATGTTGGGGTCGGCGTGGATGCGGAAGTGTAGGTGTTCGGCTGTCTTGAGGGAGATGTCAGTGTGGGTGTCGACCTTGAGGAAGGATTTGTGGGCGATGGCTATGCCTCCTCCGATTCCGTTGTTGCGGTCCCTACGGATGATCTTGTAGCTATCCGGGATGGCTATTGCGATGTCGGGCGCTGAGGAGTTGTTCCACCAGGTTTCGGTCAGGAAGGCTACGTCTGGGGCGGTGGAGTCGAGCAGGTCCCAGAGCTCGATGGCGTGCTTGCGTGCGGAGCGGGTGTTGAGGAGTATGCAGTGGAGATGGTTAGTTTCGGTCTTTGTTGGTTTCGTTGTTCTGTCGCAGGTGAATCTGCAGGAGTGGCATGCGAAGGGTCCGTGGGTGTTCCTTGGTGAGGGCTTGGAGCATGCTGTGATGCGGCCGGGATTGAGAGCGTTGAGTTGGTCGGCCGTGTAGCGGCATCTGGAGGTGCAGGGTTCTCGCGGACCGGGAAGGGTGGCGCTGGACGCGGTTCAGGCGCGGACGGGCTTGCCTTTGGTTAGTTTTGACAGCCCAACCTTCCTTTTTACCTAAGGTTGTGTCAGCTATTTATAGAAATCAATCCATTTATCTTCCTGTATTCTTCCCTAATCCTTCCTCTCCATTGGAAAGGTCACTTGAATCTCTTGACTTAAAGAGAATCTTAAAATTATATTTAGACAAAACTAAAACCATTTGAAAAGCAATGGGGTATCTATGGTAATTATGGTCCTCTTTGAGCAGGATTAGCGTCCTCCAAACAGGCCATTGCTGTTCGTGTTTGTTTCCCTTTGGGACATCGTATTCTCTTGTACATAAAGAACTGAGCCCGTAAGTCAAATTGCCAGTAAAATGCATGATGGGTAATGGAAGCTGCTTCCTTTCTTGAAAGCCACAGTGTTTACTGAGTGCAGCTGATGCATTTATAACCTGACAGGCATCTTTCTCTTTATTTGTCTCTAAAGTTTAAAGCAGGGATTTAAGCTAGTTTTTAATTATATGGCACATTTCTACTCTAAATACTGCAATATGGTTTAGAATTAGGATTACTAGTGACATTTCCTTTCATAGCCCGTAATACAACTTTTAAGTCAGCCAGTCATATGCCCCACGATGTCTGGCCCCCAAATCTTGGTCATAGCAGTGAGTGTTTACTATTGTGTTGCACAGTGCTCATTTTAGCAGTTTCTCTTAGTGCTTGGCAGAGGGGATTACTCCGTCCCAAACGTGACGGATATACTGTCTGCCGTTTTACAAATTCCATAGAATATAAAGGAGCGTGTAATAAGGTGGACAGGATATCCGTCACGTTTGGGACGGAGTAATCCCCTCCACAAAGGTCATAATCAGGCCCCTGGTGTTTCCCTTCGGCAGCTACCCTGAAATTTGCATGATGCCACAGAGATGTTCTTAAGTCCAGGATGCTTGTGCATATATAGATCTATAATAATGTGCAAAGTGCTCAGGGATCCTGCATGTGGGCGGGACAATTCAGTTCTTATGACGTTGATGGGGATTCCCCTGGAAGACAACTAGAAGTACAGGTAAGAAACTTTTCCTTATTTGGAATTAAGGTGGAATTGTGGGTTAGATGGTTGCAGGAATAGTATTCTAAGGGCAGCAGTTGCTGCTGATCGGGACAGTAGGGGGATGCTTGTATGATGCTGAATAAAAACTGTATGGTATTGTGGATTGCCGGACCGACAGCCTCATTTATAACAGGCTTCCTGGTGAGGCGTTGCCAAAGAGAGTGGTTGACATCCGTTGCTGAGTCAGAGTTGCGCAAATCACTGGCAAGGGCTGCTGGGAGCCTGCAGAGCCGTTGCCATGCCAGAGAGATGCTGATCAGAACCTAGACAACCTGCAACCTAATTGGGTTTCACTAACCAGTACTTCAAGGGAGTGCATTCACGCTCAAAACACTCCATTGTGGGCCGACAGATTTCAGTGAACTTGCACAAATGTGACATTCATCAAGCAGGTAGTAACGTCATCCGGCTGTAGGGAGTTAAGTGCCTGAGACGCTTGGAGGAAATGTGTTATCACATTGTTTGCCTGAGGTCTGCCACAATTAGAGATAGAATGGCCTAATTAAATATTATTGCAACATATTAGACCAGCATTTCTAATAAGTGCATACAGTACAGTTCTGTGGTTGGGTATAGTTCACATTTTGTGTACAGGAAAAAAAGTAGGTACTTAAGGGCATATATACACGCCCCATAGTGCCACCGGAGCATCACTACTTGTGAGGCTTCGGTGGTGCTGTGCATTAGTTATATTTACAAGGTGGCGCTAAGCCAGTTTTTGTGGCTTAACAACGCCTTCTAAATATGCCCCCTGAAGCAGTTGTCTTGCTTTTGAAGCTGTCTGAGATTTACAAGCATTTGTAAATCTGTGGTAGCACCAAAAACTAACGCCATCCCAGGCATTGCTTGGAGCAACGAGGAAAAATTCTTTCATTTCTCCTCGTTTTTGCTTTTTCTGTGTGTGCTGCAGAAGGATCCCTGTGCGGGAAATGTACTTTGCCAAAGGAAGTAATTTACAGCATAAATGCACATTTGAGTGAACTTGTTACTTGTATAAAATTGATACACTGGGGCAGTACTTAACTTCTTTGAAGTTTCTCTTGTGTTCAAATATTCTAAGAAATTAACTATTTTTTTTCTAAATATTGGTCTTGAGTTCCTTCTCAAGTGTGTGTCACATTTATTGACTCTGTGTACAACCAATGCTTAGCACTACTGTTGTGGATTCCTTATAGTTCATAGAATAGGCATCCTTATTTTAACTCTAGGCCCGCAGCCTGTGCCCTTTTACATACACATATACATTTTATTAGTTTATTCATTTTATTATATTTTAGCACAGCTTGCTTTTCACTTGGTTGTTTTTATATTCTAATCTGCTGCTTTTTGAGAAGCCATAGTTATTTCTGTTTACATTTATCAGTCCTTTGCAAGCATTTGTCAGCCCTGCTCAATGTTGTCATGTTTTTTTTCCACAATAGTTCACCCAGTATTGTTGCTGCAAGAGTGAAAGTCAAACCCTAAACCCTAGGCATATCATGATGTCAGGCCTGTTCTTAGAACACAACACGTTTTGTTATATAAACACTGCATAGACCAAAGTATGGTAGAGGGCATTCCAGCCATAGATGTTTGGAAATGTACATCCATCTCTTGACAGCTCTGCTGATCCTGGCCTTGTCTTGTCAGCCAACAAGAGGATTGCCAGTACACAACAGGCAGACCTTTGCCCATCTTTCAGGTATGGGGTCGGGGCTCCTTCCATAATCCTGGATGGGCTACCACCACTATGCTCTCTGGTTTAGACATTAGGGTGTAGCTAGGAAGTTATTCTGCATCTCTTTGTCTACCTACGCATGTATGAGACTTTGTGCAGCTGAGAGAAAGAGGTATGATCTGTTCCACCATGACAGTGTCTCATGTTTTTGGCTGTCACAGATCACCTTTACTTTCTAGGTTCTGATGATGTACTGCTAGGTAGCCAACAAAGTCAGGTCGACAGCTTCAAGTTGGTGTGGGACCAACTCAGTCACCCACACTCTGTGGTGCTGTTGCCCTAAACTTTGCTGACTTACCCCCCTGGTAAGAGTCCAACAACACTACTCTCTGATAACCCTAAACTGCTCACCCACACTGCCTCAAAAGAAAGCATTTTGGATTATTACTTTAACCCCCATCAACCAAAAAGGGTCACCTGGATCATCTGTATAGCCCCTTACATTTAGTACACTACATAGATAGCCACCTTCTTCCTACATAAACTAGTTGGACATTTTTCTTGTGTGTAAGGGGAAAGAACATAGGATAAGAGTGAATGTTAGGAAACTAACAGTGATGATAAAGAAGTCTTGATAACTTCTGAATTGGAAGTGCAAAGTTTGACAGAATCATATTGTCCTCCCAGATGTTTGATACAAGTTATATAGGAAGGGATATTGAAGTTTGAGCTCATTAATGTTCTCTGTACACCATAATAGATGAAACAACATTCAAAAGGTTGGGAATTACTCTTGTTGATTTTTTTTAACACAAATGTCAAATTTAAGGCTCGGAAAGTAGAAGCTACTGTTTTTATAGCTAGTTGAGGCAAGAATCTGTTGGGGTGGTCAGATCAGAAATTACTGGGTATAGTTTTTAATCCAAATCATCCTGATTAAGCTTTCCCAATCGTCCTGATTAAGTTTTATTCAGCAAACCAAGAGGGAATATAGACCAGACGTGGAGTGAATTATCCCTGAATATTTTCCATCTGAGGTGGGATGCTTGAATGGCTTCTGTCACAAGATTATACTAAAGAAGGTGCAAAGTCAATGCTGCATAAAGTGGGTGGTTTATCAATGGCCATGAGAACAGGCCTACACAAAGTGATGAATTAATAACTCCATTTGCATGGATCAGTAACCACTTACCAATATAAATGACATGTTATCAAGCATCGGATGCTAACATATTTTCTTCTCTAGATTTGTAGTAGAAGAGTTGGAATTTTTGGGATATAGAATCTCTGGGGTGTTATGGGCATTCGTCCTCACAGTGGGACGCCCATTGCTCTTGGTTTGATTCCTGTTGCAGGCACTAGGCCCATCCACACAAGTGGATCAGCATTTTTCTCCAGACAAGTGGGTACCCATGAGTGGTCGGAATTTTGTTGATTTTGGATCCTTCCATTACAAGTGTAAGGAAAATGTGTGATTTTAGGAAAAGTATGTTTCTGATGGATACAACTACCTGTGGATTCCTCACCTAATGAATACTCCCATGGCGCCAGCATTCGACGGAAATCTTATTCCTAGCTTCTGCACGTCGACGAGGACGTCACATTTGCCCACGCAACGCCGTCTGACGTCATACAGGCAATAAGAAGTCCTCGCCGACGTCAGTTCCCTTTTTTCCGTGCCATTCGAAACGGTTATCTTCGAGGGAGCTACTGTTACTTTTCGAGTTACAGTGTGTTTTTCTGCTGCGTGTTTTTTCTCTGAGGTTACTATGTCTCAAAGGAAGTCTGGTTTCAAGCCCTGTCGAGAGTGTGGGGGCAAAATGTCGGTTACTGACCCACATTCGGACTGCTTCTGGTGCTTGAGTTCCGACCACGACGTGGCCACGTGTGATTCATGTCAACACATGAATCCGAAAGCCCTGAAAGAGCGAGAAGCCAAACTCTTTATGGTGAAGTCGAAGAGAAAGGAGAAGAGACATCATAGAAAATCCTCCTCGCCGAAGTCTCATCGACGTCATCGAGACTCCCGGCGCCGTCGGGACTCACGGCGCCATTCGAGCAAGGAGAGGTCTCGATCGAGGTCGCCATCGGCTCGGCGTCGGAAGACTTGGGAGGTCAGTCCCACAGTCACTCCTCATCCATCGACGCCGTTGCCTTCTCCGGCTTCGCCGACTTCGCCTGGGCAGACGTCTTCAGTGATTGAAGTGCAACAGCCTCAGGTGTTCTCACCGACGTTGAGGTTGCCTTCGATCCAGGCACCCCAGTATCCGGCTTTCCCGGCCCCTGGAGCCGATAATACCACATTTTTAAATGCGATGTTTACCATCTTCCAGCAGATGGCTCCAGACAGTGCTCCGACTGGTCCTTGGGGCCCGTTGGCTTTCAGCTTGGGTACTCCGGCGCCGCTACGGCCAGCACCCTTCATGCCCTTTCTCCCCTTGGGGAATGTGGGCTTGGCGCCGGTGTCGGCTCCGGTGGCTCCAGAGGTTTCGGCCCTGGAGGTTTCGGCTTCGGGGTTTCGGCCAGTGACCCCGGCAGGACCTTCTGAGACTCCGAGACACACTTCTCTTCATCCGACTCCTGGCTCGGCGTCGAAGCTTCCTGTGGCGCCTGACATGGCGTCGGATGGATCCGGTGATCGGCGTTGTTCCTCGACTTCTGCAGACGCCATGTCGACGCCGCGAATTGAGGAGAGGTTACATTCGAGGAGACGTGCTCTCCGTCTCTTGGAGGAACAGGAATATCAACGGGTCCTGGAGGAAGGAGAAATTGAGGATTCTGGCGAGGGTCTTCATGGACTGGATACAGCTAGTGGCCTTGATACTTCCCCTGAGTGGGACTTGTCATCTCCAGGGGAGTATACTGAAGAGGCAGCCACTTTTCATGCTGTGATAAGGAAGGCGGCTAACTTCCTCGAACTGCCTTTGCCGGTGGCTGAGTTGAAACAAAATTTACTGACTGAGGTCTTACATCCGGCCTCTACATCGGCAGAGCCTCTTTTGCCATTTAACGAGGCGCTGCTTGAACCGGTATTGGAGGTCTGGAAGAAGCCGGTATCTTCCTCGGCTGTCAATAGGTCTGTGACCAGGAGATATCGGGCTGCACCATCTGACCCTGGCTTTCTTTCCAGACACCCTACGCCGGAGAGCTTGGTGGTCCAGGCTTCCTGTTCTTCAAGATCTGCGCCTGGATCTTTTCCAACAGTGCCGGCGGACAGAGACTCCAAAAAGTTGGACTCCCAGTCAAAGAAAGTATTTTTGTCTTGTAGCATGGCGTTAAAGTCCACCAACGCTACGTGTATCTTGGGGATGTACATCTATGCTCTTATGGACGAGATAACATCATTGCATACAGAGCTTCCTCAAGGACTCTTGAATCTCGTGTCGGGATCCTCAGGCTGCTGCAACCCAGGTTATCCAATCTGGGTTGGATACAACTGACTCGGTGGCTAGAGCGATGGGCACGGCGGTGGTTGCGAGGAGACAGGCTTGGCTTCGCAACTCAGGGTTCTCTTCGGATGTGCAGTCGACCCTGTTGGACCTCCCGTTTGATGGGGACAGACTTTTTGGTGCCAAAGCAGATTCGGCCTTGGAGAGGTTTAAGGAGAGCAGGGCCACGGCCAAGTCGTTAGGACTGTAAGCCGCTTCTTCTGCCTCCTCCAGGTTTTTTAGGAGGTTTCGAGGATTTGGTCGTGGCTCATCCTCCTCTTCCTTTCGGGGGAAATTCCAACAACCTACCTCCTCTCTCACCTTTAGATCATTTAGAGGGAGGGGTAGGGTCCGTACCAGAGGAGCCTCTCAGCAGCACTCTGCCTCTTCCTCGTCCTCTGGAGGGGTGCAGCAGGGGAAGCAGCCTTAGGCTTCCACCAATTCCCACTCACTCCTCTCCTGTAGGGGGAAGGTTACTGCATTTTCTTCACAAGTGGGAGGTCATCACATCAGACACCTGGGTTACCAGCATTGTGGGAAAAGGCTACACCCTTCCCTTTCGGGAGTTTCCGCCCCCCATCCCGCCCCGCCCATCTTATTGTTCAGAAGAACACCTCCTGTTGTTAGAGCAGGAGGTTCAAGTCCTCCTTTCAAA
The DNA here is from genome assembly GCF_031143425.1 of Pleurodeles waltl. Taxonomy (NCBI): domain Eukaryota; kingdom Metazoa; phylum Chordata; class Amphibia; order Caudata; family Salamandridae; genus Pleurodeles; species Pleurodeles waltl. Next base: position 190,608,497 of record NC_090442.1, read on the forward strand.
GGGCGCGGTGGAGTTGGTTCCAGAGCAGGAAAAGGGTCAAGGTTGTTACTCAAGGTACTTCCTGATTCCCAAGAAGGATGGTCGGTTGAGACCAATCCTGGACCTGAGGATTTTGAATTGGTTCCTCAAACAGGAAAAGTTCAAGATGCTGACCCTAGCTCAGGTGCTTTTGGCGTTGAACAAGGGAGATTGGATGGTGTCTGTCGACTTGCAGGATGCTTACTTTCATATCCCGATACTCAAGTCGCACAGGAAGTATCTCCGTTTTGTGGTGGGGTCGCAGCACTATCAGTTTGCAGTCCTCCCGTTTGGTCTTACTTCAGCACCTCGAGTCTTCACGAAGGTGATGTCGGTGGTTGCGGCAGAGCTCAGAAGGAAGGGGATAGCAGTATTCCCTTACCTGGACGACTGGTTGATCAAAGCCAAGTCCCCGGAGCTTGTGTTACATCATCTACAGTCGACAACCCAGTTGTTGTTCGACCTGGGCTTTTCAGTGAACGTGCCCAAATCTCACCTAGAGCCCTCTCAACGCCTCCTGTTCATAGGGGCAGTACTGGATACAACATTGGATCGAGCCTTTCCTCCGCCTCAGCGGATTCAAGATATTCAGGAGTTGGTTCCAATGTTTCGAAGTGGAGCGGTCGTTCCAGTCCTCAAGGTCCTTCGTCTGCTCGGTCTGTTTGCCTCCTGCATACTGTTGGTCACGCATGCTCGCTGGCACATGAGGGCTCTTCAGAGGTGCCTCCGAAGGCAGTGGTCTCAACACAGAGGAGATCTCGAAGGTTCTGTCAGGATCTCCAGAGATGCTGCCACGGATTTGAAGTGGTGGATTGCGGACGACAATCTTTCCCAAGGAAGGCCGTTCACGCAGCCTCTAGGGTGGGGAGCTCATCTGGGGGACCTGGAGATCAAAGGGCTTTGGTCTCCAGAGGAACAGATTTTTCATATCAATCTGTTAGAGTTACGGGCTGTACGTCTGGCTCTCAAGGCCTTCCTCCCATCCCTTCGCGGTCAGTCGGTTCAGGTCCTGACGGACAATACTACTGCGATGTGGTATATAAACAAACAGGGAGGAGTGGGGTCGTACCTTCTCTGCAGAGAAGCTCTTCGGCTATGGACCTGGGCGAAGGACCATCGGATTTGCTTGGTAGCAAATCATCTGGCCGGAGTCTTGAATGTATGTGCGGACAGTCTCAGTCGCCTTTTCTCGGCCGACCACAAGTGGCGTCTCCATCCAGATCAAGTCCGTCTAATCTTCCAGTTGTGGGGGTTTCCTCGGATAGATCTGTTTGCCACCCGGGAGAACTCGCACTGTCCGTTATTCTGCAGTCTCCAGTATCCGGTGCAGGGAGCTTTGGGGGACGCGTTTCAGAGAACCTGGTGCGACCAGTTGCTTTACGCGTTTCCCCCCATACCCTTGATTCCTCGAATATTGAGGAAAATTCACCAAGACCGGGCCCAAGTCATCTTAATAGCTCCGGATTGGCCAAGGAGGGGGTGGTATTCCGACCTTCTCCAACTCTCACTGTGCCCTCCGCTCCGTCTCCCTCTCAGGGCAGACCTCCTCTCGCAGTCGCAGGGGCAGGTTTTACACCCCAACCTCCAGACTCTGCACCTACATGCCTGGAGATTGAACGGGGCAACCTGAGTTCCTTCTCTCTCCCGCCTGATGTAGTGGATGTTATCTTAGCGGCCAAACGACACTCCACTAAATCTATCTACGCTAATAGGTGGTCTAAATTTGTGGTATGGGGTGGAGAGTGACAGATTGATCCCTTACGTGCTCATTTGTCAGATGTTTTATCTTTTGCTTTGTCTTTAGCACAGAGGGGTTGTGCAGTGGCTACTATTAAAGGTTACTTGTCTGCCTTGTCAGCCTTCATTTGTCTTCCAGATCAACCTTCGTTATTTAAATCTCCTATAGTACTTAGATTCTTGAAGGGCCTTATGAATAAATATCCTCCAAATCCTTTTGTTATGCCTCAATGGGATTTGTCCTTGGTCCTGACTTTCCTTATGGGGTCCCCTTTTGAGCCTATGCATTCTTGCCCCTTTGGTTCTTAGTTCTTAAAACAGTCTTCCTGGTGGCTATAACATCTGCAAGGAGAGTGAGTGAGTTGCAGGCTTTATCGGTAAAAACCCCTTATACAACTTTTTATGGGGATAAGGTGGTGTTGAGGACCAAGGCTGCTTTCCTTCCGAAGGTTGTTTCACCCTTCCATTTGGCCCAGACAATTACTCTGTCCACGTTCTATCCTCCGCCTCATCCTTCAAAGGAAGAAGAGAGACTACATCGCTTGGACCCAAAGAGGGCGTTAAGCTTTTACATAGAGAGAACGAAGGATTTCAGGCTGGAGGATCAGCTTTTCATCGGATACGTGGGCAAGAGGAGAGGAAAGGCAGTCCACAAGAGAACACTCTCTAGGTGGGTTTTTCTTTGCATTAAAATATGTTACTCTTTAGCAAAGAAGGATCCTCCTGATGGTATTAGAGCTCATTCCACCAGGGCTAAGTCGGCCACTTCGGCCTTGGCTAGAGGTGTTCCTGTGGTCGACATCTGCAAGGCTGCAACTTGGTCGTCCCTTCACACTTTTGCGAAGCAATACTGCTTGGACTCTGAGGTCAGAAGGGACGGCCATTTTGCACGGTCAGTGCTGCAGGATTTCTTGGTTTGACCATACACGCACCCACCACCGGGCGCGGTACTGCTTTGGGACTCTATTCATTAGGTGAGGAATCCACAGGTAGTTGTATCCATCAGAAGAACGAGTTACTTACCTTCGGTAACGACTTTTCTGGTGGATACATTAGCTACCTGTGGATTCCTCACGGTCCCACCCGCCTCCCCGTTGCCTTTTTGGTCTCACCAAGTAATTCTTGAGTGTGCTCCTCTTGGTCTTGAGGACTGCAATAGATTATGTATATATGGACATATGTATATGTTTATATGTGTGTGTGTATATATATATATATATATATATATATATTTAGTATATATATTTTTTTTTATTTTTTTTTTAAAATATATATATATATTAAATCTATAGCCATCTTCTTGCAATGATGTGTAGTTTACAATGTTATGAGATGTTGCTTTTGTCTTTCATCGCATTAGATTATTGTTCTCAGGCACGTAAACATTTTTGGTACTGACGCTGGCACGTCGGCGAGGACTTCTTATTGCCTGTATGACATCAGACGGCGTCGCGTGGGCAAATGTGACGTCCTCGTCGACGTGCAGAAGCTAGGAAGAAGATTTCCATCGAATGCTGGCGCCATGGGAGTATTCATTAGATGAGGAATCCACAGGTAGCTAATGTATCCACCAGAAAAGTCGTTACCGAAGGTAAGTAACTCGTTCGTTTCTCCACAAACTTTGAGGTTTGCCAGGGCTTCTGGGCAAGAAGACACCCCACCCTGGACTCCCCTGGTTGTTTATTTTCAGAAATGTGTGGGTTTGGTAGGTTTTGGATGGGACAGCTTCCCACATTGCGAAAACAGGATTGGCTTCTGTAGAAAAATATGAGGTGTCCATGTTGTGTTTTCTGCTACAGGCCCTAGGTCCGTTCACACAAGTGAGGCACCATTTTTATCAGGAAAGGTGGGAAAGCGTGATGTGGTAGGAAATGTGTGGCTTTGCAGATTCTTGAACTTACCGTCTCAGAAATATAAGGCCACTGTGTGTTTTAGCCAGAGGTTTACAACGTCTTCTGAATAGAAAACCTGCTTGAGATCAACGCAAGTCACGCCACCCCGGTCTCCCCTGGTTGTCTATTTTCTGACTTGTCTAGGTTTGGTAGCTTTCCTTTGGGAACGGCCAATCACTCAATCCACAAATATCCACACTACAAAAAAACACTTTCTATGAGTGGAGAAAAAGATTGTCCAAAAATGTGGTTTCATTTTAATGTTGAGTCATGTGGGAACGAAATTTGCATCATGAAATTTAAATACATGTGTGATCTTAGCCAGCTACACAAAATTTGAACTTTGCATGGTATTGTGGAAAAGTAAGTGGGATCAATGCAAGTTACACCACCCTGTTAAGTTCTCAAAATGTGAAGGTTTGTTACTGTTCCTTCAAAATGAAACCACCACTTACACAAGTTGGTTTTGGCACCTTCAGATTTTGTGGATGTGAGTGGCGTGTCCGGTAAATGTTGGCGCCAAACCCTCACCTTGTTTGTCTCTGTTGTCTTGAGCGCAACAATGACACCCAGACCTTCCTCTATTGTCACGCCATGCACCCCATGGCCTTGAGGGAGCTATCGTTAAAGCTCCTTGCTGCTCAACATACAACACCGGTCTCAATCCTGGTCTAGAGGAAGGTCCCAGGGTCTTTGCAGAGCCATTGAAGTTACCTCACTCTGGTAAGTCTCACAGGAAGAGGAAGAAATTGAATACGCCTTCGACCTCACCCCGTCCTTCGAAGTCATCCGACGAGGGAGCTTTGTCACTCTAGGCCTGGCTCCAGGGTTGAGCCTGTGCTTTCTGCATGCCTCCCTGAGTTTCTGGGAGCTAGAGTGACCCCTGTCCAATTTTATGAGGCCATGCACCTCGTATTTGGGCAGACCTTCCCTGCTGGCGCACCTCTGGCCCATTGGTTCGGGAGGGGCCCCTACTGGTTTCATGCTACTGGATCTGCCATTGGGGCACCTTGGACCCAGAGATGGATCTGGACCGGTGCTCAGAGGGGCTACTGGACCGTGAAGTATACCAGCCCCTAAACCCTCATATGGATTGGTATGAGGATTTGCTGGATGCCAGTGGATTGGGCACTTCCCCGGATACTGAATGGACTCCTCACCTACCATGGCTGTGGCAAAGGGAGCCTAATTTGCCTTGGTGGTGAGGAGGGCGGCAGAGGTCCTGGACCTTTCTCTACCCTCTGTGGCTGTCAAGGCGAATGTCTTGATGAAGGGGCTTCAGCAACACTACTGCAATGCAAGGTTCAGAGTGAGCCAGTGAAAGTATACAATTCATCCAGTAAAACACTGCAAGACTGAAATGCTCTTTGGGTGCGGCAAACAAAAGAATAGTGAAGAAAGATATCTAGTCAGGATCAGACAAGCGTGGGCATGGGGCAAACCCAAAGCTCTTTCTAAGTCTATATTGTGTTCTATATGTCTGTTCGCAAGAGACATATAAAGCTGGCTGTGGTCAGACCTAATTATAACTTGGATTTTGTTGTTTGCAAACTCAGCTAAAGGTTATCCTAAAATTAATTGGTCATATTCTTAAATATAATTTGTGCTAAGTAGTAATCTCTGACAAGGCTAGAACTGACCTTTTAATTATATTGTATTTTAAATCAATCGTTTTTAAAAAGATATTTTTAATTTGAACATGTGTTTTTCGTTTGATTTAAATACATCATTTAATATTGTTGAATCCATTAGGAGCTATATAAATGTGATTACGCAATAGACTTTAAGGTGGTTGAAAAACAAAGGCAGTTCTGTAGGAATCCAGTACTCCATAGGAAGCCAAGAGGACATTATGAATGAAGAGAGAACCTTGGCAGCAGTGAAAGAAAATAAAGTTCGGAATTAGTAGGGCCAGAGAACCCTGTTGTTTCGCTAAGGTCTTGTGTGCCAGTTTTCACGCAGGTCCATGCACAGGGAAACAAGTTAAGGGCAGGTTGAAAAAACAAAAGAAGTGTTTTCTCATTTTAGTTCTTAAAGGAAACGTTGCTCGCACTTACAGCTCAAACCCGTGGACGTATTTACACAAAAGTTGGCATGAAATTAGAACTTTACTGACAAAGGATGCTTTTTTGTTGGTTTGGCGTAAGTTTGTTCATTAGCTTTTGAGAAAGAAGCATTTACAAAAAATTTGCAGAGTAGATTTTAAGGCTTAATTTAGATACTTATGCCGTTTAAAATTGTGAATCTAGAATCAGATGCCTAGCTCAAAGGGAACAGGATGGGCCTGGTAGTATTTGCTGGTCAGTATTTGAAACTTTAGAAAACACAGCTTCTTTTAGAGGTATGTCACCCAGGCATCTTCCGACTTATACATGATTCTCATTACTTTAACCGAAGTTAGTACCGCCTGCACTTTCCAAACCAGCTCCACCTCCTCCCCCCACTGCCCACCCTCATTACCTCTGGCGCTGCTCTCAGAGCATGTAGTCAAATTGACGTGAAACAGAGTGGTCTCCAACACTTTTTGATTTCCCTGTCCCAGTTCTGGAGTTACTATGGCCCTCGATTGAAACAAAAACAAACGTGCTCCCAGGTTCTACAGCCTACTCTCCCACCTCTGAACCATTGCTCCCTTTCAGTGAGAGCTTACTAGACCCACTACTGTCAGCATGGGAGAAGCCCACATCTGCATTTAATAGTCATAGACTGGTTTGGTAAATCAAGCTTCTTGCACTTAGTCTTTGGAACTTTGCCAACCCCTTTCGGACAAAGTCAAAACTCCTAAACTTCTAGGGAAGAACAATCTTTTTTCCACCAGCAGGATGGCACTGGAATCTTTGAATGCGCTCTGCGTTTTGGCCAAAAACATGCATACACTGTGACATGGCCCAACTGGTTGACCCCATGTCCCTAAGGACCCTCAAATGCAATTTGTCCGAGATCACTAAGGATCAGGGTACTTCACAGCATTGCAGTCAAATTAGGCCTTGATACCACTGACTCGATGGCACAGCCTATGTGCTCCTCTGTTGCTGTGTGTTGTCATGCTTGGGTTTTCTACAGATGTGCAGGCCGCTCTCATCAACAGTAGTCACAACACTTAGCCAGGAGACTCACCTATGTGGCTTAAGCTTATCCCTGTTGGTCCGGCTGACAATCCTAATACAAATAGGCATTTGGGGCAAGCTGTCTGTGAACTTCACTGACTGCAGCAGTAGACAGATCAGAGGGATCTTCTCCAGTCTGGATCGTCTCCCAGATCCGGTACCCTGTTTGTTTTTCTGCCATAATGATCTCCTTTTCTACTGAGACATGGCAACAAACTTTGGTCACCTAATGGAAGTACATTGAGGATATCGTCATAATGTGGAGAGGTTCCAAAGATTAACTGAAGGCAGCTATTAACAAATTGAATCAAGTTAACAATCGCATTGGATTTACTCAAATATTTGATGAGAAGAAACAAATTTTTCTCGATATGGAAATCACATATACAGAAAATGGTTTGGAAACCAATTTATACTCCAAACCTACAGATCACAATAACTTGTTGCACTGACCAAAAGGTTTTAAAAATGAATTTACCTTATTCACAAATGCTAAGAATAAAGAGAATTATTTCTGACCCGATTAAATTTCAAGAAGGTAAGAATAAGATAACTGAATGTTTGATGGCATGTGTAGATGCAGATACACATGCTGTACACTGTTCCTGCCATCTAGTGTTGGGCTCGGAGCGTTACAAGTTGTTTTTCTTCGAAGAAGTCTTTTCGAGTCACGGGACCGAGTGGCTCCTCCCTTTCGGCTCCATTGCGCATGGGCGTCGACTCCATTTTAGATTGTTTTCTTTCCGCCATCGGGTTCGGATGTGTTCCTCTTCGCTCCGTTATTCGAATCGGGAAACTTAGAAAAGAATCGAAAATTCAACGATATTGTTTATGTTCGGCACCGGTTTAGTTTTAGCACATCAGCACCGACATCAAGATCGCTTTGGCGGCCCTTCGGTGCTTCCGCACTTCACCAAAGCCTGGTCGGCCCAATCACACCCGTCCTCGAAGACTGGACCCCCTTCCATTTCTGTCCTAAGTGTCACGCCGAGTATCCTTATACAGACCAGCACCGGGTCTGTAACCTGTGTTTGTCGCCCGAACACAGAGAGGATACATGTGAAGCTTGCCAAGCGTTTCGATCCAAGAAGACCTTAAGGGATCGACGCGCAAGACGACTACAGATGGCGTCGAAGCCGAAACAACACCTCGACGTTGAGGAAGAAGATATGAGATTTTCCATCCAAGAATCGGACTCGGATGAATCAGACGGTGATCGACCTTCGACGGTGCAGCAAAAAGTGAGTACACCTGCCCCGTCCCACACCCGTCACACCAAAAAACTAAAGGCCACAGGGACACCACTGCCAGAAGGCCATGGCTCAACCCACAGAAAAGAAGGTGACCAAGTAACATCGGCACCGAAAAAGGCCAAAGATTTGCCGAAGAATTCAGACTCCGGTCGAGAATCCGGCACTGAAAAAAGTCGGCATCGAGTCGGGCAAGCCTCGAAAGAGCTTATCGGAACCGAAAAAACAATTTAGATGGGAATTTCGGTACCGGAAAAAACGGCTTTGGAGCCGAAACCTTCTTCCTACACTGAAGAGCAAGGGCTTTCTCTGCAGCTCAAAGAAAGGCACAGATTTGAGCAGGAACTGGATCTAGAAGAACATGACCAAACACAGCAAAGGTTAGAAATCCAGAAAGACACAGGGAAGATACAAACCATCCCTCCACTCAAGTAAAAAAGAAAACTGGCTTTTCACAAGACTGAGATACAACCAAAAGCCAAAGTGGTTAGAGAAAAGTCACCACCACCACATTTCTCACCACAAACATCCCCACTGCAATCACCACAATTGTCATCAGTGGGTACACCAATGGCACAGTCACCCACACATACTGGGATGACTCAAGATGATGCAGATCCCTGGGATCTATATGACCCACCTATATCAGACAACAGCCCAGAGTGTTATCCAACTAAGCCTTCACCACCAGAGGACAGTACAGCCTACACGCAGGTACTAGCCAGAGCAGCTACGTTCCACAACGTAACAATGCACTTGGAACCGGTGGAGCATGACTTCCTGTTCAACACTCTGGCATTCATGCATGCATCCTACCAAAGTTTACCAATGTTACCGGGCATGCTTAAACACGCACAACAGGTCTTCCAAGAACCTGTGAAAGGGAGAGCCATCACGGCAAGGGTTGAAAAGAAATATAAACCGCCCCCGTCAGACCCAGTGTTTATTACTCAACAGCTCCCTCCGGACTCAGTGGTTGTGGGGGCTGCAAGAAAAAGGGCAAATTCACAATCATCAGGAGATGCACCACCCCCTGATAAGGAGAGTCGAAAATTTGACGTGGCAGGGAAAAGAGTGGCATCGCAAGCAGCCAGTCAGTGGCGAATTGCCAACTCACAAGCCCTACTTGCCCGCTTCGACAGGACGCACTGGGACGAAATGCAAGACATCATCCAGCATTTCTCCAAAGAACACCAAAAACGTGCCCAATAATTGGTCGAAGAAGGACAGGCCATATCAAACAACCAAATCCTGTCTGCCCTAGACCCTGCTGATACAGCAGCACGGACTGTCAACACAGCAGTAACTATTCAAAGGCATGCATGGCTGCGAAGTTCTGGATTTAAGCCAGAAATACAACAGGCGGTATTGAATATGCCGTTTAATCAACATCAGCTATTTGGGCCGGAAGTGGATACCGCAATCGAAAAAATGAAAAAAGACACGGACACGGCCAAAGCCATGGGCGCGCTCTACTCCTCACAATACAAAGGAACATTTAGGAAACCACAGTTTAGGGGAGGGTTTAGACAACAGCCATCAGAACCATCCACCTCCCAAACAAAACCCACCTACCAGTCTCAGTACCAGAGAGGGGGGTTTTTGTGGTTCCTACAGAGGACAATTCCCAAGAGGAAGAGGGAAATTCTAACCCTCCAAGCCAAGCCTTAGCAAACAACAGTGACTTCACTGTCACACTTCCCCAACACATATCACCAGTGGGGGGGGGGGGATTAACCAAGTACAACCACAATTGGACACATATTACCACAGACACGTGGGTCCTATCAATTATCCAACATGGTTATTGCATAGAATTCACAACATTCCCTCTAGATGTTCCCCCAAAACCGCACAAATTGTCTCCACAAAACTTAGACCTATTACAAATAGAGGTCCAAGCACTGCTACAAAAACAAGCCATAGAACTAGTACCTATCACCAGAAAGGAACAGACGTTTACTCCCTGTATTTCCTTATCCCGAAAAAAGACAAAACGTTAAGGCCTATCTTAGATCTCAGAACAGCATATTTATACTCCGTTTGCGCCAAATTTGCGTCGTTTTTTTCGACGCAAATTCGGCGCAAAACTAACGCCATATTTATACTTTGGCGTTAGACGCGTCTAGCGCCAAAGTATGAGTAAAGAGCGTCATTTTTTTGCGTGAACGCCTTCCTTGCGTTAATGAGATGCAAGGTAGGCGTTCCCGTCCAAAAAAATGACTGCGACGCAAATGCGTCGTATTTATACTCCCGGGCAAAAATCACGCCCGGGAGTGGTCGGGTCAAAAAACCCTGCATTTGCGCCTCTTTTTAACGCCTGGGTCAGGGCAGGCGTTAAGGGACCTGTGGGCTCAGAATGAGCCCAGAGGTGCCCTCCCCTGCCCCCAGGGACCCCCCCTGCCACCCTTGCCCACCCCAGGAGGACACCCAAGGATGGAGGGACCCACCCCAGGGACATTCAGGTAAGTTCAGGTAAGTATAAATTTGTTTTTTTTTTTATATATTTTTTTTGGCATAGGGGGGCCTGATTTGTGCCCCCCTACATGCCACAATGCCCAATGACCATGCCCAGGGGACATAAGTCCCCTGGGCATGGCCATTGGGCAAGGGGGCATGACTCCTGTCTTTACTAAGACAGGAGTCATGTAAATGGCGTCTGGGCGTCGTTAAAAATGGCGCAAATCGGGTGGAGGCGATTTTTTAGCGTCAACTTGACTTGCACCATTTTTAAGACGCCCTAACGCCATTTTCCCCAACGCCGGCGCTGCCTGGTGTACGTGGTTTTTTTCCACGCACACCAGGCAGCGCCGGTCTGCTAGCGCCGGCTAACGCCATTCAATAAATACGGCGCCCGCATGGCGCTTCAGAATGGCGTTAGCCGGCGCTAAACTTTTTGACGCTAAACTGCGTTAGCGCAGTTTAGCGTCAAAAAGTATAAATACGGCCCTGAATCTCTTCATCAAATCAGATCATTTCCACATGGTAACACTTCAGTACGTAGTTCTGTTACTAAAACAAGGGGAATACATGACAACACTGGATCTCAATGGATACCCATCCATCCATCTCACAGGAAATACCTCAGGTTTGTAATACAAGGCAAACATTACCAATTCAAAGTGTTGCCGTTCAGAATAACAACAGCCCCCAGGGTATTTACAAAATGCCTGGCTGTAGTAGCAGCTGATATAAGAAGACATCACATGCACGTATTCCCATATCTGGACGATTGGCTAATAAAAGCCAACACTCAACAACAATGTCACGTTCACACGCAATACGTAATAGATACTCTGCACAAACTAGGGTTTTCTATCAATTACCAAAAATCTTGTTTACAACCATCCCAAATACAACATTTGGGAGCAACACTCAACACACAAAGAGCAACTGCCACTCCAAGTCCACAAAGGGTGCAGTTGTTTCAAAATATAAGATCAAGCATGCAACCAAACCAACAATACACAGTCAGGTTTGTAATGAAACTATTAGGCATGATGTCCTTATGCATAGCTATTGTCCCAAACGCAAGGCTACACATGCGGCCCTTACAACAGTGCCTATCAAAACAATGGACGCAAGCAGAGTCAACTACAAGATCTAGTGTTGATAGACCGCCAAACACACTCTTCGCTTCAATGGTGGAACACGGAAAATGTAAACAAAGGGCGGCCTTTCCAAGACCCAGTGCCTTACGCCATTCTCACAACAGACGCATCCATGATTGGATGAGGAGCACACCTCAACAATCACAGCATACAAGGTCAGTGGGACAATCAGCAAAAACAACTCCACATAAATCACTTAGAACTGTTAGCAGTCTTTCTACCAATAAAGGCCTTTAAACCCCTTCTAGCCCACAAACACATTCTTGTCAAAACAGACAATATGACAACAATGTATTATCTAAACAAACAGGGGGGACACACACTTGTCACAGCTGTGTCTCTTAGCACAAAAAAAATGGCATTAGGCAATTCACAACATTCGCCCAATAGCACAATATATACCAGGCATTCACAATCAGTTAGCCGACAATCTCAGTCGAGATCACCAACAAACTCATGAGTGGGAAATACATCCCCAGATCCTGCAACATCACTTCCACTGCTGGGGAACACCAAACATAGATCTGTTTGCAACAAAAGAAAACGCAAAATGCCAAAACTTTGCATCCAGATACCCACACCCTCAGTCCAAGGGCAATGCTCTATGGATCAGCTGGTCAGGGATATTTGCTTACTCTTTTCCACCCTCTCCTGCTCATTCCTTATCTGGTCAACAAACTCAAACTAATACTTATAGCACCAACGTGGGCACGCCAACCCTGGTACACAACACTGTTGGACCTATCTGTGGAACCCCACATCAAACTACCAAACAGACCAGATCTGTTAACTCAACACAACCAACAGATCAGACACCCGAATCCAGCATCGCTCAACCTAGCAATCTGGCTCCTGAAGTCTTAGAATTTGGATACCTAAACCTTTCCAAAGAGTGTATGGAAGTCATTAAACAAGCAAGAAAACCCACAGCAAGACATTGTTACGCTAACAAATGGAAAAGGTTTGTCTGCTACTGCCAGGCTAATCAAATTATGCCATTAAACGCCTCCACAGAAAACATTGTAAGTTATTTACTACACTTACAAAAGTCCAATCTAGCCTTCTCTTCCATTAAGATACATCTCACTGCAATATCTGCTTATCTGCAGATTAAACATTCAAAATCACTTTTTAGAATCCTAGTTATTAAAGCCTTTATGGAAGGACTAAAAAGAATCATACCCCCAAGGACACCACCAGTACCTTCGTGGAATCTTAATATTGTATTAACACAACTCATGGGCCCACCATTTGAACCCATGCATTCTTGTCAAATACAATTTTTGACTTGGAAAGTAGCTTTTCTAATAGCTATCACTTCACTTCGAAGAGTTAGCGAAATACAGGTGTTTACTATTCAAGAACCATTTATACAAATACATAAACATAAAGTGGTTCTCCGTACAAATCCACAATTCTTACCAAAAGTCATATCACTGTTTCATCTAAACCAAACAGTGGAACTCCAAGTCTTCTTTCCACAGCCAGATTCAGTAGCAGAAAGGGCATTACATACATTAGACAGAAAAAGAGCACTAATGTATTACATTGACATAACAAAACTATTTTGTAAAACAAAACAATTGTTTGTAGCTTTCCAAAAGCCACATGCAGGTAACCCTATATCCAGACAAGGCATTGCCAGATGGATAGTTAAATGCATTCAGACTTGCTACCTTAAAGCTAAAAGAGATTTACCCATTACTCCAAGGGCACACTCCACTAGAAAGAAAGGCGCCACAATGGTTTTTCTTGGTAAAATACCAATGACAGAAATTTGTAAAGCAGCCACCTGGTCTACGCCCCATACATTTACTAAGCATTACTGTGTAGATGTGTTGGCAACACAACAAGCTACAGTAGGACAGGCTGTACTAAGAACATTATTTCAGACAACTTCAACTCCTACAGGCTAACCACTGCTTTTGGGGAGATCACTGCTTTGTAGTCTATGCACAGCATGTGTATCTGCAGCTACACATGCCATCGAACGGAAAATGTCACTTACCCAGTGTACATCTGTTTGTGGCATGTTGCGCTGCAGATTCACATGCGCCCTCCCACCTCCCCGGGAGCCTGTAGCCGTTTTAGTTGCATGAAAATTGTAAATATGTAAATAATTTTTACTTTACTACACACTATGTACATACACATCTACTCCATTGCATGGGCACTCTAGTATCCTTACTTCAACAACTCCTACCTCACCCTCTGCGGGTAAAACAATCTAAAATGGAGTTGACGCCCATGCGCAATGGAGGTGAAAGGGAGGAGTCACTCAGTCCCGTGACTCGAAAAGACTTCTTCGAAGAAAAACAACTTGTAACACTCCGAGCCCAACACTAGATGGCAGGAACAGTGAATCTCCAGCGCAACATGCCACGAACAGATGTACACTGGGTAAGTGACATTTTCCTTACAAAACATGGATATCCTATCTTTCTAACAACAGAGCTGTAGAACTGGTTAATATCAAGCAAAGAAAGGATTTACTAATTACTACAAAATCTAATAAAGAGACTGAAAGAATGGTTTACGTTAAAATTTATTTCAAGCAGAAGCATCAGTGTGAAAAAGACAATATTAAAATATTGGCCATTGTTACAACCAGGAGGATTTTCAAGACATCTTTAAGCATTCACCATTATTTGCAAATGAAAGATCTAAAAATTGGGAGAGATGTTAAAGAATAAGGTCAAGAATGAAAAGATTACCACTCATAAAGGAACTGTTCCATGTTTGAACTGTGGCAATTGCAATATTATCATCAAAGGCACCTCCATTACTCACCCATGGAAGGGAACACAAATCAAATAAAAAATCACAGCCTCTTCTGACACTAAAAGCCCGGTTTACTTGTGAAAATGTCAGTGCGAACTGGCGTACGTGGGCAAAACTGAACGAAAAATCAAAGTCAGAATCACGGAACTTAAAAGCAATATTCGGACAAAAAATGAAAAATCTACTATAGCTGCTTACTTTTGGAGTCAAGGTCATAGAATTAGTCAATTAAAATTCACAGTGTTGGAAGTTGTAAGGATAAGAGAAGGAATTGGTTACAGAAAACGTATTACAAAGAGACGCTTTTTGGATTTAAAAAAAATTAGATACCTTGACTCCATGTGAACTTAACAATCGTTTTGAATTGAGTAGTTTTCTTGATTAACTGTGCAGGCAATTTGATATATCAGTGATTTACAGTATTTTTTACTTTTTTATTATATTTTTAACACAAGCATCAACACATGGACTGTCATGTTAAACCATGTAATAATGCGATATCACTGAAAGCATCAGGCTTTCAGTAATTGAAGTACTCTCTAAATTTTCATTGATGAAGATTTTCTCATTTTAATGAAGTACTAGGTAGATTGTTTTATTTTTTTTATTTTGGGATTTAGTGTGATTGTTTTATCATGTATATATTCCTAACTTGTTAATAGCCCACATGAGCAAAGTTGCGTTTGTTCATAATTAAGGGGTAGGCAATCACCTTGAGCTGGCTTACAGTGGTATTGATTTAGGAAAACACTATAGTGTCTGTTCATCCATAGTTTTGAATAAAAGTGGGAGACACTACATAATTTGCTGTCATAATTTAGATTTATAATGTTTGAAACTTTGAGTTATCCATTTGGAAGAATGTTTCAATATGGCAGATACTTTACGATATATAGATTTGTCCGTCATCAATAGGTGTCTCCTACTTCAGCTTAACAAACATGGTAATTGTGTTAAACGCTGAGTTGAATGACTAGAGATTTACACGTTTCCAAGATGAAAATGTTGAAGCTGTTCCACTTGAATAGATGTGATCATGTTTTTTTGCACAATAAGATATTGCGTAGATGATGACTTTGGTTACTAACTATTTAGATGTAATTTCTTGATAAGCATAAAAACTATTCAACACTTTTCCAGCTTTTGGTTGCATGCAGATCATTTATAATGTTTATCATATTTTGGGTTCACTTTATTTCGATTCAGTTTGGATTCTTATATAAGTGAATGTAGAAACAATAGTAAGTGCGTGCACGAATAACACATTAAAAATACTTATCATGTTTACATATTTCTTTCAACTGCGGCACTAATACTCATTGAATGATTTCGCATGATTGCATGTGACAAGCTTATAACAGACAGACAGCTTCCTCTTTGATTCTGACTTTTCCATTAATTACACATAAGAAGCGAATCAATAACTGTGTAAGAATAGATTTCTTCATGCTTGCGCCTAGGCACCTAGATTTATATGATAAACACATGGTGATGGGCACAGTAACACATTGATACCACATAGACTACTAAGAATCCAACCCTATCAGTGATTAGATACATTATATTTTGTAGATCCCATGCAGAAGGGCTGGGACCCGAAATGCATCGATATCACAATCAACGTTTTGAATGATGAAAAAGTATTCGTAATTCAATATGATGATAGTAGGATGAAACTTACGTTACCTACAAAAAACTGAGGAATTTGGTTTAAAACCTCCTGATGGGGTTTGGTGAGTGCACCAGAGGACGCTGCATTGATCTTGGAGTCAACGCAATTTTGTGGATTATATTTACACCCGAGGGCAAAAGGGTGATACCTTCGTGCAAAATAAACATATTAAGAACATTTGCAACCTATTTCCAACAGTAATAAGAAAAACAAGTAGTGAGCTGCCTATTGTTTTAAGCGTGAGTTCACGGCAATGCCATAACACGTGGATAGCCATTATCAGAGGCATTAATTCTCTCCGGTGTATAGTAGCAATAAGCTGCTATATATATGTGCCTCACTGAAAGTTGCAATTAAAACAGCCACCTTTGCTGTTTGATAGGACTCCACTCTTTTCAGACCAGTGTTTTCCCCAGTTCTGTTTTCTACCTTTTTATGACCAGGGCATTTCTAGGGTATGCAGCCTTTTTTTGTAAATCTAGAGGGTTTTTTAAGTTAAAAAAAGGGGATAGACTTGGCAACTTTCAGGCATTCCAGGAATACATTTGGCACATACGAAGAGTTCAGCAAAGTGGTTCAGTAGGGAATCAGGTGTTTGGCCATTCCTTATAAATGTTTCTGAACACTGCTTATGTGAACTGGTTTGAGGGTGTTGTCCTCATAATAATTCTGAGTAATTTTATTGCCAGCATTTTGTTAAAATCAGACAAGGACGCCAGAGCTTCATGGCCTAATTTGTAGTCAACTAGAGGCCCTGATTTTCGGAACTGTGAGTTTCTCAGCTAAAACATTGTCGATCCTCCCATTTGGATTAGGGAACCTCGAAAGTACGAATAGAAATGTAATTTTTGTCTGTGAAAATAAGTGGTCGCTCTTTGTGAGTATTTAGTAGCAATTTAAAGTGTCAGGATTGTACCATGAAAATGTGAGTTTTGTAGATTATCCTTAAGTCCTAGGCAACGTCAAATTAGTTAGAGAAAGGGATTGGTTCCAAGTGTTGTGAAGTCTTCAAGTCTTTCCTCTCCTTGTATTATTAGAATTCTGTGTTTTCTCCTACATTTCGGGGGAGCATATTCATCAATTAGTTATTTCTCACAGTCATCGTAATGAACTGTGGCATCATTATTGTCTTGGAATCTAACAGAAGGAAACTTCATACAAGCTGCGTATGGCAGAATGCAAATGTTGATGCTCTTTGTGTACCAAAACCACTCAGTTTTATGTTTGTTGACCAACTGTTTTAAAGTAGGCAAAGGCTAGCTCGAAGATTGTCAGACCAGTGAACTAGAGGGGGTCCTTCGCAGACGGTAGCAGATCCTTACTGATGATCAAATCAGCAGTGCAGCTTTTAGGGTGAGTGGGATATTCGCAGTATTAGCAGAGGTCGCCTTCGGAAAAACGCAGAGAACAAATTAACTGTTGAATAGTTTGCTTCACGCCACTGCAGCTTAAAATCGCCTAGGAAGATTCTAGTATCAGAGATAAACACTTAGTACATAAGAAACGTCATACATAAAGGCAGACTGCGGGCAAAGCTGAGTACTCTGCCACTATACATGCGTGTGACAGGATGTGGGTGTGGGAGTCAGGAATGGGGTGCCCTGGCGACCTGGTAGTGAGTGTTCTAAAGATATGTAATATAAATGGTGTCAATAGTGGGGCTGAGTGTACTTTGGCAGAGCTGCATTGAGGGTCCGTAATGGAACGGAGGAGGTAGGGGTATCACAAATCTGACTCGAATATTTCAAATAGGTATTCAAAGTGACAGCGTAAAAAAATCTTGACGTGTTTTGAGGTGCACTGTCAGAAATGCGTGTGTGTGTGTCACAATATTGGAATAGCATTATATCCTGTAGGCCAGTGGTGAGGTGCATTGCCAGAGCAGTTTGTGGCAGCCAGTTGTGCAATTGTGCAGGGGCTTTTTTGAGTTTTGTGTGCGATTTGGCAACAGAATCACACTGAATGTTACAGACTCTGTGAGGTGTGCTGGCCCAGCTATGTGTGGATACCAAGTGCTGCAGTCAGTCATGCAGACCAGACAGTGCATTCTCAGTGTTTACCAGTTTCTGAATTTTTGGGAGACTGCAAACCAGGATAAAATGATGAGCATTGCAGAGGTGCATGTATATGGCTCAGCCGTGCATGTATGCAAATGTGGTATGCATTGCCTATGGTATGGATCCACCTAAACATGGTTAAGAGTGCTATGGGGCATTCCCCCATAGTGTTTTTAGATATGTCACAGTGGCAGGTTTAAAAATGTGTTAAGGCATGTATATTCACTGCGTGTGTCTGTGTGAGTGGTAGGGCGCATAAAAGATTGGCTTTATGTTTAGTGAGGGTCATGTGCAGTAATGGACGGGTTTGTGGATGCAGGCCTGGGATCAGTGGATTTGACAAAGGTTTTGCGTGTAGCTCCCCAGTGCTGGGGAAACACAGTAATGAAAAACTATATTGATGTTTGTAAAACCAAGAGGCACCAGGAAAGTTGATGCTTCTCACCACCACATACAAAACAGACAAAGAAATCTGCAGGCCCTCCTTGTGTCTCTTTTTTACCAGGAATGCTCTTCTATTGCGAGGGAATGCGGAGCACTGGATTCAGACATTATTCCAACAATCTTTCTATTTGGATGTTTCGTTCTTGAAGGTAGCTGTGAGTCCAACCATGCCTGTTGATTGTCTGCTAGGAAACGATCTGGAGAATTCCCATTGACAAGAGGTGGAACGCAGGTTACAGTTGAAAATGGTGGGTCTGCCTGAGTGGGCATGTGTGACCACTCGGTCTTTGGCAGCCAGTAAGTGTGATCAGGAGGACCTGGAGCCTCAAAGAGTGGCCCTGGTGCCTGCCAGGAAGAGGAGGAGCAGGAGGTGTGGGAAACCCGTCCCAGAAGTTACCACGGTCTGGGAGGAGACTGAACCTGAGGGGGTACACCCCAGAACCTACAGGGGAGCAGGTGGGCGAAGTGGCGGATGTGTCTGAGCTGATCCATTGGCAGCATGAAGAAGTTCCCACCAGAGAGGGGTTCTGTAAGGCGCAGAAGACAGGCCCTTCTCTTGAGGGTCTGAGGCAACAGGCGGCTAGCAAGGGATCTGGATCACATTGGATCTTCTGGGAGAATAGTCTCCTGTATAGTGAGCCTAAGGTTGCTGAGCAGGGAGCAGTCCGAGTGCTGGTGGTACCCTAATGCTTCAAAACATTCCTACTGGGTCTGGCTCATGATGTACCTTTGGCAGGATATTTGGGGCAGGACAAAACATTTGAGAGGATTGTCACCCACTTTTACTAGCCCCAAATGTGAAGGCACTCTAATGCGCATTGTAGGTAATACCAGACTTGCCAGGCAATTGGCAAGAGTGAGGGGAGATTAAATTACCTCCAACCATTCCCCGTCATGAGCACCCCTTTTGAGTGGGTGGGGATTGACAATATAGGGCCTTTGGGCCCCACGACAGCAGCCATGGGCAACAGGTACGTCCTGGTGGTCAGTGCCACCGGGTACCCGAAAGCTGTCCCTCTGAGGTCAGTGACAGCACCCGTGATGGGCCGGGCATTGATGGGGATCTTTTCCCGCATGGGGTTGGTTCCCCAAGGAGGTGCTATCCGACCAGGGTACCAACTTCACATCCGTATACTTGAAGTCTCTGTGCAAAAAGTATGGGGTGACCTACAAGTTCAACACTCCTTATCATCCCCAAGGACATGGGTTGGTTGAAAGGTTCAACCGTAGCCTAAAAGGCATGATTGTGGGTCTGTCAGACTCCATGATGCATAAGTGGGACGTCCTCTTCCCATGCCTTCTCTTTGCAAACAGGGAGGTACAGCAAAAGGGACCCGACTATAGCCCCTTTGAGGTGTTGTACGGGCACCCTGTAGTAGGACCTCTCAGCCTGGTGAAGGAAGGATAGGAGAAAGCTCCTAGTAGGCCCCCCTCAGGATGTATTTAGCTATGTGCTGGCCCTCCGAAACCAGACTGCGCTTCAGGAAACTCACTCAGGCTAACCTGGAAGCAAGCCAAGGAGATATGAAGTGATGGTCTAACCAGAGTGCCACTCTGGTTGAGTTTCAGCCTGGCCAGAAAGTGTGGGTCATTGCCCCAGTGGCGCCACGCACTCTATAGGACAAGTGGACTGGGCCTTTTGAGGTGGTGGAGTGCAAGAGTAATGTCACCTAGATGGTGAACTTTCAGACTCCAAGGAACCCTTTGAGGGTCATACATGTGAACCGCCTCAAACCACATTTTGAGAGGTCTGAACTGACCATGCTTTTGGCAACAGATGATGGAATGGAGGAGGAGAGTGAACCTCTTCCTGACCTCCTGTCTGTCAATGAGCAAGATGGGTCTGTGGAGGATGTGAACCTTTCCCCAACACTGACCCTGGAACAGCAGAGGGACTGTCGCCAGTTGCTGGGACAGTTTGCCTCTGTTTTCCTTGACCCTAGGAGTCACCCATTTGTGCACTCACCATGTGGACACTGGGGGCAGTCCATTTGTGAAACATAAAATTTACAGTGTGACTGACAAGGTCAAAGCCAGCATCAAGGAAGAGGTCTCCAAGATGCTAGCTTTAGGGGTAATAAGAGTTCTCCAGCAGTCCTTGGGTCAGCCCAGTGGTCTTGGACCTGAAGGATGCTGCCCCAGATGCCACCCCTAAACTCAGGTACTTTGTGGACTCCTGTGGGCTCTACACCATCATTAAGACTGATGTGCACCCCATCCCCAGAGCTGATAGAGCTCATACATTGGCTCAGAGCCGCCAAGTTCCCCAGTAAGTTTGACTTAACGTCTGGCAGATTGCCTTGACTGATAGGGCCAAAGAGAGGTCAGCATTTTTAATACCAGAGGGGCACTACTCATTCCGGGTCATGCCCTTTGGGTTGAAAAACGCCCCTGCCACCTTTCAGAGGTTGGTGAACCTTCTTGGCTGTGCTGGAGGATCTCTGCACCACCTACCTGGATGACAATGCAGTGTACAGCTCCAGCTGGGAGGATCACTTTTGGCACCTCTGGGAAGTGTTGAAGGCCCTGCAGAAGGCAGGTCTCACTATTAAGGCCATAAAGTACTAAATAGGGCAGGGGTTGGTGGTATACTTGGGCCATCAGGTGGGGAGCGGCCAGGTGGCACCCCTACAACCAGAGATTGACACCATTCTGTTTAGGGAACCCCCCAAGACCCAGACAAAGGTGAGAGCTTTTTTTTTTTTTTTAGGTGTCACCGGTTATTCAGGAGATTAGTCAAGGGCTATGGCACCATTGTTGCACCCTTGACCGAGATTTAGCAGTCCAAAAAAGTGATCTGGAATGAGGCTTGCCAGATAGCTTTTGATGCTCTGAAGGCAGCTATGTACACAGCACCCGTGCTGACAGCACCAGGCTTCTCTAAGGAATTTGTTTTGCAGTCCAACGCTTCAGATCATGGTGTGGGGGGCAGTTCTAGCATAGCTAATTGAAGAGGGTCTAGACTAGCCTGTAGCCTTCATTAGCAGGAGGTTATTCCCCAAGGAACAGAGGTGGAGCGCAGTTGAGAAAACAACCTTTGCTGCGGTCTGGGTGCTGAAGAAGCTAAGACCCTTCTTGTTTGGGACTCAATTCAAGGTTCAGATACACCACAGGCCCCTCAGATGGTTGATGCAGATGAGGGGTGAGAATCCAAAAGTGTTGAGGTGGTCCATCTCCCTCCAGGGAATAGACTTTACGGTGGAACACCACCCTAATACAGAACACGCCAATGCTATTGGTCTTTCTAGATTCTTCCACCTTAGTGATGAGAACTCCCATTAGGTTAGGTAGTGCCCCCCTATCTCAGCTGAAGGAAGGACACATGTTATACCTGGCATCCTTGACGTAGTTTCCCCCTGCCTTTTTGCCTCTGCCTTCTGTATTTTTGACTGTGTGCTAGATTTTGTTTCTGCTGGTTTTGGTACTCTAAACACTTTACCACTGCTGATCAGTGCTAACGTTCAAGTGCTCCCTGTGTACATTGTGATTATGATGGGTTATCCATGATTTGCATATTTGATTTACTAGTAAGTCCCTAGTTTAGTGTACCGTGTGTGCCCAGGGCCTGTAACTCAAATGCTACTAGTGGGCCTGCAGCACTGATTGTGCCACCCACATGAGTAGCCCGGTAAGCATGTCTCAGACCTGCCATTGCACCTTCTGTGTGTGTGCAGTTTTGGACTGCCATGTTGACCCGGCAAGTGCACCCACATGCCAGGCCGAACCTTCCCTTTTAACACTTGTAAGGCACCCCTAAGGTAGGCCCTAGGTACCCCCATGGGCAGGATGCAGTGTAGTTAAAATGTAGGACATCTACTGGTGTGTTTTACATATCCTGATAGTGAAATACTACCAAATTCATTTTTCACTATTGCAAGGCCTATCTCTCTCATAGGTTAACATGGCATGGGGATTGCCTTGAAATATCTCTTAAATGTACTTTCTCATTGGGAGCAGATAGAGATTTGGAGTTTGAAGTCTCTGAACTCAATTTAAAAATACATCTTTTAGTGAAATTGTGTGTTGGAAAATACCACTTATAAGGTGAGCTTTTTCTTGCTTAACCATTCTGTGCCTCTGCCTGGCTGTGGAATACACATCTGGATCAGGATGACAGTTGGGCTGGTTTTGAATTCACTCTAAACAGTCACACAAAGGGAGCTGGGGTGTGCCCTGCAAATCCTTATGGGTCTTCCTAGGCTAAAGTGGTGGGAGGAGCTGACACTTGCACCTGAATATAGGGCTGTGCCTGTCCTTACAAAATGCAGTCTCCAACCCCCTAGTGTGTGTCCAGAACCAGCGCAGGAAAGGCAGGGTGTTGTGCACTACAAATACTTTCCCTTGACGTTTGCCTACGTCAAAGGCAGAAATGAGTACAAGTATTGGAACACTTCTGGATCAAGAGGAGAATCTGACAAGGAGACGAGCAGAAGACGTGTGAGGAGGAGTACTGCCCCTTGGCTGTGTGTGCTTTGCTCAGTTGAACTGCAGTTGCTGCATCTGCTTTGGAGAAGACAAAGGCCCCTATTATGACTTTGGCATGCTACGGAGGCTGCCCGCCAGTCATCCTGCCATCAGGCCACACAGGCAGCCTGATCCCCGCCAAGCCCTAATTTGAGTTCCCGGCTGGGCGCGGGGGTGGGGGAGGGGGGTGGACGGAATCAATGTTTCCTCCCACCGGCCCAGCAGGGAACAGGGTCTTAACATTGCAGCCGGCTGCAATGTGCGGTGCGGCATCACCTGCCGCACATTCCACTGCCCGTAATTCATGACCGTGACACCGTAAAGTTGCCTCATTGCGTCTTTACGCACTGGTCTCATCAACCGTGCCAGATCATAAAGGAACTGACGCCTCACCACTGCCTCACGTCCGCTGCCTCTGTAAGGAATAAACTCTGCACATCCCATGTGTAGCAGTAAGGAACTGACACCTCACCTCCTGCGCAGCAGTACGGAACCAACACTGCACCGGCTCCAGCAACGCCTCACCTCCCCAACTCCGTGCCACGTCTTTGACTCTGCCTAGTTTCTAAGGTACGGTGTAGCTGGAGTCCTGGTAACACCGTGACCGGTGCCGCACTCCCCCGTGAGTGGCCTCGGACTGTTGGGAACGACTCTGTCACAACGCCGTAATAGCACCAGTTGGAACTAGTGTGTTTCTAAGTGCTTTATTGGGATTTAGTCCTATAAAATTCGTATCTTAGCTTGTGTATGTTGGATTTGTGTTGTTTTGGTCTTTTTGTTACTTAGATAAGTTTAGCAATATAGCCAATATTTATGTGGTGTCCGTTTTTAGTGTTTTCACTATATTACTGTATGTGTGGGAACAAATACTTTACACATTGCCTCTAAGATAAGCCTGACTGCTTGTGCCAAGTTACTAAGGGGGCGAGCAGGGGTTATCTTAGGAGTGTGACTCTCTTATCCTGACTAAAGTGAGGGTCCGTACTTGAACAGGGTATAAACTGACTGCCAACTATGGGGGACATGAAAGTTCCCTTTACTCATGAGTTAGGAGTTGTATGAAGGGCTTCCAACTAACTTCATATGGTTCGAGGGCATTCTCTACTGCTAGGCAGATTTTCTTTCCCTGGCTAGAATGTCCCATAAGGTGAACATTTTAAAATCATTCATGATGAATCCCACAAAGCCATCGTTCCTGCCACTGCAGCAGGCTGGCCAAAACTCCTCACACAATATCTGGAAAGCAAGGGAAAGAATTATCACACTCCAACTAGAAAAAGGAAATTATTCCTCTTACCAAGAAAGCAGCATCTGTGTAATTGTCTTCCTTCAGTATTATCTCTGAAACTTACTTGAGAATAGGCAACTCTCCCACCAAGACTTCTCCAGAAACCTCAGATCTGATGTCACTGTACCTTGCCAAAGAACATACCAATGTCCTTATGGCTGAAAATAATAGATTCCTTTCTTGGACTTTTTTCAGTTGTACCAGAAATAGGCCATGCCCATACCATACAAAATAACATGAAAAATGCTGAGCCAAACAACTACAGAGATTCATTCCTAAAAGTGAGTTACTGAAACTGCGCCAGTCTGGATATAGATATGGTTATACACAGACAGCATGCTTTAGAGCATAGCTGAGAACAAACTTTGCTTGGTAAAACTCTTGCCCATAACTGCAGCCTTCAATACCATCAACCATAACATCCTTTGGCATACCTTATACCATCAAGTGGACATCAAAGACGTATCGCTAATCTGTTTTGAAGACTTTCTGATGAACAGAACACTATAAATTAACACTGGTCACTACATCAGAACCTACAGCATTCGTTTCGGGCTTTTGCAAGGTTCCATCCCTGCCTCATTACTTTTCAACTTGAATGTTGAACTTGTGGGGAGATAAATCTTCCCCAAAGCTGGTAGTTAATACCAGTACTTGGAAGATAAACAGTTGTATCCTGTGATCACCAGAGCATTCAGCTTGGACACTGTAGCCCAGTACCTATCCATCATAAGCTCATGCATGTCCTAGATGAAAGGTAACATAGAAAAGACTGAGTTCTTTTTACCTGCTTCTATCAACCTTTCCCAGATTCCTAGCTCTAAACATCTTCAGATACCCACGGCAAATTTACGTCCTTTTTTTCCCACCATCCTAAGGATTCTTGAGGTACCAGAGTTTGTAGGTTCCCCTGGAGGAGACCAAGAAATTAGCCAAAATACAGTGAAAATTTTGTTTTAAAAAAAAAAAATAGGGAAAAAGGCTGCAGAAGAAGGCTTGTGTTTTTTCCCCTGAAAATGGCATCAACAAATGGTTTACTGTGCTAAAATCACCATCTTCCCAGCATTCAGGAACAGGCAGACTTGAATCAGAAAACCACATTTCCAACACAATTTTGGCATTTTACTGGGACATACCCCATTTCTACTATTGTTTGTGCTTTCAGCCTCCTTCCAGTTAGTGACAGAAATGGGTGTGAAACCAATGCTGGATCCCAGAAAGCTAAACATTTCTGAAAAGTAGACAAAATTCTGAATTCACCAAGTTGTCATTTGATTAGATCCTACAAGGTTATCGTACAGAACATAACAGCTGAAATAAAGAAATATTGAAATTGAGGTGAAAAAAACAAAAAGAATTCTCCACATTTTACTCTGCTAATTTTTCCTGTGATGTCAGATTTTTGAAAGAAATATACCGTTACGGCTGAAGGACTCTTCTGGTTGAGGGGATATATAGGGCTTGTAGGTTCATCAAGAACACAAGGTACACAGAGCCAATAAATGAGCTGCACTTTACAATGGGTTTTCATTCTATACCAGGTATACACCAATTCTTTGGTGAAATATAAAAAGTGAAAAACAAGTATCAAGGAAACCTTTGTATTTCCAAAATGGGCACAAGATAAGGTGCTGAGAAGGAGTGGTTATTTTCACATCTCTGAATTCCAGAGGCCGCATAGTAGCATGTGAATTACAGGGCATTTCTCTAATAGATGTCTTTTTTTACACACTGTCTTACCTTTCGAAGGAAAAAATGTAGATAAAGACAAAGGGCAATAACACTTGTTCTGCTATTCTGCGTTCCCCAAAGTCTCCTGATAAAAATAATACCTCACATGTGTGCGTAGGCCTAATGCCCGCGACAGGAAATGCAACATGAACACATCACAATTTTACATTAAAATCTGACATGTTTTTTGGGAAAGTGCCTAGCTGTGGCTTTTAGCCTCTAACTCAGCCGGCACCTAGGGAAACCTACCAAACCTGTGCATTTTCGAAAACTAGACACCTAGGGTAGTCCAAGATGGGGTGACTTTTGGGGCACTCACCAGGTTCTGTTACCCAGAATCTTGTGCAAACCTCAAAATTTTGCAAAAAAAAAAACCTTTTTCTTCACATTTCAGTGACAAAAAGTTCTGGAATCTGAGAGGAGCTACAAATTTCCTTCCACCCAGCAATCCCCCACGTCTCCCGATAAAAATGTTACCTCACTTGTGTGGGTAGGCCTAGTGCCCACGACAGGAAGTCCCCCAAAACACTATGTGGACACACCAAAATTATCAAATACAAAACTATCTGTTTTTGCGAGGGGGGTGGGGGGATGGATTGGCAGTGGACCTGCGTTTTTGGTCCTGGACTCAGCAGCCATGTAGGGAAACCTACTAAACCCAAACATTTCTGAAAACTAGACACCTGAGGGAGTCCAGGGAGGTGTTACTTGCGTTGATCCCCCAGTGTCCATCTTTAGGCTGACTCTGCTTTGGGGAGCCACACAAGTGAGGTGTCATTTCACTAGGGAGACTGAGGGGAATGCTGAGTGGTAGGAAATTTGTGCCAGAGCGGTGATCCTACAAAGAAGTGAGGAAAATATGCTTTTTTAAGCACATTTTGAGGTTTGCAGAGGAGTATGGGCAAGAAATTGTTGGGGTTCCACGCAAGCCACACCTCCCTGGACTCTTTGGGGTGTCTAGTTTAAAATACATGTCTGGGTTTGGTAGGTTTTCCTAGATGAAGGCCGCACCGGGACCATAAATATGTGTCCCCCTCCCCCAAACACAGGTAGTTTTTTCATAGATCATTTTGATGTGTCCACGTACTTCTGTGATGTTCCAAACACTAAAATTGTAAAAAGTATCACACTTAGGTTGAGTGATGGTTCAGTAGATCAAAAGTGAAATGCACTGTTAATAACTGAAAGGCCAAAAAACGGAACCAGTGACTCACAGCGCGTGAGCCGCGTCAAGGCACCAACCGCTTTACAGTCCATTCACACACCTTTCATACATGACATGCACAAGACTATTCACGCTGCCAGCCGCGGGCCCAGCACATTACAACACTCGCATCAACAGACATCGCCATTTGAGGGCCCATCACTTTCATACGCCCACATGCCTGATACAGCAGTCACACCAGGGAATGTGTGGACCTGCATTTGGCACACACACCGCCAGCCAAGCGCCACCCCACACACACCGCCAGCCAAGCGCCACCCCACACACACCGCCAGCCAAGCGCCACTCACACCGCTATCACTTTTGTTTTGTTTTTAAACAACAAAGAAACCACTAATTATAAATAAGTACAAAACTACAAACACAAAGGATCTAACTGAATACCTGACAGTAATGCCAACTGTGGAACTGAACATATGAAAATATAAGTAGAAGTTATCTACATACAAATAGTGACCTTTGTTAAACAGTCGTCTACCAAGTTCCCACACAATTCCCACACTAACTACAAAAGTGGGCGGACAACCAGGAGGTGTCAGTACTGGAATCCCTACCAGTGTAGACCCGGAAATGATAAAGATATCTTATACTACTTTCAGACAGCATATACAATTTAATTCCATACCTTGCCCTCTTGCTTGGAATGTACTGCCTAAAAACCAAACGACCCTTGAACAGGACCAAAGACTCATCTACAGATATTTATTTGCCTGGAACATAGATCTCTGTAAACCGATCTTCAAAATGCTCAAGGACAGGTCTAATCTTAAAAAGACGGTCAGAATCAGGGTGATCTTGTGGCTAGGCTAAAGCATTATCAACAACATGCAACATCCGAAGAAGAAGCTCATACTGGTTACGACTCATGGTTGCAGGAAATATAGCAATTGCCATCAAGGAATTAGTAGACCAATATGAAGACAGTGATGGCTCCCTTTACCAGCCCCATCAAAAAAGTTAAACCCAAGAACTTTTTCAACTCTTCCAGATTTGTGAGAATCCACTGGCTAGATCTAAAGTGTGGGCTACGTCTGGCAGCGTTGTCCCTCAAATACAGCTCTGCATACAAATTAGTCTGCTCAACAGTCTCTTCCAAAAATACATCGTCCATAAACAACTGAAAGAAATTGACAGGCAGAAAGATTTCCTATTCACTCTACACCCTGGGAGACCAGGAAAGGCAGGCAACTCTGGCTGCTCCATGTTTGGGGCAACCCGGAAGCCTTTCAGCCGCTGGCTGCTGCACCATTGGCACATCAGTGTCCTCCTCTAAAACAGGCCCTTCATCAGCACTGAGAGTTGCTTCATCATCAGACAATTCCTCTCTGACAGAAAATTCGCTTCCAGAATCTTGCAATTCCTCCACTGTCTCAGATGCAGAGTCAGTCTCATAATCATGGTCAGAAGACTACTCAAAACGCACATCAACAACCTGCTGAGCAGTCATCCAATGGCTAGCCATGATCCTTCCTACAAAAAGTAACTGGACAAATGCACCACCAACAACCAGCACTGTGTAAGATAAGTAATGAACTGTGGCTTTATCACTAAAAGTTATAAACTCAAAACCTATACCACTCGCTTGCCTGAAAAAGCTAGACGCACCAGCAACTACTCTGCACAGCAGTCACCAATGATATCCCACTAAAAAGAACAAAGAAAAGAAAATTACACACAAGACAAAACAAATATCATTGTGACCTAATCTAATGACAATTTCACACACAATCCTGCATTTAGTACACCACTTACAAAATGCTATTCATGCATGGCAGCAATAGTAATTTGGAGTAAATAGTTTTTACTTACCTAAAACATGCAACTATGCAAACCAAAGGTCAACCACTGCCAAAACCGCAACGAGCCACAGCAAAGGAAGCAAAAGCTTTGAACTAGAACAAAAAAGAGAAATAAACTGTTATAATCACAAATGCAAATACTTCTCCAGTTAACTAACACCCTGCCACCAAACATTTAGACATTTTCCCTGTTGTCTAGTGGTGTCTGCCTCCCTCTGGGGGCAGATGGGCCTAAACAAATTAGGCCGATGGGCACCAGTACTGTGCTTGAATCCCTTGCCCAAGGGCAGCTCGCCACAAAAAAAAACTTTTAAAATCGCTTGCGCCTTTGTGGCTTCTTTGGGGGCAGATGGGCCTAAAAAAATAGGCCGATCTGCCCCCAAGGGGGTCAGAAATGGCATTAAATATATTGCCCCTTTTGGGGGGCGAACCTTGCCCAAGGGGCAGCCCCCCCTCCCCACCCCCACAAAGCAAACACACCCACAAGATCCGTGGCGCTAAGTGGATTCTGCTCCCAATAGGCTGATCTGCCCTGAAGGGGGGCAGAACTGCCCAACAGTGCTTTGCCACCTTATGGGGGTGAACCTTGCCTAAGGGGGCACCCCCCTTCCCCCAACATAAAAAAAAACAAAGGAAAGAAATACAAATCCTTGGCGTCTTGGTGGCTTCTGCCCTCCCTGGAGGCAGATGGGCCTAAAAATAAAAAGGCCGATCTTCCCCCAAGGGGGGCAGAAATGACATAGAATATATTGCCCCCTTTGGCGGCGACCCTTGCCCAAGGGGCAGCCCCCCACACAAAGCAAAAGCACACACACACAAGATCCCTGCCCCTAAGTGGATTATGTTCCCCACTTGGGGGCAGATGGGCTTAAAAAAAAATAGGCAGATCTGCCTCTAAGTGGGCAGAACTGCCCAACAGTGCTTTTCCCCCCCTTGGGGGGTGACCCTTGGCTAAGGGGGTGCCCGCTTCCCCCCAACACCCAAAATAACAAAGGAAATAAAAAATCCCTGCTGACTTGGTGCAAATGGCATATAATATATTATATTGCCCCCTTTCGCGACCCTTCCTCAAGGGGCAACATCCCCCCCCCCTCCAAAAAAAAAATCACACACACACAAGATCCCTAGCGCTCAGTGGTTTCTGCCCCCAAGGGGTGCAGAACTGTTCAGAAGTCCTTTGTCCCCTTTGGTGGGCGACCCTTGTCCAAGAATCACACGTTTTAATTTCCCCTAAAAGGATAAAACTGAAATTTTCGCTGTACTTACAAGGGATAATATGTTTAATATAAGCCAGAACTTCCCTCTGTCTTGCACAGAAATTACCTATCAAAAGCAGGGAACTAAGAGATAAGTCCATATTACTCATCAAATGAACCATTGTTCAGACAAATGGCCACTGTCAAATGTGGTTCTCTGGGACCAAGAGTTCTAGCGCCCCCCCCCCCCCTCCCAAACCAGATGCGGTGTGCCTTTTCAATACGAGCAGGAGCCCCTCGACTTCTAAGTCAGAAGATCACCTTCTAAACTACCTGTGACGCTCATTACCAAGGTAAGCCAGTGCCCTGGATACCCTGCTGATGCCCTACCACGTCTTGTTTAGGAATATATCATCTTACTTTCAATAACGTTATATGTATTATGTAACATGTATAGGGCGCAGGACCCCAGCTGCAACCTCCAGAGGATTAAACAACTGCTATGAAACTGACTATTGTTATGACTCTTGCTGTTAAGATTACTTTACCTGTAACGATCGTTCTCCTGCATGGATACTGTCTAAAGGTTTAGCTTGACCCCCCAGGTTGGCAGCACATTTTAGTAACAAAAAAACTGAGGAGAATGGATCCCTTTGGTACTGAGCTCTCTGAGACAGAGTTGACCCCTAGAAACAAAGTTAAAGGACCAGCCATATTTTTGCTGTTGAACTTAAGGATTTGCATTTTCTAAGTTTTAAAGAGCGAAGATCATAACAAGCAGACGTAAAAAAAAGTGAAAATGAATACTGGGTGTTTGCCAGGGAGTGTTGTAAAGTTTTGAATCTGCGGCTACTTTTACTGGAGGGTTATTGAAAGAAGTTTTTCATCTCATAGTTTTGCTATCACTAACAAACAACTCATATTTTTCTTCCATCACAGGACAATGTATGAGCGGATTGGAGCCTTGCAGCAAAAGGATGTCTGACGCACTGATCCAAGCCTTCAGCTTGACATTGCTTGCGCGGCTTCATAAACTGACTACTGCACCAACCAAATGTTATATTTTCCGTCAAGTTTGATACAACTCCAGCTTTTCTGACGCATTACCGATATTGCCCAGCTTTCTACAACCAGACTCAACAAAAGGAATTGATAAATGTAATAAGGAACTTGTGACGAGTCTTACTGGTGCCATCGATTTTTCGGTACATTTGTATTGTGAGCCGAGTTCACCCCAGGAGCTGCCACATGAACAATGGAAACACAGAACTTTGTTGTATTTTTTACGTTAATTGACAGTTGACATGGCAAGGACCATGAAAATAAAAACAAAGTCATTATGTATTTTCTTAAATGAAATCGGATGCAGAACTATTTTCGATGCAATTTATGAGATGCGGGTTCACTGATTAAATTTAATAAAATTAAAAAAAAGGTTCTTATAGTTTACAGTCGCTCACTTGTTTGTCCTCACACCACAGTTTCTGGTAACAGTAAATGGCATTTCCTGAATTTAACTAACAATGCCACTGTAACTGATTATGCAAAATACAAAAGCACTTGCATCTAGTTGAAACATTTAATTAGACTAGATAAAAGTTTCATTTTAGAGTTGTTTGCAAATGTTTGCTATTTCAGAATTAAAAAAAATATTGATTACAATATCTTAAATCCAGTTTATTACACAGTAAAAGCATGTGCAGGTTATTTGAAAATCGGAGTTCCACTCTTTCAATGTCATGTAAAAAAAAAATATTAATTAATGATGGCAGGACTAAAACCACAATACACTCATTGACAAAGCCCAGGAAGTCTGTATGTGTTTGAACTCAAAATCCAAATTGTTGTGTATGAGTCAAGTAGCAGGTAGGATCAGGGCACTGTGAGATAAATTAATGTGGCTCCAATCATAGGGCAATAATACAAATATGAGCAAGCATTAGCACGGAGTTGGAGTTTATGCACAAAAAAATACCCTTCCACCCAGAAAAAAACATCTGCACTTGAGGGAGCTCCTTCTTCCAAAAGGAGCAATATAAAGGTCTCAAAGGAATCACGCTTTCTACTCCAATTATTTCTAGTCAAGTATAAAATCAGGCCAGTGGAGGTCATCTTTGGATCAGTGAACATTAAAAAAGTCCCTGAAAAAAACCCACAAGCATTCCCTTGTGTCCTGTCTCCTCTCACTTTCTGACCCAGCCTCTCCATAAGAGGAGAGTACCTCATATGTAATAGTTCTGCGCAGGGCAGCCAAAGTCCTTCACCTCCAGCTCCCCACCTTGGAGGTCGAAACCAGTGTACCAAGATTCTTCAACTGAGGCCCAAAGCTACTGAGACCCTTAAGTATGTCTTTACAAATAGTTTATTGGGGCATGCGTCAAATCTTCTTCTGTCTTCCGGTCAACCACTAGATTGCACAACGCCACTGCCCTGCCCCAGGTGATCCTGAGTTTTTACCTCAGCACTTATCACCTGAAAGCTTGGTAGTGCAGGAGTCTCAAAAATAATTAACCCCAACACATTAACAACTACTCCCCCGATAGGGATTAAAAACAGGTAGAAACATTTAGGAATACACTCTGCGCTTTGATCAGGAAATACCAGTGGCTGCTTGTGCTCTATTCTCATGACCATTCGGTGGCTCAAGTCCTCCCAGGTGTTCCTGACTATCTCTGACCAGTCTTAGCCTAGGCCATTCAGGATGGCTGTGACGCGGCCAAGTTCCCAATATGTTGTGGCTTTGACACCGCAGATTCCATCATGGACCATTAACACTAGTGTCCCAATCCGCAACAATGCTCGGCTACAGTCCATCAATTTTTCAGGCAGTGTCCATTTGTCCCTCATGGACTCGCCTTTCAACAGGACTTCCTTTAACCAGTTCATGGAGGGCAAGGTCAACTACATGCTCAGTCCACCCCAACCCCATCTGCCAAACCCCTTTAGTTTTCCATTAGTGGAGTGCAACCACCCAGTATGAGGAATAATCCATCAATTCTAGCTGGGTTTGCAGGCCAAAACATCAGATTGGTTGTGTTTGAAAATTGTTTGGGCTATGCCCAACCCTTCCACTTGCACTGCAACACCTTCCACTGTCTCCCCAACATCTAATGGCACACTATCTTTCTGTTTTGCGGCAGGCAGTGCAAGTACTTTGCGCCAAAGAGGTTAACAAGAGGGTTCCCACCCCTGAAGTAGGGTGTGGTTGTTATTCCTGCTACTTACTGATGCCCAAAAAAGACAGAACCCTTGGTTCCGTTTTAGACCTGCTCCCTTGCAATGCTTTCCTCCAGAAGGAACAATTCAAAATTATGCCACTGGCATATGTCTGGTCCGCCCAAGACTGTGGATGGTAGCATTGGACATGCATGATGCCTATTTCCATATACCTGTCCTGCATGCTCACTGGCAACCTCCGGTTTGTGGTGGGACCGGAGTATTTTCAGTTAGCTTCAGCCGTGCCCCTCAAATCTTTACGAAAGTGATGCCAGTAAAGGCAGCACTTCTTCGGAGGTCGGGTGTTAGTCTCCCTATGACTGGCTGTTAAAGGCAGGCTTGCCACAGGCAGTTACCAGCCACCTCTAGACCACAGCAAACCTCCTGCCATCTTTGGGGTTCACTATCAACGTGCTGAAGTCACATCTGACGACTCCTATTCGGAGACTTCTTCATCTGAGCAATTCTGGACACAGTTCAGTTTCATGCCTTTCCCTTGGGAAAAAAAAGTCTAGGGCAGTGATTCCCAACCTGTGGTCCGGGGACCCCTGGGGGTCCTCAAAGCCTCATTAGGGGGTCCGCGATTGCTTCGAAAATTAAATAATATTAACAGATTAAGTCCCCAGCTTTCAGTAATGACTCTATGGGAGGCCCCCAGAATCCAATAAAGATTCAGTGGGGGTCCCCGGGCTCCAGTAATGATAAAGTGGGGGTCCACAGAAGTCAAAAGGTTGGGGATCACCAGTCTAGAACATTCAGGCTATGATCCCGATCCTTCAGCCTCCATCCTGGATTTCAGTGAGGTTAACTCTGAGGCTGTTGGTTGAGCACTCCAGGTGGCATATGCAAGCTCTGCAGCAGGATATGAAATCTCAGTGGGCCAACATCACAGGGACTTCTCCGACCACGTTCAGATTTCAGATGAGTTCTGCAGTAGTGGTTACTAGACTGTGATTGAGTCAGCATCAGACCCCTTTCCCTTCTCCTCCCAGATCTGACAGTGGTGACCAATGCGTCACTTCTGGGTTGGGGTGGCCATCTGGGAAAGGTGGGGTGCATAGGACTCTGGTCCTTTATTATTATAGGTTATAGTTCCGGCTCCATATCAACCTTCTGGAGCTGAAGGCCATTGCTGGGTGTTGAAAGCCTTCCTTCCGTCCATCATGGGGGGCTGGTATAGCTGCTGGAGGACAACACCAGTGCCATGTGGCACTGCACCAACCAGGGTGAAGTAGTGTCATGGACCCTGTGCCAGGTGTACTTGTGCACCTGGAAATTACTGGGCCACCAAGAAACTTTCTGGTGGTGAACGACCTGGCAGGATCATTGAATGCCATGGTGGACGAGCTCAGCCGTCAGCACCTAGCGAGTCAAGGTTGGCAGTTAAAACCAGAGGTGGCGCAAGGTCTCTTCTGTGAATGGGGAGACTCTTGACTCTGGTCGCCACTGTGGACAACAAGCAATGTTAGCACTTCTGCTCATTGGAGTTTCCAAGGCGTCTCGCTGGAAGATGAATTCCACCTTGAGTGGAACTTGGGACTCCTGTATGCCTTTCTGCTAATAGCACTCCTGCCACAAATTCTCAAAAAGATCAGGATTGACCAGTGCCAAGACATCCTAGTGTCCTGAATTGGTCACGGACAGTATGTTCTCCTGAACTCCTTGGCATGAGCAGCTGACCTCCGATCAGGCTGTGAAGATCTGCTGTCGCAGCAGCAGGGCAGGTTTTACACCTAGGCCTGCACAATCTCCACCTGCTTGCAGGTGCAACAACTAACTGCATTCCTCTGGGGGTGGTTGATATTATCATAGCATCCAGCCATTCCTTGACAGACACTGTATACGCCTGTTGGTGGGACAGATTTGTGGGTTGGTGCAGAACTTGTCAGATAAGCCCCCTTCATGCCAACTTATCTGATGTGTTGTTTTTTCTGTTGTCCCTGGTCCAACTACATCTTGCTGTAGGCACACTCAAAGTGTACCTTTCAGTTCTTTCGTCCTTTTTGTGGTTGCTGTATCAGCCCTTC
Organism: Pleurodeles waltl; assembly: GCF_031143425.1. NCBI lineage: Eukaryota > Metazoa > Chordata > Amphibia > Caudata > Salamandridae > Pleurodeles > Pleurodeles waltl. Next base: position 190,644,012 of record NC_090442.1, read on the forward strand.
TTACGTCGAGTTTGCAAGAGCTTTTTGACCTGTTGTGAGTATTCTGTGGGCTTTTAACCACGCCCATCACTTTCACTATTTTTGAGCTTGCCATTCCAAAATCCCTTTACGTCATTTGTAAATGCTTTAAGTTTGTCCCGCCTTGGGGCGGTTTTGTTACCGCCTTGCAGACTGACACTGTTACATGTATTATTGCTGATATACTTCGGTGTGGGCGAACAATTATTTTCTTTTTTCTCGCCCCTTCGTGCTCTATGGCAGCCATGGTGCTCACAGTGTGAACTCCATCAGCGGTGTTAAAGCGCTGGTCACATTGTTCACACTGTTACCTAATCAGAATAATTTATTTTAACCCTACCCTTCACGCTCCATAGCTTTAACAAAAACACTTGTAAGTTATAAATGCTTTACGTAAAAAAACACAGAAAGCCTCAAAGGAGCTCTCCCGACAGCGGGAGAGCCGATACTACAATATTCACTGCACTCAGGAAACTCTCCCCATAATGCTTTGCAGGCCATTACTTTTAGAAAACATTGTTGCTCATAACTCAGTCTGTGGTGGTCCTAGGACAGGGGGCCAGCTTCAAAACGTTCACCACAATGTGCTCTTTTTATCTATATCATCTCCGGGTCCCTGCACTAGGTTAGTGGGGACCCCAAAATAATAACCCCTTCCACCATTCAGTGTCTTTTTAAGCTCTCTCATGGCTGGAACTTTTGTTTTGCAACTGGCAGTAATTTTGTTTTAATGGTTTGTTTGTTTTGTCATTGCAGTAGGCCTGATAGCCTTCAAAATGTGTAATGCTCCATGCCCTCTAGGAGATAAATATATGGTTACACTGCATTACTTTCTGCCATTCTCTTTTCATGTGGTTATGCCCTCTTGGGGCTAACTATATGGTTACATGACCATGTTTCTTACCAGTACTATTTTTATTGTTGTGTCCTCTAGGGGCTGTTTTGAGCATTACAGTCAACATACTACAATATTCGCAGGCACGAAAACTCGCCCCATAATGCTTTGCAAGGCATTACTTTTACAAAACATGTTTGTTCATAACTCTGCCTGTGGTGGCCCTAGGAAAATGGGGCCATCTTCAAAACATTAATTACAATGTGCTCTTTCTGTCTACATCATCTCTGGGTCCCCATACTAGGTTAGGGGGGGACCCCAAAATAATAATCCTCCCACCATTCAGTGTCTTTATAACTATGCTCACAGTTGTAACTTTTACTTTACAGGTGGGAGTAGTTTGTGTTTTAAAGGCCTTGTTTGTAATTTAATTGCAGTAGGCCTGCTGCCCTAAAAACATGTACTGCGCTATGCTCTCTTGGGCCTAAATATATGATAACACTGCTTTACATTATGACATTTTCTTTTCATGTGGGTATGCGTTTGGGGCTAACTATATGGTTACATAACCATGTTTCTTAAAGATGCTATAGCATTGTGGTGTCCTCTAGAGGCTGTTCTGAGCTTTACAGTTTAATGCCAAAAGTGTATTTCTGACTAAGGTTTTTATTGGGTTTACATGATAATTGTTTGTGTTTTATAAATCTCTCCTTATTGCAGTTAAGACCATGATTCAGGCCAGCTTAACATTTTTATTACACTGTGACTGTTGAAATGCTCTTGATATCTTTGGGTGACCCTTCTAGTTTATTTCTCTTGTTACTCCTCCGTGGCTGTCTTGTGTCTTTTTCTTGTATCTTTTTTTTTTGGTAATTGTATTAGCCAACAACTCTGATGGTGGCGTGGTGAAAGTGGTATTCTATTGGAATTAGTATGGCAGATTTAAATTAGGATGCTAAATGGCAACATTTTCATTTTTGGCTGCAGATAGAGGAAGATGGTAAATGGACGTTCTTTAGTTATATGCAGGGCCACTGGAATTATGTGGCAGGAAATAAGCCAAAATATGAGGCAGTGTTGACCAATTGTGTCCAGTCCAATTATGAATTTACAACGCCAATAGTTCTAACTCTCGCAAATGTGAGACTTATTGCATTGCAAATGCTTGTTGTTTAAGTCTCCAGTTATGTGCTTTTTTTCCTATCTTTCTCACTTCGTCATGCCACAGTGGGACCTTAACTTGATCCTCATGTTTCCTGTGTGCCCTCCATTTGAGCTGATGCACAAGCTGTCCTTTGCAGCTCCTCGCTCCCAAGACAGTGTTTTTCATCACCATATCATTGTCATGGCATGTCAGCGGGTTTTGCGAGCACATGATCTTTCATTCCTTAAGTTGTGAGACAATTCCAAGTCGGCCAAAACATCACCTTGCCTGCGTTCTGTATTAAGCCTAACCCCTTTAAGGAGGAGGAGGAGGCAGAGAGACTCCATCACGTGGATCCCAAGAGCGCTGAGCTTTTACATAAATTGTACCAAAGAACAGCAGGTGGATGATCAGCTTTATGTGGGGTTCTCTGGAGCAAAAAAAAAAAAAGCAAAATTGTGCAGAAGAGAACCATCTTTAATTGAATCGTACTCCACTTTAAGATCTGCTACACATTGTCTAAGAAACAACCTTTGGAAGGCCCGCATATGCATTCTGTCAGGGCTGAAGCTACTCCCAGTGTGTTAGCACGAGGGGTCCCTGCCTAAACATTTGCCAGGTGGCTGCATGGTCGTTCCTCCATACTTTAATGAAACACTATGATCTGGATAGTCAAGTCTACCGAGAGGGGGCATTTTGCTTACTCAGCCATGCAGTACTTTCTGGATTGAGTCCATCCGCATCAACATAGGTAATGCTTTAGTATCTATTCAAAAGGTGTGAAATCTGCTGCTAGACGTTTTTTTTATCAGAAGAACTAATTACCGTTGGTAAGGCTTTTCTCGTATAGACAGAGATCCTCCCCTTTCTGTCATTGGACTCCACCCATTAATAAGACCCCCAGTTTAGGGATCTGGACATTGGTCACACCAGTTCGCTTTTGGGGCTCAGCGTTTGGGGGCACTGACAGCCTCACAAACAAATGACATTGAAGCGCAGGGGTGGTGCTTATGTAGACTCTGCACATCTTTATGGAGAGGAATGGTAGTGCAGAACCGCACAGCACCACGTAACGGCAGGCAGAGTACTGCTGAAACGTTTCTGGGTCCTGTCTCACATCTGGGTGAGGATGCCACAGCTGGATAGAGCCTCTTGCAAAAAGAGCGTTACCAAAGTTAAGTAACTTGTTTTGCACAACACACTCATGGAGAGATACTATGACTTTGCTAGCAGGAATGCCATTAAAGTAACGAGGGTCCAAGGAAAGCTGTTCATGGCCTTTTTTATCATAACATAAGACCAGAGATAACTCAGCATCGTTTTGCAGACAACCTTCCAAACTGAACCAATGTAAACGAAGTACAGGTGTGAATGTGTATTAACTGTCGAGAGGACTTTAATGACGTAGGGATTCTAAAATGGATCATGTATAATATCAACTTTAATTACATTTAGATTTCTCACTTATACTGTCAATACTATTTTATTGATTTTGCAGCTATTTTGTTTCATTGATTTTGCACTAAAACTGTCTCAAAATAAAGCATTTGAAAATAACTGTGGCGTGTGTGTGTGTGTATGTATGTATATGTATATATACACACACACTTGTACTTATGGCACTGCGTGCCATAACTCACAATAAGTATGCCTGAGTCTTTGGCATTGTTACATGCCTGATATGCATAATCTCTAGGGTAAACCAAGAGAGAAGTAGTAAAACTCAATTTATAAATTCCCTAATTCTCATATTATGTAATCCCAGTCGAGTTAACATAATATTTGTAAAAAAGAATTTGGCGCTCACCTATTAGGCTGGCTACATGCATACCCTCAAGGACTACACATAAGTACTTGCCGATTATTGCTTACGTGAAAATGTTATTGTCATTTTTGTTTTCTTCTTTGGGGCTGGTAGGAGGAATTTACTGTTCTGCTGAAGGGTTTGTTAATTACTTAACGAGTAAGAGCAACCTCCCTTAATTTGGTTGCTGTTTGATTCTCATTATGAAATTGCTGTTACTAAGTGTCACTGTCAGGCGTCCATTTAACCAATCAGTTAATAGAATGTAGACTTACTGCAACTGGGAGTGAGCTCATTTTGGTAGTCTCAGTAAGTCCAGGTTATCCTTTTGAAATATTTTACTTTTGTGTAGAGCTTGCGCAAGTTGAGTCTGCTACCGGACACTTTGCCACAAAGAAGCCAATAGACACTACTCTACAATGTATAGTTCTTGAAAGACAGGCGATCCCCATAAGCCATCACAAACATAATTTGTGCCAAAGTGGGGTATTTACCATATGAAATTAAGCCAGTTATAATGGGTCCATTGCGCCTTCCATGGCCTACTTGGCCACTGTTAGCAAGATACTCTCGATATCCAAACAACACAAAATTTAAATGCAAATCATTCGCATGAATTGTTATGAAAATTAGTGAGCCTATACAAATGCTTGAGCAAGTACATATTACAAAAGGTGTGGACTATTATTTAGCCTCTAGTAGTCATACATGGAGCTCCGACACAGTAAGCCCACTGATTGTAAATGCTGTAATAGACAAAGTGCCCAAAAAGAGACGAATTCCCTTTTTTGATAGCTCATAAAACATATAAATCAGAGCATGCCCCAAGATACACATAGAATGTTGACTGCGTGCCTTCCTTTGGTAATGGTAACACCCACTGAAGGGGGTACCTAGTAATGATATTTGATAGCATATATACCATCACACTTGATGCAACCTCTTTTGTGATTTTGCCAGATGTTACAAAAATAATAAAAAATGAATATGGGCCAATTTCAGTGATTGATATGGGTATGGAATTGATTGGTAATTTTGATGTGGTCTTTTCAATATTTCTCAGTAACATTCGAGGGGAAGAGGTATTATAGGCCTGATACACAGGGAGCTAAAAAAAAACACACCTGATGGGAGAAAGCGGAGGTTCAACAAAAAACACAAACTAGATCACCACAAAAGCAGGAATCCAGTGGGAAAGTTACTTTGAAGGACCATGATAAATTAAGAAGGTCCGATCGACATACTTTTAGCTGTTCCTCACAGGACTGAGAATAAGGCCCATATTTATACTTTTTTTAATGCAGCATTTTCGTCATTTTTTGACGCAAAAGCGGCACAAACTTACAAAATACTATTGTGTTTTGTACATTTGCGCCGCTTTTGCATCAAAAAGCAGCACAAATGCAGCACTAAAAAAGTATAAATATGGGCCTAACTGCTCAGAGGAAAAAGTCTGCTGATGAAAAGAGAGGCCAAAGTGAATGCCGTAGAAAAGACAAGAGGGCTGAAAAAACTGAAGAAAAAGGAGAAAGAGTCTGATTCAAAACTTCATTATAGGAATAAAACAGCAGGCCTGACTACTAAAAGAGGAACCATGGCTCAGAGAATAGGTGTCTGGTTACTGAACAGGAGCAGCAGTGCTACGGGACCATGGAGGGAAAGTAGCAATAGCTCACCGGACTCCCAAGGAGCTTCTAGTCATGACTTTAGTTGATGAATATATTTAGACAGTAGTATTGGATGGACACCTAAATTCTCCTGATAGAGTTTATAATATAGAAATACAAATTACATATCATTCACTAATAAAAGCCATTTTGTGGTCATATTTGTCAGGTGCCTATCATATCCTAGCTGAGGATGATGGTCTTCATCTTTTGTAACGGGCACACTTTGTGGGGTTGGAAAGGATGTAATACTTGAAGTGTTTTCTTCTCCAATGACTGAGGATCTCAGGGACACATATCCACCGGAGTGGGCTTTGAAACAGGCTTCAGTGTTATATAGAAACAAATTGAATGGTATAAAGGATCTGTACCAAATGTGGCTTCTCTTCAGAGTCAGTCATTGGTGCAGGCTGAATATTCATTGAAGCCAGAGGTAAAGCACAACATAAAAATGATTCTGACACTTTTGGTATCAGAGAGAGATAATACCTTGGAATTCAACCATCAACACTCCTCTCTTCTATTGGTTAAACCAGACAATTACCATCTTATTGTACTGGACTATAGAAATGCGAACTCTTGTACACATGTAGTGCAAAGTGCTCACAGTACTGGACTGAAGATTAATTTAGGTAGAAACATATGAGACAACTCTTGACATTGCTGATATTTAATGGAGCTCATGTTGGTGGTATTCACAAGTATGAGATTACTGCCGTTGGATAAAACCATTCTGGGTTTACTCACAGTGAGAAATAACGTAGGTTCTCCAAAACAACACTGCCACTTTGAAGGGGGAACAAAATAGCCAAATGTGGATACAAAATAAACTTATGGATAAGCCTACCTGCACATTCCTCACCCCTTGAATACTCTTCCTGACACTAGACCGGTCCATATTTTTTTCCTCCAATAATAGTGGGCATCAGCTCTGTTTGACGCTGGAAATTACATCACTGTGATGTCACCAACACGATAAATATCCCCAGACAGTTTCCTGTGCCTTTGACACAGCCCTGGCGCTCCGTTCTCCCAAAAGAAATTCTTCTCTCAAGTGTAGTAATATATTCCCTCCATAGAGATCAGGATTTAAGGCACGTAGCAAATGTGAGAGGCAAATCTCGATCATCAACCCCAGCAAAATCTGTTTGTGGTGCCTGGGCTAGGACCACAGCTCCAACATTTGTGAGTCATGCATGAGCGTGCACCCAAAAACCATTAGAGAGGGAGGCTCCTTATGGTTAGAGCTTAGCAAAGTAGGAGGAGGGGTGCAGGTCCAGGTCTTGCCCTAGGCCACTGGCGTTGAGTTGAGATCCTCCTGTCGAAAACATAAAAAGAAGAGAAGACACAGGAGCAAACACAAGATAGGTAAGTCACTCAAGCTGCCCTCAGATTTCTCATTGGAGCTGGTTGAGGTTTTTGCCATTGGAGACCCTAGCTTCAGATTACTCATTGGTGCTGGAGTTGGTTGAGGTTTTTGCCACTGGAGACCCTAGCTTCAGATTACTCATTGGAGCTGGAGCTGGTTGAGGTTTGTGCCATTGGAGACTCTAGCCTTAGCTTCTCTTGTCCCCAGTACCTGGACTGTCCTGTGCCAGAGGTTATCCAGCGCCTTATTTGAATGCCATGCTCGAGATATTCAAGTGTGCGATGGTCACCCTCGAACACCTTTGGTCCCTGTGGGGATGCCATGTGGGTTTTCGCTAGCAGACCTTCCCTCTGCATCATTCACCACCTTTTTGGTCCTTCTAGCAGTGAGAATGGTGCTGCTGACATTGCCTCTGGTGCCAGCTCCAGTCCAGCCATGGCTATCTATGCCTGCAGTGTTGCTGACACCAGTTACCCCCCACTTCCCTGAAACTGGTCCTGACTTCTGAGGCATCCCAACCCTATACCCTGGCACACAAGTTCAGAATGAAGGCTTAACACCAATTAGAGGAGAGGCCACTCTCAGACCTCTATACTTTCTATGAGCTGTTTGGGACAGACTCCAACCAGTAGGACCTCCACGATTCTTTGCAAGAATTTTAGGAACTTTTGGAGGCTAGTGACTTAAGTACTGCTCCGGAGGTGGCATTCCTGTACCCAGGAATGTACATCAGGGTCCCTTCCTCCTGGACCATTATCATACTAATCCAGCCCTTCACCCACACTTTGGAACCAATGCTACCATTCAATGATGCTCTTTTCGACCCGACTTTGGCTATTTGGACCAAGCCATCCTGGGCCCAGGTGGTCAACAGTACAATTGCAAGATGGTATACACCAGCCCAGGGTGATCCATTATGGCTCTTGGTACACTCTTCATCAGAAAACCGGTGGGTCAAGCTTCTCCTTCGAAGCTCAGGCTTGGAACTTTGCATACTGCACCAACTGACCCCAGGGTAGGTCGCTCCCCTGCCCTCACAGCGCCACCAGATCCTCTGTGCCTGCCTTCGCCGTGTCTGTGTGTTGCCTGTACCCCTGAGTGACTGTGTCTCTGCCCGTGTGATTGCGCTCCCCTTTTTGTTTTCTGTACCCCTGAATGCTTGCTCGCCTGATGTGATCGCGCTCCCCTTTTGTTTTTCTGTACCCCTGAATGCCTGTTCGCCTGGTGTGATGGCGCTCCCCCTCTCTTTTTCCGTGTATCCCGAGGGCCTGCTGCTCTCTGTGCCCCCGCCGTCCCCCTCGTCCCTCCGCCACCTTTCTGCCCGTTTTTTCTCGTTTTGTACCTTTTAGGTACTTTTCTTCGTTTTCTTCGCTCTCCTCGTTTTTTACAGGCCTCCTCGCCCTTCCGAGGCCCACCACCGCTTTTACCGCCTTTTTCCCCCCCTACCCGCCCTCCTCCCGCCTCCCAGCTGACCCCGCCTCCTCGGCTAACCCTTAAATGGCGGCCGCTGTGAGGCAGTGGTAGCGACCCTTGACCCCAGGGTAGGTCGCTCCCCTGCCCTCACAGCGCCACCAGATCCTCTGTGCCTGCCTTCGCCGTGTCTGTGTGTTGCCTGTACCCCTGAGTGACTGTGTCTCTGCTCGTGTGATTGTGCTCCCCTTTTTGTTTTCTGTACCCCTGAATGCTTGCTCGCCTGATGTGATCACGCTCCCCTTTTGTTTTTCTGTACCCCTGAATGCCTGTTCGCCTGGTGTGATCGCGCTCCCCCTCTCTTTTTCCGTTTATCCCAAGTGCCTGCTGCTCTCTGTGCCCCCGCCGTCCCCCTCGTCCCTCCGCCACCTTTCTGCCCGTTTTTTCTCGTTTTGTACCTTTTAGTTACTTTTCTTCGTTTTCTTCGCTCTCCTCGTTTTTTACAGGCCTCCTCGCCCTTCCGAGGCCCACCATCGCTTTTACCGCCTTTTTCCCCCCTACCCGCCCTCCTCCCGCCTCCCAGCTGACCCCGCCTCCCCGGCTAACCCTTAAATGGCGGCCGCTGCGAGGCAGTGGTAGCGACCCTGGACCCCAGGGTAGGTCGCTCCCCTGCCCTCACAGCGCCACCAGATCCTCTGTGCCTGCCTTCGCCGTGTCTGTGTGTTGCCTGTACCCCTGAGTGACTGTGTCTCTGCCCGTGTGATTGCGCTCCCCTTTTTGTTTTCTGTACCCCTGAATGCTTGCTCGCCTGATGTGATCACGCTCCCCTTTTGTTTTTCTGTACCCCTGAATGCCTGTTCGCCTGGTGTGATCGCGCTCCCCCTCTCTTTTTCCGTGTATCCCGAGTGCCTGCTGCTCTCTGTGCCCCCGCCGTCCCCCTCATCCCTCCGCCACCTTTCTGCCCGTTTTTTCTCGTTTTGTACCTTTTAGGTACTTTTCTTCGTTTTCTTCGCTCTCCTCGTTTTTTACAGGCCTCCTCGCCCTTCTGAGGCCCACCACCGCTTTTACCGCCTTTTTCCCCCCTACCCGCCCTCCTCCCGCCTCCCAGCTGACCCCGCCTCCCCGGCTAACCCTTAAATGGCGGCCGCTGCGAGGCAGTGGTAGCGACCCTTGACCCCAGGGTAGGTCGCTCCCCTGCCCTCACAGCGCCACCAGATCCTCTGTGCCTGCCTTCGCCGTGTGTGTGTGTTGCCTGTACCCCTGAGTGACTGTGTCTCTGCCCGTGTGATTGCGCTCCCCTTTTTGTTTTCTGTACCCCTGAATGCTTGCTCGCCTGATGTGATCGCACTCCCCCTTTGTTTTTCTGTACCCCTGAATGCCTGTTCGCCTGGTGTGATCGCGCTCCCCCTCTCTTTTTCCGTGTATCCCGAGTGCCTGCTGCTCTCTGTGCCCCCGCCGTCCCCCTCGTCCCTCCGCCACCTTTCTGCCCGTTTTTTCTCGTTTTGTACCTTTTAGGTACTTTTCTTCGTTTTCTTCGCTCTCCTCGTTTTTTACAGGCCTCCTCGCCCTTCCGAGGCCCACCACCGCTTTTACCGCCTTTTTCCCCCCTACCCGCCTCCCAGCTGACCCCGCCTCCCCGGCTAACCCTTAAATGGCGGCCGCTGCGAGGCCGCACAGCGGACGCGCCGCTGGCGCGCCAAAGGCGCGCCTAAGGCAAGCCCGTCTGCGCCCGTCCGCGCCTGGACCGCGCCCAGCGCCCGAACCCCTGGCCCCCGCGCCCCCTGCCTGACCTACGACTCCGCCACCCTCACCAACCTCAACCCCGGCCGCACGCATGGCTGCTACCGCGCCACCCCGAAACGAACCCACGGACCCTTCACCTGCAGCAACTGTCGCTTCACTTCGCCTACGGACCAACACCGCTCCCGTCAAGAACGACTCCCCCGGAAGCAGCCTCCACTGCATCCTGGTCAACACCCGGTCCATCCACAGGCACGCCATCGAACTGTGGAACCTCATCAGCTCAACGAACCCAGACTTCGCCTTCCTCACCGAGACCTGGATGAACCCCTCCTCGGCACCCGACATCGCCATAGCCATCCCCGACGGCTACAAAATCATCCGGAAAGACCGCACCAACCGCATCGGAGGAGGCATCGCCATCGCTCACAAAAACTCCATCCGCATCTCGACCCACACCGACGACTCACTCCCCGACGCCGAACATCTCCATTTCACAATCCACAGCGACCCCAAGACCACCCTCAGAGGCACCCTCATGTACAGACCACCAGGACCCCGCACCAAGTTCAGCGAAGACATCGCAGACTTCATCAACCCTCACGCACTCTCGTCCACCGACTACATCCTCCTAGGAGACCTCAACTTTCACCTAGAGAACCACACCGACAACAACTCCACCGCCCTACTGGACAACCTCGCCAACCTGGGACTGAAACAGCTAGTCAACACACCTACCCACTACGCCGGACACACGCTCGATCCCATCTTCTCCTCCAGCAACACATCACCTTCTGCCACACCACCAAACTCACCTGGTCGGACCACAGCTGTGTCCACTTCAGCTTCAAGAAGACCACCGTACACCACCACACCCAGCAACCACCAAGAAGACACTGGAATCGTATCACCACCGAACAGCTCGCATCAACCCTCTCCCAGAACCAACCTGACAAACTGGATCTCCAACTGCGCCAACCTCCTGGCCCCCCTGAAGACTCAAGCTATCACCAACAACCACAAGAAAAACTCCTGGTTCACCCCCGACCTCAAGGACTCCAAGAAAGAATGCCGCACCCGCGAAAAGACGTGGCGCCTCAACCAGACCGAAGAGAACATGTCAGCTCTCAAGGACGCCACCCGCCAACACCACCAACACCTCCGCGCTGCCCGAAAAACAGCCTTCCGGAACAGACTTAACAACAACGCCCACAACAGCAAGGAACTATTTGACATCGTCAAAGAGCTCTACAACCCGGACGCAGAAAACAACTCCATCCCTCCATCACAGGACCTCTGCGACTCCCTCGCAACCTTTTTCCACCACAAGATCATCGACATATACAACAGCTTCCCGACCACCAACGCGAACCCCCACCCGGAACCCGCCACCGACACCACCACCATCCTCACCTGGAACCCTACCACCACCGAGGAGACCACCCGTGTGATGAACTCGATCCACTCCGGATCCCCATCGGACCCCTGCCCGCACCACATCTACAACAAGGCCGACAACATCATTGCACCACACCTCCGAGACGTCATCAACGCCTCCCTCACCACCGCCACCTTCCCGGAAAGCTGGAAACACGCAGAGCTCAACGCCCTCTTAAAGAAACCCACAGCCGACCCCACCGAACTCAAAAACTTCAGGCCCATCTCTCTCCTACCGTTCCCCGCCAAAGTGATTGAGAAAATCGTCAACGCTCAACTCACCACCGCCCTGGAAACCAACGACTCCCTCGACCCCACACAGTTCGGTTTCAGGGCCAACCACAGCACCGAAACCGCCCTCATCGCAGCCACGGACGACATCCGAGCCCTGACCGACAAGGGAGAAACCGTGGCCCTCATACTCCTGGACCTCTCTGCAGCCTTCGACACGGTCTGCCACCGCACCCTGATATGCCGCCTCAGCAACGCCGGCATCAGAGACAAGGCCCTGGAATGGATCGTCTCCTTCCTCTCCGGAAGGACGCAGAGAGTCCGCCTGCCCCCCTTCAGATCCACAGCCACGGAGATCATCTGCGGCGTACCCCAAGGATCCTCCCTCAGCCCCACTCTCTTCAACGTCTACATGACCCCCCTGGCGAACATCGCACGCAAACACGGACTCGACCTCATATCCTACGCCGACGACACCCAGCTCATCTTATCCCTCACCAACGACCCCACCTCAGCAAGGACCAGACTACATGACGGCATGAAGGAAGTAGCGAACTGGATGACAGACAGCCGGCTGAAACTGAACACAGATAAGACGGAGGTCCTCATCCTCGGCCCCACTCCCACCGCATGGGACGACTCCTGGTGGCCCCCCGCTCTTGGCAGCACTCCTCAACCCACCGACCACGCACGCAACCTCGGCTTCATCCTTGACTCATCCCTCTCCATGACCAGACAGGTCAACTCTGTGACCTCGGCATGCTTCAACACCCTCCGCATGCTCCGCAAAATCTTCCGCTGGATCCCCACCGACACCAGGAAGACCGTCACCCACGCCCTCGTCACCAGCCGGTTGGACTACGGGAACACTGTACGCCGGCATCACCTTCAAGCTGCAGAAGAAACTTCAACGGATCCAGAACGCTGCCGCACGACTCATCCTGGACATACCCCGCCACCACTACATCTCCGGACACCTGAAGAGACTCCATTGGCTCCCTGTCAACAAAAGAATCACCTTCAGACTCCTCACCCACGCACACAAAGCCCTTCACAACCTCGGACCCAAACTCATCAACAACCGCGTCTCCTTCTACACTCCTCCGCGCACCCTACGCTCTACCGGACAGGCCCTGGCAGCTATACCCCGCATCCGCAAAGCCACCGCCGGAGGAAGATCCTTCTCTTTCCTGGCAGCGAAGACCTGGAACTCTCTGCCCAGCCACCTTCGCGCCATACCTGATCACCTCTCCTTCAGAAGGCAGCTCAAAACCTGGCTCTTCGAGCACTTACCCCTCCCCCCCCCCCCTCCAGTGCCTTGAGACCCTTTATGGGTGAGTAGCGCGCTTTATAAATGCGAATGATTGATTGATTGAACTGATAGGAAATCTAAAATGATGGAGGTGTGGGCCAAAAGCATCTTTTCAGATGGAAGCCTGGCCTTAATGTCTTTAATGCCACCGGTCTGCTCAGATGCTGTGTATGCCCTTTAGAAGATGATAGGTACACTTTTTCCTAAACACCCACAAGAAGTTCAGATCCATTTCCAAGACCTGATCCAGGATAGTCAGAAAGCACCAGAACAAGTTGTTCTGTCCTGCCTAGATACAGCATATTTGGTTTTTGGGGACTTCTGCTGGGTTTTCCCAGATGTGCAACCACTTTGATGGATCTTTCCTTTGCGAGTAGCAAAAGGTTTGGGGGAACAGCTGAAACTGCTTTCAATTGCATCAAAGCGAGTTCTGCTACTGTCCGCTCTCTGTCTTCAGCTGCAAAGGAAGGAATTACAGGGATTTCCGAAATTATGTGGCATTGTAAGAGGCCTCAAGCTTCTCCCACACCAGGCATCCCTTGCTCAGTATCAACTCCTACAACCCCATTCTGGAACAATACAGAGGCTGTGGAAAAGGTAAAGGCTGCAAGCTTACTCATTACCACCACCACCTCCTCCTACCCAGCCACATTAGGGAAGCAGCTCTAATTCTCTCTTGTTGGAGTCATTTGAGGGATGTGGGAGGCTGTGTCTCTATTTTTCCACTTGCCTGGAACACCTTAACTTCAGGCCAGTGAGACATACAGATTGTAGAAAAGGAGTTTGCCTAACCCTAACAGGACCCTCCTGCCCGGATGCCTTTGTCCCTGTTCAGATATTTCACATGAGCATGTTCTCCTACTGCAGCCTTATTATTGGAGCTGTGGAGTTGGTGCCATAGCAGGAAATTGGATAACAGTACTACTCAGTTCTTCTTTGCTTCAGATGAGGATGACTGCCTTCTGTATGTCCTTGTTCTCGGGGTCTTATTTGTCTACCTGTGCAAGGAGAAGTTCAAGATGCTTTCTCTTGGTCAGTTTCTTTTGGAGCTCGAGATGGGAGACTGGATGGTGTCCCTAGACTTTCATGGTGGGGATCACTCACTATCAGTTTGTGGCTGTTGTTTTTGGCCTGATATCAGTGCCACAAATATTCATAAAAACACATCTCAGGATGTCTGGGATCCAATATTTTCTTTACATGAGTGACTGGTTTCTGAAGGCCAGGAATGTGTAAAGGATCTGGTCACACATTCGATGGCTTCCTTGCTGCATAACCTGACCTTTTAATCAATGTGCCTAAATGTCACCTGCAGCCCTCTCATCGACTCTTTGTTATAGGTGCAGTACTGAATACCACCTTGAACTGAGCCTTTCCATTTGTGCAGAAGATACAGGACATCTGTGTGCTGCCTATGTGGTCTCAGGAAAATGCTCAGGTTCCAGTCGTGTGGGTCCTTCACCCACTTGTTCCGTTAGCTTCTTACATCCTCCTTGTAACTCCTGGCATACTAGGGCTCTCCACTGGTGCCTCTTCAAGCTGTGGTTCCAACACGAGGGCCACCTAGCTGAATCAGTTGTAGTCTCCAGAAACAGTGAAGCAACGCAAACCTGGTGGGTTGTGGAGGAGAACCTTTCAAGATGTCTTTTCACCCCCTCTAGCCATAGCCACAGAAGTGATGGATGCTTCCACCCTAGACTGGAGGGGGGATTTCCCTGGAGGAGCTGGAGGTCAGAGGACTCTGGTCTCCAAAAGAACAGTGTTTCTATATCAGTCTGTTCAAATGGAAGGCAATTTGCCTAGTGCTCAAGGCAGATCTTGAAGGACAATGCAACATTGATGCGGTATATCTACAAGCAGGGGGAACATGAGTCATTTTCTCCATAGAGAAGCTCTGAGGCTTTGCTCCAGGACACCTAAGCATGGAATGTGATTGGGGGCAAATCATCTGATGATTTCACTGAACAACAGAGCAGACAACATGAGTCCGTGTCATATTGCCAACCATGAGTGGCATCTCCACCTGGAAGTTGGAAAAAGCATCATCAATCAGTTGGGCATGCCCCCACATGGAGTGCTCTGCCACTAATTTCAACTCACACTGCCTGAAGTTCTGCTTTCTAGCATCGAGTGCAAGGAGCCTTGAGGAGACTTGTTTGTTTGGAAATGGAACAATCATCAGTACGTGCTTTCTCCCATACCCTTGATTCCTCTGGCCCTGACAAAGATCCATCAATACCAGGCCAAAGTCATCTTAGTGGCTCTGCATGGCCAAAAAGGGTGTTGGGCGTAGACCTTTTCCAGTGATCTTTTATGTTTAACACACAAAGGAGAAGTGCCTGACCCATTGGGCCAGTCACAGCTCCCCAGCAGACACACGGCCCTCCTGCCTGCCGCTGACTACTCCGCCCCCATTCTTGTGCCTGATTGCGACAGCTCCACCTGCATTCCTCAGCCTTATTGCGACAACTCTGCCTGCATTCCTGAGCCTGATTGTGTCTGCCAACACCCCTGCAGATGCCTCCTTCACGCCACTGTCGCTTCCACCCTCCCACCGCCCACCCTGGCCCCTCCCAGTTCATATAATGGAGGCTGCAGCGCAGCCGCACAGGGACCGTGCGACGTGTGCGTGCCAAAGACAAGCCCATCTGTGGCCAGCGCCAGGACCCTGGTCCCCCACCGCTACACCACCTAGGAGCTCCAGGCCATGAACGTCGGACACCCCATCAACAGCTGCTTCACAGCATTCCCAAAGACCATTCAGCTGCCTACACTGCCATTTCTCCTGCAGTGCACTCACCTGCGCACACTAACACCAGCACTGAACTCACACAGAAGACTACAAACAACCAAGCACCACTCCAGTGCATCCTGCTCAACGCCCGTTCCTTAGCACGCCATGGAAATCTGGGACACCATCACCACCCATGACCCAGTCGTCACCTTCATCACCAAAACCTGACTAACACCCTTCTCAAACCCCGACATCACCACGCCACCCCTGACGACTACAAGATGATACACTGAGACCGCATCAACAAACTTGCGGGGGCATTGCCATCATCTTCCAGGAAATCATCCAATGCACCATCACTGACGACAACCCAGCACCCCTCATGGAGCACCTCAACTTCTGACTCCAGACCAATGCCAACACAACAAGGTGAGGCAGCCTCACATACAGACCCCTTGGACCACACCCAGCTTTTTGCAACGCCATTGCCAACCTCATCACCCCCTCACTATCAATTCCTCCATTATGTCCTATTTAGTAATCTTAATTTCCACCTTAACAACCCCAATGACACCAACCCCACTTCCCTCATAGAGAACCTCAGCAACATCGGCCTCACCCAGTTGGTCACCAAACCCATGCACAAAGCCTCACACACACACTGGAAACGATCTTCATTTCTAGTGATAGAATCTGTTTCACCCACGACTCCCACAGGGATGACGACCCTGGACCGACCACATCATCATCCACTTTACCATCTCCAATTCCCAGTAAACCACCTCCAAGCACCTCAGCAACCCCCACAAAAGCTGGGGCAAAGTAACCAAGAATCTATGGGCACATGCCCCAAGCCCACGCCAGACCTCAACCAAGCCATCCAAAACTTCACCACCTGGATCACCAAATCCACTGACAGAGTTGCTCAGCTTAAACCAGCTAAAACCAACACCACCTCCAAGCCACCGAGATGGTACACTCCGGAGCTCAGAAACTCCAAACGCAACTGCCACCAATTCAAGAAACAATGGTGCGTGACCAAGGACCCCTCTCAGACCGGCCTACAAGGCAGCCCTCAACAACTACCACCACCACATCAAGGCAACAAAAAGAGCAGCAATCACTGCCCGCATTGACACCCCAGCCAACCACATGAAAGAACACTTCAGACTCATCAAGGAATTCTCTAACCCGATAGCCACACAGACCACCATGCATCCATCCCAGGAACTCTGACAACCTCCTATACTACTTCCATAGCAAGATCACCACCATATATCCCAATTTTGACCTAGCAACATCTCTCAAGCAGCGAGCACCAGCCACACAATAACCTCCTGGTCCCCGATTACCATACAGACCACCGCAGCCATCATGTCATCCATCCACTCTGGGGCCCCCACCGACCCCTGCCCCCACCATTCAGACTCAGCCAACACTATTAGCACGGAACTAAGCCACACCCTCATCACCTCCCTCTCCACTGCAACCTTCCTGGACAAATGGAACCACGCAGATGTCAGACCCCCATTTAAAGAAACCCTCTGCCGACCCCAGCGACCTCAAAAACTACAGGCCGATATTCCTGCTCCCCTTCCCAGCCAAAGTGCTCGAGAAAACTATCAACCAACAGCTCACCGACTACCTTGAATGAAACCATCTTCTCAACACCTCACAATCACAGCACAGAGACAGCACTGATCGCTGCCACGGACAACATCAGGACCCACCTCCTCTGAGGAGAGTCAGCAACTGTGATCCTTCTGGACCTCTCCGCAGCGTTTAATACAGTCTCCCACCACACTCTCCTCTGCAGACTCCACAACAAAGGCATTCAACAAAACACCCTTATGTGGGTCACCTCTTTCCTCTCAGGCCGCATCCAGAGCATCCACCTTTCTCCTTTCACTTCTACACCCAATATGACCACCGGCAACACACCACAAGGATCCTCCCTGAGCACAACCCTGTTCAACATCTACATGACCCCCCCCTCGCAGTCATGGTCATATCCTATGGACTCAATATAGTTTCCTACGGCAGCAACACTCGGCTAATCCTCTCACCGAAGGCTCCCACAACTCCAAAGCCACTTCCACAATGCCATGACCAACATAGCAATATGGATGAAAAACAGCTGCCTCAAACTAAACGTAGACAAAACAGAAGTCCTGATCTTCGGGAAAAACACCTCCGTATGGGACCACAGTTGGTGGTCAGCAGAACCTGGACCAACGCCTTCTCCATCAGACCATGCACGAAACCTCAACAAAACAAGCATTGGCGGGTAGAGACAGATTTAACCTAAGTTATAAGCACAGTCTTGAATTCTGTTACTATTGAGTTTATTTCTTACTCAGAATTATTTCAAAACCAATTATAATAGTCAAAAAACGATAAGGAAATTAGAAAAATGAAAAGGCTTGTATGCAATACAATGACTGAAAACACATAACAAATTGTACTTTACTAGGTATAACAATCGACCTACACAAACACAGGACTTATACAATCACAATTAATGGTATTACAGAAGGACAGAAACACAAACATAAGCCCTATACATTTAAATAGTGGTCACCGTTAACATTTCAAGTTTGACTTTATAGAGTGCAAGAGCACTGGGTTCATTAAATAATTGATGAGAATATAAAGAGTGTAGGTACACTAGAATACACTAGTGTGAAAGCAATATTTAACACTAGATTAGTAAGTGTACGCAGAAGCCCAGTACCTTAGCATGCAGAAGTGGATTACATGTGAAATGTTAACGGTGACCACTATTTAAATGTATAGGGCTTATGTTTGTGTTTCTGTCCTCCTGTAATACCATTAATTGTGATTGTATAAGTCCTGTGTTTGTGTAGGTCGATTGTTATACCTAGTAAAGTACAATTTGTTATGTGTTTTCAGTCATTGTATTGCATACAAGCCTTTTCATGTTTCTAATTTCCTTATCGTTTTTTTACTATTATAATTGGTTTTGAAATAATTCTGAGTAAGAAATAAACTCAATAGTAACAGAATTCAAGACTGTGCTTATAACTTAGGTTAAATCTGTCTCTACCCGCCAATGCTTGTTTTGTTGATGCTTTATTTACCCTAGGCTGGGTTGAGTTAAAGGGTTCCCCTTTTGGTTAATCATGCACGAAACCTCAGCATCATCCTTGACTGCCAACTATCCATGCATCGACAAGTGAACTCAGTCCCCTCCTCCTGCTTCTACATCCTCCGTATGCTCCACTGAATCTTCAAATGGACCCCTACCGACACCAGAAAGACAGTCACGCACACCCTAGTCACCAGCTGCCCCAACTATGGCAACACTCTGTACACAAGAGTGTCCTCCCAGCTACTTAAGACTCCATACTCTACAGAGCACAGCAGCCAGACTCCTCCTGAACCTCTCTAAATGCTCAAGCATCACCCAACACCTCAGTAACATCCTCTGGCTCCCTGTCCAGAAGAGGTGGCAATTTAAAATCCTCACACTCGCATACAAGGCTCTCCACAACCTAGGGCTGTCCTACATCAAAACTTGACTGAGCTTCTACATACTGGCAAGACAGCTATGCTCCACCTCGCTAAACCTTGCACACATACCCTGCATCCTTTGCAGCAGCGGTCGCTCCACCTACACAGCAACCAAGTCCTTGAACAGCCTGCCCCTCAACCTTGTAACAGCTTCCTTCCTGGTGGACTCCAGAATGAGACAAGATGTGGCTTTTTGACAGACACGACACCCTCAGTGCCCAAATACCCTTAGGGGTGATAGTGCTGCACTTTCCAAATGCTATGATTGGTTGCCTTCCTTGTGAAATACCAGCTCTTCCTAGGCTATATAGACAGCAGAAAAGGAAAAGTACTGCATAAAAGAACCTTGTCTAGGTGCATTATGTTGGGCATTAAGATTTGCTGTGCCATACCCTAAAAAGAACCACCACAGCATATCAGAACACACTCCACAAGAGTCTTATCATCTGCCCTGGCTAGGGCAGTCCCTGTAGGTGACACCTGTAGATTGTGGACACCCAGTCAGCTCTTCACCACACCATTGCCAATCACTATTGTCTTGATTTGGAGGTGAGGAGAATTGAGCATTTCGCTTGGTCTGCACTACAGGACCTTCTTGGTATAACCATTCATCAGAGCCATGGGTGGGATTTGCTTGGGAATCTGTTTAGGAGGTAGTGAATCTGCAAGTATAAGTATCCCTAAAAAGAAAAAGTTACTTGCCTTTGGTAACAATATTTTCGTAGCATATGTTGCTGTAGATCACATGCTCTGCATACTCCTGCCATCTAGTGTTGGATTTGGACATTTGAAAGTTGTTTGTCTTTGAATGAAGTTTTCTGTGCCTCGAGATTCACTGTGAATCCTCCTTTAATTGGCAATGTTCATGGGCACTGACTCCATGTTAGATGGGTTCAGACATGTATTATTGGGCCTCAGAATTTTGTTCTGTTGACACTTCTGCTCTGGCCCACACAATCAAATTCGATTCAGATAATTGGAAAAACCTTGCTCATCTGTATTCCTCTCAACAACAACCAACAACCTGCAGAGACCGACTTAACCATCAACCCTGGACCGTAGGGCCTGCATTGATGTTAAAACAAATGTCCTTATGAAAATCTTGCAGTCTAGGTCAGTGACATCTAAGCCCCGGCTCACTTTTAATGAAGCCCCCAATAGTTCCATTTGGAATTCAAGAAAACGGGATATGGGTACCTCAGGGCTCTGCTATGAGTTCCATTATCTTCAATATCTATCTACGACCTCTGCTGACCCTTATTAAATCATACAGGATTCTGTTTGTAAACTATGCAGTGGCAGTTTCTTCTCAAGGGCGACGGGTGTTGTGCTCTCCAACACCACCAAAGCCTGCATAGTTGTCTTAATCAGACGGCCAATTGGCTGAAAAGAAACTCGCTGAAACTTAATGGAGGAAAAACTGAGTTGCTCTGTTGCACACCCTCCAAAGAGCCCTATTATCTCTCACAGGATTTCTGGCCTTAGACCTCTACAAACAACCTTAAAATATCAAGGGTAGTCCGAAATCTTGGAATTTGCGTGGATGACAAACTGACTTAGATGCTGGCAGTTTTGTTAATATGAGACTTCAGTTTTGGGCTCTTGCAGGATTTTCAGGAAGATTGTACTACTCTTACCTCAGCCAGTACGGAAACTAGTGGTTCAGAGCACGATTCTAATGCAATGCTCTTCTCCTGGGTGTCCCACAGTATTTGATAAACAGGTTTTATCGCGTACAAGCAGCAGCTGCTCTAGCGCTTTAAAAGAATTGCATGGGCTCCCAGTTAAGGAGAGAATAATTTTTCAAATCCATGGTGGTGGTGTGTAAGGCTATAAATAAAATAGGTCCGCAGGCCTTGCAAAATCTATTCAAACGTTAAAAACCCTGGAGGGAGTTGCGTTCTGCCTCTGCAAATCTGGTCTGCATCCTGAAGTCAAGTTAGGACGAAGAGCTGTTCAAGTCAGGGCAGCTCAACTCTGGAACTCTCTGTCCGTCTCTCTCAGAGCTAGTGCAAACCCCTCAGTCTTCAGAAAGAACTTGGAGACCTGGCTAGTCCCACAAGAACTATAAACTCTCTCTCTAACTTCGACTGATGTTGACATTTCCTTATCTTTTCTGAAAGGCGTTAATCTTCTATAGGTCGTTTACTGAAATGGTTCCACTGTGCCAAGATACATGTTAGGTGAATGTTTGCGCTTTAACAAATGTTCATTATTATTATTAGACTTTAATGGGTACCTGGTCAAAGCTCTGTTCTTGTCCGTCTGTGAATAGGCAAGTCGCCAGACATCACAGATCGGAGCCTGATGACCCAGATTTTCTCAACAAGCACCCTACTACTGACAGTCTAGTTTTCCAGCCTTGAACTACCACGGTGAACCTTAGTTCATTCCCCATAACTCTCCCAGAAAGAGAATCAAAGAGGACTGAGGTATATGGAAAGCGAATGTGTTCTTCAGCTAGTCTAGTCTTGCAATCCGTCAACGCAGTTTGGTGTGCAGCTGTACACATACCCTCTAGGACATGGCCAGCGACAACGTGCCAGCAGTCCCTGCATGTCTTGGTAGGGTTTGAAGCCTGTAGTAATTAGGAAGGGACATGCTTCATAGCACACTTCAGTTTGTTTAGAACAGTGGTTCCCAACCTGGGGGCCGGGGACCCCTGGGGGTCCGCGGCTGCTTAAAACACTTAATAATATTAGGTCCCAGCTATCAGTAATGACTCCTCGGGGTCCCCGTGTTCCAATAATGATTCAGTGGGGGTCCCCGGGCTCCAGTATTGATAAAATGGGGGTCCACAGAAGTCAAAAGGTTGGGAACCACTGGTTTAGAAGATGTCAAAAGGCTGATGAAATTGGAAGCGGAGCTCAGCATTTGCATCAAGAGGCGCAGAAAGAAACTAATTAACCACAGCTGGCAGTGGTGGCACTTACATGCGGCTGTCATTTCTAGGGTGGTAGGAGCCAGCGTGGAGCTGCACAACGCCACCTAGCAGTGCACAGGAGAATTGCTAGCGTTTCCATATGAAGTTTGGTGGCTGGAGCTGAGAAACAGTGATAAGCTAGATTAATACTGCTACAGGGCGTCATATATAGTTCAATTCTAGGCGGTTTGCCTCCCAGGCCCATTCCCCACATCTAAAACCAACATGATCCTTTCGAGATTTGGAGACATAGCCCTGGTCCTTGCAGTTCACCAGATAATTCTATTCTGGAAATCCCCCAGGGAACTCATTCTCTAATGGTGAGGTAAAGAATTTTACAAATAGGACACTTGAGGAAAAAATGTTATAAATCGAAGCACAGAATGGACTGTGAAGTACGGACCATGCACAGGCTCGGGACTTGATTCTTCAAGACTGTCTCTGTCTAGATGATACAGGACAACTGCTCCCGTTGTTGGATGACAAATCCACTAGGAAAGACTAGTCCAATACTTCAGGATCATATAGATCAAACAACTAAACTTTCTGAGTCATGTTGCCCCACTACTGCTTAGACTCGAGTCAACACCCGGACACCCTGTCCCGCCTCTCCCACAGGGACTGCACACATCGACTGGCTCTATGGTTTCACCACAAAAGTTACACTGTTTACTTTCCCTTATCGTTGATGGCGCACACATTGTACCCCGCACATTGCTCCATGCTGTATCGATACATCTGAGACACTACATAGTGTGACGTATTACACATACACCAGTAGGAGTGTTGGGATTGATAAGGTATCTGTGTTTGAGGGGCTACTATACCAAAAAAAGGTTGTGCTTTACAATGTAGTCTATGGTACTGTAAAGATGGCGGCAACAGATGTAAAGGGTACGGCAGCAAAATGAAGATCACGTGGATATCCGGTCGGCAGCTGGAGGGCATTGCTGATCAAGGGCAGAGCACCTCGACTCTGGCAACAGTAAGTATAGTGGGTGAAGGAGTAGAGTGGCAGCAACAGACGGGGCATAATGTGAGGGCCATGGTTGAGGGTTCATAATCTTCTCCCACCGGCTACCAAACCTCTTCCAGTGTCACGCTTGCTTCACAAAATAGTTTTAAACATTCCATTGGAACATTCTGCTGTGTTTACTTCAGATTAGATGGAATTGATTCATCTTGCTGATTATTCATCTTTTAGCCCGCGCGGCACTGCAGATCAGGGGCGTAGAGGACATTACATTTCTGGGGGGGGGCCGGGACAACCTTGAGGACTTTCCAGTGACTATATACAAATCACCCATTGTGTGAGAACGCCCGGGTAAACTAATACAATTGAAGGCCAACCACTAGCAAATGCTCAGTGGGCACAAAGCTAGCATTTGACACCCAAGATAAGTATCCTGGTGGGCCCCCTGCACAGAGTTTGCACCCAAAAGGGTTGCAAGGGAAGCTCTCCCATATGGAGGGACCTACCCCAGGGCCACATAGCCAGAGGGGGGGATCCAGGCCTAATACTCACCATCGGGGTCAGTCATTATCTCATCCACAGTCACTGAAGTGGATACTTAGCAACTGAATTTAGATAACAGGTGCTAATACATCTAATTTCCTAATATTAAGGCTAGACATCTGCTCATGTAAATTAAGCTGTACATATGATGGGGTTATCACGTATAAATGTTTTAAGTGATGATTTAATTTGCTGCTTCACAAATAAAATACAGCTGGGGGTTTACGACCCCCAACCCAAGAAGTGTGTTTTATTGACTAAAAAGACATGTGGGAGAGAAAACTCGGGGTTGGGCGGGAGGATATATATATATATATATATCTATATATATATATATATATATATCTATATATATATATATATATCAGGCCTGGCCATCCAGACTAACTCTGCATCACTCAAAAAAGAATGTGTCAAGAAGCACCCTGTGCCACTGGTGAAGCCCTTTGTTGTGCCAGAGTCTGTGTGCCCCTTTGTTGTTTATCAAGTTCTGTTCTTCCTGAGATGACTGGGACTTCTCTAAGGTCCTAGGCAGCGTGCCAGGCATTGTGCCAGAGTCTGTGTGCCCCTTTGTTATCAAGTTCTGTTCTTCCTGAGAGGACTGGGACTTCTCCAAGGTCCTAGGCAGTGTGCCAGGCACAGTGCCACTGACTGTAAGTGCATGGTTACAGCAGAGGGAGCTGTCCGGGTGGAAATGGAAGGAGCAGAGGGCAGAGGAGAGAGAGGTAAGTGGGGTAGTTTTTAGGACCGGGCGGGGTAGGTTTTAGGGTTCAGGGTGGGGGCAGAGGGCCCAGTGTAGTTTGTAGGGCAGGTTTTTGGGTATAGGATGGGGAGGTCAGGTAGTTTTTAGGACAGGGTGGGGTAGGTTTTAGGGTTCAGGACGGGGCAAGGGGGACAGGGTAGCTTTTAGGTCAGTGCAAGGTAGGATTTTGGGTAACTGACATGGAGGACAGGTAGTTTTTAGGACAGGGCGGGGTAGGTTTGGGGCAGGGTAGTTTTTAGGACAGGGTGAAGAAGGTTTCAGGGTTCAGGGTCGGGAGTCCGGTAGTTTTTAGGACAGGCAGAGTAGGTTTTGGAATTCAGGGCATGGGCGTTGAAGAGTTTTTAGGACTTGGCGGGGTAGGTTTCAGAGTTCAGGGCAGGGGCGGAGGGGTCAGGGTAGTTTTTAGGACAGGGCAGGGTAACTTTTAGGGTTCAGAGCGTGGGTTTTAGGGCTCAGGGCAGGGGGTGGAAGGGGCGGTTTTAAGTGCTTAGGTGGGGTGGAGTATGGTATCAGGTGTAAGAGGGCAGGGTGGGAAGAATTCACCACGTATGTTCCTTTACCCAAACATGGTTTTACAACGAAATTCGCTGTAAAGGCTTGCGTGGTAAAGACGCAGTAATTGTTGAGACCGCATTGTTAAGGCATGCGTGATGTACCCATGTGTTGTTCCATCATACATCCCTCATACCAGTGTAGGGTGTCAGAGCACTTTACATCACAGAGACATTACACAGACAATCATCACATGCGTGTACATCAGTGTATAGGACATCTTACATAAGGAGGAGGACTACAAGGTGTAGGAGTCACAGGTCATCCATACTGGTAGCAGGTATAGTTTAAGAGTGCCCTTTCTGGAGAAGCACAAACTCAGAATTTAAAACTTAACACCATCTTTGGGGGTTCTATTTAATAATAAGAATTGATTTTCACTCAAATGAACCCGTTTTGCAACATTAAGTTAATGAAACACTGGGGAACAATCATAACGCTCCAATCTATACCTTGCAGTTTGTATGCAGCTCTTTGATGGCAGTTAATTGCTCACTGTTCTATATTAGGTTTTAACTTATAAACTGCAAGGGACAAAAGGAGCTCTGACAAAAACAGTAACCCACCGACCTATTCACATTATATGCACTTTGTGATCTGCATGTAGAAGTTCTTTGCAGCAGGCATATTAACCCTGTGCGCTAGTACTACTTTATGATGACTCAAAACTTCCACTAGACAAAACTTCAATCTCTTTCCAGGAAGACCATCATGACAATAATCAGCACTGGGGCAGTCGGGACCCCGTTGACAGGGAGACAGACAGCAACAGAAATGGGGCCCTAACAAACATTGTCGCACAGTGTTCCATCAGTGTGCTAAAGCCTGCCCTACTCGTATCTCACAGTGAATCAACAATACTGTATTTAAAAAGGAAGATGCTCGGCAACACAGCACTGTATTTAAAAAGAAAGGGAAATACTTTATTTAATTTCCCAAACCTTCTTACCTTATTCAAATCTTGCTGCTGTCTTCAGGGTAAAGGGTGGCAGGGACGGATTTCAGACAGCAATCAACAAAGGACCTCTCCCTTTGTTTTCAGAAGTGCAGACTGCAGGCAGCTGCGGGCTACTGGCGGCAAAGTGCGAAAGAATTCCTTGTGTGCTGCAGCACAACAAAAGGGCAGTGGGCGAGTGGCCTTTGTGACGTCACCCTTATGCTCTGACCATCAGATTGGTCGCAGGTAGCTGGAGGCAGGTCACAGGTCAAGTGCAGGGCAGGTATAAGTTGCGCTTTTGCGCTAATGGCCCTGCAAATCAGATACGAGAAGGGGAAATCCTTTTGTCCCATCGTCCCCCCACCCCTGTACCGTGTGTCCCCCCCAATCCGAAATCTGGGGGGGTGATATATCCCCTACGTCCGCCACACTTCCTATGCCCACTCTGCAGATGCCCATAATTGTATCTGCTTACTATGGTGCACATTTACTTTTGCTAAATGTTCAACCAATGTATGGTATGCTACTGTCATCTCCAACAGTCGGTGGTTTCCAGCTCCTTTTGTTCTTTGGCTGCTTCTGTAGTCTCAACATCAGTGCCAATGATGACATATGCACCTCCACCTATTCTGATGCCTTATTCATCTACTGCATCTATGATTGCAAGCTTTAGTCATTTTAAACTGACTCTGAATAGAATATCTTGTGTATCTCCAGCTTTATTCATGACCTCGATTACTTGTCTCGAACCTTTGCCGTCAATAATCCAGCCAACATGTGATGCTTTAGATGTGGACGTTCCAGGGTTTTCTGTGGCACAGAACTCATTTTAAAAAAGAGAAGAGCATTCAGTGGTTGCTGCTGTTCCCTGTATAGGTTTTTTTCTCCCTGCTTAACTTTTGTACCCGATTAACTAAATATGAACCACCAAATTCTCATTCAGAGATCATCATTTATAGTCTTGGGCAATGAGCAGTCCTGTGCACAGGTAGGATGCCCTGCCTTACCCCTCAAAAATGGAGAAGCTCCATCAGTTGGACCCCAAAAAAGCTTTAAGGTTTTACAATTACCAAGTCTATTATCAGCTTTTTGTGGGGTATTATGGAGCAAAGAAAGGAAAGACTGTGTGGGAAAGGAGACTGTTGAGGTGGCAAGTCCTCTGCATTATGTCCAGCTATGCACTGTCCAAAAGAGCAGCTTCTGGAATGGCTGGGAGCCCATTCCACAACAGCTAAGGCTGTTACCACTAGGTTGGAAAGCGGAGTACAGTTTCTTGGCAACTGCCAGGCTGTGACATGGGTGTTGCTGCATGCATTCACAATGCACTACCGTCTTTATATCCAGGTCCGTCAGGAAGGACAGTTTGGTTCCGAAGGACTTTTTAGTCTGAGCTCTCTCAACAGACCCTCCACCTTTAGGAGGGTACTGCTTTGGTATTTGTTTTTTATAAAGGTGAGGAAAGAGCAGTTAGAATTATTCATCAGAAGAACAGGCTACTTACTTTCTGTACTCTTTTTTTAAAGATACTATGTCTAACCGCAGATCCCTCATCACCCTCCTACTTCCCCATTCTGTGAAGTGACGTCTTTTTACCAAATACCAAATAAAAAGGTCCCCAATTAGAGAACAGAATACTGGTACCTCCAAACGCTTTGTGCTTTGCACCCGAGCGAAAAGAGTCGAGCAAGAAACTAACTTTGGTGCACAGGGGTGGCGCTTATATTTGGCGCCACTCCATAATTTTCAGACAAGTGCAGAGCCACATGGCACACAAGAGCACTGCTACAAAAACGTATGGATCCAGTCTGGCACCTGGAGAATACTTTAAAGGTGAGGAGTCAGCAGTTAGAGAATCCACCAGAAAGTGCGTTACGTAAGGTAAGTAACTTGTTCTTCATTCTCCTAGAAAAACAAGTAGTGATAAAGGTTCAATTTCTGCAACAAAAAAAAAAAAAGGAAGGGGGAATATATATTTTTTTGTGAATCTTTTTATTGATGATTTTAAACAATGGAGACAGAGCATTAAAGCATGGTAATGACAGTAGTAGCAAGATCTTTACAGTGGTACCCAACCCTCCCCCCACATTCCCATATGTCCGTAAATCAGTTGACCAATGCATGGAGTTCATACGAGCCCCAGCCAACCCTTGTGGGACACAGATACCTACCCTGTTTGCATTCCAGGGTCCCCAAATCTTTGTCCATTTGCGGGGACACTCACGACCCTCGTACAACACCCGCTCGGTTAGCATGATCCAGTCCATATCTTTTTTTTTTTTTTCAATCTCCCAGCCTAGGGCTTCACCCCCAATTCCTTGCGATGTTTTGTTTGACCACTATAAGCCCCAAACTCCACCTCAATCGCTCCCCAAATATTCAAGAGAAACCACTTTGTTGATGTAGTGAAGGCGTTCCCAGTAACTGCGCTCCTGCACTCCACCATTGCTGTCCAGTAGGCTTGAATTTTGGGGTAGGCCCACAGAGGGTGATAAAACATGCCAGTGTGTCCACAGCTAAGTCGGTAGTTCTCCCCCTCCCACCCCTCCCCTCCAACCGAACCATTTTGAACAGTAGGGATTGGCCGTTGTATGTTCTGTTGAGTATTTTTAATTATACTAGTCAAAACCCTGCCCTGATGGCCCCTACCACAGGGATATCAAAGCCTCCACCCACTCACCGACCTCCATTTCTCCTACATCATTTACCCATTTCTCCCATAAGCGGGTAAGCGAGTTAGGGGTGTTGTTAAGTAACTTCCTTTATGTCAAAAAGGTAGCTTTCCGGGGCATGTACTCGTCCGGTAAGCGGTCTTTCATTGGTGAGGACTCGGCCAGTGAGGTCCCCTTGGGCAGTATTGCAATAAGTGCGTGAAGTATCTCGAGTTATCATTAATCCTTGGTGGGGACCAGTTGGTATTCTCACCTGAGGTTTGACCATGGGATTACTTCCCCATTCATTCAGAGACACCCCACTGGAAATACCAGGTAGGTCCCATTTGTCAAACCCCAGTAGCGTGCCTAGGGTGCCCAGTGCTACAACGTCCCACAGGGGGGTAGCTGCTGTTACTTTGTCCTTCCATGCCAATGCTTTCAGGGTAGTGTGCCATATGGTGACCACAGTGGCCGTGGGGCCTGATATGCAGGGGCATGTCCGTGGAATGTATAGGGCTCTCAGTTAGCCTAACGGCTGCATATGAAATCTTTCCATGCGTAGCACAAGTTCCCGTGGTGGAGCATAGGCCTAACAGTTTATAGTGGTGAGGTGAGCTGCCCAGTAGTATTTTTGGAGGTCAGGAAGGGATATGCCCCAATCGTACCATCCCCTCGTCAGTTTCTGAAGGACTATTTTGGCCGGGCCACCATCCCAGAGTAGAGTTCTAATTTCGGAATTGATTACCTTGAAATAGGTGTGGTGTACTGGTTAAGGCGTGTTTTGCAGGACATATAGAAAGCGTGGTAGGGACACCCTTGCTTTGCCTAAGGGTGAGAGAGGCAAAGACCTTCAGAGTTTGACATTTTGTTTCAATCTTGTCAACGGGGGCAGGAGGTTTTTCGTGTAAAATAAGTTGGAGTCTTTGGTGATAAATATTCGCAGGCAGCAGAAACCATCTTTCGCCACCTGCACTTCACAATCTTGTGGCAGGTAGGGCATCCTACCCTTGAGGAAATATACTATGGGTTTCCTCCAATTGATGGTGCATCCTGAGTGACGGCCAAAGATAGAAATAATTTGAGTGAATCTGTTGAGTGTATTGTCCATATCCGTGACTTAGATAAGGATGTCATCTGCATATAGTGAAATTCTGTCATCTTAGCCTTCCTGCTGGTTAAGACCTCTGACCAGAGGGTTTTGCCTGACCCAGGCAGCCAGCAGCTCTAATGTAAGGACCAGGATAGGTGGCTGTAGGGGGCAGCCCTGTTGGGTGACCTAGGGGAGTTGAAAGACCCGAGACACCATGCCATTCACTCTAACTTGGCCAGCAGTTATGTGAAGAGCAATTTAACCCAGCTAGTGAAGTGGGAACTGAAGCCCAAACGGGCAAGGACTTCAAACAGATATGGCGAATTCTATGGTGCCAAATGCCATTTTGGCATTGAAAGAGAGAGCACAAGTGCATCTATCTGAATGGTGAGCTTGCCCTACTACCCCATGAAGGTGGTACAGATTTAGAGTGCTGCTGTGAGCAGGCATGAAGCCCGACTGGTCCAAGTGGACCAGGGCAGTGATTGCTTTGAGTAAGCAGTACTAGCACATTAGCAAGGATCTTGACCTCAATGTTGAGGAAGGAGATTGACTTATATAAGGCGCAATCATCTGGGGGGTTGCCCTCCTTGGGTATAACCACAATAGTGGCCAGGCATTGGTCTCTGAATAAAGTACCTAGTTGTTTGGAGTTTGGAACATGGGCAGTAAGTGAGGGGCACCCTTTGCCACCAGTATTTTATAAAGCTTCACTGGCATACCATTGGTCTCAACGGCTTTGCCAAGGTGGAGGTCTTGCATTATACCTGCTTCCTTTAACTCCTTCTCTATGGGGGGCTTCTTCAGTCGGGTCAATTATTGGGAGGCATATGTCTGCCAGGACTTCCATAGCCTCCGTCTCTGTGGTGGGAACTGATGGAGAATATAGGTGCATGTAGTAAGCAGCAAAGGCTTCTACTTCTTGTGGGATGTCTATCAATGTTTTCCATCCTATCTAACTAGACCAGAAGTTTCCCCTCTTGTCCTCAATTTCATAGAGACGGTGTTGCATTGCTTGATGGCTCACCTTAGCAGCCTCCTTGGCTATGTCTCTGTATTTTTTTTGTTTGTTTTAAAGCTAGGGAATGTATGTGAACAGTGGGGCGTTGTGAGGCGAGCCCCCGCTCCAGGTCCTCCAGCTCTGTTTCGTTGGTCTCAAGTTTGGCGTGTGTCCTTTTTATGCCCGATGATCAGGGAGAGACATTGTGCTTTGATCATGGGTTTATAGGCTTCCCTCAAGGCTTGTGGCAAAGCCATCGGTGTTTAATTCTC
This sequence comes from Pleurodeles waltl, assembly GCF_031143425.1. Taxonomy (NCBI): domain Eukaryota; kingdom Metazoa; phylum Chordata; class Amphibia; order Caudata; family Salamandridae; genus Pleurodeles; species Pleurodeles waltl. The sequence continues at coordinate 190,674,951 of NC_090442.1, forward strand.
AGCAAAGTAATAGTAGGTCGCTTTTATGACACCCTCTCTAATAAGTGGGAGTTTAAGGTACCACAGATTGATCCAGATCTCATGGCTGGCAGGGCTCTTACCTGGTCCCAGACCGCCCAGAGTTGTGAGTGATCAGAAATACCTCTTGCTAAGTGTTGGACTTCAAAGTAGAGATGGGACGCATGTCCCAGGATGAAAAGGTAATCATTTTGAGATAGACTCAGATCCCATCTGTCAAAAAGGATATTCCAGCTATGTCTCCGAACCTTGAAAAACACAACCCCAGGAACAATACCTCCCCCCCTTCCTGCATAGATGTGTGAAACTACCTGCACCCCCCCCCCAGACTACCTATCGTCCCTAACTGATGTGTAAAACAAGAGACATCGGAGGCAGCCAACACAGTCCCCTCCCACCACACTCAGTTGGCATGCATAATGTTACCAAAGTCTTGTGTGCAGCCACAGGATAATCGGCTTGGGCATCCTTGTGAAGGAGACATTGAGAAAGACTGGGGGGCGGGGGTGGAAAGAGAATGAGAAGAATTGGTGAAAACAGCAGACCCCCTCCATGGAGCCATGTGGGTGATTACAGTCAGCGGCTCATCTTGCCTCAGTCACCCTCAATGGCCCCATCACCGCAGCGCTATGTACAACAGGTGCCCGTTGTGTCTTGTCGATGCAGTGGATCGTGTCCAGAAAGTGGAGTAGGTGATCACCTTTTGGAAGAGGATTTGCCCCGTTTCTAACCCTGGCACTAGGAGTGAGTGGAGGATTTGGCTGTTCCTGGGATTCATCCCTCGAGCCAGTCCCATTTCTCTTCTAATGACATGATTAACCAGGTTTTCCCCTCCGCTGCCACCCGTAGCCGTGCTTGGAACAACATTGCATATTTGTAGCCTTTATCATTGCGTGCCTGCTTTACCTCTAAGAAACTGTGGCATTGCTGTTGGACACAGAGCATAAAGTCTGGAAAGAAGCTGATGCATTCTCCAGTCGACCCGGGGGGGTCTCTGCTTGCTGCCTGTAGAATGACATCATGATCCTGAAAGTTGAAGATGCACGCTATAATGGTTCGGGGTGGTGCGCCTGATTTAGGCATGGTGTCTGGAACTCTGCGAGTGCATTTGACTGAAAAGTACTTGCAAAGTCTGCATATCTGTAGCCCCTTCAGAATAATATCCTCTACAGACTGTCGGGCCCTCTGCCTTCTCAGGCACCCCCTCGATGCGGATATTATTTCTCCATGAGTGCCCCACAGATTCTTCAAGTATTTCCCCCAGAGTCAGTTGTGGCGTGAAGTTCTTTCACTTGCCTATGCAGGTATCCTCTGCTGCCTTTAGTCTGATGCCCATGTTGCGGAGGTCCACTCTGATCATATAGACCTCTGTAGTACTGTATTAATTTTATTCTCTAGGGAGCCTGTGACCTCCTGAATCACAAGAGGAAAAGGGGGTCTACCCACATGACCCTACTTTACCTGGGTAGAATACACAAAGTATAAATACAAATGGTCAAATAGTAGGAAAAAAATCATACATTAATTCACATCCAGTGAAACTGTAAATCAGTCGTTGGGATTGTATTTTAATTCCTTTCCTTAATTCATTATATCATTCAATTTATCAACACAAGAGGTATTCAATTTATCATACTAATCCCATTTTGGGCTGAGGTTTATGCTTGCTTGGAGGGGGTGTTGGGTCTGCCCCCACCATGATCTCCGCAAAATGCCTTATTACACATGTCAGTTGGCATTGATGGAAATCGCTGTCACCAAGAACCTTTGTGGTTAGGCCCCACGGTGGCTAAACGTGACATCACAAGGGCATGGAGGGAGGCTCCGGCTCCTTCTTTACAGGCTTGGAGAGAGTGTCTGGATCACTGCATGTGCCTGTAACATCCTATACACATTGCCAGGGTTTGTCCGAAGATATACTACACAATTTGGAAATGCAGGGCTAACTATCAAGGGATACAGCTAAAACCGTGTCACCAGCTCAAAGGCTCTCTGGAAGCCAAAATTCTGAACGTTTCCACCTTAAGGGCTGCTTGGGGGTCAGGCAGGAGAGTGGTAGGCTTTGTTGAGCAGACCTCTCCTTTCTAAGCCCCCAATACACCTGTGTGAAACCAGGTTGGGGGATTGGACTGGCAGTGGATGTTTCGTTATTTTTGTAGCTGTATTATTTGCTTTATGTTTTATTTTAGTTTCTGCAATGTGGTTGACCATGATTATACTTAGCCATGTAGTTGAGCTGGATGAACTTGATATAATCTCTTATCGCATGATTATTGTTTTCATTGTATTATTTTCTTTTCTTATGTTGGGAAAGCTAATAAAAGTTAGGGGGGGGGGGACTCACCAAAAGAAGAATTCTCTACCATTTGTGACCTCAAAACAGCTAAGAAATGGATACAGAAAGTAAAATTCAGGATATTGGCCCACCATTAAAGTTACTGTCAGCTCCATCTAATTGACTTGCTGTGTGCCATAGACCTTCCCACCTTCCCGTTATCCTTACAGATCTTGTTCCAGAGAAACACTTAGGGGCATATTTAGACTCTGTTTGCACCTTTTTAGCGTCTTTTTGTTTGACGCTAAAACGGCGTAAACTTAACTCCATATTTATATTTTGACGCTAGACACATCTAGCATCACAATATTGGAGTTAGTGCCATTTTTTGGATGCGTGAACCCACCTTTCGTCAATGAGATGGAAGGTAGGCATTCCCGTCCAAAAAAAGACTAAGCCTATAGCGCCATATTTACCCCCATGCAAAAATGCCGCATGAGTGGGAGCCTTACCTAAATAATGGCAGGCCAAGTGTTAGGGTAGCTGTGGACCCATTTCCATGGCTAAACACCATGGAATGAGCCCACAGGTGCCCACTCCACACCCCAGGAAGACCCCCATCCACACCAGAGGACGGGGGACCCCATCCTGGGTAACAATAGGTAAGTATAAAATATATATATATTTCTTTTGCTGTGCCATTGAGGGGGGCCTTACATGAGCCCCCCTGCATGGCACTGGGTCCAGTGGACATGCCCAGGGGACACTGGTCCCCTGGGCATTGCCATTGGGGTGGTGGGCATAACTCCTGTCTTTGCTAAGACAGGAGTCCTTTTTGGGTTCTATTGTGTCAGGAAATTACGCTACGCTGGTTAACGCCATATATATTGGTGCTAACCAGCCTAGTGTCACTTCTTGACACAATAGCACCCATAATTTGTCATTTCTAGCACCCTAACGCCACACCAAATCCCCCCTCCCCCCGCAAGCATCTTTTCTTTTGCTGCAAGCCAAACCTTACTGCCGGCTTGCTCCATTCCATAAATATAGCACCAAACTTGCGCTCAGGAATGATACAAGCCGGCTGTAAACTTTTTGACGCTAAACTGCGGTTGCGCAGTTTTGCATCAAAAGGTATAAATATGGGCCTTAAGATTCATACTTTTATGTAACTATCATTACCAATGCAAATTTCTTCGGATCAGTCTGAAATCGTCTACCATTAGTTTTACCACATGCATGGCAGTAGTGCACATGCAGAGGAGACTACCATACAGAATGAATCTCCTTCACAATTTAGAGAAATACCCTCACCACATCCAGGGCTGACTTTAGGGCTGTGCACACAGCGCTGACCTCAGGGATGGGGGGAGGGCACTATGTTTGTGAATAATGAAAAAAAACATACAGATTGAAAATCACCTACAGAGATCATTGTGTGTCCAGCAGTTTTAATGCAACAATAAAAATAAATCTGGTGATTGCCTCTGTATAAATTGTGTGTGACTTAAAGTGCTCTGACACTACATTGCTATGAGTACTGCTATAAAACAAATTAAATGCATTTGAGGGTGAGCGCGGGGCTATGGAGAGATAAGGGGCAATGTTGGAGCGCAGGAGTGAGGGAATCCGTGGAGGTGGTCATGGGGGGGGAGGGGGGGAGAGGGCTACAGGAGCCACCAACGAGAAAGCCAGCACTGACCATAACGTTACACAGTGAATTTGGAGACTGTTCCTGAACTCATAAAATATAGACATTTAAAACAGCAACACATTCTAAAGAAGGCCAAATGTCAAAATAACGGGGCCCTATACTACCTAAACTTGAATAGATTCCGACTCTGAAGCATGCAGACTAGAAATTTGGCCCAATAAGATGCTTCCCATTTACTCTTAGGTAGATTAGGGCTGCAGGTTTCTTTGGTTAAGGTACACCTTGCTGCCATTACAGTATACTGAAACTGGTCATCACAAACCTCATTTCAGGAGGCGCGTCTTCCATGAGAAAAATCTAGGACTCTTTTTAAAGCAAACGGGTCTTGCATTTGAGACTACCCACAAAGTACCTTACCAAGAAAGCGCCATTTCTTCTACCTTGGTGAGGTACAAGCTGTTAGGACAAAGTCCTCTGCATAGATAGATAAAGTTATGATGATCTGGCCAGAGACAGTTTTGGATAGGTGTGTGCGATTCTATTCCTGAGTGAGCTCAACGATCATGCAAACACCCGAGAGTCCTCTTGTTTTTCATGTTGTGAGGCACCAAAGCAGAGGTCTGACATTGAGAGGGCACCAAATTTTATGCCGCTAATTGAGGGTAACTAAATTACCCTCAATCTAGTATATGAGAGATCGACAGTCATGGCGGCAATATTTATATTGTCTAAAACCAACAGACAAATGCAGTACCATTGTCATTGAATCAACAAGAACATTTTGAACAGACAGCTTATGTTGGGATGGAAAAGTCCTTTGCATGGTAAGACACGTCTCCTGCCAGGGAAACACTTTGGAAACAGGAGTATAGGACATACTGAGTTGCTACATGAGCAAGAAGACAAGGCAGGTAGGTTTTTGGCATGGCCAGTAAACAGGGAGAAGGGTAGTATTACAGTCAAAGCCATTAAGGATGCAGAATGGGATGTTCCCACGTCAGAGGGTGATATATTGAGGAGATTTGTGGAATTCTACTCGGGGCTCTATGCAAAACAGGCGCAGAGTGATGAGGAAGGTATTGTGGCTGTATTGGATGAGGCCCATTTACCTAGAGTCAATGTGGAAGTGCGAGCACTCAAATGTGCCCATAGATAAGATGAATATCAAATGGACTATCAAGGACAAGAGACTGGGAAGGCACCTGGTAACGACGGGTGCCAGCAGAGTTTTATCAAATGTATGTGGATGTTATTAGTGCCCCATTGCTAGCCATGTATAGGGCAGCGAGCGCAAGCAGAGTCCTCCTGGCTTCACCACGAGAACCTCACATAGTAGTTCTGCCTAAACCGGGGAGGGATCCCACAGATTGCAAATTATACTGACATTTATTAATGATCGATGTTGATGTTAGGATTCTGGGAGAAATATTCTGGTCTGCCGCCTTACAAAGGCAGCAGAGACAATCGTTAACTCGGACCAGGCTGGCTTTGTGGGTGGTTGCAAGACCACCACCAACATCCGGAATGCATTTCTTATCCTTAAGCAGACCTCGGGAGGAGATGAGCAATGCGCCCTGTCCAGTCTGGATGCCCACAAGGCATTTGATACTGTGGACTGGACATTTATGAGACTGGCCCTACAGTGGTATGCCCTGGGGGAGGGTTACCTGAAGTGAGCAGAACTCTTGTATAATGACAGCAGGGCGATAGTGAAAGTTGATCATCGACTCTCAGATAGCTGGACGGTTGAGAGAGGAATGAGGCAGGGTTTCAACCTGCCGCTGTTGATATTCGCTTTGGTGATAAAGCCCTTAGCACAGGTGATATGCTGAAGGCATTAGAAGGGTGGCATTTTGTAGGGTGGCAGGCGGGAGGTCATCTCCTTGTATGCTGCTAATATTTTGTTGACTCTCAAGCCACCTGCAAGCCACATGGTGTGCTGTGTAAAGCCTGATCAGTGAGATGGGGCGCCACTTTTTGGTCATTCCACAGACCCATCACCTTGGGAGATACTGCTTTGGTATGTTGTCTAAAGGTGAGGAATTTGCAGTTAGAAGTATCCATCAAAAGAACAAGTTACTTATCTTTGAAAATACTCTTTCTGGTGACTACTCTAACTGCAGATTCCTGCTTCCCCCTTCTGTGGAACAGACTCTTTTCCTTCTAAAAAGATCCAAAATTAGAGATTTGCACACTGGAATGAACAGTTGTTTTTTGGGGTCTGTGTCCAGAAAGAAACAAGTGCGCTTAGGTGGTGCCTATATGCAACTTGAGCTGTCACTCCTAGTGCAGGGCGGAGTCCACGCAGAGCCACACCACACTATTTACTGGTGCTCAGGGGCTATGTTGAAAAGTCTTCAGGATTCCGTCTAGTGCCAAGGGATATTCTAAAGGTGTGGAATATGTGGTTAGAGTATCCACCAGAAAGAATTTTATAGAAGTTGTTACTTGTTCTTTGCTACCTTTCAGTGAGACCGAGTGGTCAATGAAAGGCTGCAGTAGAAATGTGGAAAGGTGATACAACATTGATTTTACATTGATTGAAGACTGCTTTAAGCAAGCATAGACAATGCCAGTCTGTCTTGCTTGCACATAATGGTACACAAACCTAATCAACATTGCCAATGGTAGTTATTAAAGCTGTTTAAAATATCCAGTGTGGATTTCTTGTATGTGTTCATCCACCTGAGGAGAGCTTTAGACCTCCCCTACCGGGACTCTTAAGCCCCAGACAGGAGTTAGAGGAAGTGTGCGTTGCAATGTGCTGGATTTTCTTTAACAATAATTTTGGCCAAGGCTTCACCTTAACGAAGACCAGCATATCCAAGATTGACCTTATTGAAGACTAAACTATCCATGATTAAGAAGCTTTTTCTTAGAAATTTTCAGAAACATGTCACTGTAAAATAATTTCTAAACTTAATGACGGATTTTTCATTTGACCCTACAGCAGATCTTCTGTTAACACTCGATATTGAGCCACTATATACCAGTATTCCAGAAGATATTACCCTGAAGGTATCAGAAGAGTCTCTGTGGAGTAAAGAATTAAAATATGGGACACAAATCCACTTCATTCTAGAACTAACAGAGACAACTTTGAAGGAAATCCTTTCAAATTTGATAAATCCATCTTCCATCAAATCAGCAGAACCACCATGGGATACATGGGAGGTCCAAGTCCAGCAAATTTTTACATGCAGCAAATTGAGGCATGCTGGACTTATGCTCAGATAACCCATTCAGAAACATTATTATAAGAAGGAAACATTACATAGAGGATATATTTGTGATATGGATAGGCACAATCACAGAAGCGGATTAACTTCTGATTTGGTTGATTACTGATCCGCACTTAAAGTTTACCAGTTACCTTCAACAATACAGTATACTATTTTTGGATGTACGCTCGACAGCAGGAGAAGGAAGCCTCCACAAAGAAGTGTTCCAAAAACCAAAGGATCAAAATGCACAACTATGGCCCTTATTACGCCTTTGGCGGTCTTTTCGTAAGACCACGAAGCCGCAGGCGCCAGTGCTGGCGGTCTTAAGAACTTCCTATTACAACTGATTTTGGAATTCCGCCCGAAATCGGGCAGAATTATGACACCAGTTGTGCTGGCGGTTGGCAGTGAAGAGGTGGTTCCATCCCTGGCACCGCCACGCCAAAATGATGCCGCACGGGTCATAATATGGTGTGACGGTGTCTTGACGGGGGTGCTGCTGGCGGTGGAAGCACCGGGAGTCATCTCCTTCCGGATGACCTCCTCGACAGGCGAAGTAAGTGGATCGTCCGACAAGGGAGGGTGCGTGTGTGAATGTCGTGAATGCAGGGGGCGTTTGTGGGTGCGTGTCTGCATGTGTGAGTGATTGCGGATGGGGGTGTGAGTGTGTGTGCTGCTGTGAGCGATTGAGTGCATGAGTGCAATTGAGCAGATAGAAGGGGTGTATGCGTGTGCATGTAAGTGGATGGGTTTGAGTGTTTGTGTGAGTGGACAGAGGAGTGGGGTGAGTATGTGAGTGAACGGGGAGAGGGTGCGTGTTTGTGTGAGTGAGCGTGGAGAATGGGTGCATGTGAGTCAGTGGATGGGGAGAGTGCGTGGCAAGCAGTGCAGGGGGAAAAGGGTGTGAATGTATGTATGCGCCCGGAGGGGGGAGGGTGTGTGAATGTATGTATGCACTGGAAGGGGAGGGGTGTGTGAATGTATGTATGCGCTGCAGCGAGGAGGGGTGTGTGAATGTATGTATGCGCCGGAGGGGGAGTGAATGCGTGCAGTGTTTGTGTATGTATGTTAGTGTGAATGGGGTGTATGACGTGAGTGCATGGGTGAGTGGAGGTGTGTTTCCGTGTGGGAGTATGTGGGTGCATGTGTGCAGGTATGTGGACCTGTGTGCAGGAGTATCCCGGGGACAGGAATGCAGATTCCTGTCACCATGATACATAGCTGTGAGCTTTGTCTGGCAGTGCTACTGCCAAAATAATGCTGGCAGTCTTCCGCGTTGTAATACTGCTAGCTGTATTAAGGCATCCGCCAGGCCAGAGGTGCTCACCTCCAGCCCAGCAGACCGCGGAAAAGTGGCAGGATGGGCAGAGTATCAGCAGTTTGGCTTAGGCCAAACCGCTGAACTCGTAATTTGGCGGTCTCCACCACCAGCTCGTCGGCGCTAAGTCCGCAACAGCAAGTCTGGCGGTCTTAAGAGGGCCTATATTGTGCAACTCCACACTTACCAAATTTGAAGAACAAGTGGACACTCTTCCAAATAAGTTACTAATACAAGTCTGCCTCCGGATGATTACAGAATGTACAAAGACGAGAGCCAAGAATGACTGGGAAGCCCTACTAGAAATATATCAAAACGATCCAACTGATCATATTCCTACACTCACATCACGCTCCAGTGAAAATTACTATTAATTAACACTGGAGAATATTGTATTTCTTGTATTGCTGGATTCACATCGCTTTCCCGTGGATTGAAAAGGATGATCAATTAACACTGGAGAGTTATCAACTCAAACACAGACAACTACCTGCTACTTGTGTTCAAGTGTGGAAGGAATATCTGACATATGCTCATACACATAAGGCCAAAAGAAAAGCAACTAAAAGAAAACGTAACCTTTAGGATCTTCCTCAGGTCGTTTGGCACCATCCATGTGGCCATTGTAATGTGCCGCACTAAAAGTACTAAGGAATTGGACCTAATCCTTTTTGGGAGTAATGCATTTGTACACTATAACAGCGAGCGTATTGTATATCGCATCACTTGTTGACGAATTCTCTTGATCCTGTTTGGCAACTTATGATATTCTAAAGGTGAAGAATCTGTAAGAACCACCAGCAGTAGGACATCTAAGAGGAGAAGAACTGGACATCCTTCAGCTAACAAAAAGGGTAAGCGTGCTTTGCAATGGCCATTTCTAGGCCTGTGAAGAGACCCTGTGCGTCCCTCCACTGCAATGCGGCTGCTACTATAGACAGTGGGTGTGAAACATTTGTGTAATGTGCTTTGTGTAATTCTGACAAAATTATGGAAAATCAAATGCAATTACCTAAAATGTAAATCCATTAGTTCGCAATATATTCTAGTGTGAAATGCATCCTTGCATCAATTTTTGACACAAGGGTGCATTTTATGCTACATAAGTGCAAAACAAAAGCGCCATGAACAACTGCTGCTGACATTCGGTTGTTCGGGGGGGCTCCGCAGTAAATACTTACAGCAAATGGTATGCAATTATGTAAAGTGGCATAATAGCGTAATTTCAGACATTTCATGTGATATGAAATTCGCAAAATTACGCGAATTATGCTGTCATAATCTAAATGTTGCCCAGGCCTACTGTACACCCACTCCTCAGGCCCCCGCTATGGCGTTCTTCGGACATTACCATTTGCTCATTCTAGAGGCTGCCTCTCTTGTCTAAGTTGGGGCCAGGGGCAGTCACACAACCGGTCAGCTTGAGGATAGAGCATCAGCTGAGCTCCAAAGATAGATGACCATGTTGGGGTTCGAAAACTCTACATTTGTCTTTTTGTTTAAGGGCTTGTTAAGGATGATGTTAGACACTTGTTTCAATCGTTATTGCCTTTGACTTAAATATACTTTTTTCTTATTAAAATAAAATATGACCAATATTGCCTACTGCTACGCGGTCTACATTTTTAAGAAATTACTTTTGTAAGGAAAGGTATTTATTTGCATAGTTTTACTAAAAGTGCTGTGCGATCCCACATGCAGGAGGGACTAGTCAGTGTGTTGTGGACTTGGTTAGTTCTCTGGCATCATGAAGCTAATGATGTCAGAGATGTCGGGAGGATTCTGAAAGGGGCGGTTGGAGCAGAAGGAAGGAGAGAGGAAGCAGTTGGTGCACTCATGGTGGGTGCTGTACAATAAAGACTTATCAAACAATCCTGGTTGTGTGGACCTACCTTATCACAGTGTTTATGACTTCAATGTAAATTATTCTGAACAACTTGGTAAGCTATGTTTCCAGGACACTACCTTGGCAAGTTAACAAAGATAAATATTTCATTAGAAGATAAACATTCCATACCAACATATGTCCCCAAGATGTAGTATAAGTTACTTTTGAAAGTTTAGGGGCTTGGAGGGTGGTCAGCATGTTCACATTTGAGGCGCAAAATGCACGATTGTCACAATCCTGCAAGACTGTCAAAATCTTACAAGACTGGCGGCCATACAGAGCGCTGTACTATTTAAACTGTGCCCCAAAACATGCCTGTTATTAAATTTTTCTTACCCAGAAGCACTGTGTCTCGTGGTTGATGATTCGGAAGTGAATGACTCCTTGGAGCTCTCGAACTTTGCCCCAGCAGAGTTTTCTGCAAAAAACAGCTCCTTGGTTGTGGATTTTTAGCAATCCCTCTAGTGAATCTCAGATTTCCCGTTGTTTTTTTTTTTTTTTTTTTTTTTAAATCGGTGTGAAACCCTTAAGGTGATGATTTCTAAAAAGGAAATACAATCCTGAATTCAGCAGCCAGGCCCACCCAAGGTTTTCCTACAGAAAAAAATATTGAAGTGTGTTTTTTAGGTTTTAAGGGCTTCTGAGTAAAATTACCTAGTTAGAGCCATGGAATTCATCAAACCCTAGACTTCCCTTCTTCTCTAGTTTTCTGAAGTGTGTGAGTTTTGTGGGTTTCAGAGGGTGGCAACACAGACAAGTTCCAAAATCCACAACTACCCAGATTGTGAAAAAAAGACTGGTCTCAGTGAAAAAGTTTGATGTGCAATGTTTCATTTTTAGCACTTTTCAACTGTGGCCACTAGGGCCACCCACAAAACATGGCTTCCATTTTTATGTTGAGTCATTTGGGAAGGGTGCGTGGTTGTCAGTTTGTGGATCTCAATAGATTACCAAACTTTCCAAAATAAAATATAAATTTATTAGTGATTTTAGCCAATTATGCTATTTCAAGTTTTGCAAGATATTATGGGAAAGCGAGAGGAATCAATGCAGGTTACACCTACTGGATAGCTCAGGGTGTCTATTGTGCAAAGATTAAAAAAAAAGAGAGAGGAGTTCTTAATAAGGGCCAGAGCTGCATTTTGGCAGATGGAGTAGTGTCTGTCAGCCTGGCAGAGAACTTAACGTCAGTCATGCTGAGACTACTCTGCCACCACATTTAAAAATGACTGCCAAGTTGGCAGTCATTTCAAAAGTATTGTCAGGAACCGCTGTCACAGCGGTTCCTGTCAATGCTTTACTTTTTTTTTTAATAAACAAATCCTGAAGCAGGATTTTCTTTTAGAAAATAAAAACAATGCTCCCACGGCGAGGGGGCATTAGACAGCTTTTATTGCCCCTTACTGTCAGGGTTTTCCAGGCTGTGACAACTTGCCCAATGGCCAACGGCCCATACTTAATACATAAATTGGGCGGGCAGACCATTATATTGGCTGTAAGGATACTCAGTAAGCGTTGAGACAGCGTATCCTTACAACCATAGAGATAAATCTGGTTCCAAGTTTTTGAAGTGAAAACAACACTTACACTGGTTGGTTTTGGCAGTTCCAGAACTGCAAGCTTCAAAGGACAAATACTAATCACAGTATCTAAATATTGAAACCAAGACTACTGCAGCTGAGCCATAAAGCTGCGTCGAGGCACCAACTGCTTTATGGTCCATTCAGAAAAGTGTTTAGCTTTATGCAGAATGCAATGATTTTAGAGGTGGCGCAGATGTATAGGGACTGGTCATTCCAGCGTTTTTTTAGCAAGGTAGGAGAAGTCACTACCTCCTGTTCTAGTGCTGCGTATGCATGGAATGTGTGTGAGCACGAGGCTGGGTGAGCAAAGGTGTCTGGACTATTTCTGAAATCTGAGGTTGTTTTGGCCCAGTGCTATCTAGGGCTTTGAATGTTTGTGTCAGGAGTTTGAAAAGAGCTGTTGATTGGCAGTCAGTGAAGCTGTTTGGAATGCTGGGTTTGTGCGTGGTGGAAGTTTGAGGGAGAGGCTGGCTTGCCGTGTCCTGCGTGCTTTAGAGTCATCTGCTTAGTTGAGTGAGAGATTAACTCAGTATTGGTATGAGAGCGGCGCCCATGGGGTTGAGGCCGTTGGTGAAGCTAAAGTGACAGCATGCGTATCTCTACTCTGTAGACTATCTGCCTTGTACCTATACGCTACCCATGTCGAAGCATACTTAATCTAAGCTTTTCCTACCTGTTCATGGCTTTGTCCTTTCAAAGCCCTGAATAATTCTGCACACTTGCCAAGCGAACCTTTACTAATGCCTCCCACTGCTAGCTACCTGAAGCTCAAAAACATTTCTTTCATGCATCTTCAGCACTTTCACTGTCCTAAACCCGACTTCTTCCACTTTGTGCTTGCAAGTTGGGGGTGTCCAAGACTGCCTTGTCAATTCCTCTAACTGAGTGAGCATATCTTGATTTGAAACTAAGGCAAACATGCAGGGGAAGTCTGCCTAAGTTTGCTAAAGTACTTTAAGTCAACACAAGGGCAACACTACTCAGTAAGAACCAGGGCCTTAACAGTATTCTAAACAACAGCTGGCCCTACTGGAATTACATGTGCACATTTGAATATGGCAATGCGTAGTCACAAAAATGTTTAAAATTGTGCCAGAATGCAGATAGAGAAAGTTTACACATGGAACTAAACCACAAATGATGCAATTCACACACAAAGATTTTTTCTCAATTTGTACTACCACATGTATGTGTTCCAGTACGTTTCCTAAAGAGCACTTCAAACAAAAGACTTTGGCCCTTATTACAACATTGGCGGTAAATGCCGCTTACCGCCGTGCAGAAGACCACCAACACACTGCCGCAGCCACGGAATTCCGCTACAGCTATTATGACCCACAGGCCGGAATCCGCCAAAATCCAGACACCCACACAAGTCCGCCACACCAAAGGTCCGGCGATAACAAAACCTCCACCGTCACGCCAACAAGAATACAGCCACACTATTATGACCCATGAATCCACGCAGCGGCCTTACAACTGCGGTATTCCATTGGCGGTACACACCGCCGCGCTCAAAATACACACTCATTTACAAAACACAACCAAATTGGACAATTCGAAATACACACACCTGATACACATACACACACCACACCCACACACTCAATACAATATAAAACACATACCCACATCACCCACAAACCCCTACGACCACAATTGCGACAGAAGGCCAGAGAGAGACACCACCATCAACAAACTAGCATCCACAGGCACTCAACACCGTTACTCACACAACATCCACACACCTCACACAACACACACAAACACATCCCCTCACACACCATCTCACACATCACCCACACCACCCCATGGCACCCCAAAGACACCCCAGGTTTTCTGAGGAGGAGCTCAGGGTCATGGCGGAGGAAATCATCCAGGTAGAGCGACAGCTATTCGGATCACACGTGCAGCACACCTCCATAGCTAGGAAGATGGAGCTATGGCGCAGAATCGTGGACAGGGTCAACGCAGTGGGACAGCATCCAAGAACACAGGATGACATCAGGAAGAGGTGGAACGACCTACGGGGGAAGGTGCGTTCCATGGTCTCAAGACACCACAATGCAGTTCAGAGGACTGGCGGCAGACCCCCACCTCTTCCCCCACAACTAACAACATGGGAGGAGCAGGTCTTGGCTATACTGCATCCTTAGGGCCTCGCAGGAGTATCAGGAGGAATGGACTCTGGTAAGTCAAATCTTAACTATTACCTCCCCCACCCTACCTGCATGCTATCACATACCCCACCCTCACCCCCATCACTCCAACTCCTCACATATGTCCCATTATCACAAACCACACATCCCAACACCAAGCCCTGCATGCAACAACAAAGCATGGACACCCATCACCAAACCATGTCCATCACAGATACCCACACAGACCCCAAAACAATCATCACACAAGGTCCTACACAAGAATGTAAGCACTGGGGTACAGGGTCACCCACCCATTGCACACCATGGCACACACAGATGCAATAATCATGCCTTTACACCCCTGCAGGACCCCTACCCAACGTCACCGAACAGGAGGTTCCAGACATGTCCACCCCCCCTCCCCACAGAAGAGGCCCACAGTGATGACAGCCGCTCTGTCCAACTGGATCAAGATAAGCAGCCGGCCCATCTGGAACCTCGGGACAGTCGGTTCCCCTGACACAGTCAGAAGCCACCACAGAGCCTCCCCTCTCAGGAAACACCAGCACAGCACCCACCCAGCAGGCCCATACCTCTGTCCCCAGGACACGTCAAGCAGCAGTGTGTCCACCACTACAGGTAACCCAGACAAACACACCAACCCAAGAACAGCAGGGACCTGGGGGCAGTTGCAGTGGGCACACGGTTCAGGGGACAGAGGCACAGGAAAACAGGGGAACTGGGAGGTCTGCGGTGCGATAAGGGGAGGACAGGACCAGGGAACCCACTCTCCACAAGGCCCTCTCCAACATCATGGGAGCGTACCATCATTCCCAGGAGACTATGGCAACAGTACTGGCCAAGTTTCAGGAGACCCAGCGGCTGCAGGAGGAACAGTATTTAGGGTTCAGGGAGGAACTCAAGTCCATCAGTACCACCCTGGGCACCATTGTAGGGATGCTGAAGGACCTTGTGAACACCAGGAGGGACACTTTGGCACAACAAGGGGCCCCTGACACTAGCCTGGATGATGAACTGCCCACCACTGGAGCAAGTGGACAGGAGGCACCGCCCAGGACCACGACACCAGCACCCCACCCCCTGCAGATGGAGAACCACCCCGCAAGCGGTCCCTGAGATCCAGGACAAAGACAGAGAACAATGCCAAGACCCCCGCCAAGAAATGAGACCACCCTGAATGTCATCATTCTGTCCCACTTTGACACCCTGTCCATCCTTAAACTGCCCTAGCTCCACTTCCTTTGCCCCTTTGGACAATGCACCTGTGAGACAAATAAGTGGACTCTGCCATGGACATTCCTCCACCATCACCCCTGACCATTTTACAACACCCTCCACTATTTTCCACTTAAATAAACACCCTTGAATCACAAAACAATCTGGAGTCAGTCTGTGCTTTCACTAATATGTATTTGCAATAACTGCGGAAAATAGCAATGTCCATTCTATTTACAACATACCTATGTCACACAGCTCTAGTCCAGGAGGTAACATAGCAGAGGTCACCCAGTGGGACCCACATCTGTGAAATGGAAAGGCAAAGTGTCAATTCAGGGTCCATACACTGGGTGAAAGTGACAGACAGAAGATAGGTCAAACAATTTTATCAGATGTAGGAGGCAGTGATGTCTTCTTACCTGTGTCTCACTGGAAGTATTGCTGGATGATGTTGTTTCTGTTGTCTATGTCCTCTTCTTCTGCCTCCTCTTCTTCACTGTCCACAGCTGCCACAAGACCCCCTTCTGGACCATCCTCCTGCAGAAAAGGCACCTGCCGTCGCAAAGCCAAGTCGTGCAGCATACAGCAGGCCACGATGATCTGGCACACCTTCTTTGGTGAGTAGTATAGGGAACCACCTGTCATGTGGAGGCACCGGAACCTGGCCTTCAGGAGGCCGAAGGTCCTTTCGATCACTCTCCTAGTTCGCCCATGTGCCTCATTTTAGCGGTCCTCTGCCCTTGTCCTGGGATTTCTCACTGGGGTCAGTAGCCATGACAGGTTGGGGTACCCAGAGTCACCTGCAAATGTCGAGGGAAATCTGTTAGACACACACTAACCCTTAGGGACAACCTCAGACCCAGACAACTATTCACACGGTATAGGGTCCTTGTCATCACCTATTAGCCACACACGGTGCCTCTGGAGTTGTCCCATCACATAACGGATGCTGCTATTCCTCAGAATGTAAGCGTCATGCACTGAGCCAGGAAATTTGGCTTTCACATGGGAGATGTACTGGTCGGCCAAACACACCATCTGCACATTCATTGAATGGTAGCTCTTCCGGTTTCTGTACACCTGTTCACTCCTGCAAGGGGGGGGTACCAAGGACACATGTGTCCCATCAATGGCACCTATGATGTTGGGGATATGTCCCAGGGCATAGAAGTCACCTTTCACTGTAGGCAAATCCTCCACCTGAGGGAACACGATGTAGCTGCACAAGTGTTTCAGCAGGGCAGATAGCACTCTGGACAATACGTTGGAGAACATAGGCTGGGACATCCCTGATGCTATGGCCACTGTTGGTTGAAGAGACCCACTTGCCAGGAAATGGAGTACTGACAGGACATGCACAAGAGGAGGGATTCCTGTGGGATGGCGGATAGCTGACATCCGGTCTGGCTCCAACTGGGCACACAGTTCCTGTATTGTGGCACGATCAAGTCTGTAGGTGACTATTCCATGTCTCTCTTCCATCGTCGACAGGTCCACCAGCGGTCTGTACACCGGAGGATGCCGCCATCTCCTCACCTGCCCCAGCAGACGTGCCCTATGGATGAGAACAGCGAGCACAGAGTCAGCCAACCCTGAGGTAGTAAAAAAACATTTTTATTGCACACATTTGTCAATACGCTATGTGCCTGTCTCTGTGTGTATGCAAGGCCTATATATGTGTGACGCATTAAAAATTAATGCCATGTAGTCACCTGAAATGGCGGCTGCTTGACCTCTAATGTGGGACAAGGGGATATGAGGTAATTGCACTGGCGTTTTACACCGTCGTGGTAGGCGGTCGAAGACTGCGGCGCAATCCTACATTGGTTAACATTGGGCCCTATGGGTTCCAGGAGCCAATGATGATGTACGCCGGTGGTGACGGTACGCACCACTGGGGACGTGACCGCCATTTTCGGTTTGTTCACTCACTTGATACCTGATCTTCGACAGGAGAGGACCTACACTGCAAGTGCTGCTGTGACCTCAGTCTGGAAGCGACAATGGCTCATGTGTCTGGGGAAAGGGCCCCTACCTTCACTTCGGAGGAGTTGGATAAACTAGTGGACGGGGTCCTCCCCAGTACACGCTACCCTACGGTCCTCCAGACAAACAGGTGAGTACACTGTGAGCATGCTGTATGGGCAATTCCTGTTTGGAGTGGTGTGGATGGAAAGTACGGGGGGATGAGGCCTGCATGATCGGACAGTGAGTGTATGTGCGTCAGGGCAAGGGTGGGAGCGTGGGACAATGACTGACGGTCCGGACGGTTAAAGTCTTACATTTTACCCTGTACTATTCCTCTAGGTCAGCACCCACCAGAAGGATATTTGGTGCGCCATCAACAAGGACGTCCGGACCCTGGGGGTCCACCACAGATGGAGCACCCACTGCCGTAAAAGATGGGAGGACATTCGCCGCTGGAGCAAGAAGACAGTGGAGGCCCAGCTGGGGATGGCCTCCCAACGTGGGAGGGGTGCCCGTCGCACCATAATCTCCCTGATGTTCCAGATCCTGGCGGTGGCGTATCCAGAGTTGGATGGGCGCTTGAGGGCATCACAGCAGCCACAAAGGGGTGAGTAGCGTCGCATCCATCTGACTCTGTGCGCAT
This sequence comes from Pleurodeles waltl, assembly GCF_031143425.1. NCBI lineage: Eukaryota > Metazoa > Chordata > Amphibia > Caudata > Salamandridae > Pleurodeles > Pleurodeles waltl. The sequence goes on from NC_090442.1 coordinate 190,692,902, forward strand.
TGGAGGTGTCTGGGTGGGGGAGGTGGGCAGTGGGTTCCCCTAGGCTAGGGCGAGCTTTGTAGGCAAGGACCCTTTGTGAGGCGGGCTAAGTGGCACCCCAACCCCACCAGTGGTAAGAGCCATCTACACCTAGTCAGGCTCCTGTGACTTCCATGTTTGCAGCAATCGGGCATAGGCCTTGTACCCCATGGCCCTGTGATTAATTAGGGAACTCTAAGTGCATGGCGTAGTGCAGAGGGCTGCTGTGTCTGTAGTGTCCGCCAACGGTAGCAGTATTGGATGCAATGAACATGTCTCTTCTCCCCCACCCTTTCTGTGGTCTCCCTGTTCTTGTGTGCATTAGCATCATCAGGCGGAGGAGCTTTGCCACCAGAGCAGGAGGGAGCTGCATCCCACATGGCCCTGGAGGGCGAGACAACGGAGTCTGAAGTCACCAGTGGGACAGAGGGCAAGGGGAGCTCCACGGCAGGGACAGGAGCTGAGACCAGCGACACCGACTCTTCCTCTGATGGGAGCTCCCTTGCGGTAGCGGGCCCCTCTCTGCCCACCACATCTACAGGTACAGCCACCACCCCCCACTACCAGCACCGCCCTCCCAACAGCTCCTCAGCGTGTGTCCCGTGGCCGCTCAACCAGGAGGGTGGGCATCTCCTTCGCCCCAGGCACCTCAGGCCCTGCCCCAGTCAGCCCTGCTGCCCTCAGTGAGGAGGCTATTGACCTCCTGAGATCCCTCACTGTTAGGCAGTCTACTATTCTGAATGCCATCCAGGGTGTAGAGAGGTAGTTGCAACAGACCATTGCATACCTGGAGGGCATTCATTCTGGCCAGGCAGCCCAACAGCGAGTATTTCAGGCTCTGGCCTCTGCAATGATGGCAGCCATTGTCTCTGTGTCCAGCCTCCCCCCTCCAACATCCTCCACCCAGACCCAATCCCCAGTACCTCAGCCTAGCCCAAGCACACCATCAGAGCAGCATGCACACACTTCAACACACAAGGGTGGCTCTGGCAAACATAAGCACCACACATCCCACAGGCACTCACACAAGCATCATACCCATGCACACATGCCAACATCCACTGCCTCCACTGTGTCCCCCTCCTCCACGTCTCCCTCCTCCCTGTCATGTCTCCACTCACACCTACATGCACTACATCTTCAGCCACTACCTCCATAACCAGCACACCCATCACCACACACCGCTCACGTGCAGTCACCACCCCCACTACCATTCACACATCCCCTGTGTCCTCTCCCAGTGTGTCTGTGAGCCCTCCTCCCAAACTACACAAACGCAGTCACACACCCACCCAACAGCCATCCACCTCACGACAGCCTCCAGCCCATGCACCTTCACCCAAAGTCAGCATACAAACACCTCCTACAACCACTACCTCTTCCTCCACTCCCAAACCCCCTCCATCTACCCGTCCCAGTATGTCAAAAAAACTTTTCCTCTCAAATGTTTACCTCTTCCCTACATCTCCCTCCCCCCGTCCGTTCCCTAGGGCCCACCTTTCCAGGTCCCAACCCAGCACTTCAGCCACCACATCACCGGGCACAGTGGTGCAAGAAATATCCGGATTCTGGAATGCGCCAAGCAACAGGGCTGCCAGTGTCCCAAGGAGCGGGTCCAAGGACATTCCCCCACCTCCAAAACAGAAGAAGTTGCCCACATCCTGGAGGGAGAAGGCCAAAACACCTGCCACCAAGGGCTCAGCCAAGACAATAGTTGGGAGTGGCAAGACAGCCGCGCCACCATCCAAGGTGGGGAAGGGCCTGAAAAAGAAAGTCAAGTCAACGTCGCCGCCAACCTGCACGGCGGACAAGACCGGCACCGCCACGGATACTGCCGCCAGCACCCCAGGTACTGAGCCCTTTACCAGCACCACAGACACTGTGTGCCCTTCAGCAGCACCGCAGTCAGTGAGCCTGCCACCAGCACCGCCGCTACTGACACCGCCGCCAGCATCGCGGTCAGTGAGCCCGCCACCAGCACTGCCGCTACGGACATCGCCGCCACCTGCACCGCAGTCAGTGAGCCAGCCACCTGCACCGCAGTCAGTGAGCCCGGCACCTGCACCGCAGTCAGTGAGCCCGGCACCTGCACCGCAATCAGTGAGCCCGCCACCAGCACCGCCGCTACTGACACCGCCGCCAGCATCGCGGTCAGTGAGCCCGCCACCAGCACCGCCGCTACGGACATCGCCACCAGCACCGCAGTCAGTGAGCCCGCCACCTGCACCGCAGTCAGTGAGCCCGCCACCTGCACCGCAGTCAGTGAGCCCGCCACCTGCACCGCAGTCAGTGAGCCCGCCACCTGCACCGCAGTCAGTGAGCCAGCCACCTGCACCGCAGTCAGTGAGACAGCCACCTGCACCGCAGTCAGTGAGACAGCCACCTGCACCGCAGTCAGTGAGCCAGCCACCTGCACCGCAGTCAGTGAGCCAGCCACCTGCACCGCAGTCAGTGAGCCAGCCACCTGCACCACCGCCACAATGACTGCCGCAAGCACCGCCGCTACTGACCCCGCCGCAAGCACTGCCGCTACTGACCCCGCTGCAAGCAACGCCGCTACTGACCCCGCCGCCAGCACCGCCAGCAGCCCCGCTGACATGGCAGCCATCCCCAGTGGTCAGTTCCAGGGGCCTGGGCAGCTTGCATGTTGCACCACCGTCAGTGGAGTGTCACATCCACTACCTCAGTCCTTGGCAGGATGAAGCACTCTGGGCACTAAGCCCCCTCCAGAACCAGTGGAGTATCACATCCACTACCTCAGTCCTTGGCAGGATGAAGCACTCTGGGCACAAAGCCCCCTCCAGAACCAGTGGAGAAAGGCATCCATTGCCTCAGTCCTTGGCAGGATGAAGCACTCTGGGCACAAAGCACCCTGCAGAACCAGTGGAGTATCACATTCACTACCTGGCAGGATGAAGCACTCTGGGCACAAAGCCCCCTCCAGAACCAGTGGAGAAAGGCATCCATTGCCCCAGTCCTTGGCAGGATGAAGCACTCTGGGCACCATGCCCCCTCCAGAACCAGTGGAAAATTACATCCACTACCTCAGTCCTTGGCAGGATGAAGCACTCTGGGCACAAAGCACCCTCCAGAACCAGTGGAGCATCACATCCACTACCTCTGTCCTTGGCAGGATGAAGCACTCTGGGCACCAGGCACCCTCCAGAACCAGTGAAGACTGTTATCCACTTGAGAGACTGTGGCTTTGCACTCCCCAGGATAAAGCAGTGGGCAACTCACCCACTGGAGAGACTGTGGCGTTGCACTCCGCAGGATAAAGCAGTGGACAAACCACCCACTGGAGAGACTTGAGACTGTGGCTTTACACTCCCCAGGATACATCAATGGGCATGGAACCCCCTCATGGAGCTGGCGTCGTGCACTCATCCGGCTAAGGTGTCCTCCCTTCCCTTCCCCCTGAGGTGCCTGTTTTATTTCGATCTGATGCCCCTGCAGTGTTCTCTCCGTTTACAGCGGGTATCGAGTATGGGCCTCGCCCATGCATTTTGGGCCCAGTGGTCCACGGACTATATAGGTGCAATACCTGACTTGAAATTTTGGTGTACATAATTGTTTATAGTGTATATATAATTTTGGCAAATGGATTTTTCTTGATTACAATCTCATTTCCTTTTGTCCTTGCGTTCTTCCAGGGGTGGTTGGGGGGGGATGTAACTGTAATGTTGCAGCATGTATTTGTGTGTATGGTGTTGTGGGTGGGGGTGGGAGTGTTGGGTGTGTGTGTTTCCCTCCCCCTCCCGGGTGTTGTAGGTGCAGTACTCACTGTGGTTGTCACCGCAGTCGGTCGCGCTCCTGGTAGAGAAGCAGGAAGATAATCGCAGGGAGTATTTGGAGTTCAGGCTCCATGGCGTCCTGGTTCCTCGTGGGGTGTGTAGAGGTGTTTTCCCTTCCAAGTCCTGTTTCCGCCGTGTTTTTGTTCACGTTGAATCCGCCCCTGAAAAGGTGGTGAACTGGCCTGTCATAATAGTGTGGGCGGTACATTGTCTTCCGCTTGACTGTTGGCAGTGACCGCCATGCTGTTTGTACCACTGTGGCAGTCGGAGTGTTAAAGTGGCTGTCTATGTTGGCGGTTTCCGCCGTGGTCGTAATCCCATTTTTTTTCCACCAGCCTGTTGGCGGTATTACCGCCGCTTTAACACCGACTGCCAGGTAATGAGTGCCTTTGTGTTTGCCACACATGGCTTATTGTTGCCTCCACCATTATGTCCAGTTTAGTGATGATAATGCACTTGTCATACGGCGAACAGAAAACCTACTGCATTCTGACCGTGGATAAAAGTGTTGAACAGGCCATAAGAAGTCCATGATGTTCTCAAGTAGAGAAAAACAATTCTACTGGTGCTTGCCTATTGAAGTAGTGGCCCATGAAAGGTATGTCTGTTTCTTTGCTTAAGGCAGACTCTGCAACAACAACATGGTCAAGTCTTTCTAGCTGTTGCAGGAATGAAGTCAGCAAAGTGTCGATCCTGCAGCCTTGTCACATCCTTCACATACGAAGTGGAGGACACTGCTTCTGCAGCAGTAAGACTTTCAATGACTGTCAACTGAAAGTCAAGGAAAGACATGGGCCTTCCTGTGGTCTGATGATACATATATGCATTGTGTGCCGTACAGGTGGGCTTGTGAACTTTGGCCAGTAGGATACAAGCTTGGTTTGTGCACTAATACCATTCTGAGTGTAAGGCCCAAAAATGTTTTCAACTCAAGTGGAGTGGGAGTTCACCAGTGTGCCCTATAATAAGGCCCATGACTGCTTTCGAGCTTCCTCATAAATTGTTCTGTATGCAAATTTGTTTGCTGCACAATTTCCTCAGGGAGGTCAACATCGAAAAAGAGATGGACATAGTCAATTTGCAAAACATTTGTAGTACCGACTTTAAATCCGCTGTCTCCTGTGAGCAGGGAAATTTGTGGATGTACTAAATTGGGTCTGCCTAGAGAACACTGCCTGTGCTTACAGCCAAACGTGCCTGCTTTCTGGGTTTGTCTATCCTGCTACAGTCACTTCCACTACACAGACTTTGCTTCTGAAGAGACATCACAAACGTCATGACCATGTTTCTCAGGATCGCTGGAAGACAAGTCATAGGGATGGAAATTGCTGACCGAAAAATCCTCTCCCTTACAAACCTTGTTTCTCAGGATTCCTGGAAGACAAGTCATAGGGATGGAACTTTGCTGACCGAAGAATCGCGCCAAGATTCTGCTCAATTTTCCTCTCCCTTAGATGCTGAATCAAGTTTCTGATTCTGCTTCAGAGCTGTCATCTATAACTTGATTTAGGGCCTATGCACCAGCCATCCGAGATGCCATCTGTAATGACTGACTAAAACCTTCCTTCTAAAACACGATCTTACATAGAAGGCAGAAGTATGGTTGTAAGTCGGTGGGTGTGGAGGTTTGTGAGATGTGTGCAAAAGTAAATAAACAAAAAAAACATATTTTGCAATCCAGCCGGAGGTTCTCCAAGGAAACTAAAAAAAAAAAGACAAAAAAGACACAGTATTACTTAATTTTGCCACATACCAAGTGCTACTGCATACTTTTGTCATGGATAATACAAAACTTCATTTTGGGGGAGAGGGCGAAGGGGAACTGCTGGGCCATTGCCAATACGAAAGGTTTTCCTGAAGCCAAAAATCCTCCTTTGATCTCAAGAAGCACACAGTAACCCCTGCAACTTTGGGTGACGGCATGCTTCTTGTGAAAATTCACAATGCTTTCAGCAGGGTCACTGGAATAATACTGCAGATCATCACAAATTATATGACACGGTTGACTTGATATGCACCCGAAAAAAGGCAAATTACGTGGCATAATGCAGAACGTTTTTTAAATATAGTTTTTTGTGATTTGTAAACATGATAATACTCTCCGGGCAAAGATTTCTCCTCATTAATACCAGATTAGCAACCAAATACAGAAATAAGCAACTGAAAGATGACCAGTCAAATTTTATGCAGGGCCTTGCAATGTGTGCGAACACATCTCCACATTTTAGTAACTTTTGATCCGTTTGAGCAAGATACCATTTTTTTTCATAATCTGCAGATTATGCATTAGATGTTAGACTATGTGGCAAATGCAGCATTTGTGTTTTTTAGAAATGTGTGTTTTCCAAGGGGCGTGGGGCGAAATCAACTCCCATGGGGACAAAACACAAATTTCTAAGAAAATATATATGTGCCCTGACCCATGTGCTGAGGGCCGACCCTTTACCTACATTTCTATTATTCATTTAAATGTGTGGTCTCGCTGGGGGACGCGATAACCAATGAAATACTCAGTAAATGGTCAACAAGCTTTGGTCATCTTATGATTTTCCATAGGAGGGTCAGTATCTTTTTGTTGACTCATAATTGATGAGTTTATCCTGGTAAGGAAAAATTCAGGCAGAAAAGTCCAGAAGCATTTCTTTTTTTCAAGTTGCCATTGATGTTTTAATGCAGCAAGGTTTTCTCATGTGGGGTCACAGCATGTTTAGGGGAAGGTAGATTAAGCTTTTGATGAGCCCAGTGACCATGAACTCTAGGTGTTCGAGGGTCATATCTTGCAAATGCATTAACAACTGGCCCAAACATAGTTCCATTTTGGTATCGGTCAAGATATTTAAAGCTTAGATTATTTTCTCTCAAGATACCCATCTCAAAGTCTCGGCCAAACCACCAAGTGTCCCTGGATTTATTTTACGTGTGTATTACGCATCGGCTAGTGTTGCAGTTAGAGGGGATGGCAGTCCTGATCTCCCATGCGTGGTGCAACAGGTGCTAAGAGATTCTAGGGCAAGGTGGATTTTGGTGAGTCAGAGCATACATAATCAGCTCATCCACCTTATTAGTTGTTATGGTCTTATCAAAGATCATGCTTATGCTACCACTGGAGGGACTCATAGTAGTAGGGGGGATTTTAATACCATCCAGGATACCAGACTGGACTAGTCGCGTATCATCAAGCAGCAAAATAGGCTGAGGTAATTACGCTTGCTAGATAAACTGTGCAGTGATTTTGCCGTAATGGATTCTTGACGGGTCGATCAGACTCAAGGGAGAGAATAAACTTGTTTCTCAAAACATTATCATTCTGCCACAAGAATTGATTTCTTTTTGATCTCCTGTAAGTGGTGCAGAATTAGCTCAGGTATATTATCGAATCCCTTTTCTGACCCTTCAAACACTTTTTTTTTTTTTTTTTTTTTTTTTAAAGAGTTATCATTGAGGGAGCAGAGGGCTGAAGAACCTTATTGGTTGGTGCCTTGATAAATCATTATTAACAGATGAAAACTGGGTTATGACTGTGCATTCAGTTATGGATTAAATATATTGCAGTTTGGGGGCTTTTAAAGCATTATTACGGGGGGAGGCTATTTCCTTCAGGACGCAAATTAATAAACTAAGGAGGGAATAGGCTTCGGCCTTACTGCACAAACTCGATCTAGTTACGCTCACACACTCCGTGGTTCATTAATTTACCACTTAAACCAAGGTCTTACAAGTACGTCAAAAATTAAAAGATTATTACATGTCTAGTGAAATTGTCAAGCAAAATACATGCTTTCAGAAATATTATGAGAGTGAGCATGCAAGGTGCTTTTTGGCATGGTCAGTAAAGAGAAAAACTGAACAAGATCATCAAAGCATTCTTTGACGAAGAGGAGAGCTGCCTGGTTACTCAACCTGATTCAATTGGTAAAGTTTTCTTTGACTACTATACAGGTCTATATGCTCTAATTAATAGATCTACACCTGAGCATACTGAGGAGTTTTTGCATTCCATTCGGATCTCAGGGTTATCTAGCGAGTCACAAGCCACTGCTATAGCTCCCATCTCATTGGCTGAAGAACAAGATGCAATAAAATCATCTCCCAATGCCAAAGCTCGTGGGAGTGGTGGCCTACCAGACGAAATATACAGGGTATTCGAAGCCCAAGTGCTGCTGAAATTCTGGAAGGGTGTGAATAACCTAGCTTATTTACGAAAGCAGTGATAATTGGCTTCTTTAAAAAAGGATAAGCCTCACGAAAAACCAGTCGTATATCCCCCAATTAGCCTGCTGAACAGCGATTACAAAATGCTCACAAAAATTATCACAGCAAAGTTAGCTCCTCTAGCACAAACCATGGTCTTTCTAGAGCAAAGTGTTTTTTTTTTTAATCCGCTAGGTTGATCTCATCTAACACCAACTTTTTGCTACAGGTGATTGATTATTACTCAGACAATATTATAAAGGGCGGCTATTATCATGGTCAGTGCCAAAAAGGCATTCAATCTAGTACAAAGGGAGGTCCTGTTTGCCATATTACTGAACTTTGGCTTTCCCCTGAAATCAGTACGCTTAGAAGAAAATCTACATCTGGTGGCTCAGGCTAAAATCATAATTTGCAAATGGTGGGCTGTGTTACCATCAGAAGAGGCACAAGGCTAGGATGCCCTATGTCACCAGTTCGGTTTGCTCTATCCATTGAGCCTCTGGCCACCGCATTAAGGCAACATCCGCAGATCCAGGGTGCACAATAGATAAAACTGTTTGCGGATTTTATACCTGGCCACCAAGGAGCAAATATTTTGAATGCACTCACCAAAATTCAGGCATTTACAGATACTGGGGGCAATACAATTAATCATGCCAAATCCGAAATACTTCTATTCAAGAGTACTCCTTTGGTTCTATCCGCCGAAATTAGACCTCATTACTCCAGTACTCATCCCATTAGATATTCAGACTAAAGTGTACCACCACCCGTAAGAATGTGCATGGGTTTCTACTTCAATGGCACTCCATGCCTCTCACTATTATAGGACGTCTAGCATTAGCCAAGATGGCTATTTTTGGACGATTTTTATCTTTTCAAAATTTTGATCAAATTCTCCAATCTTTCAATGAAATAGATCAAATACTACGCCAATTTTTATGGCAGGAGAAGAAACCCCTATGTATTTGATGACATTACAGCTAAATGCTGAAGTTGGAGGGTTAGCTGTCCCGCACTTTAAAAGGTATTATCAAGCAGCTTTCTTTAACTGGCTTGTTTGTGTGGCAACAATGAGAAATCGTTCAGACCATTTTTACCTCCAGCAGGTGTTGCGAGAGGCCGATATCTGGCTTCTTGTTTTCTTAAAAATGCTAAATTTCCCTAAACCCACAAGATACATACTACCACACAACGTGGTTTTTAGATATGCATAACTAAAAGATGAATTTCAAATTTCTCAGTTTTATCCCCATATTCATTTAAGGGAATGCCCCTGGTTAGGAACACAACTAGAAACCATAGTTATTGGAGTGGGGGTGGGAAAGGGTGGGATTTCACAGGCTCTGATTAGTTTGCTGTCCAGGGCTATAAAGTCTTTGGGAACAGTTGACAACTAATAATTTAGCCATCTCCTCCATATTTGCATTCTCCTATCTGTGCATTAGCCACTTTTTAGGAAGCAGTGAATAAATATTTAATGCAGTTTCTGGGGATATTAGTAAATCTTATTTTGTGACTTTGAGAATAGGGAATTGGTACCACTTATATCAAAAAAATTACGTGAGGTATTGGGCCCATCATTTTTGATCTAAGTGAGGGCCTCCACAGAATGCAAAAAAGACTTCCGCTCATGGGCCTGGTATAACCAAATGGTCCACAAAGCCATTTGTAGAGCAACTTTCAAAAGGAAGGCTTTCTATTCCGAATGGATGCTGTATTATACTCCCTATTGTCAACAGAAAATGTTTCCCACCAACCCTGCAGCATATTTTAGATGTGGTCACGGGAAGGGAGACTGGTTACATATATGTTATACATGCCAGACTTTTGCCGCTTGTGGGAAAATATATTTCAATTTATTAGCAATATACTGCAGATGTTTGATCAATCCAGAACCCTTCGGGCCGTATGTAGCATGTGTGCTTCAGATAGACAAATTACTCTACAGCAGCAACAAATCCTAGTTACCAAAGTTAATACAAATTTATTATGGTGCAACAACATTTATTCAAGGTTGGTTATATACAGATGGCTCTGTTTAAAATACAGAGATCAACTATCTTGAAAGTCCAATACAAAGAAAACATCCAACAGTTTCATAAAACAAAAGTGGTTCAGAGAGGCAATGTAAAAAAATTCAGAGAAAAGGGGAAAAGCTTTTCTATATCTGATCCACATGCACAGCCAACACGTGTTTCGTCTACTAGACTTCCTCAGGGCTGTGGAAACACATAAAAATAACCTAAATGTAGTCATCCATTGCACAAACACCAATTATGTTAAAAAGGAGGACAAAAGAGCAAAACAAAGTAAAAATATGGATAGTATACCACCATCACCAATGTCACCTGATCTCAGTGTAAATACAAAGAACCACATCCAGTGTTGAAAAACCATGGCAAGCAGAAAATAAGTGAAGAAAATATAATCAAAAATTGTGACAAGTGAACCTAAAAGGGTGCATTTGAAAAGAACACACAAGCATTGACGTTAGGACCAATGATAGATAACCTTCTTTCACTTTGTAATAAACAATTTGAATAACAGCTGGCATTTAAAGAAATTCAGGTGCAACATAAGCTCGTATTTGTAAGAGAGAATTGCTGTAAGGAACACCATACTATACAGGCTTATCTCCCATAGCTCATTTTATACAATAAATCATCAGATGAGTAGAGGCTTACTAGTTCTATATATATATATATACATATATATATATATATATATATCTTGTTGCTTCTCGTCGCAGGATCTATATCTTGTGGTGTTTTGACAAAGTTTGAAGGATATATCTGGATATATATGGGATGGTCACCTTTAAATGACTAATATTGTTTGAAAACCTAATGGTCGCTTTCAGTAGTCACATACTGCACCGCCAGCCAAAAGCATTAACTCAATACTACCTGTGTCAAAAAATATAAGAACGTGCACTAAACATTGCTTACGAAAGCAACAAGGAAGGACATAACAATGTCAGGCTACTACACATCAAAATAATGTTGCCTAGAGTAACTTCATGAGGGAAACCTATAGAGTGTCAAGTTGCAAATCAAAACAATGACCAAAAACAAATTATAAGGCTTTAAATCAATATTTCAAAAGCTAAAAGCCTTACCATAAAATCAGGCAGTATCCCTCATTCGTAAAAGTTCCTACCCCACTAATCCACAGCTACTGTCAGCTTTGTGACCAACTCACAGACGCTCAGGTGGGAACGAAAAATCCAAACAGTACCAAGTAGCATGCGTAACAACATATGTAAACAATTCAGTATAAGAATATCCCCCCATAAAGGGTTAGATGAATTACACATAATAGTAGCGCTTACTACTGGGGTCAGAATCAACCCATGAGCATAACCCAAATCTATCAATAGTCTATCACACGTTCAGATTCCTGAAGTTTCTAACTCGTTTGTAGTCTGCCCTGTTGAGACCCCAGAATGTGTAGCTGCCATATTGTAATAGGCTTGTAATCACCACGCCGACAGCCACACAAAACCTCTCAGACCTGTACAGGCGTGCCATACATCCAGTAATCAAAAAAACAACAGAAACCAAATATATTGTCAGTTACATGTAGACATCTTCCAATTTATCATGTTAATAACCAAATTATAGTGGAAAGCAGCACAAAACTTCTCACACAAATTCAGACGTACTGTCAGTCTGATAATATCAACCAGCAAGTGCCAATTTTGTTTTTGCTATCTGTTTGATGAGAACAGAAATAAAAATTAAAAAGTAATCACAGTAAGACATAGCAGCGTAAGAACAAACCAGCCATACTGGGCTTACCTGAAGTACCTGTGGAGAAGGACAAAGAACCAAGTGATTGCCCCGGGTTTTCAAATCCATAACCAAATATATTATAGTACAGCTGATGAGACACATTTGTTAGTTATTAAAAAGAAAAAAGTTTCTAATCACTCAACCCTTGTTATACGGTTCCCACTAAAAGGTAGGTCTGCGTATTAGGGCAACAGAACTTCAGGATGAGAGAACCGAGTCCATCTACACCATCAGGAGCTGTCGACCCAATTCCTAGCTAGCTCACAGTGCCTCACCTGAACTCCCAACCTTCCCAGGGTAACAGATGATTACAGCAACCTCGAACATGACACTAACTTACAAGGAAGTCGTGGAAACAGATCTTATCTCTTTCCATGTTATACTCATGCATACCCAGGGAAAACACTAGAAAGATATGAATAAAAGTTTTCAAACATTTTTTTAAATAACCGTACTGTTGCATAGTGAGAATGAGCTTCAATAATTAGATGAACAAAAGCATTGTAACCAACGTTACTAACATTGTGAAAAGAATAAACAGTCCAACCACGGTCATCTTACATCTATATCTTCCTTCCTAGCGCTGTCTAAAATCCTAGAGCATAGCTGGTGTACCCTCTGCCTCGCCCGATCTAAGAGTAGAACCTGAGACCCCCCCCATACCTAGAAAGCTCAGCCAGGGTACCAATCCAGTGTACAGTTGGCAATCTTCTCTACCAGAAGAAAGATCAGCATCAGCAGAGCTGCATGTCAAACACAGCTTTTGTTCCAGGAGTGCTCCACTGACCTCCTTGGAGCTATGCACTGCTTATATCATGAAAACCACACTTTGTTAGATGCACTGATCTGATGCAATAAGTCTAGATGTTGGAAGCTGTCTTTGAATGGGCAACGCTAGCACTAGGATTTCTTTTTCTGTGTTCCTAGCCTTGAACAGAGTGTACAGATTACATGTTGAGAAGGCTAACTAAAAACCAGCAGCACGTACAATGTATTCTTGGAATAATATCATGCAAGCATAAAGTGTTAAAAAATGTAAGTTCTAAAAGCGATGACAACTAAAAAGTGTGAAATTATAATATAAAACTAAGTTAAAATGGAGAACCAAAGTGGGCCCAAGAAGTCCTCACAACACCATAATTGCAAAGAATGGCAACACCAAAGCACCATTTTGGAACTACCCAAGATGATCGCAGCACAAGCAGTGTGACCACCAGCCTCGTTATGTACTAATAAACATGTATCAGTACCTAACCTATTACAATTGCGATCACATCAAATCCAAGACAAAACCACCACATTATAGCGATGCAGCAAGAAAGATGGAATTAACCAAGATAGAAGGAATAAAGAGGTCCGTCCCAATATTGGTATAAGTAGCATTTATGACAGCATGCACTGTCCTTTTATTAGTGTACAGCAGTTGACAGCAAAGTTGCATTTACGTTAGACATCCCAAAAGATCACAAATCAAACCTGTGAGGTGTCAGTGTATATATATGTTCAATGGCATGTGTAGCTGCTGATACACATGATGTGCATATATCTCCATCTAGTGCTGGGCTTGGAGTGTTACCATTTTTTTTTTTTTAAGAAGCTTTTTTCGAGTCACAGGATCGCGTGACTCCTCCTATCGGTGATAGTGTGCATGGGCATTGACTCCTTTATAGGTTGTTTTTCTTTTTGACGACTGGTTCGGACGTGTTGCCTCTCGTTCCGGTACTCTCTGAACTTCTCTATCCTTTATCTTACCGTTGGTATAGTTTTCGAACTACACATGATCCGATTGTAGCATCGGGATCGATTAAACGCACGTCCCCTTCTTGGGCCTCTTTGGGCCTACTGCATCACAGGCTCATGGATCGGACTCCATTCCGATTCTATCCTCAGTGCCACGCCAAGTTCCCCTACACTGACCAGCATTCGGTGTAACCTCTGCTTTTCCTCAGACCACGAGAAGAAAGCTGCAAGGCGTGTCAGTGTTTTTGATCAAAGAAGACATTACGAAATCGGAGAGCAAGGCGGTCGGAGATGGCGTCGAAATCCACAGAGCCCATGCCCAACATCCTTGGTGAAGAACAGGCACAGACAGCAGTCTCCATTCAAGATTCTGACACTGACCGAGATTCAGAGGAGGACAGCCAGGCACTCCCTGCGGCACAGTACGTGAGTACACCAGCCCCTACCCAGCAAACTAAAAGACTACACAAGGCCTTGGGTACATCACTGCTTGCTAGCCATGCTTCCAACCGAAAACATCAACTCGTCAACCGACCTACGGGTTCGGCGCCGAAGAAGGCCAAAACTCACCCTTAACAACAGACTGCCACGCTTGTTTCGCCACCAAGTCAAAAGATGGAGGCTTCCACTTCCAAACCAAGTCGGCTTCCAACTACATTGGAGCCGAAACATCCACGCTCCTCTTTGGAGCCAAGACATTGAAGCCCATCTTCGGAGCCGAAAACACTTTTCCTTGCTGGTGAAACCACTTTTTTGGCCCGTGGAGGCTTCCACTTCCAAACCAAGTCGGCTTCCAACTACATTGGCGCCGAAACATTCACGCTCCTCTTTGGAGCCAAGACATTGAAGCCCATCTTCGGAGCCGAAAACACTTTTCCTTGCTGGTGAAACCACTTTTTTGGCCCGTATGAAGCATACTGCCACCTAACTTACAGAACATTCTTTAAAAGGCAGACAACATGCTTCATCTTCAGAACAGGAGGGGGGTGAGTCAGACATTAGACCCATTCTTGAGGTCATGGACCAGAAACAAAGGAGGATCCAAATCCAGACAGAGAATGGAAAGATTATTGCCTCTACTCCTCCTATGACAAAGAGGAAATTAGCATTCCAGGAGAGTTTGGATGCTGGCCCTTTACCGGTGAAAATATTTAAGCAAAAGGAAAAGCCAAAGACTATTCAGCTTTCTCCACCACATTTGCCTTACCTTTTCTCTTCTCCACCACCTCATACTCCACCACCACCAACTTTACCCACACAATCTCATACTTCTTCACATGGGGACTATATAGGTGATAGTACTTATAACATGGACCCATGGAACATGTATGACTCTGATCCAATCCCACCTAATGATCCTAATTTGTATCCTACAAGACCATCTCCACCTGAGGATACCACAGCATATGACCAGGTCATTTCCAGGGCAGCCGCATATCATAGTGTGCAGATGCAGTCTGAACCATTGGAAGAGGATTTTCTTTTTAACACTCTTTCCTCAATGCACAAACAATACCATTGTTTGCAAGTGCTGACTGGTATGCTCAAACACGCAGCTTATGTTCATAGAACCAGTCAAGGCCAGGGTGTTAACACCTAGAATAGATACGAAATATAAACCTGCACCAACAGATCCAGTTTTTATTTCCCAGCAGTTACCACCAGACTCCACTGTAGTCAGTGCAGCCAGAAAATGCGCTAACAGCCAGTCCACAGGGGACGCTCCTCCCCCCTGATAAAGAAAGCCACAAATTCGACACAATAGGCGAAAGGGTGGCAACTCAGGCTGCAAATCACTGGCGTATTGCCAATTCCCAAACCCATTTAGCTAGGTACGACAGGGCACATTGGGATGAGATGCAGGAGTTCCTGGAATACCTCACCCAAAGGAACACCAAAAAAGGGCACAGCAGGTAGTGGAAGAGGGACAAGCCATTGTCAATGACCAGGTCAGCATTAGACGCAGCTGATACAGCGGCTAGAGGGATAAACACTAGCAATACAATTAGAAGACATGCTTGGTTGAGGTCCTCAGGCTTTAAGCCTGAAATATAATAAGCGGTCCTTACCATGCTTTTTAATAAGCAGCAACTATGTGGACCAGAAATGGACACAACCGTGGAAAAATTAAAAAAGGACTCAAACAGCAAAAGCCATGGGAGCCTTTTATACGACACCTTTTCAGGGCTCATTTCGCAAATCTCAATTTGGAGAATGTTTCATTTATTTAAACCACAAGTTCCAGAGGCCTCTACGTCCCAGCGAAAACAGGGAAAACAATATTATCCCAGGGGATCTTTCAGGGGCTCTTATAGAGCACACAATTTCAGATCCAGAGGTAAACCCCCTGCAGCAAGAGGTGCCTCCACCTCGTCAAAGCAGTGACTTTCCTTGCAGTCCCAAACAAAATACATCTCCGGTGGGAGGAGGACTGCAATATTTCCATTTCCACTAGCAACAAATTACGACAGATCACTGGGTACTGTTAACTACCCGCAGTGGTTATTGCCTAGAACTCCTCTCCAAACCACCAAACATTCCACCCGATCACACCGGCTTGCTCTTGAACACATTGCTCTGTTGAAAAAAAGAGGTAGAATCTCTTCTACTCAAAGGTGCAATAGAGATGGTTCCCATCAGTCAACAAGGGACAGTGCTATATTCTCTATACTTCGTCATACCAAAAAAGGATGACACTTTCAGACCATTTCTCGATCTCAGACTTCTAAATCAATATATCCTGTCAGAACATTTCCACATGGTCACTCTACAGGACGTAATTCCCTTGTTACAAAAACAAGACTACATGACAGCATTAGATTTAAGGGACACTTATTTTCACATTCTCATACATCCAGAACACCTCAAGTACTTAAGGTTTGTAATAGCAGGCAAGCACTATCAATTCAAAGTACTGCCCTTTGGAGTAACAACAGCACTAAGGGTATTCACAAAATGTCTAGCAGTAGTTGCGACATACCTCAGAAGACAGCACATACATGTCTTCCCATATCTGGACTACTGGCTAATTAAAGCCAGCACCATTCGAAACTTTCAACAGCATACACAGTACACAATAGATACCCTACACAGGTTAGGGTTCGCAATCAATTACCAGAAATCTCACCTTCAGCCAGCACAAATTCAACCATATCTAGGGGCAATTCTGAACACTCAGTCAGCATCAGTCTACCCAAATCCACAACGAATCCAAGCATTTCACAATCTCATATCCCAATTAAAAGTCAATCAAACCTACACAGTAAGGTTTGTCATGAAGCTATTAGGAATGATGTCATCATGCATAGCAATAGTGCCCCATGCACGTTTAAACAGGCGACCACTACAACAGTGTCTCTCTCAACAATGGTCTCAGATACAGGGTCAATTACAGGATCTAGTGTTGTTAGACCGCCAAACTTTCCAGGAGTATATAGAGTGGAAGCGGACACCTCAAGAAGCACAGTTTGAGCAACTCTTGTAATAAGAGGACCCAACTACACAGAGCTTCACTGCAGAGCTTTTTTGCCAGGAACACTGAATGGATCCAAGAAGAGCTAAATAATCCTTTAGGAAGAATTGCTAACCACTAACAAGTTCTCATGTTTGCTACAATATTATTGGGGCAAACCCAGTAGATTTTCATAGCCCCAAAAAATATAATCTTCCTAGAGAACAGATAAACTGGCCGGTGTCATTCCTCTCTTTAGCAGAATAAGATCTGTTAGACTGTGAGTCAGACAAACCAGTTGGAGGAGGGGAGCCCCACCCTTTTACCCACGAATCAGTACACACATACACACACACACAACGAGTTGTATTTTACAATTATATGATTTTATGCTGCATTTTTCTAGGAATCCTATGAATCATGATTAGAACTACAATGCATCAGATAACATGCAAATCTGGGTGAATGTGAGGAAAACCCCAATCATATTTCATCACACATCTCTATCCTATATCACCTACCTATACTGTCTAAATGTGGTCAGCCATCCAACATGTCTGGCTGTGTTAATTTACTAAGCCTTGATTGTGCCAAGTCATGAATAGTTCCCTGCACACTTTATGCTATCATCAGCGCATTAATCTGAATTCAGCCCTTCAGCATCTCCCCTCAGCAACCAATTCATGTGTAACTCCTAACGCAGTAGTTTGAATTCAGCCCTTCAGAACCCCCCCCCAAGCAATCAATCCATGTGCCTAACTCCTAGCGCAGTAATCTGAATTCGGACCTTCAGAATCTCCCCTCAGCAACCAATCCATGTGTCTAACTCCGCATCTGCACCTTATGTACTTCTGTGACTAATTCATGGAGCGAGGAGGGGTTAACTCGTGTTTGGCTTTTGCTCTGCTGCTCAAAGGTGCAAAAAAGGCCCTTTTGAATAAGCATATGGAAGCCACAGAAGGAAATGCTACTTTTCCATTCTTCCTTCCAATATGGATCTCCAATCAGTCACCTACCTTGCAGTCACTGTTACAAAACGAGCACCAGAGAAGTGGAAAGTTTGCCTTCTGCATCCTGGTAGTTTGCACAATGTCAAAAAACATGGAATTTCGAAACAGAAAATATAGAAGTCAAGCAGAAACTGAAAACATTACAATTCAAATGATTAGTCTGCTTTCCTAGGCCGGCCTATACGGATTACATGCATGCCTTAATATTAAATGCAGTCATGTTTACATAGACGAAGGCCTGCCTTGCACTTAACACGCATTACTATCAGATCAAAGCCATGCCACACGACAGAGTAGTTTATGAATGGAGGCACTATCTAGAGGTCCTACGACCTGACATAATTGTCTCTTACGTACGATCTTGCAATGCTTGAAAATTTTTGAATTCGATTCTTTCCTGACTTTGACTGCATAGTTAACTTCAAACCAGGTACATAAAACAGCAAAGCCGATGGCTTGTGAAGAATTCATATGGAGGAAAAAGAAGATGAAATCGGATTTCAATACATTTTACCATTATTGACTAGCTTTAAGTGACATTTCCCATACTGTCCACCATGGGTTATCTTCCACAAACGCTGGGTATGGATTCTTTTGGGATGGTAATGTCTGCTGCATGGTATACAGTTGTGGCCTCTTGTCCTGAATGCCTGAGAGCAAGTATCTCGTATTCTGGTTTCTGATTATGGCCCCAGCCTCACTCTAGTGTGCGTAAATACCTAGGCCAGTCCTTAACATGAATGAGGTCACGTGGTCTAAAAGGGCGCACGAAGTGTACCTTCATTTCACAGACCATGGACTACCATCCCTCATGCGTTTATCATGTAGACCGGGGATGGCAACTTAGTGTTTTGTGAATTAGTGGTTGTGACCAGATCGTTTTATTTACATCACCGGAGTGGAGACCTAGAGCCCAACTCGTATAATGTTCTGCTTCTATGCTCGAACCCAGATCCTTGCCTTAACATCCCAAATGCGTGTTGTGTGTACATGTACCTGGGCTGTGTGGTGCATGTATGTCAGGAGACAGAGGGGAGGTTGTTTTCACGGACAGTGGCAGTGTATTGCTGACGTTCCTGAAGCTGGAGGGAAGGCGTTAAGTGGGGAAAGAGGAAGCCTCCTTTAATAATTCAGTTTAATAATTTTGCTCAGATGGGCTGCTGATTGGTCTTCCTGCAGCACTATCACCAGGGAGGGACTAAAGTGTCTGTAATTCATAGTGAGATGGGACCTTTAGTATAGGTCAGACTTTTGTCTCTTTCGTAATCCCTATCTCTGCACAAAGGCCGTGCATGGAGGACAATCTGGAGAGGACAGATGAAGAGACCCAACCCATGCTGGTTCTGAAAAGAAAGACAGAATCTGCATCCCTGGTCTGTTTAACATGTATAAAAGTGAGAGCCATTGACCCACTTCCTCCCCCATCTCTAAGTTCTTCAACCAAGGAAGGGAGTGCTCCACAAAGTATTCACAAGAGTACTCCACAACCAGAGCTAGTGTCTGCATGAAAGCCAAGCACCCAAGGGTGACGGGACATCATCTGGAGTATGGCCTTGTTGGGTGAAGTAAAGTCTCTGGCCAGAAGCGTTGGAATCTAACCTGCGGCTTAGGGAGAGAAGGTGCTGGCAACCCTGCAGAAGCAGGACTAATGCAGCGCAAGAGCAGCTTGACCCCTGGTGCTCCCTAAAGAAAGACTGGGAAGAGTGATCTGCGTGACCCGAGGCTTGTGGGCACCAATGTGTCCATGAAAGAAGCACCAGGACGGAAAAACGGTCAGCAGTCATCTCCACCATTGAGGCATTTGTGCATGGGGTGGACCGTCCTGCCTTCAAGACGTTTCTGCCAGAGTCAGTGTGCGCCACTGAAACATTTCTGTGAGACACAGAGGGTGCCACAGAGAAGTTTTCTGTCTGATCTGAGGTGCACTGCCACCCAGAAGCTATGGCTGGGCGAAGTGTGCCACCACCATCCAAGTTTATGCCCAACTATACCTGGCTGCTGCAAATGAGACCCCGCTACAGCTCCCTTCATGTTGCTATGACTTTTGACCCTGGCGGTCCACCTACCGCACCTCACCAGCAAACCAGAAGAAGGTCCACCACTGCCAGACTCACCGCCTGAGAAGACACCGGGTGGCGGCTCTCACTGTTGTCCTGCTGTCACCCAACCCTTAAATTGTGAGCCTCTAACCGGCACATCTCCTAGAAGTGGGACTGAAGCGTGACGTGAAAACACTGTATAATAGCAAAAACTTGAGAAATTAGATTAGAACTAAATTCTGCGTTAATCTTCACCTAAACCTTCACTTGCTCAAGGGACACTCAAACCTGGGGGGAAGCTACCTAGATTTACCAAGGGCAGGGGGGCACCTGAAAGAGTAAAGAGGTGGGGCAGAATACAAGATGCTGTAGCCCTAGAGCCAGTATAAGAACAGGGACTGTTTTATATGCTGTGAAGTATTCCGTTTTTTGCACGACAAAGAGCTCTTTTGCCTAAGTATTGCGCTTCGGGGTGATTGTTAAGTTCTGAGTTTGCGCACTCGCACACTACCTTACTTAGGAGCCTGTAACTGCTGACCATTGCTACCACTGAGAGTCAAATGTTGATGCGGTCAAACTTGGCCTACTTTGCAAAGCCACAGTAGGACGGATCCAGGACACCGGAGGCAAGCAGCACCCACAGCTGACACCCTGTAGCCCCGGCCTGCCATACGGCCACCCGTACCATGGCGGCTGCCCACAGTAGTAACACAATATAAACTCCTTGAATGGCATCATGAAAGACATATTGCTGATAGTTTTGGTATCGCCATTAGTTAAGCAGACAATATACCTTGTGGGATATACTGACAAGAGGCATAAAGGAATGCATGAGCAGCTGTATGGTGTGTCTAGGCCACAACTATACCTTGAAAATATCACCGGGTGGCTTCATCCACTAACAATGTCTACATTCATGTCAAATGGATTTTATCACCGCTCTTTCTTTGGAGATCTTTACATTAAGATGGCCTACTTCATATGCTTGAAGTTCCTCCCTTCTGTGCACATACTTTGCCAGATAAACCTGAGTTAGATTGAGAAATCCAATTCCTCTCGATAATGTTAAAAGGGATCCACAGACTGTTCAGTGCAATTATGTTATTAGCCCTCACAACGATGTACAGATTGAAAAAAAAAAAAAAAAAACAACAGCCGGCAGCTGAGCAAAATCTCGGTTTTGTACGCATCAGGACCAGAATTGGATTGACCTACTAATATCAGCCGAATCTGCATAAAATAACACTACTCAATTCAACTACAGGACTATCTCCTTTCTTTTGTTATTATGCATACCATCCAAGTATGATCCATGTATCATTGCCTTTGTATTCTCCGGCTTCAGACACCTGCAATTTAATACACTCCCGGAAAGATGGACACAAGAAAATCACATTGTTGTAAAATTCGAAAGAAGATGCCAAGCAGGTCTCCATAATGCATCTACTTTCACCCTGGGACAATCTGGTTGTTAACAAGCAATGTAAAACTGGGTGTATTCCCCAAGCGAAAACCTTGTAGAGGTCCATGCAGAGCGGAACAATTGGTACAGCTCTTCTTATCTTCACACTTCAAGTGACATCCAGCATCCCATGAGTCTCTTCTGTGTTTTGTTTGAACCAAAGAGCTTTCCCAAGATGATTGGCAAAATTCATGCAGTAGAAGTTTAATATGAAGAATATGAGATCCAGAAAGTTATCTTTATGAGAATTATGGGAGGGGTAAGGGTAAATCCTTGGTGGAGTGAGGGTCAGTTCTTGGTGGACTGGAAAGGATACTGGCCGGTTGACCAGTCCTGTTTTGTAGAAAGTCTTGCTCATGCCCCTTAATTGGTCACTCTTTACTACAGATTACACCAGCTGGACCCCAGGTCTTTCAGAATAGTGGGAAGCTGTTAGGATTGAGCACCATGGCAAGGAATACCCTTATTCATCAACCTTCTCCTCTCAACTTACAAACCGAGAGAGGTAAAATCTTTGCTGATCACACCAGATGACATAGGGGAAGGTGTTGCTGAAATTCTCTAGTATGATCAAATTGACCAGCTCTGTAACAGAGGAAATCAAGTTCTTTGTCTAGAAAAAGTATCACTAATATGAACTGTTTGTTCTTTCAGTTGATCCAATAAGGTGGAGATTTGGAGGAATTTTAGAAAATGCAACTCCCGAAGGCCAATTTACTGACAAAGTATCCACCCCCCTTACCCATGATGTCAAACCTGGGGGCCCATTTGTTTTGTGGTTCAGCAAACAGATCCAGAAATGGATCACCAAAACTCTGACATATCTACTGAAATACTTGTCAATGACAGATTGGGATGGAGGAAAAATGCTGCTCAATGAGTCAACCTGAGCATTTTCCTTCCTTCGCAGAAAAGATGCGCTCAGTGACAACATGACTCTCTGACCACATCTCTATCTGTGTTACAAGCACATTCAGAGATAAAGAACATGTCCCCTGATGGTTCATGTATGTCACTGCCATTATATAGTCTGATCTCACTGGGACATAATGATTTGTTATTGCCATCAATTCTCCCTATCTGGAGCAGAGCAATTTTCCCTGATCTGTACTCAACACTGCTTCTAAGTTGATAAATTACCCACCCATGCCCCTCCCCCAAAAAACATGCTGGCATCTGTTAGAAGCTCCCACCATCTCAGATCCCTCAGAATGTTTTCACTGGCAAGAGTCATCTTGTGATACTGGAGACCAAAATTCCAAAAGATGGTTCATTCATTGGTACACATGAATGTTTGCCCAAAGAACAGTAAATATGCGTTTAGTCACATGACCAGGGCATCCTTTGTGCTGCAGAGATCCAAGACTAGAGTTATAAGTCTTAATGCTCTCTTTTGAGGGAAAAGGACTTTCTCAAAAGCTGTTTTGATATTGTGCTCCAGTGGAGGTCCTGACATGATATAATCAGGTAATATGTCTTCGTGCTGAGCAGTAACCCATGTTTTTGTAGGCATGGGTCCTTCAGGTTCTGGCCTTAGACGGTTTCTGGGAACAAAAAAGCATGGTGTAGCATGGTTATCAAAGGAGGCACAATATTTAACACTCTTTTAGCAGTCTTCAACACAAGCTGAAGAACAAAAAACATGTCCTTCCTTCACACACAACCTGAAGAAACGTTTCACTTTTGGGATGTGAAAATATGTTCCCTGCAGGTCTGTTATCATTTAATCGCCTGGTTGGATCAAAAGAATAATCCTTCGCAAAATTCTCCTCCAGGATTTCTTGTTCACAATCCACTGGATCATAATTTTGAGGTGTATCGCTGTTCTGGATTCCCCCTGAATTCTTTCGTAATAAAAAAACAGTTGAATGCACTTCCCCCTCTTTCATGGGAATCAGAATTATGCCTCCTTCTGAGACATTGCCGGAATTGCTTCTGATAATGGTGGCCTCTTTTGCGTACATCTCAGCTATTTGGTTAGCAGGATTCATGGCTCCGAAAGGGATTCTCGAATTCTATTAGCTTTGTTTCACAATTTGTAGGACTCCCAAATCTGACGTGGATTCCTCTCAATCCTTAAAGTAAATGACTCATTGAACCTTCCACCAGCAAGTCCGGTCTTTGCCAGGCATAGTAAGGATTCCTGCTTTTCTTGAGAATACCACCTTCTGTGTTTTTGAAAACTTATTAGAGTATAATCTTCTCTTTAGTTTTATAGATTTTGAGGATCGTCTTCTCTTCTTGAAGACTATCGAAAAATCTTCTTTGCAGCAGAAGACCGATGCAGTCGAAATGAGCAAAAATGTTTTTCCCTCTAAACATCTTATGCAATTTCTCTTCAGAATCTATACCAAACATTCTGGGTCACAAGAATGCATTTGCACTAAAGTGGGTTATTGGCAGAATCAATACGCAGCTCCTTTAGTAGCAGACTGGGTATTGCAGCTATAGTTGCACCACTGGCAAGTGCTGAAGCTCCAACGACATCAGATGAGTAATCTACTAAAAACTATTTGTTTCTCCATGATCCGCAGCGAAAAACAGTCACCTACAATTTCAAATGCAAAAGAATCCACATGGACCACTTTAGGCAGAACCTCCTGCACTTTCTCTAGGGGATACAATTCAGCCATAAATTGTGGCAAAAATCCTTTTCTGAGTCGTTCCAAAACAGAAAAACCCATGTTAATCCTGTGTTGAAAGATTAACTCTGGCAGCAAACACTTGTCTCCTCACTTGCAGACGTCACATCTTTTGCATGTTTTTGGGGAATTCCAGGCTGTTTGGATGAGCTCTTAGATAACAATGTCATCACAGTAGTCAAATCTACCCTCTTTTCCTAACAGGAGAAGGTCACCTGGGTGAGAAGGAACAGGATTTAGCCTGACTTTCTTCTCCATGTTTTTACCCGTTGTAGGCAAAACACAAAAGCAGCTGCTGCCAAAAATGCCACCAAGATCTTTCTTTATACCAACACAGTCTTAATCCACTCAACTCTTTGCTGATCCAGCTGTTCTTCCAGCTGCCCAGCACCAAAAGTGAAAGTAAAGATTGTGCATACTCAGAACACCTTCAGTTTACTGCACATGCACGAAGGACAGGCATTCACTATCTACTTGCCCAGAAAGAACGTCCTTCCTGACACTGCTCGGCCAGTAAGCCAAAAAACAAATTTTCTTTTAAATAGTGTACAGTTTCCAAGCTGAGTGGAGGAAATTTAACATACCAGTGTACTTAGAATAGAAGCAAATAATGAGATACCTATCTTTGGTAACACGTTTTCTGGAGTACACTCTAACCGCAAATTCATCACCTTTAGGATGTCCCTAGGCACCAGACTAGATCTGGAAGATTTTTCAGCAAAGCCCCTGTGCACCATTAGGTGTCATCATGAGGGTCTGCGCTGACTCGGATTAGCACCGGCAGTGACGACTGAAGCTTTATGTAGGCGCCACCCGAGCATGCTGATGTCAGCTTCTTTCTGGATATTGTCCATGCCTTCAGAAGGGGAGCCCTAAAACCAACTGCTTGTGCCAGTGACTAATTGCTAAATTGGAACCTTTTTAGATGGAAAAGAGCCCATTCCACAGACTGAGGAGGCAAGAGGAGGGACGAAGAATCTGCAGTTAAATAGTGCATCCACCAGAAAGAGCAATACTGAAGATAAGTAACTTGTTCTTCTGATGGATACTTCTAACCACAGATTTCTAATCTTTGGACTGGATTTCAAAGCAGTATTTCCAAAGATGGAAGGTCTGTAGAATGACTCAGACCAAAGGTCATGCAGGACCAAACCGACAAAGTGCCCTTCCTGTAGGACCTGGATGTCAAGGCTGCAATGGTGCCCGATAGTGTGCACCGATGACCACGCTGCAGCCTGACAAATATTTAGGATAGGCACCCTTCATGCTAACACAGTGGAAGTAGCCTTGGCCCTGGTAGAATGAGCCCTCAACACTTATGGAGGATGCTCATTGGCCATTGCGTAGCAGATCTTATTACAGATGATTATCCATCTGGACAAAGACCATTTCTCCACTGCCTTGTCTTTCTTTGCCCCGGAGAACCCAACAAAATCATCCACCTAATGGTATTTGATTCAGACAACAGTGCTCTTTTAGGGTCCGAGTGGTCTCTTCTTTTTGAGGGGATGAGGTGGGATAAAGAATATGTTCAACATGAAAGAGACTCAACTTTCAGAAGAAAGGCTGCTCTATTCCTCAGTACCAGTTTGTCCAGAAAAAAAGGTGGTATACGGTGGCTGTACTGAGAGAGCTTGAAGCTTACTCGTGATGAGCTGAGGTCATTGCAATAAGAGTCTTCAAGGTCAAAAGACACAGGAAACAGCTGTGCAACTGCTCAAAAGAAGTAGATATAAGGAAAGTAAGAATCAAATTAAGGTGCCACTGTGGCATCACAAAAGGTTTATAAGGAAATGTGGACCAAACCTTTGAGAAGTAGTTTGAACACAGACGTTAGTCTAGTACACACAAAAGGCTAAAAAAAAGCTGACAACCTTTGACCGTGCCCACTACAAGTCCTTGCTGGACTAAAGACAGAACAAACAGTAACACATACAGCTGTTGAAATGGGGGAGTGCTACAGGTGCTATTCCAGGCCACAAACTTGTCCCAGAGTGCGGTGTAAACAGACTTTGTAGACCTACGCCTGGCTACTAGGATAACATCCACAACTTTGGGAGGCAATCAGATGTAGTCAGGTGCCACTGCTCAATCTCCATGATCAGAGGTGTAGTTTGCACAGGCCCAAGTGCAAGACCCAGTGCTCCTGCGACAGAAATCCTCGGAAAGCAGCAGCCTTAACAAAATGACAGATACTCATGTGCAGAAGTTTAGGATACCTCACTCACCTAATCCGGAGCCACTACGATTACTTGGGCTCCATTCTAGGAAGTATATGCCTCAGAGAGTCTTCTTGGGAACTCCAAAGTGCAAAAGTGAGGACATAATGCGGTGGCAAAGAGAGCAGAGGCTTCACTTATTGCTGGCAGAGGTCCTTGCTGCCAATTGGGATTTGGTAGGTATTGTTGGTTTTGCTCAACCACTCTGGCATTTGAAGATCCCACCATGTATGATCAGCAAGATGCCCTATCAATTAAGCCAGTTCCACAGGTGCAGGGCCTCCTGGCACAGAGCTCAGAAAACCACCCCGCATTGCTTGTTGCAATACCACATGACAGCAGTGGTGTTGTCATGAGGGTGTGAACCAGTTACCGCTTCCTGGATGGCAGAAAGACATTTTTAATACCAAGCGCATTTCCAACAACTCCAGCAGCTCCACATCAAGGCAGATCTCCTCTGATTTCCACCTCTCCAAGACAGCCTCACCAACCCAGCAACAGTGCATCGGTCACCAACAGCTCTGTCAGGAAGGGGTCTGCAGCTCATTTAATTGTGGTAGAGCAAATCTTTTGCAGTCTCCGCTGACACCTGGATGGCATCCAACAGGTTTCCTTGGTGCTAGGCCCCCTGAGACTTTAAATGTCACTGTAGGGGCTGCATGTACCTCCTGGCATAGTCAGCATGCAGGCGACCAGTAGGCCAAGAAGCTTAAGATCTATCCTCAGTGAGATCCAGGAGTGAGGCTGAAACATCAGGATCATAGCCTGAATGTCCTGGACTTGTTTTTTCGTAGGGGAAGGGCCAAAAGTGCCCTATATCCAGGACGGCTCAGATGAAAGATAGCCTCTGCAAAGGAGTCAGGTGTGCCTTCACACATGGATAGTGACCCCAATAATTTGAGGAAGTTTGCCATCATCTGACGGTGGTCCGCAACTGACTGTGGCAAAGCCTTCCTTTACTAGCCAGCGTCAAGGTAGGGGGAGGTTCTGAAGGTATCCTATAACTGCTGCCATTACCTTTGTGAACATCTGAGAGGCCCTGGTGAGGCCAAAATGGAGCATGTCAAACTGAAAATGCTTGTGGCCCACCTTAAACCACAGGTAGCGCCCGGGGGCCTTCCAGATGGGGATATGAAAATAGGCATCTTGCACATCCACTGCCACCATCCACTCTCTTGGGTCCAGCACAGACAGAACCTGGGCAAGGATAAGCATCTTTAATTTGTCTGTACCCTGGCAAAATTTGAGGTGCAAAGATCAAAAATGGGGATAAGGCCTCTGCTGTTTTTTGGCATTCGGAAATGATGGGAGTAACATTCAGTTCTGCTCTTAGACACTTGGGACCTACTATATGGCTCCTTTCTCCAAAACAGTCTGAACCCCACACAGTAAAATGGAAAGATGGTCTTCTGAAACCGCTCTGACATGGGTGGAATAAGCAGTCAAACAGAAAGGAGAGATGAGACAGAACTCTGCTGTACTATTTGCAGGACCCACCTTATGGATGTTATGGTTTGCCACCCATGGAGAAAATCATCCTGCCTCCCACAGAGTGACCATTTGTTCCCCAGGCCAAACTAAAGTGAGTTGTAGGCTGTTGCCAGAGAAGCTGGTCAAACAGAAATGAGTTGCCCCTGCTGGCCTGTGGCTGCCTGCTTAACCTTGTACCCCAAAAGAACTGAGGTGTTTGCTGTTGGGGTGATGGTCCTGGACGTTGCCTTAAGGCAAACCCTGTAGCAATATTTTCAAAGGGAAGAAACTGTTGAGGATATTGCTTTTGGTTGTGGAAAGAGGGGGCGCATACAGTAGCTCTACTTACTTGCAATGGAACAAGACTGCCAGCTGACAAAAGAGGCAAGACCCATCAAAAGGCATGAATGACGCACATGAGTTTCATCCATGTGTGGGGCCCATGCACCACGCTAGTGATGACCACTCTGACATATCCAGGCCTGACCGGATGACTTATCTAGCTGGACATCTTGAATGACCTATTCCAAATTGCCACAAATTTCCTCCAGGACTGCTGGTAAGATCTCAGCAATCAAATTCCATAATGTTTGGGAGAGCCTTACCAGCAAACAGCTGGCCTTGAATGACTTGAAGGTGGGGCTAACTGAGAAAAACATTGTTTTTCCAAATGCCTCAATTCTTTTAGACTCTGTCCTGGAGGGTCGTGGGAAAGGATTGGGGTTATCCCTGGTAATGGGA
This sequence comes from Pleurodeles waltl, assembly GCF_031143425.1. Taxonomy (NCBI): domain Eukaryota; kingdom Metazoa; phylum Chordata; class Amphibia; order Caudata; family Salamandridae; genus Pleurodeles; species Pleurodeles waltl. The sequence continues at coordinate 190,721,479 of NC_090442.1, forward strand.
GCCGGTACTACTAGGCTCTCATGAGTATGATGTTTTGATAGAAAGGCAGGGTCACCAGAAGAGAGGCTGTAGTGACGTACTACCTGTCTGTTTAGCAGTGGTCAGGAGCACATGAGTGTCGCTCAGGGCATCTTTGACTAGCAGCAGAAGTTCAGATGAGGGGAAATATCCATGTTGCAATACACTTCTATGAAGATGCTACGTTTGACCTCAATGGAAGGTAATTGTAGATCCAAGACTCCAGCCACCTGCCTAATGATCATGGTGAAAGAAGAAGATTCTTCCATTGAATGTCTAGGGGGAAAGACCAGCCCATGACAGGGGAAGCATCCAGCCTGGCCTTCTGTAGATCCATATAAAAATTGCCATTGTCATATTGTGGGGAAAATTCATCATCATCATCAAAAGTTGGTTGGCTCTGGTCAGAGTCCGAGCCAAATAGTTGCTACAGGACTGTTCCTAGGCAGAGATACTGTCTTATAAATCGGAAAGTACAGGGAACAAATGCAAACTCCTGTGCAGCCTAAGTTGAGAGATTTGGCTCAGAGTCTGACAGAATTATGGTCTTGATGTCCACCAGTGTCAGCAGTATAAGTGTCAACAGTCAGGCTCAGGAGTTGCAGATATAGTGTAAGTGGGTTCAGGAGGCACAGATGGCATCAAGGGCAGATCCACCTGCAGTAACCCAACAGCAGGCCTCCATGGATCCAAAGGGCGCAAACATGTGCCACAGAGAGCAGAAATTGCAGACCGTAGATGCCTTAAATGCTACAATATTTGGTAAGCAAAAAGAACAGATGATGGATGGAATACTGAACAATGCAAACATTCACCCCCCAGTCACAAATCTGGGTTTAATCCATTGTTTTTTTTGCTCACCATGCCATCCCAGTTTGGGCCCAGCCATATGCACACCAGACTTGACCTGGCACTTCAGGCTGGACTGTTCTCTTGGTGAACAGGGTTGACCGATTTGCATATGGTTGGGTCTAAACTGGAATGGCGTGGCGAGCAAAAAAAAACAATGGATTTAATTCAGATCTGTTACTGGGGGGTGAATGATTGATATCGTTCAGCATTATATCCATCATCTGTACCTTTTGCACAATCTGTTGTGGTGTCGTCAATGGACCCAGAAATTTGTGGTGACAGAGTGCTGGGATGGCAACTAAATGCAGTTCCAGTTGTTACTTTCCATGTTCTCGTAGGGTTCATCATTTTATAATTACATGACCTTGACTCCCCAGGTCTGACAGGGTAGTCCCAGGGATTTTTATATAAGTAATAATTTAGGTCCAGGCCCATTAAGGACTTATCCTTCTCCCAATATCTTCTAAGCAGTCTCTGCAAGAGAAAGGAAAACATTTCAGAAGGAAGCTGGTAGGGCCAGGATTCTTGCATGCTTCCTGTGATGTTTCCAGTTTGAGAGGAAGGTGGGATCCATCTCATAAATGATTGGTAGGAGGACAAAACACAGGGTTAATTTAATGTACCTTGAAGAATATCAGTTTACGGAATACTGTTTTTTTTTTTTGCTCAGGAGGAATACACACTCAATGGTACCTGTGCACGTGCAGCGACAGATGCATCAGCCTCAACTTAAGAACGACTGACTGGTCTTGTGGAAACATTGCTCCCTGAGGTCATACAGTAAGAGTAGTATTTTAATGTGTCAGCTCAAAGGTGAGAGTGAAACGTATCTAGGCTTTCAGAGAACCTCTTGAGGATGCAGATCATTGAACGAAACAGTGCAAGTTTTTCATCTCTCACTCGGCAAGCAGTTTAGTCACAAAGCTCGTCAATTCTTTTATCATCTGCAGGACTGTTCACATTTGCCATTAATGTTTGGACCACTGTTTTAATGTGACATGGTTTTAATTAACTGTTAAATAGTATTTTCTTACTTGGCCAACCAGGTCACACCAGTATAGTTACACAGACAAACCAACACAAACGCGGTTTAAGGTTAGCTCATCACCTCTTGCTAATGGATACCCAATTACTTTTCTCACCTTCATACGAAGGTGCTGTACCAGTCCCAGCTGTGAATTTAGCATGGGCTAAAAGAACTTAGCTTGGTTTTATATAACAAAAACATTATTAAGACTGCATTCAACCAGAATCACCTCACACATTACATAAGACCTTTACATAATCCTCCCCATGAAGTCGGATCTTTTACAGATCACATCAGTGTCTCGCTATGCAGCCTACCTACATTCATATCTGATATTTACAGTAATCATTTGAAGCCCTAAGTGCTGCACACAAATACTGTGATAATTTCCTAATGTGCCCTGTACACACTATTACAACATATGCATTCTTGTAGACTGCAACTATACTCTAGAACTTGGTCCACTAAAGATGGACAACAATCACACAACGCTGATAGAAAAATCTATCAAGAAACCCAATAAATCGACCATCCTTGTGAAGTCGCAATAATCATGCTATGTTATATTCAGTCTACACGTGCACAATCATGCAGAGTCATCAATGCAACTCCATACCACATCCAAGCCAAACACGTTTCATTAATTTTAGCACATGTTCGACAAACTGCCATTTACCATTAACTGAGCTCGCCATTAACAATGAGTCCTGAGGTGCCTCACACAGTTATCCACTGAATCCATTCTTGCATTATCCAGCGGTGGCTGTTGCTTAATTTAAGGGGATAGGGGAGGAGCAGGGGCAGAAATGATGTAAAATTAAAAAAATATAAAAATGAAAAAGCACTTACCTTCCCTCCATCCCTGTCGCCTCGCTCTACTCTTCTTCTGGTTTCCCTGAATTCGCTGCTGGGATACCAGCACAGGCTCCCCAGCACTCCTGGCGCTGCTTTCATGCAACGGGATCTGTGCAGTTTCTCCAGCTCAGCTGTTCAACAAAGCTGGGCTTGAGAAACCTAAGTGCGCATGTGTGTTTGGCCAGCCACACCTTGGTGCACTCTCCCCTCCCCCCAACTCCCACTTCCCGTGGCCCAACCCTGCCCCCTACCTGCACTGCTGGCTGTGCCAGAAGCAGGAAAATTACAATTATGGTAAACTATTGTTTTATTTTTCTGCTTCTGGCTCAGTCATCGGGGCAACACTCCTTCACCATAACTTTTACTTTTATTTTTAGATCTCGCCTATACTGTTGACTGTACAAAAACCTATGTGGCTTACAGCCAGTCCACTGCTTACTATTGGTTGGTTTTTGTCATTCTTTTGCTTACTTCTTATTTAATGGCTTTCACTTCTCTTGTGTTACTCCTTCACTTTGACCATGGACTCCTTACGATACTTTTGATAGGTTGTATCCTTTTACTGCTTCCACTCAGGCAACTTATCTTTCTTTCAGCACTCTGAGAGTGTGCATGTCTTCTAGCATTCTCCTTCTCGTGCTGTGTCCACCTCACATCCTTCCAGTGCTCTCCATGTTGCTCTTTACCCCCTCAGCTCACGCATTCCTTCTCCCCCACTTCACCCCATCCAGCTTGCTTTTATTTATTCCTGCACAGCTCCTCCATTTGCTCCCCTGCTGTTTGGTTACAGTATGCTGCTTGAGTGCGTGAACAATGTCCTACTTGTATACTGTAGTCCCTTACAGTCACTTGGGATGTGCTTTATCACTTATCATTGTAATAGGTCTGTCAGATCTATTACTTGTGGATTTCCCAGGAGACCTTTTTGGTTAACGAACCCTCTTCCCTCACCACAGCAGGAGGTGAGGGATTCTTTCAGTCCTCCCTAGCTCAAGCTTTTGTCTTTTGCAGCATAAACGAGGTAATTAAAGAACGAAAACTTCAGATGCAAACTTTTAACTTTCCATTTGTTGTCAGATTTCAGTTTCGTTTTTTCAAATACTTCTACAGTGTGCAAGACATTCACATTTTTCACACTTGGTTGACGTTACAGTTCAAATCAGTGTTTTCCTTTTAGTGCAGTATTTGATCAAAGACGCTGTCTGTTCTTCGTTCACTCTTGGTAACCTTGTGTATGCAGTAGTTTACATGTGGATGAGCCGCTGCCTATCTTATCATCAGAGTCTCATTGACACTTTTTACTACCCCTCATATAGCCCACCCAAAGTTTCCAGTAGTAATGTAAATGTAGATCATGTGAATTTTACACACCCCTAATAAACGACCATCCTGAGCCCCACGGGTTGGAGGTGTGTGGTGTGGGGTGTGTGTGCGTCCGACACAAGCACACCGTCCCTGGTGCGGGCCATGATCAGTAGAAGACGCCAGGGAGGGGTTTTAAAAATCCTCTGGTGCAATGCACAGAATGCAAAAAACTTCTGCATCACACCCCACCACCGCCCATCTGTGATGTCAATGCACTGCGAGGTGTGATCACGTCACAGTTTCCCCTTTGGAACAGCAAAGCGGACAAGGCGAGTGTCCTCTCCCTTCTCTGGTGGGGGAAAAAGGAAAAAATGGCCGCCTCAGATGCCTTCCTGGCCATGGATTACAGCACCCCTGGGACATCTTTTAAAAATAAAATAAGGTTGGGTTTCCCCTTGGGGGAAGGGGGTGGGGGGAAATTGTGTCCCCCCCCCCCCCAGGGAATGAAATTGAATTTATAAAAAAAAAAAATATAGGTTTCTCCTGGGGGGTTGACCGCGCCTCCCAGGGGATATTTAAAAAAAAAAAAAAAAAAAGAACAAAAAAATTAAAATGTTGGGGTCGGCCCTCCTGACATGGACAGAACCCCATGGGGGTGGGGCTAATATTTATGTCAACACCAGGTTAGTGCACGCTCTACGGGCAACATAGTGCAAAGTGACAGACCTTATGCAATGTAATAATTCATGCATTGTGTGCTGATGTTACATATTGACTTTTTGCATTGAAGGTATTTATCTTGAAATATCTTTAATACTGTTTGCAATGTATTGTTCATTTTGAACCCAGCCCAGGTCCCGGTGCAGATCAGCAGCATTTTCCATGGCTCCTGTTCCAGAGGCCTACTTGGACATTTCCTGGCCCTGTCCTCATTATCTTGCTGATCTTCAAGCAGAGCAGTAAGGCGGAGTTCGAGGAAGGCCCTCGACTCAATTTTCTAGAAACATCTGAGTTTTTGGCTTTGTGATTTATCATGTGTGCGATTTACTCTTGGCACTTAACCCTTGCAGTTCAGCTCGGCATGGTGCGCGATTATTTTGAGGCATTTAAATCTTGATGGTTGAATTGCCAACAGTGAGCTCGATTAATTCTTGGCAATAACCCTTGCAATTCGGATCGGCAGAGTGCGCGATCATTTCAAGGCATCTGAATCTTGATGGTTGAATCAGCAACAGAGTGCGCGATTAATTCTTGGCAATTAACCCTTGCAGTTCGGATCGGCAGAGTGCGCGATCATTTCAAGGCATTTGAATCTTGATGGTTGAATCGACAACCGTGTGTGCGATTCATTCTTGCCAATAAACCCTTGCAGTTCAGATCGGCAGAGCGTGCGATTATTCCAGGTACTTAAGTCTTGATGCGCAGTCTGGCAATAAGTTGCGCAATCACTTCTGTACAATTGAATCTTGTAACTTAGATCAAACAGAGTGTGATCTTTCTAGACAAAACAAGTTTAGTCAGTTTGCCAATTCTACAGTATCATTCATGAATCCTATAGCAGTTAATTCTTTGGGAACAAATGTACTCATTGACTCATGTTGTGATGTAATTGCTATTTTAAGGATTAACTTGAGAAAGTTCAATGTTCAGAGTATATGATTATAAAAAGGTCACATTATTGAAAAGTTATTGATTTCTCATGTTATTAGAGTATAAAGAGTTAAAACAAAGTTCACGAAGATTAATGTGAATGACCTTGCTATTGTGTTCTTAACTCTTGCTTCCACAGGTCTCCTTCCCCGCTGTTCCCAACCTAAACCCCATCCCCCACTTGGCCATTCTTTAACTCTGTGCTTTAATGGCTAGTAGAGTTTGGAGCTGCCAAAAGGTGGACATATTGGGAACAGACGCAAACCCTGAGGATCCGGTCTCCCAGACAATTTAATAATATTAATTAATAAAAAAAAAAAAAGGGTGTGGGTGATCGCGCCCCCCCTCCAGGTCATTTCAGAATTGAAAATGTCGGGGTCAGCCCTCCTGACACGGGCTGACACCCTATTGGGCATTTTTTAAACATTTTTCTATACACATATGGTTTACATTGGGGTCATTTCTCAGCCCCAAGGGAAGTACTCATGTAAAAAAAAAAAAAAAAAAATGATGTAGAGAGAGTCTCTGTCTCTCTCTCTATTTTCTTTTTACATGTGTTGTTTTCCGGGAGCCACAATTGTCCCCCAGGTAAACCACACATATACAAAAGTGAATGTATATATGTGAGTGTATATTTTCTCTCTATAGAAAGAGATCTGACTTTTGTCTAGTGGCAGTTTTAATGTAAGAAAGTAGCATAGATAGTTTATATCCTAACAACTGCAACAATGACCGGCTGCATAGATCTACTCCTATCCTGAGCTGCGCGGATCCTGCAACACAGGTGGTGGTCCAGAATAGTCCTCTTGGTCCTCTCTGCCAGATGTCCAATTGTGGTGGAGGCAAGCCCTTGCCTTCACATGCAGGACAGTACCCCGTGCACTGCATCTCTTGCAGCTGCCAAGGCTTGTCTGCATCTCCTCCAAGGGATCTTCAGGGTTCGTGTAGCCCCAGCACTCCTTTAAGTGCACAGCCCACTGCGTGCTTCCCCTGCGGCTTGGGACCCTTCTCCAGTAGTGCTGCGTGGGCTCCTGACTCCTCGTTCAGTGGGTCTCCTGTGGGGGCTGCCTCCTCTTCTTTGTACTCTCTACCTTGCTGAGGGTTCCCCTCGGACTCCCCCCATGGGTTGAGTCCTCCTGGACCTTGCTGGTCCCTGGCAGCTCCACGTTTGCTTCACCACGACTACTGCCTTTGCCAAGGCTTGTTGGTGGCTTTTCCATGCCACTTAACAACTGCAATCTTCTATCCAGCGTGGGAAGTAGACTGCATCCTCCAGGAACTCTTCACCTGTTCCAGGGCTGCACTTCTGGCCGTCTTCATCCTACCATTGACCAACTCCTGCATCAACAGCTAGCTGGGTAGTGGCTCCTACTCAACCTGGACTCTTCTGTGCCTTCTGGAATTTGTCCCCTTCTTCCACAGGTCTTCCTCTTCAGGAATCCACCGCTGGTTTCTTGCAGTCATGTCTGGGTGTTACATTTTTCTTCCTTTTTGGTGGTTTGGGGAAAATCTAATCACTTACTCCTTGCTTCCTGGTCGCTAGGGGGCACTGTGGTACTGAACTTTGGGGTTTCCTGGTACCCCCAGCCCCCCTCTACACATTCCACTTACCTAGGTGGGGGTCCTGTGTTCGCATTCAATTTTTTTTAGTATATGGTTTGGGCTCCCCCTAGGGTCACTATTGTCTATTTGCACTGTTTTCTATCACTTTCTATGCCTATTGCTGATTACTAGTGTATATATTTAGTGTGTTACTTACCACCTATTGGAGGGCTGCCTCTCTAGTACACTACGGTAATAGGGGTTACTTGGACCTGGTATAAGGTGTACCCAACACACACCAGGCCAGCTTTCTACAGCAGAGAGCTCAGAGGCAGAAACAGAGACAGCAGATACTGAGACAGCAGATACTGAGACAGCAGATACTGAGACAGCATCTGAGGTAGAGGACAGTGGGGCAGAATCTGGGAGTGATTTTTCACTCAGAGTCCCACCCGACGACACCTCTTCCAGTGAATCTGAGGGAGATGAGGACAGTTGTGCTGTCCCTTCGCAAGCACAATCTGTGCAGCAGGACAACAGTGGGTTAGCCCAACCCAGAGAGCAGGCGTGTGGGCGGCGGCAAGCAAGCACAGAAAGAGCGCACTCTTGGCAGCCCCCAAACTTAGTTCAGCCCCAAATTCCACCTTTTACTGATGACGCTGGATGTAAAGTCAACTTTTTGGCAGTCGACTATCAATCTCTTTTTGTATGTTGACTTCCTTCAGCAAATTGTGCAGTAAACACATCTGCTTGAACAATTTCTGAGGGAGCGTGGAGATACTCTAGGGTCCTGTTCTAGGGCACGCCAGTGGACTCCCACTTCGCTGGCGGAGTTGAAGGTATTTGTGGGCCTTACGCTTAAAATAGGTTTAGTGCAGAAACCCACCTTGCAGTCCTACTGGAAGAATTGCACGGTTTGGGTAACCCCCCATCTTCGCACCATACATGAGCAGAAAAAAGTTTTTTGCTATTGCAGCGCATGCTGCATTCCAATGACCATTCTGCTGCATTGCCCCGGGACCATCCAGACCATGACAGGTTTTTCAAAATTCAGCCTGTTGTGGAACATTTGTCTGTCAGGTTTCCAGAGATCTATAATCCTGGAAAGATTATAGCAGTCGATGAGTCCTTGATCATGTACAAAGGGCGGCTGCAGTACAGACAGTACATTGCAAGCAAAAGAACTCGCTATGGCAACAAGCTGTACATGCTTTGTGAGAGCTCTTCTGGCTATGTGTACAGCTTGAGAGTATACAGGGAAGGACTCCACCCTAAACCCTGTAGGTTGCCCTCCCACGTTAGGGGTCACAGGTAGGATTGTATGACAACTTGTCCAGCCACTCCTTCACAAAGGTTATAACCTTTATGTGGACAATTTTTATACAGGAGCAGAGGTATTTAGTGAGCTCTACAAAGCTGGCACGGTGGCCTGTCGTACAGTTTGTTGTAACAGCAAAGGACTTCCACAGGAGCTTGTTTGCAGGAAGCTACAGAAATCCCAGAGTACTGCGTTGCGTTCCAACAAACTGCTTGCAGTCAAGTTCTTGGATGGGCGTGATGCATACGTGCTCACCACAATTCATGATGAGAGCACTTCCCCCATCACGGTTTGGGGTCGGAGTGGACAAGAATGACCAGGTTCTTCAACCATACAGTGTGTGTCGTAAAACTCGCACCTGGTACAAGAAACTGTTCACCCATCTAATCCAGATGACAACATACAATGCGTATGCAGTTTAATCGTCAGACAACCCCAGGAAGACTCATGACTTTCCTTGACGTCCATTTGTCTGCAACTGAAAGCCTTACTGCTGTTACAGAAACAGCAGCCTCCACCTCATATGTTCTGGAGGATGAGGCAAGGCTGCAGGAGCAACACTGATCGCATTCCTAAAAACACCCACAAAGGATCATCCATGTTGTTGCTGTAAAGTGTGCTTGAAGCATGGAAAGCAGCAGTAGAGTCCGCATTACTGTTCCCAGTGCCCATTTCAGCCAGGCTTCCTTGTCCCTACTTGCTTTACGTTGTATCATACTAAAGCAATGTTCTGGGAAATTGACTGAGGTAGAGCTGCAATTGTGTTAACCTTTCAGTGGCTGTGCATGGATACCGAACACCCCTGGGCCACTGCTTCGTTAGGCAAGCAGCCACAGAATTTTACTTTATCTACTTCAGGAAATCATGTTCTTCCTTATGGCCTGCTCAACACCTATATCCATAGTCAGAATGTGGTAGGTGTTCTGTTTGATTAACCTGCATTATAGTCCCCACACTGCACATACTAATAGACAGAACATACCACATTGTCACGGAGTACCCTGTGTGGCAAAATGTTAAAGGCATGACAACATTTTGAAGTGCTTGTTAGGGAACCTATGTATGCTGCACAAGGACCACCATGAATGCCATTGAGAACCAGAGTAAGTGTAATAAGTCAAACAAATGTCCTGTCTGACATATTCACCAACATTCCTACTTTTTTGAAAGTGTGCAAACTCAATTTGTAGCTTCACTTTCAAAGCAAAAGTAGAAGTGTAGGTGAATGAGTCCCACAGGATATTTGTTCAACGTTTTAACTTTAGAGACCTTAGGATATATTAAACCATCATCTCTGCCTCAGTTTCAACTGAAGATATGTTCGCTCAGTTCAAGGAATAGGCCTCCCAAGGTATACTCAGACACCCCGAACTTGCATCCACAAACTGGGAGTTGGATTTAACACAGTAAGTGCGCTGATTGTGCATGAAAGACATGTTTTCTTGAGCTTCGAGTAGCTAATGGCGGAAGGCATTAGTACAGGCTCACTTGGCATTTATACAGGATTAGTCAGGACTCTGATGAGGACAGAGACAAGAACGCCTAAGAAAAGCTTACGGCAGGTGTGCTTTCACAGGGATATTGCACAGATAGAAAGCACATAATAAGGGTAGTATAGATACACATCATTTACACCTATGGATTCAAACCCATTGGTGCCACCCCGGCACTAAAGGACAATGACACGTATGGTTCAGTCTTTGACCTGCTTGCCATGTTTATCCTCCATCAGAACTTAGATGTTCAATTTGCTGAATAAGTGCATTACAGTCACAGCACTGCACATATTGGTGGCTGGGACATATGCTACATTCTCACGGACCACCCTGTGAACCAAACACTACCCTTTTTCATAGTTTATGACCTTCTCTTTAGTGAACTTCTCGAATATTCTCAGCATGTCTGCCTTAGTTTAAAAGGTGGATATGCTCGTTCAGTTTAAAGAATAGGCCTCCCAAGGCATACTTGGACACCGCCAACTTGCATCCACAAACTGGAAGAAGTTGGATTTAGCACAGTGAGTGCGCTAAATGCGCATGAAAAAAAATGTCTTGCTGAGCCTCAGGTGGCTGCCATGTGAGCCATTAGTAAAGGTTCCTTAAGCATGCCTTCTGTAATATTCAGGAAGGAGGAGGCGGTTACTTGACAGGTGGTAAAATGTAGTCAAACTTATTCCGTCCTGTGGCGTATGAATGTCATGGACCCTTGTCTGGCAGCGGTAAGTTGATGTGAGTGCAGTGATTTGTTTGATTGGGCCCTTGGCTGGTGGTATGAAAGTGTTGTGTGTTGTGCATGAATGGCGTGGGACCATAAAGCGGTTGGTGCCTTGAAGTGGCTTTATGGCTCACCTTCAGAAGGCTTGGTTTCAATATTCAGACACTTTGATAAGTATTCATTGTTTGAAACCAGCATTTCTGGAGGTGCTAAAACCAACCAGTGTGAGTGGTGGATTAACTTTAACATACAAGTATCAGGGAAGTCCAAGGGTGCAGGATTTGCGTGCCTCTCACCAGTTTTCCTTCGCCCAGAAACCTCTTGAAACCACAAACTTTGCTTAAAAAACACATTTGCCTTGCATTTCAGTGAGGGGAAGTCCTGGAATCTGTGGGCAGCCACAGATTTCCTACCACCCAGCGTCCCATTAAGTCTCCAGACCAAAAACATTGCCTCACTTGTGTTGGTGGGCAAGTGACTGCGACAGGGAAGTGCCCAAAACGGATTGTGGAGACAGCAAAATGACCTACAACACAACAGCCTAGTTTTGTAAGACAGTCACCTGTGTATTTGGTCCTGGGCTCAGCGGCCATCTAGGGAAACCTACCAAACCCAGACATTTCTGAAAAGTAGACACACGGGGCAGTCCTCAGAAGTGTGGCGTGTTTGTATTCCACAACATTTTCTTGCACAGAAGACCCCGCTAAGGTGAAACATTGATTAAAATCACTATTTTTCCTTGCTTTTTCATCAAGTAAACTACAGGAATCCAGAGGGAGCCACAAAATTCCTACCACTCAGTGTTTTCCCACTTGTCTTGATAAAAACACAACCCTGCTTGTGTGCCTGTGCCAGGCACAGGGTTACTCCAGGGTCAACAGTAGCCCTCATGCAAGGACTACCATTGACCCTTGTATGATCCATTCCGGTCACAGCACACTAGTGGGGTAGCGTTTTTATCGGGACAAGTTGGGGAATGCTAGGTGGTAAGATGTTTGTGGATCTACGCATATTCCTGTAGTTTAATAAATACTGTTTTTATTCAACCTTTCCCCTTTGCTGGGTATTTTGGCTAAAAAATCAAATAAAAAATAAAAAAACTTTGAGGTTCACACAAGCTACACCCTGTGGACTACCCTGGGTGTCTTTTAAAAAAAAAATGTTTGGGTTTGGTAGGTTTCCCTAAATTGTTCCAGATCACAGGACTCACCTCAGTTATCGTTATCGCCACAGTACATTTTGGACATTTCCTGTCATGGGCACTAAAAATGTTTTTGCATTTGTCGCTCCAAGTGGGAAGGGTATGCCCAGACGTGGGTCCTGTGCTTGCTTTGCCACCAGATTCAAGCTAGCCTGGCTGATGAAGGGTGATACTGGTACCAAGATGCTTGTTTCTGGTCCAGGGAGGACCTGGCCTGGCAGTTCAGGCTGGGCTGTTCCCATGGGGAGCAGTGTCAAGACTGATTTGCATATGGCTGGGTCCAAACTGGAATGGCATGGCATGCAAGACAACTGATGGATTAAACCCAGATCTGTGACTGGGGGTTAATGTTTGATTTGCTCTGCATTCCGTCCATCATCTGTTTCTTTTTGCATTGGCACTAGGTCTACCCACACAAGTGAGGTACCATTTTTATCAGGAGACTTTGGGGAATGCTGGGTGGAAGGAAGCTTGTGGCTTCCCTCAGATCCCAGAAATCAGCAGCACCGAAATGTGAGGAAAATGTTTTTAGCCTAATTTTCAGGTTTCCAAAGGATTATGGGAGACCGAACCCAGTGAGAGCTCCACAAGTCACCCCATCCTGAATTCCCCCAAATATCTAATTTTCAAAAATGTACGGGCTTGGTAGGTTTCCATAGGTGCTGGCTGAGCTACAGCCCTAAATCCACAGTTAGGCACTTTGCAAAAAACACAAGTTTTCAATGGAAAATGGATTTGTCCACGCTGCGTTTTGGAGTGTTTCCTGTCGCGGGCACTAGGCCTATCCACAAAAGTGAGGTACCATTTTTATTGGGAGACTTTGGGGAGCACAGAACAGAAGAACAAGTGTTAATTGCCAATTGTCTTTCTCTACATTTTTGCCTTCCAAATGTAAGACAGTGTTTAAGAAGGAAATCATTTTGAGAAATGCCTCGTAATTCACATGCTAGTATGGGGACCCCCAAACTCAGGAATGTGCAAATAACCACAGCTTCTAAACTCCTAATGTTGTGCCCATTTCGGAAATACATAGGGGTTTGCTTGATACTTATTTGTTTTTTCGCTATATATGGAAAATGTCACTTACCCAGTGTACATCTGTTCGTGGCATTAGTCGCTGCAGATTCACATGCTGTGCACATCCCGCCATCTGGTGTTGGGCTCGGAGTGTTACAAGTTGTTTTTCTTCGAAAAATTCTTTGAGTCACGAGATCGAGGGACTCCTCCCATTTCGGCTCCATTGCGCATGGGCGTCGACTCCATCTTAGATTGTATTCCCCGCAGAGGGTGAGGTAGGAGTTGTGTATGCTAGTAATAGTGCCCATGCAATGGAGTGAATACGTATGTACATAATGTAGTTTAAAGTAATATATTTACAAATTTACAAATGTTCAAGATCAACTTCTACAGGCTCCCGGGGAGGCGGGTGGGCGCATGTGAATCTGCAGCAACTAATGCCACGAACAGATGTACACTGGGTAAGTGACATTTTCCGTTCAATGGCATGTGTAGCTGCAGATACACATGCTGTGCATAGACTAGTAAGCAGTTATCTCCCCAAAAGCGGTGGTTCAGCCTGTAGGAGTTGAAGTTGTTTGTAATAATGTTCGTAGTACAGCTTGACCTACTGTGGCCTGTTGTGCAGTTAACACATCTACACAGTAGTGTTTGGTAAATGTATGAGGCGTAGACCATGTAGCTGCCTTACATATTTCGGTCATTGGAATATTTCCCAGAAAGGCCATGGTAGCACCTTTCTTTCTAGTTGTGTGCCTTTGGTGTAATAGGCAGTTCTCTTTTTGCTTTAAGATAACAGGTTTGAATGCACTTAACTTTCCATCTAGCAATGCCTTGTTTAGAAATTGGATTTCCTGTATGAGGTTTTTGGAAAGCAATAAATAATTGTTTTGTTTTTCAAATTAGTTTTGTTCTGTCAATGTAGTACATTAACGCTCTTTTGATGTCTAATGTATGTAGTGCTCTTTCAGCTACAGAATCTGGCTGTGGGAAGAACACTGGTAATTCCTCAGTTTGATTTAAGTGGAACAGTGATATGACTTTTGGTAAAAATTTAGGATTTGTCCGTAGAACTACTTTATGCTTGTGTATTTGAATAAATGGTTCTTGTATGGTAAATGCTTGAATCTCACTTGCTCTTCTTAAAGATGTGATGGCAATTAAAAATGCAACTTTCCATGTTAAGTATTGCATTTCACAAGAGTGCATGGGCTCAAAAGGTGGACCCATGAGTCGTGTTAAGACAATGTTGAGGTTCCATGAAGGAACTGGTGGTGTTCTTGGTGGTATAATTCTCTTTAGGCCTTCCATAAAATAAATGCTTTTATGACTGGTATCCTAAATAGAGAAGTTGAGTGCGTAATTTGCAGGTAAGCTGAAATTGCGGTAAGAGGTATCTTAATGGAAGAAAAAGCTAGCTTTGACTTTTGCAAATGTAGTAAGTATCTTACGATGTCTTTGGCAGATGCGTGTAAGGGTTGAATTTGATTATTATGGCAGTAATAAACAAATCTTTTCCACTTATTTGCATAGCAATGTCTAGTGGTAGGTTTCCTAGCTTGTTTTATGACCTCAATACATTCATGTGTAAGGTCTAAGTGTCCGAACTCTAGGACTTCAGGAGCCAAATTGCTAGATTCAGCGATGCTGGATTTGGGTGTCTGATCTGTTGTTTGTGTTGCGTTAACAGATCTGGTATGTTTGATAGTTTGACATGAGGCACTACTGAGAGGTCTAGTAGTGTTGTGTACCAAGGTTGTCTTGCCCATGTTGGCGCTATTAGTAAGAGTCTGAGTTTGTTTTGACTCAACTTGTTTACCAGATATGGAAGGAGTGGGAGAGGGGGAAAAGCGTAAGCAAATATCCCTGACAAACTCATCCATAACGCATTGCCATGAGACTGATTTTGTGGGTACCTGGATGCGAAGTTTCGGCATTTTTGCGTTTTCCTTTGTTGCAAATAGATCTATTTGTGGTGTTCCCCAACTCTGGAAGTAAGTATTCAGTATCTGGGGGTGAATCTCCCATTCGTGGATCTGTTGGTGATCCCGGGAGAGATTGTCTGCTAACTGATTCTGAATTCCTGGAATAAATTGTGCTATTAGGCGAATTTGGTTGAGAATCGCCCAATGCCATATTCTCTGTGCCAGGAGACACAACTGTGTTGAGTGTGTCCCTCCTTGTTTGTTTAGGTAATACATCGTTTGTGGCTTATTATGGGTTGAAATGCTTTCAGCGCTAGAAATACTGCCAATAGTTCTAAGTGATTTATATGAAACTGTTTTTGGTGAGTGTCCCATTGTCCTTGGATGCTGTATTGATTGAGGTGTGCTCCCCACCCTATCATGGAGGCATCTGTTATTACATATTGTGGCACTGGGTCTTGGAATGGCTGCCCTTGGTTTAAATCTATACTGTTCCACCATTGAAGCGAGGTGTATGTTTGGCGGTCTACCAACACCAGATCTTGAAGTTGACCCTGTGCCTGTGACCACTGTGATGCTAGGCACTGTTGTAAGGGCCGCATGTGCAACCTTGCGTTTGGGACAATGGCTATGCATGAAGACATCATGCCTAGTAGTTTCATCACCATTTTGACTTGTATTTTTTGTTTCGGATACATGGCCTGTATTACATTGTGAAATGCCTGAACCCTTTGTGGACTTGGAGTGGCAATCACTTTTGCTGTGTTGATTGTCGCCCCTAAGTATTGCTGTGTTTGACACGGCAGAAGGTGTGACTTTGTGTAGTTGATTGAGAAACCTAGTATGTGGAGGGTTTCTATGACATACTTTGTGTGTTGTGAACACCTTTCTAGCGTGTCGGTTTTGATTAACCAATCATCTAGGTACGGGAACACATGTATTTGCTGCCTTCTGATATGTGCAGCTACTACTGCCAGGCACTTTGTGAAAACTCTTGGCGCAGTTTTTATTCCGAATGGCAACACCTTGAATTGGTAATGTATCCCTTGGAATACAAACCTTAAGTACTTTCTGTGTGAAGGATGTATCGGTATATGGAAATATGCATCCTTTAGGTCTATTGTTGTCATGTAGTCTAGTTGTTTGAGCAGTGGGATTACGTCTTGTAATGTCACCATGTGAAAGTGATCTGATTTGATGTAGGTATTTAATGTTCTGAGATATAATATAGGTCTCGGACTCTTGTCTTTTTTGGGTATGAGAAAGTACAGAGAGTAAACTCCTGTTCCTTTCTGATGTTTTGGTACTAATTCTATTGCTTCTTTCAGTAGCAATGCCTGAACTTCTAGTCCTAGAAGATCTATATGTTGTTTTGACATGTTGTTTTGACATATTGTGTGTTTTCGGTGGGACGTTTGGAGGGAATTTGATAAATTCTATGCAATAACCATGCTGGATAATTGCCAGTACCCAAGTGTCTGTGGTTATCTCCTCCCAATGTTTGTAAAATTGGCTTAGTCTCCCCCCCCCACAGGTGTTATGTGTTGGGGATGTATGAATTGAAAGTCACTGCTTGTTTTGAGGGGTTTTGGGGCTTTGAAACTTCCCTCTATTCTTTTGGAATTGTCCCCCTCTATATTGCCCCCGAAAACGTCCCGCTGATATTGGCTTTGAATAGTGGGCCTTGCTTGTGAGGTTGTGGCCTCTGTAGGTTGACCTCGAAACCCTCCCCTAAATTGTGTTTTGCAAAATGTGCCTCTGCTTTGTGGGGAGTAGAGTGCGCCCATGGCTTTTGCCGTATCAGTATCTTTTTTTTAGTTTTTCAATAGCAGTGTCAACTTCCGGACCAAACAACTGCTGTTCATTAAAGGGCATATTCAGCACGGCTTGTTGTATTTCCGGCTTGAATCCTGACGTACGCAACCATGCGTGTCTCCTTATCGTTATTGCAGTATTTACTGTCCTTGCAGCCATATCTGCTGCATCCATTGCTGATCGTATCCGATTATTGGAGATACTTTGTCCTTCTTCTACCACTTGTTGTGCCCTTTTCTGGAACTCTTTGGGTAAGTGTTCTATGAAATGCTGCATTTCGTCCCAATGAGCTCTATCGTATGTTGCCAAAAGTGCTTGTGAATTGGCAATACGCCATTGGTTTGCTGCTTGTGCTGCAACCCTTTTACCCGCAGCATCGAATTTGCGACTCTCCTTGTCTGGAGGTGGTGCATCTCCCGAGGTATGAGAGTTTGCTCTCTTGCGAGCTGCCCCAACAACCACAGAGTCTGGTGTTAATTGCTGCGTAATATAAACAGGGTCTGTTGGCGGTGGCTTGTACTTCTTCTCCACCCTTGGAGTTATGGCTCTGCCTTTTACAGGATCCTGAAATATTTGTTTGGAATGTTTTAGCATTCCCGGGAGCATAGGTAAGCTTTGGTACTGGCTATGAGTGGAGGAGAGTGTATTAAACAAAAAGTCATCCTCAATTGGTTCTGAATGCAAGGTGACGTTATGAAAAGCAGATGCCCTTGAGACCACCTGCGTGTAGGATGTACTGTCTTCAGGTGGCGACGGCCTCGCAGGGTAACAGTCTGGGCTGTTATCTGATACAGGAGCATCATAAAGGTCCCATGCGTCTGGATCATTTCGACTCATTGCAGTATGAGTCGGGGATTGCATCAGTGGTGGAGTGGCTACCGGTGATGTGTGCATTGATGGTGGTGGAGTTGTTTGTCTTGCCACCTTTGCCTGTGGCTGCTTGTCCTTTTCTTGAAAGGCAAGTCTTCTTTTCATCTTAATTGGGGGAAGAGTGCTTATCTTCCCTGTGTCTTTTTAAATGTGGAGCCTTCTTTGAGTGTAGTCTGGCTCAACTGATTCAAGTTCCTCTACGAACTTATGTCCTTGCATCTGGGAGGACAATCCCTGTTCCTCTGTGTAGGAACCTGTTTTCGGTTCCGAGGCTGGATGTTTCGGAATCGAAATCTTTTCGTCGCCTTTTTGGGCTCCGAGGAAACCTTCTTTATTTTCGGCGTCGAGGTGTCTCGGTGCCACTGTCTCGGTGCTGAATCTGCTCGGAGCCGCGGTCTCGGGCCCGAGATTGCTGTGTGGCGGTATCTCGACTGGAGTCGGATGACTTCGCCACATGCATGCCCTTTTTCGGTGCAGATGATCGGTCACCTATTTTTCGGGTTAAGCCATGGCCTGTTGGCGGTGGCGTCCCCTGGGCTTTTGTTGTCTTCTCGTGAGTTTTATGTTTCGACGTCTTACTCACGGTTTTCGGCGTTTCTTCGGGATCGAGCTCGTCCGAGTCCGATTCCTGGATGGAGATTGTTTCTTCTTCCTCCTCGAAACGCCCTTGTCCTGTCGGCGCAGACGCCATCTGCAGTCTTATCGCTCTTTGGTCTCTTAATGTCTTCCTCGACCAAAACGCTCGACAGGCTTCACAGGTATCCTCCTTGTGCTCTGGAGACAGACACAAGTTACAGACCAGATGCTGATCTGTATATGGATACTTGTTATGACATTTTGGGCAGAAGCGGAATGGGGTCCGTTCCATCAGCCTTGAAGAGACACGTGGCCGGGCCGACCAGGCCCCGACGGGGGGGATCGAAAAAAACCCAAAGGACCACCGGAGCTCTTCAAAAGTCGGTGTCGATCTGTTGTAACTAACCCGATACCGAACGCAAACAATACCGACGATTTTTCCGAGATTCGAACTAACTTTCCGACCCGAAACACGGAGCGAAAAGGAACCCGTCCGAACCCAATGGCGGAAAAAAAACAATCTAAGATGGAGTCGACGCCCATGCGCAATGGAGCCGAAATGGGAGGAGTCCCTCAATCTCATGACTAGAAAAGAGTTCTTCGAAGAAAAACAACTTGTAACACTCCGACCCCAACACCAGATCGCGAGATGTGCACAGCATGTGTATCTGCAGCTACACATGCCATCGAACATATATATATATATATATATATATATATAAAACCAACTCAGCTCATTTATTGCCTCTGCATACCTTGGGTTCTTTATGAACCTACAAAACCTAAATATCCCTGCAAACAAAAGAGCCAGGAAAACGTAACAGTATATTGCTTAAAAAAATCCAAAAAAAAACACAAAAAAAAACGACCATAGTTGGAAAGTTATGGAAGAAAATGTAGACAGAAATGGCTGTTTTTTCAGCTCAATTGCAATATGTTTTTTATTTCGACTGTTACTTTCTGTAGGAAAATCTTGAAGGATCTACACGAATGATCCCTTGCTGAGTTCAGAATGTTGTCTACTTTTCAGAAATGTTTAGCTGTCTGGGATCTACTATTGGTTTCACACCCATTTCTGTCACTAACTGAAAGGAGGCTGAAAGCACACAAAAAATAGTAGAAATGGGGTATGTCCCAGTAAAATGCCAAAACAGTGTTGAAAAGTTATGTTTTCTGATTCAAGTCTGCCTGTTCCTGAAAGCTGGGGCTTGATGGTGGGTTTAGCCCCACATAGCCTTTGGTGATGCCATTTGCAGGGAAAAATCAATGATTTTTTCTGCAGCACTTTTTCCCCATTTTTCCGAAATAATCTAATTTTAGCTGTATTTTGGCTGATTTCTTGGTCTCCTCCAGGGGAACCAACAACCTCTAGTAACCTTTACTATCACCAGAATGTTGGAAAAAAAGGACGCAAATTTGGCATGGATAGCTTATGTGGAGAAAACGTTATGGGGCCTTAGCACAAACTACCCCAAATAGCCAAAAAAGGGCTCAGCACTGTAAGGTGGGGGTAGTCCCAGCAGCTAAGGGGTTAACGTAATAAGAGGTAGTCTGTTTTTCCCTCCCGTGTTCCTGTACAGCCCAAGACCAAAGCTCTTGAATGAACTAGACAAGTGAAGGTTCTGCTTTCCCAGAGCAGAACGAAGCTGCAATATCCAATAGTCTCCATCAACACAGGGTGCCAGCTGGAGCCAGCATTCAGAGCGGTTGAACTAAGTTGTCCAGGGTAGGAAATTACACCCACAGCTTGTGTTGTTGCTGCTTGGGTTACCGAGTTGACTCCTGCCCCACATCCTTCCTCATTAATGGGTTGTATTTTGTTCAGCATTAGACAGTAAACAAAAAGTAAATAAATTAGAATAGTGCATGGTTACCGCTTTTGTCATCAATTGCCTTTGGGTACAGTTAACTTGCAGAGGCAGAGGTGTGAGTTCAAGTCTGTCTCAGGAGTCATGGCATAAACATTAATGCAGTGATTACCACAAAACTGTATAAGGGGTTTTGCACCCCGGCCAGAGACTGCTGTTTCAGGTGTGCATTATATACTAATGGTCAATATAAACAAATTATTTCCCTTCTGTAGTGCTCTCTCTGGTGGAGACCTTTTATCCAACTGAAGACTCCTCAGCTTAAAATATACCCCAGGCGCCAGACTGATTGCAGATAACCTTCCAGCAATGCTCCTGCGTGCCAGTAAGTGGAGTGGTGCGGGTCCATGCCGACGCAGTACTGCCCTAGAGAGTGGAGACACATAATCACTATCCCCACATGTTGATGTCAGTTTCAGGTCTTTTCACTTTGCACGCTTTCAGATGCGAAGAGTAAAACAATTGTTGGTGACAGTGTGCCCACCTCTAATTTTGGACTCTTTCAATGTTAAAAAGAGGTTATTCTACAGAATGGGGAGGTGGGATGACAATGAGGCATCTATTTGCTCTTCTGATACATACTTCTTACCACAGATTGCTCACCTTTAGAATAGATACCAAAGCAGTGTTTCCCAAAGGTGGAGTGCCTAATGACTGGACTCAAACAAGAAAGTCCTGCAGAACAGACTTGGCAGTCAAGACAGTAGTGCTTCATGAATGTATTGTCACAACCTGGAAGATATCAAACCAGTGGAGTAGTAGCAGCTTTGGACCAGGTGGAATGGGCTCACACACCCTCCGGAGGCTGTTTGTCAGCCACTCCTTAGTAGATCTTGATGCAGATGGCTATCTTCCTCAACAGGGCCCTCTTCTACATAGCCTTCCCTTTTTTTGTTCTGAAAACTCCCACAAAGAACTGATCATCTACTCAAAGAGCCTTGGTACAACCAATGTAAGAAACTCAAAGGTCTTCTGGGCATTCAGCAGACTGAGCCTTTCCTCTTTTCAGGGGTGAGAGAAACCAAATAATGCCAGTAGCGTGACGTGGAACAGAGTTACAATTTTAGGCAAAAAAGTTGTCTGGGAAGAAAGCGGTAATGGGGTGGTGGAAAAAGTGCCTGCAGTTCAATTTTGCGATGATACAATGTAATTGCAATAACAAAGGCGGTTTTCAGAATCAAAAGACATAACAAGCAACTATCCATAGGCTTGAAGGGTGCACACATGAGAAATGTCAAGAGAAAGTTACAGCTCCAGTTGGGCACCACTAACTTTGGAAAGGAACATCTGTGTTAAGCCTTTAATAAACCTCATCGTGCCCGGAGATTTGAGCAATGATGGTGGGTCTGGTGAATGCACAAAAACTGAAATGGCTGATAAATAACCTTTCACAGTGCCCACTGCAAGGTCTTGCTGGGCTAAAGAAATAACAAATGTTTTACAGCTTAGCTTGCAAGAGGTCAGTGTTTAGGGCACCACACTAGGCAACAAATTTGTCCCAGTGGCCAGCAGAGAGAGATTATGTGGAAGGGCATCTGTCTGCGAGGATGGCACCCATCACCTCAGAGGCAAATTTAATGCAGACAATTGCTGCCACTCAATTTTCATGCACGGAGGTGCAAGTTGCAGAGTTTAGGGTGGAGAACCCTGCCCTGTTCCAGAAATGTCCTACCAAAGAACTGGCATTATCGTAGGTGATCCAGGCACTACAGTCTTAAGGACAAGCAGGATGACTGGCATGGTCATTCTTGATCTTCAGAACAGGCGAGGTAGTGGTAAAGGAATAAAGTAGCTCCTCTATCCACTCCAGCCGGAATGAGTCTCCCAACGAGTGCTCTTGTGAAAACTACCACACACAGAAATGTTGACTGTACATTCTTGATGGTGGCAAACAAATCTAGCCATGGCTCTCCTCACTGATAGAATACACCATGTGCCATCTTGTGATGCTGAATCCGCTCATGCTCTGCTAGGCAACATCAGCTTAACTTGTCTGCTTCGCTGCCTCTATAAATGCCAGATGCTTCTACTTAATTTCCCCCAGTTGTTGGGGTAAAGGGGATGTAGAGTATCTCATCTGTAATGTTTTATGGATCAAATCTGTTTATTATTTCAAGTTACAAACATCACAAATGCAGCACATCTAAGTAGTACAATCACAAGGAAACATTACTTGTCTGGAGGTGCGGAATTAGGCCGCCACAGTCCTCTTCTGAACAATCTTACCCCCGGAGGCCACCCTACAACCTCCTCTGCTTTCTCAACCCCCGAAAGGGGACGTCCTCAGTCATATGCTGCAATATGAAGCGGGCTCCATGTGTAGTGATATAAAACAGTTAAAACATTAACTTTGTTTCCCTGAGACTGGCACGCCATACAGCAGTCACTCAACCCCAGGCCTTATTCCAATGTGGTCCTGGTCCTCCATAAAGTCTCCACTGCTCACTCACTCCCATTCGCTCAATTCAACTCCAGCACCCTCAAATAGGCCAGACATGTAAATTCTGCAAACTCCGTGGATAGTATTTGTAAAAATGGTTGCCAGAGTTCCTTAAAATCACTACTGCGCTGCTGTGAAGTCAAAGTAAGCTTTTCCATAGCGAGAATGAACCACAGCTTATGAAGCCATGATGTTAATGTCGGGATCTTGTCAGTACCCCCACATAGCTAATAGCAGCTGCAGTGCCGCGTTTAGGGCCAAGGCCATCTGTCGTCCTTTCAATGATCTCAAAGGGAAAGTAAGCAGGTTAGGCAGGCCCAGCAGAGTGTACGCCGGGAATCTGGGGATCTGAGTATCAAACGCTGCATCAATAGTGTCTAGAATATTCTCCCAATACCGATGAAGCTTAGGGCAATGCCATAGTAGGTGCACAAGCGACCCCCCGCCCCCACACCCCCCCCAACAGAGGCTGGACTTACAGAGGCTGGACTTAGTGGGATCCCAAGCCTGAATCCTTGCTGGGGTGTAGTACCAATAGGAGGCCACCTTATATGCTGTCTCTGTGCCTGCCGCATTGTAAGCCGTGTGATGTGTCCTGTAAAAGATGCCCTCCCACTCCTCATCAGACAGTTCCCTTTCCAATTCCCTCTCCCACCGCAGCTGAGCCTTACTCTTAGGCGAACGGGCCTCCCCCGTAAGAGACCATAAAGCTCGAAGATCACCCACTTATCGTCCTGTTTTACTAGGATCCATTTTTCAAACTGTGTCAACGGCCTATCTATTAATGCTCTACTAGCTGGCAACATGGCCCAGTGTCGTATTTGGTAATACATCATCCTGTCCGCCTCTGTTAAGCCATATGTCTCCCTCATCTGGTCAAAGGAGATCACCCCCCTGCTCGTCAAAAAGGTATCCAACCCTTTTGCAGCCCCCTTCATACCAACGGCGCAATGCCTCCCGCTGAAGTTTCCTTCTTTCCTCCTTCTGCCGCCAATGTGGTGGTCCCCCAGCAGGCGATCTCGCTTTCTCGCTCGCGTCCTGGCAACTCTCCTCCAAGCCCAGGATCTGATTTGGAGTTTGAAAATAATAGTCTCATGCTCTAGCTCGCTTGTCTCAGCATAGGGTTTACCCCTTTGGGGTAGTCCAGAGTGCAGGCCTACACATACCTACTATCATTGGGGGTGCCTGCCAGACACTGTTATTAGAGGTAGTGATAAATCTTAACATCTGACATATGGTATTATAGTCCAACGTACTTTCAGATGTCAGCGATGCACACCCCCCACCCGACAGCATCGTCCCTACACTCTCCAAATCATGGATCAAATGTTCTTGTGGCTCCGTAGTCTCCGGAGCGTCTCTGGTTGCGTCCTTGTGGAGCTTCTTTATAAATGGTTCAGCCTTCTGCGGCAACCCAAAGATGTGTGTCTTTGTGGACTATTTTGAGGTGTGCAGGATTGAGGTGTACGCGTGCCTTACGTAACTTGCGTTTGAGTTCAGGTTTATGCTAAGTTAGCACCTGATTAAGTCCTCGGGCCCAGCTCCAGAATGCAGGAGGATATTTATACATTACTTAGAAAAGTTTAGGCAAATGTGTATAGGCACGACAATTTTATTCCCGGCTAAAAGTGGTTTTAATAAACCATGCCTGATGACAAAACTTGAACTTTATGGACCGCCTGGAGGGTGTATTCTACCATTTTCCCGCAGGGCTGAACAGAAAACAAGCTAAAGAAATGGCACGAAACAAGTATTTTAAATAAAAATACACATTTCTATTTACTCAACTCATTACAAATAATCTTTGGCAAAGTTCAGGTTTTGGGCCCAGAGCATTACTCCACATATCTCCCAGGGATGACAACAAAAAGCGTGCAGACAAGGATCCTTTATCCATGGATCTCTGTTCTCATCAACTGATTGGGAATTTGATTACATCCCCTTGATAACCATACTTGATGTGATATTTATGATACTCGTTGGACACAAAATCTGACCGCAAATAAAATCTACAAACCTGAGACACTAAAAGCTGTACAAAAGATTTTTTGGTCATAGGAAAACTCACCAGATATACTTGCTAACTTCATCACTTGGCGTTCCATTACATCCAGGTAGTCCCCTATGTTTTTTTTTTTTTTTTAACTTCTTTGGCGAGGTTGATGAAAAGATCCTGTAACCACTAATTTAATTGTGGGCTCCTTAATTTAAGTCTGTATATGATTTTGATCCATTCAGCGCAGGTAACCTGTCTGCAGCACAACTATAGGTAAACAACAAGTATTACATACACCTGAAGATCCATCTTGTTTTAACTAATCATGTAAGGGTTTGAGATCAATAATAAGAAAGAACCAAAATATTGGATAACATTACAAAGCACCTAAAGTCAAACACTAGGTAAAGATAGCAAGAATCACTGCTGGACCCTGCTGGCACGTTTTTCAAGCAAGGAAGCAAAATGCAATTTAGAGACTTGCAGAAGGATCAAGATTAACTCACAACATGAACCAACAGAGCAAATTAGCATAAACCTCCAGTCCACTACCACTGCGTTATCAAGCAAAAACAGTGGGCAACAGTGCAAATCGTCACAAACTCCCAGCTTGTACTCTATAATGCAACCAGGGGACTCTCCATCCCAGGCTATAGATGGAAATTTGACTTACACCGGTCAATGGAGGGATGCAGGTCTAAGGGTGTCTGTAGCTGTTATTTAACCCCCAGGGTGCCTCGTACGAGCTGGTCTCGTCCTCGCACACGGTTTCCGTGTCCCAAGGACGAGACCAGCTCGACCTCCACTGGGCCCACAGGGGAAGCGCTAGCACTCCCCCCAATGGGCCTCCCACCCACCCCCTCCCCCCGGAGGGCAGGGATGGAAGGGGAATCGCTTCCCCTTCTACACCTAACCCCACCCCCCCACTGGCGTCTGATGACATCTCGCGCTGACCTCAGAGGTCACCTCCGATCACGCTAGAAGCATGCTTCCAGCTCGATCCCGGAAGAGAAATGCAAAAGCATTTCTCTTCCAACTGTGAGGTGGGAGAGGCATGAAAAGAAAGGAAAGACCTTTCCTTTCATGTCTCTCTCAGCATTTCTGCTGCACAAATACCCACTAGACACCAGGTTTATTTAAAAAAAATATATATTTCAATAAGGGGAGTGGCCCCTTGGACAAGGGTCGCTCCCTAGGGAGGCAATTATTTTTAAGGCCTTATTGTTGTTAGGCCGATGTGCCCCCCCATTGGGGGCGGGGGACACAGAAACCTCTAGACACCAGGGATTATGTATTATTTTTTGAAAGATGTTTTTGCAGGAGGTGAGCGACCCCTTAGGCAAGGGTCGTTCCCCTGGGGGCAAATTATTTAGGCCATTTCTGCCCCCCTTGGTGGCAGATGGGCCTATTTTTATTAGGCCAGTCTGCCCCAAGGAGGGCAGAAACCACTAGACATTGGGGATTTTTTATTTTTTATGTATATTTACGCATAAGGGGAATGGCCCCTTGGGCAAGGGCCGCTCCCCAAGGGAGCAAAATATTTTTAAGCCCTTCTATTATTATTAGGCCAGGGGACACCAGGGGATATATATATATTTTTATTTACTTTGTTTTTATGTATGGGGAGCGACCCCTTAGGCAAGGGTTGCTTCCCTGGGGGGCAAATTGTATTTAGGCCATTTTTGCCTATTTTCATTATGCCAATATGCCCCTAAGGGGGGCAGAAACCACTAGACACCAGGGATTAGTTTTTTTTTTGTTTTAATACTTGTGCATAAGGGGAGCAGCCCCTTGGGCAAGGGCTGCTCCCCAGTGGGGGGCAAAATATTTTTAGGGCATTTGCCGGGGGGGGGGAGGGGGATGTTGCACAAACCACTAGACACCAGGGTTTTTTTTTTTTTCGTAGGAAATTTGTCCCGGTGCGCTGAAATATAGGAAAAATGTTTTTTTTTTTTTTTTAGCTAAATTTGAGGTTTCCTGAGGATCCTGGTAAGAAAACATTGGGGGATCCACGCAAGTCAGACCTCACCGGACTCCCTCGGGTATCTAGTTTTCAGAAACGTCTGTGTTTGGTAGGTTTCCCTAGATAGCTGCTGAGCCCAGGACCAAAAACGCAGATGCCCCCGTCCCCTCCACCCCCCTCTCCTCCAAAAACAGGTAGTTTTGTATTTGATCATTTTGATGTGTCCAGATAGTGTTTTGGGGCATTTCCTTTTGCGGGCAGTAGGCCTACCCACACAAGTGAGGTACCATTTTTATCAGAAGACTTGGGGGGGGAAAGCTAGGTGGAAGGAAATTTGCGGCTCCTCTCAGATTCCAGAACTTTTTGTCACCAAAATGTGAGGAAAAAGTGTTTTTGGGCCAAATTGTGAGGTTTGCAAAGGATTCTGGGTAACAGAACCTGGTGAGAGTCCCACAAGTCACCCCATCTTGGGTTCCTCTAGGTGTATAGTTTTTAAAAGATGCGCAGGTTTAGTAGGTTTCCCTATGTGCCGGTTGAGCTAGAGGCCAATATCTACAGCTAGGCACTGTGCAAAAAACACATCAGATTTCAATGTAAAAATGTGATGTGTCCATGTTGCGTTTCCTGTCACGAGCATTAGGCCTACCCACGCAAGTGAGGTACCACTTTTATCTGGAGACTTGGGGGAACACAGAATAGCAAAACAAGTGTTTTTGCCCCTTGTCTTTCTCAACATATTTTCCTTCCAAATGTAAGACAGTGTGTAAAAAGACGTATATTTGAGAAATGCCCTATAATTCACATGTTAGTATGGACACCCCGGAATTCAGAGATGTGCAAATAACCACTGCTTCTCAACACCTTAGCTTGTGCCCATTTTGGAAATACAAAGGTTTTCTTGATACCTATTTTTCACTCTTTATATTTTAGCAGATGAATTGCTGTATACCCCGTACAGAATGAAAACCCATTGCAAGGTGCAGCTCATTTAGTGGGTCTGGGTACCTAGGGTTCTTGATGAACCTACAAGCCCTATATAGCCCCTACAACCAGCAGACGTAACAGTATATTGCTTTAAAAAAATCTGACATCACAGGCAAAAATTTGGAATAAAACGTGGAGAAAAATGGCTGTTTTTTCACCTCAATCTCAATATTATTTTAAATTTCAGCTGTTATTTTCTGTAGGAACCCCTTGTAGGATGTACACAAATTACCCCTTGCTGAATTCAGAATTTTGTCTACTTTTCAGAAATGTTTAGCTGTCTGAGATCCAGCATTGGTTTCACACCCATTTCTGTCACTAACTGGAAGGAGGCTGAAAGCACAAAAAATATTAAAAATGGGGTATGTCAAAGTAAAATGCAAAAAAATGTGTTGAAAAATTGGGTTTTCTGATTCAAGTCTGCCTGTTTCTGAAAGCTGGGAAGGTGGTAATTTTAGCACCCTAAACCCTTTGTTGATGCCATTTTCATTGGGGGAGGGGGGAGGGGGGGGGGTTGGAACACAAGCCTTCTTCTGCGGCCCTTTTTTCCCATTTGTTTAAAAAAAAAAAAAAATCTATATATTTCGGCTAATTTCTTGGTCTCATCTCAGGGAAACACACAAAGTCTGGGTACCTCTAGAATCCCTAGGTTGTTGGAAAAAAAGGATACAAAATTTGGCGTGGGTAGCTTATGAGGACAAAAAAGTTAAGAGGGCCTAAACGTGAACTGCCCCAAACAGCCAAAAAAAAGGCTTGGCACCTGAGGGGGAAAAGGCCTGGCAGTGAAGGGGTTAATATTGTGAGGCCAATTGCAGGACAATAGCTGCTACAATCTCTGGCATCAACCAAGAAGAATAGTTGAGGGATGTAGCTACCTCCAAAATATGTACATATTGAGACTCATGATGAGCCTTGCCCTTATTAAAAACATAGTGCATACTGTAGAACACAAATAGAAGATAACTAATACTACAGTCACCAACACCAGCCAAGGTAAATCTGAGCGTTCTGTGTGGAAGAGAATACCAAAGACATGCTTCTTAGACAGTTTGAGGATGACCGCCATCATGAAGTTGTGTTTCTCCATGGGCACCAGACATCCCTGAAGACAATGGAGTGAAAATTCAAAGAGGACTTGCCAGCGGTTACAGAAAGACGCCCAGCAGAAAGGTGTCCACGTTGTCTGAATACTGGTCTGTCACAGGATAGCTAATGGGATAAGATTACTTAAGACTATAGCGTGTACGCAAGTGGCTACTGCGATGCAAGTGGGACATTATGAGCTTCAATATCATGTGATTTGAACTGCTATTGGTAGCACATGTACAAATAGGAAATCAACAGTGAAGTAAGGTATCCAACCCTTGTAGTTTTAAAAGGGTTTCATTTATTAAAGTGCATCCTGAGGCATGTTGGGTGAGGAACAAATTGACATACCTTTCAATTTTATGGAATGAACATACAGCAGAACAAGTGATCAATTCTCTTTTTGTGTACGTTGCAGTAGTAAGATGTTTGAATTGATCACCCTTCAATGGTACATATGTTTCTAGTAATAGTAAGGCCTCACCTAAGGTGACATCCACAGCATTCAGTGTACGTTTGACTATATCCTCAACCCCTTCACAAACCTCAAATTAGTTTTTGTGTCCTGGGCTCATTCTGTATGAAGACACTGCAGAGCCTAATTCACTTGTCATCTTTACACACAGAAACCAGTGCACATTTCATCTCTGCTGCATCATTTCAGGCATCCCATTCTAGCCAGAGGTATGCATCTTCCTCAATGGTGCACTAGCACTTCTGTGAATGACCACCACACTTGGCACAGCAAGGTTAAACGTTCTTGACCTTCCACTATGGACACCAGAAATTAAAAGATGAATGACAGGGGCAATAATAAAGTAATCCATGACATATATTCACAGTGATCTAGTTCAATGATCAAGATACTGTCATACTCATGCTTCCCTATACTAATCCACCACAAATTCCTCTTGGGTTCTGGAGTAGTGTGCTACTCGCCAAAAAGTGCTTCAACGCCTCGTCAGGGGTAGAAAGTGCTATATAAATACTATATGGATACAATACAATGAAACCAACTTTCTGGGGTTCTAATTTCCTCCAGTGCATTCTGTTTGCTAATAGGAGATGCCAGGTGGGATTGCAAATTACTGTCAGATCTATGTGCGGGCAGGTGAGTTATTTTACAGTGTGTACTGAATAAATATTGGTAGACTCCTTCACTAGGACTATATTATGCACTATGATATTAAGGACTGTGATGAGGGACCCATTAGCAAGATTAAATCTACTGAGCCATTAACAGCAAAAACCTCCAACTATACAAACACTTGGGCTCAAATGATGCAATTGTTAACAGTACCTTGAAGTTTCTAATTACAGTTATGAGGAATGCCATTAAATCATCATCTAGTCATTGAGGGAGTTACCTATGAATTGTTAAACCAGACAGCACAGTGGAGAATCTTTGGAATCAATTCTTTTAGCACCCACTCGCCTTTGTTGACAAACTATTTAGTGTTGACGTGGAACATCAAATGAGAAAAACAAAATCAGAAGGTTGAAGATGAGTGATTAATGAGTCTAAAAAAACCCTGGTGTGGCTGCTCCGCCAAACATATCTGAATAATTTAGCTCCATTGATTTTCTCAGGCAGCCTGAAAACAATTAGTGTTCAGGTTTAAATAGGACAATAACCTACACTTTAAAATCGAACTTCATTTTTATGCAATGAGGTCGGATGAGCAAGGTGGAAGACAGCGGTCAGGGTGGGAGTGACTTCATCTTCCTGTCATTAATTAGTTACTTCCTGGTGCAGTCCAGCCTTA
The DNA here is from genome assembly GCF_031143425.1 of Pleurodeles waltl. Classification (NCBI taxonomy): domain Eukaryota; kingdom Metazoa; phylum Chordata; class Amphibia; order Caudata; family Salamandridae; genus Pleurodeles; species Pleurodeles waltl. The sequence goes on from NC_090442.1 coordinate 190,751,767, forward strand.
TAGGTTGATGTTATCAAGACACTCATCTTAAAGGCTGAAAAAAGAAATAAAGAAAATGCTTCAAAGACTAAGGAAATAAAGTATGCAAACACTAGGCTGCAGAAGACTGCTGGAGGCGGGAATTAAGAGAGCCGTCCTTAGACTCCCCCATCAATGTTTTCTCTAGCAGCTTCAATAGGCGTGCAAAAGAAGATCAAGCAAGTCATCGTGGTCTTATGGTAATGAGGATGTTGTGGGTATTTATTATTGACTGACTGGAAGAAATTTAAGAGGAAAATAAATGTTTCCCATTGAGCAGAGATGGGGAGAGCGCATGTGATACAGGAAGACTGCCACGCTGGCAAGACTCTACTAACGTCTCAGGTATGGTGGAGGTACAGGAGTGTGAACCCTAAAATTTTAGCTTCAGACAATTCCTGCTTCTAAGCAGCATAAACTACTACCAGCCCAACCAATAAAGCTTATTATACTAACTCTTGGGATCCAATACAATCCTAGTCTCTAAATTTGCAACTCTTCGGGAAAGGGCTTAAAGGGACAATCTATGGCGTGGGATCAACTCCCATGAACTCAAGAATACGAAAGCACTAATAAACTACACAGCAACAAAAGAGGAAAAGAATGATGAAAACAAAACAGAAGACTGCATTTGGAATTAAGCAATATTAGCAAAGTTTTACTCTTAAAAGTCACCCTTACAGGTCAAGGTTCACCCATAGGACCAATACATACGAGCAGCCATCAGTCGTCATTGTGGTGGCAGGTGGAAACTGAATTTAGGGGCCAGAAACAACAAACACATTTTGGGAGAAGTAACTACAACAGTGCAGAATGAATAAAATGAAGGCAAACAAGAGGAGATGGGGCAAAAGGTTTAATATCATAAAGCAAGCCTTCCCCAGGTACAGCACATGGATTTTCATACAGCAACCGATACAAGTTTGTATTTTACATAAATGTGGCAGAATGCCTGCAGATCAGTAAATGACAGAACAGTCTCTGAGAAGTTTAATGTACCTCGTGGCATAGATAATGTTTCACCATTATCTCACAAGTGACAGCATTTATGGCTTGTTGTCTTTTGGGAACACTGGTGACACTAAGTTGATGGCGGTGCGAGCACTGGATTTGGAAGGGTTGTATTACTACTGTACTAAGTGTAGTCTACAGCCATTAAAGGATGCTACAAAAAATAACTATAATAGCAAATAATTAAAAAAATAGACCAGATTTTAAGTAGTGTGCTGGGCACACCTTCCTTTGACCCAGGAGTTCAGTGAAATCCATTAGAATTACTACCACTCCATAGAATACTGGAGAGCGCGTCCTTACAGGTGGCAGCGCAACACTGCTGAAGGGGCAAGAAAAAGGAGGAGCAAAGAGTTATCCAGGGGAACTGACTACTCTGTCAGCGTAGCAGCCTGACGTCATTTGCCCAGGGATAATGACTGGAATTTTCAGATAGTCGCTCTAAAAAAAAACCATTTGAAATAAAGAAGAGAAAAAAACTAAAGTTCCAACACAATTCCCTAGAAACAGTAAGTGCATTTGAACCATGGTCTTTCTTTACAAATACTGACCGGGGGAGAGGGATATCTCTTTAAACAAGGAACATGAAAATCCAAGCCTTGAAGGGGAGTTCAGGATTAGAATAAGAAATGGCAGAGAAAACGTTTCACCGGGTTTTGCAGTCTCTGCACACTTTAATACAGATTGCCATTTTTATGAAAATAATCTTACATTTTGGTATAGCAATCACCCTTTTTGCTAAGGTATTAACACAAAGCACTTGCCCTGTACACATTTTCAAAGAATATTTTAGAAAAATAACAGTCCCAAGCAGGAAATCCCCCTCACTGTTCTACCCAAACTCCCACTTTCCAATCTTTCCTCCCTGAACACTTCTTTTTTTTGCCCAAAATGGTCTTATCTCCTCCTCTACGATATAAAGTGTCCTCTTCGTCCAATGTTCAAACAATGCCCACAAGCAGCACTTCAGTGGATGTACCTAGGTGTGGATATTTTCTTCTCTCAGTAAAAAGCTCTCTACTTCCTCCTTAGAGCCAGTGCAACTCCCAATGCCACAGCCAGAATGGCGACTGCTGCTGCCCCACCGTAAAGTAGTATAGATTTGCCCTCTGGCAATAGGATCGGCTTTTCATCATCTGCAGATGGTAGGTCTTCCTTGTCTTCGGAAAACGTCGGGGAGGTTTTCTGGCTCTCACCCTTCCCCAAACTAGCTTCCAGTTCTGGCGGGTAGATTATATCTAGCTTCTTTTCGGGTATCAATGGCTTCTTCGATTTCTCTGCTTCCTGGATAGGCTTGCTCAGCAAAGGGATCTCTGGTATGACAGGCTTGGGGGCTTCCCCCTCCACTTTCTCTTCTTGTCCTAGGCGTGGTGGTACAGTTTTTTCCTGCCCTCCATCCTCTTGACCTAGTCGTGCTGCTGCTGCAGGAGGGCTTGCTTTTTCTTCCTGAATTTCACCTGTGGTTTGCAAATGTGGGGGCAAGAGAAATGCTTCTGGTGCAGAATCTTGAAACTGAGAACCTTTTGGAACCACCATTTCTTCTTCGGTGGCACAAGCGGTTTCTGCTGCAGCAAGGACTGCTGCTTCCTCTATCACTTCTGCAATGTCATCTTTATCTACGTGGACGATATCAGAGTTGGAAGAATTGTTCTCACTTCTCTCCTCTCCACCCCCATTGCTGTCCAAGCTTTTGACTTCTTCCCGGTCCATTCCTATCTGCTGCCAAGACTCTGGCCCCAGGGACACTGGCAAACTCTCAGTATGCCAGCTTTGGCTCGTTGACAGTGAGACTGGCAAGCTCTCTGTCTGCCAGGAAGTTGTCACAGTCAGGGATTCCGGTGGACTCACTTGACCAGAATGATCACTAGTTAGGATGTAAATGTCGTTGCTGTCCTCAGCAATGAGTCCGTGGTCTTCGTCGTCTTCGGTCTCCAAACTGAAAACTGTGCCCTGGGGAATAAGAAAATCAAAGTGTGAGCCAATATGGTAAGCACAATCAGAAAAAAGTCAATCATACACACTAAAATACAACGCTTCACATTGTTTCCTAGCATTGGTAGCAAGACTTTCTGAAGCTATAGCAACAAAAACAAGGGACAGGAAGAACCCGATGAATGATCATCTAAATACCTCCTAAACCCAGTCACCACCTTTTACCCCCAGAATGACTGCACAGCTAGAGGTGTGGGACCTAAATTCTCCATAGAGAGTTTCCCCTTTTATGTTACAATCATGATATGCAAAAACTCATATCATCTGAAGATACTGAAGAACGATTGCAAGCTTATTACCCCGTTTCGTCACATCATTGGCTAAACCATTTGGCTTTACATCTAGTGACATACCAGTATGAAGAAAAAAAAATATGTATGAATCTTTTATAGAATATGCCCACCAAGCTTTTATAAATGTGCTTGAATAGAATATCTACTTATATAAAGACATCAAAGCACCATTCTTTTGGGTTTATTTACAGTTTTGATTTTTTATCCGACAACTTACTATGTGGTATGGATAATTCTCTTTATATTGGTACTTGCAGAAAAAAGGAAGAAGAGTGAGCCCGAAAATAGTCAACAGGAGTTTTATTGCACTGTATTATGCTCACCAAAGAAGCAGCCCAACAGATGACATATGCAGACTTGTTTAAAGTTACATCCAAACATATAGCAGTGAACACACACATCAAGTTAAGGTACACATAAAGCCACCGGCTTTCTGCTAGTCAAGAGTAGTTACACCTTGGTATTGGATCACTGAGGGGTGGACTGCATAATGGTGACTCCATATGGAAAATAATTTGTATTTTGGTTGAATATGCATAAACTTTAGATGATCAAGTCAAAAAGCTTATTATAAGTTTTACATACCTCAGGCTCTGATTTATGCCTTGTGTGAAGTTCAATGCACATGAGCTCAAACAGCAGCATGCATTACCAACCATACTCACCAATTTAATTTGTTTTAAGGTCTCGCCTACAGACAGATTTTAGCTGCCTATTGTTGTATGATCTACTGTGAACAGTACCAAAAGCACAGTGAGCTTTGTGAGGGGCCCCTTGCTTGCAGTTAGTGAGCCTTCTTATCAATCTCATATATTTGCTTTTTATAGGATGGCCTCCCTGTGAACATCGTTTTTTTACCATCCTTTTGATTGGATGATTTGTATCCTTTCACTGGTAACATTAAGGGAACTTTTTTCTTTGCTTTTAGCACTCCATTGGAGTTCATATGTTTTCTTGCTCTCTCCCATTCTCCCGTGTGCAGCTTCTCCCTTCATAATCCCTGCATTCTCCATATTGCTCTACCGTACCCCTGAACCTCAGTTTCCATCCCACATCTACCCTGGTCTGCTTAGCGTTTTTTTGTGTTTTTTTTTTAATGTTGTTTTAATAATGCTGCCTCTCTCTGCTCATTGCCACTGTTCTTTTATAGTGGCCTCAAAGGATTTTTCTACAAATACGAATGGTCAGAAATGCACTGTGCTTCGTGTGCACATAGTACGTGTTATCTTGCAATGCGTGCACCTCCTTTAAGTGAATGCGGCAGCAGTTTTAGACATATGAACTGGGAATGGATTGTTTTATTTGTTTAATGAACCAGAAAATAAATGAGACTTCTGTTTCACGTTGGTAGTCGCTGTGAAACAATCCCCACGAATTTCAGCAACATGTAAAAGAAATGTTTCAACGGTGTCAGGCTTTCCTTTCTTTTTGTCTTCTTGGTCTAGACATGATCGTGCTAAGTCTGTATGTAAAAGAAATGTTTCAAACAATTCCTTATTGGGAGTTCAAGTGCTCCTTTGCTATACAAATTATGTCTGAAAGCGTAGAGGATATTTGTAGGTGAAAGAACATTCAACGGCGATCATAAGTACGTCACTGGCACCAGCTAAGGAAGCTGTGCATACACACTTTATAATGAAAGGAAACCAACATCTCTGGTGTCCGGCAGAGTGCATACACAACACTTTCCACAGATTATGCCATAAATAAAGGAGCTGGCTCACACCTGCATCAGGATGATAAATAAGGATAAATTCACTATACCGTAAATCTGCTGGGGACATCTCTGCCTTTTATGAATTCTGTTCTGTTCCATTGCTCCCTCTCTTTCGGCCTTCTGCTCTCCATTGCTACGTACATCTCTTGAATTCCTTTCCTAATTCCATATTGCTTCCAAAAGTTCCTTTTCACCATCTCTACGTTTATTAGGTCGAGCGTAGCAGTGTGCAAGCACTGCTTTCCGACGTGTTATAATCTCTTCTGTGGGCTTTAACCAAGCCTATCACTCACTAGTTCCTGGGCTTGCCTTTCAAAAATCCATTGAATCAATTGGTAAATGCTTTTTGTGTCGGTGAACTACTTTTTCTTTTGTCTCTCCCCTACGCGGACCCACAAGAGTCTCTGCAGATATGCTGAGCACACAGTGTGTGATGTGTCAGAAAAATCAGGATCAGATCACCACAAAAACAACAAAACCATAAGCATCATCCTTGCATAATAATGGAGTGACTGACTGCAGATTGTACAAGATGCATAAAAGGGGTCTGACGTGCCCACACGACGCTAAAAGAGAACATGTTTCAAGATGTCACATGATGACGCACTGTTGCTAGGGCTCATTTCACTCACAGAGCAAGCACCCCAAAGACTATTTTTTAATTATAAACAGTGGGAACGTTGTCCGACTCCACCAGTGGGGAGTTCCAAAATGTATATGGAAAAATGTGCATATTTTTCTGGTCACAATGTTAAAAATGCTGAGTCGTTATATTTCGAATTGCCTGCGATGGAAAGTCAACATATGTTATTGCCGGACACAGAATTAATTCATATTGATGCCTTTGTTTCCCTGATAGCCTATAGAAGGCTATGAGTACTGGCTGAAGTCGATAGACTTGAAAAGTGTGTGGGGAACTAAAAATTGCAAATAAGGGGAAGGGAAGCTTTATTTAGAGCATGCCTGATACCTGTTCAAATGATATTTTTTAAATGAAACAGTACAACAGACAAGTTGTTTAGACTTAGCAAATATTAAGGATTTGAATGCGCCCAGTATTACTACACCTGCAAAATTTTACAATGGCTGCACAACAGCTTGATGAATGGGTCCAGAATGGAACATTTAACACATCACTTTCACGTCCAGGTGGGTCATTATTGTGGCTAGTAGACACCAATTGGTGCCATACATGTTTTGCAAACTCCACGGGGGTTTTACAACAAATAGGGTGGACCCTCACGGTGTGCCCTCAGAACACTTGGGTATGGTAACAACATATAGTGTTGGGAAATTATGCCAGTAATGGTTGAAAAGTTCCTCATTAGATGCTATTAATGAACACCTCAGTCTCCTGTCCAACGAAACAGATTTACAGGATTTCCTGTAAGTCCCCAGAAAACAGCACAGAAAATGCTTCTTATATGCAGTATATAATGAAATTTACAAACTCCCAACAAGAAGCAGCTGCCCGGTTAAGGCAAATTGATTGGGAAATTTTACAGAACGCATTAGCTGTTGTAGATAATGGGATTAACACCTTGTCCGACCGGATATACACTTTAAATAACATTGTAGCCTCTGCAATAGATACAGTACAGAGTGACAACTCATCTTTACATCATGGACAAAGTCAGGTAAGGTCCATTATGCAGCTGGGTTGGACACTACAAACTGAAAGCAGGTCGCATTCCCTGGCAACACGTTAGTGCAAGAGATATTTTTTCAACATTTAATTTAACGTGAAAACAAAAAGTAATGGCTAAGAAGGAAGCAACATATGTCATGGTAAATATTGAGAAATTCGAAAAGTTGCCTTTTACTGTTGCTGAAATACCTTTTGCTGAATGGCTAATACACGGGGTTATAAATCTGCCTATTTCAACACTTTAAATTTGCATCCTGTTTGAAACAGTAGGTAGATCTGAAAGGCTGGGAGATAGTTACACACCCGAGGTGTGGGAGCTTCACTTTTCGTACAAATGTTTCAATGGCATGAAAGAGGTCTTTCTTAGCGGTAGTGAATGCAAAACTTCTATGAGCCATTCGATGGTTTGCAAACAGCTGTTCTTGCACGGGGCATGTGATGCCTTGGAGGCAAATTTGTCTTGTTATCTGAAGGGAGTTCCAATCCCCTTGATTAGACTGGCATTCCAGGTGCTCTCAAATAGTAGCTATGTGCTCCTTAACAGTGAAAGCTGTTGTGGAATGCGAGCCGGAATAGCTTATGACATTTCAGTTTTCCAAACTGTTACATCTTGCGGAGATGTCCTTTTCCTACGAAACTTAAAGGAGTAGCAGAAATTTGGCCTCATATTGCTAATTCTGATGCGAATTTTGACAAGTTGAGCAGACTCAAGGCTTTATTGTTTCAAAAACATGCAGAGCTTACATCTGCACGCAAGACCTATGTGCCTCAGGTCGCAAGGTCATCGGCAGAGATTCAGTCCCTTTCAAGCACAAATTTTCCAAGACACTTTGCTGTACTTGTGGGACGAATATTCAATGCATTCAGTACTACTGGAAGTGACCATTTCTTTAAGGCTGTTGGTTCTGGTTTTGTTCACACCTTTTCCTCTATATTTGCTTAATACCGTCAGCCGTACACTTAATATTCTCAAGTGTTTTCAGGGGATTTTTGATTACTTTGGCTATAGTAGGTGACATTTTGCTGTTGCTACTTTTTCTCTGCAATGGCTGTCCCTTCAAGGAGGATTGAAAGCGCTTCCACCAGCGCAACTGTGTCGTGAACGCATGATGTAGTATTTCAGAGCACCAATCCTAGAACAACTGGAGTGCGACTGGTAATTGTAATTTCAACTGGTTTTGGATTGTGTGCAGCCCGTGTGTAGATGCTTTTGGTGCCTCTCTGAATGTGCACTGAAAGTCTGTCTTTCTACGCAGCGCTTACTTTCATTGGACGCTGATCTGTTGATGTTCTCGCTGAGGGCTCATTATCAGACTTGTGTTCAGGGTGCGTTTGCTACGGAAAGCAATCTATCAGCTGCCTTTTGTGGATAATGCGACTTAACAACATCGAGCACAACACGGTATGCTGCTGCTTCGGCTAGAGCTCAGGCGTAGGAACACGAGCGCTCTATGGTTTTCGTTGGAAACGATCTGGATATTTTACCACCTGCCAAAGGAGAACGTTTCCTGGCTTCAACTGCCCTGGATATAATTGCCAATTTTCAAAATGACATTGAACTTTGAAATTGGCTTTTTGGCGTCACTACTGAAGTTTTAAATTGTCCTTTTTATTCCTGCTCAAGTGTCTTAACTTGTCACTATTGACATTTATGCTTATATGCTTTTATTGATAGGATTTTATTAGGCTTTGTTTTATTTCGAGCTTTTAAACCACCTTTGAACCGGCAAGGGGAGGGTGTTGTATGGCTATTTTAGTCATGTTATTTTAGCAAACTAGGCAAGTTCAAGCATCGCTTTATTTTTCTAGCAATGGCCACATTTGCAGTGTTTTATTTCTCTCCATGTAACTGTTTGTCTAGGAAAGCAATATGTTCTCAGTAGGACATTCATTACACTTTGTGCTTTCTTCAAGGCTACTGTAAGATACCTTGCCGGCAAAAGTGGTACGCTGTGTCGCTAATATTCATAGAAACATACACACTCATATGTGGGGACTATTTCTTAGAATGTCAACTGTTTTATTATAAAATCGCTACTTTGTCCCATACACGTTAGAGGGAGATTCCAGCCAGATGACCACGACTGCATGCTGATTGCCTCGCTACAGCTGCTTGCTCAAATGGCCGCACCCCTGATCTACATGGGGACGGTGTCTTTCTAGACTATAGGCTACCTTACTCAGGCATGAGGGATGTTTTCCAAGGGGGACACCTAGGCTTATTATGCTGTGCTCTAACACAGCGTAGGTAGGAGGACTATATCTTACTTCTTGTGACAGTATGATGCGACTATTCTTGTGTTTCACTCTCCTCGCCACCCTATTGCTTTTATTGTGCTTTATCATCCTAGTTATTGCAATACATGCCATTTTATCGACGATGCAGTTACTTCAATAAACCCTTATTGAACTATATTCTGCCTCTGTTTTTGCCTGAGTGAGACTAATGTAACAGAGAAAGGGATGGGATCTGATCAACCACGATTCCCCTTAGGAGTCTTTCTTGTCATGAACCCAGTTGCCACAATCATCCCTGCTCTTGGGTGGAAATGAGGCACTGCTAGTTAGCCAGAAAACCCAGATTAGGCTGACAGGTGTTACATGGTGAGGAATTTTACTTAGTACCCCACAATCTATGTGATTCTGCCGCCCAAATCCAGTAGCCTCATTAGCATAATGAGAACCCAAGCAACACTACCAAAGTGTGTCTAAGATGGCAATTAGATCAATAAAATCCAGCTAAGGATATTAATAAAATATAACAACTCAGCAAATACTTTGTTAGATTTTTAACATCACTATAAAAAGGCTTATATTTTCATGTTATAAACAGCTGCCAATGATTATGTCCCTGGTAATTAATTCTGGCTCTGTAAATTACCATATGTCAGGGTAATGATGCCCGGTACCTTATCACACTGAACTACGCTGCCCATCCTAAGATGGCAGACAGGGAACCAAAATACTCTACTTTTTCCATTTCCTCCTTTAGTGCTTCCAGAGGCTTTGAACGTCTGGCTCATCGGCTGCCGTGCGGTACCGGCTGAGCGTGCACTTGTGAGGATGGTTCTTTTGGAGACTGAGCAGGTAACAGATTATACGAAGGAGATTAAAAGAAAACAAGAGTACCAACATGGTAGGGAGTTGAAACGAGTTACATTATAAGAAAATAATATTCTGTTGTTGTGTTATGGAACGATAGGGAAATTAACCATGCATACTACCTTGCACTTAATGGTGTTCCCCTGATTGTTAAATGTCACTCTCAAGAGCAAGAAGTACATCTGTAAACATTCTCCGTTTGTCAATAATGTGTTGTGCGAACAGCTTTGCAATTGGTCCTTGAAGTATGATGTCACTGCAAGCTGACGGCTTCCTCAGGGGAATGACTAACCATACATACTCTTTAAATCCATAGTGTACTGTACTTTCCATTTCTGTCAGGTTCACACGAGGCTCTGCTTCACAAATGGTGGAATATTTAAATCTACGTTGTTGACAGAATGCCACGTGGAGTCATTAAGTACAATAAGTCACAGTCAAACGTCACTTGTATTTCAGATGATCAGACAGTGTCTACTTTTCCAGAAGCTCCGAGTAATGTGTGTGTATTGCAAGCTGCAGATAGAGGAAGAAGGTAAATGGAAGTGCTTTAGTTATATGCAGGGCCACTGGAATTATGTGGCAGGAAAGGACAAATTATGAGGCAGGATTGACTAATGTATGTGGCAAGGAAAGCGCAATTAGGCATTTACAACGCCAGTAGCTCTAACTCTCGCAGATGTGAGATCTACTGCATTGCAAATGCTTGCTTTAATTTTGTGTCACTGAAATAGACGTCTGGCACTAGGCCTGATATATTTCTTCTCATTCACCACTCAATGTCAGCGTATGTCTTTTCTAGCTCTCTCGCCCTTGTGTGCTGCTTCCCCCTTTCAATACCCGCCACTTTCCCCACTGCCCTTGCACGGTGTTTTCCCCACCATTACCAGCATGTCTGTAAAAGCATAACCGGGATATTTTTGCTTTTGGTATGGCTGAAGAGCAGACTTTAAGGACTGTTTTTGTTTTATCTCCTTCATTTCATATATTGTATGAGAGCACAATGTTCGGCACACAAAGGCTTTCATGATGAGGGGGGGATGGGAGAAGGGCCATCTTTGGCCCTCACTGAGCATGCGTTTGAAGGAGGTGTAGTTGGTATGACACTTCGCCCATAAATCGACTCCCTTGGTTCCTACAGAAGATGAAATGGCCCAATCTCGTGAAAAGTAATTAAGGCCTTGGCAAGCATTTCCCCTTACATTCTGAGTTTTTATTTTTCTATTTAAATTCTGTTCAGAGTTTCCCGAGTGAAAAGTTTTAGAAAATTAAACTTTGGCATTTATTAAGAGTAAAAACATGGAGTTCAATGTACACTTTTGAGATTTCTCCAGTATTTTTAAATTATTTATTTTAAACACTGCTTTCCTGAAAAACACTGGCAAAGCCAACAACCGAGTAGTAACATTTTAAAGGTGTAATGTATTGGGTTGGCCAGTGCATTTTTATTTTTTATTTTTTTTTAGTATGCAAGGTTGAAGCACAGCATGTTGTTTTTGGGGCCGGGTGTTGTGCAAAAGGAGAATAGGAAGTTCAATTGGCAGTGCCGCAAAGAGATAACCGGCACGGCAACAGGATCAACTTAGATATGGCAATCCGTCCATGAAACGAGATCGGCAGGGCGCTCCAAAAGGATACTGAGCTCTCTGCTGCTGATGAGGGCCGCCTGATCAGGTTGCACTAGTTTGGTCATGTGAGGTAGCATTCTGGTGGCCAGTATTTTGCTCAGAATGTTTAACCCACACTGCACATGGATAATGGTCGGTAGGAGTCCACCGATAACGGGTCTTTACCTTTCTTAGGAAGCAACACTATTAGGGCTTTGTGCAGGAAGGGTGGGAGCACGCCAGAGCACCCTTGTTGAAAACTGTCACTAGTCTTGGGACAATCGCAGCCAGGAAAGTGGAGCAGAATTCTATGGGAAGACCGTCTGTTCCGGGGACTTTACCCCTGGCTATCTCTTTGATGGCTCCCCGGACTTCCTGCGCCGTAATCTTTGCCCTCAGGTGTTCAGCCACCAGAGCTGAGCACAGCTGGGGAAGCATCCGCAATGTAGCGGAACATCTGAGTCAATTATCTTTGCACCTGCGACATACAGCATGTGGTCGAAGTGCAGAATACTGCATTAATGTCCTCCTGTGCAAAAACAAGCCTTCTTAAATCTGAAGGATAAGATGGCCTGTAGCCTCCTCTCTAGGGAGCCAAGCCAACAAGCTCCCTGATTTGTCCCTCTCAGCATCGGCCTTTGCATGTATGCCCGATAGTCAATACTGGTGCAATCCCTCTACAGGGGAGAACAATTTTTCAAACTAATCAAGCAGCCACTCTACTGCCTGGCGAGTGGTTCAGTCCTCTGCTGAGCCGCTCTTGAGACTGCCTCTTGGTGCCGTATGTCGGAGTGCAGCAGATCATGATCCCCCATCTTATTAGCAATGCAGTAACTGTGTATGGCCTCCTTAAATGCCTCCCACTTAATCCCTATCGATGCTGCAGAGCCTGGTTATCAGCCCAATAATCTGTGGTTTTCTCGAGCAGTGTTGACCTGAATGCCTGGTCCTTTAATAATGTTGGATCCAGTCTCAAAGAAGGGATACTGGTCCTATGGGTGGACCACCGAAAGGTACACAGCAGAGGACAATGATCAGAGTACATTCGCATTAGATACTCAGCATCCATCACCCTCTCACATGCCTCAGGGCAGCCAAGCACCTTGTCCAGGCACATCTTCAAGTCACGCACACTAGGGTGGAAGGAGTAGACCCTGGCCACTGGGTTTCTCACCCTCCAACAATCAGTTCTCAATGCTGTACGCAACTGTAGAAAACATCCGCCAGTTTAGTTGCAGGCGGCATGTGTAGTTGGAAGTGCGAACTATTAATTCCGATGTCAGACGCTATTAAAATCGCCATCCACTATTTGGGTATAAGGGAGCTTAAGATGGGAGGAGGGCAGTCAGGCTGTCCAAGGAGAAGGCCTGGTCAGTGCTAGAGACATATGTTGAGCAGTGCCACGTCTTTAATGTCCAGTCACCCTAGCACCAAAACAAACCTGCGTTCTGGGCCAACTGACTTGTGTAGTAGGACTGGCACCCCAGGCTTAATCATCGAGATAAGAGCCACCCCGTTGCAAATTCAGAGTAAGCACTGTACTGTAGTTGGCCCCTCCATCTCTAAGGCTCTGCCCTCAACGGCTGTCAGGTGGATCTCTTGCTTGAAAGTGACTCACGCTACTCTACCGCGTAAAGTATGCTAGCACATTATAGCGCTTAGAGGGTGGTGCCAACCCCTGTACATTCCAGGTTATTAGTCAGAGATGATCAGCCATCTCAGAAACAAACATGCAGTCGAGAAACACAACAGCCCCATAGTTGTCACACTGCTGCATCTCCAAGTATCATGCCACACAGCAACCACACCTGCCAAAAACACAACATGCATAATTCAACAAAAACAACAGCATAACGCTAACACCCCCCCACCTTCCTGGACTGAGACATGTATATATCCTGTTGAAACAACTGTAGAAGGCAACATGCCCAACAAACAGGGCCCAACAAACAGGGCCCAACAAACAGGGCCCAACAAACAGGGCCCAACAAACAGGGCCCAACAAACAGGGCCCAACAAACAGGGCCCAACAAACAGGGCCCAACAAACAGGGCCCAACAAACAGGGCCCAACAAACAGGGCCCAACAAACAGGGCCCAACAAACAGGGCCCAAACCAATCCATACTGAAGAAATTAAGCAGGACCAGAAACCAGCCAAACCAGTAGAATTATAGGACACTGAACTGTAAAACAGCCAGCATAAGGAGTAAACCCTCGCCCATGCCCCAGTCATGTAAAATACAGAGACTGCATATAGTATAAAGACTTCAGGAACTATATCCACACCACTGTACAAAGTAAACCATTGCCCACCACGTAATCAAACAAAGTAATCCACTGAGCCATGGGTGACCCACTGCAGGATATCGGCCAGCCCAGGTATCTCAAAGTCCTCTGGGACTGGGCATGCAGGTGTCCCCACCTGAGCGTATAGAAGCCACCACCTCCACCGCCCTTGTTCATTCCTCTGCCACTTGTTACTTAGTTGGCCAGTTTGGTTTCTGGCATCTTGACCGCCCGGGTCTTCAGTGAGTTGATTATCAAGGAGCCAGCTAATCTGGGTGCATTGATCCTGTGTCATAGCGCTCAATTGACCCTTCTGCAGTATGGGACTAGTTTAAGTGGGTCTTGTCCTCTGCCTGTATTCTCAGATGGGCTGGGAAGAGCAGAGAATACAACAGGACCAGTTCTTCAAGGCAATGCTTGATGAATAAGAATGAAGCACTCTGCGTCTGTACCTGGAGGGTTGATTTTGTTTGTGTTTTATTGTGCTTGGGTCACAGGGTGAATGCAAAAATGAGTCAAACGATAGATGAATGGATTGTGCATGAGTGCAAAGTTGAGTGAAAGTGTATGAAGGATAACCTATTGAGTCCTAACCCCATCAATGACACAAAAGAGACTTTCATTCAAAAGCTGGTTCTATAGATATAGCCAATGCTTGTGCTCTTTAAAGTTTATAATCCATAGGATTCGGAAATCCCTGTAAAAAAGAAGTAACTTGAGTTACGAGTCAGCCACTTCTGGTTTTGTCAATGCATGCTTGAAATATTGATGCCAAAGTCAGCCATACTGCCTTTGCCAACGCATGTTTAAAATATCAAGGTCCAAGCCTTTGTGGCTGAAACCCTTTAGAGGTTGCAAGAGTCATACGCCTGAAAGCAATCCTAATGCTATAAACATGTAGTGCCTGGACTATAAAACAGAGGTCTGATTTCTATGAAGCCAATACACCTGAAAGAGGGGTTATTTGTGCCACCCCAAACAAGCATGTGTTTGAAAGGCACACTCCTGTGCAGCGGAGCACCTTGACCCCTCTACAAGTCATTACCTTTTATAGGAAGTGTGTCCCATCAATTTAAATGCAAAAAATTGAACCTTTCATCCTCCTCATCAAAACACCAATATGACAAATGTAAAGAAGTTTTGGTAACCTGGAACTCCAGTTGAACTGATTTCTACTCTGTACCTAGCCCAATGTAGGAAAAAAATGCAACTGAAACCAGAGGTCACATTTCCTTCTGTTGCTTAGAGGTCAATGCAAGAGGAGGTTTTTACATTTTCCACGTAAAAAAATATGCCCATCATCTAACCTGCCTTCTCTGCTGATTCAATAGCTCTATAATGTCTGGTAGTGCCCATGCCGGCAGCTTGGGCCCTCGGTCCTTATCAAAGCAAACCGTCTGCACCGACCACCAATTTCAGCATGCGCTGGGTGGTTCTGAGTGGGGGCAACAAATAAAAGCATTGGGCCTGCGGTCTAAGCTCCGCATCTCCCACAACTTCAGTCAATGTTTATATTCTGAGTAATGGAGGAAAAACCATGGCAGAGCTTGATTCTTAGCAAGGACACAGGAAGTCTGCACGCGCCATACATTTGTAAAGATGGAGTCTCTTTTTCAGGACAAATTTTGATATGTTATGGTTTTTAAGAGTCTTACCCTAACAATGATGAGGTCAACTCCACAGCATAAAACCTGCTTACTCCTTTGGACTGCTGCTCTAATTTCATTCAGCATGACACTGGGGTTCATGCTTACCACAATGGTAAGTTGTCCAATGGGTATGTGATTCCTATAATGCTGGGCCAAATTAGAAATCGAAATCAGCCCTAGCAAAATTGTTTAAACTAGCCCCAGACTGCAGGAAACAGTGACTAGAATGGAGCCACTGATGTATGTTTTGGTTATGGAAGTAACATCCTGCTCTGAAAGCACTTCCTAGCCTCCAGCCCAACAAGAAAAATGCCAGAGTGGCACGAACGGCAGGTGTGACAAGCTACGAACCAGGAGTCCTGACCTTTCCTCTGGCACCCAGAATGGGGAGGCATTATCTTGTCAAACCGTCCAGACGGTCCAACTGGAACCTCTTCCTTTTATCAAATGATGATGGCATAGGAACAACTTAGTTTAGCACCAGCAGTGAACTAGAAAGCTGTAAGAAGGACCAGCCAGAAATGTGACATCCAAACTTCCTGAGTGCACATCAAACCTAGGAGAGTCCAGTATTACAGACTAAGCTGAACGTTTCCCTGATAGAAAATGCCAAAACGTAGACCGCACAGGCATAAAGGTGTTCCATAGGGAACCTAGCAAATACAGCATCCAATGCTGTTTCTATCCTGTCTCAGTAATCTCATACATTGCGGTGTTTCTAAGAGACAAAGAACAGTGGGGCTCTTTATCATAAATCAGAGTTACAATTTCTGAACAGATAATTGCACAATTACTTATTTAAGTTGGTAATACTAGTGTCTCATTATACCTTTAGGATATGTGCTTCCACTGAAAGTATCTGTGGTTTGTAGTGAAATGGTAATTACTTCAGTCTATAGCACTTCCCTTCCATTCTGACTTGCTGCAATTCCCAGAGTCTTTACCGAGGTAACACAGTGGTTGTAGTAGATGAGCGGAGAAGAGGTTTGTTCATTGTTTTCTACCTGGGAATCTGCCTTATCAAGGCTTATAAAAGCATTGCCAAATCCCATCCCTAATACATGCAATCTTGAATGATCTAGGCTTCTCATTGAATATCCAGAAATCATCCTTTGAGACACAGCAGAGCTTGTAATAAATTTTACTGAGTCAAGATAAGTTGGAATGGAAGCCCACAGCCTTCTGCTACATCAGAAAGAAATAATACAGAGCATTTCCTGGTTTGTCCCCAATTTCAAGTGAAGCACGCTTCACACTGCAGTTCAGTTTCTGCAGCTTTGCGGACTGACAGCATTATATGTCTTTGTGGTGCCACAGGCAACATAGCAGATGAGTCTATGGCAGCATTGTCTGAGTTAAAAATTAAATACGTACTAGGGCGACCTGCAATAGTGGATTCAGATTTGCAACATACTGGCGGGGGAATCATTCAAGCATGACAGGCCTCATTTCACAGAGATGACAGACAAGCCTTTTGGGGACATGAACACTCCTGGAAAACCTGGTCTTCAACCGTAGTTGGGAGCAAAGACAGTGCAATCAGCACATCAACGTCCTGCAGCTTTGGACAACTTCCTTGCTCCAAGTGTAGTTCATCCCCTGGTGTAAGGCAGCTTCTTAGAAACAACATGACACCCATGCACTGTGTGAATAAGAAGGGGCAACTTTCTGAGAAGGTAATTATACTGAGGTGTAGGGTCACAATAAGGGGTGATCAACACTGCATATCATCTACAAGGCACTTCCCTGAGCAAGGATTTTTCTGTGACCTACAAGTGGAAACAGTGGCAGAGGATCTGCGAGACATTATTGGTTGTCGGGATGGCAGAGATACTGAGGTGTAGGGCCGCAGAAAGGGGTGATCAACTTTGTTTCAGCTAGAACAGTGTTTCCCAACCTGGGGGTCCCTGAAGGCTTCTCATGGGGTCCACGATTGCTCACAAAATTAAATATTATTAACAGATTAGGTCTCCAGCTTTCAGTAATGACTCATTAGGGGGTCCATGGATTCCAATAATGATTCAGTGGGGGTCCAAGGAAGTCAAAAGGTTGGGAACCAATGATCTAGAAAGTACACCCCTGAACAAGCGTTTTTCTGTGAGCTACACGTGGGAACAGTGGCACAGGATCTGAGAAATTCTCGGTTGTGGGATGCCAGAGAAAATGGAAAATGTGCATTTACTTTGCGTTTCCTTTATTTGTTTTCCTCTGTGTCTCATCAAGAAGATACGACATTCTGGTTACTGGATTGGGTGAGGATAGTTCAGTATCTCATCCTCTAGCACCCCAGCTACGGAGCCTCCCATTCAAGGAGTGTTTCCTATCTCAGCAAGAGTACTACAGTCAAATCTGCGAGCTCTGTGCCTCAACACCTGCAGACAGAAGGAAGCGCTAGACTGGACATGCGCTGCCAGAACATTCTGGGAATTGTCCCAGCAGACAAGTCTTCTTCAATAAAGTTGCTGTACTTGAGCAGGTGGAGACATTTCTCCGCTTGGTGTTCTTTGCAGGAAAAGGGCCCAATCTCCACAAATAACTGATTTATTCCAGTTAGCGCTTGGTTTTACCCAGAAGGCGTCAAAGAAGTAAAGTGAAAAGGTATGGAGCGAGGTATCGGCTCGCCTGCTTCGCCGGAGCATAGCTCGTCCTTTCAGCTTCCCAGACGGCTATGGGGAGTTAAAACGTATTTCTTTAGGCACTTTGTGCCTCCTGCATGGAAACTGAGATAAAAAAATAAATTTAAAAAAAAAGAATTAACGGGGACGTAGGTGGAGGGTCTTTTTGAACTCACACTATTTTGACGATTAAAACTGTTTTGCTCCTGCCCATTATTGCTTCCAGAGGGGTAGAAGTTACAAGCTCTGCCTTCAAAGTGACCTTACATTCTGTTTCTGCCTGGAAAAGTAGTGCTGAGTGATGATGCGTCCTACATTATTGTCTAGGGTGGTATTCCATAAGGAGTGCTGTTGTTGGCCTTCTTTCCTCTTCACTGCTCCAAGGCAGAAAATAAACTGGACATGGGCTCTTTGGTATTATGTGCAAAGTTCAAGAAATATTAGACCAACAAATACATTTGCTTCGGCTTCCTGGCAAAACAGGGGAAAAGCTGTACGCAGACTAGATCCAGATGATTCAAAACAGACATTTCCAAGAGTCTGGTCTCTTTAAAGCCACAGAAACTAATAAAACAGGTTAACACATTTAGGTGCTCATTCATCTGAGCATTCGTTAGCTAAACCAGAAGTAGGATACAAACCCTTTAAACTCAGATGCCTTAATTTAACAGACTTGGCTCTATGGCCATGAAGGGCGACCTTGAGCTGCACTGGGGCATGTCCGTATAAAATATGGACTGACTGATTAATGATGAATAAAAAAAAAGAAAGCATGAAAGACAGAACTTTTTTAGGACTAGCGAGTGGACGAATTTTTGGACAGAACGAACATGTTAATCTGTTCGTGTCACAAGGTGAATGTACTGTTGTGTCACGGGTGACATCGCAAGGGACGGATGGGCAACAAAATCTGCAGGGAGACCTGTATCCACCACAATGAGCAAGCACTGGCAAGGCCAATAGGTCTGGCTATAAAGGGATGTTGTATGGTAATGTGAAGCACTACAAGTAAACAGCACGTGGAAAGATATGTGATTGAGTGGAAGCAAAGAATTGTAGAATAATATTGGTGTAGGCTATAAGGTCGGGTAACCGTTGCACTGTCAAGACAGACCCAAAATACATGTTGGTTATTTGGTGCACTCCTCCCATCTGTGCTGCTGCCAGAAAAATAAAAACATTATAAATTATCTAGCTCTCCAAGGCACTTTTACAGCATTACCATGTCACGTATGTGCCCCTGAAAGTTCATGCTCAGCCAATAGTATAAATAAATTGATCACAGCTGGTAGAGGGCATGCACTTTTTTTTGTGTAAGCGCACAACTTCTGCCCAATCAAACGCACTCCTGACTCCCAATATGTGGGCAGATCCAAAGTCCCTCTCTAGGAGTACTCGGATAATTGTGTGGCAACATCTGCACTGGCAAGCCAGACCAAAAAAATGAATATCTCTCGATCCAATGAATCAGTTCGTTTTTTTATGAGGTGTTTGTTTTGAAGTATAACGTCAAACCCTATTTTGTTTCATGTTTTTGTTTTTTAAACAAAGGAATTTACTTTTCACAGCAAGAACAGTCTGCAGTTACACATTTTAAAAAAAATTAAGCGCTGGTTTAGTTTAACAAGCAATGGCAAAGTCAATAGATCTCATCTGTACAAGAGTAATGGCTTTGCCAATGTGTTTTAGTCATGTTGTACACCAGTGTGGCTGCTGCTTGGCGTGGCTAAAAGTTAGTGGCATAGAAAAGAGAGGCGCAGAGTGGAGTAAAGCAGAGCGGCGTAGAGTGAGAGTAGGGTACATTGGAGAAGAGAGGTGAATAGTGAGGCTGAGTTGTGAAGAGTGAAGTAGAATGGTACAGAGCAGAGTGGAGGCATAGAGCAGAGAGGCGTAGAGCAAAGTGGCAGAGCAGAGTTGAGTAGAGTGGCAAAGAGTGAAGTAGCGTTGTGAGGAGTAGAGCGACAGAGTAGAGTAGAGCGGCAAGGGGTAGAGCGGCATGTTATAGAGTGGAGTAAAGTTGTAGAGTGGCATATCACAGTGGAGTGGCTTAGAGTGGAATATACATGGTGTGTTAGCACACACCAATTACAGACAACACATTTTCAATTAAAAAGGGCATTACATTTGCACATACAGTTTTACTGATAAAACTAGACAGCAGACAAACGATAATGTGTGGAAATGGCATCACCTAGTAATCTAATTTGCTTGGATTGAATTCAAATATTTTTTCCACCACACTTCCAAATTACAAAAAAGTGCTTAATTTGTGCTTTCCTAATTCGTATATATTCTTAAATACTTGAACAGTTCATTTACAGACATTTACATTTTGTTGCCTGCTAGAAAAGAAAACCTGTTCTTTCCCAGTATCCAGCAAGATGGTCACATAAATCCTCTCACTTGGAAGTCAGAGAAAGAAAAGCAAACACCAGGCTCCCTCGGAAGACTGAGCCTGAGATTTGAACACTGCCCTTTACCACATAGAAAATGTGACAAAATAAGAACGAAATTTAAAGGCCTGTTTACAGAAAGTGCGGATTTGTATCAGAATACAACAAACACTGGTGAACAAGCTTTGCTCCATGAGAGGGACGAAGACATACTGGACAGCCTAAAACAAAAAAAGCCAGCAAATACAAAGTCAGAAATTGTGAGTTACAAACCACAAAGCCAATGGTAAGCAATGGGTGGAATGCATTCCCAAGGAAGTTTTCAGAATGCTCAGAAGAAGCTTGTCTGGTCCACACTGTCTGGTAGGCTGTGACCTGAAAAGCAAACACCTTCAGACGCAGTCTTCGCTATTGCTCATTGCCTGGTATGGATGTAAATAGTAAGGGCTAATACCATTATCCTTATGTTAGTGAAATCATGGAAGAAAGTGGCTTCTAATTACCTTAGCTTATGTGCAGCTCAGCCACACAGAAGCTGCGCAGGAAATAGGACATAAAATAGGGCTTCCCTACAGCCAGTGCCTCATGTGTGGCAACTGCATGCAGAAGAACGTGTGCTAGTGCGTGCACTTGTGTAAAAACCTGTAAACATTCCAACTTGGATACAACAGGAAATAATATCCATTCTAGACATTTCCTCATGCATAGGCATTCCAGTGGTACTGATTGTGAGATTAATATACAAACAAAATGATGTAGGACATGTCCTCAAGGGCAGGCCAAGATATGTGCACATCTCTAGGTATTCGGTGTTCCATGCGTGTGCTGATGAGGAAAATAACTTTGCCATCACAGGCCAGAAAAGGAAATCTGCGCCCCATCAGCATAAGGAATAAATTCTTTAAATTGTAATGAATGGAAAAGCAGATCACGAATTTGTAAATAGCACTTTTTGGGTCTCAAAAAGAACACATTGCCATAGTAGTCCCAGGCACTGAAAAGAACCACTGTGTGTCAATGTGCTTCTCATGGAAGGGCAGAATTCAATCATTCACAGTGAAGTTAGCCAGTGGCAGAAGAAGAGGGCTGATCCACTGCCCTGTTGTAGGCTGTATTGGATGGAAGAAAAATGAGTGACATAACAGACCAATGGATAAAGAAGGAATGGGTGATAGACCTATAAGTATATTATTCATATAATTTTAGTAAAATCAAAAGGTCGTGGCTAACACCAGAACTAAAAAGGAATAGGCCTACATCCAGTACATTTTCTGTGACACAAACTATCTACAAAGAGACATGAGAAGGGGGATGAATGAAAGAGGGGATTAAATAGCAATGCACTGTCAACTGAATTGTGTTAAGGTTCTTCCTGACTGGAGGAGGGTTTATTGTTAAAATGGGACCTGCATATGTTCTCAGTGGTTACTCTTATCTGCTTGTCAATCATTAACATTTAACCACTTAAATCACCACCAATTCCAAATCCTCGGGGTAACTGCACTGTGCTATGATAACATTGTTGCTGCTAGTTTTAAACCAGAAGAAATAAACAAATGCATCAACTATTATGTCTAGGTAGACGGAGAGTCTCTAACAACTGCAAGCAAGAGAACAACATCACCTTTAACAAACATATTAAATCTACTAACCACTGGTACTCCTTCCAGTATTTATTTTTGTATCAGTTACACAACTATGGCCAACCCCTTAACTGAATGGGCAGTGGGCTGCTGACACAATGCAAGAGAACACGGCAAGCAGGATAAAACCTGAAAGGAAGAGACACATATCAATAACAATTTGTAACTTATAGGGTACAAAAAATTGTTACAACACCAAATCTGCTCAGGAGATAAGAAGCCTTCACTCATCCGCCCATCAGTATCTGCTATGTTTAACACAGAGGTTCTGTAGTTAACAGGGTACACTTTACAAATCATGGAAATAAATAAAATGTCATTGAAAATGGCTGCTTTCAGAACAGGGACTTGTAAAATGTGGATGTGCAACACCATCTTCTGCAAGTCTTCTATTTACTATCTGTCCACATCTGGAATACCCTCTACCTATATTATTGCTAGCTTCATTTCACCAACAGCTATAAGTGCCAGATGAGGATTTAAACACAGGAACTAAGGACACCTAACAGCCTGCCTTCCTGGACATCACTAGCAACCAGCAATATCCTGGATGGCAGCAAAGAGTATTAAGGACATATTTACAAATTATTTTATGAATATGCTTAATACTTTATCAAATATCCCTCATTGCACTGAAAGTCCTCCACTTCCTCCAACCCGATCAGTCTTTTCCCATTTATGACCCCCTCCAGCTCCTATACAACCATTGTCTCACCTCTCCTTCAAATGGCAGACAGACTCTGAAACAAAATTAAGTCCTTCAAAACATTTAATTTTTGACTACTTCAGGTGTTATGATTTATCCCTTGAAACGTGGTTTACCAGTCCTGATGGAAAGTAATCTTGGTCAAACTGAGCATCTTGGCGACTCCATGGAAAGAATACAGAGCTCTGGAGGTCACCAAGTTCGAGAAGTGTAGATCTCAGCTGAGATCTACAAACTAATGTACATCCACAGTAAAATATTTTCGGCTATAAAACTTAAAAAATAAAATTTCCAAATAGACTAGAAGAAGCTAGAGGTGCCCTTATCAATGCAACCATAGCCAGCATGTATAAGCACTTGACTATGGGCACAATGACTATTGTGGACACCGCCATTTACGCATGCCACACATTCAATCTCCAGTAGCACTGGCAAACGTACCCAGACATCTTACTCACTACTTACTCTCCATAATTAACCACCTTTTATTCTCACGCTGAGCCTCTGCTGCTCCTGTCACAGGAAGCGATTTTCCAAGAGGGCCCCCGTCAAACTCCTATCTAGCCAAGGTTCACACACCACTGCCCTCCTCTTACCAATCATTTTAATTTATCACTCTCGCAGGCAGATAATTAGACTTAACTAGCATTGTTAATCAGAAAAAAAGACCACACTGGCTCTCTTTGCATTACATAATTTACAACTCATTACTCAGCTCCCACTGCAGGACGTCTGTTTGTGAAGAGTTGGACCAAGCTCAAATGCTTACCCCTGTGGACAGAAGGGCACACAAAAGAAACTTGTCAAGTTCTCAAATATATGCACGATTGGCCTGTGCATGGCAGCTAACGTAATCCGGGTCTATGCACTTAACATGGATATTTTGTCTTTTCCCTTCTAGGTAGTTCTCTTCTTGAGTTCGCATTCAAAAGTGAACGAGTGTGATTAATAGAATGTATATTTAGTTATTATTATTATTTTGCTCTGCAATGTGATAATCCAGTTTGCTTGAACATAGTCACATTGTTTTATCTAAAATCGGACTGTTCTGTGGATTAGGACGATGGAATTGTTGTTATATTGAACATAATCCCTATTGTTCAAACTGGCACGTAGGTGTGAACCACTTAAAACTCAAAATAGGTTTAATTTTCTGCTGTGCTAGAATTAGTTTAGATGTACCAGAAAGGGAGTCCAATTGCTATAGATGTATGACAGCAATCATGTTAGGGTGGTTCCACTTATCCACGCTTTGAGTAAATGCTACTGCTGCCATTTTATTTTTCTTTATTGTAGTTACAGTTTATATCGTGTGCACTAGAATAGGATTTTGAATTTAAAATCTTTAAAATATATTCCTTGGTTTCTAGTGTGTATTAAGATGGTTTGGGGTTCCTATCCCTCTATTGTCCCACAGGATTGATTGTTATCTCACACAAACATTTCACAGTGGGTTGTGGGGGTGGTTGTAATCTAACTGGTTTTCTGTGTTGGATTCACACTCTAAGTGGACTTCCGAGCCATTCTGTATGGAAATGAATTGTCACACTACACAGTCAACAATGTTGATGGATCTTTTTAATTAACCCCACCGTACTTGTATTCACAGCTGTCAATAATCACCTTCACTGCGCTGTTTGGGCACCTATTACATATGTTTTGTGTACGTAACATGATTATACAGTAATTAAAGACACTGTTTAATCATACGCAGATGAGTAATACATTGTGTTCTGCTTAGCTTAGGCTTTAAAGCTCGGCCCCTGACCGTTGTGTGCTAGACAGGGCATGGAATCAACTTCCAAGGGCCAGTTTGGTAAAAGGCCTAATGCACAATACAAACAAGTTGAACTGTATAGTTGTCTTGACTGGGAGCCAATAAAGGGAAAGGCAAGTGAGAGACATGTTCAGTCTTAAAGCTATATTTTGAAGGTACTGGAACTTGGCAATGGTATATCCTGGAACACCATGGTATACAGTATTGCAATAGGCCTGGTTTGGCAATACCTTTCTCAAGAAAAGGTGGAAGAAAGGGGAGGGAGGGAAACAAATCTTCAGCAACCTGAAGTGAAGGAAACCGAATGCCCAGGCCATTTGAATTGGAGATATGGATCAGGTTCAGAATAAAGAGGATTCACCAATGTTTCACTTTAACTGCAGGAGATAGTAAAGGATCAAGCTGATATAGCCAGAGATTTATTGTGCTGGCAACCAATAGCAAAGTCTATTTACTATTAAGTTTTAGAAGACTGACAAGCATCCAGCTCTGTACACCTCGTAGACAGCCTTTGAGCTCCTCTATAGAATTGAGAAAATGTGTTAAAACATAAGACCAGGTTGGGTGTCAACAATATAAGATGTGTCAACGTCAAAGGTGTGATAAAAGCACAAATGTTGGGTGTAAAGATTAAACAATATGAGAGAAGGCCATAGACTTAAAGGATACCACAAGTGACACTCAAATCAGAACAAAAAGGTGGAAAGGGCCCAGATTGGTTTTCCAGAAAGTAGATGAACAAGTTTAGAGTGAACCTTTCAACCATACCTGCCTTGGACGCTGGATTTATATTAAATGACTACCCATGTCAAATGCCACCAAAAGGCTCACCAAATCCCTAGGTCATCAGGGACAGTAACAAATACAGATTCTGTACTATACATCTGGAAGCAAGCCTGGCCTTTTGTCCAGAGGATTATGGGTCTTAAGGTGGTTAGCAGGCCACCTGGGTAGATGCTTCTCCATGTTCCCGCACTGGCAGGCACTAGGGTGACAGATTGGAAGTTCTTAAAATCCAAGCATACTATACCAGCTTTTTAATTAAGGGGATAATATTTCCCTTTTTCAAATGGGAGTGTAAGATGCTCACATTCACCCAAAGGGTTTCTTGGTGCTGGAAGGGCAAGCACTATAAGAACAGAAAAGAAATAGGAAGATCAAACATTTGGTCAGAAAGTAAGGTGGTGTAATCTGCCTCTGCCCATTTAATTCTGATGTAACCAGTAGAGTTCGGGGGGCATCATGTGGAAATGTGGGTGTCCTGGTAACCACTGGATCAGTTAAGATAGTGGCAGATTGAGAGGTGGCTGTGTTACCTTTGATGGACACAATAAAGACAGCTTATGCAATTTACATGGATTGCTCTGCATGTTGTGTTAGTTCTACTGTGACAATAAATGTTTTGGAATTCTTAATGGATGGATTTGCATGCGAAGGCATTCCCAAGTCATTGTAATGGACAATGGTGTCCAGTTCACCTCAAAGGAGGTCAAGTAGTTTCTGGAAGATTTATCAATCACAAATCATTGTACTGCCCTTTATGCACCAAAAGTGAATTGTTTAGTGGAAAGCATGAAATGTTTAGTAAGGGCATGTGTGCAAACAGAAGTGGAGCCAAAACAGAAAAGAAACAACCGCCAAAGCCTGACTTTCCTGATGCAAGATATTCTCAGGGTCCCTGTATAGGAAGGACTCAGGGACCAAAAGTCAAAAGCACACATCTAACTTAAGGAGGCAACAATCCTCCCGTAAACAGACAATTGTAAAAGGAACAAGACCTTAACAGATATAATGTCATACAATGAGAACCACTGAAGTTGACTGAAGATGAAAAATACCCCTCTAGATGAACAAGCACCAGCCTAGC
Source organism: Pleurodeles waltl (assembly GCF_031143425.1). NCBI lineage: Eukaryota > Metazoa > Chordata > Amphibia > Caudata > Salamandridae > Pleurodeles > Pleurodeles waltl. Next base: position 190,778,092 of record NC_090442.1, read on the forward strand.
TATCAGATTGCCCACATCTGAAGATGACAAAATAAAGATTTAGAAATCCCCAAGTAAAGTGATTTACAGTCGTATAGCTGATGTATCATCTAAATCGCAGGCAGTAGCTCTTGGACCCGAGTTTGAGAAAAATATTTCACAAATTCTTTGTTTCAAATGGGCAAGAACAAAACACTGTTGAGATCAAGGCTGCCATTTACATGCTGGAATCAGTTCTAACATTTATGATTGTGACAGTGTAGGAAGGGGCTTCACCTCACTTGGCAAAATAGTGAATTTTCAGAGAGCATCGTTCCTACCACCCTCCAATAGCGCTATAATCTTGACAGTGAACTTCATCCAACGTGTACCTATCGGCTCCCTGATTGGCATATGCACAGCTGCAGCCCCAAGTCATTGGAACCGTGCTTGCTTAAACAGAACAACAGCTATTATCAGACTATGTACAGAGCTGAAAGTCCTGGGAGCAAATCAAGGGTGCGAGCAATACCACATCACAAAATTAAATATGAATGGCAAGTGTACAGACCATTAGCAACACACTGCAAAAGCTGGCTATGGTCTTGGGCATAAAAATGTGGAGGGATACTTTCTAGCCACTATCCTGTTAAAAAGGAGAGCCAACTTACAACAGCATCTCTCAGGCCAATTAACTTCAGTCAAAGGCCACAGTCTACATTGTTGAAAACTGTTAAAAGTAGCTAAATGAATTAGATCTTTGAATGTGTGTCAACCACAGACCGTTAACAGCCGTGAACATCACAGCCTCTAGAACTACAACTAAATTAGAAACCCACCTTCGCCTGCTTGCTGTCAATGATGTGGCTGGACACAAATGCTATGCAGCATGATGTGCTAAGGTTTTAGCTCCTACCAGCAGGACTTGCAGGATGGAGGCAGTGTTTCAACAGAAGGTAAACACTCACCCCCATCCTCAAAGTGGTGAGAGAATTTCGCTTCTTTGAGGGAGGAATCAATAAGAAAGCAAGAGGGCAAATAATAACCTGGCCAATTTTATAGAAAAGATAAAAGGGACAAGGATCTACATTTAACATATGCATGAAAAAGGCTTTAGCTGTCAAGATTTCGGGGCGGTGGATGAAGCAAGGAGAAAACAAAGATAAGCAGAGAGGGAAATTTGGGTGCGTAAAAAGAAGATGTTTTTAGAAACTGCTGAACCAATATTTTCAATTTGAGAAATAAAACCCAGACACATCTACACAGAGTGGAAGGTGGTAAAATTGCAGAAATGGACACAAACTCAGTGAACTCTTTAATATTTCAAAATAAATGTAGAGCTGGTTACAGATATAATTATTGTTGTGGTTTGAAGGCACTTTGTGCTTTCCCAGATCACATCCACGCTGTTTAATTGCCGATTTACTCACACTTTGCATCCAGATAGTGATGCATCATCAGCTCATATCTCTACCTTCTTCCGATGGGACATACGGCGTTAAGGGCCCCAGACATCCATTCACAGCAAGATATATAGTCTAAGGAAAGATCCATTGGCAAGTAGTAGATTAGTAGGCTTACTGCCTATGACTTCCCAGGGTAATTTATTACACTTTTCTCAAAGCTATGAGCCTCCAGCGTGTCCAGTGGCTGGAAGTCAAGAGGGATACAGAATTCTAATAAATAATTATCAGAATTTTAGAAAAAGGGCTGAGTGAACTTCTAGGTTATTAAATGAAGTCAAGAGAAGTGGTTGGTAAGAGGGGACACCTTCAGTAACAAAGCAATGCCTGCTGGAGAGCAGGGCAGATTCAAACCTCTCGCACAATTTTCCAGGTCTTCTTGCAAGATCAAACATATGCTAAAAATAGGTCTGCTACGTTTTACAATGCTAACAATGTGTTTTGAGTAGCAGTCAGGCTCACTATGGGTAGAGTGTGTGTACCTTGCGCCCTTAGAAAAAGTTGCTTGACTGCAGACCACACTCAAACCACATTGTTTTATCAACCCTGTTTGAGACAGTACTAGAACACAGACACCAGCATTTCTGGGCTTAAGTCATTTGATAAGCACTTTATTAACAGAATCAGAATTGTCTGAAATGTGATACACATAATATTCTTTTGAAAAGTGCTTTCGGCGAATTCTGAGAGCTAATTAAAAGTATACTTGTTAGCTATAGTGAATTGTTTATAATATGGTCTCCTCTTAAAAGCAACTAGATTAATAAACCTTCCTGCATAATCCAAGAGTTGACTTTTGACAAGGTAAATTTTAGTTATTAAATTTTGCAGCACAAACTATTATAGAATGTCAGTGGATTTGCTGTCCACCTAAAAACCTAGATGTAACATTCAAATCGCAACGATGCCAACTTTAAATAACTCCCATCATAATATCAGAACATTATATATAGCTTCCTGAAATACCTGCTCATAGTGAGACCTCGTCACTTTCCAATTCATTACAAACAATTCCTACTCATTAATAGAATGCTTCAAGCTGTTGATGTAGATCTGGAATGAGGAGTATAATGGATTAGTTAGACTGTCATCAAAAGAGAGAATTTAATTAAACCTATGGCTGTAATATGCCACAGTGAATGTAACAGGCAAAGCTTAAAACAATCAAATAGTGAGCACAGCTGTGGTACACAGAATGGCCTGAAATTCGTTATTATTCTAGTCATTTTCAATTTAAAGCTCTATTTTCATCTTCAGAACAATTACAGATGGGGCTGAACCTGAATTGCCTCAAAGTCACCTCTGAGTGGGAAAACAACCAAAGCCAGTCGTAGTTCATCATTTTAGGATGTGTCACTCCAAGCTGGAAAATATATTTTTGGGGTAGAAAAGTACCAAAGCTGCTTTGAAAATGATTAAGCCTTTAGCTGGCCTAGAGAGTTAATAGAGGGGGTGTGTACTTGCTCCTACTTCATATATAGATCTATTCCCCTGAAAACACCATAGATATATCTGAGACTAAAGTCTAGCAAAATAGTAGTGAGTACACAGTCTGGCTTGAAACCAACTAGATAACCATCTGAAATTCAGAGGCACAAATCACGGTCCAGTTGTCTGTATAAAGCATAAGGACCAGCCTAAAATAGCCAAGAATTCAGGTCTTAAATATAAAGTTTTTGTTACTGTGCATTTCTGTTTATCCTTTTAAAGCGTTTGGGGAGATCAAGACTGCATGCAACAAGACGTTTAAACCCGGAGTGTTTCGACCGGTGGGATACCACTATCAGAGTTTAATCTGAGTGCATGCAGGATGAGCGCCCTTATCAACCCAGCTACAAAGAAGATCAAGAATTGGGATTGCAGACAACTCACCAACTGCTGCACAGTGAAAATATCCCGCCTGTCAGGAAACGTTTATCCAGGATATTACTGCTAGATGAGAGACGGCTGGTGAGGAGAAGGTCGACTACTAAGCATCCACAACCCAACAACGGGTTGGGAGGCTTGCTATATTTCAGTGGAATTATGGAAATCTTCACAGCAATAACGCACCAGGTTGCTAGAACACATGACGTCTAGAACCCTCTGAAAATGCGTCTAATGGAAAATGGGAAACAGATAAACTGATCCTTGTTGGACGAAATAAAATTTCAGTTCTGGCACCGATTTGAGATATTTGCAATCATGGTAAATTGAACTGAAGACTACATTTCCCATAAACGAATAGGGCTGTAATCCCATGCTTTTCAGATGTAATAAGATCGTAGAACCTCATGGCTGAATGACCTAAATACACATTATCCTCATGTTTATAGAGTATGAGGAATGAACACACGGTTGTATGATTGCTAATTTAATATATCAGCATTATTATTAGATACTGAATGGACCTATGCATTTGATTTACCATGATATTAAAAACAAGAGAGTCTGATTTGCAAAGGTCTTTGTTTGATGGGCTTTTAAGTGACAAAGGTTGATAATTCCTTGAGTTCTATTTAGAAGCAGTTTTACCACTCACCAAGCCATCTGCTCCCTGAACTGTGGATGGTGTAAAGGCTGGTATAACGAGTTCCAATTCAGTGTTATTCTGTACCAGCTGACGTGTTCTAAGTATGGCAGATGGAACACACAGATTAATTATGAATCTGAACCATACACTATTAGAAATACAGTTGTTGGGGTGACTTCCAAAGATGTTTATATGTTAGTCCATATTGTGCTGGAAAACTTCAGGAGGTGCTTCACAGTTATCCTCTAAAGGTAATCAATGCCCACTTCTTGTCTTGCAAAATACCTTCTGGTCACAAGTGTTATTTGCAGCCCAACAATTGAACGATAGCCCTGTTCATAAAGGTTGTCAGCTGAAAGAACAAGCTAACGGCAACATTCCATTTAAAGGAACAATCGAAATGTAGAAAAAGTTCTAAACAAATTGTGTAAAACCAAGGATGAAACCAGGGGGCAGATGTTTAGTAGAAGAACAAACGGTGGTTCTGCTCTTTCTTTTGAGGGAGTTGGAGGAGGTGGTTATTAAACCTTGTGACGTGTATGCCTTGCTAAAACATGAACTCTATGAACAAAGACAATGGAGTAAAAGAATATTTGTTGCAATATGATATACCCTAGGGGTGGAAACACAGCTATGTGAAAACGAAGAACTACAGACAACAAAGCGCGAGACCATTTTCTTCACAAGGAAAATAGTCTGTCATAAATGCGAGTTGAAGCAGACCAGTGCGATGCCTAACACACGGACATATAGTTTGGCTCCCTGAAATGAGAAAGTGCAAAAATGCATAAAAGTTTGGCCGGCCACTGAACTGGCTTATAATCAGGAGAACTGGATAAAGAAAAACAATTCAGAAAAGGATTGCCTTTTCAAATACCTTCTCAGTCCAGCTTTATTCTTCCAGAACAAGTATCAAAATAATGGGAGCTTGAGGAGGATTTACTGTTTTTCATGCCACCAGAGAAATGCAAGAACAGAAGTAACAGCTAGGAGCACTGACCTACAGTGGAAGTCACCTACATCCTTTTTTCAATGTAGCTAGATGAGGCTGTAACGCCATCTACCGGCCACATCAATGCCTCGCGGTAAAGGGTAAAGACACCTCACAGTACCATACTAGGCAACTCAGGGTACTGCCGAGTGGCCTATCAACCTGCAAACTCAAATTAGAAACCTTATTTACCAGTGATGAGCTTACATGCAAGGAGAACTGCATCTCTCAATGCAACTGCACTTCAACATCCATTGTGTTTTTATAAAAACCCAACAGTTATGATGTGGGATTGTTGTACCAAGAGGCGCTAATGGTTCCATTAGCTCCATAAACAATATCAGTTTCCATTATCTATGCTCTGTAACAGCTGCAAGTGGCGGCCTGGGAAATCACTTGCGACTTCCATCCAGCAGATCAGTTAGTTACCGCAAAAGCCATTTAAATGTCCAATTGAAAGTGAGATGCTCAGAGAAGCTCTTGAACATTATTACACAGAGTAACTGCCAGCGCAGAGGGAGCAGAAACAGCAAAATAGTTAAAGGGGCTAAATACGTCAGACTGTGGTAACACAGCAAACGTTCTTCAGTGCTGGAGTTCTGCAAAGCTAGCAGTGAGTTACAAACAACACACAAATATGAGCCAACTGGAAAAAAGCTAGACCAGCATCCAGCTTGGACACATTCTGCTAAAAGTCTCAATCTGTTCACTAGTCCTTGTGTGGTCAGCTGCTGCTGGCTGTCCTAAAGCAGAAGACTGTACTGTACACTTGTCCTAGATACTGGAGAGTCACCAGAAAGAAAACATTTTAAATAATTTAAAAATACTGGTTGGGAGAATCCACTGCAGTTCTTATAGAAGGGATGAGTGAGGAGTCTGCAGCCACTGGTGGGTGGACACACCGTCGGGCACAGGCAACTGGAGAACTGCAGACTGGAGGCTCATGGGTTACCAGCCTGCACGAGAGGGCGGGTGTGGAACAGGAGAGCTTTGCTCAATAAGAGGAATAAAGCTCTTATCTGCTTGGAACCTGAGGAGAAGTGTTGTACCGCAACCATTACAGATACTGGCGACTCAAGTCGGTGCCACGCAGAGGACCACAGGGGCACACTCGCACTGCCATCAGGGAGCCTGGAGCAGCGCTACCAGGGGCTAGGACACACATAACCATCAAGGAAAAGGGACGGGGAATATTTACTAAACATAAGCAAAACATCAGGTAGCCCTGACCTGCTGGATATGACAAATCCTCAAGCGATTCCGTCATGGACACACTAATCAAAATAGAGACATCCACTGAGCAGATAGCGGACAAGCTGGACAAATTCAACCAACGAGTAAGACCCTCATAATGGAGCAAAGGATGGGAGAGAGAAAGAGTCCACATATGTTGACAACTTCCAGGATGACCAATCTGGAAAGCAACGAAGGAGCAGCCAGAAAGCAAAAAACAAAAAAAACTGTCCTATCCACCAGGGCCAAATTATTGAGGAATATAGAGTGAAAAAGGCACCAGATTCAAGTTTTCGGCCTTCCTTCTGGCACAGAGATAAATGATTGCCTCGTTCATGTGGTGTGTGTAATAACGGATCTATTAACAGTATCAGCAGATATAAGGAACAGCTTCTGGATAGCGCCAAGAACAAAAGCGTTCTACAAAGGGCAGGAAGATACGACTATTTTCTGTACTAGAAACCGTGAAAAGGAAGAGTTCAAATGCCATCGAGAAAGACTACTGTTGTAAAACATATGAACAAGCCTTTTCCTGCAAGAGAAGCTCCGAGTGACTTACAAGAAAGGATACATCTTCTAGGACCCTGAGAAAGCACAGGGCCTCCTGGAGTGTAGAAAGAAAAGGGAGCAAGAATGGGGGTGCATGACAGAGCCTCATCTCAAGGGGATGGGCGATACACCAGGCATATGGAAAGGGGTTATACAGTTGCGAATTCACATTAGGAGCTAAACAGATGATATGGAAGACTGGTACTATTTTTTTTAATACATTAACAAAACCACTTTAGGAAAGGATAGCTGACAACTTCAATCACTTGTAAGTTTAGCATATCACTATGAGGCTTCCTAAAGTTGAGGTTCTCAAAGTTCTAAGTGGACTCCTACAGATTACGCACATTCCCTTTATTCTCACTGTTTTCTGGTATAACCAAATGACTTAACCTCACTCTGCAAAATAAACACACCCTAATACCTTTGGCGCATGCATTAATGGGGAATGAAAAGTGAGCCTAAAGATGTATGCCGTGCCCACTTCACATACATATCTCCAGCTCCTGAGCTCCTTGAGAGTCCCAGAAGTGGATGGGCTTTTCCTCTGCTAACCTGATGTCACGAACCCCTCAGGTGCCAATGTCCCACCCCAACCATATGTTGGGGAAAAAGACGACAAGCTTTCCATACTAGTACACCGAAAGGGACTGCTGGCATCAAATTGTCAACAGATGACCAGCATATGTACGATTTGAGAGAAAATAGAAACTGACTAATAACTGTGCAAAAGAGGACATAACATAACAGTTGAGAGAGAGAGAGAGAGAGAGAAAGAGAGAAAGAGAGAAAGAGAGAAAGAGAGAAAGAGAGAAAGAGAGAAAGAGAGAAAGAGAGAAAGAGAGAGAGAGAGAGAGAGAGAGAGAGAGAGAGAGAGAGAGAGAGAGAGAGAGAGAGAGACCTGGCATCCTTGGCTTAGTCTCCCCTGTCTTTTGTTGCCTCTGCTTCCCATGTTTTTACTGTGTGCTGGACTCTGTTGCTGTTTTTTGGTACTCTGGGCACTTTAACACTGCTGACCAGTTCTAAAGTGCAACTGCTCCCTGTGTAAAATGTATGTCTAATTGGCTTTTCTATGATTGGCACATTTGATTTACTAGTAAGTACTTAGTAAAGTGCACTAGAGGTGCCCAGGGTCTGTCAATCAAATGCCTCACACCTCATGCTAGTGGACCTGCAGCACTGGTTGTGCCACCCACATGAGTAGCCCTGCAAACATGGCTCAGACCTTCCACTGCAGTGTCTGTGTGTGCAGTTTTAACCTGCCAATTCGACCTCTCTTTTTATACATGTAAAGCACCCATAAGGTAGGACCTAGGTAGCCCCATGGGCAGGGTGCTGTGTATGGTAAAGGTGGGACATGTAGTGACTTGTTTTACATGTCTTAACAGTGAAATACTGCCAAATTAGGTTTTCACTGTTGCAAGGCATATCTCTCTCATATATTAGCATGAGAGCACCCTTTAAATATCCTTAAAGTGCACATAGAAATATGGAGTTTGGGGTCTCTGAACTCACAAATTAAAAATACACCTTTTGGCGAAGTTAGTTTTTAAATTGTCTGTTTGAAAGTGCCACTTTTAGAAAGTGTGAATTTTCTGGCTTAAACCATTCTGTGACTTTGCCTGCTTGTGTATTCCCTGTCTAGGTCAGATTGACAGTTTGGCTTTTTGTGAATCCCCTCTAGACAGTGACACAAAGGGAGCTGGGGTGTAGCCTGCATATCCTGATGAGCCATTCGGGCTAGAGTGGAGAGAAGAGTGGTCACTTACATCTGAATGGGATGTGCCTGCCCTCACACAATGGAGTCTCCAACTCCCAGGCGTGAGTCTGGAGCCAGGCCTGGGCAAGGCAGGCTCTTGTGAACAACAGAGACTTGCCTTTGAAGTTTGCATGCTTCAAAGGCAGAAAGGGGTATAAGTAGTGGACCCAAAACCCCAGATTTTTAATTTACTTCTGGAACAAAGTGGAACCTCTGCCAAGGAGAAGAGCTGGAGGAGGAGGAGTACTGCCCCTTTGCCTGCGATTGTGCTCTGCTGGGTTGGCCTGCAGTTGGTGCTTCTGCCTGAAAGAGGACAAAGACTGGACTTTGCGGTATATTCCTGCTTGGGAAGAATCTCCAAGGGCTTGGACTGAGCTTGCCTCCTGTTCTGAAGTCTCAGGGCCATCAAAGACTTCCTCTGCCAGCACCTCGATTCTTCTGAGAATCCTGCCTGCCAAGTGATGCCCTATCTAGTCCTTGAGCCCTTGACAGGGGAAGTTAGCAAAACAAAGACTGAAATCCACACACAACACCGTGCAGGGAACATTTTGATGCACCACCTGAAACCCAGCTGAAAAATTACGTGCCAACCACTTTGCGGCTGCAATTGCCCCCCCACTGCCTCCCGGCTGGGAGATCGATGCATTGTGCCTGGAGAAATGATGCAAAACCATCTTGCGGCTGCTGATAAAGACGCAAACCCCATGCAGCACGGTTTTCCAACAGTGTGCAACTGTATTTCTCACACATCATCGCTGGGTGTCAAAGTCATCGTGACCCTTCGTGGATCAGAGGTGCCCTGTCCGGAAACTGACTCATCACTCTCTTGCGGGAGAGGAAAAGGACGTATCACCCACATGACTGGAGAAGAAACGACACACGGCCTCACTTGCGAGTAAGGAATCAATGCATCGCTGACTTTTCCGACGCACGCTCGCCCGTGCTGCTTTATTTCTGACGCAAACCAGGTACACTTGGTGAAAATCAATGTTTCCATTGTTCTTCTATGGTGTAAGACTCTTTTTACTTTGAAAATTCATATATTGACTTGTGTAGTTTTCTCGTTTTGGTCTTTTTTGATTTAGATAAATATTACCTATTTTCGGCGTGGTGTCACATTTTAAACATACCAAACCATACAAATTCACCTGTTAGAGTTATCTCAAGTAACTAACTTGTGCTCTAAGGTAACTATAACGCGTGCCCCCACCATGCACAGTTATCTGATCAATAATTTTACTGCAGATGTTAGTGACAATATCAATGATGTTATCAAAGATGTCAAAAGTGCTGTAATTTGTGGGCTAATAAGCAGTGCATGGCGAGGGCGCGAGTTATTGTAACCTTAGAGCACAAGTTATAGTTACTTGAGATAACTAACTATAAAAGGTGAATTTCTATGGTTTGGTATGTTTAAAATGTGTGCCTAACTATAATGTCCCTGTAGCATTTGGGTGCCTGCAGCCAGCCCCTATAACAACCCAACCCTGCACTGCGCACAGACAGGCCCTGAGGCCAACCGCTATAACCACTCAACCTACGGCCAGTCCCTGTGGCCAAATCCTATACCAACCAAACCCCGCACAGCCAACTCCCCTGGCAGTCAGCTCCCACCAAGTTACAGCAAACAGCTATGTCCTGGGGAAGGCACTCTGGGACATATCAGGAGCCAGCCTGGGGGAAGGGTGCAGTCCCTGGGTCCATCAATGGCTCCTCCAGGCCCTCCTCCTCCCCCACCCTCAGGCCCTCCCCCTCTCCAGGCCCTCCCCCTCTCGCCCCCCCTTTCCAGGCCCTCCCCCTGACACACAAACTTTGCCGCTATCAGTGCCATCATGTGAGTACTGTTTGGGCCAGTGTGGGGCACTTTTTACAGATTACACCCACACGGCTCTGTTAGGCTGGCTGCTGAGAATTTTCATGTTGTCAGTTTGAGCATTCATAAAACAGTCAAATCATAACCTACACCAAGTTGTAACTGAACCTCAGGAAGGGTCATCTCTAGGGGTTTCTCAACTGTCCCCTTCAACAGGAGACAATTCGCAAGACAAATGGTTTTGTGTGGAATGCATTAGCCAAACCCAGCTACAGGTACATAGCAGCGCATCACTCCCATCAACCAGGCCATGATACATCAGTAGATGGAGCTTAGTTTTTGTCCAAATCCAACCACAAAGAGTTCTCAACAGCTTGAAGTGCTGGAGCCCCTTCAATATATCACCACTTTTGTTACCTATATATGTCTACTTGGGTGTAAGGATCTCAGTTTTGCTGGTGGCCATTTTTTGTTTAATAAATGGCGACCGTGAAATATATGTTTGTTAAAAGTAACAAAGTAGGAGTTTTCTACTGTGAGGACCAGATGAAGGCCAGGTACATATTAATATGCAAAACCATATCATTTTGAAAGTGTATAATTCATTGTATGATCTATTTTCATCAGCATCAAATCTAGTAGAAGCCTTCGCACAGAAGTCTCCTGTCTTCATTTCAGGGCTTGCACATCTCCACCTAGACTCCTGAGGGCTTACAGTTCACCTAGAGTCCTGAGGGCTTATAGACGCACATGTTTTCTTGTGCTGCACCACCATGACTGCAACCTTGGACAGTCTGTTAAGTCACTAAACACAAGTGGATGGCCTCTGTTTCTGCACAGGGGTAGTAGATCTGTTCATGTCACCTCGTTTTTCTTAATAGCAAGACTTGGATACTCACATTCACAATCAGAGGGCTGCATTGTTACTTGGCAAGGAGGCAAGCCATTAGGGGTCCTCTCTGCTGGCACAACACACACCAGCTTTCAGAGTTAGTACCCGAGGGTTACGTCTCGCTGCTCCCACTCTTTAGGGAGTAAGTCCAGCTCAGTATCCGCAAATCCCACTCAACTACCACAGTGGCAGACTTTACCATGTCTCCTCCACTGAAATTTCTGAGGTTAGATTCTCGCCTTTATGTTGTTTTTTCTTGGCTCACAGCTTTTCCCCAACCAGTGCTTTGAAATCAATTCTTTATCAATAGGACTCAGGGACCAGGCTCAGTGAATTGTTGTCTCCTTCCCAAGTCTAGAAACATTTTTGTCTGGCAATTCGCCATTTCAGCAGCGCCTCCTCTTAACCAGTGAGTCAATGGACAACGATTTAACACTTTTATAATTCCTCTGATTTGGAAAGTAGTGGATGGCAAATTGATTTTCTTCTGCATAAAGTGGATGTGTAAAACTTTAAGAAATTCAGCTAATTTGCGCTCTTTCTGTATCTGCCTGTCCTGGATTTCAAAAAAGAAAAAGGTGGAAAGCAGGCAGAATGCCCTACAGGCCAATCATGGGCAAACAACAAATACTTATAAAAAAATGCACTGTCGGATATGGGCAAAATATTTAGCTCAATGTAATAGCCATTGAGGTAGACACATTACCCGGGATCTATGTTCTTGTAGGCAACTGTGTTGGGCTTTGAGTTATTTTCCAATCACAGAGAAGTGACTCAGCCTTAATTTGGCTCCGCAGGTGGGAACAAAGGGGGAGAATTTAGTCTTTTCTGAAATCTGCTCAAGTAATTCACCCATCCTTATTGGGTAGTGAAGACATGGAAAATTAGATCATTTTAGGCTTGCTCCACAACCAAACCAAACCAAACCAAACCTTCCGCAAGTTTGAGCAATATATCTTCCCCAATGTGACCTAGAATGCACTCTTTTTGTCACTCGTTCTGGCAAAATCATCCTGGGATGAACCTCCCATACTCTCTAAAACTGGCACTGCACGAATCTTTTATGATGCATAAACTGCCTCTATTTGTAGCAAAAGTTCCATGTGGAAGAGGCCCCCAATGTCACTATAAACCACAGTTTAATTCCCATCAGGTTTTGAGCATCCTAATCAGCAAGTGCGCTCGGCTCTTGTGGTAAGGAGAATTAGACCTAAACCAGTCAAAGGTTTAGGGATGGCGAGAGTCACACTGAAGGATTTCAAGCACAGACAACCATAAGAGGCAAATATGTGGAACTCCTTTTGCTTGCTAGTAGTAGAACCAGTGGCAAGATTGCATAATCTCTGTCCCATTAGAAGCTGTGTGGTAAGAGACTACCTCGGATTGTGCATCTGTGAGTAATTTGTGTCTCGGTTTGCAACTGGTGGGCGGCAGAGTTTATTTTTAGGTTTCACCTAGAGCGTGCATGCCTGGTCTCTGAGAGACTTTTGTTTGCAAATAGTGGGCTTACAGCAGGGCCATAGCTTACCATTTGTTAGCTTCAGTGTTGCTCTCATTTGCTTCACTCATGTTTGTCATGGAATGCAGGCAACATGTCTTCTTGTATTGGCCTTGTACTGGAGCATGGATCAAGTGCTCGCGTCCATCCACTGCTCCCATTTTTTAAGCAAATTTTTTTTGTATTCAAGCACTCCATACAAGTGCTTGTGTTTTCAGTCCGACTCCAATAGCCCCGTCCTTGTAAATTCTCTCCCCTCTGACCTGCCCCCTTCCATGTTGCTTCTTTTCCCTCTTGCCCCTCTAACCTGCACTCTACACTACTTTACTTTATGCCACTGCCTTCTACTTTGCACACTGTACTCTATGCCACCCTATTCAATGCCACTGCTTTCTACTTTGCCCCACTGTACCACTCTACTCCACTTTATTCCACTCCACACCACTGCATTCTATGCGACTCTCTAAAGACAACTTTGCGCTGCTGCACTCTGCACCACTCTACTGCACTCTATTCTGCACCACTTGTACTCTATGCCAATGCACTCTACACCACTATTCTGCACCACTTGTACTCTATGCCAATGCACTCTACACCACTATTCCGCACCACTTGTACTCTATGCCAATGCACTCTACACCACTATTCCGCACCACTCAACTCTACACCACTATTCCGCACCACTCAACTCTACACCACTATTCCGCACCACTCAACTCTACACCACTATTCCGCACCACTCAACTCTACACCACTATTCCGCACCACTCAACTCTACACCACTATTCCGCACCACTCAACTCTACACCACTATTCCGCACCACTCAACTCTACACCACTATTCCGCACCACTCAAATCTACACCACTATTCCGCACCACTCAACTCTACACCACTATTCCGCACCACTCAAATCTACACCACTATTCCGCACCACTCAACTCTACACCACTATTCCGCACCACTCAACTCTACACCACTATTCCGCACCACTCAACTCTACACCACTATTCCGCACCACTCAACTCTGCAGCACTCTACACCAGTCCACTGTACGCCACTCCACGCTGCAGTAAAACACAGCTAAAAGACATTGGCAAAGCCAACAGCACTTGTGTAAGCAAAACCTATTGTCTTTGCCAATGCTTGTTGAGAAGTGGGACTTATTTTCTACATTAGGCTTTTAGACAGCACGAAAAGAAGAAAGGAAAGAAAACAGTGACAAATGGGAAATGCAGGGGTGAAAAAGAACCGACGAGATAAAGACAGGAACTGTAGGGTGGTGGCATGAGGTGGGATGAAGTCTAGGCGGCAGAGGTATACGGCAACCCTGCCATTCAATAGCGCTACGAGCCGGCGCCTAAGGAAAACTATGGAACACCCCCACCCCCTCCAGTCCCCCCCCCCCCCCTCCCCAAAAAAAAAAGTTAGGACTGTCTCACCTCATCACGGATGCCAAATGCAGGATGATTGAAAATGGAACCCAAGTCGGTGAATGTTTGGCAGAAAACGACGCGACATTAAACGGTGGTTAAAATCACAAGTGGAGTAAAAGTTAGTTTCAAACTTCAAGACAAACCTCCTCAGCTTCTCGTGCCCAGGGGCTGAATAATGAAAGAAACGAAACCTGCAGTTCATGATTCATACCCAAGTTATGATGTACTGACAGTCCCACAGCGTCCTACGCGGTTACACTGGAGGCCGCCAACCTGTGGGCAATGAAGAGGATCCAGGGAAGCCATAGGTAGTAGACCCAGTGTGGCACGGGCCCCCCTTCCCGAGGAAGGGCATTCGAAAAGACAAGCAGGCACCCCCACCTAATCCCAACCTCACACAGGAACTCGATGCGCTTAAAAACATCATCCAGTTCTGTCGAAACTAAAGCATTTTCACACCCACGGTCCCACAAATCAGTATCATTCGCTCCCATGGACCCTGAGCAAGGCACACCCCCCACAACCGTACGACCAAAACACAACATAAAACACACCCTCGGGTGTGTGCACTGCCGCGGACAGTTCACCTGCTCTGGCCCGGATCTTGACATCTGAGGACTGCTAACATCCATTCCCCCGCGGATGAATCGCCTGTGCTGGACAACATTCAGTCTCCAACTCGAAGGTCAGAGCTACATCAGCTGGGCAGTGCTCGTCACCTACGTGCGCCTGTCTGGGAAGGGGTGGCGTGCGCTCTAACGTGGGAGTGTAAATGAAAGTCAAAGTTCCTCTGTCAAAGTGTTTAATGGGCCTTGCAGCCACTCCCTACACGCAGGAACGTCACAGCGGCCCACATAAATAGAGTCACAAAGTTCACAAGTGGGGGCAACTTTTCTCTATTGCCGACATGCTCCAGCCTGCTGAAAGGGAGAGCTATATCTGATTAGAGCCTGGACAAGGCTCCTCTCTCTAGCACCCTCAAAACAACTGCGACGCAAAATTCAAACTGTGGCACAAAAGAATTTTGCGACTGGTTTTACGCTTGCCTCAGCGGTTCACGAAAATTAAGCTTCCACTGCATCGTTGCCTTAGCAGATAGTACAAGTAGAAAGACAACAACTGCTGTAAACACCCTTCTGCTCAGGGGACTTCTCATTATCGGGTGTCAAGGACAACCCAATATTGCATGCTATTTCTCCTGAGTGTTCGGTGTGTTCGATACTACCATTTCAATTATCCAAACAGGTGCTACAATTCAAAAAGGCCGCTCTTACAGTTTTAAAAGAAGAACTATTAAAAAACAAAAAAAAAAAAAAAAAAAAACTAAGACCGTCTTCTCTCCCCAGTCCATGGGATCTTGGAAAGGGGCAGCATCTAAAGTAGGCTACCTACACCATACAAATGTCCTCCTCTCCTTCAAACCCCGTAAAATTGGTCAACACCTTATTAGCACATTTAATTTACCTGTAAGTGTCTAGTAAATCATAGTACAAGAACCCAGGGACTGTAAATTAAAAATATGGATCTGTGGCACTCATTGTCCCACCAATTAAAGTATCACTTCAAAAACATGCCTCATGCCTGTCACTGCTACCAGTGTATGTAGTTTTAAACTGCCATTTAAATTTCAAACTGTCAAAATAAGCCTTGTTCCAGGCCTAAACTTTCCTTTTTTACTAAGGATAAGTCATCTCTAGGGTAGGCCCTGAAAGGCTCATATAGAAGGGCACACTGTATTTAAGAAGACTTGTATTTAGGTTTTACATGCCCTGGCATATAAAAACTCCTAAAGCTGATTTTCACTGTTGTAAGGCCTATCTCTCCCACTAACACAGTTCTACCTTATTACATTTAATAATAAATGCTAATTTTAGATTGGAAACAGGAAGAGATTTGCTGTTTACATTCAAATGATTTGTAATTTAAAAATTCTATTTAATGGTAAAGTCAAATGTTAAGTCACAGTTCTGAAAACACCACTTTTAGACAGTTGGTATTTTCTTGCCACAAACATTTGTGCCTCCTGCCACTATCTCGGGTTACATGACTGTGAATAGGTCTGTTTTTCAGGTTTGTGTATTGCTTTCAGACTGTATCACAATGGGGGCTTTAGTGTGGACAGGAAGGGCCATCCTAGAAAGATGACAGAGAAGAGAGAGAGAGAGGCTGGCACCAGGTATAAACACTGAACCAAATCCCTACGTCTGGCATTTGCGCAAAGACGCTTCATCCACAAAGAATGCCAACGCAAAGCTCCAATGATGCCTCCTCTTTGCGTTAACAATGACTGTCCGCGGCAACACGAGACCTGCATTTTGCACTACAGCAACAGCCAGCAACGACTGCCAACGCAAAGCTACAACGACCATCCCCGCCAACTAGCCCTTTGCAATACAGCAATGACCAGCCACGCGACCCAACCAGTTTTTCGTTCTATTGATTGGATTTCTGTTGTGTTTTTTTTTATTTAATAAAATGTACTCTTATTTTCTAAATTCGTTTGGGATTTTTATTGTGTTAAGCCTTCACTTTATTACGGTTGTGCTGCATAAATACTTTATACAATGCATCTAAGCTAAGCCTGACTGCTTTTGTGCCAAGCCACCAGAGTGTTAAGCACAGGCTAATTTAGTGGCGTTTGTGGTTCAACCTCACAAGGATTGCGGTTGCCTGAGTGGACAACCAATAATTACATTTCTTACAATTGTGAACTAAATACTTCAACACTGAACCTCCCCCTGCAACCTTGATAAGTAGGGCCCATGGAGGATCATTCAATGACAGAGGACAGCACACTACTGGACATTTCAGCACACGTTTTCTCCCAGGTGCATAATGGTAAATGCAGTCTATGATACCAGTCAGTGTCGTTTACTCACAAGTACTGAAGTTGTGCCAATATTGGTACAGCCCGTGCTACGTATCTCTGGACCCGAGTTTCTGGCTTATTGTCCTTCATCAACAGACAAACAACGGTTTGGGGCTGCTGGGAAATGCAGCTCAGTGTTTTCAGGTTAAATAACACTCAGAGCACAGGTGTTATCCACAGGCACTCCTCAACCAGTCCAGTGACTCAAAAGAGGAGCCAATCAGAGGTGTGAGGGGAGCACAATACCTAATATACTGTGTAGGGTGACAGTCATTATGCCCCTCAGGATTCTCGACCCGCACCTGGGAGATGCTCCAGATCTGGGGCTGGTCCAAGTGCAATGGGTGAGCGGTCAGTCAGGAGGAAAATAGGGCAGAGGATATTTAGGAGCCTCTCAGACCCACAGCTGCTATATGCGTAATAGGGCCAGGGCTGGCGCAAGGATTTTTGCCACAGTAGGTGAAGTAAACTTTCACTCCTTCTCCTCCCCTCATACTAGGGTCAGATTTGCAGTGTGGAATAACAAAGCTATGTTGGTGGGTGGGCTAACACTGCCTTGTCCTAAGACCAACTCCAGAGGCTGAAGAGTTAGCTTGGAAGCAGGGACGCCCTATGATAGGGCATAGCGGAGGAAAGTACCCTCTTTCTTGGCATGATTACCCTCATTTTTGTGCCTGTTGTGCGTTTGTGTTCACTGAGATCCTGCTAACCAGAACCCCAGTGATTATGCTGTCTCCCTTTCAAATTGGTAACCTGTATCATTTTCACCCCATATTTGGCATGCTGGTACCCCCATATAAGTCCATAGTAAATGGTACACAGGTACCCAGGACACTGGGCTACCAGGGGATACCCATGGGCTGCAGCACGTATAATGCCAACCATGGGGAGCCCATGCACAGTGGTCTGCAGGCCTGCCATTGCAGCCTGTGTTAAAGGGTGCATGCACCCTTTTTCACCATAGGTCACTGCACCAGGTCAATATAAGTCACCCCTGTGGTAGGCCCTCTTAGCCAGAGGGCAGGGTGCAAGAACCTGTGTGTGAGCCCACCCCTGCACTAGTAGTGGTCCCCCCACCAACTCCAGTGCCATTTTGATTGACTTTGTGAGTGCGGGGACGCCATTTTAGGCGTGTCCTGGACTTAGGTCACTACCTATGTCCAGCTACATAATAGTAACTCTGAACGTAGGCATGTTTGGTATCAAACATGTCAGAATCGTACCCCAATACTGTTGTCAGTATTAGAAGTAGGATTCCATGCACTCTGGGGGCTCCTAAGAGGACCCCCAGCATTGCTCCTACCAGCCTTCTAGGGTTTTCCAGGCAGCCCAAGCTGTTGCCACCCCTCAGACAGGTTTCTGCCCTCTGTTGCTTGAACAGCTCAAGCCCAGGAAGGCAGAACAAAGGATTTTCTTTGGGAGAGGGCTAACACCCTCTTCCTTTGGAAATAGGTGTTAGATGGTTTGGGCGGGGTAGCCTCCCCAAGCCACTGGTATGCTTTGAAGGGCACATTTGGTGCACTCCGTGCATAAACCAGTCTACACTGATTCAGGGACCGCCAGTCCCTGCTCTGGTGCGAAACTGGACAATGGAACAGGGAGTGACCATTCCCCTGTCCATCACCACCCCAGAGGTGGTGCCCAGAGCTCCTCCAGAGGGTCCCTGGGTTCTGCCATCTTGAATCCAAGGTTGGCAGGGACCTCTGGGAGCATCGGAGTGGCCATGCCAGGCAGGTGACATAAGAGCAGGTGGGCACCTGGTTAGGTGACCAACCCCCTCCCCTTTTAGGGCTATTTAGGGTTGGTCTCTTTGGTGGGTTGTCAGACTTGGCTAGAAAGATTCCAGCAGGACTCCTCTGCAACCTTACTTCGACTTCTAACCACTGGAACTGCGACTGGACCCTCCAGGAACCAACAATCTGCATCCACGACTAAGACTCTGCTTGCAACATTGTTTCCATAGCTCCTTCAACATTTCCCCGGCTGTGCATCCTCTGAGGGTGACAAGTCTTCAGTCTGCACAAGAAGGAAGAAGGAATCAGCATTGGAGTGAATGAGTCACTCCTGTGCATCTGCAGGCACCAACTGCAACAATGACCGGCTGCGTGGATCTCCTCTCCTCCTGAGCTGCGTGGATCCTGCATCACGGGTGGTGGTCCAGAGTATTTCTTTTGGTCCTATCTGCCAGCTGTCAAACTTTGGTGGAGGTAAGCCCTTGCCTTCCCACGCTGGACAGTACCCCTGTGCACCGCGTCTCTTGCAGCTACCAAGGCTTGCTTGATCTCCTCCGGGGGATCTTCAGGTTCCATGGCCCTTGCAGGTACTCAGCAGCTCCACTTTGGCCGTTCTGACATTCACACCATTCTCGCATTTTAACAAGTGGTCAACTCTCTAAGAGGCGCATCAAAACAGTGAAGTTGCTTGAGGCGCAGTGCAAGGAATCTTGTGAAGCAACCTCGAGCCTCTACTCCACTTCACAGCCAACCAGTGACTGGCTTAATATCTAGACCATAAAATAAATACAGGAGCCATATGTTACCTGGGAGTAAATCTGACCCAGTCTTAAGTGGATGGCATCAAGCCAATGCCCCATCCTTGTGGAAAGACATTAAAACAAGAGTACACAAATGTGGCGAGATGTTCATCTGGTGGTTAGATCGCATAGCAACAATCAAAATGAATCTGATCCCCAGGTTTCTACATGTATTCCAGACACTGGCAATCCCAATCGATAAATCCTTACTGGATGATATGGAGGACGCCTTACTCGGATTTGTATGGCAAAATAAAACACCAAGGATCTCCAGGAAAATGTTATTGGCATCTAGACAAAGGTGGACTTGAGTTCCCTCATGCTGATAACTACTGCAGGGCAGCATTACGGGTGACTGGATTATACATGAAATGTCAGAAAGATAATCTGACAAAGACCAGTCCAAATGGGCAGGGCAACGGTTGGCAGATCCCCATGTGGCTTAATATGGTTGCTGCAGAAACAAATACCAGAAAAAAATTATATTGTAGCCACATCACTAGAATGCTAATGGACATGTGAAACAATATAGCTCTGAGGTACAAAATTATCAGCTTCCCCTCACTTCAGACACCAATATTGCACAACCCAGATTTTACACCTACAGATGACTCGAAGGTGCAGTAAAGGTACAATAAGGTATAGAGAAAGTGTAGAATGAGCCATAGTTACAAATAAGATGTGGTAATAGGCTAAAGGGAGCCGAGCCTCAAACCAGATGCAATAGTTCAATTTGATGATAAAAGGAGAATTTATTGCTTGAGGGACCTGACAGGGAAGTGGTGTGAAACGTTATTCTGTTTACAATAAGAACATGGTATCTGAGAATGTACAAAGTGAGAGGGTAGCATGAATACGTAAAAGTGGAATAAGGAAATCTGGGCGTGTCGCTGGATGTGGTGTGGGAATGTATGAGGAGTGAATAGGAAAGCACCTGTGAGGTTGGAGATAGTGAAGAAATGGGAAGGTGAATGTGAGTATGTGAAGGGAAGACATATCAATTAGAGACATCAGTGAGGTATGGAGAACGCATGCATGCGTGCAAACGCCAGTGGGGTGGATGCAGGTGTGTGTTTGCTCTGAGAAGGGAAGTAAAATGGGTGTGCATGAGTGGGTCTGACATGTTAAGCGGGAGAGGGGTAGAAAATGGTGGACGGAGAGGACATGGCATCTGGCAGCGTGGTGGGAAAGTGAATGGGTCAGAGGTTGGAGAGTAAGAGTGCATGTGAAGACAGACTGAGGAATGCGACTGGGTGTAAAAATGGGGCCAGTGAAATGACTGGGTGGAAAGAACAGGGCGCCTCATGAGGGCAGTAACGCAACTTCACAATGTAAAGTTTGTACCTACCTTGAAAAAGATGCATGTGTAATTTAAAAATATGCAAGTCTCAAGGCTGGTGGAATCTTTGCAAGATAACTTAGAATCATTTTCAAGAGGATCGTAAGACATTGCTGCCAAATCCAAGCAGTATATAAAATTAGCAATGATACATGTTAGCATTTGCATAGAGCACACTAGATATAAGTTTTTTATTTTTTTTATTTAAGTTTTAGATCTACAAAGATCAACAAAATAATATGAAAGAATTAGAAACATAATACATTACAATTGGATAAATTTTAGAGCACGCTACACATGGACACTTATCAGCCAATTCAATGGTTCTCATTCTATCAACTCAAGAAGATGTTAATGTTGAGTCAATCTGGCCAGCTCCAACCAACGGGGTACATAGATCTCCAAGGCAGGTGCATTAACTCACTCAGGTAAGTCACTACAATCCTCTGCATAGGGCACCTTAACTATATAAAGAACACACACTGACTGTTCCATTGGACTGTTAAATATCACAATACAAAGTTCATACAAGCTTCACAAAAACATTTTTGCTTACAAACACATCAGTACCACCTTTCAAACTCCTCAATTCACATGTTGGTCACCAGCAGAGAAATGGTACAGATTAAAAAGTGCTTACATTTCAAATATGAAGTGTGAGAATATTTGTTTTAATCCTAATTCTATTTTAAGACAAAAAAAACAACGGTGTTTCATACTTCACTCTCGTCCTGTCAAAACATATCCAGACACCATGCAGCCAGGTGGATGCTTAGTACAAAAGCAACAGATTTAATGTAGTAGTTGACAGAGTCTTCGGCGCCAACAAGACCGCATGAAACGACTCTTGGTGGCCCGCCACCCTAGGACCACCCCAAACACCCAACACCCACGCATGCAATCTCGGCATCATACTGGACTCATCTCTCTCCATGACCCAGCAAATCAACGCCATATCATCCTCCTGCTTCAACACCCTCCGCATGCTACGTAAGACCTTCAAATGGATTCCATTAGAAACCAGAACGGTCACCCACACCCTCATCAGCAGCAGACAAGACTATGGCAACGCCCTCTACACTAGGACCACAGCCAAGCTTCAGAGAAAACTCCAGCGCATCCAGAACGCCCGCTGCACGTCTCATCCTCAACCTCCCTCACCACGAGCACATCTCCGCCCACCTCAGATCCCTACACTGGCTGCCCATCAACAAAAGGATAGTCTTCAAAATCCTAATCCACACCCACAACACCGGACCGGCTTACCTCAATGAACTTCCACAACCCGACTCAACATCTCCGCTGACCTCGCAACAGTCCCCTGCATACAACGCATCACCTCTGGCGACAGATTCTTCTCCCACCTTGCTGCCAAAACCTGGAACTCCCTCCCCACCAACCTACGCAAGACCCAAGACCTCCTAACTTTCAGAAAGCACCTCAAAACGTGGCTCTTCGAGCAGTAAGCTCCCCCCCCCCCCGCAACCACAGCGCTTAAGAAATTTGATTGATTGATTGATTTGGTGTTTAGGGGTAATAACAGGTTTTATAACAGTACACTGTCCAAGACTGAATGGTCAACCAGCCGCAATGGAATATCCTCTCTGTCCAATATGTCCCTGAGAAGATCACAAAGCCTTATAATAGAACAGAAGTCATCCATGCCTGGGTGATGAGAAAAGTTGGTCTTAAGCCTCTGACTGAAAAAAATAGCCTGCAATAAATTATTTTTATAACCGAGCTTGCCAAACTAGTTGTATTAGGATTAGCACTGCCTGCAAGGAGCAAATGTTGAAAAAGCCCCATTAAAAATGGCAACATTTGTCGGATGTAGAACTATTTTTTTTTTTTTTTAAGTATCACTGAAAAAAAGTTACGCAAGACTTATGAAAAGTGTGTCCAGAATTATTTGTGCAAACACACTGAATTCTTTCAAAAAGTGAGCAGACTATTCTCTGAAGTACCTCACTAGGCATGGGTGCAAAGGAGTCCCTACCGTCCCGTAAATGGTCGTCACACGTAACATGACTAGTTCCCACCCAGCTTAGGCAGAATGCAGAGACCAGTCCGAAGGATAGTTGTAAAGAGTGCGTTAAGGGGAATGGAAAGGGTGGAGGTTCTCTAAAAGAACCATGACCGAAGAAACAGAGCTAGGAATCCTTTCACGGACCCATGCCCAAAAACATGCATACTTTATCCTAAGCTTCACATAGCGTGCCACTTGTTCGGCATTTGTGTCTCTCTCTAGGTGTTGTGTTATTGAATCACGGCTTATAACACAACAACCACCACAAACCTAAACCAGGCCAGACCAATTAGCTGTGCCAATGCTTGTTAACTGTATGATCTCACCAATGTTCGGGCGCCTCTTGAGTTTTCTGTTTTCTGCATTCATACATGCCACACAACAGCCAATACCTTTACCTAACACAATCCAGACGTATTGGCTTTGCCAGTGCTTGTTAACTGTATTATCATACCACTGTTCGGGGTGCCACTGAGCTTTCTGTTACTGCATTCAGACATATCGCACAACAACCAACACATACCCCGAACACAATCCAGACCTACTGGCTTCGCTATACGTAATTCCTTTCATCCCCTGCCCTTCACACCATTCAACCCCCACGCTGCCCAGATTTCGTAACTCCATCACATATTTTCATTCAATTACAAATGGCACATATACGACCATAGCTCTGTGTGCTCAGCAGAGAGGCCAAGGATTGAATGTGCGTGTAGTCTTCACACCATTATGGCCCACTGATGGGCACTGTGAGGAACCACACTGCCTTCAGCCTCAGCTTCGGATATTCCAATCGTGCTTGGTCATGAATACTCGCCCAGAGCCTGAAGTCACCCAGACGTCTGGAGGCGAATCCCTCCCTTCCCAAAGTTCATCACACTTCAACATGACTAGGTTACCAGTCCAGCTAACACAGAGCGCTTCGAGGGACATAAGTGAACTTCCCGCCCCTACGCCAATGCAGTATAAGGGTGCTAGCTATAGACCGAAACAGTTCAAAAGCTAGTACACCCTAGGTTAACTAAACAACCTAAGGGAACAGACACCAACAGGGTCAGGTCCTCGCCCTACAGATCCCTGAATCCTGTTCTGACACACAGACCCATCTGGCATATCAAAAGGCTTTGAAACAGTTGCTTTTCGGTAAGGCGGCCCCCCTCCCCCAATCAGGCGACTTCCAGAGCCACGCTATTTTCCCTTACAACACAGCAAGCGCCTCAAAGCCACCAGAAAGCGACCTTGGGGGGGGGGGGGGGGGGGGGGGGGGTCGAGGGTGGTAGGTTTCCTGCACAGTACCAATATGTTTTCATCTGACACAGTAAGCGCCTTGAACCTGCTGGCAGGTGACCTGCATACTAATCTATTTCCATCTGACACACCGAGCGCCTTGTTACCTGTAGTACCAATCTGTTTTCATTTTACACAGCGAGCGCCTTGAAGCTGCTGGTAAGTGACCTGCAGTACTAAGCTATTTCCATCTGACACACCGAGCGCCTTGTGACCTGCAGTGCAAACCTGTTTTCATCTGACACAGCGAGCGCCTTGAAGCTGCTGGTAGGTGACCTGCAGCATCAATCCGTTTTGCCTAAAACAGTGAGCGCCTTGAATGCTTGGCCCTTCAGTGGTGGGGGAAGCTCCCGATATATAACAAGACTGGGGCTTCAGAGTCCCGGGGGCATTCAGCCTGCTACCAGGAAAGGGGCCAGTCCTCCCAAGGCAGACTGTGCGGCGTTTCTGTCTGCGCAGAGGGGGTTATGAAGTCACCAATGCCACGAGGAAGCTAGAGGGAAAGCTGCAGACCGGCTACACATTATAGGCAGGGAAGAAAGTTACATTGGATGGGTGTGAAAATGTTAAAAACACTTACATTTCTGAGGAAAGCTTTAGTGTCTAACGAATGTCGGCAAATGATTTCATGCACGATGTTTGCGCACGATGACCTGTTTAGACCAGAGGATTTACGCTTCGACGAAGGTCCAATGATGTAGCAAGCGCAACAAGGATTAGCTCTTTAAATGAGGGGTCGAACCTAAACCATCTGTCAAAAACAGCTGTCAAAAGATTAAAATGGGAGGAGGAGGTCATCTCGCACAAGGGCAAGCGGCGTATCTGCTAAACTGAGTGGGATGAAAGGTCAGTTTCAAAAGAGGTCTTTTCTCCATCTTCCCTTCACGCCCGTTAGCCAACACACCCGATGTAGCACCAAACAGTAGATGGGGCCACAGCACCAAGAGAATCTGGGAGAGGGACCCACCAGTACCAAGGCAGCCCTCACAGGGATCATGGGTGCCACATGCCCCACCTGTCTAAATCTCAAGGAAGAGCGCAATACAATGTTCTTACCTCTTCGAAAGCCAGTCGCTCCGAACCCTTCCAGGAGGCTGCGCTCCGCTGCTGCAGCTGTACCAGACCCAGAGAACCAGAGCAGACACAGCGAACACACTGTGACCCACTTTATGCTCTAACTGAGCTGCAGGGCAAACAGAAAAGCTTAGCTGCTGCCAAATCAGCGCGGGAATGTGCGCTGCACTGAGTCGGAAAAGGAGCGAAACCTTTGCATGACTGTTCTCGTTTCAATAAGCAAAGAGAGAGAGAGGGATAGAGGGAGGGAGAGTCAGATGGCGAGCATTCTCTGGGGACAAATCATAACAAGGGTTATTTTTTGAGCAGTCTGGACAGCGTCAGTCACATGTACGCGCTTGGCCTCTTAAAGGAGCAGGCCTCTGAAGGAACAAAAAGAAAATGGGTGGAGAACTATCTTGTGACCAGTCCATACAAAGGATGCAGAACCTGCCCATCAGCTCTTCAGAGGGTTTCTCTGGGTCTGTGCTTCAAAACATACAGCAATTATGGACATAATCTCATAATAGTGGGATAACAGGGACTGTGGGAAACAAGAGCACAAACCTAAGTTTTGTTATCAAAGTTTAAAACCGGGTGAAAATCTCACCTGGACATTTAGGTTAAAGCAAACTGAAAACCACTACCTCCTGGCAGGTCTTCTAGGGGGTGTGTTGTATGCAGGACAACCTCAGGCCCCCTCTGTGGGTAATTCAAATAAGGCAGAGTCAGACCTTCAACACCGGCTCATCAGGTGGACCACCACTGCGGGCGGATGACAAGGCTTGGCACAGGAAGGTTAAGTGTGCACAACGGTGGACATGCATGATCTTTTCTTCGAGCCATTTGCAGAGCTCCAGAATGTATACACATTTGGAGGACCGGCCAGTTGTTTCACCTTCCTGTTCAGTATTAAATCAGACATTACTAATGCATCTACCAAAGCAGAAACGAACACCAATGGATAACCAGTGACCGGTAATTGGCCTGTTGATTCCTTTCCTGAAACAGCGCCAGAAGCATCCACCCACCTGCAGCAAGGTTCCTTCCACTAAGGTTCCTTGTAACTGCAGACACATCATAATCCCTTTTTATGGATCAAAATCTTTGAATTTCTGAACCTTTTGATAAATAAATTGCCCACAAACACCGTCTGGCAATTAGTTCAACCTGGCAACCATGGACACTGAACCGACTGCCAACCTCTCTCGCAGCAGCGGCTGCTATTTCCCTTTCCTGTAGAGCGACCATTTTGTCAGTCAGGGGCTAGTCCTAATATTCAGGCAACTCCTCTTAGACTTTGGAGTTTTCTCATCGCAAATAGTCGGTGCAAGTGAGTACAATAAATTATATGGCTAGATATCTCGAAATTGTGCCCAGTAACCAATATGCTAAGGGACACGTAATTTCCTTTATTACGTCGTATTTTATACAACCATCCTTTATAGTCTGGTGATCTTTCTGCTCTGATCCATTGCTGAGGTGCACATAGTGCTAGGGAGATCTATCTGCCTGCTCGTCAGTGTACAGGATATGTGACATATGATGGGATACTAGGTTTCAAGGTAGAAATCTTGCCTATAGTGTTTGGGACCATATCCACGCTTAACCTGGACAAGCATAGGTTTAGGGTTAGGCTTACATGTTGTCTTGGTCACACTAGAAACACAGAACTCCAGTAATCCTCATGTCATCGACCGTTCAAATCTTTACAATTAAAGAATTACCAGCTTTCCTACACCTGAGACTTTACATTCAGATGTGTTGGATTCACGGTTATTTTAATAACACCAACAGGTACACAAGAGTCAGAGGCTCAGACATTAAAATCAGCATCTCCAGCACAGATACTTCCATTAAATCATAAGCTATCACCTCTCAAATCTGTTGAGTAAATCTCCAGTGGTAGGAGTCACTTGACCACACTTTCAGTTTACCATATGCCCATTCTGTTAGCAGTACTTGCATAACTAGCAGAGGGCACGCATATCAATCCTACGGACCTGCACCATTTTCGGAAACTAGTGCTCATGCCACATGGCTCAACTGACTGAGGAAGCCATGACAGGATCAGAGGGACTTCCTACATTGCTAGAAAAAGGGTGGCTTGCTAAAGGACCATACAGAGCCCCTAAGCATCCGTTCAAAATTCAACTGAATGCAACTATCTCTCAAGGAAGACAAGCAACAGATAGTTTATCTACGTGCAGTGACAGATCTCCCTTGAACACATTCAAACATGGATGGGTAGCGGGATTTTATATGCTCAGAATTGTCAAGGTCTTAGGTTTTTACTTTGTAGACAACATGCACAGATCACAAAGAGGGGCAACGAAAAGCCACCTAAATTATAAGATGTGGATTGTGGACAATGTGCAGGGATTCTCTGACAGACCAACCCATTATAGGAGAGGTCAAATCTTCATATAGCCAAATTCTAAGGGCTCGTGTTTGTAACTAAGGCACTGACTCAAAGGAGTTAATGGCATGCCTCTAGTTACAGTGTGCAAATTAAACTAGTAAGAACCAGACGTGTGAATCTAAATCCTGACACAGCTGTGTAAGGGCCTTTGTGTAATGAATTATAATCCTGGAGCAAATGTAACAAGGTAGAGAGCTGTGTTCTTTCTGGCCACCAAGGAATGAGTAAGTATGGAAGATATGAGACAGCAGACATGGAGGTCTTTGATATACAAGAGCAAGAATGAGCGGCACCCTCTGCTGCCGCCTCACGCGTCCTCCTTTCCTGTTCTGATGTCATTCGCTGGGACACCAGAAGAGACTCCCCAGCAATCCTTGTGCTGCTTTCATGCTAAAGCTAACCTGAAAGCAGCTCCAGGATTGGTCTGAGCGGCAGTCGCTCAGACCCAACACTGGGGCCTCTGTGCAGTTTCTCCAGTCCGGTTGTGTAGATACAGAGCCGGGGTGGAGAAACCTAAGTGCGCATGTGTGTTTGGATGGCCTTAGATGTCGCACTTACTGCACACAATTACTTATCCCCCTTCCACGTCCCATGGCCCAGCCCGCCCCTTTCTGCACGGTTTTATTTTTGTGCTGCTGGCTTAGCCAGCGGGGCGACACTCCTTCGCCATTGAGGTAGAACCACACCAAAACTGTTTGGTGCTTAAATAATCCGGATCTCTTGCCAGCACAGCAATCACCCCGGTCCTCAAAGGCGCAGGGGCGTGAGTCAGCTGACTGCATCAAGATTGCTTTACTGCCAGCCACCTTCCAGCAGTCAGACTGCAAGTAATATCCAAACTAAAATAAACTGGCGCTGGCCGCCCAAAAACACGAGGTTACTGATTAACAGTCTGTGGCTGTTGGATTTCCACCTTGACCTCTCTACCAGTCCAACGTCAGCGAGGGCTCAGCCTTCAGAAGGTTGCCCCGTGCACGGCTAGACAAGCACGTGCCAACACACTGGCGAGATCAGAGAGCGCCACAGAGGGGAGGGCAACCTCGCCCGGCTCCGGCGCTACAAATAGCAACAGAGGGGGGGGGGGGGGGGGGGGGGGGGTGTGTAGGGAGAAAGGGGTGGGGGGGCACTAGAGAAAATTACTATCAGACTGCTGGCCCGCTGCAACCCGGCTCTTCCCGTTCACTAAAACATGATTTGTTGGAATCATTTCACTAATCCTAGATTATATGTTTTAAAAGGGAGATTAAGGCATGGGCAGCTTCCGCCACGTAAAGCAGCACCCTCGCGCGCGGGAGGAAAGCGGCGGCGAAGACGTCACGCGCGCCCGCACTGCAGGGATCCCGTTCACTATTAATACAGATGTGCAAACCGCACCTGCGTTTTCACGCGCTGGCCGTGCACGCTGCCTAACAGTGATCGAGTAACAGTATAAATATAGCAAAGACAATGACACTATAGCACTCAAAACTCCTTATCCACGTGACGCTGAATCATGAAAACCCCCCCCCCAGCATTACGTAGAAATAGATTCAACAAACCACAGATGCTCTAGCAAAGGGACAGTGGTCCCTAATGCAAGCATGGAAAACGGGTCCCCATCCCCCGGTTTGGTAGAAAAAAAATAATAATAAAAACACAGCTATTGGGGGGCGGCCCAGTGAGTGCCACTGCACCTGCTGCACGGTTGATAGCTAAGTCCCTGAGCAGAAGGCACGAGGCAAACAAGAGACGGGCTCCCTCCACTTTAACACCATCATCAAAGTTGAAAATTCGCTCCTTTTTTGCTTTCATTTTTATTTGCACCTTTAGGAGAGCTGCAGTTCATTCTCATCTCCACCACTCACTCTGATTTTTCGTGGCATGAGAAGCACGTGCGAGTCCCACCGCACTGGTGCCGGTGTCACATTACAAGCTGCGCGTGTCCACCACCTGCCACCATTCCGAACCAATTCACGAAGTATTTTTTGCAGAGCGTTGTAATCTGGTTGGACAACTATTTGATCTTTACGCCGGTTGCCTTTCTGCCAAAATGATATCACAGCTCTGACACACCATGACGACACTGTCTTTAATAAGTACCTGACTTCAGACCTAGTCGTGGTGTGTACTACCAGCTGCCACTACTGTACAAGTCGCATGTAGGCGTCTCGTGGGCACGCCCAATATTTACTACTGACATTCATAACTTCATTTTGAGAAGATGCCTATTTATACATTGGACCACCTTCTACAATACATGGTGGGCTCCTTATATGAACTGAAGGCCCATTACTGATAAGCTCTTTCTTCCACAAACAGCTGCTTCTCAGTACTTGCAAGTGTGATCATGAGTGAAAGTACAGTTGAGATGCAAGTACGTTTTTCTGTTTTGTATTAGGATTTGTTTGTAATTGTGCCCCGTAGTACTCATCTTTTGCACCAGGATGAAGATCCCAGTGACAAGGGCCTGCAACGATTGTTGCCTATTTTGATTGTTCTCTCACAGATATCTATTGTGATCACTTTACTTTCAGTTGAACAGTGATATAGATGAAGTTTATCTGCTGACTGCACTTGGATGTCATGTGTACGTGGTGCATTGAGTCCTCTCTGCACTGCTAAGTCTGGAAGAAGAAAGGGTGTCTAGCCCTTGGTTTTCAAGAGACCTGGTTGCAGAGAACAAAAAATGTAAGGTCCTGGAAAGAGCCTGGAGGAAATCTTATAACAATTATGATAAAACAAGTTACAAATCTATGCTAGGAGAATATTATAATATTACAACTGCCAAAGCACGATTCTTTGAATTAAAAATCACGGAATCTGGAAATAAGTCTAGGGAAATGTTTAACATTGTTGAACAAAAATTCCCAGTCCCTTGGCAGCATCTTTTTCACTGTCAACTTCTTCAGATTGGTGTGAGCAATTAGCCTCTAGTCAGGCCAAAATTCAAGTGATTCAAGAAAGTCTCCTGGAACCTACTCCATTAAGGGGCCCGACTTTTAAAAAGGATTGTGGATCTTACAATCCATCTGTGGAAGACTCTCTTCCCAGTTTTGATCCCATTTTCTTAGACAACTCACTGAAGACATTAAAGTCTCTTAAATTGGCCCTCCCTTTGGCTCATGTCCAACCAAGATACTTACTTCGTTTAGCTGCAAAGACAATGAATCCAGCAGTTATTCAAATGCTGAACTGCTTCCTGAATATGGCAGTGATGCCTAGTGGCTGGAAACAAGCTAAAGTGCTCCCCCTCCTGAAGAAACCCCTGGCAGATCCGGAGGTTACTACTAACTACAGACCTATTTCATTGCTCCCCACTTTTTCCAAATTATTGGAGAAACATGTCATCTTGCAACTTTCTAGTTATCTGGAAGTCCATAAGCTGTTGCATTCCATTCAGTCAGACCTAAATATAGCACAGAGTGCACTTCTTGAGGTTTGTGAATTTACTAAACCAACCTAAATGGGGCAGAAAGGCAGCATTGATTATGTTAATTCTATTGGCTGCCTTTGACACGATCCCTCAAGCCAACCTCCTACAGCGGCTGTCGGCGGGGTAATTTTTGGACAGCACTTGAATTGGCGAACCTCCTTTTTGGAAGACTGCAGCCGACAGGTATGGATCGCACCCTATCAAAAACCGTCTGTTGGGGTCCTGCAGGTCTCGGCTTTGAGCCCTACTCTTTTTAATATTTCTATGACCCCTCTTTCTGGGCTGGCAGAATCCTCTGGAGCCAAGATCATCTCGTATGCTGATGACACGCAGTTATTGTCTTCTTGTGTGAAGGGCTACAAGCTCCCTATGAGCCAGACCAGCCGCTGTTTAACAATGGTAGTTGACTGGTTACCCTTCCACCAGTTAGAATGCAATGCTGAAAAGACAAATTCTTTTGTTCAGTCATCTGCCTCCAGATTGCTGGTTAAACTTTTTGGCATAAGGATGCTCCTCTGCCGGGCTCAGAGTAGTGCTGTCAAAAACCTGGGTATAAAATTCGATAACCAGCTCTCTTATGAGCCTCCAATCAAAGAGATGGTTGGCTCTTGTTTGGCATTTTTACGTTCGGTTAATGAAATTCTCAGATCTGTTGTCTTTCCTGGCAAAAAAAAAAAAAAAGACTACTATTCAGGCTCTTATAACATCTAGGCTCGGCTATGGGACTGCCTTGTATCTTGGCCTTCCAGAATCTTTGTTAGACGAACTACAGATGGCCCAGAATGCCGCTGCCAGCCTACTTCGTCTTCAGCTCAAAGTTCACATTTCTCTCCACTTACAAGAGCTGCATTGGCTGCCCATCAGGGAAAAGATTCTTACTTTAGTAACGAAACAGGCGACACTGCATTCTTCTGGAGGAGATGATCTCTGTTATAGATTGCGTTTTTACTGTCGGCCTGTAGTTTGCGATCTGCTAATGAAGCCCTGGCAATAATCCCCAGTGCTCGGAAAGCCAAAACCCGAGGCAGGTATGCATCTTACCTTGGGGCGTTAGCCTGGAATAAATTTCCTTACTACCTGTGATTAACGTCCAGTCTCATGGATTTTAAAAAACAATTGAAAATCTGTCTTTTTAATATGTTATTCTTTTAGCTCACCCTTATTTTTAACAAGCATTTTTTCTGATCTGTAGGCTTTTAATATTCTGTGGAGAGCGAATTAACTTGAATAGTGTCGAAGGAATCTTAGGTATGGCTTTGCACCAGGACACTCCTTGGAGGAGCCGTGCGCATTACATGTATGCTGTAACGTAACACGGTTAATAGTATGGGACCTTGACACAAAAAATACGCAATAAACCATTCTTTATTTGTGTATTCTACTTTTATTGCTGTGGGAATACTGCAAGATTCGTTTTAATCCCCGAGTGTGTATGAAGATTCAGTCGTGTGGACACCAATTAATACAAAT
Organism: Pleurodeles waltl; assembly: GCF_031143425.1. Lineage (NCBI taxonomy): Eukaryota > Metazoa > Chordata > Amphibia > Caudata > Salamandridae > Pleurodeles > Pleurodeles waltl. The sequence goes on from NC_090442.1 coordinate 190,810,606, forward strand.
CAATCATCAAAATAATTTACTTTGAGAGCCCCTGTCCTTTTCATGTGCTATTGTCCTCATTCCCTTGGGGTACAGAGAGACCCTTTGTATTTAAATGTACCCATACCTAGCATCATGTCTCAACGCCATATGTTCCTTATTAACATTGGATAAGGTCATGGACCTATTTCTTTGAGCGCAGTCACATAATGACGACAGTATTTTCATTTCAGTAAATGGTTTTAAGTCACTCAACATCTGGCAAGCTCATGGCACAGGCTGGGTTGTGGAATTAAGCAACTATTTCTATAACACTCTGTTCTCAGTGTTACCCCTTACACCACAATGCAGATTTCTAACATTTCTGTCTCTTTCTCAGAGTCTCAGTAACCCATCAGCACCCATCAAAGAGCAATGAAATACTAACAAAGATCTGTTTGTTGAGATGCGTTCAGCTGGGGCCAGGAGCTCTGGGTCCATTATCTGCCCTAGCAGGTTGACTCCATTGGAAATATAACTTGCAGATGGATTTGCTGAACAGGTACAAGTCAGACACTCAACTGATACTGCAGGTTCTTCCTTTTACTCCATGAAAGGAACTGGCTCTTCTGATTTCGAAGGGAGTAGGGACACAACAGTCACTACCGGAGTCTATTGTTTGAAGAATGCTATCCAAATGTTTACCATAGAAGGTTTCACTTTCAAACACCCTATCCAGGGGCTTCACTACTAAAGGTGGACTAAAAGAAGTACTCTAAAGCCAGGCTGGCCATCTAAGACTGCTTTGTTTGGCTTGATTCATGGGACATCTAGGCCACTTTTCTACAGATACCTGCAGGACATCATTTGCATGTTTCCTTTATTCTCTAGAATGAGATACAAGAATGGAGACATGTCATTTTACACATGCTCAAGAGGAGAAAGGTGATATGAATGATTTCCCAACAAACATTAAAGAAGGGGGAAAGGATTAAAGAATACAGGTGGTGGGGCTTGTGGATCTTCTATGGAGGGTGAAGCAGAGTAAGAAGAATTAAAATGTGTCAGCGGATGTGTTGTTGGCACTGAAGGTGAGGTAAGAAGCAGGCGCTAAGGGACTGATTGAAATGTCTTTGGTCCCAGTTCAGAGGTTGCCAGTGGAATCCGTACAAAATTTGTTTTAATGGCATTCAACCATAATGGCCTGCAAGCACTATAGAATGTCCACTGGAGCCTGCACTAGAGACTGGGAGCAACTCCCCATTTCTTCTCCCTCACAATCCTTCTCTAGGTTTAAATTACATGAGTACTGAGTTCAGTCTCCACTTCTTTTTGTTTTTTCTCCAGCATCTGTTCTGGAGGCACTTTAAAGAAATTCACAGAATTGGAGGCACTTTCTGGCACGGAGCAAAAGCCTGAAAATAATATTGAGGCTGTGAACGAGGGTGTTTTAAAGAAAGTCACCATCAACTATCTTCTGGTCACTGACAAGAACACATACGTAGCTGTTGAGAATCTCATCAATAACAAGGTAGATAAAAAGGGGTTTCTTTAACTAATAAGTTGGCAGCACAGGACTTGCGTTCGAGGAAGAATCCTTGACTGGGACGTGGCTGTATAGTCCGCTCTTGTTTTTGTTTATATTGTCACTGATGAAAGCATTCGCAATGAAGGACAGTTTTAACCCCTTCGCTGCCAGGCCTTTCCCCCCCTCAGGTGCAAGGTCTTCTTTTTTTTTTTTTTATTCTATTTGGGGCAGTTCGCGCTTAGGCCCTTATAACATTTTGTCCACATAACCTACCCACGCCAGATTTGTGTCCTTTTTCCACCCTCAACATCCTAGGGATTCTAGAGGTACCCAGAGTTTGTGGGTTCAGCTGAAGGAGACCAAGAAATAGCCAAAATACAGCAAAATATATATTTTTAAATCGCAAGTAAAGGGCGGCAGAAGAAGGGTTGTAGTTTTTTTTTTCCCCACTGAAAACGGATCAACAAAGTGTTTGTGGTGCTAAAATCACCATCTTCCCAGCTTTCAGGAACAGACTTGAATCAGAAAACCACATTTTCCAATACAATTTTGGCATTTTACTGGGACATACCCCATTTTTACTATTCTTTGGGCTTTTAGCCTCCTTCCAGTTAGTGACAGAAGTGGGTGTGAAACCAATGCTGGATCCCGGAAAGCAAAACATTTCTGAAAAGTAGACAATTCTGAATTCAGAATCGGGTCAACAAGGTTTTCCTACAGAAAACAACAGCTGAAATAAAAAAGAAATTGAAATTGAGGTGAAATAACAGCCATTTTTCTCCACATTTTACTCTAAATTTTCTGCGATGTCAAAGTTTTGAAAGCAATATACTGTTATGTCTGCTGGACTCTTCTGGTTGAGGGGATATATAGGGCTTGTAGGTTCATCAAGAACCCTAGGTACCCAGAGCCAATAAATGAGCTGCACCTTGCAATGGGTTTTCATTGTATACAGCAATTCATTTGGTGAAATATAAAGAGTGAAAAATAGGTATTTCCAAAATGGGCACAAGATAAGGTGTTGAGAAACAGTGGTTATTTGCACATGTCTGAATTCCGGGGTGTCCATACTAGCATGTGAATTACAGGGCATTTCTCAAATAGACGTCCTTTTCACACACTGTCTTACATTTGGAAGGAAAAAATGTAGAGACAAGGGGCAATAACACTTGTTCTGCTATTCTGTGTTTCCCAAGTCTCTAGATAACAATGGTACCTCACATGCGTGGGTAGGCCTAATGCCTGTGACAGGAAACGCAACATGGACACGTCACATATCTACATTGAAAAACGGACATGTTTTTTGCAAAGTGCCTAGCTGTGGATTTTGGCCTCTAGCTTAGCAGGCACCTAGGGAAACCCTCCAAACCTGTGCATTTTTTTTTAAAACTACACACCAAGGGGAATCCAGGATGGGGTGACTTGTTGGGCTCTCACCAGGTTATGTTACCCAGAATCCTTTGCAAACCTCAATATTTGGCAAAAAAAACAACTTTTCCTTCAAATTTCAGAAAGTTCTGTAATCTTAGGAGAGTCACAAATTTTCTTCCACCCAGCGCTCCCCGAAGTCTACCGATACAAATGGTACCTCACTTGTGTAGGTCAGCCTAGTGCCCGTGAAAGTAAACACCCCAAAACACTACCTGGACACATTAAAATGATCAAATATAAAACTACCTGTTTTTGAGGAAGGGGTGGAGGGGACAGGGGGTTTACCTGCATTTTTGGTCCTGGGCTCAGCAGCCATCTAGGGAAACCTACCAAACTCGAGCAGTTCTGAAAACTAGACACGCGAGGGAGTCCAGGGAGGTGTGACTTGCGTGGATTCCCCCAGTGTTATCTTTACATAGAATCCTCAGCAAACCTCAAATTTAGCTCAAAATCGCTTTTTTTCCCCACATTTCTGTGCGGGATCACCGCACCAGGACAAATTTCCTACCACCCAACATTCCCATCAGTCTCCTGGTAAAAATTATACATCACTTGTGTAGGTGGGCCAAGTGCCTGTGACAGGGAAGAGCCAAAAACTTGTCGAAATTGAGGGGGGAACCAAAGCGCGTCCAAAAGGGCAGTTTGAAAAAAAACATTTTTAGGCTCACAAGTGCAGCAGAATTTCTATCTGTATAGATGAGACAATGCTGGGTGGTAGGCATTTTGTGGATTCCTGCAGATTCCAGAAGGTTCCATCACAAAATTGTGGGAAATGTGTAATTTCCAGCAAAGTTGGTGGTTTGCAGGGCATTGTGGGTAAGAAAATGGTGGGTGCATGTGAAGCAACCATCCTGGACTCACCTAGATGTTTAGTTTTCAGATGTGTCTAGGTCTTGTGGATTTTTCTACATGACAGTGTCCCAAAGTCCAAAAAGTGCAGCCCTCACCATTCCAAGTGGGACGATTTAGAGAGTTAAACAAGCTCTCATGGCACAAATGTAAAACCAAAACCCAAAATAATCGAATGGCCTCTTGCTTGCTGTGGGATAAGATGTTTTAGTGTGTGAGGGGAGAGCTGAACGACTGTTACCCCCTTCAGTTGGGGTGGGGGCATAACCACACACACCTGAGACCTCTCCTGTGTAGCCCAGTCATGTCATGGTGATTCCACCTGGGGTTTTCTGCAGCTTGGAACTGCTTATAAGCAGCCATTTCCTCAAGATCCCCTTCGTACATTGAGTTAGATTCCTTTGTGTTACAGACCCTTTATTGGATGGTGTTCCAGTCTTGTTCCTGTTCTCTTCCAGCTTGAACCGGTTTCTCTGCCCTGCTCCTGATTGTTCCAGCCAGAGTCTGCTACCTATCGCTTAGCCTTGTAGCTATTTGTTTCTTCCAGAGCCTGCTCCCTGGTTCAATGTCCTGCTCCTGCCTTGTTTCAGCCTGAACCTTCTCTGTTTCCCAGTCCTGTTTTCTGTTTATTCCTACTCCCTGTATTCCAGCCGTCCTTGCCTGTTCCAGCCAGAGCCTGCTCTCTGTTTCCCAGTCCTGACTCTGTTTGTTCCAGCCAGAAGTTTTCACCCTGTTTTCCAGTCCTAGTCCTGCCTTTGCTTCAGCCTGAGCTTGTTCCCAGTTCCAGCATCTGTCTCTTAGTTTGTCCCTTCGGTTTGTTTCCTCTTGGTATTTCTGTCTGGTAAGTGTTCTATCAGTCTTCACCAGTGTATAAATGTCCTTCTTTGTACTGGGGTTGGCTCCTGGTTTCCAGGAGGCAATTCCAGCCCCCATCCTTTGTAGGAGGACCAAACTTGGACTGAAGAGTCACTGGACTGTGGGGGTCACTTGGACAGAGTCGCTGGATTCGAGGGACCTCGCTCGTCGTGCTGAGAGGAGACCCAAGGGACCGGTAATGCAGCTTTTTGGTGCCTGCGGTGGCAGGGGGAAGATTCCGTCGACCCACGGGAGATTTCTTCGGAGCTTCTGGTGCAGAGAGGAGGCAGACTACCCCCACAGCATGCACAAGCAGGAAAACAGTCGAGAAGGCGGCAGGATCAGCGTTACAGAGTTGCAGTAGTCGTCTTTGCTACTATGTTGCAGGTTTGCAGGCTTCCAGCGCGGTCAGCAGTCGATTCCTTATCAGAAGGTGAAGAGAGAGATGCAGAGGAACTCGGATGAGCTCTTGCATTCGTTATCTGCAGTTTCCCCAGAGACAGAGACCCTAAATAGCCAGAAAAGAGGGTTTGGCTACCTAGGAGAGAGGATAGGCTACTAACACCTGAAGGAGCCTATCAGCAGGAGTCTCTGACGTCATCTGGTGGCACTGGCCACTCAGAGCAGTCCAGTGTGCCAGCAGCACCTCTGTTTCCAAGATGGCAGAGGTCTGGAGCACACTGGAGGAGCTCTGGACACCTCCCAGGGGAGGTGCAGGTCAGGGGAGTGGTCACTCCCCTTTTCTCTGTCCAGTTTCGCGCCAGAGCAGGGGCTAAGGGGTCCCTGAACCGGTGTAGACTGGCTTATGCAGAATTGGGCACATCTGTGCCCAACAAAGCATTTCCAGAGGCTGGGGGAGGCTACTCCTCCCCTGCCTTCACACCATTTTCCAAAGGGAGAGGGTGTCACACCCTCTCTCAGAGGAAGTTCTTTGTTCTGCCATCCTGGGCCAGGCCTGGCTGGACCCCAGGAGGGCAGATGCCTGTCTGAGGGGTTGGCAGCAGCAGCAGCTGCAGTGAAACCCCAGGAAGGGCAGTTTGGCAGTACCAGGGTCTGTGCTACAGACCACTGGGATCATGGAATTGTGCCAACAATGCCAGGATGGCATAGAGGGGGCAATTCCATGATCATAGACATGTTACATGGCCATATTCGGAGTTACCATTGTGAAGCTACATATAGGTAGTGACCTATATGTAGTGCACGCGTGTAATGGTGTCCCCGCACTCACAAAGTTCAGGGAATTGGCTCTGAACAATGTGGGGGCACCTTGGCTAGTGCCAGGGTGCCCTCACACTAAGTAACTTTGCACCTAACCTTTACCAGGTAAAGGTTGGACATATAGGTGACTTATAAGTTACTTAAGTGCAGTGTAAAATGGCTGTGAAATAACGTGGACGTTATTTCACTCAGGCTGCAGTGGCAGGCCTGTGTAAGAATTGTCAGAGCTCCCTATGGGTGGCAAAAGAAATGCTGCAGCCCATAGGGATCTCCTGGAACCCCAATACCCTGGGTACCTCAGTACCATATACTAGGGAATTCTAAGGGTGTTCCAGTAAGCCAATGTAAATTGGTAAAAATGGTCACTAGCCTGTTAGTGACAATTTGGAAAGAAATGAGAGAGCATAACCACTGAGGTTCTGATTAGCAGAGCCTCAGTGAGACAGTTAGTCACTACACAGGTAACACATTCAGGCACACTTATGAGCACTGGGGCCCTGGGTTACCAGGGTCCCAGTGACACATACAACTAAAACAACATATATACAGTGAAAAATGGGGGTAACATGCCAGGCAAGATGGTACTTTCCTACACAACCCCCCCCCCCCCCCCCCCCCAAACGAAGGACAATAAGACTAGCCATGACCGGATGAGTCTTCATTGTCTAAGTGGAAATATCTGGAGAGTCCATCTGCATTGGAGTGGCTACTCCCAGGTCTATGTTCCACTGTATAGTCCATTCCCTGTAGGGATATGGACCACCTCAACAATTTAGGATTTTCACCTTTCATTTGTTTTAGCCAAAGTAGAGGTTTGTGGTCTGTTTGAACAATGAAGTGAGTGCCAAACAGGTATGGCCTCAACTTCTTCAGAGCCCAGACCACAGCAAAGGCCTCCCTCTCAATGGCAGACCAACGCTTTTCTCTAGGGGTCAACCTCTTACTAATAAAAGCAACAGGTTGATCCTGGCCCTCAGAATTAAGTTGTGATAGGACTGCCCCTACTCCTAATTCAGATGCATCAGTTTGGACATAGAATTTTTTAGAGTAACAAGGGCTTTTCAGGACAGGTGCAGAGCACATGGCCTGCTTCAGCTCCTCAAAAGCTTTCTGACAGTTTGCTGTCCATAATACCTTTTTAGGCATTTTCTTGGATGTGAGGTCATTAAGAGGGGCTGCAATGGAGCCATAGTTCTTAATGAACCTCCTGTAATACCCAGTGAGGCCTAGGAAGGCTCTCACCTGAGTCTGAGTGGTAGGGGGAACCCAATCAATAATTGTTTGGATTTTCCCCTGAAGTGGTGCAATCTGTTCCCCACCAACAAGGTGTCCCAGATAAACCACCTTACCCTGCCCTATCTGGCACTTTGAAGCCTTGATAGTGAGGCCTGCCTTTTGCAGGGCCTCCAAAACTTTCCATAGGTGGACCAGGTGATCATCCCAGCTGGAGCTAAAGACCGCTATATCGTCCAAATATGCTGCACTGAAAGCTTCCAGCCCCTTGCAGGACTGTGTTCACCAACCTCTGAAAAGTGGCAGGTGCATTTTTCAAACCAAAAGGCATTACAGTAAACTGGTAATGTCCTCCAATGGTAGAAAATGTTACACGTTGTCTTTCGTGCCTAACAGTGAGTGTGCTATTGCTGTTTTTCCAGGAATTACCACTGTGTTTCCAGCTGGACCCACAAGAGCTTGTCTTGTGTATGTAAGCACTATCCTTGTTTGTGCTCGAGGGTCCAGAGACAGAATCACTTCTGCTGCCTTCTTTCTATGGGGCTGGCAGGGTGACTATCTGTAAGAGCAAACTGCACAGAGGCATTGACATTCCCACTCACTGTGGGAGGTTCTGCGCCCTAATTTGTGTACAATCCCAGAGTGTTTGTCCATTAGTAATCCATTTCCCGTTTGTTCACACAAGGGTTGCTCTGCTTTACTTTCCTGTGCCTGTCCATAGCAGTCCTTTCCCGTGTATGCCTTTAGCTGCTCTTGTGCCCCAGTACACTACCTCTTTAGGATATTCGGTGACCTCAAGGGGTGTCCCAACCAGAGTCCTGATCAGACCCACACGAATCCGTGACAATCAGACATCACAGGGAGGTCGGGGTGGAAGGGTAAGCAATTCCCCTTCCATCTATGCCCAAGGCGAGTGGGAGTGGTGGAGGAGCGCTAGCGCTCCCCCCGAGGGCACATAGCAGGACGAGCTGGTCTCTTCCTCGGAACCGGGCAACCGTAGTTGAGGGCGAGACCAGCTTATCCTAGGCACCTGAGGGGTTAAAGCCGCAAGATGTATTGACATTTTTCTGTTGCATCACCAACAGGGTGGAAGGCAGCTTAACTGAAGGTGGAAGCTCTAAGCACCAAGTAAGTGGCCTGTGCCAGATCAGTACACTGTATATCAGATAAAGGAAGAGCTATATTTTGTCTTACAGGACTTTCAAGCTTAAGAATATAGAAAGGCACTATTATGGATCAAATCTGTTTATTGGCCTTTCAATTATAAAACATCACATACGCAACGAAGAAGAATAATACAGTTACATTGGCATAAAGCTTACTCCATGCGCAGCGACAGAAATCCTTAATACAAAATTCAACTTTGTTTCCCCGCGGCTAACGAACAATACAAAAAGCAATCGGTCCCAGGCCCCGTTACAATACAATCCTGGTCCTGTATATACATTTCTAGTGCAGATTCGCCCCCGATCACTCAATTCAAGTTCAGAACCCTCAAATAGGTCGGACATGTCAATTCTGAAAACTCCCGACAGTATTTGTAAGAATGGTTGGCATTGTTCCTTAAACTCCGCACCCCGCTGCTGAGAGGTCAACGTAAGCTTTTCCATAGCGAGGATTAACCAGAGCTTATGTAGCCATGAAGCTACTGTTGGGATCTGGTCAGTCCCCACACGGTTAGCAACAGCTGTAGTGCCGCATTTAGAGCTAAGGCCATCTGCCGTCCCCTCAGCGATCTCAGGGGGAAAGCAAGAGGGCTAGGAAGGCCAAGCAGAATGTACACAGGGAATCTAGGGATCTGAGTGTCAAACACTATGTCAATTAAGTCTATTATGTTCTCCCAGTACCGGTGAAGCTTAGGGCAGTGCCATACTAAATGGACAAGCGACCCCCCCACCCCCACATCCCCTCCAACAGAGGCTACATTTAGTGGGATCTCAAGCTTGAATCCGTGCTGGGGTGTAGAACCAAGAGGAGGCTACTTTATAGGCTGTCTCTGTACCTGCTGCATTGTAAGCTGTGTGGTGTGCCCTGTAGAAAATGCTCTCCCATTCCTCGTCTGAGAGCTCCCTCTCCAGTTCCCTCTCCCACCTCAGCTGGCCCTTAGTCTTAGGTGAACGGGCCCCTCCCCGCAGAAGAGCGTAAAGCTCCGAGATCACACGCTTATCACCCTTTTTCATTAGAATCCTTTTTCAAACGGTGTTAACGGCCTGTCTATTAATGTTCTATTAGCTGGTAGCAGGGCCCAATGTCGTATTTGAAACTACATCATCCTGTCAGCCTCGGTTAGGCCATATGTCTCCCTTAGTTGGTCAAAGGGGATCACCCCCTGCTCGTCGAATAGATATCCTACCCTTTTACAGCCCCCTTCATGCCATCGACGTAATGCTTCCAACTGGAGACCCGGAACAAAATCAGGGTTCGCACCCAAGGGAGTCATTGGGGACGGGAAGGTCGTCAAGCCCACCCTGTTGGCCACCCGATCCCACACCCTCATCGAGACCTCCGTGACCGGGGATACATACAACCCCCGCGCTCTGTGACGGCACCTAAGCCAGGGCTCCTTCCATATATGGGAGCCAGCCACTGCCTGGTCCATGAAGCACCAATGCTTCTCGGAAGATGGGCGGCTCCATTCCAAGAGGAAACGCAATTGTGCTGCTTGAAAGTATTGCAGGAGGCAGGGGACCGCGAGTCCACCCTCCTGCTTAGGGCGGTACAGCACCCATCATGGTAGCCGCGACGCCTTCCCTCCCATATAAATCTTAGAACTGCTGTTTGGAGGGTTGCTATCGATCGCGGCGGGGGTTCCACCGGAAGAGCCTGAAACACATACAGTATACGTGGCAGGATGGTCATCTTCACTGCCGCCACCCTGCCCAACCAAGACAGTTTAAGTCTCCCCCAGGACTTTAAATTGCATTGCACCTCCCGGATTAGTTTTGTGTAATTAAACGTCGCCGTACAAGCGACCGTGGAGGCCAGCTCGACCCCCAAGTACGGAAGGCCCGAGGAAGACCATATAAAATGGAATCGGGCCTTCAGATCCCTTTCATGCTCAGCACTGATAAACTTGCCCATAACCTGCGATTTTTTGCATATTTATCCGGAATCCCGAAACACGCCCAAATTCCTCTAAGACACCCATTAGTACTTGCAGGGAGGTCGCAGGTTCCGTCAAAGTAAGAATTACGTCATACGCATATAACGATATGATATGCTCATCACCCCCAAACATCGCCCCAGTGATCCGAGAGTAGTCTCGGAGCCTCTGCGCCATAGGCTCCATATCAAGCGCGAACAAGAGGGGCGAAAGCAGGCACCCCTGCCGGGTCCCTCTTTGAAACGAGAATGGTAATTTTTCTGGACTAAAATTCTGCTTCCTTATAGAATTATTCTTTGTTTTATTTGTCTTCTCAAAGTGCTGCCAATTGTAAAGGGAAGCATTATGTTGAATGGTAAAGAGAGCGTTCCATGAATTCTTTAGATGTCACCATGGTACGCCAGCATAGTCTCGGTTCGCTGGGACAGTCCCTCAGGTCTCTCCAGAATCTCCGTCTGAGACGTGTCACCAGATGCCGCCGTGTCAGAGACCACGCCTGGGCCTAACACCTGGAAGCCACCTCCTGCGCAGCTCAGCTTTTACTGCCTCCGTATGTACGAGCCCACAATTACTTCCATTCCCAGCAGGTAAGTGTCGCAGTATTGAGGCAAAGCGGTGGAGCCCCCGTCTTTACTCGGGGCTCAACTCAGTCTTCCAGTCCGCCCCGCATAGGGGTGCTAGGGTGGGGGCACCAGTCTCCAGCCCCCTCTCGAGTCCTGCATGCAGGGGCGCCCCCCACGCCCAAAGCGATCGTGCAGCCTGGGGTCACAACCCCCGCGACGGCCCGCAGCTCGCGGGGCCCAAACCAAGCCTTCCAGGCCCTCGCCCTATTGCCGTCAAGCTCAGACGGCCGCCGGAGAAGGGCCCGCCTCGCGGCCCGATCGAATCTCTGGGCCGACCGCCGCTCACCACAGGAGCAGAGCAACTCTCCTCAGAGCCCTCGCCGGGCTGCAGAAAGCCCTCGGGGGCGCTCCCCACCTCGGGGAGGGCCTCCAGGCGTCCCCCGCCAGGCCAAACAGCAAATTTTCGGGCCGGGGCGGCGGTGCCCGGACGGGCATGTCCTAGCACGCCGCCATCTTGGACACGCCCAGAAAGGCACTTTTAATCATGTCATTATGGTGAAAAGGACTCTTCCTCCCTACAGAATCGGATGGCTATCTTTGAAAGAAATTACAATTTCTCCAAGAGAAAGACTGGTAAAATTCCACAGATCTCAGGATCATACCCAAGATGTAAACATTACATTCCTGATGAGAATATTCAGAGAATACAAGTCTTACATGGATCAGAAGAGGATTTATTCAAAGGATTTCCCATCACTCGGAAAAGAGTGAAAAATAGTGGCCACAGAATCAAGAAAAATATTTGTCCCTGCAATTAAAAAAAGACACTCCTGTACAAAGGAGCCCAGAAGGACAATTGGAGTGGACATCCCCAGCCAGAAGAGGATACCCCCTCCATAGGTATTTGCAATAAGAAGGTGTTTAACTGTACTAGAATTTCAAGAAAAAAGGCTGATCAAAGATGTAAATTTTAGAAAGCGCAGACCTCACTCAGAGTCCTATCATGAAGTACAGAAGAAAATCTGGGGACAAGTGAGCAGAATTTAAACCTAGCCCCACTATTACTCAATCATATCTTACATATCAACAAAAATGCTTTTGATCACAGCATATTCCTTATAAGGGGTTAACATATCCATTCTTTTTAAAATTAATTTTGGACAGGAACCAATTTTACCATTGGTAACATCTATGTCAAGTTATGATTAAACCGGCCAGACAGAAATTGAAAATAAGCCTCCTGACATATTTGGGAATTATGTTCAACCCACCCGAAACCAAACAATGAAAAACAAAACAATTAGGGAGACAGAAGTATTAACAAAGAAATGGCTCCAAAATGTTTTTCTTCGTGGGTTACAATGCAAACTATCAACACAATCCTGCCCTCTGTAAAGTACTTCGGATTGCATTTCATGTCACTGTGCGTTTGGTAAAATGTGATGATGCATCACTCAACTAACCCAAACAACAAAGTTCAGGGGTTCCTCAGATAACATACCTATAGGATGCATGAAACAATACACTACAAATGAATTCTACAATATCCTTAAACAAATTGTGGCATATGGACAGAGGACTCGTAATATATGCTTCACCAACCTGCAAGGTACAAAAGAAACCACGGACAGCATTGTGAGTATCCCAAATAGTTTAGTGTGTGTGTGTTTATATATATATATATATATATATATATATATATATATATATATATATATATATATATATATATATATATATATATATATATATATATATATATATGAGAGAGAGAGAGAGAGAGAGAAAATGATGTACACTAGGTACATCTGTTCGTGGCAAGTAGTGCTGCAGATTCACATGCTTTGCATAAGTTCGTCATTTGGTGTTGGGCTCTGAGTGTTTCAAGTTTTTTTTCTTCGAAGAAGCTTTTTCGAGTCACGAGATCGAGTGACTCCTCCTCTTGGTGATAGTGCGCATGGGTATCAAGTCCTTTGTGATTGTTTTCCCACAGGAGGGTGAAGTAAGGAGTGAAGAAATGTATATGTACACACACGTGTGTGTGTGTGTGTCCATAAAGATGTCTATTAAATGTATATACATATTTAAATAATAAAGTACCACAATGGAACACGTCTGAACCAAACGGCGGAAACAGAACAATCTAACAAAGGATTCTATGCCCATGCGCACTCTCACCGAGAGGAGGAGTCACTCAATCTCGTGACTCGTAAAAGCTTCTCAGAAGAAAAACAACTTTTAACACTCCAAGCCCAACACTAGATGGAGAACTTATGCAAAGCATGTGTATCTGAAGCTACACATGCCAAACATATATATTATATATTATATATATATACATATATATATATACATATATATATATATATACACACACACACACATACATATTCAACAAAAAGGTGAAACCATTGCACTCCAAGAAGTATATCAGCAATCTTTTTTATTTTGACAAAAAAGTGAGTGCCTCCACCAACTGATGCGTTTGGACCACCTAGGTCTTGATCACAGATACACACACACACACACACACACACACACACACAAATACATATATTTTACCCTACTCACGGTCGCCAGTAGGTAGTTATACTTAGGACCTAGTTTCCATAGAAAAAAAACGTTGTTTTGCCAATAACTTTGGCATTTTTTGACGAACTATCACGAAATTTTCAAAATTAGTTTGCCACTCACTACAGCTGCTGTCTTGAAAGTTATCGGGGTGATCTGTCAAGCAGGGGCTGAGAAAAAGGTGGAGGGTCCCAAAACGCATTTTTGCCATACATTTTTCCATAGGGTCTTTAGACAAGACTACAGCACAAATCGTTAAAAAGAATTACACCAAATTTGGCAAAGCGCTAGATCTTCATGCGCAGAGCGTGCTTTCTGTTATTTGGTGTAAATATGTTCAGTGGTGTTTGAGATATTAAAGGAAAAAGAAATCTAGGTATCTGGGCAGTTGGTGTTCGGATACAGCCAATTAAAAAAAAAAAAATTACTAGTCAATCCTGATACAATAAGAGTAGTTCCAAGTAACTATGACTCCTGCCCTAAGGTATCTATAACTCGTACCAGTTGCCATGCACTGCCAAATATCCCCAATTATATCGCTCATGACATCTTCTATGACATCATTGATATTATGGCTGTAATATTTTTAGTAAAATTATTAATGAGAATAATGTGCATGGTGAGAGTTATAGTTACTTGAAAGAACTCTAAAAGCTGAATTTCTATGGTTTTGTATGTGTAAAATCTGAACCTAACTATAACATCTCTAACATATACAGATATATATCCCAGAAGAAACCGTGTTCCAATAAACACAGACACGCGCACTCTCAGGAACGACAGAACCAGAAAGTTTATTCACAAAGCCGACGTGTTTCAACTTCTGTCTTTGTCAAAGCCAATGTGTAACAGTGGACGAAAGCCCCATTCCCTTTAACACCACTGCGTCACCACAAACATAGTAAACAGACTGTGAAATGCCTTTCCGAGAAAACAGAATACAAAATAACTACATTTTTTGTCAACATTCCAAAACATACATTTACAGAAAAACAATGTGGAAAGAAAAATATGCTTAAGTAATGTTAAAAAATGAGCTCACGTTCAATCCTGCAGCGCACCTTTTCCTTTGTGTGCTGAAGCCGCTCGCTCCAACAGAAAAAGGAAAAGGAAAAATCTGTTACATTGTCAAAGTTGAAAAACACATATTGCATCCAGTAGCAGAACTGAGTGCATTCAAACCGCTTTACCCCAAATTTCCATCATATCAAAAATATAATCATGACAATACTTAAGTAATGTTACTAGGAGAAAGGTTTGGTGATCTATATCCTCAAAGAGCATCTCAGAGAGGTGGGAGTGTACGTCCAAGGGAGCGCCCCCCTCCTTCCCTGAATTTCCACAACAATTCCATTAACTCCAAATCAAAATTGTAGCACTCCCAAATACATTTTCTTTCAGCAAACTTTATTGGCAACGCAGAAAAGAAGGTTAATGCATTTTATTTTCTGCCTTGCCAAAAAGTTGCAAAAAGAAAAAAAAAAAAAAAAAAAAGAGAAGAAGTTGCCTATGGCTAGGCCCTGTGCTGAACCTACCAATGGTGCACAACCTCGGCTGCACATGGCCTTGTGCTGTGCACAGCACATTTTGACAGCTGGATGTGCCTGTGGCCAGGCCCTAGATCCAACCGACTGCGGTCACCAAACTCCTGCTGCGTACACCCTGTGGCAAGGGTTAGGCGTGGTGTGTCTGGGCTGTGGCAAGGCCTATGCCCATCCCACCACAGTCACCCAACCCCTACTGCGCATGACCAATCAACAGCAGGGGGTTTGGCACTGGTTGTGAGCTGCAGCCCAACTACCTCCGGGCACCAAATACCTGGTGGGCATGGCCCTCTGCCAAGCACAGCGGTGTTTAGGGGCAGTTTCTCTGCTTCCAATATGCCATGGTATGGGCCAGGTGCTAGCATGGCCTGCTGCCAAGTCCTGCACACATAGTACACTGTGCATGGTCATTTGGCATGCACAGTGGTGGATGGGAAAGGGCCCCAAAGCTGGGCCTGAGCTGTCACCAGGCTGCGCCTGACTAAGTCACCACGGGCACCCACTCCCTGAAGTTCCAGGCCTCCAGGTCACCAAAAAGGGGATGGGTGCTGGCCTGGCATGTGGGCGCTGTAAACAGCAAGGGGCTGCGGCATTATGCCTGGCTTTCAGCCATGCGCTGCGGTGGCTGAGACCAAGCCCTGGCCTCCAGCCAGACCCTGTATCTAATCTATCGCAGAGGTTGGTTGCTGAGGCTGGCCCACAGCGCCTTTGGCAGTTAGCAACTGGGTGTAAAATTGGCACAAGCTTCACATCCTACAACTTGCATCTGGGTTAATTGCCTAATGTCTAACACGTAAATCCACAACATCTAAAATGGTGCCCCAGCCCTTCTAGAGACAAAATAATCTTAGATCTACTACAGCTTGCAGTGAAAGTAATGTCAAACTGAAAGAAGCCTCCGTTCACTTGTGGTAGGGATGGCTTTTCTCCTCTTACACATATGCGATAATAGTATTGTTATTCAGGTGATCATGACCAATTAGCAGTACACCACCACCATGAATTAAATTAGAAAATCCTACCAGGGAACCTATTTAAATGTATCCGATGTCAAACCTCACAGCAGTGAATTTTCATTCTTTATTCAATACTCTTATCTCAGAGACACACACACACACACACACACTGGTATTTATTTGACATCATAACACTCTTGATGGCACTGCACTCTTTTCTTACATAATGCATTTTTTCCCTTTCTTTGTTAGATGTATTGAGTTCTTCCTTATCTTAGTGTTTTGATCATTATTTCCATCCAGCTAGACCAATATGTATATCAACTGACCACAGCAGATCATGGGATGTTTATCTTAGGTTTTATTTATTTCTCTGGGCCTCTTATGAGGTTTCTTGCTTTACAATTAAATCTAGAAAACAGCTTAAACAGTTTATGTATAACCTGGCCTCTTATACTCCAAGCCAATGTAGTAGTCACAGACTTCTAACTCCCCTTTCTAACTCCTCTTTCTTGAGAAGATCGTTCCTCTTCTCCAAACTGATGGGTGGTGCTGACAACAGTCCTAGTGACAGTATGCCTGGATTACTGCATCATCACCTGCACAAGCGTATCCAAGAGCATCAGGGAAAGCACCAGAAACTGACCACTGTCAGAAACTGGAGATGATGTAACCTTCCCACCAATTAATCGATTAACTTACATTCAGGACATCAAAACAGGAAGGCAGAGTCCAAAAATGAGTAACACCCTGAACTCTGCCCTTTGAACTTCATACGCACGATTCAAGAAACTCTTAATAATGGAGATGTCCGACATACAGTTGACAGGCTCCAAACTCCCCATCCACCCCCCCCCCCACCCTCTCATCTCCTGCTCTGTAGTGTATTTCGTACTGTACTTCTAGCAGTCAAAAGTAACCAATGAGATATGTAACAATGTAAGAACATTCACAAATAAATAACTAGGATCCTATGCCACAGCCAATTTAAAAAAAAAAAAAAAAATATAGGATATGGTTTATTCAGAACACCATGAATTTCACATGGGTCTCACTCAGTATGCTTACAAACACCAATACTGTAATTCAAGCTACTAGTACTACTGAAATTCAAATGAAGTGGATCTGGCCCTTGCCACCCCAAAAACCGAGAAAGCCTTTGATCTAGTACAACTAACACCCACTCTAATTTGCCTTAGACTATTAAGGGTTTTGCACCAAACATCTGCCTCTATCCAAGTTGTGCATAATCAGCCAGAAGCTCTACGTTGAGCAATTTTGTCTAGCATTCAAAGAGGCACAAAACAGGACTGACCCATGTCACTTAAAGCATGTAATGGAAAAGCTGTGAAAATGCTGATTGCCTAAGCTATCAACAATCAAGTGTAGATATAGCGTATGTTTGCAACATGTCTAAGACTACAAACATATTAGTGTGAAATATTTTGTTTTATGTAAAGAAATCCTACATACAGAGATTACACTTACTCCCAAACTCATGATTGGAACAGATCACTCAGTTTATGGCTTTAGTGAATTTTATAACACAATATTTGCGGCCACTGGTATTGCCTGCATATGTATTGCTACAACCTGGCTAGATGTTGGACTCCCCTATAATACAGCAGTGTTGGGCCCGCTACTTAGCCATCTTTCACCTTGAAAGTTTTCTATATAAACGTAAGGCGGTGAAGAAAAGGAAACAGATATCTGTGCCACTCTAGAATATTGGATTCATTAACCATGGCACCCAGCACGATGAATGGTGTGAACTATACCTTATGATTGATTTAGAATGCATATTGCTGTGCTTAAATCATGATTACTCATGTATTTACCTTGCTTTAACTTTCGATGATCCACTTCCAATAAAAAGGAAAGGAAAATGTAGCTTACCTAGTAAGCATCTGTTTGTGGCATGCAGTGCAGTAGATTCACATGCTATGCATACTTCGGCCATCTAGTGCTGGGTCCAGAAGGTTGCAAGTTGTTTTTGTTCAAAACGTCTTTAGAGTCTAGAGGTAGAGTGACTCCTCCTCTTGCTGGCAATGCAAATGGTTCTGGACTCCGTCTTCAATAGTTTTCCTGCAGGCGGAGATGAATGGAGTGAAGTGTAAATATAAGCAAGAGAAATGACCATGTGTGAGAATGCATATCAAGAGACAAATGGCCACAGATGTCCGGGGAGGAGGGTGGGTGCATGTGAATCAACAGCACTACATGCCACAAACACATGCTTACTGGGTAAGTAACAGTCTGTTTGATGGCATGAGTGGCTGTAGATATACATGATCTGCATAGACTGTAAAACAGTGCCTCCCAAGAAGCTGTGGCTAACCTGTGGGTGTTAGTGCTTTGAAAAAGAGTACTTAGCACTGCCAGACCTACATTGGCTTGTTGGTTGGCTCAAACATCCACACAATAATGTTTAGTGAAAGTGTGTGGTGTTGACCATACAGCTACCTTACAAATGTCAGCTATAGGTGTGTTACCTAAAAATGCACCTTTCTTAAGTGTTGAATGTGGTCTAGGGGTAATAGGTAGTAGCCTCTTCGCTTTTGCACAACAAGTTTGGATGCATTTAACAATCCATTTTGCTATGCTGGATTAAGTAATAGGGTTAACTTTAGGTGGCTGAGAAAAAGCAACAAAAAGTTATTTTGTATTTTTGAAAGATTTAATTCTATCAATATAGAACATAAGTGCTCTTTTCACGTCTAATTGTGTGCATGGCTCTTTCAGCAATTGAATCAGGTTATGAGAAAAAAGGCAAGTCAATAGTTTGGTTGAGATGAAATAGGGACACTACCTTTGATGGACATTTTGGGTTGGTGCGAAGAACTACTTTATCTTTATGTATTTGAAAAAAAGGTTCTTGTAATGTTAACGCCCGCAGCTCACTTACATGTCTTAGGGAAGTGACTGCAATTGCAACTAAAAAGGCTACTTTCCATGGAGAAACTGTATAGGGAATTAATGTAGTGGCTCAAAAGGTGGCCCAATAAGGGAGTACTATATTAAGGTTCCAAGAAAGCACTGGAGGTAATCTTGGTATCACATTTTCAGTCCTTCCTCTAAAGTCTTTATGACAGATACTTTAAAAAGAGAAGAAAGCTATCGGTTCTGAAGATAAGCAGTTATGGCTCCTAAATGTAATCTTATAGAGGTATATACCAGGTTTGCTTTTAGCAAATAAAGATACAAAATAACATTTTATACCAACACTTGGAAAGGATCCCTGTTTTTAGAAATGCAATAGTGAACAAAGCGTTTCCACTTCGCTGCATAACCCGCTCTAGTGGTTGGTTTGCAAGCTTCTTTAAGAATGTCCATAATTTAAATACCCAAATTCTATGACTTCAGGAGCCAAATTGCAAGACTCAACTCCTTGGGATTTGGGTGCCTGATCTGACCTTGGTCAAGAGTGAGAAGGTCCGGGTCGAGGGGAAGCTTCTCATGTGGCACTACTGATAGGTCCAGCAGAGTGGTGAACCATGGTTGCCTTGCCCAACGAAGATTACCATAAGAGAAGCTGTGCTGTGATTCCCAACCACATATGGGAAAAGAGGGCGAGGTGAAAAAGTGTAGGCAAATATCCCCGACCAGATAATTCATAGAGCATTGCCCTGGGACTGAGGGTGTGGGAATCTGGAGGTGAAGTATGGGCATTTAGCATTCCACTTTGTGGCTAACAGATATATGTTTAGAAATCCCCACTTTTGGAAGACTCTGGGGTGGAGTTCTCACTCGTGGACTTGTTGCTGCATCCTGCTGAGGAGGTCAGCTAAATGTTATGGCGTATGACCCAGTGCCAAATTGTCTGTGCAGGGCGAGACAACTGTATTGAGTGTGTCCCCCCTGTTTCTGCAGATAAAACATGTCTCTGTCAAGTTATCTGTACGAATGAGGACTACTTTGTTGATGAGATGCATCACAAAGGCTTTGAGCGCTAGATAAACAGCTAGCAGTCTAGCCAGGCAGTCTAGACAGTCAAAAGGTTGGTCTTGTTCCACCACTGAAACAGCGAAAGGTGTGGTTGTCTACCAACACTAGATCCTCTAAATCACCCTGTGCCTGAGACTGTTGGCATGATGGACATTCCTGCAACGGCCACAATTAAAGACGAGGATGTGGCACGATTGCAATACAAGAAGCCATACACCCTAGAAGTTTCATAATTCATTTCACTGCGACTTACTGATTGTGGAAAAAGTGAAGAAACTGTTTGAAAGTTCTGTATTCTTGCTGCATTTGGATAAGCTATTCTTAACTGTATTGATTATGGCTCAAAGGTAAGGTTGTACCTGAAGACGTGTGAGATGCGGCTTTTGGAAATTGACTGAACCCTAAATGGTGAAGAAAGTATATTGTGGCTTGAATGTGGCTGATACATTGCTTAATAGAGCTGGCTTTAATGAGCCTGTTGTCTAGGTACGAGTATACATGAATGTTCTGCCTGCGGAGGTGAGCCGCTACCACTACTAGGCATTTTGTGAACACTTTTGGTGCTCTGGTGACCCCGAATGGAAGCACCGTGAACTCGTAATGTTGCCCTTCTATGATAAATCTGAGATACTTGCGGTGTGCTGGGTGTTTAGGAATACGGAAATAGGCTTCTTTTAGATCCAGTGTTGACAGAAAGTCGCCTTGTTGTAGAAAGGGCAGTACATCTTGGAGTGTGACCATGTGAAAATGTTCTGATATAATGTAATGGCTTAAGGGTCTGAGATCTAGGATGGGTCTTAATGAGCCATCTTTTCTTGGGTGTGAGAAAGTAAAGGGAATACACACCAGTTCCATGATGTTGAATAGGAACTGGTTGTATTGCCCCTTTGGCTAGTAAAGACTGTACTTCCTGTTTGAGGAGAATAATGTGATCCTGTGAAACTGTGTGACGGCGAGGTGGGGTGTTTGGAGGTAGGGAACTGAGCTCCAGGCAAAGACCATGTTGGATAATATCAAACACCCATTGATCTGTTGTAATTTGTTGCCAGTTTTGTAGGAAGAACTGAAGGCGCTCTCCTACAGATGTTTGATAATCGGAGGAAAGCTGGGAGTCACTGTTTTGAAACAGTGGCAGAGGTTCAAGGGGAGGGTGTCTTACTTCTACCTCTGTAGTTATTCCCCCTATAGGAAACATTGTAAAATCCTCTGTGTGAGGAGGCGTGTGGCTGACGTTTCATGTAGGATGAGGATGTTTCATCTGAAGATGATTTAGAAGCAGGTTTGTACTGTGGTCTAAGACAGGCACCACGAGAGAGAGAGAGGAAGTAGCACCCCCCATGGATTTTGCACCTCGTTGTCCTTCTCCATCTCTACTAACGCCTGAACTACTTGCGGACCAAAAAGAGGATTCTTATCTAATGGTACGTCCAAGATTGTTTGTTGTACCTCTTGTTTGAAACCGGAAATATGTAGCCATGCATGCCAGCCTTAGAGAACACTTGTATTAGTACCTAGGGCTACTGTATCAGCCAAGTCCAAAGCACAGCATATGAAGCTATTGGAAATTAGCTGTTACTGGTTAACAATTTCTTGCCTTCTTTTTCTGTGCGTCTCTGGGAGGCATTGGCGTAACTGCTCCATTTAGTCACAATGTGCATGACCATATCTCACCAGGAGTTCCTGGGTATTGGCAATACGCCAGTGATTTGCTGCTCAAGCAGCAACACATTTGCCTAAAGCGTCAATGCGCTTATTCTTCTTATCGGGGTGGAGCATCTTGAGCAGCTTCGGAATTAACTCTCTTACTAGCATTTGACACAACCAGAGTCTGCTGGAATCTGACCCCTGAGATAAATTGGATCGGAGGGAGAGGCCTTATTTTTTTTTGCCTTTTCTTAGGGTAATAAAGGCTCTAACAGGCTCTTGAAATGTATCATCCGTATGTCTTAACATTTCCTTAAGCACAAGGAGCTACTGAGTGGACTTGTGTAAGGCAGTTAGTGTCTCAAAGAGAAAATCATCCTCTATAGGATCTTTACGGAGGGGTACCTGGTGGTATGTATCTTCAATTCCCATGAGTTTTTGAAAAGAAGTAGTGTCATCAGGTGGTGAAGGTCTAACAGGGTAGACCTTTATATCTGCATCAGCCTAGGTGTCCACATCATATTGACACCAAGGGTCTCTGTCGGCCTAAAAGTGCGCTGTGTCATCCCCCGTGTCCCTAGTATCATGGAAGGAATGAGGTGAGCCTTGCAGAGAAATATTTAGAGGGTCACCCCGAGAATGTTGTGGAGAAGAAGTTTGTGGTGGAATGATTGGTGGAGGAGATTTAGGCAGAGATGGCTGAACCTCTTCCAAATCCTTGTCCATTCGCCTCTGTTTAATTTGAGGTGTAGGTGTTTCTAAGGCCTCCTCAAAAGTAAGCTGTCGCTTGGAAGGAGTGGGCAACAGTTTTAACCAAAACTCTCCCCATTTGTGGCTGAATGTGAAGCTGCGACTGCATGACTTGAAGCTGCTGCTTCATCTTTTGAAGAATTGGCTCTGGTGGTAATTTCAACTACAGGAGTGATCTGGTTTCTAGTGTTTTCAGTGAAGCGCTTTTAATTTTCGATGCCTAAGTTGTCGGAGCTGATGCAGGCAACCTTTTCTGTGCCAAAACAGTCACGCTGAGTGCCGTGTGGAAGGTTTCAGTGCCGAAGCGATTACCTTTGACTTACGTTTTGATGCCTAGCCTGAGGGTGGGGCATCCAAAAAAGTCTTTCGATGCCTGCCATGGCCAGAGGGCAGTGGTGGCTCAATAGCCTGTGCTTTATAAACTTATGAGTTTTTTGGTCAGAGGAGGGGTTTTGTGTTCTCACCGTTTGTTGACCTGGAGGGCTTTCCTGCATCTCAAGAATCATTTTGTCTTTCGAGTCTGGATCTTGAATGGAAAACACCTCCTCTTTGTCAGCTAAAGCCTGCTGAATTTCCTGCTCCGTGTCCGACATGGTGTCTTGGATATTGAAAATGTTGGGCGTCTCCTCAACTTCTTGTGTCTATATTTCTCTGCAATGGGGCTCTTCTATCTCGCAGAGTCTTTTCGACTGGGAGACCTCGCCGGCTTCTTCTGTATGTTCTGGCGACACGCAGAGGTTACAGACCTGATGTTGATCGGTCCGAGGGAATTCGGAGTGACACTCCGGGCAGAAATGGAAAGGCGTCCGTTCCATCAGGCTTTCATTTGCCAAGGTGTTGAATGGACAAAATGGCCGCCCAAAGGGGGCAGCCCTACATGCCTCAATCGAAAGAGTTCACATTAACAGATTTCTTCAATGCAGGAACGGAAAGGGATAGAGTAAAACATGATCCAAAACAATACCAATGGGTTTGGAGAGTATTTTCCCCGAACAGAAGAGAACAAAAGACATTCTGAAAAAAAACCACTTGCAACCTTCCGGACCCAGCACTGGATTGCGGAAGTATGCAGAACATGTGTATCAACAGCCAAACATGCCATCAAACATAGTGAATGCTCCTAACCACTGGCACATTTAGGCCTAACCTGTTAAGCCACAACCCCAAAGACAGACTTTTGTGCCTCATTTGATATCATCAGTTAATTTTAGTTTGCCTCTCCTGAACGACAATTAGATATGCCCATTTCACTATACATAAGATTCTGCCAATCCAGTTAGCAAGCCAGTGGGCTACAAAAAGATGTACCATTCCATGAGTAAAAATGTTGTACATAATCACCGTTGTGTTCTGAAATATGTACCGGGAAATCAATCTGTTTTTTTTTTTTAATCTGGAAGCAATAGGAAAAAAACAGATTAACTAGCCATCGGTAAACCCAATCCCCAGAGGAAACTATTTATCTATGCTGGTGCATCTGAATATGGCAAGGTTTATCTTAAATCCTCATGTTGGTTAATGTATGACTCAGAACTCTATTGCATGCATCTTTGTCCTTGATGTAGTAAGTGATGCTTCCAGTAAACCTTGCACAGAACCTATAATGCATTTTCCAGTAAAAGTATATTCTAAAACAAATGATCCGTGTAACGCAAAGGTTGGTTTAATCCACCAGTGACATAAAAAGCAAGAACATATGGTCAGATTTATTGTTTTAGTTCAATTTCCGTTCATCCCTTTTCATATTCAAGCACAATTCTTCCACTGAACTCAGTCATTTTTCTGGTAGAATGACATTGAACTGTATATAAGCAGAAAATGAAGACGCTTACTGGAAGTCGACTATGATCACAACATCCAAGACTCTGTCCTATTAACTGAAGATGAAAAATTAAGTTCTCTAAATTCTGGAAACACTATTTTAAGACAATGCATGCGAAGGCCTTCAAATGTTAGGGTCATTTACGTCAATGTCCAGCTGCTTTGGATCTGAGCAAGTATCTACTTTGCTTCATTTTAACACTACTGTCACAATACTATTTTTGACTTGCTAATGTGTGTCCCATACAAAACAGACTTGTAAATATTCACAACAATGTAAATGGAATACACACTTGACTTTTTGGTTTACCCGCTGTACAATACAGCTTTAAGATCAATGTGTGATGCAGGAAAACGTCTTAAAAAGTTGCCATATTGCATGAACATTTCTAGATGCTCTAAGCATCGAATCATTTGGTTTAAAGTATTACATAAGAAGAAGTCGTTTTAACAGAATCAAGTTGAGTGTGCACAACTTCATTGCAATTGGAGTAAAAAAAAAAAAACGAATGTCTGCAGAATCTTCTTTACTGGTGCTCGAGACACTGTCATTGAGAATACCATACGTATCGATCACAAACAAACCTCATCAATTTTTATTTACTTTATTTTTCAGATATCTTACGTATTACTGTCATGGTTATCTAGTATATCCATGTGTGTGTTTTCATCACCTTAAACATTGTATACTCTTCACAGGAATAAAGGGAATAAAGACCACCACAAAAATCCTAGAGGGACCTTTTATAAAGGTATGTCTTGGAATAAGTCATCTATTCGTAATGAGTTTGTCTTCTATTATGAAGTTCAATGTGGAATGATATTACCGGAAACCAAATTTCCAAGATATGTTTTCAGATTGTAAATAGGTCATATCAAGCTATATATATTGCTCATTTTTTATTGCTTGGCATAGGCATTGCATGGTGTGATAAGCTAGAATATGCATGTTATTTGCGCATGTATCGCATGAATTAGGTGGTAACTTCTCCACATTAAAATATATTACGGAAATATCGTCCTGGAAAGCTCCCACTGGTGTGCATTTAGGTCGTGAAGTGACTGGGAATAGGTTTCTCCAGTGCAGTGTATTAACTATTGGTTTGGTTATTAGGTGAGACCTGGAGGGATGGTGGGAAAGGCAAGGGTGTTTTTACATGTTACTTGCTCAGAGCTGGGAACGGTCTGCTACGCTAACTGCTTTAGGAACGATGGGTAAAGCCCCCTCAACGAGAACCTTTGCTTAACTTTAGGGTCATGTCACAACTAACAAGTTTCATACATACACGACGAGCTGAGCCATCGGAATCTAGCATGTACATGTGGGAGTGGCGTCCCATCTAACACTCAAATTGCACTTCCCAGAACAGAGGTTGAGTGCAGACCTCTTTTTTTGCCTGTCCCAAATGCCATATGCTTTCTTTTTCCCCCACTGTGGTTCTTTTCATGATGTTACACATGTCTACACTTAAAATGTATGCTCAGTTGTTATGTATCGGATACCTCCATCAATGTCTTATCCAGCTTTGCATTTTTATTTTTCTAAACTTATAGGTTCTAAAGAAGAAGAAGAATCTAAAGAAGAAGAAGAAAAAAAAAATAATAATAATAAGGACACAATGCCCTTAGTACATTTCAATCGATGCCACCCGCTCTGGCCCCACACAAAGTAATTTTCAGTCCATAAACTCTTACCCAGCCACCTTGCTGGATGATGTAGTCTGCAGCAGCATCCTCAATATACGTCACGCCATACTGAACCAGCATGCTCAGCGGCTGCTGACCCCTTCTTGTCAGTTCCCTCAGTAAATGCTGCAGCAGAAGGAGAGGCACCAGAACCTGGAACATGATAAAGGTCAGTGAGTACTGAATTTCAAGGAAGGTGGCACTTCATTGTGAAATATCAGTTGCCAGTAACAAAAGATATCTTGCAACCACCCACATTTAAGATATAATCCAGACTTTGTAGTTTACAATTTGTCATTCACGTACAAAATACATTTTGCCCACCATATGTTGATTGGAATGGGAACCTACTCCTTTTTTAACACGATTCTAATACAGGACAGACCGGCATATTCATGAATACCAAAGCCTGCCACAGAACAGAGGACGTCATATCACTTTTGCGAAATCTCATCATTAAGTAAGCAGGTGCCTAAATCCCTTAGGTTGCATGTTTTATTAGAGCTCAGAGCAGACCAGATCAAATAATTTAACTAGCAGACAATGCGTGATCATCTTGTAGCGTTTTCTTTGAGATGTTTGCCACGACAAGGGAGCTACAAGTACTGATAACTAAACTATTCTTTGAAGCAAGGTGCACCCTTTTGTGCAACACAAACTGATCGCGCAGACATGTAAAAAATGCTGTATTCACATTACCTATATCCTTGGCACAGTTTGACGAATCATCACGAACTTTTCCCAGAAAAAGTGTTCTGGTGATGCTTGTTGCGCACAGAAAGTTTCAGGTTGAAAAAAAGGGGGTTAAAAAAAAAAGTTGTGATTCCCATGGTAATTCCCATAGGATTCTTTAGACACGTCTACAGCCAGAACCACTGGATGGAACTACACCACATTTGGCAGAAAGCTAGCTGTCAGTATGCAGATTGTGCTTTTGCTGATTTTGAGTAAATCTGTTCTGTAGTTTTGAGAAATCTAGGGAAATTAAAATGTGTATATCTCTGGCCGCAAAATATTTACGAACAAAGATGAGCTTGTGCAGGGAAATGCACAGCTCTGATTGGCTGCCAAGACTTCAAACCAGGAAGTGTCGGTAGCCATCTTGGGACTCTGCTTTAGTAGGTAAAAGGTAAATAAAAGGGGCCAGGGTAGAGGCACCCTGACCCCTTAGCACTGGTTGCATTGGTGGGGGAGGGCGAGGGATGTCCCAGAGGGACATCCCCAGATAAAATTTAAAAAACACCTTTCTTAAATTAATCTTTTGCCTGGTGGGCCAGGTTCCTGGGCGCATTAAAAATGTAATGGTGACCGCCACCTCCCCATGGCTTTCAATTGAAAATATGCAGGGGACCCGCAGCCCACGGGGCAAATATTTAAAAAAGAAAGGAAGGAAGGGGGTCCCTTTGGGACCCCCAAGTCCAGGGTCCACCCCCTCGTGGCTATGTCCTAGCTGGAGGGATCCGGTTGAGGAGCCACTGATGGCCCTGGGGACCGCCACCCCCCACGGCCAGTGCCTGCTATGTCCTAGGGTGCTCACCCCAGGATATAGCGGTTTCCTGGCTGCAGCTCTGCAGCCAAGCCACATCAAACATTTCTGGTTTTGACAGCAGGACACACACAACACATACACACACCCCCCACACCCACCCACCCACCCACACACCCACCCACACATACACCCACACTCACCCACACCCACCCACCCTTGAGGGCTCCCTCTCAGTGGCAGATAGCCCATAAAGGGAAAATGAAAAAATAAAAACCCTGTATCTCAGTATGAAGGTCGCAGACAAAACGAGTAAGTCGACATGGCACTCCCCTTAGGGTGCCATGCCAACCTCACACTGCCTATGCAGTATAGATAAGTCACCCCTCTAGCAGGCCTTACAGCCCTAAGGTAGGGTGCACTATACCATAGGTGGGGGCACAAGTGCATGAGCACTGTGCCCCTACAGTGTCTAAGCCAAACCTTAGACATTGTAAGTGCAGGGTAGCCATAAGAGTATATGGTCTGGGAGTCTGATACCAAACTTCCCAGTTTTCAGTGTAGCCATTATGGTGCTGTGGAGTTCGTGTATGACAAACATCTCAGCACAATAAATGCACACTGATGCCAGTGTACATTTTATTGTAACATACACCCCAGAGGGCACCTTAGAGGTGCCCCCTGAAACCTTAACCAACTACCCGTGTAGGCTGACTGGTTTTAGCAGCCTGCCACACTCGAGACATGTTGCTGGCCACATGGGGAGAGTGCCTTTGTCACTCTGTGGCTAGTAACAAAGCCTGTACTGGGTGGAGATGCTTATCACCTCCCCCTTGCAGGACTGTAACACCTGGCGGTGAGCCTCAAAGGCTCACCCCCATTGTTACAGCACCAAAGGGCACTCCAGCTAGTGGAGTTGCCCGCCCCCTCCGGCCACGGCCCCACTTTTGGCAGCAAGGCCGGAGGAGATAATGAGAAAACAAGGAGGAGTCACTGGCCAGTCAGGACAGCCCCTAAAGTGTCCTGAGCTGAGGTGACGGACTTTTAGAAATCCTCCATCTTGCAGATGGAGGATTCCCTAAATAGGGATAGGAATGTGACCCCCTCCCCTTGGGAGGAGGCACAAAGCCACCCTTAGGGCTAGTAGCCATTGGCTACTAACCCCCCAGACCTAAACACGCCCATAAATTTAGTATTTAAGGGCTCCCCTGAACCTAGGAACTCAGATTCCTGCAACCTAAGAAGAAGAGGACTGCTAAGCTGAAAAACCCTGCAGAGAAGACGGAGACACCAACTGCTTTGGCCCCAGCTCTACCGGCCTGTCTCCCCACTTCTAAAGACACTGCTCCAGTGACGCTCTCCCCAGGGACCAGCGACCTCTGAATCCTCAGAGGACTGCCCTGCTCTAGAAGGACCAAGAAACTCCCGAGGACAGCGGCTCTGTTCACCCAAGACTGCACCTTTGTTTCAAAGGAGCAACTTTAAAACAACTGCGTTTCCCGCCGGAAGCGTGAGACTTGCTACTCTGCACCCGACGCCCCCGGCTCGACTTGTGGAGAAACAACACATCAGGGAGGACTCCCCGGCGACTACAAGACCGTGAGTAGCCAGAGTTGCCCCCCCTGAGACCCCACAGCGACGCCTGCAGAGGGAATCCCGAGGCTCCCCCTGACCGCGACTGCCTGACTCCCAGATCCCGACGCCTGGTAAAGACTCTGCACCCGCAGCCCCCAGGACCTGAAAGATCGGAACTCCAGTGCAGGAGAGACCCCCAGGAGGCCCTCTCCCTTGCCCAGGTGGTGGCTACCCCGAGGAGCCCCCCCCCCTTGCCTGCATCGCTGAAGAGACCCCTTGGTCTCCCATTGATTTTCATTCGAAACCGGACGTGTGTTTGCACACTGCACTCGGCCGCCCCCGTGCTGCTGAGGGTGTACTTTCTGTGCTAACTTGAGTCCCCCCTGGTGCCCTACAAAACCCCCCTGGTCTGCCCTCCGAAGACGCGGGTACTTACCTGCTGGCAGACTGGAACCGGGGCACCCCCTTCTCCATTGAAGCCTATGAGTTTTGGGCACCGCTTTGACCTCTGCACCTGACCGGACCCGAGCTGCTGGTGTGGTAACTTTGGGGTTGCTCTGAACCCCCAACGGTGGGCTACTTTGGACCCAAACTTGAACCCCGTAGGTGGTTTACTTACCTGCAAGAACTAACAAACTCTTACTCCCCCTAGGAACTGTGAAAATTGCACTGTCTAGTTTTAAAATAGCTATATGTGATTTATTTGAAAAGTATATATGCTATTGTGATTATTCAAAGATCCTAAAGTACTTACCTGCAATATCTTTCATTTGAAGTATTACATGTAAAATGTGAACCTGTGGTTCTTAAAATAAACTAAGAAAATATATTTTTCTATACAAAAACCTATTGGCCTGGAATTGTCTCTGAGTGTGTGTTCCTCATTTATTGCCTGTGTGTGTACAACAAATGCTTTACACTACTCCTTTGATAAGCCTACTGCTCAACCACACTACCACAAAATAGAGCATTAGTATTGTCTCTTTTTGCCACTATCTTACCTCCAAGGGGAACCCTTGGACTCTGTGCATACTATTCCTTACTTTGAAATAGTGCATACAGAGCCAACTTCCTACATTGGTGGATCAGCGGTGGGGTACAAGACTTTGCATTTGCTGGACTACTCAGCCAATACCTGATCACACGACAAATTCCAAAAATTGTCATTAGAAATTGATTTTTGCAATTTGAGCTATTTTTCTAAATTATTAAAAGTTCTGCTAGGGCCTTGTGTTAGTCCCTGTTAGCATTTCTTTTAGAGTTTAAAAGTTTGGTGAAAGTTGGAATTAAGTTCTAGAGATAGTTTTAGATTCTTAAAAAGTATTCCAACTTTTAGAAACATAATGCCTGGTGCAGATGAGAATGTGGTGGAACTCGACCTCACACCTTGCCTCCATCTTAAAATGAGGGAGCAAAGGTCTCTCTGCAAAATAAAGATAATCCCAGTTGGCTTAAGACCCTCCAAACAACAGCTCCAGGAGCTTTTGGCAGAGTTTGAAAAAGCCAACCCCTCTGAGGATGACAGCCCAGAGGATGATGATAGTGACTTGGAGGAGAATTCCCGCCTTCCAGTCCTAATTAGGGAGATCAGGGACCCTCAATCCCAGATTCCAACTGTGACAGTCAGAGATGCTGCTTCCCTCACAGGAGGGGCCAGCACCTCTGAAATCACTTAGGATAACCTCAGTGAAGACGACCTCCTGTTAGCCAGGATGGCCAAAAGATTGGCTTTGGAGAGACAGCTCCTAGCCATAGAAAGGGAAAGACAAGAAATGGGGGTTGGTCCCATCCATGGTGGCAGCAACTTAAATAGGGTCAGAGATTCTCCTGACATGTTGAAAATCCCTAAAGGGATTGTAACTAAATATGAAGATGGTGATGACTTCACCAAATGGTTCACAGCTTTTGAGAGGGCTTGTGCAACCAGAAAAGTAAAGTAAACAGATCTCACTGGGGTGCTCTCCTTTGGGAAATGTTCACTGGAAAGTGTAGGGATAGACTCCTCACACTCTCTGGAAAAGATGCAGAATCTTATGACCTCATGAAGGGTACCCTGATTGAGGGCTTTGGATTCTCCACTGAGGAGTATAGAATTCGATTCAGGGGGGCTCAAAAATCCTCGAGCCAGACCTGGGTTGATTTTGTGGACTACTCAGTAAAAACACTGGATGGTTGGATTCAAGGCAGTGGTGTAAATGATTATGATGGGCTGTACAATTTATTTGTGAAAGAACATCTGTTAAGTAATTGTTTCAATGATAAACTGCATCAGCATCTGGTAGACCTAGGACCAATTTCTCCCCAAGAATTGGGAAAGAAGGCGGACCATTGGGTCAAGACTAGGGTGACCAAGACTTCCACAGGGGGTGACCAAAAGAAAGGGGTCACAAAGCCTCCCCAGGGGAAGAGTGTTGAGACATCCAAAAACAAAAATAGTAAAGAGTCTGCTACAGGCCCCCAAAAACCTGCACAGGAGGGTGGACCCAGAGCCTCTTCACAAAAAAGTTTTGGGTACAAGGGTAAAAACTTTGATCCCAAAAAGGCCTGGTGTCGTAGCTGTAATCAGCCTGGACACCAAACTGGAGACAAGGCCCGTCCCAAGAAAAGTACCACTTCTAACTCCACTCCAGCTAACACTGGAATGGCTAGTCTCCAAGTGGGATCAACAGTGTGCCCAGAGCAAATCAGGTGTCACACTGAAGCTACATTAGTCTCTGAGGGTGGGGGTGGATTTAGGCACACTGGCTGCCTGGCCTCCTAACATGCAAAAATACAGGCAGCAGCTCTTAATTAATGGGACAAGTGTAGAAGGCCTGAGGGATACAGGTGCCAGTGTCACCATGGTGACAGAGAAACTGGTTTCCCCTGGTCAATACCTGGCTGGACAAACTTATCCAGTCACCAACGCTGACAATCAGACTAAAGTAAATCCCATGGCTATGGTAACTTTAGAGTGGGGAGGGGTCAATGGCCTGAAACAGGTGGTGGTCTCCTCAAATATCCCAGTAGACTGTTTGCTTGGAAATGACCTGGAGGCCTCCGCATGGGCTGAGGTAGAATTGAAAACCCATGCAGCCATGCTGGGTATCCCTGAACTGGTGTGTGTCAAGACAAGGGCACAGTGCAAGGCTCAGGGCGAAAAAGTAGAGTTGGAGCCTGGAAAAAGGGCCCAGCCTACCAAGAGAAAAGGCAAGACAACTGGGAAACCAGCTGCAACACAACAACAGAAAGAGTACCTCTCTTCTCAGGAAGAAGTTCTGCCCTCTGAGGGAACTGAGCCTCTAGAGTTAGAACCTTATCAGGTTGAGCGCCTAGGCCCAGGGGGACCCTCAAGGGAGCAGTTGTGTAAGGGGCAAGAAACCTGTCCCTCTCTTGAAGGCCTTAGGCAGCAAGCTGCTGAAGAGTCCAATGGCAAGAAAACTGGAACACATAGGGTCTTATTGGGAAGATGGACTCCTTTACACTGAGGCAAGAGATCCCAAACCTGGTGCCACTAGGAGAGTGGTAGTGCCTCAGGAGTTTAGGGAGTTCATACTGACCTTAGCCCATGATATTCCTCTTGCTGGGCATTTGGGACAAACCAAGACGTGGGAGAGACTGGTCAACCACTTCTACTGGCCCAACATGTCCCAGAAAGTCAAGGAGTTTTGTGTCTCCTGTACCACCTGTCAAGCCAGTGGTAAGACAGGTGGACACCCAAAGGCCCCCCTCATTCCACTTCCAGTGGTGGGGGTCCCCTTTGAAAGAGTGGGTGTGGACATAGTGGGTCCACTTGAACCTCCCACAGCCTCAGGGAACATGTACATACTAGTAGTACTGATCATGCTACTAGATACCCTGAAGCTATTCCCCTTAGGTCGACTACTGCCCCTGCAGTAGCCAAGGCCCTCATTGGTATTTTTACCAGAGTGGGTTTCCCTAAGGAGGTGGTGTCTGACAGAGGTACCAACTTCATGTCAGCATACCTGAAACACAAGTGGAATGAATGTGGAGTGACTTATAAATTCACTACACCATACCATCCACAAACTAATGGCCTTGTTGAGAGATTCAACAAGACATTAAAAGGCATGATCATGGGGCTCCCTGAAAAACTCAAAAGGAGATGGGATGTCCTCTTGCCATGTCTGCTTTTCGCTTACAGAGAGGTGCCTCAGAAGGGAGTAGGGTTCTCACCCTTTGAACTTCTGTTTGGCCACCCTGTAAGGGGACCACTGGCTCTTGTGAAAGAAGGCTGGGAGAGACCTCTTCATGAGCCTAAACAAGACATAGTGGATTATGTACTTGGCCTACGTTCAAGGATGGCAGAGTACATGGAAAAGGCAAGTAAAAACCTTGAGGCCAGCCAACAGCTCCAGAAGTTTTGGTATGACCAAAAGGCTGCAATGGTTGAATTTCAACCAGGGCAGAAAGTCTGAGTTCTGGAGCCTGTGGCTCCCAGGGCACTTCAGGACAAATGGAGTGGTCCTTACCGAGTGCTAGAGAAGAAGAGTCAGGTCACCTACCTGGTGGACCTAGGCACTAGCAGGAGCCCCAAGAGGGTGATCCATGTGAACCGCCTTAAGCTCTTCCACGATAGGGCTGATGTGAATCTGTTGATGGTAACAGATGAGGACCAGGAAGCTGAGAGTGAACCTCTCCCTGATCTCCTCTCATCAAACCCTAAAGATGGCTCAGTTGATGGAGTGATCTACTCAGACACCCTCTCTAGCCAACAGCAATCTGATTGTAGGAAGGTCCTGCAACAGTTTGCTGAGCTCTTTTCCCTAACCCCTGGTCAGACACACCTGTGTACTCATGATGTGGACACAGGAGACAGCATGCCTGTCAAAAACAAACTATTCAGACAGTCTGACCAAGTTAAGGAAAGCATCAAGGTGGAAGTCCACAAGATGCTGGAATTGGGAGTCATTGAGCACTCTGACAGCCCCTGGGCTAGCCCAGTGGTCTTAGTCCCCAAACCTCACACCAAAGATGGAAAGAGAGAAATGAGGTTTTGTGTGGACTACAGAGGACTTAATTCTGTCACCAAGACAGATGCCCATCCCATTCCAAGGGCTGATGAACTGATAGACAAACTATGTGCTGCCAAATTCTTAAGTACCTTTGACTTAACAGCAGGGTACTGGCAAATCAAAATGGCACCAGGAGCAAAAGAAAAGACAGCATTCTCCACACCTGATGGGTATTATCAGTTTACTGTTATGCCCTTTGGTTTAAAGAATGCCCCTGCCACCTTCCAAAGGTTGGTGAATCAAGTCCTTGCTGGTCTGGAGTCCTTTAGTGCAGCTTATCTTGACGATATTGCTGTCTTTAGCTCCATCTGGCAGGATCACCTGGTCCACCTGAAGAAGGTTCTGAAGGCTCCGCAATCAGTAGGCCTCTCTATCAAGGAATCCAAATGCCAGATAGGGCAGGGAACTGTGGTCTACTTGGGACACCTTGTAGGTGGAGGCCAAGTTCAGCCACTCCAGCCTAAGATCCAGACTATTCTGGACTGGGCAGCTCCTGCAACCCTGCTCTAGAAGGACCAAGAAACTCCAGAGGACAGCGGCTCTGTTCACCCAAGACTGCAACTTTGTTTCAAAGGAGCAACTTTAAAACAACTGCGTTTCCCGCCAGAAGCGTGAGACTTGCTACTCTGCACCCGACGCCCCCGGCTCGACTTGTGGAGAAACAACACATCAGGGAGGACTCCCCGGCGACTAAGAGACCGTGAGTAGCCAGAGTTGCCCTCCCTGAGCCCCAACAGCGACGCCTGCAGAGGGAATCCCGAGGCTCCCCCTGACCGCGACTGCCTGACTCCCAGAGCCCGACGCCTGGTAAAGATCTGTACCTGCAGCCCCCAGGACCTGAAAGAACGGAACTCCAGTGCAGGAGTGACCCCCAGGAGGCCCTCTCCCTTGCCCAGGTGGTGGCTACCCCGAGGAGCCCCCCCCCTTGCCTGCATCGCTGAAGAGACCCCTTGGTCTCCCATTGATTTTCATTGGAAACCCGACGTGTGTTTGCACACTGCACTCGCCCGCCCCGTGCTGCTGAGGGTGTACTTTCTGTGCTAACTTGTGTCCCCCCCCCCCCCGGTGCCCTACAAAACCCCCCTGGTCTGCCCCCCGAAGACACGGGTACTTACCTGCTGGCAGACTGGAACCGGGGCACCCCCTTCTCCATTGAAGCCTATGCGTTTTGGGCACCACTTTGACCTCTGCACCTGACCGGCCCTGAGCTGCTGGTGTGGTAACTTTGGGGTTGCTCTGAACCCCCAACGGTGGGCTACTTTGGACCCAAACTTGAACCCCGTAGGTGGTTTACTTACCTGCAAGAACTAACTCACTCTTACTCCCCCTAGGAACTGTGAAAATTGCACTGTCTAGTTTTAAAATAGCTATATGTGATTTATTTGAAAAGTATATATGCTATTGTGATTATTCAAAGTACCTAAAGTACTTACCTGCAATATCTTTCATTTGAAGTATTATATGTAAAATGTGAACCTGTGGTTCTTAAAATAAACTAAGAAAAGATATTTTTCTATACAAAAACCTATTGGCCTGGAATTGTCTCTGTGTGTGTGCCTCATTTATTGCTTATGTGTGTACAACAAATGCTTAACACTACTCCTTTGATAAGCCTACTGCTCGACCACACTACCACAAAATAGAGCATTAGTATTATCTCTTTTTGCCACTATCTTACCTCTAAGGGGAACCCTTGGACTCTGTGCATACTATTCCTTACTTTGAAATAGTGCATACAGAGCCAACTTCCTACAATTTGCAATAAAATTATTGATGAGACAACTGTGCATGGCGGGGGCGCAAGTTATAGTTACTTGAAAGAACCAACTATAACTGCTAAATTTCTATAATTTTGTACGAGTAAATTCAAAACCTAACTATAACGTGCCTGTAACCTTTGTTTTTTCAGTGTGTGTGTGTGTGTGTGTGTGTGTGTGTGTGTGTGTATATATATATATATTTATACACACACACACACAGATACAGATATATAGGTGTGTGTGTATATTATATATATATATATATATACACACACACACACACACACACATACATACACACACATATACACACATATACACATACAGACACACATATACACATTACCTACTGGCGACTGCCAGTAGGTAGTTAAGTTAGGACCTAGTTTCTACAGAAAAAACGTTTTAGTTTTGCTAATAACTTTGGTGCCGTTTGATGTATCTTCACAACATTTTTCCAAAAAATATGCTGCTCACTTCAGCGTCTGTATGGAAAGTTTTGGGGTGATCCATCAAGCGGGGGTGGAGAAAAAGGTGGGATCGGGGGGGGTCACAAAATGCTTTATCTCTATACAGTCTAAAAAAACAAAAATATAAGTGGTCAGGATACAGGTATCCAGACC
Source organism: Pleurodeles waltl (assembly GCF_031143425.1). NCBI lineage: Eukaryota > Metazoa > Chordata > Amphibia > Caudata > Salamandridae > Pleurodeles > Pleurodeles waltl. The sequence goes on from NC_090442.1 coordinate 190,846,723, forward strand.
CCATAGGGCACATGGAGGGGCAAAAAAAACTGTCCATTTGTTTAATGGATTCAATGATCCTCCTCAGTTCCTGGGAAAAAGCAAGGCCCTAACTGGCTGGCTGCAACATGACAGAAATATTAACATGGGCGTTAAAAAAACAATAAAATAAAAAATAAAAACACACAGTAATTCACTGAAAAAAACAAAGGTTACAGGGACATTATACTTAGGATGATGTTTTAACCATACAAAATCATAGACATTCAGTAGTTAAACTTCCGAAGAAACTATAGCTGGGGGCCCTAAAGTAACTTTGAGCAACGACTAATAGTTAATGAACAGAAGTATAACTATAAATATAACTATACCTGCTGAATTTCTATAATTTTGTATGGGTAAAACGTCAACCTAAGTATGAGAGAGTGAGAGTGAGAGAGATCATCCTGCTGGGTGCGTCATTTCCTTTTCTGTGCTATAAAATCACATTTAAGACTAAGAGCTACAATGCCATTACTACACTGAGTACCACTGATGTACTATACTCACCATCCCTGTGCAGGAGAGCTTGTCTGCAACAACAGCCACACCCAAACTGAAGAAAGAACAGGAAACTGAAAAGATATTGCAGAAGAAGTGATGGATTCTAAATGTAAGGAGGAATGGGGAGGAGCACTCATATTGTATATGCAAATGTCAGCATGACAGCTGTATTCAAGTTTTGGAGTAACTGCTGTATTCACTTTTGAGAAAGCGTGCTTGCTTGTGTGAGAGAGGGGTTGAAAGATAATACAAGCAAACGCCCTGCAGCAGGCAGGGCACTTTAGAAGTTATCCACACGATGGAGAACTGAATATGTTATCCACATATTTATTGATTACTGCTCACCAGTTCAGCCAGTTTTAATTTAACTCCAACATTTACACCATTTTGTCCAACTAGGACACCTAGTATTTTTGGTCATTACAACAAAATATGGTAACCAGTTAGTTCACCGTAGGCAACTAAGAGGTTTTATGGGAAGCCTTTTATGACAGCAATTACTTTGTCCAGGCCTAAATGAACTGACTGAAACCAGAACAGACATGGACTTAAGGGTAAGACAGTCTTGCACAAACCCATAACCAATTCTGAAGGAAGGAAACGTTTCAAAAGTACACAAGTATCTGGTGCAATAAAGTTATAGCTAATCCTTGAAGAAACAACCACGAATCAACAGTGCAGGTCTGAAAACAGCTGTGTCATTTCGATTAATTTAGCAGCAGAAATAAGTGTTTTTCCTTTATATTTGTAAATGCCACAACAAAAGGAACATGTTCGTATGAATTATTCTGTCTGCACGTTACTGAGAATTACTTAAACTAAGACCAAGGAAAGGATGGACCGTGGTACCCATTACTGTCGCCTCCTTAAACTGAGTTCAGTTTTTGTGTAGGAAATATAAGGCCATCTCTTGTCTTCAGTTACAATGCCCCGACTCAATTCCCCTACAAAATGAGTAACATCAATAGTGGTTGCTAACGCAAGATGGGCTAAAATACATCAAACCAGGCATCACCCTGTTAGCCCACATTTCTCCTGGTGAAAGTGGTTTTTTTTTTTTTAGCCATTCTGCAGTCTTGAAGCTCTCTGACAGAGGGGTGTTTGCGAAAAGTAGTAATTGCTGCTTCATGTATTACAAAATGTGCTTTCTAAACCCTGGCACCATTCAAACCTTCAAACTAAGGCGCGGGCAGCTACAAATGTGTCACTTCATAATACATGCATTGTACAAATCATCTAGAGAGATACATTCAAGGTTTTTTATTTATCTTTCCTCAAAACCAATACAGTAAAGAAATCACTTTTCCTGCCCAAATCCATTCACAACAAACTTTTCAGTACGTTTTCAATTTGTCTTACCTGGTCTGCTGGCACCTACGTAAGTGGTATTTGTAAAGCACGAGTCTCGCCGAAAGGCCGTAGAACACTATTATTCGTGTGGCAAAACAAATATTTCGGGGATGCACGATTTCCATTTCGATACCAGCATCAGAAAACAATTAGAAGATGGTGCTATAGCTAAGAACTCTGAGGGACTCCAGAAACTTCAAGCATGGCGCTTGTAACCCCCACAAGGTCACTTTTTAAATAAATAAAAATACTGAAGACAGTTCTGCATCCAACCACTAGATGGCAGGCTTGTACTAATAATTGTCTAAGGGTAATAATAATAATAATAATAATAATGATAATAATAATAATTTAACTTATTTATTATGCAAAACTTTTATTTGCCACTCCTTCAAGTATAAGATCTGAAGCCAGAAATCAGCCTTAGCTGCCCAGCTCTGGAGCTCTTGGTCAGGTGGAAGACACCACAACTGCACTTCTACAGCCCCTTACATTTATTAACACCGTCCTACAATCGGCCTCTAGTCCGGGGTGTCACAACGGTCAGAGTGCAAGGTGCACTAATTCAAGATGGAACTAACTAAGGATTGTAAATACATCTTTCTAAGATGCAGGTCACAGACCTAGAGAAAGAAGCTGAAAAAGAAGCAGATTCGTTTCAGAGAAGATACTAAACTACTTCCTGATAAAATAAACGAAAATGCACCATCAATGGAAACGTGCCCTGGCTTTCAAGAAACAAACCATATACGAAGGGCCAGCTCATATGGGCTCGCTTCAGGAAAACAAACAGAACATTCTGTAAGGAAAATGTCACTTACCCAGTGTACATCTGTTCGTGGCATTAGTCGCTGCAGATTCACATGCTGTGCATAGTCCGCCATCTGGTGTTGGGCTCGGAGTGTTACAAGTTGTTTTTCTTCGAAGAAGTCTTTTCGAGTCACGAGACCGAGGGACTCCTCCTACTTTGGTTCCATTGCGCATGGGCGTCGACTCCATCTTAGATTGTTTTCCCCGCAGAGGGTGAGGTAGGAGTTGTGTATGCTAGTTATAGTGCCCATGCAATGGAATGAATAAGTATGTACAAAATGAAGGTTAAATTAATATATTTACAAATGTACAAATGTTGAGGATTACTTCGAAACGGCTACAGGCTCCCGGGGAGGTGGGTGGGCGCATGTGAATCTGCAGCGACTAATGCCACGAACAGATGTACACTGGGTAAGCGAGATTTTCCGTTCGGTGGCATGTGTAGCTGCAGATACACATGCTGTGCATAGACTAGTAAGCAGTTATCTCCCCAAAAGCGGTGGTTCAGCCTATAGGAGTGGAAGTAGTTTGAAATAAAGTTCTTAGTACGGCTTGACCTACTGTCGCCTGTTGTGCAGATAACACATCTACACAGTAGTGCTTGGTGAATGTATGAGGCGTAGACCATGTTGCTGCCTTACATATTTCGTTCATTGGAATATTTCCTAGAAAGGCCATAGTAGCACCTTTCTTTCTGGTTGAGTGTGCCTTTGGTGTAATAGGCAGTTCTCTCTTTGCTTTAAAATAGCAGGTTTGGATGCACCTTACTATCCATCTGGCAATACCTTGTTTTGAAATAGGATTTCCTGTATGAGGTTTTTGGAAGGCAATAAATAGTTGTTTTGTCTTCCTAATTTCTTTTGTCCTGTCAATGTAGTACATTAGCGCTCTCTTGATGTCTAATGTATGTAGTGCTCTTTCAGCTATTGAATCTGGCTGTGGGAAGAACACTAGTAATTCCACGGTTTGGTTTAAGTGGAACGGTGAGATAACCTTTGGTAAGAATTTTGGATTTGTTCTTAGAACGACCTTATTTTTGTGTATTTGAATAAATGGTTCTTGTATGGTAAACGCTTGTATTTCACTTACTCTTCTTAGAGATGTAATGGCAATGAGAAATGCAACTTTCCACGTTAAGTGTTGCATTTCACAAGAATGCATGGGTTCGAAAGGTGGACCCATGAGCCTTGTTAAGACAATGTTGAGGTTCCATGAAGGAACAGGTGGTGTCGTCCTTGGTGGTATAATTCTCTTTATGCCCTCCATAAACGCTTTAATGACAGGTATTCTAAATAGGGAAGTTGAATGAGTAATCTGCAGGTAAGCAGATATTGCTGCAAGATGTATTTTTATGGAAGAGAAAGCTAGATTTGATTTCTGTAAATGTAGTAAATATCCTACTACATCTTTCGGAGATGCATGCAATGGTTGAATTTGATTATTTTGACAGTAACAAACAAATCTTTTCCATTTACTTGCATAGCAGTGTCTAGTGGAAGGTTTTCTAGCTTGTTTTATGACCTCCATACACTCTTGAGTGAGGCCTAAGTGTCCAAATTCTATGATTTCAGGAGCCAAATTGCTAGATTCAGCGATGCAGGGTTTGGATGCCTGATCTGTTGTTTGTGTTGTGTTAACAGATCTGGCCTGTTGGGTAGTTTGACATGAGGTACTACTGACAGGTCTAGTAGTGTCGTATACCAAGGTTGTCTTGCCCATGTTGGTGCTATTAGTATGAGTTTGTTTTGACTCAATCTGTTTACTAGATATGGAAGGAGAGGGGGAAAAGCGTACGCAAATATCCCTGACCAATTCATCCATAGAGCATTGCCTTGGGATTGCCGGTGTGGGTACCTGGATGCGAAGTTTTGGCATTTTGTGTTTTCTTTTGTTGCAAATAGATCTATTTGAGGTGTTCCCCAAATTTGGAAGTAAGTGTTCAGGATTTGGGGGTGAATTTCCCATTCGTGGACCTGTTGGTGATCCCGAGAGAGATTGTCTGCTAGCTGGTTTTGGATCCCTGGAATAAATTGTGCCATTAGGCGAATGTGGTTGTGAATTGCCCAATGCCATATTTTTTGTGTTAGGAGACACAACTGTGTCGAGTGTGTCCCTCCCTGTTTGTTTAAATAATACATTCTTGTCAAAACAGACAACATGACAACAATGTATTTGTGGGTTATCATAGGTTGGAATGCTTTCAATGCTAGAAATACTGCTAACAGTTCTAGGTGATTTATATGAAACTTTCTTTGATGTACGTCCCATTGTCCTTGGATGATGTGTTGATTGAGGTGTGCTCCCCACCCGGTCATGGAAGCATCTGTTGTTATCACGTATTGTGGCACTGGGTCTTGGAAAGGCCGCCCTTTGTTTAAATTTGTACTGTTCCACCATAGAAGCGAGATGTATGTTTGGCGGTCTATCAACACCAGATCTAGAAGTTGACCCTGTGCATGTGACCATTGTGATGCTAGGCACTGTTGTAAGGGCCGCATGTGCAATCTTGCGTTTGGGACAATGGCTATGCATGAGGACATCATGCCTAGGAGTTTTAATACCATCTTTGCATGTATCTTTTGTGTTGGATACATGGCTTGTATCACCTTGTGAAAAGTTTGAACCCTTTGTGGACTTGGAGTGGCTATCCCTTTTGTTGTGTTGATTGTCGCTCCTAAGTATTGCTGTGTTTGACACGGCAAAAGGTGTGACTTTGCATAGTTGATGGAGAAACCCAGCTTGTAAAGGGTTTGTATAACATAATCTGTGTGGTGTGAACACTTTGTTAGCGAGTTGGTCTTGATTAACCAATCGTCTAGGTACGGGAACACGTGTATTTGCTGCCTCCTGATATGTGCAGCTACTACTGCTAGACATTTTGTAAAGACTCTTGGCGCTGTTATTCCGAATGGCAACACTTTGAATTGGTAATGTATTCCTTTGAATACGAACCTTAGGTATTTCCTGTGCGAGGGATGTATCGGTATATGGAAATACACGTCTTTTAGATCTAACGTTGTCATGTAGTCTTGCTGTTTCAGCAGTGGTATTACGTCTTGTAACGTGACCATGTGAAAGTGGTCTGATTTGATGTAGGTGTTTAGTGTTCTGAGATCTAATATTGGTCTCAGAGTTCTGTCCTTCTTTGGTATTAGAAAGTACAGTGAGTAAACTCCTGTGTTCTTTTGTGTACTTGGTACTAATTCTATTGCGTCTTTTTGCAGTAATGCCTGAACTTCTAGTCCTAGAAGGTTTATATGCTGTTTTGACATATTGTGTGTTTTTGGTGGGACATTTGGAGGGAGTTGGAGAAATTCTATGCAATAACCATGTTGGATAATTGCTAAGACCCAAGTGTCTGTTATTTCCTCCCAAGATTTGTAGAACTGGCTTAGTCTTCCCCCCACTGGTGTTGTGTGAAGGGGTTGTGTGACCTGTGAGTCACTGTTTATTTTGAGGGGTTTTTGGGCCTTGAAATTTTCCCTGATTTCTTGGGAATTGGCCCCCTCTGTATTGGCCCCGAAAGCCTCCCCTTTGATATTGTCCCTGGTAGGTAGGTGGTCTTGTTTGTGAGGTGCTGGCTTCTGTGGCTTGACCTCGAAACCCCCCTCTAAAAGTTGTTTTGAAAAATGTGCCAAATGTGCCTCTGCCCTGCGGGGAATAGAGTGCGCCCATGGCTTTGGCTGTGTCGGTGTCCTTCTTTAATTTTTCAATTGCAGTGTCTACTTCCGGCCCAAACAATTGCTGTTCATTAAACGGCATATTGAGCACTGCCTGTTGTATCTCAGGTTTGAAGCCAGATGTGCGCAGCCATGCGTGCCTCCTTATCGTCACAGCAGTATTTATTGTTCTTGCAGCTGTATCTGCTGCATCCATAGAAGAACGTATCTGGTTGTTGGAGATATTTTGTCCCTCTTCAACCACTTGTTGCGCTCGTTTCTGGAATTCTTTGGGGAGGTGCTCGATGAAACGCTGCATCTCGTCCCAATGGGCCCTGTCGTATCGCGCTAGGAGTGCTTGCGAGTTGGCGATGCGCCACCGATTTGCAGCTTGTGCTGCCACCCTTTTCCCAGCTGCATCAAACTTGCGGCTCTCCTTGTCCGGAGGTGGTGCGTCGCCTGAAGTATGCGAGTTGGCTCTTTTACGAGCTGCTCCTACGACTACTGAATCTGGTGTCAGTTGTAATGTAATAAAAGCAGGGTCTGTGGGCGGTGCCTTGTATTTTTTCCTCCACCCTTGGAGTTATTGCTCTGCTTTTGACTGGCTCCTTAAAAATCTGTTTAGCGTGCCTTAGCATTCCCGGAAGCATAGGAAGGCTTTGATAATGGCTATGGGTGGAGGACAGGGTGTTAAAGAGGAAGTCATCCTCGATAGGCTCCGAATGTAGCGATACATTATGAAATTCGGCTGCCCTAGCTACCACCTGTGCATATGCTGTACTGTCCTCAGGTGGTGAGGGTTTAGTTGGGTACGACTCTGGGCTACTGTCGTATACTGGAGCGTCATAGAGGTCCCATGCATCCTGATCATCTTGGCTCATGGTGGTATGAGCTGGTGATTGTGGTGGAGTCTGTGATACATGAGTTGAAGGTGGTGGAGAGGGTGGTGGAGTTACCTTCTTTACCACCTTTGCTTGTGGTCGCTTGTCTTGTTGCTGGAAGTCAAGATTCCTTTTCCTTCTGATTGGGGGAAGAGTGCTGATCTTCCCTGTACCCTGTTGGATAAAGATCTGCGTTTGCGTGTGATCTACTTCTGTTGTTTGTAATTCCTCCTCAAATCTGTGTCTTTTTAGTTGGGAGGACAGTGCTTGTTCCTCTGAGTAGGAACTGGTTTTCGGTTCGGTTGCCGGGTGTTTTGGCACCGAAACCGGGTCTTTAGTTTTTTCGGCTCCGACGAGATCTTTCTTTTTTTCGGTGTCGTGCCCTCTCTGTGCCGACCATCTTCGGTGCCGCTGTCTCTGTGCCGAGCAGCTTCGGTGCCGCTGTCTCTGTGCCGAGCAGCTTCGGTGCCGCTGTCTCTGTGCCGAGCAGCTTCGGTGCCGCTGTCTCTGTGCCGACCCTTTTCTGCACCACTCTCTCGGTCCCGAGATTGCTGCGTGCCTGTGTCTCGACCTGAGTCGGACGACTTCGGCACCATCTCGCCCTTTTTCGGTGCCGATGGACGGTCACCTACTTTATGGGTTAAGCCATGGCCTGTTGGCAGTGGCGTCCCCTGGGCTTTGTCTGTTTTTTCATGTGATCTTTGTTTCGACGTCTTACTCACGGTTGGTTGCTCTTCGACGTCGAATTCTTCGGAATCCGACTCGTGGATGGAGAAAGTTTCTTCTTCTTCCTCCTCCTCGAACCTTTGCTGTCCTGTCGGCGTGGACGCCATCTGCAACCTCCTGGCTCTTCGGTCTCTGAGCGTTTTTCTCGACCGAAACGCGCGACAGGCCTCACACGTCTCCTCCTTGTGCTCGGGGGACAGGCACAAGTTACAGACCAAATGTTGGTCCGTATAAGGATATTTATTGTGGCATTTAGGACAGAATCGGAACGGGGTCCGTTCCATCAGTCTCGATGTTGCACGCGGTCGGGCCGACCAGGCCCCGACGGGGGGATCAAAAATACCCCAAAGGGGCTACCGGAGCTCTTCAAGATTCGGTGTCGATTCTAATCTAACCCGATACCGAACGAAACAATACCGACTTATTTTTCTGAGATTCTGACTAACTTTCCGACCCGAAACACGGAGCGAAAAGGAACACGTCCGAACCCGATGGAGGAAAAAAAACAATCTAAGATGGAGTCGACGCCCATGCGCAATGGAACCAAAGTAGGAGGAGTCCCTCGGTCTCGTGACTCGAAAAGACTTCTTCGAAGAAAAACAACTTGTAACACTCCGAGCCCAACACCGGACTATGCACAGCATGTGTATCTGCAGCTACACATGCCACCGAACACACATTTCAGTGTGCTTGAATGGGACGGAGCGGTCGTGGTTCTGAGGTGGTATTGACAGGGGCTGTGGGTACGAGGGCACCCAGAGGGTGGCTCTCCCTTGAGCTGGGTAAGCGGCTCCTGTTGTCCTGGTCAGTCTACCCACGGTAAGCAAGGGCTCAGAACCCACCCAGCTCCAGCTACATCGGGGCAAAGCCGTCGGTGGAGGTCGCTGCAGAGTCCATTTAAGTGTCCCTTTCATGGAGAGCCTGGACTCGGGATGGTGGTGACCCTTTTTCCGGTCTCGCTTTTGACTAAGACCTACTGCGGACAGAACCTATGCTTACATTTGGTTATGGGCCTGCCCACTGCTTACATGGGCTGGTGTTTTCTGGTAATCTCCTTTGCATGCTTAATTTTCCATGGCTTTCCTTCCTCTTCTTGTGTTTGTTCTTCCTCTGAAGCATAGTTTCTTTACCACCCTTTTTACTGGGTAACTTGCTAACTGCCATTGCTTGCATTCAGGGGACTACTTTTTTAGGGTTGAGCCTGAGCAGCATGCTCTTGCACGTGCGTATCGCTTGCAAGACGCTGTAGTAGTTAGAAAAGGGCTGGGAGCACCACCCACGTCACATCAGCCACTTTCATTGGTTCGTGGGCTTGCCTTTTAGAATCTGCTTGCTTTCATTAGTGGAAGGCATGCATACATCATGCCTTTTCCGGTGGTGAGCCCTCCTTGAGAGCAGTGACCAAGTACTGAAAACATACGAGGATCGCTGTTTTCCGTCCGGTTTGTGGACTACTTTTTCTCTTTTTTTGCAGTGCGATCTCGCTTGCTTAGCAGTGCGATCCCGCTCGTTTTTTTCCCATTTAATGAGGCAAGAAAAGTCCAGTTCAGAGTTTACAACTGCTAATAGCTCTAACTCTGAGAAATGCGAGACCTGTTGAATTGCAAATGCTTGTTTCTTTCAGAACTCACTACTGGGAGTGCACGTGTTTTTTGGGTGCTCTCTCTCCTGTGCCACTTCTCCAATCAAATCTCAGCCTGCGTTCTCCATCTTGTTGTGGTTCCCTACCCCTCCGGCTCTTATATTGCTTTCTTCACCTCACCGTCCCACTAACTTTTCCTTTTTTTCTTTTAAAAAAAAAAAAAAAAAAAGGACACCCACTAACCAATTCCTTCGTTCACCCCTCCCCCTCCTCCTCCCACCCACCCACTGCTTTGCAGCACTGAAGCTTATTCCTCCCTCACTGCCCCCCCCCTTTTTTTTTTTTGTTCTTTTTTAATTGTAATTCTTTTTAGGAGACCCAGGTAGCAGCAGATTGCTATTGGACAGCTCGTTTAAAAAACAGAAAGTTGGCAATCTTTTATATTCCCACTTTCAGTTGTGCATCCATCATCTTGGAACAATGGATTCAAATAAAAGCCAAAATTACCGTTGTGATGCATGTGAACGTGTCCTCCCGCTTGGGTCGCTGTAAGTGTAAAGGTGAATCAGCCAAGTGTGTGCCTGTATACCACCAGGAAGCCAGAAGAAGTCAGAGCCCTTTGCTTCATCACTTTATTGGCGCCCTCACCCAACCAGGGATGGGGGCGCGTATACTTCAGAATGGGGCTCACTACACACCAATGTGTAACATGTGTAGGCTTACTGTGTTGAAGACGTCAATGCAGACACGGTGATAAAGTAGAAGGAGCTTTATTCAATGTAGCCACCCTGAGCGTGGTTTCTACTAACCAGTCAAACACCATCACAAGACAGGAATCTCAGGTTCAGGAACACTGACCGAACTTAGAACACACAGAATACTAAAAGATGTCTTCAAGGCATAACACATTCCCCCCTTCCCAACAGCAAAACACAACCAACCAAAACCCAACACAAACAGAACAAACAATACAACTTATATTTAAAAAAAAAAAAAAAACAGTGCATCAATAAGTATATCCAATACACTAGAAATACAGCAACCCAAAGATAGCAATGGCTTCATAGATAACCAACCTTTATAACACACTAGCCCTGCACATAATCTGCCAAATACATTGATGGCTTGCGGTGTCTCTGAACCGTACTCAAAATTCCAATGTCGCCCTCACACACCCCTTTGACTATCTTCAATTCCTTCAATGCGCTCTCTAACACTCACACCTTCAATAGAAGTTCTAATAAGAAATTCACCATCAATCGTCATGAAGCCAACAAAACATCCCACCAATTGTCTTCACATTTATACTCGCCACATTTCTGATAAAGTGCCACCCTGCGTCTACTTCATTTCTCACCATTCTCCAGCACAACTTATCAATCATACACTTCCCTCACCTTAAAAGGATCACTAAACTTGGACAATCCAGCACTTACACATCCTTTCTTGATCTTCATCCACCCTTCAATGCTTTTTTTAGCACTCTGGACAGCCTCATTGTTCTCCATACCTCATCATCCTGTTGCAGCTATGCTGGAAGAATTTTTTTGCCTGGGTTCTTTCCCCAGATATTTTCAAAAGGAAAAATCCTTGTAAGTTCATTTTTAGTGGTGGGATGCATCCATAAAAGATCATTAACCATACTTTCCACACTCCGATCACTCTGCATTGCCATCAAAATTGCCCCTTTAATAAGACAATATTCCCTTTCCACGAGCCAGTAGCTTGTGGGTTGTACAGGCCTGTGTGCAGAGGCTTGATACCACAACTTTCTTAAAATGCTCTCATGTCACAAGATGTAAGTTGTGTACCATTATCCATTATGGACACTTGAGGAAAATCCTCCTCCAGGACAGATATGGTACTCTTAGTCATCACCTCCCTTGTAAATTTGACAACGACCTATTTACAATGCACATCCACCATGAATAAAGCAGACCTCAACTCAGTTCTCACCCCATACAGCAGTCCAATAAATTCCATACAAACACTACTCCAGACTGGGATCCTTAATGTGAATAAACTCAGAATACACATCAGTCTTGAGTCTATATATACTTTACAATCAGTACAATTCTCAACCCAGCTTGAAGTCTGATCATCCACCAGAAGTGTTCTTTTATTTTATTTTGGTTTCAGTTTGCAGAAGGTGCCCTTCATGTACCAGCTGAATGGTTCTTCTAAGGCTTTCAGGTGCAATAAATGTATCATTTCTAATCACCACATCATGTCCAGATGACATACCTTGAGAAAAGGCCTCATAGGAAGAGAAAATGCACTCTCTCTCTGCCCTCCTTTAATCATCGCACAAATCACCTCCTTTAAAATAGGGCAACACTTCATTCCTTTACTTAATTCTTCCAAAGTAAAAGCACCACCATCACACTCCTCAATATCTGCCATTCACGCCACAGCACCTTCTTGTTCTTCTGCCAGCACACCTTCCTTATCAATTACATTGCAGTCTGCATATAAACGAGAAAGGCAATCTTCCAGAGTAGTCCGCCTCCCATGAATATATTTCACACAATGTCAATATTCCTGTAACCTAGATGCAAGCCTCGCCAGGCTCGCTGATCCTTTGCCTGAACCCCAGGTGTCAAAACCTTGACCAAGGGCTTGTGGTCAGTTTGACCATTTAACATTATATCCCACAAATACATTCTAAAATACTCAACACTCCAAGCTGCAGTTAAAGCCTCAAGCTCTATGGCAGAGTAATTTTGTTCTGTATCAGTCACGGAGTGGGACACAAAAACCACAGTTCTCTCCACATTATGGTGTAACGGGGATAAAATAGTATCCATACCAGAAGCACTAGCATTAACGAAGTTTCAAGCATGGGTTAAAAGGTACCAAAATTCCTGCATAGCAAATTTCTTCCTTAATCTGATCAAAAAGGTCTTGTTGTTCTTTTCCCCACATAACTGTACACCCTGTTCTCAATATACCCCTCAAACTCTGTTTTCTCAGTAAAATTCTCAACAAACTTTGAGCAATATTTGAGGAGACCCATTGAAGAACATAACTGGTCTTTATCCTGAGGCAAAGGAGGCATCCTGATTGACTTAGGAACTTCTTGTGGCCCATTTTTAACTGAGATAATGTGAACAAGATATTCAATTTCTTCAACCATGAATTTACATTTGTCTTTTCACAAAATAAGACCCACTTCTGACAATCTTTCTAAAGGTTGCTTCAGAGAACAATTATATACCTCCATCGCTGCCTCACAAAAACAAGTATATCCTCTTGAAAATATATATTACTCAATCCTCTGAACAACTCTGACATCATTTGCTAAAACACTTGCAGCTAATGAAAGGCCTAATGGCACCCTAGTAAACTGAAATGTCCCTTTTTTGGTGATGAACGCTGTGTGATTATTTGAATCAATATGCAAATGGACCTGATGGTCTGCACTCTTGAGATCTAATTTCGAGAAAAATGTCCCCACTTTTAATAATAGAACCAGTTCATTGATGTTAGGCAAAGGAAAACTATCTGACAACGTTCTGATTCACACTCCTTAAATCCACACAAAACCGCAAACACCCATCAGCTTTCCATTATGACACAGGTGAAACCCAACTAGTGGTCTCTACTGGTTCAAAGATACCTTCTTTTGCCAGGTCTTCCAGCATTTTTTTTACCTCGTTCTCGTGAACTACAGGCACTCCCCTCATCTTATGTTTAACAGGTACAGCTCCTTGATTAAGCACTATTTCATGTACATATCCCTGCAACTGAACCAACTCAACCCTGAAAAAATCCTCAGCACCATTTGGAATATCACTGATGCTGATGTCATAAGCCACCAAAACTTGATTTGGAACACAAGGGTTGATAACAATATGCAAATAATATTGATACATCCAACCAGGGATTGGTTGTTCATTTTCAGCAACATAACTATCTTCCAATTTGTCGTAAAAAACCTGATGGGAGCCTAAAATGTAAATTTGCTCCAGTTAATAACCCCCAGGATTAATATCCTTCAGAAACAAGTCAATTTCAGCCTACTCTCCCACAAAGATACACTTGGTAACAATGGTGTACATGGAGCCTGAATCTACCATAAGTTCAACAGCCCTACTCTTGATTTGAAACTGTGCTCTGGGTCAGGTTCTTCTTCCCTTGTCATCCCCATCCTGACCTAAAATTAAAATGCAATCTTCATGTTTTCTCTGACTTACCTCCTCTGTGACCAACACATTTGATCTCTTACTTTCCTTGCATATATGTGCAAAATGCATTCTACAACCACACTTTTTGCACTCCTTGTTGGCAGCATAAAAGGATTTAGATGACCCCAAATACAATATACTATCACACCTGTAAAACACATTAGAAACCTGTCTATTGCAGACATGTTCCTGATCACACAGCTCTAACAACTGAAGATACTTTTTCACACCCACCCTCTCAGTCATATCTCTTACTCATCTGTCATGCAAAATGCTCATTATTAACATTATATTTAAATGATTTTTTTTTTTTGCTGCCCACAACCACATCTGAATCTTTTTACTCCTACACTGAACAATCATTTAGTCTCTAATTAGCTCTTCAGTTATTTGACTAAATTGCCATTTTACAGATAGTTCACACGATCTTGCAACTGATTCACTGATAGTTTCACCAGGCTTTTGAGAATGAGCATAGAATGTGTGTCTTGACACTGCAATATTGATTTCCTACACAAACCTTTGCTACATTCTAATCGGAAACTTAGCCTCCTTGTAAACATCAGTTTTAGGTTGCTCATTAAGGTCATGCACTTAGAGAAGAAATTTGAAAATATGTTGACCCCTTTCCCTAAAGCACTTAAAAGTATGGCCTTCTTCCTGTCAGCTCTGAAGTTTTGATCAAGAGGTATGAGAGAATTTTCAAACATATCAATTCAGTCCTCCCATTGAATAGAAGGTGAACCTTGATGAGCCAAGAAAGGAGGAGGAGAAATAACTGATGTGGGCTCCATATTGATGATATCTGAACAATGAAGAAGCTAAAGAAACAACTGAGAAAGAGCAGACCGAAGCGTTCACTGTGGTGGATAGCCCTATTTTTGTTTTGTAGACTATCCTTTGCCTGACTTAATCCTATTTTTGTTTTCAGACTTTTCTTACAGTGCCCAGCTTAAGTATTTTCCTTTAAAGTCACAGTCCATAATCACATTCGCTGAAGAAAGAATGAAGGGTAGGCGAAATCCCCTTGCAGTCCACAGCAGACTCAGCCCATCAGGTAGGAGAGACACATCCATTATAGCGAACACACACTGGGCTCGCAGCCTTACATGTCCTTCTGCCACCCCAGCTCGTGAAGGCCACGTGGTGAATGTGCTTGCCTCTCGCTGCTCACGCACTGTAAGCAGTTCCCTCTAAGAAAGTTAATATGCAAATATTGAGTTGGAGGAAATACAATACCTAGAAAGTCACCATTATCTTTGGGCAGTCTCCAGGCGGCAGGAAACAAACTTTTGATCTCTGAAATTCACAGTGAAGTCACATTCAAAGCGATGAAATCACAACCGTTGAGTTCTCGCAGGCTGCATGACTGGCAGCTTGTCATTGAATTGTGGTGAAGAAGTCACTGCAGACATGATAATAAAGCAGACGCTTTGTTCATCGCAGCCTACCTGCTAGCCAAACACCAACTATCGAGAGTGGCATCTCCGCTTCAAGAATACTGACATAACTTAGAACACAGAGAATTCTAAAAGATACCTTGAAGACATAACACATCTTATAATAAGGGATTTTTTGAGGTGATGCAGTTAAGTACAATAGCTCAGGCTTAAGTATGTGGTGAAAACTATAACACCATCATAAGACCTCATTAATACCCAACAGAGTACAAGGACCTTGAGGTCATCTCCAAACAATTTGTATTCTGGTCACCAGTAAGTGACCCTAAAATAACAGAGGAACCTCTTCAACCCCAACTTTTGGTCGACATTTCAGCCTATTTCTTTTGCCTACTGAAGGTCTAACTAAGGCTGTTGCCAGGTCCTAAATCCCAAAGTACACTGGATAAATATACTGCACATCTGGTCTATCTAACTTGCAAGGATGTCTCAAGGCAAGTATAATGCACGGAAATTTGTGTAAATGCCTTAATCTGTTATACACAGAAGGCACTACTCTTCCCGTCCACAGATCTGATACCATCGACAATGCCACTTTTGTGACTAGACTCGCGGATTTAGGCTTAACAGGCAAGCACTTACATGGTTTGTGTCCTTCCTCCCTTTTTTCTGTTTCTAGCACAAGAAACTCAGTTGTTGTGTCTTCTAACTTTCCATCCTGTCCCTACTATTGATATGACCCCCCTGTGAAAGTTACTTCACCCAGACGGGATGCGATTTTACATGTATGCAGAGGACACCAACTGATCTTGGGCTGGGTCATTATTCTGAACAAGAGACAATAGACAGCCTACCTCTTACACACTGGTGGATGTTGATGAGCTTTGTTTTTTTTAAAGGGATGATTAGCTTGGGTTTCACAAGAGTGAAAGTTCCATCAATAGTAAAGAAGTAGAAAAACAAAAGAGGGAAAAGTTAAAATTAGCTCATTCTTACCAAATCTGAGTTTTTGAAGGTGACTAGATGGTCCTGAATAATGGGCCACCCAAGCAGTAACATTGGTACAGAAGATGGGCATCTAACTTGACTCTAAATTGTCCCTGAACAAATGCTTACTCCAACTAAAGACAATGAAAATAATTCTCCGTTTTCATTGGCAGCTATTTTCATGTGCTAGTTGTCAATACCGTAGTCCAGACTAGACAGGACTACAGTAGTTCAGTGTATCTGGTGGCACCAGCGAAGTGTCTGTATTACCTGCAGCAGGTATAGATTCCTGCTGCTACACCCAATCACATCCCTCCTCAGGTGAGAACATATCATAACCCTCACTGAAACTGTTAAATTGACCACCCATGTGTAGCAGTATTGCTTTTAAGTTAATGCAACAACTAAAATAGTTGAAGACTTCATGGGTCAAAGGTTTATTTACACTGTATAGGCCAGTCAGTGCTCTTCGATCCTCACACCGTTTCATTCTCTGTAGCCCACAGTTTGGTATTTCACACACCTGATGTTTCTAGAAAGCTCACAGATTAGAAATGGAAGATGATCTAGAGAGTCCAAAGCTTCAAGAAAATAAACTTTGCACTGTGCCAAAATGTTACATGAAAATACAGCAAACATCTTTAGAGAGTCAGGAGTCTGAAAACAAGGTCACAAGGGGGACTGTGCTTAGAACCAAGTCATTATCAACTAAGAAGTACAGAGAAAGAGAAGTACAAAGGAACAGACGTTTGAGCCCTGGACTTTAAAGTGTGAAGGGGGAAATTACTAAAAGATGCACAATTGACTATCCACACGCTTGTGCTATATGCCTGATTTGAAGATGTATGTGTGAGACAACAGGCGAGTAAGACTTCAGAAGATATTTGACAACTTCCTCAGACATGGTTTGAACCAGAAGGAGTGCGTGCTGGCATGTACAGTAAATAAGGATAAGCTGTTGCCACATCCGAGTAGAGTACAGAAGAGGTACAAACACACTGCATGTCATTATTGAGCTAGATGCACATGGCTGGTTCCTAAACATGCAACTAGGATGAAGGCATTATGATGGCTTTGTATGATAAAGCATTATTTCCTTGCAGTATGTGATTTCACACGGTGATCCGGATGTGTGCCTCATCCTGTGCACATTAGCACCAATCTGACCCCACACATTAGGTCAGATTCCAACTAAGGGGGTATACAGTGCACCAACAGGAAACTGGAGATATGTTGCCTCAGACACCAGGAACCCAGTGCCTCTCATATCGTAAAGATCCTTCGAAATTTACATATTTACAAACAAATTCGAACTGAATGGGTAGGGAGTGGCTTGGAGACTTGGACAGACATGGGCTTGACAAGAACATGCTTTGATTCTGGGGCACAGTAATTCTGAAATACAGCCTAGTACGAACAGGTTACAGAAGTGATTTTGTTTAGAAAAAGAGGCAGCGATATTCCCTCTGGAAAGGGGTGAGAGACCACTTTTACATGTGAATCTACCCATTTTTGCTGATCCTTAGCAAGTCAATCTGTGCTTAGCGCATGGATGAGTAGGAACTTGGGTAACCGAAAGACACCAAAAGCTAGTCAAGACAAGGGCTTGTATTTCCAGAATCCCTACCAGCCTAAAAGGATGATTAGTTTGGGTCTCACAAGATGGGAAGTTAAATCAGTACTGAAAAGGTAGACAAGCGAACGGAAGTTAGGATAAAACTAGAGGAAATTTGTTTTGCACCAGCTTATACAGAATGCCAACTCACAAAGGAGTAGAACAATAAAATAGGATAGTTGGTATGGTGCAGTAAAACGTTATTGAAGGAAAAAGACAGAAACCGTGAAAGAGAAGGGTAGTGTGTCAAGGTAAGAATCGCACAGATGTGTAAATAGACTGAGTTAGGAATAAGGAAGAATAATAATAACAAGCATTTTCAATGCAACGGGGCTCGCATTTGCTTGAGCTGGAGCTATTTGCGTTGTAAACTCCTAACCTAACTTTTCTTGCCATACAAATTAAAAGAAAAAAAAAGCCTGATCGCGATATGTAAAATGCAGCGCGATCACGCTGCAATTGAAAACGGAAAAACTGATCGCGATATGTAAACCCCAGCGTGATCGCGCTGCGGGGAAAATTAACAGATAAAGTAGTCTGGACCCCAGGCTCAAAACATTGAGCCTTGTATGTTTTTGGTAGTTTACCAGTGCTGTGTAGGCGGGCTAAACACCAGAAAAGGCATGACGTATGCATGCCTTTCACAAATGAAAGCAAGCAGATTTTAAACAGCAAGCCCAGGAACCAATGAAAGACTGACGTTACCTGGGCGTGGTTTGAAGCCCAGAGAAAGATTACTTTATGGACGGAGCGCTTTGCGCTCGCTCATAATAAAGGGAGCTTGTGTTGACAAAAATTTTTTTTTTTATGGAAGGTTAACAAGATAGTTTATAAATCCAATAAAAATGGTAGGGGATAGGAAAGGATAATGAGGAGGCATGATTGACTCATAAAAATAATGAAGGATAATGAGACAGTTTGTACATACCGGAGAAAGGAGGCCAAGATGATAAAGAGGTGTCGGAAGAAGACTATGCCAGACAGGATATTAGCATGTGCGAAAAGGAGATCTAGCAACTATCCAGAGTAATGACAAGATAGTGATACCAGGGTGGGGTTTGCTCACTGCCAATAGGACTCAAAGGCAACCTGACTATTCTTGTGACAAGTATTGCCATTTTTCCTAACACTGGAAGAGCCAGGTACCGCTGCAAGCTGCACCACCCTTTTATGCTTTGACTTTTAGGTCAAACAGTCAAGGCAGTCAGGGCGCACTACTGAAAGCTGGTTTTGGGGTGCAGCGGTAATTTCAATCAAGACATGTATATCACATAATACGTTAAATATTCACACATTAAATCTTTTAAATAAGAAACATGAACGTTACCGGCTTAGTAAATATGTTAACATAACACACAGTACTGTGTGACATTCTGCTGGCCCTCAGCAACTCTCATGGATGAATTGTGAGGCTTGCAAGAACAGGCGTTGCATGCTAGAAAAAAACAAAGCGCAGCACCTAGTTTAAAGGGAGGATGTGAGCATTTACAGCATTAGTGTTACTTAGTTTGGCATATGTCTCTGTGGTGTTCAATACTGGAGAGGATTTTCTAAACTCTGGAACACCAGCGCAGACTAGCACCAACAATCTTTTGCTGAGAGGTGTGACACCAGGTCATGGCTTCAGGGGAAGAATCATGAAAGCTGACATACTTTGGTAAGAGTCACAATAGTGGGGATAAGATGCAGGGCAGAGCACATTAAACGTCTGCCAAGAGAGGAAAACCAGAGGTTTCTTACAGTTTCAGGAGGCAAAGGAGCATCAGGGACATCCATTCGGGGTAATGCAAAAACTTAAAAATGCACAGGGGGGGGGGGGGGGGGGACAGGCACAGATCAGCTAGTCAGGTACTTAGGGAATGCACCTGTAGGGATTGGTTGGGGGCCAATGAAGGTCATAGACATCCTGGCTAATGAGAGTTCCACTCCGGGGGAAGCTTATAGGCTGGTGGGTAAGGCAGTAAGGGAAGTGAAGCCTCAGACAGTCTACGTCTTTACCAGCAGTCTGCAGTTTAGCTTCTTGTCTCTGCCTACTCATGTGATACCACATAGTTGCAATCTTTCCTCAGGGACCAGAGGAGAGCTGTGCTCACTCCTCTCACTGTTTTCAGTTTACAATTTCCAGTTTGTCGCATTTGCATGTAAAACTGCTGGGACAAAGCTCTGGGCTCAACAAAGTTTTCTCAGCTAGTCCAGCATGAGCTCCTGCCCCCCTTTCATGTCAAAAATGCAGCAACAGAATATTTTCCTAAATTGTACAGTATATTCCCTACTCGTTGAAAGGAGGCCAGCAAGTCATTTTGTGTCTGGTCAAGCTCTTCTCGGCAGAGGCATTCAGAGCTTCTTCAATTCAAAAGAAGAACTCTAACCACAACTCGCCCACAACAGACAACTTTCTTAGCTGTTGCTGGACTTTTTCATCTAAGGCACAACAGCTTACAGGATTTGGGGCACAGGCAGGTGTGAGCAGCAGTGGCCATGACTTTAGCCACAGTCATTAATTCAGATATCTTATCTCGGCTTGCAAGATGACCTGATGGTGGCAGCTTCAAACAGTGACAGACATAATAAAAGAACCATCATGAGATATTAAAAGTAATGTGAATCCAAACCAGACTTGTGCACTTTGTTCTACAATAGTTGCTGCAGGGAAGGCAATGACACTGATAGCAGTGGAGAAAACAGACCTCCCCCATAACCTATAAAGTACACTCCTACAAAACTGGGGAACCCAAAACTCTAGTTCTCACACATCATATGTCCAAATACTATCTGACATTCAGATGGGATTTGGGGAAGCCAGTCATGACAGACTACATAGGATTTGCCACAAAGTGGAACAGGAGGCATTTTCTCGACTGGGCTGCAAAATAAGGATGTAGCATCACAACTACAGATCAGGTACCACCAAGCTTTATGTGTGTCATGGCTTGAACACAGGATGGTAGTTGCCTATGACAAAATCAGTACCACTGAAACAGTGGCAAACTCTGCTCTTTGCAATCTTCTAATTTGACAGGCAGGTAGCTTAGCATCATAGCACTGTAGTGGTCACGGCATGATTTGATGCATTAACTGAGGTCCTGCAGGCTAAACATGTTTCTAAGTTTACTTAATTAATGAAAGCAACTTGCAAAACTCCCCCCACCCAGATCCTTAATGACTCGGACAAAGGGGTACAATGGCCACAAGATTCTGAAGAGTATAGAGATTAATATGTCTCTGATCCTAAATATGAGCTCCAGTTTGCACTACTGAGCAGCAAGCAATTATCTAACATTCAGCACTGACTTAACAAGACAAGCGGAGTTGTTACAGAAGTGAGGTCATGTTATATTGGGCTGGATATCATCAGCCTACAACAGAACCAAAAAGAGACTGATGACAAAATATAATCAAAGCAAGGATTATTTTACTTACCCTGTCAGCATCTGTTTGTCGCATTTAGTGCTGTAGATTCACATGCTCTGCAAACTCCTGCCATGTAGTATTGGTCCACAGTGGTGCAAGTTGTTTTTCTTTGAAGAAGTGTTCCGAGTCACAAGATCGAGTGACTCCTTGTTGGAGACGGCATGCTCTAGTTGTCTGAAGTGAGACCCTAGACAGGCAGAACCTACCACTTCCATCAGGGGTGAGTGATTACACTTACTTTTTAACCTGCGCTCACCTTCGGGTAGCTTGGCACTGAGCAGTCAGGCTTATAAGAGAGGCAATGTGTAAAGCATTGGCACAGCACTCTCACACAACAAATACACTGAGCGTCACAAAAGAGACTTCACACGAGGTGTATGTAAATAAAGTTTGTATTCAACTTGAACATCATGTATCTCTGGGCAGAACTCACATTGGGAAATATAACTAGCAGTACTAGGCCCAAACGAGTTAAAATTACATCATTAATATGGTAAGTAGGAAATATCCTACTTACCCCAGCACCCTCTGGAGGTGCAAAACGTTGTCAGCACAAGAACCACCCAATCAATTATTCTAAATCAATTCCAAACAGTTACCTAAGGTGCATATCAGTTCACAACGATAGCGGAAAGGTGTACACATAGGTAATAACAATACTTTAAAATAGCCCCGGGGGCCATGGGCTGCACGGGGAAAACCACTGTCAAACGTAATACCCCAATGCAGTGCACTGATATCCGGCAGGTCAGCAGATATTGTAGCAACACAAAAGAATGATGGACGGAGTGCTGAACAATGCAAACACTTACCCCTAGTCACAGATCTGGGTTTAATCCATCGTTCTTTTGCTCACAATGCCACCCCAGTTTGGACCCAGCCATATGCAAATCAGTATTGACCCTGTTACCCATGGGAACAGTCCACCCGAACTGCCAAGCCAGGTCCTCCATGGACCGGAAACAAGCATCCTGGGACCAGTTTCGGGGTGTCACCCTTCATCAGCCAGGCTAGCTTGAATCCAGTGGCACAGTGAGCAAGGGACCCACGTCTGGTCATACCCTTCCCACTTAAAACAACTTTAGCAACACAAAAGGATGATGGATGGAGTGCTGAACAATGCAAACACTCACCCCCAGTCACAGATCTGGGTTTAATCCATTGTTCTTTTGCTCACAATGCCACTCTAGTAGATATTGTATACTCCCAGACTCCTGACCCAAAACCCTCTTCCACTCTTCAGCCAACCCAGACTACCCCTCACCCCTTTGAATACCACATACACCCCCTCCCCTCACCTTACCCCCGCAGCCTGCATTGTTGGGCTGGATACATGCTTGACAGGCAATTCTGGTGGGTGGCACACTCAGTGCAACATCCCACTAGCAGCCAGGGCTGATCCCGTCCCAGGTATGTTGTGTATATTTCACAGGGCACACTTGGGTACAGCACCTGAACCAATCACGTAAGCATCCCTTCCGGGCAAAGTCCCCAGAGTCCTAAGGCCAAGCAAAGAGTGTCAGCAAAAAAAAAAAAAAAAAACACTGGAAGAGAAAGCAAAACGTTTCAGGAAAAAAAACCTAAGAAGCGCCATGTCCAACACTCCTCCTCTCGGTGATATTGCGCATGGGCATCAACTCCTTTGTTAATTGTTTTCCCGCAAGCAGGTGAGAAAGGAGTAGAAGGAAAGAAAGTGTAGGGAGAAAGAGGTCCATGTAATGTATAAATGTATATATACAAGGCTAAACTACAAGGCCACAGACTTCCGGGGAGGAGGGAGGGCACATGTGAATCTACATGCCATGAACAGATGCTTACATAATAAGTTCCATGGCATGTATGGTTTTAGATAATCATGCTCTGCACTGGCTGTAAAGCAGTAGCTCCATAAACAGAAGCTAGCCTGTAGGAGTTGTAGTTGACTGGAAAAGTGTATGTAGCACTGCCTGACATACATTAGCTTGTTGGCATGCTAGAACATCCACACAGTAGCGTTTTGCGAATGTGTGTGGTGTAGACCAAGGAGCTGCCTTACAAATGTCAGCTATGAGAATGTTACCAAGGAAAGCCATAGTAGCACCCTTTTTGTAGTAGAGTGAGCTCTGGGAGAAACTGGTCAATGTCGCTTGGATTTAACATAGCAAGTCTATGCATTTGACAATCCATCAGATTATGCCTGATTAGCTTATTGGGTTGCCTTTTTGAAGTGGACAAAAGGCTGCAAAGAGTTGGTTGGTTTTCCTAAAGTCTTCATTTCTGCCAATATAGAACAAGAGTGCTCTTTTAACATCTAACGTGTGAAAAGCTCTTTCCGCAACAGAGTCTGGTCTTGGGAAGAAGACTGGTAATTCAATGCACTGGTTAAGTTGGAACTAAAATCACTTTAGGAAGAAAGCTGGGATTAGTGCAAGAACTACTTTATCCGTATGAATTTGAAAGAAAGGTTCTTCCAAGGTTAGTACCTGTATCTCACTAGCATGCCTAAGTGAAGTGATGGCTGTTAAGAAATCCACCTTCCACGAGAGGAAATGAAGAGGACATAAATTGCATGGTTCAAATAGGGGAACCCATGAGTCTAGTGTGCACAATGTTAAGGGTTCCATGATGGTGCGGGAGGTACTCTAGATGGAATTACACATATAAGACCTTCCATGAAAGCATTCATAGCTGGGATCCTGAACAAGGAAATATGTTGTCTGTTCTCTAGATATGCGGCTATAGCTGCGAAATGTAGTCAAATGGATGTGTAGGCTAGGTTTGTTTTCTGCAAGTGGAGCAAACAGACAATTTCTTGTACTGTTGCTTTCATGGGGTCAACATATTGAATTGGCAGTAGGAAACAAAACGTTTCCATTTTGCAGCATAGCAGGCTCTACCAGCAGGTCTAAGTGCTTCCTTGAGGAAGTCCATGCACTCTGCAGGTAAGCACAGCTATCTAAACGCTGAATTCAGGAGCCATATTGCAAGGTTGATGGACTTGTGGTCTGGATGTCTGTTTTGATCTTGATTGTGAGTGAGAAGGTCCGGTCTGTTGGGGTGCTCCTTGTGTGGGACTCCTGAGAGATACAGGAGTGTGGTGAACCAAGGCTGTTGTGCCCAAGTGGAAGCCACAAGAATTATGGTGAGAGATGTTTGCCCGATCCTCCGAACCGGAAAGGGAATGAGAGGGAGAGGTGGAAAGTGAAAAGCAAATATCCCTGACCAATTCATCCACACGGCATTACCCTTGGATAGAGGGTGTGGATACCTTGAGGAAAAGTTTGGGCAGTCGCGTTTTCTGCTGTGGCAAAAAGGTCTTTGTGGAGTCCCCCACCTTTCGAAGTAAGGTTGCTGCATCCTGCTGAGCAGGTCTGCCAAGTCTTTGTCCTTTCCAGGCAGATACTCTGCCAACAGGTTAGTTGTGGTGAATGGCCCACTTCTAAATGGTCTGAAAGAGTAGTGACAGTAAAGAAGACCGTATGCTCAGTTTCTGTAAATACAAGGCTGTCATGTTGTCTGTGCAAACTAAGACAACCTTGTGAGACAGGTGAGGAAGGAAGGCTTTCAGTGCTAGGAATGCCTCCTGAAGCTGCAAGTAGTTGAAGTGTAGGGACTACTGCTTGGTATCCCAGAATCCCTGCGCTGTCAGGTCTTGAAGGTGAGCACCCCAACCTGTCCATGATGACTCTGGTCAATGTGACTTAAGGCAAGGGGTCTAGAAAAGGCCGCCCTTTCAAAAGGTTGGTGGTGTTCCACCACTGCAGAGAACGGTGGGTCTGGCAGTCTAACACTAGATCTTCCAGGTCACCCTGTGACTTGAGACCATTGGCGAGACAGACATTGCTGCAGGGGACGCAAGTGAAGTCTGGCATGGCGACACAAGAAACCATCAAGCCCAACAGATACATAATTGTCTTGACTGTGTAGGAATGGTTGTCCTGAAACTCAGGCAGAAAGTTTTGGAAATTCTGGACATAAGCTGGGTTGGGATATGCCAATCCTAACTATGCGTTCAGAATGGCCCCTAAGTAAGGTTGAACTTGCAGGGCTGAAGATGAGATTTGGGAATGTTGACAGTGAAGTTCAAACTGTGAGGAGTATCCACTATCAGAGTGTGGTCTTGGCACTGGCGTAACGATTTGGCTTTGATAAGCCAGTCATCGAGGTAGGGAAAGTAGTGAACATTCTGTCTTCTCAGATGTGGTGTGACTTCTGCCAGCACTTTGTGAATACTCTGGGACCATACTGACTCAAAAGGAAAGGACCTTGAACTGCCTTTGCCTGCAATCATGAATCAAATATTTTTGATATGCAGGATAAATTGTGGTGTGAAAATAGCAGTCCTTTTGATTTAGAGCGATCATAAAATCACCTTGTTTTAGTGTAGAAGTGGGATCACATCCTGAAGGGTGACCATGTGGAAGTGTTTGGAGAGGAAATATTTGTTTAGAGGTCCAATATGAGACTGAGAGAGCAGTCCTTTTTGGGAACCAGGAAGTACTCACACACTGGGCAGAGGTTACCTTTGGCTTTTGATGTTGACGTCCGACTCAGAGCTGTCCTGTATGGAAAGGGCTTCCTCCTCCTGCCCAGGTTCCTTTTGAGCATGTTCCTCTCCTGAAGATGTCTGGAGTGTTGTCCGGCGTCTTCTGGGCCATTTCTAGCCAACGAGCACCACAGTCAGCCTTGCAGTGGTCAGGAGAGAGAGACAGGTTGCACACGAGGTGCTGGCTGGAGTGCGGGAACTTGGCATGATATAGAGGACAGAATCTGAATGAGTGTATTCCATCAGGGAACCATTCTTGTTGGTGCCTGAGCCATGACCAGGCTGGCAGCCCGAAGCAGGTGCTGGCACCCCGAAGAGCGGGCGGGCCCCATATCGACAGAACAGCAAGAGCGCCAAGATAGAAGATGTACAAAAATAACAGTCCCGTCTGAATGAGAAAGATTAGAAAATAAACCAAACCGAAGGGTCAAAAGATGGAGCTGAGACACACACGTCCAAACCAGATGGCGGAGAGAAAACAATCTAACAAAGGAGTCTATTCCCGTGCACAATATCACCGAGAGGAGTCACCACTGTCTTGGGACTCGGAACACTTATACGGAGAAAAACAACTTGCACTAATCTGGAAGAGTGTGTTTTGCCTCACATTCTTTAATGGCCTCGGGGTACATACTAAGACAAGATTCATGTGATGTTGATTGAAGGTTAGAACTGATGCACCAAAAGCAGATGTAGGGAGAGTCAACAATAGACACCTCACAGTCTCTTCAGGGCTTGAACCCTAATCGTTTAGACATACTGCAATGAAAATAAATGCTGAAGAAAACTGACAAGTCACAGAGAGGATTATTTTCAACAGCGAACTCCGGATCAGTTTTGAAAAAGCAGAAAAGAGGGAAGCAGAAGTCAAGACGCTGGGGTGGGCACTATATGGCTCCAGTGATGTCACAATGGCGGATGTGAAGCCAGCACCCCCTACTACTGTGGAAAAGCTATGGAAAAGTTCCTGGATCCTATCTGGCAACTGAGATATTCAAAAGGTAAGGAAACTGTAGGTAGAAGTACCCATCAGAAATTCACATTACTCACTGTAATGAGGAATATGAGAATAGATAAGCATGGAAATTTTAGCAGCCTTGGCACATTTTCTAGTACTGGAACCACAGTACTTGTGTCTCCATACACTGGGATGCACAGATGAAGTTCCCATATCAGCAATGCATGGCGTAAATGACATCTGTGCATTGTTAAAGATCACAGACTGGCACCAGAATCTTCTGATTTTGACTAACTTTCTTAGCACATACTCCCAAGCTTAATCCCCAAATGACACTATCTCTGAATAGCATAGGCCGCTTTCCTAAAAAGCAGAGACTTTAGTGCAACAAGTTCTCCAGGTACAATGTAAATAAAGATAGTCCTATAATGTCATACCTTACTCCATCCGTTGGTGTGACCTGCTGCCTCTTGAGTTCGTTCCTTGAACGCCTCATAGGAAAGAGCACTGCATGAAGAAAGAAGCATAATTAGCAATTCTCCTTTGAATAGAAAAATGCATAGCAAGGTTTGCATCACTAAAAGCAGCCAAATACACTAACACTTTTAATCTGGTTCAGGGCACCACTTAGTTCATCCTAAAAAAAAACGCTTACTTCATTATTGGTGACCGAGGGGATCCTAATATTCACTAAACTGTTCTGAGTGCCTTAATTTTGGTAGGTACAACATTGGGAAGTTTTGAAAAATAATGCAAAACCTAACTTAAGGATAGTCATGATGTGCAACACAACGCTCTCATCAGTCCCAATCTAAGCTTTAGCTGTCAGCCAGTAGTCTGGCACAGAAAAATACCTTCACCATTCCAGAGGAAGATACATATTGGTTAAGCTTTCCTATAAATGGTGGCAGTTGCTTTTCTCCCATGGCTTTCTGTGTAAATTCACCAAGGTTTAGAAGGATAGACAAACATTTGCATCTTTCTTAAATGAATGGCTAAGGTTGCACAGGAACTTGCTATATTTAATAATTGGAGTTCTGTGAAGAACCACATGTAGCATGCAGTCACTTCAGAATGCTGGCTGGAGTAAAGTAATAAAGAAATGGTGGAGAGTTTAGAGTTTAATCACTGAAGGTCAGGCAGTCTTACATTCTTCATAGCAACCCAAAGAAACTGGAGTTTGAATGTAGTTAAGCCAGAAAAGTTATGTTATGTTATGTTCCTCAAGGTATGATTTGGGCATTGGAACTGGGGCATTCCACAATCTAGGGCCTTGGAATCCAACCCTCAGTTTTTCAGACATTTAAGCCTCTTTAAGTGACCAAGTGAGCAGTTGATCTTAGGGTTGTTTGTGGGTAATAATCAGGAGGAAGTTTTATGGGTAAAGTATGGTTTGTGTACAGAACTAAGAATCTTGATGTGGATTCTCTTCACCGCGGCTGAACAGTGATGTACTTCCAGGGCAGGACCGAAATGGTATCTCATAAAAAGGTTCACACACATTGGCTTTTGAGCCTCTATAACCTGTTAGCACGTTTATTCACAAGACCAGTGCAGATTATGTTAGAATGAATGATCTAAGGACACCATGAACAAGGCTTTCTGCTGCTGAACTCAGAGGTTCATTTGGGGGACTGGAGGAAGTTTCCAGAATGGGAAAGCTACAGAATGGTTAATGCATTCGCCTGAGGACTGAACCAAAGCTTGGCGTCTACAAGAATTCGTATGTTTTTCACAGTTGCTGTTAGTTGGAGGAAGTGGACTTACAGTGGGGGACGAAAGGTATCTCTATCGCTCTTCCGAACCGCACAGCCTCAGTTTTGGCTTGGTTTATACAAGGAAGTGATTCTTCATCCCAAGGAACATATGGTTTAAGCACGTTGTTAATTCTACACTGGTTCATTATTCAACTGAATGTTTCACATGCTTTAGCTGTGGCTGGTGAACTATATTAAATGTTGAAGACAGGATGGGGAAAATACCGCCATGAGGAGCCCAATATCATAGTGTGCTTGTCAGTTATTCAATAGTCACTATGTAACTGTGGTGGAAGCCTTTTATAAAGATTACTGCTTCCCAGGGGACAGAATGGAAGAGAGTCTGAGAGATACAAGTACATGAAGGAGAAAACTGCATAAATGGGATTGAACTGGCATACCATTTGCATGATTCTTCCTGTTAAGGAAGACAATCTATATTAACCATACTTGCACACCTAAACTGTAAAAATATTGATATTTGATATCTTAATGGCACTGGAGGGCAAGCTGATTACTTTCAACAGGAAATATCCTAGCTTATCTTCTCATGCATAGTGGAAGAGGCCTAATTTTATAAGAAAAAGCAATAAATCGTCTATTATATATATATATATATATATATATATATATATATACACACACACACACACACTTATCACTGCAATTCTGTTTGCTATGTTATTTTTCTCCCCTTTTGTTTCTTCTTCGTAGCAAATTTACTACATTAAAATGTGTAATTATTTAACATACTCATTCCTAGAGTAGCAACTGTTCCTTCCTGCACTTCTTTCATCAGATCATCAAAGGCCACTATTTTTTACTTTATGGTCACCACATTACTTTGTAATTATTTGGTCCTGGTGATGACCCTCCGGCTTCTCTTTAGGCTGAAACATCAACAAAGAAGCACTAATGTGAAAACGTTCTCCAGCTTGTAAAATCTAGGACATCCCACGTCAGCCAAAGAGTTTTCCTCATCACTAGTACAATATGATAATACACACAAAGAACTTGCTTTTAATGCACATTATCGCACGCAGTGCGATCAGAAGAGCGCTGTATTTCTTTGAAGAATTGTTTGAAATAATATAATTACATTTTTGCTGGAGATATGTAGGGGTAGGGTTTACGTGATAGGTATGCTTAGAAAAGAAATTAAGCTAGCCTCAGCACACCTTTTTGCAGTTTTATTTATATATAGCACTAACTCGGCCAGAGAAGCACTTTAAAGGATCACACCAAATTATGTAATTTTTGTTTTTTTGCAACAGGATGATTATGTTGAGTCGATGCTGGGGCTAGAACCTGGTTTCCCAGGTCCAAACTCAGCAGGTCTGGTTTTTATCAGTTTAGTCTTCCCTGTATTAATAATTTTCCTTGCAGAAAACTACAGGCTACTTCAGATTACCACTTTCACTTTCTAAGACATACACAAATAGTTATCACAGGGGTACATAAAATGTTTGCTAGGACAGCAAAGTCTGTAGTAGTTTCCACAATGTCAGATGGTCCAGGCATTTTAAACTCAAGAACATGTTTGCTCCGGTCACCTGGTCTTTGTCCAACGTTTGCTCATTAAAACTATAGAAGCCATGTGAAAACTGCTTTACTGCAGGATCCACTGGGAGGTGCAGTGTGTATTGAAGGTTTGGACATCTATGGGGTGAATGGCTTATAACATTCTGTATAACATGCACAGTAATGTGAATGGAATTCTGTCAGCATAGGGGAGTGAGTGGAGTGATCTTAAAGATGATTCAGTTGAATCACCACTATTTGGAGCTGAGTCAGTTGTTTAAGTCATAATGTGCAGGACACTGTGATAGTCCTCTATGTTCAGTACGATGGTTTGCACTGTATCTACCTTTTATTTAATAAAGAAGCGAGGTAGCAACTTCTATGGCAATTGTAATTGGTAACCAAACACTTTAGTAAGCATTTTAATTTCGGGCTGGGACCAAACAGTTGTGAGGAAAACAATATAACGTCTAAGTTTCAGAACATATCCACATGAGCTGCATCTGGTCAAAGGAGAATGGCCAGGTGTTGAGTATATGTTTTTGGTGAGATGTCCTTGCAGTAGCATTTCTATTTTCACTCTGTTCGAACAAAGACTGCTTTCTGGCACGATGTTGTAATTTGGATGACCCATTTCTTTATCCCACATCATGAAGTCAAATGTATATATTTGGAATTTAAGATGGCGGAATTCAATAAAGTTGACCAACCGAAGCAAGAACACTTTGAAGAGTAGGGAAGCAGGTGATGAACCTTGTAGTGCCTCACCTGTGAGATGTCTGGCTATCCAGCTGCCTCGATGAGTGTTGTCTATATGACAGCTTACATTTAAGGGGCCTGGGATCCTTATATCGGAAACTACTTGGCTGCATCTAAAAATTGCTTATAACAGTGAGTAGCAGGATCAAAAGATGCAAAAATATTAGGACCACATTTCTATTGCTGTCGTGATTGGTTGGTAGGTCTTGCAATGACAGCAGTATGTGCTGTCAGTTTTTACTGCTGAATCAAGGCAGAAATAGAATCTACGAGCAGGAAAACACTGCAAAAAATAGTCCACTCTTGAATGGTCCCATGCAAAACACCATTAAAGACGGCTGTCAGCCAAAATGAGACATAGTTTATATGTGCATTATCTGAATTCAA
This sequence comes from Pleurodeles waltl, assembly GCF_031143425.1. Taxonomy (NCBI): domain Eukaryota; kingdom Metazoa; phylum Chordata; class Amphibia; order Caudata; family Salamandridae; genus Pleurodeles; species Pleurodeles waltl. The sequence continues at coordinate 190,877,760 of NC_090442.1, forward strand.
GGCAGTTAAATCAAGAATTCCTCAATACACAACTTATTGTTCCATTCTGAGGGAACCACAATAGGTGGTTGTGTAGACGGACTATAAAATTATATTTTTCACTAGACAAGATAAAAAGTAAAATTAAAAGGGAGGAAAAAAAGGGGGGGGGGATTGACGAAAGCTGTAATGAGGCAGTACAAGAAGATGGATGGGTCGTAAGCTGCAGGAGGCTATCAAGGAAAAGCTGTGAGAAAGAATGGTCATTGGAACAGAGTGCAGGCCTGGCTCATGTAGTGAAAGAGCCCAAAGCAATGTTTTAAGCATCAGAAAAAATCTGCAAAGAATAAAGTGCAGGCCACACCTTCTTAATACTAATTCACTAAATTCACAAGCAGCATCAGGCCATGATTTCAACCCCCACGCTCTCTCCCAGGTTAATCCGACACTAATCCGGAGTTTGCCTAGAGGAAAAAAACGCTTCTTATTTAGATTACAGTTGGCAGAGACCTGAAGACAAAAGGTGTAAACTCTAGAAAGCTGATCTAATGACACTTGTCAAGTTAAATTAGTTCAATTAAAAGGAACCCGCAGAAGTCAGTAACGAGTGCATGCTGAAACTTTTCAGCAGCTAAAACCTCTTCAGCACCCGTTCACACGGATATTAGGTTTTATGTTTAAAAGCAAAGAAACTCAAAAGTAAACTCACAGCGTTAAAAAACGTCCGATCTCTATCCAACATTCACTGGTGTCCCAGAAGGCTGAGGGATGTGGCATTATCAAATGTGCCTCATACAGTGACCACAATGGGGTCAGTGGGAAGGCGCCCTTAATAGGGACCGAAATACCATGAGGTGGAGCTCCTGTAAACTAAGCCAAGCAACTTCACAACAACACTGTTATTCCAGTCAGAGTCCTTGATAATTCCGGGCCTGTTGTTTTTATGATAAATAAATCATGGTATGGGTAAGTTTACAGTAAATTCTGCACTCAATTACCAGTAACCGCACCTTCAGGATAAAGAGTCATTAAAGTGCATGACCCCCACCAAAGACTCTCCCTTTTCTAATAAAAGTTAATTAATGGATAGAATGAGCGAGAGCGCTTAAAAGGCCCAACATTAATATGAATGACAGCAAATCTCCAATCCGCAGCCCAGCTGGATCTTACGTTGCAACGTTTAAAATCTCCATAGCTCCGCTGCTTGAGCATTGTTTATTTCAGATCCTAAGAACACATATGTTTAAAGCTCTACATCGCAAAAAAGCAATAAAACCTAGATATGTAGGCTTCCAATCGCAAAAGTAGCACAAAATTTCGTCCTGAAAGACAGAATAAGAAAAGAATTGCTTAAAAAGTTGTCACAAAAAAAAAAAAAAAAAAAAAAAAATCAGCTTAGAAAAGCTTAATACAAAGTAAAATTGTACTGCTGAGAATTCGTGAAAAGGATAAAATCCCATGAATTTGAAAAGTTGAAAGACTGCACAGAAGTAAAAAAATAACCATGGTCTCAGAGTAACGATGCTGCAAAGCGATTGGGACCACGAGCACATCAAGTATCTTGAAAAGGTAAATTAAACTGACATAAGGGTTGCTTTCAAAACAAGTGAGGCACTAGTATCACATAATTCCCATCTCCGCTGTTACAGAAGTCAAACCCCATTAGATGGAGTTCACAGTGATGTAGTCTACAGAACAGAGAGATCAAATCTTATGTATTGTGATACAGAAAATGACTGATGAAAGGAGAGAGTCAAAACAAAACAAGCAAACTCCCTAGTGGACGCAACAATTTTTTATGCCAATACAAGGGAATGTCTGTGTCAAATTACTCCAGTTTGGTCGTTAACCCAAAATGCAGTCCAGGAGATACAGTCTACTTGTATTGTTGTTTTTTTTCTATATGTCCATTATCTGTTTTTGTTCTATTTGCTCACTACTCAGAAGCACTGCACCTTAACCCTCGCACTTCCTTTAAAGAACACTGTCTAAATACGGTTACTTTACTCACATTTGCATGCAAGCATCAATATTTTTCGTCCTATGGAGCCTGGAGTCATTAGCTTTTCCTTGGTTGAGACATTAGATTGGAGACGATGCAAACACTCTCCACAAATTGCCTACTGTTACATTTGAGTTAAACCATAAGAGCCGCTGTACCTACATATTGGCTATGCCATCCAGATTTTAAGCAATACAGAGTTGGCCCACGACTACTTGCTGTGATAGGAGAGAGGTGGATTCTGTGTTTTCCACATCTAATTTCCAACACTTTGGCTGGAAAACCTCCAATGGCTATCAAGCAGGAGGGTTTGAGTAGCGAATCACTGCCTCTGACTGAAAGGTGTGGCGGGGAGAGAGGGGTCCGCTTCTAGGGGAAATGGATGGAATCCTCTGGTTTATGAAGTTTGGGGCGAGCGGGTACCACTCCTGTTGCGCTGCTGCTTTCTTTTCCTTTAAGGTGCTCTTAGGGTAGCTACAGTCACTATCTTAGTGGGACACCTTTTAATGAAATGTTCATTTTAACCATATTGCAGTTAATATCCCTTCCAGGTGCAAACTGTTCCAATTGGGATTGATGTTGAATACAGACTGTTCTAACACTGTCTGTGGTTAAAGAACTGTGAGGTGTCTCAGTTCTGCATAAATACATTTAAACTGAACCAGATCTAAACATAAAATGTATTTTTTTTTTCTTTCCCTTTAAAGAAGCCTTTCACCTAAGCATCATTTTAAAAACTTGGTCATTTCTATTCGGTGTAATAAGGGAACTGGCAATACCGTCGCTAGGGTCTAGACCTGTGGGTTCTGGGAGGGTGGACGTGGGAGCTGAGAACTGATGTACGCAGGGGGTGGGAAAGGGAGGGGGAGGGGATCATGTCGCGATATTCAATTCTCTGTCTGTACCAGAAGCAAGGGTGATGCATCTAATTTATTTTCTACTCAAGCACTTCAAACGTTATTCATCAACAACAAAGAACATCTTCAAACTACATTTACCATAAGCAGGAAATGTCATCAACTATAGAGAAAACAGTCATGTAACAGAGTCCATAATATCAAACCGCTTTACATTATTTTTCCTTCTTGGTACCTGATCCAATACATTCGACCAGGTCTTTGAACTCTTGTCCTTTTTTGCAATGTTAAAATGTGTGGTATTTTATGCTGTGTCAGCCTAGGAGGGCACCTGCACAATCCCCAGAGTCACTTTCTTGTACCTGTATCCCTCCTCAGAATCTCAACTTTACTTAAGCCTCCCCACCCGCATAATAGGGGCTGGCGGCAGGGCCGTGAGGTTTAGGGACATTGAGTACTTTTAAGGTTTTCTCCATGTGGAATCTCGGTCACTGAGGACAACATCTGCATGGCTCACCTCCAGCCAGGTCAGCAGAGGAGGCAAAGTGAATGCGGAGGCAAAGTGGATGTGCACATACAAGCTCAAACAGCTCAAGGGCTCTGGCCTTGGTACTTAGCGGGGCTCAAGAATCACTCCGATAGCTCTAGAAACTGAGGCATCTGAGCCGCAGCAGCGACCCAGCTGGCCTTGGCACCCAATTTAGGTTAACAATTACCGTAAGGCCCCCGTCTCTGATCCAAGCCACACTCTGGACTGCTTGAAAACCGAGGATCTTTATCACCTCCAGGAGCGGGTCCTGACAGACAAGAGTGCCCACTACTTTGCCAGTAGCAGGAATCACCGCAGGCTTTCGAAAATCTGGACAGCCATACGAAGACTAGAAGGCGACTATCTTAAGAAGGCTTGATGTTATGGAGTGTCTTGCATGATGGGTGTTGTCTTATTAGCTATTGTTGATGGCAGCATTTCCTGGTTAAGGAAAATGTATTTTGAAGAGGTTCTATGTTTTTAATGGCTAAACTTGGAAGCGCAGGGAGTAGAAAACAAATGAAGAGATGCATAATCCTCGCCCTCGTGTTTTCGCAGAACTGAATCTTTCAATTACGAAAGCTATGACATTTTACAATTCATCGTACAGGGGGGGGACTCAAGGGGCCACCTAGTGAACCATGTCACAATAGATCTTAAACATTCTAGAATGCCTACTGTTGATGATGGTTAGAGATGCAGGACACAGAGAAGAGAAGCACTTTCTCGTCTACACTGGATGGACTTTTTAACTTGAAGATAAGGCAGAGATGTTAACAGTGATTACCGAAAAGTGAAACAGAGATAGCTTTTGACTTTTCTGTTGCATATATGAACAAAAGGATAGTAGATTCTTATAGCCATTTAAGAGGGACATCACTTTCACCTACACAAACCTATATCTTAATTGTTTAGCTACGGGAAACTAGTCATCTTAATAACCTCTATGCAAAACAGTTACGCAAGGAGAGACCACACAGAATTCTCCACAGTAAACACTTCGGAAAAGCAGGATGTCTGTTTTTTTTTTTTTTAGAAGGCAAATAAGAATATATGAAATAAAGGTGAATAAAAAAATATAGGTTACCATACATGTAATTATAGGGATAAAGGCCACTAAATATTATCCATGGCACTCATGGTTATTAAGTGTTTTGTGCAGAAATATCAAATACTCAAAACGTGATGAGGAAGGTTTGCAAGTAGTCTAACCAATGGCAATTGCTCGGGGTAGCATTCCAAACCATGAGCAACCCTGGTTGCATAATATGATGATCCACAAAGGTCTCTCTAAACACAGACAGCATTCTGAACTACTAAGCCACAGAAGGGGTTAGAGTGTTGTTACTTACTGACTTGTTACAATTATAAAGTTAATTTTGAAAGATTATCTGACAACACCTAATTATCCCCATCTAATTTAGGAAATATAAAAAAATCATGAGAAAGCACATTATTTAGAAAGGAGCAGACTGACAAGTTACAAAGGCAGCGTTTATGCTTGAATTAATCTCAGCCACTAGCAATTCCTCGGAGCTGCATTCCAGTGCATCATTTTATGTCCAGATGTGTGTCTCATACTTGGTGCCATCGGCCGAAATTAATCTGGGATTTCCTTCATTACTCCCTGGAGGGGCCCTTGCCTAGAAATCCTGAATGGACTGCTCCTATTCATGCAGGAACAAAACTGACTGCATATGACTGCTCTGTCTAATGTGGCTCAGTGGGCAAGTAACAAGGAACTGAACAAGGCTATGCACAATCACTGGGGGGTGAGATCAATTCAAGCATTCCTTCCATCAATTTATTTGATGTAGCAAAGCTAGAAGCATGGTTAAACTGACGAAGAGGCACAGTCACACTTGGTTCTACTATCAAAATAACATGCACAAAGCAAATAGTTAACACGTGGAGAGGTGGAGAATATATCCCACAGTCTATTACTTTTGATTACATCTCTAGCTGGTAAATTACTTTCTACTCGGAGTCTTGCAGAACAAGGCCTTGCTGAAAATAGTACACTCCTACATGGAGTCAGGCGCATCTAAACCACTGCCACACTGGTAACACTAACCATGCATTTGCTCTGCTAGATGGAATGCAGATATGGGTCATGCACTACATGGTCAAAATCCATAGAAAGACCAAGGGGAAATACAAAAAGACAACTCACATCGAGAACACGTTTCTGTTCTAGCTGGAAGGATTTCCTCTATGCTCTACTATCAGGCCCCCACTCTGGTTATTAGCCTCTCAGTATTAAGGGCAGAAGCACGTGCTGTGGTAGAGGAGTACATTTCCACTATGAAAAAGTGGCCAGGGCCTCAGAGCAGATGTGCACGTTTAGCAACATCTGGGTACCTAAAATATAGAGACAAGGAAAGCATTAGCCTCCCTCTGGTATGACAGTATAACATCCAAAACATCCAGACAACTATCAAGATAAGAAGTGTTCAGTAGGGAAGGTTGTCCAAAGCCATGCAGAAATCCACAAGATGAACTGGTGGTTTAACTGCAACAGGTTTCGATGGAGATGTATAGGCCCACAGCATGAGAACAGGGGGCTGCAGAAAGATTTAAGGGAAGAAGTGAAAGAGAAGCAAGACTGCAGGAATGGGCTCTGGAATCTATGCAAGAATGGAGTTACTGCTAATGGCTTTCAGATCATCTTAAAGCGATTCTATCTAGGCAAAGGCAAGCACTGCTTCTGCTCCTAAACTCTAACTGCTGCACAAAAATGAAATTAATCCAAGACACTAAGAAGAGGCTTACAAAAGGAGGAGAGGACCAACTCTAGCTTTGTACGATAGACGTTATATTTGCACAGAGTTGTAACACTAGCTTCGACTCACCTGCTAAGCAGACACTGCAAAGCATGTTCCAGTGCTTCCTTCAACTCAAGTGAGACGCGGTCTCCAATGTTTGCAAGGCAATCTTCTATCGAGCTCTCAGGACTAGCCGGGCTGAATACAGGAGAGGTGTGGCAGTCAAAACCAGTGCTGCTGAAGGCTGAAAATTCAAACACAGAGATTTAAGTGAACACCATCTTACTGGACACCGGTCTGTCCTTTTCATCTCAGGCCCACACGAATTCTCTGGTGGAGTGGGATAAATATCGCAACAAAATTGCCAGTAAAGTTTACCAACATCACAAATCTATAAAAGCATGGAGAAGTTCTTTCCTACTTTGACTCAAAAAGCCCCCTCAGGTTTTCCCTGTGTTAGTCTAGCATCTCGCCCAGTACACTATATTCACTTATGGTGAGGCAAGCACACTGCATCCGCCTCCAACACACCATGGCAGAAACTCTCCCAACATTGAGCTAGCTAGCTGATCCTGTGACAGCATCTCCTCGCTGGAGGATAAGGGTCGGCAGACTGGAGAACTACTTGGTGGCCACCCGATAACATGACAGAGCAGTCAAGCTATCGCTCCTCCTACATTTCAGGGGAGATTGAATATATAAGTTGTTCCGACACCTCACGAACACTGGTGCTGTCTATTATGATGCACCAGTAAGAGCGCTGAACATGCACTTCGACCCACAATTAAACCCAAACTTTGAGCACTTTAAACTTTGCCAGGCATGCCAGTGAGAAAGGGAGTCCATCGACCAGTTCTATGCAGGCTCAGGAACCTTTCAAGCACATGCACCAATGATGACCAGCCCAAAAAAATAAGATTCGATTATCCAAGGGTGCTGAAACAAAACACTAAGAGGCCTCATCCTGAGGCAGCCCAACAAGTCTAGATGATATATTGATCATGGCACGATCAGACAACCTCTCAGCAGCCAGGGCAACTGAAATGGACCTGGCCCCAACCCAAGCACCCAAAAACCCATAGGAATAAAAATGGAACAAGCAGATGCAGTACAGACAACAGCCCAGAAGAAAAATTAGAATGTACACCCAAACCAAGCAAGGAAGACGCTGCAAGTACTACGGGAAGAGAGGAACATAATCCAAAAGAATGTCCAGCCAAAGGAAGGACATGTTCCAACTGTGGGAAGCTAAACCATTTTGCGACTGTCTGCAGCATCAACCCAAAAGGAAGAGGTGCAAGAGGAAGGAGCATTGCCCAGAGGACAACCAAACAATTGTCGCTAGAGGAACCAACACCATATGCTGCACGCTACCACACCACACACTGTCACAGAAGACTCATCTCCTGAAGAGGAGGATGTATTCCTAATATCCTTTACAGACAACCTGAAAAAGTACAGGTGACTCCAGCCAATGTGCGTTATTGAAGTGACTGAATCCCCATCCAGCTCCAAGAGTGTACCAGCACAGATCGATGAACCCAGCCGGCTTCCTATCCTGGCACCTGCTCAAGCTATTGGCAGGACCTGCAGTGGAAACCAAAGAAACAGAGGCCCACATAAGAGTGCTTGCAAACATTAGCTGCCCAAAAACCCTCAACACCAAAGGGATTTCCGAGGTCACAGCGGGAGATGTCACCCTGATGAAGCTAAAACAAGTCTTAGATGGTGGTTCATGGAAAGACTTTCCTAAAGAAGCCAAAGGGTCAGCAAGCAGCCAGAGAGAAAGGTTCACAAAATTATGGCAAGTCCAGAATGCGCGCAGTTTAACCAAAGAGGGCCTCATCCTATGAGGGCTCCGATTAGTCATCTCGTCAAGCCTGCAGCAACAAGTGACTGTTTTAGCACACAGGGGCCATCAAGGCACAGTCAAAATGAAAGCATGTATGAGAGAGAAAGTGTGGACGACTGTGTCAAACAATGCCCAGCCTGCCTGCTAACAAACACCCGGAAGTGCCAGCACCCTTTATAACCGAGGAACAATGCAGCATGCTGTGGTCCAATGTCACCTGGATTTTAGCTTCTCCGATGGCAGAGTTACACTGGTGCTAATGGACGTGTACTCAAAATATCCCTTAGTCGAGGTAATGGGCTCTACTGCCATCAGCAATGTGGCACCCGTCCTTAAAAAGACATTCGCCCTGTTCGGCCTACCCAAAGAAATCAAGATGGACAACGGGCCCCCGTTTCAAGGGAAGCAATTCCACGAATGAATGAAAAATCTGGGAATCAGACATCACCGTATCACCCCCTAGTGGCCCCAAGCTAACGGCAATGTTGAGCGCTTCATCCGCACACTCAACAAGGTCCTCCAAATAGCTATGTGTGAAGAGGGTAACCCAGAATTCTACCTCCATTGATTCCTGGGAGAATATCAGAGAAAGCCCCACTGCACCACAAAACAAGCCCAGTGGTCCCTCATGCTCTCAGTACTCAATACCCCTGTACTGCCCCAAAGATACTCAAATGAGAGAGAGGCACAAATGATCGGGCAAGTCGAAGGAGACGTGAGGTGACCCAGCACCTACAAATTGAAGACTGAGTGATTATAAAGGACCGAAAACCCAGCTGGAAGTTTCGCACACCATATCAGCCAGGGGTATGGGTCATCACCATGATGATGACCCAGAGAGCAAACAAGAGTGTCCCGAAACAGCTCTTGGTACCGGGAAGGTGACATTCAAGGAGCCCCTAACCGCAGAACCAGACTATCTTCACCCCGAGCCTGAATCAGACAGTCCAGAAGCCCGAAGAGCAAGGACAGAGGGCTGGGCAAATGTGTTTTCCGTGCCACAATAATTACTCGCCATACAATAGAATTTTCTGAGTGGTTCATCTCTTGAAAATGTTGAACTAATGGAGCACCCAGAGTTCGACATGTAATTCTTGACCAATGCTGTAATATCCAGGACTTGACTGTCTGTGTAGCCTGGCCCATATATACACCTTATCACAAAGGCATTTGATACAGTAAATGATATTTTTACTATTGCAATTGTAACATTCATTTGTTCAGGATTCCACTAAATGTAATATTCTTTGCATCACTGATTAATTTACAAGGCAGACATTTCTGGCACTTAAAATGGCAGCAAAAGGGTAAATCTGCCTTATTTTTCCTTTTTCACTCTTGTTAATCTGCAGTCTGATGGTGTTCTGCCTTCTGGTGTGCCAAGAATCACCAAAAATGGTGAGCTTGTGTGCAAGCCAAGCAGGGTGTTGCTCCTGATGGCCCTGTAAAGACGCATCTAATCTAAGATAGAGCGGGCTGCCAAGGGGAGCCAATGGGGTTCCATTAGGATAGGGGAGTTGATGTAATCATGTTTCTTCAGGCCAGGGATGAGAGGTGCTGGGGCCTGTAGGATGCCATAAGATGTGCGAATGTGAAGTCTGGCAATCTGTTACTACCATCCAGATGCGAGCGTATGATGGCTTTAACTTTCTTCAAGAAACGGTTTTGCTTTCCCTAAAAGAAAGCACTCGTACCAGGTGCCTTTGTTTTTCTGGTAATGAGACTGGTGTCAAGGGTGAGCCCATCTGACTTGGCATTTAAAGGGGAGGGTGGTGTAGGGGGGAGTCGAAGCTTTCAAGGACCAGGTCACTGAGCGAGGCTTCTACTGCTTGTTGTGCGTGGAAAATAAGAAGAATTCTGTCTTGTTTGCGCTTCAGGTAGGTGCTGCTGGATATCCAGGTTTGGATGCTGTCAAGGCAGTCATTAGGGAGTTGGATGCCTGAAACTGAGAAATTCAAATAAATAGAGTAACATATTATCATCATATTGGTTAATCTTGATGCAGTTATCTGTGAGTAGGGCACCAAGCAGCTCCATGAAGAGGTTGAAGATGACAGGAAGTTGTAAAGAACCCCTGGGAATTCTGCAGGTGACCAGGATCTTTTGTGACCTGGAAGTGCCTTTGTGAGCGATATGGTGTCAGTTGAAAAGGTAGGAGGAGAACCAGTGATGGGCCGCAAATCCCATTTGAAACTCCAAGGTATATTGGAGGGTGGGATGGTAAACCCCCACTGATGACAGCTGAGAGGCCCAAGATTATCAGAAGACGACGTCGGCTTCATCTGTGTTCAACAGGACATCCTCTACAATGTGAAAAGTAGCAATCTCTGCTGCAGCATGATCTGAAGCCATCTGGTAGTCGTGCAATGATGTGATTTTAGAGTTGAAAATAAACTGCTTTTACAATTCTCTGCTGACGAATAATAAACGAGTGATGGGCTGGTAGCAGACAAGGGTTTCAGTGCCTGGCGTAGGATCCTTTAGGACTGTCTTGAGAGCTTCTGGGAAGATGCAATGAGTGAGGGAGCCATTGGAAATGGTGCAGAACGAGATAACCTCTCCAGAGAAAGCCTTGATGAAGGCAAGACATCCTCTTCACAAAAAGTGGCTCTGAGGGAGTTGGGCATGTCGGCAAGATCTGCAATAGCTGGGGCTTGGAAGGCAGACCATTGCAGGATTCTACAGGAGCAAGTAAAAGATTAAGCTGGCTTGATGTTGATGTACTGCTGGATCTTTTGTATTTGTCATGTCAGAATATTAGGAACACATTAATTTTGGGTGATGTGAGCATGAGCACAGGAGGAAAAGATAAAACTATTGTGTGCAAGACATCTAAGTCATATTATCAGGGTAAAGGTGTGTCCAACACCTGAAGAGGTCAATTAAGTTATTGCTGTAGCTTGCTTCATTGGAAGTGTTGACCTTATTTTTTGTAGAGGATCCACTTGTTCCTGGAAGATTCAGGATGGCTAGAAGGGTGTCTAAAACCAGCCTCCTTGTCCTTCTTTAAGGAGTGAGTAGGTCTCTCCATGCCAATTAATTCTTAGCAGCCACATGAACAGAACACTGACGAGCCTGAATCTGCTGTGTTCTAGCTGCCCGGTGTGAATTTGTAACTGCATGTTAGCTTAAAGGCTCCTCGGTATGAAGAGCTCAACCAGGAGAGACTAATATGAACTTGAGTGGTCTCTAAAAATAAGCTCTTTACCAAGTTTCTTGATCAAACCTCTTGCCTATTTCGGTCACTTAAAGTGATAATGATCCAATCATCTCATTCCCCGAAACCATAAGTTCATGACAGTTTGCACATGGATCTCACAAAGAGAATCCAACTTGGCATTAGGAAGATTCAAGAATAGAGCTACTAAGGAGAAGTAACATCCTTATGCTTACATTCCACTCAGAACAGACGATCAAGCAGGAATCTGGTGATTGCCAGCCCAAGCATCACGAAAGTGGAGAAGGCATAAGTGAATGATTAAATAGAAGCCATGTTCTAGCTTAGAGAAAGGGTCATTGTAGAATCGCTGGCCATTTTCTGGTCAGGAGCATTTCAACAAAAAGATTGAAAAATATGCTGTTTGAGTAGCTCTCACACCATGAGCAAATATCAATACGAATGCAGTGATTGTCTAATCAGACATCACTGAAAACACAGATTAAAATTAACCTTAAAATCAGACTGTTGTTGTCAGCACCTGTGGTTCAAATGGACATTGTGTCTGATGTTTGGTGCTACCCACCTAGCTATTTGACGACTGAACCAAAAAAACATTCTGTAAGGCAGACCCTCCTATTCGGTTCACACTCCTCTTAAACTTACAAAAACACTGGTGTCCATCCGGAGACCCAGACAATTCAACTGTGACCCACCACATGCTCCCCTCTTGGCAACTCTTTCCATCTCAAACTTTAACACAATCATCACTGGGCAAACTGCTGATTTGTCAATCAACACAACAGTACACACAAACACAGGTCCTTGATGTTGCATGGCCACACAGTCATGACAGCCCGACAGCTTTGCAGGCCCCCAATGCATTTTCTCAACATGTGCTACCCCAGGCACAGTAGGTACTCTACTATCCTCTCATCTACGTCCAATCCCACTGGCACCAGCAAAACACCACCTGGGAGGACAGGGCAGATTTGGCACCAAAGTTAAGTGAAGTGATTTACTGTGCCATTTGAATAACAATATGTAAAAGAAGATCCCTAATTATTATCAAGCTGCTTAATGACCTTTCCATACATTAAGACTAATGCCCAGTACTGTTACTCTGGATCCTGTCCTACAGATTCTGTTTATGGCCCACTAAAAAGTAAGCAGAAACCTGCAATACCTTCACAACTGACAAAACACTGAGGCAATGATTAGACTGTAGCCAGGTACTATATATGGGGTGTACTGCAACAGAGGCTATTTTGGAACAACTATGTTATAGTTTAGTCCACACTTACCATGAGCCACAGATAGAACTCCTCACGATTTACAAATAATCCCAGGTTTTAATTTACTAAAAGAGAAATGCGTTTAATTTGGCAATAGTGGAAATAATGCCAATTTCCAATGTGAAAGTCAGTGTTCTCTAGCAAATGATTATCATTTTTTTATGCTGTTTGTTAAAAGATATATACAAGGTTCGCCAGGGATAATGTCTTCCTTTGTACTGCTATCCCTGAATAATCCAAGTCATATACATATGCTGGTTACAAATATAAACCCATCTTGTTCTCTGGCAGACGATTACCTATCAAAATAACAAGTACACATGTTTCGACAACGACCAGGTAGAGGTGCCTTCATGAAGGCAAATGTCAACATGGACAAGCACAAATGCTAATTTTTAAAAAATAAAACGACAAAGGGAAAGAAGAGTTGTTTTCTTCTGCCTTTTTTCCTCAAGAATTCTACTGTAATGCTAACTTGATACAATTTAAATAGCAAGCTTAGTTAATTTGGCACACAACTGAACTATACAGTGTACGGCTTCAAAAGATTTGTTTGTTCAAAATCCCAAGCTCAAGAGGGTAGATATTTGGCAGCAGATGGGACCCTTCCCGGTACCTCCACAAACGTGTGCTGGGAATGTATCACTCACTGTTTACACAGACCTCTTGCTTCTCCAAACAAAGCGCTAAATAGCTTAAGCAAAACAAAGGCAAGTATCCCTTAAAAACAGATAAGCCTTCGAAAGTAAGGTACATTTACAGCTGTAACCTTAACTATGCTGTCTCGAGGTCCATCTAGCAGGAAATCCTCCAGGGGAGCAACTGTCACATTAAGCCTCATTGGATTTGGCTCCAAAAGAGTACCCGTACCTCAGTTCGGATCAGAGCGGCTCTCCAGTTTAAATGTCTAATGTTGTAGTGAGCACAGTTAGAAAGGCTGAACAGAAGGGCATTCCCCCGTTTCCCCACAGTCCCCTAAGCATCTCATGAAAAGGGACAGAATTTAAAATCCATTCCACTTCGAAAATTCTTATTTAAGGTGGTCATCAAATTGATAAACTATGAGGTAAAAAAGAAAAAAAAAATGTTTATGCACAAAATACTAATAAGCTTCTCCCTTACAAATATGAAAGGCAACCAAGACTTACTTCTCAAAATGCGACACCCACATCTCTTGGTTCCTTAATTGTCCATACTATCAACCCTTTGTACTTATAAGCCTTTTACCATGTAGGCAGTTCCACACAAATTAGCGTACCAAAGATAGCCATATCTCCACATTACACTAGCTGGGCCCACCATTATCTGGATTGTGCCTTACACTCAAATTATGACACCTGGTCAAATACCTGTTTGTCCTCAGGCTAACTGGGAACAGCAGCTGAATCTCCCTGTCCCCTATTTATCTGCTCTAACCTAATGGATACAATATTTCACACAATAACCATTATGTAGCTGTATATTACCCCTAAAGGCTTCCTTCTGGATTGGCCATGTCTAGTATAATCATGTACACTGCCATACGCATCTCAACAGATTCCAGATTGTGAAATGGCCGATAAATCTAGGTTGCAGACCACTCAAACGATAACAGTCTTAGAGGATTAAAAACTGATCAGTTTTTCCCACACTTACAATATTGCCCTCTCAGATGAGAACTTTCCAGGCCACTCCAAGATCACAGCCAGATTTAACATCCTTTGAGGACAAGGACTGATCACTACAGAGACTACTTTAGAAAAAAGAGTTAACAATATGCCTATGCCAGTTCAGCAATGTGAAGATTTAGGTGGGCTATAAACGTCGTTATTCGACTCATAGTTCACAAACGGAATCAATAGAAGTAAACTGGCAGTGGCACACACTTCCTCCCGGCATTTGTGAGGCTAACCTGGCAAAAATCTTTGTGTGGGCCCCAAATGATCAAAGAGAAAACCTCAAATAGCTGTCCCTAATGAATGTGAGAAAAACAATATCCTCTGCCTCTTAAGGAAAGAAATTCGTAAAAAAACATTTTTGTCATGGGGCCACCTATAAAAGCCCTAAAACATACATTGCATCTTCTAAGGTACACATTTTTCATTCAGGATCAGGAGGCAAGAAAGTAGGCACTTAGCCAAACAGAAAGTAAGATCAGTCCCTACTCAAAACACCATAGACAAGTAGATCGGGAGTCTAATAATGTTCAAGTCAACAGACAAACACTTTCAAGATTCATTACATGATTGAGGAGACTGTCAAACATTAAGCATGACATAGATCTAATTTTAGATGAAAGTGGCCACCTACCTTTAGGCTATAAAATAGACCGAAGGGGGCACAGTATATATTGAGGTAAGACAGTGTTCTAACTTTCCATTTATGTAATTCTTCTTCAAACAGCCACTGCCTTGGTGTTAATACTTGATGACATACAATTTGCTGACTAAATCACATAATTCCTTAGCTTTGGGCCATGGTCAAATTAATAAAGCATATCTGTACATCTGCTGTATACAGTTATCACAGCCTGCTTCTTTGTAAAATAATGGTTTTATTGTTATGTTAGAGCCATGGTAAGGTCTATCAGGACTAACCACATGATGAGTAATTCCAGAGTGACTGCTAATAAACATATGGCCGATTTTGAAGTGACTCAGTACGTGGCAATCGAGAATTATTAAGTATTCACAAGACAAATTACTTTTAGGTTATCATGGCCTTTTCACAAATGAACTGCCTTATTTCAACATCTACTGTTCTGTTGGACAGCTGTTTCCATTAGCAGAGTGTCAGTTCAGTAAGCACAACTACAAAGGTTTGTGTGCAATCTATCTTTATGATAGAGGTCAAGCTTTAGCCATATTGCCTTTTTTTTTTTTTTTTTTTTAGAAGTGCAACTCTCCTCTCCACTACTACCTTTAGGATATGTTCCCGCTGCACCACAAAAAAATTCAGGATGAACAAAGCTGGTAGTACGGATTCACAACATCAATTAATATATAGGGAAATTACATGGCCAGCTTATTTTTCCTTTACAAACCAACTTGATCATTATTCTATATATCAAATCTAGAATTTTAGAGCAACAGTAGAACAACACAAACAGGGATACAATAGCACAATCCTCAAAGGAAATCAGCTTAGCGCTATGAATCTAATACACAGTACAGATGATACAGATAAGGGGACCTTCCACCTCTAACAACAAAGAGGCAGCTGAAGTGGTAGGAAACCTGGTACCATTAATTTTCACCCAACTGACTGCCGCCTCTTCTACATCCAGAGTAGGTCTTACACAAACACACACACATAGCAGCGTTTATATTCTCTTGTCATCTCCCCCACAATAGATATTTTTATCAAAGCTAAATCCTGGTTGGAGAACAGTGGAGGAAAACTACAAAACAAACGTAATAAGTTCTGGTGCTTCCACAACATTGCAATCACCAGAGAGAGGCATCTCAAACAGATGCTGAGAACTATTTTACTGCACTCTCCAGGCTTGGGCACAAAGGACCTGGAGCCCTACGAATCCTTTTTCTAGAACACCAACAGAGCTCCACGTGCAGCACCTCACTTTTGACTAAAAAAAAAAAAAAAAAAAAACAGACAACATGGGAGCCAAGAAGAGGTTAGTAGAGCAGATTTAGAATGTATGCATGTACACATACAGAGCAGACAAGAAAAGATTGGATTCAGAAGTGGAAAGTTCAAGGTATGCTAAAAACACATTTACAAAGCCCACAACAGTAGATACTAGGGCCAGCGGGGAAACAAAATGCTTCTTACACCACTCAAATCAACTTGAACCTATACAGAGAAGCAGTGAAAATTCTTCAAAAAGGAACAACAAACCTGAAGGTAATATAGAAAGCTGCTCAGCAATGTGAAAATAAATTAGCCTCAAAGATTCAAGACAACCTAGAGAACCCCTCTTTAACCCAATAGCGCCCAACAAGGCATTGCCCTCCTTAGCTGCTTTGATACTACCAAGTCTTGAAGAAGTTATCAATGCATCGACAAGAATCAAACTGTCCTTCTGACCAATGCTCATCTTCAAACATAGAAGGAACACTTGTGGCAGACATAAATCTATTAGATTATCATTTAAACAATGTATTGCTGCTGAAGCCTGCCTTTATTACTTCATTAAGAAAGAAACCAACAGAGAAGCTTGTATATCTGATGAACTGCTGCCCAATCTAAACCCTCCCCTTCCTGAGTACGATGAAGGGTGAGATCACTAGAAAAATAAAAGTTTGCGTAAGAAAACATGATACTTCATGATCGCCAATTTGGATTCAGCCAACTCCGGGGCACTAATTCTGCACTTCCTGAGGTTAGGGAGAGCCTGCTCTTCTTTCTCAACATGATCCATCTGGAAATCCTAATGCTGCTAGACATCTCTGCCGCATATGGCATTGTGAGCCACAATATTTAACTAGGTCATAGGACAGAAGGGAAATGGCCAAAGTGCAGCTCCTCTCCCAGGGCTGAAATATATTTCAATTAGTCTTGCCATATTTATAACCAGCCTGCGGAGTGTCCCAGTGCTCCCAGCTGTTGGAATCCTTCTTCAGTATTTACTATGACCTTTAGCCGAGGTCAGTGACCAGTACCTACTACTCCAATCCCAATTGCAGATGTATGGAGATAAAACTCAGCTTCAACTAGAGCTGTATACAAAAAAAGAAAAATCACTATCTGCCCAATACATAAAAAACTAGATGAAGGAAAATGTTCAAACCAGAATACTACATACAAAATTCACAGTGGTGGCAAACCAGAATCCAGACCACTTTCCAGAAAGTGACACCACAATACGTACTTGGCTAAAAAAATAATTGCATTTTGGCAAAGCAAATGGGTTCCACAAGGTCATATTCAATCCTAAAGAGCAGCAGGGAGAAAATACAAATCTAAACTCCTAACTGCTCTGAGCATAAATCTAAAGCAGCAGCCAGACGTAACAACCTTTAATAAAATATTAAGATTATGCTTTTCAAAGTGGAGTTTACCGATCAACAATACAAAACTGGGAAAACGACCTCCAATGCATGAAGCAAAGATGCCACTCCCGCAGGCACAAGTTGCAATGAAAAGTGGGTTGGGTTCTGGGCAGTAAACCTTATAAAAACAGAAGAAACAATAACTTCACTTGAAAGGTCTATTTCTCAGTGACGAGGAAGGAAGAGTTGCAAGTAAGCATGCCTCACAAGTGCTCATGGAATGAAGGATTCATCAGAAAATCTAAGACCATAACCACATCCTGTTGAGGAAGTGGTTCAATCACACAAGAAACAGGGAATTCGTAAACGTATCTATTCATCACTGAAGTGGAAAATAGGAACTCAAGCTTTTTCCATAAGCTACAGTGGCTGATGAATGGCTTTAGTAGGCTCGCCTGTGTTTGGAACAAAAAACATAAAGGTCCAAGGACCAAGTGCCAAAATAAATGTGTTACTATAAAATGAAATCCGGTTTGAGTACTGCAAGTAAATCTTTTCTGAGTGCTTTCTATCCCTATAAAGTCATCCTTCAGGAGTCATTGTCTCAAGTTTACAAAAGGCATAATGTAAAACGCAGAATGTGAGTGAGAAATCCAACTAAGGAGAATATGTTAATTGTATACTCCTCTGTGGGAGAACTGGCAACCTTCAACGAACTAGAGATAAGGATTCAAAAGGCCTGTTACCTCGAGATCATAAGAGTAGATGTCCTACATGAAAGAATAACACTATTTTAGGCATTACGAGTGTAAAATTAACTTTGACAATGCAGTAGGATGTCTAGGGAGTCCAAACGTTTTGCCTATGAAGCTATGGTGGGGTTTGCTTCAGCCACATCAAAAAACCCAAAGTACTAGGGAACAACTTGGACAATGTTGTGCAGTTTGTATTGGAAATGACAGAGCCTGCAGAGCCTTTCCATCGCAAAATTCTGACCTCAGCACAGTGAGTGGCAACCAGAAATGCTGTGGTTGAGGTAAAGTACACTGCAAGAGGGGGGTGGAACATGTGCATACATGATTAGTAAATCTTAGCCATTTTGACTTGAAGGACTTTAGAGACAGAAATATATGAACTTCAGTTCCAGCATGCAGCTATGTAACATTTTGACTGTGACCAAGACACTTGGATGTAAAGAGCACCTGCTCTGCTACCATTCTCTGTAAACTGAACTCCACTGAAGTAGTAAGGATGGAAAAGGATTCAAATGCAAGAATTTTCCTCAACAACTCATTTAAGGATGTTTCTGCCATTGCTTAGTTTCGGTCATTCTTCAGTCTCTAAATCTACCTCTGTGCATTCCGAACTCGGAGTTCAACAATTCTTTTAATGACAAAATTAATACCAACCTCCAATCCTCCTCTTCTACTCCCTCCTCCAATATGGCATCAGACACGCAATCTCTGATTGTGTCTATGGCATTCCCTTGTTAGCTTCAGCCAAGCATCTACCTCTACAATCTCTTCTAAAAGTATGTCACGGTTCCACTTCAGATCTCTACACTGCCCATATCATTAAATCCACCTGCCACTTTATCACCTTTGCTCGCAGGTCCATTTAAATTATTATTAAGCCTCAGAAGAAGTCACTTTTGAGCGGAAAGCAGATTAAGTCACACACTGGCTTAAAAAACACCCTTGGGCGTGTCAATTATCAAGTCACACTTCTGATTCCATTTGCTGTCAAAATTATCGAATACATAGTTGTTGGTTGACTATCAGCACATTTTGAAACTGATAACTTTCTCTCCTCAATGATGTTGGACACTATATATTTTACTATATGTATACGTGCCGCTTTTCATATGATCTTCTTAAATCGACTTTCGTACGTAGGCATTTAAGACTTCTTTTAAATCATCATGCGTACATTAGTATTAAAGACCTCACCATTTAACTAACTTATTTGTTCTTAACAGGACCCTCACGGGCACTTATTTTACCTCCTTTCTAATCTGCACTGTTCCTTGAGGCTCTTTGCTAAGCCCTACACTCTCCACTCCTTCTAGCTTGACTTGACTTTGAGTATCAAAAAATTCACAATATGTTGTTCAATTTAATTTTAAAGAATGTACGGGAGTTGTAGCCCACAGTATGGTCAGAAATACATTATGCTCTAAAACACAGACAAGATGAAAGTCCTCATTTTTGGCAGCTGCTCTGCTTGGTTCCATGCTTGCTGGCTGGCTCGAGGATCTTTGACTCACCCCGACCCCTACTAGCTTGTTCCAAAATATTAGTGCCATTTTTTTTTTTTATACTTACCTTTCATTTTCTCTCCGTATCGGCAAGCCCTCTAGTACCTGCTTCTTCCACTTTAAAACCATTCTAAATTTCCTGCCTTAACGTTATTGCAAAACTTTCATCCACAATCTGACTTTATCCATCCTGGACTACTTCAATACAATTTTTGTGGGTCTCCCAGACTGATCCTAAGGTACAACTGTAACAACTACAGAACACAGCTGCCTGTCTGATTTTCAGACTCAAATGCAATAGCAGGTAGAGGATCTGCCATCATCTTAAACCACTTCACTGGTTCCCACAAACAGGATATGCATCGTCAAAGCTTTAGTACTTTGCCACAAATCCCTGTCGGCACCCTCTTTCAACAAAATGTCTTCACCATGTATACCCTCTACGGAACACTTTGTTCCAGCTCCTTTTACATGCTCTACGTTCCTGAATTGTGAACCTCCAGCAATGACAGGCATAACTTTTCTGTTCTGATTTCTAAAGGCTGGAGCGACCTTTCATCTAATCTGTGCTCTATTTCTTCTTTCCCCTTTCAGGAAGTAACTTAAACTTCCCTTATCTCTGTTTAACGCATTTGCAGTTTCCTCTCTTACCCAGCACCAGGAACCAGGGTATTTGTGAGCTCAAGAAAAATTAAAAAATAAAACAAAATTCAGAAAAATAGAATGACATAATATCACAAGAATGAGGCACATCTAAAAGACATAATAAGTTGTAGTGTTGGATTGACATTTCCTTCATCTCAACTAAATGAATGCATGATGCAATTACCTTAGTTGCTGCCCTTTACAATAGCCATTCTCCTTGCAGAATTAAGAATGGTATTTAGGCGTGAAAGGAACCATTTAATTGCATGGTCTTTTTATATGGCACTCCCCTCTGAGAAGGTAGACATAATTTACTGACTTGGTGTTGGTAAACACCAAAAGATAAGCAGAAAGGCGATATGTCAAATGTTTGTACAGATACTGCTGACTCACCATCACACAAACTTGAATCTATAACACACTCCCTGACAAGGCAAGATGTGAATCCAGACACCCTTCAAGTAGCAATAACCAGTCTGCCAATTTCTTGTTCTGCACATGTGTAACCATGTAGAAGCTTTCCAGTGAAATACAATGACTGAGTCTGGAAACGTGTAGGCTAGGGCATAAGCCCAAATCTTTCCAGCACTGTTAAATGATCATCAATATCTCTCTTGTCCAACACACCTCCTCTTGCTTGAAACTAGGTCAAATTCCTATGGCTATCAAAGAAAGCTCACATTGTGCCAACACCTTCAACAATTCTCTCAGGACACACAACATCTACCTTCCAAAATACCAGAGGGAACAGTTGTGATAAAGCTATAAGTACATACAGACCACCAGGGCCTGCTACAATCAAATCAACTAGACTTCAGACCCAGGTGGACTATGTACAGCCACTATCCTGATGGTTTACAAACTCCTTTCCAATTTGAGAATGATAACACCCCCCCCCCACCCCAATACACCGCTTGCCTCAGACACCTCAGCAGGTTCCTTTACCGCCAATAATCTAACCATCAGCAACAAGCTTTTCAGATAGGTCCCTCTTGACTTTACACAACGACTCCATGCTACCAGCAGAGGTCCCTACATGACAGCTAGAGCCCCTTTACCATCTCTACTTTGAAACCCAAGGTTCAGCAAGCCAATTGAGACTTTCTTGATCATCAATATGTCATTGAGACCCAGTTTTACCAAAAGACTTCACCTTCATTCACAAATCGATGGCAATCAATCAAGAGATTTATAAAGCGTGCTACTCACCCGTCAGGGTCTCAAGGCGCTACTCACCCGTCAGGGTCTCAAGGCGCTGAGAGGTGGGGGTGTGTAGGTACTGTTTCAAGAGCCATGTCTTGAGGTGTTTCCTGAATGTCAGGAGGTCCTGGGTCTGGCGTTGGTGGAGCAGTAGGGAGTTCCAGGTCTTGGCAGTGAGGTGAGAAAAGGATCTTCCTCCGGCAGCGGTGCGGCGGATGCGGGGGACGGAGGCGAGGGCGAGGCTGGTGAAGCGGAGATGTCGGGTGGGAGTGTGGAAGGTGAGTGTCATTGAGGTAGGCTGGACCTGTGTTGTGGAGGGCTTTGTGTGTGTGTGGGTGAGGAGCTTGAAGGTGATCCTCTTCGATACGGGTAGCCAGTGTAGGTCTTTGAGGTGGGGTGAGATGTGGTTGCGGCGTGAAACGTCGAGAATAAGGCAGGCGGATGCGTTCTGGATTCTTTGCAGCTTTGTTTAGAGTTTGGCCGTTGTTCCTGCGTATAGTGCATTACCGTAGTCGAGTCGGCTGCTGACCAGGGCGTGGGTGACAGTTTTCCTGGTTTCGACGTAGATCCACTTGAAGATCTTGCAGAGCATGCGAAGAGTGTTATAGCAGGAAGAAGGGATTGCTGAGTCATGCTGAGAGTAGAGTCCAGGATGAATCCTAGGTTGAGTGCGTGGGTGGTGGGCAAGGGTGCGGTTCCTAGGGAGGTGGGCCACCAGGAGTCGTTCCATGCTGAGGGGTTGGTTTCAAAGATGAGGATCTCTGTCTTGTCTGTTTTTAACTTGAGGTGGCTTGAAACATATCCGAGTCTCACGGACGCCCACGAAATAAAGAGATAGTGCTCCTAACAAACACCATGCAAACTATACTGTAGCCAGTCATGAATATAAAGCAGTTTTAACTCCTCCTAAGCATCTGAAACAAATCCCTCTACTACCTCACCAGCTCCTTCACATTTAAAGAACCATTTCACGAAAAAAAATCCCCAATTACAAGTGCCCTCACTTTAAAAAAAAAAAAAAAAAAAAACTGTCCAAGCCCCTGTCCGCTTGCACATATACGCTGATCTTAATGAATTTGTTGTTTAAGATTCTAACCTACGAGGTGGACGTTATCAAACTCCTATAAGCCCCCAAATCTCTTCAATTATGAATCTAATTAAAGATACATCTATTCAAGAAAAATCTTAACTTTGCACCTTAGACTTATGCACACCCAAACAAACTAGTCTGAGCACCCCTTCCAGCATGTAAAACCATAGGAAGGCTCAACTCAATCCCCACAAATCAAAAACTTACATATAAAACGTATCACTGAAGGGTATTCCAGTAATGTTGTAAAGCACTGCTTTTAATCTTGCTACCTCTTTGTCCTCTGTACATACTTTGGCTGCTTCCTGAAACGAAGACCATTTAATAAAAGACCCAAAAACTTTAAACATAAAATGGCTACAAGCACGGAAACACTCAAGACTAACAAAAGCAGCACTCCCTCTCCAGTATCTGGATGAGGACGGGGTATCCACACAAAAATGAAATAGAAAAACGTTTGGGGAAACCCTTATGATGCAAGATTACTGGATGGCTTGGATCCAGGGTTCAGCATTTTAAAGCCTGTGTCCTTTATGGAAACTGATCACTGTTTCTGAATAGTAAGCATGAAATGACCAGCACAAAGTAAACGGCATGAGCTTTAGTGGACTGAAATAAATGAGAACTTTTGCGTGTGATTGCTTCAGGTGTGCATCAATTTAAAGTTAAATTAATGGCTGTTCTAATCTTTGTCAAAACACCTTGATTCAGAGCAGAATACAATTCATGCCTGCCTCCTGATTGCGACCTCGTACAGGGAAGAAGGGGGCCAGGTCTTGGAAATGTCACTGTTAAATGTTTATATGAAAAACATATGCGGTTGGTAAGCTGTGAAACAGTGGATGCAATATTTTCTTGCTGTCAAAGGGGAGCACCAGTATTGGTCCACATGGCTTTTCGGGAATGGTAAAATGGCTCCTCACATCTACCAAGAGGTTTCTACCTATGACAGTTATATCAACGTGTCTCAAAAGAGCCAGAAGTTGAACAGCAGTTCAATTCAGACTTAAGGTCTTACGGAACATCAGGCAGGACATCTGCCAGGAACATCCATATCTTATTTTTACATCCTACTAGTGCAGGATCAGAATCTGCCAACTGACTCTGCAGAGATGATTTATTTATTTTTACGCGCTTTTGTCAATCAGGTCAAAAGGGTGTTCTTGTACAAAACAGGATGAGGATGCCGGACTCTTGTCTCATAAGAAATACAGCAACCAAAATGATTGGGTCAGGGGTTGGGCTGCATCTCCGAAAATGTCCAATCCCAGAATAATGGGACAGGGCTGCTAAACCCCTCCTTTTAACGCATTCAGACCAACATGTTTCTAAGATTCTTCTGATGAGTTTTAATTTAGAAAGATCTTCTTGTCCTCTCTTTCCACATCGTGGTCTTTATGAAGCAGTAGGAAAGAGTAGGAATGGGCAAGTGGTGCATATGAGCAGGCCTGCGTTGTCCGTACCAGAGCCATAAGCAATATCAGATATGCCAACGGACGATAGGGATTGTAAAGATTACCAATAGTTTCTGAACTGCAACCTTGAAAGTGATCTTTAAAAGGGTATGATTTTTACTATATATCCCATCAACTGAGCATACGTAAGGTCTAGCCTCTCCTACGGAGTAACAAGAGGAGAAATCAATGCAGCCCAGGGGCACATCAGTTAACACGATTCATTGCAAAAGCAGGCACACCAGATGTTGGTATTGGGAACCTAAGGTGGTACTCTGTCAAATGCACAGCATAATGAGCCGGCACTCCAGAAATGGACAAGACCATACAGAGAGAGCCCATATCTGGGTATTTTTAAGAACTTTACTCAGAGAATCACTCCTGAGAAGACTAATGGTTGTATTGCTCATCTGGATAACCACTAGTCCCCTGGATCACCCAGTGATCAAAGATCAGTGAAAGCTTCTCTGTCTATGGCTCCAACATAATAAGGCCTTGATATATAAAGAGCCAGCTCCAACAAATAATGCAGGCCTGCTGGGCCTTAGCACCCCCATTAAAGACAAAAATCTTTTATGTTTTGTGGGCAGACTTATCAGCTGACATCTTCCTGAACTACCCAAACACTAATCATAGGTTGGAACTAGGGATCTGTGGCTAGAGAACCATTGAACCAATGACAAATTTACAGCCCATGTCAATATAAGACCTACCCTATGTCCAAGCAAGAGCTTTAACCCCTTGACCGCCATGAACGTAATGGTTACATCCATGGATGTGCCCCTCAGGCGCCATGGACTTAACCATTACGTCCATACACTGGCCCTCGGGGGAAGTGCCAGCCAAACGCCAGTCCACACACAAATCAGCTGCTGTGATTTCTGTATCAGGCATGTGGGCGTATGAATTTGATGAGCCCTTGAGTGGCGCTGTCTGTCGATGAGGGTGTTGTAATGTGCTGCACCCGTGGCTGGCGGCGTGAATGGTCTTGTGCATATCATGTATGAAAGGTGTGTGAATGGACTGTAAAGCGACTGGTGCCTTGTTGTGGCTTTACAGCTCACGAGTTGTGAATCATGGTTCAGTTTTTTGGCCTTTCAGTAATTAACAATGCATTTCATTTTTGTGAAATCTCTGGTTAATAAAATTTTATCCACTGAACCATCACTCACCCTCGTGCCACATCCAACCAGTATGTGTGGTAAAAATGACAAAATCTGCTCCGCTGTATTCAGGCGTTGCAGCACACCTGTGACACGCTATGTGCCTCGGATGGGACCCCGATGATGAAGCATGCCACCAACTTGGTTGGTGGGCGAGGGGTCTTTTTAACAAACTGTGTGTGTTTCTTTTCACAATTTTAGTGTTTGGAACATCACATAAATATGTGCACACATGCAAAACTACCTATGTTTTTGGTCCCGGTTGCGGTCTTCATCTAGGGAAACCTACCAAACCCAGACATGTTATAAGAATAGACACCCCAAGGAGTCCAAGGAGGCGTTGGCTTGCCTAGATCCCCCAACATTTTCTTACCCAGACTCCTCTGCAAACCTTAAAATTTGCTTTAAAAAAGCATATTTTCCTCACTTTTATTTGTAGGATCACCGCTGCAGCACAAATTTCCTACCAACCAGCGTTCCCCTCAGTCTCCCAAGTAAAATTATACCTCACTTGTGTAGGTCCCCAAAGCAGAGTCAGCCTAAAAGATGTATAAAAGAAAAATATGTGCTTATCAAGTCGCTGTGCTATCCCCTCAATCTCTACATGTTTTTGGCATTTTTCTGTTGCAGGCACCTGGGCCACCCACACAAGTGAGGTATCATTTTTATTGGGAGACTTGGGGGGGGGAACGCTGGGTGGAAGGAAATTTGTGGCTCCTCTCAGATTCCAGAACGTTCTGTCACAGAAATGAGAGGAAAAAGTGTGTTTTTTGGCCAAATTTTGAGGTTTGTAAAGGATCCTGGGTAACAGAACCTGGTCAGAGCCCCACAAGTCACCTCATCTTGGATTCCCTTAGGTGTTTAGTTTTCAAAAATGCGCAGGTTTGGTAAGTTTTCCTAGGTGCCGGCTGAGCTAGAGGCCAACTTTGCAAAGAACATGTCAGATTTTAATGTAAAAGTGTGATGTGTCCATTTTGTGTTTCCTGTCGTGAGCAGTAGGCCTAACCATGCAAGTGAGGTACCATTTTTATCAGGAGACTTGGGGGAACACAGAATAGCAAAACAAGTGTTATTGCACCTGGTCTTTCTCTACATTTTTTCCTTCCAAATATAAGACAGTATGTATAAAAGATGTCTATTTGAGAAATGCCCTGTAATTCACATGGTAGTATAGGCACCCCGGAATTCAGAGATGTGCAAATAACCACTGCTTCTCAACACCTTATCTTGTGCCCATTTTAGAAATACAAAGGTTTTCTTGATACCTATTTTTCACTTTTTATATTTCACCAAATGACTTGCTGTATACCCGGTATAGAATGAAAACCCATTGCAAGGTGCTGCTCATTTATTGGCCCTAGGTAACTAGGGTTCTTGATGAACCTACAAGCCCTATATATCCCCGCAACCAGAAGAGTCCAGCGGACGTAACGGTATATTGCTTTTAAAAAATCTGACATCACAGGAAAAAGAGAGTAAAACGTGGAGAAAGATGGCTTGTTTTCACCTCAATTTCAATATTCTTTTATTTCAGCTGTTATTTTCTGTAGGAAACACTTGTCGGATCTACACAAATGACCCCTTGCTGAATTCAGAATTGTGTCTACTTTTCAGAAATGTTTAGCTTTCTGGGATTCAGCATTGGTTTCTCACTCATTTCTGTCACTAACTGGAAGGAGGCTGAAAGCACAAAAAAAAATAGTAAAAATGGGGGTATGTCCCAGTAAAACATCAAAGTTGTGTTGAAAAATGGGGTTTTCTAATTGAACTCTGCCTGTTTCTGAAAGCTAGGAAGATGGTAATTTTACCACTGCAAACTCTTTGTTGACGCCATTCATGGAAAAAACCACAAGCCTTCTCTGGAGCCCTTTTTCCCCATTTTTTTTTTTTTTTAAACAAAATTTTCGCTATATTTTGGCTAATTTCTTGGTCTCCTTCAGGGCAACCCACAAAGTAAGTACCTCTAGAACCCCTAGGATGTTGGAAAAAAAGGACGCAAATTTGGTATGGGTAGCTTATGTGGAGAAAAAGTTATGAGGGCCTAAGCGCAAGCTGCCTCAAATAGCTAAAAAAAAAAAAAGGCTTGGCACCTGAGGGGGGAAAGGCCTGGCAGCGAAGGAGTTAATACTTTGGACTTGGCCCTTGTTTTGTAACAGATTTGATTTAAAAAAAATAAAAAATAAAAAAAATAACACACTTTGAAAATGTATTTATTGCTCCACTAGAATTGCCTAAAGGGTAATCTTTGACTGAGGCATTCCAGTACCTTTCGAACAGAAATGCACCTTAAGGCATGCACAAGCAGAGGATAAGCCATGCCTCAGAAAAAAAAAAAATGCAATGTAGGGTTGAAGTGCTTCAATTAAGATGGATTTCATTAAGTTTAAGTTGCCTGACTTGCAGTTTAGCAGAACGTACCTTGTTGATCAAACTCAATTGAAACTAAGTCTAATATTAATTGTTTTTAAAAAGTTACTCTTTATTTTGTCTGACTGAATTGCACAACGTTTATACTTTGAACCATCAAACCTTATGGAATCCTTGTGCTTTCTTAAAAACTGCCCTTGACTTGTTACTTGGCTTTAAACAATGTAAAATATGTAAAAAGAAACTGACCTTCTGAAATCTCTTCCTCCAGGTGCTTCAGTTCCTCTTCAATTTCTGCTCTAACTTTATCCAGAACCTCTTTGTCCAGGTGAGGTATGATTACAGGCTGCTCGGATCCTGAAAAAGAGGAAATGTAAAGGTTTTCTATTTTATGACAATTCTGGTTACTACATTTGAAAACATCATGGCAGTGATGTAATGGAGAATGAACCATATTTCAGTCAAGGGTGTGAGGTGATCACTTTCTAGTAATCCAATCCAGAGTGTTAAAAGCGTTATGCATGGGTGGAACAACTTCAGCTTTGGATAGGATGGCAGTGCTCTTGATTGGGTCATATTTAATTATGTCAAACAAAATTCTCTGGAAGTTGGCTGGGTCAGTCTGGTGTGCTTGTCATTTCAACCAGAATATTTACTGATATCTATAACATTTAACAGTCAATCAAAAATTAGGAGTTCACCATGGTAAAAGGATCATTGAAATCTCCATCCATAAGGTGATGCCTTTATAACTGACTCAGAGTAAAGCACAATTAGTGAGCATTATTTAGGCAGGTGTTGGTGAATTTCCTATTAAAATAAGATATTATTGGGAACTTTAATTTGAAGTTCAATTCAAATCTTCCATAAACCATTTAACACTGGCATGAGTCCAAACAGGGAGCAAGAAACAACTGACAAAATAGTCATCCTATGAGCCTGTTTCATACTGGACCATGGAATAAATATTTCATTCAAGGAAAGAGATCTGCATTCTTCTTTTTACTTCTTGAAACTGAAGTCAGAATGTTAGCAATTGAATTCCTTCAAACCAATCTTTGCTACATTTAAACATCTTGACTGATGCAATTACTGGATGCAGGTTTTCATTTGTTTGGAAATTCTTCTAATGTCCCAAAAGCCATTAAAATGTTTGCATCAGGATCAGCCAAGGCATGGTTCAGATCTGAGGTTATATATATATTTTTTTTTAATGAAAAAATCTTAAAGATTAATGGACGTTACACATCTTAGGGTGGCTACAATAACAGTTGGCAAAGAATAATGCATCTTAAATCAAAGACCCATTAAACATCTAGGGTGCTATTAAAGGAATACAAGAATTTAATTCTCAGTTCTATGTAGATGGTGTCTTTAATTGGAAGTGATACCATACTACAGTTGACAGAAAATTGAGCTTCACGTGACACTTTTTAGATAAAGGCATTAAATAACACACAAGGAGAAATGTGGACCACCAGTCTGGGTTCTAAAATGTTTAAGGAGATTATATAAACTATGTTTCCAAACATATTGAAACAAAAGCTTTGTTTTTCAGGAAGACAAATGCCACATTTCTGAGATAAAGCTAAATTCACCAAAATGTTGAAGGTCCATGAGGACTCACAACAGTGTGAGTACCACATGCTTGACAGTAATTTATATTTCAAACTTCATACTTCTTCCTTCATTCTTAAATTTAAGGAAAAAAAAAAAAACGAAAAAAAAAAAAAAGAAGAAGATTACAGTAGTCAACAGGAAAAAAAGCCACCCGGGAAGAAGATGGACTTTAAACTGACCTATAGTGGGCCCGGTGATAAGCCAAAGATATGAACTGCACAAGCCCCTGTATTATATGTAAAGTAGTAAAGAACAGAAGTTGGTTAAAAAAAGAAAGACCAGTCCATAACTGCTATTGCAATCTGCTATTTCAACTCATTCAGTTAGGAAGGGCAAAAAAAGTTACCAATTCAAGTATTACATTTAAGGCTTTTCCAGAAATGGAGAAATACCCAAAAGGCATTTCATGGGCAACCTTTAAAAAGGGCCAGGACCGTGATGTGAAAAAAAACTAGGGAGGGAAGCAGAATATACCGCTTAATGACAATCTTCGGTGGCAAACAAGAATTATTAGTGGAGACTTGACATCAAAGTAGGTCTTGAAGTGAGCTGGGACGCGATGGGGGCCGCAAGGCAACCTCTGGAGTGTTTGAGTGATCAGTAACTATACCAGGTAGGTGAAAGAAGAGATGTGGAGCAAGGCTGGCATTGTTGCTACATGCGTATTTGGGAGTGCAGCTGCATTAGCAGGCCCAAAAAGGAACTCAAGTGGGTCTGAAGGGTCCTGAGTAGGCTCCAGGGGAGGTGAATAGAATTTTGGTGTGGTCCACTGGGTATCTTCTCTGTGAGAAGGGGCGTGTGCAATCTTGTCACTATGTCAATACTGTGCATCCTGTTTAAATAAAAGCATCCTGGCTGAGCGATGGAATGTGCGCTGGAATGTGAAGGTGTTCTGGGTGAGTGAGGTTGGGCTGAGCTAAGGAGAACATCATAGCTCCTGGTGGAATGTGCATATGAAGATTTACTGAAGCGATTTACATCTACCTAAATACACATAATAAACCTGAAGAAGCTTACCTTATTACTCGTGGTCAGAGATAATTACAGGGATCCAGTGGCTAGCAGAGGAGCAAACTCCTTTATGTTCTATGGGATTGTGATCCTTTTTATTCCAATAATTGTATGTGTCAAAGGATTTTAAAAAAATAATGTTTAATTTAAATTATGGAAATTTTGTCTACTGGAAATGATTGTGTTCTTCAGTTTAAGCATGCCAAGCAGCAGTGCTAGGGACAGTCACTCACATATAGGGAGGCCAGGGATGAGAATGGCTGACCCAACTCAAGATTCTCACAGGTAATTATGACATGACTGACTGCATGCATCACCACTAACTTTTCAAAGTAATTAGCCTAGCATATGACTTAATACAAAACAGCCCTACCAGCCTTTCAAGTCTTTTTTGTGTGACTGACCCAAGTGTACTGAACTTTCAGACGTGATCCTCGCGGCCAAGTTGCCCACGTTGTGTGTGACAACTTCATTCGGCTACGGCTTTGCAGTCAGAAGCACAATGGCTCCTAGATCCCAGCATGCTAGGTGCTTTTGGCTAAAAAGGTCACATATGGCTACCACTGGTCAGCCTGTACTTAAGCCCCACAAACCTTTAAAGGCAGGCATATGAAATGTAGTTGTTAGCCTGGCAAGTATTTTCAAGGTACACATACCTAAATCTAAATTTATACAGGAATTACAATTGTGTGCATTGCATTTGTGGACACATTCATTCAGTGGTTTGATTCTTACCACAGACACACACGGATGTAGTCAAATCCAGATTATTTACATATGTGCTCGCAAAAACACCAGAGCTTCAAACATGACTGAAGTCCTGGGACACGTCACTGGCAAAATAATTACCTGCTTGAATGAAGAGGGCAAAGAACGAGGCCCATCAAATAATGACATACCTGAGCTATTCACGGAGACTAACGTAAGAGCCATGGACATTTCAATGTAACTAAAAAATGCTAAGCACTGTGCAGCATGAATTCCCTTAATTGCATAAAATACAATATAATTTGCCATTAGCTGCCACATATCTTTGCCAACTACCTTGTAGTTTTGTGCTCAATTCTCGAAATAACAGAATGAAATGAAGATGCTGAAGTAGAAAATGCACAAGAAATAAAAAACTTAATGAAGGAGATGGGAAATTTGGCACATTCTAGTACACCGAGTAACCTCAGTAGATATGTGATTCAATTCTTACAGGTGTACTCCTTGATATGTCTTTCTTGAGTAAAAAGGACGTAACGAACCCAGGGACAGAAGGTATGAAACCATGTAGCCATTAAGGGAGGGGTAAGTTAGGATATGTAGACATAAATCAAATGTTTTTGGACCTTTCTAGACCAACTCTGTTTATTGAACATTTTAAACATTTTAAACGGAGCCACTGCCTGCAATCCGGAGGCCCATGCAGACTGAAAATTAAAAGAAATTAAATGAAAATTAGAACAAAACAAACATAGAAGAAAAATAAGAGAAATATATGCCACCTCCCGTCCCCACTCATTAGCTCCTGAACCCCATATGCGTCACTGCCAGCACTTCCTTGAACCAAGTATTTGGACATTTACAGGAAAGAAAGTGTCCTTCACAAAGGAAATGACTGACTTTTTGTTCCATGGCATTATCTATTATAAATTAAATATGTTAAGAAGTGGCACCGTTTGCTTTATGCACCAGTGGTAACCCTCCAGAAGGGAAACGGCCAATACAACGTGACCGTTACCACGTGTTACATTTACAATGCGGCCGGTACAACGCATAACCTTTACCACACAGGCTTTTACGACGACTATAGCATTACCGCGCATGCTTTTACAACGACTATAGCATTACCGCGCATGCTTTTACAACAAATTTCGTTGTAAAGGCATGTATGGTAAAGGCATATGCGTAGTGAAGGCTTGGCTTGCTAAGGTAAGTATTTTGCAGGTAAGTATTAAGTGTCTTATATACACACACATTTTTTGAGTGGTGAGGGGTATTTAGGGTGGGTATAGGTTGTTGGGTGGCAAGATGAATTTTAGGGTTTAGGATGGGTATGGGTTGTGTGGCAAGAGTAATTTTTAGGATTCAGGGTGGGTATGGGGGGGTTTGTGTGGCAACTGTAATTTTCAGCTTTAAGGTGGGTATGGGTTTTTGAGTGGCAAGGGTAGTTTTAGGCTTTGGGGTGGGTAGGGCTTGAGTGGTTTTAAGGATATTTGCATAATAAAATGTGTATATGTACACAAACGCACATGTATTTGTGCATGTGAAAATATATTAAAAAATACATATACACACAATCATTCTTATGTATTTATGTGTAAATATATAAAAATAGATATATATGTGTGTATACAAAAAGTGATAGTATCTACCTGTACATTTCTTTTTTAGAAAGCATATGCCTTGACCATGTATGTCTTTGCCACGTAAATTTAAGTATTTTACAGGAAAAAATAAACCCTTTGTGCGTGTGCATATATACATAGAAGCGTATATATATTTTAGGAAAATACAGCGTCAGTTGCATAGTTTGAAATAAGTATAGTCAGTGAGCCCATGCCAGAGGCTCTCATATGAGGTTTGAGCCCCTGCACATGAGTGTTGTGATCTTGGCCACCCAAAAAGAATGCGCTGTTTGAAAGAGCTGAATGTATGAAGTTATCTTTAACACAGTGACCAATAAGAGATCGTCCTGCTACAAGCTGAGCAATCTAAAGGATGTTTATACCCTGAATCTACAATCGCCATCTTATGAGCGCTATAAAGCCGTGGCAGCAAAGGACACCGTCAGGCCGGTCATCTTAGCTGCCACAAGTATCACCGCTACCATGCAGCTTGTGGGGAGAAGAGCCCATCTCCCATGGTGGAGACGCTGCACGGATAGCACAAGTCTCCCAGACCGGGTGGGGTGGGCTGAGCACACATACGTGGGGATCAGTTGAATATAAATGGCTGTGGCGGACTATCATCCGCTTCTAAGCTCTGCCCTCCTGACTGCTACTGCAGGTCACGCTAGGGTGCTGGCTCTCAGGTGACAAGCTGTGCAGGTTAGCTTGGAAGTAGGAGACGGGAGAGGCCCGTCCCAAAGAGGCGAAAAGAAGTGGACAAACGCAAGAGCTATGCTTCGTTCCTTTGAGGAAGGGGGGCATCTTTCTGTGAATCACGTTTACACTTATGGGAGGCTCTCAAGCAGGGTTGTAATTGGCAATGCGGGGTTTAAAGTGTCCCGGTCACGCTACAGTGCTATGGCTGCGGGTTTCTGCGCCATTCGGAGATTTGAAACTGTGGGGTTGCAAAGGAAATGGAGTGATTGCAAGTGACTGGAACCGCGCACAAGTGCAATGCTAACTGAGGGTTGTTGGTTTTTTTGTAATTGCTTCCAGCACTGGGTCTGGGTGCAGTGCGGCTGTAGTACATTTTGCAGCAAGCACTGCAGAGGCTGCTGGAGAAGGGCACCGAGATAGGCAGCTAGGAGGGGTCGACTCTGGGCTGAACTGCCAAACTTGTGGTCTAATCTGAGCCGCTCCAGGCCACACCGCACCCTTGCAACTTCACGCAGGATGCTTCAGCACAGGAACCTGCACTCACATGCACACACGGCCACTGCAGAGGTACAGAGCTCCTACCCATCAGAAGAGTGGAGGCAGCAGAAGGCAGCCTCGCTTTTACAGTCCGATCCTTGGGAGAGGGGTAGCGCTCTTGTCGAGGCTGAAAGCACTATTTTGTCAGAGTGCTGGCCCCGAGCTCCCTGCACTAGCTTCAAGTGTCAAAAAAGAGTTTTGACTAAGAAAGGGGCCAAAGCTAGGATGTTATCACGGGTAAAGTGTGTGATATCACTTATATTACCCCCAGCATTCTCGTGATCTGATGTGCATAGTGCCTACGGCTGGGGTATGAAAGAGGCGCTTGGAGCCGAGCAGTACAATCCCGAGGGAGAGCTTTCCTGCTTAAACAATGACTCAGCCTGTGGGTTTTGTCAGGCTTGATAATTTAAATTACGGTATTGTGGGGGAGTGTGTGTGTGTGTGGGGGGGGGGGGGGGGGGGGGGTGGAGGGGTGATACCAGCCACTGATAATGATTAATGCTTTTGACAAAGTATTTGGAATTCTGTACTGAAGGACCCGCCAACACTGACAATTTAAACCGTCTTTGGTTATTAGGAGCCGTTTTAAATTAAAAAAATATTTTACTAGATGTATATGTGCTGTTTATTATTGGACTGAAGACCTATAATATGTATAGTTGTGCGGCCTGGAAAGCAAAGGTAATTGTTTTTGCAACGTGCAGCCCAATTTACTGCAAAACCTGCATTTGTATCCTTTGTTTATGGACATGACGACTCGGGCTCTTTTCTTATATCACGAATAAATGGGGAAGCAAAAAGCCGGGGAATGTTCATGGTGATTTAGCACAGCGGAACCTCAGCTTTGGCCAAGAAGCACATTGTAACATGTGGTGCGCTTCACGTATGGTCACTGCGGTGGGTCACTGGGCCAGGTGATGTTTCTGCCAATGCACCAGGCAGCGCGATTACATGTGCCCGCGTCCTTCTAAAGCAGAGGGCTCCAAACTTTTTAATGCCGCGCCCCCCCAATTGAAAAATAAAAATCATTGGGCCCCCCTCAGAATTTTTCACAATTATTTTATAAACATGGCAATGTTTAAATATGTCTAAACCTATTTAAACATTGCAGTTAAGTACTGTTACCTTTTTAAAACTTCAATAACATGCTTCTGCTTAAAACAAAGGCCTGTTATCTGTATAATATTTATTTTGGCCGGAGTCTGGGCCCCCCCCCCCTGGGATCACGGGGGGCCCGCCCCCCAGTTTGAAGACCTCTGTTCTAAAGTGAGGGCTGCACGCGTGGCCTTCAGACGGAAGACCCATTGTGCATGTCACCACAGAGGCCTAGATCTTTTGAGGTATTCGGCTTCTACGATAGATGTACTCACCATCGACATCGTGAGCGCCCCGCCAGCAGTGTTGTGCTGCATCTCACCAGCATATGCAACATGCAACTCAGTCTCGGGCTGCCCACGCCACAGCCGCCCACTGGCTGGTGCCCACTGCCCCATGCCAGTTTCGCAGCCTTCCACGTGCTCATGACAGCAGCTGCTAAAGTCTCAGCCCCCTTGCACACGCGCCC
This sequence comes from Pleurodeles waltl, assembly GCF_031143425.1. Lineage (NCBI taxonomy): Eukaryota > Metazoa > Chordata > Amphibia > Caudata > Salamandridae > Pleurodeles > Pleurodeles waltl. The sequence continues at coordinate 190,913,070 of NC_090442.1, forward strand.
AGTCCTTCCTTCTTTCCTGCCCATCCTCAACCCATCTTGTACTCTACAGGTCAGTAGCATCCTCGATCCATCTTTTACTCTACAGGTCAGCAGCATCCTCGATCCATCTTTTACTCTACAGGTCAGCAGCATCCTCGATCCATCTTTTATTCTACAGGTCATCAGCATCCTCGATCAATTTTTTTACTCTACAGGCCAGCGGCATCCTCGATCCATCTTTTACTCTACAGGTCAGCGGAATCCTCGATCCATCTTGTACTCTACAGGTCGGCGGCATCCTCAATCCATCTTTTACTCTACAGGTCAGTAAGCCCCCATGTCTCTGCCAGTCCCAACAGCTAATGCTGGCTTTCGTCCAGCCGGCACAGGTTCAACTTCTTCGCTACCATCCATCCATCCATCATTACCTAAGGTTTTTTTTTTACTTGTTTTTTATTGAGTTTTCATACAGAAGTATAATAGTCAAAAGGGCTTAAACAAGCACAGAAACTACCAGTCTCCTTTGAAGACATGTCCAGGTGTACAGCCTACTATCTACCGGCAGTACCCACTGAACAGAAAAGGTATGCACAGCTGTGTCCCCTCCAAGGACAAACCACGCATCCCAGTGACAACTCCCAACCACGGGGTCGACTATCAGGAGAGTCAGTTATTTTGGCAATCATCACTCTCCAAGTTATTAAGTCCTCTGCAATTCGGTCATCTTTGTGGGTGTGCTTCACAGGATGGCCATCAACAATCACCCACTCCAGTAGATCCTGTTTCCTAATATCCGGGGACATGGGTGCCATCCCATAAACTGCAATCCACCTCCTTCCCAGCCCCAATGCAAATATTCTAGTCTCCAGTTTCAGTTGTGTCTTTTGTAGTAGCCCCCTAGCGAAGCATAATTTAGCAGAGACCTCCAACCCAACCACACAGGCCATCCTTCCAGAACCTCACCAGTGAGAGGCAAGCCCATGTCGTATGTATAAATTAAACTTACAAAAAAAAAAAAATCTGCAGAGGGCAATCTGCATTTACCGCACACCACCAGGTTACTGGGATAAATCTTGGCAAGTTGGTTTGGTGTCACATATGCCCTATGCAGGTAATACAACTGTATGAGCCTAAATTCAGGGCTAGCATTAGGGGATACCCCTTTGACCTAAACATACGCCTTCTTCCATTCTAACACGGTCAATGCCTATGGGCAGACGGCCCTTCACCAGTCTGTATTCCCACCCTTCTCAGTCAATAAGGGCACATGTAGCTGAGTTATAAGATGCCTACACCCGCTAATCCAAGTATCTGTTGCACCATCACATGTTCTTATGGTCTGTCTGGGAAGTTCTCCCAGACTGACCTGGCTGTGTGCTAATCTAGTGTGCTGTAAAAACTGTCTCGTCCCCACTCCAAATTGCTCCTGTGCAAACGCCAGAATCTGTTGAGATGCAGGTCTCCCAAACACTCACAATCCCCCTCTTGCCATCTAGCGTAGGTCATATTCCTTTGCAGACTGTGAAACTGTTCCGGTATCCATAGGGGCTTGTCTTCTGAAAAGGGTCCCTTTGGAGTATTCTGTAGACCTACTGGTGCCACACATCCCCCATCTAGTGGATGAGATGTGGGAAATCCTTAGAGAGTCCTTTCCACATTATAATCGCTTCTGGATGAGTATACGTATCAAATGAACCAGCCACGAGTGATTTTTACTACTTTGGGTCATCATTAAACCAGCTCAATGCTTGCTGGAGCTAGGAAGGTGCTTAGTATAAGAACAGGTCCAGCGACCTAACCTACCTTCTGTACAAAGGGAGCTTTAGAGTCTCCAAATTAACTTGATTCCATTTTCGGCCTACGCCACAGCACACAGAAATTGGTCCAGCTGGATGAATGTAGAATTTGTGATTTGGCACATCACATTCTGCAGCACAAATGAACAGCATTTTTAGCTAGGAAAATTCATCCCATTATAGAAAGTGGCAATGCAGTCTACAACTCTACCAAATGTTGCAGACCCTCCAACAGCTCCCAGTGGTTCATGTCATACTGAGCCCTTGGGCAGTCCATCACTCAGATCCCAAGATATCTGAAGATTTTTGTCTCCCACTGTAATCCCAACATCTACAGGAGAATCTCATCAAGGGTGTGAGGGTGGGGGTGCCCCTTACACACTTGCCATTCAATTGCTCTGTTCAAAGCTGTAGTTATTTTAAGAGAAAAATAAGTGTTATACTCCCAGATAAGGGACAGGAAGGCGCTGTCAATCAGTACGTCCAGCTGCATCCTGACAGGGATTCTGGGCTTGATCCACCTGGGTGTAACTGAAATAAGGAGCAGCAAATCATCAGCCATATATTGTTAAGGTAAGCAGAATGTATACATGTAAAACACCTACTGGCGCTTGCCAGCAGGTATAGTTGGGACCATGTTTCTACAGAAAAAAAGCTTGACTTGCTTATATCTTTAACGTCATTTGGCGAGTCTTCACAAAACTTCTCCCCAAAAACAAAATGTGGCACGATAATTTTCATTGCACATGGAAAGCTTAGGGGTGATCAATCAAGTGGGGGCTGAGAAAAAAAAAGGGGGGGCCGTTTCCCATGTAAATTCCCATAGGACGTTTGAACACGACTACAGCCAGAACCACTGGACGGAATTACAACAAATTTGGCAGAAAGCTAGCTTTCGGTACGCACATTACGCTTTTACTTATTTGGTGTAAATGTCTAGTAGTTTTGGAGATATTGAAGGGAAAATACATTTGTATCTATATGGCCACGGATCCTTCTCAACAACTTCGCAAATAACGAAGAGCTCATGCAGGGAAATTCATAGCTCTGATTAGCTTCAAACCAGGAAGCGTCGGCAGCCATCTTGGGACTCTGCTTCAGGTCGTCGTCGTGCCGCCAACCCACACTGTGCACAGCCAAAGACCGTGCATGGTGGTGGTTGGATTAATGTATAGTTAGGAAAATTACTTTCCGTAAAAAATAAAAAATAAATAAAAAAAAAAAAACACAGAGAAATTCACTGGGAAAAAAAACACAAAGGTTACAGGAACGTTATAGTTAGAAAACAGAATAAAAAAAATAAAATAAAAAAAAAACATAGAAATTCAATTACAAAACCAAAGGTTACAGGGACGTTCTAGTTGGGCTCACCTTTCACACGCACGAAACCATAGAAATTCAGCAGTTTTAGTTACCTCAGCCAACTATAACTTACACCCCCGTAATGCACTTCTTATGACCGCACATATTACATCACTCATGATATATATATATATATATATATATATATATATATATATATATATATATATATATATATATATATGGAAAATGTCACTTATCCAGTGTACACCTGCTCGTAGCATGTTCCACTGCAGATTCACATGCTGTGCATACTTCTGCCATCTAGTGTTGGGCTCAAAGTGTTACAAGTTGTTTTTCTTTGAAGAAGTGTTCGAGTCACTGGACTGAGTGGTGACTCCTCTTCGGCTCCATTGCGCATGGGCGTCGACTCCATCTTAAACTGTTTTCCCCGCAAAGGGTGAGGTAGGAGTTGTGAGTATACTAGAGGTGCCCATGCAATGGAGTAGTAATGTATGTACATAGTGTGTATTCAAATAATATTTATTTACATATTTACAATTTTCATGCAACTAAAAACGGCTACAGGTTCCCGGGGAGGTGGGAGGGCGCATGTGAATCTGCAGCATCTCATGCCACGAACAGATGTACACTGGGTAAGTGACATTTTCCATTCGGTGGCATGTGTAGCTGCAGATACACATGCTGTGCATAGACTATAAAGCAGCAATCTCCCCAAAAGCGGTGGGAAGCCTGTAGGAGTTTAAGTTGTCTGAAATAATGTTCTTAATACAGCCTGTCCTACTGTGGCTTGTTGTGTTGTTAACACATCCACGCAGTAATGTTTGGTAAATGTAGAAGGCATAGACCATGTGGCTGCCTTACATATTTCAGTCATTGGTATGTTTCCGAGAAAGGCCATGGTAGCACCTTTCTTTCTAGTCGAGTGTGCCTTTGGTGTAATAGGCAGTTCTCTTTTTGCTTTTATATAGCAGGTTTGAATAAATTTAACTATCCATCTGGCAATGCCTTGTTTGGATATTGGATTCCCTGTATGAGGTTTTTGGAATGCAACGAACAATTGTTTTGTGAATTTGTTTTGTTCTATCTATGTAGTACATTAGTGCCCTTTTAATGTCTAATGTATGTAATGCTCTCTCTGCTACCGAATCTGGTTCTGGAAAGAATACTGGGAGTTCCACTGTTTGATTTAAGTGGAACTGTGATATGACTTTAGGATTTGTTCGTAGAACTACTTTATGCTTATGTATCTGAATAAAGGGTTCTTGTATAGTAAATGCTTGTATTTCACTTACTCTGCTGAGAGATGTGATAGCTATCAGAAAAGCTACTTTCCATGTTAAGTACTGTATGTCACATGAGTGCATGGGTTCAAAAGGTGGACCCATAAGTCGTGTCAAGACAATGTTGAGATTCCACAAAGGAACTGGTGGTGTTGTTGGTGGGATAATTCTTTTCAGACCCTCCATAAATGCTTTTATGACTGGTACCCTGAATAATGAAGTTGAATGCGTAATTTGCAGATAAGCTGAAATTGCGGTGAGATGTATTTTAATGGATGAAAAGGCTAACTTTGACTTTTGTAAGTGCAGTAGGTAGCTGACGATGTGTTTAGCAGATGCGTGTAATGGTTGAATTTGATTATTATGGCAGTAATAAACAAATCTTTTCCACTTATTTGCATAGCAATGTCTTGTGGTTGGTTTCCTAGCTTGTTTTATGACCTCCATACATTCCTGTGTAAGGTCTAGGTGCCCGAATTCTAAGACTTCAGGAGCCAAATTGCTAGATTCAGAGATGCTGGATTTGGGTGTCTGATCTGTTGTTTGTGTTGAGTTAACAGATCTGGTCTGTTTGGTAGCTTGATATGGGGCACTACTGAGAGGTCTAGTAGTGTTGTGTACTAAGGTTGTCTTGCCCAAGTTGGTGCTATTAGTATGAGTTTGAATTTGTTTTGACTCAATTTGTTTACTAGATAGGGAACGAGTGGGAGAGGGGGGAAAAAGTGTATGCAAATATCCCTGACCAACTCATCCATAACGCATTGCCCCGAGAGTGAGCTTGTGGGTACCTGGATGCGAAGGTTTGGCATTTTGCCTTTTCTTTTGTTGCAAATAGGTCTATTTGCGGTGTTCCCCACCTTTGGAAGTAAGATTTTAGTATTTGGGGATGAATTTCCCATTCGTGGATCTGTTGATGATCCCGAGAGAGATTGTCTGCTAACTGATTTTGAATTCCAGGTATGAACTGCGCTATTAGGTGAATGTGGTTGCGAATCGCCCAATGCCATATTTTCTGTGCCAGGAGACACAACTGTGTCGAGTGTGTTCCTCCCTGTTTGTTCAGATAATACATTGTTGTCATGTTGTCCATTTGACAAGAATGTGTTTGTGGGTTATTATAGGTTGAAATGCTTTCAGCGCTAGAAATACTGCTAGTAGTTCTAAGTGATTTATGTGACACTGTCTCTGCTGGGTGTCCCATTGTCCTTGGATGCTGTGTTGGTTGGGGTGTGCTTCCCACCCTATCATGGAGGCATCCGTTGTTACTACGTATTGAGGCACTGGGTATTGAAAAGGCCGCCCTTTGTTTAAATTTATAGTGTTCCACCATTGAAGCGAGGTGTATGTTTGGCGGTCTATCAACACTAGATCTTGAATTTGACCCTGTGCCTGTGACCATTGTGATGCTAGGCACTGTTGTAAGGGCCGCATGTGCAATCTTGCGTTTGGGACAATGGCTATGCATGAGGACATCATGCCTAGTAGTTTCATCACTAATTTTACCTGTATCTTTTGTTTTGGGTGCATGGCTTATATTACGTTTTGAAATGCCTGTACCCTTTGTGGACTTGGAGTGGCAATCCCTTTTGTTGTGTTGATTGTTGCTCCTAAGTATTGTTGTATTTGACACGGTTGTAGGTGTGACTTGTTGTAGTTGAGTGAGAAGCCTAGTTTGTGAAGGGTTTCTATGACATACTTTGTGTGTTGTAAACACCGTTGTTGCGTATTGGTTTTGATTAACCAATCGTCTAGGTACGGGAACACATGTATTTGCTGCCTTCTGATATGAGCAGCCACTACTGCCAGACATTTTGTAAAAACTCTTGGCGCTGTTGTTATCCCGAATGGCAACACTTTGAACTGGTAATGTACTCCTTGGAATACAAACCTTAAGTACTTTCTGTGGGAAGGATGTATAGGTATATGGAAATATGCATCCTTTAGGTCTAGTGTTGTCATGTAGTCTTGTTTGAGCAGTGGGATCACGTCTTGCAGTGTCACCATGTGAAAGTGATCTGATTTGATGTAGATGTTTAGTGTTCTGAGATCAAATATAGGTCTTAGAGTTTTGTCTTTTTTGGGTATGAGAAAGTACAGGGAGTAACTCCTGTTCCTCTTTGATGAATTGGTAGTATCTCTATAGCATCTTTTTGTAACAACGCTTGGACCTCCAGTTGTAAGAGTTCCATGTGTTGTTTGGACATGTTGTGTGTTTTCGGTGGGACATTTGGAGGGAATTGCAGAAATTCTATGCAATAACCATGCTGGATAATGGCTATGACCCACGTGTCTGTTGTTATTTCTTCCCTGTGTTTGTAGAACTTGGTTAGCCCCCCCCCCCCACTGGTGTTATGTGTTGGGGGATTTGTGACGTTGAAGTCACTGTTTATTTTTTGGAGTTTTGGGACTCTGGAACTTCCCTCTACTCTTTGGAAACTGTCCCCCTCTATATTGTCCCCGAAAACTTCCCCGCTGATATGTACTCTGGTAAGTGGGCCTTGTTTGTGAGGTTGAGGGTTCTGTGCTCTGTCCCCGAAACCCCCCTCGAAACTGATTTCCGAAAAGTGCCACTGCTCTGTGGGGAGTAGAGTGTGCCCATGGCTTTGGCCGTATCTGTGTCTTTTTTTAGTTTTTCGATAGCAGTGTCCACCTCCGGCCCAAACAACTGCTGTCCGTTAAATGGCATATTCAGCACGGCTTGTTGTATTTCCGGCTTGAATCCTGATGTACACAGCCATGCGTGTCTCCGTATGGTCACTGCTGTATTTACAGTCCTAGCAGCTGTGTCCGCTGCATCCATTGCTGACCGTATCTGATTGTTTGAGATACTCTGGCCTTCCTCCACCACTTGTTGTGCACTTTTTTGGAACTCTTTGGGCAGGCGTTCTATGAAATGTTGCATTTCGTCCCAATGAGCCCTATCATATCTAGCCAGCAAGGCCTGAGAGTTGGAAATGCGCCATTGGTTGGCTGCTTGTGCTGCAACCCTTTTCCCCGCAGCGTCGAACTTGCGACTCTCCTTGTCTGGAGGTGGTGCGTCTCCTGAGGTGTGTGAGTTCGCTCTTTTGCGAGCTGCCCCTACTACCACTGAGTCTGGTGTTAATTGCTGAGTGATGTACACAGGGTCTGTTGGTGGTGGTTTGTACTTCTCCACCCTTGGAGTAATGGCTCTGCCCTTCACAGGCTCCTGAAACACTTGTTTGGAGTGTTTCAGCATTCCCGGTAGCATAGGGAGACTTTGGTACTGGCTATGTGTGGACGATAGCGTGTTAAATAAAAAGTCATCCTCGATAGGTTCCGCATGCAGGGCGACATTATGAAACGCCGCTGCTCTTGACACCACCTGTGTGTAGGCTGTACTGTCCTCAGGTGGTGACGGTGTGGCTGGATAACAGTCGGGACTGTTATCTGATACCGGCGCATCATAAAGATCCCATGCGTCGGGATCATCCCGACTCATTCCAGTATGAGTTGGGGACTGCATCATTGGTGGAGTGGCTACCGGTGATGGTTGTGGTGAGCGTTGTGGAGATGGTGGCGGGGTTACTGGTCTTGCCACCTTTGCCTGTGGCTGCTTGTCTTTCTCTTGGAAGGCAAGTTTTCTTTTCATTCGAATTGGGGGAAGAGTACTGATCTTCCCTGTGTCTTTTTGAATGTGGAGCCTTCTTTGAGTGTAATCTGGCTCTATTGTCTCTAGTTCTTGTCCGAATATGTGTCCTTGCATTTGTGAGGACAGGCCCTGTTCCTCTGTGTAGGAACTTTATTACGGTTCAGAGGCCTGATGTTTCGGTATGGAAACTTTTTCGGCTGTCTTTTTCGGTTCAGACGACACTTTCTTGAGCTTCGGCGTACGGATCTCTCGGTGCCAACTCGTTTCGGTGCCGCCCTCTCTGTGCCGAGATTGCTCTGACCCGGTGTTTCGGGGTCGAGTCTGCTCTGTGCCGGTATCTCGACCGGAGTCAGATGACTTCGACACATGCGTGCCCTTTTTCGGTGCCGATGGTTGGTCACCTATTTTTCGGGTTAAGCCATGGCCTGCTGGCGGTGGTGTCCCCTGGGCTTTAGTGGTTTTTCCGTGAGTTTTGTGTATCGACGTCTTACACAGTTTTTGGCGTCTGTTCGGGATCGACCTCGTCCGAGTCCGAATGCTCGATGGAGAAGGTTTCTTCTTCCTCCTTCAAGTGTTTTTGTCCTGTCGGCGCCAACGCCATTTGTAGTCTTCTTGCTCTTCGGTCTCTTAAAGTCTTCCTCGACCGAAACGCTCGACAGGCCTCACAGGTATCCTCTTTGTGTTCTGGAGACAAACACAAATTACAGACCAGATGCTGATCTGTATAAGGATACTTGTTGTGACATTTGGGACAGAAGCGGAATGGGGTCCGTTCCATTAGCCTTGAAGACGCACGTGGTCGGGCCGACCAGGCCCCGCCGGGGAATTGAAAACCCCAAAGGGCCACCGGAGCTCTTCAAAATTCGGTGTCGATCTGTTGTAACTAACCCGATACCGAACGCAAACAATACCGTCGAATTTTCCGAGATTTTAACTAACTTTCTGAACCGAAACGCAGAGCGAAAAGGAACAAGTCCGAACCCGATGGCGGAAAGAAAACAATCTATGGAGTCGACGCCCATGCGCAATGGAGCCGAAGGGGGAGGAGTCCCTCGATCTCGTGACTCGAAAAAGACTTCTTCGAAGAAAAACAACTTGTAACACTCCGAGCTCAACACTAGATGGCGGGATGTGCACAGCATGTGTATCTGCAGCTACACATGCCATCGAACATATATATATATATATATATATATATATATATATATATATATATATATATATATATATATATATATATATGCACATACATACATACACACACACAGATCTATAATATAATCTCCACTGCGAAGTACAAACTCTAGTCTGCTTTATATACCCCGTGTACATGTGAGTAGGGGGAGTACACATGTTTTTGCAGGTGCTGATGCTGCCAAATCTCAATTACCTGCAAGTCCACCAGCACGCCCTTTCAGGGTGGCTTCCATATTAGGTACGAGGGCCGGCCTCGGAGGGTATTTATCTAGGTGCCACTTCAAGATAATTAATTAGTCTGCTGCAATGATAAGTGTCACCCGCTGGTATGGTGCAATGAGTTTCATTATATGCAACATGGCTGAAAGTGTTTTTTTTTAAATGGCTATGACACAGCCAGAGGTAGCTGGGGGTGAGCAACAATGGAAGGAAGGTGAGAGGGCTGAGGGCTTGCAACACTGATGAGGGAGGGCGGGAGCAAGCAAGACAGACAATAGCAAGCAACAGATGGGAGAGGGCAGCTGGTACGTGCAAGCAACATGGGCGAGGGAGGGCAGGCGGAAAATGGAGGAGGGAGAAGTACCAGTGGGCAAGCTGAAAAAAGACACACCCTAGTACAATTATTAAACACAAAGAAAAAAGTGGTGCTAATAATGAGCAATGGAAGGGCACAAGTAATGAGTCTATGCTTCAGGGGATGAACAAACACACAAAGAGGAAGGAAACCTGCGACAGCTGACCAATAAGAAACATGCAAATGAGAAGGACAATGAAGTCAACCAGGGGTGAGCAATGGATGGCCTCAATGGCCACTGCTAGAAAGCAAAAGGCCTTGACAAGACAGCATTTCTGTTATCAAGGCAAGGCCTAAAAAGCAGATGTTTAAGCCAAAAATTGGAAATGAGGACTGTTGTCACAACTGACTAAATTCCACAAGCAAGCTTCACTTTGTGCAAATGCTGAAGACATTTTTTGGTGTTAACATATGTTAAGACAGTTTTAAAAGAAAGTTGTTTTGCTTTCCACTTAAGTGACCTGTCAATTATTATTATTAGCCTGCCATTTAGTAGTTGCTCAAAGTTAATTATTACTCTATACTTGGATCCCAGTTTGGTCATGTCAACTCTTGTGTTAGATGTAAATAATAACTCGCTTTTGCATAGATCGTAAAAGCAATCTGCAGGGAGCGAATGATAATCTGTGTTCAAAAAGGCTGAGGTAAATGTAATTGTGGCCACTTGTTCTGAAGTAGCTAGAAAGCACAGTCTAAAATTTAGATGCCAGGTTTCAACTCCGAATGCACGTGGCATGTTTAAAATCTTCCAGGTCCAAGGCCTTCACATACTCTCAGTCAAGACTATCGATGGCCACTTGAGCTTACAACAGATGGCCTAACCAAGTGGTACTCAAAATGCAGCCCGTGGAATGCTAGCAGCCTGCACATCTTTCCTTGCGGCCCACAGATCTCATTCTAGGACACTTGGTTATATCAAAAATTGCTAGAGTTGTTTTTCTTGGCTAGTTCTGGAAGCCCAGCAACACAGTTTTGGGACTCTGGGCTTTGTTTATATAGTCAGTTCATCTGGGTCTATGAGCACAACTGCCCTGTGCATCAAACCAGCTCAAATAACTATGTACAAAGCCCAGAGTCATAAATGCAATAACAATTTTGCAAAGGCACATTTGTAGGTCTTACCTGCCGACAGCACATGTGCTGCTGCTGTGATGGGTACGGTTTACTATAAAGGGCTTGGAGCCCACACATTGCTTACCATTCATTGGCATCATTGTCACTCTTATTTGATGCCTCCTAATTGCACAGTATGTACCTTGCGTCGTTTTCTTTTCTTTCTGTAGCGTATGGACCAAGCACAAATTAATTTGTGTCCATTTGCTTCTTGCAATGTGACTGAGATACTATTTCTTCTTTCCCTCCAACACCACTTTGTCTGTAGAGCTTCTTCTCCTCCCCTCCCCCCCCCCCCACCTACCTTTCTCCATGGTGCTTCTATCCCTCCCACCCTAACATCTGAGAGACTCATCATAGAGCTATCCGATTTTCATTTCTGGAAATGCTTTGGTTTAAACCTTAGACAGTCTTCAGTTCACCTCTTCTCACAACAAGGTGATTGTTACTCACTATCATTCTCTATCATGACTGAGTACTAAGCAATTCTGCTATTCCTGTTTGAAAAAGGCTTTTAACATTTATAGCTCCACAACACTTCCGCCACCTGCCTCCATCTCCTATATCCTTTAACATTGCAACATATGTTGCTCCCTTGCCCACTAGTCCCTCCCAAGGTCTAATATGCATTTATTTGCAAACAAACCAGTCCTCGCAGAATTGTTTACATACTAACATGCTCCTACATCGGATTAAAGGCATTCAGATGTTTATATAGATCGGAGATCGAGATAATTGGGAACATATTGTATTTTAACTGTATTTGTATATCTTGAGGCTCTGAAGCACTATAGAGCAATTCAGCATTCCATACCAAGGAGTCTCCTGAAGCAGAGTTAATTAGATTCTGCTCTTAGGTTTTGGCTGAGAGTATTCCAGTGCATCAGGCCACACATTCTTAACCATCTGCCCTGTATTTCATCCACATGAATTCTGGCTGAAAGATGGAGTCTGCAAATCCGAGGGCCCTGGCTCGTATGCATTAGAGTGCCATTTTCCAACAGTATCTTGGTCCTCTGCCCCAAAAGTTACACTTATGAATTGTGCACAGAATTTTAAGCCTAATCCATGATTTCATAAAAAGCCAATAGAGTGCTTAGAAGGATGATTTGAGATAGTCTTCTCTTCTGAAGCTGATGCTCAGTATGTCTGTATGGTTATCTTTCTGTAGCCTATCCAAGACTTAGCAGAAACTTGCCGAAATTATAGCACTTCCCACTACATGCCATCTCTATAGCTCAATTTAGTGATTGGTTTACAGATTCTTTCTGCGAGTGTCAGCTGGAAAAAGGGGGTATTGAACAACTTAATATTTGTGATGCAAATTATTACTGACTTGCAAGGACATCCAGGTATGTTTGTGAAGTTCTTTAAAAGAACCGGGGAGGGCTGCAATGCTGAAGGTCATGTAAAGTGAAGATTCTCATTCTTGGTGCCACAACAGAAGTTGCATACTGGTACAATAATTTTCCTTTATTCAAGAGTAAATGTAATCTAAGCACTTGCAATGCTGTCCTCATTATCAGATCCATCTTGATCAGAATTGGTTTTTTTGTGTTTTTTGTATTATTAAAAAGAAAGCCAGTACGGTGGGATGTTTCATGTGTCCTTGAACTCGGATCTTTGATGGATGCAATAATTAGTTTCAAGTGTAAGGTTAACGGGAACTAATGAAGTTAAACTCTGCCTGCAGGTTTTGGAAGCACTGACAAGTATGGGGATGCTTTGCTTCCAGATTGTTAGCTACTGCTTCAGTTATTTTGGGTACTTTGAACCTGAAAAATGATCTATGTCTTTGCAGTAACATATGGTGCTTTTATAGTGAGACAATCTCCCAGAAGGTATTTAAGGTTGACTTACTAAAGCACTTGGAACGAACACAAACAACTTTTACACTATCACACTGTTTCGGACTCCGTTCGGGGAGGGGGGGGGGGGGGATTTAAGAGGGACAAGCAGGGAATATTGGCCCTTAATCATGGGGATTGAGGCCCAACTCTTTCGACACTTGACTGTCAGTGGTGGTGATGGTGAGCAGTCACAGGTTTCTGAGGGTGGGTGCACGGGAGTGCTCGAGATCGCATTCCACAAACACATTAATGTAATAAATGATTGCCTATTCCAGTGGTTTACTTTCAAGAAAAAAAGTACTTTAATGCGAACTAGAACACACAACATGAATAAGATGCAACTTAGTGTCCCGGGCACTCAGGGTTGTCTTTGCTGTCTCCCGTCCTGGCCCTACCTCCCTCTTACAGGCCAGGCAGTTCTCTCCCAGGGTGAATGTCAAACTTGGTTTTAGGTTCAGGTGCAGATTACTCATGTACTCTCTTAATGCACACAATTTCATTTCTCGAACAGTTTATTTAATCGAAGAAGCAGACTGGCTTCTAGGTGCTTCAGGACAAGTGAACAGCTATTAAAGATAGTGGCAGACCCAGGCGATAGCTCATTACTGTGAAGGGGGGCTGCTAGGTAGACACCAGCGCTGGTTGCACAGCAGCCCTTCGAATACAATGCAGAGCACCTCCTTCCATGGTCAAATGGAACTTGGAATTAGAACAACAGACCGAGATGTGGATCCTCTGCCTGCACTTTCAGAACCATGTTTAAGGTGGTTCTCCAGTGTAAAGAGATACTTTGCACAGCAGGGCTGTCAACGACCTCTGGCACTTACAGAGGCACAAAGAGAGATTATGTTTCTGCACTTGGCAATCATCAGCCAAACTGCTGGGTGTGATCAGGGAATGACAGAAGGACTGTGCCTCGCCCAAGAGGTCCCCTTCACCTTACACAACAGTCTGCAGCCTCACCTTTCACCATCTACCAAATGGAAGTGGCTTTCGGAAGACTATCAGCAGCTCCGAGAGCAAAGGGCCTTATTGAATTTCTTAAAGAGCATTGGCTCTCCCCTGCCCTCACTTGACAGTCTAGGTCTCCTCCTTTCAACTTCAGGAATGTCAGGAAAACACTTCACATGTCGGGGAAAACAAACTCACCTCCAACTTGTGCAGCAAGACAGGCTCGAGATATCTAAAATAGATCCTGCAGGAAAACATTACTCTACACATACTGTGCATATACCACACAAGCCACATATATAAAAACATGAACATTTGCATGCATACATGTGGGATGTTAACACTAGGATCTGGGTACACGCATAGAGGCAAAACTTTACACAAGTAGGCTTCCACTCAGAGACACATAAAAAGGTCAGGTCACAACTATGGATTCACAAAACATGGAAAGCTGCCACCAAGACTCCAAGTGCTAAACCAATAACTGGGACATTAATCTCCTGCTGGTTCTCTTGAACACTGACCATGTTTGGTGAGCCCCTTTGAGTCACAGGGCAGCTCCAGGACCTTACTCCTGTCAAACAATAGGCCTAGGTCTTTAAAACATACAAGATCAGTGTGAGGCAAGATTCGAAATAAATAAAAACGCAAGAAATTATCTATAATCGAAGCCTCCCTGTGTGCGCTAACATGGTTTCTCTAATCGAAGCATGCATGTGTGCATACTGCACATTGAATACTGTCTTTGGTACTGATAAGAGCAGTGAGTGACGGACTCTGCCATATTTTTATTCAGTTTGTGCACTCTATAGTGTATACTTTATAATTATTTTGTCAGATGTACTGCAGACTTTGCAACCAAATTGGGATTTATATCTTAAAAGTGAAAAGAACATGGTTATCACTTGCCTCTCGTTATATTGATGTGAGGTAAGCATGTACTCTATGCTCAATGCATGTGACCACGGTATACGGGTTGGCCTCCACTTGAACTAGAATTATTTTCTATGAACAAAAATGTTTTTCTTGTTATTTGTCTTATAGATTTGAAATCACATCAACCTTGCAGTAAGCCGTATTCCAGAGATGGTATTCTTGATTTAAGTATCCCTTGATCTCAGCCTTTTCACGATTCCTATATTTCTTTCTACCTACGTTTTGAGGCATTTTCCCACAAAATTGGAGAGTGCACCCTAATTGTCCTAATGAAGAATCTATTTAATAAATTGCTTAGGGGTAGAAAAGTCGACAAACGTTTACCTTTGGACTACTTTGTGCATATATTTTGTGCACTTTGAGAATGAATAAAAGGTAATACAGTCATCCCTACCAATTACAGCGCCTATGGCAGCCAACAGACTTATCCATTCTCACTTGTTATTGCTCACCATACGTCACTTTGTTCACAACTTAAGTACACTGTGCCATCACATTTTTCTCGAAATCTCTGAATAAGTCATAAAGTTGCTATCAATTGATAATATGATGGACATAGTGCTTACCGTCACTGAGGAATCAATCCTTGGACAGGATTTAATGAGCCTCTTTGTACTTTGTCAAAGGGTTTTAAACAATTCTGTAAGAAGCAGTGATTAAATGATGGCCACTGTTTAGATGGGTCGAGACAACCCTCACAGTGATACAAATAAAGACTTTACATTGCCCCTTCGTGCACTTTTTAAACAAACATTCTATAATAAAAAAAAAACTATTTGGAAACGGTTTACATTTTACCACTTTTTTTAAAGCGTTTTTTGACAGTGACATTTTTACAGGTAGCTGGTGTATTTTACATTCCACAGTTAGGCTAGAATTGTGAGTTGACTCATCTTACTTATATACTTAAGACAACAGGCTTGAATAACTTAAGAGCTATTGTAACCATCGAGCAAGTTTCATTCTCTTGGACACTTTCAAGATATGCTCATCTTTTGCCTTTCTTGTGAAAGAGGCCCATTTTATTTCCCCACGTGGACGTACACGTTCAGAGGAGGAAAAGAGCTATGTTTATGTCAAGAAGGCAAATGATTCATGCTGTCCCAGCACAGGATAGTCAGCTTTAATGTCTTTTGCCCACTGTTGTAAACTAGGGAAAGTGGCCAGCCAGGTTTCAAATCCAACAGGCTGCCATCTGCCTAGGAAAAAACACATCCTTATTACTTTTAACGTTTTTCATCTGCAGTTAAAGAAGCAAAAAAATAAATAAATAAAGTAAAAGGCTTTTTTTTTTTAATCTCTCAATCCGAAGACGCTCACATTTCTCTCAACATCTTTGGGCCCACAGTGTAAGGGTTGCACCAAAAAAACTGCTCCAGAGGACAAGAATCGTCAAACATATTGGATTCAACCGGTCAAGTCAGCTAAAGTGAGAACTAATCTGATTCAGCAAACAGTATCAGGGTCCCCTCAGCGGTTTGGTATTTTCTTCATCCAAGTCTCCTATGTATTAAGACCTATGTATTAAGACCCTGGAACTACCCCTTCAGGTTTTGATTATGCTGTGGTTCTTCATTCCTTATTAGAAGATTGGAATGTTAAGAGCCCCACTAGAGACAATGGAGTAGATCCGGGCTTCTAATGGCCGGTAGAACCCCGGAGCTCCAACAATCTATTGTTGACATTCACAGCTGTGGCTATGAGCAAAAACCTCACGGAGCCCGAGGGGACTTTACTAAAAGAACTCGCAGAGCCCAAGGGGTTTAATTAGAATATTCTGCCCTTTAGGGGAGAACATTTTATTAGCCTTGCAGATTGCTGTAGTGGGCTATACCGGCCATTAAAGGGCAGCTGCCTTGTTAAAGGCTGTTGCCTTCGGCTCGGGCCTTTAATGCTGGAGCAGGCATTTAATGGCCAGTATAGCTTGCTACGGTGGGCTATAAGGCTATATTAGAACATTGGAATGTTGGTAGCTCCATTGAAAACAATGGAGTGTTGCGGGCTTTTACTGGCCGGTAAAAGCCCGCAGCGCCAACATTCCAATGTTCGCTTTGTTCACAGCAACAGCTGTGAACAAAGCCTCACGGAGCCCGAGGGGATTTTAGTCCCCTCGGGCTCCGTGAGCAATTCGTTTTTTTTTTAAACTGAACATTCTGCCCTGAGTGGCAGAATGTTCTAATAGCCTTAGAACCCACCGTAGCAGGCTCTACCGGCTATTAAAGGCCCTTTTCCTTGTTAAATGCCCTCGCCTTCGGCTCGGGCATTTAACGCGGGAGCGGGCCTTTAATAGCCAGTAGAGCCCGCTACGGCGGGTTCTAAGGATATATTACAGCACAAGAAAGTTGAGAGCTCCACTGAAGACAATGGAGTAGGTCCAGACTTATAATGGCTTGTATAAGCCCAGAGCGCCAACATTCCAATGTTTGTCTTCATGATTCTCTCTTTTTAATCTAGAACATTCTACCCTTAGTGGATGGAATATTCTAATAGCCTTACAGCCCTTATGCCTTGAGCTATACTGGTTGTTAAAGGGCCTTTAACAACAAGTGTCGCCCTTGCCAGCAGGCGATAGCCCTATATTCAAACAGATACTGGGCGCAGTCTTGGAACGCATGCGAGATCTCGGCTGGCCAGTGTCATGCATCCAAGCACTAGCAGGCATACTGACAGGAAACACTCTTGGTGCTTAAGTAGGCTATGCAATAGTTTTTCTAATGCCATGGTAACCCATAACTTCCAAAGCCACGTGCAGGCTCTGAGGAGTTTTTGTTTCTAGCATTTAGCTAGGGTCATTCAAACTGTTACCACGAATTGAAATACTAATGTTCATTCTGTCCCTATGTTTGAGCTCCACAGTCTGGCCTCGTGTCTGGGATCAATGTTATATGTTTTTCTAGGACCAGGAAGACCATTTCCTTTTTAGCTGCCAGAATCTCTTTCCAGTATCCTGATATTAATAGACAGGACCACTATATGTTTTCAGGTTTCCACAGCATCTCAAGCAGCTGTCAGATGTTCCAGGAAACAGACTGCAATATATCTAGGGTTGTGTACTAGCCGGTCCTCTTTATGGAGAACTCCCTATGCTGTGTGGATCTGCTATGCCTGCAAGTGTCTTTCCATAGCCCTTCTTATTTCTTTGTTGAAATTCCACGACCTATAGTTTCTTCCAATCGTGTCATGTAATTCTATTTCACGGTTTCTAAATTGGGGGAGGGGCTGAAGCATGAGTTTATATTAAAGTCATTATCTGGCCTCTGGTCCCAGAAAAAAAGTTATTTCCCCTTTAACAATTAGTTTTTTTTCCTGTTTAGTGGCCGCAGTTTATCAGGTGTCGGGCCTAATGCCTACAATGTTGGCAACTATAACTTTCCTTTTTTTTGCACCCCAAATGTTATTTTAATTTTTTTGGACGATCTAACCGGTCCTGCTTGGACCAAGTCTCGTAACATTCTGCAGTCCCCGTCCCTCCATGTTTTGCATGCTGGCCGTGGGTGCAAAATCCGGATTGAGGTGGATGGGCACGATCAGTGAGGGATATATTGTTAACTGTCATGCTGCTGCCACTGACTCATTCTCTGCGAAAAGAATCAGTTAGTGGATGTAATCCAACCTGGTGGTTCTGCTTCTTTTTGGCAACTGCATTATGTACCACGGATTTCTGCCCACTGCCGTAAGAACTCATGGCAACTTTAACTCTGTTCCAAAGCCCGAAATGTTGGTATGGAGTTGTACACCAGTTTCACATGTCAACAAAACTGGGGGCATTTCCTTGCAAAATAAATATGAAAATTCAATGGACTCTTCCTATTTATTTTAAATAAATGGAATTGTATTTTCCCAGTTGCTCAAACCAATCATTTAGTCTTTCTTTCATGTACATTTCAAATGTGTTCAAAATTGCTAACTTGCACTTTCTCTTGACACGCCTGGAGAGGATCTTGCATTCTCCCTTTAATTTAATTGAAGTTACCTTTCTAGAAGACCAGTGATGACTTCACTGTGGCATCGTATCCTATTCACTCATTTCACAATATCACAAGAAATGGAAAATGTTTTTGTAGTACTCGGAATCAAGCACAGATCACAGCTTTCAGTTAATGGCATCCATCTTAAACACAGAAAATACTTAGCAGATCTACTGGCAATTCGATGTCTGAACTCTGTGTCTGATGGATGGCACTGCACAGTTAAGAATGAATATTAGATTATTAATTGGTAAGATCTAAGGCAATAATATCCACAACGATAACATAAGCAGCTTGAATTATTTTTCAGGAAGTCAAGTCAGTGTTTAAATAAGCATTTAATACCTGAAGGAGGGTTCATTGTATTTCCTACATGAGCTCTGAAGGCGGGAAACAAGTACAAGTATCACTTTAACCATTCCTTTGGAAAGGCCGGCCACACAGACACTGAAACCACATTATTTCAACGACAAAGGGACAGTTGTGTGTGCTTAAAGTTATAAATTCTGAATACCAGTTAGAATTGGGGCTGCTCGGCCCTTTATTACGCACATAACCACGGTCTGAAAAAGTAAGTCAGCTAATTTACGATATCAATGGTCAGAACGGGCCATTAAGATAGAATGTTTGATATTATCCATGATGTAAAACCGGTGTAACCAAGAACCTTAACTTTTATTGTGAACATTTCCAGGGTTGCCATGTTTTACAACGTAGGTGTGCACATTGTAGGAGGCTGGCCTGGCTTATAGTGGGTACCTTGTGGTATTTACATCTTGTGCCAGGTCCAGTTATCCCTTATTAGTGTAGAAGAGGTGTTTCTAGCAGCTTAGGCTGATAGAAGGTAGCTATGGCAAAGCAGCTTAGTCTGAACTAGGAGACATGCAAAGCTCCTACTATACCACTTATATCATATAGCACAAAATCATAAGAAAACACAATACTCAGTTACTAAAAATAAAGGTACTTTATTTTAGTGACAATATGCCAGAAGTAGCTCAGAGGATACCCTCACTTAGGAGGTAAGTAATATACACAAATTATATGTACACAAACCAAAATCAGGTAAGTAACTGTAAGAAAAGTAGTGCAAACAATGTAGAATGACAACAGGATGCAATAGGGAGAAATAGGCCTAGGGGCAACACAAACCATATACTCCAAAAGTGGAATGCGAATCACAAATGGACCCCAGGCCTATGGTGGGTTGTAGAGGGTCACTGGGACTGTAAGAAAACAGTATGGGTGTCCAAAATACCCCACCCCAAGACCCTGAAAAGTAGGACTAAAGTTACCCTACTACCCCAGAAAGACAGTATAGTCGAGATAGGGGATTCTGCAGGAACCACAACTGCTACCAAAGCACTGAAGATAGTATCCTGGGACTTGAGGACCTGTAAAGGAAGGGGACCAAGTCCAAGAGTCACCCAAGTGTCCTAGGGGGGCAGGAGCTCACTAAACCCCGGATAAAGGTGCAAAAGGGCTGCCTCAACAACGGAAGGTGCCAGGAACTTCTCCTTTGGTCAGAAGATGTCCCACGGCGTGCTGGAGGATGCAGGAGTGTTTCCACGCAGAACTACTGCAAACAAGCCTTGCTAGCTGCAAGAGTCGCGGTTGAGGATTTTGGGTGCTGCTGGGGCCCAGGAAGGACCAGGATGTCGCCCCTTGGAGATTGAGACAGAGGGGGCACTCAGCAACTCAGAGCCCCCACAGAAGCAGGCAGCACCCGCAGAAGTACCCGAACAGGCACTTGGAAGACCGGAGGACAGCGGTCGACTCAGAGTCACAAAGGAGGGTCCCACGACATCGGAGTCCAACTCCGCGAGTTGGGCAATGCAGGACGGAGTGCTGGGGACTCAGGCTAGGCTGTGCACAAAGGAAGTCTTGGAAAAGTGCACAGAAGCCGAAGCAGCTGCAGATCACGCAGTACACAGGTTTGCTGTCTGGCGTGGGGAGGCAAGGACTTACCTCCACCAAATTTGGACAGAAGGGCCTCTGGACAGTGAGAGACACTTGGACCCAGCTCCTGTGTTCCAGGGACCACGCTCGTCAGGATGAGAGGGGACCCAGAGGACCGGTGATGCAGAAGTTTTTGGTGCCTGCGTTGGCAGGGGGAAGATTCTGTCGACCCACAGGAGATTTCTTCATGGCTTCCAGTGCAGGGTGAAGGCAGACAGCCCTCAGAGCATGCACCACCAGGAAACAGTCGAGAAAGCTGGCAGGATGAGGGGCTACAATGTTGCTGGTAGTCGTCTTGCTACTTTGTTGCGGTTCTGCAGGCGTCCTGGAGCAGTCAGATCCTTGGCAGAAGTAGAAGAGGGAAGTACAGAGGAACTCTGGTGAGCTCTTGCATTCGTTACCTCAGGAATAGCCCAGAGGAGAGACCCTAAATAGCCCAGAAAGGAGGATTGGCTAATGAGAAATCAGGAGGGATCTCTGACGTCACCTACTGGCACTGGCCACTCAGAGCTGTCCATTGTGCCCCAACACCTCTGAATCTAAGATGGCAGAGGTCTGGGACACACTGGAGGAGCTCTGGGCACCTCCCCTGGGAGGTGCTGGTCAGGGGAGTGGTCACTCCCCTTTCCTTTGTGCAGTTTCGCACCAGAGCAGGGCTGGGGGATCCCTGAACCGGTGTAGACTGGCTTATGCAGAGATGGGCACCATCTGTGCCCATCAAAGCATTTCCAGAGGCTGGGGGAGGCTACTCCTCCCCAGCCCTTCACACCTATTTCCAAAGGGAGAGGGTGTAACACCCTCTCTCAGAGGAAATCCTTAGGTTTCTGCCCCACTGGGGCCTGGGCAGCCTGGTCCCAGGAAGGCAGAACAGTCTGAGGGGTTGGCAGCAGCAGTGGAGACCCCGGAAAGCAAGTTTGGCAGTACCCGGGTTCTGTGCTAGAGACCCAGGGATGCATGGAATTGTTCCCCTAATACCAGAATGGTATTGGGGTGACAATTCCTTGATCCTAGACATGTTACATGGCCATGTTCGGAGTTACCATGGTGACGCTACATATAGGTGTTGACCTATATGTAGTGCAAGCGTGTAATGGTGTCCCTGCACTCAAAGTCCGGGGAATTTGCCCTGAACAATGTGGGGGCACCTTGGCTAGTGCCAGGGTGCCTACACACTAAGTAACTTTGCACCCAACCTTCACCAGGTGAAGGTTAGACAAACAGGTGACTAATAAGTTACTTGTGTGCAGTGGTAAATGGCTGTGAAATAACGTGGACGTTATTTCACGCAGGCTGCAGTGGCAGACCTGTGTAAGAATTGTCTGAGCTCCCTATGGATGGCAAAAGAAATGCTGCCACCCATAGGGATCTCCTGGAACCCCAATACCCTGGGTACCTAGGTACCATACACAAGGGAATTATAAGGGTGCTCCAGTGTGCCAATGAGAATTGGTAAACTTAGTCACTAGCCTGCAGTGACAATTTTAAAGCAGAGAGAGAGAGCATAAACACCGAGGTTCTGGTTAGCAGAACCTCAGTGATACAGTTAGGCACCACACAGGGAACACATACAGGGCATACATTATGAGCACTGGGGTCCTGCCTGGCAGGATCCCAGTGACACATAGGCAAAAACAAACATATATGCAGTAAAAATGGGGGTAACATGCCAGGCAAGATGGTACTTTCCTACACACATTCCAAAAGTGGCTGTTTTTCACGGATATACAGATACTCTTGCGCTGGACAGAGTATGGCGTAGAACACTCAAACAATAAAATAATTGTTTAACAAGATCCACTTGAAATCTGAATGGTTCCCAACTAGTGTGCCTATCTTTAATAAACGGAGTACTCAGTTAAACACAAGCTAGTATAAATATGATGTCTGAAATACTAGGACATAATTTATACCAGTGATATTGCCTTTTTTTCTAAGGCAAATACAAGTAGAGGAACTCATAAGTAGGAGAGCCAAGTACCCAATGTCTAACGTGGAATGGCATCGAGAGGGACATTTAAAACATAATTGACAAAAACAAGCTACTTTAATGGAAATTTTCATATCATTTAAGATCGAATGGTGGGGTAACCAATCAAGCACCAGCTACCCTTCAAGGCCTGTTTCAACTACATGTATGACCTGCAGCTACAGGTTTTATTGAGAGGTGTATACATTTATCATAAGGCAGAATAAGTACCTATCATTTACCATGAACTGGCAGTAATATGGACATATCAAATAAGACAACTGATGGGATGTGAATGTCATATGGCGTACCCCATGCCCTGAGTGCCCGAATGCATGTGAAACCCATATCCAGATGTTTACTTTGGCACTGGCGTCGCACTAACAATTTAGCACATGCTTAGGCTTGTCTGCGACAATGTGAAAGCCATGACCTGGAGGGGTGCACCAAGTAAGCCATCATATTATGCCATGGTCTACTGTCCGGGTGCAACACAAAGCGTTGGTGGCAGCCCACAATATTTTGTACAAATGTAGTGGAACAATCCTTTTTCATAAGTCAGTGAGTGTGGGGTCTACTGACCATTCGAGTAAAATTCTGTTATGTGAAACCACAACCTTGCGCTCACATCCTATGTGCATATTGAGTGCATGTGTTTAATAAATGTGTAGAATATGTACGGTAGCAGGGCCGTGTGTTGGAAACATCTGACTCCTGAAGCCACCGGAATCCATTTTGGATGCTCCTGGTTTAGCATGGCTCAGTTTTAAGGGTCGATACAGCTTCCACAGACAGTGGAAGTGTATTGCCTGAAATCCTGTAGATAGAGTGAGGAGTCCCAGACACTGAAATGAGGAGGATAGATATCTTGCAACCTTTAGAAATCACAAAAGAGCCTAGTTAGCAAAGGGCTGCTGATTAATTCCTCTTTGGAACTGCCATTTGATAGATGGAAGGAGTGAGGGGTTGGTCTGTAGTTTCTCTTGTTCAAGGTGAGGAAGTTACTAGCTAGCGCCTATCCTTTTGTTCTTAAACAAAACTTGTCTTTCTGCTGAGAACCCAAAGGAGCTTGTTTTTTGTACCAAGTTACCCAGGATCTGTGTTGCTCATAATAATTTATCGAGTTAGTTATCCACATACAGGTAGGTAGATATGGAGCTTACTTTTGATGTGAAGAAAGTGCACCTAGGTCCCTGGTCAATATTTGTGGAGTTTCAGTCAAGCCCAACAGGAAAAGGTCTACTGGAAAAGTAAAGTTAGCCATACCCTGAAACACAGGAATTTCCAGTAGCTTTTGAGATCAAGATACGTTCTGAGTTCAATAACACTGTCCAGTCAGTCCTTGGGACATGAAATATGTAATGAGGACCAGGCTGAACATAACTACAGAGACAAAGGACAAATTGCATAGGTATTGTTTTCTTTTAAAAGTAGGCCACTTTGTCAATAAAGTGTATGCTTTCAAGAATAGTTGTATTTCGAAATAGCTTGTACATTTGTTTGTGGGTATCAGAATTTGACACTACCTCCATCAAGCCTTACTTTGCACCTTGCATGATACAGTTGGGTGCTTGTTTTTTATCGGGTGTACTCGATGCATGCTGTTGATTCCTATTTGGGACCTGTGGCAAAGCTATTTTTGGTAGTCTCTTCCTTTGCCACTAATTGTAGGCCCGAACATTTTTCTTGGTTTATGATGAATTCCAGTGCCAATAAAACGTTTAATAAAAACTTCAGTTTGACAACACATCTGGTTTAGGAGAACCAGTTCTGAAAAAAACAAATCTAAACTGTATTTTATACAGGTTCAATATGAAATGCATTTAATAAAAATCTAGAAAAGTCAGGACGATTTTACTGCATTTCAATGGAAATGGAACTCTGTAAAGGCTATTCATTAGTATCTCATTCATTGCTTATATTTGAGGATATTTTTATTTTATGGTAAAACACTAGAGATAAACAGCCATTGATCAAAAATGCAACAAGGTGGTAATGGATGAATTCTTGAATTATTCTCAGCCACTGGCAATCGCTCGTGCTGCATTCCAGTCAACCATTTTCCGCCAATCATGCCACTCTAGATAGAGTGGCAAGTAATTACCAGTGGTTGAGTATTCGAGTATTCCATCCATCACTCACTGTATACTTGAGTGCGATGGGTATGCCCAGATGTGGGTCCTGTGCTCACTGTGCCCCGGAACCAAACTACACAGCTCATGAGGCCCAACCAGGGTGAAACCAGACTTGGGTTACTTGTGTTGTGGTTTAGGGAGGGCACGGCCTTGGCTGTTCGAGCTGGACTGCTCCTACTGGAGCAGAGGCAAGACTGGCTCACACATGCCTGGGTCCAAGCTGCAGTGGCATGTGAGCAAATTAACGATGGACTGGAATGCACACCCAAGTAATTACCAGTAGATGAGATTCAAGCATTTCATCTATCGCTTTTTTGGAAGACTTTAGTGTAACGCCCTAAGTGTGCCACTGGAACCAAGCTACACCCGACTAATGAGCTCCAACCAGGGGGTTAAAAAATTTTTTTTTAAAAAATAAATAAATAAATACATCGGTCCTGGGTTGCTAGTGTTCCGGTTCATGAAGGACCTTACCTGGCAGTTCGAGATGGACTGCTCCTATTGGAGCAGGGTCAAGATTGATTTGCGTATGGATGGGTCCCAACGGAGGTGGCATGATGTGTAAAATACTGATGAACTAGGATGCAGCCCAAAGTAATTGCCAAATTAAAGCTTTTCCTCCTTCACTTTTCTGTATACTTCAGTGCAATGGTTATGCCCAGACATGGAAACTGGAACCAAGCTGCCCCCGACTAATGAACCCCAAACCCACGAAACCAGTTTTGGGTTGCTTGTAATCTGGCGCAGGAAGAACTGCCTGGTAGTTACGACTGGACTGTTCCTTTTAGAGCAGAGCCAAGACTGATTTGCATATGGCTCAGCTCAAACTGATGTGGTAGGTTATGCAAAATAATGGTGGACTGGGATGTGGCCGTGAATAATCCAGTGACTGACATTATTTCAAGCATTCTATGTATCACTTTAGTGCGATTCATGCGATTTGCGATACAAATCCATTAGCTGGGAAAATAAAGCACATTTTTTTAGGTTGTATAATTGGATTTAGCTAGGCCAAGAATGAATAACTTAAAATTATGTTGTCCATTAAAGAAGGGGAGGGCAGTTGTATTTCGCTACCGTTATTACTAATTCAGTCTATAAGCTGTCAAATGTGATATGCAAGGGAGACAACCAATTTGCAATCGTAAAATAATTTTGGGACTGGAATAATTAAGATACTGATGTGAAATGGGGATGCATGGGATCAACATCACCTGCTGATAGACTAATAAAATATACCAGGGCGTACTGCACCCTCAGCAGAGAAACAAAGGCTGCAAAATAATAATACATTGTCAGCAGGGAAACGAATGTGCATCCTCAAAGACACAGGCAAAAAAAATATATCTCAGGGTGTAACACACCATCCACTGTGATACACATGCAAAAAGATGTTCAGGGGTGTAAAACCGTCAACTGTGATAGGTACCCCAATAAGATAATTTCAGAGTGTAATGCTGCACCATCAACTGATACACACCAAAAGATGTCCCGGGGTGTAATGCATCTCCATCTGTGGTACACAAGTCAGTGAGATATCTTAGATTGCAATGCACCTTCATTGGAGGTTGTTTCTATGTAGGTTATGAGATAGAGTTGCAGTAGGACAGGGCTTCACTTTTCAGTGTTGGTCCGACAACTGCCTTTTTAACACACAAGACTCTTTACTTAAATACCTCAACATTTTTCACCGAAACTGACCACCTCTGGCGATCCTCCTTGATTAGAAGCCAAGAAACTTCTCATGCCGATGGAAAGGTTCTCCAGGTCTGAAGCTTTCCAGTGTCATTTACCTTTTAAATGGAATTCTTAATCCGTCTGCATTCTTTAGAATAATTAACTCTTTCACGCAGCTAGGTGATCCCTGGAAATTCACCTTCTACCGAAATACCCATCTTCTCGTGACTCGTATTCCTCTAATGTTATCTGAAAATCTGGTAATCTGCCTTAGAAATGGCTGCGTGAACCTTTAAAAACGACTGGGTAGAAAAATGCAAACTCTAGTGAAGCCTTTTACTAAGGCTAGTGCATAAAATATTCTTTGACGTGTAAATCTACTCACCTGCGAGCTTTTTCTGGTTAAATATACCCATAGATATAGGTCACCTCCCAAACCATTGTTGCAGATTGTATAAAAACGCCTGCAAACATCGACAGCCGCTAGGATACTCTGTGGCCTTGTTAAGGCAGATTTAAAACATTCAACGTTCATTACCACCTTCCGTCAGTCAGTCGATAAAACAGCAAAGCGAGCAGTGCATGGGAAGCCACCATTAAGGTTACGGCCGAGGCTGAGGCTGTCAGCATTACCATCGGGCTTGGAAATGAAACCGAGGCGGCACGGCGTGGTTTCCAGGCGCCCGCCCCGCCCCGCTGACACGAAAGGCACATTTCTGAAGACTGCTCACCCGGGCGAACGCGGCAGCACTAATCCCACTGGACGGGCTGTCGCTTCACATCGTCAGTCTGGCGGAAGCCGCGAGGGGCGAGGCTGCTGCCGCAGGCGCACACCGGGCCTGTTTGGACAGTCACGACCACACGACATCGCTTTCAAAACTGCGGCCTCCCGAGGCCTGCAGCCAGTGTCTGTCTCTGGGAACTGCGCCCGCGCCCATCCCCTGCTGTCCATACGGCGCCTCCTAGCACGGTAAGCACTTAGTACGACTGGAAGTAAAAGGTATAGGGACCCTTCTCAGTGGTGCGCAGTTTATGGATACCACACAGAAGCTGATGCCTGGGGGTGCAGCATCGGGTTAACACTCAGCAGGTGACTCCCCGAGTTGCCTCACCGTTCTAGAAGCCACTAAAGCAGAGTTTTCAAACTTTTGAAAGCCGCGCCTCTCCGTCCACCCCGCGAGAAATAAAAGGCCCCCTCAGAATGTTTTCGCAATTATTGTACTAAGTTGGCAATGTTCAAATATGTCTAGAGGTATTTAAACATTGCAGTTAAGTTGTTACCTTTTAAAAAATGCAATACATTATTTTCTGCTGAAAACAGAGCACGGGTATCTGCATAATGCAGGTTTGACCCAGAGCCTGGCGCCCCGGGATCACTTGAGCCCCCCGGTTTGAAGAGCCCTGCTGAGTAATGGGACACGTTTACATGTCTACTGTTCACTCGTCTATGCCTTATAGAGGCTGGTCGTGGTTAATTAAACACACGCCAGAGGGCTACACCAGTCTGTTCATGTCCCGCCCCTAAAGGCGGTGCTGGCTTCACCCCGCTATCCAGGTCACCGTTCACACAATGGTTCACTGGAGTGGTCGGGAGTGGTGAGGCGTGTGTACAAAAAAATGCGAACGTCCGGGGTCGCAAAATACACAAAGGCAGGAAATTGCAAGTGAAGCAGAACACACACAAAAAAAAAAAATCTCCCACTTGTACAAAAAGAGTAGTTAAAAAAACACGGATCTATTAGAACAATACACGAACAAAACATCACGTCAAGCAGATTAAACCACCGATAAGAAATCTAAACGTTATGTTTGGGTCACAGTCCTTAAAGTGATAAAAGGAGAGCTGACCCGGAAGCATTCACAATCCGAGGCCCAGCACACACCACTTCCCCAGCTGGGAACACGGCGCTGTAAAGCACTGCAAAGCAACATGCTGTGCCGCCGAGAGCAAGGAAAGAACATGCATTTCGTTAAATAATCCAACAGAAACTCGAACGATGGAGGCTCTCCGCTGCAGGGTGAATACAACCAACCTTACATTCAACATAAAGTGTGTAATCAATGTAAGGGTGAGATTCACTAGGTGTGTGCAGTGTCACCTGGCAGGGTGCCCTGCTGAAGCCAGGAACACCTGCAATCCAGACCCCTTTCTCTGTGTATTCAAGCATCTGCAACAGAGCCATCCGTTCTAGACCAGGATCTCGCCTAATGAATGAATGAATGAATGAGGATTACTTATCTAGCGCACTGCTACTTGCGGAGTGTCCTAGCGCTAGGCCACGGGGCCCTACCACACTATTCTTTAAACAGAAATCTCTTCACTTCCTTTCTAAGCTTATGAATTGCACTGATGGATCTTACGTGTACAGGAAGCCGATTCCACACCTCAGCGGCCGCACCGGCACGGTCTCTTGAAGCGGGGACCACCATTAGTCCGGCAGTACTGGACCGAAGTGGTGGCGGCGGGCGATATTCAATCACCCTCTCATTGAGGTAACTTGGCCCACCTATTATAAGGACCTTGGTGGATCTCCTCCCCCCCCCCCCACACACACACACACGGAAAAAGCCCATCAGTGGAACCTCTTTCTTGCCCAAGCAACAGCATTTCGGGATCCCCCTCCTGTGAAAACAAGCAGATCAAGCCTGGCTCTTCCCAAAGAGGTTAATACAACGACCAATAACCAGAGCCAATCTCCCACACGAGGAGGTGCGGGCATCGGAGGCAAGGAGGGAGGGTGCGGGCATCAGACACATGGAGGTGCGGGCATCAGACACATGGAGGGAGGGTGCGGGCATCGGAGGCAAGGAAGTTACGATCAACCGGTATCATAACCTGAGAAGAGCCAGAATCTTTGTCCCACACAAATGTGTATATCGCGATCACATGAGCAAGTACCTCCAACTCTGCTTCACCCTACTCTAGACATAAGACAGCTATACAACTTACGTAACAAATGGACAAACACCAAAATACTGGCCACAAACCAGATCCTTTCAATCATATGCAACAACAAAATAAAGCTCAAGTGCGCCAGCCGTAGTGTTTAAGTGCGCTACTCTGGACATCACGCATGGCAACAAAATGCCTCAATTATGAGACTACAATCTAACCTCCTTCCAGCTCAACACCTGAGTGTGGTATGCTACTCTTCCACCAAAGTGCTTCACCGGGGGTATGAAGCTCTTTAAACGCAATCCCAGCCCCTCGTCTGAAGCCCGCGGCGGATGGTGTCTGCTCGTAGACTGCAGTCTAGTCTTTCCAATCCACTAGATAAACGCGCCTGCTGCAGTGAATCCCAGATCCAATAAAACCATTCACCGCAGTAACAAAGGGAAGGCTTCCATGGCAGCATTCTTCCTAATACTCGCACATGGAAGAAGCAAGAGCCAGACTTGGCAGCTGCTCTGCACATCGAAGCCAAGACCTTGGTAACGGTGGAGGGCCAAGTCATAGACCGATTGGATAGGTCTGAGGCCTTTGGCCAACGGAGGCCAGATGGCAGTGGTGTCCGGAGGAAAGCCTGGGATTCTAGCAGAGTCTCCATCATGCTAAGGTTTAGGAAAAATGGTGCTGACAAGCGCTTCTGTATCAATGTCAAGCAGGCAGCGAGACTCGGCAGTCACTCTCCTCCACGGGCTACTCTTCCCTGCCGAGCAGAGCATCACTTGCACGTTCTGTGCACAAGTGTAGGAGAGGACCCCTGCAGTCTACAGAAGAAAGACTGAATGAAGTCTAGATATTGAACTAATGCTGAAGCCCGTAGGAATCACCCTCCGAGCCAGAGGACAGTAAAACAAAGGAAACGGCACTGTGTGTGTTCTTGATAAAAGCAAGAACTTGACAAGCCTAGTACAGCTTCTCGGCAGCGAACCAGCTCAGAAGGCGATGCTAATGGTCGAGGTCATGCTATCGAGGGCTTCACAGAGCGCTAACAACATCAGGGCCCAGCAATACTGCATCCATCTCCCCTCTCAAACCATCCATAGCTGATTATCCTGTACTCTTCCGGGATGGAAACCTGCCAAGAGGAGCTGAATAGAAGTGAAGAAAAATAAATAGGCTCCAGCACAAAAGGGAACCGCTGCTCTCTGCCACCCATGGTCACTGCACGTCTATTATCCATCCACCGAAGCGCAGGACATTTGAACCGAACTTCAGATTCAGTCGTGAGAATGGCTGGTGCTTGAGGGCACAGAAGGGATGATGCACTGGTCATCTGGCGTTTCCCTTCTACTATCCACAGCATCCCTGTGTGGTGGTATGGAAAACTCGGAGGTCAGTTCTCTGCAGTCTAATGCCCTGTCGTTCTTGGGTGCAACAGCTGACTGCAGGAAACCCTACTGAAGATCCAAACTCCATCCACCTTGGCGAAGAGTCAACTTTCTGTACTTTCCTGGCAAATTTAAACTTAGCACAGCCCTAGGTCAGGCTATCTTTGCTCAAAAAAGGGCAAGAAATTAATTTGGGCCTCAGTGCACGTAGATGTGCATAGACCTGGGTATTTCTGGTTAGTCACACAGCAACAGAGGTTGCCAGGCAAACTCTTAGCATTCCATGCATTCCTCAACATGGCAGAAATAGCAAAAGCACATTTTTTAGTTTGATTTTTGTTTCCTACACGAACCAAACAAAACTATTTTGATCTAGAAATCGATTGCAATCTTGAATTGAAATAATTATTTCCCTTTTTCCCTTAGTTCAGCACCTTCTACCTGTGTTTGCCACTCTAGGTTCTGCAAGGTGCTACTCTGACAATTCCTGCACTAAGCTGGCGTACATTCCCAAAATGCATTGGGTAAACACCTGAAAAATAACCCTAAGGAGAACATGTAAAGGCTACTGTCAGAAATTAGTACACACCTTTGGCTTACCAAAATTCCTAATCTTTTAAATCAGTAAAACTCATTGAGAAGAAAAAAAAAAGGTATTTGCCAGTGAAAAAAAAACAAGAAAGAAAAAACTAACTAACTATGGCCTGTATAACATGTTTCAAAATACGAACCCATGAAAAACGGTGTTAGAAGAAATTACGAAGAGGAAAATAAAAATGGATGGATGGAATGTCTGAATTAATCTCAGCCATTGGTAATTATTTGGGTCGCCTTCCTGTCCACGGTTACTTCGGCCAGCAGATCACTTCCAATAGGAAAAGCTATATGCAAATTACCCTGGGTCCAGCTCCAATAGGAAGGGTCCAGACAGAAAAGCCAGGTTAGGCGCCCTATGAATGGGGACACAGGCGATCCTAAACTGGCTTTCGGCCGGGTTAGGTGTTGTCACCGAGGTATAGTTTGCGTTCAGTTACACAGCGAGCACAGAGGTCGTGTGTGGACATAGCCGTCAGGCACTGGGGGTAGCTCAGACAAAAACAATAAAAGAGATGGGTGGAATGTTTGAATTACCCTCCGCCATTGGTGATTAATTGAAGTAAATGCAAGCTTCAGGAATAATGTTGCACACACTGCAGATATTTGTGTTTCACCTAAAGGCCACAGTATCAAATCGTGGCTTGTCCCCTGGACCTTTTTAGCACAAGAGGTGGATAAGCAAGTACAATTAACTTAGGAAGCAGAAATCCACCAGAGCACTTTGAGACATGGCTAATACAGCGCTGCATATCACGACCGTTGACTACTGCTCCGCCCTCTGCATACCCCGCACGCCAGACAACAGGGCATGGCAGTAACAGGGCTTCAGCAGCTACAGTATTTTAGGTCTTGCCACGTGCTGCTTTAGAAGTTTGAAAGTCCATGTTATCTATTCTTAAACACAAATACAAAAACAGAGAAAGAGTGTGGCCTCTGGGTCAGTAGCTTTGTTTTTTTCCTGATTTGCCATTACTTGCATGGGCTATAAATTAGGGCCGTATAATTTCACGGATGGCTATGTGGCCCCATTTGTATTCCAACTCATTTTGGTGACCGGACTTTGAGTTGTTCCTTTGCTATACTGGAGCCAGTGTGTACTCTGTTGTATTTTTCTGTTTCGTGGATTATCGGTCTATGGAGAGCCGGATCCTTGAATAACCCAGGCAATCACAAAATAGAGAGTGCCATTCACTAATCACCATTGAAGGCTCATTTCTTTTATTTGGGGATATGATACCAGGTTGCATTATAATGTTTCCTTACAGTGTTTAAAGTTGCATCTTTTTTCACTGAAGACACTAGTCACAGCCAGCATACCGAGAGAGCAAAAAATCCATGCTAAACATTTCTCGATTTTTGCTTCCGCTCTTTACCATCATTTAATATTTCTGCTCGGATATGATGCCTAACAGTTTAGCAGAACTGTACGTAAACAAACATTTGTGTAAACCTTTTTCCTCTTTTGGGAAGGAAAATTATTTATCACATTTTTTTTAATTTTTTTTTAAAATATAATAACATGCAAAACTCTGAACTATACCAGCCAGAACATGGGACAGGAGAAACTTCACAGTCTCGCTGATGTCACACAAAGAAATCCAGTTATCAGGCAACGTCTTACTCGGCATGCTACAATTTTTCATATTTTCCCACAACAAAATAATCTCTTCCATATTTCAGGTATATATTTTATGATTAAACACTGTGCCCAGAGTTTGCTTGCAATGCAGAGGGGCGTGCTCGGGTGGCTCTCGAGCCCGCAGGATGGTTGAAGCCCACTTACTCTTACCTGCCTTTAAAGGCTGTTTACAGATGGAAAGAGTGACGCCCTGCAAGCCCCCTAATCTGTGCTCCCTGCCCCACCTTTCTTCTTGTATGGCATCTTGTCCTTCCCAGGAGACCACAATTACCATGTGAAAATCTCAATGGAGTAATATAATCAGTGGAAAGTCCAGGGTCACTGGATTGGCTTCTCAACCTGAACCACATCTGTGTTCCTTTGCTAAATGTCGAGGCCTTTTGAACTGGTGGCATACTACAGAGGAATTGTGGGGAAAAAGATCCTAATGAGGATTTTTTTTACGTCCTTAATACCTGAAGGGTAAAGTATGGGAGTTGAGCAAGCTCTTGGGATGGTGGAAAATAGATTGAAACCTCCAGAACAAGACAAAGCATATGCAGAGGCTTCAGCTGTGAGAGTGGATAAGATCCCAAAACTGTGACTGAATAAGTCATGAAACTGGACTTCCTCACATGAACGTCATAGAATTCAGTTCTCTTGGAGATATTTAGAAAAGCAAGGTTGGGCTTCTGTGAAGCTACTCCTTCCTGGCCAGCAACGTTTGGTGGAACATCCTCAAACGTCACTAAAATTACCCAAAACGTTTGGGAGTGAAGAGTTTACCATGGTCATGGAGGGGAAGATGGCTTAAAATAAAAAAAAATAAAAAATATGGCACATCTTCATGAAAACACAATTTAATTAGCTAAAATGTTAAGAAGTCAGGGGTTCAGTTTGACCATGGAAGGAAAGTCGTTCTCTAAAAGACTGTGCCTGAAGGTACATCTTCATGAAAATTCAAGTTAAAATGTTTTTTCGTGTTCCTCTCATTCTAGCAAGCGTTTTCTGCACTTATTAGGATTGGAGGCCCAAGTCTCAACAAGCTTCTTCAGAAGGTCTGGTCATCCTGACATGGACCAGTACTCTCGGTCTCTCACCACTTCATAGGAAATGTACTTGTCAGCAATTTCTTTACACCATCACCCTCAATCTCAGGTTGGGAAGTGGCGAACCACCTCTTGGTTGTTGGGCCCTGAAACCCTTCAGCATTCATCTTGGACAGGACTGCAGCCATCGCCAGCCTAATATCCTCCTTCAAGCACAGCATGTGTGAGACCCCCTACAGCAGTAGAAGCAGAGCACACTTCAACATGGGTAGTTGGCAGAGAAGGATGGAGAAGTAGGTAGTGTTTTTTTCTTGTGCCGCATTGGTACATGGGCACTGAGACAGATGAAGCCACCCATACAATGCCTGCCCCTTCATACCTTCTTTGGTGTGGATCCACCATTATAAGTGAAGGCTGGAGATGTTGCCGAAAACTATTAGTCATAGTGAAGTTAAATAGGATTCCTCCTTGGTGCACAGTAGGAAAAGAAATATGCCCGACCTGGAATGGGCTCAGAAGCACAGCAGCAGCGTATATTTGCACTGCCACATTGCTGCGAGGGTATCTTAGAGGGCCAGAGTACAATTGCTTCAACAGGTTATTATCAAATGCACTTCCAAATGTCCTTTCTTATTTTTAGAAAGCTGTAATACAAATGCTTCAGCCAGATATCTCCATCAAATGTTGCAAATTATCCTAGATAAGGCATCTAATCATGTCAGTGGCATACCTCTGGGTCACTGCAAAGGCCAGGAGACCAATCAGCGCTTATGAATCAGACACAAACTATCGAAGGCTTAAATCAGGACTGGCAAGCCAACTCCCTCATCAACATCGGTGATTCCATTCACACAAAACTCGAAGTATCCTGGGACAGTAGTTGGTACACCATTAACAAGAGGCGTTCTGTATTAGGGATCCTTAAGTAACTATCACGTCGGTCTCACTCCCCATCAGCGTGTAATGACAGGAAAGAGGGAAGCAGCCGGCATGAACCTTAGGAAAGGAGTTCGCTACTCACTGTGTCAAAGGCACACCTCACTTACCCTTCTAGGGTATATATCCAACAGAAGGAAAACAAAAAAAAAGTCAATTTGAGAGCGAGTTTGAGTACACAAACTAAAAATGCAATTGACGAGCATGGAAATTATTTCTATGTGCAAATAACTGGCATGCTTATGACAAATCCTCCAGAATCAAAGATTGATTCTGATTTTCTGCAGGACTGAACATCTCTTTACTCTTGAGTAAAACTCCAACCTCTTACATGGCAATGTTTAACAAGTACTGCTGCCGAATGCATCAGTTATGTAGGACGCTCTAGTCCAGTGGTTTCCAACCTTTTGACTTCTGTGGACCTCCACTTTATCATTACTGGAACCCGGGCACCCCCAATGAATCGTTAATGGAATACAGGGACCCCCAAATGAATCATTACTGAAAGCTGGGAACCTAATCTGATAGTATTATTTCGTTTTTGAAGGAGTCACGGACCCCCTGAGGAGGCTTCGCGGACCCCCAGGGGTCCCCGGACCTCTGGTTGGGAACCACTGATCTAGTGCAAACGCAGGTGTTCTCCTGTAACCAGGAAACGTACAACAAAACGGGTTGATTGGAAAGCGCTACTGTAAAAACCCATCCTCTTCTAGTCACAGGTTATTGTAAATTGTTACCCACTACTTACATTTTTCAAAGAAGGAGAATGCTGCCATTGTATACCATGAATGGCTAAGGTTACATTTACGGAGGCAGTTGCATGCGCATCAAGGCACTGCCACCTCCCCAAAGCCTCCCCGACTTCCACAGACCAGTGCTGGTGTCCATAAATACAAGTTCAGTCAGATGGGTGGATTGCTTTGCAGAAGACATACTTACAGACCTTCAATACACTATATTGAAGAAGGAAAACGTTCTTAATTCTCAGGGACGACATTCCTCAAACTATTAATATGCCATTGCACTGGACTGGATCTGGAAACATTTCTCACGGCAATAACTATCCAGAGTAACCAGGTGGCGCCATGCGGCTTCAGCTGAGACGTCAACTGTCCAGACTGATGAGAGCGGGACATACCGGCTCGCTCGAGTCCGCTCCTGGCACCTCTGCCGAGCTCTAATGAGACTTGCGGAGAGGACGCGAGAGAGTGAACGTTATATCATATGCTTGCATAACTACAGGCCTTAATAATGACTGCATTAACTCCTTATGCGAGGAGGGGGTGAGGAGGTATGTGCAGGAAGCTAGAATATCAAACAGAAATACTGTTACCGAAGGTTTTTTTTTTTTTTTTTTTTTTTGATGAGCATTTTTGGCAGATTCCTCAACTTATGAATGAATTCCTAAGCAACACCCGCCCGGGGGCAGAACTGATAAGCGCAAAATAAAGGAAAAAAACAGAATTGGGCTATGCCAGGAACTCAGTCCTGCATAAAGCAAACAACATTCTATCCCTGTGAGGGAAGCGGTCCGTGGGTTTCTTCAGCCTACATGATACCGAATGTACATGTCAAATATAGTTACCTACTTTTAGCACTAAAGTGGTAATCCTGATGGCGTATGAGAAGTGCCTGATCAGGGTAACCACTAACTAATGAACAAATAAGTGAACTGGAGAGGCAGAGAAACAGCCAACGTCCGTGTCTTTGTTAGGCTGCCGGTGTGACGGGCGGAATTATGTTATCACCACAAGGAAGGGTCTTAACTGATACTGTTTGTACCAAATGTGGCGCTGCGGTTTGTAAGGTATTTGCCACTCGTTGATCTAAAGGAGTTGTCTTGGGTTCTGCTTTCATCAGGGCAACTCCCTCTACTGATGAAGCTGACCTTTTCCCGACTGAAGAGCTTTGGGTTTCTTGGGACAGTTTTTAACAAAATGCCCAGATGCACCGCAATATAAACATAGTTGATTCACTCTTCTTTTCTCTTTTTCTTCCTTAGATAAAGGACCTCGGATGGAACCAATTTGCATTGGTTCTTCTATCGTTATCCCTTCTCCGGCTCTCGTATGATAATTTCTTACACGATCAATTCTCAGGGGAAATGGTCGATACTCTCTTCTCTTTTCTGCTCTTCGTTCAGTTAACCGGTGGAACATAGTTTTCACTGTTAGAAGATAAACTGGGCAACTATGCAGAGGCTTGAATGGATATGCCATGTGGAATGTTCACACAAGATTAAACCTCCCACCCCACCCCCGGCTTTTCTACAGTATACAGGCCCTGTTGCCAGGAATCGTACTGGTCGTATGATATCGGGGCAATGTGTTGTGGAGGACACGGGGTTCCCCGCTGCCCTTCTTCACTGCGGTGGAACCACTGGTTTGCACAGTGGTTAGAGGCCTGTCGTGCAATGGCATCCAGGCTTGGGGGTCGTCCCATGTTACTTCCCTGTACACAGATCAATCAGTTAATTTGTAAAGCGCACTACATACCCGTGAGGGTTTCAAGGAGCTGGTGGGGGGGGGGGGGGGGTGCTGCTACTGCTCGAAGAGCCAAGTCTTGACTAGTTTTCTGAAGGAAAGGAGGTCCTGGGTCTGTCGTAGATCCGGCGGGAGGGTGTTCCAGGTCTTGGCTGCGAGGGGGCTCTGGGGCTTTGATTGCGCACGAGACCTAAGAGCGACGGGCTTCCTTGCGGCCTTTGGCGAGGCCTCCAGTCCCCAGGCAAACTGGGGGGAAACTAGCCTGGCCTCCTTTCGAGGCGAACGGGAAGAACCCCCAGACTTGGGAGGTACGCGTTGGGAGCTTGGGACAGAGGCCACATTATTCCCCGAGAGCATACTGAAGCCCTATGCCGACTAGTATGATGTTCCTGCAGGTCAGTTTCTACGGCATGGCACCCTGACCGCGGCTATACATGACCTTTTGGGGGTGGATGCAGAGGAGAACCTCGGCTCCTTCACAGTTGCCGCTATATATGTGACACAGATAATTCCGGCCCGATAGTCTCAAGACTGTATGTCTCATTGCACAACGACGTCTCCTCTTGCTGTGGAACCACTGGGAAACTGACTTTGGCCCAGTCCCCGTCTGACAGGGAGAATCCAACTGTAGGTTTCATCTTCCCTATGCTACTGCTAGCCATGGACGCAATAATTTACTACCGATGGGGGAGGGGGGGGGGGGGGGTGAGAGGGAGAGAGAGGGAGAGAGAGGGGGGGGGGAGACAGGGGGGAGAGAGGGGGGGAGAGAGAGAGAGGGAGAGAGAGAGAGGGGGAGAGAGAGAGGGAGAGTGTGTGTGTGTGTGTGTGTGTGTGTGTGTGTGTGTGTGTGTGTGTGTGTGTGTGTGTGTGTGTGTGTGTGTGTGTGTGTGTGTGTGTGTGTGTGTGTGTGTGTGTGTGTGTGTGTGTGTGTGTGTGTGTGTGTGTGTGTGTGTGTGTGTGTGTGTGTGTGTGTGTGTGTGTGTGTGTGTGTGTGTGTGTGTGTGTGTGTGTGTGTGTGTGTGTGGGGGGAAAATAGGCTGGGGATAGGGACTGGGATTACTGGCTTGTTCAATATTCGATGGAGGTTCTGAGCCCCTTCTATTATGGACATATGCCGAGTTCTGCATTTATTACCGGCCATTAGCTTTCTTTTTTCTACTTTTTATTATTTCTAATGACATGTTTAAAATTACTGGTATAAATATCATGGTATAGACATACTATTGCCTTCACTAGATTTAGATTTGATTGCTCCCACCAGTTTTTTTTCCTATTTATGCTCCTGTAAGAACAGCAATGGCATTGTTTATCTCTTGATTAAAAAAATCTGTTTACAAAACAAAAAAAAAAAAAATACCACTGTGGAACAATAAACTTAATGGAAGAAAAAAAAGAGCAATGAAAAAAATGCACCACTACTTGCATGTTAAAGAAGGCTAGTCATAAAACATATGAAGGCGGATAGGGCAGTTGAGTAACCTTTTAAACTAACATTGGTATTCCCTGCTGGGCAAGAAATAGTGCGAAGCGTGGGATGTCAGTAGGCTGGACTGCAGAGGTTCAGACCCTCCAGACTCGCACCACTCAACACACTTAATTCCATGGCACCAAGAAAGGGCTCATGGTGGGTTTCCTGGCAGCCAAAAAGATGTCCACAACCTCTGGCGGAGCACCACTCAACCACCAAGCATACAGCCACAGCACCAAAGGATTTGCTTGGAACACTTCCAAAGCAAGTACACCCAGTGCTGAAGAGAGGGCTTGCTGTGGAATTCCAATAGATCAGCATACCAAAACCTCCTCGCCCAGGCTGTGGTAATCAGGATGAGTTGTCCCCAAACCTCTCACAACTTCAGCAGGGCATTTAAAAGAAATGTGGGAATGCATACATCAGGCCCCTCAACCAACTGAGCATGAAGAGCAACATTCAGAAGGAACTGTATAGTGTGAAACAGAGGACACATCCTGTTCTGAGCCAAGGCGAACACCATGGAGAAGATCATTTTTGCCACTTTTGTGTGAGGTTCCCACTTGTAATCCTCTGAGTGGCAACTCAGTGTATCAACAGAGGTGTGCCAGCAAGGTGTGATGCTACCAGAATACACCATGCCGCTGGGCAGATTGTCACAGCTAAGTCACCTACTAACAGATTCCACACCCCCCACTTCATAATGGATAGTGGTGGTTCCACAGCACTTCAACAGTGGTCAACGAGATGGAGGGGGGGGGGGCTTTATGACAAGATAACTTCAACATAATTATGTAAAGAAGCTACTTCAGTGTTACCCATAATGTCACACAGGCTCAACTACGTTAGCCTGCAACTGTAGAAGATGGAAGAGACGATCGAACAACACATTTGGAAGGGCTCATCCATCAGTGCAGACTCAGAAGGAGAGCACTGTGACCCTGCACCTGTGATCATGGGGGTACTGTTCCCATAGGCATCAATAAAGGGTCCTGGCATGTGACACCAACAGAATGCATGAAGTTACAGACCAAACAGGTGTAGAACAAGCAGAATCGGGATTGTTGTCAAAAACATTGGCATCATATCAACACTCAAAGGGGGAGGAAAGCCTCCAAACAGGACCTGGCCAGCAACGCTCCTATCAATGTCAAACTCTGTGTGGGGATGATATTGGACTTCTGGGTGTTGAACCTGAGGTCCAAGTCATGCTGAAGGGTCATGGTGCGCTGAAGATGTCCTGTGACAATCACTGAAGACCCTTTCTTTACCAGCAGCCAATCAATCAAGTACAGAAATAGATGGACTCCTGACTTTGGCACGGAGTTAGCCAGCACCTTGGTGAAAACATGTAGTGCAAATAGCAGCCCTAATGGGAGTACCATGAACTGGTGGTGGTGTGACCCCACTGTGAACCTCAAGTGGAATCTGGGCGAGGGAAGGATTGGGCGTTGAAAGTAGGCATTCTGGTGGTCCAGGGACACAATCCCTAGGCCAACAGAAACTGGCTCATGATCAGCATTTTGATCTTGTGCTGCCAAATGAACAGATGTAAGAGGTGAAGGTCCAGGACGGGTCTTAGGCCTCCATCCTCCTTGGTGACCAAAAACTAACAGACATCACCTCCATGCAGCTGAAGACAGGAAAGGTCGGGCATAACTCTTACAGATTAGCCCACTGGAAGCTGATGGTGTAGAGGAGTGGATCAAGGATGGTTTGAGCAGGCAGAGTCAGCAGAAGATGGCAGGTACTGCGGTCGGCTGCTGCTTGTGGCATCCTTTTGATCCACCTTTGCCCCGAAAGGAGTGATACATTTGCTGGGGCAGTTGGACTAGCAGCAAAGTCTGACATTGACGGGACTGTTGTGCCTTGGGATAGGAGGAATTGCTTCAATGGAGAACCTAGGGCCAGCGAGCATACCATGGTTCAACAGTTATTGGAGTGGCCTTTGAAGGAGTTGGCCTTCTCTCCAAACAGGCACCATGTCCACAGGAAAAAAGAAAAAAAAATAAAAAAAAAAAAAAAAAAAAAAAAACACCCCGTGATTTGCTTGGAAGAGTCTAAAGCACTGATGACCAGATTAACAAAAGGCTTTTTCATGGGGTCAGGGAGAACAGTATTTGTCATTTCTGCCATATCGCCCAGTACAGTGCCATGCCAGCCAGAGAGGCACATGGCATTTACAGTGTGAAGGCGAGGCTGCTTGACACTTAAATGTTTCGCTCCATAGAGTGCAGCCTCTTACAATCTTAGTCCGGAGGGGCCCTACTGAAAGCATTTGGTTTCAGCTTTGCAGAAGAGTCTTCGACCACTAGACTATCTTCAGAAGAAAGCAATGAAAAACGTTGTGCCACTAGCTGCAGGTGTGTAACGTTGTTAAATTGGCTGTAGTCTGCCAGGAAACGAGACATTTTTCTCCAAGGCAGCCAAAAGTGACGGTGAAAGAGCCTTTAAATGGTAATAAAGGCTAAGAGACAGCAGGAGAGGGCTGTAGAATTTCAGGTACTATGATAGGCAAGGTCAATTTCAGCGCCTTCGCTGATTTTAATACCATCAAAGTCACTTCCTCTGAAAGAGGTCCAGAGTGATAATGGATGTCCATTTTGAGGATGTATTGAGGCCACAAAAGGAGGAGGTTATAAACCTCCAAGACATCATCCAGTCTATGGCTGCAGACTATCCGGCATGGTTATAGCATCCAAATCAATTTAAAAAGTGCCTCTTTGGTCTAGAAGGTATTTTGCCAGAGGTTCATCATTGAAGCAAGTACAGTCCATCACTTTTTCAACTCAAATAACCTTCACTTAACTCGAAGGAGGAAGCTGTATCAAATTTGGCCCACTAGACGGCAGCGGTGACGCCACTGAAGCCATGAGTCAGCATCTGGCGTAACTGGTGCCAAAGCCACTGGAGGCACAGAGTCAGGCATCCGAGTCGCTGGAACTGCAAAATTTGCAGGAGATGGCACACTCTTTGAGAGTGGCCCAGTGGCTAATGAGGTAGTCATGAAAATACCCAGCATGACCTACTGGAAGGCTACAATCTGTTAAGGGCTGGTCAATAGAAGCCAAACAATCCAGAAAATGGTTCCAATGACAAGGAAGAGACAGGCATTCGTGAGCAGTATTAAGACTCCAAACCCTCAAAGAACAGGACTGCTCCTTTCTTTGGTGCTTTTTGTGGGAAGACCTCTTGGGAGAGTGTCCCCTGTCAAATGAACAACTTTGGCATATAACTCCGGGATTTGCCCTTCTGTTCTCGAATAGTCATTAGGAGTATTATGGCACAGAAATAACACGCCGAGGTGTTGTGTTCAGATGCCAGACATCAAATGTAGGTAGTGCACAGGTCCGACAAGGACACTTGCTCTGAAATGGTTTACATCACAAAACTTTAGGAAGAGACGTGTGTTCTGGTTGCAGTTAAAAATAAGGAATTTCATCTGTGAAGCACCAAGAACAGATCCAGACCCGATGAGGTGCAGAAAAAAAAAGATAATTATTCCAGAGCACCAGTGGCATCTTAAGTGTCTCGATGTAGTCACATCCTGGGTGGGGGAGTTGCTTCAGAAGCAGCATGTCACCATCTGGTGATGCCAGAAAGCTATTGGTGGGGGAAAGCTTTAAGATTGTCGGGAGCTTTAGAATATTCAAAGTGTGGCAAATCTGTGAAAACAAGTATCCATCAAAATTTAATTACTAGTGTGTTTTGTAACTCTTTGCCCAGGCTCATATGAAAAAAAAAATGGAATTTTGGAAAAGAGGGAACCAACCTTAGAAACTCAGCCAAAGAGTTCTTGTAGTGAAGTTGATTAAATGCTGCATCATGATCAACTTCTAATCATGGTACGCTGCACAGTCTTGCAAGTAGCTGCTCGTGGGACAGCTTTCAATATCACAGATAAAGGGAACTTGACAGTGGAAGCCAACAGTCCCCACTCTAGCCAGTACTACCACAAGGAACTGAGAAAAAAAAAAAATCCACTGAAAAATCCAAGTGCATGAAGGATCTCTCCCACAGGAGCGTGATCATCAAGGATAACATCCTGTGACAGGATTGCACAGCCAACGCCCAGCACAATTATTATTGGAGGCCTTCTCTGTGGGTTGAACTACTGAATACAGAAAATAGGAGTAATGTGATACCTTAATATCGTAGACAAAATATCGAGGACCAAAATTTCAAAATGTGCATATAGAGGAAACAATTTATTATTCGTAAATCCACATCTTCGTAGTTTGAAAATGGATATATCGTCAATGTACATATAAGCAGAGTTAAGTATAGAAATCTGTACATACTTACCTTTTGATATTTTGGCTCTAGATATGTTGTGTGTATCTGTGATATTAAAGACCCACACAATATTTCATATTCAATATTCAAGATCCACATCTTGAATGTGGTGCAATATTTGCAGCATCAGGAATGAGAGTTGGGGAAAAACGAAGAGCGTACAATCTCATAGTTACTATGTAAACATAAGCGCTAACTGTTCAGGAATCACGTGTATAAAGATCAACCCTTGTAAAAAACTGCATAGGTTTCACTTGAAAAGAACAGAATAGATCCTCTGGCTCTATGTGAACACAATCCATTCCTCTGACTAATGCCCCAATACATACATATTATACACATAAGATATGTACCTCATGACACACTATCTTCGGCACTTGATACAAAGGGGCCTGGAGCTTTTTGCAAGCCACATGTATCAATGCCTCAGAAACCAGGCATGTCAAAGTCACTGCTGGGGATGATGGCCATAGTAGTGACTTCCATGTCTATGAGAGAGCATGCCACTGCCATACAGAAAAAATGCTTCTATTCCTGCCCGTTCCACAGTCTGCTGCATCAGCCCTGGTACTGTGCTTGTGTTGCGTATTGCACACACTGGTGATTTTGGAGAACGATGGCCCTGGTCTTACTCCTATTGGCCTTGCATCATCTGTTCTCTCTGCCTCCTCCTGTCATGCACAGAAAAGGTAAAACTTGATGTTTCTTCACGGCATCCATGCTGGTTTGGATGGGTTTCAAAGAAAAACCATGGGGTATGTGCTGTCCTCTTTGCTTTAACATGGAGTCCTGCTTTAGGATACATCCTCAATGCGGCTACCAAGATTTATCAAAAGCTTTGCTGTTTCCAGAGCAAGGAAGAAACAAGACATGAACTGAAGTAAATCCTTTATACTATCATTTTGATGATGGAGGTCTGCTTTCAAACTTCTGGATTTTTTTTTAGCTTGATTACAAGATTGCCTACCTGCACTCCTAGCAAGTTCAGACTGATACAGTCCTGGCAGGATAATTCAACAAAAAAGAAAATGGAAACCTTAGGCAGATTTTGTTTAGGGCCCTCAAAAGGGCTGTTGATTAAAGTTACAGACTCAAGTGAAGTAAGGCTAACAAACTGCTCTTCTTCTTGGGTTCTGGCTAGATCTAAGAAGCTGGCGTTGGTGGTTTCTTTTACCTAGATCCAGAAGTTCAACAAAAAGTACTTGGCAGGTGCATAGTCAAGTAAGCAGGATAAACTCCAAGAAGTACATAGCTATAATAAGAAACTCAGTAGACTCCTTTGCAAATCTCTGGCACTCATGTAAAAGAGGCATAGGCCCCATGGAGGACATAGATTGGCAATGTGCCCTTGGGGGCCCAGAAAGAATGCCATCGCAGCAAGGGACCAAGTGATCCAACTTACTACACAGACTGTGTCTACTATAAAAGGCAACAACCAACCTGGCATATACACAGGAATTTCTTGGCCCTATATCAGAGATCTAGCGACGAGGGGGGCTGCCTTCACAC
The DNA here is from genome assembly GCF_031143425.1 of Pleurodeles waltl. Classification (NCBI taxonomy): domain Eukaryota; kingdom Metazoa; phylum Chordata; class Amphibia; order Caudata; family Salamandridae; genus Pleurodeles; species Pleurodeles waltl. The sequence goes on from NC_090442.1 coordinate 190,957,618, forward strand.
AGTGCAGTCTCTGAAAGGGATTCTGGAATGCATTACCAGATGTTCTAGATCGTTATATTTCCCTAATTTCCCAAACACACACTGCTGAACATTATACAGCGATAGGGCCTCAGCATAGATGAGGAAGCACTTTTAGGTCTGGGCCAAGTGCTGTCGAAGAGAAACCTAGTACATGGCTGACAAAGTGAAGCACCACGCACAATGGCAAATGGAAAGCAAGCATATTTGAAAAGTCAATCTATGAACTGCGTGGGTGCCCCCCAAAACACCATACATTTTGGGGCAAACGGCTGCAATACTGAGGCTTTTGAGCACCAACTCCTGGAATATGATATGAATTATTCAGTTGATAACATATCAATGACATTTGTACTGTATTAATTTACAATTACAGGATTTACAATGTATATGTGCCTGGTAAAATGCAATTGTTTGCAACAGTAAAAGAAAAAAAAAAAACAAAGAAAAAAAAAAAAACAAGCTTTACACAAATAAAAAGATAGTGAGCTACAAGCAGATCATTCCCTTTACTCACTCGCCCATCAAGTAATTCATGTGAGGCTAGGATCTGCTGGTGGCTTCTGCCGCAATGGATTAAGGGCAAACCCTGGGAATCTTGCACTAAAATTGCTTAAGGCTGTAGGGTCATTTGGGGCGGGCAGTGTCTGCCCAAGTCATTTGAACAGTAACTAAGGAGCACTAGAGAAGTATGAAACGTGGAATGCTTGCCTAAGCGTCCAGATACCTATAAAAGCCATCAAGTAACAAAACCCATCAGGATTTGCTACAACAAAGCCCTTAATTAGGTAAAGGAGTTTAGGTATTTGATCAAATTGACAAATTACCTCAGAAGACACTCAGATCAGTTAAAGATCAAATCTGACATGTCATCTTGCCTCTTTCTTTCGTCTTCCTCGAATGGTACATTGATACTAATTATTACATGACAACAGCAATAAACTGAAACGGAGCAGCACCATCGCTCAGACTAAAACTACTCTATGCCAAGAGGATGTACCAGCATCTCCTCCACCGTCTCATCTTGCGGTACCATTATAACAAGTCCCATCATTACTACTCTTTAAATTAAGAGCAACATCCATGGTCTCATCCAGACACACATGAAGAGGCCTGCATCATATCAAGGTTAAAAATAAAAACTGTTGACAGTAAAGACCTCTGTACATTGTTATGCTATCTGTATTTGTAAAGTGCACTATCATCCGCGAGGATATCCTGGTGCTGAATTCGTGTAGGAGAGGTTTTGCGAGCTTCAGTTGTCTACTATCTAGGCCAATGACGCTCATCTCAATCTAGCGTTTTCCAGAAACTGCTCAATTACAGGCAACTATACATATTTATGGATGTTTGTCTCTATGCTTCCCTGAAGCACTCAATGCTCTTCACAATCCAGTTTCTTACTACTTATTCAGCACATCTTCCATGCCCGAAAGCAAAATGCGGCTAGCTTAGCTAAGACGCCATAGCCACAACACAAGTATCCACTGGTAAATGCATCCTCAAAATATTATGAAACCTTCAACAATCCCCACATTACACCACCACACAGATCCTGATAGCTCTAAAAATGGGATCATAACACACCTGTGAAATGCTTAAATGAACTACACTCCAGTCTTGCCAAGTTTTGAACCTTACTATTGTGCAGCTTTTTTAATTTTCCATTTCCACGCCCATTCCAAAAACATTCCAATGAGGTGTTATATGCTGCCTGATCGATAAGCACTCAAAAGTATTCTCCTTTTTAAAGAGAATAAAGTCATTGGTGGGCTACGGGTGACTGACTACTTGGCAGCAGTACGATTCAGACACGCTGTTGTACTCTCTTTCTTGTTCCTCTGAAAGAGATTTTTCAAACCATTCTATGGAAATCCAGTATGTTCAACCCTACCGCAACATGTTTTGAACACATACAATTATGGAGAAAAAAAATAAGGTGCAGGACATGCCGACCTGGGATCTCTAGGAAAGATACACAACTCTATATTCTCCGCTTGTAGTCAACACTAACATCTATCTGTGTTGTGGCCCTGGAACTGTTACTGGAGGGTTGGTGTTATGGGCGTGATCTCCTGACATCCCCCCAAAAAAAGCCCTTGCTTTCTGTGCTCCAAGTCCTTCCCCCACATTCCACACTCTGATCGTATCACACAGTATCCTCTTGCTGAGACAGAGGAGGCATCGAAGTCCAACCTAAGAACTACTCAGGGAAACACCGTCAAAAAGAGCTTTACGATTGATTGGATCCCATAGTTGAATGAAACCAGCAAAGATAAACTGGAGCCAAGTTCCTGGTCATTTGCATCCAAACAGAAGAAATATAGTGTACATAATAGTGAAGTAAGACAGGAACCATGTGACCTCTACTTGTTTAGCAGACCTTGTGCTGGGCCTCCTCGGAATGGTAGATAGTGTGTAGTTCACCATAACCCAGCTGGGACAAAGGCTTGCCTGAAGGACTGTCTATCTACTGGAATGCTTGCCAAATGGTTACCTGGCATGACTGAAGCAACCCAAGCAAAATTAATGATACTGTGAACACGGCCTGAGAGATGGATAAGCAAAAGGAAAACATTATTAAAAGCTATGATGGTGGAAGTACAGAAGTCCAAACTGTAGGAAAATAGGCCTCTTTGCAGATGCCACCCCACTTTTTGGCCCCCTTTTAGAACTACTAGATGTGGGTTTTCACCTCCGACAGTGCATGGAGGACTGCTAAACAGACCTTGGTATCAGTGTTCTTTCCTTAAAAACAAGGTATGTCTAATTGTTTACATCTGGCACAGGACTTAAGCACCCCTGTAAGTCCCTAGTAAATGACTAAAGAGGGTCCCGAAGGGTTGCACCATTACTACCACCCTAAGGGATGCACACACAAATTGTACACAGTCTGCCATCACAGACCACGTCAGGGTGCAAGCCCCGAGTGAAAACATGGCATGGCACACTCATTGTCTGCCATGCCAAAAGCACTACATGCACTATATGCAAGTCACCCCTACAGCAAGCCGAAGGGTGCATTATAATACCTGTGAGGATACATCTGTATGAGCATATATGCCCCACTGATGACTAGTTCTATTCCTAGACATTGCAAGTGACTAGACAGCCATCTGAAAACATGTACTGGACATTGGTCAGCACAAGTGACCCAGCTACATGATGGCTGTACAGACACTAGTGGTGTTTGGTATCGAACATTGCGTCTTAATAAATCCATACTGATGCCTGTATTTGATTTATTATGACATGCACCCAGAGGGCACCTTAGAGGTGCCCCTGAAACCCACTAATCCTCTAGTGTGCTGACTGTCTGGTTTCAACCAGCCTGTCACCAAAGACTAGTTTCTGACTACCTGGAGGTGACAGCCTCTGCTCTACGAGATCAGAAACAATGCCTGCTCAGGCAGGAGGTGCTATCAGCTCCGCCAACAGGTTGGATAGTAAATCTGCATATCAAGGCCAGGGACTTCCTGGCCGGATAGAGGCAACCCACTGCCCCGAGGCTCATTTGGGACTAGAGCAAGCTGGAAAATTAGCTGTGCAGGAGACTAGTTGCACTGCCAGGCTGGACACACCTCTAGGATGGCCCGCCTGAAGTGAAAACTTAATTAGGAATTCCACCATCTTGTGTGTGGTGGAATTAGGAATTCTGGGCCAGGGTGATGTCCACTCCCCACAGGAAGTGGTCATCTAGGGGGTGTAGTGACCCAAGGGGTAAGTAGCCCATTGGCTACTAACCTTCACTCCCCCTTAATGGCCCTAAAGTGAGCATTTACGGGACCACTTGATAGCAGGACTTCAGATTCACTGCACTAAAGAAGGATCCAAAAAGCAAGAACTGAGAGGCAGCAACTGACTTGGCCCAAACCCAGGTGGCCTCGACGACTGCACCAAAGAAGACTCATCCTGCAGCTGTTCTGTTTCCTAAAGCTTGGGAGGACTGCAAGCACTTTGAGAAGTAACCAGGATCTCTTGTGGAATAGCAGAGCTGCTTCCCTGCAAGCACCAACGAAGACTCATGAGGACTTCAGACCACCAAAACCCAACACCAGACAACACCACTGCCACCTAGCCCAAGTGGAAGTGCCCCAACGGTGCCAGCGTGGTCCCCATACTCTCCAGAGCTAAGGCCCACATTTAGTTTGCCAACAGTAGCTTTCCCAATGCTGCCTGTAGCCTCATTCTGCAGGCCCCCTCCAACCATGAGTGACTACAGCACACAAACCAGAAGTAAAAAGACACCACTGCACCAGAGCCCCCGAGCCAGAGGACAAGTGGGACATCGGTGTACCTACGTGCCTGACTATCTCAAGGGTCGAGACCCCATGTGGGTTTACCCCAGACTGGTCCCCTGGTCCCTAATTGCAGCCTCTCTCTGATCTGACTGGTCGCCACTGAAGTGAATGGGACACCCAACGCAGTAACACCTCCGCACCTGGATGCCTTAGAGCCTCTCCGAGGTGACCTGTTGGCGTGGCCTTGGACCTTGTCCCATATTTACCTCAAGTCCAGAAATACAGTCCTGTAATTCATTGCCAAGTCTCAGAATGCAGTATCTGTTTCTTTCCCATAGGATATCATTAGAGAACCCAATGCTGAAAAGCACCTCTGTACCAGACCTGCCCAGTGCCTCCTTAAGTGACCTGTTGGTACTGCCTTAGACCTTGCCCCCCATACTAACCTTAACTCCAGAAGACTGGTCCTGTAAGTCGCTGGTATGTACCCATATGCAGTATATGTTTTTCACCCACATAGGATAACATTATCGCTCCACAAAATGCACTATCAACTTACTAAACATATAAAAATTCATATCTCGAAAAGTACTTACCTAATTCCGATGATCTTGGTGTCTAAATTCTTATAAAGATCTGTTATTTTTATAAATTGGTGTTCGATGTCTTTATCGAGTGTGTGTGTCTCTCGCTTACTGGCTCTGTGTGTGCACTAAATGCTTAACACTGTCCTCTAATAAGCGTAACTGTTTGTCCACAATACCACAAAAGAGCTTTTAGGGTTACTATTTTAACCCCTTTCAGCCAATAAGGGTTGCCCTGGACTATCGGCATTAGTGTGCCCTTACACTGGTACACTGCATAGATAGCCAGCTTCCTACACAACCCTTGTATTGAACCATGAATCTTATCCAGAAGAGGCTACAATCCTCTGCCACAGGCCCGTCACTACCTAATATGTCTTCTGGACAATGGCCTCTGGTCAGTCATTCCTCCTTTCCACACACAGGTGTTTTGCAATGGCATACAGAGGCATTTGGGGTTCCCTGGAAAGTCTCTCACGTGACCCATAGGAGCCTAAACAAACAAGTTAATTACCTTCCGTAATTACCTTCCTGGCGGATACTCTAACCATACATTCCTCACCTTGTGAATAATCCACAGACATCAGTCTGGGTCTGGAAACTTTTAGAGCAGTTCTCCTGCGAGCCACAAAGTGGAATCATTTGGCTTTGCATCAATATCATTCCATTCCAGAAGTAACAAGCAAAGTCACATATAAGCAACAGCCAGGCTCGCAGATGTCAGTTGGTTCAAAGGCTGTTCAAGCCCTCGGAGGTAGAACTCATCGGCAAATTGGTGTGTCCAGTGTGCAGATCCATAGACTGGGACCTTTTTAGATAGAAAAAGTGTACAGTTCATATAACCGGGTTAGACAGGAGTTGGTGAAGAATCTGCAGGTAGATAAAGAGTATACACCACAAAGATTGTTACCAATGGTCAATAACTTGTTCTTCTAATGGATACTATTATCTGCAAATTCCTCACCGTATGAAGGACATCATAGCAGTATCTCCCACAGTGGTGGGTCTGTGAACTGGCTCATACCAAAAAGTCCTACCTCACTGAGCAGAAAAAGTGCCCCTCTTGATGGACCGAACTGTTGAGGCCATTGTACGTCTTTAACAAATGTGCCGAAGCCCACATGGATGCCTGACAGATGCCTGTGACAGGCACTTTACTCAGTGAAGCCAGCTTTGGTCCTGGTGGAATGAGCCTGCAAGCCTTCTACAGGCTGCTTTTTGTACTAGTGCATAGCAGATATTTAAGAAGAGAACACTCCATCAAGAAAGGGTCAGTTTTGGCAATGCCTTGCTCCTTTTTGCACCAGAAAACCCTACAAGTAGCTGATCGTCCACTAGATGGTCCTTTGTACAATCAATGCTCTTTTAAGATACACTCTATTTGTTTCTTCCTCCTAAAAGGGATGAGGTTGACAAAGAATGCCGGAAGGGTAATAGCCTGATCAACACAGAAAGTGACTACTTTGGACAGAAATGAAGTCTGGTTGCCCAATTATGCAGTGATGCATCTGTGATTACTGTCAGCTCTGGGTGCAGTAAGGCGAGGGGCCTGCCACTGACCCAACTGCAGTCCAGCCACCACCACTGCAGATCTTTTCCAGTCTCCTTCAACATCTGGATACAATCAGACAGACTTAACTGATGTTGTGCCTACTGGGATTTTAAGTCCTACTATAGAGTACACATGTACCAATTGGCATGCATCACCTGCAGGATGCAGGAGGTAAACAATCCCAGCAGCCTTAGAGTCACCTGCATCTAGTTCCATGACAAAGGCTTAAACATCAGGATTATAGCTCTAATGTACTGCACTCTGTTCAGGGAAAAGGCATGAAACCGAATGACTGATGAAAAGGAGCATCTGCAAAGGATTTGGGTGTGACTTCAGCTCATTGCTAGAGATTCAATGATGTTAGGAGGTTCAATGTCATCTGGAGGTGGGTGGTTGACGACTGCCTAAGGCTAGTCTAACTTCGACAGCCAGCTGTTGAGTTAAAGGAAAACTAGTACTGCCATCCACCATATATGTACTACGACCACCACCACTTTTGTGAACACCGAGGGGCACTGGTAAGGCCAAGGGGTGGGTGGGCAGCAAACTGAAAATGCTCCTGGCCCACGGTCAAACGCAGGTAGCCCCTGTGGGTTTGCAGAGTGGTGATGTGTAAATAAGTACCCTGCAGGTCCAACACTACCATCCCATCCCCAGGGTTTAGGGCAGAGAGGAACTGGGCTAGTGTGAGCATCTCGAATTTGTCCTTCCGCCAAAAGTTAGTCAGAGGGTGAAGATTTACCAAACATGTTACCAAACAGGCAAGAGCCATTAAAAGGCATGCCCATTAAAGATGCCTGGATGTCTCCGGAGAACCTGTGGACCTCGTTCAGGTGTGGTGCCAGAGGTCAACGCTGGACCCATGGCATGACCCAATCAGTTGTGTCCACTCCTAAACATATCACAACAAATTGTGCTGAATCATGGTTCCTGAATAGCCAGTGTAAGAGAGGTGCAAAGGCAGTCCTGAACAGCTGAAAATACGTAAGCTGCCTTATCCCAGACAATCATGGGAATTGCAACAGAGGAAACAACACTGACCTATCTCAGTATTCCTTATGACTCTTTTGGGGGGAGGGGAGAAATTGGGGTTGACCCTGCTTATTGAAGCCTCTACCACCAGGCTTTCTGGAGCAGATTACTGTTTGTGTCAGGAAGGAAGGATTGCCAGGTGCAAGACAATGGCAATGAGAACCCTGTCTATTATCAGGCAGCTAGGACTAATGCTTAGCTCAGGTGCCAAGATGGGTGTTGGCAAGTGCCTTGTTAAATGGTAACAGTGACTCAGTGGAAGCCTTGCCAGGTTGTAGAACGTCTGTCAAAATGTCAATTTTCACATCAAAGGTTTGCAATTGCAAATCTAACACTTCAGTTGGTCCTTCCATCACTACAGTGAAAGAGGCACTTTCCTGGGTAGCAGGACCAGAGGAGACACAAAGCCAGTATCAGGTGGAAGTGTCAAGCCTCCTGGCATCCTGAAAGCCTTCATACTAGTTGGCAGAACATAATCTATAGGGGAATCTATGCCAAAAAGATTATGTAAAGTCTGGACCCTATTGTGAGGTAAGGGAAAGGTATCAGCATCAGAGGGGCTGCCAAGAGTTTGGCCCAGGGCACGACTTTGGTCGAGATGTGGTGGATTTAATATGGAGCGGGACAGCATAACTGGTTGTATATCCTTGTCCAGCGTTGGACGTGAATGGGACTACCACAAGGGACGGAGCCAAAGCAGACACCGAGGCAATGCTGACCCCAATACAGGTTCGAGGGGCACAGGAGTTGCAGAGGGTGGACCTGCTGGCAGAAGTCTTACTGGACGCTGTTACAAATCACTGGGGCCCAAAAGCACCCCAGAGGAAAGTAGTAAAGCCAAAAATTCTCAGCATAACCTCCCTGAAGGCTTCTATTTGCTGCAAAGCCACCATTAACACTTGAAGCTTGAGGGTAAGTCTGGATCAAACTCTGAATCTGCTCTGATGGAGCCGGGTTAGCCTGAAGGAGGGAGGGGGTAGGGAGAGGGGAGGGGGAGGTACACCAATGCCCTGGCACCTTCTATGGAGCCAGAGAGTTGGGATTAGGTGCGTTTTCAGGCAGACCAAAATGAAGCAGGAATCAGGTTTGTCCCAGTCTAACTTAGTCTCTGAAATGGAAGTCGAAATCCTCTAGTGGGGCAAGGTTGCCGACTATATCGGAGGAAGTCTTCTCGAAGCCAAATAGCAGATGAAGAAGGTCCCGCTGAAGACACTGGTTTTGGCAGAAAAAGCTTGGAGCAGAAGTAGTTTCAATTTTGTGACCACAGAAGTCCTTTTATCAGTTATATACTTTTTGTGCCTTCATTCAGTCAAGATTTGTCCATCTGGAATTAGTCTCTTTTTTGGAGCTCAGAATCCTTCAGAAGTAAGGCTGCATCCAGGAAAGTCACACGGAAGAAAGATAGGCTTGCTACCAGGGTCTGCTCAACAGACTGAGCGGCCAAAAAGCCATGAGCAGGACCAACTGAGTTTTCTCCCCAGTGAAGTTGCACTTTATGAGGATTGACTTCAGTGGTTGGTCCAAATTTTCTTGAAGTCTAAAACTTTTTTGGAGAGGTCCAGCTGGACACAGTCAAGGGTCTCATCACTGCAGGGACACCACTCAGGAGTCAGAATGTACTCTAGTGGAGGCCATCAGAAGGGTCCAGTCAGGGCCCAAGTTCCACTGGTCAGGTGGACACTTAAGGAAAAGTTCCTACATGAGGGTCAGGCAAGTGACCCTTCATCTAGGGTACAAATTGGAGAACAAGCCCCCCCCCCCCCAATCAAGTTCTCACTTGTCTCAAACAGCAGGGCAGTCCTTATGTTCTTGCACAGATCCAGGGAATGTTCCGGAAAGCTGGTGGTGAGGTCCGTTTTTCTACAGTTCAGTAGCCACCAATGGGTGAGGGGGGACTCCCATACACTCCCTAACCAATGGAAGAAAAGGGTTCCGGGGAGAACTCTACCCTTTTTCCAGCGTATCATGTATGTGTTTTACTACAAACTGATTGAGTATGTGCTAAGTTAAGGAAAATCCTAGATGGCACAACCATTCTACCCTTAGAAGGAGTGTGTGCACCAGGAAAGGGTGTGTTTATGGAGAAGAGAAGTCTCTTTCACCTAAGCTATGCCAAACCAGTTCTGGGATCAGCTCCCGTTCCCACTGGACTGGTGCCCAACTGGTTACCTAGGCTTGATAAAAGCTGGCCACCATGCAGTCTGCAAGCTCACAAAGATGAGCTAAGATTCTACAGACAGTGGCTGGCAGGGAGCGGGCAGCATGTGACTTATGACCTGCATTAAGGTGGTGGGAGCAGAATGGGGTCTCTGCCGTGATAAAAAATGAGTTCTGTAAGGAGAGTTTATGTGGCATAGAGAAAACCCAAACACTCCACAACAAAACCTTCTCTGGTGCCGGGGATGAACGTGGGATGCATTAAATGCCTCAGATGCTCACTGGTTCATAGCCCATGAAAGGGCAAGTACAGGTGGACGAGTCAGGCACAAGAGTGAGATAAGCACTGGCAATGCCAACTGGTCTGCCTTTAAAGTAATGATGTATGGTAATTTGACGTATTACAAGTAAATGGCATGGGAATGGATATGTATTTGTGTGGAAGCAAAGAACAGTAGAATAACACTGGTGTAGGTGAAAAGGTCAGTGACAGCTGCACTGTCAAGCCAGCCCTAAAAATAAATCTACGTTGGTTACTGACTGCCCTCCTACTGTCTGGGCTACTGCCAGAGAAAAACATCATAAGTTAACTAGTTACCCAAGACACTTTAATAGCATAGCAATGGCATGTAAGGCAGCTGGATAAATAAAATAATCACAGCTATGTTGAGGGCAAGCACTTATTTCTGGAAGCACACAGCTTCTTCCTAATGAAAACATATATTGAATGAGGGGGAACAGAGGAAAGGTTAAAAGGGAAACAATATTAAAAAACAAAAGCAAAAAAAAAAAAAAAAAAAAAACACAAAAAAACCCTTACCGTTCCTACCGACACCTGCGGCCTCGCTCATCTGCTCCTGATGGTTGGTATCCCAGCATTTGCTGGGACACCAGCACAGGCTCCCCATCAATCCTGGCACTGCTTTCTGCTTTCATGATAAACATAGCATGAAAGTAGCGCCAGGATTGGTCTGAGCGGCTCAGACACAGCCCTGGGGCCTGTGCAGTTTCTCTAGCCTGGCTGTGCAACACAGCCAGGCTGGAGAAACCTTAGTGCACAGACGGCCAGCCAAACACACATGGCACACTTAGGTGCACTCTCTCTCCTCCTCCCCCCTCCCGTGATCAAGCCCTGCCCCTCCCTGTACTGCTGGCTGAGCCAGCAGATGAAAAATAAAATGATAGGCAAGACAACTATCGTTTTATTTTTCATCTCCTGGCACTTGGCCGGGGGGGGCGATGCTACTCTGCCATTGGAGGAGCCGCCCCGGGCTCCCCCTTCTCCAGCTGTTCTCCCACCTTGCCATTGCCACTCTAACCTGTTTCTCATCCACTGCATATGCTATTTCTGCTGCGCCCACTGCTCCCCAGTCTTCCTCCCCAATGAACCTTGCGAGGCTTGTTGTACTGGATGTTTGAAAGTGTGGATACGCTACCTCTCAGTTCCCCAACGTTTTGTACCATGCTTGACGGCCCCAGCATGCCTGTTCATCAAGCGTCAGGGGTACAAACTAGTTGCCACCTACGGTCCATGCCTTCTGTAATTGGGCTTTAGCAGGCCTACAATACATTACCTTGTGTTTGAGATGATGGCATATACATTTTCTCTCTCAAGTTCTACGCTTGTCATTTGGGTTAGGCTTGTGCTATTTCCTTACTGGATGCTACGACCCTCACTGTTCACATTCTCCCACTGAAGAGCAGAGATCACATCAGAGGAAAACCAACAGACTGCAGATTAAATTTATCTGAGCTAAACAGCCTTATGTAGTGCACAAGAATGGAGTCAAGTTTCTAATTGTTGAAAGAAATTAGTGCTTACAAATGTGGCCTAAAGAGGTCAGTAACAAGCTAATCAATAAGGAGAGGCTCGTTTGGGGATTAAATGATAAGCACTGTTCAGCATGTGCATTTTTAGACACAGGCCTTCAAAGCAAGACAATTGCAAGTCCCTCCAACAGGAATGTACTGTATGCTTGTCAAGTTTTTTAAATCTATAAATTGCCTATTTTTTTTCCCCCAGGTGAACATGGTGGCATAAAGACTTCTGATACGGATGGTGAAGCTCCAGAGACGCACAGGGATCCAGCAGTGGCACATTTTATGACACAGTAAATGGGTTGGTCAGCCATACTATCATAGCTGATCTGGATGTTGTACAAACCTACAATGCAATGTCAACTGAAGCACTGATTCAAAAGGTGCCCAATACGATTCCGAAGAACTGTGAGCTGTTTTGCTTGTACTTTGAGTCACAGATACGGGAACATGTTCTGCGATGATCTATCAAAGGCAATGCCCAACTTTTGGGACTAAACAATCAGAATTAAAATGCACATTCAATTATTACACTCCTGCTCAACAACTCAGAAATGCTGACTACTCGATTTCACAAGCTAGAAACAAACTGAAAAACCACCACCGCAATAAACATAAAATAAACACTGTAAACCGGAACTCCTACATATGATGCAGATAAGTAAATATACAACTGCAGCCGTACCTTGTGGAAGAGGAGGTTGGTGCTCATGCGGCTTTTCTTGTGAGACGAGTCCTAGGTAACTGAGAACGACATACTTTGTTTCAAAGTGAAATCCCACAGGTACAGCGGAAGAGGTCGCCATTGGTGTTTCTGTGCAGAATTATGGGGACCGTAGAGCAGCAGAAAGATGCAGGCTGGAGGATTTAAGCAAATAAATAGTGTGTTAAATATACAATATTGTATAAAAAAGAAATAAATCAATCCTTCATATTTGCACATCCAAATTCTCTTTTCAACAGTTGAAGTAGGCCCTTTTATCTCTGTTCCTTTTCTCTACGTATGCTAGTGTACTTAAAGTTTCCAATGACAAACTGACCCATTCGACGATGAACGCCCCCTCACTTCATGCAGAAGCTGCAAGAACTCATGAGTAATGCTCCTTGAATTTATTATTTGCAATACAGACCGTGCTCTCAGAAGATAGCCCCCGCCAGGTTAATATTTTCAAATGGGACATTGTGGTGAGTCTTGAGGCATGGTTCTAGGAGAGACAGGCGAGGTAGGTAAGGATCCCCAGCGAGACCAGCAGTATTTAAGCATGATAAAGCTGCACTGCCGCAGATGCTGGGACCGAAGCAGCAGTGCTAGGAAGCCAGGCAGGATGAATCTGTGCATGCTAATGGACTGAACCACATTAAGCCAAGAGATGACATAGCCTGGACAGGGCAGAAAATTGACACTGACTGGGGCGCAGTACAAGAAAGTGGCATGCACATGTTCTCTTCGGGCATAACTCTCCAGCACAGCCTTTAGGTGAGCACAGTGAGTGGATTTAGGTGAGGGCAAGCGCAGCAGATGCTGATGGTTTTCTCAATTTAGACAAATAGAGGATTTTGAACATGGTGTAGCAGTAGTAAATGCATCTGAACCTTGTCTTGAAACCATGGAAGAGCACCTCTTGCATGCAGGAAGATGAGGCAAGGTCAACATTTAAAGCAGTCTGGCTGGCTCAAAAAGAAGTCTCCTCTGCCCTCTTCCCTTAACTACCTACATGCCAACGTGGGAAATAGTTTGACCATTTCTTACCAGAGATTGTGACTTAAGGCCCTAAAGCGCAAACTATAATCAGGACAAGGTTGAAGGGCATGGAGATGGATCAGTACAGCGTGTCTTAATACGAGGTGGGGGGCAGACAGGTTATTACATAGAGCACAGTCAGCCAGAAGATGGGGGTTTGGGTAAGCTGCCAAATAGGAGTAGAAGAATCTAGACTGAATGAGGACAAAGAAGCACTAGGAAATTAACGATGCTGCTGCTTCTATGGCTCAGTGAGCTGCTCACGCGTGGCTAAGAAGGGGTGCCTATTTAAACTTATTTATTTAATTGGGTGTTTATTCCTCCCTCACACCTCCCCCAGAAGGTCAAGAAATACAGCTTTTTAAATTACGTATAAATCATCAGCCATTAGCCCACAACCACATCAGTTTGATGACAGATGCGCACAATTTTAACTTTATTAATACAATGGTAAAATGTGAGGAGGGGGGGGCCAAGATGGCAGTCGCAGCCAAGGACTGGTCCCGACCTCCTCCTACAGCAGAAGCCATCCTCTGCCTCAGAGGGGGCAGCAGCTCCCCCAGGCATACCTCTTGGCAGCGGGCCAGCCCAAGACTAGAGAGGGGGACCCCCTGGGGGGGGGGGTCCAGTGTGGAAGCAGGGGCAGCACTGACACAGCGGCCCGGATAAGGGGTTGGTTAAGGTGGAGATCGCCGGCGGGGATCCTGGGTTCAGGAGCGACGAGCCCACCTCGATCTCCAGTGAGCGGGGGGCCTGTAGAGGTCAGCGAGGGCGAAAGAGGGCTCCGGGGAGGACAGGCCCAGGAGAGTGCTGGCAGGTGGCACGGTGTGCCTTCCTCCCGTCCCTTGTCCCTTCCCAGGGCTATCTGTAGTTGTGTGACGCAGTTCCCTGACTGTGTAAAGTTTCTGGTTTAAGACTATTCATCAAGAAGTACTGTACTATTCCTAAAGTGATATGTTTTTAGGAGGCAACAAGTGTGCTTGAATTCTTATTAGTGCTCATTTTTGCTCTGCGACACGATTTGATTGCTTATGTGAGACTTAATCAAGGATCCGGCCAAGACACTTCGGCAACCGCTGTGCTAGTGGCATAGGAGTGTAATAAATGACAGGTACTACTGCTAAATGGATTCAGGTGTGTGACAAATGGAGAGAGAGGAAGAGAGAGCATGGGACTGCTAAAAAATACACTATTATGGGAGGAGGTTGCCACTAAGCTAGAGAGTTCTCACAGTGAACCTCCCCAGGACACTCCAACTAATGATCCTAGGCATATCCATCAATGAAGATATCCCTCAAAAACAGTTGATGTTTTGTGTGCTGGGGCTGGTTGTGGCAAAGAGACATGATCAAATTCTGGGGAAGGGACCAGACCCCTACTAGACTGGAATGGAGGGTGGCAATGAATATATGCATGTAGGCAGAAAGAAGTCTACAAAAGCTGCGAATGCCCCGTAAGTTTAAAAAGGTCAGGCAGATTTAGATAATACCATAGATTTCTGGAGGACATTGGTGTAGAGGTGGAAGAAGAGAGCCGTCATAAGGCAGTGCTCAGCAGGAGGCCAAGAAGGGGAAATGCCTGGTGGATGGAAAGGCAGAGCTCCACTGTGGAATGGCTGCATAAGGGGAGGAGTGAAGCTCCAGAGGGATGAGAGGGTGTGAGAAAGTAGCATCTTTCTAGCATGGTTACCCCCATTTTTGGGCTGTTTGTCAGTGTGTTATGACTGTGTCACTAGGATCCTTCTAGTCATGACCCCAGGGCTTATGGTTTGTGGCCTACTTGTCAGTATGTTTCACGGTTTGTCAGTATGCTTGTCTGGGTCACTGGGATCCTGCTAACCAGGACTCCAGTGCTTATGCTCTCTCTCTCTGGTTCCAAATTTGTCCTTACATACTGGTAACCCAGTAATTCACCCCAAATTGGCACATTGGCCCCCATTATAAGTACCTAGTATATGGTACCTAGGTACCCAGGGCATTGGGGTCCCAGGGGATCCCTATGGGCTGCATCATTTCTTTTGCCACCCTTAGGGAGCCCATGCAAAGACTTCTACAGGACTGCCATTGTAGCCTGTGTGAAATAGTGCATGCACTTTCACAGCCATTTTCACTGCACCAGGTCACTTATAAGTCACCTATATGATAGGCCTTCAGACCCTGAAGGCTGGGTGCAAAGTACCTGTGTGTGAGGGCACCCCTGCACTAGAAGAGGTGCCCCACGTCGTCCAGACCCATTTTCCCAGACTTGGAGAGTGAGGGGGCGCCATTTAAATGTGCACTGGATGTAGGTAAATACCTATGTGCAGCTTCACAATGTTAACTCCGAATATGGCCATGTAAGGCGTCTAACAACTGGGAATTGTACCCCAATACTGATTCCAGTATTGACTGCACACTCCCATGCACTCTAGGGGCTTCACAGTGGACCCCAAGAACTGCCATACCAGCCTTCTGAGATTTTCCAGGCAGCCCCAGCAGCTGCCACCTCACAGACAGGCTTCTGCCCTCCTGGGGCAGAAGCAGCTCAATCCCAGAACAATGCATTTCCTTAAGGAGGGGTGTTCCACCCTCTCCCTTTGGAAATAGGTATTACAGGCATGGGAGGGGTATCCTCCCAGAGCCTCTGGAAAAGCTTTGGAGGGCACAGATGGTGCCTTCCTTGAATAATCCAGTCTACACCAGTTCAGGGACCACCCCAGACCCTGCCCTGGCACGAAACTGGACAAAGGAAAGGTGAGTGACCACTCCCCTGTCCATCCCCACCCCAGGGGTGGTGCCCAGAGCTCCTCCAGAGTGTCCCTGGGGTTTGCCATCTTGGATTTCAAGGTGGTGGGGCACTATGGGAGCATCTGAGTGGCCAGTGCAAACAGGTGATGTCAGAGACCCCTCCTGATAGGTGCTTACTTGGTTAGGTGACCAATCCCCCTCTTAGGGCTATTTAGGGTCTTACCTGTGGGTGTTTCTTCAGATTTGGATTGCAAGACTCCAGCAGGAATCCTCTGCATCCTTTACTTCATCTTCTACCAAAGGATCAACCACTGACTACTCCAGGAACTCTAAAAAACTGCAACAAGAACTAAAGATGACTTCTGAAACATTGTATCTTCAGCTCCTGCCAGCAACTGCAACAGTTTCCAGGTCGTGCATCCCCCGAGGACTGCCTGTCTTCAGCCTGCACCAGAGAAACCGAAGGAATCCCCCCTGGAGTGATGGAGTCATTTCCCTGCTCAGCAGGCACCTCTCTGCAGTGACGACCGGTGGCTTGGGTCCCTTCTCCAGACGACATACGTGGATCCAGTGACACAGGTGGTGGACTAAAGTGACTGACAGTCCCAACGTGGCAGTTGTCCAAATTTGGTGGCAGTAAAAGCTTGCCTCCCCACACAAGACAGTACCCCCGTGCACCGCATGAGTTGCAGTTGCCAAGGCTTGTTTGTGTCCTTCCAAGAAGTTCTTTGTGCACAGCTAAGGCCCCCAGCACTCCATCCTGCGACACACAGCTTCCTGAGTCGTTCTCCGGGGGCATGGGAATCATTTGTGTCGTGCTTTGTGGGCCTGCATTTGCACCTCCTTTTTCCCCCGTGCTGGGGGATTTCTGTGTGCGCTGCCTGGTCTTCTGAGGGCTCTCTTGAGTTGCTGAGAGCCCCCAGTGTCTCCCCCTCCTGGGTAGAGGCCACCAGGTCCCTCCTGGTCCCAGGCAGTGCCATTTTCTGCCAACCACGTGTTTTGCGTGAGCCAAGGCTTGTTGGCGGAATCCAGTGAGGCAAACCGGACTGCATTCATCCATCTGGCGTGGGACATCTTCTGCACCAACCAGGACCCGCATATGTCTTCTTTGGTGCAATACTGACTTTGTCTTCTCACCGGTGGTTCTTCTTTTGCACCTTCATCCGGGTTAGCAGTGGCTCCTGTTCTCCCTGGACTCTTCATCGGTACTTGGGCTTGGTCCCTTTTTTCCACAGGCCTTCAGGTCCAAGACACATTAATGGTGTCTTGTAGTCTTTTCTGGTTCTTGCATTACCTTCTATCACGACTTCTAGTGTGTTTTAGGAAACTTGCTGTGTTTTACTCCTGCTTTCCTGGGCTCTGGGGTGAGGTATTTTACTTACCTTTGGTGTTTTCTTACACTCTCAGCGCCCCTCTACACACTACACTTGCCTAGGTGGGAAACCAAGTTTCGCATTCCACTATTTTAGTATATGGTTTGTGTTCTCCCTAGTTCTCATTGCAACCTATTGTGATTTTCACTATTTGCACTGTTTTCCTACTGTGTACTTACCTGTTTTTGGTTACTAGTGTATATATTGTGTAATTTACTTACCTCCTAAGGGAGTATACTCTCCCAAGTATTTTTGACATTGTGTCACTAAAATAAAGTACCTTTATTTTTCTAACACTGAGTATTTTCTTTTGTGTGTGCGAGTACTGTGTGACTACAGTAGTATTGCAAGAGTTTTGCATGTCTCCTAGTTCAGCCTTGGCCACTCTGCCCACAGCTACCTCTAGACAGCCTGGCTTCTAGCACTAACTACATTTCACTAATAAGGGATAACTGGACCTGGTATGAGGTGTAAGTACCTTAGGTACCCACTACAAACCAGGCCAGCCTCCTGCAGAGGGTACGAGGTGAGAGATCGAGTGCTACGTGGGAGGCACAATGTTAAATGTTACCGTAATGTTATGGAAACAAAGTAAATAAAAAACATTTATTTAAAAAATAAATAAATAAAAAAACACTGAAATAAAAAAATAGAAAGAAATTGTACCTATCAGAGCAACTCACATTACAGATCAGCTCACAATTCCTGTGCCAGGAATCTTCTGTTTCTTTGCCAGCATCCTGGCTTTGGTACCTTGTAGTTTGTAATATTTTCATGTATTGAGGGAGAAGGATAATCAAAAAGACCCAATACAGTCTGATCATTGGCAAGAAGCAGACCATATTACAACACAGGGTTATTCAATCAAAGATTAAAGTTCATCTGTCCCCCGCCCAAGAGAAAGAAATATCTCCCAGAATCATGAAGGAAATCTAGAAGATACAGAATGAACACTGATTCAGCACTACACACCAAGGGTATCTAGAAACATCAGGCAAACTCTAGCAGTACAAAATATGCTGTAGACCTTGTCTGACCGCCATCAAACTTTGCAGACTATATCACCTTACCCGCATACAGTGCCCAAGTTATAAGATGTGTATTGTGGATTCCTCTCACATCCAGGAATACTGGAGTGCCACAACAGTCACACAGAGATGTTAGCAGTAGAACAACATACACAAGAATGCATACTATCTAGTCTGATGCCCAGACCCCAAACACCCCCAAAAAAAACAGCTAAACACTGTTTAATCATGCAGTGGAATGCCGCAAAGGCCCCCTCCTTTGTTAAAATGAGAATGTAAGTGATGACATTGGCAGGACTTGTGGCTAATGCCATGAGTACAGACAAAGGAAGTGGGACTGTCCACAACAAAAGAAGCCAAGCATGGAACACTTTATTATTGTAGTTTACACTGTTTGGGACTGACAAGTAATTTAATAAATTCACAGCAGAAGTGAGATGGAGGAGCAGCCCAGGCAACAGGGAAGGCACCAGGGCAACGCCTAACACCAGTACCCTTGAGCTTGAGTCAGTAATATACTAAGACTGTTCAAATCATTATCTTGCTTCCCCTAAATGCAGCCTGCTGCCTTTACCTTCTCTGTGCCCCGCTCCATACCCCTGGTCCCCCTTCTTCCAGGGTGTCTTCAGTTCCATACCCCCCCACCCCCTCTCCCACACAACAGACAGCATGGGACAGACTTCACAAAAGCTGCAGCTTTGGCATGATGAAAACTAGATGCAAACTACTCACTTGAGATTTAACTATTTAATTTATGGAGTTAAAAAAAAAAAAAAACGATGATAAAGTTTTCAACACTGGTTACACAGCATTATGAAACTAAGAATTTAAAAGGTTATCTGGGTGAAACCAATAGTAAAATGGTTGTGTGCCCTTTCAGCCTGTGAAACTTCTACCAGACACAGCTGTAGTAAATATATTGCTATCCTGGAATGTTGGGCTATGTGGACTAGAATACAGGTGAAAGAGAGTGTGAAGGAGACAACAGACAGAGTCCGAAGGAGAATGCAAGAAACAGACAGTAAGAGTGAAAGAGGAGTATGTGCATCTCCCAGTAAGAGTGCGTGATTTAGCTGGTCACACAATTACCTCAAAGAACCTGCCACTTTAAATTTCAACTTGAAATCCTAACAAGGACCACTGTAATGTTAGTCGAATATCTAAATTTAGCAGGAGTGTTGGAAGTAATCAATGCAAGCCAGATCGTTCCCAGAAAAGTGTTGCTAGAGTTGCAAAGGTAAACTTCTCTCCAGTGTGTTACTGATACTATCAAAGCTGCCTACTTTACACTAACCTATGGTGCACTCAGATAAGGTAAACCAACATTTGACAGACCTGTGAATACATATGTGTGTAGTAAAGTGCCCTTGTTGGCATGGTTACCCCCTGCCTGATATTGATGCCAACTCTGACAGTGTGCTAGGATCCTGCTAACCAGGCCCCAGCACCAGTGTTCTTTCCCCAAAACTATACCACTGTTTCCACAATTGGCACACCCTAGCACACAGCTAAGTGCCTTGTAAAATGTACCCAGGGTACAAAGGGCCCTGTGGCCTGGGAAGGTTCCCAAGGGCTGCAGCATGTATTATGCCACCCCAGGGGACCCCTCACTAAGCACATGCACACTACAGCTTGTGTGTTCTGGTGTGGAGAAAAAGACAAAGTCGACATGGCACCCCTCTCAGGATGCCATGTCCACAAACCACTGCCTGTGGCATAGGTACGTCACCCCTCTAGCAGGCCTTACAGTCTTAAGTCAGGGTACACTATACCCCAGGTGAGGGCATAGCTGCATGAGCAATATGCCCCTACAGGGTCTAAGTCTATTCTTAGACACCGTAACTGTGGTGTAGCCATATTGAGTATATGGGTTGGGAGTTTGTCATTACGAACTCCACAGCTCCATAATGGCTTTACTGAGTACTGGGAAGTTGGATATCAAACTTCGCAGCACAATAAACCCACACTGATGCCAGTGTTGGATTTATTGAACAATGCACACAGAGGGCATCTGTATTTTACCCAAACCTTTAGTGCAGGACTGACTGATCTGTGCCAGCCTGCCACTAAGACGAGTTTCTGACCACAAGGGGTGAGAGCCTTTGTGCTCTCGGTGGCCAGAAACAAAGCCGTGCTTCACACCTCCCCCTGCAAGAACTGTAACACCTGGAAGTGAGCCTCAAAGGTTCAGAACTTGTGTTGCAGTGCTCAAGGACATTCCAGCTAGTGGAAATGCCCACCCCCACAGTTAAAGCCCCACTTTTGGTGGTAAGTTTGGCGGGAAACTTAGGAAAAGAAGGGAGGAGTGACCACCTCACCTCTAAGGTGTCCAGAGCTGAGGTGACCCCCTCTCCTTGCAAAATCCTCTTATCTTAGTTTGGAGGACAGGGACCAATAGGGTTAGGTTTGTGCCCCCCTCCCCAAAGCGAGTGGACACAGGAAGGGTGTAGCCACCCTCAGGGACAGTTGCCATTGGCTACTGCCCTATATGACCCCTGTAATGCCCCTAAATCCGAGATTTAAGGGCTCCCCTGAACCCAGTTCATCAGGTTCCTGGCGACCACACAAGAAGAAAGAAGGACTGCTAAGCTAAAACCCCAGCAGAGAAAATGGAAGACAAAAACTGACCTGGTCCCAGCCCTACAGGCTTGTCTCCACCTTCAAAAGCCCTGTAAAAGAAAACAATGCATCCTGCGGGTCCAGTGACCTCTGAGAAGCCTCCAGAGGACTGCCTGTATCAGAGGACCAAGAACTCCTATGGACAGCAGCCCTGTCCAAAAATAAACCTTCTCAGGACTCCAGAACCGCCCGGAACCGCGAATCCTGACCACTCTTCACCAGACGCCCACGGCCCAAATCCAGGTGGCCCAACCGACTAGAGCTGGTCCCCAGGCGATTCTGAGCAAGTGCCCACCCTGGGTTGACCCCTCCCAGTCCACCACGATGACTGCACTGTGAATATAGAGGACCTCCCCCACCACCCGACCGCAACAGACGCGGACGAAGAACCGATACACCAAAAGGTACCCCTGCACTCGCAGCCCCCTGGCCTTGGGAAATCTGACCTGCAGTGCAGCAATGGCCAGCAGACGGCCACCCTCTCCTTGTCCAGCCTTTGGTTTCCCGGAACCAACCCCCTGGACTTCACCTGCAGCATCTTTGTGGCTCTAGGATCCCCCTATAGGAAAGCATTGGGAGCCAGACGCTGTGTTTGCACCCTGCACCTGGCCGCCACTGCACCCCTGAGGGTGTATCCCCCTCTCACCGACCCCCCCCCCCCCCGGTGCTCATTCAGAGTACCCCCAGTCTCCATAAGAGCCCATGTTAAATTTACCTCATCTGTGACCTCTGCACCAGACCGGCCCTGTGTTGCTGGTGGTGGGTGTTTGGGGTTAACTTGAATCCCCACCTGTTGACTTCCTAACCCCCGGAGACTAGAACTCCAAGTCCTGTACTTACCTTCAAATCATACTGACTTTTCTTCCCCCCAGAAACGGTTTCTGAAAATGTCACTGTGTCAACTTTTAAAACAGATTATTGCCATTTATTCGAAAACTGTACAACTTGCCAATTCTAATCAAAGTGGTACTGGTACATATGTGGAATACTTATTAAATCATGTATATACCTGCAACTTGAATCTTGTGGTTCTAAAAAAAAAAAAAAATTATATATATATATATATATATATATATATATATTTTTGCTACATAAAAACAATTGGTCCGGAGTTAAGCCATTGAGTGGGTGCTTCCTTTATTGTCTGTGTGTGTACAACAAATGCTTTGCACTACCCTCTGATAAGCCTAACTGCCCGACCATACCACCACAAAAGAGAGCATCAGTATTATCTACTTTAGCCTCTGGAGAACAACCTGGACTCTGTGCACACTACATCCCATTTTGATATAGTATATACAGAGCCAGCATCCTACAGTATAAGTTACAATGAGATTTATCGCACAGGGCAGCCAAACAAACCAACGGTTTGTGGTTTAGAGGGGAGGGGGGGGGGGGGCGGGTAAGCCTGTAGGACTGAGTGACACTTATCTGAAGTATGGAGTTGACTGAAAGATTATTTTAAATCAACCTACAGACAAATGGTTATTTCCTCAGAGATTAACAATTTTCTTCATCTGTCAAATGCAGATTTCAGTTCCACTATGTTTTCGCTCGACTATGCTTTTGTTTATGCCAACTGCATACTGAAATTGTGTAAAGCTCTCTGATACTCACGAGTCACGTTCACGCTATATAAAACCTTAAATAAATAAATCTGACGGGTTAACATAAACCGACTACTTGTTTCACATTAAGATACTCTACTCTAACAGACCACTTATGTAAAGAATAAGTAAAGCAAGGAGGGCAAGTTTATTGCACACAGGTCATGAAATCCAAAGATTAAAAAGAATATTGTTTTGCACAGTTTTTAGGTTAACAAATAGAATACTCATCCAAAATCATGGAGTGGGAGGCACTTCTTTTAACTTCCCATTTATTAATTTAATGGGGAAATCTTTGTACAATCTACATTATTCCACCTAAAAGTGAACAATAAAAGGGAGGCTCGATCTCGAACCATACACTATTAGGAGTTGTGGAATTTAGTTTTTTCTGTAAACTCTGGAAATTATTTGCCTACTTATACACAAAGCGAGTCGTTTCAGAGGATTCGGCTCAATTTAGCCCTGGGAAAACAGGCGAGCGAAATCCTTACCTGTAAATCCCTGAAGAATCATCGTTTTCAAAAAGGGGAAATGTGACCACTGTACTTTATTAAATGTGCTGCATAGCACTTTGAGAATGCTAGGCTTCGAAGACAGAAAAAGAACTTAGCTTGATGTTCTCTTAAAAGGTGCCCTGGGAGAAGTACTAGCTGGTGAAATGACAAAAGTGTAGGTGCAGGGCAAAGCTGGGACTAAGGATATTTATACAGAGTGCCAACTCTCATGCTGGAATCTTTTGGGAGGGGTAGAGAGGCGACGTACTATGTACTATCTTGAAGACAACCAGCTAGAAATGCAACTTCTAGCTAGCAGACTGCAGTGTTAGAGATATATTACAAGCTGTCTGACAAGGTTTTTTTTCTTAAGGTGTGTATTCCAGGAGCTGATGGTTTATTTTGTCTACAGAACCCTATATTTGTATTTTGACCAAGTGCATTTGCTTTGCTCATAGTTTGGGCGTTCAGCCTTTTTCATCATTGCAGCTGCTTTCAGGTAAATAATTCCTGGAGCCTGTTGCCCAAACTATGAGCAAAGCAAATGCACTTGGTCAAAATACAAATATAGGGTTCTGTACACAAAATAAACCATCAGATATATATATATATATATATCTATATCTATATATCTATCTGTGCTCTGCCTAAGCATGCTGCTTCCCTTACCGGTGGTAGGCAAATAGACAAAAATAATTTCTGTATGGAAAGCAGAAAGAAAATAAATAATGTAAGGTGACAAAGTGATGATTGTTTGTGCTTTTCAGTTGCAAAATGGTTCATCGTGCATTCCTGGAAGGTGGAATAAACCACTCAGCAAGAGATGGAAGGGAAATACTTCTCTGGGCGGAGTCAAAATCCACTCCGTGTATGTTTTAAAGACCTGGTAACAACAGGTATATAGACAGCTGCAACTTCAACCCAAAACTAAAAAGTGAGTTGATGGCTGACCAGTGCACCCTACATTTTGGTTACCTGTGCATACAACCATGAGCTCTGAAATCTTGCATGGCACCTATTGCTTGGGTATCCAGCTCACTCCATGCCATCCCAGACACTGTGCCCAGTCCAGACATAACAACATAACACATTACAGGTATTGTAAATATTGGTTTGCTTCCATCTACCTAATTAGAGTAACACAGATGATGCCAATTATTTGCAAGAGAAAATGCCTGGACTAGAAATGGTGTCAATGATGGCATGAAACGAGGTGGTCACAGTACATACTGGTGGGCACGTGGTCAAGACGGCCAATGAGAATTTTGCACCAATATGACACATCGAGCAATTGTGGCACATAAGGGTCACAGCTCCATTCCCAATTCCAAGGTGATTTATTCCTACAACCACAATGTTGCAGCAAAGATGATCAAGTATAACTCCACGCCCAAACGTGGAGTACAACACTTTACAAAAACGATTAAGTTAAAGAACAAAATAAATATCTACACAGACCGGCTGACCAATATTTATACAACAAGATTCAGACAGACGTCACTTTAGGGAATCTTCCCTTAAACAACATATTGATGTTAGAAATTCCTCCCACAGTGTACTTCTCGTGAATACCACAGTTCATTTTGCCAACAGACTCTTGAAAAATCTATGGCATGAAAAATTAGAAAGTGGCTTTGCTATAGTAAAGTATGTTGCTCAAAATGAACGCCAGCGTTCATTATTAATTTTAACTGCAATCTATATGCATGTTTGTAAATAAGGCATATCGTTTAAAGAGAACCAGGATGCAACTGCGTCTCTACTGTTTACACTACACAATGCTAACAAAATAAAGTAATGTATCCTGCATTGGCTATTCAGCTAAAGTGGATAAATAATGCAATAAGCATGATTTGCTGTTAGCATAGAGGGTCTCCCAAGTTAGCCATCAGGCTGTATTGTCAGGCGGCCCAAAAAGCAAATCTGCAACTGGTGGTCATGGGGTACAAGTCACTCCACAAAAGAGAAGCACGTCTGAAAGCCTTTGCTTTTAATACAAATTGGAACATGGTCCACTAAGCCTAGCCCTGGAATATGTTTTGTCGAGACTCAACCTTCAGCTTCTTGTGACTTGTATGAACAGGCTTAGGGGACAGCAGGTATGTGTCAGTCACATTCTGCCAAGTAAGTGTTCAGAATGCAGGACATAAGAAAGTAGGAGCACTCTCCAAGGCACAGGAAGAGCAAATCGGTGCACGTCAAACAAGTAATATGTAGTCCGAGGTTCTCTGCAGTCAAAAATGGGTGAATCCAGTGGCTATGATCACACATGGTGCAAGACATACTGTGAGCTTATCAGCAAACAAAGAAAAATTGAAAACAATTCCACCATTAAAAGCCTAATTACTCAGTCTGAGACAAAAAGAAAAACAACAATGAATATTCACGTTACTAAAAAGAGTGAACAGACAATGAAAGTAAACTAGCCACTGTGTAGGCCATAATCTTAGCCAAGGGCACATTTCTCGGAGCACTTAACCCTGGTGCAGATGTAGGATTAACAGTGAAACAGAAGAAGGGACAGGGTCCTTTTCCTCAACATCACCTTCAACCTGGTGCTGAATGTAGACTTCTGTCCTTCATCAAATCATTGTGAAAATCGTCCCAAATTAACCTATTAACCCCTTCGCTACCAGGTCTTTTCTCCCTCAGGTGCCAGGCCTTTTTTTGGCTATTTGGGGCAGTTTGCGCTTAGGTCCTCATAACTTTTTGTTCACATAAGCTACCCATGCCAAATTTGCGTCCTTTTTCCCCAACATCCTAGGGATTCTAGAGGTGCCCAGGGTTTGTGGGTTCCCCTGAAGGAGACCAAGAAATTAGCCAAAATACAGCGAAAATTCAGTTTAAAAACAAATGGGGGAAAAAGGGCTGCAGAAGGCGGCTTGTGGTTTTTTCCCCCTGAAAATGGCATTAACAAAGGGTTTGCGGTGCTAAAATCACCATCTTCCCGGCTTTCAGGAACAGGAAGACTTGAATCAGAAAACCACAGTTTTCAACACAATTTAAGCATTTTACTGTGACATACTCCGTTTTTACAAATTTTTTTGCTTTTAGCCTCCTTCAAGTTAGTGACAGGAATGGGTGTGAAATCAATGCTGGATCCCAGAAAGCTTAACATTTCTGAAAAGTAGACAAAATTCTGAATTCACCAAGGGGTCATTTGTGTAGATCCTACAAGGTTTTCCTACAGAAAATAACACCTGAAATAGAAAAAAAATATATTGAAATTGAGGTGAAAAAAACAGCCATTTCGCTCCACGTTTTACTCTAACTTTTTCCTGCGCTGTCAGATTTCTGACAGCAATATACCGTTTCGTCTGCTGGACTCTTCTGGTTGCAGGGATATATAGGGCTTGTAGGTTCATCAAGATTCCTAGGTACCCAGAGCCAATAAATGAGCTGCACCTTGCAATGGGTTTTCGCTGTACACAGCAATTCATTTGCTGAAATATATAGACTGAATAATAGGTATCAAGGAAACCTTTGCATTTCCCAAATGGCCACAAGATAAGGTGTTGATAAGCAGTGGTTATTTGCATATCTCTGAATTCCGGGGTGCCCATTCTAGCATGTGAATTACACAGCATTTCTCAAATAGATGTCTTTTTCCACAAACTGTCTTACATTTGGAAGGAAAAAATGTAGAGAAAGACAAGGGGCAATAACACTTGGTTTGATATTCTGTGTTCCCCCAAGACTCCTGATAAAAAAGGTACCATACTTGCGTGGGTAGGCCTAATGCCTGCGACAGGAAACGCAACATGGACACATCACGTTTTTACATTGAAAACGGACGTGTTTTTTGGGAAGGGCCTAGCTGTGGATTTTGGCCTCTGGCTGAGCCGGCACCTAGAAAAACCTACCAAACCTGTGCATTTTTTTAAAACTAGACACCTAGGGGAATCCAAGCTGGGGTGACTTGTGGGGCTCTCACCAGGTTCTGTTAACCAGAATCCTTTCCAAACCTCAAAATTTGGCGAAAAAAAAAAAAAAAAACACTTTCTCTCACGTTTAGGTGACAAAGTTCTGGAATCTGAGAGGAGGCACAAATTGGTGGTGGTGTAGGACGCTTGCTGTGGCTGGCTGACTGCCCAGTGAGGTATGTGTCCTTGTCTCGCATGGGTGCCCTGCATGGGTGAATCGGCCTTAGGACAGCACTACACATGGGAGGTGGCCCGCTGAGGATCATGTGAGTGGCCACCTCCCCAGTGAACTCAGCCAGCCCCACAGCAAAAGGGACTGTGCGCCCTGCAATACAGCAGCAAAAAGAACAGGGAATGGACGGAAGGCTGAACAATGCAAATAATCACCCCCAGTCACAAAGATCTGGGTTTAATCCATTGTTTTTTTTGCCCACCACACCACCCCAGTTTGGATCCAGCCTTATGCAAATCAGTCTTGACCCTGTTCCTCATGGGTTCAGTCCAGCCCGAACTGCCAGGGAAGGTCCTTCCTGGACAGGACTCAAGCACTCTGGGTCTACTTTCGGGGTATCACCCCTCATCAGCCAGACTAGCTTGTATCAAGTGTCCCAGTGAGCATGGGACCCACTTCTGGGCATATCCTTCCCGCTTAGGGCGACAAAAGCAAAAAGAACAGATGATGGGGGGGAATGCTGAACAATGAAAACATTCAGCCCCAGTCACAAAGATCTGGGTTTAATCCACTGTTTTTTTGCCCACCACACCACCCCAGTTTGGACCAAACCATATGCAAACCAGTCTTGACCCTGCAATACAGCATCATCACAGAGAGAGCACCCACCTTGCCGCCACAGCAGCAAAGCGGCCATCAAACGAAGACCATGCCCCTTCATTACACAAAGATCCACCTGTGGGCAGTACTGAATGCCAGAGGAGGTCTGCTGAGACTTGAGGTGAGTGGCCTTGTCCCTCACCGCAACCCCAGGACATTGGATGCAGAGCACCTTGATCCCCTGTCTCAGGATCATCCACGTGACCACCCAAAAGGCTGACAGTATTTACTGGGCTACCTTGTTGTTTTCTTGTTTATGTTGTTATTGGTGGTTCACGAAGGGGAAATACTCAGGAAAGAGTCCCACTCCGGCAGCGCCATCCCACACTCACTACAACACAAGACCACCAGGAGCTCCGGTCGCATCCCTTGACTGGAGCCAACACCCACGCACACTCTCAACCCCACACATACTACCTTGAACATTCTTTCCCTTAATGTTAGAGGGCTCAACAACCCAGTTAAGAGGTGAGCGGTGCTATTCTACCTAGAGCAAAAGAAGGAGACATCTGCCTCCTCCAGGAGACACATCTTATGCACGAAGATTGACAAAGGATGAAATCATTCCACTACCCGGGGCAATACTTCTCCTCCAATCCCACTAAGGTAGTGGGAGTGGTTATTCTGTTCTCCAGTTCTTTTAAAAGGATCCATAGGGGACAAATATTGGAGAAATCCAGGGAAGGCGTCTAGCATATTGCATACAATTAGAGGGGGGGGCTCCGCTTTACCAGCGCTTCTGTCCATCTCCGAATGACAACCAGGAGCAATTTTTGAAACAAGCAATACTGGAGACATTATATTCCCCCAACCAATCTGTCTTGATTGGAGGGAACTTTAACCTGGTGTTAAACAATTGGGACAGATATGGCCAGCGCTTTGGGCAGGTGGGTGCTCTCTCCAAGGGAGGTGTGTAGTGGCTGCAAAAGGTGAGGTTGAAGGACTTTTGGAGATCCGCCCCCACACACAGGACTACTACCTGCCCCGCTCCCCCCCCCCCCCAGTTCACAAAACGTATGCCAGGATAGATTCCTTCCTAGGAACAACAACACTACCGACAGAGATCAGTGGGACAGAGATCGAACCAGAGCTCTGGCAGATCATGCTGCCCTTACTTTCAACCTGTGGGTTGATGCACCCAAACAGTGAACCACCCTTTGTAGAGGCGAGATAGTCTACTTCACCAGCAGAAAAAGGTCTAGAAACTTACATGCATCATCATCAACTTCTTAGAAAATAATGACACCCCGAGCACCACCATTACTACACTATGGGAGACATTGAAGGGGGTGGTGTTAAGAGTAGAGCTCATAGTCACCCCTGCTGCTGACAACAGGGTATGTAAGGATAAGAGGAGGGACCTGGAGGAATGGGTGTGGGAACGGGAAGGCCATAAGGAGACAGGAGCTCCAAGGGTCTGGTAGAAGCTGGAGACCACTTGATCCCAGCTGGCAGCTTAGACCTAGACACAGCAGAATACGTGCTGCTCCTCCTTAAGCATGTATTCTACACAGAGGTGGGGGAACAGATACAGCAGACTGCAGATAGTTACTATAATCTAAGAGACAGTTCTTTACAATTATCGTATTTTACTATGTTAAGTCAAGACTCATCTCACTCAATGGAGGCACTACTGTCGCTCCTGGTTAGGAAAAATAGGAGCACTGAAAATGACAATCCTCCCTAGGGTTCTATTCCTATTCCACGCCCTTCCACTGACGCCACCTGCAGGCAGGCTCAAATCAATGCTGGTGGATCTCAACCACTATGTATGGGATGGCAAATGCCCTTGCATGCACTGCAATCAGGCTTAGCTCCCCACGGTGGAGGGTGGCTCAGGAGTCACTATCCTCTTGTATTACTACCAAGCTGCCCAGTTCTGCTTCTTGGTGGACTGGAGCCACCCGTAAATTGAAAAACACTGGTGCTTTATGGATTGCATGTAGAAGCTGAGCACCTCTGGGATATTCCCTGGAAGGGGCAGAAACAGAGCCAGGGGCCTATAGTCCTTCCCAGTAACTAGAGCCACGCTAGCAGTTTGGGACGCAGCAGCCATTTGGAATGGACGGACTTCCTTCCCCTCACCAATTAAGCTCATATTTGGAAACTCAGACTTTGCTCTAGGCCTAAATCCCACAGCCTTTTCAGAGAGACAAGAAGCAGTCTATTTGTCCATCTGACACTTCTTTGATATACGGATGGACCCATCCCTCTTCAGCAACTGAAAACTGACTATAGGATTCCTGAAAAGTCGTGCTTCCATTATCTACAGATCAGGCACGGAGTTACACACCCCGATGTGCACAGAGGGGACTTATCCCCCTTTGAGAAATGTCTCCTCCTCAAGGATGGAAATAAACCTATCACCATAGACTAATACTCCCTCCTGCTCTAACCCCCACATTGTGGAAAAGACTTCAGGCCAGAAAAGGTGGAAACAGGAGCTGGGATGGCCGCTCACACACAAAGAATAGGGGTCCCCGGATTCCCATAATGATTCAGTGGGGGTCCCCAGGTTCCAGTAATGAAACTGGGGGTCCACAGATGTCAAAATGTTGGGAACCACTGCCTTAGACTGCTGCACCTGACGGCCACACCAGGTGACACACACAGCTGACTGGTGCATTGGCTGGGACTAGTGGTTAAAAAGGGTGGGGAATATCAGGTGTACGTTATTAGAGCAAGTACGGGAGGCCGTTGGGGTACGGTTTTATTCTCTGTCATCGTTACTTCTCAAACGCTTCTCAATGCATGGCTGAACCTTCCTGCCCCTCCCCCGTGCTATCTTCATAGTCACAGGCATACTTGTTTGCATTATTCTTACTCTGTAAACAGATGTGAGCCATTAAAAAGAGGGCAGAGAACACGTGTTGCTCCCACATGACTGTTTACATCAGTGAAGTCATTACCTCTTGCCCAGGCACATCTTTTCCAATTCAGTCATGACAGTCAGAACAGAGAGGGGACTGAAAATGTTAACACTTGCCTTTCACGAGAGAAATGTGAGTTTCTGGAGTGCAAAGAGATTGCTCTTAAGGGCAACAGAGGGTAAACGGTGTAACCGGGGGATTAACAGGGACAGGCCTAATTACACTTACTCCAATTACAGTTACTCCCAGGACAACAGGCATGTCTGCTGTGTACTGCACTCCCCGCGTGCCCCTGGCCCACTGCCACCTTCCTCTAGCACCACTGATGCCCTCCTCTGTGCTAGACGAGCCTGGGGGCAGCAGCCCCATCAGAGGTGGAACCCTTCTAGGCAACGGGAATGGAGGCGGATGCCTTCGAGTACACACGCTGCATAAGTTTACACGTACATTAGTTTACACAAAAATGGAAACAATATTAAAAAAAAAAAATAATAATAATAATAACCAAGCATTAGCAAAGTCACAGGCTTTGGTGCTACAAGACCAAGCTTTTGACTCTGCATATGCTTCTTGCCAACCACAGGCATCAAGACGCACGTGCACAAAGGCAGCCAAAACTTGAAATAGGTTTTCTACTAAAAGATAACCCTTTCCGCAATGGCCACTGAGGGACACGTTAGGCGATGGCCACTGTTGAAACAGTAAATAAAAATGAAGAAAAAAAATAAAAAAAAGACAGACACTTACATAAGTGTTTCTAAATGGCCCGAAATAAACCAAGCTGCTGGTCTGTACTTGGCAGTTTCTGGGCAGGAAAAATTACTATTGGACCAGAATAGGGAGAGAAACCACTGAACCTAGAGTAGATAACCGAGAGACAACAAAGCCATCTATCCATGAGAAAGAAACGGACAGACCTCACTGCATGTATACGTTAATACATTAGAAACAACGCGGCTGCCTACAGCCGAGACCGAAAATCTGGGATTTAAAAGGCTGTGAGACGTGCAGTACAGGTGAAAACACCCAAGCGTCTCAAAGTGCCACAAAGTAGCGCACCGACAGTCTCTGGCTCTCAGGCTTCTCTCAGCTGTCATGTGCGCGCGCCCATACCTCACGCCAAGCACCTGCCACCGTGCTCCTTGCGTGCACCCGTTCGCTATTCCAAGAATGCACAAACCCACACCCATCAAGACTACTCAATGTGCGCATCTGCGGTGACCTGGCGAAGATTTTAAGCAGGGTGGCGTGTTCCAGTTTGTGGTTGTTTGATGGCAAACTCCCACGGGGTTTCCCTTTAAAAAAATGTTTTCCCCACATTACAAACACAACCGGTGCTTAAAATATGTTGGACACATGTGCAGACACTATTGACAACGCGCTAGTTGCAGGGCAACTTTAACGAAAACGAAAAAATAAATAAACAATTTATAAACAACTCACCAGCACACCTCTCCACGCTCCACAACAGAAGTACAGTGAAGCATAGCTTAGTTTGGTGGCCTCGTGGGGTCGGGACAGTGGGAGGGTCAAGAAAACGTTCAGACATCAGTAATTGGGGGAGAGAAGGGGTGAGTCTCCGGAGATAGGTTATCATCCTCCGCCCAGAAATGTTTAGCATGGAAAAGTAGTAACACCAGAATCTAGGGTTGTTTGTCTCCAGCCTGTAGTCACTGCAGAGTACGGTTTCCCACAACCCCTGTGAATTCACGGACCTCGGAGAAGTGTCGGGCACTCTACGATCAGTGGCCGCCCGTCAATGTCCAGCCTCCATCCAAACTCACACCCAAGGGACGAATGACGAGTTCCATTGGATCGAAATGATACGTTTAGCTGGCAGGAGGCCAAAGCCCGTTAACATGGACAGTGGTTTCAAATATTACGGTCACTGGAATAAGAATAGAAAATAGGCTTCTAAACTCTAAATATTTCTAAACCCATTTTTCCAAAGAGAAAGGCTCTTTCCGGAAGTGGCAGATGGTGCGTCCTGTATTCAAGTTGAAAACAGATATGAATTGCTTTTCAGTACCCGGATTCTGAAAGGAAATGAAAGTCTGAACCGATGGAAAGGATTCCAACAGAGCCAAGCACAAGAATGTATATTTACATAGTAATGTGGAAGAAAGCCTGGCATCCGAAGGTACCACTGTAACACGGCAGAGCAGGGACAAGGATGAAGATACAAGGCCGAATCTAGAGAAACTAAGAAGCTAGATGCCTACTCTGCGCTTACTGTACTTTGACCCAAGTTACCTATTCATGATCTCATTATATGTCGGATGGGAAATCTAATGAGAAAATGAATACTTACATGGGTACGAGTACAATAAGCGCAGAGTACAGAGTGGTATTAAGCTAACAATGCAAGTTTAACGCACCCCGAGCAGATACCAGCAGACATATTGAGGGTGATGCAGGCGAACACAAAGGCAGGAAGAACAAAAAAATAGTTGAAGAATATATCAAAGGCAAAGGATTGAAAATGGTTAACGGAAGTCTGGTCACACTTCTTTGTCGGCACTTTTAGGGCTTGTCTAGATCCAAAGATCCGCTCTTCATTAGAGGTGGACTTCTAATCTTGTTCATTGGCTTGGGGAGTCCGTGTAGGCTGCAGAACCGTGCAAGGTCACAAAGGGCCAGTGCGATGGTGCGTTTTCTGCCCAGTGGCAATGGCCTGGTGGGCCAAGCCCCCATGGAAGTTCAAGGGCGGGTCACCCACAATCAGATCTGCAGATTCAGGGCCAGATTACGACTTTAGCGGGTGGGATACTCAGTCATAAACGTGATGGATATCCTGCCCGCGGTATTACAAGTTCCATTATACTCTATGGAACTTGTAAAACGGCGGGTGGTACATCCTTCACGTTTGTGACGGAATCTCTCTTTCGCCAAGGTCGTAATCATGCCCTAAGTGTTTTCTTCAAGAGCCAAGCTTTCCGTTTTTTTCCTTTGATCGCAGACAGTGTGGAATTTGAAAGTTTGCTTGCTCCAAATGTGCGCTCCAGGGGTGTTCAGGGTCCCTACACCATGTTTCTGATGCTTTTGTCAGAGGTTCAAGGCAATTTGCTGGATCATAGTGCCCCAAAGAAGGCAGTGTTTAAGGGTAATCCGGGACCGGATAACCAGCAGCCTGGAGTCTATTACTTGCTCCTGTGGCAGGATTTCCTGCAGGGTTGGATTGGTCCTGCATGGTATGGAACCTGTTTCTTGGAGAAAACACACAGTGAAGTCCAGGAGGAGTCCTGCTAGCAGATCTCTACCTCTATGCAACAATTATTTTAGCCAGGCAAACTACACCTTTAGGATCAACATTAGACAAACAATGGTTAAAATATAGATACCTGTGGTTCCCCAGCGTGAGCACTTTTATTTAAAAAAAAAAACAGTTTTCGTTTTTTTTTTTCCTTCCTTGGAACAGTTAATTCGGAGTTCCTAAGGCTGTACACTTTTAATCAAAAGGCAAACTTCTGGGGTAAGCCAGACCTATGCCATTTTCAGGATATAGTTCAGATAATTATACGCGGGTAGCCTAAAAATCTAGAAGAGTGATGGCCTAACTGGATCTACATTTGACACCACTGCTAAACAAAGCCACCTTGAGAAAGCTCGACCTTGGCAGACAACATGTTAGTTAAGTGTCAGGTACATATCATATTCTGCGATTCATTTAAACCTAGCCTCAGCAAGTTAGAATATGACATGAAAGACTCCAAGAGTACACATCCGCCATGCATGGTGCGATTCTATGTCCGGACCAGAAAGCAAGGGTTATGTAGTACTTTCTCCAATTTATTTACTCCTGCAGCCTTAGTATAATATTTATACACAAAAAAATCCCAACATTCTCACCAAGCACAGGGAAATGAGGAAACAATAACAACTTTAGGCACAGTACCTGTTAAGGTACATAGTCCTTCCTTAGCTCCCATGCACCCCTGCTCCAGCAGCCATCAGTTAAATGTTCCCTGCCTGAGCTAGTTGTGCCTATTGTTTTTATATATAAGATGCTTTTTGCAGTGTTCACCTGTGAAAACTACCCTTTTCCTTGAAGCAGGGTGCCGAGGTACCACATTGCAGCACTCCTTACGTAGCACCAACAGTATTTTGAATTGCTTTTAGTAACAGGACCACATTACTGCGCTACGGGCATCTGGCCGCCACAGGGAGCCAGAACTTAGCAAAGCAGCCACCATAGAGACGCACTCACTTCAACTCCACAGACTGTACGCAATCTCTACATTCAAAAATAGAGCAGCACGACTTCCTGTGGTGCAGTGGCTTTCCCACTGCACCCGGAGACCCTGCCAACGGGGTTTGTATGTTACAAGCACACAATTGATGCGGTAATGATGCGCTGCAAAGGTGCTTTATTACATAAGCAAGCGCACTGAGAAACTGAATCACTGTAGGAACAGAGCCCATGTGCATACCCCCCCAAAAGATAAGGAGGGGGTGAAGAATACCAGAGATGCTCTAAAACCTGCCCCTAAGGGCAGAAGTGTGGAGGAAGCTTTTCCTCCTGCGGACGCCCCTGATACAATGGAACCTCCGGGTGGTGATGACTCACATGGAGAGTCAACCAGTGACCTAGGTCCCTCAAGGCCCTTGAGCCCGCCTACAGATGCCATAACTTTACCCACACAAACTTTCTTGGGGACTGAGACGGCTGATTTGTGGGACCCAGATAACCACCTACATTCTCACTCTTCCTAACGGTCTGCACTCAGGAAACATTTAGCGGAGGTGGTCCAGGCGCACCTTAGAGCTGAATGCCCTTCTCCCTAGATGGTAAAGTGGCCATAACCCTAAAAATAGATGCCAGAATGGCCACGTTTCTGAAGGAAGTATGTATGGCATCCAAAGAAAGGCACTAACTACTCATGACGGTTTTGCTAAGATAAATTACTGGATATTACAGGGACCATAATCATGATTTTAGGCATGGAGGAAGAGGCCAAGCAATCAGGATCCATTATTTCCCCTGAAATTTTGTCCAGATGAGCCCAACAGGCAATCATTTTCTTAGGAAACTCTAATTGTGCACTGTCTCCAGGGAGATGCAGGGCTCTTATGATCAAAGTCAACCCTAAGCAAGGAGATTTGGCTCCTTTGAAGGCAGGATAAATTACACAAGGAGGACTATTCTGAGAACCTTGTGTGAAAGAGCTTGGGAAGTTTGTGATGACATTTCTTCCCCGAAAAAAAACAAGCCTCTGAGAAGAATCTTTGCCCCACCTGTTTACCCATAGGGTCAGCTGTGTTACAGGGAACTCAGCCGGTCAATTTTCCTTTCAAGCTCCAGCAAGCGGCCAAGGCTATCGATGTGGGCAATGGCAGGACCAGTGAAGATTCAAGGATCTCCGGTGCCAGTGGGGAGCCAGAGGAGCATTCTGTGGAAATTTACATGAAGCTAACTAATATGTGTTCTCCATTCTTCCCAACTAACAGCCTGAGAGTGGTTGGAACAGTTCATCTACAAGTGGAAAGAACACCTAAGAGTGGATTCTTGCGACAGCCCAGTGTTTTTAAAGAGAGTTCAACGGAACCTCTTGAAAGAGGCAAAGACCACGCCCTTCCGCCTTGTCACATGAAGAAGTCCACTGCATCACACAAGAGGTAACAAACATGTTGGGAAATGGTGCAACTTCATCTGGCATCCATTCAAATGGCTTTGTAAGGGACTTTCTAAGACCTCATGACTGGATGGTGCATCTGGACTTAAAAGATGCACATCTCCCAATTTCAATCTTACCTCCTCACCACAGGTTCCTACAGTGTGTGTAGGAGGGACAACCTTAAGAGTTCAAGACTTTCTTTCAGCCTCTCGTCAGCTCCATGAAGTTTGACCAAGGTCCTACACCCGATCATGGAGAACCTTTGATCTCAGGGGACACCCCTGATAGTGTATCTAGACGATATCGTCTTATTAGAAAAAATGTCCAAAGAAACTTTTTTTTTTTTTCAGACAGTCAATTTTCTAGAAGGTCTAGGCTTCGTCATAAAGGAGATGTAATCACTTCTCACGCTCATTCAGGAGACAACGTCGCTGGGATTCATAAGTCTCCAAAGAGACCATACTAAGACTTCTCTCAAGAAAGATAGCAAAGATAAGGCAGGAACACTGCAAAACCCTGCGTCAGAAGACCTTCCTGAGATGGCTCGCCCATGTGGTGGGTCTACTTTCATTACTGATTCAGGTGATGTTTCAGAGCCCGCCCTATTACAGAGCCCTATGAAAACAAACCATATCATCTACACAAAGACCTGACACTCTGAACTGGTCCGGTTGATGGGAGAACGCAAGGAAGCAATGACATTATGGCTCACTCATATGGAAGAGTGAAATGTGAGAGCAATATTCGGTTCTAATCTAGATATTGTCATAGAACAGACACCAGCAAAAGTACTTGGGGTGCCAAATGTAGCAAACTGTCCATAGGAGGAGAGTGGGCTGCGCAAGAGCAACTGATTGCACATCAACAAGGAGAACGTGCAGTGTTGTGTCCTGCTGTGGATGGACAATGTTTCAACAAAGTGTTAGATCTACCACCTTGGGGGGAAAACACCATCGAAGACTTTGTCGGAACTGGCAAAAACAATTCTGGCACTTTTGCCTGTATCACAAGTTCTTTGTGACAGCAGAACATCTCCTGAGCAGTGCCAACAGAGTAGCGGATTGGCACTAATGACACTCAAAAGATGATTCTATGGAAGCTGCACTCAACGATCTTCAAAAAAATAAAACAGATGGGGCCCGTTCACAGTAAACCCGTTTGCATAAAAATGGAACCATCAAGTGGATAGGTTCTTCAGCTGGAGGCTAGATCCGCAAGCAGCAGCGACTGATGCCTTTCTCCAGGATTTGAGCCAAGAGATAGGATATGAGTTTCCCCCATTCATCAAGTGAAAAGACAGAAGATGGAGTGGTCATTGTCATGCCAATGTGAGGTCACCAATCTGGTATCCAGTTCTGACAACTCTTGGGATTCTCCAATTCTTCAAGAACTTCTCCTGGACCCTCTGGGGAACCCACATCATCTTGTGATAAACAGAGAGCTATATCTCATGGCACTGAGGATTACAGTGAACGATGGACAGTCCCTGGACTTTCCCTAGTAGCCGAATCTCAGGTCATAGGCTTGTGGGGAGGAGGTGGTGGGACAAACATTAAAAAAGGTCCACTTGGTGGAGATGGATTGGTTGACGTCTGCAGAGGGACGTGGATTCCGTAGACTCAGACACTCGGCAAATATTTAATTTCTTGTCTATACTGGTCTGGGAAGGAATGGCTTACAGATCTGTGACTATGTTCAGGCCTTTCAGGTCAGCCATATCTGCAGAACACACCCCAGTAGAGGGTTCCTCAGTAGAAGAACATCCCTTAGTAGGGAAACTGGTGAGAGGAATACATTTGTCCCCTCTGTATGAACCTAAATACTCTTCTCTTAGGGATGTGAATAAAGTCCTTAATATTTTTCTCCCATGGAGGAGTACGTACTGACTTTACAGAAAGGAACTTTCAGGTAAGTTAGCCATGTTGCTGTGTTTAATCTCCTGAAGGAGCGTTTCAGATGTTAGTGCCTCTGACGTTACAGGTTGAGTATTCACTCGAGAAGGTGTTACTTGCCTTGTTTCTAGAAGAAACAATTGTAATTCCAGGTGGATTTATTTATCCAGACTGTAAACACTCCAAAGTTGTGTATAGTAAGGTGCATTAAAGCTTATGAACACATGACAGTTGAAATCGTTCCCCAGGTGAGCGACAGCTATTAATTTCCACCCTCAAGCCTATTAAGGCAGTCTCATCCGCTAGTATAAAAAGAGATTGGTCAGAAGGACCATGCAAGAGGCAAGTATTGATACCTCAATGCATGGGGGCACATTCGGCCACAATGCTATGGCCTGGAAAGCTTTCTCACTGGGGCCTTCTTCGAAAATATTCTGAATGCTGCCAAAATGTCCACAGAGTCTACTTTCAAAAGGTTTTACTTTACATCATTGTTATATATGGGAACTTTGGAGGTAAGTATTCTTTGAAGGAAAATAACACCCATTTCTGGGTCCGGACATAGAATGAAAAATTTCCTAGCTCTCGTAATAGAAAGTCTCAATTCTTTTAATGACATGGAGGCAAGGATTACCCCTCCCAATGTGACTGTTGCCCTGCCCGAACGTAAAGGGAGACATCTATTGCACTCCCTGCATACCTAGCAATCATTTTATGAATTATGGTGTAGACTAACGACTTATGTTCAAAAAATTTGTTGTTAGCATTTATTACCACGCTGGATGTGAATAATGGAACGTGTTCAAAAGACCGTTTTCTGCAATCATCCTCACACCGCTAGGATCTTAGGTCGGCCAACCTCTCATTACCATTTGCAAAGAGAAAACAGTGGCCTGCACACAGTGCTTGGGGTGCATGAGAAGGTGACAGGGGCATCCTATTCCATACGCACCTGAACAATCTCTTACTTCCTCATTAATGCAAATCACGTGAATCAGGCATCATCCTGCGCCAGGCGAAGTGGGGATCAAAAATATGGGTGATCTACTCCTGAGCTCCAACTTTATATTAGCTGAGTCAGTCGTCAAAAAAACGAACTCTACTGAGCTTAATGTGTTTCTTTTATACCAGATACAGGTCCTATGCACATCTACATATCCATTCTTTCCTCCGGAACAGACCACATCCAAAACGCTGCAGTACTCCTCACTGCCCCGACGATGCAGGAGACTGACAGCCAAATTATGCCCGACAATGCAAGCTGAAGCCCCAGTAGGAGGAAGACCTGGGAGACAAAATGGCAGATGAGAAACGGACAAACTTCTGTAGTCAAATAAGAGCCCTAGCTCCAAATGGTCCATATACTGTAAGTTCTGACATCAAACCTCTCATAGTGCCATCAAACTGCACTAATTGAAACTACAGGACCATTCCTGCTGCCCAAGATGTTCTGTAGTGGATGTAGATTTCATTCACACAGCATGGCTGTGCCCACCGGTGTCAGACTACTGGCGCAAAGAATTCTGAATACTGCTAAACATGACTGATGTTGACACAGAGCCGACTCGAATATGGCCCCCTGAGGTCACACTAACAATATTCATAATGCTGTGCGCAAATATACTTTGCTGATGCTGTTGCTAGCAAAAATGTGCATTGCAGGTATCCGAGGTGGTAGCCTCATTCCAATTATAACCACATGGTTGCAAGATCATTTATACTGCAAAGAGCAACTTGATACACATTACTCCACCACACCAACAGCCAACAGACCTCCGGATATCTGGTTTCCACTGCACTCGTACCTTCTCTCTCACAATATAGGGATCAGATATATCACCAGACAATGCTAATCTGGACAGCTTACTATCCCAGATTAACACAACACACAGGATTGTGAGCAACGGCACGCAGGCTTCATGGGGTTGATGGTGGGGATGCACCAGGTCTAACTCCCAGGTCAAAGGACTCATCTCCCCAACTTTAGCTACATACTGCCGAAGTATGAAGCTGTATCTGTAAAATGTTTCACCTCAGACGAAGAGATGTTGTACTGTAAATGGTACTGGTGGTTATGTATTTCAGAACAGACCACAATAAAGAATAAAAAAAAAAAAAGACAGTTGTTGTCTAAGGTTATTGGCATCTGTTCCATAATGAATTGGATCAAAGTACATTTACATTGTTTACTATTGCCAGAAACAAGCAATCCAAACAGGAATAATATGGAAGGTGGAGATGGATTCAGTCATGCAAAGACGGAGTGGGCACAGGAGCTAAGGAAGAGCTATGTATCCCAACAAGGTCGGTTATTCACTAATGTTTTTTCCTCTATTTCCTACAATTGATGGGAAAGTTTGTTTTTTAATGTTATACTAAGACTGCAGCAGTAAATAAAGTGGAGATAGTAAAGCATAATCGTCGTCTCCTTAACCTCAAAATAAATGACTTATGAAAGCTAGGAAATCTTGCTTTTCTACTTACTAATTAGTCACTTTTACAAAGGAGTAGTTTGTAGTTTATGCTGTACAGGCGGTTTGGTCACAAACAAAGCATTGGCAAAACCAGTAGGACTACTATTCTGTTAGAAGTATTTGGTAATAGCTGGAATACTTTGTCTATATTATACCAGTCGTACTAGAATAAAATATCTATACAAAGCAATATCTTAGACTACAATTATATGGATGCTAGAAGTTGAGCTGTTTTGCTCTACCACCTTCATTAGTAGATCTATACTGTACGCTCAACGAAGAGGGTTAAGAAAAGAAATCAGAGGATGGAATTTGCGTTGTAGATGGCGAATGCAAAATGTATACACAACAGACTAATTCATAATAGATATAATACCTTTGACTAAAGTCTGGCATTTTTGTTGCACATTCAAGAAAGTCTATGCACACATAGACTTCACCACTTTGTGAACAAAGTAAAAACGTAAAACCAACAAAAGGTTATCAATATAGCAAAGTAAAGCAAATGAAGACTGAAGCAACATTAGTGACATGGTAAGGCAAGCAAACAGCAAGCACAAAATAAACAGGCAATTAAAATATTGTGCACTTTAATGTAATAATCCGATTATTACACATACTCTAACAATGCCAACTAAATACAAGAAGCGTTTGTAAACAGATCACATTATTGCAGCACCCATGAACTGCCAATGGATGGGCCATTTTGCATCTTTATCTATCACAAATTATATCAACCTCAACTTTGCACCATCCCTCCCCTATTCAACTAAGTCTACAATTTGATAGCAAAAGCAAAAAGTGCATCTCAAATCAGCCATCAATACTAAGCAACATCTCCAAGATCCCAGGGACCATCACAGGGGATAGTTTCTATATTACATACTGAAAGACAGCTACATATCACAGGACAGTAGAATCTTAATATGGTCAGGGGGAAATGTATAGGGGCTTTCATCATTCTTGATGATGGACGTGATGGTTTCTAACAATAAGTCCCATGCTTGTGCTATAAAGTGTTTTTAACACCTGCTTTCTCTTCCCTATGAAGATGTATACTACCAGACTTTAACCAAGAGACTAAGGCGATCATTCTGACTTCGGTGGTCTTTTCCTCAGACCGCCGAAGCCGTGGGCGCCAAAAGACCGCCAGTGCTGGGGGTCTTCCGACCACTATATTACGAGTACTGAAGGATTTCTGCCACAGTTTGGGCGGAAATCCTCCAGTAGTCGTGTTGGCAGTCGGAGGCACAGAGGCGGTTCCACCATCAGCCCTGCCCAAAGGACTCCGCCAGCCATATTATGACCTATAATACAGCCTGGCGGTACCTTGATAGCGGGGTGCTACCGGTGGTGGGAGCACCTGGTCCCGTCCCCTCACGGAGGAGCACCTCGGACGAGGCAAGTGTCCTCCGCAAGGGGAGGAGGGTGGAGTGTGTGAATGGATGTATGTGAGTGTTTGTATACGTGTCATGAATGGAGGGAGGAGTGTTTGTGTGTGTGTTAATGTGGTGATGGCAAAGCATGCGTGGGTGAATGTAAATGATGGGTCAGGGTGTGTGTGCCTGCATGTAGATAATGGTGGGGGTTGTATATGTATGTTGAGGAAAGGAGGGGGTGCGGGATGGAGTGTGTATGCATGTCAATGGGGGTGAATGTAGTGTGAGCGTGGGTTTTGTGCGTTTGTGTGTATGGATTTGGGGTGTTCCATGTGAGTGTAAGGGTGTTGTGAGTGAGTGTCAGGGTGTGTGTGTCTGTATGCATGCAGGGGTGAGGGGGTTAGTACGTGTATGTGGGGGATCACTACTGGGAGCAGGAGGTGGGTGGTGAGAATGTTGTAAGAAAGGGGGGGATGGGGGCTCTCGGATAGAAGGCAGGGTTGGGGGAAGTCTACAGGGGACAGAAATGCGAACTTCTGTAGCCTTTCCACTTTGCGATATCACTGGGGGTACTGGGTGGACCACCAGGTCGGAGATGCTTATCTCCAGCCCACCAGTCCAACCGCCCCAGCAGTATGCACGGGAAAGTGGCGGTTTGGCCTGTGCCAATTCGTAATGTGGTGGTCTTCACCGCCGGACCATCGACAGTGAGACAGCCACCACGGCCCTGGCGGTTTTTGGACTGCCAGGGTCAGAATGAACACTCGGACTTAACTCCATGCAACAACTGTCAGGAGTGGGGAAAAGGGGGGTTGGGGAGTTCAAGCTAATCACAATGTTTATTTCAGCAAAATGCATTGTAAGTCAATAAATGTAGTTGAAGTTCTGTCTTTCTTAGGGCGGGGGAAGAGGTCCAAAATCATTGAGTGCAAAGCATCAATCAATGTACAACTTCCTAACTGGGGCTTCTATGGCGAATTTTAAAGTAAAAATGGCAACCTAAGAGTGGCTCCCTTGTAGAACAAGTGATCTATCAGGGTCGCGGCTGCCCTAAAAATATACAATAAAATCTGGACCCAATGGAGCAAATATTGAGGCTTGTGAACGCATAAACAAATAGAGCTAGGAGAACAGGGAGAGCCTAAGCAATGGCCTAGGGCTGGGGTTGGATATGGGACGTAGACAATGTCTTGGGGCGATAAGGGCAGTGGGTAATCTATTTTATTTATGCAGTAAACTGATGTGTTTTATCTGTTCCCCTCGGGATACAAACAGAACTCTGTGCCTTAATTGTACTAAACAATCTGTACTGAGCATTTGTTTGATTCTAATAAAAAGAAATTCCCCGAGCAATTTATTCAGGTTAATGAAAGAAAGAAATGAGGTAGGATCAGCAGCACATTAGTGAAAAAATTACAGTAAGTACGAAAGTGCCATTATTTTGACCAACACAACCCAGCCCATAACCACCAACAGTCAGGAGGACTAGAACGTAAATTGAACTTGGGGTGTTCGAACAACTCTGCCGTGGTTGCCATCGCAGAGATAGTCTGTCAAATGATGAAAATTAATCCTAAGTATTTAAACATGGTGGATTTGTAGGACAATCTAGCATGTATTGTATCATAAAAGTCATCATATTTACACGCTGCGATTACAATGTCTACGTACATGGATGTATGGGTGAGCGAGCAGATGTGGGAGTGCTTGTATGGATGTGCAGGGGTGTGAGTGCGAGTGCTTGTATGGTTGAGTGAGTGGCTGTGTTGAGAGGTTGTATGGGTGTGGGTGTGCGTGTGACAGTGGCTTTATGGGTTAGTGACTGGTTGTATGAGTGGCTGTATGAGCAAGTGCCTGCATGAGTGGGTGTGTGAGTTGTCTATGGACGAGTGAGTGGTTGTGGGAGTAGTTGTATGGGTATGCGAGTGGTTGTGTGGGTGCGTAAATAGCTGTATGAGAGGTCAGCTAGGGGTTTGTGAGGGCTTCTGTGGATGAGGTAATCAGTGATGTAATTTGCAATCTCACTGACTGTCTCTGGCAATGTAATATAAGGTCATAAGCAGTACATTGTGGGGGGAGTAAGTTAAAGTTAGCTCAGGTAAGTGTAACTGCTGAATTTCACTGGTTTTGTACAAGTGAAATGTGAGCCTAACTATAACGCCCCTGGAACCTTTGCTTTCTTTCAGTAAATTGCTAAGGTTTTTTATTTTATTTTTAAATTGTTTCATACCTATATCATCCCTTTAACCTTTGGTGTTTTAAGTGTATTTCTAAAAGTTTTTAATTTTATTTCCTAACTGTAACCTCTAGCCTTTGACAGCGAGTGTGAGAGCGGGTGCATGGGTGCCTGGGAGGGTCTGCGAGCGGGTGCCCGGATGCCCTGGAGGGTCTGCGAGCGGGTGCCCGGATGCCCTGGAGGGTCTGCGAGCGGGTGCCCGGATGCCCTGGAGGGTCTGCGAGCGGGTGCCCGGATGCCCTGGAGGGTCTGCGAGCGGGTGCCCGGATGCCCGGGAGGGTCTGCGAGCGGATGCCCGGGAGGGTCTGCGAGCGGGTGCCCGGGAGGGTCTGCGAGCGGGTGCCCGGGAGGGTCTGCGAGCGGGTGCCCGGGAGGGTCTGCGAGCGGGTGCCCGGGAGGGTCTGCGAGCGGGTGCCCGGGAGGGTCTGCGAGCGGGTGCCCGGGAGGGTCTGCGAGCGGGTGCCCGGATGCCTGGGAGGGTATGCGAGCGGGTGCCCGGATGCCTGGGAGGGTATGCGAGCGGGTGCCCGGATGCCTGGGAGGGTATGCGAGCGGGTGCCCGGATGCCTGGGAGGGTATGCGAGCGGGTGCCCGGAT
The DNA here is from genome assembly GCF_031143425.1 of Pleurodeles waltl. NCBI lineage: Eukaryota > Metazoa > Chordata > Amphibia > Caudata > Salamandridae > Pleurodeles > Pleurodeles waltl. The sequence goes on from NC_090442.1 coordinate 191,002,429, forward strand.
GCCTGGGAGGGTATGCGAGCGGGTGCCCGGATGCCTGGGAGGGTCTGCGAGCGGGTGCCCGGATGCCTGGGAGGGTCTGCGAGCGGGTGCCCGGATGCCTGGGAGGGTCTGCGAGCGGGTGCCCGGGAGGGTCTGCGAGCGGGTGCCCGGATGCCTGGCAGGGTCTGCGAGCGGGTGCCCGGATGCCTGGCAGGGTCTGCGAGCGGGTGCCCGGATGCCTGGGAGGGTCTGCGAGCGGGTGCCCGGATGCCTGGGAGGGTCTGCGAGCGGGTGCCCGGATGCCTGGGAGGGTCTGCGAGCGGGTGCCCGGATGCCTGGGAGGGTCTGCGAGCGGGTGCCCGGATGCCTGGGAGGGTCTGCGAGCGGGTGCCCGGATGCCTGGGAGGGTCTGCGAGCGGGTGCCCGGATGCCTGGGAGGGTCTGCGAGCGGGTGCCCGGATGCCTGGGAGGGTCTGCGAGCGGGTGCCCGGATGCCTGGGAGGGTCTGCGAGCGGGTGCATGGATGCCTGAGTGAGTGCGTGTGAGTGGGTGCGGGTGTCTGTCAGTAGCTGTGTGGGTGACCGCACCTGACCGTTATCCAAGAAGAGTCCACAGTTCTGCACAAAATGTCTATCCAACTGAAGTACGTTCTATGGTTAGTTAGTAAGTACTGCCTTGGTGGGTAAATGTCCAGTTTGTATTCTACACTACAGCTGCGTATTGGACCACTAGGAAACGTCTCCAGCGACCTTGTGGGCGTTTGGCAATGTGATTGTTCCTTGTGCATCTTTCTTCAGAATTCTGTGATAACACAAATCCTCCTACAGCATAGCCAAAGAGACTACAAAGACAAACCTTCACCAAACTAGGATCCTTCCTCGTAACTATACGACCTAAGTGCTTCTTTGTTTGTTGCGGATATCCTCATATTCCTCGGCATCTAGAACATGCCACCAAAAATGGGTGGGAAACGCATTGAGGGACCCTTTGGTAAGCTGGCCATCATCCTGGCAAAAGGCGGGAAGATCTTTGCATACTACTATGGTGCGCGGGCCAAGCAGGCGGAGCTTCTGGATGATTTGCACATTTGCATACTCATAGCAATTTAAAGGGAGAACCATGGACTCCACTCTCACCAGGAGAGGACAAGAAAGAACCCTCTTGTCACAGTAACATACAGATTGCATTCCAACAGATGAAAGATGTATTCACCTCCACAAAGGATTTCAGATCGATTTTCAATGTGGAATTGCAGACTAAACACACTTGCTTTTCCTTCGCCAAGCCCAGGAGTTAAGAGCATTTGTTCTTTCCAGAGGTGAAGCTTCAACTAGGGCACCTGCTACATTTAAATTTGTAAGGGTGACTACTGAGGTTTAATTTCTGTGAAATGAACATCATGGCCAGAACAGAAGCTCACCTGGCTACTTATCCAGCAGGAGTCCACAGTTTTGCACAAAATGTCTATCAAACTGGAGTACTTTCTACTGGTCAGTTACTAAGTGCTACCTCATAGGGTACGTGGCCAGTGTCCAGGAGGGGGTCACCTTGCCGAGTCCCAAGATGTCTGCCAACGATCCTGCGTTGAAATGTTGGCAACCAATCAGACATCAGCACATGGGCAGTTGGACCCACAGAGGATCCACATCCCTAGATAGCGATATATATTTTTTAAAAATCTCTAATTATTCCAAAACAACTGAACAGATTTACACCAAATCACAAAGATCATGCTTTTTGGACCACAAACTAGCTTTTTGCCAAATTTGGTGTAATCCCATCCAGCAGTTCAGGCTGTAGTCGCGTTCAAAATCCCTATGGGGAAAACGTGTTTTGAAAATCAACCCCACCCCCCTTCTTCTTGCCCCTCCCCTGCTTGACTGATCACCTCAAAACGTTTAAGACAGTAACTGAACCCAGTGAAGTATACATTTTAAAAGTTGTGTGAAGATCAAGCAGCGCCAAAGTTATTGGCACAACAAAATTCACGCTCCCTATGGAAACTAGGTCCTAACTACCTACTAGTGAGCACCAGTAGGATATATATTCCCCCCCATCCCCTCCACCCCACAGAAAAAAAGAAAAGTTACATGGACGTTCTGGTTAGGTTCTGAATTTTCTCACACAAAAACTTAGAAATTGAGCAGTTATAGTTAACTCAAGTAACTATAACTCGTGCCCTAAGGTAACTGTAACTTGCGCCCCCGCAATGCATGGTTTTCTCATCAATAATTTTATTACAAATTTTGCAGTAATAATATCAATGATGCAATAGAAGGCATCAATGATGTAATACATGGGGTAATTAGATGTGCATGGCAAAGGTGCAAGTTATAGTGACCTTAGAGCACGAGTTAAAGTTACTCGAGTTAACCATAACTATAACTGCTGAATTTCTAAGGTTTTGTGAGAGTAAAGTCAGAACCTAACTAACATCCCTGTAACATTTGGTTGTTTCAGCAAATTTCCTTTTTTTAAAAAAAATTTAAGCACACACAGACAAATATAAGCGTTACCACGCACAGCCTTTGGCCATGCATGGCAGGGACTGGCCACTGGGCCTGACCTATGGTCAGGTCCGGCTGCCAACTCTCCTGCATGCACCCAAACCAAAGCTGCGCATGGTCTAAGGCCATGCGGAGCATGAGTTTGAATGTATTGGGTGGTTGTGTTTTTTCTTCCAATTTTTGCTCTGGATTCGCTGATCCACAAGTGGATTTGTGAATCCGGGAATCTGCAAATCAGACAAAAAAAAAAAATGGGCCCCTCTATGTATACTATGGGGTCAGAATAGCTGTATCCAGACCCCAAGTGTGTTTTTTCCATTCTTCTTTTCCAGCCCCTTGAGTCGATGCGAGAAAGAAAATGGCAGCCGCAACTTATCTGTCAAGTTGCGGCGAGCCAATCAGGGCAGTGTTTTTCCACTGAGACCAAAGCACTAGATAACTATGTTTTTCAGAAAAATAATCTCAGGAACTACTGAACGGATTTACACCAAATCACAAAATGCGGACTAAGGTCTAGTTTACTGCCAAATCTGGTGCAATTCCATTCATCAGTTCGGGCTATAGCCATGTCTAAAGAATGTAAAATCCCTGTAGACACAGAATGGGGAAAAAGTGTTTTGGTACCCCTCCCCTTTATTTCAGCCCCCGTTTTATGGATCACCCCAAAACTTTCAAGACAGCAGCTGAAATGACCAAAATATTCATTTTGAAAATTTCGTGAAGATTCAAACAGCGCCAAAGTTATTGACAAAACAAAAATTGCTTTGTCTATGGGAAAAAAAAAAAAAAGTCCCAACTGGACGTGGCACACCCAGCAGTGATGTGACCAAAATTGTTTTAGGAAACAAAAAGGTCAAAACATTTTGGTTGCGACCATGCAAACTTGTTCATGGCATTATTATACTTTATATATACACATACAATCAAGGTGTAGGACACAAAGTCCACCTTGTCATATTTCAAAATAGAATTATATACATGAATGTCCTTCACGGATGAGTAGTTGCGCCCATCGGTGTCCATGATGACTAAAAAAAGTCTAGAAATGTAATGAACACCCTCTGCAGACATAAGCAGCTGTAGTTCTTAGTTGATTGTCATCTTTGATCCCCAGTTCCGTTGTTTTTAACTGGTCTATCCAGTAGCATTCCAGCCTACCACGGAGGTAATGTTACCACCATGGGAGTCCAATACAGCAGCTTCGAGCACTTGCTATACCAACTGGTCCACAGCAGGACCAAAATCCAGGAAATGTTTGACGAGGGGTGCTCCTCTCTACCTTAAACCAGATCCTGCTCCGATGCTGGCTGACACATTGTTTAATCATTTGGGTCATCTGGCCTACGTACAATCCTTTAGAAGGGCACACAATGGCTGATACAATATTCTTTGTGTTACAGTGTGAATAGGCTCTCAATTTGTAAGATTTATTATCAACTACCAAACCCTTTGTGTTATGTGAGAATGCAATTACTACATTTAAAGTGGCCTACTATAGATGCCAAACCCCAATGTTGTGCGACACTCACTATGGAAGGATGCTCTGTGTGTCAGGACCACGTGATCTTTGATACTGCTACTGCTTTTAAAGGCAAACAAGGGACTGGTGTCATTAATGTCCTCAAGTAATCGCCAGTCTCCCATCATGATCTTTGGAATCTGACTGCTAACACGGTTGAATGGCATAACAATGATTAATCGTTCTGTTTCCAATTTGGGGGGTGGGGGGGGGTATGATATTTCTGGGGCAAAGCCAAGCTCTTAAGAGCAGTTCAAATGATTCCATCAGGATAACCGCCTGCTAGGAGCTGTTCTCTTAAGGGAGATACTTCTTTAAAGTAGTCCTCTTTTTTCCTGCAGCTTCTGTGAATACGCAGAAACTGTCCAAAGGCCATATTCTCCTGTAGAGCCCTCGGGTGGTAACTATTGTATAGTTATATTATTGTATAGTAGCAGGGAATCCTCACCAGTGGGCTTCCGATACAAGGTGGCAAACACAATGCTGTCCGGGTTTTACTAACACAGATAGTTGATTTCAGTGTCACTATCGCTGCATGTAAACATGAGGTAAGCTCTTCCAGCATTCAGTCATTCAGTGAATGATTCCAATTTCTAATTCAATCTATATCATACCATAAACACATTGTCTATATAAACAGCCCTAGAACCTGATGTTATCCTGATAGGCATTCTCTGGCCTGTGGTGTGGTCTTTTCATTCCGCTACATAAAGGTTAGCTATGTCCAGCCCATAACATGCACACGTTACCACACCTTTATTTTAAAAGGTAAAACTTATTTTTTTACATAAGCTGCTTTAATGCCAGCTGAACTTGACCAAGACCATGAAGTGTGTTGAGCACAGCTGATTCTAGATGTAAAAGGTCCCTAATTAGTGTCTGTTGTACCCCCCCCCTTTCTCTTCCCCCAGGTGAGATCTTGGAAAACAGGCCCCTGATAACCTTAAATGTCTCCCATTCTATCCAAGGTAGGAAGGCTGGCCCCCTCATTCTCATGAAAGAATGTACCAATATGATCTTGAAGTTTGTGTTGGAATGCTACATCTTGCAAAACACTCACTTGCTAACACTAAGTCAGAACAGGAGTCTAAGCTTTCCCCCCGCTTAATGTAATTCAGTGGACTGATGTCAGAGATGGTCCTTGAGATATAAGAGAGACGAAATAAGTGTGTGAATCTCAGGTGTGCATACAAAATCTGACCAGTCTAAAGTGGAGCTTATATTCGAGACAATAAAAGAATTAGTCTTGGGTCAAAGAATTAGGTCTATGCCATGTATCTCCCAAGGTCCTATTGTCCCAACCACCAATGGAAAGCACCCGCATTATGAACAGCTGGAAAGTGGAGGAGTGATCAGTCTAAGGAAACATCTAAAAATTGAAAGCTCCTCCTTCACAGTGTAAGATAAATGCAATCAAGAGCACACAATGGGTATCAGTTACAATGTACATGTTACATTTGCAAACTAACAAAAGGACTACTTAATGCCCCATCACCAAACTCTAATTGGAACACTAATCACACAAGGTAGCCATCCCTGAAATGAGTTGGCTTTGGTGGACAGCCCATTTAAGAGACTGCAAGCCAAGAAAGATGCATAAAATCCACTGTGTGAAGGGGCTTAGCCAAAACCAATGGTTTCTCAACACCAACACATTTTACTTTTTTGAATAATTAGCGCCATGAGGTGCCAAAAAAAGTTGCCTGTAGCCTTAAATTATGCAAAAAGAGGCGATTTATCTGTCACTTCAAGAAACCAAGTAATATTTCTTACTAATCTTAATGCTTCACTCCATTTAACAGCATAAAATGGCAATGAAAAAAGATAAGCAACATGATACATAAAGCACAAAAATAATTAGATATGATAATATCTTTCTAGCTCTCTTGTTGGAATATGCCTAACCACAATAGTTCCTTACTAAGGAATAATTCACTCCATTTGAGAGACAGGGGTTGTCAACCATGATGAACAAATAATGATGCACTACTGTCCAGTTGTGGGTGGGGATAAGGAATAGGAAACACAATGTCATTTCAAGGGCTGTTGGCATAACAAAAGAAAGATCAAAGTCAGGAATCGGAGAAGAAACCTGTATGACGTGCGGAGGAACTGAATGAGGAAATTAAGTTGAATACCTCAGAGATTAGCGGGCAAACATCAGGACTCACTTATATGGAAAAGTAGAACAGAAACTGAAGCAAGGGCAAGTCTATGAGCAGCACCCTGTCCATAGAAATAAAGTACAATATTTTCAGTAAGCATTGTTTCTAAGTGTGCTCAGTGATGTACATTTCAGCAGTGATTAACTACTAGGACATTCAAGCTCAAATTCATGGTCCCACTGCTGCTTAAGGAAAAGACATAAGGGATCAAGAGCTAGAAACATGAAGGAGCTAGAACAATTTCAACAAAAGACCGAAAGTGGGAAATAAACAAAAGAGAACAAGGTACACACATCTGGCACGATATTAGGAAGTCTTTTGTAGACCACAAAAAAAAAAAAAAAAAAAAAAAACACAATTTTAAAACACAAGGATCAGGATTAGAAGAATGTCACGCTTGTGAGGTGGATGTATGAATGGGGATATTTCATCTGTATAACTAAACTGCCGCATTTGTACGTTTAAGATGGGGGAGCAAGGGGATTCTGGGCACTCCTGGGTAAGGTAGTCTTGCAAAAGTAGATGAACACTCGCCTATTAGTGATTAAGTGGGTATACACATACCTAAGAAGCAGAAATCCCATGTGGTAACGAACAACCTGTATGACCCCTTTCTCCAAGATTTTAGGTCTAGTTGAGCAATGGAGTCAATACTGCATGCCACATCTGCTGCACTATGCCACACATGTCTCAATGACCACTTCTAGATACTGGCAGAGGAGAGAGCAAAAAAAAGAGTGCCTTTTTCTGTCGGGTCCTCACTGTTAACTCTGAGAGTGCAACTTGTGGCATTGTGGTTCCATGTACGAAGTGTCTACGCAAGTCCATCAAATGATATCAAAGTGGAATGCAGTCGCGGTTCGCTCGGGGGAGAGGGGAATGAATTTTTTTTATATATATTATATATAAAAATTTAGAAAATGGTTGGGGGGGGGGGGGGGGTGGAGAGCACTTAACTTCCTTTATTTGACTCGCCGCTCCACTGTCCTCACCGCAGGCACAGGCTCCCAGCCTGACCTGCAACCAATCCTAACGCTGCTTAGGATTGGACAGAGTGCCCAGCCAGGGGGCTCCGAGGCAAGGTGGGAGCCTCTGCGTGCTCTCTCCAACCCAACAACACAGTGCCAGGTTGCAAGGAGCACAGTGCGCATGTGTGTTTGGCTGTTCCGAGATGGCCGGCCATACATACATGCGGACTGAGGGGGGGGTGGAGGGATATACACTCCCCTTCAGTCTCTGTGATCGCCTGTGGCCCCACCCTTTTAAGATAAAACCATAATAAACTCAGTTCGTTATGGTTTTATCATAAAAGTTTTGCAGCTGCTGCTGCTGGGGAGGTGACGCCCAATGGAAAAGAACATGTGCTGTCATGACCGTGAGAGAAGGTCCTGAAATGACATTCAGTCACAGCAAAGTGAAGAAAGTGCTTGGTTAAGACTATGCTGCCAAATAACAGTGCATGCTAATAACAAAAATATTTAAATATATATATATATATATATTATAGCTGTTGGTGTTGGAGGAAGTAATTGAGTAAACATATCCCACGCTGTGGAGCTCAGGTTCTGAAGCTGCAGTTGGGTGGTTGCAGGGGTTGAAGTCCTTCTGTAAGTCTCTGGCACAAAAAAAAGGCTTATTCAGAAAAGTTAAAGGACAATGCAAGGGTCAGCATTAGGCTTACGCTCAGAGATGGTGATCTACCAGTTTACTCATGGTCTCTACTGTTTTTAGTTCAGGCTGGTTAATGATGAGAGCTGAAGAAATCCAGAACAGTCAGGCTACACACTAACGATGCACGGCAAGGTCAAATAGCTGTGCTACCAACCAGCCTTGGAGAGGACTGGACATGTTGGGCTCCAGACATGGCGGCAGGATCATTTCAGTCCCACTAAATAGGAAGTTCACTGGAAATCCTAGACAATGGTGGGATTTACAGTGAAGGGAGGGGGGGAGGTCCAGTCCACTCTCTGCATCACAGACTCAACACCCCTTCCATCTACCACCATGGATGAAGAAAACTAGAGAACTCCCACAGGATTCATAAGGGGGGGTGGAGGTGAGCAGTTTCTGGGTGAACTCTGTGAATGGAATAACTGAGATCCTTATTCTTCTAAAGTTAGGATGATGTGGAGTGAGTGATACACTCTGTGTGACTGCTTCTATGTTCCTTAACACTGGCACTCTTCGGGCTTTGGGGTCGACGCTGTAAATATGTTGCAACACCTGTAGCAAGGTGGTTCCCCCTTCTGAAACAATAAGGAAGAATGGCATTTTATGCCATGTATTTATAAGTATACACTGTAAATGATTACAGTTCTAGAGCTCAAGAACTAGGCAGTCACTAAAAATGCATATTTGTTGGGAATGCAGTGGACTCTAAGGAGATAGTCATTCCACCAGAGTGATTACAGTCACTGGAATCAAGCATGCTGGCGTTGTTTGGCATATCCTGGTGACAAACCTTTATCAGTTTCTTACTGCACTATACAATAGACTGGCATTTACAGCAGGGAATCGATGGCTACATGTGGTTTGCCCTGGTGCAACAACTGGTCCAAAACAACATTCTCTTGCACCCTGAACGCATTTTTTAAAAACTGAACATGACAAGCCAAATCTTTGTAGTCATGCCGGTAAACAGAATAGGGTTTCTTCAGAACACATATCCAGGCAAACCAACACCTAAAGCACTCCATTTCATGGGAAATTAATCGCCCACTGGAGGATGTGCAATCAGATTGTCCCATAGGGAATTAAATGTAGACATTGCAGGAAGTTATAACGTTTTGCTAGATGACGGTCATCTTCACTTTTGTATTCTTTAAAAGTGTGGGGTAATTCTACTGAGTGGAAACTGACTACACATATGCTGACTATATAGGATATAAATTAATTGATCTATGTAAAGCTACCCATTAACCCGTGTCTACCTCAATGAAAGATGCAACTCACCAGGTCAAACAGAAGCAATACTTAAATGAAATTATTTTTTTTACACAAGGACCCATTTCAACAAATTATAATGTGTATGCATAACTCTAGAACAAAGAAAGGATTTCAACTTTGATTTGAGCTGTCGTTATCTATGTAGAGCACTACATGCAGGCTCTCTAGAAGGTCTTTCTGTAAGACGGAAATAGTACAATCGGTAAAATGCTTTCTATCTCGTTGCACAAATCCCATAAAAAATATGGGCAGACCGTTAGTAAGGCACAATATTCAAAACAGTGTACTACAGCGAGCAAATAACACAAGTTGCTTTCTAAAATCATGTACACTGTACTAGACAGGCAATTAAATGCGGAGTAGACCAAATGCTTTAAAAAAATTAAAAAATAAAAATAATTATCACTTCCTCATCCCTCAACAAGCCAAAGGTATTTTGTGGTCGGATGTAAACTACCAGAGTATAACAGAGGAATGACAGCTTCTACCGTTCTGTGGGGCAAGCTGTTCCTGTACTATCAATGATGTCACACAGACTGCAAGAAGAAGGCGCAGAGCATACCACACCCTAAGAAGAAATAGGAACTTAGCTCAGCAAGTTTCCAGGAGGTTAACACAGTTGATTTGTTGCCACAATACTGGTACTCTACTAACCACGGCAAAGACAAATGGTGTAACATGCTGCTTTACAGCTTAGTTTCATCACTAATATGAAAGTACATCCAGAACCTGATGTCCAGGGAGCCCCAGCAGGCACAGAACTGACTTAATTTGCCATCCTGCCATAAGAGTGACCTGCACTCTGACTACACCATTACTTTCACAAATCCCACACTTGTCTAGCACAAGGCTTTTCAAATATCATTATGACTGTTTGCCAAACAATTTGAATAAACTTTGCTGTGCCCCCCTCAGCTCTCATTCTGTGAGCTTTTTATGGACCATAGGTATTGGCTGACAACAATGGAGGCGATAATCCTTTCAGGCATTCAGGAGTTCTACAATTCATATTCATGAAACACATGTACTAGTAATTGGTTTGAATGCAGATCAAATACATGTAGATACTAAAGACATGGCTTGGATTAACCCCTGGGGACTAGGAGGAAAACGTTCTAGAGACATATCTGGATGTGTCTCTTCTATCAAATGTGTACCATTGCCTGTGAACAAGAGAGCATTTATAACATGACTTTCAATGTTTGAGATGCCTCTACATTCTGGAGGCAACAGAGAAGAGAGGATACTTTAAACTGCCTTTCTGAAAGAAGATGATACCTGCAGAGTAGAGGGCTAGGATTAACAAAATAACTGCCTTTAAGTTTCAATCTCTAGTGCGGACCTGGGACTTTCGATACACAACGACTTACTTGTGAAAAGGCTCCAAACCATGTTAAAACTTGAGCCACCCATTATGTCTTACAAGCTGCCGTATGATATTTAAAATGTAACTTGCTGGGCAGGCAAACAAAATTACGTTTGCTGGATTTCAAATATCATCCTGATTGTGTTTGCATTTTACCTGAGCATTACTGGGGCTTAAATGAATCAACAAGCACTAAGTCACTAAGTCTCAGCTAGCCTTTTCTTCAGTGTTATCAACACTTTGCTGTTGTTCAGAAGTGCACAGAGAATACAATGTGTGAGGGGCTCTGCATGCTGCTTAACTGTCTAGAAGTGGTGACCACTGGTGACCTATATAGGAACCAAAGAAGGTGAAACAGTAATAGCTAAAGATTATTTTTTGACCATTGTGCAGAAGAGTTTACACTAGCTCAAGCCAAGCACTGCACATTGGTAATGTGGTTGTAAAAACTAAATAGTGGCATGCAATAAAAGGTGGAATAGTAGAATCAACCATATGGGATGGAACCGAAAGCACAGGCCCCCAGGATTGCCTGAACTGTAAAGTTGTACAGCACCTAATCAAAACAATAGTGCACCACACATTCCATGGTGGTCTGTCATGCATGCACGCACGCAGAATAGCCAAGGTATGACACGCAACACTTTAGAGGAAGAACTTCTGTCCACATAAGGTCGGTCAACAAATTCACTTTTCAATACAAGATAGGTGTTTTCTTTGTTCTGTAGGCCCTTTTGCAAACGTAGGCCCTACCCAAGATCAATGAATGCGTGATTTTGTCTGCACTGAATCTTAGCAACAAACATCTTACAATTTAGACCTTTTACAGGGGTGTGGAATTTAATAAAATATATCCTTGTCCATGTGACCAGTTTCTTCGTAAATGCAGTTGTCCTGTAAAAAGATCTACTTGTCCCTATAGTGCATTGTAGTGTGGTGACAAATTATGGCAGCAATCTCATTATATTAGAATTCTAATAATAGCTTCTTTGATTATACCAGGGCTAATACTATAGTAGTTCCAGTGTTGGAATGCCCTTTTGAGTCTGTGCAAACCTGCTAACTTGCATGTTTTAAGTGTTTTCACTAGCTATTCGCTAATCTTTTCCCTTACTGACAAAGGGTGGAAATTTACTCCTGACAAGGGCAGAAGTAAAACTTCTTCCAGGCTTGGAAAAAAGGTTGTTGGAGGTTAAGTGAACTTGTAAATGCTTAACAGATTTTCGCATGAGCAAATCAGCACATGCATAGTCTCTTATGCTAAAATACAGTTCACAAATCTTTTCAACGAGTACAATTTTGTGGTCTATTTGTGTAAATTCATGAAATATGTAAATCTGCACTAATGCAAAGACATCTTCCCTGGGTGCACTTTTGGGACTTTATTTAAGAATTCAGCTTCTAATTTCGGTCTGGCGTTAACTCAGACCTTTGGTTTTTATTAAAATTCTATCTCTAATAATCTGTTGGCTGGCTTCACTGTGAGTGATTACAATCTGCCCTTTCAAAAGGAGCGTATCGGCACACAATGTAGTTTTGCTCAAAGCCAGGAACTACTATGGCAATTAGCGATTTTTTGAGACCAAACAATATTTTAGCTTTTACCAATGTCTGTTACAATGTTAAGGGCCTGGCAACTCCCACAACAATAAAGTTTTACGCAAGTCATGTCAAAACATGACACATTCACAAAACCAGAAGACTGACCACCAATGTCGGGCCTGTTGGCTTTGCCAATGCTATTTTTGTTTTTTTCCCCATAATCTTGTTGAAACTGTTTACATTGATTTTCCATATGGAATATTTTTGGAAATATTAGCATGCATTAACATTTTGCTAAGTGATACTTCAAAGAAATGCCACCTAAAATTCCACAGTAATTTAAAAAAAAAAAAAAAAAATCCGAGTTGCATAGTGTGTGTACATTTTATTTTTAAAGCAAAGAATCATCAATCTTGCTTTCAAGCTTATGCAAATATTTGCATCTAATCAGAGAGCATTTTGTGAGCATTATACATATTCATGTTAGACTTTGTAAACGTGTGTTCACGCTTTTTTACTGGAACCACTTTCAATAATGCCACCCGAGCTTACAACTTATTTTGAGCGCTCATCTGAATAATAAAAGCTTTGCAGAAATGAACTATAGAAACAAATTCAAGCAGCATTAACAAATGGACAGAAATATTACTTCAACTGCAAACAATTCCCTTTCTTGCTTAATGTGGTACTATAAAACTTGTAGTCCTTGACCCCAAACAATATGTCCAGGGCATTGTGCTATAGGAATTCCATGCCCTTGCTTTTAAAAAACTCTGGTTTCAAGACCATCTAAAACAAAAGGCTGGTGCAGAACTTGTTGTGATATGTGGAATCCTAAAAATCTGTTCCAAATTCTGTGCAATAATATTATTAAGGGCACTGAATAGCATTGGCTTAAGTACCAACTATTCTGGCAGTTCATTTAGAAGGCCTGTGTTGGTGAATTTGTTGTTTAGTAATCCAGTTTCCTACATCAGCTCCTATCACATAGCAGCCACTCAAAAGGATCTCTATCTAGCTGTGCCTATCGTGCACAACCACTTCTCTGAAAAATAAACTAATCGTGCCCATTCACAACAGAAAGAACGGAAACAGTGCAGCAGATGTTGCCAGTGTATGACCCTATCTACCAAGCAACACTGAGATTTCAAGCATTACAATTACACAGCTCAGATTCTGAAATGTCTGCTGCAGGCAGTCCTCTCCGAGAACGCGTTTAGACTAAAATAGCCAATTTAGTTGTAATCCTAACTTTTCAAATAATCTCTTGTCCGGCGCACCTACCAGCTTGGTTCTTAAGAAGCCTAGACAATGCCTCAAACTAGCAACCAGTTTCCTTCACCAATCCAAGTTGAATATCTCACCACAAACTAGAATAACTATCTGAATGCTGTAAAATGCACTTTTACAAGGCTGCTCTCACCAGTGTCTGAAAATGTCATTGTCTATCTGCTGAAACCATCTCCCCTCTATACTTGCAGACCTATTTGCTGCCTATGACAGCAAATACTCAACAGCTAGTCTAAAACTCTTGGTTGTCTTCTCAGTCGATGTTGACCCTTCCGCTTGTGACTTTACTTCTGGACTACCCACTATTTATTGCCACTCTTTCCTGCCAAAATCGGCCATTCCTTTTTCACTTCACAGAATAGGTTGTAAAACAACTCACATGCAGCACACTGGCATCCCATGTTGAAATGCTAACTGTTCGCATCCCCCAAAAGAAATAAATTTACCTTACCCCATTCCCACTGCTGGCATACCTTCCTCAATCTCCTCCTTGTAAGAACGGTCTTCAACTTCTACCCCTGGTTTTACATCTACAATTGCCTCTCCACCTTTTTACCTATGTTCACCATCTCAACACCAAGATCCTCTTCAGTACCCAGAAATCTAGACAAACTTGATGGCCTTTTCTTGGGTCTTCAAAAACAGTCCCTTTAATCCTTAGCAAACATATTCTACTTTCCCACTCACATCCTAATAAACTTACCAATATCTAGTCAATATCTGCTGACAAAGCATGTGTAAAGCTCTTTAGTCAATTTCCATGCGATTTTAAGAAGCGTTGTCCTTTATTTAAGCAGCACAGTACAGCAAGTCCTACACCAACAATTCCCAACCACTTCTGTCCCGCATTCTAAATTCTCCCACTACTTAGCTACCACAATGCAAAGATAAACATGTAACAGCATGCCTCACTCGTCAAAATATGAAAAAGAATAAGAATGTCACATGACTGAATTTAAAATAGTAAACAGAGTACAGCAGGGAGGCTGAAACAGATCAGCAGCCAACTGCTTTTGGAACTTTGCTTAATAGCCAACAGGAGTCTTATTTGCCCAGTATCTCCACATTTCCTCTTTTCTTCGCGCACCAAAAACGATAGCATGTTGACAATATTTAATTTACTTGAAATTAAATATTGTTTTATGTGTTATTATCAACCAACTGGACAGCTCTCCATTTGTATATAAATAAAAATACAATATTGCACAGTTTATGCTCTAGTTTCTGTAAACAGCAAATCAAGTTAAATTAGTGTAAATTGTGATGTGCTGTACAGCCGTCTGCTCAAAGAATTAATAGCAGTTAGCATATACATCACGGTATAGCACAGCAATGTGCCAGTTGATTCAGGGGTCTTTAACTAGTAGCTGGTGAGCTACTTGTAGTTCTCGAGCTACCCATGAGTAGCTCTCCTGTGTGTAGCCAAGCCTACAAAAACTGAAAAGTTTATATTTAAAACAAACATGTCTGATGTGGTCACTATTAAAATTCTAATAATATTCGTAGCTGTGGAATTTTCTCCAACATAAGTAGCTTTTACTACAAAAAAGGTTGGAGACCCCTTGTGGTATTCAATGATAGAGTAAACACTAGTCTAATTAAGAACAAGAGTGCTAACATTTGTACTGATGATAAAAGTAGGGCACACTCAACAGCTGTGTTGCTGTAACAAAGGCTGTGAAACTCTCAGATCTGGATATGAGGCAAGCTGTAAGGCATGTAATTTTATCATTTGCAGACTAAACTTATGATTTCAAAGATGTGAGGAAGAGTAATGATCTAAAGGCTACAGCTACTAAAAAAGTTCCCACTTGAATCCAACATTCCCATCCCACATCTATTTTCTTTGATTAACCATCCCACTAGCTGATTCAGATTGAAAATAGTATAATCTAAAATAGGAACATTTTGGAAGACAGAGGTTTGAGTTTTTAATTGTAGTCAAATCATACCAGTATCTTTGCGCGCCGGTAGGCTCCATGGCCACATCGGAAATGACGTTGTGCTCATACAAACACTACCCTGAAGCGCTGACATCAGTTTCTGTCATGACTATTTCAGCAAAAAAAAAAAAAAAGAAAGAAAGAAGGAAGGAGACACATAAAAAACAATGAAACAATGTTGCAGTGTCTAGAGGGATCTTTGGGTGAGGAGCTTAGTACCCAGACCAGGGAGAATAGGAGAGTTGGGAGGACTCTGTGGTTAGATAGAGCCTATACTAGAAGAGGTACTACCTAAGGTAAGTGACTTATTCTTCAGATAGAAGTCTCTAACTGTAGCTTCCTCACATTTGGAATAGATACCCAAGCTATACCTTCCTGGAGGTGGGTCTGCGAATAGGCTTAAACCATGCCTTTTGCACCCAGCATTTGAAATGCTGGTCTCTACGGACCAGACTGTCAGAACAGTAGTGCTTGTGAACATGTGAAATGACACCCACGCAGCAGCTTGGCAGATGTCCAGGACAGTAACACGGCATGCTAACGCATTAGTATCAGCCTTTGTCCTGGAGGAATGGGCCCACAAACCCTCACAAGGGTGCTTCTTAGCTAGTGCGCAGCAGATTTTAATGCAGAGAACAATCCATCGAGATATGGTACGTTTCTGCACCACCTTACCTTTCTTCGCCCTGGCGAACCCAATAAAGAGATATTCATCCACCCGGTGATCTTTGGTACAATCAGCATATGAAGAAAAGGTTATTTTTGGGTCCAAGCGATGGAGTCTCTCCTCCTCCATGGAAGGATGAAAGGAGAAGAAGGAACAAAATAAAGTGGGCAGTGTGATGCTATGGCCTATATGGAAAGGAATGACCCCTTTGGGGAAAGAAAAAAAGAAAGAAAGAAAAAAAAAAAAAGGGAGGCATGTATCCTCCTGGCTGATGTAAATGCCACAAAATAAATATATATATATATATATTTTTAGAGTCATTAGTAGCAAAGGCCTCAAATTTGATATGCTTCAAGAATGTCAAGTCTAGATTAAATCCCCTTTTGGCATAACAAAGGGAGTCGGAGGAAGCAGATGCTGCAAACCCTTTAGAAACCTTGTCACAACCGGTTGGTCTGGCAGCTGCAGAAAAGCCAATATAGTTGAAATGTAAACTTTATCAGCAGGGGTGTGGAATTTATTAAGATATCTACTTGTCCAGTGGACAGGTTGCTTCTCAAATCTACTTGTCCTGTAAAAAGATCTACTTGTCCCTTTGGTGCCATGTAGTGTGGCGACAAATTATGGCAGCAATCTCATTATGTAAGTGCTCTGATAATAGCCTCTCTGATTATGCCAGGGCTACTACCATAGTAGGGCTTAAATACTTGCAGTTTCAATCCCTACTGTAACAATTTCCTTATTTTGCCACCTTTCTGCAGATCTGCATACTGGGGCTGGAGGAAGCAGTAAGCAATAGTTCTAGGGCTGGAATGCCTTTGAGTCTGCAAACCTACTAACCTGCATGTTTTAAAGATTTTTACCAGCTTCTCTCTAATATTTTCCCATAATAAGAAAGGTTGGACATTTACTCTTGACAATGGCAGAATTAGAACTTCTTCCAGGGTTGGGAAGAAAGTGGCTGGAGGGAAAATGAACTTGCAAATGCTCAATAGATTTTTACATGAGCAAATCTACACATCGTATTTACCCATGCTAAAATACAGTTCACAAATATTTTATAGGGTACAACATATACCATGGGTGCACTTTTGTGACTTTCTTTAAGAATTTGGGGCCACATGTAGGTAGGTTCAGATTTGCGACCTGCAAATTGCGAGTCGCCAATCCGACTGTAGGATGGTGTCCCTGACACCATCTGTGATTCGCAAGGGCTTCGCAAATGCCCACCTCATGAATAATCATGAGGTGGGTCGCAATTTGCGACCCCCTCGCGAATGGCGGCCCTCACAGGGATGGTGGCCTGCTGGAGACAGCAGACCACCATGTCTGTGACTGCTTTTCAATAAAGCAGTTTTTTTTTTGTAATGCAGCCCGTTTTCCTTAAAGGAAAACGAGATGCATAACAAAAATGAAAAATGAAACGTTTTCGTTTCATTTTTTCAGAGCAGACAGTGGTCCACAGGACCACTGCCTGCTCTGAAAAAATGTTTACAGTGACATTCACAATGGGGAAGGGGTCCCATGTGGATCCCTTCCCTTTTGCGAAAGTGTTAGCACCCATTTGAAATGGGTGCAAACTGCGATTGGTTTGCGCCCGCGGTCACAAAACAATCCCACATTGCACTGCGAGTCGCAATTAGGAAGGGAACACCCCTTACTAATTGCGAGTCGCAAACCCGTTTTGCGATTCGGTAACCAGGTTACCGAATCGCAAAACTGGGTTTGTGCATCGCAGTGTGCTTTTTGCATGTCGCAAACAGCGAAAGTCGCTGTTTGCGACATGCAAAAAGCTACCTACATGTGGGTCTTGGTCCCTAATTAGGTCTGGTGTTAACAAAGACATTGTTTTTATTAAACTTCTATTTCTCTCTCTTTCGGCTGGCTTTACTGTGAGTGATCGCATTCTTCTCTTCCACAAGGAGCATATTGCCACACAAAGTAGTTTTGTTCAGTGTCAGGAACTACAGTGGCAATCAGTGACGTAACTAAACTGGAGGGTGCCCCTTTGTAAAGAACATGGAGGAGCCCCCTCTCCAGACTCACTCAGGGCAGGTGCTGTGCTGAAGGGGCCCCCTGGAGGGCGGCTGCGGGGCCTTTGTTATGCCGCTGGTGTGCTTTTAGAGAGTTCAAAAACTTTTTTGGGGGGGGGGTTTGCCAGTGTTTGTTACAATGTTGAGGGCCTGGTAGTTCCCACAACAATAAAGTGTTACAAAAGCCATGTCAAAACAAGAAACTAAAAGACTTATAAAAATATGTCAGATCAGTTGGCTTTGTCAGTGTTTGTTTATTTTCATGCTTCCCATAATCGTGTTGAAAATGGTTACACTGATTTTCCATTAGAAATATTTTTGGGAAATACTAGCATGCATCAACACATTTTACTAAATGACACTTCATTTGCATATAATCAGAGAGCATTCTGGGAGCATTAAACTTAGCCTCAGCCTAAACTTTTCAAACATGTGTATACACGTTTTTTCTTTTTTTGTACTGGAACCAACGTCAGTAGTGAAGTGTGACCTTAAAACATTTATTTACAGCACTCACCCTAATAATGAAGACTTTCAAATAATGAACCATAAATACAAGTTCGAACAGCATTATCTTTTGGAAACACATTAACTCAACTGCAGAGAGTTCCACTCTCTGTAATCAGGCAGCCAAAGGGTTTGTCCTGCAGGGGGTTGGGCCTACTTGTCCCAAGGACAAAGTAAACATAAAAACTTGTAGCCCTTGACCCCAAATAGGATGTCCCGGGCGTCGGGCGATAGGAATTCCACATCCCTGATTCAGTATCCCTGATTCAGTGCCCAGGGCAAGGTCTTTCCAGACTAACGAAAGAACAAGCAACACATCATCCAACAAGGGCACAGAAAGAGGAGTTATCTGGCATATGGAACACCGAAATATAAATTAATCCCAAAGGCAGGTGTATACTGTCTTGGTGGAAGGACATCTGGCCGCCAAAATGACATCATGGACCTAAGGAGGGAGATCAAACACTCAACTGCAACCACTCAATCTTCAGGCAGTATTTAGAGCAGAGATTCAGCCAGAGACAAGAGTCCTCTGAGCTCCAACTATCCCAGATAGCCGCCTCAACTTAGAAGTGACACTTCAGCTCTGGATGTGCAAAGGAGGGGGGTCTGCCAGTGACCGAATCACGGTTTTACAACCACCGTGGCAGATCTTGTACAATCCCCGCCGATATCTGTGAACAGGTCAATGAGATTTCCCCAATGCTGCACCCACTGGGACTTCAGATCCCACTGCACAGTCCTCAAGTGCCATCAAACATACTTCATCAGCAGGATGCAGAAGGCCATAAGACATAGCAGCCTCAAAGCCGGTCTTACCGAAAGCCAGGATACAGCCTGAAATGTCAGGCGATGTTTAGGAGATTTGATCTTGAAGTTGTGCCACCTTCAATACTGCCTGTTTTGTCCCAACGCAGATTTACCCCCAGTCCATAATGCAGGCAAAAGGAAGGGAAGTGATGAAGGTTTGGCAGCATTACAAGAGCAGATAATAGCACAAACTGGAATCACAAAAGGACAGACTATTAACCAGTTTTATAAAATGGTACGTCTCTCAGTGCTGATACTTTCTTTTCATGAAGAGA
Organism: Pleurodeles waltl; assembly: GCF_031143425.1. Taxonomy (NCBI): domain Eukaryota; kingdom Metazoa; phylum Chordata; class Amphibia; order Caudata; family Salamandridae; genus Pleurodeles; species Pleurodeles waltl. Next base: position 191,021,978 of record NC_090442.1, read on the forward strand.
ATAGCAATCAAATGCTCTAGTAGAACTCCATTATCACCTCAGGTGTGAGTTAAGCGATCAATGCAAGCAATCCTCATCCTTCCTAGGAAGAAGATTTATATAAATGACACCCTGAGAAGAGTCCAAATAGATGGTGCCAAGATATGCATTTTATAACATAATAGTCAAAGAATCTAGCCGAAAACATGTGCACTAAGCAGTTCTTCAAGGGAAATCAATACATGACATTTAAAAAAAAAAAAAAACACACACACACAGACTCTTTAAGGGACCTTTCATTAGGAGTTTTATGTAGAAACAGTACAAGCATCCACCTACAACCACAGGTCGGTGGGGGAAAACAGTTAACATGAGGTGGGGGGGGAGGTAAAGAGAGAAGGGGTGCTTAGCCAATATCACTAAAGGGACCCTGTATGATGTACCGAATCCAGTCTTGCAGGGTGTGTGGGACAGGCCTAGATCTCATTAGTAAGTCTGATTGCGAGCACCCTGAGCAGTGTCCGTTAGACGTAGAATGCGCAGAAAGGAAGGGCAGGTTAATTCTCGAAACACGTCCGAAAGGTACTGAATGCATGGTGCCCAGGTTTTGTCAAAGAGGGGCAGTGAGCCGGTCACTACAGCTGTTAGCTTTTCCATGCCCATAGTTTCCCATAGCCGGTGTAGCCGGACGTTATCTGTGGGAACGGTTGCGGTGGCCCAGAGAGAGAGCAGATGCGATTAAGCAGCCCCTAATGCCAGGGTAATTGCTCTCCCCTTAGGTGTGCGGAGTGGATATGATTGATGATTGGGAAGGCTCAGCAAAACGTAACTTGGAAAGCACGGGATAGCTGTGTTATGCATGCCATCTATTGCATCAAGAACGGATTGCCAGAGGGAGGCTATCCCTAGGCAATGCCATAATATGTGAGTGAGTCTCTTTGCCTGCACCTGCGCCAACACTGGTCATCTCACAGTGCCTTCCACTGGGCCACCCGTGCGGGTGTGTAGTACATGTAGTGGGCTATTTTCAAGAACATTTCGTTGGTACTCGTGACCTGTGCTGTAACCCGTGCACAGTAAAGTACATCCCACCACTCTTGATCCGTAAAACCGCGCTCACATTCCCTCTCCCACCTACGCCTTGCTGGTGTCTCGGAGAGTGTGGGCGGTGAGATCAGGAACGAGTAGATGTCAGACAGAAGCTGCTTATTTCTTTCTTTAGTCAATAGCCATCGCTCATATCTCGTGAGAGGTCGACCGGCATGTGGACATATCTTGAACGAGGTCACCCAGTGGTGGATGGCCATATATTGCCAATATGCAGAAGACGGCAAACCGTACCCCTCCTGGATGGTGGAAAAGTCCAATACTACATCCTTGTCAACGAGATCACCGATCTGCTTACAGTTTGCGTCCTGTCAGGGAAGGAAGGCGAGTTCATCAAGGGCAGGAGGAAAGTCTGGGTTGCCGATGATCAGCGTTTGCAGGGACGTCGGTGTAGAAAGCCCCTTAGCAACCTGTACCTTGTCCCATGGTTTAAGGTAGCCCTCAAAATCGGTGAGACATATACCCCAGGAGGTCTATACTCTCGCGGCAGCCAGGGCACCTTCCAGATATGGATCCCCGCCACCGGCTGGTCTATGAAGCACCAGTATTTTTCTGTCATGGGCCGCTGCCGTTCGATCATGTAGCGCAGCTTGGTAGTAACTCAGTAGATGCGGAACACCCAGCCCACCTTCAGATTGGGGTAGGTATGCCTGAGGCCTTGACATTCTGGCCCTCCTTCCGCCCCATACGAAACCCCAAATAAGTGTTTGCATTTTGTCAAGGAGAGTAGGTGGGGGCTGCAGAGGCAGAGTTTGCATGAGATAGAGTATCTTGGGCAGAAATGTCATTTTTACAGCTGCAAGCCGTCCTAGCAAGGAGAGGCTGTATGACATCCATTTGGCTAAGTCGAAACGGGCAGCGTCAAGGATCTGGTTATAGTTACTGTCTATTGTAGCTGCTATTGTGAGGAGGATCCGCAGGCCCAGATACGCGATCCCCTGTGCAGTCCACGGGACAGGGAAGGCAGCCTCCAGCGCGACCCTCTCCGTCTCCAGAGTGGTGAGATTCAATATAGAGGATATAGTGAGATTGATTTTAAACCCAGATAAAGTGCCGAAAGCAGACAGTTCCGCCATGACACCATGGAGAGAGGCCCTGGGCTGAGTCAAGTGAAGGAGCATATTGTCTGCATAAAGGGCTATTTTATGCTCTCACCATCCACTGGCACTCCGGAGATGTTCGGATGCTGCCGTATACGCTCAGCAAGAGGGTCTATGTACAACACGAATAACAGGGGTGAGAGGGGGCAACCCTGCTGAGTGCCCCGCTGGATGGGGAACCTGTTGGGACAGGCTTCCGTTCACCGCAACAGGTGTGTCATAGCTGCACCCGATCCACCCCCGGAATCTAGGGCCCAGCCCCCGTCCTCGCTAAGACCGTATGGCGGTATTGCCAGTGTACACAATCAAATGCCTTCTCCGCATCAATGGTGCGGTATCAAGATACTCCTCTATTTCCTTAGGGCCAACTTCCCCGGAGTATAAGTCTGAGTAGAAATCGCTTGAATTGGAGGCTGATCAACTCATCCTGACAGGACAGGGTATCGTCAGGCAGCCTGTGCTCCGCCACTCGGCGTTCTGTGGCCTGTGTATGGAGTCTATGCGCCAGCAGTCGTCCTGCCTTATTTCCGCCAGTGTAAAACTTTTGTTTCATGCAGAGTAGGGCATATGCTGCTTTGTCCTCATCTAAAGCCATAACTGCTTTCGCTGAGTGGTGAGCGGTCTTCTCGCTGCCAGGGACCCAGATTGTCTATGTGTCTCTTCCAACGCCCGTATGTCCCCCTCTAACTGCCTCGAACGACTGCTTTAAGGGTCTCCCAAAGGGTTGCAATATTGGATTCAGGAACGTCGTTCCCCGCCAGGAAGTTGCTAACGGCATCTCTAATTTCCGTCAACGTATCCTCATATGTTAAGAGTTGCGTGTTGAGACGCCATTGCCGTCTGCATGGTTTATGGGCAGGTAACGTAAGTGTAAGCAGGAGTGGGGAAATGGTCTGAGATTGATGCCACCCCGATAGTCGTGCTGGTAGGTAAGGCAGTGATACGTGGTGAGGTGAGAAAGAGGTCTATACGGGCATATGTTTGGTGAGCAGCGGAAAAGAAGGAGTACTCATTGTCTGATGGGTGGGGTCGCCAAATGTCCGTCAGTCCCGCCCCCTCCCCAAGCCAGTCCCGGAAACCCTTTGGTGAATGCGCTCGCCTGGCTGTATCTCTGGGTAGACCTGTCCAATTGTGGATCTGGTGCTAAGTTAAAGTCTCCACCCAATACAATATCCTCGTCAGGTGTCTCCAGGACCCTACCCAGTGCGTCTCTGAAAAAGCGTTTGTGGTGGTCATTTGGTCTGTATATGTTAGCGATCATCATATGGTGCCCCTGCATGTCAAACTGCAGCGAGAGGAGCCGGCCAGGGATCTCAGCCTGAACTAGAGAGTCACCCTCCCCGTGAAATTTGTGGCCAGCAGGATCGCCATACCCACCTGCCATACAGAATCTGAAGAGTGAAACTGCTGGTCGAACCATTGTGACCTCATCTTCTTCCAGTCTTGTTGGAGTAAACACGTCTCTTGCAATAAACAGATATGACATTGTAAGTCTAAGCTGCAGAAGGAGAGCCGGTCTCTTTACCGGGGCGTTAAGGCCTTTCACGTTGAGGCTAAATATGGTTATCATCTGACAACTGTAATATGACAATGTGTTACAGATTGTCCCACTGTGTTGAGTGCATCATAAATTCCCCCTGCAGATACCATAAACAAGGGGTAGGAAGCAAACAGCCCCTCAGGGGTAGTATTGGGGGAGGGGAAATAGAGAATTGCAAACATTTAAGTTAGGGTAAACTCGCAACAGCGTTCCCAGCCTGGGAACAGTAATCACCATCATTTGGGGGTCTGCATCTACACATCGATCCAACAAAAGTTCCGCTGTCACCCCATGGAGGTGGAGCTCCCCCAACCAGGTATCACTTTTCATAACAGTAGGTGCAGCACCTGATGGGCGCTCATTGAGGTCTTTCGGAAGTCCCCATCTCAGAGAGAGACACGGCACAGCACAGGGGGCAGAATTCCATTCAGTGGTCCGAGTCTATTTCGGACACACCATCCTGACTGTGGAGACTTCTAATTAGTGCTGCCTTCTCCTTTTGACTTTCGCCCGTTGAGGGTTTACAGGCCGTGCGTCGACGGCCAGCTGACTTCAGTTGACCCTTGTCAGAGCCTCGCCGCTGGGCCGGCGAGGCTGCCTTCTGGGCCCGCTCCTCCAGACTCCATGACATCCCCTCCAGCCTCTGAGCCTCTTACAGGGTGTGAATGCTGCGGAGTTCATTGTGCCAGGTGAAAAGCAGCCCAAAGGGATGGCCCCATTGATATTTGATACCTTCCTCCCTGAGAAGGTCCGTCGCTGGCTTGAGCACTCTACGCCGCTTTAGTGTCAGCATGGAGAGATCTTGGTATAAAACAACCCGGTGGCCTTTGAACTCAATGATTGTGGTGTCACGGACTACCGCCATGATGTCCTCTCTCTGCTTATATTAGAGTAGACAGGTTAGTAGATCTTGAGCCTGCCCTGGAGCCTGAGCGGGCCTGCCGGCCCTATGTGTCCTGTCGAGTAGAATATTCTGCTCTTTCAGGGCCGGTGCCACGTGACAAAATAGGCGCACCTCAAAGTCTTCCAGTGGTCCCACTATTGCCTGTGTCGGAAACCCCCTTGATCCGAATGTTGGAGCGGCGTGATCTATTTTCCAGGTCCTCTATCTGGTATTGCAGTTCTTGATTCTTGTCTTGGAGGGCAGGGAGTTCTCTCCTGTGACAGTCTAGTTCCTCCTCTCTTGCGTCCTGGGCTTGTTCCACTGTGTCCACACGCTGGCCCAGGTCAAGCACCTCCCTTCTCAGGTCTTTAATGTCGGCTATCTCCTGCTTCAGTGTTGCAAGATCATCACGTAAGGACTCGAAAAGTTGCTCCATGAATGCTCCATGAATGCTCTCTGCTTCGTCAGTCCAGGCTCCACAGCATCTCCACACCCGGCTTCTGGCGGTCCTATGTGCGCTGTTTTTTTGGCAGGAGTTTTAGCGAAGAGGTCTTTAAGGGAGCCCTCTTTTTTGCTCTGCTTTTGGGACGCCATTCTTAAATGTCCATGCGCCTCGATTGCCAGTACGGAATACACCTCCTGGCTCGGCAGCCACACTCAACTGGGACAACAAACTACTATGCACTGCCTTCTCTCCGGTTTATGGCCCGGCACCGTCCCGCCAGCAGTGAGCACCCCCACCATCCACCGCATGCATGGCAGGTGCACTCAGCCAGCCTGACAAGTATTATGCGCTGGTTTTCTCTGTTTTATGGCTCTGCACTTTGGCTTTCAGACCTTCAGGTCCCCTGTCCGCCTTCCGTAGTGCCCCTCTTCCGGGCCCAAGTCACCCGACACGTCACTCCCGTTGGAGCCAACCCCCGCCCAATGCGCACCGCAGGCAGCCACACCACTACGGTAGGGTCATGTCAACAGTGCCTCTCTCCATGCCCCCTGCGGGCCTCCTCAGCCGTCTCTCCGCATGCAGCAGCCCGACACAGGCCTGGTCCCCTGCGCTCCACTGCAGCACCATCAGCCGGGCCTCCCTCCTCACCTCCTCGTGGCAGCCTCCAGGTATGCCCCAGCGATGATCTCAGCAGCACTGCGGCAGAATCCCTGCACAGGGAGCGCCGTCCTCACCGCCGCCCCGTCCAAGGCCCACCTCCACCACGCAGCCGCCCAGCACAGGCCACACCTTAAGCTTCCAGAAATTATAGTTTAAAGACGTGACTAGACCATAATCGTGACTCTGACGATCCAAATTACCATTAAGTACGAATGAGTACCCCACATACCAAAAAAAAAAAAAAAAGGTAGACCTCAAGGAGCCTTACAAGTAATACTGACCCCCCTAGTGTTTGGTAGCTACTAGTAACCTGCAGTTCGATCAGTTCATTTAAAGCACAGGTATTGCCCCATTTGACACTTCGGAGACTATTTGGATCTCCTACTAAAATGCATCAAGTGGCTACTTGCAGAGTCAGACTGGACATTATGTTGTTCTAGCATTTTTAAAGTGTAATACAGGCTTGGGGTTTGGTTAAAAAGATGGATGTGCTTCCAACAGCAGCTATACCCCATAGCTGAGTTCTAATAACAGTCTTCAGCAGTGTGGGGCAAGTCTACATTATTTTGCCATGATTGATTTTTTTTGGTTTCTAGTCTAGCTCTGCTCCTTACCGCCAACCTCTAAACTCTGGTATCCAGGTAAGTGGACACAAGTACCTTGACTTGAAATCAGTTATTTTGCAGTCCTGTTGTTTTGCGGGGGAGGAACTTGAATTCACCGATGTGGGGTGTTTTGGGATATTTAAAACATTCTGTGCTTGGTAAAAATGTTGACAGAATCCCTGCACAATGTTGCTGTAAAAGGACATCATTCTGTTTGATGCCTTTGTCTTATTGAGAAGAACCTGAATGCATGCCTAAAGTAAGAAAACTGAAACAAGTTTACAAATATAGCTGAGACTGCCTGATCTTTCTCCTTTAGGAAAACACTGCTTATAGGCTCAAATGTTATTTTGAGCACAGTGCATTGCCTCGCTTTGGTCACAAATATGTTTGGGGTCATATCAGTCTTGGAAGATGCTAGAAGAGCTACTGGTAGCTCTCCAGGTACCTGCGAGTAGCTCTCCTGTGTGCAGCCCAGCCTACTAAACTAGAAGCTTTTGCTAGGTTGAATTAATATATGTACACCAGAATCGAAAAGAGAGTTATATTAACATGAAAAAAGTGCAGCTGCTGAATCAATATTTTCGTTTCCTCTGCATAAGGTTTCCGAGGCGATAATGGAGACTCCACTCTAAGTCAGCCAACAACCTCCAGGAAAAAAAGCAAAATGCAGCATTGCCAACAGCATAAAACCACCATACTACCTTAACAAGCATATATGCATAAGAAATAAGGAATAGTGTAAACATGTTTAAGCAATGCTTCCCTACCTCTAGTTTTGGGACATTGATAGTATCACTGCAAGAGGTATAGCAGAAAAAAGATATAGGCAACAAGTTTGCAAATGTCTTGCCCAGATTTTCTTCCTTCTCCATCAGTATCTCGTTTATATTACAGTAGTATGTGATTACTACAAGTCCACTACACTGCTGTAAAACAACGACCTCCATTAGGCTGTAATATAAAAAGCTTGTTTTCATATTGAGTGGTTGAATACCCACTCCTCCAAATAACTGCCTCCTTGCGATCGCCCCATCTAACGTCTCAGTCCAAACCCTCCAACGGCAGAGCATACAGAACATTGGCTCAATCTACATTCCCCAGCTTCATATCATCATTCACTCAGACACCAAACCAGGATGCAACATCCCCACCACAGGTTAAAAAGCTAGAAGCAGTATAAAGAATCTGGGAGGGACAATAGAGGCAAAACATACATACGGGAGTGCAATTATAAATTTACTTAATTGCGTGTACAGTAAAAAATAAATTCATAAAAAACAATTTCAAAAGGACACAATCTGGTATGCCATGATATAGCACCACTCAAACACAGGCCCCTCCAAAAGGAATTTACAACAGCATTAGCAAAAAACAGCTGTAATGTGCTCTATACACATTAAAATTGTCCTGCCGTCACATCGGGCTCTAAACACAAAGGCAACACTAAACTAGCAATAAATCAAAACCAAAAACCGCCTGGCACTTAAGGGAAATACCATCTGTGTAGATTTGCTACTTGTGAAGCAGCAAAACGCAGCTACTCAAAGTGAAGTTAGCCAGTGGGTGAAGCAGATCACCCACTGCCCCATGCTGTATTCTGTAGTTGGCAGAAGCAAAATGTGAACGACAACAACAATGGACCAACAGCCGGCGACAGCTAGCTAAAAGCCCCTTTAAGTATTTCATACACCCAATTTTAGTGAAAGGTCTTGGCTAACGGCAGACCTAAAAAAAAAAAATCTATGGAGGAGGTACGCTTTTTTTCATATATTAGAAAAAGAGTCAACACGCTAAACCAGGCCGGACTTGCAGTACTGAGTCACGGTTGCATCAGCTATTCCTGGAATAGACGCATAGTTGCCTGGGCTTGAGCTGTCCCTTGTATTCCGATACTGACGGGCGTGTACCAATTGTCTTTAGCATAAAAACCACTTCGTGCTGCTACACTAAAGTCAGAGATGTAGACAAAGTATAGCGCTATTATGAATTCAGCTAAGTATAAGCGCCCACTGCCCTTGGCACAGATGTGTCCACTGTACACAGGCGATGGAGATAAACCGGCGCCCTCATCCAAAACAAGTGAAAAGAATACTGGATCTTCTGTACGCGGGTAAGGGCATGAATGCTCACGTGTATTAAGACATGGTATTAGTTCACACGTTGCTTCTGCCAACCACAGAACTCCTCAGTTCAGAAGCTGAGCATGAGTCGGTGACCTCAATGCACACGTGCTCCACAGGCACGCGCGCCCCATTCACAAAATATACTCACTGGAGAGGCGCTGCTGCGCTTGTAAGTAAGCTCAGTCTAGCGCTAGGGCTGCACGTGCCGTAAAGTACTCAGTACATGGGCAGAGCGAGGGCTACGCGTACAGTGCTCTGGCGGAGGTAGAGTGAGGACTGAACGTGCAGTGCCCAGTACAGAGGCAGAACGAGGACTGAACGTGCAGTGCCCAGTACAGAAGAAGTACAAGCCGCAGGCGACGCAGACTCAGGAGGGACGGGACAAGCAGTTAATACGGTACAAAGGCAGCACGTGCATCACACTCATTCAGAAGCAGCAGATGTGTACATGCAGCAGACAGTGCCGAGGCGAGTTTGCATATGAAGCACACACGTACAGGGGTGCGATTGCACGAGCACAGTAGAATACCAAGGGAACAAAGGTGGTACCCGCACTACACGCTTTGGATCTACTACAGAGAAAGTGCAGCACAAACAGCAGACACAGTACAGCGGCTAGGTTCCATATGCAGAGGATACAATGTAGCACAAACAGAAGGCACAGTACTGGAGCAGCACAGCGTACTTATTCACAGAGGCAGAAAAGCACTCCCAGAGCACACTATGCAGTGGCAGCACAACTGGTAGACAGTAGAGTTCAGGTTGCACAAGCACAGAATACAATACAGAGCAGCAAAGCAGTAGACACAGCACAAACGTGCACCCTTTAGATCGATTACAGAGATAGGACAGCACAAGCAGTAGAAAGTGCAGAGGCCAAGTTGCCTATGTATAGGACACAATACAGCAGCTACACAAAGCGGTACATACTTTATACCAATTAACAGAGACTGAACAGCACAAACAGAGGGCACTATACGGTGGCACCACACACAGACAGTACAGAGGCCAGGTTACACAACCGTGGGATACAATACAGCGCAGCTAAGCAGTGGGCATAGTAGAGAATCGCAAGCAGCACGCCATTTAGCTCCATGACAAAGGGCAATGCATGTAGTAGAATCAGAACAGTGGCACCAGTACGTGCTTTAGATACGGCATAGAACAGAGTTTGCAAACGCAGAATCTTAAAGCAGTCTTGCAATATACACAGTGTGACCTCTGCGCAACTATGAAACCCATGCCATGGACAGCTGCAGGTCACACAGCAGAAGCACTCCCAGAGCCGCTGCCCTTGCCCTGAATTGGGAGGTCAGCTGTGCCTTGGGTGGGGGTGGCTGCTGCCCCCGTGCGGCAACGTGCTTGTGCTGCCAGGAGAGGCCAGCACCCGCTGCCCCCTGCCTCGTCACCTCTTTCCCAGGGACATAGTTGGTGCTCCCAGCCCAAAGGCCCCCTATCTCCAAAGCGGCAAGAGAGCTTTGCGCCCGGCAGTGCGGCCACCTGTCACAGTCTTTCCAAAGCCTCACCTGGACCCGGGAGCTGCTCCTTTACTGCTGCTCCTACTGCACCCGAACGAGCGCCGCCATGATGGACGGGGGCAGGGCCACGGGTCACGCACGCGTCATGACGTCATAAGAAGCACAGGCCCCAGCCAATCCCTTACATTCGGAGATAAGGTTACTCCGCCCACTTATAAATTAGAAATTCGTCCGACAGAGGAGGGAAAACTGTGAAAGCGGTAAACCAAACCACCTGTAGGACTTCTTTATAGAATGCGCTCAATATGTGAAGTAACGAAAGGAAATGATAGGATAGTTAATCAATACAGCATTAGAAACATGAATAGCAGACGACACGCTAAAATAAGTTATTATTTCAGAAACACTGCTAGAATTTATCAGAGCAGCAAATAGCGGTGTTTAAGAGAATCCTGTAGACGTGCGGTACAGTGGACAACTGTGGAGGTAGTGTAGAGTCCATAAACCAACAAAAATATAGCAGGAAAAGTAAGGTGAGCCTTTTTGAGACCAAGAACTGAGCACACGGGCGTGCACATGAAAGGAGAGTATATGAAATCACAACAGAAAATAAAGCTCAGTGTATGTGCAAACTTGTTTTCATCCTTTGCTGGAATCAAACGCTTCACCGAGGTTGACAGACTTTTTGACCCAGGAAGAAGTGTGGTGAACCATTCACAAATTTACATCAACACCACCTCAACAATTTACGTACCATGACCACCATGTGGCCACCGAAAGAAAACTCCAGTCAGGAATAAAGTTCAAAGCTTTATTTTACAACCACAAAGTTAGTGTCAGAAAGATTGTGTAAAATCAAATTATAAAGGTTTATAAGCACCCTAGGCTGCCCAAAGTGGCGAAACAAGTGCAAACAAATTAGCATAAACGCAAATAGGCATTCAATAAGAAGCATGCATATCATTAATGAAATTATTTTAGATACTGAAATATAGCTCAGGTCAGATTCTATCAACAATTGTCAAGTTTAATTAAGCAGAGTATGGCATTTTGTGCTGGACACTGGTTGCCCTACAGCTAATTAAATTAGGAAATGCATGTGTGGGTACAGACACATATGGGCAAAAATGCAAAAGGAGACAAAAATAATTTGAAAAAGAATATCTCTTGCATTACAGAATACTAGCTAGAAAAATAAGAGTGAGTGTCAGCATGGTACATTCTATTCTAGAAAAAGGGACACGTCAAGGAGAAATGGCAGTCAGGTGAGAGAAGTATACCTCTCCAAGGAACAGCATTCAAGGATTCTTCATCAGCAAAACATCAGGAAAGGTGCAGAGAGAGAACTGACCGAAAGTCTGATGAGGGTCTAAGGATCTGATCTAAACTTTCAAAGTCCGGCCCCAACATAAAACACAGGTCACGCTAGAGGGGCATCATCCAATCATCAACAACAAGTGATTCCAAAGTTGCAACAGTCCATCAAATTCTCAGACTTTCCTTGAAAACAATCTTCTATCCATGTGAATCCGTACCGTAGTAGCAACATTTTATTTCACCTTAAGTCCACAGGCCAGGATGTTCCTCTCAAGGTCACTAAACTAAAAGTCTCTGTGCAATTGGACAATTAACCTATTGCTACTTGCAAAGTTTCTCATGAGAACAAAACCTAGAGAAAAACTTGCGTTAGAAAGAACACTGATTCATCACTTTGACATGATTACAAAATCCGAGCTCTGCAGGCCTCATTTAAGCTAACATAAGAAAACTCAGTTGCATTACAGTTAATTATTGCAATTCAATAAAACATGTAAAAATACAAATTTATAAACTCACCAATGTTAATATTTCATTAGTATGAGCCATACATTTTACTTTAAATAACTTTGTCAGTACATTTCAGTAAATGTGGCAGAGAAGTGCAATTGTTACCTTCCTGCACGTACCTTTAAACTCATATATCACACATTAAACATTAAAAATTAAAATTCATTTTAATACTAGTAATTAGTCTAGAGTATAAATTATACTTTAACATAATTTTTATTCCACTAACACATTGTTTAATGAGGAAGGGACAATTGTGACCACTAACAAATGAAAACAAAAGCATATTAAATATACATGTCAGTGCAGCTTTCTATGTTAGGCTGTCAAACATGAGACATAAATCGTCACCTTTTGCTAATGTCTAGGGCGCTAAAAGCATTACTAAAATTTATGCTCCAACATATATGAGGCCATTCAATGGAAACCACTTGATCTTTGTAGACTTGTTTATAGTTTAAATTTAAAGTACTATGCTGAATGGCTAATCTGGTGATCAGTGGATAAGCATTCCACTGGTTGGATCCAAGAACCTAAAATAATCTGAATTTGGTGTTTTAAGGAGGCAATATTCCCCGTTTTCTGTGTGCTGCACCGAAACTACATATGCAAAAGACATGACAATTCACTATGCAAGACTATGTGAGCTATTAAATGCTACAATTAGTGCTTCTGATTTGATTCCGATTGCCGTATCAGACTTTCTTCTATTCTGTATGTGTTGATAAAATGAGTTGGTTCAAATGATCAAGTTTTTATCATTACTTCCCTGGAGATGCCAGAGCTTTTCACCCTTCCTTTCTTGATCCCTTGGAATAAAATAGAGTCTTGTTTCTGGGACAACAATAGAAAGCAACAATATTCACCATTGATACTGCCCCACTGCCATTTGCTGCCCCAGTGCCCAAAGAAATGCACCCAGTTTTCATTATCCATTCATGTAATTATTCTTCTTTTCTGCAAACTTTGAGGTCTTTGAAACAGGGTCAATTCATGTAATGAATGCAAAAAAAAACAATAGGACCCACTTCAACAAAGTAGGCAATTCACTCGTTTGGTGTGGCACCACTGCTAGATGTGGTCCAGCGGATACATTTTAGCTGTGGAAATGGGAAACTCAACATCTAAATACTAGATTTACATTTACCAAAATATGCTGGTAATAAAAATAACAGTAATGTGGACACAGCCCCTAATATAGCAGCATTTACCTGAGCAAGACAGTCTCTTCAGTGTGCCATCGGAGCTACCACACATAGGTTGGGGTCTAGTAGGCTGGGTGAAAACTGTGGAACCTGGAGAAATGGATTATAACCCCACCCTCCCATATGGGCATATTGTGTGTTCTTTGTCAATCACTGTTTGAACTTACTTCTCTACTCTCATATTTTCCCAAGAATGGGAGAATTTATAACCATCTGTAAATATGAGATTTAAAAAACTATTCTGGAAGCCATTGGGTACAACCCTGTGGGAGCCAGCAACCAGTTTCAACAGCTGTTTACCAAATATGCCTAAGTGTGATAGTTATAGCTCTTGGAATTTGCACTACAACATTGCAGGCTCAGTTTGACTAGTTTGCCAAACTGTTTGAAATCTTATTCTCCTTGTGTCTAGGCCTCCTAATCTGCCAATTTTCATAAATGAGCGCCCCAGAAGCTGACAGTGGAGTTGGATGCATTATCAAGAGTGGCCTGTTGCTAATATTTCCCAACTGATTTCCCTACATCTCCACGCAGAGGCGCAGAGGAAAGTGGCCACAAAATCTCTATCATGGTGTGTAGACTACAGAGTATGCTCCTGGGGAGAACACCTGAAAAGACCACTAATAGGAGGAGGGAGAACTGAAGTAAGGCACAAAGAGAAGGTGTTATCCGGGAGCACTGCAGAAGAGCACAATAAGAAGGGGGAAGCGGAAAGCAGCGGAAGAACTATGAAACGGAGGGGTGGCAGAGAGTACTGTAAGAGAGCATAAAGAGTAGGGTTCAAAGAAAGTGCTAAAAAGAGGGAAAAGTGAAGGCAGCCCATTCCACTGGATGAGGCCACAAAAAGGAAAGTGCAACAGAGAGCAGTGGGAAAGAGCAAGAATAGAGAGTACTGGAACAGAACAGCATAGAACACTTAGAAGAGGGGGCATTGGGGAGCTCTGGAAGAGAGTAACAGAATAGAGTAGGCAGGGAAGGGGGCAGCCGACAGTATCAGAAGAGAACATGATGAGGAGGGGAAACATACAGCACTTGAGAAGAAGACTGCTGAAGCAATAGAAGCGCTGGATTCAGGGTTTCAAGTGGGATGCAAAAGGTAGGGGTCTTTAAAAGGGGTGTGGTCTGTTTAATTGAGGGAATGACTTAACACATAATCTAAATTTCTGTGGTTCACACAGTTTGCTTCCTAACCAGTATTTTAGTTCATCAGTATGCATTCTGTTATTGCATCCATACATATACCATAATAACTGACATACACCTAAAATCCGCCAGGGCTATTGGCTTTGTCACTTGTTGTTAGCTGCTTAAGGTAAACGAGTATCAACAAAGATTTTGTTGTAAATTAATATTGAAAATGTTTCTGTTTGGAAATTGTGAGACTATTAATTACATTTTACTGAGGCCTGTGAAGGGATAGTGATGCTCAGTGTCCCAATCACACCTGTTGTGTTCATTCTGTTAGACATGTATACCCTTTCTATCACCAACTCTGCGTATCTTACACTTCATCTTTGTCCTCTTCAGCACCCACTTTTCACTCTCTCCTGAAGTCATTTCCTTGCATCTCATTTAACTCACCACCCCTCTAACATACAACATACCCACTAACCTTGAAGCAATGTATTTTCTTTGCTTTCTTTTTGTCAATATTTTGACAACTGTGAACCTCCTGCAGACACATATTCACACAGGATCACAATTGTGACTAGAATATATGGCTATTGCCCTGTGCATTCTGCAAAGAGGCCAAGGATTGGATGACCATGTATTTTGAACATTTTTATGACCCATTGACAGGCACTGTGAGAAACTCGCACTGCCTTCAGCTTCCGCTCCAGAGCTCTTAATCCTAACCCAATATAAACATCTGGAGGTGACTTGGTTCAAAGTATGCACTATACAAGAGTAATATGCGGTACAAAAAATACAGAAAAACAACACCCTGAAACAGCTAACACTCCTAGAAAATGTAAGCTAAAGTAGAACGTGTGAAATATAAACAGGAACTGATTATGTTTTTAAATTAATTGATCAGAAATCGATCAGTGTTATTTGACAGTAAAGGACATAAATATAGGGCCTGATAGGGACCCGTTTCAAAGTCCATTTTTAACTACCTCAGGGCCTGAGGACCACTTAAAGAAAGCCACTGAAGACAGCACAAAGAGGAGGGTACAACGGAGAGCACTGAGCAAAGCAAAAAGAGAGGGCAGAAAGAGCACTCGAGGAGAGCCCCAGAGGAGCACAGACAAGAGGCAACAGCAGAGACCATAAGAGGAGGGTTCGAATTGGAGGGAGGAGCAGTTACCTCACCCAGGTGTGCACTGATGCATAGGGGGAAGGGACTATCTACAGGTCACGCAGCAATGTGAACCATACCTATCACAATTAATGTCACCACAAGTAGAATTTTGAAAAGGGATGGGATGGGGGAAACAAACCTGCAGCGTAGCACACAACTGAGCATCAGGTAGAGATGGCTCGGAGACTTATTGTGAAGGACTTGGAAACAAATTTAGATTACACCCTCACCGATGAGGAGTTGCGGGTCATGGTTGAGGAAATAGTCAGAATCCAACACCACAGCAGCAACCTAACGTCTCCAGTCCTCTGTCCCCTGGAGACTTCAATCAGTAGTGTGCCCACCTGTACAGTGACCCCAGTCCACACCTCACAGGCAAGACAATGAGGGTCCTGGGGTCAGTGGCAGTGGGCACACCGTTCAGGGGGCATAGGCAGAGGGGGCCAGGGACGGTCGGAAGACAGCTGTGCACCAGGGGGAGGACAGGCCCAGGAAACCGACTGCCCAGGAGGCACTCACTATTGTCCTGGGGCTTACCAACAATCCCAGGACAAGATGGGTCAGGTGATAAACATCATGCAGGAGAACCAGCGGCTGCAGGGGGAACACCACCAGGAGATCAAGCAAGTACTGCAGGCCCTGAATACCAACCACCATGGTCTCCACTGCAGGGGTCCTGAATGATATGGCCAACATCATGAGGGACTACATAGCACACCAGCGGGCCCCTTCCACTAGCCAGTGTACTGACCAGGCCTCCACATCTGCTGCAGCTAGTGGACAGGAGGCCCTGCCACAGGACCCACAGGCCACCAGCACCCCTCCCCCTGCAGAAGGTGAACTACCTCTCGAAGGGTCCCTGCAACCCAGAAAGACACCAGAGACAGTTGCCAAGACCAAGACCACCGCCAGGAAATGCTCCTCTTCCTATGGCCCCTTGGATACTGGGTCTGTGCCACAAACAGACTGGCCCACTACACTGGACTATTCCCAACCATCACCCCACTCTATTGCACTTTGCATTGTATAGACATTTTTTGTTAACATCCTTGGACACAACTTGAGTAATAGTGCTTTATCTGAAGGTAATGTACAATGTATAAGAACTGTTATGAACTGCATGATCCTGTGTAAATGTCAAGTAATATGTTGATCCATCCTACAAATGTGTCTCAGCAGCCTGTACACATCACAGCATTACACTGTTGTAACCACAGCAACATCTGCAATAAGAGAAGGCATAGGTGACAGTCAGGTGGGATGCAAAGATAATGACTAGCATAATGCTACAGCCACACAGCACAACACTGAAATGGAGAAATGTTTAGTTCGACAGTCTTACCTGAGTATCATTGGAAGTACTGCAGTATCATACGTGTTCTGTTGTCCACCTCCTCCTCCTCACTATCCTCAGTGTCCACTGTTGCCACAGGTGCAGTCACCCCCCTCCTCCTGCAGATAGGGCACATGCCCTCTGAGGGCCAAATTGTGCAACATGCAGCACACAACAACAATCCTGTAGACCTTCTCAGGGGAGTAGCATAGGGATCCAGCTGTCAGATGGAGGCACCTGAACCTAGCCTTCAGGAGCCCGAAGGTCCTTTCAACAATCGTCCTGCTAAGCCCATGAGCAACATTGTACCTATTCTCAGCCCCCGTTCTTGGATTCCTAACATGGGTCAGGAGCCAGGACAGGTTTGGGTAGCCGGAATCACATGCAAGAAGTGAGGGACACACATTAGTCCTGCACAATGGCATGGGGTATGACTCCTGAAGGCATACACTGACATACATTGGTAGGGACTCAAGGCTCGCCTATAAGCCACACTCTGTGCCTCTGTAGGTGTGCCATCAGCCGTGGGACACTGCTATTCCTCAGGACAAAGGCATCATGCACCGACCCAGGATACTTGGCAGCGACGTGGGAGATGTAGTGGTCAGAAAGGCACACATCTGGACATTGAGAGAGTGGAAACTCTTCCTATTCCTGTACACTTGTTCATTGGCCCTAGGGGGGACTAAGGCAATATGGGTCCCGTCAATGGCCTCAATAACATGTGATATATGTCCCACTGCATAGAATTCAGCCTTCACAGTGGGTAAATCATCTACCTGGGGGAATGCGATGTAGCTGCACATGTGTTTGAGCAAGGCAGACAAAACCCTTGCACGCACAATAGAGAACATTGGCTGTGACATTCCTGCAGCCAAGCCCACTGTCACCTGGAAACAGCCAGTTGCCAGGAAATGGAGCACTGAGAGTACCTGCACAAGAAGGGTATTATTGTTGTGCAACGGATAGCAGGTAGCAGATCAGGCTCCAATTTTGCACACAGCTCTGTGATTGTGGCACTGTCCAGACGATAGGTGAGTATGATGTGCCTGTCCTCCAGTGTAGCCAAGTCCACGAGGGGTCTGTACACGGAGCTTGCCTCCTCCTATTCCTCCACAGGGGTTAGTACCTAAGGGACCCATATGGAGAAAATGAGTGTCAAAAGAAACCATGAACACACTACAGCAGTGTACACAGAGCATGTTTGTATGTTGGACACTGGACTACAATGACGCACTTACTAATCTGTAAATGCGTAATAGCATTAGAAAATGTCTACCGCCTGTCCTGTATGCAGGGACAGGTGGAAGTGACCTCACTCCACCAGCGTTCGCGTCATGGCGGTAGGCTGTCTGCACAGCTGAGCAATTCCTCATTGGCTAACATGGCCCTCCATGGAGTATGGGAACCAATGATGAGCAACGCCGGCGGTGACAATGTTCACTGCCACGGACGTGACCTCCATTTTATTTCTACCACTTCACTTGATTCCTGACTTTCCACAGGACGATATCTCAACTGCGTCTGCTGCTGTGACCTGTGTCTGGAACCTGCCATGGCATGTGCGACAGGGCCCCAGCCTTCACTTCGGAAGAGTTGGAGAAGCTTGTGTATGGGTTCTGTGGCAGGTCGAACAGTATAAAGATCACTGAGCCGTTGTTTCTTAGTGGTAAGTGGTTTATTTTTAAGTTATGTTGTGAAATAAAATGTTTTAATAAAAAAAACAAAAGATGGTTGGCTTTTCCCGTCGTTCTGTTCTTCTTCTTTATCTTTTCCCAGATTGGTGGTTCTGTGTTGGTCTAGTTATCTTTACAGGTGAAAATCCGGCCTTGTTTATTCGTATGACTCCAGGAAGATACCGGAAACAGAAGGGAAAAATACTCAGGTAAGTATCGGGTTTAGAACCGGGTTTTTTCCCTCTCTCTCTTTCTCTGGACTGGGGAATAGG
This sequence comes from Pleurodeles waltl, assembly GCF_031143425.1. NCBI lineage: Eukaryota > Metazoa > Chordata > Amphibia > Caudata > Salamandridae > Pleurodeles > Pleurodeles waltl. The sequence continues at coordinate 191,040,519 of NC_090442.1, forward strand.
TAAACACAAAAAAGGAGGGGGGGTTGGTGCCAGTGAGGAGTTGGGGAATGACGTGATCACATCTATTGTTGGTAGTGAGAAGTAAGTGACACTGATGTGCTAGTTGTGGTGCCCTTTTATGCCTCCCTTCCCACCCCTCCTCTATAACCCCTCCCCAGTCCCTTTTTTACTTGTGCCCCTTTGCTGGGTCCACAAGGACCGTACCTTGTTTAGCCACGACCCTCCAGGGTCGTGGCTGGCTTTGTAGTGGTCCTCCTGTTGGTCTCCTTTCTCCAGGCTCTGTCGCTCCTCTCTCCTTTCGTCCTCTTTCTCCTCCTCCTCGCGTTCCGCTCTCCTCCTGTCCTTCTGTTCCTCCTCGTGTTCCTCTCTCCTTCCGGCCTCCTTCTCCGTGTCCGTCTCTCCCCCTCCTCGCTGCGCGTCTTCTCCTTTTCTGCCCCCGCCCCGGGAAACCGTCCCGGTTGCCCCGGTAACGCCGTCCCGCTGGTCTCTCACGTGCCGCGTCTCCCCGGCAACGGGAAGGCGCGGAAATGACGTATCGGCACCGTCCGATACGTCATCCGTGGTTGTCCTCGCCGGCAACGCCCGGTCACACACCTCTCCCCATGAACGGTCCTGTTCGAGGGCCGTAGTAGAGTCTGGGAACCGAGATAAATAATCAGCTGGGGCCTGTTGGGGACCCGGCATGTGACGGACCTGAAAGGAAAATGGTTGTAGTTCAAGGAACCATCTTAAAATCCGTGAATTGGTATCCTTATGAGCAGACAGCCAAGTGAGGGGAGCATGATCCGTAAAAAGTATAAAAGGTCGGCCCAAAAGGTAATACTGTAATGTATTCACGGCCCATTTAATGGCCAAACATTCTCTTTCAATGGTTGGGTAGTGTTTTTCCCGGGGAAACAGTTTTCTACTGACATATACTACCGGGTGATCCCTCCCTTCCCCGTCGGGTTGGGCCAGTACTCCCCCCAAACCGACATCCGAGGCATCAGTGTATAGATGAAAAGGCTTCGAAAAATCCGGGCACCGGAGTATTGGGTCCTTGGTCAGATATGATTTCAGTTGCTCAAAACTAGCTTTCTGTTGATCCGAAAAAGGTGCTAACCTATTAGGATGGGATTTAGACAGAAGATCTGTGAGAGGGGCGGCAAGGGTGGAATAGTCAGGTATGAACCTTCGATAGTAGCCTACCAACCCTAGAAACGAGCGTAAATCTTTCTTTGTTGTAGGATTAGGTGCATTTAGAATGGCATTTACCTTTTTTGTTTGAGGTTGTAGGCTCCCTTGACTAATTTTGTATCCTAAGTACGATATGTCGGGTGTTCCTATAACGCACTTTTTGGGGTTGGCAGTTAAGCCAGCGGTGGCGAGAGTGTGAAAAATCTGTTGTAAATGTTTTAGATGATCATTCCAGGTTTCACTAAAGATCACTACATCATCTAGATAAGCCGCTGCAAAAGACTGAAATAGGTTTAAGAGTCTATCCATTAACCGTTGGAATGTAGCTGGTGGTCCATGGAGCCCGAATGGTAGCACGGTGAACTGATAAAGACCGGACTGAGTGGCAAAAGCTGTTTTCTCTTTATCCTCTGGGGCTAAGGGAATCTGCCAATACCCTTTTGTCAAATCTAAAGTAGACATATATTTTGCTTTTCCTAGTTTCTCTAGGACGTCATCTACTCTGGGTATGGGATATGTGTCAAACATTGAGTTTTCGTTAAGCTTCCTGAAGTCAATACAGAATCTAATAGTACCATCAGGTTTTGGTACCAGAACAACCGGGGAGCACCAGGGACTAGTTGATGGTTCTATTACTCCTTGTTCTAACATTTTCTGTATTTCAGTCTCCATAATCTGTTTCCTCGCCTCGGGAATACAATACGGCCGTATTCTCTCGGCGTTACAATTTCCTACGGGTTGTGGGGCATTCTATAACGCTGTCAGAAAAAGGAGCTTCTTTCCACCAATCCTGTGTCAATTTGGGTTGCCTAACGTAATCCAGAATTTCCTGAAAATGTTCGTAATCAGTTCCAATGATACACTCCTCAATCAGGTCTGTCATTATACCCATCGGTAGGACATCCCGGTAGTTTCCCCATTCCACCGTTATTTCATGTAAAGGGTATTGTTCTTTATCTCCGTGGATACAACAAATATTCACCCAGCGCTCTGTTCCTTTATCCACCATGTTTACTATGTCTTTCCTCACCACAGATTGGCTACACCCTGAATCAATAAGGGCCCATACTGCTCGTCCATTGACATTCAGGGTCTGTTTAAACTTCTGGTTACCTCTTCCGGTACACAGTACCCGTCGCCTCGTAACTCCAATCTCCATTGGCTCACTACTATCCTGCTTTCTCGGGCACACTCGGGCAATGTGGCCCCATTCCCCGCAGTTGTAACATTGGGGTCCGGCTATCGGTGGGTGGTCAATCAATCTGTGAGGAACTGGTTCCTCGGAAAGGACTCTTGGAGGGGGTTTAGGGTTGGAAGGCCCTGGTTTTAGGTTGGGTCGGGGTGATACACTTCTTATATCTGTCGAGCGATGATAAGCACACGCTAAGTCAATCGCCATGTCAGTATTCACCTTTGGATGCTGACGGATCCAGTGTTTTGTGGCGGTAGGCAGGGCCTCTAGATATTGTTAGAGAACAATTGTTTGGATCACTTCCTCCCTACTATTTCCGGAAGGGCCCAACCATTTCAACGCCAAGTCCTTTACCCGGTAATAAAAGGTTCGGGGATCCTCATTTGGTCCTCATTTGATTTTCCGAAATTTGACCCTATAGTATTCAGTGTCAGGTCCCACACGTTCTAGGATACTAGTCTTTATCTCTTGGTATGGCGTGGTTCCACCCGGGTTTGCTGCTTGATATGCTGCTTGTAATATTCCTGTAAGTAAGGGGGCGACATACTGACCCCATCTATCCTCAGGCCATTGGCCGGATGACGCCACTCTCTCAAAATTAGTAAAAAAGGCTTCGGGGTCTTCTCCCTCTTGATATTTCTGTAACACAGAACTGGGGACATTGGGGTGCACCTTACTACTTGCAATAGTCTCGGTCAATTTCTTCATGGCCGTCTCATGGACCAGTTGATTATTCGCAAGGATTGTTGCCTGACTTTTCAAAGCCGACTGTAAGGCTTCCCTGTCCTCTTTGGCTTCTCGCTGGTGACCTTCCCACACCAGCTGCAGATGCCGCTGGCCTTCGGCTAATTGTTTTATCATATCTTCCAACAAGGGTTTGTCACTCATTGTTATACTGTTCGATTACTGCGAGGAGGTCCAACGGGACTATCCCACTTCTGACACCACTGTGGCAGGTCGAACAGTATAAAGATCACTGAGGCGTTGTTTCTTAGTGGTAAGTGGTTTATTTTTAAGTTATGTTGTGAAATAAAATGTTTTAATAAAAAAAACAAAAGATGGTTGGCTTTTCCCGTCGTTCTGTTCTTCTTCTTTATCTTTTCCCAGATTGCTCCCTTTCTTTCTCCTCCCTCTCTCTCCTTTTGTCATCCTGTCCATTTGTGCATTATCATCATCTGGTGAAGGAGCAGGGGCACCGGCGAGTGAGGGAGCTGTAGCCCACGGGACCCAGGAAGCAAAATCCACCGATGCTGAGGGGACCAGTGGGATGGAGGGCGAGGGGAGCACCACGGCAGGGACAGGAGCTGATATCACTGACTCTGATTCCTCCTCCAATGGGAGCTCACTGGTGATGGCGGACCCCTCTGGGACCACCCCAGCTACAGGTTCTACTGCCACCTCGTACCAGCATGCCCTCCCAGTAGCCCCCCACGGAGGTGCCCGTGCCCGCTCACCAAGGAGGGTGGGCATCTCCTTTGCCCCAGGCACCTCAGGCCCTGCCCCAGTCAGCCCTGCTGCCCTCAGTGAGGAGGCTATTGACCTCCTGAGATCCATCTCTGTAGGGCAGTCAACGATAGTGAATGCCATTCAGTGAATGCCATCCAGATACAGCAATGTAATGCCTTCCCTGAGGGCATTTAATGTTGGCTTGGCGGCCCTACAGAGATATTTCAGGCTCTGGCCTCCTCTCTGATGGCAGTCAGTGTCCCTATTTCTTCCGTCCCCCCTCCAACTACCACTTCGCATTCTCCTCACCCCAACCCATCCCCCGCACACATTCAGACAAGCATGCACACAAAACATCACACAAGACTTGCACAGACAAACACAGGCAGCACACTTCAGGCCACAAGCACTCACACAGCCAGCAGACAGATGCACACACAACATCATCCACTGCCTCTACTGTCTCCCCCTCCTCCTCCCTCAAAGTCACATCCACATTCACACCTGCATGCACTGCATCAACAGTCCCTGAACCTGCCACCTACACAGCCTTGCCCACAGTCACCACAACAGCAGACCCACAGACATGCACCCCACACACCACATGCACAGTCACCACCATCACCACATTATGCAGCACACCCACCTCACTTGCAGACACTACCACAACATCCATCCACATGTCCTGTTTGTCATCCCCTACCCTGTCAGCCTCCGCCAAAGACACACAAACGCTCAGACTCAGACCCCCAACAGCCATCTACCTCACACACGCACACTGTCCATGCACCCGCACCCAAGTCCAGCACACCTCCTCCTACAACAACTCCCTCTACCTCAACTCCCATCTCTCCTCCCACATCCCGCCCCATTGGCCCTAAGAAGCTTTTCCTTTCCCGCCTTGACCTCTTCCCTTCCCCTGCCCCCGTACTGACCATAAGTGGAAGGTCCCACCCCAGCCCAGTACCACAAGCATACAGTTTGACAATGTACCACCCACAAAGTCTCCAGCTGCCCAAAATGGAGGGCTAAAGTGCTGCCCCCTCCCAAACAGACAACCAAAACCATGGAGCCATCTCCAAAACCTAGGGCCACGGAGACCCCTCCCAAGACCAAGGCCAAGGAGGCCCCTACAAAAACTAAGTCCCAGGAGTCCCCTACAAAAACAAAGCTCAAGGAGGCCCCTACAAAAACTAAGTCCCAGGAGGCCCCTACAAAATCTAAGCCGAAGGAGGCGCCTTAAAAAACTAAGCCCAAAGAGGCCCCTCCAGAATCAGTGGCCAAGGACACCCCTTCCAGACCCAGTGGGCAAGGAGCCCTCTCCATCATCAGAGGGCGGGGACCCCCCTCCAGAACCAGTGGGCAAGGCACCCCCTCCATCACCAGAGGGCAGGGACCCCCCTCCAGAACTAGTGGCCAAGGACCCCCCTCCATCACAACAGGGCAGCCCACCTCCTGAAGCAGTGGGCAAGGAGCCCCCTCCATCACCAGAGGGCAAGAAGCCCCCTTCATCACCAGACAGCAAGGAGCCCCCTCAGTATCCAGGGGACAGCGGTCCCCTTCAGACCCAGTGAGCTGGGTGCCCCCTCTGTATCCAGTGGTTAGGAGCCCCCTCCAGAACCAGTAGGCAAGAGCCCCCTCCAGAACCAGTGGGCTAGGAGCCCCCTCCAGAACCAGTTGGCTAGGAGCCCCCTCCCAATGAGAAGCACCCCCCACCCCCTGAGGTGCCTGCCCATTTCCAACATAATGCCCATGAACAGTGGAGTCCCGGTGTTGTCAGGAGTCAAGTTGGGGCTTGGACTTTGCCCTGTGGGCTTTAGTGACTTTGAACTGGCCTTTGGGCCTGCATGTACACATGCAGCTGTGTATGTTCTTTGATTTTGAATTTTCATCCAACATAATTACAGTGGTTGGAACAGAGGTAAGTGTCCTGGCTTTTTTTACTCCTGGGTCCCGTTACAGTCGATTTACTCTGCAGCTGGTTCTGGGTGTGTGGTGTGTGTTTATGGTGTGTGTTGTGCGTGTGTGCGTGTCACTCTCCCTTCCCTCTCTCCCTCCTTTGTGTGCTAGGCAGCTGTACTCACAGTCGTCGTCTTCATCGGCATTGGTGCTCCTGGACGGCCATGGCGTGGTACATCATCAGGAGGACTTGCAGATCTGGTTTCATGTCAGCAGCAGACTCCTCTGTGTCCCTGGAGGTGAGTGTCTCCTTTTAAATGATATGTTTCTGCCAGGCTTTTGGTGTTGTTGCTACCGCTATGTCATAATATGGTGGCGGATCCATGTCTTCTGCCTGCCTATAGGTGGCTACCACCGTGTTCAATGGTCATACCGCTCTGGCAGTTGGTGTGGTACATTGGCAGTCTATGGGAGGGATCACCGCCTGGCGACGGTACTACCGCCATCGCCGGTATGACGGTAACCTGACCGCAAAGGTTATAATGACCACCTGAATGCCTTCTGTGTCCCTGGCAGGCATTTTGTTCCAGCTCTATCATGAAATCTTCACAGCTTGTAGATACCTCTTCTCCCGTGATTGAAAGCCCTTGGCAATGCGCGCACTGAATGAGCCTCTGCGCAGAAAGACATTGCAGTGTGCTCACAGATGCGCAGCTTGGGGGAGCTTGGGGGAGCTTGAGGGAGACAGAGTAAGGAGGTATATGTATTTGAATCATTTCGAGAGGTACATGCATAAGAAAATAAGTGATCGAGGCAAAAGTCATCTATTTAAGAGGAACACCATCTCATGTGTCTATGAGAAATTTAAAACACATCTCAACTACATGACCAACAAACTGCAGACCATTTCACATCTCCATCAATAGGTGTCACCCCGTTAAACTAATACCAATAAACCACTAGCTTCCTCACTCCTCCACCAATAAACACCTTACTCGCACTATCAGTAGACCATTGGCTTCCTAAACCTCTGTCAACAAAGCAAGGCATTTCAGGTTCACCATTCTCCTGGTTCCCGGCAGACTAATGCTAATTACCTGTCACGGTATCCATCAGCTGGGTGGCTCTATCAGCCACAGCCTAGGGGGAATGAATGTGACGGGTCGACCGAGACAGAGATGTTCCCGCCGTACCCCTGGGGCACCAGTGCAGCCAGCTTTCCCGACTCAGATGCAGACCTGTCAGGGGCCTATCCGGATCGACATCCAGGTGACGAGGGGATTGGTAAAGGCCTTCCCAACGTACCCCGAGGAGGGACGACAACGACGGGAGAGGTGGAAGAGACGGCAGACACAGCAGAGGAGCGAAGGACCACGACCACACCCGTAGCGACAGCAGCGGAAAGAGGGGAGACGGCGGTATCACCAGGGAAGAAGGCGGCAGGAAAAGAGGCAGAGACAGCACCGGACAGAGGAATAGCAGAAACCCCAGGAGGAGGAGCGGCAGGAGAAGGAGCACTTGGAGAAGGTGGACGAGTCGTCCAGGTTCAACTCTGTTCAGCCGACGCAAGAGGCCAGGAGGCAGGAAACCCGGGATCCGGCCACACTCTAGGGAGAGCGTGGCCTCGGCAGATATAAAGACCACGGTCTAATGCGAATTCCTATGATACGAGTGGGAGGCGGGAGGGGAACAGGCCGCTTACCTACCATAGTCTAAGAGCCTCAGGATATTGTGATTTGTTTTGGTTTTTTTTGGTCATTTGTTCATACTACTTTATTTAATGCAGGAAGAGAGGTTCATTTTCTTCTCAAAATGAGATAACAGACTTCCATGCTACCAAAACGAACCGCCAGAGAAAAAAAGAGAAAAGACAGAAGAGTGTCCACAGTTTTTAGTTCGTAGAGAAAAAAAAGTAAACCGCAGCGATAAACAAAGAAAAGAAAAGAAAGGGAACGAGAGTCACTGAAGCATAGAGAAGAGACTAGACGAAAGTAAGGCAAAGACAGCTCCACAGAAAGAGAGAGAGAGAAAGAGAGCAGAAACCGAAGAGAAGAGAAGGAGAGACAAAAATAAGATATAGTACAGGGAAAACAGAATAAAAACTTACCAGACCACTCATCGTTGTCTATATCTGCTTCTTTCACACATGTGCCTGCTGAGCCCCATCTGTAAGAAAGAAGCAGAGGAAGAAGATAAACACCCTGTGAACCCAGAAGATAAAAAGACCAAGACAATAAAAGAAACCATAAACTTGATCCCACTCAATAAAGACAATTATTTTCACAATATACCGCTGGCTGCGAGTCATCATTACGGTATCCCCTGTCACAGTGGTGTCAGAAGTGGGAATTCTTCTTAGGATGACCCAACAGACAAGGGACCGTAATGGAAGACAAACCATCCCTTGCTTATATGATAGCACAGTTGGCAGAAGGACAGAGGCATCTCCAGTTGGTCTGGGAGGAGCAATTGAAGGAAGCGAAGGAAGAAAGAGAAGCGCTACATACCGCTTTAAAGAGCCATGCCCAATTATTGCAAATAACCAACTGGTGCCTGAAACCGCTCTAGGAAAACTGACAGAAACCATAGCCAATACTAGCGTACACCCCAATGTTCCGAGCAGTGTCCTTCAAAAATATCAGTACAATGAGGACCCAGATTAGTTTTTTACTAATTTTGAGAGGGTAGCAAGTTCAGCCAATTGGCTGACTGATAAATGGGGCCAATATATTGGCCCATTATTAACAGGCCATCTAAAGGCAGCCTATTGGGCCGTCAACCAGGGAGGAGTAACCCCCTATAGCGAAATCAACAAAGCGATTCTTAAAAGGATTGGGTTAGACCAGGAAAGTTATCGTGTTCGGTTCCACCAAACAAAATGGATCCCACAGGAAAATCCTCGTACTCTGCACTATAAGGTATACCATGCGGGAAGGAAATGGCTATATCCCAATGAGACTTCGAAAGATGCAATGTTTGACGCTGTTAATTTGGAACAATACCTTGATGCCCACCCACCCACCACTAGAAATTGGATCAGACAGCATCCTGACCTCAGTAATCGTACGGCAATAGATCTCACCTGTGCCTTTCATTGAGCCCCTGAATTTAGAGGTGCCCAACCTAAATGCACTCCCACAACCCAGCGAGTCCCTGCTTCCAAGCCCCTGTATACCAAAGCGAAAGCGAGTTCTAGTAGTGACAGAGCCAGTGTACCTCATCCAACCCCTTCTAGAAAAGTCATGACAGGTCCTCAATGCTTTCATTGCGCAGGGTGGGGCCATACAGCCAGGCACTGCCCATTAAAAAAAGAACCAGAAGAGCCAATGGAAGTAGGCATGACAAAGGGTCCTGTCTTGTGCCTAGGACACAACATGGCAAAATACACCACCTCAATGTGGATCAATAATGAAAAAAGGAATGTCCTTATTGACTCTGGGTGCAGCCAAAGTGTGGTAAAACAGATCTATGTACAACCTGATCAGTGGGTCCCAAATACCCAAGTGCTAATCACATGTGTACATGGAGACAGAAAAACGTACCCTGTGGCCACTATTATGATCACTTAGAGAGGGCAAGAGGAGTACCTGTCCGTAGGCGTAATCCCAGAATTAGGAGAAGATATGATTATAGGAACTGATTATGATGCTTTTTCCTTGCTACTGAACACAGCCAATCAAAACCATATAGCCGACTCATGGTGGAAGGAAGCCCCTTTCGTATCCTCTGAGATAGAGGGAAATAGTCCCAGAAGGAAACTCAGTAAAACACAAAAACGCAAACAAAAGCGGGTGTATCAGAAGGAGAATGTTTCTACCACAACCCCTGTCTCTACCTTCCCAAAGGCCATAATATCCATAGAAGGAAGATTCCGGCAGGCACAAAGAGAAGAGCCTGCCCTGAAGAATGCTTGGCAAATTGCATTAGCACCTGAAACTTCGTCGGTAGGTCCTACTTTTACTCTCACCAATGAGTTATTGTATAGGAGATGTCCAGACGGCCCTGGGAAAAAACCCCAGCTGGTGGTACCCCAAACCTATTGAGACCAAGTCCTCCACCTAGCGCACAGGGATAATGGGTAAGGTCACTTACAGAGGGAGAAAACAGAGGAAGCTATTTTAAAACAGTTCTATTGGCCGGGGGTCTATGAGGACATTATAAAACATTGCCAGATATGCCCAAAATGCTAACTAATAAACCTGTCCCACGATCGAACTGTACCCCTACAACCCCTACCTATAATAGATGTTCCCTTTACCAGGGTAGGAATGGATTTAGTGAGACCCCTAACAATGTCCGTAAAGGGACACCAATATTTGTTAGTGATAGTAGACTATGCTATAAGGTATCCTGAGGCCATTCCGCTAGCCAGCATGAACATTAAAAGCATAGCTCAGGCCATGATTGAGTTTTTTCACGCTTAGGGTTTCCCAAAGAGATCCTTACAGATCAGGGTACTCCCTTCATGTCAAAACTCATGACTGAAGTATGTCAAACACTAGGGGTGAAACAAATTCGGATCTCAGTCTACCACCCCCAAACAGACGGTCTGGTGGAACGCTATAATAAGACTATTAAAACCCCGTTGAGGAAAGTCATAAGTGACTCTGGAAGAGATTGGGAAAAGAAATTACCCCTAGTCCTATACAAGTTAAGAACCCATATACAGTCCTCTACCAGACACAGTCCCTTTGCGCTTTTGTTTGGTAGGCAGCCACGTACTTTGTTAGAAATGCTGGCTGAGCAATGGGAGGAGTCAGAGGATGAGCTAAAGGACATCCTCACCTATACAAAAGACCTCAAAGAAAACTTACATACCATATGGGAAGAAGCTCATAAAGCTTTGAGAGAAGCTCAAGAGAAGCAAAAAGCTCATTATGACGCACACAGTAGCCCACGTAGCTTGACGGTAGGACACAAGTCTTGGTACTCTTACCTTCTACCGAAAATAAACTACTGGCAGGGTGGCAGGGACCATACACGGTCCTAGACAAAGTCACTCCTACAACATATAAGATTGAAATACCCAACGGGTCTGGTAGGGAACACATTTATCACATTAATCTGCATAAAACATGGTATGAAAATAATAAGTCCAATACGGAAATGTATTTAACTACTTGAAGTGAGGGGCGACATTCGGTATATCCCACAGAAGTACCCACACCCATTGAGATAAAGATGCCTCAACTGAGTGAGAGACTCTCTGTAGAACAAAGGACCCAACTGAAAGAAATAGTCCAAACTAGCTTAGATGTCTTTTCTAAAACACCAGGCAGAGCACACATGATTCAGCACCATATACGTACAATTGGGGATAGAGTAGCCCGACAAAGACCATATAGAATACCAGAAGCAAAACGACAGGTGGTGGAACAGGAAGTCAGGGATATGCTAGATGCTGGCATTATTGAACCCTCTTCCAGCCCTTGGTGTTCCCCCATAGTTCTAGTACCGAAGCCAGATGGGACCACCAGATTTTGCATTGATTTTAGACAAGTGAATTCTCTGTCCCACTTTGATTCTTATCCAGTGCCTCGGATTGATGAATTATTAGGGCAAGCTAAATATATGACCACCCTGGATTTAACAAAGGGTTACTGGCAAATACCCCTGAAGAAAGAAGATAGAGAGAAAACGGCCTTTGCCACCCCCTCAGGTCTTTATCAGTTAACTGTCCTTCCAGTTGGCCTCCACGGGGCACCAGCTACTTTTCAACACCTCATAGATATGGTCTTACGTCTTTTTCAGGCATCTGCGGCCGCTTATTTGGATGATTTAGTCATCTATAGTTCTACCTGGGAGGAACATATTGGCCATTTAAAACAAGTATTGCAGGCTCTTCGCACAGCCAAACTCACGGCCAACCCTGAGAAATGTAAGTTGGGCCACAGTTCCATTAAGTATCTCGGGTACATTATAGGAGAAGGGAAAGTATGACCCCAGGTTGAGAAGGTACAAGCCATCACACACCTTCCCCTTCCACGTCGGAAAAAAGACATCAGGACTTTTCTTGGAATGGTGGCATATTACAGGCGATTTATACCCCATTTCTCTGAGATTGCTGCCCCTCTCACGGATTTGTTGGGAAAAAGCAAACCCAACCATATTTCTACCCTCTCCGATGTTGAGAAACGCAGTTTTGAGCAGCTAAAGACTCTTTTGACCTCCGAACCGTCCTCTGTTGTCCTGATTTCCGTAAACCGTTCCAGGTACAAACAGATGCCTCTGATCTGGGGTTGGGTGCGGTATTATCACAAACGGATGGGGATGGTTTTTATCATCCCATTATCTATTTAAGCCGTAAACTGTTACCCCGTGAGCGGCATTATCTGACTCTTGAGAAAGAGTGTCTGGCATCCAAGTGGGCTGTGGAGTCCCTACGGTATTATTTGGCAGGTCGCCCCTTCACATTGCTTACTGATCACGATCCCTTAGCCTGGTTGGCTTGTCATAAGGATACTAACGCCCGTGTCCTCCGATAGTTTCTGGCACTCCAATCTTTCTTCTTTCAGGTTCACCATTCTCCTGGTTCCCGGCAGACTAATGCTAATTACCTGTCACGGTATCAATCAGCTGGGTGGCTCTATCAGCCACAGCCTAGGGGGAATGAATGTGACGTGTCGACTAAGACGGAGTTGTTCCCGCGGTACCCCTGGGGCACCAGTGCAGCAGGCTTTCCCAACCCGGATGTAGACCTGTCAGGGGCCTATCTGGATCAACATCTGGGTGACAAGGGGATTGGTAAAGGCCTTCCCGACGTACCCGAGGAGGGACGACAACGACTGGAGAGGCGGAAGAGACAGCAGACACAGCAGAGGAGCGAAGGACCACGACCACACCCATAGCGACGGCGGCGGAAAGAGGGGAGACTGCTGTATCACCAGGAAAGAAGGCAACAGGAAAAGGGGCAGAGAGCACCGGACGGAGGAGCAGCAGAAACCCCAGGAGGAGGAGCGGCAGGAGAAGGAGCACTCAGAGAAGGTGGACGAGTCGTCCAGGTTCAACCCTGTTCAGCCGACGCAAGAGGCCAGGAGGCAGGAAACCCAGGATCCGGCCACACTCTAGGGAGAGCGTGGCCTCGGCAGATATGAAGACCATGGTCTAATGCAAATTCCTATGATACGAGTGGGAGGTGGGAGGGGAACAGGCCGCTTACCTACCATAGTCTAAGAGCCTCGGGGATATTGTGATTTGTTTTTTTTTTTTTTTTGGTCATTTGTTCATTCTACTTTATTTAATGCAGGAACAGAGATTTATTTTTTCTCAAAATGAGATAATAGACTTCCATGCTACCAAAACGAACAGCCAGAGAAAAAAAGAGAAAAGACAGAAGGGTGTCCACAGTTTTCAGTTCGTAGAGAAAAAAAAGTAAACCGCAGCAATAAAGAAAAGAAAGGGAACAAGAGTCACTGAGGCATAGAGAAGAGACTAGACGAAAGTAACGCAAAGACAGCTCCACAGAAAGAGAGAGAGAGCGAGAGAGAAAGAGCAGAAACCGAAGAGAAGAGGAGAGACAAAAATATGATATAGTACAGGGAAAACAGAATAAAAACTTACCAGACCACTCATCGTTGTCTATGTCTGCTTCTTTCACACATGAGCCTCCTGAGACCCCATCTGGAAGAAAGAAGCAGAGGAAGAAGATAAACACCCTGTGAACCCAGAAGATAAGAAGACCAAGACAATAAAAGAAACCATAAACTTAATCCCACAAAATAAAGACAATTATTTGCACAATATACCGCTGGCTGCGAGTCATCATTACGGTATCCCCTGTCACAGCATCCTAATACTATCACTACGGGGACCAAAGACCTCCTCACACTTCTCACACCAGTGCCTTTCACACAACTCCTTCACTGAATCACTTATCTCACAAAGTCTCCATACTAAACTATTGCTGTCTATCATAAACCATTAGACTCCCAAGAAATACATTTAAATCCTAGAGATGTAGGTGGCATGCTACCACTTTTGCAATAAAAAATGCATCAAATCTCAGAAGAGACTTAGGGCCAGATGTAGCAAAACTCCAAATTACGAGTTGCAATTTGCGAGTCCCAGCGACTCGCAAATTGCAACTCGCAATTTGGAATGCAGAAAGGTGTCTCAGACACCTTCTGCGAGTCGCTATGGGGTCGTAAAGACCCACCTCATTAATATTAATGAGGTGGGTCGCAATTTGCTACCCCATAGCGAGTCAGGGCACTCACGGGGATGGTGGCCTGCTGGAGACAGCAGACCACCATGTCAGTGACTGCTTTTAAATAAAGCAGTCTTTTTTTTTCAAAGTGTAGCCCGTTTCCTTAAAGGATAACGAGCTGCACTTTGAAAAAAAAACACGAAACCTTTAGTTTCGGGTTTTTTCAGGGCAGGTAGTGGTCCCTTGGACCACTGCCTGCTCTGAAAAATTATTTTTTTTTCCAGACACAAAGGGGAAGGGGTCCCATGGGGACCCCTTCCCGTTTGCGACTGGGTTACCATCCACTTCAAGTGGATGGTAACTGCGCTTTCATTTGCGACCGCAATCGCGGTCGCAAATGAAAATGCATAGCATTGCGAGTCGCAAATAGGAAGGGAACACCCCTTCCTATTTGCGAGTCGGAAATGCATTTTGTGAGTCAGATCCGACTCGCAAAATGCATTTCTACATAGCACAGAGGCTTTTGCGACTCGCAAACGGCGATTTTCGCCGTTTGCGACTCGCAAAACCCTTGCTACATCTGGCTCTAAGAGTGGATGCCTGGGACTGAGACCAGCCAATTTGCGGTTGCTGCACACTGTACCCAGCCAATGAGAGATCAGAAGGCAGGGCTGAACATATCACTGCCTTCCAGTCTATGCATGCCTGGGTTTGAGCTCCAGGATGTTATATGACCACTGCCTGCTGAATAAGGCTAGGAGTACCAGTGGACTCATGCACCAGAAATATTTCATCCCGTGGGCGTCATGTTCCGTTCCAGACCACAGACAATTCCTTTTGCAGGGTGCTAGTAAGGAAACTGGTGGTTGACTGCCTGACACATTTTCACTTCAGAAATACAGTATGAGGAATAACCAAGAACATTTGGATTACAGGTAACAACCAGAGCCGTGGAGAGAGGCAGTGTAAACATTTCTAAAAAGTCCCTCAAGGTTTTGCAGTTTGTTGCAACACAAGCAATTGAATGGAGAGTTGGTTTCTGAGAGGCTAGCTGGGGTATTGGAGTGAAAGTTGCCTTTTACTTTGTTGTGATGTAGTGTTCTTTAAAGAGGTGATTCTTCAGCTTTTTTCAAAATTTGAGCACATTTGGGTAATCCCGATGGACATGGGGATGCTGTTCTGCTTCCTGGGTCTCACTGTGGTCTCTTATAAACCAGGAGGGGGTCAACCATATTTCAGGGGACACTTAAGACATTGGTGGTCATTACAACCTCGGCGGTCTTTTAAGAAGACCGCTGAGGGACCGCCGTGCGGAAGACCGCCAGTAGTGGCGGTTTGCCGCGCAGTGTATTATGACCGTTGGCTGCCCTCTATCGTTTTTCCGAGGGAAAGCCGCCAACAGCCATACTTGCGGGCGGCGGGGAAGTGGAGGTTGCTCCTCCTCCACCGCCACGCCAACAGAACACCGCCGAGCTAATCACATCATGTGATTCTGCGCGGCGGTGTTCTGTTGGCGGTGTGGTGTTGGCGGAGCTGCCCCCATGGCTCCTGTCCCATCCCGGAGGATCGACGGAACAGGTAAGTCGATCGTCCGTTAGGGGAGTGGGGTGGGGGGTGTTGTGTGTTGTGTGGGTGCATGGGGGTGTGCGTCTGTGTATGTAGGGGGGGTGTGTGAATGCGTGTATGCTTGCGGGGGTGATGCGTGTTTTGGAAATGTGTGCGTGTATGTCTGTATGTATGTCTGTATGGATGTGTGCGTGAATGTGTGAATGTGGGTGTATGTGTCTGAGTGTGTGTGTGGATGTTGGCATGTATGTCGGTGTGTGGTGCCTGCGTGCGTGTCTGTCAGTAATGGTATGTTGGAGGTCGGGATGGGGAGGGGGGCCCTACCACCCTTGGAGGGTGTCAGGGGTGGTGGGGGGTGTAGGGGACGGAGTCGGGTGGGGGGTGGGGGAGACCCCTATCAGTGCCAGGGAGGGAATTCCCTGGCACTGATAGTGCTTACCGCCATGGATTTCATGGCGGTTCCTACCGCTGGAAATCCACGGCGGTAAGCCAGGTCACAATACCGGCGGCGGTATTGTCACGGCCGCCGGGCTGGAGACCCAGGTCTCCAGCCCAGCGGTCGTCTCCGCCCTGGCGGGCGGAACGGGAAAGCGGCGGATGGCCTGGTCATAATACTGAAAAAAAGACCGCCAGCCTGTTGGCGGTCTTACCGCCGCTTTAACACCGTCCGCCAGGGTTGTAATGTCCCCCATTGTTTTTCAGCCTGGGTCTACTGGAATAAGTAATACCTTATGAACACTCAGGTATCCCTTTGGTAACGGGTATCCACGGTATAGATAAAAACAGATGTGGAGTGTCCAATGTGTATAATGTTATAAAGAAGGTACCTACTATATCTTAATTTGAGGTATGAGAAGAAGAGGAAACACAAAGACAAACAAGGTACAATATCCCACATGACCTGTATGTCTTCTATAATGGCTCTAAGTGCTCAACAAAGAGGAAACAAAGATGTTGCACGGAGTCGGGAGAGGTGGAGCCGGTGTGACGTCAGTTCCTTACTCCTACCGGGGATGTGAGGTGTCTGTTCCTTACGGTTGCAGGGGGGGTGATGCGGCATTGGTGGCGAAGCGTCGCTTCCTTATGACAAGGCAGGGTTGATGAATCCAGCAGGTCAAGATGCAAGGCATTGACTTTATGGTGTTGCAATCACACCACAGGGCCACAGGTGCTGCAGCTGAGTCTGATCGGGTGTCCTGGACGTCAGAGACACGGCACTCGGGACTCATGCTGTGGTGGGACTTCTGAGGCGCAGCGGCGGTGTCAGGCCTGTGTTGTAGGTCATGGTTGTTGCACCCAGCGGGTACCACGGCTCCGGTGCTGGCGGAAGCGCAGCATCAGAGAGCAGCGCTGATTCTGAAGTCGCTCTGGAGTCGATGTGCTTAGGTTCCTCTTAGTTGCACTAGAGCTAATTTCCAAGGGCCCAGAAACTGGATTTGGCACCATTTTGAAAGTCAGGACTCTCAGCAAGAAAGCCCAGGTGCTGACAGGTGATGGCCCTGAGACTTCTCAACAGGAGGCAAGCTCAGTTCAAGTCCTTGGAGAATCTTGGAAACCAGAATGTAGAAAGCAAGGTCCAGTCCCTTAACTCCCAGCACCGGAGCAGCCAGCAGCAGGCCAGCACAACAAAGCAACAGGCAGAGTGGCAGTCCCTCCTACAGCATCCAGCTATTCTTCCTGGCAGAATGTCCTCGGTCCAAAAGGCTTCTAACTATGTTGTGTCAGAAGTCCAGTACTTATACCCATTTCTGTCTTCGAAGAAGACAAACTTCAAAGAGAAGCCTTTGTAGTTCACAAGGCCCTGTCTTTCCCTGCCCTGGCTCCAGACACACTTCTCGGGGTTGGAGACTGCTTTATGTGAGGACAGGCACAGTCCTATTCAGGTGCAGGTGCAGGTGTCTGCTCCTCGCACCACTCTAGCTCAGAAGACCCATCAGCCTGGTGATGGGTCATCAGGATGTGCAGGTCACACCTCAACTCCCTTTGTGTGACTGTGTGAATACACAATCAGCCCAACTGTCATCCTGACCCAGATGTGTATTCAGCAGACAGGCAGAAGCACAGAATGGTTAAGCAAGAAAATACCCATTTTCTAAAAGTGACATTTTCAAACTTACAATTCAAAAACCAACATCACCTGAAGATGTTTTTTTAAATTGTGACTTCAGAGACCCCAAACACCACTTCTCTATCTGCTCCCAATGGGAAATTACACTTAAAAGATATTTCAAGGCAATCCCCATGTTACCCAATGGGAAAGATAGGCCATGGAATAGTGAAAAACAAATGTAGCAGCATTTCACTACCTGGACACATAAAACACACCAGCACGTGTCCTTCCTTTTAATTACGCTTCACCCGGCACATGGGGCAGGCTTGGTCCTACTTTAGGGGTGACTCACATGTAGTAAAAGGGAAGGTGTTGGCCTGGCAAATGGGTGCACTTGCAGGTCGAAATGGCAGTTTAAAACTGCACACACAGACAGTGCAGTGGCAGGTCTGAGACAAAGGGCTACTCATGTGAGTGGCACAATCAGTGCTGCAGGCCCTCTAGTAGCATTTGATGTACAGGCCCTAGTGCACTTTAGCACTGGTTAGCAGTGGTGAAGTGCCCAGAGTCCTGAAGCCAACTAAAACAGGTCAGAAAAAAATAGGAGGAAGAAGGCAAAATTTTTGAGGATAACCCTGAAAAAAGGGACAGGTCCAAAAACCATGAATAACAGAATCAATGCACCTGTGCTTCGATTTCAAGAAAAACATTATCAATTGCCAATAATGTTTTGATGCTTAGAATGTTATCATAACACAAAGCTTCAACAACATTTTAAGTTCCAACTTTTGTTAGTTATTGGTTTCTTTGAGATTGCTTTACAGCACACATTGAGTCATTTATAATTAATTGCACCACCTTTCAGGTACTTTAATGCCACCTGGGCCAAGAGCCACAATGTACTTTCCTATAATATGGGTCTAGTGTTATGCAATGTGCTTTCCTGTGTAATTGGACCTAAGGTCACAGTATTTCAATTACAGTGATGGCATCATTATGTTGATTCGTGATGCTGAAATATAAAAATCCTACCTCTTTTTAGTCACAGACTCCTGTCAAGGATGCTCACACCATAATCAGTGAAGAACTGTTTGCATGCTTGTGGTATTTGAACTGCACAAACCTAACTGAAGGCTAGAGCTGTACATGGTCAAATGCAATAATACAGTCAACAAGAGATTGGAGGGCTAGCTGGGTTCTTTGAATGGAAGTGGCCTGTTACTTCCTCGTGATGTAGCGTGCTTTAAAGAGAATTGTTTCCAAATTGGCACAAGTTTAGGTAGTCCTCCTGGGCATGGGGATGTTGTTCCATTACCGGGATGCACACATGGTGAAGGCCTGTTACCTTGTGTTTGTTTTTGGCACTCTGGCTACATTCTGATGGTATCCTGACTGAGGGTGTGCCAAGAGCCATCGGAACTGGTACCTTGTCAACCAGCTTGATTGGATGCAGATCATGATGGTTTTGTAGGTGATGCAGCTGATTTAGAAGATGGCGCTGTCTGAAAAGTGGAACCAGTGGAGCTGCAATAGGGTGGGGGCTATGTGTTCATATGTCTTTCAGCCCTTATTGAGGGATGCAGTTGCATTTGCATTTAGATTTTCTTAAGCGAGGTCAGCGTGGAGTCCTGAAGGCTACGGAGCAGGTTGTTTACTCTCTTTAGAATTTAAAGGACAAGGGCCTGAGCAACAGGCAGAGCTGGTAAGTTATCCTGGTATTTTGGCAATGTGTTCCTTGAGGTTGAACTAAGTAAACCCAAGACTTCCTTACACTTTTATTAATAAACCTACTTCAGTAAACCACTGATCTTTCACATGTGCTCTTGAACTACTAATACCCTAATGCCTCCATTAGTATATCACGAACAATGTTCCACGTCTATCAGAAAACCATTGACCTACCTGTTAGATGTGTACCAAGAGGCCAGACAGATTCTGCAGCAATGGATGCAACCTGAAAAGAAGTCCTGACACTATTAATTGTGTGTGTATTGCCTGCTTAGGCACACTTGGCAGTGTGTGTTTATTTACTCAGATGCAATAACACATCCCGAGTGCTGGCATGTAAGTGAGAGGAAGTGAGATGGAAAGAGAGTGTGTATGTTCATAAGCATTCCCTCATGTTCCCTTCCGGAAGGGGCCTGGCCTGGCAGTTCAGGATGGATTGTTCTCTTGAGGGGCAAAATCAGCACGATTTGATAAGGTGAGTCTCTGTTTAAAGTTTCGCAGTGGGTGAAAAATGATGGGTTGAAATGCAACCCAGAGCAATTGCCTGTGGCTTGGACTATCTGCAAGCATTTGTCCCTTCACCTCTTGTGTGGTTGATTGTCCAATATGCTCTCAATGCTTGATGATGGTCATCAATAGAGGCATTAGGTCAATTTATTTTATTTTATTGTAATTTGCTTTTAACCTTTCAGCCTTCCTATTGGATAGTAGCCATTCTAGTATAATATGCTGTTGTAATACCCTCATTGCTGAGTGAAGTGTGCGAATTGTGTGCTAATTGCCGCCTCTAAAACTGTAGTCCATTTTCTGATTTGAGAAAAGTGCACGTGTCACCAACAACTGTTTTATGTAAAGGGAGTTGAGAAAGAAATTCCAGGATATAGGCTACCTTTTCTCTCATCAAATAGTTATCACAGCAAGGTATCCCACAACCCACGCCCAACAAGATTAGCAATTGCAATCAAGAGTGGACAGAACATCTTTTCAGGATTTGTAAAAGCCCCTCACCCATTCTATTTGTGGAATGCTTCACTGTCGGGTCTCATTCTGGTCCCTATAAACCAGGATGGGCTCAACCATATTTCAGAGAGCACTCGAGACAATGTCTTTGAACCAGGGTCTTCTGGGAATTAAAAATACCTTAGAATAAATGGGAATCTGCAATCCCAGTCTAAATGCCTGTGTCTAATTTCTTTCTAATCACCAACTTATGATGCACTGACTCGCCTATTATAAAGAAAAGATGTCAGAAGCCAACTGTAATAAGCTATTACAGTCAAGTTCTGATATCACAATGCGTGCTGCCAGCAGCCAAGGTGAAAGGCAGGTCAGGTCTAAGAGCAGCTGTTTAAGCAACTAGAGTGAAATATTGCTTTTCTTTTTTCTGCTCTCTTTTTCTAGCTTGCAGTGAGAAACAGAAAGAACATGTCTATTTTTGGCACTCACTAGATAATTATAGAAAATGTACAATCTTTTTGCATGTTTGTACACATTCCAAGCTATTGCAGATTTTGTTTTTAAAAAGACTCACTTGTATTGAACTTTTTCCAATATATTTTACCAGAAATATCTAACAGGCTTTTGATGTGTTTCATTTTGCACCGAGGTTCTATTTTTATTTTTCATGTTTGCAAACATGCTCTCTCTTTCACATAAAAAGAGCGACATGACTGGGCTTAAAGTGGTGTGTGGGAAAGGTGAAGGTACGATTATATAATGGCTGCCCTGTGTGCAGCTATGGTGGGTATGTGTCATCCACCATGTTTGCTTTGAAATGTGTGCAATAGATTGCCCCAGACTGTGGTTATAGGATGTTTTGGCATTTCCTCCTGGAGCAGTGCTACTGATTCCACTTCTTGATTGGTCTTCCATTGCAGGCCTCCTGGGAGTGACGCAGCTTTCCTATCAAGAGATTAATTGTTCCATTGGCCTTTTGGAGTCTTGTGTGACTGAAACACTTGTATGTCAGGTAGCAGTGGTAGGTGGTCAAGATGGATTCCTTCCACTTCTCAACTAGGCTTGTCTGACAGATGTTCCTCTGCCCGAGAAGTAATTATTTTCTTCACTCACACTCCCAGGCTTGTGATGCCTCACTATAGTGGACTGAGCTCACTGATTACCTACTAAAGCTCCCAGGCTTGAACTGCCCCACAACCGCGGGGATGCTCCTTGACCTCCTACCAAGGCTCTGGCTTCCCAGGTGATGCCTCACAGATGCGGGCCTTGGCCCGGGTGGATTCGTTCCTTCTTTCTGGCTCTCCCAGAAGGGCAATATAAGGAGTACGCAGTTCCTAAGTGAAAAAAAGGGAGCAGAGGAAGATATAAGTCTGAAGCATCAGATCTGGGGATTTTTCTTATTTTCCGATCTAAAAAGGTTGAGAATGCCTCACTGTCCTCAACCGAGGAGTTGTTAATTGTTGCAGAGTTCTCAAAGCTGGGTTGTTTAATTATTTCATAGAGTTTGCCTGGCCAGTTTTTTGTGTTATCTAGTTGCGATCTAAGGTGTGATGCTTTGGCAGTCCCTATTTTCTCCTTGTAGTTTTTTTAGTTCTCATAGATGTGCTATAGAATATTTTTGTCTCCAACACCTTTCTGCTAATCTCAGTTTCCTCCTTTCATCATTTAGGTCATGGTTGTTTAATGGGTGGGACACTTTGTTTCTGACTCTTTTTTATGATGAACTTTGGAGATGCTATGATATCCAGGAGGGGAGAGGAAGAGTCATTTAACCCTGCTTCAGTCAGGAAAGCTATGCCTAGCTCAAGTGATATGATCGCTTCAGCTATGTCCATGGAATATTTGTCTGCTCATCTGCACTTTAGATCAGACACTGGGTTAGTGAGCGAGTTAGGAGGATTCCGGATGCTTGCAACAAAAATTAAGTTATTTGGTTTCACACCCTGCCCCTTTGGTAGTGTGCTTCTTTGTGCTGGTGTTCGTAATAGTCTGTATTTTGTTCAGTGGCCATGTTTTGGTGAGTGCAGTCTTATTGTCAGGTTCAAGCAGGGCTTCAATCTCGATCATGATCAGCTGATTGCGAGTTCCCTTCAGTAGACCAGGGCAAGTTGTTTGATGTTCAAGGTAGATTGGTAGGCTGTTTGTGTAGTATGGGTGTAGTCAACTGTAGTGTGGTCATGTCTTACTGTACAAGTGTTATTGAAGGTTCTTGTAGTACCTTTCTGTTAATCTCAGTTTCCTCCTTTCGTCATTTAGTTCCTGGTTGTACTATGGGTGGGACAATTCGTTTCTGACTCTTCTAGGTGGGGTGGTTTTCAGATCTGCTCTCAGGCTGTTGACTTTGTGTTCCAGTAGGGCAATGCAAACTTGTAGCAGAGTAATGTGGAGGATTGAGTAGTTCAGACGCCTCAGTGCCATGACCAACGTAGGAACATGGATGAAAAACAGCTGCCTCAAACTGATCTTCTGAAAGAACACCTCCATATGGGTTCAGAGCTGGTGGCCAGCAGAACTGGACCAACGCCCTCTCCATCCGACCATGCACAAAACCTCAGCATCATCCTCGACTGCCAACTATCCATGAATCGACAAGTAAACTCAGTTGCCTCCTCCTGCTTCTACATCCTCTATATGCTCTGCCCAATCTTCAAATAGATCCCTTCTGACACCAGAAAGACAGTCATGCATGCCCTGATCACCAGCAGCCTCAACCATGACAACCATCTCTACGCCAGAGTGTCCAACCAGCTACTTAAAATACTCCAGACTCTACAGAACACTGCAGCCAGACTCATCTTCAGTCTCCCCAAGCTCTCAAGTATTACCCCACACCTCAGGAACCCCCACTGGCTTCCCATCCAGAAGACATACCAATTTAAAGTCCTCACACTCACATACAAGGCTCTCCACAACCTAAGACCATCTTACATCAACCATCAACTGAGCTTCTACGTCCCAGCAAAACAACCATGCTCCGCCTCGCTAAACCTTGCACACACACCTCGCATCAATTGCAGCAGAGGCCGCTCCTTCTGCACAGCAGCTAAGTCCTGGAACAGCCAGCCACTTCACCTCCGAACAGCTCCCTCCCTGGTGGATTTCAGAAGGAAACTCAAGATGTGGCTTTTCAATGAAGACATGGCACCCTCAGCGCCCAGATAACCCTAGGGGTGATGGTGCTGCGCTTTACAAATGCTCTGTTTGATTAATTGATTTAGATTGATCTCAGAAGGTGCCTTGTTTGGGCATTCCGTCTGATGATCTGATTGTGTGGTGGGGAGATTCAGTTTCCTGGTGCCTGACTTGGGTGTTCTATGTGTAGTTTGTCTGCATGCCAGGTGAATGCGTTAATATAGTTCACGCTGGGAGGTACCTAGATGTATGGGTCGGTCTGACTGGCAAGCTAGGGTCCGTTGTCTTACTTGTGGGATATCAGGTACCATTCTCCTCTGACCTGATAGGAGGGTGTGCAGTGCTGTGTGGGGTTCCTGTATGGCTGTGTGCTCACTAGGGAAGGAGCTTGAAAATTATCAGGTACTGTTTGTAGGTATGGTCAGGGACTTATGGTTGGGTTGGTGTCTAATGGGAGAATGAAAGAAATCATAATCCATCAGTGTCCATGATGCAGTAATCATATGATGGGTTAGAGCACTGATGTGGGGTTTAGAAGTATGAATTTGGGTGGTGGGAGATCAAATGTCAAGTGGACTGGGAGCAAGTTCAGTTGGGTGAATTAGGAGTGGTGTTGTTGCAAGGAGTCAGGACGTCTGTGCAATTGTATGGGGTGACGAGGGGAGTCAGAGTTGTTCTAGATGGCCCTGAGTGCAGTGTGAGTTCTGGTATGTTTCTGTATTAGTGTGAGATCTTAGCAAGTGGAATATCTCATCAAATATTTCTAGGTTTTTGTCAGACGCTTTTATTAGAATATTGCAGTTTTTGTAGATGGATATTGTAGCTTCAGCAGTAAAGAAGGGGGAAGGAGTGCTTGCGAGTTTGCATTTTGGTGGCCCTTGCACTGTTAAGTGTACATACTGTGTTTCTTTCCATCAGGCAGTGCGGCTGGTAAAGAAAAGGAGGTCCCATATCAAGGCTCCTTTATTTACACAGAAGTAGATGTCTGAGATTAGTGGTTCTGGTAGATCCTTAAGGATCTTGTGTTTGAGATTCTTAGCAGTATTCTTAGGTCATACTGTGTGCGTTCTGATGAGGCTGCTGATCAGGAGCTACGAGGTGTTGGGATGTGAGGTCCTGCCTCAAGATGCATTGTGCTGCGTCGGTTCTAATGAGTCCGCCGATCAGGAGCTGGGAGGTGCAGCAATGCGTGATCCTGCATCGCTCTTCATTAAGTCTCATCACCCTGCTTCGGTTCTGAGGAAACCCACAGTTGGGCCAGGAGGAGTACACTCTGATGCTAGCTAAGGGTCTAGGACCCGAGCGGTACCTCTGGGGGATCAGGACTCACTCCATTCGAGGCCAGCAACAGGGCACAAGCAGGTTTATTTGAGTCTGGGCAGCCCAGTAGATGCAGGACAGGTCTCTGAAGCTTGTTATGTCCCTGTAGCTCCGAACAGAAGACGGGTCAACTAGCCCTTAAAGTCACTCTGGTTGTTTTAGGTTCAAAGAGCAGGTCCAGTCTTCCTTGCTCAAGCAGCGGGGCAGCAAGGCTGTCTGTCTTGCAGCAGGGCAGTTCTTCCATCAACAAGGCAGCAAAGCAATCCTTCTTCTGAGTTTTCCACATGTCCAGAAGTGATCTGAAGAGTTGGTCACGAGTCCAATAGTTAAATCTGGTGTCAGCTTTGTAGTGGGAGAAACGTCTAGACTTCCCCCTAGCATGATTCTGGAATGTCCTTCCTCCTTGCCTTGGTCCCAGGATGTCTTGAGTCACAAAAGTCTAGTGTGAAGTCTTTGTGCGTATGCTGAGGCAACTCCTTTGAAATGCAAGTGTGGTAGATGACAACTCCATCCCTCCCATCAGGTCAGGATGGCCCATCTTGCCAACACCCCTCTCCCCCTTTGTAATACTGTCTGAGAGGAATACACAAAGGCCAACGGCCAAATATAGCTAGTCACATTACCCAGGATATAGGCTGCAGGCACCAAAGGGTGAGGACAAGAAAATGCAGACTTTCTAAACGTGGCATTTTCAGAATTGTGACTCGAAATTTGATTTTACCATTAAAGAGGGTTTTAAATTGCAATTTATGAGAGACTGGGTATGTTATTTCTACCTCTTCACAAACAAAATGATCACTTATTAAATCTAATAAAATAAACCAATGTTATCCTTTGGGAGAGGTAAGCCTTGCAGGTGTGAAAAACAAATTTAAGAGTTTTTCACTACCAGGACATGTAAAACCTAAAATTACATGTTTAATTTTTTTAATACAATTCACCCTGCCCTGTGGGCTGTTTAGGGCCTACCCTAGGCATGCCCTTTGTGTATTAAAGAGGAAGGTTTAGGCCTGGCAAAAGGTTTATTTTGAGAGGCCTGAGACATGTTTTGAACAGCTACAGTAGATTGTGGCACAATGAGTGCTGCAGGCCCACTGGTAGCATTTAACTTACAGGTCCTCAGTACAAGTAGTACCACTTTACTATGGATTTTCAAGTAAATTAAGATTCAACTCAGGTGTAAGCCAGTTGATTTAGGGAGAGTGCACTTTGGCACTTGTTGGCAGTGGTGAAGTGCACAGAGTACTAAACCAAATTCAGAAAAACAGGAGGAGTGAAGGCAAAATGTTTGGGGGTGACCCTGGAAAGAGGGCCAGGTGCAACATCACCCCTCCCTAGTCCAAACCCAGGGCAGACTAATCAATACCTTGATGGGCTTCTCTGCTCAGGTGATAGAATGTGGAACAGGCACTCTACTGCAGAGACACTTAGTTCTATGTCCTTCTGAACCCAGCTGTATTCCTCTGTCAACACTCCACTGAGCCACTGGTCTGACAGATTGGGAACCTTTCTCCTCATCTGTGGACCCCATGTGCGAGACTCCTAACTTTAGTTTACTCACAGATGCATCTAGTAGGCAGACAATACCACAATGGGCAACAAAGTGAGGTGACCCGTTCTGGCCCTTGGATCAGACTCCTGTCCCCAACCCAAGGAGAATTCTCCCCAAAAGGCCAGTAACCAGCAGAGGTCCTGGACCATCCACTGTCAGGTGGAGGCTCACAGTAGGGGCATTGGGAAGGCCTCACACACACAGCCTTGGGGCTGACAAGGAGGTCTCTACATGCTATTGGGTTTCCAAGACCTCTATGGTTTCTCAGAGAAGGGGGTATTAAGTACCCAACTCCACTTTACCACCCACCAGTCCAGGGGTGGTAGCCTGAGACTGGCCACTCAGCCCAGGGTCTGTACCCTGAGGCTAAACAGGTAACCCAGGACTTCTAGGAGAAACCACCACCCCTCTCAAGGCTGACACACTCTGTGAGTGTCATGCAGGGGTTTACCTGGTGCAGGTCTCCAGCCCTTTGTCTCTGTGACAGTGCAGGGATCACCTCCAGGTCAGACGTGGCCCCACCAGGGTCAGCCTTGTGGTACTCTGTTCTCAGAACTGACAGCCCCTGAGCCACTGCAACTGGATCTTTCAGGGGTCTGGGTGGCTGCCCCTCTCATCTATTCTAGCACTGATGGTAATTAATTTCCCTGAATTCAGTCAATGGGCATCTGGGAACTAACTATTACCCTGCTCTGGTTCAACACCATACACCATTTCAGGGACAACAAAGCCATAGTGTGGAAGAAGTTCTGTCCCTAGTGACCCCACACACCTGATGGGGTACTGCTCTACCACCGTGGTTTGACTGGTACAGGTAGGCTTGAGGGCAGTGACAGGAATCCCACTGTTACCTAATGCAAAGTGACAACTCCCACTCTCAGGGATCACAGATTTACACTTGGAATCCATCTCCCAGCTAAGGGACACAAGGGCAGGCTCTACATTCTGCTCCTGGGGACTACCTACCCCTAAGGTCATACTAGCCATTTCTGTAGAGGTCCCACCAGTGGGTGTTTTTTCTGGACACAGAGACCCCCCTATGCTTTTGTCTTAACTGGGAACACGCAAAGTAAAGGGGTTGCAAATGGGTGCTCTGAGCCACCGTCCACCTGAACCTCCTACCTGAAATGTTTTTATATGTGCAACTTTGTGTAACAAATAATATGTGCAAATGACTACCTTATGCTGGATATAGTTGGAGTAGCAAGGAATTAATGATGTTGCATTTAAAAAGAATCAATAGAAATGTTTAGAAGTGTGATTAATAACGTAGGTTAGTTATGCCACATTTTCGTGACAACATCATTTTATTAAAATGGATGTGGTTTCTAATGTTTTGTTCATTTTGCTCCTGCTCATTCTCCCTTCCCAATCAATTTCCCCCTGCAAGTCTTCTATCTTCAGCTTCCATGGAGCATAGTGCAAAGTGACATAACTGATTTTTTCTTTAGAAATGCATGTATTGTAAATTAAGCATTCCATCGTGTCCCTGATATAACCTTTCTGAAGGACACTTTTGCTGGGAGGTCCGATGCCAGCTTGCTAGCACATTCATGTTTTGGTCTTTGCTAAAGAATGTTTCATACTGTGTTTTGAATCTCCAGATTTCTATGTCTGTGGAAAACTCTTGATTATGTTTCAAAGTGGGGTAGTGTTATAAATTTTATTGCAGCAATACATTTTCTCATTTGTCTAAAAAGTACCATAGATAATTGTGCTATGGTGAATCTACAGTTTTCCAGAGCTTTTATGCATAAAAAATGTAACTCCCCCTCCTGTCTGTTTGGGCGAGACTCCTTTTTCTCCCAACTCTGTCCGATTACTGAGAAACTTTCTTTCCTTTTTAGGAATATTGTTGGTGTTCTTTATTTGAACCTGACTATTCTAGATATTTCAAATGATCTCTAATTTCTGACTTTGTATTTCTGTATCTGTGCCTTCATGTACCGATTTACTTTGTATTACCTACTCTAAATTATTTGTAATAAAACTCTTTGACTTCCAATTGATGTTCCCAGTTACTTGTTTACTGTTATTTATTGGGCCTAATGATGTAGAGGGTGGAGTCTCTAATCTTTAGATCAAGGGTGCTGGAGCCGAATTGGTAGAGATAATTTTGGGGTGATCAAAATATTGGGGTTCAGTAAGATATTTGGTTCAGGCTCCCACATTTGTTTCTCAGATGAGACATAGGAACCCTTTCCCCCACTTTACTCTGGGACCTGTCTGTGTCACCCTGGACCTCCCCCTTACCCTACTGGGGGGAACCCAAACCACCCTTCTTGAGGTCACTCCCAGGTGCCTTCTTATTGACTCTCGTGCTGAGCCAGAGTGCTTGTTCACCTTCATGGCAAGTTCCCTATGACTAGTGAGCTTGCTGTCTATCAGGTGTTGGCGTTGCTCTGGAAAACAATGACCGAACATGTGCTCTCTGAAAAACGGATTGTACAGCTCCTCATAAGTGTTACTTGACTACCTTTCATCCAACCATCTAGTGCCTTGCTGAAATCCTCCACAAAATCTACCAAAGACTGGCAAGACTGTTTCTGGCTACCCCTGAATATGACCCTATAGCCTTCAAGGGGTGGGTGAGGAGTATTTCATCCTGTCACCTTTCACCAGGGGGCCAACAAAGAATCCCTCTCCTGTGTAGGTATGTACTTCCACAGAGTGTCCCCCAATCTCCCTCAGAGACACTGTGCATTTCTAAGGCTACCTCATATGCCTCATACCACTTATCTATTTGGTTTCCCTACTATGAAGCTAGGCACCAGGTCTTTAGGTATGTGGACTCTCCTTTAAGACTCTGTGGTTTCGCTGCCACCATTGTTGGGGGACCCTGTGCTTCGTTTGGCCTTCAGGTCCATCTCTTGTTTACTCATTTGTGAGCCAGCAGATTTTTTCTCCCCTGCCAAGGCTCTAGCTGCTCTTTCTTTCTTTACTCTGCCGGGTTCTGGGCGGCTGCCTCCTCTTTGGCAGCCTCCCTCTTTTTGGCTTCCTCCTCCATCTTGAATTAGGACATCTGCAGCCTAAACTCTCTTTCCACTTTCCTGTCCACCAGTTTTTCAACAGAAATGTTGGGGCAGAGATGTCGCTGCCTGCTTTTATGGCACTTCCTTCCTCCTCTGGGGCCACCAGCAGGATGTTGTCATCCTCCCCTTGTGTTCCCTCCTACTACTACTGCATACGCTGTAACTCTGGCATAGCTCTATAAGGTTTGCTTTCCCACCCAAGGGTGACCCAAGGGAACAGTGCACCAGCGCTGAATGTGAAAGACACGTTATTGCAGTCCCTCAGAACTCCACTTACTACATAGTTAAAGTGAAGCCATTTCTTTTGGGTTACAAATAATTCCTGAAAAGAGATCAGGGGCATTCTGGTAACAGTAAACCTATTTTGTTTTTCACAGTATCACACACACAGCATTAAGAAGAGGAAACACTTTTAACTAAAAGTATTCATTACAACAGGGTGAACCCATTTCTTAGTAGATCTAAAATTATCACATAGCATACTGTATAATGAAAACAGTAAGAAGGCACATTGCAAAGAACAAGAATGAAATAAACATTTCTAAGATGGTTAGAATGTATTCTAAAACTCTAACACCCTAAACCTACTCCTAAGCACTCCCCTAGGAGAGCATGTAGCAGAGCAACTTGCAGACTAGAGTTTCTTGGGCAGAAGGGGGACACTGTACACCTTGTTGACAGGTCAGATTATCATTATCAGAAGGGCCGTGGAGGAAGTGTCCTCTGCAAAAGGCAAACACGCACCCCAGTAGCAGTTCTCTGCAGGTACTGGGCCGCTATCAGCTTCAGGCTGGATGCATCAGCTTCTCTAAATGCCGGCAATAACCAAGATTGTCTTTGAACGGTATCTTGCAGGATAATCTGGGATGAAGGCCCTTTCTACCTAATGGGTCAAGTGGCAGCCCATAAAAACTAAACTTTATCAAGGATCAAAACCTTTGACATACTTTTAGGAATGTAATGTATAGATTGCAGGCGCCAGAGAAGTTGCCCTCGACATATCTTTCAGGAGATGGGAGACAAGGTGGCATCAATTTGAACTACACTTCTTTGGTGGTTTATCCAGGGATATTTCTTAATGACCTTGTCATATTGATATGGAACACTTGTTCCAGACCGAGGGTTTTCTCAGGTATTATATCTGGGTTGTTAGAGGAACGACTTAACACTTTTTTTTTTACTTTCTCAGTTCAACGAATGATAAGCGCTGACAACATTCATGATCTTATTGTTTGTATAGCTATGACAGAATTTGGAGGGAGTGTGGCCTGAGATGTATTTGAGGGTCTGGCCAGAATGGAGTTGGACCTTAGGGACTTCACATCACTACTCTTTCTCCTCAACCACCTCCTGTGCTGTAACTTGTAACTGGTGGGCTTCGTCCCAGGCCCTGAGGGCATTCCTGGGGCTCCTTCTTCTTGGAGCTCTTATTTGATGGGAGCCCCTTCTCCCTGCAGAACTCCTTGAGTTCAGCCCCAGTGTAGCGCTTCAGGTGTTGAGCTCAAGCTCCATGCTTGTAGGTGTCACAGATGCACACAAGCAGGTGGAATAGGAGTGAATTTGGAAAAAGCAAAAGAGGACAATCAAGGAAAATAAAAAAAAGATTAAATCTGATGTCAGATTATATTTAGAGCTTTGTAGTTCTACACAAAATCACGGAATAGCACTTCACAAAAACAAGTACTGGATCTCACCATTAAGCACCAATGTGAGAAATTGGATTATTTGTTGGGGGGGGGGGTGAAACCCTTCTCAAGCATCAACCACAATCCTCATCAGCGTAAACCGCATAAAGTCACTAAATTAACCTGTGCTTGATCCTCTTGTAGCTTGGCACAAAAACAGTCAGGCTTAACCTAGAGGAAACTTATAAAGTATTTATGCAGCACTTAAAAAGAAATAAAGTAAAAAACACAACACAGGAAAAATCCCACCCTAATCTACAAAATTAGAGTATATTTTAACAAATAAAATGATTCCTGAATGACAAGAATCAAAAGTAAAAGTATCACCAGCAAGCGTAAAGCACCAGTTGGGGTTATCTGGTCACGCTGGACCAGGACAAAGTCACAAGTTCAAGCGGACCACGATGAAGCATGGGCCAGGTACAAGACTGTGTTTGGCCCGCTGGGCACTGTACCTAGTTGTACTTGGACTAATATGCAAGGTCCCGAGTCAAGTTGCAAAGGGTTCCCGATGGGGCAGCTGATCAGGAGCTGTGTGGTGCTGCATCGAGTTGTGTCGTGCTGCGTCAGATCCGATGAGGACGCCAATCGGGGTTGTGAGGTGCTGCGATGTGAGGTCCTGCATCGAGATGCATGGGGCTGCATCTGTTCCGATGAGGCTGTCGATCAGGAGCTGCGAGGTGTTCCAATACGAGGTCCTGCATCAAACTGTGTAAAGTTGTGTTGCACTGTGTCACTTCTGAAAGAACCTCCAGTTGGACCATTACAGAGGGTTTAAATTACAATTGATGAGAGACCAAACATGCTATTTCTACCTCTTTACAAACAAAAGTTATCACTTATTAAATGTAATAAGGTAACCCAATGTTATCCTATGGGAAGGGTAGGCCTTGCAGTAGTGAAAATGTATTTAAGAGTTTTTCACTACCAGAACATGTAAAACTTAAAAGTACATAGCCAACTTTTTAAATATAGTTTACCCTTCCCTACTGGCTATTTAGGGCCTAACCTAGAGGTGCAGTCAGGGCCAAGCCCAACACATTTTATAGCAAAATGTCAGTATCTGTATATCAACAAGCTTATGCGGTACATCATTTTATTCCCAAGGTGCAGCCCTATGCTCTGAGAGCACACAGAGTATCCAAGGTGGAATGCACAGTCCCACAAACCAGGTAACAACTTGCCGGTCCAGTTCAATTTTCTTTTCATCCTGCCATTCTCTGCCATGTAGGTCATGCAGTTTTAATCATGATAGTAATACAATTCCT
The DNA here is from genome assembly GCF_031143425.1 of Pleurodeles waltl. Classification (NCBI taxonomy): domain Eukaryota; kingdom Metazoa; phylum Chordata; class Amphibia; order Caudata; family Salamandridae; genus Pleurodeles; species Pleurodeles waltl. Next base: position 191,072,668 of record NC_090442.1, read on the forward strand.
GATTCACATTTTACTCTTGTTGAAAGTCTTCATAGGACTGTAGCAAAGAGTGAGACTCTTCCAAAACCAGCTGAATAGTACAGCACCATGCCTGACTACCTGTATAATATGGTGCAGCCCTCCAGGTGTAGGGTTTTCATTACAAGCCATTGTGTCATTGACTGGAATCAAGATTAGGTTATTGAATAGATCCCATTTTATTTGCCTTTTTGCTCCCAGCTCTCAGTTACCAAGTCAATCATGTAACCTGCAGATTGTCCAGCAAGAAATGCAAGAGATATGGCTTGGGTTCAGCTCTGCAGGCCAGCTTTCTTGTTTTAAGATAACACAGAGAATTGCTGTAACAAGCATTACCAATGCCAATAGTTCTGGCTTGCAACTGTAAGTGCCTGTATATTTGGGTTGCCAGAGAGCCAGGCTGTGAATTGGCTGCCATCTTGTGAGGGTCCACCAGTCAGGTGCCAAATCCAGTATTAAAGTGAGCTACAACCCACCCGAGAAGTGAGGGAATGAGCATCTGAATAGCCGGGTCACCATGATTGCTTCATTCTGTTTACTCAGATCTCAGATCACTGTTGGGGTGATTACATATGAGAAGGCGTATGTCAGAGAGAGACGCATATTGCAGCCTGTGCTCTGCTGATAAGGCCTGTGGCACCTGACTACTGCGGGTGATGTTGCAGAAGATACAACCTATAATGTGGGCACATAAGTGGCCGTGACACCACATACTTGCCCTCCTTTCCTTCAGCTGCTGAAGTTCCCTGGTAAGCTGCTGGGCCGGGGTGAGTCATGATGTGGGAGGCACTGCTGGTGCAACACACTGAATTGCAGCTGGGATCTTGTGGCACTGGGCAGAAGAGAACCTGAGATAACTCTAATGTTGGGCAAGTAGGTCCGGGGTCATCCCAAACTGAACCTTGAGAGGAAAAGACCCATGTGCTCTGTAAATGGGGAGGTTAGCCATAACCAATTGCCAGCTGGGCTTCCAGAATGATCTGACATAAAACATCTGCTCACTGAAATGAGTCACAGTCTCCATACTATATATGCTAAAATTGAAATGCTCAACAATGGACTAGATCGAATGACCATCAAGCTTGAAAAAAACAACGACTGCATAGATCAGCTAGACCAGAGAGTGTCAGATAATGAGGAGGATGCGACCACACTACATGAACAATTACTGCGAATGGAGCAAGCCTTGGGAGAAATCAATGGCCAAGAACGAGCACTTTAAAGTCTGATCCAGGAGGAACAGCATCAGAATTCTATCTACTGCAATAGATAAGATCGAAACACGTGGAACCCATGCTGCGCACTTTGTTTGATGGACACCTCATGTTCTTGGTCCCATGCTTGGTGCACCTGCACGCCCTGTACGAACTGCTATTGCATTAGCAAGATCAAGATGCAGTCCTGTGGATTGTACAAGAAGGGGATGAGCTACAATATCATGGGAACAGGAGCTGTCTTTACCCTGACTTCACTCTATCAGTGGAGGTCGCCCACAGGGAAATTTATTCCTGCTAAATGCCTTAGTCTAAAGGTAAATATCACCTCTGCATTATTTTACCCTGCCAAACTGAGTCATGGCTAATGGTAAAATGCATTACTTTATTGATGCCAAATTGGCTACAAAACTCTGCTGCAGATATTCTCATAAGCCCCCTCAGGACAGAAATATAGCACCTAAAGAGGATTTCAAATAAGACACTTGGAGCATATACAGTGGCGTCTATGACTAAGCTCAGCCATGACCTCAGAGGCTGTTCCCCGACCATAGGACACATGTAATGTTTAGCATGGTTTGGCCCCCAACAAAACTTCCCCATCCAGCCATTTCCTACCAAGATGGGCTGACCGCGCGGCTCCGCAAGTCACCGTGGAATGGCTCCCACCTGTTCTAAACTGGCCCTTGTTTGGATGAACCCAAAGAGTACATTTGGGGTAAAATGGGAGGGAAGGGTCCTTCAATGGGTTACAGGTGTTGAAATGGTTGGAGTTTGTGCTATTGTTGCTGTTTGCATTATATGTGTCTCCCTAAGTGACTACACTGTTATATATTATGTTGAGGGCATAATTGTTATTGAGACCTTGGAAAGGAATGTGGGATTCCAGATACTTCTTTTATCCACCATTGTGGGAATGGATTACTTACACTAGTTGCCGAGATGAATTGGACTGCATTTCCATCATGGAATGTTCGGGTCTTGAGCGATCCATGAAAAGTACAACAGGCAACCTCCTTACTGAACACAGCAAGACAAGACTATGTGCAGGCTGAATAGGCGAAGCTCACGTGGCTCCCTACTCTGCTTACGTTAGAGTGGTGGCAGTGGTGACCAGCAAAGGACTGCAGTGGTGTACCATGTATATATTACACACAAATATATATATATATATATATATATATATATATATATATATATATATATATATATATATATATATTACAAGGTATACTAATGGGGGTAGTCAATGTACATGGCCCAACACCAGTCACCTCAACTTTTTCCTAGGAGTCTGCCATTAAATTCTAGGACTGGATTGTCCAACAGTCATATGGAGGTAGGAATTTTAATGTGGTCTCAGACGCTGGACGCTGACCAGTCATACTCGGCCAAGAGACCACAGCCAGCTGTGGCCCCCCAACTAGCAGCACTCTTAGTAGACTATGAGCTGGTAGATGTCTGTTGTTCTAGGCATCCAGCGATGACTAGAGAGGGCACCTGTATAACTACTTTCTGTACAGCCTGGTCAAAGATCAATTAGATAAACTTACAGACTAAAGTTGGTGGGAAACTCACTATTAACATAAGAAAGCTGCTGCTAGGAAGTACAGGGAGGGGGGCCATGCTAGCAAGACGAAAGCACATCTGCTCCACAAAAGATGGTTAGGTTCACATTTAACAGAAATACGTAAAGATAAGAGGACACCCTGCTCCTCTTTGGATGACAACACACAATCACTCCATGAGTATTATACTTACCTGTAGACACCCACTCCTAAGGTAAAGCCCAAAAGAATTCTTGAGCTCTTTGACTCGGTGCAACTTTTGTGGCTAGATGAGGTGCATCACCGAAATCTCAAGATCCACTTTAATGTAGAAGAAATTATACAGATAATACAGGACATGCTTGGAGACAAAGCTCCAGAATAGGATGGACTAACCACCCAGTTCTATAAGGAATATGCTTCTATCTTTGAGCCACACCTGTGCGCAATGTACGAGCGCCAGATGTGCATAAAGCACTTTTAGCGACCATGTAAAACCGGATAAACCACCTAACCAGAGCAAGTCATCCCAACAGCTGTCTGATTAATATAGATGGTAAAAAGCTTGCCAAACTAATTGGCAACCATCCCATTCACTGCCACTCGTAAAGCCTGGTAAGATAGCCGTTATCAAGATGGTTCTACTGCCTAAACTTCTTTACCTTTTTCTTAACATCTCTATGATATTGACAAGGGCCTTCCTCTGCAGCATTAGATCCCTAATGATAGGGTTGACTTAGGCTGAGAATTGCATGGAAAGTGCTCACCCACCACAAGAAAAGGAGGGCACACGAGCACAAGAGGTAGGGGCCAATTTATATTATGGTGGATGGCATGTTGTTCCACCAGAAGAGAGGAATAAATTACCGTTTAAAAAAAATACAATACTGAATTTTCTTTTTCAAAATAAAAAAATGATGTGCCCCCTATCCTGCTTGGGTGGGAGGACGTAGCCATTTCTTTGAGGGCCCTTACTCCATCATGCTATCGGAGAGGTTTGGCTATGGCATTGATGGAGTAGTCCCCACCCTAGCCAAACCTATAGTGCACCCGCAATTAAATCAGGCAGACGGACCAATGTACTGGCTGCATGTATACTCTGTCGCAATGGAGTATACACAGTGCCAACATATAAATCAGGCTCTTTGTTCTTTATTACTACTGATCTCAAGCCCAGTTTGTACATCAATGGTTCTACTGCATGCCTCTTCAACGGCACATGGCAATTGAGGCTGACAATGCTCACCCATGCCGGCTGAACACAATATTTCCTCCCATGCAAGATGTCCAGTAGGTGAAATTGATGCCACATAATGCATGATATGGACCTAGGATGGAATGAGATGTCAAGGTAAACTGGCTTGCTCATTTGCTAGCCATGATACTCATAGCAAGGCACCCTATGCTTGCCTTCTCCACAGATACAAGGATTTCCCATCAGCTGCGATGCATGAATTCGATTACGATGGGAGATCTCTACTCTGTGGCAAACTTTTTAACATTCTAACAAGGCCAGGAAGCCATTAATTGCACAATTGAAGATGTGTTACTGTATTTTTGAATACGCCCTACATGCAGAAAAATACACCATACTTATCCATTGTCACTGCCACAGTTGCATGCTTTCAACATACTACTGATGTACCCCTCTTCTAGCGGATCGATCACTCTCGACTATATACAACTGTAAGGGCACCTATTGCCCATATAAGGGCTGAAGCTGAGTGGCAGATTGACCTTGACACCAAGTTGACAGATGATCAATGGTGTTACTGCTGTGTGCAGACTGGCACGCTCTCACCTCACTCAAATATCGAGACTGCGAACGATCCATTTCAAATTTGTACATCAAATAAATCGCATGCCGGCTGCTCTACAGAAAATGGGATTATGTGGCGATGCACAATGTCCAAGCTGTTGTGCAGAGAACACATATATCTTACAACTTGCTTGGCAATGCCCAGCAGTGACGAGCTTCTGGACACAAATGGGGAGACTGTATTGAAGAGGTGACAAGCAATAAACCGCAACGAACCTCGATAGTGGCGTTATTAGGATATATCAAGAAAGTGTTGTTGGATGTACATAAACCTAAGTGTTAACATTGTTCCCGGTTAAAGGAAAAGTGACTATTCATTAGGGGTGAGGAACCACCCCACAAATAAAACGTTGCTTAAAAGATGTCACATACTACCAGGAACAATTTGAGAAAAATTGGTCTATGATGCTGGTCAGATCCAGACCGAAAGATATTTGGAGACTGAAAGATATTTGAAGCAAACGGATAAAACTGGAGATATTGAGAATAAGGAGGTAGGGTTGATGATTGAGTATGAACCTTTCTGAGAGAATTGAAGTTTGGATAAGAAGATAGTTATTTCACAAGTGGCCTCCACCGTCTGCATACTACAGGATGGTACATTATAGTACAAATGGACAGAATATGAGCTGGCATTGTGGAGAAATGCGAGCTGATAACCTGTATTATATAGCTTGGATACATGTTATTTTGTACTCATTGTAATACAATTCCACAAATGCTGTCACGGATTCGGGCGGGTCTGAGCAGAACTCTGGTTGGGACACCCCTTGAGGTCACCGAATATCCTAAAGAGGTAGTATACTGGGGCAGAAGAGCAGCTAAAGGCATACACGGAAAGGACAGCTATGGACAGGCACAGGAAAGTAAAAGCAGAGCAACCCTTGTGTGAACAAACAGAAAACAGATTACTAATGGACAAACACGCTGGGGTTGTACACAGAGTAAGGCGCAGAGCCTCCCATAGTGACAGGGAATGTCAATGCCTCTGTGCAGTTTTCTCTTACAGATAGTCACCCTGCCAGCCCCATAGAAAGGAGACAGCAGAAGTGATTCTGTCTCTGGATCTTAGAGCACAAACAAGGAGAGTGCTTACATACACAAGACACACTCTTGAGGGACCAGCTGGAAACACAGTGGCGATTCCTGAGAAAACAGCAATAGCACACTGTCACTGTTAGGCACGAAAGACAACGTATAACACTAGACAAGGATGGGGGCTGGAATTACCTCCTGGAAACCAGGAGCCAACCCCAGTACAAAGGAGGACACTTATACACTGGTGAAGACTGATAGAACACTTACCAGACACAAATAACCAAGAAGAAACGCAAACAGAAGGGAACAAACTAAGAGGCAGAGGCAAGAACTGGGAACAGGCTCAGGCTGAAGCAAAGGCAGGACTAGGACTTGAAAACAGGGCGCAAACTTCTGGCAGGAACAAACAGAGATAAGACTGGGAAACTGAGAGCAGGTTCTGGCTGGAACAGGCAAGGACAGGGCTGGAATACAGGGAGTAGGAATGAGCAGAAAACAGGACTGGGAAACAGAGAGCAGGTTCAGGCTGAAACAAGGCAGGAGCAGGACAAAGAAACAGGAGAAGGCTCTGGAACAAAAAAACAGGTACAAGGCTAAGAGGTAGGGAGCAGACTCTGGCTCGAACAATCAGGGACAGGGCAGAGAAACAGGAAACAGGTTCAAGCTGGAACAGATCAGGAACAGGAACAGGAACAAGACTGGAACACCATCCGATAAGGGGTCTGTAACACAAAGGAATCTAACTCCAATGTACGACAGGGATCTTGAGGAAATGGCTGCTTATAAGCAGTTCCAAGCTGAGCTGCACAGGAGAGGTCTCAGGTGTGTGTAGTTTCAGACACTTGCAAGTCCTGGAGGAGAGGATCCGGTGAAAAGGAGCAATTGGACTTCTCCCATAGAAAACAATGGGAAACAGAATCCGGGCTTTCCTGACTACCAGGCTGTGCATTATGGGATTTGCAGTCCCAGGAAGCAAATGTAATATTACAAAGGTATACCATGGCGAAAAGAGAAACAAACAGGAGTCAGCAAGGGACTCTAGATAGGTGTTCAAGGTGATTCCCAGGCTTCCGACAGTCCCCTTACAGCGCCCCCTGGAAATGGGACGACAGAGTTGTAACAAATGCAGCTTCCGATGGAATGGGCTTGAGAATGTAATCTGCTTTTGTAATGATTTGATTGTATTTGAGATTTTGGGGTGAAACAACTGTTGCTGTAGGTTTAAAAAGCTAATAAATAAATTAAATTGTGAGGATGCCTGTATGCTTCTGTTCATACAGTCACTCATACAGCCATTTGTGCCCTCGGGCACTCATCATCCTATCAAATCACTCGTCCTTGTACTCATGCATCTATTTATCCATTCTATGACTCATTCTTGCATTCACACACTCATCCATGCACAACACCACACGGAGGTGCAGCAATCAATGAGGAGGCACTTTATGTTATAAATAGACCTATTGACTTTGCTATTGACTTTGCTGCTCTGACGGAAGTAAGTGCTGTCATTAGTACAAGACTGCTAGTACCTTGGGGGGTGGGACTACTTCCAGTACTGGTACTCTGTGAAGGGCGTGAGAGTGTTTCCATCAGTGTGTGTCTGATAGGATGCGAGGGGTGCCATAGTGCTTTTGGTGATAAGAATGTTTTGTTTTTCCACCATAAGGAATATAACCGTTCCCCTCTTATTTTCATTGAGAGTATGTTTGTGTACATGTAATACCCAATAGCTGCACAGCGCACTGATGTTGATGGAAATTTAACATATAGCAGATAGATTGCTATCTATCTCTGAAAGCACACAAGAGGCAAACATGCTCTGAAAGGATTTGTGTTCAACAAGTAGACATATGATATAATGTCCTAGGAATAATGAACACCACATGTCTTACTGCACAATACCACATGAAGCTTCCTCAGATGAGACAATAAAACATGTTTGTAGGAAATCTGCCTTTCTTTTACAGTTTCCCTGGATTTTTCACCTTTTTGCAAAACCCTATGGGTGCAGACTGTAGAACTTCATACATTTTCCCCTGCTAACCAGTACTGAAGTGCCTATGCTCCTCCTTTTAACATTGTTGAGTTGGCATCACTCTAACTGGCATATTTAACTTATAGATAAATCCCTAGTATATGGTACAAGGTGTGTCCAGGGTCTGTCAGTTAAATGCCAGTCGTGGACTGCAGCACCTATTGTGCCATCAACTACACTAGGCAGTGTAAAAATGGCTTCAGGCCTACCATTGTAGTCTGACTGGAGCACTTTAAAAACTTCAATTCGACCTGTTAAAATAAACCCATTTGACAGGTCCAAACCTTTCTTTTAAATATTAATGCCACCTCTAAGTAGGCCCTATAGCCCATAAGACAGGGTGCATGCTATTTAAAAGTAGGAAATGTAGAATTTTTTTGTTAATGGTGACTAGCTATTTTCACTGTAGCAAGGCTGGCTGTTCCATGAAAAACTGGGATGAACTATTAAATTTAATAATGCTATCTTTGACTAGGAAACAGACAGAAATGCAATTCTTGGTCTCTGTGTAATATGTATTAAAAGCCCAATTAACTAGTGAAGTTGGCTTTTTAATAAATATTAAGGAAAAGGTACTTTTAGAAAGTTACATTTTCCCTGATTAAAGCCTCTGGAGGCTAATTTCCGTTAGCCTCCTGATACAGCCCACTGAGTGCTCCTAAAGCCCTGAATGAGGTATGAAAACTGTTTCCAGAGGTGTGAAGAAGTTTTGTCTATTCCTCTGACAGGATGACCACTTGGGCAATGCCCAGGAACATAATTTATTATGAAGGGGCCTCCACTATCATGCGACACCTGGACAGGCCCTTTGTTTTGTTTCCCCACTTTGGTAGGAACCAGTTCCACTGGGAAGGGAGTTGCTCATAAAACGGTTTTGAAGTGACCATAGAGAAGTAGTTGCTTATTTCCCTGGACACACTTCTGAAACGAGCAACTCTGCACAATGGCAGAAAGGTCTCAACATCTTGGATTTAGGAAGAGAGGGACACTATGGCACATAAGAATTTCTGCAAAAGTGCGCAGGGTAGCCACTGGGAACGCTTACCCCATTGGCTATGGAGGAGTCAGGACTCACGCTCATCCACAAGCTGGTGCCAGGCATACTTGTAGCATCCCCGTTAACCTCTTCAGAACACTACTGGACCTGGGGAAGATCAGTAGAGGACTGAGGACTGAACCTGCTGACTGAGACCTAGAAGGATCCTTGAAGGACTGGAACTGCTCCTTCTTGTACCCAGGACATAGACGTGGGATCCAACAGTCATAAGGTTGACTTCCTGTTCAAGCTACAGGGACCCCACAAGCTACAAGAGGCCGAACTGACCAATTTTAACTGGACCTAGCCTGGACCCTGCTGGTGGACTCTGAAGGAGTGAGCCCTGACGCCCAACTATTGTTACTGAGGTTCTGGAACCAGTGGCTGTGCCTGGCTGGACTTCTCCTTCCACGCCTGAAAGCCTGGGACTTAGAAACATTTTAGCTCTAAAGACCCCTGGAGGACTGGGACAAACCTGCAAAGCTGATCCACCCAAAGTGTGTTGCCACTGAGCCGAAGATTCAGGTTTCTCCTACTCCAGAATTGGTAAATCTTCTGTCTCTTTTCATAGCATAGTTGAACAGGTTGTGGCCATACTCCATCATCTTATTAACAGTTACAAAAGATTTGTGAACTAGTGACAAGTAACCCCGGGCCAGATGTACAAAGGCTTTTACCGGTCGCAAACGGCCCATCGGGCCATTTGCAACCGGTAAAAATGCCTTTTGGCAAGTATCATCCACATTTTCAAAGTCGGTAACCTATTACTGTCTTGAGAATGTTTCTGTGAGTCGCTATTAGGAAGGGGCGTGCCAAGGGCGTCCCTTCCTAATTGTGACTGCAGGGGAATGTAAGACTGTTTTGAAACCGGGAATGCGGTCGCTAAACATTCACAGTTACCACCAACTTCAAGTTGGCACCCATTCGCAAATGGGAAGAGGTTCCCAAGGGACCCTCTTCCCCTTTGTGAACGGTAGTGAAATGTTTTTTAGAGCAGGCGGTCAATCAATCAATCAATCAGGAATTTGTAAAGCACACTACTCACCCGTGAGGGTCTCAAGGTGCTGAGGACGGGAGGGAAGACGAGGGGAGGAGTGCTGCTACTGCTCGAACAGCCAGGTCTTGACAAGTTTCCTGAAGGTAAGGAGGTCTGGCGCAGGTTGGTGGGAAGATTATTCCACGTTTTGGCAGTGAGGTGCGAGAATGATCTACCGCCAGTTGTAGTTCTGCAGACGCATGGGACGGTTGTGAGGGCGAAGTCGGTGGAGCGGAGATGCCGAGTCGGGGTGTAGAAGGAGAGTCGTCTGTTGAGGTATTCTGGTCCGGTGTTGTGCTGTGCTTTGTGAGCGTGGGTGAAGAGTTTGAAGGTGATTCTCTTGTTGACTGGGAGCCAGTGCAGGTTTTTCAGGTGGTCTGTGATGTGGCAGGGGATGTCCAGGATAAGGCGTGCGGAGGCGTTCTGGAAGCGTTGCAGCCTCTTCTGGAGTTTGGATGTGGTTCCTGTGTGGAGGGCATTGCTGTAGTCCAGCTTGTTGCTTACGAGGGCTTGGGTGACTGTTCTGGTTTCGGTGGGTATCCATTTGTAGATCTTTCGGAGCATGTGGAGGGTGTTGAAGCAGGAGGAGGAGATGGCGTTGACTTGCTGGGTCATGGATAGTGAGGGGTCCAAGATGAATCATAGGTTGTGTGCGTGGTCGGTGGGAGTCGGAGCGGTTCCGAGGGGTGCAGAGTCTCACGACCACTGCCTACTCTGAAAAAATGAAAAGAAAACTCTTCATTTTTATTTTTGAAATGCATTCCATTTTCCTTTAAGGAAAATGGTCTACATTTAAAAAAAAAAAGAAACTGCTTTATTCAAAAAGCAGTCTCAGACATTCAAAACATTTTATGCAAACATTTTATTCAGAAAGCAGTCACAGACATGGTGGTCTGCTGACTCCAGCAGACCGCCATCCCTCTGAGTGTGGCCATTTCCAAATGGGTCGCAAATTGCGACCTGCCTCATGAATATTAATGAAGCAGGTCTCTTGCAACCCATTTGGGAATGGCAAACAGCATGGGTAACACTTTTGTGCATTTTGTTTTGCGACTCGCATTTGCGATTCGCAAATGAATCACAAATTGCGAGTCGCAAAACAAAATATCATACACCTGGACCCCCATCCTTAAGCTATTTAATGTAATATTTAGTAGTAAAATCTGATCATATTACATTTGGCATGTTTCCTGAAATGTGTGTGTGTGTGTGTGTGTGTGTGTGTGTGTGTGATTCTGTCACTTAAATTACACTACAGTTTATTTTGTCATAGTGTCTGTAGCTTACTAAGTGTAAGAGGTTATATTACTTAAAGAAAACCTACTCTAGCTTATTTTCTCACATTTCCAAATCCCATGTGACTGCAGTATATTTTATTACATTTCCTACAGGTAACTAGTGAAAATAAGTCATTCTAAGGTGCAGCATACGTTTTGCATATTTCATCTTGATGGATTTAGTGTGAAATCCGCAGTGAGATTCAAATAGAATTTAGACATGTTTTGTATGCTGTAGACCATGGAAACAGTTGGCACTATTTGACATTATCATTTGAATACGCAATTAAGTATACAGTCTATATTTGTAGCATGAAGAGTTAATCACTGGGTACAATTTACAAGCATTGTTCTTGTGATTGCTCCTTATAGCATTTGTTTCATTTTTGAAACCACTCAGACAGCTTTCCCTGTTTGGTTTGAGTCAGAAATTTGGAGAAACAGAATTGTGGAGTGCCCTGTGTGACTGTTAACCTGCAGACACGACCCACCGGAGAGTAGCATTGGTTCTGCAGAGGCGGTGGCATCGGCAGATGGGAAGACAGAATGCTCGGCATGCAGGGAGGATTGCCCATCTGCTTTGCTGAGGACTGTGGGCTGGCATTGTCATGCTTGTGGCAAAAGGGTTTCCACAACGCTGCTTCATGCATGGTCCAGGATGTCAGGCTCAGAATTTAGAGGACGAAGTATGATGGTATAGAGGATCAGGGTCACCAGATGACTCAAGGGTAGGATGTCGGGCATTTGACCTCTTTTCTCTTTCCTGCCATAGAAGACAACGCCTCTTTCCTGTGATGGTGGACAAGGTTAAGATTATAGTCACTCCTAGACAAGATGGTCGTCCTTCCAGTCCGCATTGTCAGAGTTTCCTTGGCCAAGATGGCGTTCAACCATTTACCTGTGTAGTAATTAACTGTTCTACTTATATAAAGGGAGCTTGAATCAGAAAAGGAAGTGTCTTAATGCTTTTGATTTGCCTACTTTTTGTTCCCGTCATTGCTCATCTTAAATACTTTTGTGAATGATTTTTGCTTTGTTTATCTTCTGTTGTTTTTCCCTGTTGTATTCTTCAGTTTAGACTTTTTTCAATTCTGATGCAGGGTAGTTTCAGAGTCTTGATTTTGAACTATTGTAACGATGTTAGTATTCTATGAAGAACTATAGTGCCAACAAGGTTTTTCCTGCCCTTTTTAGTTGTCCTTCTAACACATAACACGTTTCATCTGTATGTTTCATACAGCGTGGGACAGTGGCTAATGGGAGAAGTCACCTTTTCATTGAAGAATCACAAAGGAAACAAGATAGACCTCCACTGCACCCTCACATTGACAGTGACAGTCTGTATTAGAGCCTTGGGCTATCATAGCAAAGGACACAATGAACCAAAATGCAAATATTTAACTGATTATATGAGTACAAAAACAGTCAGAAATATAGGGTCTGATTTTGAGTTTGGCAGACAGGGTACACCACTGCAATGCATTATTGCAAACTCTCGGCCCACCCACTTATTTAGAGATGGGCAGATCCTAAGCTTTCTGTTGATGGGCCACCTGTGGGCTCCATTGACAGCGAGCTCCCTTCAACGGCCGATGGAGTAGGATTTGTCAGAGGAAGGGCATTACAAAACCCACACTGTTCAGGGTTGACCGTTTAATGTACTTTCTCCCGTCCATCTCAGCCAGTAAAGACCCCCACACAACCTGGGAGAAAACTCCCAAAGCGTGGGTACATTTCTGAAAAATAAAAAACTAATGACCGCTACAGCCTGGTTGCCTTTTTCTGAAAAACAAAAAAGTTAAACGTTTGGTGAATGTTCCTGCAATTAAAAAACAAAGTGGCAAATTTTCTATGTTGTATGCCTGCTTCCATGGAGAACTTTGAGTCAGGTGAGAATGATGCTTGGCAAAGTTGTAGTGTAGCAGTTCTGTAGGACAAGAAAATTCCTGACATTTGTGAAAAAGACTGGGAGGAGGAGATTTTAAAGGATGTTAAGTTAATGGACGTTTGTGATTATACTAGGAATGGTTGGCTGGAAGAAAAGTGTTGATAGTGATTTAAACAGTTATTGGGAAATTCACAACTTTAAATCAACAAATGATTATCAAGAAGGGCAGATTTGGTACATCTATTAACAAACCTAAAATGTTTGATAATTTTATTTGTGAATATGTATCTGCTTGAACAAATGCATATTTTATGAAAGCTATGTCCACTTTGTACACACTGGAATTGTATCTTACTCAAGTCTTTTTCTGTTAATTTAATGTTCTTTTTAATTTGGTTATTGTTAAGGGGAAGATGTGTTATGTTGGGAATATACTGGTAAGTGCAAGTGCAATTATTTATTCAGTTATTGTGGCCCTTGGTGACTACCATATTGTGATCATTTTGTTTGTGATTCCATTCTGGAATGTAAAAAGCAGAGAGGCAGACCTGATTGTTGATGTGAAGAGGATAGCAATTGTCGAAGGGTTGCAATAAATACAAGTTACATGTTACCACTCGTGTACTGTGTTGTACATCTCAACTTAACAAGAGATTCCCTTTGTTATCCAATAGAAATCATTGATAGCCATTTTAAGGCTAAGCGTTATAGTTGAAAAGTCACACTTTAGGAAGATTAATGCAACTTGCTGTACTCAAGATAAAACCAGTTTGTGGACGCAGATGAAACCACTTTCTCAATGGTTCTACTTAAAGGTCATCTTTCTGTTGATCACATAAGGTCTAGTGACAGCTGCGCTGTCAATTCAGTCCAGACTAAAAATGGCACATTGAATACATTAAAACTTGTACGCTCAATAGCGAGAAAGGCTCAATATTATGAAAACATATCCAGTGGATTTAAGTAGAGACAGTGGGATGCAATTAAGCCATCAAAATACTAAAATCCACATTATACAAAGCACACAAATTACTCTGTAGATAAGCAGTTGAAATGATTGCCGTATCCCCATGGTGTATAGTTTGGAGTTAAGTTTAAGCTCCAGACAAAACCTCATCCCCAAATGAACTCAGTCTTTCATCCCTCTGTGATATAATTTCTTTTGTTAGTCACATTGCACTTAGTTATCCTGTTCATGTTCCATAGTCAGTAGTCATCAGTGTTAAAGTCATTGTTAATTTGGTACTGTTAATTGTTTGGAAAACTTAAACCATTCCTTCCTTCCATCAGGAATATTAACAATATCCTTATCATATGGTTTAATCTTTATTAAATTGCAATTTTATCTCTATTTGATTATCCAACTCCTTCTCCATTCTCCTTCCACAGCCATATTTACTAACCCTTCGTTCCACCTCATGCACCCAGGGCATAGATTGGTGGTGGGCTTTCTCCTCTCAGACAATCAAAAGACAGCCTTCTCTGTCAAAGCCTGTTGAGTTATCTGGTATGTTACAATCCTATCGCCTTACAATTCTTTCCACAACTCCTCGCAATTTATAAGCTCTCTTTGTGAGTCCTACAACACTTCTCTTCCATCCCATTAGCATCTTCTCTGAGCTTCCCTGCGGAGAATTTCCCTTTCAGCTAGATAATTCTTCATTTAATTCGATATAAACTGCACACCATTCATGGACAGAATGATTTTAGGGAATCCCTTCCTCTTAAAAATCTTATCCAGAAGTTTGATGACTCTTCGGTCATTCACTTCAGACAAACAAACCATTCCAGGCTACCTTGAAAGCGTGTTCTTGGAGAACAAGATGGATAGCAACTTACGTTCACCTGATATTGGACCCACAATGTAAAATTCAACCTGCTACCACTCTGGACAAATCTTAACACTGCACCAGCATCCTGTACAATCTGATAATATATATTACATGTTGTCATGATGCTGGAGAATCATTTGGTTCTCAAACAAATGTAGTATTGGAACATCATAAGTTCTTTACACAGGTGCAGGGCAAACAAGAAAACATCGGAAGGTATGTTGTATCATTGAAAATGCTAGCATGTACTTGCAAATTTAGTCAACTCACTGATTCTTTGATGAGAGATCAAGTTGTGAGGTGTACTAACGATGTTAAGGTTCGAGAAAAGGTGTTGACAAAGAATCCTGATTTGAAAGAGACGATTGCCATTGTGGAGAGCATCGAAAAAACACCAGTATGTGGGTGCATGAGATGAGAAAGGACAAAAGTAAGGAGGCTCATGTGGAGGAAAGTACATTGCATGAAGTAACAAAAGAAAATGAATAAAGTAGGGGTGTGAAAAGATCTACAAATAGTGAAAAAGGCAAGAAATTTCCTAATAGTGAAAATAACAAAAATCCTGGCATGAAATGTTTTAGACGTGGCAGCAAAGGACATCTTTCAAATAGTCCATGATGTTTTGCAAAATTTGCCACATGTCAAAAGTGTGGAAAAAAGGGACACTATGCGTTAGTGTGTTGTGGGACTAAAATAGATGGAGTGCATTGCATAGAGGAGGAAGAGAAGTTTGTATTAAGAGTGAATTGGTGGCTGGTGATTCTTTGGGATGCCTGTATGTGAGATCACGGTAGGAGGGAAAATGTTGTCGGTGTTGGTTGATTCAGGGTCACCTTATACTATGGTAGGTGACAAAACCTGGGACATTGTGTTTAGTGAAGATACAACTGAGTTGTCACCACCTGAAGTTAACCCGGTCGGTTCTGGTGGTGTCAAAATAGATGTCCTTGGATAGGCTTTTATGAAAATACTATTTTCGGATCGTGAGACAGTAGGCAAGGTGTATGTGGCTAAAAGAGGTGAAAACCTGTTGGGTTGGAGACACCAGAGGGATATGGGAAAGTGTTACTACTCTGATTGGGAGGATTACCGGAAGATGTGTGTTCCAAGTTTCCCAAGGTGTTTGGTGAGGTTAGGTTTGCTGAAGAAATTTGAACACAAGATTGTGTTAAAAAATGGGACAACACCTGTCGTAAGTAGAGTAAGAAAAGTACCTTACTTAATGATGCAACCCGTAAAAGAAGAAATAAATAAGTGCTGGATGCTGGAATAATTGAGGAAATTGAATGCTGGGAATGGCTGGTTCTGATGGTTTTGGCGCCAAAGGATGGTGGAAAAGCAATTAGAATGTGTGTGGACTTGTGGGCATTGAGTAGGCATATTTAGGTAGACAGACAAACTCTACCCAATGTTTCAGAAACTTTAGCTTTGATTAAAGAAGACATTTTTTTTTAGTGTCATGGATTTATCCTCTGCTTACCACCAAGTATTTCTCCACCCGCTCAAAAATTAATAACTGCTTACTTGTGCATTACTCAGATCCTGGCATTTCCTTTTCAAGTACAAGTGTAACGTGCTAAAAAATGAACAGCTGCTTACTTGTCACAAAATATGGTTGACCAACTTAACTGAAGTTTCCTTCCACAGTTATAGTGATGTCAATACTCATGGTCACCTACAACAGTATATCATAGTGATTCAATGTCTTGGTCTCCAACTTCCAGTATATAGACATTTTTATCCAGTTGTAAGCATAGGTTCATGGGGAAATCAGTAGTCACAAGCCTGTCCCCCAGCAGGCGGTCATCACCAGTGTTATGTTCAAAGATACACCACACCTTTTGGTGAGATTCTGCAAAGGTTTATTTCTTATAAGTTTCAGACCACCAACCCTCAAGGCATAGCCTGGTCAACTGTTGCAAATTCAAAGCTTAACTCTCACCAGAGCCTGCTGCTCTATGGCATCATTGTCAGCCTAGGTTCTATGGTCACCCAGGCAATGACAATGACACGTAACATTCCAAACTCTTAGTGAAGAGTCTTGTTTTGTCCAACTTACAAGGCCGCCAGGAAATATTGGCTCCTACCACTTATTAGAAACCTTGGTTTTAGGGAGTACCTCCCGGTGTACAGAATTTTAAAAACTGATGTTTCAGGTCCAATTGTGTTTGCACTAGCCAAATTCCTTACCAATGTCTGGCATATTCGTACCCGTATTTTAAAGTTGCAGGCTCCTATCTAATTTTAAGTTTTCATTTTAATTGTATGGTCTTTTATCTGATGTGTTTCCTGTTTACTTTCCCTTGATGGTTTTACATGTTCATATGTGTGTTTTTTGTGTACATCTTTTATGGCCTAATTGGCCGAAATAAAGATTAATTAATTAATTAGTGAAGAGACAACTTACAGATTATAACAGTTTCTCAAAGCATAGCGTGAAACATGTTCTATAGGTAAATGTATCCGCATTTTACCAATCTGCTTTTAATGTGTCCTCCAATCTACCTCCAGACATAAATGCCTTACTCACCATGGCACCCCTGACGGAGTGTGCCTTGCAGTTCTCCAAATTAATGCCTGCTTCCTTCATCCTCACCTCTCCTTTTCTTTTCAACTAGAGCACAGCGTCACTTGCTTTTCAACTAAAGCATATGTGCATACTGAGGTATCACAGATCTTGCTCACACGCCCCTTCCTTAACACTCCAGTCTTGCACGATTCCTCATGCTGCTGTTTTGACGCAGCTGTTTAAATGCATATCAAAAGAGTGGTGGCAGGTTTTAGTAAGTGCTAGGCTGACCTGGAGCTCGGTCTCGCTACTCACTAGGAGGAGATGGAGAGATTAATGAATTTCAGGTGGAAGGATTCAGAAGAACGGAGGCTGGTAAATGGGCTGGGACAGGGAGTGGAGACAGGTAGGGGTATTGTGAGGCAGTTTTGGAGTTGAGGATGGGGAGGACTCAAGGTAGCAGAAGTTTGACCAAATGTCCAAGGTTTGTTTAAAGGTGGATGTAGTTCTGATCAGATATATTCTCTTGACATGAAGCACCGGCACTCCAGGTAGGTTTCTCTTTTGTGCTTTATTTGGAAGTCAAGATCCTCACATCCAGCAGGGCAGCTTCCAGGAAAGCAACTGTCACTGCTCAACACTCTCCCCAATGTTCCAATTCCAAATCCCTTGGTTACAAGCTCAAGCACAATGCAACACATAATTTCCCCTTTAAACAAAAATAAAGAACTATGGACACAAGAATAACAATAATAATAATAATAATCATCATCATCAGAAACAAATGCAGAAAACAAGAGTTGAAATTCTAAAGAAAACAGAACTAAACTAAATCTATCCCATCACCTTATAACACAAATTATTCAACATACTCCTGCAACCATGCAGGTTTCTTCCTTTCCCTTTCTGAACTTCTACATTCCACTGATTGACTCACACATTGTTTACCACCAACATTTCTGACCACTCCACCATTTCCACCCAAAACCTTTGAAACATCTTCCTCATACTTTTGAACAGCTACTCTCTCTTTATTCTACCACTTACCATCCTCCAACTTAACTACACACCATTTCACACACACCACCCTCTTGGGAACAGAAAATTTGGAACTCCCTTTGACAATAATTCCCGGTAGCCTGATACAAACCCAATCACTCATCCTAATATTTTGCTTTTGACACTTCCTCACATTCACATACTTACTTTGAGCATGCTCACGCCTGTCCGATACACATTTTTTATTTTCCTCCAACGACTTCTCATCACACATCCATGGACGGACCAACTTGCTCGCTGCCTCCCTGCCTTTAAGTAAGGCAAACGGTGAAACACCAGTGACAGCATTGGGTGTTGTACGTAACGCCCACAATAATTCCTCCAACTCCTTCTTCCACTCCAAACCATTCACTACAGACAACTGTACATTATCCTTAACCACACGGTTATATCTCTCCACCAAACCATTACTTCTTGGATGGTATAAAGACGTAACATGGTTTACTGCCCAATTCTCCATAAATTTCTTAAATTCATGAGACACAAATTGTACTCTGTTGTCAGTGACTATTTCAGATGGACAACCTTCTCTCATGAACAATTTCCTCAAGAATCTGGTCACTTCACTTGTATATGGCATCCTGACCCATTCAACCTCAAGCCATCATGAATAATAATCAACTAACACAATCCCAAATCTGTGTTTTTCCCCCAACATATTCATGGGGTTAATAATGTCCATACCTAACTTATATCAGAGTTTCTACGGAACAAACACGGCCTCCACGGGACTGGATGTCGTCACTTGTGATTTGTCACTCAGCGCGCACGACATGCATTCTCTTACCCAATGTTCGACCTGTCTGTCTACCCCTGGCCACCAAAACGTTTCCCTTATCCTCCTCTTCATTGCACTCATTCCTATATGCCCCTCATGTGCCAAATTTAATACATTCCTACGCACCACCAATACATTTTCTCTTCTTAATATGCAATCAGACCAACTTAACTCCTGAAATATTTCCTTGTAGATCTTCACTTCATCACACATCTCATTCTTAATACACCCATTACTCAAGCACCCGATCAACTCTTGCAACACCTGATCCTGTTTCACCACTTCCTTCCACTCCCCCTCATCAATACATCCTTTCTCATCCAACATAGTACACTCAACCACCTGGAGATCATCACTAACATCTTCACCATCTCCCTCATTTACAGGAAGCCGTGATAAACAATCCGCAAAAATGTTCTTGACACCAGCAATATACTCCAACTTGAACTGAAATTCTTGCAACCTGTAATGCCATTTAGCAATTCTAGGTGTCGCTTTACATGCCCCTTTAGTCGAAAACAGATTAACTGAAGGTTTGTGATCAGTCCTCACAATGAATTCAGTTCCCCATAAATATTTCCTAAAATAATTCACACCCCACCAACACGCTAAAGCTTCCTTATCTATAACTGAATAAGTATTCTCAGCTTGTCTCAAAGCTGACCAAAAGCCACAACTTCATCCTTGCCATTCCTGGATTGCATTAACAGAGCCTCTAACCCAAACCGGCTGGCATCCGTCACAATTATGCTACAATCACTCGAATCAAACAATTTCAAAGGTATAGCAGCCGACAATTCACATTTAATCTTATTAAACTCCTGATCCCTATCTTTAGTCCATTCAAACTTGGTTCTACTCTGTAATAGCACTCACATTCCCTTCATCCTTTCCGCACATTTGGGAATAAATCTTGCATAAAATTTCACCTTTCCAAAAAATGGTTTTAGTTGATCCTTGTCCACTGGTGCTGGAAATTCTCTTATGGCTTTCACCAAACTCCCTTTTGGCTCTACACCCCTTTCTGATAAAGTGTGACCCAAATAATACACGCTATCCATACCAAACTTGCACTTGCTGTACTCTAAGGTGACTCCTCTTTCTTTCAGTATGCTTAACACCTCCCTCAAAATTCTGTCCAGCTCTTCCCTATCAGCTCCCCAAATCAGAATATCATCCTGAAAACATTTAACCTTGTCTAAATCCTTGAACATAGCCTCCATTATTCTCTGGAAAACAGAAGAAGCTGAAGCCAAACCAAATGGCATTCTCTTAAAACGATACGCTCCATTAGGTGTGACAAACGACGTCAAATGTCGCGAATCCTTGTGCAACACTACCTGATGATAAGCTGATGATTAATCTAATGTTGCAAACACCCTTGCCCCCTTAATCATTGTTAACATCTCAGTAATATTGGGCAAAGGATGGCGATTAACCCAAATTCTCTCATTCAAATCTCTCAAATCGATGCACATTCTCAAGGCTCCATTAGATTCCTTTGCCAAAACTATGGGAGAAAGCCATTCAGAACACGCAATGGGTTCTATCACATCATTATCACACAATCACTGCAATTGCCTTTTTAATTCTTCTCTCATGGCTATTGGAATGTGTCTGGGTTTTGTGGACCACGGGCTTTACACTGGCCTTCAATTTAATTTGATGTGTAAAATCCTTAATCTTACCCAATCTGTTATTAAATACCTCTGGAAAGTCTTCAGCTCAGTTACTACTTTCCACAGAAACCAAGTTCACCATGTCTTTGTGTAACATTATTTTCTCCTCGCAATTAGAATCCAAGACAATTCCCAATTTCCTCTGGTCCATCCACCCCAACAAATGTCCTCTGATACGTGCCACATACACAGTAGTTTGTGTTTGATTGCCTTTAAAACCCAAACACGCTCCAAACTCGCCCACCACATTGATCGATTTACCCCCATATGCCACAGGTTTGACTACAAATTGCTTCAAATCAATACATTGTAACTTGTTATACTCTTCCAGATTGATCAAAGTGAATAATGAACCAGAATCAGCCATCATCCTGTAGCTGACTCCATTAATTTCAATAGAGCACAACTTTTTTTTTAAAGAATTTGTGAGACTTCCACTGTGTCCCAACCCCCCACAATTTCACTTCCTTCCACAACTACAACATTTTCATCGCTTGAGTCACTATAACTGCTTGTCGCTGAATATGACCCCACAGCATTAACCGATTTGACACTCCTAGTGTCCTTTATCCATACTCCTTTACACACTCTCATAAAATGGCCTTTCTTCTTACACTTGTTGCACCATTTATCAATTGCAGGACATGACTGTGAGTTCCCCAAAAGCTTTTTACTCCCACAACGGTAACATTCTAAAGACTTCCTCTTCTCACTTGTCCCCCCAACATATTTCTCTTTTGGTTTGTTGCTGCTCATTGTCTGTACACTCTGCAAAATTAATTTGTTCCATATACTTAGTTGTGGACTCAATGCTGCTAGCAACTTTCATGGCTTTATCCAGCATGAGATTCTCAATTGTAAGCAGCTTTTCTTGAACCTTCATGTTGTTTGACTTTTCTACTACTTGGTCACAAATAACTTCATCCTCAAAAGTTTTAAAGTCACACGTCGCAGCTAGAATTCTGAGTTCACTCACAAAACTCTCAATAGGCTCATCTGGCATCTGCGACCTCCTGTAAACTTTATGACGTTGCATTATGGAACTCCTTCTTCTCTTGAAACGTACGTCCAAAGCCTTTATAGCTGCTGCATACTCATCAATCTCATACCCTTCTTCTACAATGGACACAGTCGGCAAACGTTTCAAAATTTTCCTGCCCTCCATACCCAGTGAATGTTTCAACAGAGCAAATTTCTTTCTCTACGTGAACACTTCCCCCTCAATTGCATCCAAATATGCCTCAAAACCTTCTTTCCATTGCTCCCATTCTATAGGAGGTAGTCCAGGCGAGGACAAAAATGGAATTGGAGGCATCACAGCCTGCTGCATATCTTCTTTTTTTTTAACATATTCTGTACAAGAATACGCAATCAACACTTTAAAATATGCAGACTGCAATATGCTGGTCAAATGAGCAATAAATTAAATCCAATGTAGCAAAAGAAGAATACATTCCAAGTTAAGCAGAGTACAAAACAAACATAACGAAATGTGCATTACTTGCTGCTTGATTACGATCGTGATGCTGACTCTTCCAGGTAGCTAGAAGCCTGAAATGTCAAAATAGCCTGCCAGAAAAGGGCTGTCCTAGAAAAGAAAGTGACTGCACAGAGCGTACAGCCAGCGTTACTTGGCAACCAAATAATGTGTTCAGTGAAACTGGAAACGACCACGCGCGTCACCCACCACACGTCTCTCTTGCCGTCCTCGATGTTCCAGGAAACGCATTCTTCGTTGCCCTGGAAACCCAGCACGTGTTCCTTGAACGCGTTCAGTAAAACTGGCAACGCCCACACACGTCACCCACCACGCGCTGCTCATGTCCTTGATGTTCCAGGAAACGCCTTCTTCGTTGTCCTGGAAACACAGCATGTGTTCCTAGTAGTCGTGGCAACAGCTGTTGACACACACTAGCTCCTCCACAACGAGCCGATGCACCACGCACTGGCTCCTCTCCCACGAGCCGCAAATGGAGCAGACGGATCCTCACCAAAAGACAGAGAAAATGGAGAACGCTCCAAAATGAAGATAGGACTCCTCACCACCACAGTCCTGCTTTCCGAGGTCAAAGGAAACGCCGCGGATCATCCGATCATTAAAATTACTTCCGCTTCCAAAAAGTATACCGCCGCCCTGCTGGAACATGTAGCTCGAACTCGTCGCCACCTGATAGGAAACACTGGCACTCCAGGTAGGTTTCTCTATTGTGCTTTATTCAGAAGTCAAGATCCTCACATCCAGCAGGGCAGCTTCCAGGAAAGCAACTGCCACTGCTCAACCCTCTCCCCAACGTTCCAATTCCAAATCCCTTGGTTACAAGCTTGAGCACAATACAACATCTCTGTTTAGTGAGGTTGTGTTTAGTCTGTAGGGCTGTGACCAAGGTTCTTTACATTGTGACATTCACCCTGTATGGCCACTGGCTTTGCACTGCTTCACTCGATGTTCTTAATGTAAACTTTAATAGCATATCTCCTGGTTCACCATCAATTATAATGCACACAACCAACTACTCTCTGTTAGCACAATTAAACTCGGCTCTTTGATCATGACTGGGCAGCTCTGGTACATGTCCCTGGTCACCTCCCTCGTGGTCACTAGACCAAGACACCAGTTGGGTTGAGGCGCTAGCCTCCATTCTTCCTCGCTACACGAACTGGCAGCTGTATAGCCAAGTCTGAAGTGAAAGTTAATCTCCATACAGAGTCACGCCTACAGCTCATCCCAGTCTGCTGTAACTGGCTCATCTGAAAGTCCTGCACATATAGGATCAGGCTTTAAAATCCCATCCATCATCAAACATTCTAGTGAAGAGTAGTAGTTCTCACCAGTTATTGAGCTACACAGCACTATCGAGCGGCAAAACTGTAAAGTTATGCAATAAGGTGTGCGGGCGGTGTGGGGGCGCGGGGTGAAAAACAGTGCTGAATAGGTAGAGCGAAGCCTGGACCCTTTCAAGGGGCCAAGTGGATGAGCATGCCCCCCTCTTCATCAAATGGTACGTTTTCTAATTTAGCTTTTAGGAGTAGTAGCTCTCGCAAGGATTAAAATCCAGCAACGACGTTCATGGGAGGTGTATTAAACCGAATTCTGCCATTGTGGGCGGCATGTAAGGAGGACGTGAAAGGACCCATGCGTAGCGTCAGTGGTGTTTACCTCTAAATGTGGCGTGTAGCGGCTCACCAGCTTCGGGAGCATTTCCGAAGTTACACACTAGAGGGCACTCAAGGGAACAATCCATTTTTACATAGTCCATCAATACACCGTTTATACAGCTACGTTTAATTTCGGATGGAGATAGGGAAAAATTGTCGTCTTTTCTCTTTGTTTATTATCTATGTATAAGGGAAATATCTGTTTATAAGGGAAAGATTGTCCTCTCTTCTCTTTGTTTAGTTTCTGTTTATAAGCGCTTTGTTTATTATCTGAAAGCACTTGCAGATCTTATCATTTCCACATGTATATTGATGATAATATTTTTTTCCAGAGAGATCATCCAACTACGCAAGTCGTCCCCAGGAGCCCTTCATCCGTGTCTGCATGGGACAGCTGTTTTTCTGTCAATGGCTCATCATCTTTCTCGCCTCTCTTTCGGGGGAGGTGTGAAGCCTCAGCATTCTGGGGTGCACCTTGTTCTGGCACTGGATCAAACCATTACAGTCTTCCCTTTTCTTTTCTTTTTTCCAGCTGTCTCTCCCTCTTGACCCTCCACCGGCGGACAGTCCCCGGGAAAACAACTAAGTATTAATATCGAAAAATGTGGAAAGTAAAAATAACACAATACATGTACAACGCTTTCTGCTCTTGGTTGTTTTCTTGCTTCCTGTCTGGTCTTCTGAACGTTCATTATTCTCCCTCCTGTTAAGGTTTTCCTTCAACGCGTATATTTTCAAAATACAACAAGCTCTTCTCTGCGCTATTTTGTGATATGTTACAAGCGGCGCGTTAGGGAGGAAGAGCTCTCTGATTGCACGTCATTCCCTGGTTAATTACCCCCTTCTTTTATTTATTATTTGTGCGTTTAGATCCTTCGCACGCGCCATATCAACAAGTCTTGTACATCAGAAGGAAGAAGGGTTGAGCTCCTCGCACTGCCTTATGGTGAAACGTTCCTGTTTGCTTTAAGGCCCCTTTTATCTGTAGGTGGTGATCGTTCTCAAATAAAATCGACAAAATAAATTACTTCAAAATAAATCGGTTTAGACACTTGTGTGCTCCCACTCTACCATCTAAAGACCCGTTTGGTATGACGCAGCTGGGTAGGCCGCGATCCCTCCTTGGAAGGTGGGGGCGGAGGGGTGTGCAGGCCTCAGGTGGGAGAAGGGGGAGCACCCCCCTCGCCCCGTCCATGTCCTCGACCCCCTCCAGCCACGCTCAGCGGATATAGGGGACCTTAAAGCTCATAGACAACATTGTAACATTTTGACCAAATATCATATCAGAGACGAGGAGCCTGGGCCCAGTGCAACCAAAACGAGCCAAGGACAGTCTCAAGAAAGAGAAATATTGAAAATGGGGACAAAAAACAGACAGAGGAAGCAGATACAGCGTTCAGGAGATAGAAAGGTAAGAAAAAAAGAAATAAAATAAGAAAATAAAAAAGATGAGACGATACAAAGGAGACGAAATAGAGGGAGCTAGAAGGAAGACAGGGTGAATGGAATGAAGGAAAAATGAAAGGAAAGGAGGAACTGTGAAAGGAAGGACGGCTGAGAGTGATAATGGTGAGAGGGAGGGGGGAGGCAGCACGGGATGAAGGATTAGTGATGGAAGGGTTGAGGAAGCATGCGTGAGGGTGAATGAGGATGGAAGGCTGTAAGATCGTTGGGTGAAAGAATGAATGGAAGGGTAAAGGAATGGGTGAAAGGATAGAGGAGTGACAAGATGGATGGAAGAGTGAAAAATGGACGCGTGAAGGATGAATGGTAGTGTAAAAAGAAGGATGGTTGGATGGATGGATAGACAGATGATGGCTGGAACTGGGGGAATGAGTAAAATGATTTATGGCTGCATGGATGGAAGTGTGAAAAGGAACTGATGGGTATATATAAGCATAAAAAGATGGATGGATTGATGGAAAAGTAAAGAAAGGCTGGATCGGTGAAAGATGGGTAGATGAATGTGGGTAGGATGGATGATACTTGGATGCAACAGTGAAGGATGCATTTGTAGGGAGGGGCAGGCTTTTACTTTGCTCACTGCCATTAAACACATTAGACACATAGGTCACAGTGGGGAGTATTTTAATTTCCTGGCTACTCCCTTGGCCATCTACAACCAGGAGGAACACCAGCCCAAGGGCACCACACCTGACATGTACCTAAACACTACCATACACATGACATAAAATCAAGGGCATGGTCTAAGCAGAATTACTAGGACGAGCTGGTGAGCAGTCTCCGTACTGGATATATATATGTCTTCTAAATTCATTTGCTACCAGCCGTTCCTTAGTAGTCTCATGGCCAGGTCATGGTGGTGGTAGCCACCCATGGTCATTTGAGTACCTCTTCTGATGATACCCAGTCACCCAACAGATTATAAAAGTATACCAAAAAGTGATGGATGGAATGCTTGAATCAATCTCAGCCACTGGTAATAACTCGGTACGTCGTTATTTTACATACTATGTCACCTCAGTTTTGACCCAGCTATATGCAAATTAGTCTTGACCCTGCTCCAATCAGAACAGTCCAGCCCGAAATGCCAAGCCAAGTCTTCCCTGAACCAAAACACAAGCAGCCCCGTCTCCACCTAGTTATGTGCTCATCATATGAGTACTGTTTTGTTCCAGTGATACAGTATGCATGGGACCCATATCTGGGCATCCCCATCCCACTTAGGGCGACACACTAAAGTATACAAAAAAGTGATGGATGAATTGCTTGAATTAATCTGAGCCATTGGTAATTACTAGGGGTGCATTGTTATTTTGGATACCATGTCACCTCAGTTTGGACCTAGCTATATGCAAATCAGTCTTGATCCTGCTCCAGTCGGAACAGTCCAACCTGAACTGCCAAAACAGGTCCTCCCTGAACCGGAACACAAGCAACTCAGGACCAGTAGTTTGCGCTGGACTGTTCTCATGAGGAGCAGGGTCAACACTGATTTACATATAGCTGTATCCAAATTGAGGTGGCATGGTGGGCGAAAAACGATGGATTGGGATGCGGCCCAAGCAATTGCAAGTGGCTGAGATTAGTTCAAGCACTCCATCCATCACCTTGTTTTTTTTTTTACCCAACAGATTATAGCAGCGGTGCTAAGCAACACATCATAATCGTGTAGAACACTTGTCATGAGTCTTGTGACATGATTATATTACACACAAAAAAAATTGGGTCTGCCATAATGATAAAATGAGGAATAGGTTGACACATGGACACAGTGCCAGAGACTTTCAACCATACATTAAGCTATGCAATTCTGTTTTATATATTAAATAAGAGGGGCAGACCTAAGTGCAAGTGAGCAGCAGATTAGTAGTCAGGGAGCTCTGCATCCACCGCAGGGTAAAAGTGACAACAGACACCTGGCACATCCTGACTGAGGACAGAAAAAGGTAGCAGTAATGCTGAGATGTTGGGCCTGAGGAATAATACCAAGGGCTTGTTTGGGCCAGTGTTGGCAGGGAAGCAAAGTTTTGCCAAGGCATGAAGGGAGGACAGGAGCCAGGGCAGCCTTGTCTAGAACCACGCAGAGCTGGAGCTGAGCTCATAGGTTACTCAAGACTAGGCACCACAGCCCCACGGCACATCAACTGAGGCATGCAGAAGAGAGTGGACAACAAACGGGTGCTGGCGATGGCAGGATCTCCCCCTTCCCAGACTATAGGACAGTGGTCGCTTCTGGGAGTGAGTGCAGATGATACCACAGTCCTGCATTATATGGCTGGAACATCTTGAACAGTGGCCTCAGTCTCCCAGCAGATGGTGCCATGCTGGGGCATGAATGAGAGTCAGAGTACTAAGGGGCACCCTAGCCTGGTGGCTGCACCACTGGCCTACCCAGTGGCACAAACAATAGAGGCAACAGACATACCCTCCATTCCTGAAGGACTGACCTAGTGGTGACGTCAGGGGACAGCTGGAACAAAAACAGGACCTGCAGGTGACTGACTGAAGTGCAGCACTAGCTGTGGGGGTCAGCCTCTGTGAAGAGTCAGTCACCAGACTGTGACAAGAGGTCTATCATGGGTTCAGCAAGGGGAAAGAAGGAATGCTCATTGAAAGATATGCTTTCTTGATCAGTGGGGGCAACAGCGGAGGAGGCCACCCAATTGCAGTGGTCGAAAAGTGAGGAGGAAGCCCCATTGACAAGGCTGTTTATGGAAGGGCCCTTGAGGGCCCTGATGGTCTTCCTGGATGAGCTGGGACAGTTTGGGCAGGCTTTGAGCTTCCGTGTTAACCTCCAGAAACCACAAGTCGTCAACCTCTCGGTCACACCTCCTGTGCAGAAATAGCTGATTGCCCTCTACACATTAATTGGGACAGATTCTTTGGTGACATATCTCTGAGTGTGGATTGCCCCTACCATATATGAGACAGTGGCTACCAACTACTGAGCCTTGCTCCAACAGGCCTGTGCAGACCTTGCGTACCACATCTCCTGGCTGGGAGGAGTTGCAGCTGTGAAAATGACCATGCTGCAGAGGGTTCTATTTTAATTCCAGGCCCTTCCTTTGCCCCTCTGGGCGGCAATGCTTCAAGGCTGAAATCAACTGCTTTGTTTGGGAAGGACAGAAGCCATGCATGAACAAAGCTCAGATTCTCCACCCTGCCCTGGAAGCAGGTTTCGGGGTGCCTAGCCTCCTACACTACTATCAGCCATGCAGCTACTCTGCCTGGTGGAGTGGGTCCGTTAAGAGCTGACAAGCACTAGTGCTTTATGGATAGGGCAAGAGAGAGAACATCTTTGGAAAATACCTTGGTTAAAGAAAAATCAGAGAGACTGGGGCCAGTACTCCTCTCGTTTTACTACAGCAACTCTTGGGGTGTGGGACCAAGTCTCCATCCGGAAAGCCTTGACCTCGTTCCACTCACCAATGACGCCCATTCTTGGAAACTCAGAGCTTACTTAATCCAACAGCATTGGCGGCATGGCAGCTGGCCGGCTGTATATTAATCGGCCACACGTTTGACTCCAGAGGACTCATACCCTTCGAACAGCAAAAGGCCGACTACAGCCTGCCGGAGACAGAACGCTTGCAGTACCTGCAGGTCTGCCACTGGATCACCCACCCGGATGTACAGAGGGGGGCACAACGGGTGCTCACACCCTTTGAAAAGTGGCTACTGTCCCAGGAAAGCAAGCAGCACATTATCACTGACTTATATGCCCTCTTGCTGCAACCTCAAACAGAGGAGAAAACGCTGGCCCAGAAACGGTGGGAGCTAGAGTTGGGATGGATCCTGAGACAGAAAGAGTTGGAGGACATTAACTACACAGCATGTCATACAGCACGCAACACCACAAGCATAAATATGGCAAAAAAAATACCAGTGTTTAGTATCGAACACCTGTTAGACTACTCAGGGGAAACCCCGCTCTCTGTGTGGGTGGGGCTGTGGCGCACCAGGGACCTTACTCCAACTCCTGTGGGCTTGGCCAAAACTCACCCACTATGGGGATGCAGTCCTGACAGACATTGACAAGTACTTTTAACATGCAGCTGTCTTGCGTCCCAGCGCACATTATCCTGGGGTTTCCCAACCCCTTGTTGTCCATCTTGGAGTGACACAAATAGTGATATACTATGCACAATACTGTTCCAAGATGGCTGCTCACACTGGGCATCCATCTTTGAATGGTGAAATGTATAATGTATCAATGTTATACTGTTCAAGGGAGACCAGAATGGTGATTCTAAACTTGGTGGCTATCTTGGAACAATCCAATAATGATATCTTGAAACTATAAAACAATGATAAACTATGAACAATACCATTTCAAGATGGCAGCCCAATTCAGAAATAGTGGCCGCACACAATGCATCACACTGCAATCGAAGTGAAAGGCAAGTGAGCTTTCCACTAGGACTCTCTGAGGAGCGGCATGACACTCTTAACAAGCATTGGCAATATTGACAGGTCTGGCTTATGAATGAAAGTGCCCTTATGTCATTGGTAGTTTTTGTCAAGTTCCTCAGCAGACGGACTTCTATTTGCAGCCTTGGAGCGATGGGAAAATCCGTGAGTCCCAGTTTTGACTGTCCTTGTCTGCCAAAGGTAGGGTAGAACCCTTCTAGTAGCCACGATGCAGTCGACAAATGAATATTTAAGCAGATACTTCCCTCTAGAAGGAGCCATCAAGAGAAAAAAAACCAAAGGGAAGTAACTCTCAGGAGGCTGATGAGGACAGGTACTGATGGTAGAAGACCAGCACTACAGCACAGGTCGGATGGTGCAGCTAACGCTAGTGGAAATGCCAGAACCAGGAGAATAGAAAGGCTCAGAAGGGAAACAACAGGAGCAAGAATCACCTGCAGGAGGAAAGAGACACCAGCAGGAGCAATGATACACCAGCAAGAGCGAGGATACACCAGCAGGAGGGAGGATACACCAGCAGGAGCAAAGACACACCAGCAAGAGGGAGGAGTGTTGCAACACAAAGGAGAGACAGTTCTGCTCCTTATACACCCAAAAACAGGAAGTGACATAAAAGAAGAAGTGAGGCCACCATGATGGAATGGGAAAAGCTGGCAAGAATACATGATAGACCTTCCATAATGGATTAATTAAGTAAAAACCCTTTCACAGGAATTCTGGGAAGAAGAAACTACAGAGAGCAAGAATATGGCCCGAAGGACAGGAATGCCTCCAGCCCAGCTAACAAGCAAGGTGAAGAATGGCCCTCTGCATCCCCTTGCAGGATTCCCCAGGCTGCAAATAAGTGTTTAGGGTGTCCTGCTGTATAATGTGGGATGTCAGTGAAGTAGTGGAGTGAGTCGTTGGATGTGCTGCGACCTGTGACATGACAGTTTTAGACACTCATTAAGTCATCATACATGCACTCGGTCACTCATCTTTGCACTCCTGCAACCATTCATTAATCTACTGGCTCATTCCTGGATTCACCCTCTGACACAATCACAATAAAACACACAGAAACTCAATAACATATGCAGGATAAATTAGAAGAACACAGGCACAAAAACACACCACCATCTAAACAAGGCACACACAAATTCAACAACATATGCAAAATAAGTTATAAGGACATAAGCAGAAAAACATGATGCCATCTAAACATAAGAGGATTATGCTTGCAATAGCAATACTAAACATAGCAGCAGATGTCTGTCTTTCAATTGCATTACAACTAGGCTATCACTGCTTTAAATTTCCAGCATAGACGCCACATTTAGAACCAATGTGTTGGGTATCATGGAATGGTGAAACAATGATACACTATGGACAACAGCATTCCATAGTAGTCTTTTAGTTTAGGGGAAGTGGCCTCATGGGATGCGTTGAACTGCAGATGAAATAAGCGGCAAGCAAGCTGCTTGTTAGCACTGTCTGGGGTGCTGTAATAACCTCTTAAGAAAAAATAAAGTAAAGAAGAAGCAAAGAAATGAAAGGCAAACTATTAACTGGTTTTGTCTCGTGGACTGTAATGATTACGTCCCACGGCACAGTGCTCCTCCATAGGCTTCCCCCCAGTGCCCTTTGGCAGGGCTGGAAGGGGAATCGCTTCCGCTTCCACCCTGATCCCCCACCCCGATCTTCCCCAGTGACGTCTGTTGACGTCAGCGCAGACCTCATCAGAGGCCTCCTCCCATCGCTCTGGAAGCTGAGCTTCCATCGCAATTGGAAGAGAAATGCATTTGTATTTCTCTTCCGATCATGTGATGGGGGCCTGAGAGGCTTCAAAAGGAAGGAAAGGAATTTCCTTCCCTTTGATGTCTCTCAGAGCATTTCAGCAGCTGGATCGTGAAGAGATCCGGCTGCTGAAATGCCCATTAGACACCAGGGCTAATTTTTCATTGTTAAAGTGACATAAGGGGAGCAACCTCTTGGGCAAGGGTTGCTCACCAGGGGGGCAATTATTTTCAAGGCCTTTTCTGCACCCCTGGGGGCATATCGGCCTATTGCTATTAGGCCAATCTGCCTCAGACCACTAGACACCAGGGATTTTTTTTTGAAGATCAATTTCACGCGAGGGGAGTGACCCGTTAGGCAGGGATCGCTCCCCTGTGGGGGGAAGGGGGAATTTGTTGTAGGCCATTTCTAGATACCAGGGCTTTTTAAAATGTTATTTTATTTTTTTATATGTGGGGAGCGACCCATTAGGCAAAGGTCGCTCCCCTGGGGGGCAAATTGTCTTTAGGCCATATCGGCCTGTTTTTATTAGGCCAATCTGCCCCCTTGCGGGGCAGAAACCACTAGATACCAGGGATTTTTTTTTGTCAGTTTCACGTGAAGGAAGCGACCCCTTAGGCAACGGCCGCTCCCCTGGAGGCGGGGGGGTGGCAAATTTATTTTAGGCCATTTCTGCTCCCCTTGGGGGCAGATCGGCCTATTTCTATTAGGCCAATCTGCACCCGGAGGAACAGAAACCACTTAGGCACCAGGAATTGGTGTGTGTGTATGTGTGTGGTTTGTTTGGGGGGGGGGGCAGCATTTTGGGCAAGGGTCACTCCCCATGGAGGCACATTACTGTTGGCCATATGCAGATCTATTTTTGGGCCTATTTTAGGAAGTCCCATTTGCCCCCAAGGGGTCAGAAAGCCCACCAGAGGCCAGGGAAGATTTTTTTTATCAAAATAAGAGGGTGGGAGTATGGCCATGCCCCCGCCCCAAATAAATGGGGCCACAGTTTTTCTGCCCACCAGTGGGCAGATGGAGCAATTACCCCCGATCCACATTCCGGTGGGGGGGGACAAAGTCTACTAGATGCCAGGGAATTAAAAAAAAAAGTGGGGCGGTGGCTACCAACCAGTATGGGCCTGGTTATGTCCCCACCCCAACTGAAGGGGGTAACAGTCTTTCAGTTCTCCCCCCGCACACTAAAACATCTTATCCCACAGCAAGCAAGAGGACATTTGATTATTTGGGGTTTTGGTTTTACATTTGGGCCATGAGAGCTTGGTTAACTCTCAAAATCGTCCCACTTGGAATGGCGAGGGCTGCACTTTTTGGACTTTGGGACGCTGCCATGTAGAAAAAGCCACAAGACCTAGACACATCTGAAAACTAAACATCTGGGTGATTTCAGGATGGTGTGCTTCACATGCACCTGCACCATTTTCTTACCCACAATGCCCTGCAAACCTCGGACTTTGCTGGAAAACACACATTGTTCCCACATTTTTGTGATGGAACCTTCCGGAATCTTCAGGAATCCACAAAATTCCTACCACCCAGCACTGTCTCATTTATACCAATAAAAATTCTGCTGCACTTGTCAGCCTAAAAATGTTTTTTTTAAACTGCTCTTTTGGACCCGCTTTGGTTCCACCTCAATTAAGACATGTTTTTGGCTCTTCCCTGTCACAGGCACTTGGCCCACCTACACAGGTGAGGTATCATTTTTACAGGGAGACTGAGGGGAACGTTTGGTGATAGGAAATGTGTCCCGGTGCGGTGATCCCACACAGAAATGTGGGAAAAATTTGATTTTTTGGAGCAAAATTTGAGGTTTGCTGAGGATTCTGGTTAAGAAAACACTGGGGGATCCAGGCAAGTCACACCTCCCTGGACTCCCTCAGGTGTCTAGTTTTCAGAAATGTCTGGGTTTGGTAGGTTTCCCTGTATGGCTGCTGAGCCCAGGACCAAAAACGCAGGTGCCCCCGCAAAAACAGGTAGTTTTGTATTTGATCATTTTGATGTGTGCAGATAGAGTTTTGGGGCATTTCCTTTTGCGGGCACTAGGCCTACCCACAC
This sequence comes from Pleurodeles waltl, assembly GCF_031143425.1. NCBI lineage: Eukaryota > Metazoa > Chordata > Amphibia > Caudata > Salamandridae > Pleurodeles > Pleurodeles waltl. Next base: position 191,106,327 of record NC_090442.1, read on the forward strand.
AAGTGAGGTACCATTTTTATCGGGAGACTTGGGGAAACGCTGAGTAGAAGGAAATTTGTGGCTCCTCTCAGATTCCAGAACTTTCTGTCACCGAAATGTGAGGAAAAAGTGGGGTTTTTTGGCCAAATTTTGAGGTTTGCAAAAGATTCTGGGTAACAGAACCTGGTAAGAGCCCCACAAGTCACCCCATCTTGGATTCCCGTAGGTGTCTAGTTTTAAAAAATATGCAGGTTTGGTAGGTTTCCCCAGGTGCCGGATGAGCTAGAGGCTAACATCCACAGCTAGGCACTTTGCAAAAAACAGCTCTGTTTTCTTTAGGAAAATGTGATGTGTCCACGTTGTGTTTTGGGGCATTTCCTGTCATGGGCACTAGGCCTACCCACACAAGTGAAGTACCATTTTTATCGGGAGACTTGGGGGAATGGTGGGAGGAAGGACATTTGTGGCTCCTCTCAGATTCCAGAACTTTCTGTCACCGAAATGTGAGGAAAAAGTATTTTTTTGGCCACATTTTGAGGTTGGCAATTGATTCTGGGTAACAGAACCTGGTGAGAGCCCCACAAGTCACCCCATCGTGGGTTCACCTAAGTGTCTAGTTTTTAAAAATGAACAGGTTTGGTAGGTTTCCTTGGGTGCCAGCTGAGCTAGAAACCAAAATCCACAGCCAGGCACTTTGCAAAAAACAGCCCTGTTTACTTTGGGAAAATGTGATGTGTCCATGTTGTGTTTTGGGGCATTTCCTATTGTGGGCACTAGGCCTACCCACACAAGTGAGGTACCATTTTTATCAGGAGACTTGGGGGAACGCTGGGTGGAAGGAAAGTTTAAAAAAAAAAAAAAAAATGTTTTGCTGTATTTTGGTTAATTCTTGGTCTCTTCCAGGGAAACCCACAAACCATGGGTACGTCTAGAATCCCTAGGATGTTGGAAAAAAAGGATGCAAATTTGGCAAGGATAGCTTAAGTGGACAAAAGTTATGAGGGCCTAAGCGCGGACTGCCCCAAATAGCCAAAAAAGGCTCGGCACAGGAGGGGAAAAGGCCTGGCAGCGAAGGGATTAAAGAAGTAAAATGAAAACAAAAAACAAAAAGACTGGCCGGCCAGCCCTGAGCAGTGCAAAAACAATTCACCCTTATAGGCGTATTTGAATTAACATATGTGTTACATACAAAAATTAGACCTGCTGCCTTTGTCATAACGTTCCGCACTAAACATATTAGAACTGTGCCACCAGACATACTTTTCTCCACTCAACCAGTCAAGCCTATAGCTGTAATCATTGATTTGTCACCATTAACAAAATCAGGATTATTGTATTGAGCCAAAGCTTTCCCACAAGGCAACCATCAAGCATATATTCATAACATTACAGAAGTATACTGTTTTGCATTCACTAATGACCGAGCTGACAAAAATCTCTGGAATGCACTTCTTAATTTAAAGAATACATTTATTATTCCACCACGAGGTTCCTAAAAAAATGAAGGAAATTAGTAGGTCGAAGGCACATTTTTAAAAATAGACACAGGAATGAAAGGAAAATATATCAAAGTGATTCTCAACTGCAATGTCACAGCAAATATATGTGATTATATTATAGCATAATTGCAAAACAAAGGATAAAGTCAAAATTCATCACCGTAGGGCCTGCAAAGCTCTTTATCTTTCTCATGCCAGCAAGTTGATGACCCCTGTTCAACTGCGATAAAGAGATATCCACCCTCACGGGACAATGTCAGGCATTTGACGTCCAATCCTGACAGAGGTCTCGGAAATTCCCCTTGCTACTGACCAGGGCCACTTCTTTTATAGCTTAAACAATCATGGAAAAAGCCTTCTGAAAGGCCCTCCCCTCTCAGATAGAAATATTCAAAACATGCTAGCTACTGTAGGTCAGAGTTGGAAGAAAAACGTTGACAATTGGCCAACTTTTCAAGGCTCCCCTTCCAAGGCCAACCTAATCCTTGCTCTGAAGAAAAAAAAAATAATAATTTGCTTTCTTGTCATGCTATCGTGTTCGGTAAGAGAAAATACAAAAAACACAAGCTTAGTTTACCATGTGGAGAAACACAGCTCATCTGCAATGTCTCAACTGCAATGTCTAACGCTACGATAAAACCATTAGGCAGCTAAACTGAATACAAAATGTAATCTGCAACTGGTGAACACTGAACAACTAATATGCACAGTGGTGAAACACAAAGTCAGTGGTCAAACCTACCTATTTTCACTACATATACAAAATGAGAGTTGGCAAAGCAAAATACTATCTCTCCTAAAGAGATCTTAAAAGGATTCTCATAATGCAAGACTCACTGTTTACCTAGGGGGAGAGGGGTGTCAACCAACACTAAAACCCTTGCCTACTACTGTAATCTGTGAGGTTCAATATAACAAAATACCTATTTGTAGGCTTCAATAAAGAGGAATAACCATACACTCTTAAATGCCTATAGACTTTAACGTATGCTTTACACAATCAATATGGCAGACATACTACCTTTATCTGTAAATTGTTATAATAAGTATTCAGGTGCATAACCTTTATCAATAGCTTGTGACCACAACCAACTCAAACTTGCTGTGTTGGGCATAAACATACCCACAAGGCAACCATCAGGTATACCATAATAAATTACAAACATGTACAAAAAAGACAATTGTCAAAGCAATATATAATCCTTTGTAGCAGAACCTAATAAGGATTATTGCAGTACACATATTCTAACCCCATAGTTTGTGCGTGTAGGTCACTAACACCAAACTTCTTGCTAAGTGTGGCAATATGTGAGATTCTATGTAACAAAATACCTACCACAGACTTTAGCACAGTGTCATAAAAATCCATCTTAAAAGGCTATTGTGTTTTACACATGCTTTCACTATAAGTAAATTAGACCTGCTTGCTTTGCCATAACTTTTTATTATGAACAGATTACACTGGTGGAGTCTGGCACAACTTTTCCCAGTGAACTGATAAATCCTATAGCCTTTACTATTGGCTTCACACTATAAACAACACAGGCCTACAAAAATGGGCATATGTTGGCAACCATTGCGCGTACAGTTATAAAAGTACAAATACAGTAGAAAAATACAGTTTTCAAAACAATACTCAACCCATCTCAATAGGAACTAACAATAATCAGCACAATGGAACCTCCCAAGGAGGGGTGGGCACAGTGGCGTAGCGTGGGTTGTCAGCACCCGGGGCAAGGCAAGTAATTTGCGCCCCCTAACCCGGGGCAAGGCAAGTAATTTGCGCCCCCTAACCCGTGGATTTAGTCTCTTCCAAGATGTTGCGCCCGATGCGGCCGGCCCCCCCTGCACCCCCCATGCTACGCCACTGGGTGGGCAACAGCACAACCCTTGCCTACTACTCTAATATGTGAGATTAAATGCAACAAAATATATTTCCATAGCCTGTAACACACTGAGATAACAAGCCACAGTTATATAACTACTGGTTTTAACAAATGTTTTTCATACTAAATGAGATAGTCCTACTTTCCTTGTTATAGCTTTTCACAATAAGCTGATCAGGCCTATGGCATCAGACATAAAGTTTCCTAGTGTATGAACTATGCCTGTAGTTCGTCAACATAACCAACTCAGGCCTCCTATTTTGAGCGTAAGCTTTTCCTAAAGGCAGCCAACGGACACGCAGTCATAAAATTACAAATTTATACAAAATTACAGTTTGGCTAAGCAAAATTCTATTTCTCCTGAAAGGGTTTAACAAGGAGCCTAACAGAGCAAATTTTCTATATCCATGGTTTGTCACTAAAAAACTTGCATGGGTGGATCTGAAGCCCTTGTCTCGGTAGTACTCGGAAAGCTCTCTTTTGTTGATCACATATGTGCTATCAAGTCGGACCTAAAAAGCAGATGGAAAGAAATTAAAGGGATCAATAAAAGCAAAAAAATGAAAAACTAAAGGGCAAGCCACCTGCCCAGACATCAAAGCACACTCATTTTCTGATGGATATGCACATATGATCAAGCAAAATACTGATACCCTACATGGCAAAGGTGCCAATAACCAATAACAAACCTATGGTCCTATGTTGTATGTCAAAGCAGAATGTGAATAAAACTCAAGCAGACAGAAGAGACAAAGACCATCTATGTAGCTATGTACGTAGAGGTTTCTTTTTTAATTACAGTGAGCCTGGCAGACAACTACGCCAGCCAAGCCCTCTAAAGAGTAACTAGCAAGGATTATCATGGTGAAGATTTTCTGGCCCCAGGATTTGTCAAGAAGGTAAACAAAACTCAAAATCCTTTCTTACTACAGTTATTTGCGAGATTATGTGTAACAAAAATTGAGGTCTGCTGTACTGGGAACAGGTTTTGCCACAAAGCAACCATCAGCATACAGGCAAAAATGTACAAATATGTCAGAATTGCTGGCAAAATAATATTCATCCCCTCACAAAGCAACATCACAAAGATTCTCAAAGAGCAAATCCACCACCAGGGGGTGGCACCGGGGTAACCAACACCAAAGGTGGGCCCTTCTACGATAATCTCTGAGATGCCATGTAACAAAATACCTGTCTATAGTAAGTGTAATGACAATCCACCCTTACAGGCCCATTGGCTTTAACATACACTTATCACAATAAATAAGACAAGCTTATTGTGTTTGTCATAACGTTTCATAATAAACAGGTTAGTCTTCTTCAGTCTTCAACAAAGTATAATACCGATCCAACCTTAAATGCTTATTGGCAATAATAAATGCATTTCACAGTACACAAGTCAAGACTACTACCTTTGTCATAACGTTTCATCAGAACGATTTCATCTGATATATAAATTACAGAAGAACCAACAACTTTACAGCCTTTATCATTGGATTGTCACTATAACCAACCCAAGTCTCCAGAATTCTGCAAACGCTTTCCCACAAGGCAAGCTCCAGGCATACAATCAGAAAAGTAAAAATATATTCAATATTCAGCCCCTCCTAGGAGTTTTAATATGAATGTTTAAGGTGTGTATTTTCTACCCACAGGGTTTGTCGAAGAGAGATACCAAACCCCTTGCCTACTACAGTACTCTGGCAAGATCTGGCAGGATCTTTGTAATACAATAATTGCCTATAGGCTTTAACACATTGCAATACCAGTCCACCTTTAAAGGTCTATTGGCTGTAATATATGATGTTCACAATATGTCAGGCCTAATGCATTTGTCACAAATTTACATAATAAAATATTAGACCTATGGCCTCTGACATAGGTATTTCCATTGAACCAATAAGAGCAATATCCTCTATCACTGGATTTTCACCATAACCCAACTCAGAACTACCATATTCTGTCCAAGCTTTCCCAAAAGGCAACTATCGGTATACAGTTCTAAAATTACAAATATGTACAAAATTACAGTTTGCAAAAAATATCCAAACTATCATATAACAGCATAACAATGATCCTCAAAATACAGATCTACCCCACCGTTTTTGTCACAGTGGATAACCTACACCAGAATCCTTGCTTATTACAGTAATCTGTCTGTGAAATTCCCTGTAACAAAATACATGTAGACAAGCTTTAACACAATGACATGACAATCCACCATTAAAGGCTATTTGGCTTTAAAGTAGGCTTTTCACAATAAAGAAGTCAGTTCTACTGCCTTTGTATTGTCATAATTTTTCACAGTAAACAGATCAGGGGTGTTTGCCTTGATCATGGCAGGGGCAAATGTTATGGTTATGAGAACCTCAAACTTTGACTAAAAAAAACATTTTCACCACATTTTTGTGATGGAAAGTTCTGGAATCTGTGGGGAGCCACAAACTTCCTTTCACCCAGCATTCCCCAAGTCTCCTTATAAAAATAGTATCTCATTTGTGTGAGGAGGTGTAGTTCCGGCAACAGGAAACAACCCAAAACGCAATACGGATACATCACAATTCCCCTCACAACTAACCCTTTTTTCTGCTAATTGGGTAGCTGTGGATTTTGAGCCATAGCTCAGCTGGCACCTGGGGAAACCTAGCTAACCCGAACATTTTTGAAACCTAGACACCTGGGGGAATCCAGAGTAGGGTGACTTGTGTGGCTCTCACAAGGGTTTTTGTTACCAAGAATCTCTTGCAAAGCTCAAAGTATGACTAGAGCACACATTTTCCCTACATTTCTGTGATGGAAGGCTTTGGAATGTGCGGGGAGCCGCATACTACCTTCCCATCAGCATTCCTCCAACTCTCCTGATCAAAATGGTACCTCACTTGTGTAGGTAGGCCTAGTGACCGTTGCAGGAAACGGCCCAAAATGCAACATGGATGCATCACACTTTTACACTCAAAACTGAGCCTTTTTTCTAAGTGGGTAACTGTGAATTTTGTGCTATAGCTCAGCCGGCACAAGAGAAACCTAGAAAATGTGTAATTGTTTTTAAAACTAGACTGGCATGACTTGCATTGCTCTCACCAGGTGTTTTTTTACCAAGAATCCCTTGCAAACCTAGAGCTTTGACTAAAAAAAACAAATTTTCCATACATTTATGTGGTGGAGAGCTACAAATTTCCTTCCACCCAGCATTTCTCCTGGTGCAAATGATACCTCACTTGTGTGCGTAGGCCTAATGCCCACAGCAGGAAATAGCCCAAGATACAACATGGGTAGACCACATTTTTCCACTCAAAACGGAGCCTTTTCTTCCCAAGCGGATAGCTGTGGATCTTGGGCTATAGTTCAGCCGGCAACTAGGGAAACCTAGCAAACGTTCACACTTTTGAGACCTGGAGGGAATCTAGAGTGGGGTGACTTGTGTGGCTCTCACTTGTGTGATTTGTTTTACACAGAATCCCTTGCAAACCTCAAACTTGAACTAAAAAACAAATTTTTGTCATATTTCTGAGATGGATCTACAGAGAGCCACAACCTTCCTTCTACTAGCATTTCCTTAAGTCTCCTGATAAAAATGGTACCTCACTTGTGGGGGTAGGCTTAATGCCAATGGCATGAAACAGTCCAAATCGCAACATGGGTGTGTCACATTGTTCAACTCAAAACTGTTTTTTACCAAGTGGGTAGCCATGGATTTTGTGCCATAGCCTAGCCGGAACCTAGGAAACCTAGAAAACGTACACATTTTTGAAACCTAGACAATTAGGGGAGTCCAGGGGCATGTGACTTGTGTGGCTTTAAATGGGTAATTTTACCATGAAGCACTTGCAAACATCAAACTTTGGTAAAACAAAAGTTAAAATAGGCTTTTCACAATAAAGAAGTCATTTCTAATCCCATTGTCATATTTTTTCACAATAAACAGATCAGTGTTGTTTGCCTTGATCAAGGCAGGGGCATGAATTATGGTTATCGGAACCTCAAATTTTAATTAAAAAAACATATTTTCCTCACATTTCTGTGATGGGAAGTTCTGGAATCTGCGGGAAGCCACAAATTTCCTACCATCCTGAGTTCCCACATGTTTCATGAAAACAACAGTACCTCACTTGTATAGATGAGCCAAGAAACCATGACACAAAGACCATAAAGCTCTACATTGATAGATGAGCAATAGGGGTAACTGTGGTATTTGGGGCCATGCTGTGGTGCCACCCATGCAGATCTACAAACCACAGAAATTTATGAAAACTAGAAAACCAGGGGATTCCAGGGTGGTGTGCCTTACATGGATCCCATGAGGATTTCTTACCCACAATCCCACTCAAACTTTGTCTGAAATCACTCATTCTCCTTACATTTCTGTGATCCAGAATACACAGGAACCTCCAAAATTTCTACCACCCAGAGTTACCTCCCTTGTGCCAATAAAAACAATGCACCACTTGTGTAGCCAGGCCCTCAGTTAGATCCGTCACTGAGTAACATATATATATAAATATATTATTATTTTTTCACTAAAAACCAAAGGTTATAGTTAGGTCCACATTTTAATTGCACAAAACCATAGAAATTCAGCAATTATAGATACAGTTATCTCAAGTAACATTAACTCATGCTCTAAGGTAACTATAACATGCCTCTGTGTGCGGGAGCAATTTTTTCATCTGTTTTCTTGCCTGCCTCACAGTGGGCAGGCAAATGAAAAGTCTGCTCCCACCAAGCGGGAGCATTTTTAATGCTCCCGCCCGCTGGGAGCGGACTTACTGATTGCTCTCGCTTGGTGGGAGCTGTCAAAGCTCCTGCCAAGTGACAGCAAACAGCTATATCCCAAGGGTGGGCACCACGGAATATAGGGGGACGCCCCTGTGGGGTGGAGGTCCCCAAAGACATTAATGACTGCATGAGGGGTGCGGCGCGGCCCCTCTCCTTTTACCTGCACAGCTGTGCCCCGGGGAGCTGGTGGTCCCCAGGGCTGACAAAGGCATGGGGAGGGACGGCCCCCCTTTAAATTAAATGGCAGGACCCAAAGAGACAGAAAACGTCCAGAGAAAGGGTTCATGCAGCCCCCCTCCTCTACATATTTCACAGCGAGGCTCGGAGGAATGGGTCCCCAGGGCTAATCGTGGCCCGGGAAGGGGAGCTCCCTTCCCCTTTTTACAAATGGCCTATCCCAGGGAGGTGGCAGCCCCCAGGGCCGAAAACGGCCAGGGAGAGGGGCAGCACAGCCCCCTTCCCCTTCATTGATTTGGATGGGCCCCCGGGGGTGGCGGTCCCCGGAGCTCAAATCTGCCTGGAGAGGGGGGGTTGCGTGCACCCTCTTTCCTATAATAAGAATAAATGCACCCCCCGGGACCTGGCCCACCAGGGGGGCAAGTAAAAAAACAACTGCTGGAGTCCAAACTGTAGTTTTTAAAATCTTTGCAAAGATTTGCAGATCCTCCGTGATTTCATTGCAAAAAGTAAAAAATAATAATTGCCCAGGCTGGCTACCCTATCACTAGGCCTAGGGCGACACAGTATTCCTACCCTGCCCCCTTATGTTTTTTTGTGCCTTTTTTCTTGGGAGTCAGACAAGTCCAAGGCCGAAGATGGCTGGTAACGCTACCTGGTAGATGTGTTGGCAGCCAATCAGATCTTAGCATGAGGACAGTCAGATCCATGGAGCATCCACGTCCCTAGACATGTAAATTTATTTTTACTTTAGTATCTCCAAAACTACTGAATGGAATTACATCAAATCACAAAACCAGATCTTTCGGGACCAAGATCTAGCTTTCTGCCAAATTTGGTGTAGTTTCGTTTAACGATTTGGGCTGTAGTCGTGTCTCAAATCCCTATGGGAGACTGCCTGGGGAAAACACATTTTGAGACCCTCCCTTTTGCTCGACCCACACTTGGCAGATCGCCACTTTCCAGACAGCAGTTGCAGTGAGCAGGACACTAGTTTTGAAAATTTCATGAAGATTTGTAAAACTGCGCCAAATATATTAGCAAAGCAAAAATCGATCTTCCTATGGAAACTAGGTCCCAACTATAACTACCTACTGGTGACTGCCAGTAGGTTATATACATATTATATTTATATATATATATATATATATATATATATATATATATATATATATATATATATTGGCGGTTGCGACTAGGTAGTTATAGTTAGGACCATGGTTCCATAGAAAAAGCATTTTTTGACTTGCCTATATCTTTGGCACAGTTTAACGAATATTCCAGAATTTTTTTTAAAAAAGTGTGCCTGTGATTTTTGCTGTGCATGTAAAGTGTGCACTAATAAATTAAAATTTGTGGTTCTGGAGAGGGTGATGTTGAGTGAACAAGAAGGTAACAGAACACTGGAACTTAGGAAATTAGAATCATGTTTAATTATTGCCTTAAATACTATGGAGCAGTAGGTTTGAATAAGGATGAAGAATTAGCCATTCATTTGATCAATTAGAGGTTATTCTTAGTGTTGTGATAAGGTTGAAAGCTGTAATGCACGTAATGTACTGTATGAGGTTAGTTATACTTTGTCCTATTTGAATTTTTATGTATGTTTTTTTTATTTTTTAACAGATTGGTAAAGGATTATAAAGATGGTCGTAAGGAGCAAAAGAGCTACTATATGGTGTAAGGACCTTTATTGAAATATTTGATATGAAGGTCATAAATGAGATGAATGGATTTCTTTATATATATGCAGTTGTTAAAAGATACTGGACACTTGTCCAAGACACAAGATACAGGTTGAATGAAATTAAGTATTAACTTAAATTCACACTTTTGGGGATAAAGAGATATATAATTAATATGTTGGAATTATTAATTTGATAAAAATGGTAGAGTTTGTTTAAATGTGAATGAATATGAAAGGTTCCCTGTTGTAAAGTGGTGAAAGGCGCTAATTAGTATGAATACAAAAGATCCTGGTGGTACAATAACTGCAATGTGATTTTAGAAATGTGTTGGTAAAACATGTTTAAAGATGGCCACATAATTTGGTATCACAGAGTAGCAAGAGGTCTGTCATTGATGTCGATAACCTTTCCGTCAGTTTCCATATGTAAATAAATAGAAAGTGAAACATGGACAATGTAATGCCCATGAAAAAGGGAAGGAGGATTCCCGAAACGAGTTAGGTGAACCTTTCTTTTTCTTGTGTTTGTTTGCCATTACAAGTGTAATAAACGCACTTCCAAGGCAGTTTGTGACCGAGGTGTTTTCTTTTGGAAGAAGGAACAGTTGTGAAATATATATATATATATATATATATCTGTATATAGATATAGATATATAAACATATATATCTATCTATATATATATATATCTATATATATATATATATATATATATATATATATATATATATATATATATATATATAAAAATGCCACTGAAGAAACAAAGGTTACAGGGACGATAGTTAGGAAATAGAATTAAAAAAACTTTAGAAATTCACTAAAGGATACAGGGACTTTATAGTAAGGTTCAGATCTTACATGAACAAAACCATAGATATTCAGCTGTTATAGTTAGAGTTATTTCAAGTAACTATAACACGTGCCCTAAGGTAACTATAACTCGCGCACTTGTTATGCACTGCTAATTACCTCAGATATTAAATCACTCATGACATCTTCTATGACATCTCTGATAATATCACTGTAACATTTGCAAAAAAAATTTTGATGAGAAAACTGTGCATGGTGAGGGCACTTTTATCTTTTAAGTGCTATTTTGAACCTTAAACTTTAAAAAAAACATAACTCTAGTTCTACTGATTGGATTTTCTGTTGTTTTGGTGTCAATAATGCATTAAAATGCATTCTACTCTTTTAAATTGGTTTGGGAGTTTTACTGTGTTGTATTTTCACTTTATTACTGTTTATGTGCTGCATAAATACTTTACAATTTGCCTCTAAGTTAAAGCATGACTGCTTTTTGTGCCAAGCTACCCAGGAATAAGCACAAGTTAATTTAGTGACTTTTTGTGGTTCATCCTGCAAGGGATTATGAATGTTGCTTGACCAGGGCTCACACCCTAGTCTACCAACAGCCCAATTTCTCACAGTTATCTTAGGGCACGAGTTATAGTTTCTTGAGATAAGAATAACTATAACTGCTGAATTTCTATGGTTTTGTGTGTGTAAAATCTGAACCTAACTATAAAGTCCCTGTAACCTTTGTTTTTTTCAGTGAGTAAGCAATATTTTATTACCACATGTTAATCCAACCGCTGCTGCGCACAGCCTTCTGCCATGTGCGGCAGAGGGTTGGCCTCAGAGCCTGGCCACATGCAGTCAACTCCATGCTGTGGGTCTGTGAGTGGGTGTGTGTGTGGATGTATGGGTGTGTGACTGTGTGTGTGATTGTGTAGGCATGTGAGTGTATGAGTGGGTTTGTGAGTGCATGTGTGAGTGGCTGTGTGGGTGGGTGAGTGGGTGTGTGAGTGTTTTTTGGGGTCTGTGAGTGGGTGTGTAAGTGGCTATATGGGTGTGTGAGTGGTTGTGTGGGTATATACGTGGGTGTGTGAGTGTGTGTGAGTGGTTTTGTGGGTCTGTGAGTGGGCGTGTGAGTGGCTGTACGGGTGTGTGAGTGGTTGTGTGGGTGTGTAGGTGTGTAAGTGGTTATGTGGGTGTGTGAGTGGGTGTGTAAGTGCCTGTGTGGTTCTGTGACTGAGTGTGGTAGTTGTTTTGTGGGTCTGTGAACCGATGTGTCAGAGGCTGTATGGGTGTGTGAGTGGTTGTGTGGGAGTATAAGTGGGTGTGTGAATGGGTGTATGAGTGGCTGTGTGGGTCTGAGTGGGTGTGCAAGTGGTTTTATGGGTCTGTGAGTGGATGTGTGAGTGGCTGTATGGGTGTGTGAGTGGCCGTGGGAGTAAGTGGGCATGTGAGTGGGTGTGTGAGTGGCTGTGTGGGTCTGTGACTGGGTGTGGTAGTTGTATTGTGTGTCTGCGAGTGGGTGTGTACGTTTGTGAGTGGGTGTGTGATTGAGTGTATGAGTGGCTGTGGGGGTCTGTGAGTGGGTGTACAAGTGGTTTTGTGGGTCTGTGAGTGGGTGAGAGAATGGCTGTATGGGTGTTTGAATGGTTGTGTGGGTGTGTAAGTGGGTGTGTGAGTGGGTGTGTGAATGGGTGTATTTTTTAAACTAGGGTCTGGATCTATGGATCCGTTGCAGATTTACTCTGGGGGCTGCGCTAAGTGTCGCAGTGGAGCTGCGGATCCTTGCGTACCCCAATAAAATACATTTTTGAGCAATTTCTTGCGCATGATAGGTTTCCTCACAGATTCTTCTATCTGTCTCATGGGGTCAAGGGATATCTACACTGACCCCTTTCTGTCACTTTTAAGTTTCCACCAATCCCTCCCCCCGGACCAGTCCCAATACACAAAATGGAGGCTTCAACTTTTCTGTCAGGTTGCGCCTTGCTAATCATGTCATTGCCAGGGCCCCACTCATTCTGCGGGTTACCTGTTGGACCATATTTTTTCCAACAATGCTCTTCTCAAAGCCTGAGGCTCTCTGCCCCTGACATGGTCAGACCATCACGCTGTTATGTTTGACATCAATCTCGTGTCTACATTTCAACCACATACAGCTGTTTATAGGCCGTATAAAGTTCGGGCCCGGAACAGAATAAATCAAGATCAATTTAAGCACATGTTTACCTGCTCGCTGCCTGCCTATTAGGAGGAGTTGGACCAGACTGTCTCCAGCTACACTGACTGCCTGTTTTCAGCCTCCTCAGCATTAGCCCCAGAGAAATCAGGTTGCTCTCAGCATAGCAGCCCCACTGCCCCGTGGTGTAATGACTGTCTCAGGAAACAGAACTACAACGTAAACGGCAAGGACATAAATGGAGAAAAGACTACAGTCCCCAAACTAGAGATATATATAAACGAAGTCTGGCGGTCTATAAGGACCTACTTATTAAAGAAAATTCGGCATATTATACAAAACAGATTGAACTAGCTAAAAACTCCACGAAAGAAATGTTTCGGACAGTGCGATTCTTTGCAAGGGTCAGGCCATTAGCAGCCAAGCACTCTGCAACTCAACTGCAAGCTTCTTCTTAAACAAAGTGAAACAGATATACAATAAGTTTGTAATATCTGAGGATAAAACGGAAGAGGGAATTGGGCATGAAGTGGCAAATACTAAACATACCCACATTTCGGAATGTGCTTCTGTTATATCCAATCAAACCTTGGGTCAAATCCAAGCAGCCAAGTCCGGGACCCCACTGGATCCGTGTCCTTCATCGGTGACCAAACGCACGCCTGAGATCCTAGGCAAAAACGTAACTACAATATTTAACCAGATATTTAAATCAGGCTATTTTCCTTAAACATGGAAAGTGGTGCCCATTATACCTTTAATAAAATAACCTAGCTTAAGTCCAAGGGACCCTAACAATTTTACCCTATCTCATGCCTCCCGTTACCTGCCAAGCTAATAGAAAAAGCCATGAACTTTCAGCTATCAGACTTTATTCTGGCTAACAATCTTCTTGATCCTACTCAGTATTAGGGGTGTGTAGGGAGCACCGCTCCGCTAGCAGAGCTAATGGAGTTTTTGGAACATCGCGCTCCACTTGGAGCACGGAGTAAGTCGCAAAACTCTGCTAGCCCCGCCAGCGGAGCAGAGCTCACCAGGTGCGTGCTGCAGCCCAGTATGGGCTGCACAGCGTAAGCGCAGACAGTCTGTGCTTGCGCTGTGCAGCCCATAACTGGTCTGCAGGGTGCACTGAAGCAGACCAGAGGGAGACAGCCGCTCAGACTCGTTGCCGTCAGATGACGAGGAGAGGAGGACCCGGGGAAGACCCAGGTGAGTCCTCATCTCTTGGTTTTTATCCTTGTTTGTGCACACTGATGCATAAACAAGGATTGAAATGGCAGCTATCACTGCGTACGACCGTGGCCTGAATTCTGGGCAAGGGCAGTAGGTGGTGAAAGCTGGCATTTCAGGCCTCTTGCGCACTGGCCTGCCCCGTGGCAGGCCGGTGCACAAGAGACTCGGCAGTTTGCACTGCCAAGGCCCTCTCCTGAATGCGCCCGATCTCGGAAGTGCTAAGCAGGGTCAGGCATGGTTGACCAGGTCCGACCCTGCTTAGCGCTTCTGAGATCGTGCTCATTCAGGACTCCGCGGGTCACGGAACTCTACCTTTGCAGAATTCCACTGAGTTTTTTTTCAACTCTGCGGAATTCCACGGAGTTGGACTCCATAAACTCTGCCCAGGCCTACTCAGTATGGCGTCAGAAGCGGCGGTAGCACTGAAACTGCACTGATTAAAGCATCAGAAGAAATCAGAGCAGCCGTAGATGCTGGAGGAAAAGCTGCCTTGGTCCTGCTCGACCTATTGGCAGCTTTTGACACAGTCAATCATGTCCTCTTAATTGATCGTCTCACTAAGATTGGAGTGAATGGAACAGCAATAACCTTGCTTCGTTCCTTCCTCTCAGAGCGTATACAAGCAGTAGCACTTGATCTCTCTGTGTCCCAACTTTTTTCTTTGCCGTACGGGATCCCACACGGGTCTTTGCTCAGCCCCACTCTATTTCATGTATATGTGTCATCACTAGCCTCGTTGATAAGATCTTTTAGCTTTTCACTCACTTCCTATACAGATGATACGCAAACTGTTGTATCATTAGCCAACTACGATGAAGACACGGTATCTAGATTCCAGGACTGCATGCTGGCTGTCAGTAGTGGATGGGAAAAAACTGTTTAAAACTTAATTCAGATAAGACAGAAGTCATTCTGTTTGGAAATCAGACTAGAAAGTTAGGTGTCCAAATGGACAGTAAACTCACTTTTGGTGACCAAGTAGAAACAGTCACATCAACCACTTTGGTACATTGAAGATGATAAAACAAAACTCTCCCTTACATTCCACCAACTTACAAAAAAACAGTTGTCACCTCAATGGTGCTTTCAAAAGTTGATTATTGTAATGGGTTATACCTAAATATGCAGCAGCAACTCCTGAACAAACTACAAATGCTACAAAATGCAGTGGCCAGGCTATTAACTGGGATCCCTAAATTAAAATCGGTAACTACGGCCATTCAGAAGCTGCATTGGCTACCGATCAGAGAGCGCATTAGGTTCAAGGCACTCTGCACCACTTATAAAGCACTACATGACATTGGGCCCCTTCACCTGAAGCAAAATTGTAACTGTTATGAGCCCAATAGAAATCTTCATACAGCAGGTGCCAAGGCTTTGATCATCCATAGATTTAAGTGAGTTAACTAAGATATAAGAAGTTTTTTTATTAGTACAGCCAAATTCTGGAATCAACTGCCTTTCCACATCAGATCCACTTCAAGTCCGTTATCTTTTAGGGAAGAGTTCAAGACCTGGCTTTTTTTTAGGAATTAGGCTTCTGTCATTTCCCAGTTAATCTCAGAGTCAGCGCCAGGACACCTGCAGGTAATCAAGTGCTTTATAAATAAATTTAACATAACATTGCTCTTGGTGTTTGGCTCTGCGGATCCACCAAAGTGGATCCACGGTGGATCTGCATCTCTAGATATACCTAAATAATTTTTCCTTAATAACTCCAAAACTCCAGAACAGATTTACACCAAATTACAAAAAGAGATCTTTCTGGACCATGATCACTAGTGCAGCCAGGGAAACTTGCTTTCTCTCATCTGGCAGGAGCATATTGTATTAAACAGGAGGACCTGCAGCTAGGGGAAGACTGTATGATATTCAAGATAAGGAAATCAAAACCTGATCAGATAGGGGTAGGCAAGTTTGTCAATCTGAGATGTCTACTGCAGCTGTTGAGTCCATCTCTATGCATTAGAAGACCAGCATGGTTAAGGGGTTGTCCATCTTCCCCTTCACCAGTGGGACCCCTACTGTGTCTGACAAATCTGTGAAAACCTTCAGGAGTCTGGTACTTTGTACCTTCTTTGCTTACTCAACTAGTAAGAAACCCTCTAACTAGTGTAGCACTCTGCCCTTTGGGTGTTACTTCTTGAGGGTGCACTCTAAGAAAGCGCTGAACATTTTTAAATTGGTGCACAATATAGAGAAACCTATTGGTAGACATTTAACAAAGTAGTATTTGTCCTCAAAATGTAAACCTAATAGTTGAAACTGTCTTGGAGGATTGGAAGCAGTGTGAAAGCTGATTTGATATCTGCCCTCGCCATTGTTGCCTTGGGCTTCAACTTCATTAGACAAAGGCTCATCAACTTGAAGGGGGTGGGGTCCACCTTTCATGGGTGGGCATGCGTTGTTCATGAATAACATTGGTGGTGTGCTGGAGCTAGCCTGGTACAATTAAGGAACAAGCAAAGACAGGGAAAGCCACAGAGGAGTGAGAACCCCTTGGTGGTGTGGCAGTCGAGGCAGTAAAACGCAAAGAACCCCAGGCCTCAAGTAATCAAAAGCGGGAAGGAAGTGGGCTATCTGGGCTCTGGAGTGCCAAATGGCAGAGCCAACGGGAAAGATTGGAGGGTACCCAACAAGACAGACGTGGCACTTGCAGACCAAATGATCTAAGAGCCAGCAATAGAAACCAAGCGGTCAGTAGGAAGTTGAAACCACAAAGTTATGTTGCGGCAGATGCCCCCCGATCCATACGAGACAGCAAGGACTGTCAAATGTAACAAGTGGATGATGAATATTAATTATGACATTATGACTTACAAGTATTTGCTGCCTGAGGGCAGAGACTAATTATTGTACTGGTCTAGAATAGCGCGACCAGACTACCCATACAAACAGCTTGAGATGCATTTTTGTGGGGGTGGGTGGTAGAAGGGTTGGCCATTGTGGCCTGACCGAACAGGATAGCTTGGAGCCCCACCATGCAAAATACACACTCAGCGAGGCCGGAGACATAACCAGGGAAGCAGGCCCATCTGGCAATTGTGGGCAGAGAATGGTAATGCTTTCCTCTCTCCCCAGAAACAAGGACAAGGAACGATGCTCACCAAAAGTTACCTTGGGGGAGGAGGAGGAGGCAAAGGGCTTGAAGACCAAGGAGCCTCCAAGGCAACAACCTCAGTCGATTGGGTGATGTCAGGAGCAACATTCGAACAGACCAATGGCAAGCCAGTGGGGAGCAAATAAAGGTGGGAGGTCAACTGAGATAAATCAGAGCTTGACCTACATGGAAGAGCAGTAGACGTTTTTCCCACCCACCCATGCCGAAAGAAAGACTAAAACATTAAAGGATTGTCACAATGGAGGTTAGGCAGTCAAGGTAGTAAAACGTAAGGAATTCTGGGCATCAAGAGACCTGAAGGGGAAAGAAATGGACTGCCTGGGCTCTGGGATGCCAAATGGAGGAGCAACGGGAAAGACTGGGGGAAACCCAAAAGGGCAGTCTCGACACATGCAGCCCAAATGGCCTAAGAACTGTTGGAGTGTAAAATTTAGTAATTCTTTTAGTCACCCAGATGTCAGGATTTGGTGACATTTATGTTCACGTTTTAAAAGCCTAACATAGAGAAAGCTACACTGATAAATATTTTTAAAGGGCTCACGTTTTATTTTGTGGTGGACATTGTACCTACCAGAATCGACAATGTGCTAACAAGACTAAAATGATGATAAATGTGATTTATAATGTTTACTGTGATTTATTAGTATAATGTAATGTGCGCATAAAAATAAAAGCACTTCTATGTCATACCTAATGTGATCCTTTAACAAAGTTTGTAATTATTAATGAAATGTTTTTCTATATTCTGATGATATATTATTAATATTATTAATTATTTATGCTGACTTCACAAGAGTGCATATTATGGCCCTCATTATGACCCTGGCGGTCGGTGATAAAGTGCGGTAATACCGCCAACAGGCCGGCGGTAACTACGCCAAATTATGACCATTGTGGAAAGATCTTCGATAGACAGCCAATGTACCACACCGACAGCCAGGGCGGAAACAACAGCCACCACAGCGGTAACCGCCTACAGCCAGGCGGAAGTCAATGTTCGCCCACCATATTAAGACCCTGGAAACCGCCACCTTTTCCGGGGCGGTACCAAGGACATCAAAAGCCTGGCAGAAACTGAGCTCAGAAGGTAAAGGACTCATTATTGGAGACAAAGCAAAAACAACAAGTGATGGACGGAATGCTGAACATTGTCAAACACTCACCCCCAGTCATAGATCTGGGTTTAATCCATCGTTCTTTTGCTCACCATGCCACCCCAGTTTGGACCCAGCCATATGCAAATCAGTCTTGACCCTGTTCCTCATGGGAACAGTCCAGACTGAACTGCCAAGCCAGGTCCTCACTGGACCGGAAACAAGCGTCCTGGGATCGGTTTCGGGGTTTCACCCCTCAGCAGCCACGCTAGCTTGACTCCAGTGGCATGGGAAGCACGGTACCCACGTCTGGGCATACCCTTCCCACTTAGGGCGACAAAGCAAAAACAACAAGTGATGGACGGAATGCTGAACATTGTCAAACACTCACCCCCAGTCATAGATCTGGGTTTAATCCATCGTTCTTTTGCTCACCATGCCACCCCAGTTTGGACCCAGCCATATGCAAATCAGTCTTGACCCTGTTCCTCATGGGAACAGTCCAGACTGAACTGCCAAGCCAGGTACTCACTGGACCGGAAACAAGCATCCTGGGACCGGTTTCGGGGTTTCACCCCTCATCAGCCAGGCTAGCTTGACTCCAGTGGCATGGGAAGCACGGGACCCACGTCTGGGCAAACCCTTCCCACTTAGGGCGACAAAGCAAAAACAACAAGTGATGGACGGAATGCTGAACATTGTCAAACACTCACCCCCAGTCATAGATCTGGGTTTAATCCATCGTTCTTTTGCTCACCATGCCACCCCAGTTTGGACCCAGCCATATGCAAATCAGTCTTTACCCTGTTCCTCATGGAAACAGTCCAGACTGAACTGCCAAGCCAGGTCCTCACTGGACCGGAAACAAGCATCCTGGGACTGGTTTCGGGGTTTCACCCCTCATCAGCCAGGCTAGCTTGACTCCAGTGGCATGGGAAGCACGGGACCCACGTCTTAGGGCGACAAAGCAAAAACAACAAGTGATGGACGGAATGCTGAACATTCCAGTCATAGATCTGGGTTTAATCCATTGTTCTTTTGCTCACCATGCCACCCCAGTTTGGACCCAGCCATATGCAAATCAGTCCTGACCCTGTTCCTCATGGGAACAGTCCAGACTGAACTGCCAAGCCAGGTCCTCACTGGACCGGAAACAAGCGTCCTGGGACCGGTTTCGGGGTTTCACCCCTCATCAGCCAGGCTAGCTTGACTCCAGTGGCATGGGAAGCACGGTACCTACGTCTGGGCATACCCTTCCCACTTAGGGCGACAAAGCAAAAACAACAAGTGATGGACGGAATGCTGAACATTGTCAAACACTCACCCCCAGTCATAGATCTGGGTTTAATCCATCGTTCTTTTGCTCACCATGCCACCCCAGTTTGGACCCAGCCATATGCAAATCAGTCTTGACCCTGTTCCTCATGGGAACAGTCCAGACTGAACTGCCAAGCCAGGTCCTCACTGGACCGGAAACAAGCATCCTGGGACCGGTTTCAAAGCAAAAACAACAAGTGATGGACGGAATGCTGAACATTGTCAGACACTCACCCCAAGTCATAGATCTGGGTTTAATCCATCGTTCTTTTGCTCACCATGCCACCCCAGTTTGGACCCAGCCATATGCAAATCAGTCTTGACCCTGTTCCTCATGGAAACAGTCCAGACTGAACTGCCAAGCCAGGTCCTCACTGGACCGGAAACAAGCATCCTGGGACCGGTTTCGGGGTTTCACCCCTCATCAGCCAGGCTAGCTTGACTCCAGTGGCATGGGAAGCACGGGACCCACGTCTGGGCATACCCTTCCCACTTAGGGCGATGGACGGAATGCTGAACATTGTCAAACACTCACCCCCAGTCATAGATCTGGATTTAATCCATCGTTCTTTTGCTCACCATGCCACCCCAGTTTGGACCCAGCCATATGCAAATCAGTCCTGACCCTGTTCCTCATGGGAACAGTCCAGACAGCACGGGACCCACGTCTGGGCATACCCTTCCCACTTAGGGCGACAAAGCAAAAACAACAAGTGATGGACGGAATGCTGAACATTGTCAAACACACACCCCCAGTCATAGATCTGGGTTTAATCCATTGTTCTTTTGCTCACCATGCCACCCCAGTTTGGACCCAGCCATATGCAAATCAGTCTTGACCCTGTTCCTCATGGGAACAGTCCAGACTGAACTGCCAAGCCAGGTCCTCACTGGACCGGAAACAAGCATCCTGGGACCGGTTTCGGAGTTTCACCCCTCATCAGCCAGGCTAGCTTGACTCCAGTGGCATGGGAAGCACGGGACCCACGTCAGGGCATACCCTTCCCACTTAGGGCGACAAAGCAAAAACAACAAGTGATGGACGGAATGCTGAACATTGTCAAACACTCACCCCCAGTCATAGATCTGGGTTTAATCCATCGTTCTTTTGCTCACCATGCCACCCCAGTTTGGACCCAGCCATATGCAAATCAGTATTGACCCTGTTCCTCATGGGAACAGTCCAGACTGAACTGCCAAGCCAGGTCCTCACTGGACCGGAAACAAGCATCCTGGGACCGGATTCGGGGTTTCACCCCTCATCAGCCAGGCTAGCTTGACTCCAGTGGCATGGGAAGCACGGGACCCACGTCTGGGCATACCCTTCCCATTTAGGGCGAATTGCATTTGTCGCCCTCATTATTGGAGACACAGGGAAGAACCACTCCGCCTTGGAACCTGAACTGCATGTCTTCCCGATGATCTTCTTCGTTCTGCTCAACCACGAACACCAACGCCGGCGAAGACGACAACGGTGAATACAGCTGCCTAGCACACAAGGGGGGGACACACGCACAACACACACCCCACACACACACCATACACACAACCAGCTGCATTACAAAAACAATTTTATCCTGTAACTCGGCTGAATAATGCAAGGACAAAACGATTTTGCAAAAGTGAATGTAATGAGATCAACACAGTATGAAAAATAAGTTAGGCAAGATAATAGATATATACATATGTACAGAAAAAGGGACACAGCCCAGTCCACAATCTGCATAGGCCACATGGCCACAGGCCAAAGTCCATGGCCACACAACACGTGTGTCTTCAACAAGGAGAGAACAATGCAGGGGCATCGGTTGGTAAATAGGCAGGCACCTCAGGGGCACGGGGGCACCTCAGCCAGAAGAAGTAGCAGGACCACTGGATCTGGAGTGGGCAACATGCCCTGTGCTTGATCCTGTGGAGTGCAAGGTCACAGTCTCTCAGGTGGGTGTCATACCCTCTGGTTCTGGAGGGGGAAACCTGCCCTGTGCTTGATCCTGGGGAGTGATGGTCCACAGTCTCTCGAGTGGG
Organism: Pleurodeles waltl; assembly: GCF_031143425.1. Taxonomy (NCBI): domain Eukaryota; kingdom Metazoa; phylum Chordata; class Amphibia; order Caudata; family Salamandridae; genus Pleurodeles; species Pleurodeles waltl. Next base: position 191,128,102 of record NC_090442.1, read on the forward strand.
TGTCATACCCGCTGGTTCTGGAGGGGGGAAACTGCAGTGTGCTTAATCCTGGGGAGTGCAAGGCCACAGTCTCTCAGGTGGGTGTCATATCCACTGGTTCTGGAGGGGGCAATCTGCCCTGTGCTTGATCCTGGGGAGTGATGGGCCACAGTCTGTCGAGTGGGTGTCATACCCACTGGTTCTGGAGGGGGCAAACTGCCCTGTGCTTGATCCTGGGGAGTGCAAGGCCACAGTCTCTCAGGTGGGTGTCTTGCCCACCGGTTTTGGAGGGGGCAGGCCAAACAGCAGCCCATGGCGGCAGGATTACATACCGTCTGCCGGCGCTGACAGACGCATAGTGGTGGTGCTGTTGGTGGGGGGAGGCTCCTGCCCATCCCCTGCAACCTTGGATGGCTGCACAGTGGTGGTGCTTCTGGTGGGGGGAGGCTCCTGCCCATCCCCTGCAACCTCGGACGGCTGCACAACCTTGGTTGGTGGTGGGGGCTCCGTCACAGTTCCTGGCCCAGGCCCCTTGGTCTTCCTGCCTGCTGGGACAGGCTCCTTTCCCTTCTTGCCTGCTGGGGCAGGCTCCTTGGTCTTCCTGCCTGTTGGGGCAAGCTCCTTTCCCTTCTTGCCTGCTGGGGCAGGCTCCTTCCCCTTCAGGACATGTTGCCTAGATCCCTTACCACCACAAGTGGGTGCGGTGACGACTGGGCCTGTGGACTGTGTGGCTGAGGTGCTTGGCTGGGTTCTACCTACCCTGGCCATACGTGCAGGATGGGGGGGAGGGGCAGGGAAGAGGTCAATGGTGGATAGGAACAGTTTTTTAGGGACATTGGGGCGGGAAGAGGGAGAAGGAATGGGAGTGGAGGATGAGGGAGTGGTCTTTGGAGGAGTCTGTCTGCTGCTTTTGGGTGTAGGTGCAGGGGCTGTACCTGTATGCTGTTGTGAGGTGGATGGCTGTTGGGTGTCTGAGTGCTTGCATTTGTGTACTTTAGGAGTTGGGGACAGACACAGTGGGAGAGGACACAGGGGACATGTAAATGGCTGTTGTGGAGGTGTCTGCCACTGAGGTGTGTGTTCTGCTTGGTGTGGTGATGATGCTGGCTTGTGTGCAGGCTCGTCTGTATGTGTGCTTGGGATGGGTTGGGGGGAATGGGACTGGGCAGTGGAAGTTGGAGGGGGGACGGTAGGAACAGGGACAATGGCTGCCATCAGAGAGGAGGCCAAAGCCTGAATCAATCTCTGTTGGGCCGCCAATCCAGTGTAAATGCCCGCCAGGAATGCATTAGATTGTTGCATCTGGGCTGCCAGCCCCTGGATGGCATTCACAATGGTTGACTGCCCTACAGAGATGGATCTCAGGAGGTCAATAGCCTTCTCACTCAGGGCAGCAGGGCTCACTGGGGGAGGGCCTGAGGTGCCTGGGGCGAAGGAGATGCCCACCCTCCTGTGTGAGCAGGCACTGGCAACTCGATTAGGGGCTGCTGGGAGGGCGGTGCTGGTACGGGTGTGGTGGCTGTACCTGTAGCTGCGGTGGTCACAGAAGTGTCCGCCACCACCAGGGAGCTTCCATCAGAGGAGGTATCTGTGTCAGAACTGTCCCCTCCAGTCTCTGCCGTGGTGCTCCCCTCGTTCTCCGTCCCGCTGGTGCTCTCACCGTTGGTGGACTCTGCCTCCTGGGTCCTGTGGGCTGCAGCTCCCTCCATCGCCGGTGCCTCTGTTCCTCCACCAGATGAAGCTAATGCACATAAGGGCAGGATTACAAAACAAAAATGGGGGACACAGAAACAAAGGATACACTTGAGCAATGGCTGCATCAACACCACCATTGGCGGACACAGCACCCTCACACACAGGGAACAGCCCTAGGCACTATGCCATTGCACTACCAGAGAAATAGTTAGCAGCCAAGGCATGGGGAGGGGCACACACCGCCAAATGCAGCACACCTGGGACCCACAGAGCCCTGACCAGTAGTGGATGCCTACAAGCTAGGTTGCAAGATTTTCCCTTCTGAACCCTAGCCACCAGGGGACCTACGCTGCAATGTCGGGCCTGGCCTAGGGGCACCCACTGACACACATCTCCGACCCGGATACCACCCTACCATGCATAAGTTGTAATGATAGGCACTGTACTCACCCCCTTGTGGCTGCTGTGATGCCCTCCAGTGCCCATCCAGGTCAGGATAGGCCACCTCCAGTATGCGGCCCATCTGGGGGGGGGGTCAGGGTTCGACGTTCACCCCTTCCTCGTTGGGAGGCCATCCCCAGCTGGGCCTCCGCCGTCTTCTGTGCCCAGCGTCTCAGGTCCTCCCACCATTTCTGACAGTGGGTTCTCTGCCTGCCATAGACCCCTAGGGTTCTCACCTCATTGGCGATGGCACGCCATATACCCTTCTTTTGATGGGCGCTGAACTGCAGAGGGAATACACACAGGAAAATAGATTTAGACAAACAGTCCTGCCTGTTAAACATATGGCCCACCATACCTGTTTCTATCACCATTTACACACACATGGCCCAGCACACAACCTGTACGCTGCCCAGAGGACATCCACCCACCCCCTTACACGAGGCCTTCACACACACAACTCCACGCATTCATGCCACATGCATCGTGCCCACAGTGTACTCACCTGTTGGTCTGGAGGCCCATACAGCAGTCCGTACTGGGTTAGGACCCCGTCCACCAGTCTCTCCGACTCCTCCGAAGTGAAGGCTGGGGCCCTTTTCCTGGTCACACGGGCCATGGTAAGTTCCAGACACAGGTCACAGCAGCACATGCAGTGTAGGACCTCTCCTATGGAAGGTCAGGTAGCAAGTGAGGAATCTGATAGAAAATGGCGGTCACGTCCGCGGCGGTGCATAACGCCACCGCCGGCGTAGATCACCATTGGCCACTGTACCCCATAAAGCCCAATTAGAACCAATGAGGATTTGCACACCGGTTCCCGACCACCTCCCGCAACAGCACACAACGTCAGCGGAATTACCTCACTTCCACCTGCCCCTCCACACAGGACAGGCGGACGCCATTTTTTTCCCCCAAGGTTGAAGATTTGGCCACAGTGAAGGCCGAGTTCTATGCAATGGGACATATCCCCAACATAATCAGGGCGACTGATGGAACACATATTGCATTTGCCGTACCCCCCTTCCCCCTCGCCAGAATGAGCAGGTGTTCAGGAACCAGAAGAGTTTCCAGTCTATGAATGTACGGATGGTGCGCCTTGCGGACCAGTACATCTCCCATGTCAATGCTAAGTATCCTGGGTAGGTGCATGATGCCTTTGTCCTGAGGAATTGCAGCATCCCAAATGTGATGGCCCAACTACAGAGGCACAGGGTGTGGCTAATAGGTGAGCCCTGGTTCCCACCCAGTATATGTTGGTGTATGGGTATGGTGTGGGCCATATGGGATATTGTGTGGCTAAATGTTGTCCCTCAATATTTGCAGGTGACTCTGGTTACCCCAACCTATTATGGCTGCTGACCCCTGTGAGGAATGCCAGGACAAGGGCAGAAGGACGTTATAATGAGGCACATTGGCGAACCAGAAGGATAATTGAAAGGACCTTCGGCCTCCTGAAGGCCAGGTTCCGGGCCTCCATCTAACAGGTGGATCCCTGTATTACTCACCAAAGAAGGTCTGCCAGATAGTGGTGGCATGCTGCATGTTGCATAACCTGGCCCTCAGATGCCATGTCCCATTCCTGCAGGAGGAGGAGGCTGGAGATGCCCGTGTGCCGCAATGGACCTTGTGGACAGGATGAGGAGGATGAGGACAACAGAACATCTGTGATCAGACAATACTTCCAATGACACACAGGTAGGACAGTGTTACTTCACATTTCAATGACATTTGTTTGAATTTGTGTGGCAATGGCATGCTGGTATTTCCCACTTCTATGCCCACTTACTGTTCCCTCTGGCAATTCATTTTGCAGATGTTGGTGACCTGATATATATTCCTGGTGGGATCACTGCAGCCCGCTACAGGTCATTAATCTATGCTCATTTTCTGTACAGTTGATTTGCAAATGTTTGTACCTGTTTCAATGAATACATATTTGAAATACATGACATACTCTAAACTTCTTTTTTTTCCAAGAGTGTTTATTGAAGGGCCAAAATATTGAGGGGCAAGTGCAATGGGATGGGGTGATGATAGAGGACAGTCCAGGGTATTGTTCCAGTCTGTTTGTAGCACAGGTGCATTGTCCGAGGGGACATAGGAAGGGGAGTGTTACAGTGGGCAGGTGATAGAATGGACTCTGAGTCTCAGGTAAGTGATAGGGTGTATTTATTTAAATGTTCTTATGATTGTCGCAGTGTATCGGTGTCCTCTCAGTCCTTATTCTCTCTTTGTCTTTCTCACAGCTCCCTGTTTGACTGGCGGAGATCCTCTCACGCGTCTCCCGACGTACCGGAAAGGAACAAAAAGGGAAGGTAAGTCAGGATAGGTATTTCTAGGGAGCGTATAAATGACAGGCAAGAAGGGGAGAGAGAGAGAGAGAGAGAGAGAAAAAAGAGAGAGAGAGAGAAAGAGAGAGTAATCCCGGGTGTGTATGTGGACAGGTATGAATGGTAGGTCGTGATGACAGTCACCCTCGGTGTTGGGCCATAGAGAGAGACAAACTTAATGGTTCTGTCCTATTATCGGTATTCCCCAATAGACCTGTTCTTATAGTTCAGTCCCTCCCTGTCTCCTCACCTCCCCACCCCCTCCCAGCTGCTCCCCTCTCCAACCCCTTTCTCCCCATCCCTACCCTCTCCCCTCCTGCTACCCTTTTCCCGTTTTAAGAGCTGGCGTTCCCTCAGAAAGGACCGTACCTTGGTGAGCCACGCCCCTCCTGGGACGTGGCGGCTTCTCAGCGTCTCCTCACTCGGTTCCTGGTTCTCCGTGCCTCCGGTGTTCCTCGAACCGTCTGTGGTTCCTGCACTTTTCTTGGGCTTCTCCTGGTTTTCTCTCTCCGTCACCGTGGGTTCGGCCGTCTGAAAATCAGCCGCGTCTGACTCCTCTGACGCTCGCTTCCGTCCGTCTTCCCTTTTTCCACTCTCCCGGACCCGGAAATCCGGGGTCACGTTGCTGATGCCGGGCCCCCGGTCGTCAGGGCAACGAGTGACGCCGATCTCGCGACCGCGCAAGTAGCGCCACTCAGATTCAGGAGCCGTGTCCGAAGACAACCGGCTACACACCCCATCCCAAGAACGGGACTGATACAGTACCGCAGGATCCGGGAACCGGGACAGAAAGTCGGCGGGCCTTGTTGAGAGCCCGGAATGTGCCGGACCTGGAAGGAAAAAGGTTGGAGTTCCATAAACCAGCGCAGTACCCGGGAGTTGGAGTCTTTATGGGAAGCCAACCAAGTCAGAGGGGCATGGACAGTGAACAGCACAAATGGGCGACCCAAAAGGTAATATTTCAGGCTATCCACTGCCCACTTAATGGCTAAACACTCCCGTTCGATAATGAGATAATGACACTCTCGTGGCAGCAACTTCCTACTGATGTAAACAATAGGGAGGTCAAGACCCGTCTTGCTTGGTTGCACTAGGACCGCCCCAAGACCCACATCGGAGGCATCCGTGTAGAGATGGAAGGGCTGAGAAAAATCAGGACACTGTAAAACCGGTTCGGAAGTAAGCGCTGTTTTGAGTAGGTGGAAGCTATTTAACTGCATCGTGGAGATGGGAGGTAATTTCGATGGGTATTGTTTCTTAAGGAGATCAGTGAGGGGAGCGGCTAGTGTTGAATATTGGGGAACAAAACAACGATAATACCCTACGAGACCCAAAAAGGAACGTAGACCTTTCTTAGTAGTAGGAGTGGGCACTTGTAGTATGGCCTCCACCTTATTTTTTTGGGGCCGTAGTTGACCCTCTCTAATAAAATACCCCAGGTATGCAATGTTATTGTTCCAGAGATTGCATTTCTTAGGATTGGCGGTGAGACCTGCTTGTAGCAGGGCACGGAAGATGGTATGTAGGTGGTCTAGGTGTTCGTCCCAGGTATTACTGAATATGACAATATCATCTAAATATGCTACGGAAAATGACTGGAATGCATTTAATAAATGGTCCATTAATCGTTGGAACGTTGCAGGGGCCCCATGTAGGCCGAAGGGGAGAACTGTAAAATGATAGAGCCCTGATTGAGTGGCAAAGGCCGTTTTCTCCTTATCTGCGGGTGCTAGAGGAATTTGCCAATATCCCTTGGTGAGGTCTAGGGTTGACATATATTGTGCTTTTCCCAATTTCCCTAGTAAATCGTCAACTCGGGGTCTGGGATAGGTATCAAATAGTGATATTTCGTTCAGTCTGCGGAAGTCAATGCAAAAACGGATAGATTCGTCTGGTTTTGGTACTATAACCACTGGGGAGCACCACGGGCTAGTGGAGGCTTCTATAACATGTAATTTAAGCATCTTGTGTACTTCCTCTTCAATGAGGTGTCTGCGAGCCTCAGGTATACGGTATGGTCTTAGTCTTATTGTTTGTCCCTCAGGGGTCCCAAATGTGATGTTGCACGATTTTGGTTTTTCCGGGGATTCCGGAAAATAATTTTTGAAATGAGTTTTATAAACCTATAAGTTGGGTCTTCTGGCCTTCTGTAAGGTTCGGATTGATGGGTGGAGTTTCATCTACCTCCTTCTGATTAGTGGGAAACAGTTCTATTCCTAGGGGGGCCTCAGGAGTTACTAAAAACCCTGTAGCCTCCTCCGGAGGGTTCTCATTGGGTTCTTCCCATGTCTTTAGTAAGTTGACGTGATATATCTGGGTTCTTTTGGGGTGTTTGGAGAGCTCAATTAAGTAAGTGACTGGGGATACGGGTTTTAAGACGGTATATGGACCTTGCCACCGTGCTAAAAGTTTGTTATCAGAACAGGGCCTTAATATTAGGACCCTGTCGTTTGATTGGAAGGAGCTAGGTCTGGTTCCTTGGTCATAGTATTTCTTTTGACTGATTTGGGCTTTTTCTAAGTGTTTACGAACATCTTCCCACACGGACTGGAGTTGGGTTTTTAATTTGTGTACATATTCTAGCAGAGGCCTCTCCTCCCGCCTTCTTCTTCCCAGAGTTCTGCGGCCATATCTAAGAGATTGCGGGGTTGTCTCCCAAAGACCAGCTCAAACGGGCTGTGTCCGGTGGAAGCCTGCTCGTGGGTTCTTATAGCATAGAGTAATAGAGGGAGTTTCTGGTCCCAATCCCTCCCTATCTCAGATACCGTCTTCCTGAGTAGTGTTTTGATGGTACGGTTGTAGCGTTCGACTAGGCCGTCCGTTTGTGGGTGATAAACCGAGGTTTTTAACTGTTTTATCCCGGGGATCTTACAGATGTGACTCATTAGAGTGGACATAAAAGGTGTTCCCTGATCCGTTAGGATTTCCTGAGGAAATCCTACTCTTGCAAAGAACGTGATCATTGCTTGGGCCACTGCCTTAGTGGTCATGCTGGAGAGGGGAATGGCTTCGGGATACCTCGTAGCATAATCAACTAACACCAATATATAAGTGTATCCCTTGGTGGAAGGTAAAAGGGGGCCTACAAGATCCATACCAACTCGGGAGAAGGGGACACCGATAATAGGAAGGGGTTGTAGTGGGGCTTTCCTGTGGGGTCCGGGATCGATCAGTTGGCACCGAGGGCATTGCGCACAATATTTTCTGAGTTGACCATAGATCCCGGGCCAATAAAATCGTCTTAGTAGGTATTCCTTGGTCTTTTCTCTTCCATAGTGCCCCCCCCGGGTTGGTTATGTGCTAAGAAGAGGACCTGTATGCGATACGGTTCGGGTACTACTAATTGTTTCTTTAAAATGTTGTTGGACTTTAAGACCCTATATAAGAGGTTATTTTGGATAAGAAGGTAGGGACCCACCTCATTCGTGGATTCGGATTTTGCTGTCCTCCACGCATGACGTAGGGTTGGGTCTTCTCGTTGACTCACCCTAAATGATGGTGGGGACGTGGTGAGATTGGCTACTACTTTTTCTGTGACCTTCCCTTGTCCAGAGGTCAGATATTTTTGTTTTGATTGTCTCTTTTCCCGTCTCGTCAGTTTGATGCGATATGGTTTGTTTTCGATATGGGTGTTATGGAAGGGTGCTTCTGTCCACCAGTCAGTAGTCAAGGTATGGGATTTAACCTTCTCTAAAAGTTCGGGAAACCTTATGTAGTCCGTGCCCAGAATACACTCTTCCACTAGTGGGTCCATGACTCCCACTGGTAATAGGTCCTGGTTCTCTTCCCATTCTACTCGTACTATCGCCAAAGGGTAGTTGTTCTTGTCGTCGTGGATGCAACAGATGGATACCCATTGGTTCGGGGGTGGGTCGGAGGTGTTTAATATCTCTGCTCATACCACTGATTGACTGCAACCCGAGTCTATAAGAGCTAAGGCAGCCCGTCCATTTATTTTAATGGTTTGTTTATACTTGAGAGTGCCCTTCCCTATGCACAAGACCCTTCCCCGGGTGACCCCAATTTCCATGGGTTCCCCTCTTTCTCCTTTTCTTGGGCGTAATCTGGCTATATGGCCCCACTCCCCACAGCTGTAACATTGTGGTTGTTGCATGGGAGGGACATCTCCGCTGCGGCCAGGCCCTGACTCTTCTGGGAATTTTCGGGGAAAGGACTTATAGGGTACCATAGGTGGTTTGCTTGTTAACTTAGGACTGGGATTTTTAAAATCGACTGATCGATGGTAGGCACAGGCCAAATCTACTGCCATGTCTGTGTTCACATTAGGGTGTCGCCTTATCCAACTCCTGGTGGAGGAGGGAAGGGATTCCAGATATTGTTCCAGTATTACTGCCTTAATTACATCCTCCCTCTCCGTTCCTAGGGGTCCCAACCATTTTAACCTGAGGTCCTTGACTTTAAAATAGAAGGTCCGGGGATCCTCAGCCTGCCCCCACTTGATCTTCCGGAATCTCAACCTATAATATTCAGAATCATGGCCCACCCTCTCTAGTATACTTCTTTTAATTTCTTTATAGGGTGTCGTGCCTCCCGGGTTAGCGGCTTGGTAGGCTGTTTGTAGAATGCCAGTTAAAAGCGGTGCAATGTACTGTCCCCAACGTTCTTCTGGCCATTGGGCAGAGAAAGCCACTCGTTCGAAGTTCGTGAAGAACGCATCTGGATCCTCTCCGTCTTGGAATTTCTGGAGGACCGAACTAGGGACATTGGGGTGCACCTTACTCGCCGCTATGGTATCCGTCAACTTCTGTAGGGCCGTCTCGTGCACTAATTGGTTATTGGCCATGATGGTGGCTTGGCTCTTTAGTGCACTCTGTAAGGCTTCCCGGTTTTCCTTGGCCTCCCTCTGGTGCGCCTCCCATACTAGCTGAAGGTGCCTTTGCCCCTTGGCTAGTTGCTGGATCATGTCCTCCAGGGCAGGCTTTTCGCCCATGATTGCTGGTCTCTTTCGTACCACCTTCTTAAAATCCCACTTCTGACACCATTGTTATTGTGGGCAGGTGATAGAAAGGACTCTGAGTCTCAGGTAAGTGATAGGGTGTATTTATTTAAATGTTCTTATGATTGTCGCAGTGTATCGGTGTCCTCTAAGTCCGTATTCTCTCTTTGTCTTTCTCACAGCTTCCTGTTTGACTGGCGGAGATCCTCTGACGCGTCTCCCGACGTACCGGAATGGAACGAAAAGGGAAGGTAAGTCAGGATAGGTATTTCTAGGGAGCGTATAAATGACAGGTAAGAAGGGGAGAGAGAGAGAGAGAGAGAAAAGAGAGAGAGAGAGAGAGAGAGAGAGAGAGAGAGAGAGAGAGAGAGAGAGAGAGTGAGAGAGAGAGAGTAATCCCGGGTGTGTATGTGGACAGGTATGAATGGTAGGTCATGATGACACTCACCCTCGGTGTCTGGCCATAGAGAGAGACAAACTTAATGGTTCTTTCCTATTATCGGTATTCCCCAATAGACCTGTTCTTATAGTTCAGTCCCTCCCTGTCTCCTCACCTCCCCACCCCCTCCCAGCTGCTCCCCTCTCCAACCCCTTTCTCCCCGTCCCTACCCTCTCCCCTCCTGCTACCCTTTTCCCGTTTTAAGAGCTGGCTGTCCCTCAGAAAGGACCGTACCTTGGTGAGCCACGCCCCTCCTGGGACGTGGCGGCTTCTCCGCGTCTCCTCACTCGGTTCCTGGTTCTCCGTGCCTCCGGTGTTCCTCGAACCGTCTGTGGTTCCTGCACTTTACTTGGGCTCCTCCTGGTTTTCGCTCTCCGTCACCGTGGGTTCGGCCGTCTGAAAATCAGCCGCGTCCGACTCCTCTGACACTCGCTTCCGTCCGTCTTCCCTTTTTCCACTCTCCCGGACCCGGAAATCCGGGGTCACGTTGCTGACGCCGGGCCCCCGGTCGTCAGGGCAACGAGTGACGCCGATCTCGCAACCGCGCGAGTAGCGCCACTCGGATTCAGGAGCCGTGTCCGAAGACAACCGGCTACAGGGAGCAATCGCAGTTCAAGGTGGACAGGGTGGGACACAAGGGGGACAATCAGGAGAGTCTAATTTCCTGGCGGTGGTCTTGGCAAGTGTCTCTGGCTTCTGTCTGGATCACAGGGAACGTTTGCGGGGTGGTTCTCCTTCTGCTGTGGGAGGTGTGCTGGTGGCCCTGCGAGTCCTGTGGCGGGGCCTCCTGGCCACCAGTGGCAGTGGAGGTGGAAGGCTGTTCAGATGTCTGGCTAGTGGCAGGGGCCCACTGGTGTGAGACTGCTTCCCTCATAATATTGGCCATGTCTGCCACGGCACTCCTCCCAGTTTCACTGTTGGCCTGTGCCTCTGTCCCCTGAACCATGTGCCCACTGACCCCAGGTCCCTGATTGTCTTGGGTATGAGGTGTGGCCTGGGGTCCCTGTAGAGGTGGACACACTGCTGAATGACGTGTCCTGGGGACAGAGGTGTGGGTACGCTGGGTGGGTGCTGTGGTGGTGTTTCCAGATGGGGGAGGCTCTGTGGTGGTGTGTGAGAGGGCCTGGGTAACCGGCTGTCCAGAGGTCCCTGATGGGCCAGGTAGGTCATCCAGATCCTGAAGACCAGAGTTGCTGTCATCACTGTGGGCCTCCTCAGTTGGGGGACTGGACAGTGCTGGCACCTCCTCTCCGCTGACATTGGCTGGGGGACCTGTGGGGATGTGAATGATGTGTTTTGGTTTCTGTGTCTGACATATTGTGCATCCGTGGCTTGCCCTCTTTGGTTGGATTTGCCCTGGCAGCTTTCACTTGTGTACGTTGGTGTCTGGTGGGATAGTTAGTTCTTTATAGTGTGCATGCTTTAGTGATCAGTTCCCATGCAGGGCTATGAGTGGTTTCCATGCATTGGTACAGCATGCAGGGCTTGGCGTTGGGATGAGTGAGATGTGATGGTGGGGTGTGTGGGATTGAGTATAGTGATGGGAGTGAGGGTGAGGGTGGAGGTATGTGATGGCATGCCGGTAGGGGGGTAGTAGTAGTAGAGAGTTGACTTACCAAAGTCCAGTCCTCCTCCTACTCTGGCCAGGCCCTCAGGATGCAGTATTGCCAAGACTTGTTCCTCCCATGCTTGTGGGGGAGAAGGTGGGAGTCAACCGCCAGTCCTCTGTAGAGCGCGCTGGTGTCTTGCTGCAATGGAATGTACCTTCCCCTGTAGGTCGTTCCACCTCTTCCTTATGTCATCCCTAGTTCTTGGGTGCTGTCCCACGGCGTTGACCCTGTCCATGATTCTCCGCCATAGCACCATCTTCCTAGCTATCGATATCTGCTTCACCTGTGCTCCAAATAACTGTGGCTGTACCCTGATAATTTCCTCCACCATGACCCTTAGCTCCTCCTCTGTGAAATGGGGGTGTATTTGTGGTGCCATGGGTGTTGTGTGAGGTGTGTGGGTGAGGGTGTGTTGGGTAATGTATTGGGGTGTGTGATGTGGGTTGCATGGGTGGTGCATCGGTGTGAATAGTGTGTGGCTCTAGTTGTCTCAGTGGTCTTGGTACCTCTCTGCTGGCAATGCTTTGTATTCGTAAGGGGATGTGGGTAATGTGGGTGGGTGTTTTATAGTGGTGTGGGTGTGGTGTGTGTATGGGTGTCAGGTGTGTGTTGTTTGAATTGTCCAATCTGGTGTTTTGTATGTGGGTGTCCATTGTGAGCGCAGTGGTATGTACCGCCAATAGTTTACCGCCGTTGAATGTCCGCCGTGGTGATTCGTGAGTCATAATGTGATGGGCGTTGCTCTGTTGGCGTAACGGTGTGGGTTTTGATACCGCCACTTTATCACTGACCTTTGGGCTGGTGGATTTGTGTATGTGGCTGAATACTGACGGATTGGTGTGTGTGTGTCATAATATGGTGAACAGATATCCGCCATGGCGGTAAGTGGGATTTACCACCAATGTCATAATGAGGGCCTATGTGTGTTTTATTGATAACGATATTAAAGCATTATGGGGGTCATTACAACCTCGGCGGTCTGCATGGCAGACCGCCGAGGTTGCGGGCGTCAGAATACCGCCATTGCTGGAGGTATGGCTGGCTCTCTATTTTGACATTTCCGCTGGGCCAGCGGACGGTAACAGAGTTACCGTTCGCTGGCCCAGAGGAAAAGTCACATCAACATTGCCGCCGGCTCGTAATTGAGCCGGCGGCAATGCTGATGTGCAGTGGGTGCAGTAGCACCCATCACACATTTAACTGCCCGAAATTCGGGCAGTGAAATGCGCGACAGGGCTCTGCCTGGGGGCCCCTGCATTGCCCATGCCAAGTGCATGGGCAGTGCAGGGGCCCCCAGGGGCCCCCTGAGTCCCCTTACCGCCAGCCTCTTCCTGGCGGTGCAAACCGCCAGAAACAGGCTGGCGGTAGGGGAGTCATAATCCCCAGGGCAGTGCTGCTTGCAGCGCTGCCCTGGCGGATTATCACCGCCGGGGCTAAAATGGTGGTATACCGCCGGCCCAGGCGGTGCTACCGCGGCGCTACCACCGCGGTCCAAATACGCCGGGAGGCACCGCCAGCCTGTTGGCGGTGATCCCGTCGTTTTGACCCCCTATATTTTTTGTGTTAACATAACTAGGCCTGCATACTTCATACTTGCAGTCATGTAAAAGTGATGAATCATTTCTTTACCTCTAAAATGAATTTTTCCATTAGGTTGTTTCTCATGAATAGTAAAGGGTCCAATTGTTCAATGTATAAGACTTGTTTCCCAATGTCCTAGATTTTGGAACATTTAGACCTGTAGACTGAAAGCTAAAGCAGTTGATACTGTTAACTGGACCTTTCTAATGAGAACTTTTGAAATTGTCTAACACCATGAGAAGAATGTGCAATGTATCCAGTGATGTACAAGACTGTTAAACTAAAACAGAGGAAAGGGTAAGGTCTAAGAGGAAACTCTCCTTCGGAACACGGGATAGTCATCAGAAGGGGTTGGTGATTTGGAGGTTGAGGGAGTGGCTGATTGGTGTGTGGGTGTAAATGTGATGCATGTGTGCATGTGTGCATGTGTGAGATATGCTTCTGTTTGGGTGGTGTCTGTTGTGTGTGTGAGTGTGGGCCTTTGCGTGTTTTGGGGGCTGGGAAGTGGAGGTGCTGGGTGATGTAGTGGTGGATGTGTGTGTGTCTGTTGGGGTGGTGTCTGCAGGTATGCTGGTAGGGGTGGATGTTTGTGTGTCTGTTGAGGTGGTGTTTGCAGGTATGGTGGATGTGGTGGATGTCTGTGTGCCTTTTGGGGTGGTGTTTCCAAGTATGATGGATGTGGTGGATGTATGTGTATCTGCTGGGGTGGTGTCTGCGGGTATGGTGCAGGCCTTGAAAGATCATAAAAATGTTACTAGACCTGCAGGTCAAGAAACTTAAACAATCTACTCATCCTAACTGTAATGTACTTGGATCTCAAATTGTGTGATCCTAGGCAAATAGTTTACAGAGTCGCCTTTTTCTTCATTCTCACATATGACTGCACCTTCAAATGCCAGCTTAGCATTTATGCAGTATAAAAAAACCTCTTTTGTTTGAATAAATATACTGTTTGCTGTATGTATCACAAAAATCTAGCCCACATATAGAGGACAAATGACCCATGACTTCTTTTAGTTTACTAACAGCATTGCCATCAGGGTAGGAGTATTTCTCAGTTTGTTTAAACACTCACTTTTAATAGATGTATTGCTAAACTATGATGTGGTAGCATATGGTCTTCTACCCATAGTAAATTTCCAAGGAGTGTCCAAAAACCTTTCCACTAACTTGCAAATTTACTGATAAAACTATATAGGCCCTCATTCTGACCCTGGCGGTCGGCGGAGAGACGGCGGTCGGACCGCGAACAGACCGGCGGTATTAAAAATGGCATTCTGACCGCGGCGGTCCCCGCCGCGACCGACCGCTACTTCTCCACTCCGACCGCCACGGCGGTCATGACCGCGGGGCTGGAGTTTGCGCACTCCGGCCCGGCGGTCGTCCCAAGACCGCCAAGGGTATTATGACCCTGCCTACCGCCGCGGTTTCTTGCGGGCGGGAACCGCCGTGCGAACCATGGCGGTAAGCACTATCGGGGCCAGGGAATTCCTTCCCTGGCACTGATAGGGGTCTCCCCCACCCCCCACTACCCACCCGAGTCCCCCCCCCACACCCTCCACCCCCCTGCCACCCCCCAGAGGTGGTACGAACCCCCTCCCCACCCCCACCCCGACATGCACATACATGTACCCCGACATGCACACACCCCCAACATGCACATATACACACCCCCTACACACACATACACAACGGGGACACATACCCGCACACATACATGCCGACATGCGCACCTGCCGAACAGCACACATTACCCATAGACACAGCAGCACCCCCCGCCCGCATACACGCACTCACACACCCCCTCTACACACTCACACGCACACCCCCATGCACGCCCACATCACACAACACCCCCCACCCCCTCCCCTCACGGACGATCAACTTACCTTGTGCGTTGGTCCTCCGGGAGGCGACGGGAGCCATAGGGACGTGACCGCCAACAGAAGACCGCCAACAGAAGACCGCCACACAGAAATGTGGGTCGTAATTCTGTGGGCGGTGTTCTGCTGGCGTGGCGGTGGAGGTTGACCAGTCTCCACTTTCCCGCCGACCGCCAGTGTGGCTGCTGGCGGTTTTCCGGCGGAACGCTCCCAGCGGTCAGAATGCGCACAGCGGCACACCGCCGCGGTCGGCGGTCTTCACCGCGGCGGTAACTCGGCGGTCTTGCGAAAAGACCGCCAAGGTCAGAATGAGGGCCATAGTGTATTAACAATCTGTTAAAATTGGATTTCAGAAAACATATCCTTTGCACATCAACACGTAAAGTATTCTGACTTGTTTTCATCCTATTAAAATATTTTTTAATCACAAAGAAATATAAAAAATGGGCTTTCACAACTAATGAAATATATTTTGAAATGTTTGCACAGTTGACTTAGTCGATTAAATGTTGTGTGTTAGGAAAAGCCTGATACCCTATTTCCTTTTATTTTACACTCTAAACAGCAGGTCACACAGTTCACCTTACAAAGTCCTGGATCTCTGCAGTCAGAAGGAAAATTAATTGTAAGACAAACTGACTTTTGACCTCTGTCTGTGAACACAGAGCAAATGTGCCATAATAACAAGATTTAAAGGCATCTTTAATTGCCCCTCCAATTTCCAACTGAACAGAACACCTGTTCTTTGTCAACTCGCCAGAAGGGCGAGTAAGTTCTAAAAATAGTGCGACCTGATCAATTAAGACTACCCATAGTGAGTGATCGAGTAGAATGTCGAAGCCCTGTGGTGGGTGTGGTGGATGGGTCACTGCCTGTTGTGGTGGTGCCTGTGGATATGCTTGATGTGGTGTGTGGGTCGGTGGGGGTGGTGGAGGTATCTGCTGAAGTGGTGGCTGATGTTGTGTGTGGGTGTAAGTTGAGTGCCTGCATGCTGGTGTGTCGTGTGGTGTTTGTGTTTATGTGTGATGCTCGTGTGTGTTGATGTGGGTGCGTGTGGATGAGTCTGTGTGCTTGGGGATAGGTGGGGCAATGGAGGATTTGGAATGGGAAGAGGGAGGTAGAGGCCAGGCAGAATGTGGGGGGGTGACTGGCTGCCATCAGTGAGGAGCCCAGATCCTGAAAAAATCTCTGTAGGCCAAACATGGCACTATGAATACCTTCCAGGAAAGCCTTGTTTTGCTGAAGTTGGCTGGCCTGGATGACACTCACAATGGCAGTCTGACACACAGAGGTGTTCCTCAGGAGGTCCATAGCCTCCTCACTCAGGGCAGCAGGGGGAACAGGGTCTGGGGCAGTGGTGCCTGCGGCAAAGGAGACGCCCATCCTCTTGGGTAAGCGGGCACAGCCAACTGGGTGGGTAGCAACAGGGAGGGTGACAATAGAACTGGGGGTGGCGGACAAAGATGGTACAGGAGTACGGCCCGATGGGTCTGCCACCACTAGGGAGTGGCCAGTGGAGGTAGAATCTGATGATGAGGATGTAGCACTCCCCTTACCCTCCAGGCCACTGGGCCCCTTCGTGTTTGTGGTGTCTTGACCAGAGGTACTGTGGCCACAGGCTTCCCCTTTTGGCTGTGCCCTGTCTCCTTCGCTTGCCTGGGCTGATGCTGAAAATACAAGAGAAAAAGGGTCACCACATGTTCCAATCACACTAGAACAAACATTGATTAGCAAACATTACCATGATGTCAAGTAGGCCCCAGCAACAAACTCCACCTAAGTGGCTCCTACATGTACCATACCACATGCATGTACGCCATCTGAACTGTCAACAGTCGCCCACAGGGAAATCAGGATCTCAGACAACTACTATTACATGGCTAAAGTTGTGCAATCACAGTAACCATTGAACAAGAAGGAGACCTCATCACCTTCAATGATTTGCCTCATGGAGCATACCTCAGTTACCTGCTGTCATAAAATAGTAGCCCAATGGCAACTTCATTCCCACATATCCCACACGAGGTCATGCAGACATATATTTGTCACATACACAATAACACAATAAGAAATGATGCTTCCAGAACATGCCATGTTGCTGACAACTGTACAGTAGCCTGGAGAAGGTGACATGGAATTACTCATGTCATACTGGAAACATATCAGCAATGCACACTTCATGAAGTGAAATTTGCCCCAGAGGAGGCATGAAGGTTGTACCAATGTTGCCCTGAAATGCCACACATTTGGCATGAAATGGACACTGTAGACATCATGTGCAAATTGACAGTGAGATATGTCCCTAAAATCCACATAGTCCTTTGTATGCCTAGAGATTTGCAAGTACCTGAAGAAGGCACTCAACATGTTGCCCAATGGGAAGCTACATCACTGTCTCCATTTTGGTCCTGCAAACCCAGATGTCTGTGGATGAATGGTTGTACCCAAACACATGTGCCTTCAACATAACTGCAAGTCACTCCATGATGTATGCCAACAGTCAGGTTACACACCTTCCCTATTACACATGTGCAGTGCACTTTGCTACATGATGCCATATCAATGGCCTGGAAATGCAAATTGTGGCTAAAAAATCTAGTCATACATGTCCTGTCCCTCATTGCTACTTCAGTTGTACATACCAAATGACATGCTATTACGGGTGAGGGTATGTCAGCCAACAATCAGTGGTGACACACTCCTGTCTGTGGCACCACATGAAGAGTACTCCTATTGCAAATGTCCTATTCCACACACAGGTTGTCATGCACATATATGTGATGGAATACAAGAATTATCCCATGTACACAGGTAGACCATGCATGAAACAGCAGCGCACACATTTTGTCAAAGGAGAAACGGACACATGCTAACATATAGGCACAATTATTGTTGGCAACAGTGAGGGTACACAAATCATGTCAATGGACATTCACCACTTACCAAGGGAAAGTACTGATCTGTAGCTCACCCAAAGAACAATGTGCACTGTCACATGTCTGATGGCCATCTTCACATTACAGACAATAGTGCCTTGAAGCCCTATGGGTGAGTAGTACGCTTTAAAAATATTTTATTTTATTTTATTTATTGAGGCACAAGCACCCTTCACATGCTGAAGACAAGTAGCCTCTGGTGGGCAGATGCCAATATACTCATCTGACTGGTGGGCAGATGCCACATGGCCGAGGACAGTGATCCATGACTTTCTTACCTTTGGCCTGTAACACTGAGGAGTAGTGGTCAGTTGCATTGAATTTACACCCACTACAACAAACATTACTTGATTGATCAATGTACACAGCCATGTGTTGTCCTTAGAGCGCACATTTTGTGGATTGTTCCCAGTTGTGTCCTAGGTCCTTGGGTCAATAGACAATGCACATCAGTATGTACCACATGACATATCTACACAAACAGTCACTCATCTACTGTGTCACACATTGCTCATCCCTAATTGTCAGGGAAGGTGTCAGAACCTAACACATTAATTTGACAATGTGACAGACAGGAATATGCCCTGTCTTCACTCCCTTGTGGCTGCTGTGCCTCCCTCAAGTGCCCATCAAGGTCTGAGTACACCACTGATTCACACACATGTCAGAAATACCAAGCTAGAATTTAGCAATTTTTTAACACACCACAGGTGTAAAGCACACAAGGCAGTAAGTACAGGGACATGACTACAGACAGTTTTATCAATCTGCAGACAAACCCACTACCCTGCTTACGGCCTACAATAACTAAGCAAGCCTACTGAAATCAGGTAGCCCATGCTCCAGCAACATGTACTGTGATTTGAGCCACAAAGAAACACTACACACATATGTGTCTCCTGAAGGGTAAACTAATTAGGCCTGAATGGAACAACACATTCACACTCTGTGAGAGTGACTCACTGCATACAGTCCCTACAGGCAACTTCCATAGTACAGTCTGCACTGTGGGACTGTCAATAGTGCAATAAGCCTGTACAGGACATTTATAACTTATGTGAAGGTGACAAACCGAGCAGTGGATGTAAGGGACCTGTCATGAGTCAAAGATACACACTGACAATGTAGCAAAATGCACATATGGACTACTTCTGGGATGTACCTTACTACCCATTCCTAATCTAGTCAATGGTCTGAGGCATTCAGGACAGGTTTTGCCACTAGAGCATCATATTGTCCACATGACAGGATCTTCTGTTGTACAGGGAGTGGGCACAATGCCACAGTTGCATAGCTACACTGGTCTCTGCAGGTTGGGCAAACAGAACCTACATGACATTTCCATCACTTCCATGATTGACAGTACATCATGTGGACATCAGCAATTTGGCATGTGATTTTTGTGGCAACTTGAAAATAAGATGTGTATTCCAAACACAAGTTTAAGTTTGACAATGTCAGATCCTCAAATGATTCATACAAGATGCATACATGGCCCATGCTGGCCTGCACGTACATGTTGTCCAACATTTACAACAATGATGAGGAAGGAGATGTTTCTGGATGGCAGTAAAGTCTCCTAACCTAGTTATAAGTATCCAACACAAGGCGGATCTAGGACCTCAAAAACCTCACACAATACAATGTGACAGAACTTAACTTACTGTACTGGCCACCAATACCTGCACAATGTACATCCGAGTGATGCCACACAGACTGCAACAATAGATACAAAAGAAGTCTTACTGGCACACAGGGGCACATTGTAGCCTAGGAGGGAAAGGATTGTGTCGAACAGATTTAATTGTGCCTATGAGAATCTTACCTGCTCTCTGGTGAGCCATAGAACTGCCCATACAGTGGTAGGACCTCATCAACAAGCCTCTCCAGCTCCTCTGGAGAGAGGGCAGGGACCCTATCAACTGCTGGACGTGGCACGATTGCTCCCAGAGGCGGCACACAGCAGATAGCAGGGGGTGTTGCTGGCAGCAGTGTCAGGAGTCAAGGGAGTGAATGTGCACAACAAGGCAGTCCCGTCCGCCACATACACGCTCATCACTGCCAGCGGACACAGCCATTGGGCTGCGACTGCCACAAGCAACAGCGTTAGTCTACGGATGTGTTAGGCGTGGTTGGAACCGACCTAACGACTTCCACTGGCGGTCCAGTGGCAGTCCAGTGGAGTAGGTCAGGCAGCCTGAAATACTATATATAGCTGTGTAAACTGTGTCACACCTGCAATATATGTGTTGTAGCATTGCATACATCCTTATTCTGTCTAGTCATATAGGTCCTTCTACACAACCACCAGTATAGTGTATTGCAGGGCAAAGATGGCATTTGACACCGGTGTACGGTCCACCAGCGCCGACGGTCATTTTGGTAGACGGAATATACAGTCACATTTCAAGGGCCAAATGTATAGCACAGCTTTGAGTTTGATCCAAATCCATGTTGTGGACACGTGTTGACAACCCTGGGGGTCAGATGTGACCCATGTGTAGTTGCCAGCTATGATGTGTACTGGGTGTCATGTCATCCAGTAAGAAATGCTTTGTTACTATAAAATTGACATGCATAGTGTATGTTGCTGTGCATAATGTTACAATTCATGTCCTGTCACACATAGATACCCTGGGAGAGGGAGGATGCAACAACCTCCTGTCTAGCGTCCACTGCCAGACCTTCATACCATGTAGCAATGGCATATAATTATGTTGTACCGCCTGGATAGGCAAACAATAGTGGACTTATGCCGTCATTTGGAGCCAGATCTGAAGCCAGCTATTAGTTATCCAACCTGCATCCCACCCATTGTACAAGTCATGCCAGTTTTGCACTTCTGGCCACAGGGTCCTTCCAGCATACAGTGGCCCTATCTGCTGGTATGTCTCAACCTATGTTCATTCTGGTGTTGAAGGATTTCCTCCAAGCAATGTTGAAACACATTGACAGCTATATCAGGTACCCCCGATGTGAGGATTTAGCCAATGTGATGGCGGACTTTTATGGTTTTGGCAGCCTCCCACATGTGGTGGGGGCCATTGATGACACACATGTGGGCTTGGTGCCACAGCAGGCCACTGAACAAGTCTATTGCAACAGAAAGAACTTCAATTCCATCAACATGCAAGTTGTCTGTTTAGTGACTCTCTACATCTCCCATCTGTGCCCGTTACCCAGGATCAGCCTATGATTCCTTTATAGTGCAGAATGGGACCATACCCCAACTGATTTCACAACTGCTCCCATAGAGGGCCTGGCTGGTTAGTAAGTCCTGTCCGTCCTGATTGTGTGTGTGCAATGTCAGGCGCTACACTCAAGAAGTGAGTGACTTATTGTTGCACTTATGTCCCATTCCTTAACAGGAGACTCTGCATATCCAAACCATCCTTTGCTGTTGACGCCGGTGAGGAATCCAACCACACCAGCGGAATTCTGCTTCAATGAGGCCCACAGCGGCCAGTGGAGCTGGCTTTTGGGCTCCTGAAGGCCAGATTTCACTGTCTGGACTGGACTGGTGGAGCCCTCCTGTACTCCCCCGGAAAGTGTGTCAGATCACTGTGGCATGCTGCCTGCTCCACAACCTCGCCATGTGGCAATATATCCTGTACATCCCAGAGGAGGAGGAGCCTACAGTGACTCCTGAAATGCCAAGTGGGAAATGACAGCTGTGAAAAGGAAGGAGCTGACCAGCGAGAAGATCTCATCAACAGCTACTTTTCATGAGTGTAAGTATGTAATTTGCTATAAAGTGGCAAGAGACTGTTTGCAGGCCCAGTCCGCTAGAGCTTGGCATAGAATGAATGCTGAAGATCTTAACAAAATCCTCTAAGAAAACCCTATGTGCTTTTCAGAAGGCATAGGTATTTCCTCTTCACACTTTTTTAATTGGTATTCGGGAGCCATTGATACCCTAATCCCTGTCAGGGTACCCAGAAGCATGTAGAGGCAAAATATCTGATCTATGGTGTACTGAGGACCTGAGGAAATTTAAACAGAAATGTAGAAAACAAGAAAGGTTTTGGAGGATAGAGGATAGAGAGGCAGAAAAAACGAAATGTAACAAAGTATAAACTTATGATTGTTGAAGCAAAAACTTGTTTCTTTATTATAACAACTGAATCAGCTAAAAATTCTACCAAGTAATTATTCAACACAATTATTAAATGTATCACTCCACTAAGTGATAAACTGACAGGTAAAACTCTTAGCAGACGCATTCCGAAACTAGGTTGAACTAATCTACAATAGATTCACTAATATCACTTCCACCACAGATATTGGAAGGCCAGTCACAGGATCGGAGCCTAGTACTTCCTTCTGCATTAAGCCTACTTCTAGTAGTGATAAGAAAAGGCCTGCATCAGTGTCAGATCCAGAATAGTTCCCGTTGTCATAGGTTTCCTAATAGTAATGCTGAATCAGGCTCTGCCGAGCCATTGCTGAGGACCCTCCTCTGGGAGTTTATAGTGCCATCATTTGAGGAGATTGCAGACCTTATCAAAATGGCTAAATCAGGTTCCCCACATGATCCTTGTCCCCCGTGGGTGATTAACCTTGCCCCATATCCCATTGCGGTGCATCTTAGAGAAATGTTTTCTCTTAAGTTTAAAGGAGGACACTATCCAGTGCTATGGAAGAGGGCATCACTTCTCCCTCTTTCAAACAAATCCAACGTTAATGCCCTGGACCCAAATAGCTATAGACCCATCTCCAGATTACCACTGCCCTCTAAGATTGTAGAGAAAATTATGAACAAACAGTTAATGAACTACGTAGACAGTCACAATCTGCTTGATATCACTCAGTTTGGCTTTATATTGAGGCAAAGTACAGAAACTGCCCTCATCAAAGCCACTGAGGAAATAATGGCAACATTGGACAACGGAGGCAATGCAGCACTTATTCCACTTGATTTATCCATGGCCTTTGATACCGTGAACCACGAGCTGCTTCTTAATCGCCTTGTCCAAGTAGGGATAGATGGCATGGCATTGAATATTCTAAGATTGTTCCTTCACGGACATGAACAGTCGGTAGCCCTGTGTGATTTTGTTTCTCACCCTTTTCAGCTGCCGTGTGGGATGCCTCAAGAGACAATCCCTTAGTCCCACCTTGTTTAATGTTTGTTACTCCTCTGGCTGACCACATGCACTCGTTTGGCTTCTCCCTGACCTCCTATGCAGGTGACACACATATTCTTGTCTCTTTGACTAAGAATGACTCCTCTATAGGGTCTAAATTCCATGACTGCATGCTAGCAGTCAGTGGTTGGCTGGACAGTAATTGTTTAAAACTAAACTCGGATAAAACCGAAGTTTTGCTATTTTGTCCCCATACTGATTTCTGGTCTCTGAGTTGGTGGCCTCAAGAGCTAGGGGCACTTCTAGCCCCAGTGAAGAAAGTCTGCAATCTTGGTATTGTTTTAGATGACAGGCTGACATTTACCGACCAGATAAAGTCAGTTAATTCATCGGCATTCTATGGGTTGAAAACTATCAAGAAAAATTATATATATCCCTTTGGAATTACAGAAGTTGGTGGTTACTTCCACCATTCTTTCCAAACTAGATTATTGCAATAGCCTGTATGTTAGTCTGCAGCAACAACTACTAAACAAACTACAGGTTATACAGAATGCTGCGGTATGGCTTCTTCTAAAAATCCCTAAATTTCAATCAGCCTACATGGCCCTAAGAAAGTTACAAATCAAGAAAAAAAATATCTTTAAAGTCTTATGCATTACCTTTAAAACTCTACAAGGTATGGCTCCAGCGATCCTGAAGGAATATGTGGAGCATTACATACCATCCAGAACACTCTAGTCAGCAGAATCCAAGTATTTGTGTGTCCCTAGGATTAAGAAAGCTTTTTGAGGCAGAAGGAGTTTTCGACTACTGGCCCCCAAGCAATGGAAGTAATTACCCACGGGAATCAAGGAATTACCTCACCTTCTGACATTCTGGAAAGCCTTAAAGATATGGCTTTTCAACTCTTAAGTGTGGCTCAGTTTGCACTATTTCAGTAGTTCAACGCCTAGCCACCCTTTGGGTATTGTGTGCTTTATAAACTCATTTAACATTAACATTTAATGACTGTGACTGTACAATGAGCTGCAGTTGAGAAAATGAGTGAGCACTTTGGAAACAGCTAGGGAGCTGTTACTCTGCAATATTCAGCCAAAGGCTGATTGATTAAATAGCTTTTGACACATCCCCACTTTGATGATTTTGCTTTGTTTGTGTCAGGTTCCTTGCAATGTACATTGTTTTCCAATTTCTAGCAATGTGACTTGTGTCATAGGTATGGTTTCAAGTCTATACTCATTGTTTTGTTCTTTGTACAGGTACCTTCACCCTGACATCTTCATGTGGGCATTTCAGAGTTGTGACATTGGCAGGTATCTGATGCTGTTCTGACATGTAAAGTGGACATGGTTTGTTCCAGGTAATGTAGGTTGCAGAGTTTGGATGTATGAGGCCTGCATCAAGACAGTTTGCACAGTGTTTGGGTGGAGGTACAGAAGTGGCCATTGCACTTGTTTGGTGTGTTGTGGTGGGCCTGATGAATCATGTGTGTCATAAAATATGTAGTCCTAGCTTTTGACCAAGTCATTTTCCTTCACATTGGCTAACCGCTCTGTTTGTATGACCTGTATATAGCTGTAGAAGTGTGACATCATTGCAGGCCACAGTACCTGTGCCACAACACTGACATATGTTTATGTCATAAAACAAGATTCAAAGGAACTGGATTATGATGGCCCTGTGATCAGGGACTGTTGTACTGCCATTTGTCTGTATCTTGGATTATGTAATGTTGGATTACTTTGTTGTTGTATGTGATAAGACTTAAGCTGCTGACATCAACCACTTTAATGTTTGCCTATTCTACAGGACAATGCCTGGCAAATCCCTTCCTTCTGTGGCCTGTACCTGTAAATATGTTCATTTACTCTTCATGAGTCACTCATTCTTGATTTCCAATAGCTTAGCCATATTGACAGCCTATGTGCTGAACACTATAATAAAATATTTGGTTTGACCAGACACTTGTACTTATGTGTTGGTATACAATGGCTGTAATCCTGAGCTGGACACTGTGTACCTGTAACATATCCCTGCTTGCACAAGTAGCTTGTATCTTCATCGTATGGTTCACCTCGCTTACATATCTACACAGCTAAATGAGAAATTTAAGACAGCAGACAATGAGTTTGTGATGGGTGAATTTATTACAATGCTAATACAGAAAATACATTTTGGACAGAAAGAAACAAAATAGTAAAGTCAAGTCAGTCATGGTGAATGAAATCATTGGAGTAGATGCCACACTATTGGGAGTCCAACATCCAGAGTACTGCTCCCATTGAAACTGGTAGGTGGTTCAGGATCAGTCCACAGAATGAATGAAGGGAGTCGGCTGAGGAGGAGGACGCGACGACTCAGGACACACAGCTCATGCGGCTTGGACCACGCTAGTGCCGGGTGGCTCGCGAGCAGGACGCGAGAGGAGGGGAGAGAAGAGGAGAGGAGCGGCGTGGGTGTAGGGGTGGTCGGGGCCCTTGTCCCCCAGTCTAGTCCCTGCTCATAGGGCACCTTGCCAGCCTACAGCCTACAGCCATCAGCCATCGGTAGGTGTACCTCCTGCCCCCGCACTGTAAACTGCAAACTGTTTGAATTCACTGGCCAGTGCAGTGGGTGGGGGGGGGGGGGGCTCCCTGCGTAGGGCTTGTGGGCATTATAGTGGGATCACAACCTGCGAAGAGAGGAGTGAGGCAAGCCGGACCTCCGAGGTACAGAGCCTACGAGGGCACTCTGCGAGGGCACCCAGGAGACCCAGGAACCCTCCCTCCCGTATACCCGGTAATAAGGTATCAAGCCCCGGGGTTTGAGGCACAGCTTCCCACTGCTCCTTGCTGCTTTCTGCGTGGAGGACCGGGAGTGCCCTCTCGGTTCCCCAGTGCCCCCCCAGCAGCCCCCGTGCTGCACACCCTCGCTCCACTGTTCTACGCAGCTTGACATTGCAATTGGCTGTGGCTAGTAGCACCTGGTCGTGACCAGACAAGCTTGTGCTGGCAGGCGTGAAAGCAGGACAGAGTTTTTACTGCGTCACCGGGAGTCTCCCTGCAGGAATTTCGGTAGATGTGTCAGTTGGAAGGGCCTGCATTGTTTGAAGGCCTGTTTGGTGTTGCTCTTCTGTGGACTTAGTAAAGAGTTCAGGAAATTGTTTTCTATAGCACCCAATATCTCAATATCGACAACCCCTTGACAACTAATCGTTCCTGAGGAGTCCAACTCTTCAGGTGTCGCCAGCAGCTGCATCATCGTACCTACCAATATTTGGCAGGAGGCTTCGGGCCAAGGATCCATCCATCTCCCTCCAGCCAGGGTGAGCGCAGCAATCTTAGTAAACTGCAGCAGAGAGAGTGCACCGGGGCAACACGGAAGCGGTCCTGCCAGGTCCGGGTGTGGCTTGTGAGAGTCCCGGGTGCCCCGCTCACCGAGCATCTCAGGTCATCAACGCTAGTCCATCAGTCCAAAGCAAATTGAGTTCCTCCTGCAGAGATCTGGGCTAAGAGAACGCAGCCATGAGATCAGGACGCCTCAGGCTGCCAACAAATGGTAAAGTCAAAACTTCAAGACCTCAAAGGGGGGCGCAAAGGAAGGTAAATTGCTCCGTACAGAGCCCGCAAGGTAATAGGTCGGATCAGCAGGCACCGCTCCTTACTCCCTTGCAGGTCTACCTCAAGAAAACAGGTTTCTCCAACAAGTCTACCTTTCTAAAAGATCCGGCCGCAGCCTTGACACTGACGTGGGCCTGCCAACCCCTTTAGTTCCACAACCAATGGCCACTGGGCAGTTGAGGCTTGAGGTACCAACAAATCCCACTCAACAATTAGGGGCCGATTTACCCATCCAGGAAGCCTCAAAGCGCCTGGCTCCCGAACTACATAATGTCCGCACAGCTCACGAACAACCAAACATCTCCAGGGTCACTAGCAGCACAACAGTGTGTAAAAATCTGCAGGCGGGCAGTATTGAGACTACGGCCCAGGTTCATGTTCAAGAGAGGGAATCTTTTCAAAGTGACCAACAGCAGGGTGCATCTATTAATCCTAGTAACACAGAGCTTCTACTCTCCACAAGTATCTCGATAGAGGTACACAACGACATCGTGCATGAGGGAATACACCAACAATCGACCCCCATTTCTCGGTCAAATCTTAATACCCATGGGAGCAATGAGAGACTGGATATAGGCTTTGAAGCAGCTACAGGAAAAATGGAAGACTCTTGGCTGCAGTCACTCTCAATAACAAACAATAAAGATCTAGGTGAAGCACTGGACCTAAAAACCCTTGACCTAATGAATCCTAAAGATCAGTATTTAAACAAACTGCTACTGGTGGGTAGCACTGAATACAGTTCCTTCACACCGCAACAAGAAAGGCCGCTTAACTCAATTATGGAAATTTCGAGTGATATAAGCAAACCACAACATGACGTCGTAGCAATGGCAAGAAGTATCCTGATCATTTCTCCCATGGAGACCATCAATAGAGAAGGCAAAAAAACGTCCTCCAAAAGCTCCTCTCAAGCAGGTTACCCGAGCAGCGAAATGGAAGATCTCACTCGACTACATGCCTCACTGTTAAATGCTCTACACACTTTGACGACAGCTCTTAACATGCAATCGGATAAGCTTGACTTACAAATGGACCTAATGAATGTTATGGCAATACACATTGCCAACATCAATCGCAAGCTTGATCTGCTGGCCACTCGGCCATTGGAGCATATATCTAGTCAACAGCAAGTCTTTTGCAACTGTGGCCCAGTAATAGACAAACTAAGCATGTTACCAACTATTTTAACAGAAATACTGCAGAAAGTTAAAACAAGCAACATCGATGAAGCAACTTTTAATAACACAAACCATGATTCAGGTTATAAAGTCATACTTCAAAAGACACCAGGCTTGGCGGCAAGTAGTCATACAAAAAATTAGGCAAACACCCAGGGTATATACTCAATTAGTACGGATGAATCGTCACAGCTGAAAGAAATAGTGGCCACTAATTCTGAGTGCACAAACGAATGCCCAGCCCGCAAACAGAAACCCCTAACTAAGAGACAAAAAAAGCGAGCCAGGAAGGCAAGGAAACAAACAAGTGCCAAAGCAGTTAATGATATTCTTTACCCAATATTTTCGGTGCTCCAGAAACCACCAACCTAAGGCTCTGGGTCTTCAGGGAATCAGAAGGCCCCAAATCACTGGAAAGCCACAAGGGATGGGGCAGACAATGGTTTAGGTCCGTCACCAACTGCCGCTTCACCAAAGTCAGCTGTACACAAAATGTCCCAGTCGACAGTACAATTTCAGTTTAACCCGCACGCCTCGGAGTTTAGGGTGAGGGAAGTTCTGGACCAGGCACCCCGTCAGAGGCGTCCAAGAGAAAAAACGCACACTAGTAGCGAAAAATCTCCAAACCAATCAGATGCTCCAATACCTAGAAAGGACCAACTATGGTCAACAACAGCTGGAATATTAAGACCAAAGGATGTCCCACACGGAGCGGCATCAGGCGCCACTCTATTTGGTAGGAACAAGAAGCAACTTGTGCCTCAAGTATCACCTTGCCAAGCCACCACTTCGCACACAGCTGCCACACAATTCGCAGCAACCTCCCTGGGTACCACAGCAGGCAACATGTCGAGCCTCAAGTTACACCCATGGAAAGGATCTAGCACCCAAGCTGGTGCTACACAAGTCATAGAAATTTCCCCAGATACAATGTTGGGCAATCAATCAAATTACAACCCACTTTCAAGAAAAATAACCGATGAGGCAAAACCTCAGTCCGTAAATCAGACTCATAAACTCTCACTCTCAGCACACGGCTGGCAATCTGGCATTAGTAACATCAGCAGTGAAGAGCTCCAGACAACAAGCCCAAGTCACATCCACCCCTCTAGGGTGGTTACAATCACAAACAATCAAGGGCTAATAAGAACTATAGTAATGTTTCATAATAGTCAAACTTCGACAACCAATTTCTTAAACAAAGTTTCCTCAATCAAACAAACACCCACGTTAGATAGGGTACCATATAGTAGGCAGTCGGAGAGGGGCCAGTTAAGAAGGCTATCGACACAGAGAAATATCGATCACCCCCACCAATTACAATCCACTCAGGCCACCGAGAACGATCGGTAATTAAGGCAGATCCTTTTTACCCAGCAATATAAATCACGAGGCCATCAAGACAGCTTAAATAGGGGTAATATTCTGAGGCTTCTCGCCGAGTTCCCATCAACTAAGAAAATCGTATCCGCAAACTTGACATCTGTGAAATTCCTCCCTGGCAGTGCTCAAAGTGGGCTGGAGCAAACTCTAACAAAGTGGAGAACAAGTGATATTGCTACATTAATTATGGCAGTCAAACAGCAATTCGAAATTTGGGGCATACGGTTATCAGAACCATCCAGTCAACGCTATCCCTTTCCCCTATTGTTAAATTCTAGAGAAAAATTGCCAACGGCCAATGAATTCGTAGGGGACCTGGAATCCGGGGAACTGGAACAAAGGCAGTTTAAATGGAAGGTACCCAACTTAAAAACCAACAGTGGCCCCCCGACTGTACTGAAAGGAGAGCGAGACGGATGGAGGTGGATGGCTCACACTTTAAATTCGAGGAAAAACAATTGACCTAGTGCATTAAATGCAGTAAGCACAGATCAAAGTTTGGCTGTCACCATAATGTACTGGAACATCGCTGATGCAAAAACTATCATAGCAGACGGGTTCACAGCAATGTCTAGTTGCAATTATTCTATAATCCTGCTTCAAGAAACGTGGCTGGAGGACCCAATCAAATTAGGAGGCTATTCGCTACACCACATTAGTGCCAAAAAATCTAAGAAATCAGGTAGGCCAAGCGGTGGTCTAGCCACATACATTTCAACGGCACTACTTGTATCAACAGAGCAGTTGGCTTTCTCAAAGACCGACTTGCAGGCCATTAAAATCACCCTTAGTAATAATCAGCATGCCCCGCTAGTCATTTTTAATGTCTATGCCCATCCGTGGAAAAATCGGAAAGTACTGCTCTATAATGAATTATTGAATAGGGTGGAAGAGATAAGATGCGCTGATCCAGCATGGGACATATTAGTGACATGAGACTTCAATGCTAACTTAATGCACACTCCAGAACCAGATGAGCAACTGGCAGCTGAAAATGCCATACGGTCAGTGCCGCTGCAAACACTGCCAGCGCAGAAAAGACTGGACACAAGAGGTAAACAACTGGTAGAGGCACTAGAGCACATGAGTATGAGGGTACTAAATGGCAGGGTCAATGATGACGTCCCGCCAAGCTTTACTCATCATAGTGCAAACTCCGCAACAATAATAGACTATACAGCCGTGTCACTTCCTTTGTTAGCTCATGTTAGCAAATTTAAAATTAAACCTACTCTCCATAGTGACCACTCATTTCAGCACATGGAACTCGTTTGGAACGCTTTGTGTCTTCTTCCAGCTATAAAGGAACTAGGAACAATAACATCTATCAACCTAAACCGCCTGATCTGGTCGGAGTCTTCATTACCAAGGCTGTGTAAAAACATAAAATCTTTGCTTCATTTGGCAATATGCCAGGACCTCTCAACAGTGAAAGCGTGGGCCACTTTTCTTCTGTCAGTACCCTCTCTTGGCCTCGCCAGGCGTTAATTGCCACATAATAATCAGGCAAGGTCTTCAAACCTACCAGTAAAAATTTTAGAACTAAGGAAGCAACTGAGGCGCAACCTTAGACTAATAAAATATAGCTCTCTCACAGCAACCCAATGCCCCCAAATAAAAACCCTACGGAAAAATTACAAGAATCATCTATGGCAAAATCGAACCAAAAAGGAGGACGACTTCTGGTTCAAATTACTTCATAATTCAAGGAAGGCTAACTCAAGGGCCTTTTGGACAACAGTGAATGGAATTGGCCGGCAGGTGAGAACAATAAACTTCACATCAGTCCCAGAAGGAAAATGGGTGGAATACCTTGCCAACATTTTCTTCAAACCACCCTCATCTGAAGTAAATAAGCCTCTGAAGGAGTCAATAAAACTCACAGACGTCAGTCAGAGCGGGACAGCGTTTAGCGCCAAGAACATCGCCCTAGCCATCAGGAAGGGTCGCAGGGACGGGGCCCCTGGTCCTAATGGTCTTCCACAAGCTGTCTTTAAGGCTGACCCTGAATACTGGTCAACAACACTGTCAATCCGGTATACTGAAGTTGAGTGTAACACAATAATTCCAGAAAGTTGGAGAGGATCCATCATTAACCCAATATTCAAAGGGGGCTGTAGAGCAAACCCAGCCAGTTACAGATTGATAGCGTTAATTGACAGTGAGGCCAAATACTTCGCCACCTTAGTCCTGGCCGACCTGCTCAATTGGTCAAACTCAAATAACCTGGTTCCTTTTAATCAAACTGGTTTCAGGAAGGGATATGGCATATTGATTAACATCCTTACACTAGGAGACATTGCCAACCGAGCAAAATGCTTAAAAAAAAACTATATTTATGTTTTGTGGACTTCAAAAGTGCTTTTGACCGAGTCGATAGAGCGCTTCTTTGGAGCAAATTGCAAAGGTGGGGCCTGCAAGAGCGAACTCTTAGATGCATAGAAATGCTATACGATAAAACTTGGGTGCAGGTCAAGGTAGCAGATGGCTCAAAAAGTTCTAGGAGGATACCGACAAATATAGGATTAAAACAGGGTTGTGTTTTGGCCCCGCACCTCTTCAACCTTTTCACAGCAGATCTCTCCTTGAAGCTGGATGCAACCAACTCGCACTCTCCAAGCATGGGAAGTTTGACCCTATCACACCTTTCATACACTGACGATATTGTTCTGCTAAGCCACACGAAAATAGGGCTGCAGCGGTTGGTCACTACTTTAGGCGAATACGCAAAGACAAATAAATTAGAAGTTAACACCTCAAAGACCAAAACCATGTCCATGGGATGTCCTTTGAATTTAGTTAACAATATAAAGTTGAATGGCATTACCCTTGAAACAACTCGCTGCTATAAATACCTTGGCATCATTATCGATAATAAAGCCAACCTCGCGCCGCAGAAGCGCTACATTGCACAGAAGTGCAAAGCCTTAACGTTTGCTTTCTGTACCCTAGCAAAAAGATTAACTGGCCCATCGTATATGCCGTTACTGTCTGTTATGTCGGCCAAATTCCTCCCAGCCACTACATACAGAAGGGAGGCTTTATATGGGAAAGACGCCCCGCTATTGGACCAACAACAAATAAAAATCTATAAGCAGGTCTTTAAACTTCCTGGCTCCGCTTCTCCCGCACAGGTCAGGCTAGAATTTGGCCTAATACAACAGCAGTTGGGCAGGAAAGCGCATACAATAAAGTCCTGGTACAAAATAAGGAAAAATACGACCAGCCCCATAGTCATGGCTTTATGGTATTCAGTGAGCAACAATCCAAAATCAGTATATAAAAGGTATCTGTACAATTCTCTGCAAGAGACAGAAATGATGCATCTGTGGGACTCCAACATCTCATATCCACTGTTGTGTCGAGCGTTAAAAAAAGAAATGGGATTGCAGTCCGTTCTAGCTGATAAATCTAAATTTGCACAACGCTCGCACGCCTGGCTTCTTATGCACACTTACACCACCTTGGCGCCATCACAATATTTGATTTCAACTTTCGCACTACATATCAAGCGTCGTTTCCTGGCTCTTCGTCTAGGCGCTCTACCATCCAGAGCAGACCAACCATCTTGGAAGAATGGAGGAGAATCTTCCTGTAGGTTATGTAAAGGTCCCAAGGAAGACATGGTCCATCTGATTTGTATTTGCCCGGCCTTAAAGGAAGCACGACGACAACTGTTAAAACCAGTCTTCGAGAGGAATGGGACTCGTTCCTGTCGGCCAGCAGTCATGTCAATGCTTGACCCTCACGATCCGCAGTCAATCTGTAGATTCATCAACTTTCTGACTGTCCACACCGCAAGCGTAAACTTACTATTTAGGACACCCCCTAGCTGACAGTTGCTTCACTTTTAAGTGTTCATTTATTTTATTAGTCGCGTATTAAAGTTTTGACAATGTTATAGCATGTGGAAGGACACATTTTAAGATAACTCAGTTAAAAAGGCAAAAGAAAAGCCCGTAGGCGCAATTGCAGGTTCTCAATCTGTACACATTGAGTCAGCATGTAACATCAACTGCACGGGGGCATCAAGTTTCTGCAAAGTTAGTGTAATGGTCACCCCGCATAGAATTTTCTCCTTTTGTTTGTCCTTTCTTTTATAGAATTTTATCTATTGTATACAATGCATTGATTGTTATGGTTTTTACTAACTAAACAATAAAGATTCACAGAACTGTCAAAGAATGAATGTCTGGCACACAAAGGAGATCCTTTAGGAAGAGGTCACTTGCTGGCAGTGGTGGGTGTCTTGTCATCCACACATCCTGGATTCTTTTTTGGACATCCCCGCTTGCGGCGGGAGGGGAGATCTGCTGCTACAGAGGCAGGGGTGTCTGGGGCTGGTTCTTCCTTTTCAGTGGCTGGCACCGATGTTGATGTGCATGGTGCTGATAAGCCAAAGGAAGGGTAGACTGTAGTTGAAACGTCCTGCTCATGGTGGTATGTATGTCCCTCAGCACCCCAGTTAGGGAGGTGTTCTGCTTTCCTGCTCTTATCTCATAACCGAGCTTACAGAACCTCTCTGGAATGCACTTCTGAGTTTAAAGAAGACATTTATTGTTATTATTACTTCACCGCAAGGTTCCTGAGAGACGAAATTAGTAGATTGGAAGCACACGTTCAAAAGTAGTTGCAGCAATGAAAGCAAAATATATCAAAGTACTTCTCAGTTGCAATGTACACAGCAAATATATGTGATTATATTATAGCATAACTTCAAAGCAAAGCATAGAAGTCAAAATTCATCACCGCAGGGGCATGGCTGTAGGGCCTATATTTAGCTTCATCTTTCTGGGGTCTGCAAGTTGATGACTCCGGTCAACTGTGAGAAAGAGATTTTCTACCCAAACGGGAGACAGGCAACTGACATCTCCGTTCCTGTCTGAAGTCAAGCAGATTCAATCTACTCCTGCTGTAGTCCAGAGTCATCCTTAAAAGCAAACTCAGTGTGAGAACTGAAGAAACTTGGAGAGTGGCCAATTCTCCCAAGCTCACTTGTTCTCAGACTGGATTGCGAGGTAAACACAAAATCTACGTGCTCTTATCAGCTAAGGTCTGGTGTGAAGAAAACAGCTTGGTCTATCTTGTGGAAAAACACAGCTTGGAAAAACACAGCTCATCTGCAATGTCTCAACTGCAATGTCTAACCCCACGTTAAAGCCAATAGGCAGCTAACCTAAATATCAAATGTAATGTCTAATGTCATGTCAAAGCCAATAGGCAGCTAAACTGAATACAGAATGTAATGGCTAACTCCATGTTAAAGCCAATAGGCAGCTCAACTGAACAAAACATATAGGTGGTCATTACAACCCTGGCGGTCGGAGTTAAAGCGGCGGTAAGACCGCCAAAAGGCCAGCGGTAAAAAACTTGCAATTACGACCGTGGCGGAAACCGCCAACAAAGACAGCCACTTCAGCACTCCGACCGCCACGGCGGTACAAACAAACAGCGCGGCGGTCACCGCCAACAGACAGGCGGGAGACAATGTACCGCCCACACTATTATGACAGGCCAATCCGCCACCTTTTCCGGGGCGGATTCACTGCAGATAAAAACACGGCGGAAACAGGAATCCCGAAGGAAAAACGCTCACCTCTACACACCCCATGAGGAACGAGGACACCTTGGATCCGGAACTCCAAATTCTCCCTGCACTAGTCTTCCTGCTCCTCTAACCGGAGCACGAACGCCGGTGGGGAAGACCACAGTGAGTACTGCACCTACGACAGAGGGGAGGGGATAGGGAAAAAACAGGGACATACACACGCAACACCCCCACCCTCACCCACTACAACACACACACTAATGCAAATCAATACATCACAGTTACACCCCCAAACCCCTCGGAAGAATGCAAAGACAATAGAAAATGAGTGTAACCATTGTAATACATTAAAAGCAGGTAGGCAGAAATATATATATATACACCATGTACAAAATATATACCAAGCATAGTAGTCCAGGTAGTGCTCTAAGAAAGTCCGTGGAACACTGGGACCACACGGCATGGGCGAGGCCCACACAAGATCCCCGATCATGATGGAGAGAACACTGCAGGGGCATCAGAGAGCAACTAAACAGGCACCTCAGGGGAAGGGAAAGAGGGGGCACCTCAGCCGCTTGAGTGCACAACGCCAAATCCATGAGGGGGCCACATGCCCACTGTTCCATCCTGGGGAGTGCAAAGCCACAGTCTCTCAAGTCTCTACAGTGGGTGGTTTGCCCACTGTTCAATCCTGGGGAGTGCAAAGCCACAGTCTCACAAGTCTCTACAGTGGGTGGTTTGCCACTGTTCAATCCTGGGGAGTGCAAAGCCACAGTCTCTCAAGTCTCTACAGTGGGTGGTTTGCCCACTGTTCCATCCTGGGGAGTGCAAAGCCACAGTCTCTCAAGTCTCTACAGTGGGTGGCTTGCCCTCTGCCATATCCTGGGGAGTGCAAAGCCACAGTATCACAAGTCTCTACAGTGGGTGGTTTGCCCACTGTTCAATCCTGGGGAGTGCAAAGCCACAGTCTCTCAAGTCTCTACAGTGGGTGGTTTGCCACTGTTCAATCCTGGGGAGTGCAAAGTCACAGTCTCTCAAGTCTCTACAGTGGGTGGTTTACCCACTGTTCCATCCTGGGGAGTGCAAAGCCACAGTCTCTCAAGTCTCTACAGTGGGTGGCTTGCCCTCTGCCATATCCTGGGGAGTGCAAAGCCACAGTATCACAAGTCTCTACAGTGGGTGGTTTGCCCACTGTTCAATCCTGGGGAGTGCAAAGCTACAGTCTCTCAAGTCTCTACAGTGGGTGGGTTGCCCACTGCCATATCCTGGGGAGTGCAAAGCCACAGTCTCTCAAGTGGACAACAGTCTCCACTGGTTCTGGAGGGGGCATGGTGCCCAGAGTGCTTCATCCTGCTAAGGACAGAGGTAGTGGATGACAGTCTCCACTGGTTCTGGAGGGGACACGGTGCCCAGAGTGCTTCATCCTCCTAAGGACAGAGGTAGTGGATGACAGTCTCCACTGGTTCTGGAGGGGGCATGGTGCCCAGAGTGCTTCATTCTGCCTGTGACGGACTCAGTAGCATCAGTGCCCTTGGCGCTCATAGGCCAGCGTTGCTTGAGACAGCGGTGCCCTGTTCAGCGGTGTTTGAGATGGTGGTGCCCTGTTCAGCGGTGCTTGAGACGGCGGTGCCCTGTTCAGCGGTGCTTGAGACGGCGGTGCCCTGTTCAGCGATGCTTGAGACGGCGGTGCCCTGTGCAGCGGTGCCCTGTTCAGCGGTGCTTGAGACGGCGGTGCCCTGTTCAGCGGTGCTTGAGACGGCGGTGCCCTGTGCAGCGGTGCTTGAGATGGCGGTGCCCTGTTCAGCGGTGCTTGAGGCGGCGGTCTCCATTGCCGGGACTCAGCTGCTGGCGGTCCTTCATGGCCCAGCGGGGCTTTTGCTGGCGGTCCTTCATGGCCCAGCGGGGCTTGTGCTGGCGGTGGCCTCCTGGGCAGGTAGGCTGGTGCTGGCGGGCCCCTCCTGGGCAGCTGGGCTTGTGCTGGAGGTCCTGTCCTGGGCAGCTGGGCTTGTGCTGGCGGTCCTGTCCTGGGCAGCTGGGCTTGTGCTGGCGGGCCTGTCCTGGGCAGCTGGGCTTGTGCTGGCGGGCCTGTCCTGGGCAGCTGGGCTTGTGCTGGCAGGCCTGTCCTGGGCAGCTGGGCTTGTGCTGGCAGGCCTGTCCTGGGCAGCTGGGCTTGTGCTGGTGGTCCTGTCCTGGGCAGCTGGGCTTGTGCTGGCGGGCCTGTCCTGGGCAGCTGGGCTTGTGCTGGAGGTGGCCTCCTAGGCAGCGGGGATGATGGCGGTCTTCTCCACCGTGCTGCTCTTCCCAGACTTGCTGGGTTTCCTGTAGCCCTTCCCCACCTTGGAAGGTGTCACAGCTGACTCCACACTCCCACCGGGACCCCTGGGAGCGGCTTTGGTGGCTGGAGTCTTCCCCCTCTCCCGCCGGGCACTGGCCAACTTTTTTTTTTTTTATAATCAAATTTTTATTGTTTTGAAAAGGTACAAATAAGGAAAACAAATAACTAGCAAAACTTGATCTCTTTTACACCGGTTGGACAATATATTCTGGTCTGACATTTCAATGTTTCAAACATCTGTAAGAAGTCACTTCGTCACAGTTTGCCAGGGCAGAAACAAGGTAAGAATAACAAGGGTATACATTTGTTCTAAGCCCCTTATCTTAGCTTAGGAGTCCCACCCATTTCCCCCATATTGTTTCATACTTGTGAGGGCATCCCCTTGATTCATACACCACTTTTTCTTGGGCTGCACACCAGTCCACCCCCTTCCTCCATTTCTGAAGGGAAGGACCTTTGGTGCTCATCCAAGCGGCTGCTATATCTCTCTTTGCTACCGCAGTCGCCGTTCCAACCAATGTTTTATCTGTTCTAGATCCCTCCATATAACTCATCATCCCCAATAGTATCGTTTTAGGAGTCAGTACCTGTGGTGATCCCAAGGCTTTATTCAGCTCCTGGTTTATCCCCTTCCAGAACCTCTGAATCATTGGGCAGGACCATATCATATGATAGAAGTCAGCTTTGTCCTCTTTGCATCTTGGGCACCGACTAGAGCCAAGGGCACCCATTTTGTACAATCTGTTTGGAGTCAGATATGCTTTGTGAAGGAAGAAGAATTGAGTCACCCTTAACCTCGTCGACACTACCAGCGTTCGGGGGGCCATCAGTGCCTCCACCCAGTTTTCCTCTTCAAGTGGACCCACCCATTTCTCCCACCCTTTCCTGAGATGATCTAGATCCCCTGGAGCGTTTGTGATCAGCATTCTATAGATTTGAGAGACCCCCTTCCTCCCCAGGTTGCCCATTAGTGTTTTGGCTTCAACCGGGTTGAACTCTGGTATATGGGATAGTTCTTTCAAGTGCCTAGTGAGGGCATGTCGGAGCTGGAGATATTTAAAGAATTGTTTCGGGGATAGTTGGAATTCTTGCTGCATTTCATCAAAGGACTTCATCAAGCTTCCTTTCCATACGTCCCCAACCAGGGATATTCCCAGTGTGTCCCAATTCCTGAACCCCTCCAACTCGGCCGTCTCTTTCAGCCATCTGCCATGCCACAGTGGTGTTTGCCGAGTGACCACTTTGCTCCAGCCAGTATGCCTTAGAGCCGCTCTCCATGCCAAAAATACCGCTCTGGTGATGGGCTCTAGATTCATGGGGATTGGGGCCCCATATAACACATCTAGGATATGGGGATATCCTAGGGCGTCTAATTCTACCTGATATGCTGGATCTGACCAGCCTCCGTTGAACCAGTCATGCACCACCAGGAGCTGTGTTGCCAGGTAGTACAGGTAGGAGTCAACCATGCCGAACCCCCCGTCATGTATGTCTCTTCGGCAGTTCCGGGTTGCTACTTTATGTCTTGTTCCCCCCCACGTGAAGGGGGTAGTGATTCCGTCCAGTTTTTTAAACCACAAGCGTGGAATGCTAAATGGTAAGTTCTGGACCACATATCAGAGGCGAGGTAGGATCATCATCTTGTACAGGGCAATACGGCCCAGAATATTCAGAGGTAGAGAATGCCAATGCCCAAGGTCTTCCCGTATATGAGACATCAGTGGGTTTAAATTCAGGGACCAGGACAACTCAGGGAGCAGTGCGACCCATATCCCCAAGTATTTAAAACTTAACCGACACAGTGGAACCGCCTCCTGCCAGTCAAAGCAGTCTCTCGACTGCGTCAAGGGGACCAGCACCGATTTGGACGGGTTCATTTTGAGCCCCGAGGTTTCTTCGAAGTGTCGCAGTAACTGGAAGCTTCGGGGTCCGGTCACTCCCGGGTCCGCCATGTATAGCAGGATATCGTCCGCATATAAGGCCACTCGATCTTCATAAGACTGGCCAACTTTTGATGCTTCACAGGTGGGGGACTGTCTGTGCTGTGGCTCCGTGCCACGCTGGCTGCCCTGGTGACCAGTGCACTCCAGATTCCGGTGACTACAGGCACCACTGGTCCCAGAGATTTTATGGCTGAGGTGCTAGTTCAGGCCTATGAGACGGACGGGGTGGGGAAGGTGTGGGAAAGAGGTCAAGGTTGGACAGGAAAAGTTTTTGGGACACACTGGGATGGGTAGCTGGAGGGGGTTTGGGAGTGGAGGAAGAGGTGGTGGTTGTAGGAGGTGTACGTTTGGTGACTTAGGGTGAAGTTGCATGCGCTGGAGGCTGTCGTGAGGTGGATGGCTGTTGGGTGGATGTGTGCCTGCGTTTGTGTATCTTGGGAGGGGGCGTCACAGACACACGGGGAGAGGACACAGGGGACGTGTGAATGGTAGTGGGGGTGGTGACTGCACGAGCGGGGTGTGGTGGTGGGTGTGCTGGAGAGGGACGTAGTGGCTGTAGAGGTAGTGCATGCAGGTGTGAGTGTAGATGAGACTGGGAGGGAGGAGGGAGTCGTGGAGGAGGGGGACACAGTGGAGGCAGTGGATGTTGGTGTGTCTGCATGTGTGTGATGCTTGCATGAGTGCCTGGGGGATGTGTGGTGCTTATGTTTGCCTGAGCTTCCCTTGTGTGTTGACGTGTGTGCATGCTGGTCTGTAGGTGTGCTTGGGATAGGCTGAGGTACAGGGGATTGGGTCAGGGTGGAGGAAGTTGGAGGAGGGAGGCTAGACACAGGGACAATGGCTGCCATCAGTGCTGAGGCCAGAGTCTGAAAAGCTCGCTGAAGGGCTGCCTGACCAGAATGAATGCCCTCCAGGAATGCATTTGTTTGTTGCAACTGCCTTTCTACACCCTGGATGGCATTCAAAATGGTAGACTTCCCAACAGTGAGGGACCTGAGGAGGTCAATGGCCTCCTCACTGAGGGCAGCAGGGGTGACTGGGGCAGGGGCTGAGGTGCCTGGGGCGAAGGTGATGCCCACCCTCCCGGGTGAGCGGGCACGGGGCAAAGGCTGAGGGGCTGCTGGGAGGGCGGTGCTGGAAGGCGGGGTGGTGGCTGTACCTGTAGATGGGGGTGGAACAGATGTTGCCGCCACCACAAGGGAGCTCCCATCAGAGGACGAGTCTGTGTCACTGGTGTCAGCTCCTGTCCCCGCCGTGGAGCTCCCCTCGCCCTCCGTCCCACTGGTGAAGTCCGATTCCGTAGTGTGGCCATCCATGGCCATGTGGGATGCAGCCCCCTGGTGCTCCGGTGCCACTGCTCCTCCGCCTGATGATGCTAATGCACACAAGAACAGGGAGACCACAAAAAAGGGGGGGACAACAGAAGAAAGACATGTTGAGTGCATGCATTACCGCTACCGTTGGCAGACACGACAGACACAGAAGCCCCCTGCACTACGGTGCGCTCTTGGGCTCCACTGTTCAATTCCTGGAAAATGGCCTACAAGGCTATGGACGACATCTGCACACACAGATGACACAGGGGCATGACTAGGTGTAGTTGTCACTGTACAGAGGTGGGGTGGGGTGCCACATGGCCTGCCTTACGGAGGGGCCTTGCCTACGGAACTCGCCCTGGCCTAGGGAAACCCACAGCCCACCTCCCCCACCCAGACACCACCACTGCGCGCAAAGTCAGCAGAATGAGAGTGTTCTCAAACCCTTGTGGCTGCTGTGATGCCCTCAAGCGCCCATCCAACTCCGGGTAGGCCACCGCCAGGATCCTGAACATCAGGGGGGTCATGGTGCGACGGGCACCCCTCCCACGTTGGGAGGCCATCCCCAGCTGAGCCTCCGCCGTCTTCTTGCTCCAGCGGCGAATGTCCTCCCATCTTTTCCGGCAGTGGGTGCTCTGTCTGTGGTAGACCCCCAGGGTCTGGACGTCCTTGGCGATGGCACGCCAAATATCTTTTTTGTGGTGGGCGCTGACCTACATGAAATGTACAGGGGAAAAAGAGAAGTTATTACCAACTGCACCGTCAAACTGATTGGCCCCCATACCTACCCTTGCCATGTGGCACATGCATTCACCGTCTTTCATGGACTCAGCACTCTTACCCCTTCCTTCTTACATCCAGCCCTCTCCACACAGGCATAGCCCATACAACATGCTCCCTGTGTACTTACCTGTTGGTCTGGAGGACCGTAGAGTAGCGTGTACTGGGGGAGGACCCCATCCACGAGTTTCTCCAACTCCTCCGATGTGAAGGCAGGGGCCCTTTCCCCAGACACTTGAGCCATTCTCTCTTCCAGACCGAGGTCACAGCAGCACTTGCAGTGTAGGTCCTCTCCTGTCGAAGATCAGGTATCGAGTGATTGAACAGATAGAAAATGGCGGTCACGTCCGCGGCGGTGTGTACCGTCGCCGCTGGTGTACATCGTCATTGGCTCCTGGGACCCATAGGGTCCAATGTTAACCAATGCAGCATTGCGTCACGGTCTTCGACCGCCTACCGCAACGGTGTACAACGCCAGGCCAGTTACCTCACATCCCATTGTCCCACTTTAGAGGTCAGGCAGCCGCCATTTCAGGGGCCCACATGGCTTCATTTTCAACTGCGTCACACATACCTAGGCCTAGACTCAACACACATACAGGCCACCTTTTGTGTATGAATGGTGTTCTGTGTAAACTGTGGGTACGTACCTCTGAGTTGTTTGACTCTGTGCTCGCTGTTGTCCTTCATAGGCACCGTCCGCTGGGACATGAGAGGAGATGGCGGCATCCTCCTGTGTACCGACCGTTGGTGGACCTGTCGACAATGGAGGAGCAATATGTGATTATCACATGCAGGCTTGACCGTGCCACAATCCAGGAACTGTGTACCAAGTTGGAGCCAGACCTGATGTCCGCAATCCGCCATCTCACAGGAATCCCCCCTCAAGTGCAGGTGCTGTCAGTGCTCCATTTCCTTGCAAGTGGGTCTTTTCAAACAACAGTGGCCATAGAATCAGGGATGTCCCAACCTATGTTTTCCAATGTATTGTCCAGAGTGTTGTCTGCCCTTTTGAAACACATGCAGAGCTACATTGTTTTTCCTCAGGTGGAGGATTTGCCTACAGTGAAAGGTGATTTCTATGCCCTGGGACACATACCCAACATCATAGGTGCCATTGATGGGACCCGTGTGGCTTTGGTCCCCCCCACAGGAGTGAATAGGTGTACAGAA
The DNA here is from genome assembly GCF_031143425.1 of Pleurodeles waltl. Taxonomy (NCBI): domain Eukaryota; kingdom Metazoa; phylum Chordata; class Amphibia; order Caudata; family Salamandridae; genus Pleurodeles; species Pleurodeles waltl. Next base: position 191,170,304 of record NC_090442.1, read on the forward strand.
ACCGGAAAAGTTATCATTCGATGAATGTACAGATGGTATGTTTGGCAGACCAGTACATCTCCCATGTGAATGCCATGTTCCCTGGCTCAGTGCATGACGCCTACATCCTGCGGAATAGCAGCATCCCTTATGTGATGGGTCAACTCCAGAGGCACCGTGTGTGGCTGTTAGGTGAGCACCTGGAAGCAAGACAGTGGGAATGGTTGTCTGGGTCTGGGGATATCCCTCCAGGTTAGTGCATGTCTAACAGTTGTCCCTCGCCATTTGCAGGTGACTCTGGTTACCCAAACCTGTCATGGCTACTGACCCCAGTGAGGAATCCCAGGACAAGGGCAGAGGAACGCTACAATGAGGCCCATGGGCGTACTAGGAGGGTGATCGAGCTGACCTTCGGCCTCCTGAAGACCAGGTTCCGGTGCCTCCATATGAGGGGTGGATCCCTATTCTACTCACCAAAGAAGGTGTGCCAGATCATCGTGGCCTGCTGTATGCTTCACAACTTGGCTTTGCGACGACAGGTGCCTTTTCTGCAGGAGGATGGTCCAGATGGAGGTGTTGTGGCAGCTGTGGAGCCTGTGGACAGTGAAGACCAGGAAGCAGAGGAAGAAGACATGAACAACAGGGACTCAGTGATCCAGCAATATTTCCAGTGAGACACAGGTAAGAGTACAGACCTGCCTACTACATGTACTTTCACACTACTACCTCTCTACTGTCTGTCGTTTTCACCCAGTGTATGGTCACTGAGTTGTCACTTTCCCTTACGATTTCACAGATGTGGGTCCCACTGTGTGACATCTGCTTAGATTCCTCATGGACTAGAGCTGTGTGACATAGGTATGTTGACATTACAATTGAAAGAGCATTTTGCACTGTAATTGCTAATACACTATTTCGAAAGCACAGACAGACTCCAGATTGTTTTGTGCTTTAAGTGTGTTTATTTAAGTGCTCAATATTGGAGGGGGTAGTAAAATGGTGGGGGGTGATGGCGGAGGAATGTCCATGGTAGAGTCCAGTCTATTAGTCTCACAGGTGCATTGCCCATATGGGCATAGGAAGTGGAGCTGGGTCAGTGTAAGTATGGACAGGGTGACAAAGTGGGACAGTAGGATGAAAATCAGGGTGGTCTCATTTCTTGGCGGGGGTCTTGGCATCGAGCTCTGTCTTGTTCCTGGATCTCAGGGACCGTTTGTGGGGTGGTTCTCCCTCTGCAGGGGGTGGGGTGCTGGTGTGGTGGTCCTGTGGCGGGGAGTCCTGTCCACTAGCACCGGTGGAGGTGGTGGGCAGTTCATCGTCCATGCTAGTGTCAGGGGCCCTTGTAGTGCCACAGTGTCCCTCCTGGTGTTGACGAGCTCCTTCAGCACCCCTACGATGGTGCCCAGGGTGGAGCTGATGGTTCGGAGTTCCTCCCTGAAGCCCATATACTGTTCCTCCTGCAGGCGCTGGGTCTCCTGAAACTTGGCCAGTACCGTTGCCATCGTCTCCTGGGAGTGGTGGTAGGCTCCCATGATGGAGGAGAGGGCCTCGTGGAGAGTGGGTTCCCTTGGCCTGTCCGCCCCCTGTCGCACAGCAGCCCTCCCAGTTCCCCTGTGTTCCTGGGCCTCGGTCCCCTGGACCGTGTGCCCACTACCACTGCCCCCAGGTCCCTGTTGTTGTTGGGGTGGTGGGTAAGCCTGGGTTCCCTGTAGTGGTGGACACACAGCTGATTGACGTGTCCTGGGAACTGAGGTAAGGGCCCGCTGCGTGGGTGCTGTGCTGGTGTTTCCAGAGGGGGGGAGGTCTGTGGTGGCCTGTGACTGGGTGAGGGGAACCGACTGTCCAGAGGTCCCCGATGGGCCTGGCTGGTCATCTAGATCCAGTTGGACAGAGCTGCTGTCATCACTGTGGGCCTCTTCTGTTGGTGGTGTGGACATGTGTGGACCCTCCTGTCCGGTGACGTTGGGTAGGGGTCCTGCAGGGGTATAAAAGGATGGTTATTACATCTGTGTGTGTCATGGTGTGCAATGGGTGGGTGACCGTGTACCCCAGTGCTTGCATTCCTGTGTGGGACCTTGTGTGATGATGGTTTAGAGGGTTGTATGGGTATGCGCAGTGGGCATGCTTTAGTGATGGGTGTCCATGCTTTGTTGTTGCATGCAGGGCTTGGTGTTGGGATGCGTGGTTTGTGATGTTGGGACATATGTGAGGAGTTGGAGTGCTGGGGGTGAGGGTGAGGGTGGGGGTATGTGCTGGCATGCAGGTAGGGTGGGGTATGTAATAGTTAAGATTTGTCTTACCAGAGTCCATTTCTCCACCTACTCCTGCGAGGCCCTCAGGATGCAGAATCGCCAAGACCTGCTCGTCCCATGTTGTTAGTTGTGGGGGAGGAGGTGGGGGTCCGTCGCCAGTCCGCTGAACCGCCAGGTGGTGTCTTGAGACCACGGAACGCACCTTCCCCGTAGGTCGTTCCACCTCTTCCTGATGTCCTCCCGATTTCTTGGGTGCTGTCCCACTGCGTTGACCCTGTCCACTATTCTTCGCCATAGCTCCATCTTCCTTGCAATTGAGGTGTGCTGCACCTGTGATCTGAATAGCTGTGGCTCTACCCGGACGATTTCCTCCACCATGACCCTGAGATCCTCCTCCGAGAACCTGGGGTGTCTTTGCTGTGCCATGGGGTGGTGTAGGTGATGTATGGGGTGGAGTGTTTGGTGACAAGTATGCTGATATGTAGTGGTGTGTTGTGTGAGGTGCGTGGAAGTTCTGTGGGTGATGGTGTTGTGTGCCTGTGGATGCTGTTGTTCTTGCTGGCGCTGTCTCTCTCTGGCCTTCTTTCGTAATTTTTGGTAGTAGGGGTTTGTGGGTGTGTGTTTTATATTGTAATGGGTGTGTGGGAGTGGTGTGTGTATGTGTATCAGGTGTGTGTATTTCGAATTGTCCAATGTGGCTGTGCTTTGTTAAAGTGTGTGTATTTTGAGCGCGGTGGTGTGTACCGCCAATGGAATACCGCGGTTGAAAGACCGCTGCGTGGATTCGTGTGTCATGATAGTGTGGGTGTATTTCTGTTGGCATGACGGTGGAGGTTTTGTTTTCGCCAGTTTATCACTGACCTTTGGTGTGGCGGACTTGTGTGGGTGTCTGAATTTTGGCGGATTCCGAAATGTGGATCATAATGGCCGTGGTGGAATTCCGCAGCCGCAGCGGTGTGTTGGCGGTCTTCTGCACGGCGGTAAGCGGCTTTTACCGCCAATGTTGTAATGACCGCCATAATGTGCTACTGGTGATGAACATTGAGCAACTAATATGCGCAGTGGTGAAACACAAAGTCATTGGTCAAACACAATTAATAGCATCACAGGAGGCCATGTTGGTATTGGGGGCTTACATCTGTTCCCGCATGTCTTTGTGCATGTCCCTCTGTAGATGCTTGATTTCCCGAAGTTTGGTCAACGCCTGGCCCATCACACCTTGGGACTCCTGATAGACCCCCTAGAAGCAGCTAATGGTTCCCTGGCCAAGACGAGTCAGAGTGGCCTCACCCTGCTGACCCACAGCATACCTCCCACGCACCCTACCCCCACATGCCTGTGCCCTTGCCACAGGGTGCCCTCTCCAACTTGTTCCTGGACCCTCATTGTCAGAAGTGTTGCGCTCGAACTCAGGATCCAGGACTGAGGGGCATGAGATGATAGACAATGTGCTAGGTACACAGATTGGGGGGCAAATGGTTGCCTGTGATATTGAAGCAACCGGACTTGGAGGTGAAGTTGTGGGCAAAGTGATATTGTTGTGGTTGGACTAGGTTGCCCAGATGGGCCAGAACCGTCCTCCATGTCTAGACCTCCAGGAGTGTCTTCTTCACTGAGGCTTTCATCTGGAGGTGGGGGAAACTGGCAGCCTGTTCTGTGGCCTCTGTGTGTCCAGCAGCAGCTCCACTTGTTGATGTAACACGTACATTGTTACTGCTACAACTGTGACATGTGCCTCCGACAGTTTAGAGTTATAGTAAGCAGAGACCTTGTACAAAGTTAAGTTGCAGTTAACTGTATTGTGCTAGGTAACCATGGTATTGGATGTATTGACATGGCGTGTGAAGCTTGCCAATTCATTTTGACTAAAGCAGCTGGTGAAATGTGCAGATCAGTTGCACTTTCGAGTATATCCTGAAAATTACATCTTGCCACTAGTGCAGGCAAAACAGTGGTTAGGCAAAATATGGCTTTGTCCATTTGGAGGCCTAGTTGAGTGGATTTTGTTGTATATGTGACTGGAGTATTCATGTGCACAATGCAGTGTGAATGTGTCTGCCACCCATACCGATCTGGTGAGGCATCTTGAGGCCTTATGAATACTTGTTATTCACACTGGGTAAGGTGTAATTCCTGTCCTCAAATATTTCATCTTGGAAGAGCAAGTCAGATGGAGCTATGTTGACAGATATGTATCTGATTTGGCCATGATCTGTATATCGATTGACTTACAGACCCCCATTTGAACCAACGGCATGTGATGGGCCTTAGAAGCTGTGATGTTGGGTCCAACAATACAATTGACGGTGTCAACACCCAGATAGTCTGGGTATTGAATGTTGGTGCGGCACATGAAAAAGACAGGGGGTAAAGCTGAGCTCTGAGCATGCATAACATGGCATTTTTGTAAAAAAAATTGTGTTGTTACATACCAGACTCCACTCTCCCAGGTATTCCTGTCAAGCCCTCGGGATGCAGGATGGACAACACCTTCTCCTCTCAGGGAAAAGAGATGTAATGGGGCACTGGGAGTGCCACTGCCAGTCTTCTTAGCCTCCAGTTGGTGCCTAGATACCAAGGAATAGGCCTTGCCCCTGAGGTTGTTCTACCTCTTCCTGATGTCCTCCTTTTTTATGCAGGGTGGTGCCTACAGCATTCACTCTGTCAGCGATCCTGTCCCACATTTCTGTTTTCCTGCTGAAAGTAATATGCTTGACTTGTGCTTCAAACAATTGTGGCTCTACTCTTATGATTTCATCCGCCATGACTCTAAACTCATCTTCAGAAAAGCATGGATGTTTAGCACAGGACATGGTGGACAAAAAAAGAATACAGGTTATAGTGACTTACTAAACAGGGGAAGTGCAAAGGGGTGTAAATGGAAAAAAGTGTGTGCAGGGTGTTCTATGGGATGTTGAAAAAATAGTGGTGCCTATAATATGGAAAAATGGTAAAATGGTCGTCAGTGTTCTTCCTCACGTAGTGGAAATGCAAAGGATTGTAGTCTGTGAAGGGGTGTGTTTTATAGTATCCTTTGCAGGTGTGTCCACTGTGGCAATGTGTGTCAGCTGTCTTGTTTCAAATCCAATGTGCAGTTGTCTGTTACTTTGCTGACCACAAACCGCCGTGGTTCGCGCCGCCATTGCCTGACCGACATGAAGGGACCACCACGGCGACTGTGTGCTTGTAATATGCTCGGTGGTTGGTTGCCGTGCTGACAGCACTTGTGGTCGAACCGGCTATTTCCAGGCCGCTAAGCCGCTGGCGGTCTGCCATTTTAGCTTGCTGGTTGGCAGTCCTGCCTGTGTAACTCGTAATAGGACGGTCTTTTCAGGACTGCCAACATGGCAGTCTGGTGGTCCGACCGCAAAACTTATAATAAGGCCATTAATCTTTTTTTGAATATTTTATTACATAAACAAAGAAAGAAGATGTAGGGTAGTGACTGAGTGAACCTGGTTTTGAATCCAGTTGGGCATTAGACTGAAATTGTGCAGTTCTGCCAACAGGACTACAGGGAGGGCTCAAGTCTTAGAGCCCATGCATGAGCTGAGCCCTGCAAATATTTACTATCACACAACAACCATGATGTAAAATGTGATAAAGCTGCTTTAAAACTCAAGAAAGTGTTTTTCCTTAACATGTGAAGCTTTGAAATTGATAAATCACATTATAGCACCACACTGACACATGCTTATTAATAGTGATAGCTTTTGAACGTGACCCATTAGTGCACTAAGAGGCAAGCAAATTGTCATGTAAACACTGTAGGTGACCCAGATTATAAAAGAACAACATTAGTCTATTAAATAAAGCACAATAGCTTTTTGTACAACTGGTATCCTGAACTCACACAGTTGAAAAGGCTTTCATATGTGATACCGAAGAAAAAAGAGTTTTGGTGAAATAAAATATTTGACTAAGATCACACAATTTAAGAAGGGAAGTTGCAATTTGGCCAGGTTTTCTGGTTTCACTTTGTACAAATCAGCCAGGAAATGGGTATCTATTTTTATTTCCTTATGTTAAAGCTTTATTTTTACCTTTTAGTGCATTTTCCACATGGTTTAAATAGCAGAAAGTTGACCTGAAGGTATTAGAGCACTTTACATGAGTGTTAGTTACATTACACTTTCACATTCATTGTTTATAGGTGGGGAGGATTAAGTGATTTGCCTATTAACACAGGCTGCTGAGCTGATGCCCGAGACCGGGTCCGGCTCCAGGAATTTGTATTTGGATGGGCCAAGGGTGCATTTGGGTGGGCCACTGCAGGCCCAGTTTGTGGCTTCTGGAGGTAGCCTACAAGCCCTAGATTACATCATATCGACTTCAAAACATGTTCGCACCACAGTACAAAGGATACGTTCTGTGTGCATACACTGCATGTAGAGTTGAAGGGTATTTTAACTGCCTGTCTACTCCCTTTGTTTAGTTTTCCCCATTCCATCCATCTAAAGCAGAGGTCTTCAAACTTTTTTGATGCTGGGACCCGCTCTCAAAACTTTTTAGGCATAAGGACCCCCCTCCTGACAAAAAGTTCTAGAACCTGGTACTCCTCATCATCGACAATCATAAACATCCCCAATTCCCACTGCAAATCATTTTTACGTTGAGGAAATAATATGAAACAGTGTTTAGCAAACCAAAGGTCAGTGAGTGTTGGGACGTGGCCAAGGGTGTGGCTAAAAATAAAGGTCCTCATTTATGAGGAATTGGTGTGGGGCAGCGCCGCAAGTCTTCTTGCTACACTGCCCTATCCAAATATAAAAGGGTAAGAATGCACTGTATTTATGAAATACAGTGCATTCCTGTCCGTACCCCCTGCTCTGGTGCACAAATTGTGGCCTTGGGCCTACGTATGCAGGATTGTTTTTGAGCAGGAAGGGGTACCTTCCTGTACAAAAACATCCTGAGAAGTGTTTTCCTCTTTCCATGTGTGCAGCAGAGTGCAACACACATGGAAAGAGGAAGAAAGTAGGAGAAAGGAGGACATTTCTCCTCATTATGTCTGTGTAGGGTTTTGGCACTGCTCCAGTTTACGTTGTTTTTTAAAACCTGGACAGCGTCAAAATCCATGGGTGTTGCATAGAAACTCCCACTGCAACGCCCATGGAACGCCTCCTTGACAGGGTAAGGCAACGTCGCGGCTTGCGCTGTTTTGACTTACTCCATATTTATGAGGCCATGCAAAGTCACTTAGGGTGGCCGTGCGTCGCCTCATAGGTATGACTGAGAGATGCTCTGGTGGCGCAAGCCTCTCATAAATATGTCCCAAAATATTCTGTAATGTTTTTTTTTAGGTCTTTCACTGTCAGGTACCTACATATAAAATAACAGGCAGCTTAAAAGAAAAATAAATAAAAGAAAGTGGTTACTCATTGGGAAATGCACTGTTGTGCATTATGAAACCTCAATTAGTTAATGCACTTCAGAGGCCTGTGTGTAACCAGAGAGCCACAGAATTAAATCTTGGTTGGTGCAGTGGAGAATAGTGACTTGTGCATTTTTAGTGCCACAAGGTCACAGCCTGTGACCGAAAGCACTGTGAAAATGTAAGCCATTATTTTATATTTGCATTACACACTGTATAAGATAGCCCACTACAAAATGCACAAAAAGGTTTAAGATAAAATGGTGTTTCCAAAATGTAGATTTAAGTAATACCAGACCATATGTAATACATTTTTTTAATAGCTGTCCCGTCAACACCCTATCAGGGGTATTAAGCACTATGTATATACAATTGCAATTAAAAGCACACACTTCACAGCCCAGTTGTTAACTCTTTGCACTATCACTCAAAAAGAACAAATCTTTGTCATCACAAAGCTTTGAGTGATTGAATCATTTTGTATATTTTTACTATTTGCAGATCAACTCGTAGCTCACATTTGCATTTCATTCAGGAAGCAAGCGCCCTGGCAGAAAGGATTCTTTAACTATCTGCACAGCTTCATATCACAGTACAGGAGACTCAATCAATAAAAGTTCAGCTGAAGCATTTTACGATCGGCTGGGGGAATGCGCGGCCCCCTTTCCAGGACTCCACGGCCCCTCTGGGGGTCAGGACCCACAGATTGAAGACCTCTGATCTAAAGCAATACTTGTGCACATTCCATCTCTGTGAATGTGGGCAGGCCACTGAAGACTCAAGCCAGATGTCTAGCTCAGCTCAAGGTCATCCCAAAACAAGCAGAACTTTCATTTGACTTCTGCCTGCTCCCCATGGTATAACATCATATGTTCAAGAATAAAAGACAAAACTTTAATCTTTCATGCCCCACAGGAGAATGATATACCTATATAGTGGCTGAACAGAACAATGTGCAACTAGAAAACCTGGGATCAATCCCAGCTTCCCTGCTTGACCAAACTGTGTAAGCCTAAGTGAATATTTATTTCCCTGAGCCTCCTTTTTTCGTGATCACATAGGAGGGCACCTTCAAATACATGTGTTCAGGATGTACTCTATACAAAAACCTTTTCTGTTTGATTTAGTCTGCTATAATGGTGCTTCACCTGCACTAAGAATCTAAGCCACACATAGGGCGCACATAACAATTGAGGGCATGAATGTTTCTGTGGATATTCAAGAACTATCTATTTCAATAAATGTCTCTTGATGCAGTGATATAATCTGATGTGCTAAGGTGCTATGCTCCTGCATGTTAGAAAAAGCAAATTTTTAATGTTGAAGAGATTTGGGCCCTCATTACAACCCTGGCAGTAAATCCCGCTTTCCGCCGTGCTGAAGACTGCCAACATACCGTTGCGGCGGCAGAAATCAACTACAGATATTACGACCACACATCTCGGAATCCACCACAATACAGACACCCACACAATTCCGCCACACCAAAGGTCAGTGATAAACTGGCGATACCAAAACCAACACCGTCACGCCAACAAGAATACACCCACACTATCAGGACCCACGAATCAACGCGGTGGTCTTTCAACCGCGGTAATCCATTCGCAGTACACACCGCCGCACTCAAAATACACACACACTTACAAAACACAACCACATTGGACAATTCAAAATACACACACCTGATACACATACACACACCACACCCACACACCCAATCCAATAAAAAGCACACACCCACATTACCCACAAACCCTTACAACCAAAAAATTTGGAAGAAGGCCAGAAAGAGAGATTAGCTAACACAACACCAGCATCCACAGACACACAACAGCATCCACCCACACATCACCCACACCACATCATGGCACCTCAAAGACACCCCAGGTTTTTAGAGGAGGAGCTCAGGGTCATGGTGGAGGAAATCATCCGGGTAGAGCCACAGCTATGCGGATCACAGGTGCAGCAGACATCCATTGCAAGGAAGATGGAGCTATGGCAGAGAATTGTCGACAGGGTCAATGCAGTGGGACAGCATCCAAGAACACGGGATGACATCAGGAAAAGGTGGAACGACCTACGGGGGAAGGTACGTTCTGTGGTATCCAGACACCAGATTGCTGTACAGAGGACTGGCGGTGGACCCCCACCTCCTCCCCCACAACTAACAACATGGGAGGAGCAAGTCTTGGCAATAATGCATCCTGAGGGCCTCACAGGAGTAGCAGGAGGACAGGACTCTGGTAAGTCATATCTTAACTACTTCGTCCCCCACCCCACCTACATGTCATCACATACTCCCACTCTTACCCTCACCCACACCACACCATCAACTCCATGTGTCTCACTATCACAACCGACACATCTCAATACCAAGGCCCTGCATGCAACACCTATGCATGGACCACTGTCACCAAAGCATGTCCAGTACAGAAACTCACACAGACACCAAACCAACTATCACAAAAGGGCTAACACAAAGACGCAAGCACAGGAGTAGAGGATACCTCACCCAATGCACAAGATGGCACACACAGATACTAAAAGAGGTGCCAGACATATCCAGCCCCTCCACAGAAGAGGCCTACAGTGATGACAGCAGCTCTGCATGCCTGGATCTAGATGACCAGCCCGGCCCATCAGGGACCTCAGGACAGTCGGTTCCCCTGACACAGTCCCAAACTACCACAGAGCCTCCCCCCTCAGGAAACACCAGCACAGCACCCACCCAGCGGGCCCATCCCTCTGTCCCCAGGACACGTCAATCAGCAGTGTGTCCACCACTACAGGGACCCCAGGCAAACCCACCAACCCAAGACAATCAGGGACCTGAGGTCAGTGGCAGTGGGCACACGGTTCAGGGGACAGTGGCACAGGATAACAGGGAAGCTAGGAGGACTGCTGTGCGGCAGGGGGAGGACAGGCCCAGGGAACCCACTCTCCACGAGGCACTCTCCAACATCATGGGAGCAAACCACCATTCCCAGGAGACCATGGGCACGGTACTGGCCAAGTTTCAGGAGACCCAGCGGCTGCAGGAGGAACACTACCTGGGGATCAGAGTGAAAAAGGCAGACTTGTGCTAGGTCCTACAATAGTATGAGATGTGAGAAGCAGTTCCATCTTCTTACCTGTGTCTCACTAGAAGTATTGCATGATGATGTTGTTTCGGTGGTCTACATCTTCTTCTTCTGCCTCCTCTTCTTCACTGTCCACAGGCTCCACAGCTGCCACAAGACCACCATCAGGCCTATCCTCCTTCAGAAAAGGCACCTGGAGACGCAAAGCCAGGTTGTGCAACATACAGCAGGCCACGATGATCTGGCACACCTTCTTCGGTGAGTAGTATAGGGATCCACCTGTCAGATGGAGGCACCGGAATCTGGCCTTCAGGAGGCCGAAGGTGTGCTCTATTATCCTCCTAGTTCGCCCATGTGCCTCATTGTAGCGTTCCTCTGCCCTTGTCCTGGGATTCCTCACTGGGGTCAGTAGCCATGACAGGCTGGGGTAACCAGAGTCACCTGCAAATATTGAGGGACAACTGTTAGACATCCTCCAAACATTAGGGAATCTCCCATACCCAGACACCAAATTAAACTGTGTGGGGACTTTAGGCTCAACTATTAGCCACACACTGTGCCTCTGGAGTTGCCCCATCGCATAAGGGATGCTGCTATTTCTCAAAATGTAAGATCCATGAACTGAGCCAGGATACTTGGCATTCACTTGAGAGATGTACTGGTCTGCCAAACACACCATCTGCACATTCATTGAATGGTAGCTTTTCCGGTTTCTGTACACCTGTTCATTCTTGCGGGGGTACAAATGCCACATGTGTACCATCAATGGCACCAATGATGTTGGGGATATGTCCCAGGGCATAGAAGTCACCTTTCACTGTGGGCAAATCTTCCACTTGAGGGAAAACAATGTAGCTGCGCATGTGTTGCAGCAGGGCAGACAACACTCTGGACAACATGTTAGAGAACATTGGCTGGGACATCCCTGATGCCATGGCCACTGTTGTATGAAAAGACCCACTGGCCAGGAAATGGAGTACAGACAGGACCTGCACTAGAAGGGGGATTCCTGTGGGATGGCGGATAGCTGAAATCAGGTCTGGCTCCAACTAGGCACACAGTTCCTGGATTGTTGCACGATCAAATCTGTAAGTGATAATTATGTGTCTCTCTTCCATTGTCAACAGGTCCACCAGGGGTCTGTATACCAGAGGATGCCCCTATCTCATCACCTGCCCCAGGGGACATGCCCTATGGAGGAGAACGGTGAGCAGAGGGTCATACAACACTTAGGTATCACAATGTTTTTTTGCAAAAACGTTACATTTTCTCCATGTGCCTTTGCCTGTCCGTATTCCTGGCCTAAATAGGTGTGACGCAGTTATTTCGCCTGCCATGTGGCCCCCCGAAATGGCGGCTGCCTGACCTGTAAGGTGGGACAGGGGGAAATAAGGTAACTGCGCTTGCATTGTACACCGTCGCGGTAGGCGGTCAAAGACCACGGCGCAATTCGGCATTGGTTAACATTGGGCCCTATGGGTTCCAGGAGCAATGACGATGTACGCCAGCAGTGACGGTACGCACCGCCGCGGACGTGGCCGCCATTTTCTAACTGTTCACTCACTTGATACCTGACCATCACCAGAAGAGGACCTACACTGCAAGTGCTGCTGTGACCTGTTTCTGGAAGCAACGATGGCTACAGTGTCTGGGGATAGGGACCCTGCCTTCACTTCGGAGGAGTTGGAGAAACTAGTGGATGGGGTCCTCCCCCAGTACACGCAACTGTACGGTCCTCCAGACAAACAGGTGAGTACACTGTGAGCATGGTGGATGGCACATGATTGTATGGAGTGTCGTGGATGGAAGAGGGAGTGGTGGGGGACAGGCCAGCATGTGAGGATAGTGTGTGTGTATGTATGTCTGGGCCAGGGTGGGAGGTTTTTAGGCAATGCGTGAGAAGAACTGTACGGGATAGTAACATCCATTCTTACTTCACTTTTCCTCTAGGTCAGCACCCACCAGAAGAAGGGGATTTGGCGTGCCATCGCCAAGGAAGTGTGAACCCTGGGGGTCTACCATAGACGGAGCACCCACTGCCCGAAAAGGTGGGAGGACCTGCACCGCTGGAGCAAGAAGACGGCAGAGGCCCAGCTGGGGATGGCCTCCCAACGTGGAAGGGGTGCCCGTCGCACCATGACCCCCCGATGTACCGGATCCTGGTGGAGGCATATCCGGAGTTGGATGGGCACTTGAGGGCATCACAGCAGCCACAAGGGGTGAGTACATTCTCATTTCAGCTCATTCTGCTCACTTGACGAGGTGTCTGGGTGAGGGTGGTGGCCTGTAGGTTCCCCTAGGTAAGGGCATAAGTGCAAAGGTAGATCCATTGTTTTGCAGTCTCATTCCCAGTCCAACCCCAAAGGTGGTATTTGTCCTCTATACCTAGTCAGGCTCCCATGGGTGCCAGCTGTGCATGAAATGGGTCTAGACAGAGTCCCCCTTGGGCATGTGCTTTCCCCCTGCACTGTTAGTGCATGGCTTAGTGCATAGGGCTGCTCCCTGTGTGTTGTGTCCGCCAACGGTAGTGGTGTTGCATGCACTGACCATGTGTCTTCCCCCCCTTTTGTTTTGTCACCCTGTTCTTGCGTGCATTAGCATAATCTGGCGGAGGAGCAGTGGCACCGGAGCAGGAGGGGGCTGCATCCCACATGGCCCTGGAGGGTGAAGTAACGGAGTCCGAAGGCACCAGTGGGACGGAGGGCGAGGGGAGCTCTACGACGGGGACAGGAGCATACACCAACGACAGCTCTCCTCCTCTGATGGAAGCTCCCTTGCGGTGGCGGGCACCTCTGTTGCCCACGCATCAACAGGTAGAGTGGCCACCCCCCCTACCAGCACCGCCCTCCCAGCATCCCCTCAGCATGTATCCCGTGCTCACCCACCCAGGAGAGTGGGCATCTCCTTTGCCCCAGGCACCTCGGTTCCTGCCCCAGTCAGCCCTGCTGCCCTCAGTGAGGAGGCTATTAACCTCCTAAGATCCCTCACTGTTGGGCAATCTACCATTTTGAATGCCACCCAGGATGTTGAGAGGCATTTGCAGCAAACAAAAGCGTACCTGGAGGGCATTCATTCTGGGCAGGTGGCCCAACAGAGAGCATTTCAGGCTCTGGCCTCAGCACTGATGGCAGCCATTTTTCCTGTGTCCAGCCTCCCCCCTCCAACTTCCTCCACCCAGACCCAATCCGCTCTACCTCAGCCTATCCCAAGCACACCATCAGACAAGCATGCACACTCATCAACACACAAGAGTGGACATGGCAAACATAAGCACCACACATCCCACAGGCACTCACACAAGCACCATCCCCATACAGACACAGCAACATCCACTGCCTCCACTGTGTCCCCCTCCTCCACGTCCTCCTCCTCCCTCCCTGTCTCGTCTCAACTCACACCTGCATGCACTACATCCTCAGCCACTACCTCCATCACCAGCACGCCCATCACCAGACACCGTTCACGTGCACTCACCACCCCCATTACCATTCACACATCCCGTGTTCTCTCCCAGTGTGTCTGCGAGCCCTCCTCCCAAAGTACACAAATGCAGGTACACACCCACCCAACAGCCATCCACCGCACAACAGCCTCCGGCCCATGCACCTTCACCCAAATTCAGCAAACGTACACCTCCTACAACCACTACCTCTTCCTCCACTCCCAAACCCCCTCCATCTTCCCGTCCCAGTGTGTATAAGAAACTTTTCCTGGATAACATTGACCTCTTCCCTACACCTCCCCCCAACCCCCGTCCTTCCCCTAGGACCAGGCTTTCCAGGTCCCAGCCCAGCACCTCAGCCACCAAATCCCCAAGCACAGTGGTCCCAGCAACTCCGGTCTCATCGCGGGCGCCACCCATCAGGGCTGCCAGTGTGCCACCTAGTGAGGCCAAGGAGCAGGCCATTCCGCCACCTGCCAAGGTGAAGAAGGTGCCCAAATGCCGGAGGGAGAAGCCGCACCTACCAGCAAGCAAGGGCTCCTCCAAACCAAAAGGGGACAGTGGCAAGACACCAGCAGCAACATCAAAGGTGGGGAAGGGACACAAGCCGAAGAGCAGGTCAGGACAGGGCACGATGGCTCCAACTGAGGGACCAGAGTCACCCCTTCTGTCAACCACTACACCAACCTGTACGGCGGTGCACACCGCCACCTGCACCGCCACCTGCACCGCCACCAGCACCGCCACCAGCACCACCACCAGCACGTCTTCTGCCTCAGCAACAGTCCCCAGCATCATCCCCAGTGGGCAGCCGTCCAAGGCTGCAGGAGACGTCCTGCTGTGTTCCTTAACAGGTGCAGACACATGCACCACTGCCAGCACCTCTGCCACAGACACCACGCAACCACCGCCACGAGCCCCACGACGTGCTCAGACAGTGCCACCACAGCTGACATGGCAATCATCCCCAGTGGGCAGCCGTCCGACGCTGCAGGAGACATCCTGGACCCTGCCCAGCGTCCATGAGGCATGACTCTCAGCACTGTTTGTGCCTGCAGGTGGCAGGCGAAGTCGCAGCAGGGTGGAGTGTGTCTCTGCCTCCATGGCGTATCATGCTAACTGTTCCCAGGCAATCTCGTGGCACACACACCCATGTGAGGCAATGGGACCTGCCACACTGCATGTGAAGCACTCTGGGCACCAAGCCCCCTCCAGAACTAGTGGAGAGATACATCCACTTCCTCAGTCCTTGGCAGGATGAAGCACTCTGGGCACCAAGCCCCATCCAGAACCAGTGGAGAATCACATCCACTACCTCAGTCCTTGGCAGGATGAAGCACTCTGGGCACCAAGCCCTCTCCAGAACCAGTGGAGAGATACATCCACTTCCTCAGTCCTTGGCAGGATGAAGCACTCTGGGCTCCAAGCCCCCTCCAGAACCAGTGGAGAATCACATCCACAACCTCAGTCCTTGGCAGGATGAAGCACTCTGGGCACCAAGCCCCCTCCAAAACCAATGGAGAGATACATCCACTTCCTCAGTCCTTGGCAGGATGAAGCACTCTGGGCACCAAGCCCCCTCCAGAACCAGTGGAGAATCACATCCACTACCTCAGTCCTTGGCAGGATGAAGCACTCTAGGCACCAAGCCCCCCCCCAGAACCAGTGGAGAGATACATCCACTTCCTCAGTCCTTGGCAGGATGAAGCACTCTGGGCACCAAGCCCCCTCCAGGACCAGTAGAGAGATACATCCACTTGTGAGCCTGTGGCTTTGCACTCCCCAGGATAGAGCAGTGGGCAAACCACCCACTGGAAAGACTTGTGAGACTGTGGCTTTGCACGCCCCAGGATAGAGCAGTGGGCAAACCACCCACTGGAAAGACTTGTGAGACTGTGGCTTTGCACTCCCCAGGATAAAGCAGTGGGCATGGAGCCCCTTCGTGGAGCAGTGGTGTTGTGCGTTCATCCGGCTGAAGTGCCCCCCTCCCCCTGAGGTGCCTGTTTCATTTCAATCTGATGCCCCTGCAGTGTTCTCACTGTTTCAAGTCAGGTATATTGTGTGTGCTTCGCCCATGCATTTTGGTACACTGATCCACGGATGATATTTGATTAATATCCATGCTTGTGTAGTTGGTGTACTTATTTGCATATACTGAAGTTTGAAATTGCACTATCTGATTTTTATTGATTACAATTGTTACAATAATTTCCTTATGTCCTTGCGTTCTTCCAGGGGGTGGGAAGTGTATATGTAATGTTGCTGCATGTATTTGTGTGTATGGTGTTGTGGGTGAGGGTGGGGTTATTGCTTTTGTGTGTCACTCTCTGTTCCCTCCCACCCTCCCCTGTGTTGTAGGTGCAGTACTCACCGTGGTCGTCGACGGCGTCCTTCCTGCTCCTGATACAGAAGGAGGAAGACCAGCATGGGCAGGACCTGTAGTTCGGGCTCCATGGCATCCTGGTTCCTCGTTGGGTGTCGAGAGGTGAGTGGTTTCCGTTCCAATTCCTGTTTCCGCCGTGCTTTTCATAGCGTTGGTACCGCCCTGGAAAAGGTTGCGGATAGGCCTCTTGTAATAGTGTGGGCGGTACTTTGTCCTCCACCTGTCTGTTGGCGGTTACCGCCGCGGTGTTTGTTTCTACCGCTGTGGCGGTCGGAGTGTTAAAGTGGCTGTCTATGTTGGCGGTTTTCGCCATGGTCGTGATTCCTTTTTTTTTTCCGCCGGGCTGTTGGCGGTATTACTGATGCTTTATCCCCGACCGCCAGGGTTTTAATGAGGGCCTTTGTCTTATTTTACATGAGATTTGTTGCAGAATTTATATGGCAAACTTGTTCAGGACTCGGCTCATTCCCTCGCTCCTAGAGCACTTGGCTCTTTCACTCAATTTGTTGGTCACCCACCTCTAGACCAGGGCTCGTGTGTTTAGCCGGCGTGTATCGGGCCCACCTTGTCTCTCCTGAGCTTTACAAGGCCTTGTAAGATGCACTGTTTTCCAAGTCTCTTCCTAAATGGTAACCAAAAAAAGTTATTTTCCCCTTTTAATGTGACGAGAAGATTTCAGAGGTGGGAGTATCAGGTGAGTAACACTGTTTGACATCCTTCTGTGCCAGTCTTCAGAGAGGGATTCTCTCTATTACTACCTCAACCTAACCACGGGCTCTGCAACACACTTCCTTCCAGCCCTTATTATCCACTTTGCTACCATTTCCCTCCTGTGTGCCTAATCTCACAGCTTACCTTGCGCCCTAGCCCTTTATCAGCCACCATCCACCTCCACTTTCATTATCCCTGTACTGTTGCAATAATCACAAGGGTTGCTATTAGACTAAGATGGAATTTTAAGATCACTGTAGGAAATCACCTAAGGTCATATAGTTTCCGTTTCAGACTCAAAACACTTTAAAATGTGTAACACAGTTCCCCGACGACCCACCTGATAATTTAAAAAAAACAGAAAGGCAATGTTAATAATGAAAACAACTAGTTTAAACAAAAAATGTATCATGGCTGGACCTTTGCAGATTCTTAAAACGTTAACAAATGGCCAGGCATTGGAACTTTAATGTCAATCTCTGCCTCACAGCCCGATCTAATAAAGCAGAAGCTGCAGGTTCAGAAAGGTGTTGCTCTTTAACTTCTTTCCTCCAGCGCTGAAGAGTAATAGGAGGTAGAAAAACAATGTTTGTCTGCCAACAGGACTAACTGTATATTTAGTATGTAGGTGCATTTTTTATTGACTTTGATGTTATCATTGGGGGGACAGGGGGCATGTTTGGGTGGGCCTGGCTGGGACTTGAACTTGGTCGTCAGCTCAGGCCATATTCACCTCATCATCCCCGGATGTCGCCTTCCTAACCGAAACCTGGATGAACCCCTCCTCGGAACCCAACATCGCCATAGCAATCCCTGAAGGCTATAAGATCACCCGCAGAGACCACATTAACAGACTGGGAGGTGGGATCGCCATAGTCCACAAGAACACCATCAGAATCTCGACCAACACCGAGGACTCCCTTGACGCCGCTGAACACTTACATTTCCAGATTCACATCAACGCTAACACCACCCTCAGAGGAACTCTCGTCTACAGACCCTCCGGACCCCAGCCACAGTTCAGTGACTCCATCGCCGACATAATCAGCACCCACGCCCTCGCCTCTACAGACTACATCCTCCTCAGTGACCTGAACTTTCACCTCGAGAACGCCAACGACAGCAACTCCACTGCCCTGCTCGACAACCTCGCCAACCTCGGTCTCAAACAACTTGTCATGATGCCCACCCACTCCGCCAGCCATACGTTTGATCCCGTCTTCTCCGCCAGCAGCCACGTCACCTTCAGCCATACCACCGAACTCCACTGTACCGCCCACCGTTGCATCCACTTCACCTTCCAGAAACCCGCCACGCACCACCACCCACAACAAATCCCCTGCCGCAGCTGGAACAAGATCACTGAAGACCAACTGATTTCCACCCTCGCCCAAGCCCCGCCACCCATCACCACCGACCCCAATGCAGCCGCCCTCAACCTCAGACAATGGATAGACAACTGTGCCTACTCCCTCGCCCCGATCAGGAAACCCTCCAACAGCCACACCAGCACCAAGGCCATCTGGTTCACCGCCGATCTTCAGGCCTCCAAGCGGGAGTGCCGAAAAATCGAGAAGAAATGGTGCTGCGATCAAACAGAGAGCAACCACACCCTCAAGATCGCCATCCACAAGCAACACCAGCTCATCCGGACCACCAAGAGATCCTTCTACAAGGAACGCATCGACAACAACGCCCACAACAGCAAAGAGCTCTTCAACATCGTTAAGGAACTCGCCAACCCCAGGTCCTGCTCGAATGATACCCTGCCGTTGCAAGACCTCTGCGACTCCCTCGCCACCTTCATTCACTGCAAGATCACGGACATCGACGACAGCTTTAACACCTCGCCCCCCACAACCTCCGCTGCCACCACTAACCCTGACGCACCGGACCCCAGCCACACCAACCTCCTGCTCTCCTGGACCCACTTTGACGATGAGGACACCATCAAAACCATGAGCACTATCCACTCCGGCTCACCCTCCGACCCCTGCCCCCACCATGTTTTCAACAAGGCAAATCCCATCATCGCCCCCCCAACTCCATATTATCGTCAACAGCTTCTTCGAGACCGCCACCTTCCCGGAATGCTGGAGGCACGCCAAAGTCAACGCCCTGCTAAAGAAACCTTAAGCAGACCCAAGAGATCTCAAGAACTACCGGCCCATCTCCCTCCTCCCCTTCCCGGCGAAGCTCATCGAGAAGATAGTCAATGGCCAACTGACCCGCTTCCTGGAAGACAACAACATGCTGGACACTTCCCAATCCGGTTTCCGTAGCAACCACACCACCGAGACCACCCTCATCGCCGCAACCGACGACATTATGACCATGCTCGACAAAGACAAAACTGCGGCCCTTATCCTCCTAGACCTCTCAGCTGCCTTCGACACCGTCTGCCACCACACCCTTCGCACATGCCTCCACGACACAGGGATCCGCCACAAAGCCCTGGACTAGATCATATCCTTCCTCTCCAGCAGAACCCAAAGAGTCTGCCTCCCTCCTTTCCTTTCTGAAGCCACCCAAGGATCCTCACTCAGCCCGACCCTTTTTAACATCTACATGTCACCGCTCGCCTACATCGTACGATCCCTCAACCTCAACATCAACTCCTACGCCGATGACACCCAGCTGATCCTCTCACTCACCAAGGACCCCGCCACCGCCAAAACCAACTTCCACAATGGAATTAAGGCCATCGCCAACTGGATGGAGAGCAGCCGGCTGAAACTGAACTCAGACAAGACAGAAATCCTCATCTTCGCCTCAAACTGCTCCGCATGGGACGACTCCTGGTGGCCGGCCACCCTAGGAACTGCACCGACGCCCACCAACCATGCACGCAACTTAGGATTCATCCTAGACTCATTGCTCACCATGACCCAGTAAGTCAACGCTGTCTCATCTTCCTGCTTCAACACCCTCCGCATGCTCCGCAAGATCTTTAGGTGGATCCCCACCGAAACCAGAAGGACGGTCACCCAGGCCCTCGTTAGCAGCAGACTGGACTACGGCAACGCTCTCTATGTGGGAACTATGGCCAAGCTCCAGAAAAAGCGGCAACGTATACAGAACGCCTCCACACGCCTCATCCTAGCCATCCCACGCTACAACCACATCTCAGCCCACCTAAGAGATCTACATTGGCTCCCCATCAACAAGAGGGTCACCTTCAAACTCCTCACCCACGCTCACGCTCACAAAGCACTCCACAATGCCAGCCCTGCTTACCTCAACTAGCGACTCACCTTCTACACTCCCGTCAACCCCGCTCCACCAACCTCGCCACCGTCCCTCACATCCACCGAACTACAGCCGGCGGCAAATCGTTCCCCCACCTCGCCGCCAAGACCTGGAACTCTCTCCCCATCTACCTATGACAGACCCAGGACCTGCTGACCTTCAGGAAACGCCTCAAGACATGGATGTTCGAGCAGTAGCACCTCCCCCAACCCCCTCAGCGCCTTGAGACCCTAGCGGGTGAGTAGTGCGCTCTACAAATGATTGATTGATTGCTACATCCTGGTTAGAGGGAGATAAGCTGGCAGAAGCCACATGAAAGCTCAGCTCACTATGGGCTCAAAGTTCCAACCGGAACGTGAGCTGAGCCAGAGTCTGACTTGAGGTTTCAGTGGCTAGCTCACCTCTAATGCCACCCCTTTAATAGTGTTCATATAAACCACCTTGATTTTTGTGGGAGCACATTTTTGTGTTCATTGGGCGATCCACCCATACACATCTTATTATTCCCTGGAAACATTTGTTTATGTATTTTATGTTGCTTTTAGTAAGAAGAAACAACTTTCCACGAAGGCCTCAGTACTTTTCTTTCTGTGAGTCAAACATGAACTCGAACATGAGAGTCGATGGGTACCAACCATCTTGCAGCATACAGACCATTTGACCTGATTCAGGCGATAGACTTGTTATTCTTGAAGCCAGGACGGACTTTATATTAACTGTCACCTGCCTGAAATTGCCTCTGCTTCAAAAGAAGGGAATGGGGAAAATACATTTTGTTCGATTTTTGTTTCAAAATCTCCTACTTCCCAGTTCTAAAACGTTGGTATGTATGTCGCAGACATGTGATCCGTTCTGGTCTGGTGGGTAAACTCAATGGCCCAGCAGTGCTTGGTGTCTGAGTGGAAATTATTGGCAAATAGCTCTGGCTTTAACGAACTGATCACGAAAATGCAGGCATGCACAAATGCTGTTTGCATTGGTTAGTACAATAGAACGAGACATACTGGCGAAGTGTACACTTTCACTGGTACTGGCTCTGAGAGTGTCTCTGCCCGCATTGCATGAAGGGAAACCCCATTCCCCCTTCACTGGAAGTACCCCCGCCCGGGTCTAGTTGCGCTTTTGATAACAAACTGGCCGTCAAACCAAAGGTTTGAAGCTCCGCTGCCCTTCAACGGCAGACATATCAGCTGGGCGATGAGCAGTCCGTCTTCTAGGTCTAGCACTGTACAAGCGTCAGTGACGCGCGGTCACGTGACAGTGCTTACGCAAGGGCACGGCGTAGAGTCAGCTGACTGCGCAGGCTAGAGCCAGAGCGAGCGGGCAGCGGAGAGGAGGTGCTTGTGTGTCTGCCGCAGCCTACCTGGGCCAGCCCTCTGCGACCCCGACCCCGTATCTGTCATCCGCACTGCTGCACCAGTCACCCCGGCAGCCCCGTTTCCAGTGGTCTCGCAGCTGTCCTTCCTGCTTCAGTAATACCTCCAGCCAGAGGACACCGCCACCATGGCCCTCAGCGATGCCGACGTCCAGAAGCAGGTACAGTACAGTGGTATCCACAACTGCCTCCCGATCCCTGGCACAGCCTGTCGTGCTTCGGAAGCAGCATTAAGCAGACTCCACTCCTGCCGTATCATCTTCCTCTCTCCCGGGATTATTACCTCTTCCTGCTGAAGGCCCCTGCCTCCTATATATTGGTTGATATATTTATTTTCACGATGTGTTTCTTTATTGGGGATTATTGTGTAGCCGCCCCCTTTCTTTACACATTATTATAACGCGTCCATTCAGAGCCTCACCCAGCTGGATGTTATTTGTAATTTCAGAGCATGCACGCCCAACATTCCCTAGGTACAGACCCTTGACAGCTACGTGCAGAACTGACGCTTACACCTTTGTGATAGTTTGTGTTTTGCTAGGGTCGGGTAGCGGCCCTGAAACCCCGGCGTGAACACGACCCTGAAACCCCGACATGAACACGGTACATACTAAAATGGGGAAGGGGTACAGTCTGATTTCCAAAAGAGGAACCCGAGTGTGAACACTTAGTTTCAGCAGTGCAGTCGAAGAATCAACCCCTGCCAGAGAGTAATTTTCACCCTGAAACCCCGGCATGAACGCAGTGCATACTAAAGGGGGAGGGGTACAGTAGGAATCCTAAATCCCACAATTATGGTGCAAGTTGCAGCGATCATCCTGACCCGGAGAAAAAGCAAAGCATGCGGTTATCTTGTGAAGGACATATCGTCCCTCCGAACAGAATACCAGAGAGCAGCATCATGTGATGCAAAAGGAATTTCCTATGATGTGTAATACTTACATCCTCCTACAAGTACTGCACTTGCATTTCTGTTCCCTTTTAAAGCCTTAACTGATTATGCCGTTTACCATTTTATTTATCGGTAGCAACCATTTGGTATAATTTGAGATTTGTGTCAACAAGATTAAGTGTGAAATGCGTTCGTGATTAAAATGATCCAGAATTTGAGATAGATCACGCATCTGTATAGACTTGTTCAGAATATGCTTCTAACAGGTCTTGAATTCTGGAGCTATGCATGAAAAGCTAAGGTGTTACCTATCTTTCAAATGACCTTGAGTACCAGTGCAAAGGTCCGATCATAGATATTCGTGTTTTCGTTCAAGCGTCCATGTTCATTCGGGTTAAATACGGTGTTTGAGAATAGTTATAATAATCTTTAATTACAGTGCGCTCATTCTGTGTTTAATAAGTAGAGCTCAGTGAGCAGTCGCGTTCTTCTGATTCCCTGGTATTTGCAGAGCTTAATTTCATAGGTTTACGAATAGTTGCTTCCTAGCTCGTGCAACAGGAAGTGGGTGGTTGCTAATTGGTTGCAGGGGCAGGTAGTGCACAATATACTTACTTGACCAACTTACGTGGTTCAGAGCCTAGACAATTAAATGTGATGGCAAGGTTATGTTTACAGTTGGTGTCTATCGGGTTAAAAAAAAACGGAAAGAAGAAATTGATTTAAAACGACGGGCATAAAAGTTCGAGGCATAGAACAGGGGAGGTCGTAACTAGATTTGTCTTCTCAGTCATGTGTTGGGTTCTTAATACGCCAGGCCTGTAAATGTCACCCATTGAAATTTATGAGAACAGGTGTCATCGCTTAAAGTGATCTGTCAGGGTCTTCCCATCCATTGTTTCAGCTGACCCTCTTAGATGTTTGATATTTATTTAGTATATTTATGGGTGCTGCTCCGTTTTAACTTGTTACATATTCTTGTGCCCTTTACAACTTTAATTTTGATGGAAACTTACAAGGCCCCTTATTCAAGCTCTTTTGCTTCTTCTGTCACCACCGTCTCTGAGTTAG
Source organism: Pleurodeles waltl (assembly GCF_031143425.1). Lineage (NCBI taxonomy): Eukaryota > Metazoa > Chordata > Amphibia > Caudata > Salamandridae > Pleurodeles > Pleurodeles waltl. The sequence continues at coordinate 191,194,112 of NC_090442.1, forward strand.
AGGACACAGAGGGCTTGTTGACAGTAAATAGTAGCTTTGCAGTAGATGCGCCCCACACTGGTTAAGGATGGAGCACAGTGCTGCGAACCGTGCGCTTCCGGCTTAGACTGGTACTACAAGTCCTGGCATCTGCTATGAAGCTGATATTGCTAGTTGGAGCAAGGCGCTTTTGTTGGCGGCTAAACAAGATCTGCGAACCACAAACATTCTCTTTACTTGTTAGTTTAGCATCTCTGGAAAAACTACCAACTACTTTCATTATATGTTGGTAGAATTTAATTTGCTAAACATGAATATTGTTTTGTATTTTCGATGTTGATTTTAATTGGAAAAACATGGGGTATACGGGTAAAGGCCTGAATATTCATGTTCAGCGTCCATAAGTAATTACAGTATTTGGCTATATCTACATACAGCATTATTTAATCACTGGATACATTGGTCTTCGTCTTGTTTTTCATTACTTTTTACCGAAATATTAATTTTATAAACAAGAATCTGCTCCGTTCTGAATTGCTAGAAGTTTTGCTTTTTTGAGACTTATGGCCTGACTCGGCCATATACTGTGCAGGGCGTTGTCTATATTGGCCCTTTCAACTGATGAAACCTTGTGCTTGGCGGCAAATATTACAAATCTAGCTGATATATATATATATTTTTTTAGTTCCACTGTACTTACAAAATCGTCTGTACCTCTACGTACAATGTGACCACATGTTAAATCCTATTTAAACTACTTTTTATTGTTCTTTTAATTTGAGTCGATAGAGAAGATCAGATCTGTTTGTCTGTTAAGTGCCACCAGGACTCACTTGCTGAATACGATATGAAACAGAGGGTTAACTAAGATTCATTCTTTTCACAGGGCACGATTAATACTTTCTGCATTGTTCTAAGGTTAGTATATCTGTTGCTGAAGCTAGAACACACACACTGAGCTTAGTAAAGGACATGCATCTGTGTAGGATTGCGGTTCAGTTTAAAAGCACCGATCCCTGTAGGGTAAATGCTCACAATAACGTTTTACGCTGTACTTTTTTCCTTTTGCAGTATCTGTAATTGCTTATTGTGCTTCGACAGGTGCTTGTTCTTTGGTGTTTTTAGCCATAGAACTTTTCCTATTGATACTATAGGATTGGCCGATCACTTAATTTGGCTTCCTATTATGTCTATTTTTATGCTTTTTTGATAGTTGAATGAGAAACCATATTACAATGTAAACTGTAGCAAGCACAGCAACTTGAGCCTCGAAGTTCAACCTAGCAACAGCAATGTAAGGTATTTAGTTCTGTGTTGTTGGAAGGGCAGAGCCTTTTCAGGTCTTATCTATCAAATAGCTTTTAGCTGTCTGTTTGCGAAAGACCTCTTTCAGACCATATACAATACTTACAGTGAGCTTAGAGCCTCCAGTTGCTTATCATTGTTTGGATTTATTGACATTCTCATTTAGGTGCAGCTTATTCCATGGCTTTCCTTCTGGTTCTGGAGCACAGACTCTGTACCATATTTTTCTTTGGGTGATTTGTATACTTCCACTGCTCACATTCAAGGAGCTATTTTTTTTCCTGTTTCTTTCAGCACTCCATGAGAATCCATGCATTTTCTAGTTATTTCTCCCCTGTACCTCTTCTTCTTTTACATCTCCCAGTCCTCGCTCTCGCTCGCTCTCGCTCTCGCTCTCTCTCTCTCTCTCTCTCTCTCTCTCTCTCTCTCTCTCTCTCTCTCTCTCTCTCTCTCTCTCCCCATCCCTACTAGAAGCTCGCTCATTGCTTTTCCCTACACACTCACTGGCTTTTTTTTTTATTTTTATTTTTATTCTGTTATTTTGGGCTCCCAGGTGCACAGCCACCAAAGCCTCTGTTGCTTCCTTGCCAGTTCCCACTCCCCTGAGGCCCTGCAGTTGACTTGCTTGTGTGCTACTCTGCAGAAAGCACCATCGCACAACTTTTTGACCGATCAAACTGGTGCCCAAAGGGGGAAAAACGCTTTTTTCTTTCCGTATGCATGCCTGCCCCTATAGGGGCAGGGTCATCACGCTTTTTTTTTTCCTGCCTGTCAAAAAGGCAATACCTATTGGCTTTGCCAGTCATTGTTATTTCTGTGCCTTTCAAAGGAAACTAATACATATGGGCAAACGTTTCTGACACCTCCAAAAAAAAAAGAGGCGGCTCTTTATCTTTAAAACCTCGGCAGTTTAAACTAGGTTTCTATGATGCTTTAAAACATGTGGTCTGGTTTCTGGACATGCCCTTGACTGTCTTTCCAGTCACACATTGCAGCACATTTTTAGGAATATTTTTGTAAGAACTGCTGAGTAGTTCCTCTTCCTATTTTTATTCTCTTTAAGGGATTAAAATCGGAAAAAACGAACTATGACTAATAACACTTGTATTTTCCATGTTTAAGTCTGGGCTTGAATATTTAAAAGTCCCAACAGTTATTGTGTGGTAGGCACTTTTTGGAGTGGCCTACATCACTCCACTCAAGCTATATCTTCACTGCCTAATCCAAGGTTTAGTGAAACACATCATATGTGAGACAAATACAGCTGTAGTATACAAAGTGTGCTATCGTTTTAGTACTATTGAAGCAAGCCTGCTGGTGATTTGCTGTCACTTGACTGATTCACAATCCTAGACTTTGAAGCCCAATAGTTCCATGTGCTCTATTGCCCTTGATCACGGTAGACTGCATCCTGTTGCCACAGACTCAGGAAGGAGGATTATCATTTCTCGATATTTGTATCTAACCTTATTTTCATTGTTTTAGAACAGTAGTACAGGAAGGGGGTGGCATGGATGCTATATATTCTACCCTCACTGTGTGTGCCGTAGCACTGTTCTCCTTAGGGATGCACTTTTTAGATGCCATTGAATGCTTTGTTTTGAGGTTAGTCTTTCCTAATCATTTATAGCAACTGAACCTGTTTCCAATTTAGCTGATCGTAAATTATTTTCTCTTATGTGAAAATCAAAATGACTTGCTGTAGTTCCATATGCTTGTTTAAGAATACACCGCCTCATCTTGAACAAATGTGTCAATCTTTCACGTCACTTGATCTTACTTGTAACCTTAGTTTCTTTACTTTTTTTTTTTTAAGCATAAATATTTGCTCCCATAAGATGCTAAAGGTCATCATGCAAGTTTCAGAGATGGGCGCATGGCCACGATTAAGAATTGCCAAAAGCATCCATTTTGCAGGAAATCTTCCAGTTCGAAACAACACGTATTAGTTATGCAGGCAGTTATAATATCTGAAGCATTGTTAATTCCCTTTGAGATCGACATCTTCTGATTCAGAGGTCTCACAAATGTAGTTCCAGCCAGACTTGTAATCACGTCACTGAAATAAACATGTTTTCAGGAATACGGTTAAGCATTACAAAAATACCTTGTCCATTTTTCAAAGCCAGATTTTTCAGAAACTTTCAAAATGGCACAAGAACATTGGACAAATCATAGTTCACCCCTTCGAAACACATCTCTTTAAATACGTGAGCTGACACTTAGCAAGCTTTGAACTTCAAGGATTGTATGATTTCTATATGTGAAATCACACAATTGCTTGCTGGACTCTACAGTTGATATTTTGCACTTTTGATTATAGATGTTCTTTCATTCTCACTCATGCATGAAATATACAAGTAGAGCTGAAGATTTTACTTTTTTATGTAAAAAAAGAAATAATATAAAAACTGCAGGGCATAGTCGAATGGTCACGATGGTGGACGCTAATCAGAATTAACTCTGCAGGGTGCTCTACCAGGCCTCGAAAAACCATAAAAATGTTACCAGACCTGTAGTTCTAGTGACTTGAATAATCTACTTGACCTAACTGTAATGCTCTTGATTCATAAACTGGTCTCAAATTGTGTGATCCTGGGAAAATATTTTATTTCACTGAGCTGCTTTTTTTTCTTCATTATAACATGAGTACCCTCAAATATGTGAGTTCAGCATGTCTGCTTATCAAAAACATGTTTCCATGTATAATAAGAATCTAGCCCACATGTAGAGTAAACATGATCTTAGTTCACTAGCAGCATCCATCAGGGGCGGAGCAGAAATGTTTCTCAGTTCATATTTTAAAACTTTTAATATTTTAATAAATATATTCCTAAAGCATGAAGTGGTAGCACATTGTCATTTACAGACAGCACATTTTCCATTGAAATTGCCACAACATTTCCCACTAACATGCAATTTTACTGATACAACTATGCAACCCACAGGCCTCAAAGTCATATAAATGTTACTTGGCTTGCAGGCCGAGTAACTTGAATAATAAACTTAACCTAACTATAATGTACTTAACCCATAAACAGGTGTCAAATTGTGTGATCCTAGGCAAATAGTTTAGAGTCACCTTTTTCTTCATTCACACATATGACTGCACCTTCAAAAATGTGAGCTCAGCATTTCTGCAGTACAAAAAACCCTCTTTTGTTTGATTATGTAGACTAAAGGTTGCTGCATGTATCACAAGAATCAATGCCACACATAGGGGACACATGATCCATGACTTGCTTTTAGTTTACTAATAGCATTGCCATCAGGTCAGGAGTGTTTCTTGGTTTGTTTAAACACTCACTTTTAATACATATATTACTGAACCATGATGTGGTAGCATACTGTCATCTACACACAGTAAATATTCAAGCAGTGTCCAAAAACCTTTCCTCTAACTTGCAGCTTTACTGATAAAACTACATACTGTATTAACAATCTGTGAAAATTGGGTTTCAGAAAACATATCCTTTGCACAGCAACATGTAAAGTATTTGGATTTGTTTTCATCCTATTAAGGATTCACGTATTAGGTGTACAGTTGGTAGAAAGCATTAGTCAAAAGCACAAGACTGCTACTTTGGAGCCACATCTCTTAGATTTGGAGGCCCATTATGTGGAGACTCCAAACAAAGCATTACTAAGCAGCATTCAGCATATTAAAACTGTGCTCCAGCTACATATTAAAACTGTGCTTCAGCAAACCCTCACCAGTGAGGCTTGTGCATTGTAATGCACAACCCAGAGCTATATATATATATCGCCCAGGATTTAACTTGGAATCTGCTCTGGTGGAGGTTGCAGATATTATCAAATTGGCCATGGATAACAGGGAAAAAGTGGCCTTGCTGATGGTGGCTCTTTTGGCGGCGTTTGATACAGTTTCCCATTCTGTTCTGATGCAACACTTGCACGACATCGGAATAAATGGGACAGCACTGGCTTGGTTGGGATCTTTCTTGGCAAACAGAAGTCAGTCAGTGGGGATGCTCCCTTTCACGTCTGACACCCAAATTATTAGAATTTGGGGTCCTGGAGGGCTCTGCTTTGTCTGCTGTTGTTTAATGTCTATATGCCCCCTTTGTCATCCCTAGTGGAATCCTTTGGTATATAGTATCTGTATCCTTTGGTATTTCTTATGCTGATGACACACAGATTGTTGTAACTTAGGACGGGAACATCTCTAGTGCCCAAAATAAATTCAATGCGTGTTTGTCCGTGGTGTTTTAGTGGATGCGTGGCAGTAATCTTCAGTGCAACACAAGTAAGATGGAATTTTTGTTATTGGGACCCTCCCTTTTGTGAGGTCTGGCCTAGTTTTGCCCCTTATCCCCTGTCCCGCTTCACAGTGGTTAGGAATCTCAGGGTACAATTGGATAATAATTTGTCTTTCAAGCCACAAGCAGAGAATGTAGTTAGGACCTGTTTTAGCCTGCTTCGGCTGCTGAGGAAGTTCCTGTCTTTGCTTCCAGTCTCTTACCACAAGACGGTAGTCCATGTCCTCATAACTTCCCGGCTGGATTATACTAATGCACTATACTGGGGTCTCCCAGGGTATCTACGAAAGAGACTACTGTTGACGCAGAATGCGACAGTCCGGCTTCTGCTTAATATCCTGAGGAACATTTCTATTCCGGTTCATTTTAAGGAATTGCACTGCCTGCTCATAAGGGTGAGAGTGGAGTTTAAGTGATTGGTAGTTGCCCATGGAGCTTTCTATGGACTAGGCCCTGGCTATTTAAGTAAGAGACTTTCCCACTATTATCCCTGTACAACTTTATGCTCCATAAATGCATTGTTAACACTGCTGCCGTAGAGAAAGATATGAGGAGGTACCTCTCTTTCTGTGCTTGCAGCTATGGGCTGTAATTCTCTCTCCCTTCATCTGCGTGCCTTTAAGGACGCCAGATCCTTTAAACGTAGTCTGAAGACATGATTTATTTAAGAAATATTTAGTTATTTCACTGACATCAGTGGTCAAGGTTCTCCACCCTCAAAACCATCATTCGCACCCATCACCAACTCATACGCACCGCCAAAAGAGATCACTACAAGACACGCCTTGACAACAACTCCCAAAACAGCAAAGAACTCTTCACCATCATCAATGAACTTGCCAAACCCAAAGCCAACAACATAGACCACACACACACAGCCCCTATGTGACGCCCTTTCCAACCACTTCCTCCACAAAATCCTGGACATCCACAACAGCTTCATATCACACACACCCACCACACATACCCCTCTCACCCAACTCAACCCCCACCCAAGACCCCCCCCCCCCCCACTATACTATCCACATGGACCCCTACCACACACAAAGAAACCAAAAAAACCATGAACTCCATTCACTGCGGTTCCCCCTCGGGCCCCTGTCCACACCGCATCTACAACAAAGCTAGCCCTACCATCGCCCCCATACTCTACAACATAATCAACTCCTCTTTCGACTCCGCCACCTACCCAGACCCCTGGATACAACCGCGGAAATCACTGCTCTCCTAAAAAAAAAAAAAAAACCAAGCCGACCTGGAGATCCTCTCCAACTACCACGCCATCTACCTCCTCCCTTTCCCCGCCAAGGTTGCAGAGAAATTAGTCAACACCCGCCTATCCCACTTACTCGAAGCAACCAACACCCTTGATCCCTCACAATCTGGGTTCCGCAAGAACCACAGCACAGAAACCGCCCTTATCGCATGCACTGACGACATCAGGACCAAAGGTGAGACCGTCGCACTCATCCTCCTAGACCTCTCCGCAGCTTTTGACACCGTCTGCCACCACACACTCCGCACACGCCTCCACAACATAGGAATCCGCCACAAAGCCTTAGGCTCACCTCATTCCTCACCCACCGAACCCAGAGAGTCCGCCTTCCACCCTTCCACTCCAACACTACCAAGATCACCTGCAGAGTCCCCCAAGGGACCTCCCTCAGCCCCACACTCTTCAACATCTACATGATCCCCCTAGCCAACATTCTCAGAGAACACGGAATCACTATCCTCTACTATGCAGATGACACCCAACTCATCCTCTCCCTCACCCGCAACCCCACCAACGCCAAAACCAAACTGCACTCCGCTCTCCTAGACACCGCCAACTGGATGACCACTAACCACCTCAAGCTCAACTCCAACAAAACCGAAATCATCATCTTCGGCCCCAACAAAACCACATGGGACGACTCCTGGTGGCCCACCGCCCTAGGTCCCGCACCCACCCCCGCAACCCACGCACTCAACCTCGACCCCCTCCCTCTCCATGACACAGCAAATTAATGCTCTAACCTCCCCCTGCTTCCACACACCCCGCACTCTTTAAAAAAAAAAAAAAAAAAAAAAAAAAAATCCTTCAAATGGATCCCCCCCAGAAACCAGAAAGACAGTCACCCACGCACTCATCAGCAGCGACTACAGCAACGCCCTCTACGCGGCACCACACTCAAACGCAAACTCCAAAGAATCCAGAACACAGCCGCACGCCTTGTCCTTGGCCTCCCCCGCCACGAACGAATCTCACCACACCTCAAATCCCTTCACTGGCTCCCCATAGACAAGAGAATCCCATTCAAGATCCTCATCTACGCACACAAATCCCTCCACAACACCGGCCCAACCTACCTCAATGAAAAGGTAAACTTCCACACGCAACCTCCAATCAGCCGACCTCGCCCTAGCCACAGTCCCCCGCATCCAGCACACCACCACAGGAGGCAGGTCTTTCTCCTACCTCGCCCCCAAAACCTGGAACTCCCTCCCAACCGACCTTCGCAAAACCAAAGACCTACTGGTCTTCAGAAAGAACCTCAAGACTTGGCTGTTCGACCAGTGACCCTCCTGCACCTCCACCTCCACCCCCCCCCCCCCCCCCAGCACCTTGAGACCCTCACGGGTGAGTAGCGAGCTCTTCAAATTTCTTTGATTGAAGGTTCCATTAGCAGCGGTATTTGTCTTCCTTCTTTCTTCCTTTCTTCATTCTTTCTTTTTTTTTTTTTTTTTTTTTCCTTGTTTTTTTTTTTTTTTCTTCAGGAACCAGTTTTTGGTAATGCATAAAAAAACGTAATGAGTGCACCTATTTTTACTAAGAGACAAACGCAAGGAAAGGAGGAAAGCCATTGAATAAGAAGCAAACAAATAAATTGGGGTGTCATTACAGCTAATTGGTGGTTTGCAATGTCCTGGTCCACAATAGGTCTTTTGACAACAGCCAGATTGTACGTGCGATCTGTAAATGGCCCATTTGATGTTATCAATGATCTTTTTGAAATCGGAGAGTTATAGGGGCATTTTTAGCTTTTAGGGTGGGTATGGGGTTTAAGTGATAAGGGGGAGTTTAGGGTGGGTGTTGGGTTTTGGGTGGTAAGGGCATGTTTAGGTTTTAGGGTTGATATGGGTGGCTGTGTGTGTGTATATATTTTTTATTTAGGTTGTACTTAACACTTTTTACTTTTTACCAACCATACCTTTACAGCAAAACTTCAGTTGTAAAAATGCCAGTTGTAAAGGCATGCGTGGTAGTGTCATACAACCATTAGCTTGTACACGCTTATCTTAAGGTCCTTGAATATTAGAGCCCCTCTTGGATGGATCAAAATCAAGTCTGAATGCAAATCTGTTAATAAAAGTTTCAGTAAATATAAAAACTCACGTTAAAATTCTGGAACCCCAGTGGAGGAAATTTGATGTGGAAAAAGCCATCCTGGTCTGCTGGTTCTATGTTGAGGGTTATCAGAAGGAATTCATTTGCTAGAAAAGGAGCCTGGCCAGAGCATGACACCATCTAAACAGGCTTTTCCAGATTTCAAAGAAATAATCCTAACAAATTAAACTGAGACACTCTCTCTCCTACCACATACAGTGCTGGCCAATTCCTTTCAATTTTTGTGTTTTTATGAAGGGTGATTTTGGTGCATATTAACAACGAGGAAGACTCCACATTATTGGTACATCCAGGCTGAACTTAGTGTTTGCTGCTGTTGTAAAAACTGTTAGTTGCACCTCCTGTCAAGTCAGGACCGGTACAAGTGTTTTGTCACAGAGGCCTCTTTGACACTGGCAGAGGAAGTGAATAGAGGACCGAGGAGCTGAGAGCAGGGAGACGGAGAGAGCCAGTAGTCTCTGCCGAGCCTCTCGAGGAGGAGCTCAGGCTTGAACTCACTCCACTCGCCCACGTGACCCACTTGAGGGGCAGAGGAACTGAGGAGTTAGGGGGAAGTAGGACTGCGCTGTGGCTGTCATTTCTTTCTGTAACAGCCTCTGGGGCTGTATATGGCATACGCCACCCAGATCCATGGTCCCAACCCGTATAACAGATTTGTGTAATAGGCCCAGGACCTGCTGCACACCAAGGGGAATCCCAGTCAATAGGGCATTGCAGCCAAGATACCGGTAAATAAGAAACTGTGAACCCAGGAGCTGCCCTTCATCTCTGTATCTAATTGGTGAAAGCAATGTGTGTAGAGTGGCGTAGAGTGGCGTGAGGAAGCAAGGCTTGGAGCCGGGCTCTGACGGGTGTGGAGCAGAAGCAGGTGGCATTAGGCTGTTGTAGCTTGCTTCTCTCGGCGTACCCACCATAACAGCACCCCTCTCCCGTTAGTCATCTTACCACTCACTGTGTACTCGCTATTCCTTAACTTCAACCCTGCATCTCACCCCAGCATTTAATCGGATTACCTTTCAGACTTCAGACCTTTGAGCTCATAAGGCTCACAAAGTGGCTACAATCAGAACATGAAAGTTATCATTACATCATCTCACAATTAATGTTTCATCTTCTTGGGATTAAGTCCCTAAGCTGTCAAAGTCTAGCAAGGATCCTGCAAAAGGGAGCGTGCTTGTGCTCCCCTTGGTTTTTGGTCTGTTTGGTCACTGGACAGCGAAAGGGGTGTGGCAGCACTCATAGGGGCTTGCAAAACAACATAAAATAACGCAGTGATCCCTTTTTAAGTTTAAAATTTCTGCAACATACAACTTAGAAGACGGGATGACAATTAGACAATTAGTGTGTTGAGGTGCACAAGGAAGCCGACCTTGAAGATTATTTTGTCATTTACAGCCACTCATTGAGAGTCTTATTGCACGTTAAAAAATGCGAACTGTAAAATTAAGGCAACAACATGGTCAAAAACGGGCAAATCAGAAGAAAGTCCCAAATATTACAAATACAAGTAAATCAGCCAGTGTGATAGAGACAGGTGACTGGGATAGTGGATGTTCAGGGGTGCCTATTAATATCGCCCCTGTTAACCTTCTAAGGGAAACCGAACCCCAGTGCCAAGTTTACCTTTCTTAAAAAAAAAAAAAAACGGAACCGCAATTTACGCAACGCTAGGTAATCTAGTTCACCTTCCCAATCCATTGATTTCTGAAAACTCAGCTTTACAAGGTAAAATCATGATTCATCAGTGTATCAAGAGTATGGAGAAATTCCTGACCGAATTAAAAAACAAAAAACAAAAAAAACTGTGGAATGGTAAAGGATTACCACAGCAAAGGTCCTGGATGGCACCTCAGGCAGAGTGCCTATGAATTTAAATGTAATAAGAGCGCATGCACAGATTCATGCTACAGACTGCTCCTTTGAGCACAGATTAACAAAGTCTTTGGCATCAGATGAGCTAAATTGATCCACCAGAAATAAATCCTAGGCTAGTCATCTGGTTGCTGGGAATGTTCCAACTTCGGCAACTAGCATCAAACCATCTTATAACATATTTACACTCGATCCCAAGATTCATCCCAAGTCCGGACGCCTCTGAGGAGGGCAAAAGTCGCTCCAAGGAAGATTTGGGCATCCAGGATAACTCCTGGCTGAGATCAATTTTAATCTCAAGCTATGCAGGCCTTATACAGTCGATGGAAGCAAAAACAATCAATTTAGTTTTAGTGGACAAAGTCATATCACAAGAAAACACCAAGGAGCCTAAGACAGTAATCGCAATCTTTCCAACAATAGTTAATTTGGCATCACACGATGGCAGCCCTGAGCATCTAAAATCTGTGCTAATGTCATTGGAACTACCAGAAATTCTACAATCTTATGGAGAGAAAGTAACAGTTGCAAGTTGCAAATACAGTGCCAGAGCAAACATAAATCAGTCAGTAAGGGCCATAACAACGGGGACCATACCAACAACACTGTTGACGCAGCACACTGAATTAGGCATGGTAGGTCTCAATAGTACGCTGCTAAAAAAAACTTGACAAGCTTCAATTGCAGCGTTAAACATGCAATCTGACAAACTGGACATCCAGGTAGAACTAATGGATCTAACAGCATCACAAGACTCAGGAATAAATATAAAAATAGAAAAATTGATGGATCTAATTATTAGAGTTCAAGCTATTCACTCACTGTTAATACTAATTTATGCATGCAGTCCCATTATCGACAAATTAAGCACACTGCCAACAGTCGTAGCAGGAATCCTAGATATGAAAAAGAACAATCAAGAAATGAATCTTAACAGTCACAAATTACATACATTCTGAGGAAGTATTACACATGAATCATCCAATAGGCATCAGTGTCAAAGGAGTATTAAGCACAGCCTACGTGCGCAGCTTGGCAGCATGCCTCATCTGAGCTTGTAAGATCCCTTAAGGAAGCGGTCTCTTCCAATAAGGCTAGAGCCTGGTATGATAATACTTCCAGACAACCAAAAGACACAACCAGATGGAGCATCCGGGAGTGAACCCTGTTGGGGGAAATTAACCAACACAGAAGAAGCAAGCAAGAAATGAAAACTTAATGTGTAAAACGAAGACAACACATAGTATATATCCAACGTTTTTTATAAAAAGATCCAAAGGACATGGTGGAAGTAAAGGCTGAACAGTTAATGACAAAAGCAATGTATAGTTCAATTCTGGCTAACAAGGAGGATGATGTAGCATGTGTTACTACGGTGCTCGACATAAGTAACAGGTCTGAAGGCCAACTTCAGCCATTAGGTGTCCCGATCCTTCAGGTAAAGTGGAAACCAAGAAAAACACCATTAAGGCAGTTAATGAAACAACACATAAAAACGCAAACGGCATCAACTAATGAAATGCCACCTAACACACTAGAAGTAGCATCCACACCTCCTACAGCACAAAGCAAGTGGCAAAACAAAAATACAAAAGTTAGCAATTTGAAGAACCCAACCAGAGTATCTCTGGATCCCTCTGCCAATAGTAATATAAACCCAGACGCAACAAGGGCTGAACATGGCCACTTCACGCATTCAGTAAATAAGGTAAAACAGCAGTCAGAGCCTCAAAGTCCTTCATCAGACTTAATTACTAGTTCTCAACAACTAGCTGCACCAACACTGGCAAATGCATCTAATGCACAGGAAGTAAGGATGCATTAAATCTGGTGGCCAAGACTTTAACACCCAACCCTCTCTGCTGATTGGTAGGCAAAGTGATCATGCACAAATCGACAAGGAAACAAGAGGTTTTAGGATCAGTATAATGTCTCACAACTCCATGGCACTGATGGAGCGAACAACCTACTCAAGATCCTATATGGAAAACTCCCCGGTATATCTCAGAAACTGCCAGGGAGAGAAGGCTAGGACGGAGAAGGACAATACACCTTCACAAATACTATTCATGCTCAAATACGACAAGGTCCACCTGACAGCCTGAATAGAGACAACATATTAAGTCGTTTAGCTAAAATACCGGAACTACATCACATAAAATCCTCAGATCTTTTATCAGTGGAGTTTATTCCCCAAAAAAGACTCCAAGCTGCCTAAACAAACTTTAACCACATGGGGTTGCTTTTCTCATTTTGAGCTTCAGGAAACACTTCGAAGCATGGGGCATCACATTATTAAGAAATGAGAAACCACGCTACACACAACCACTGTTTACTCAGTCTTGAAGAGTGCCCAAGGGAGAAGGCAAAGCATGGAGCAGCAAAGCCTCACCCCGCTGAGTCCGGACGCCAAAAAAGATTCAAGTCTGAAACAGTGGATCTCGTTATCAGCCATCCTTAATGCCCCGAAAAATAACTGACTGAATCCTGGTATCAGAGGGGAAAGCACGGAGACGATTCTTATGTGCACATCATCTTGTGGAACAATGCTGGGGATAAACCGTTGCTACAAGAGGGTACACCTCCACAAAACTGGGAACAGTTTGACAATGTAGCCCTTCAGGAGACATGGGCAATAGAAGAATTACCACTGGAGGCTTCTGTTCATCACTATGTAAAGGCGGAAGAACCGAGCAATTTGGAAGACCAAAATGTGGCTTAGTCATTTATATATCCATAGCCCTGAATGGTACATCTGAGCAATTACAATCTCCAGATCCAGGGCTGCAAGTGATTAAGTTCAATCAATGGCGAATAAATAATGCAAACCATGCACTGGTGCTGAATTTCTATGTGGATCCAAACTCGAAGGAAAAAAAACAAGCACTGACTGTTAATTTCGACACTAACTGATCTAAGACTTGCCTATCCTACCTGGGATGTCATATCAATTGGAGATTTTAATGCCAACCTAATTTACACCCCATATGAAGATGAAAATCTAATAGCAGAAAACCATCTTTGGAACGTGAAGCCGCAGTACAACCTGCCATCAAAGCAAATGGACCGCCGGAGACGAACCCTAGTAACAGCTCTTGAGTATCTGGGCATGTGTCATCAACGGTAGAACATGGAAGGATACTCCTCCAAAATATTCTTATTATGGGCCACAATCATGGATAATACAATTCTATCACTCACTTTGATCCCTCGCCTAGTGAGTTTTTCAGTCAGATTCACCACAGCTAGTAATTATTGTCAACAAAGGATTACACTTAGGATAAGTCCCACGAAGCATACAGTAGCATTAGCAGACCCAGAGTTTAACATCAACAAGTCTTAAACGCTTGATATGGTCAACAGCTTCTTTACCAGACCTGCATGAAGCAGCAAAACAGTTAGCAGAGGAAAGTATTTCTATGGGTAATAACCCAATAAAGGCTCGGATGAATTTCTGCGCGCCACTGATTTAAGACGGTGGCTTGAGCCCAAATAGAAAGCAAGCAGCCAGCAACAATGAATTAAGACTTTCATCACCGTGCTGACTTTTCAAAAAGGAGATAAAACTGGCTTTCAGGGAGTTTAAAATCTACAAATATGCATCTCACAATGTGAGACAAAGTAAGGAGATTGAGGAAAGATTATAAAAAAACAGCTATGGGATGACCGGAATGCAAGGAAAAAAGCGTTCTGGACAAAAGTCATCTTCACCATCAAATTGCCTAATACTATAGATCAACCTGGGAGGTTGTGAGTGGCTTGAATAGGCCAAGGAAATAATTAATCAACTCAGATGTACAGGAAGGAGTTTGGGTTGATTACTTGGCAGAAATGTTCGAGGGCTGCCCCATGGTGGTTGCAACACCTATAGGAGGGGACCTAGCAAGTATAAACCAAGAATGGGGCTTCAGTAGTTCCAAGCAAGGGGCAGACCCTGCAGAAAATGAAATAACGTCAAGCCTGCAACATTGAACACAAATTTTACTCGCAAGACAGAGTTAAAGCAATAATAATTAAAGGCAGAAGACCAGCTGAATACCACCGAGTTGACGTGCGTCCATCATTAACCCAATATATATATATATATATATATATATATATATATATATATATATATATATATATATATATAGATGGAGCTGGTACGAATCCAGCAAATTACAGGTTAATTGCATTAATAGACTGAAGCAAAATACTGTGTTTCACTGCTCCTAGACGACCTCAGAGTGGTCAGACGAAAACAACCTTATTCACTTAACCAGACTGGAAGAAAGGCCTTGGTACAAACACAAATATCCTAGCTCTCTCCTTAATAGTGGACAAATCGAAAACATCAAAAGTTACATCTTTGTTTTGTGGATCTAACGGCAGCATTTGACTGAGTTGACTGCGGCATGTTATGGAGGAAGCTACGAAGGTGGAATATTCCAGAAAGCGTACTTTGAGGAATAGAAAAACTCTATACAGACACTTGATTCTGTGTCAGACTGGGTGATGGTTCAAGGATATCAAGAAGGATCTTCACAAACAAGGGTCTAAAACAGGGGGGTTTGTTGGCTCCACATCCATTCAATTTATTCATGGCAGATTTAACACCACAACATAATAATAAAGTTAATTCACATCACCCGTGGTTGGGCACCTATTGTTGACTCTGTTTTCATATGCAGACTATGTGCTCTTAATGAGGTTAACAAAAGTGGGCCTGTAAAGGTTGTTGAATGAGCTGACAAATTTATGTTACTAATAAATTGGAAATTAATGCAACAAAAACGAAAACTAGGACAATCGGACGCAAGTCTGGCCCATTTAAAATTGGTGAAGGTAAAACACTACAAATACTTTGACATATACATCGACAACAGATGTAACTATCAGGAGCAGAGGCAATGCCTTGGTAATGGCATTCTGCACTTTAGCGAAGAAACAGGATGGTCCCTCCTTTAAGCCACTGTTAACAGTGATGACATCAAAAATGTTGCCAAGGGGGGCTTATGCAAGCATTGCCTTACAAGGAAAAGATGGTGATCTATTGAATAGACTGCAGGCAGTGGCCTACAAGAAGGTGTTCCAACTCCTCCCAAAGCGCATAGACTGTCCAGGTGCACTTGGAGTTCGGTCTTATTAATGAGAGAATGTACACACACACACACCGTTGTTACAAGATCAAACTAAATTAAGATGCCTCCCCATTAATCAGTGCAGTATAACCAGCACAAGAAGACTACCACTAGTTGACATACAATAAGTATTTCCTAAAAGAGTTTAATAAAACAAGAACAAAGGAGTCATGGGACATGCAATTGCCATTTGCATCATTCAGGAAAATAATAAATAAAGGCATAAGACAACATTCCTTTGTGGTCGACAAGATTACTTTCAGTAGGTGCTGTCACACATGGATGGTGCTTAAGTATTATGAAACTTTGAAGCCAGCACTTTATCTTAGTCTGACCTTTCTGGTGTACATAAAAAAGAAATTGATGTCCATCTGATTCAGCCGTTTTCCAACTCTGGCTTACCAACCATCTTGGAAATACAGTGGTGATGTCTCATGTAGACTTTGTGGTTATAAGCAAAGAGGACTTTTCTCATCTGATATGTACATTCCCCTATTTGCATACGGCTTGCGTAACTCTTCTAAAGAAAGGCTTTGAGGCTTGTGGTATCCGTACATGCAGGAAAGCAATAATAAGTCTTGATCCAACCAATCCACAACTGAACACAAAACTGGTGACATTTTTATCATTACTTGCACAAGCAATTTCTAACCATAGTAAGAGACTGTTATAGAATGACAAGCATAGTACAGTTGTTGGCAAACTGCTTATGACAATCTTTTATTAATCAGCCACGCTGTCTATACTGGTTGATCCATTTTGCACATTTTAAAGCCAGCCGTACCACCGGCTCCATTCTGTTGTACCATCACCTCACCGTTATGTTGACTTTATTTGCTATTTAATTATTGGTTATCCTCATTAGGACAGCAAATGATTACAACTCAGCGCATTTAGTGATTTTATAATAACGGGATTTCAGTTAATCATTTTATTCACATTACAATGACTTTTAACATTTAAATGTAACATGTACATTGTCGTGGATTTTATGAACTAAACAGTAAAGAAATTGAATTGTGTCCTTGTCCAAAATGCCATATGCAAAAACAGTCCTCTACATACGTACACCCAAGATAATATATTAAGCAAAATAGGAGTGGTGAACCCCTCCTTAATCCAGGATTAGCGACTGTCATCAACATATGTCAGAGGAAGTTCAAATGTGGATGTCTGCACACTATTTCATTCCACATAACTGAGATTATAACTTGGGGCTTTGGAAGAGGTCTGTTCCTGACTGGCCATCGGTGGGTGACATTGATGCCGGAATCAAGCAAATGATGCATTTTACATGGTGGTCTGTGAAGGACATATCAAGGCAGGGGATTGTCCTTTTTGCTGGGGAGAGTGCGACGGAGATATGGAACGGCGAGTGTGGCGCCTCTTCCGTTAGTGGGTGTGGTATCTTTGTGTGTTAGTCTCCAGCGGGCGGTAAGTTGCTGTTGAAGTTGTAGACCCTCGGAGAGAGGTCTCCACAGATGTGTGTAGTGGGCACTTCTCTGTAAGCCGTGACCAGGCGGAGTCAGGAATGTCGAAGAAATGAACTTTGGTGTAAACTACGTGAAGCCTAGCTGGAAAGAGAAGCGATATTGAAGTCCTAAGGCCCTGAGCTTCTGTTTGACCTCCAGGTATGATAGTCATTGTTGCTAAACTTCCCGGGTGTAGTCTGGGAAAAGGAGGATCTTGGAGTCCCCACATAGGAGGTCTCTTTGGGTCCGAGCTTCCCTGAGAATGGCGTCCCTGCATTTAAAGTTAAGCATACGAGCTATCATTGGTCTAGGAGGTGCACCTGGTGGAGGTTTTGGGGGTAAGAGCTCTGTGAGCCCTCTCAGTAGTGAACCAGGAGGACAATTGATAGGGAGTCATCCAGGATTTGAGCCATGTTTCAAGGTAATCGGTGACGTGTTTAGATTACGTGCCTTCTGGAATGCCAATTATTCATACGTTGTTGTGCCAAGACCGATTCTCCGTTTCTTCAGCGCATCGGTGAAGTTCCTTCGTATGGGAAAGGAGACTGGCTACCTGGGATTTGTGTGTTCACGTCGTCTTCCACTGTGGATGTCCTGGATTTATCTTTGGTAATTCTGGCAGTGGCATTGTGAAGGTCCTGGCGGAGGAGGACAATGTCCACTCATACCGCCCTGAACTTGGCCTCCACTTGCCCCCGGGATCCAATGCAGATTGGTGTTCCGACTCTGGTGAGAGCAACGAGGTGGCCTGTCAGGCGGGTAGTGTTTAACTGTATGTGACGGGGAGTCGCTGTAACTACCCTCTGCACTGTAGGCTTCCGACAGGAATTCCTCCCTCCCCCCGCAGACTGGGCTCTGTAAGTGTGGTCGGGGGCACCGGTCGGGCTCAGAGGGCCGCAGAGAGGAGCTGGAGGTCCTCAGGCTATTCGTCTGCCAGTAAGCTTGGGATTTCGCACTTATCGCCTCCTGTGGCAGTGGTGCAGCTGGTTCATCAGATCCCCAGTGGATCAGTCCCTCTCCTGCGTCCGGGTCCTGGGCATCCGCTCCAGCCACCGGGACAGTGCAATGGCCTACGGAGGGTAGGATGTGCAACTGAGGGCTGCCTGGGGACCACTATTAATGTGAGGCTTTGGTCTTGAGAGGGCACGGGGGCCTCAGATCAGGGGGCAGTCTCCAAGGTGGGTGTTTGTTTAACTGTGTGAGAAAGGTGGAGGGGGCACTCTCACCACCCTCCATGTTGTAGACCTCTGACAGGGCCTCACCGGAGACCGGGTCTCGTGACAGGTCACAGCATGAAGGACCGGTCATATTGCAGGTGCCCCATGGCTAACTTTATTGAAGGCTCCAAGATGCACTTTCAAATGTATTTAGGTGATTCAGAGAGCATACTCCCCGGGCAATGGTCTGGCCCACCACCCTGACACTGCATCATTTAAACGTGGAACAAAACAAGATCAAACACAGGAGTCCTGCTATTTGTCAAAATTGCCTTGTCATTTCATACTCTAATTGTCAACCCTTTTGGTCACCCCTCCTCTGATCACTAGAAACACTGTCAGAAGGTCGTAGGTGCATGCAATAACAAAAATGCATGCACTTTAAGTTAACCAAACTGAACCGAGTGAAAATGTTACTACAAGGTGGGCCTGAGCTGTTTTATTTTTTTCCTCCTGTTTGTGGCGCTTTTTTCACTCCTTTTCTCATTTGTTCTCTCTTATTTAAACAACTGCAGGAGCGTCTTTATCTTTCTAAGTAGGTAGATGACGATCACACAAGTGGCACATAATTGTTCATTGAGGCAAGACGGTGCAGCGCATATCACCACTTTGATGATTGTTTTTTTTCCCTTATGCTTAAAAGAGTGACCTTTTTAAAATACTTAGTATGACCAAAGTGGCTCCTATCTTATAGTTCAAAATACATTCTTAAATGTTAATTTCACTTAAAAATCGACATCCATCCTAAGATGACTGACAACTAGTGCTCTCCATCAATTTTATGGTGCAAAGCTCGGAGGCTTGAAGCTACATAGGTACAATGCTAAGACCGAAATACAGGGAACTACATGGTTAGGAGGGAACTGAAGACTGGGTCATTGCACTGGGCCTTCCCAGAATAAGGGGCCTTGACTAGCTGCCGTTGTAGACACCTAGTCAGTCCAGTAGGTGTGAATGCTTTTCCATAATGCTATTAAGAAATAGCTTATCAGTGAGTCCTGGAGGCTGATTATCAGCTCTTCATCTAACCAAACTGGAATGCGACTATTTGTGCCGTTAAATATCTTGTACTTTTATTAGACACCTGTCCCTGCTCACTCCTTTACCACACTTTTGCTTTCCTCCCAGCATTCTGTGATGGCTTAAGAGCAGTACAAACTGTGCAGGATATCCCTAATAAATTATGTTTATTAAAATAATAAAAATAACCATTGCTTGTTTTACATGAATACATCTTCAGGAGAACTAAGACTCCAGCTGAGCCCAAAATTATAGGGTTTCATCTTCATATTGTCCATTGTATCTAGTATGCTTGTAGTTGGTTACTTGATTGTATGCAATAAGCAAATGATAACGTGCACATACATATTGTTGATATTTTTCGGTTGTTGTATCGGAGTTTGAATTCTGGGTGCAATATTCTTATTAGCTTTAGAATTTGTACATTAGGATCCTCTACAGACGAACCATAAGCCCATTTGCCCAGTGTTTTTCCAAAGTCACATTTGTAAGTTGACCTTATGTATGTGTTTGAAAGTATGGAATACATGCAGGACAAGTAAACAAATGTTTGTGGCAGCCCTTTCCTGCTTTGTTTATCACCTTACGTATTGCAGTTAATATGACCAACCTGTGCATTTCCTTGATTGGATTCTGTAGAAAATTATTATTGATTATCGCAAATGGCAGACATAATATGTTTTAGTGGGAATTGCTTTTGCCTGTCTTGGGTGAACTTCTGGACAAAAGAAATCATTTTTCTGTGATATGGGATAGCATGTAGAGCAACAGTCTCTGAAAAGTGTGTGGGTAGTCAGGGTTGTGGAATTTATTAAAATATCTACTTGTCCATTGGACAGGCTGCTTCTTAAATCTACTTGTCCCTTTGGTGCCACGTAGTGCAGCGACATATTATGGCAGCAATCTCATTATGTTGGAGCTCTGATAATAGCCACCTCTGATTATGCCAGGCTACTACTATACTAGGGCTTGAATACTTACAATCTCAATCCGCACTATAGCAATTTCTTTATTTTGCCACCTTTCCAAAGAACTACATGCTTGGGCTGGAGGAAGCAGTAAGCAATAGTTCCAAGGCTGGAATGAGAAAGTGAACTTGTAAACGCTCAATAGATTTTCACATGAGCAAATCTACACATGCATATTTGCTCGTGCTAAAATACAGTTTACACATATTTTGTAGGAGTACAGTTTCCTGATGTACTTCTGTAAGTTCTTGTGAATTCATGAAAGGCACTAATTCAAAGACGTATACCACGGGTGCACTTTTATGACTTTCTTTAAGAATTGGGTCCATAATTAGGTCTGGCGTTAACAAAGACATTTTGTTTTTATTAAACTTCTATTTTTATCTCTATCTTTTGGCTGGCTTTACTGTGAGTAATCAAATTCTGCTCTTCCACAAGAAGCATACTGGCATACACATTTTTATTTGATGCCAGGAACTACTGTGGCAATCTGTATCGTAACGAAACTGGAGGTGGTTCCCCCTGCAAAGACCCCTCACCGCCCAACCCAGACTCCCTCAGCATAGGTGCCGTGCGGAGTGGACCTTCTGGAGGGGGGCTGCGGGGCGGGGCCTTTGTTAAGCCACTTGTGGCAATGTGTGCTTTTTGAGACCCAAAAACTTTTTTTTGCTTTTTGCCAATGTTTGTTACAATGGTGAGGGCCTGGCAGCTCCCAAAACAATAAAGAGTTGCAAAAGCCATGTCAAAACAAGACATGCATTGACGAAACCAAAAGACTCACAAAACTGTTGCATCAGTTGGCTTTGCCAGTGCTGGTTTAGTTTCATGCTTCCCATACTCTCACAGAAAATGGGTACACTGATTTTCCATTACGAATATTTTTTAGAAACATTAGAATGCGTCAACACATTTTACTAAATGACGCTTCAAAGAAATAGCACCTAAAATTTCATAATACAGAAACCTTTTTTTTTTCCTACTTCCATTTTTTTTTCTGAACTCATGCTTACAAGCGTTTGCAAATATTTGCATCTAATCAGAGAGCATTCTGGGAACATTATACTTAGCCTCATAATGTTAAACTTTTCAAACATGTATGTACACTTTTTTTTTTAAACTGGAACCACTGTCAGAAAGTGCAGTGTGACCATGAAACGTTTAATTACAGCGCGCACCCTAATAATGGAGTCTATTCGTTAATGAACCATACATACAAGTTTGAACAGCAATAATATATGGACACATTACTTCAAGTGCAGACAGTTCACTTCTCTGTAAACTGGCAGCCAAAGGGTTTGTGCTGCAGGGGATTGGGCCTACTTGTAAACTTGTTGTCCTTGACCTCAAACAATATGTCCCGGGCGTCGGGCGATAGGAATTCCAAATCCCTGGTAGTGCTGTAACAGTAATAATATTGTGATGTTGTCTTTGTGATACTATTGTCTGGGGGGTGGTGCAGACAGGAGTAATTAACAGTTTCCACTACATCAACAGTAGTTAACCAAAGAACAGAACACATGATGGTATAACAAAAGAGCAAGGTTACGTTGCATAATCATTTCACCAGGTCGCCACTAAAAATGTCTGCACTGATGTTGTAGCTATACTTCATTTATCAGAGGCTTTTTATTTTTTTTTAATCAATAGGCAGTCCCTCACCTAACATGGCTGCCAGATCTTGGGTACCTTAGCTGTCACAATTTAATGGGAGTATTCAACTGTAAATCGTAGAAATACTTGTCATGCAATGAAATCTGCAGAGCATATAGTAACTGTCCATTATGTTTTCCCCACAGATCAAACATATGATGGCCTTCATTGAGCAAGAGGCTAATGAAAAGGCAGAAGAAATAGATGCCAAGGTAATATCTACAACCTTTATTCAGTTGTGCCTGTGATGAAGATCACAAATTGAAAAGAAGGTGGATTCTTAGCTGCATGATGAAGGTTGCATTGTACAATCCCTGTACTCCTTTCGCTGTAGTAAACATTTAATACATAATTTAATTTGAGTGCTCTGCAGCAATACACAAAGCGGTCAGAGTGAATTATGTCACTAGTCAAGCTGGGGAATTGTATGAAAGTAAATGTTTACCATTTTCAAGTAAAATGTGCTCAAAGTAGAGAATGTAGAGTCCGTCTAAACCTATTATTTTGACTTGAAACAGATGTTTCCATAAATAGCTGTTAAGCTTTTATACTGTGTTCCCTTTTAAACAAATATATATATATATATATTCTTTCATATATTTGTATGATGAGTTAAATCCTGCCTTATTTGGTAAATCGGACAGCTTTTCTAATATAAGAAGTGTTTCACGACTTGTTGGATTCCTCTTCATCACGTGTAATCACAATGCAGCAACAGAACCAGTCAAGTTTTTGCTTTTTTTTGTCACTTGTTTTTTTGAAATCTCATGCAACTGCATTATGTCTGCAGTTTGTGATTTGTTGGCAGTAGCTGATAACACGCTTGGAGAAAAGTATTATTTTTCACAGCAAATTTCAAACAAAATATACAATAAAATAACCAGGATGCAGAGTATGTGGTATCTAGTAGCAAGCAAGACATGGGGCACAGGTTTTTGTCTTGATAGTCTTCACACAGTGTGCTTTTTAAAAATGTAATTCTAATTACCTCAGATGCAGTGAATGTTCATGTTGTAAGTAGGGGCGAAGGGAACTTCATTTAATAATAGATACGTTGTTCACATTTGTTCAGCTTTAATAAATTATAAAAAGACAACAATGTCATATGTTGTCGTTAACAGCATTTTATTGTGTGCATAATGAATTCTAAATAAATAGTTGCTGTGTACACAATTCCCAAAGCATTGCTAGTATTGTTATCCACATACGTTTGAGCATACTAGCTGAAGGCCCATCTTTATATGTGTTTGCAGGAAAGGTTATAGCTTAACGTTAAGAGATGCATATTAAGATATATAGGTGCACCTCATAGGTTTAGTTTTAAAATGACATTAATGCATCAGCTGCTTTATGCTGGGGGGGGTGAAAGGAAACACCTCTACAATTGAATAATCTGAAACAAAATGTAGTGAAGGTGAAGGAGTGTGTTGTCACACAATTGCATGTCCGGGTTCCTGAGCAGAATCCTGATTGGCCTGAAATATTTTTTTTAACGGGAATAGCAATGGTCTTTGTGCAGCAGACTAATAAGTGATAATTCCACCTTCATCTAACAGGGCACAGATGCTGCGCAGGATGGCAAACGGAACTCTCAGACCTAGGATTGCACCCATACCTGCCCTTAGATGAAGTGAAACCACCATTGTTTTTAATAAACTAGAACATTTTGACTACCACCTTTGCAGCACTCCAAATTGCTGGGTGATTACACTTGGGTCCAGTGTTATTAAAGATACAGTGACCTTTCATGAGTTTGTGAATCTCATTTCCATGCAAAGCATCTTAATCATGTGACAAGCCGCCCTTTGATGTTCACTAGTGTGATAATTGAGACAAGGGTTCCTGGCAACATGTTACCTGTAAATTATCTTCAGTAGAAAAACAATGTGTATATCTAAATGTGCCTATGAGCTTGTCCAAAGTTAAAGTTGGCATCCACCTTCTCAGATAGTTGAACTTGTTCACTCCTTGTTAACACCATAGCCACCCTTCTGATGTCAGCGTCTTCCATAGAAAAATAATTAAAAACCTTTGATAAATCAAATAATGGAATAAGAGGAGGGTCCAAGCAGTTTGGTCTTAGGAATATTTGAAGGGTCTGTAGAAGGTCCTTAGGCAGAGTCAGAAACGATTAAACCTTTCAGATAAAGACGTCTTTGTTGGTTGAAAACAAAATGAGTTGCCTTTGCCCCAAATATTCAAGACCACCTTTGTATTCCAGATGCCCTCACCTAAAGTAGCCTCAACCAGGTTTCCAGTGTGTAAGGCCTCTACCTGTTTTGCCTAAATGGCTACTCTGGTGAAGCCCATATGCTATTAGCCTGTGAGCAGATGCACTCAACTAGGACATGGCCTCATTAAATATGGAAGGCGCGGAATGCTGTTCATTTTTCTCTGGGATTTCAGGGCCTTGAACTTCTAGGAGAGAATAAGTGAGTGAAAGAGTAATCTGTGAGAGTACTGGGGGGAAAAAGACCAGATGCCAGTGGTACCTGTAGCAGGGAGCACAGGAGCATTTCATAGTACAAGTGTCTCTGCAGGAGTCTCATTGCAGCTTGATAGATCAGTCAGTTGTATGTTTTCAGATGTTACAAGCACACTTACAGCACCCTCACTTATCACTCACTTCCCTGTCAGCTCTTCAGTATTCCTAACAATGATAGTTTATGTATTAGTGTAAGAAAATAATTTTTTCTGCATGGTCACCCCTAATTTTTCATCTTTTGCTACTGACTTTATCTTTGCTGGCTTAGGAACTCTATGCACTTTACTCCTTTTAACCAGCAGTAAAAGTGCCTGTAATTAAGCAAGTGCATGTAATTAAGCATGGTCAAATTGGCATACTCCTTATTAGTATGTTTAACTTGCCAACAAGACAATAGTATATGGTTCAAAATGTGCGCAGGGCCTAAAAGTTAATTGCCACAAGGGGACTACAGGTCTATTGTGCCATCTACCATAGTGGTGGTGCGTACATTGCTTCAGGCCTACCTTTGTAGCCTGACTATAACAGTACAAAATATGCACTGCACCCTGTCAAAACAAACTCTTTCAAATATTAAGTTAACCTAAAGTAGTAGTGTGGCCTACAAGGTAAGGTTCATGGTATTCAATTTTAGGGCAAGTAGAAATTTAAAGTTAACATGTCCTTACAATAATTAGAACCCAAAAGCTATTTTCAATGTAGAAAGGCTGTTAAATTAAATACTGTGCCTGTATCTCGGGAAGGGGATCAGGTTGAATAATAATTAAACCACTATTTTTAATAGTTATTAAAAGTCTAATTTAGTGTTGAAGTTGTATTTGTTTTTGTTGGTAAAATAACTTTTAGAAAGTTACCCTTTACCTGCCTGAACAATCAGATGGCTAATTAACATAAGCCTTTGCCAGATTTCAGCTTGTGCTCAGCTTTGACTAGGTGTGAAAAAGTGTGCATGCCTCCCAGGAGCAAACCATAGTTTCACCTGAATGGGTGAAGATGTCTCCTCTGAACTCCCCAGAATATACAGGACCGGGGCTGTTGGCATCCTTTTTGACACTATAGATCCTGCTCGACAGGTCTGTTGAGCCACTTTTAACACTTGAAAGGGATAAAACCAGATGCCAAGACAATTCTTAAGGATCCCTTTTCTAGTTGCTGAAGGACCCTGCTTTGTCCTACAGGAAGTCTGTCTCTGGGTTTGTTGTGGGTACAGTGCCTCCCTCAAACTGGAGTCTGGTGTGGGAGGCCACTAGGATTACCATAGTACATTCCCTAGACACCCCGCCCCTCATAGCCCAAGCTTAATATCGCCAGAACGTCACTATCTTGGATTTGCCCTGATAAAATGCATTGTGGGCCTGTTTGCAGTAAAACAGTGGGAACTACAGCAAAAGTAGGTAGGTTAGGCCTGAAAAGTTTAACAATATTGGTTGGGAGTGTTTAGGACCCACTCCTACCCAGAAGGTCATGGCAGGTATAAATGTGGCATTTCCAGGCACCCACTTCAGAACAATTTCCAGTCCTGTAGAAGATCAGAAGAGGACTGGGCATGCTTCCTCTAACGTGAGAGGAGAACTAAGTGACTGGACCTATTCCCTCTGGTACCCAGGACAAAGAAGTGGACTCCAAGGACCAGTAAGCTGACCTTCCTTTGTGGCTACAGGGAGACAACAAACTAAGAGGCTTTTTCCTGGAAGTACCCAGCTAATCACTAGCCACAAGACCCGCTGATGGCCTCTGCCTGACACCCTTTGTGTCTTGTAAGTGATTCCCCTTTGGTCCTGGGGCCTTAGAAATGTACTACTGTGGTTGGTTGGGACTTAAAAAAAATCCTCAGGGCCCGATTTAAGAACTCTGGGTGGATTACTCCATCACAACGGTGACAGATATCCTGTCCGCCGAAATCTAAATCCCATTTTATCTTACGGGAGACAAATTTCAGCGGACAGTAGATCTGTCACCGTTGTGATGGAGTAATCGTCCACTGAGTTCTAAATCGGGCCCCAAGTCAGATCAGGATGAATGTGGTTGGTGTATACGCTCCATCACTGTCAGCTTCAAATTGCCCCTAGCACTTTGTGGCATTATATCTACTTAAAACCTAAAAAAAAAAAAACATATCTCCAGCTCCCATATTGTATTTGTTATTTTGGTGTCATTTAGTTTATTAAATTGTACTTTTTTCCAATTTGGCTTTGGATATTTATTGTTCAGCATTTTGATCTTATTGCTGTTTTTCTACTGCATAAATACTTCAAACATTATCCTTTGTTAAGCCTGTCTACCCTGTGCCATACCTACCCGGAGCTGAGATCAGGTTAATTTAGTGACATTGACGATACACCTTGACAAAGGTTGTAATTACTACTTGAGGTGGTTATTCACCCACCTCAAATAATAATCCAGTTTCTTGCAATTATTATGCCTTTGTTCTATCAAGTCTCTGTATCAGCCCCATTGATTTAAAGGTTAGGGTACAGAAATGCGAGCTGTTGGAGTTCCAAATCGAACATTATTTTATGCTAGTGAGGAAATCTTTCTAAACTACTTGCAGTGAGCCAATGTAGGGAGCAAATATGGTCAGAGAGTTGGATGCCATTCTTAGTGCAGTAATCCAGGTTCAATCTCAATGTAGTTGCTTGAGCACAGTGTATAGTTCTGGTGCAGCTCCACTATCTCCCTGTATTGTAAGAACTCCTACCTTTTTATTGTACTTGGAAAGAAACCAAATACATTTATGAGATGAATTTAAAAGTCAGACATTTCCATGGTGATAATTACACATCAAGTGAACAAATACCATACCTTGTGATACTGACTCATAGTGACGAGGCTTCAGGATACAATGCTGACTGTCCTCATGTAGGATTCATCTGCTAGAATTTAGGTCACATTGCTTCCCAGTAACTCTGTCAACAAAAATCAAGACCACAGGTACAGTCAGAAATTAAGACTGAGAATTAAGGATTCTTCAAAAATCAGGACAGAGGTCTTCTCTACAACTCAGGGCATTAGTGGCCCTCTCTTTTCAGGATACAGGCAAATGGCATCATAGATTTTGACATGGAGTAACAGAATGCATCAAGATCAGGATAAAGTGTGTCTCTTTAAAACATAAGCAGCTTCTTAACAATCAGGCTTTTTCTTTTTTTTTTTTTTTTTTGCCTTTCTGTGGCGCCAGTTCAGGCAACTTTAAGGCCTTATGTCCATTGCATTTCCACTTTTTATATTGACTGGTGGTATCAAAGGTCCTCTTTTTTCCAAGGTCTCTGATACAGAATATCAGTGTGTTACTCCCCCTATCTTTCTGACTAGCTCCACTTGTGTTCAATTTTGTTCTTTTACATTTGTCCACATCCGAAGATTTAAGACCCAATCCCAGTTTGCTATAAAATTGTGGATTGCTTCAAAGTATTGTAGCAGGTAAACCCATCAAAGAGACCAGCTGCCGCTTTATCACATTTTTACAGCTGTTCTGCTCTATTAGCCAGTACCTTGTTCTCCATTATAACTGCATCGACCATCTCCTTCAGTTTGGATTTCAGGGGTGCATTCAATTATGGTCTGCTTTAGTTTTTTGCTACTTTTGGTTGTCCGCGTTCACAGTCCGAGCACACTGGCATGATGGTTGTGTCCCCTTTTAATGTTGGTTCTCTGGAGCTGGCATATAGGTGCAGTCACAGTCCCACTCCTGCCTCAGTACAAGGGCCCCCCTTAACGCCAAGTTTGCCAAGGTCTGTCTCCCAATCCAATACTACTTGCTAGTGGTTTAACCTGCTTGGCACCTTCAAGCCTGGCTGGTGTTCAATAACCACTCCCCCCCCTTTGGTCTCTGCTCTCAAAGCACCTGCAACTCTGTATCATCAGTACCTCCATGATGGTCAGTAGGTGATTCTCACCTGCTGGTACTCGTCTGCTGTGCTCCTGTAGTTTGCTAGTTTGCTGACTTACTATCTCCTCCCTTCACACTAGGACTCCCCAACCCTTTCTGTTTCTGCTAAGCAAACCTTTCACTTGGTCAGGCCATCAGGAGGCCTCCATGGAAAGCATCTTCTTCACTGTTGCATTACTCATTACCCCCAGCTGAGCAAAGTGTTTCTAGCCTTTCTATGTCCAAAGAAGAGATTTAAAAGAACTAGATATCTTTTACCCATTGTAAGAAGCATTTTAAACTGAAAATAAATGTTAGGTATGTGATGATGGCAATTTTTTAAAACTTAAAAGTTAAAATTTGTATGATATTAAAAAAAACCTTGTTTAAGCTGCAATATACTACTTAAATTAAATCATTGCTGTATTACCTTGGTTTTACTGTAGCCACTCTAATTTTCACAAACATGCATTTTTAGATACGTTCTAGCTCTGGGTTTAGCACTAAACTGCGGTGCAAAATTCCTGAACACTTTTCAGTCTGAGTTATTAACTCTGTTTCCACTTGCTCCCTCTACAGGCAGAAGAAGAGTTTAACATTGAGAAAGGTCGTCTTGTGCAGACCCAGCGACTGAAGATCATGGAGTACTACGAAAAGAAGGAGAAGCAGATAGAACAGCAGAAGAAAATGTAAGTTAACAGGGGTAAGACTGGGGCTTGTGGAGTGACCTGGAGTATTCTATCTATTGTTTTGCGTACAATCAGGTTTCGCTGTCTGAAGACCTGTTAACTACAATAAAATGCAAAGTAGTTACTGGGTCTGCCCCTCACCTTGTTTATAAGTAGGCTGCTTTCTTGCCTATCTCATTTCGATGGTCTTGATTCAGTGGCTTTCCTCCCTATTTTGGGTTGAAACCTATCAGACAGCACAGTTATCTGATTGCAGCAAAATACGGGGGGCAGGCTTAGAGCTTATGTGGGATTGCATTCTGCCCATTGCTTACCCTTGGCTTTGTGTTTTGTAACTCACATTTGCTTGCATTCTGTTTGCTGCCTTAAATTGTTTTAGGCCGTCTAGCATGTCTTTGTCCCTCCTGTAGAGCATAGCCACTTTGCCACACCTCTGATTGTATTCTTCCACAATTACTTACTTTCCCAATTTATTTTTTATTTTTTTATTTTTTTTAGTGCTGGTGTTTTCAGCTGTCTCGTATGTTAGTTCACAGGGCAGCTGCTGTAGCTCAGTGGGTTGTATTAAACATATTATATTTCTTTGAGAAAGTTTCTTACATCATATGTTGCCTGCTATACTTTTGGTGACAGGGATGATTTATAATCCAACCCACCATTTATGGTAACCCACTTCACGTTTCTGTCCACATTGTGGTCAAGAAGTTCTCTTTTCCTCTTATTATTTTTCTGCATGACTGATTCTACTTATTTCTGGCACTAAGCATTCAGCAGTCAGGTATGCTTGTGACCATGTGAGAGTACAGAAGGCAAATGACCAATAAAGAGCCCTTTTTTAATTTATTTTGTAATTTTGGTGCATTTGCTTTGCTTTCAAACACTAATGTTAAATGTCTGGCAAACTGCTGTTTGTTCTTTTAAAAGGTAGGCTGGTGTTTACTTTTCTTTCTCCGACTGCTAAAAAATGAGATGTTTGTAAAGTGAACTATGCACCAGTCTTGCTGGAAACAGGGAGTTGAAAGGAAAGGCTGGAGTATGTCCTTATTTTTTTTTTAATTTATTTATTGAGTGCACAGCAAAATTTAAGCACCTGTAAATGAACTGAACAAATATTTCGGAATATATTAGAAATTAAGTACAAATTAAGCACATTTTTGTAATTCTGAAGTGTGGTGGAAACAAAGATTTTAATAAGAACAAAGCTGTACACTGTGATGTACACATGAAATAATCGCTGAAACCCAATTTTCACACATTGTGCACGTCTTAGTTTTATCAGTAACTGTCTGTGCAAATGTAGTGGTCATTTCAGTGGAACGTGTGTTGTCTATAAATCACAGCGCACTCCACCCAGTGCTTTAGTAATATATTTGCAACAGTGAGCTCCAGAAGGTACCACAACCTAAATGCTACACCTTCTCTGCTCTTTTGCTGAATATAGTTGCTACACTAGTTCCTTGTGCGACACATGGATTAGTCAAGATCCATATAACTTCAATGATGTATCATTAATGCCGGCACCACCCTCGGAAAATTGTTCCAGCACCAGTAGTGAATGCCCATTGCGAAATCTCATTTGCGCATGAGCCCTTGTTTGTGGACTTTTATTCAACAATCCTGCTCACATGCAGGTTTTGAAGGAAGAAGTGTATTGTAATTGAAATAACACTTGTTCAGATATCTGAGACACACTTTTCAGCTTTTACTTCTGTAATTCTGATCTCAACAAAACATTAAAACAAATGTTAATAGGACACTCTGTAACCCATACATGGACACTTTTATTGTTCTTTCCCAAGAATCTAAAACAACGCAGTGATACAATGAAAAGCAATAAAGTGTGTGCATGGATATTTACAAATAACAGTTAGAAGAACTAACTAATATGCTCCTTTTATAAGCAACACTTAAAGTGCAAGTCTCAACCGAGCAGGAGGGTCTTTGTTTAAAAAAAAAATAATAATAATAATTGCACTGCCTTAACTGAGCCTATTTCTAAGCTTTCCGAATGTTTACCAATAAGGCCTAAGATTCTTTTTCATTCCAATTAAATAATCCAAGTACTTCCTTTGCATACATGACTCACAAAAGCTAGTGTCCTGGTCCTGTCTTCCAATGCAGAAACATCATTCATTTCAGTATGAAGAGGTTATTGAACATGCAACAAGTAATGAACTGATCCCATCAAATGAATGTTTCTAACATTTTCTTCTGCTCTGAAAGTGTCATGAAGTTGAGATAATCAACCTTATGCAAAACGTATTCCTAATAATGAAATTTCTGAGATTGTTTAGTTTAGGATTATTCCTGCGATGTCATAATATTTTATTTTTCATCACTTGCTTTTCGCCTTCTTTATTTTACATTTAGTAGAGCGTTTAAGGTTCTTAAACACATAGAGGACAGGTTCAATTTTCAGCTGCAGTTTGCATTGTAGTTAGCTTGTCTGCACTTTAGTTAACATTCAGCATTTTGTCATCTTTCGCAGAATTTTTAAAAGTGTTATTCATGTGTAAACATCCTCCAGCCTGAATTGTGACACCATTAGGTGCCAGAAGTGTAGTACATCTCCCTCATTATCTACTCCTCAAGATTTTAACACTTAAAGCAAATGTGAACTAACAATGACACAAATGGGTGAGGACATTTTTCATAAGTGACGTATTTTACATCCCACTAATTAAGTCCAGTTAAAAGTAGTGTTTTAAAACCGCTGTTTGATTCTGAAATCGTGAGATAAATCAATGGTCAATACCCTATATAAACCATGGGAATTGACCATTGTTGAGAGAGAAACTTCACCCAGGGCGTAGATCCAGATTGCGTGGCACCACATTCCTCCTTAACCAAAGAAGCTTACAGCAATTCTACTCTGAGGCTTAGGTTGCACTGAAAGGTTCCAGAGCGATGTTGGGTCAACAAACAGAATGTCTTCCCTTCGAAATAACTGGCAGCTGTTTCAGAAAGACAGCACATTTTGTTGTCCCAGGAATGTGCACCACCTCTGAAGGTCGAGAAATAAACTTGTTTATTCATTCTGCTAGAATTAGCATAGTGCCTAGAGATTGAACAGTGAGGATGTTTGGGCTACAAAATGTATTCAACTTTTTTCCCCCCCTATTTTCTATGTTCATGAAATGCTTCACTGCTTTTAATGTTTATCTTCTGTGATGTTGTGGATTCAATTTAGAGCCTTGTTTGGGCATCCTTATTTTAGCGTAGGCCTGCGGCCTGTGCCCTTTTATCTAGTTACATGCTTCATTTAATTTATTAATTTTAGCGTAACTGGCATTTTAGTGGGGTTGTTTTATTTTTCTAATCTGCTGCTATTCTGAAATTTTTTTATTACTTTCCTTGCACAACAATTAATTGTGTACCGCTGTAATCTATCTAGTATTGCCGCCACAAGTGCTCAGCCTACCTCGGCACTCAGACACATGATCACATCAGGCCTGTTTCTCAGAGTATAACATGTTTTGTTATAAAAACATCACACAGGCCAAAGAAGGTTAGAGGTCATTCCAGCCAAAGGAGCCATCCTATGCTGTATTCAACTTAATTGCCACTTTGCTGCTCGGTCCTGCCTGTACAGCCAACCGAGGAGATGGCAGGCAGACAATTGTTTTTCAGGTGTGGGGTTTGGGTGTTCTGTCCATGGACTAGTATGGGAAGAGAAAGGCTATCACTGCTACGCTCTCATGTAGAAGCCAGGAAGTGTTGGTAGGGGTCTTTAGGCACATGTTTATTCAGCTTTTCACTCATGGTAACAGTTCTAATTGTGCTATGTTTCTTCTTCCTAATAATCACAGCTTATATATTTTATCATAGATTTCAGTCTTTTCAATAAATATATTGAAAACTGTCCTGTATCTTTTGTTTGCCTATGTGTGTGAGACCTGTGTAGATGAGAAGAAAGGGCAGGATCTGCCAACCACAACTTCCCTGAAGAGTCAGTGTGTCATGCCTCGGGCTGCTCAAATCACCTTTACTTTCTAGGTCTGGGTGAGGTTCTGTTAGCTAGCTGAAAGGGTTCGACCGACAGCTACCAGATGGTGTGGGACAGACTCAGTCACCTACATGCGGTGGTGCTGCTGCTGCCTGAAACCAGCTGTCTTACCTCCATTAAAAGAGTCTTGCAACAGTGATGATGTCATGTAATATTGTGAGCGCTAGATGAGAAGTTTTGAAGTAACAGTTTAAAATAAATGTCAAAATGCATGTTTCCTTTCTAGTGATCCTTGAGTGAGTAACTTATTAATGAAAGATAGCTTGGATTACCACTGTGTCCCCAAACCTTTTATGGGACTGTTGGTAACCTAGAGAACATCTCCCTCTTAGGTTTTCTTAGTAGGTGCTGTGGGACTGCAGTTCAAATGGTATATCTTCCTCATCATGGTGCATTGAACTAAGTTCGTGCAAGTACAGCCACCTGCAGACCTGGTATAAAACCCAGGACTCGTAACTATTGCGAGCAGAAAAGGCTTACTCTAGGGTGCAGTAGATGGATAGTAACTATGATACAGTATAACACAGTATGGTTATTTCTGTGTCTCTTCTGGAGACTAGGGGCATAAATATAGAGGGCAGTATAGAAACAGTGCCCCAAAATGATTGTCTTCAACAGATACATTCTTCACTCCATCTACACCCACCTTTCACCTGACTCCCATTACTGGCACCTGTGTGACACCTGAGCACACCACAGACCTTACTTTTTGGCCCCTGGGAAAATATTTGACAGTACCCATGGGGTATAGCATCACTAAATACCAATGGCAATGCAGATGGGTCCTTTTTCTGGGATTGGGTGCTCACTTAGAATACCTCCAAGTTATGGTACCTTAGTCAGCAAAGGAGAGGCCTTACCACATCATTGTGCTGGAACTAACAGCAGTCCGTCTGGTTCTGAAGTCCTTTTTCATTCTTCAAGACAAAGTCCCTCTTAGTACATCAATGCTGTACTGTCAAGTATACAATCTGAACAAGCAATGAAACTTTCATTCCAGACCACCATCCGTAACAGACTGGAAATGGCTCATAGCAAGGGACTTGTAGATCACAGGAGTTCACCTCCAAGTATTCATAATGCAGAAGCAGACTCTCTAAGCAGGTTGTTTCAGAAACAAATACAAGTAGTTTTTCAATGAGAAAGTTCTGCATAGTCTTTATTCAGGCTTTCCTCAGCTAGACAAAGGAAGCAAGAAATTTCCAGACTTCGCCTCCAGGTGTTATCAACCATGGTCGAGGGGGTACAGTGCTGATCAATCTGTCCCACTGCAAAGCCAGAATGGTCCTCCTCGCTCTGGAATGTAGGTTTACAAACCTTTCACACCTGTCAGAACTACCACACAGGAGGCTGATTTGCAGATTTGATCTTCACACATTTGATCCTGCACCCAAAACTTCCATTGTTAAATTTGGCTCCTGAATACAATGTATGTACTTGAATTTGCCACAGCAATGTATGGACATTCTGAAAAAGGCAAAGCCTCCTTACACCAGACCATCATATGCTTTCAAATGGAACAGGTTTTCTATCTGGGGCATTCAAAACCGCTTTGAACCTTCCAGATGTAAAAAAGTGGTACTTCTATATGTTCTGCATTTAGTGAGTTGTGGGTTGCCCTCTTCCTCCGTTAAGGTACACTTTGCAGCAAGCACTGCCTATGAGAAATGTCCTACACAAACCTCTTTCATCAAGATAACAGTGGTGAGAGATTTCTTATAGTGTATTAGACAGGTGTTTTCTCCCAAATAGGTTAATGATAATTACCCCTGTCCCGTGGGTATATTGGGTAGTCCGTGTAGTAGACTTGGCCATGTGTAATGAGTGGCAGTATAGTTAGTTTTCCAGAAGACCGCTATGTCTGGGCAGTTCCATATTACTTGTAGAAAGTCTGCCACTGGCAGGTTGCACCTGACGCCCCTTTGGGATGTGTCCGGGTAGATGATGTGAAGTCTTCTTAGGGAGAGATACACCATATGTATTCATTGCACATGTAATTAGAGTTTTCCAGTTTAGCCTAGTGTGCCACTGAGAGATGAGGCATCCACTGCTGCTCTTATGAAATATGCCCAATCAATTACATCTGTTGATGACTTACTGTTTGTAATTCTCTTTTTTGCCAGATGCTAAGCAGTTGCTAATTTATAGATTCGGACCCTAAAGGCAGACGAGTAGGACAAGCCTCTCTCTCCAATTTGTTTGGCTAATAAGCTGTTTTACTGCTTCTCCCTCCTATCTCGCTTTGTCCTCCTGGACAGTTAGGATATTTAGGACATTGAAATACCATTCGGATTTTATTAATGTCCGTGAGGATAATTATGAAGGACAAATATTTCCTTGCACTCATGGCTTCCCATCTTGGCTATCTTCATTAGCTTTGGTAATTGCACTAACTCCCCCCCCATGTTGTTAGCAAATGGTTAAATGTTTTGTGATTACTGTTATTTGTTAAATTGGTCTGATCTGTACAGCAATCTGTGTTTCTTGAATTATCTCCTAACTTAAAAAGTCTGCGTCAAGTACTTCCTCGAGGAGGATGCTAAAAGTCTAACTTAATTTTCTTCTTGATATATATAAAAAAAACACTAAATATTTGTATTTTTAACACATAGGCTGTCTAGGTGTTTTGCAAGACATTTTTTCAAAATGATTTCTCTTAGAAAAATTATATAGGATCCCATAGTTGTGCATAGTTTTTTTTTTTTTTTTGTATTACTATTTTTTTATTTAGTGAAGGTACCCATCCTGAAGGGCTGGTATTGGGAGACCCTATTTCCCCATCTTTCCTTTACACATTAAGAGTGGTTCAAAATATGTATGGTGGTCTTCTTAGATCTCCGAAAACTGGTGTGTCGAGCATCTTGAGGTGATTTTTTTTTTTTTTCTGGGATGACATTTTTATGGGAGTTTAAAGGAGGCAAACTAGCAGCTCTATCCCCAAGACTTTACTTTGTGCTAGGCTATGTTTGACTTTGGCATTATTTAAAGAGTACCTTATACCATAAGACGTTTTGCGCACACGTTACTATATGAATCATTCTTCTGCTATTGTAATATATCTTACAGGTACACTTTTCTATTACGCCTTTAATAACATGAAGATACCATGTATGATTAACAGATGGCTCTTTGACTGTTGTAGGAAAATGCCTCTGATGGCATGGTTACCCCCTAAATGTTTGCCTTTTGTTGATGCTAGTTATGATTGAAAGTGTGCTGGGACCCTGCTAACCAGGCCCCAGCTCCAGTGTTCTTTCCCTAAACTGTACTTTTGTCTCCACAATTGGCACAGCCCTGGCACACAGATAAGTCCCTTGTAACTGGTACCCCTGGTACCAAGGGCCCTGTGGCGAGGGAAGGTCTATAAGGCTGCAGCATGTAATATGCCACCCTGGGGTCCCCTCACTCAGCACATGCACACTGCCTCACAGCTTGTGAGTGCTAGTGGGGAGAAAAGACAGTCAACATGGCACTCCCCTCAGAGTGCCATGCCTACAACCCACTGCCTGTGGCATAGGTAAGTCACCCCTCTAGCAGGCCTTACAGCAGCTAGAGAGGGTGCACTATACCACAATTCTTAGACATTGTAAGTGCAGGGTAGCCATAAAGAGTATATGCTCTGGGAAACAAACTCCACGGTTCCATAATAGCTACACTGATTACGGGGAAGTTTTGTATCAAACTTCTCAGCACAATAAATCCACATTGATGCCAGTGTGGGATTTATTGAGAAATGCACACAGAGGGCATCTTAAAGATGCCCTCTGTATACCAGTCCAACTACTAGTGCTAGGCTGACCAATTTCTGCCAGCCTGCCACATCCAGAGGGATTTCTGGCCACATGGGGTGAGTGCCTTTGTCACACTGTGGCCAGGAACAAAGCCTGTACTGGGTGGAGGTGCTTCACACCTCCCCTGCAGGAACTGTAACACCTGGTGGTAAGCCTCAAAGGCTCAAGCCTGGTGATACAGTGCCCCAGGGCACTTCAGCTAGTGGTGCTGCCCGCCCCTCTGGACACAGCCCCCTCTTTTGGCAGCAAGTCCAGAGGAGATAATGAGAAAAACAAGGAGGAGTCACCCTCCAGTCAGGAGGGCCCCTAATGTGTCCTGAGCTGAGGTGACCCCTGCCTTGGGAAATCCTCCATCTTGTTTTGGAGGATTCCCCCAGTAGGATTAGGGATGTGCCCCCCACCCCATAGGGAGGAGGCACAAAGAGGGTGTAGCCACCCTCAAGGAAGTAGTCATTGGCTACTGCCCCCCCAGACCTAAACGCACCCCTAAATTGAGTATTTAGGGGCAACCCTGAACCCAGGAAATCAGATTCCTGCAACCTACAACAAGGACTGCTGACCTGAAAGCCCCGCAGAGACGACTGAGATGACAACTCACTTGGCCCCAGCCCTACTGGCCTGTCTCCAGACTCAAAGAACCTGCACAGTGACACATCCAGCGAGACCAGCAACCTCTGAGGACTCAGAGGACTGATCTGCACCCAAAGGACCAAGAAACTCTCACGCACAGCAGCTCTGTCCAAACAGCAACAAAGAAACCATCTTTAAAGGGACTCCAGCCTCAGAAGAACCAACACTGCAGAGAGGACCCCCAGGCGACTCCCACAACGTGGACACCCTGAGATGACCTCCCTGCACCCCCACAGCGACGCCTGCAGAGAGAATCCAGAGGCTCCCCCTGACCGCAACTGCCTGGTAACAAAGAACCCAACGCCTGAAAGAAGCACTGCACCCGCAGCCCCCCAGGCCAGAGAGAAACCAACTACCAGTGCAGGAGTGACCAGCAGGCGGCCCTCATCCTTGCCCATTCGGTGGCTGGCACGAGAAGCCCCTGTGCCCTGCCTGCATTGCCAGAGTGACCCTCCCCAACCCCCATGTGTACATTACTGTTTTAATTCAAAGTTCCATACTTACCTATGCCAAGTAGCTTACAATTTATGTACTTACTTGAACTCTGAATCTTGTGGTTCCAAAATAAATGAAGAAAATAATATTTTTCTATATACAAACCAATTGGCCTGGAGTTAAGTCTTTGAGTGTGTGTTCTCATTTATTGCCTGTGTAAGTGCAACAAATGCCTAACACTACCCTCTGATAAGCCTACTGCTCGACCACACTACCACAAAATAGAGCATTAGTATTCTCTAATTTTGCCACTATCAGCCTCTAAGGGAAAACTTTGGACTCTGTGCACACTATCTCTCACTTTGAGATAGTATATACAGAGCCAACTTCCTACAACTGTAATCTAAAAGGGCTTCAGAAAGTTTAAGTTGAATGAATGATGAAATTCATGAGTTGGAATTAGGGTTTTTTTTTTTTTTCCCTGGGAGGTCACTTGTGTGACAACCGGAAACTGGTTGCTTTTCATCTACACATTGCTGCCACCTGTTCTATTATGGTAGAAAATATATCTTGCACTGTTGTGATTGTGTTTGATGCTTTGTCCCTAATGCCCATCTTTTACACAACAGTAAAATTATCAGAGCTATAACAAAACTGTAATGCCTATATTCCTTTGTGTCTTGCCAGTTACAGTTGACTGTACATTTGGGAATGCTTTACTGTGTGGAAATTGTTTGCCTTGTTTTGGTTTGCATTATATTAGAAGAAGCATTTGAGATCTTGGGAAAGAGGAAGTATGTTTGTTTTCTATTCTGATATTTTTTTTTTTTTTCATTTGATATACAGTCAGATGTCAAACTTGATGAATCAGGCTAGATTGAAGGTTCTGAAGGCCAGGGATGACCTTATCTCAGTGAGTATAAGCAGCATGCCATCTCTATAAGGCAAACAATTTTTAATTCCAACGTTTGAAGTGGCATCGCTTGTCATTTATACTAGAATGTGCTATGAAGATTAAAAAATATGCTGTAACATCTGTTGATTTATTCTAATACCATCAATGTATTCTACCAGAAGAAATTGCTGTTAAATAAATACTTAAAATTATAGCGCATTTTTAGGTTGCTAAAGACTTCTTGGGTACATTCAGAAAGTTGACCTACAAATGCATTCTGCCTATTGCTTGCCATTGTCTTTGAGGTTTGCAACTCACTTTCTTGCTTTCCATTTGCTGGCTTTATTTGTTTTAGGCTGGCCAACTTGAGTTCAGTCCTTCCCTTGCCAAAGCCTTTTTTTACAGAATCCATCCAAGTGCTCTCTTTCTGTAAACAAGCCTGTACATCTTGTTCTTATCTTGTCACATTTGCTGTGCATTCAGAGGTTAAGGTCAATTGCCAGGCACTGTCTTTCTGACATCAACGTGAGAGGACTTATGTGACAATCTTGCTGGATAGTGTTTTTTTTTTTTTTTCTAGCACACCATAACATTTAAATCAATTAAGGATTTCAGAATATATCAGATTTATGAACGCTCAACATTTTTTGAAGGGTATTGGAACATGATTAAAACGAATCATTAAACTAGGTGATGCAATTTCCACACATTTTCATCTGTGCACTGGATAGTTTTATTAGTAAGACTCTGCCTATACAAATGTAATGGACATTTGAATTGAAAATGTGTTGTCTGTAATGGCAGTGTGCTGCCATCCCATGAATACTCCACCCTACGCCACTGCACTCTACTCTGAACCACCCTACTCCACTCTACTTCACACGACACCTCTCTACACTACCCTTTACCACTCTACTCTATGCCAGTGCCCTCTTCTTCACTCTACGCCGCTGCACTCTTTGCAACTGCACTCTTTGCAACTGCCTATGCAACTGCACTCTACAGCACTCTAGTCTAGGCCATACCAGTCTACTTTGCACAACTCCACTCTACACCACTGCAGTCCACGACACTCTGCAACACTGCTCTTAATGCCACTGCACTTTATGCCCTTACACTCTACGCAGTTCACTTTAATCTCTTACATTCAACTCTGTGCCCCTGCACTCTAGGCCAATCAATTGTATGTCACTCTAATCTACTCTGCACCATTGCACTCTATGCCACTGCACTCTACACCTCCTTACTCTACACCATTACACTCTACGCCACTCTATGCAACTGCACTCTCTCCTGAACCGCTCCACTCTATGCCATTTCACTCAACTCTGAAACAATCTCTACACCATTGCACTGTGGCACTCTACTCCACTCTGTACCACTGCACTCTGTGCCATTCTACTCTTAACCACTGCTTTCTACACCACTCTGCACCACTGTGCTGTATTATGGCACGCTACTCTGCACCACTCTATGCTACTCTGCACCACTATATGCCACTCAACTCTACGGCACCCCATTC
This sequence comes from Pleurodeles waltl, assembly GCF_031143425.1. Lineage (NCBI taxonomy): Eukaryota > Metazoa > Chordata > Amphibia > Caudata > Salamandridae > Pleurodeles > Pleurodeles waltl. Next base: position 191,234,707 of record NC_090442.1, read on the forward strand.
TACACCACCCCACTCTATGCCACTGCACTCTACGCCTATCTACTCCACTTTGCGTCTGCAGCACTCTACACCAGTGCACTATACAACTGTCTAATCCACTCTTCGCCATTCCACTCTACAACAGTCCATGCCACGTTTCTCCCTTCCACGAACTTTTAGCCATTCTGAACAGCAGTCACGCTGGTGTACAACATGGATAAAACACATTGGCAAAGTCAAGACCTATTGGCTTTGCCAGTGCTTGTTGAACCTGTGCTTTACAACCATTAGTTCTAAATTTGGTCTGTTCTAAAAATAGGAAATAGTTAACAGACAAAAACGTATATAAATCACAGTAGGTAACTATAGTTTGCAAATTGGTTTGTACTCCAGATATAAGATTAGCTTTTTCAAGAAGTAGGTTTGCTAAGGTATTAGCATAAAATGCACGTAAACAATTTAAAAGTGGTATGAGTGCTCTGGCCATATTTATATTGTCTGCGCACCTGATATAAATTTCTTACCTGGAGTTCATGTTCTGGAAGAAGCTGAGACTTTGCAGAGCATGTTTTGTTAATACTTGTGTATCTTGTCACATTTTCAGGCACTGTAAAGGCCTTTTAGTCATATTATTTCACAGTAGTTTTGATTTTGTACAGCAGGCAATGGTAAAAGTATTTAAATTTAACAATGAGAATTCACTGTTTGAATAGTTGTAGCGGCATGGTAACCTTGTTGAAAGAGTTTCTCTTTTATTCCGTGTTTTCAGTTTCTTTTCCAATTTTCATTTTTGTAGACTCATATGTACAGCTAGAAGCCTAATTTTATTGCTGTGCTTCATGGGAAATTAGCTCTTTGTAGCAAGCTGGCTATCTGTAGTGTACCGAATGTATGGGGACACAATGCAGATAGTCCAGGCAACTCTTGTTGGCTTACAGAGGTTAAAATATTAATCCCTAATGCTCTCTTTTGTGATAGTGTGGGCAAGATGTGTAGGCCTATTAGAGGGTAGCGCTAAACATTTGTTGAACACAGTCAATAAATGAGACGCACACTCAAGAAGACCAATTTTAGAAAAATGGTAATTTTATCGAATGTATATAAATATTTGCCACTAAGTAACAATTCGCTCAAAGGCATTTTTATGCAGTAAAGGGACTTCCTTTGGATCAAGTTCTTTTACTGCATCAGAGTCCTTGCAGTTGATTCTCAAGGGTCTCTGTTAAGTATTGTGGTCCTAGGTAGACAAGGTCACAAGAAACACCAGCAGTTCAGTTTTACCTGCCCCGGGTTGTCTGTGTGCAGAGGTCCTGGATGAGTCGGATGCCTTGCACACTGCACAGTTGGCTTTGAAGCAGGCTGCAGAGGGGGACTTGGCAACAAGTCCAGGAGCTCCAGAGGCTTTGTTGGTGGGGCTCCTGGGAGCAAGGGAACACCGTCATTTGTTGTGGACCTGGGCTGTGGAGCTCGGGTGCAGCAGGTTTTGGTCATCCGGTGCTCCTCTGTCAAAGCACCCACAATTCTTAGGTGGACCTGCTAGGAGTGGGCAAAAACAGAGCAGCCAGTCCACTCTTGGTGATGGTCTCTGCAGTGCTGACATCCCTTAACAGCTGGTCTCTGGTTGCGGTGTTAGAGTCCAGTCTTGACTCAAGCATTGGTTGATGCAAGGGGTCCAGTACCCCGAGTATTGGTGCAGTTCAGCTCCGGTAGGTCCAAGATGTCTTATGATGAGGTGGGAGATGTGTTGGTCCTGTTGGAGCTTGGCGACATCCTTCTGGGCGGCTGCTGCATTGGTGGACCCGGTGGTCAGCGGAACGGCGAACCGCACATTGCAGTTAATGCCTGCAGGGTGCAGGAAAGTTGCCTCCTCCACTTCAAGGGAGATGCTGATGGGCTTGGTGAATTGCTGGAGGCTCTCCAAAGCTTTTTTAGGGATGCACATCTTCAGGGCGAGTAGAGTGGTCTCTATTATCGGGACAAAAGCAGGTAAACAGGCAGGATCTGGCGGCAGTGTCCAACAGCAGCTCACAGTTCTTGCTTCTTCGGCCCTTGTATATCCTCTTCTTTCTTCAGTCAGTCGAATCTGTTCTGGTATCAGGAGGCCACGTAAATACTGAATTTTGGGATATTCAGGGGAGTGCAGGGTAGTAGGTAATGGACTATTTACCCTTGAGGTGACTACACCCTTTGTATGACCTCTTCCTGTGGGAATTGGGTATAACCCTGTCCCAGAGTTCCTAGCTCCACCAAAAACAAGATGGTGGAACCCTTCTTTTGTGGTGCACATAACGGGTGTGACAAGGCTGGTATTGCACCATGCCTACCTGCTTTAGCTAATTTCCCACCTGTCCTAGTGCTAAATGGGTCTCGGGCAGGGGGTGGCAACTCCCAGGTCTGGGGGAAGCCGGATCATATACCAAAGACGGAGGGTCTTTAGAGTCCCTGGCCATTGTATGCAGATTCACAAGCCATCCTGCAAGAGGAGGTGATAACACCTTCTTCCGGAGCAGGCATTGTTTCTGGCCTCTGAGAGCAGGGCTTTCAGCTCTAGGGGTCAGAAACATGTCTGCAGTGGCTGGCTTGTCGATACCATCAGCCAGCACACTAGAGGACTAGTAGCTTTTAGAGGGCACATCTAAAGTGCCCTCTGGGTGTCTGGGTGCACGTCCTAATAAATCCAAGACTGGCATCTATCTAGATTTATTAAAATGAGGTATTTGATACCAAACACCATAGGTTTCAGTGAAGCTATTTTGTAGCTGGGTAACTCGTGTTGACCAGTGCCTATTACATACCTTAAAAAGGCTCACTTGCAGTGTCTAAGCGATTGAACTAAATGTCACAGGGACATATATGCTCCTGAAGATATGCCTCACATCAAATATAATGCACTCTGCCTTAGGGATCCGAGGCCTGCTGTAGGGGTGACTTACATATATTTAGATGCAGTGACTGGTGCCTGGCACACAATGTGTATGCCATGTTGTGTTTTCACTCATGGCTCGCACCATGACACAGTCTGCAATGGCAGGCTGTCTATGATTTGCAGGGGGCGGGAGGGGGTCTCTTAGGGTGACACAATGCATGCTGTAGCCCTTACGGACTCTCTGTAGTCCCCAGGCCCTAGGTGCCAGGGGTACCATTTATCAGGGACTTACCGAGGTACTGGTGTGTGTGTGTGTGCCAGTTGTGTACAATTAGACCTTTGACTTTGTTTTAGGGAAGGAGCACTGGAGAACTGTTTAGCAGGAACTTAGTGCACCCCAGTCGCAAAACCTCCATACCAGTGAGCAAAAAGTGGGGGTGGCCATTTCCCAAGGGGGCACTTTGCTACACTCTCTTCGTAGTAATTTTGATGGATCTGATCTTCATAGAAGATGCAATTAAATTATGATGCATATTTAAAAGAAAAAGGATATTCCGCGCTGATGACTTCGGGTGAATTGAGAGTTTGCATTCATGTGAGTCCTTTCTCTGGGTTTTGGGGCAGTATTTATGATGGATATTGTCATTTACCACTGATGTCACTGGGCCTCAATTGCTGTTGTACTCCAGTTGGGCAATCTGATTTCTCCTCTGTACACTTGCCTCGCTATTGTAGTACTTATGTGATATTCAAAGTACATGGGACTTGATGGCTAAACTTACATTATGAGTAAAATTTGGATGCCCTGAGCTGTCTTCAGGAACTCTTTGGTCTTAAGTTCCTTCTTATGAGATATGGTTCCAGGCAAATGGTATTATGTATCTAGTTGGCGCCGATTTTGTCTGCCGTTTAGTCTGCAAGGCTTTAATACTAAAGTTGGTGTGAAAGTTAATGGAGAATTTTAAAAATGTGTCCTACAAAGTGAAGTTGCCCAAAACCCCACTACACCACCCAGGTCTGTGGTGATGTTTTAAGGGTGGCCTTAATCCCTAACGAGTTCATGGGGTTTCAGCGTCTGAGGGAAGGAGCGCATCTCAGTAGTAGATGGTGTTAAGAGTCCACTAGTTCACAAAGTTAAATGCAGTGGGGGTACGGATGCTTGTATTGGATTAGCACCGGCAGTACATCGTTTTTATGTCCCAAAATTTAATGGTCGATATCTCAAAACTGACTGAGCACAAGATTGTTCGTTATGAGGACGCATCCTCTAGTTTACCCTTTCAAATTGAGAAACTGAACTTTAGGGCTGGGGTCCAACCCAGACTCTGAACTATAACATGCCTGCTAGGAATAGCACTTATTCATTGGTTTTATTATTTTACACTTGTATATAGCGCATGGGCACCAAGAGGTATACATGTGCTTTTCAGTCGTTTCAGAATCAGGGTGACTTCCTTGAGCCAAGACACTGTTGGCCTGAGCCATCATTACCCAACGCTCTGCGCTGAGCCATTTTGGGGAAAAATAAAAGCAAAAAGGTCATAGCTGGGGGAGTGGGGTGGTGGGGTGGGGTTCGTATGTGTGAGTTTAGCCTGACCCCCCCCAGGCTCCCAGCATTGAAGTTTATAATAATAATTTTGAAAAAATCTAATTTTGGGATTTGCGGATCGAACAGAGGTCCTGGGTCCTTCAGAGCTTCCTGGGTTCCCAGGATTTGAAAATTCAGCACAGTAATCCCAAATCCTGAAGGGAAAAATTAAAGGGTTTGGTGTACTACAACTAAGCATGGTCAAGCCCCCATACCCTCCTCCCCCTGCTCACGGCCGTCGGTGTTGCACAGCGTGGATTGGCTGCATACAGTACCTAACCCCCAAAGTGCATGGCCAGTGCCCATGTGTGGCAGGGGTTGGTAACCGGGAACCGTTGGGGTCTAGTACATTTAAAATAAGAAAACACAGGAAAAAACAACGATTGAAGTAATGGTTCACTTCCTTTATAACACTAAAATCCACTGTGCAAGTTCTGATATGATTACAAATTGAAGCCAAAAAATACTGTCATAACAACAGTCCTGTATACCTTACTCGCACAAAAAAAGCATTGATAAGGACGTCACAATATTTATCCTATAAAATAACACCTAATAGCATAATGTCATGAAATAACACATACTATGACCAATAGATACTATATTAATAGTTTTCTCTTTCAGGGCAGGTAAGGGTAATGAGATTTGCAATCTCACCTGTCACATCAAGGGTGAAATCCAAGATCATTGCTCCTCGTGTGAATTATAGTTTCCATGGCTGTAAGAGTTGTGGATTATGGTGCTAAACGTAACTTGCAAATTGCAGTGAGTTTTCAAATTTCACTTTGTAACCTTTACTCTACTTTACCTTTTTTTTAATGAATTGCTGAGATTTTATTCTAAATGTCTGTGGAGCTGTTTAACTGTTAAGTTAGTAAATATGAAGGTTGTGCCTTCTGTCATAACATGATTCTTTGGATTGTTTGTGAGTGACTTTGTAAATCCCTTGAAAGATGAACAGTATATGTCAATCTCTGAATTTGAGTTCAGTGCCCAATACACAAAGGACAAGGTCTAAGAGTTTCAGCCTCGAAAAGAAAAAAAAGTTTAATATAGGACACACTGACCTTCTCTGAACTGGTGAGTATCTTTCTATATTTGCAAGGGTCACTGTATTTGTTTTTTCAAAGGACTAATATGTATTCAGTCACAGGACTAAATGGTTAATTTGGCAATTTGCTGAGTCCTGCTGTGGATGGAGGCACCTGGGCACCAACCCTTCCACTTGTCTATGGTCTTGAGTTCCTGCTTGTTCCAGCCTGATGAAGTTGCTGCCATTTGACGAAGTGACACCGCCACAGCCCGATTTCTCCCGCCCAACTTTTTTTGTTCACCGTTATAGCTTCAACAGAAATTGTGCCCACCCCAGGACCTACTTAATGCAGGCCACAGAGCAACGGCTCAGTGGACATGAACCAAAGGCCTGCAGGTCTATTCCTGGACAGAGTCCAACGCAAGGAACCTTTGCTCCACGACCATCAAACGCAACACCGCAGCTGTAACCGAACGCCCCCACTACTCCTCTGCCATCCTCCACGACCTCAAAAATGCACAAAGGCAAACACACTGCTGACACGCATCCCCCAGTCACATGGTAGGACCCTGCGGCAGAATGCCAAGCCTTAACATCAATTTTCCTTGACCCAACCTAAGCAGGATGCCATTTTGACTGACTGCATTGGACCCTGTCTGAAACCTGTGTCCTAGGAAGGTAATACATTGGAGGCAACACAACATGAAGGTCCTCTTTGCTTCTGACTGGCCTTCATGGCTGGATTGAAACCATCTTCTTCTGTCCTGAGAACCACACAGGAAACTTATGTGCCTCCTCAATGTAATATCCATGATGCCAGGCACAATCCACCACTGAACCTGACCACATTGTACTTGAACTTGTCTTGTAAACACATCTCATTCTTTTCCTACTGCATGTATGTTGCGAAGGTAATGAAGTGCCCACACTTTCCCAAAGTGTAGTGGGAAGTTATTATATCTTATGTTAATTCATTTAAAATGTGGCATAATTGTCTGGCAAACCCAGAACCAGGCAGACTCCCCAATTTAGACCATGTTGGGCTCTTCTTTTTGCTCAGTGCTCTTGTCAGCCCAAAATGGCAAAATGTGATGCGCTTTATTAGGATGGTGTCAGTCTAGGTTTGTGGGTGAAATGTCTAATTCCAGCTGCAAAGACAAACCTTACATCTATGTGGGTTGAATGTTTCATGTCATGTAATGCAAGTTCTACTCACATGTCCTCTTTTTGATACCAATGAGACAATTTGCTTGTCCCATTTTCCTTCCACATAGCCTGAAAACAGAATGCACTAATTTTGATGTTGGTGCTCAAATTGTATGATTGCAGGTCTTCTGTGACGTTTTTTGGAAATAGTTTCTATGTTGGACTGTAATTAGGTTGTTTAATGTATTTAATGCTTTAATGTGTTAGAGTTATGGCCTTTGACTTGATAAACTTCAGTGTCCCTTCTACAAACATTGTATGTTTCAAGTGGAAGAAGCTTGGTTCTTTATTTTTCCAAATGGTACATCATCAGGAGAATTGTTTATTTTTTGGTTATTTTTTTTTTAATAACAATTAATTAATTAAATCTGTTGGATTTCTGGTTCAATAGTTGAGGAAAAATTGAAAATTCAAACGAGTCCAACCCAACATATGGTTCACTGTTTAACATAGCTTAAACATTTGAGTTAAAGTTCTTCGTAAGTGTACAATGTATATAGGCAAAAGAGATGTGATGCTTGGATAGCTGTATAAAACTGCCCCCCCCCCCCACCTCTTGCGATTTACATGCAGTCCCAGTATCTTCTGTTACAGACTGCTTAGTGATCTCTCAAACAAGTTTCATGGAGAGCCAAAAACTAGAACGTAAATATTCCTTGTGAGAGCTAATGTTTTGAAACTAGAAAACATTTACAAATAGGCATTGGAAATTCTTTCCTATTCTGTTGTCTGTGTATAGTGCAGTAGTTGCTTGCAGCAGCATGGAAAAGGGCTCTGTCCTCTTCAGATGCACATTTTCTTATAAAAAATACATAAAATAAGTCACAAACTACACAATCCATCATATGAACTGCATATAAGAATGCTTTTATCCGTGAGTCTTCCAAGTCTTGATAATATGACAAACAAGCAACACTCAGCTCCATGAAGATTCGCATATCCGCTTAATACTTTCCTAAATTCAGTGCTCCACATTCCATCTCATCTAGAGGTCGTTAGAGGGCACAAGAACTTAGTTGTTGAGCTTCAACATCACCAACTCAACCTGCTGTGTCCTTATTACTCTCCTTGGTGATGATTTCAACCTCCCAGACAACAGAAGTATTTAAAAAAAAAAAAAAAAAAAGACGCCCTCCTCAACCTCACAACATTACCTTACTGGCTAAACCATGTTTCCATCCTCTTCATTCTTCTGGGTATCCAATCAACAGACCAAGGCCAATTCAAAAGAGAACAACAATCTTTCAGAGCTTTCAAAGACTTCTGTAACAGCAACCTGATGCTCAAATTGGTGTTTTACCTTTCCAGCACCACATGCAGTATCAACACCTTTATAAAAGACTTCGGTGCTTTGCTGAAAAACTATACATACACCCATGCTCCCAGTTAAAACACAAAAGTGCAAGCTGAATACTTCCGCAGCCTAGTACTGCATCTCGCCATTCCGTCCACACAAGACAGAAAATGGAAGATAAACTGAATTCCCGATGCTTATGCTCTTGAAGTTGCAACGTTCAACACAGAAGCAACTCATCACATAAGCCAAGGCCAGGTACTTGAAAATGCCTACAGAAGCGGAGCACTCTTCACAAGAATAAAGTGCTACATCAGCTCCTTGCTTCACCCTTTATTTCCACACTCCTCCCCACTTTAGTGCAATGCCATCAACCTCTTCTTGAGTGGAAAAAATGGGGAAGACCTAACAGTCCTTTGGCAATACCAAGCGTGCTTCTTTTCTGACCCCATCCCTTCCCTCTGCAATATGATCATTGTTGAGATGCAGTGTAATCTCCTGTCTCTCATAGACTTTGCAAAATATTCAACTCCAGCAAAGTCCCTTCCTATAAAGATGTCTTACACTTGTCCTAAATCTTAGTGTTTTTTGGAGAAACTCGCACACCCTAGTCGATCCCTTCATAATTTGAGGCATCTTCCCAGAAGCTCTCAAGACAGGCTGGATCTGCCAATTTTCGAAACAACCAAAACTAGAACCTGACGACCATGCCAACTACAGATGGTAGCAAAGCAAGACATTGCAGTTTGTTGAACTCCCCCAGCACACCGTCTCTTCTGAAATGGAGGCAAGGGGTCGACTGATGCGCTAGCTAAGAAAGATCAGTTTATGAGGCGATATGGTGTTCATGCAAACATGTCATTGTGTGAGGGAAGTGGCTGGGTCTCCTGCCATGAACTTTCAGAGTCACAAGAGACTTGGGGTTGGCAGGTGTGGACCGACTCTCTGTTTTTTGGGTTAATTCTCAAGATGTACATTTACCTACACACAACTAATCCTTTCTTTCATTGTCGATCCATGTTTTTTTACCCTGTGGTGTCTTTTCCTGTATCTTAAAAAATCTATAAAATTGTTTATTAAAAATAAATAAATCATAGACTGTCTTCCTGACCACAGATAATGGTTATACCTTTGCTTCTTGACATTACTGACGTTTGACAGTCAGTCATCTCACCCTTAACCACACCCTGAAAACTTAAATGAAATTTGGGACAGAGAGAGATCAGCAGTGCCCTCACTCCCATCATTCATCACCTCCACAATGGCCACCATTGCCGACGCCTCGAAGCACGCAGAGGTAAAACCACTCCTGAAGAAAACAGCACAGTGACCTCAAACTACCGCCCAATCTCACTGCTTCGCTTTCCTGTCAAAGTTCTGGAAAGAGCCATCAATCAACAGCTCTACGAATACCTTGAAGAATACTCTCTGTTAGACACCTCCCAAAGTGGTTTCTGTGCCAACCACAGCACCAAGACCACCTTCATCGCTGCAACAGACTACATCAGAGCCCTCCTCCACTGCGGAGAGAAAGCAGCCTTAATCCTCCTCGACCTCTCAACGGTGTTCAACACCATATCCATCACACCCTCATCACCAGACTCTACCACATCGGAAACTGGAGTAACGCTCTCAAGTGGATCCATGCCTTTCTCACAGGACACACCTGGAGAATCCGCCTACCTCGTTTCACCTCCAAGCCCAAGAATATAATCTACAGCATCCCCCAGGGGTCCTCACTCAGACCCACCCTCTTCAGCACCTACTTGACGCCACTTGCCGACATCGTACGCACTCAGCATCAGCTCATACGCTTTTGACACGCAACTCAGCTCTCTCTCGCCTCCCCCAGAGCCAGTGCCATGTCCAACATTGCTGAGTGGATGAGATCCACCTGCTTGAAACTGAACATGGACATGACAGAAGTGATCGTTTTTGGAGACAACACCCCCCCCCACCCAGCCGGACCCCCCTCCCCCGGGAAGACACCTGGTGGCCCACCATATTCAGGCAAACCCCAGTCCCAGCAGACCACCCCTGTAACCTCTGCATCATCATCGACCGCAAACTCACCCTCAAGTGACAGATAAACACGGTTGCCTCCCCTTGCTTCCTCATCCTCCGCATGCTGCTTAAGATTTTCAGATGGATCCACTTTCATGCCAGAAAAATAGTAACCCAAGCCCTCGTCATCTGCAGACTAGACTATGGAAACGCCCTTTACATCGGAGTCACCTCCCAACTCCTCAGTCTTGTTCAAGCTAAACAGAACTCCATAGCAAGACTCATCCTAGACCTCCCCAAACGGACCTACATCAACCCTCACCTCAGAAGCCTCCACTGGCTGCCCGTGCACAAAAGATGCAAGTTCAAGGTTCTGAAACTAGCGTACAAAGCCCTTCACAACATCGGACCCACACACATGAACCACTGGCTCTCCTCCAATCAACCTGCCAGAGAACTCTGATCAACCTCCCTCGCACACTCCCATGTGTCCACCGCTACAGTGGGCGTTCCTTCTCCTACCTCACCGCCAAGGCCTCTGCGACCTCCCCCTGCACCTGAGAACTGCACACACCATTCTCGACTTCTGGAAGAAACTCAAGACCTGGCGCTTGGATGAAAGGCCATCAGCTCACAGCATCAGCCCTCAGTGCCTGAATACCCCCTGGGTGATAAGCCATGCTTTGCAAATGCCAGTTGTTTGATTGACTGCACTGTACGCCACTGGAGTCCACACAACACCACTCTTCTCTGTGCTAATGCACTTTACTCCACTACACACCACTCTGTTGTGCATCATTCAACTCTGTGCCGTTGCACTCTACCCTGCACTGCCCCACTTTGTGCCACTGCAGCCTACGCCAAAGCACTGTAATTTACTTTGTGCTACTGCTCTCCACGCCAGGGTTCTGCAAAGTCGGTCCTGGAGAGCCGGGTCCATGCCAGATTGTTAGCATATCCACATTTAGAATAAAAATGTTTCAGAAATCTACATTTTTCTAAATGTGGAAATGCTAAAAATCTGGCATGGACCTGGCTCTCCAGGACCGACTTTGCAGAACCCTGCTCTACGCCAGTGCATGCTGCACTCTACATCACTCTGCTCCGCAAAACTGCACTCTACCACTCTACACCACTGCACTCTGACACTGCATTTTATACCTCGACACCACTCTACGCCACTTTAATCTACTGTGCACCACTGCACTCTACGCCGCTGCACTCTGCCACTTCACTCTCCACCTCAGTACCACTCTACTTTATGCCAATGCACTCTACTTTACACCACTGCATTCTCTTCCTACGCACCCTACACCACTCCAGTCTAGGCCATTCCATTCCACTCTACTTTGCACCACTCCACTCTATGCCACTAACCTGCATTACATAACACTTTTTTTCTACCCCACTTCACGCTGCTCTAAAAAAAAAAAAAAGTACTGTACACCACTGCACTCTGCACCTCTTTACTTTATGCTGTACCACTCTATGCCACAGTACTCTAAACCACTGCACTCTACCCAGTGTAATCTACACCACATCACTCAAAACCAATGCACTCTATGCCACTCTACACCATTGCACTCTGTATCACTGCACTCTGTTCTGCACCACTGCATTATACGCTAATGCACTCTACACCACTGCACTGACACTCTACTCAGCAAGACTGCACACTCTGCCACAGAACTGCGCTATTCTGCACCACTGTCTATGCCACTGCACTCTACTCTGCACCACTCATATCTACACTAATGCACTCTGTCCACTTCACTCTACACCACTCTTCTCTACTCTGCGCCACTGTGACTGCGCTGCACCACTGTGACTCTGTTCTGCACCACTTCAATTTACCCTGCACCACTTCAATTTACCCTGCACCACTTCACTCTACTTTGAAACCGTCTACTCTGTGCCACTGCACTCTGTGCCACCCTGTGTCACTCCATTCTACACCATTGCACAGTATGCCACTGGACTCTACACTGCGCCACTCTACTCTGCATCACTCTAAGCCACTGTACTCTACGCTACTGTACTCTGCAACACTTTATTCAAAACCAGTGCACTTTAAGCCACTGCACTCTCTGCCAATCTACTCTGCACCACTGTACTTTACGCCACTTCACTCTAGACTACTCTACTCCACAACGCTCTGCTCCATTACACTCTGACACTCTACTCCAACCCTCTGCTCCACTCTGTCATTCTACGCAGCTCGCTTTCTTCCACTCCATACACCTTCACTCCACTCTATTCTACAACACACTACTCTACTCCACTCTAGTACTCCACTCTGTCACTCCACTCTGCCACTTCACTTTGACACTCTATGCCAGTGCTTCCCAACCTGTGGTCGTGGGATGCCTGGGGGGTCCGCAAAGCCTCTTCAGGGGGTACATGATTACTTAGAACATTAACTAATATTAACAGATTAATAAAGTGGCCAAATGTACAATTGAAAATTTCAAAACGTTCTGTAGATGTCAAAGTATTAGATATTGGAGGCTAAAAATTAAATTATATACTCGGATTCATTTGTGGGAGCAGTGCACAATGTGTGGCTTCAGTTGAATTTAGAAGTGCTCCAACATTCCTGTTAGTTACATTTAAAAAAAAAATGTTTGTATTTGAATTTCTTGTACATTGAATAAAATGTGTATGTGTTTAATAGAATGCTTGTTTCAGTATTTTTTGTGTATTATTTTCTGGTTCAAATCATACAGTGTTTAGGCCTGGATCCCCAGCTTCCAGTAATGACTCAGTGGGGGTGAAGGAGGCCCGGGATTCCAGTAATTCCTTGGGGGGGACCTGGGGCCCAGTAATGTTAAAGTGGGGGTCAACAGAAGTAAAAAGGTTGAGAACCACAGCTCAATGCCACTTCCCTCTGCAACACTGTACTGTACTCTGCACAACTCCACTCTACAACACTCTATTCTGCTCTGCACCCTTCTTCTCGAACACTACTCCCTCCACGGCATTCAACACTGACACTCCACTTCACAATAGTCTACATCACTCAAAGCACTCAGTGCCGCTCTATTTGTAACACCTCACTTTACTGCACGACATTCTACTTTGACACTCCACATCACTTTCCTTTACGACACTAACTTTTAGCCATGCAGAATAGCTGCCAAGCTGATATACAATATTGCTAAAACATATTGGCAAAGCCAATAGCTCTTGTACAGGAGAGATCTGTTGGCTTTGCCAATGCTTGTTTTCTTTTCAGAATGTGTGCCTGCAGATCCAGTGCTTTAGAGAAGTACAGAGTGCAGTGCTTAGAAAACAAATGAACAAAAACGAAAAAAAGCCTAAAAATTCAGTTGTGATACTTCGGTTATGGCTAGTCTTCCTAGCGGAAAGCACTTCTCTGCATATTGTTGAAACAGATTGAATAGGAACATTTGTTACACTCTACTCTGAGGTCTCTTGAGGTGGGTCTTCTAGAGAGTGGTTCTTAACCAATGGTCCTTGGACCCTTTGTGTCTGCGAAGCTTCCTGAGGGGGTCCTCGATTGCTTACAAAATTAAATAATAGATGGTTAATAAGGTAAATATATGTAAAAAGTAATTATATACATTTTGTTGAAAAACGCTCTGTTGATGGGAAGTATTTTGAAGTTGGAGGCTAAAAATTAAGTTAGCATCATTTGTGGTAGCAGTGCAAATGCAGGAAACAGAATCCGGTATGGGCAGTTGGCACCCTCAATTTAAGTACTGGTCTACATTTACAAAAAAATAGCATGTATTAAGTACAAAAAAAAGAGTCTAGCATATTGCTTGATCTTTTAAAATCACGTTTTGAAAAGCTCTAACCTGATTAAAATGTCTATATTTGCTAGATCTATACTCGTTTCTGCATTTTTGTGTATTATTTTGAGGTTCAAGTCGTAGAAATTGCTTAGGCTGGGATAGGTGCCTGGCTTCCAGTAGTGATTCGATGGGGGTCCCCAGAAGTCAAAAGCTAATAATGTTCTAGACATAAAAAAATGGACATTTTGAGAGTAGGTTTGAAGGTGTTTATGAAGAACATGGACCTTTAACTCATGTAAGAAATTACAGACAGGTGAGAAAGCCCTTCCACAATCAGCTCAAGTCTATTTTGAAGAGTACACCAAAGAGCCTATTTCGCATTTCTGGATGCCAGGTTGTGCAATACAGGGAGCTCTTTGTTGCCAGATAGACAGAGATCAGAGTATTGATGAATCTGAATACCATGCAGCCCACTGTAATGCTGTCCTTACATTTTCAAACCCAGAGCTTTCAGAGCCTTCATGAGCTCTGGATTTCAGAATCGTGGATCACAGAGAAACTGAAATGATGTGCGTGTGTAGAAAAGGGACAGCATTAGTAAGAAGAGTCCAGTTGGTCATTAATATGGATTACATCTGACAGACCTGGGTTATAATCTTAGCATTCATATATGACCACATTGTGTAATCCTCAGCAGTTTGTGCCATCACCATGCTCCCATACCCTTTATAATTGGGAGAGTTTAGATGCACTTTCAAATAGCAAGATAATATTTGATCATTTACTCTTTCAGGAAAACTACTTACATTTGTGGTTGTGATAATTTAGGCAACTGAAAAAAAAAAAAAAAAATACAAAAAGTAATTTTCTTCCAAATCACAGATATCTAGTTGATTATGGGCAATGTACGGAAGCATCCTCTTGAAATTTTAAAGTTTATCCAAGACAAGACCTGGCAGCTACCACTAACTCCAAGTTAGAATTTCGTTCTTAGTGATTGTATTGGAACAACAGTTCTTTTAAGGGAGTCATTCACAGAAACAAGGTACAACATCTTGCCATGCTGCAGGTGTATAGTCTGTGGTGAGGTTTCCTTAGAGGATAAATATATATTGTTTTCTTGTTTGTCAAGTGAGGAGGTGGCTGGAAGTACTCAATATAAGTTAAGTTCAGGAAACTTGATGCAAGTCCTTGGAGTAGCACTTTTCCCAGAATCTTCCCCTGAAGAATGGGCACCCCCTTTGACGTGGGGAAAGTCTCTTTAGACCTCAGAAATAATGTCACACTCCTTTCTTTGTGTCTAAGAGTCTTAGGAGTATACTAATGCCACCCTCCTTTATTGTCCCTGAGAGTCTTAGGAGTATAATAATGCCACACTCCTTTCTTTGTGTCTAAGAGTCTTAGGAGTGTACTAATGCCACCCTCCTTTCTTTGTCCATAAGAGTCTTAGGAGTACAAGTCTTGCATACATCACATCTTGATGCCTTATGTTTTAGGTAATGGCAATGAATACACTGAGAACGAGGGTCATCAGTGTAAATGTTCTTGTGTCCACAAGATGAACAAGGTTTAAAAATAGATTTCTTCTCATGGTCAGTCATGACAGTTGGCTGTCTGATAAAGATCTCCCTGGGCATGAAAAGACAGATGATAACTTTTAAAAAACAGTACTTCTGTGCTGAAGATAGGGCTTGTTCAAATCCAGGGCAGATCAGAAAGGTAAAATCAGGGCAGAGCTCTGGAACTCCTTCATACACTGGGTGTGGTAGAAATCTGAGTAATGGTAGCCTCCTAAGGGTAGTAGAAAAGATTAAGCTTCCACCTCATTACTGAAGTTTCTGTTCTTTACAATGATGTGGTTGTGCTACTAAATAGATAAGGTTGTTTCAGGCCTATTTCCATTTTAACACTGTATACTGCTATTTTAATGTGAAGGGTATGATTAAATTATATGAATATATAAAAAATACCTTTGTTGGAGAACTGAAGTTTCAAGTAACTAATTTCTTTTGTCCTAGACCTGAGGTTTGTGTGTTTATAGATTGTTTACAAGCTACATTGTTTTTCTCAGTTAATTGCAAAGACATGTTTCATCTGAGTGCAAAAGGGACATGACTAAAAAAGAAACCAGATGTTTGTTTGTTCATTTTTTTTTTTTTTTTTTTTCCACAATGTTTCACTCCTAGGATTTATTGAATGAAGCTAAACAACGGCTGGCTAAAATAGTGAAAGATGGCACCCAGTACCAAAAACTGATGAATGGATTAGTTATGCAGGTACGTTTGCATTGAGTTATTTATCACAAAATGTGAGAACACTTGGATGCAGTTCAGGCAGCCTGGCTTATTCAAGCCTGGCTTAAGCCTCTGTCTGCTAATGGTTGCAAAGTGGCTATTGCATTTACTAGACTGAAGTACAGTGGTTATTGTTAATAAAGAAATTAATACAAATATTTTAATTAGTGGTCATTATTGTTATTGTTTTCATATAGCCCTTCATAACCCTGACTAGGTTTTGAAGTGCATTGCTAGACTAAGGGGCAAGTGTCATCACATGAAATGAGTGGTTAAAAGGAGGTTGAGTTACTGTGGGTCCTGCGTGGGAAGATTTTTGGTGTAATGAGTGATTGACTAAAACAGTGCTGTGATAGCATTTGCTTCTCTTCTGAGGGTAGTAAGATGTGAATGAACGAGAGGGAGCACTCACAAGCATTATATTTTTATGATTTGTTATTATTTGTTTGGAAAGGTGTGGGCAATGTGTGGCCTATTTGGTGGTGTTAAAAAAAAAAAAAAAAGTTATTGATTTTATTTTAAAAAATAAATTATATAGACAGTAGTGCATCTTGTCAGTGCTATATATTTCCCATATACATCACTTGTATAGCCGCAATTTAAAGAGGCACGTGTACATAAGGAGAAAGGAATAACAGGTGGTTGAGAAAGGTTAGATACAAAGGAGAGGGAAACAAACAATTGAAAACCACAACTATCTTGTCAGTCAGTCCTTATTAGAGATGGCATGTAGCTGGATGGAGGAGATAGATGTCCATTGTCCCTGGCATGAGAAATGTGGCTCACCTTTTGGTTTAGGAGCCCAGATCAGGTTCTAAGAGGCTTGCAGGTGTGTGCAAAAAGCATAGGTTGGCCGAGCTGTAAAAAACAATCAGGGTCTGAATGTATTTGCTTCCTATTTAGAAGCAGAAGGTAACACAGATGTTTTCAAGCTGTTATTACCATGTTTACCAGGCAGGGGAGCTTATAAAAGCAGCAACTGGCACAGCAGATTCCCCAGGAGGGAGGGTGTGACACGTGCAGCCACTGAGTGGAAGGTGAAAACCGCTTGTCCCAGCTCTGTGAAATGGGATACTTGAGCAGACCCTGCACTAATCTCAGCCTGAATAACAGATTTCGGCACTGGCCCAAACTGTGAGCGTCCCTCGTCAAGCCTCCACAAGGGTTGGGGGGTGGGCATGGAGACTGGGAAGAGGGGGGGGGGGCGAGTAGAAATAATGTCTGGTAACGATGCGCTTTGCCAGTAGGAAGGCCAAGTAGAATAAGTTTACTCTTGCCTTATCCTTGGTTGCACGTGCATAGTACCCCATTGAACATGCCTTCAAGCAGTGCAAAGTGGCCGAGCCAGTGGTCTGGGCCAGCTTTGTAGTAATGGCCACCAAGTACTGTGACGGGGACGAGCAGGCCCACAACATGCAGAAAGTCAGCACTCTGTGCCTGGCAGCAAAGGCACAGGCCTCCTGCACCAAGGAAGAAATAGTTGACTTTGGCTCGGACAGATAAGCCAGATGAAGAAAAAGAACTGGATTCACTTGATTTGGACATTTATACACACCTTAGCTGGGATAGGCTAGTATTGGCTCCCTTTGCTTATGTGCAGTGGGTACCTCTAGTGCTTCCTCCTACCTTGATTGCATGCAGTAAGGGGGCCCCTGAGTATGTTTGTCTGCCTATGGTCTTCGTAAGCCAGCTAATGAGTTTGCAGGCAGTTCCCATTAAATGGATGTCTTGCATCGCCTTATGTTTGGCAGGCTCCCATTTAGTGATGTTACGCCCTGTGTGCAGTGCCTGGGTCAGTACCTGATATGTCACATACAGTGCTCTCTTCTACTTGCTCAAAAAATAACCCCAGTGTGCCATCATAGAAGAGGTCCCCAATTGTGATTATATCTGTGGATTGCCATTGTCGCAGGTCCAAGAGCGTGAATGACCTCCTGACATGTGGCAGGCCCCAAGCAGTGTGAGAGCAGGTGCATAGCGAAGGGTAGAGACTGAGTGTAGGCTCCTACAAAAACAGTGGTGAGCTCACCTGCTCCCCACTTCCCCCCCCCAAAGGTATTGGCATGGGAGTAGAAACAGGGTTGTAGGTTGTGAAGGGTGTAATAACTGTAGTACCTGTTCAAGCCACCAGTGAGGTGTCTCAGAAGTGGGGTCTTCCTGCTGCTCTCCACTAACCAGCGACTCACCCGCTGCACCACCAAATAACATTCACAACTTGTGACTCTAAGCCCCCTGTCTGTAGGCAATTTCAATTTAGCTAGAGCAACAAAGCAGTGACCTGTCTGCCAAACGAGCTTCCCTAGTAGGGTTCGCCTATTGAACAGGGCAATTTGGCGAGCCACCGAAAGCCTGAGCGTCTGTCATAATGGTATCTGATTCCAGTGGGCTGGGACTGCCCTTATGACACTGCCGTCCAGCAGGTCAGCTGCGACATGATCAATCCGAATCCCCAAGTAGCTGAAGGTCTGGGCTTGCCAGCTGGGCGGCCCTCCCCCAATATCCCACCCCACTTCTAGTACTACTGGGCTATATGGGAAGTGTTTTGGTGTTGTGGCTAAACATTGGAAGGCACTTCACTTGAACTTGGCAATCATGTACCTGCTGTTATTTATCTGCTGGAGTGCAGTAGAGTGAGAAATAAGTGTGCATGAGATTGTCCTTCCCATCCTTGATTGGATAACGTCTGGTTCCTGGGTGCGCTTGGTCCAGAATGATCTAATATCTTTATTTTTCTTTATTTGTCCATGTAATTTTGCATCATTAGTTTTGGATCTCTAAATAATTGTTCAGCTTGTATGACAAAGGTGGATCCACAAATGGATGTCTTGTTGCTGAGATAATAAGACGTAAAATAAATGTGTGTGAAGTTATGTATTTATATATTACCTACTGGTGGTCGCCAGTATGTAGTTATTGTTAGGACCCAATTCCAATAAACAAAGGGTTTTTTGTTTTGCTAATAACTTTGGCGCGGTTTGAGGAATCTTCATGAAGTTTTCAAAAGTAGTGGCCTAGACATTTCAGCTGCTGTCTGGAAAGTTTCAGGGCGATCTGGGGGAGGGCTCGGTGGTGGTGGGGGGGGTGGTGTGTATTCGATGGCATGTGTAGATGCAGATTCACATGCTGTGCATATATCGCCATCTAGTGTTGTGCTCAGAGTGTTACGAGTTGGCTTTCTTTGAAGAAGCTTTTTTCGAGTCACAGGATCGAGTGACTCCTCCTCTCAGTGATAGTGCGCATGGGCATCGACTCCAATTGTTTTCTTTCCATCGGGTTCCGACGTGTTCCTTCCCGCTTGGTACTTTCGGTTCGGTACTATCTGAACTTATCTTTCCTTTTTCTTAACGTTGGTATAATTTTCAAACGCGGTTTCTGACTACACTCGATCCGATTGTAGCCTCTGGTTCGATTAAACGCCCTTTTGGGCGCTCACGTCCTTCTCAGGCCTACTGAGTCATAGGCTCATGGATCGGACTCCATTTTGATTCTGTCCTCAGTGCCCCGCCAACTTCCCCTACATTCAGTGTGCATCCTCTGACTTTCTCCAGACCACCAAGAAGAGACCTGCGAGGCATCTGTCTTTTAGATCGAAGAAGACCTTACGAGATCGAAGAGCAAGGCGGTTGGAGATGGTGTCAAAGTCCACAGAGCAAATGCCTGACATATTTGGTGAGGAACAGGCACTTGACTGCAGTCTCCATTCGAGACTTCGACCGAGATTCAGATGAGAACAGCCAGGTACGCCGTGCAGCGCAGTACGTGAGTACACCAGCCTCTTCCCAGAAAACTTAAAAAAATCACAGAAGGCCTTTGGTATACCACTGCTTGCCAGCCATGGTTCAACCTGAAAACAGCAAATCTTTGACCGACCCTCAGGTTTGGTGCCAAAAAAGGCCAAGACTCACTCCCAACAACAGACTGTCACGCCTGTTTCGGCGTAGAGTCGAAAGATGGAGGCTTCCACTTCAGAACCAAGTCGGCTTCGTAACACATCAGAGCTGAAACATCCACGCTCCTCTTTGGAGCTGAAACAACGAAGCCCATCTTAGGAGCCGAAAACACTTTCCCTTACTGCTGAGACCACTTTTTCGGCCCGTAGGAAGCATACTGCCACCAAGCTTTCGGAGCATTCATTAGGAGGCAGAAAACAGGTTTCATCTTCAGAAACAGGAGGGAGATGAGACAGACATTAGATCCATTCTTGAGGTCATGGACCAAAAACTAAGGAGGATTTAAATCCAGAAAGAGACTAGAAAGATTATTGACTCTCCTCCTCCTATTACGAAGAGGAAATTAGCATTCCAGGAGAGTTTGGATGTGGCCTTTCATCGGCGAAAATATTTAAACAAAAGGAAAAGCCATAGACTGTTCAGCTTTCTCCACCACATTTGTCTCATCTTACACCACCTCATACTCCACCAACTTCACCCACACAATCTCATGCTTCTTCTCATGGAGGACTATATGAGTGATAATATTTATAACATGGATCCATGGAACAATGACCTACAAGACCGTCTCCACCTGAGGATACCACAGCCTATAATCAGGTCATTTCCAGAGCAGCCGCCTATCATGGTGTGCAGATGCACTCTGAGCCATTAGGAGAGGATTTTATATGTACCCAACTCACAACCAATGTTTTCCAATGCTACCTGGTATGCTTAAACATGCAGATTACATTTTTAAAGAACCAGTCAAGGCTAGGGTGTTAACACCTAGAATAGTTCAAAAATATAAATCGGCACCAACTGATCTAGTTTTCATTTCACAGCAGTTACTGCTAGATTCCATTGTAGTCAGTGCAGCCAGAAAACGGGCAAATAGCCAGTCCACAGGGGATGCTCCTCTCCCTGACAAAGAGAGCCGCAAATTCGATGCAGCAGGCATAAGGGTAGCAACTCGGGCTGCAAATCAGTGATGCATTGCTAACTTCCAAGCCCTTTTAGCTAGGTATGACAGGGCACATTGGGATGAGATGCAATACCTCCCAAAGGAACATCGGAAAAGGGCACAGCAGGTAGTGGAAGAGAGACAAACCATCGCCAATAATCAGATCCAATCACCACTAGACTCAGCTGAGACGGCAGCTAGGGGAATGAACACTAGCATCACAATTTGAAGACATGCTTGGTTGAGGTACTCAGGCTTTAAGTTTGAAATACAAAAAGCGGTCCTTAACATCTTTTTTAATAAGCAGCAACTCTTTGGACCGGAGGTGGACACAACCATTGATAAATTAAAAAAGGACTCTGAGACAGCAAAGGCCACGGGATCCCTTTATACAACACCTTTTTGGGCCTCATTTCGCAAACCTCAGTTTAAAGGAGGTTTTAAGCCACAAACTTCAGAGGCCTCTACGTCCCAACAAAAACAGGGACAACAATATTATCCCAGGGGATCTTTCAGGGGCTCTTATAGAGGACACAATTTCAGATCCAGAGGTAAATCCCCTGCCGCAAGAGGTGCCTCCACCTCATCAAAGCAGTGACTTTCCCTACACCCCCAAACAGTATACATTCCCTGTAAGAGGAAGCCTGCAATATTTCCATACTCACTGACAACAAATTACAACAGATCAATGGGTATTGTCAATTATCCGCAGTGTTTATTGCCTAGAACTTATCTTCACTCCACCAAACATTCCTCCCCATTCACACAGGCTTTCTCTCGAACACACTGTTCTGTTAAAACAAGAGGTAGAATCTCTTCTACTCAAAGGTGCAACAGAAATGGTTCCCTTCAGTCAGCAAGGGACAGGAGTATATTCTCTATACTTCCTTGTAAGGAAATGCCTCCTTGGCATGGTTGCCCCCTGACTTTTTGCCTTTGCTGATGCTATGTTTACAATTGAAAGTGTGCTGAGGCCTGCTAACCAGGCCCCAGCACCAGTGTTCTTTCCCTAACCTGTACTTTTGTATCCACAATTGGCAGACCCTGGCATCCAGATAAGTCCCTTGTAACTGGTACTTCTAGTACCAAGGGCCCTGATGCCAAGGAAGGTCTCTAAGGGCTGCAGCATGTCTTATGCCACCCTGGAGACCTCTCACTCAGCACAGACACCCTGCTTGCCAGCTTGTGTGTGCTAGTGAGGACAAAACGAGTCAGTCGACATGGCACTCCCCTCAGGGTGCCATGCCAGCCTCTCACTGCCTATGCAGTATAGGTAAGACACCCCTCTAGCAGGCCTTACAGCCCTAAGGCAGGGTGCACTATACCATAGGTGAGGGTACCAGTGCATGAGCATGGTACCCCTACAGTGTCTAAACAAAACCTTAGACATTGTAAGTGCAGGGTAGCCATAAGAGTATATGGTCTGGGAGTTTGTCAAACACGAACTCCACAGCACCATAATGGCTACACTGAAAACTGGGAAGTTTGGTATCAAACTTCTCAGCACAATAAATGCACACTGATGCCAGTGTACATTTTATTGTAAAATACACCCCAGAGGGCACCTTAGAGGTGCCCCCTGAAACTTAACCGACTATCTGTGTAGGCTGACTAGTTTTAGCAGCCTGCCACAAACCGAGACATGTTGCTGGCCCCATGGGGAGAGTGCCTTTGTCACTCTGAGGCCAGTAACAAAGCCTGCACTGGGTGGAGATGCTAACACCTCCCCCAGGCAGGAATAGTCACACCTGGCGGTGAGCCTCAAAGGCTCACCTCCTTTGTGCCAACCCAGCAGGACACTCCAGCTAGTGGAGTTGCCCGCCCCCTCCGGCCAGGCCCCACTTTTGGCGGCAAGGCCGGAGAAAATAATGAGAAAAACAAGGAGGAGTCACTGGCCAGTCAGGACAGCCCCTAAGGTGTCCTGAGCTGAAGTGACTCTAACTTTTAGAAA
This sequence comes from Pleurodeles waltl, assembly GCF_031143425.1. Classification (NCBI taxonomy): domain Eukaryota; kingdom Metazoa; phylum Chordata; class Amphibia; order Caudata; family Salamandridae; genus Pleurodeles; species Pleurodeles waltl. The sequence goes on from NC_090442.1 coordinate 191,257,573, forward strand.
TCCTCCATCTTGCAGATGGAGGATTCCCCCAATAGGGTTAGGATTGTGACCCCCTCCCCTTGGGAGGAGGCACAAAGAGGTTGTACCCACCCTCAGGGCTAGTAGCCATTGGCTACTAACCCCCCAGACCTAAACACGCCCTTAAATTTAGTATTTAAGGGCTACCCTGAACCCTAGAAAATCAGATTCCTGCAACTACAAGAAGAAGGACTGCCCAGCTGAAAACCCCTGCAGCGGAAGACCAGAAGACGACAACTGCCTTGGCTCCAGAAACTCACCGGCCTGTCTCCTGCCTTCCAAAGATCCTGCTCCAGCGACGCCTTCCAAAGGGACCAGCGACCTCGACATCCTCTGAGGACTGCCCCTGCTTCGAAAAGACAAGAAACTCCAGAGGACAGCGGACCTGCTCCAAGAAAAGCTGCAACTTTGTTTCCAGCAGCTTTAAAGAACCCTGCAAGCTCCCCGCAAGAAGCGTGAGACTTGCAACACTGCACCCGGCGACCCCGACTCGGCTGGTGGAGATCCGACACCTCAGGAGGGACCCCAGGACTACTCTGATACTGTGAGTACCAAAACCTGTCCCCCCTGAGCCCCCACAGCGCCGCCTGCAGAGGGAATCCCGAGGCTTCCCCTGACCGCGACTCTTTGAATCCAAAATCCCGACACCTGGGAGAGACCCTGCACCCGCAGCCCCCAGGACCTGAAGGACCGGACTTTCACTGGAGAAGTGACCCCCAGGAGTCCCTCTCCCTTGCCCAAGTGGAGGTTTCCCCGAGGAACCCCCCCCTTGCCTGCCTGCAGCGCTGAAGAGATCCCGAGATCTCCCATTGACTTCCATTACGAACCCGACGCTTGTTTCTACACTGCACCCGGCCGCCCCCGCGCCGCTGAGGGTGAAATTTCTGTGTGGGCTTGTGTCCCCCCCGGTGCCCTACAAAACCCCCCTGGTCTGCCCTCCGAAGACGCGGGTACTTACCTGCAAGCAGACCGGAACCGGGGCACCCCCTTCTCTCCATTCTAGCCTATGTGTTTTGGGCACCACTTTGAACTCTGCACCTGACCGGCCCTGAGCTGCTGGTGTGGTGACTTTGGGGTTGCTCTGAACCCCCAACGGTGGGCTACCTTGGACCAAGAACTAAGCCCTGTAAGTGTCTTACTTACCTGGTTAACCTAACAAATACTTACCTCCCCTAGGAACTGTGAAAATTGCACTAAGTGTCCACTTTTAAAACAGCTATTTGTGAATAACTTGAAAAGTATACATGCAATTTTGATGATTTGAAGTTCCTAAAGTACTTATCTGCAATACCTTTCGAATGAGATATCACATGTAGAATTTGAACCTGTGGTTCTTAAAATAAACTAAGAAAAGAAATTTTTCTATACAAAAACCTATTGGCTGGATTTGTCTGAGTGTGTGTACCTCATTTATTGTCTATGTGTATGTACAACAAATGCTTAACACTACTCCTTGGATAAGCCTACTGCTCGACCACACTACCACAAAATAGAGCATTAGTATTATCTCTTTTTGCCACTATCTTACCTCTAAGGGGAACCCTTGGACTCTGTGCATGCTATTCCTTACTTTGAAATAGCACATACAGAGGGATCTTTCAGGGGCTCTTATAGAGGACACAATTTCAGATCCAGAGGTAAATCCCCTGCCGCAAGAGGTGCCTCCACCTCATCAAAGCAGTGACTTTCCCTACACCCCCAAACAGTATACATTCCCTGTAAGAGGAAGCCTGCAATATTTCCATACTCACTGACAACAAATTACAACAGATCAATGGGTATTGTCAATTATCCGCAGTGTTTATTGCCTAGAACTTATCTTCACTCCACCAAACATTCCTCCCCATTCACACAGGCTTTCTCTCGAACACACTGTTCTGTTAAAACAAGAGGTAGAATCTCTTCTACTCAAAGGTGCAACAGAAATGGTTCCCTTCAGTCAGCAAGGGACAGGAGTATATTCTCTATACTTCCTCATACCAAAAAAGTATGGCACTCTCAGACTAATTCTCGATCTCAGACCTCTAAATCAATATTTCCTGTCAGAATATTTCCACATGGTTACTTTACAGGAGGTCATTCTCCTATTACAAAAACAAGATTACATGATAGCATTAGACCTAAAAGATGCCTACTTCCACATTCCTATACATCCAGCACACCTCAAGTATTTAAGGTTTGTGATAGCCGGCAAGCACTATCAATTCAAGGTACTACTCTTTAGAGTAACAACAGCGCCAAGGGTATTCACAAAATGTCTAGCAGTAGTTGCGGCATACCTCACAAGATTGCACATAGATGTCTTCCCTTATCTAGACTGGATAATAAAAGCCAGCACCATGTGAAACTGTCAAAGACCCTGCCCAAATTAGGGTTCACAATCGATTACCAGAAATCTCACCTTCAGCCAGCACAAATTCAACCTTATCTAGGAGCAATTCTGATCACTCAGTCAGCATTAGCCTACCCAAATCTACTACAAATCCAAGCGTTTCACACGCTGCTATCCCATTTGCAGGTCAATCAAACTTGCACTGTAAGGTTTGTCATGAAGCTTTTGGGAACGATGGCATCATGCATAGCAATGCAACAGTTTATCTCGCAACAATGGTCTCAGGCACAGGGTCATGTTGTTGCACCGCCAAACTTAGGAATCTCTGCAATGGTGGAATCACACCAACTTATCAAAAGGGTGGCCATTTCAGGACCCTGTGCCACAGACTCTAATCGCCACAGATGAATCAATGGCAGGTTGGGAGCGCATCTCAAAAATCTTACAATACCGGGAGAATGGGACTCAATCCAGCAAACTTACCACACCAACCACTTGGAATTGCTGGGAGTGTTCTTAGTCATCAAAGCATTCCAACCACAGATTATACACAAAACAGTCTTAATAAGGACAGACAACATGACAACAATGTATTATCTGCAAAAACAGGAGTGGGGGGGGGACACATTTACCTCAATTGTCACTTCTAGCACAAACAATTTGGAAATGGGCAATTCACAATCACATTCACCTGCTAGCGGGATACGCAACCAGCTAGCGGACCTCCTTAGCAGGACGCAGCAACAAATACACGAATGGGAGATTCACCCACAAGTAATTCAATATTACTTTCACATGTGAGGGAACACCAAACTTGGACCTTTTCGCAACAAGTGAAAACGCAAAATGCCAAAACTTGGCGTCCAGATGCCCACACCCTCAATCCAAGGGCAATGCTCTATGGATCAATTGGTCAGGCATATTTGCTTGCGCTTTCCCCCCTTTTCCATTAATTCAGTTTCTGGTCAACAATATCTGTCACACTTCCCTCACTATGGTACTCATAGCTCCCACGTGGGCACGTCAACATTGGTACACAACAGTATTGGATCTGTCGGTAGTACCACATCACAAGCTCCCCAAAAGACCAGACCTATTAACTCAAAACAAGGGTCAGATCAGACATCCCAATCCCAGTAAGCTCAACCTAGCGATTTGGCTCCTGACGTCATAGAATTTGGATATCTACAGTTTCCAGCAGAATGTATGGACACTCTAAAACCAGCACGTAAACCTAGAACCAGCCAGTATGTTATTTGCTTCAATTACAGAAAGCAAATCTTGCATATACATCTATTAAAATTAATTTAACAGCAATATCAGCCTACCTCCAAAACAGACAACACACCTCTCTGTTTAGAATTCCTGTCATAAAAGCTTTTATGGAAGGTCTTAAGAGTTATTCCACCTACAGTTCCACCAGCTCCTTCATGGAGTCTTAACATTGTCCTCACAAGACTTATGGGCCCACCTTTTGAACCCATTCATTCTTGCCTCTTCAGTTTCTCTCATGGAAGGTTGCTTTCCTAGTAGCAATTACTTCCCTAAGAAGACTAAGTGAAATTCAAGCATTCACTTTGGAAGAACCCTTCTTCCAAGTACACAAACACAAAATAGTACTTAGGACAAATCCAAAATTTGGACCCAAAGTGGTTTCACCATTTCACATTAATCAGTCAGTGGAATTGCCAGTCTTCTTTCCACAGCCAGATTCAGTTGCTGAAAGAGCTCTCCACTCTCTTGATATTAAAAGAGCTCTTATGTATTACATACACAGAACAAAAGACTTTAGGAAAGCTCAACTTTGTGTGGCTTTCCAACAGCCTCATAAAGGTAATCCCATTTCCAAACAAGGATTGGCTAGATGGATAGTAAAGTGTATTCAAACTTGCTCTCTTAATGCTAAAAGGCAAATATTTGTAACTCCTAAAGCACACTCACCTAGAAAGAAAGGAGCTTCAATGACATTCTTTGGAAATATACCAATGGCAGACATATATAAAGCATCTACATGGTCCACACTACTGTGTGGATGTCTTACCTCGACAACAAGCAAATGTTGGTTGGTCAAACAGTGCTTAAACCACTATTTCAAACTACTTCAACTCCTACATGCTAACCACCGCTTACTTGGGAGAGGGACTGCTTTTCAGTTGATGCACAGCATGTGTATCTGCAGCTACACATGCCATCGAACTGAAAATGTCACTTACCCAATGTACATCTGTTTGAGGCATGTAGTGCTGCAGATTCACATGCGCCCTCCCTCCTCCCTGGAGACCTGTAGCCGTTGTACAGAGCCCAACACTAGATGGCGATATATGCACAGCATGAGAATCTTTGTTTTTTCTGCCTGTTTTGAGTGCCTTCTCTTTGCTTTCCCTAGTTTTCACTGCTTTCTCATTACTTTTTCGTGTTTGTGTGCCCTCTCCTTGCCTTTCCCTTGTTTTCACTACTTTCTCCTTGCTTTTTTCCCCCCATTTATTGTGTGCCTTCTTGCTTTTCTCTTGCTCTAACTGCTTTCTTCTTGCTCCTCCATGGTTTTGCGTGCCTTCTCCTTTCTTTTCCCATTTGTCTTGTGTGCCTTCTCCTTGCTTTTCCCCCATTTTCACTACCTTCTCCTTGCATTTTCCCCTTTTTTGTGTGCCTTCTCCTTGTTTTCCCCCTGTTTTTTGTATGCTCTTTCCTTGCTTTTTCTCGTTTTCACTGTTTTCTCCTTGCTTTTTCCCTCATTGCCGCTCCTGCATGCCTCCAGGTATTACCACCTAGTCCCGCCGCCCCCACCCCGGACCTACAGTGGGACGTGTGCTATAAGCTAACTATAACTTTTGCCCTTGCCATGCACTACGAATTACCCCACATTACAACACTCATAACATGTTATATAACATCATTGATAATATCTCAAAAACATTTGTTGTAAAATTATTGATAAGAAAACTGCATGGCTGGGCACGAGTTATAGTTACCTTAGGGTACGAGTTATAGTTACTTGAGAAGTGTGTAACTAACTGCTGAATTTCTATGATTTTGTGTGTGTAAAATGGGAACCTAACTATAACGCCCCTGTAACTTTGGGTTGAAAATATTTGTTTTGATGGCATGTGAGGTTGTAGAGACATACTTGGTGATAGTGCGCATGGGAATCAACTCTATTGTTACATTGTTTTCTTTCCGCCATCAGGCTCGGACGTGTTCTTCGGTGCTCTGGCTCGAAACTACCTCCTCTGGCTCTGTTTAATAAATCTACACCTAGATTCCCGTTGGTATTGTTCTCTATCGCTTTCCCTATCTCGCCCATTGATAATAAAGAAAACAGCCACTCGTCAATTCAGTGTGCTTCACTAGTGACCTTCCGGTCCTTCTTTTCTCATCTTGTCGGTCTCGAACTACAATGAGCTGCTAAAGGAACGTTCTGTGTTCCGATTTTGTCCTCACTGCCATGCAAAGTACCCTCATACCGACCTCCACCAGGTCTGTAACCTGTGCTTGTTCCCCAACCTCAACAAGGAGAACGGTGAAGTCTGTAGATTGTTCCAATAGAAAAAATATGCTGCAGGATTGTAGAGCGCCTTGAAAAGAGATGCAGCAAAAAGTCCTCGAGACTCCCAACATTGTCGGTCTCCATGACACTTGAACAGAAGGAAGAACTGCCCGAGGCCTTAGCAGAGGTGCTTTCTATTTTCAACTGTGAGCCTGATTCGGAATTACAACTCAGTGTGCAGATCCAAAGTCTTTCTTCGAGACAACGCACAGTGAGTACTGGGTGAACCTGTTCAACCTACAAAAAGACTGTTGCAACCAAAAATTCAGCTTCCAGGCCACTATTGCCGTCTGGCCATGGTAGGCACCGACCATCTGCTAAAGATGCTCTGTCCTCGGCTCCAAAAGCCAAGCTAAAGTATACCACTGCTATTTCGAACTGAATAGTCTCTGCGCTGATACAACCACCTTCCTCTTTGGCTCTGAGCATTTCCACCGCTATTACTTTGGCTCTGATCACCTTGGCACTGGAACACAAGCCATCCTAAGTTCTGAAACATACCATCTCGTAACTGGAACCAATATTAGAAACTATGGCTGAAAGAATCAACCCAAAACAGAAGAACATTCATATTCAACCTTCTACGGGATGTATTCTGGCAAAAGCAGTGCTCCGGACACCTACCCCATCTAAGTGCCAAATATATTTTGAAGAGGCCATCAAAATACCAGCTCCTACGAAAAAGAACATTGCTACTAGTCCTGTTCTTCCACCGTTGCCTTCTTCACTACCACCATCTCCTCGATCACCTCTACCTCTCTCACCACCACCACCAGCACCTACTTCACCACCTCATACATTTGTTGATATAGGTCAGGCTACACCTCAAGGCTCCCCACATTCGTTTACAGGGGAATCAAGGAGAGGATGACAGTACACATCAAACAGCCATAGATCCATTGGGCATCTATGACATTGATCTCTGAGGATAACGAGCCAGACCTTTATCCAGCTAAGCCTTCTCCACTAATGCACAATACAACATAATTTCAGGAATTAATAGCCTGGGATTTTCTATTTGAGACACTAAATTCCACTACCAGAGCGTGCCAGTATTTGCCTATATTAAAAGAGATGACAAGACATGCTGGGGAGTTCTTAAAAGTAAGGGCACATATTATTACTACTACACATGTAGATAGAAAATATAAGGCTGCATCTTCAGACACTCAGTATATTAAGGGCCAGCTTCCTCCAGACTCATTAGTAGTATCTAATGCGCGTAAAAGGGTGAACTCGCAGGCAACATCCGATGCCCTTCCTCCGGATAGAGTTCAGAGTAATTGACTCGTCTGGTAACAGAGTAGCAACTGTGGAAGCTCTCCACTGGCGCATAGCAAATACTGAAGGGTTACTGGTGAGATCTGACAGAGCCCATTGGGATCAAACGGAGGAATTATTATAACACTTCCACAAGGAGTATAAGAAAAAAGGGCAGCATATTGTTCAGGAGAGTAAATTAATCTCCAATAATTCTATTAAATGTGCCCTTGATGCAGCAGGCCCAGCAGCCAGGAGTGTGAATACAAGCATTTTATTAAGCAGACATGACTGGATACGCACATCTGGCTTTTAGCCAGAAGTGCAGCAGACAATATTAAAAAACATCTGTTTGGTCCACAACTTGCCAAATCTTTGGGGGTACTTGAAACTCCAAATACCCGTGGCTCCTTTCGGTGACCCTCATACAGACATGGCCATTAAACAACTCCACCCGATTTCACTACCTCCTCTTACAAACACCAATATCAAACCTCCCCTTTGATGTTTTTTTTTTTTTTTTCATAGGTTCATACAGAGGAAAAAAACTCCAAAGGGCGAGGGAAAGGTGCCTCCACTCATGCCACTCCCTCCACCTCCAAACAATGACTCCCTTTCAATTCCTTCGATCATTTAACAGCTGTCAGGGGAAGTCTTTTCCAGCTTGGAAAAATATAACAGATCGATGGGTGTTGGACATTACCCATCATGGTAATTGCCAGGAACTCATCAAAACACCTCCAAGTATACCATCAGGGAAACAAACACTTTCCAAAGAACATCTGGAACTGTTAAAGCAGGAAGTACCAGCTCTTCTTCACAAAGGAGCTATAGAACCTGTTCCTCTTCAACAACAGAGGACAGGAATCTTTTAACTGTATATCCTCTTTCCAAAAAAGACGTCTTTCTTCAGCCTATTCTAGATCTCATTCCCCTCAATCAATACATCCTTTCGGAAAAGTTTCATACGGTAACCCTACAAGATGTGCTCCATCTGCCACAACAAGGAGATTTTATGTCTGCACTAGGCCTAAAAGATGCTTACTTTCACATCCCTCACTCTCCCAACACACCACAAATATCTCAGGTTCATAATACAAGGAAAACATTACCAGTTCAAGGTGCTTCCATTCTGAGTTATTATTGTTCCTGGTGTTTCACCAAGGTTATGGCAGAAGTTGCAGCACATCTACATAGAGAGACTATTCATGGGTTCCCATATCTCGACGACTGGCTTATCAAAGCCAATATGTTAACATTATGCCATCAACACACACAAGCCACTCTTAACTTTCTTCATCAATTGGGTTTCACAATCAATGCACAGAAGTCACATCTACAACCCTCACAAGTATAACCATATTTGGGAGCTATCTTCAACACACATCTAGGACTAGCTTACTAGAATTCAGTCAGAATTCAAAACATCAAAACGTTAACTAAAACAGATACATCCCAATCAACGTATAACAATTAGAACAGTACAACAACTCTTAGGAATGATGGCATCTTGCATTCCAATAGTGCTATGTGTGAGACTACACAGGCATCCACTGCAGGGATGTCTGGCGAGCCAATGGTCTGTCTCTGGGTCACTAACAAGATCTAGTATTGGTGGACAGCCGCACTCATCACTCTCTGCAGTGGTGGAATAGACAAAACCTATCAAAGGGATGGCTGTTTATTGACACTGTTCCCCAGATCATTCTTACAGCAGACACATCCCTCACAGGATGGGGTGCTCATCTCCAAAACCTCACAAGTTAAGGGGCTTTGGAACTCCAAACAACAAACGCTACACATCAACTACCTGGAGCTTCAAGCAATTCATCTGGCATTGAAGGCCTTTCCAATCCACCTAACTGGCAAGATTGTATCAGTCCAGATGGACAACACAACAGCCATGTTTTATCTATAAAAACAGGGGGTGTACACTTATCACGCCTATCTCAAATGATCTGGTGTTTGGTAATACATCACTACATTCACCTATTAGTGGAACACCTTCTAGGCATAGACAACATTCTTGCCGACCTCAGCAGGCGACAGCAACAAGTCCATTAATGGGAATTCAACCCTTAAATCCTCCTCAAATATTTTCACACACATAGATTTATTTGCAAACGCAAGCAGTGAAAATGCCCAATGTTCTCCTGCAGACTCCTACACCCTCAATCCAAGAGCAATGATGTATGGATGAACTGGTCAGGGATATTTGCTTATGCTTTTATTTGTGGTTCAGAAGCTCAGGCAGATGTCCCTCACCCTCATTCTAGTAGCTCCAACTTGGGCTCGACAACCAGGGTTCACCACATTACTCAAACTCTCAGTAGTGCCCCCACGAGAAGCTTCCCGCTCAACCCGGATCTTCTCACTCAGAACCATGGAGAAATCAGGCACCCAAATCCAAAGGGACTCAACCTTGTGATCTGGCTCCTGAAGTCGGAGTTCATTTACCTCAGTCTTGAGCAAGAATGTATGTCCATTCTCAAGGAAGCTCCTAAACCTACAGGAAGTGCATGCTATGCAGCTAAATGGAAATTATTTGTTTTCCAATGCTATAGTAAAAATATTGATCCTCTCAATGCAACAGTGCAAAATATTGTTGGTTATTTACTGCATTTGAAAACTTGTGGTCTCCCGTATACCTCAGTACGACTACATTTACCAGCAGTAGCTGCTTACTTACAAAATAGACAACATTTATCTTTATTTAAAGTACCCATAATTAAGGCATTCATTCCACCAGGGTACTTCCTGAACCAGGTCGGAATCTCAATATTGTACTCCACCATTTGAACCTTCATTATAACTGCTCTTTGCAGTTTTTTTTCGTGGAAAGTAGCCTTCCTAGTAGCAGTCTCTTCACTTAGATGTGTCCGTGAACTCCAGGCACTAACTTTAGAAGAATCTTTCTTCAAACTACATAAGGGCAGAGTAATCCTTCGTACTAATCCCAAATTCTTCCAAAAGTTGTTTCAGCTTTCCACCTGAATCAGTCAGTTAAACTACTTCTTTCCACAACCTAATTCAATTGCAGAAAGGGCCCTACACACATTAGATGTTAAACGGTCATTGATGTATCATATTTACAGAACTATAGAGTTTCCCAAAACCAAACAACTATTTGTCCACCTCCCCCCACCCTCTACCCCCCTAAAAGGGCAACCTATATTGAAATCATGCATCTCAAGATGGATAGTTAAAAACATTCAGACTTGTTACTCAAAAGCTACTCGTAAAATATGTGCTTTGCTGGCCTTTCTAGGCAATATACAATAGTTTAAATCTGAAAGCATCTACATGGTCCACTCAACACACTTTCACTAAACACTATTGTGCGGATGTCTTTACATGCCACAAGCTAATGTAGGACAGGCAGGGTTATGTAAAAAAAAATTAAGCGACCAACACCCAGAGGTTAGCCATCACTTTTTCGAGTGCACTACTTAACCGTCTATGCGCAGCATGTGTATCTACAGCCACACTTGTCACTGAATGAATTATGTTACTTACCCTGTAAGTATCTGTTAGTGGCATGTAGTGCTGTAGATTCACATGAGCCCGCCCTCACCCCGGACACCTGTGACTGTTGCAGTGTCCTAGTCAATCACATATGCATGGACATCTCTTTACTATCACTCTCACACTCCATTCTCACCCCACTACGGGAAAACAATCTAACAATGGAGTTGATGCCCATGCACACGATCACTGAGAGGAGTCACTTTGTCTTGTGACTCGAGAAACGTATTCGCAGAAAAACAACTTGCACACATCAGGACCCAACACTAGATGGCAGGAGTATCTAAGAAGTCTTAAGTCACAAGGTATATAGTGGCTCCTTCTTTAGCTGGCAATGCACATGATCACTGACTCCATGTTAGATAGTTTTTTTCCACCATCGGGTTCAGACCTGTGCTGCGGGGTTCTGAGACACGTTTTTCTACGCTTCCTTTCGGATCCATTGGGTAGACTCTTAGACTCCGATATCTGGAAATTACTTTTGTTCCCTTTCCTCCAATCTACATCTTCTGGAGATTGAATAGCAGTGATTTCCTCACTGCTGGGCCTTGTACCCCCTCGTCTTCGATGTTAGCTCACCTTCTGGTGGTGAATGTACATATGGTAATGGAAAAAACGCTCTTTCAAAACTGGCCTTGGTATCATGCAAAGTTCCCCAGGACTGACTACCACCAGGAGTGTAACCTTTGCCTGTCTCCCAACTATAAGGACTCTATATGTGAGGCCTGCCTGACAATCTGTTTGAAAAAAACTCTTCGATATCAGCAGGGCTGATGGTGGGAGCACCATAGGATGCAGAGTCAGGCTTCCAATAACACCTCGACATCTGCGGGGAGCAGCCCTACCCCACTGTCAAGGAAAGTGCAGAGGCTGGCCCTTTGAGCATTCTGCTCTACCAACTGTCACCTAGCCCAGAGGCCATCTTTTTCTCCTGCTCTGATTTTAAGCACAAAGACCAGCAAGCTCCTAGTGTCTCCATGTCTTCAGACCCCGAGTGAAGACCTTGGCATAGAGCAAGAGTACATCCGAAGTAAAGACACACCTCAGGTCTCCAAGAGGCCAAGAGTCTAGGCAGAGCACTGGTACGAGTTGGGGTCAGGCTTTGAGTTCTTCCATAATGCCTTGGCCCCACTGCCTCCTGGCACCAGTCAGTGCCAACCAAAACCCTTGGAACCAATACTGCCCTGTACTCGGGTGCTACCCCGTCAAGTCCAAGGGCACTCCAGAGGCCTAGTCACTAAAGCCAGCCTCTGCTTTGAACCCACCATCGGGGCCAAAGATACCGTTGGCACCTAGGGCACTTTAAGAACCAAACAACACTTCTATGCGTAGGCCATTGGTGTCAACGACGGTCTGATCCAAGGTCCACGTTGACACCCCAGCCATCCGGGCCGAAGACTGCCTCTATTGTAGAGTCCGATGGCTTGGAGCAGTCTATCATTCAACGCCTTCAGGAGTAACAGAGTGCAAGGCCCTATTTTAGGCAAGTCAGGGGTCATGTGTACCCTATTTTGGGCAGGAGTCTTATTATACTAGGAGCAAAGAGTCCATTACATCAAACAGAACCGTTTTTTGTGCAGCACTCATCCTAAACTCTCATATTTCAAGGTGTTCTCCTATGTGAAGAAATAAGCAGCTGATGAAATAAAATGTGTGCCTCTGATCACAAAAGGAAAAGAGGAAGGCCAAGAAACACATGGTGCCAAAGCCTCAAGGCTGACTTCAAAGGGATGGGTTACACCTAGAGTCGGACTGAGGGGAAAAAAAAAAAAAAAGCCTTGTATAGAGGTGGCTGGCTAGTCCTGGTTGATGGACTGTACCCCGGGAGGGGGGGGAGTAGGCATACGTAAGTACACAGTTTGAGACCAATTTATGGTTCAAGAACATTAGTTTGGTCTAGCCGATTATTCAGGTCACTAGACCTGCAGGTCTGGTAAATGTTTTTTATGATTTTTTGTTGCCTGCGTTGGATGGTCAGGGAGTAGCTTCTTTTGCAGCATGACCCTATTTTAGGTTCACATGCAGTGCATATATACTGCTATCTGGTTGCTTGGTACCATAACTGAACAATAAAGACATTCTGTGTGGCTCCCCAGTATAAGTTCTATTTGACATCAACCGTAATCCTGCAATGCCTCTATCTGATCTCCATTTTAGGTTATTTTTCCCACCCAGAGGTTTGGAGGCGATCAGGTGAGCTGCAGAGAACTTTAAGCCTTCAGCTTTGTAGATACTGGATTTCTTGACTTTGAAGTCTGAGAAGTATATAAGGTGATCAAGTTTTGGCAGACTCCATGCAGCCCTTTTTTTTTTTTTTTTTTTTAGATACTCTACTAGGTTGGAGTATGATTATTTGGGAGATTGTTTCCTTCAACAGAGTTTTCTCCACCAAAGGAGTAGTTTACAATTAAATGACACTGTAGTGTTTGTGCTACCCTTGGCTAATGATCACTAATCTTTTAGTGTTTGAAGTTAATCATAGCACATTAGGCAAAGTAGAAAAGTATGACGTGCTTCAACACTTCGAGTTCAAAAATGTGGAATAGTCATTGTGAATATCTTGGTAGAAGAGATTCGGGGGAATGCAATACTGACTCGGCGGTCAAAGGAGTTGTTATAAATGTTGAAATTTCTCACAAAGTCTTGACATCTGGAATCCATGAGTTGATAGTGCCTCAAGCGCAATTGCTTTTGCAGATGAAAATAGGCCATCCAGTGCTCAGTGTTGAAGACATGTCACAAAGGAAAAATATTAAAGTATTAGCATTGAACTCAATATCTAAAGATAAGTCATTGAAGTCTCATTCTGTTTGTCAGTTCATGTCCCTCTCAAAAGACACTAGCAAGGAGAAGATAAATTGTTGACTTGACTGCAGAGACTGATTGACTTCTAACAGGGACAAAGGCATCATTCTCCAAACGCATTGATACTTATTGAGGTTCAAAAGTAGCATCGACTGTTGTTGTAGCTGAAAGAAGGAGAAAAGGTGCTTTGCCCTGAAATAGCTTTTTCTATTAGGAAGAAGCAATTTATACTTAAAACTTTAGACTCTTCAAATATCCAGTAACTACAGGGCACAAAAGATGAAGCTAGAATAGTGAACCATTTAAACGAAGAGAAGAGTATCATTAATGGGAATCTCAAACAAAAGATGTTTTTACATACGCTTTTCACATATAATTGAAGGCTTATAAAAGTCTGCTCAGGATCATGACACTGTCTGGCAGACTGTCACCTATTCCAAATGAAAGTATCATTTTTTTTCATACAAATGGTAAAACCTACAGGCACTTATGTAGTTAAAGTAGAAAAGGAGCATAAGGATTACATATATATATTTTTTTTTTAATTATTATTATTGAGAAGGTTAGACCCATTACCTATGTGCGTTGTGTTCTGTAATAAAGAGGTCTTCAGTATACCGTCATCAACTAGTTAATAACACCGTGCATTCAGAAACATAAACCATCTCTGCAAGACCCTTTGTATATTATCGACCTTTCATTGCTGGCTCCTAGTCTGCACTGCAAGGAAGCGAACACCCAACCCATTTTCACTAAGGCTTGCCTCAGATAAAGACAGTAAACTTCATGAAGTGGCTGTGAGAAAGAGGGAAAGTGCTGCAGTCATGCATCAGTACATTGAAAATTCAAATGCGTTCCTAAACAGATCTAGTCATCAATAGTGGAAGGAGATAGAAGAGCTGGTTAAGCATTTACTCCTGGAGTCTCAAGAAGTAAAGCATTAGTAGAATAGGGCAAAGCCAGATCAAACATGTTTAAAATCTTCACTGGACTTGGCTGGTAGAGCGAGCATGGAACACTTTACTGGCACTGTGCCTTGAAGACATGCAAGCTTCAAACTAAGTTAAGGCAAATGTTATTGATATGCACTTTACTGCAAAACACTTATTCAGCCCTCACCTGGTTGCCTTGCTTTGGAACATGAAGGCAGCCAATGATACTGGCTAGGACATGGGAGCCCTGCAATCATGAGTGCTCATATGATGAGGTAGTACATTACAAAAAAGCAAAGTTATGCTTAGTTTTAAGTTTTGAGTACATCACATCAATGCACAGCAATTTAATTCTACACACATCATTTTTGTGGGAGAATGTAAGGAATAGAGCAGAACTCTCGATGTTTTACTATTCCAGTCCAATAACTCCCTAGTACTGCTAATGTATCATACAACATTTCAAGAGGGCAGAGTAAAGGACTTCCTACAAGAATGGTAGGCCATAAATACACACAAGTATGTCTTAAACTTAATAAGATATAGCTATTGCATACAGTTTATGAAATGACCTCCTACTCTAAAATCAAAAAGATAGAAATACGCAGTGTAATTTTAACTGTTGCTTTAGGAAGTACAGAACTATAAAAAAAATCAAAAAAAAATCTGCCTAAACGAAAATAAGGAAATACAGTCCACATATTCATAGTACCAAATCAGTGTTCAATACTAAGATCTACACTAGATTTGAGATTCCGGTACAAATCGGTAAGAACCCACAAATGCACAACCATAACTCTACATGAAGTGAAGACTGCTAGGGAAAGAGGACTAACTAGCAACAATAGTCTTAATCATGTTCTGCTAAAAAGGTTAGAGGAAAAACTACCATCACACAAGGCTATCGCTAACCTTCCTACCTACCACCAACCAAGACAGACACCTAACTGAATGGACAACCCTGACCTGAAACAGCAGCAGTCATGTAGACCATCCACCCAGGAGACCCAACTGACCCATGTCCACACCACATCTACAACCCTGGCCACCACCCTGGCCCACATCAACACCTCCAGCATGCCTGCCACTTTCCAAGATGAATGGAAACTTGCAAAAATCAATGCCCTTCTCAAGAAACCCATAGCTCCTCCTACCATTGTTTCCTGCTATACTTCCATTCTATATAGTAATGCACAGTATTGTATTGAATTCTTGCACTATTGAATTCTTGTTACCATTGCTCTGTACTATCAATATAAAAATTGCAACACCATGTAAAGTTTAATATGCAAGGAGACACCCCCAAAAAACCACAGCTGACCCAAATCAATCTGAGCAACTTCCGACCCTTCTCTCTGCTCCCCCTTCCAACCAAAGTGATTGAGGGAGGCCATTAACAGGCAACTGACAACCCACCTTGAACTTCACCCTCTTCTGGACAATACACAATCAGCATTCAGAAAGTACCACTCTTCTGAAACAGCACTCATTACTGACACAAATGACAATCAAAACATTCTGGACCTGATAAGACACAGCCGTCCTCATCCTGCTCAACCTCTCTGCAACCTTCAACACTGTCTCACACAACAACCTCATCAGAAGACTTTATGAGACTGGCATTCAAGGATCCACTCCGAAATGTGTCTGTTCCTTTCTCACAGGGAGAACCCTAAGGGTCAGGCTGCCACCTTTCACATCAGAGACCAAGAAACTGATATGAGGTGTCCCTACGGGGATAGTCCCTCAGTCCCACTCTTTTCAACATATACATGAAACTCCACTCACCAACATCATCCGATCACAAGACATCACTGTCCTCTCCAACGCCGATTACACCCAACTCATCCTCCCCCGACAGACACAACAAACACCAGCTGAAGCGACTTCACAAACTGCATAACCATGATAGCAGACTGGATGTGTACCAACTGCCTGAAGCTCCACTCCAACAAGACGGACGTACTGGTCTTCAGCAGCAAGACCTCGCCATGGGATTCTATCTGATGGCAGTCTGAGCTCTAGGACCCTCATCCACAGACCACGCAAGAAATCTAGGGATAATCCTAGATTACAAGCGCAACATGACAATTTAAGTCAATGCAGTGTACTTCTCCTGTTTCCACATCCTACGCATGCTGTAAAAGATCTTCAAATGCTTCCCTCAGAACACCAGATGGACCATCACACAAGCACTCGTCACCAGTAGGCTGGACTACAGCAACACTTTCTATGACAGAATATCCCTACAACTCCTACTCAGACTCCAAACCTTCCAGAATGCAGCCGCATGACTCATACTTGACCTACCACACCCCACCCACATTGCATCCCACCTCAGGGAGCTTCACTGGCTCTTCATTCACAAACGCAGCCAATTCAAACTTCTCACATACACATACAAAGCCCTACACAACACAGTACTAGAATACCTGAACTGCTGCATACACTTTCACCAACTCACCAGACACCTACCCTCTGGCTTACTCTCATACACTCCCAGCATCTGCAAAAGCAAAACTGGAGGTCACTCATTCTCCTACATCACACTCAAGACATGGAACAACCTCCCTCAGCCCATCAGAGCTTCCTCCTCACTTCTTGAGTTCTGCAAGAAGCTGAAAACCTAGCTCTTCATATAAGCACCATGGGACCACACACTTACCCACCTTGCCCAAGTGCCTGAATTATAGGGGTGGGCGATAAATTCTGCTTCGCCAGCAGAGTTAGTGGGATTTTGGCCAATCAGCGTTACACTTGTAACATGGTATTCCGGCCAGATTCCGCCAACCACCATGTGGTGGAGTTATTTTTCTTGTTCCCAGCTCGCCAATGGTAATTTGGGAAGCAATAATTGCTGTCCCCTAGTGAGATCTACGGGCGTTAGTGAGACTTTCCCAATATGGGCGGTCGCAACCATTCTCTGTGAGAAAGCTACCACTCAAGTAGAAAATCTACTCAATCGGCATCAACACCATCTCGAGAAGCAGTGCCCTCTAGCAGGTCACGTGGTTCCATTCGTGCTGAACGAGCTCCTGGTGGTAAAAATCAGGGCAAGCAGCGCAACATGCTGATTTCCATTTGTTTGTGGAGCTCTACAGAATCTTGTGGATTTTTCATGTAAATTCACGGAATTCCACAGATTGAAACTCTGCGAATTCTGCCCAACCCTACTGGACACCCTCTCTGGTGATCAGTGTTCTATACAATTCAAAATACCATATGTCAACAATGAAGATTGGATACATTCTCTACCAGGATCCGTGTTCAGAACTGACTGTGTGGCTCCTGATGCAGTCTTTTGCAGTATGCCTTTTCTTTCTTTTCTTTTGTGGCGTTGAAAATGTGCTTTATATTAGTTTGATTTTTCTCCACTGCAGTTGTGAAATTTCTAATTCTTTGCGTTCATTTTCTCTTTTGTGCCTGACGAAATACTATTTCTGTGATTAGAGCATACAAATGTAGTCAACTGTATTTGTCAGATTCTTCGAGACTTTTATAGAACTACTGTGCTTCTATTTTTTTTTTTTTGACTGAAGAGGTTCTGTTGAGATTGGAGTCAGGTACTGTGGGGTTGTTTTTCTTCCATTATATGTTGGAAGTTTTGGCTATCACTTCTGTTGGTTTAGTTGCTGACAAAGAGAGGTTAACAATGACGGAAAATAGTTGGCGGTCATTTCAGTTTAATGGAACAGTTCTTATTTTTGTGATGGGTTTTGATGGAGCAAAGATTTTGCTGAATGTGTATTCACACGTATGTCGTACGAGTGGCATACTGGAAAAACATGAGACTTCAAGTCCCACCACTCCTGCGATAGAATCCATCGGAACACCAGTCATTGTCCTGATTTACTACTTTGACTATTCAGTTAATTATATTTTGTTTTTAATTAAGTACATTTCCAGGTTGGCCTAATCACGTAAACATGATCTGACAAGGATGTGGGTAGAGCGTCCTCCTCCTTGTCCACTCATGGCTACAGAATACACCCAAGTTTCTTTTTCTCATTGCATCTCTGTAATCCATATTTGGGTTCACAGGGGAATAATTTGACAAATTTTGTTTTTTCAATGTTGTAATTTTCTATAGATTTTTTTCTTTTTTTACTTTAACACATTGTGTTCTCAATCTTGATTTTCAGCATGTGCTGCTGTAGATCAGATGATAACCACTCACAATTACAGTTAATGATTTTATTTTCCAGCACTCCAGTGTAATCCCTAGCATAATTTAGGTGCTAAAAAGCCTTGAAGACGTAACTGCAGATGCTGCCTTCTTCAGCTCCAACAAAGTGGTCAGGGAGCAAATGACCACTTTTTTCGATCAGGCTTCACTCTAAGCAAGAAGTCCAAAACTGGGACACTTGTTATAAAAATAGTTGGGTTATTACTGTCAATCTTGTGAAGATTTCCAGCATTACGATACTCTTTTTGCACGAAAAGCTACTTGTAAAAGACTAAATTCTCCTAAATCCAGAATTGTAAATATTGAAACATACAGTAGAACTTTAAGCAACAACATATCTCTAGCATTGTAATATTAATGTTACATATGGAGGAGTGACTACAAAATTCTGCTATTCTTCGGCGGTTACGTCCAAACATTGAGAGCTTGTGCTCCAATAAGGTTCATGGGCCATATAACTGAGATTGTATAATCTCAATTTGATTTGTAAAATAATACTACTATTAATTATATCACCCTCTTCTGTCGTTAGGAAAGATTTATTCTTATAAGTTTGCAGTCACTCCTCAATTTGTAACACATGAATATTACAGCACCATAAATGTATTATTGTTTAAACGTCTATTGTATTTTTCATATTTAAAATTGTGAATTTATGAGAATGTACTCAAGTGTGTGTATCTTTTCAGCCCCGCTGTAGATCACATGCTGCGCACACTCATGAACTCTAGTGTTGGATTCAGAAGGCTACAAGCTGTTTTTCTTCAAAGATGCTTTCAACTTTGTGGTTATTTGTGATTCCTCTAAAACTCGCAATATACCAGGAAACCAACTCCACCTCAAATTTGTTTTTTTGTTTCTGCCACCCATTTTGGACTAGTTTTTTTTTAATTCTATGTCAAAACTGTGCAGTAAAAGAACTTTCAGCTCTGGCGGACCAGTTCACTGAGGACTCCTGCTACAGCCAGCACTGGCCCAGAGGGGACTATGCTGAAGAGCCAGGGGGCATGTCCTGAAAGAATCACTAGTTTGGGGGGGACTCTGTGAAAAACACTCCTCCTATATCCTGCCCTGCTTGAAACCGTGCATTTAAACAGAGCTGAGTGGGCCGAATTAGAATCCTGAGCTTGTTGTACCCAACCTTTACCAGGAAGAGAGGCAGTCTGGGCTTTATTCACTTTACAGTGATGTGTTCGGGATAGAGCATGCTAAATGCTCATTGAGCACCTCGGGCACTGGTCCCAAAATACTGCTTTAGTGAGGTGGCCCAATCTGCTATCATTCCTTGCTTTGTCTTTTTGTTGTGGCAATGGAGGTCGGTGTATGGTTGGCGGGGGTAATTACAGGTGTAATTGCATGTTTAATGTCCTAGAAGCCGACCAGGATCTGAGCACTGATGTGGATTTCTTTTTAGTAACAGATTTCTTACTGACTTTGTTATAATTTGTTATGTTTAAATTGTTCTGCTGTGTTCAATATGCACATTAGTTAAAATGTCTAATCACGTTAAAACCTGCTCATTACGCCTGGGGACCTATGTGTTGACCTAAGTATGGTGCTTTGTTTTCAAACAGGGCCTGTACCAGCTGCTGGAGCACAAAGTGGTGCTGCGCTGTCGCAAGCAGGACATTCCACTAGTGAAGGTACATGCGCTCTGATAACCCCTAGCATGCCAGCGGGTACTTAATTCGGTCATACGTGCTCTTCAAAGAGTGGATTGGAAATGGCTTCCAAGAGCTCTTCTCTCTGTGCAGCGGCAGAAATGAAAATGTACTTGATCGCTTAATTTTTCCAATGATTCAACCGCTGTTTACCTTTAGTTCGCAAGGACCTGCAAATATTAAATGTCTGATTCTACAACCGAGCATATGTTTGTTTCCTTTTAAAGTTTGCTGTTTCCTTTACAGTTTGCCTTCTGGCGACCTCCGGGTGGCTCTAGAAATAGCAAGTAAAATTTCACGGCATAACGCAGTGTTTATGAATCCTTGTTTTCTTAAAGCAACAGTTCTTCCAAAGAGGAATGCACTTGTTGGAAAACACTTCATTTTCATCTAGATTGCTGTGGCCCAGACACTGCTCCTCAGCATGACTGTGTGATAAAGTGAGAATAACCTTTATTCACAGACCTTTAACTTGTACACCCAGGTCTCCTGCCTGGTCTGTGAAACCCACCTATACTTATTGGGAAGAGCTTCCTCAGCTGCTAGGCTTGCTAAGAGTCCAGAAGACGCACAGACCTACCTTATGCACACACCGCGTGCTACAGATCAGTATGCATCTTCTGAGAATGGTAGGCAGCTCCTTTTGGGGACCACAGCCACTCATGAATTCAGGCTTCCTGAGTAGATGAGAAGCATGTTAAACTACCGAAGAACTGACTTGACATAGCCCAGCAGCAGTAATTACGTGGTGTGCGATAGGCAGTGGACTTGTGACAAAACGAACAGCTTAAATTAAACCAAAGGCCTCAGATTGTGCACAGCAACCCTGTTGTCAGGCTTCAGTGCTGGATGAAAAAAAAACCTGTTTTGATGTGCCATGTACAAACTGCATTAGTGACTCACGTAATTGTCTACTGCAGAAGCAGTGCTTATTGGACATTTTTTCTGTGAACTGTCAATGATGTCAGTGTATTAACTTCTAAAATGAATTTTGGTCGCTTTTCTCTTCTGCGTAAGGTTTGCTGGCAGGGAAGCCACAAAATGAACCTTAGAGGTGTTGTCCAAAGTGGTGTTACCTGAGCTTCAAATACGAGTTGCATAAACTGTATGGGTTGTACCGAGCACCCCACGATGGCTTGAAAACCCGAGCAAGGAATTAAAAACTACGACGTGGGCGATGGTATTTTTAGAGGAATGTGTTTGTACGAATATTGCGTAGACCCCTGGATTTACCAGCACTCTGATGTTATTCATTTAAGGCTAGCCTGCCCGTTACCTGAACTGAGGCAGTCTCCAAGACCACTTGTTCAGAACTGTGCTGTGACTTGCTGTGTGTTCGTCTGTACACTTAACTTCTGTTATTGTTTTCAGGCAGCGGTGCAGAAGTGTGTCCCGGAATACAGGGAGTCCACAAAGAGGGATATTGAAATTGTCCTTGACCAAGACAACCACCTGCCCCATGAAATGTAAGAAAGAGTTTTAGACGACAGGTTCACGTTATTGTCTTATAACATGCATAGATCAGTTTGTCTATTGTTGGTGTGGAATCCTTTCGCCTAAGGCATTCATGTAAAACGTTTGCATTCAGAGTTTATTGGTTTAGGTTCTTGATGTAGTGAATTGATATTATATCATGAGAACTTCGTTAATATATATTAACACTCAATTGTCTGACCTGTATCATGATGTGGGGCCACTTTTGTGCAAGAGATAAATATCTCCTCTGTAAAGATTGTTAATGTTTAACCAAGGTTGTATGTGTGTCTAATAACTGAAATTCATTTTTGTTTTGTTTTTAGTCTTTCAGTCCTCTGAGTAATCATTTCTTTTACCTTTAATAGTGATCCTATTGAAAAAAGGAACACCTAATGGGAATAAGGGAAATGGACCCAAACATGCAGCAGCTTTGTGAGGTTCGCAAACGTTACACAGTAGTTTTAAGGGAAACCGTGCCTCCCTAGAAACTGCTGGCTGGTGGTCATTCTCTTCTCCAGCACTGAGCGATCCTCATGCTTGGACCATTCCCCAGCCTCACTCTGGGAATCCTTGACATCGATGTTAACATAACAGGGTACCATTACACTCAATAGCATGGAAAACCGACCACTTGTAACCATTCCACCTGCCTGACCCAGAGCTCTTCCTCAGACAGAGGACTCCAACTACCAGATTTTCTACCGCACGTTCAGTGTAAGGGAATCCTCCGGAGCAAGTCACCATTTAACTGTTTGCAACGGATTGTTTTAGCTTTAACTTTTAACTTCGATTTCTACAGTTTTAACTCCAAAAGGCTGCAAAGTCATCTGATTTGCACACACGTATGTTGATAGAGATGATGAGGGAAAGGCGGGCGTCGTTAACCCCCTGCTTTACCAGCTAAATCGGGGGTGGGGTTCTTGATGGGCCTCTTCTGTCTTGAAGTTGGCAGACAAAGGCTCCTCATAAACGCAAAACGATAGGCGGATGAGTTGATGGATGTGTGAGTGAATTGTTGGATGAATTGGATGGATGGATGGATGGATGGATGGATGAGTGAGTGAAAGGACGGATGTACAGATAGATAGATGAATGAGTGAAAGGATGGTTGACAGAGGGAGGATGAATGAGTGAAAGCGTGGATGGATATATGCATGCATGGATGAATGAGTGAAAGGTTGAATGTAAGGATAGATGAGTGAAAGGGAGGAAGGGTCAGTGGATGGATGGATGAATAAAGTGGATGGATGAGTGAGTGAAAGGACAGATGGATGAGTGAAAGGGCAGGTAGATGAATGGCTTGATGAATGGGTGGACAGATGGGTGAGTGGACAGATGGATGAGTGGGGGTGAATGGATGGATTGAGTGTTTATAAAAAGTGAAATGAAGGCTGGATGGGTGGGTATATGGCTGGCTGGATGAGGGAAAGGGTGAATTCCTGGGCAGATGAGTGAAAGAGTGGATGGATGCGTGAGTGAAAGGGTGGATGGATGAGCAGATGAATGGATAATTGAAAGGATAGATGGCTTTATGGATGAAAGGAGAGGTGACTGAGTGAAAGGGTGGATGAATATGTTTGGATAGGTTTGAAGAATGATGTGTGGATAGATAGATGGACGGAATGGTGACAGACTGAATGTAGGATGAAAGACTGAATGTATGATAGAATGAATGGATGATAGAATGTATAAGTGAATTGGTGGATATATGAGGGTGGATGAAAGGATAGATGGTTGAATGGAAGAGACATAGGAGAGACTAGGAATCTCTTTTTGGGAGGGTCATGATTACTTCCTTCCTTGGATTGCTTGGTGTGGTAAGCGCTTTGGGGGATATTTTAATTTTCTGGTGACTCCCTTGGGGAAGAATGCACATCCAAAGCAGAGATGCCAAACACCAGTGCCGCTATCAAGACTTCATCACTACCGGGGCAAACAGGCATTATCCCCTGCGATATCGCTCGTACAGTTTCCACTGGAATTGTTTGATCACCATACAAAGGATAGTACAAGGCTCTTGCCAGAGGTGTTCCATTCAAAGCATCAGATTGAGGTTGCATCCGCTTCTTCTTCTAATGAACTGATTCATGCTCAGGATATAGATGATAAATCAATAGTTTATAATGATGATAATGGCAATATGGGTTACCTTGGCCTCCGGGAAAACATTCCTGGAATGGACGCGGAGTGAAATGAATTTGTTGCCCTGAATGACACAAGCTCAGACCAAATACTTACTGATTCTCAGTTGGATGGCAAGTTCCATTTGCTGATTGAGAAGGCTTCACAACGTTTTCGTATTCCTCTGTGGAGAAATTAAGCTTTGAGCAATTCTTCCTTGATCATGTGTAGTAGAAAGACTTGTGAACAATGAAGAACCCAATGACTTAATGCGTCAAAAAATATAAGGCAACTGAGGCTGCTCCTGCATCCTTAACTATGTTCAGGCTGATTCCGTTGTCTCTGCAGCTGTGCAAATGGCAGACTTCTGCAACTCCATTTACAGCTCCCCTGGAGGGTCACAAATGAAACTCCATTGAAAAACGGGTCAGTGTATTAGGAGAATGCTGTTAAAATTGCCAGTCCCTCTGTAGATATATTCTCCTAGGATCTGGGTTTGTTCAACCCAGACAAGACTGTATCTATGGATTTCAGTCATCTTTCTCACACCAAAAGAAAGCACCCTGGCTAGTTGAGCAACAAAGCCAAATAGGTAGAGGCAACCACACTTAAAAGCTTGATAACAGAAGTAGAGCCTGAATTAAACATACTCTACCAGTGGGAGACCGGATAAGCTGCTACTTTTAAGTTTGGTAGAAGATAAGACAGATGGTTACTAAACATAGTAGAACACGGACACATGTTATAATTCCCAGAGAAACCACCATCTCATTCTCCGAGGAAGGAGAAAAACAAGATTCTAAATTTAGAGATGGTCAAACTATTAAGGAAAGGTGCTATTGAGGGAGAGCCAGCTTCAGAAAAGTAGCTGGGATTTTTGTTCAATATTTTTTTTCCTCCTAAAGAAATCTGGCACTTGAGGTTGGTGCTAGATTTTCCAAGTCACGTCAACAACAAGCTCAGAAATGGATTCTGTATTGTCATGCTGCATGAAATACTGCATTTTAGCCAGAAGGGAGAATTTCTGGCCTCTTAAGGTCTAGAAGATACCTACTTCCACATTCCAGTACTTTCAGGGCATAGGAAATTCCTTCACTTTTTTATGGTAGGCCGTCATTTTCAGTTCAAAAGCTCTACCGGTTGAGCTGAAATCTGCCCCTCAGGTTTTCAACAGATGTTTGACACTAGTGGCAGTTTGCTTCTGATAAAAGAAAGGGTTGTATAGACTTTCCTTACCTCGACGATTGGTTACCTACCCAATACAACTTCTTGAAGATGCTAAGTCTATGGAGGTTCTGATAAACCTTGGTCTGGCTATCAATGTGAAGAAAACCGTTCTAAGACGTTTACCATAACATTGTAATCCTAGGATTGGTACGCAAGAAGTACCAGTGCTTTCTGTGTCTGGAAAGGGGGAATAAACAAATGTGAGTAGTGGCCTCTCAGTGAGGGTGATTCAAGAAGAACTAAACTTGCAGAAGGTGCAAGTATGCTGGGACTGGAACGACACGGTGGTGATCACCCCCACATAAAAAAGGCTCTACGGTAGTGGAGAAGCAAAGACAATATCTTCAGAGGAAAGAACTTGTCTTTTATCAATCACAACTATACATAACAATGGATACTTTCCTCCTGGAAAAGGGAGCACATGTGGACAACTTGCACAACAGCAGTCTGTAAACCAAAGAAGAGTCCTCTCTTCATATCAGTCCGCTCGAGCTCAGAGCAGTCACACAGGACCTGTAGGTCTTCCTTTCAAAAGTGAGAAATGTGCATGTTGTGATACGGGTAGAACATCACCAGCATGGTGTTGCATTCACAAATGAAGAGCTACATTTCTTCCTTTATTAGAGGAAGTTGAAATGTTTTGGATGACGGCTGTAGAACGCCACATTGATCTGTCAGCAGAACATGTGCCCGGCTTGCAGAACAAATAGATGGATAGTTTCAGCAGGAGTAGCTCAGAAAACCATGAATGGAAACTAGATGACTGGTTTCTGCAGCTCGTGTTCCAAAGATTGGGAAACTCCCAGTGTTCACAACCGAGTATAATTCCACATGTTCCACTTTTGCGAACAGGTGCTATTGCCCTGAATCTGCTTAGAGGCTTTTGCAGTGAGATGGTTTGGAAAGTTTATCTATGCATTTCACCATATAACTTTCATTCTAAGAGTAATCTGCAAAGTCAAGAGAAAGGTGCGGATTGAGTCTGATAGCTCCTGCTTGGCCATAGAGTGACATGTTCATCAGGACTCCATTTCGATTCAAGTGGAACACTCAGTTACTGACCAGAAAAATCAGTCAGATACCTTACCATAGCCCTCAAACCCTTCAGTTAGCATTCTGCCTTGTCAGGACTTTGGACCAGACGTATGACATAATTTTGCGGTTGCGAAAATCGCTGTTTGTGACCGCAAAATGGCCTTGTAACATTCTTATTGTGTGAGTCTGTATCCAGTTACTGACTCTCAAAATAGGGAGTGCGACTCGAAGTTAGAAAGGAGTGTCCCGAGGGCATCCTTTCCTAATTGCGACTCGCAGGGGGATAGTTCAAATTGGTGTTACCCCATTCACAAATGGGAGGGAACCCCAACGGACCCCTTCCCCTTTGTGAATGGTAACAAAAATGTTTTTTCAGAGCAGGCAGTGGTCCCACAGACCACTGCCTATTCTGAAAAAATGAAAAGAAAACTTTTCAATTTCATTTTTGGAATGCAGTCCGTTTCCTTTAAGGAAAACAGACTGCATTAAAAAAAAAAAAAAAAAAAAATTAAAACAAAATCTGCTTTATTGAAAAAGCAGCCAGACATGGTGGTCTGCTGACCCCAGCAGGCCACCATACCTGTGAGTGCGGCTGTTCGCAAATGCGTCGCAAATTGTGACCTACCTCATGAGTATTTATGAGGAATTTTCACGAGGCAGGTCTCTTGCGACCCATTTGGAATTACCAAACAGTGTGGTTATAACTGTTTTGTGACTCAAAAACGGATTGCAAATTGTGAGTCACAAAACTAAAGGGTCATACATCTGGCCCTTTGCGTTTTTTCCACTTTAACGTTCTTATTGATTGCAAGCAAATTCTCAAATCATCTAGGGCCCATCCACAATAAAGACATTCACTTTAAAAAGAAAATTGCCCAAAAGAAGGAAAAACTAAACCCTCTTGTAATGTTTCCTTTTTCAATAACGATTATATAGGTCAGGAGATTGGGTAGGCCTTCGTTATTTGTTTCAGGACTAACGAGTTTAATGAGGGGTTTGCTCAGATTATTCCCTCAAAAGTCAGGACTCTATTTTTGGGGTGCAACACAGTGTTAGCAGGTATAATAAGACCACACTTTCTACCAACCACAGATCTACAATACAACAGCTTTTTTTGAAAATAGCATTTTGTGGCCATAACCTCAACCAGAAGGGTAGGTGAGCTGCAAGCTCTGGCTGGTAAGGATCCTTGCGTACAATTCTCCAAAGGCAATGCGTGTTTGGCTGCAAATCCATAACTAAGGTCTCTTCGGCATTTCATTTGAATCAAAAGATATAGGGGCCGATTAGGAGTCTGGAGGTCCCAAGACAGCGAGACTCGCGGTGGTGGTCCGACCGCCACATTGTGAGGTTGGTGGGCAGACCTGCCAACCTCCCTGCTGGGATCGAAGATCCCACTGGACTGATGACGGTCCTGGTAGTAATCAGCCAGAGCAGCGCTGAACTCTGCGCCGCCCTGCTGATTACAGCCTTGTTCTCCGCCAGCCTTTTCGTGGCCGTTTTTACCACCATGAAAAGGCAGGCGGAGAACAAGTGCAGGGGGCCACGGGTGGGCCTCTGTACTGTTTATGCCCATGGCATGGGCAGTGCAGGGGTAAACCCTGCCCAGCACCCTTGAAATGAGCATTGTTTGCTGTGCAGACAGTGTGCATTTTAAGGGGGCTGGTGCACCCTGCGTGCGGCAGCATTGCTGCGGGCTCATTTATGAGCTGGTAACAGTGCTGCTACACCTTTCCCACTGGGCTGACCGGCGGAAACCTTGGTTTCTGCCAGCCAGCCGAGTGGGAAAGTTGTAATGGGGCCAATGGGGAGACTGCCAGAACCACGGCTGTCTGCTCGTCCGGAGTTTTGCGGATGGATGTTTCTGTCCACCAAACTCCTAATGACCCCCATAGTTTCCACACCTGCCACAGCAGCAAACAAGGGCATTTCATTCTCTGGATGTGAAAAGATGCCTCAGATTTTATCTACAAAAGACTTTAGTCAGTTGGACCACATTTCTTAACTTATGCCCCTTTGAATACAGTACTAATGCAACAAACATAAACTAGATGGATTGTTGCATGGGTTACTCTAAACCATACGTCCATGAACAGACTACTTTCTGGACCTGGCAACAACGGTGCCTGTGTTCTTAGAGTTTTGCTTAAGGAAATCTGTAAATCAGGGTCATGAAGAAGGACTAATGCTTTGTCAAAGCATTACTGCATTGATCTTCAGTCCATGAAAGAAGCAGTGGTGGGACAAGTAGTACTCAGGCACTTATTTTTATATTCCTCATTCCTGCCTTCCACTTTTTGCTGTTACTGAGCTAATCATCAAACATGTGAATCTGTGAAAGATTCAGTGCTGGGAAGAAAGCAGATTGCCTACCTGTAACTTCTTTCCTAGAGTCACATGCTTGATACTCCTCAATATGGCTGTGTCAAATTATAAAGCATGGTCATTGGAAGCCAGGGGAAGAGTTGTGGCCCTGGCAGCCAATCAGCTTGAAGCTCGAGTCAGAGGTGGACTGGTGGTAAATAATGACTTTAAAATGTTTTTGAGGGTAATGGTATACTGCTGTTTTAACATTGATTACCGAGGGTCCCACCCTGATGATGAATGATTCAAGCATGTGAATCTATGAAAGAAACCAGTGTCGGCGAACAGAAGGTACAGATAAGTAACCTGCTCCCTCCCTTTTTTTTCTGCCCCCCGGTGAAGCTCTGCCATTGAATTTTAAATTGAGCTTTTTTGGTTCGACTGCTACAAAGAATGTCCTCTTGTTTTGAGTAGCCATTCTTATAGTGGGAAAAATCTACTAAGGATCCTCAGGCCCACCGATTTTTCAGCAGCATCTGGGTGCATCCTAAAGAACATCAAATCACTTGAACCTCCTTACCCTTAGAGGAAACTACAAGGAGGAAGTAAGTGTGAATTGCTGAAGAAGGCATGAGACTCCTAGGAAAAGACCTCTACACCCAGTCTTGTGAAGTAAAAAAAGTGGGTGGGCGTGAAGTGTGGCAGATTGACCAGATGGCATGAACATTCCTGATCACGTGATATGCCATAGATAATGAAGCGTCAGCTGCACCCCTACTATCTAAGAATGCAGCGATGTTGTAATTAAGAAATGAATAACAAATTCGGCATGGAAGGGCAACTGATTAAAAAAAAAAAAAGAATAAAACATTGTCACTAAAATGAAGCCTTGCTAAAATAATAATTAGAATAACCTGACTAGGTGAGAGGGCACAGGCCTCAGACTCACGCTAAAATAAATGTGCCTATATAAATTCTAAAACAGCCTCACACGTGTATAGTCACTGATGTTATGGGTTCCCTTAGTGGTGAAGCCTTCATTGACAATTACGTCACCGACATTGTTAAAGTTCATTAAAAGCTAGTTATCCTGTGACCTGTTCATGTGATTGGGTTTATTTGACTCAGTTATTTCCTCAAAAAAAAATAAGAAAAAAAAAATGACAGTGCAGAGGGATATGCCAGCACTAATGATGCCTCCCCTTAAAGACTGAATGCAGATTAAACGTAAGCCTTCTTTTCACGCTTCTCACCTGAGGCACCGAACTGTTGAGTGGCTCCACATGATCAGCTCGCCATGATGGGCAATATCCATGCTCAAATTGTGCCACACTGTTTCTCCCTAACAGCCGCAATGATGAAGGTCACAACGAACTCACACTAGGTTATAGTGTTCCACAAGCCCTCAAAGGTCATTAATACTTAGTAGGGCCAATTCTTATACGGTGAGGTATTCTCCTTCCAGGAGACACTTCTGACCCATGCACAGACACTCCATCAGATATCAGTCAGTACAATTACATTGTGGTTCAGTGCCACTATCACAGCTCACAGCCGGAGGGTCATTGAAAAGATACATTGTTGGTAAAGGGCAAAACACAATGCACTGTCCTTTTGGTGGAATAGCAACACCTTGTTGCTGGGAAGGCATTTTCTAAACCTGCAAGTGACCATTATGCTTGATGCTTCTCTAGTGGGTTGTGAAGCACATCTCTGCCACATGACTCTACAGGGGTCTTGGATGCTAAAGCAACAAGTCTGCCACATCAGCTAGTCAGAACTTGTGACAATTCTCTGGCAGTCAGTGCTTTTTAAGCACTTATTCAGTGCAAAACAATCTTCTTAAAGATGTACAACGTGAGAGGCATTTATTACTTCCAGAAACCTGGGCACACACTCTTCCTAGATGTCTCCATTGGCTTAGGAAAGCTAGTATTACTGTTTTGCAGCCACATTCTTCTCCTGTGAGGGCTTGTCTTGGGTGTGGGCAACAACTTTGCAGACCTACGTAGGATGCATGAAAAGTCCACAAGTGGGAAATGCAGCCCGAAATCCTCTAAAAAGGGAACTTGCAAATGAGGCACTCCCCTGATAGACTTGTTTGCCACACCAAATTGTAAAACACCATAACTTTACCTTCAGGTACCAATAATCCATGGACGATGCATTATGGATGGATTGGTGAAGGTTATTTGCCTAGGCTTTTTCTGCACTTCCCTTGATCCCCCCTATGTGCTCAGGAGATTAAGGCGCAAGTGGCAGTGACTCTCATTTTGGTGGCACTAACATAGGCGAGGCAACCATGGTACTTCGTGCTGCCGCAGATATTTGTGCATCCGCTCAAGAAACTATCTTTGAGGGCAGATCTATCTCCACATCCAGGTCAGCTCAGGCACCCAGACCCCAGAAAAATTACGTCTGGCAATATAGCACCTGATATCTTAGAGTTCATGGGAGAGTGTCTGCAAATCTTGCATGAGGCAGATAAACCCACTACACCTGCCTGCCTGCCACGCTGCCAAGTTGAGATCTTTAGCCCACTACTGAATTGGCAAATGTGATATACCCCTTAAGTTTATTAGGGCATCATATGATTCCTGCTATGCTGGGGAAAAAGCCAGATTAGCATACATCACTATCTGTTTACATCTAGCTCCTGTTTCAGCCTACAAGCAAAACAGGGAACAGTTGTCTCCCTTTAAAATCCCTGCAATTAAGGCCTTCATGGAAGGCCTAGAGTCATCCCTCCATTCCTCCCACGCCAGTTTTGAATTTGAAGGTAGTGCTCACTAGGTTTCGGCCTGCCTTTTGACCCGTTACACTCTTGCAACATGCAGTTCTTGTCATAGAAGGTAACCTTTTTGGTGGTCATTACTTCATTAAGCCAGATTAGTGATTTTCAAGCCTTGACTTCTGAGGAATTTTTTAACCAGCACAACAGAGATGTAGTAGTCTTAAGAACTAACCAAAGATTCCTTCCATAGGTTGTTTCCCCCCTCCCCCCCTTCCATGTGCTCAAAATGATTGTTTCCCATCTTCTTTGTGCATCCAAACCCTGTAGCGGAATAGGCATTAAATACATTAGATGTTAAAATGGCACTCGTACATTGATGGAACCAAGTCCATCCGTAGCACAAAGCAACTGTTTGTAGCTTTTTCTAAGCCACATATAGAAAAGATTATTTCCAAGGCAGATACTGCCAGCTAGGTTTGTTAAATGCTTTCAGACTTGTTATGCGAAGGCTAAGCATGTACTGCTTGTACCGCCTAAGGTGCTTTCCACACGTAAGAGCAGAGCCTCCATGCTTTTTACATCTGTAATGCTGCTACTTGGTCAACATCACACATGTTCACTGTGTGGACGTCCAAGCTTGCCAGCAAACTTTAGTTGGGCTAACTGTACTAAGAACTTTATTTCAGATATCTGCATCATCTGATCACTAGTCACCGCTTAGGTGAAAAATGCTTTACAGTCTGTGCAAAGCGTGTCCAAAGACTCGCATGGTATGAATGCAACTATCTCTTCATAGTGTGTAGTGCTGTACACTCACATGTGCCCACCCTCCTTCCTGGATGCCAGTAGTGATCACAGAGGCTCTCAATGCTTTCTTTTTTTAACAATGCACAGTACCTGCTATTGTCACCCGCTGAGTGGCAAACAGTCTGCAGTGGAATCTTTGACTTTGTGTGTTGTAGACTAAAAGTAGAGTCCCAACTGGTTTTGTGACACAAAAACATTTTTTTTAAACTTTGGAACCCTCTGTACCCAACACCAGACGGCAGGAGTATGTACATTGTCATTCTAAAGCACCAGACGATAGGAACAACGTTCTGGTTAGTACCCTTTCCATTTTTATCTATCCCTACCTCGGTGATTGGTCATTAAATTTCTGCTTCGCCTGTGGCTTTGTGGAACTTGGACAAATCCTTACCATCTCCAGTGCAGCTCAGTACCGTATGTAGGGAGGTTTCTACTCTGAATACAGTAAGTAGAAAAGAGAATGCACTGGAGGAGACGGTTATCTATAGAAGAGAAATGCCAGACATTGGTCTAATCATCCCCCCAATGGCATGGCTATTATACTTTAGGGCATCAGGAATATTCATTGTGCTGAATTTGAGGTTACATATGATGTCTTTTCAACAGTGCCTGGCAGAAAAGTGCTCTCAAAAGAAGGGAAAATATGTGGACAAACTCCAGCTGACTTAACCAGCTGTTCAGTCTCTTCTTGTTGTGCTCACAAAGTGATATTCTATTAGGGATTTTCCTTCTACCAACCCTTTTCATTTTAACACTGTTGTGACACATGCATTCTTGAGTAATAGTGGGTGCACCTGGGTTTCCATTGGATCCAAGACACATGGTCTTTCACAGTGACAATATTAATTTTTTTTGCAACCAATTTTATGAATTAGCAGACCTAGGCATACAGGTCATTGATACTAAGTTACGCAGCACATTCAGAGATTCATCACCTTGTATGAGAAATGTCCATGCGGGGGGGGGGTCAAAGCACTAGCCATGCTAGGCTGGGTGCAAGCTAGTCTAGTTGTTATAGTGCTAGAACTGTTAGGACTCTATGAGCTCTCAATATGATTGCAGCTCCTGCATATACATGTTCCAGCCACTTGCTACTGGGACCTTTTGCAGTCCTCTTGCTTCTTCCCACGGTCTCAGCTCTACCCCACTTCAATAACGCTGCACACCAATGAGAGATAGTTGTAATTGTGGCTGATTTCCAGTTCATGGTGATGGCTGTCCTGCCAATGGATTACGCGAAGACAATAAAGCGGTTTGTTACCATCGCTCGTTTGGGGGTGGCGAAAGAGGCCCAATAAGGGCACTTACTGCAGTATGTATGTATGTCAGTGCGTTCAGTTAATTCTGCCAGAGTCTATTCACAGTGACAATATACCTTGTGAATCTGCTGGAACTCGGCCTCTCTTCACAGGCAAGTCAATTCTGGTTCAGTCCGACAGCACTGAAGTCATGTGTTATGTGAATTAATCAGGCAGCACAAAAGTTTGGGCCTTCTGATGGATACTCTTACACACAGCATCGTTATCTTGTGAATCCCTCCAGACTATATACTGGATCTGGAGAACTTTTGCGTTAGCTCTGCAGTGCTGCCGAATAGTGCCACATAGCTCTGACCTCAACTCTGGTTCTTCCCTAAACGTGTTACAGACCCATAAAATGCCACACAATGCATTGGCATCAATTCCTTTTGCGGCCCTTCCATGCAGATCAAAAGTTGGCTCTAATTCGGATTTTGCTGAATAAATTCTCTTTTGTCAGTGTCCATCGGTGGACGCAATCCCTGAAAAGCCTGAGGCTTCAAATGATGCTGATACAGCACATTCTTTGGGCCTGGCATCCGCAGCATGCCAGTATGACCCACCATTTCAGAAAGTTAGGAGGGTTTTGAAGGGCCAGCCAGCAGTCTTTCTCCTTATTGTCTGCCTCTTTTCCGCTTCCTCTAAACCTTTAACTCCCCCCTCAAGCAAGCTCCAGTGTCACTTTGCAACACACTGGCACACTGTTACCTCAGACAGTTAGGGCTTGCAGATTGTGGAATTATTGCATAGAGTCAGCACTTCTTGAAATTGCTGAATTCATCAAAATCAGTGTGGATCAAGCCCATTCTGCAGCTTTAGTATTGGTGGACCTGCATGTGTTATTCAACACTGACACACTTCATCTTGATAGAACGACTTGAAAGTGTTGGTCTGTGGGTTGGTCCTGAGCTGGATAAAATCTTTCTTTTACAAGAGATGTCAGCTAATCACTCTCCCAACTTATATGACAACTTCGAAGGAATTAAACTACAGAGTGCCACAGGACTTGTCGTTGAGGGCAACTCTTGTTTAATGCCTAAATCTCCCATGTAGCCGTAATCGTTCAGTCCTGTGGCCTCAGTGTAGTTCCATATGCTGATGACATGTAGTTGATGTTTTCCAATGGAGAAAAATCCAACTATTCAAGAAGCCTTTCAATTGTGCCTTACCCAGGCTGTTCAGTGGATGAAACCTAGCTGTCTGAAATTTAACCCTGATAAAACCGAGATTTTAATTAAAAAAAAATGTTTTAGCTGCCTCACAGTTAATCTGGCCGTCTAACCAGGGTATTGGGAGATTCCTTTTCCCCAACCAAGAGGGCTAGAAACCTCAGAATCAAATTTGACTCCAAGTTATCTTTCCATCCTAAAATATTGGCCATCACTGGCACCTGTATCTCATTGCTTCGCTCTCTGCAAACGTTTCTGGATATCCTGCCTATCTCGGTGTGAAAGATAGTTGTGCATGCTCTTTTGAAGGCTTCATTGGATTACACTAAATTACTCTACCAAAGACTCCCCCAGTATATGGTCGGTAGAGTCAAGTGGTGCAAAGTGCTACAGCCAGGCTTATTCTGAAGATTCCTCAAAACCAGCATATTTGTTCTCACCACAGGTCCCCTACATTGCTTGTTGGTGCACAAAATAAAATCAATTTATAACTTTGATTCTTAATATCCGTACTTTCCACAAAATGGGACCCTGATATTTACTTGAATGTTTCAATCACTGTTCCCCCTTTAAAGATCTGAGATTGTCAAATGCACGATTACTAAAAATTCCAACAACATTTTTAAATGACTTTCCTGTCCCTTTGTGCTGCATCAACAGCTAGATTAGTTAAAAAAAAAAAAAGGATATTGGGAATCTGGCATTTCAGATTTGCTTAGCCAACTCGCCAACAAGTATGTTCCTTTGTTCATTCATTTATCTTCACCCTGTGAAGCTTGCCCTAGTTGGACCTGTTTGTCACTAATGAGAAATGTCACTGTCCTTTATCCTACACCCTACAATTTTAGGTACAGAGAAGCTCTTGTAAATGTGTTTTGCATAATGTTGGACTACAAGCATCACTACCCACTCATACCCATTTTCCCGATATTTTTTTTTTTTTGTGTTCTTGGGAAGTTGGAAGGGTTATGTGCCCATGTGATCCTAGTTTCCACGGCCTGGGTTACGATGCTGTGTTACTTGGAACTTCTCATTCTCTTTGTTTGCTCTTCGCTTCCCTTTCTGCTCAGGGAGGATCGCCAATCATAGTGAAACAGGTGCTTAATCCAAATGTAAAGAGCTGCATCTTACTGGTTGGAGAAAAAACTGTGCAACTCAGTGCCTTCAACCTGCCTTTGGTAGGGGTGTATGTCATCCTTGCAGTTAGTCACCTTTTCGTGAAGATTGGTGATTCTGGACACTGGTCACATTTTGTTATGTGGTGTGTTGGGGAGACCCTCTATAGCGTGATTAGCTGATTCTATTTATTTTCTATAAAACATTGTATTGCTTTTTCTTATTTGTGCAGCATGTAGTACAGCAAAAATTAGGCCTTCAACAGAAATAGCTTGAGGAAGTAAAATACTGTGAGCCATTACCAAATAAGTGTCCCACAGTGCCTGGTCAGCAAATGTCAAAACAGCCACGGTGAATGTTGGTCTCAACTTTCCCCTCATGGCCCCAATTTCGTTGATCGGTGGCATACATCTGAATTTCTTTGTCAAAGGCTTGATGCGTGCTTTTACGTCTTTGAAGGGTGATTCCCCTGTATTGTCACCACGCAACTCATATTTTGTAATGTTTTTGTGGGCGCTGTTTGGCCAGTGTCATGGAACCATCTACTCCAGACTCATTTCTCCAGTGGCAGGCAGTTTGTACTCTTGCAGGCCTCTGCAATGTCTTTTTTGCTAGCCTCAGCCATTACAGCCCAATTTGTGTTACTGGGTAGTGTCCAGCCCAGTACGCGCCCCATGATGTCATTAGCCCTCCGAGAACAGTTACAGCCCCATGCGTCAGACTTTGTGGAGAACACCAACCCCTTTCTGTGTTGCAATGTAAATGTTGTGCGGGGCAATAGCCCCCATTCTCCAAACAAAGCCTGTCTTGTGTATAATACACCCTAAAGTAATATACCCTAAGGTGATATTTCAGTTGTATAAGTCTTTACTGAAAGACTGGTGCTGTTTAGCATGGGAGGCCAGTGCTTCTCTCCAGTCATCTTTAGAGTTGTGAGAGGGCTGAAAAAGCTCCCTCCCATGTCTTCTGCAACGAGTCAAAGGAGTCTGGTGTATTTATCAGTAGGGATCATCACATTTTGGAGATTTTGTTTCGTAAGCTTAGCCTCCAAAGGACTATAGTCTGGTATGTCAGTAAAGCTCTGCAACATAGGCTGTAAGGGCTTGTTGGAGCCGCTGTAAGTACCTTTTAAAAACAAAATTGTATACAGTGTAGGTCATACTCTGTAAGTCTGGAAATTATTTCATTGTGTTACCTGGCAGGATATCGCTCATCTTGAAGATGCCAATTATATCCCATGATTTGAATCCCTGGAGGTTGGCGACCTATGGCATCAGCATCCGGCACCACAATGGACATTCATTTACTAAGCGTCCCCTCTATCCAAGGGCTTTGTGGGTGTCTCTCCAGATTTGGTGTGTTACGGTCATGGCAGGTGGTTGATTACTGGGTAGCTTCACCCCATATAACAAATTCTGTAGGGGAGTGCCTAGCATTGCCCATTTTTCAGCTGTGAAGGCTGGGTCTGCCTCAGTGTCAAGCCACGAGTAATTTGCTATGATGAGTTGTCTGGTTCTATAGTAGGAAGTCATTGCCGGTGCTGCAATGCCACAGTTGTATGTAGATTGGTAGCATGTGGACACAACAACCCACCGAGTATCGTGGCTCAAAATGAAATCGCATAATAGTTAGTCAAATCTCTCGAAGGAGGTCAGTGGTAGTTCTGTAATTGATAGAGTAGCCAGGGAAGGACTACCATTTTGTAGATGGCAGCGCACCCTTAGATGGATCATGTAATGTTGTTCAAAATCCCAGATCTATTTCAGGATGTATATTGTGCACCCAGGTACGATGAGCGTCCGATGTACACCCCCAGGTAGTAGACGCTCTTTTAGGACCCATAACTCAGTTGGATTGTCTGATTTATTGAGCTTTGAACTTTTTTCTTGGTTTGAGATGGCTTTGGGGCCCTGTAAAGCGAAATCTGATAGCCTTGTTCAGGTGTACAGTTGCAGTGTTATTTCTGAAGGGTTTGATCCAACACTAACCTACCCTTCACCCCCCCACACACACACACACTCACCCCCCCCCACTCCCCAAATATATTATGCCCCAGTCAGAACGTAACTTTTTTGGTGCGCTCACATATGCACAGCTATTCATTGAAACTTTTTACATTGAAGACATATGTTTGCTGTGTCACTGCTGCAGGCTGTGTGTTCATCCTCCCTTTACTTCCTTCTTCACAGACAAGCTAGACCTTAAAACGATTGCCTTGTTTTGCCTGTCAAAATGTTGATACTCCCCATGCTCCCTTGCCATGGTTAGTAGGGTACCAGCTAATTATTTAGCTGCTCAAAAAATTGCATGTTGCTTAATTGGTATACAGGCCCAAGGTGGCACATTCTTTGCATATGGAGCCTACTGTAAAGTGCAATATTTTCCCAATTTTAACAGAAATGTCTGCAGGAGATGAATTATACTTATTCTTGTTTGGTTGAATATTGAAACCTACAATGTCCAATCATCTGATTTAGAGTGGGATACCATGGGGGTTGCTGTAGGTGACTGATGTAGAAAAATGTGTTTAGTAGTCAGACCACTCCATACAATTAGTAGTTTTTCTAAAGGGTGATAAGGATGATTTGAGGTCCAGCGCTCCATTCATTCTAGAATTGTGAAATAACCTGAATTATAAAAGTCATTTTGGTACAGGAAACTGATCATCTCTCTTCTTGAGGCAGATCATTTTCTGCTTCAAAGGGATAAAGGGGATTTTCTTGTGGATTGGTGCTTTTTCGAAGATGCAAAGGATAGCTGTCAAGTTGCAATGGCTGCAGTATGTTCTTATTCTTTATTTCTTTAATTCTAGTGCCGGAGGAATAGAAATGTTCAGCGCAGATGGAAAAATCAAGGTCTCCAATACACTGGAAAGCAGGCTAGACCTCATAGCTCAACAGGTGAGACTTAAAGACTCTCTTCTCCATCATCTAGCTGGTTTTTTTAACGCCTGCTTGCTTTTTCTTTCTTTTCATAGTCTGCCATGCAGGTCATGGCCTCTACCAGATATTAAGCTTTCCATTAAATCTGGAAAATGTGTGACACACATTTTTATTTCAACTATGCACCAAGTCATCAAAACCTGTGTTTCATCAGAACCCAAGTGTGTGCCACATTAACATTTCCTCCTCACTTATGACTTTACATTTACCTCACGCCAACCTTTGGGATCTAGTTTAAAAGACAAAGTGAATGTAATTGTCTGAATCAGTAACTCATTAAAAGACCTACATCCTCGAATAAGGGTCTTCAAAAGTTTTGGCCCCAATTCCCATTGTCCCACCCCTAAGTGTGTTGTATGTGCGTAAAAACATAGGTATGGGTGTAGGAAAACACCCTTTTTGGCATGGTTAGCCCCCAAAGTTTTGCCTGGTATCCAATGTGATTTTGCTAACCAGGTCCCCAGTACCAGATTTCTTTCCCAAAATTGTACAGTTTTCCCCTAACTGGCAAAATCCTTAGCACCCTCTAAGTCCCTAGTAAATGATACCCCTGGTACCTAGGGCCTGGGGTTCTAAAGAAGGTCCATAAGGGCTGCAGCACGAATTGTGCCACCCTCCGGGACTCCTCACCAAATGCACATTGTCTGCACCAAGACACGCAGCCTGCGATGGCAGCACTAAGTGAAAACACAAGTGTGGTAGAACCCTTAGCACTGCATATGATATCTGTAAGTCACCCCTATAGAAGGCCTTCCAGCCCTAAGGCAGGGTGCTTTATATCACATGTGAGGGCATATGTGCATGAGCAGATATGCCACTGCTATGTTTTGTCAATTCTTAGACATAGTAAGTGAACAGGGAAGCCACTTTAGATACACGTGATGGATACTGGTTAATCCAAGTTCCCCAGCTACATGAGGTCTTCACTGAAACTAGGAGTGTTTGGTATCAATCATCTCGTATTCATTAACCCTCACTAATTCCAGTGATGTATTTCTTAATACATGCATAAAGAGGACACCTAAAAGGTACCCCCTGAAAACATAACCGACTGCTAGTGTGTTGACTGACTGGTCTGAACCATCACAGTCACCCTAGACAGGTTTCTGACCTCCTGAGGTAGGGGCCAGCGCGCTCAAAGGCCAGGAACAAAAGCCTGTTTTAAGCAGAAGTGTTATCACCTCTTCCAGGCGGGATTAACATTCCAGGGTGGGAAGCTTCAAAGGACCAGCCGCTTTTGTTATGCGACTTGGGTCTCTCCAGATGGCGGAGAGACCATCACCCCTGTCCTGACCCCTCTTCTTGCCGGCAAGACAGGTGGGAAATTAGTAAGATTAGGAGGTGTGCTCACATCATGCCAGTCCAACCCCTATGGTGGACCAGCTGAGATGGACACCACTTTTCAAATTCCTTCATCTTGTTTTGGCCAGAATTTGTATCCTAGGGTTGGGGTAATGCCCGTTTTCCAGCAGAGTGGTCTTATAGAGGGCATAGCCAATTTACTGGTAAGCAACCCTTTGGCTGCCACCTGGCACTCCTCTTAAGGCCCCTAAATTGAGTACTTAGGTGACACCCTGAAACCAAGAACTCAGATTCAACAGATCAAGAGAAGAAAGACAAAAAAAAGCCACTGCCTGCTGAGAACAGCAGAAGAGCTATGGACTTTTTAGTGCAAAACCCTGCCTGCTTGCAACTCTCAACAGTCTCGACAGAGTGACTCGTCCGGCACAGCTGAAGAACTACCAAAGCCTTGGGTAGCCTGCCAGCATCTCGAAAATTGCTGCCAGTCTCCCTTGGAGTAGAGGAGCTACTTCCTTGCAGTCCGCAGACACTGAAATGCAGAGTCCGGTCCACTGCCTTGCAGCTCGATGGGCCCCAAACTGCCACCGCAGATTACCAGACAAAGGTACTTGTGCTATGGAGGACCAGATTTTTCTCCCCGCCAAGTGTGAAGACACCAAAACCAGCCAGAGCTGTGCAGAACCAACCCCTAGGGTACTGGATGCCCTGCACCAACAGTGAAAGTCCATTCCAGATCCCCACTACACCAGGACCAAGCAGCCGTCGAGGTATGTCGGCACAACTGAGACCCACTTTGTGAGTGGCCCAGCATTCTTCATTTTGCCCCTGCCAGCTATTGGCCCCTAAACACGAGGACATTTTTGTGCACCAGCCCAGCATCCCTTTCCACTCTGCATCCAAGCGGCCTGGCCTGGATCCTGAAGATCCAGCTGTGTCACCTTGCTCCGAGACCCCTTAAGACCCAACCCCCCATTTGGGAGCTCTTGGACTTGTACAGAAGTCCCCCTGTGTAGCCTATTTCCAGGTACCCCCTCCTCCCCTTCACTGTAGCTCACCCACCTACAACCTCACCAGCATCCTGCTCGGTGTAAAACCTGGGCGCTCACCGACGAACTGCTGGTAGTGCTTTGGACCTTGGGCCTCTACAACTCCAAACCCTGAAGATGAACCCCTGAAACAGACTGTACTCCTCTTTAGGCTTTACTGACTTTTTCTTCCATAAGATTGCATTGTGCCTAAAGGCACACATGTTTGAACAGTTTATTTACCTGTAAAAATTGATATAAAAAACAGTACTTACTCTGTAGCAAAGTCCTTGGTTTCAAAACATGTAAAAAGTGTTATTTTTCTACATTGGTCTCAGATTTATTCTTTGAGTGTGTGTCTCATTTATTGCCTTGGTGACTATAACAAAGGCTTAGCACTTCCCTCTGATAAACCTAACTGTTTGCCCACACTACCACAAAAGACTGCGTAAGTATTATCTATTTTTGCCTCTGTCAACCAATTGGGGATCCACTGGACTCTGCACAGTATACTTCTTTTTAGTGAAAAGAGAGCCAGATTCCTATATTGGTGGCAGCAGTGGGATCTGCAACTTTGCGTTTGCAGTTACCATTTGGTCAATAAGTGACTACATGAGTAAATCCAAAATTGCCTTTAGTTAAAAATGCATTTTTGTTGACTGGACTTTTTTTTCAAAATTCTTAAATTTAAGTGAGAGGGCATTGGTTAAGTCCCTGTAGTTCTTAGAATTTAAACATTTACTATACTTAGTACTGCAAAACTTGTTAATATTTTTTCTAGCTCCAAAAAGGTCCTGACTTTACTACAATAATGAGCACCGCAGAGCATGTTGCTAAGGAGCTAGACCTTACCCCTTACTTGCAGCCTCCACACCGACAGCTCAGGATCCTCTGTAATGGGTACACAATCAAAACTGGCTCAAACACTACCACAGCTACTCTTAGGAAGCTGTTGGCAGAGCATAAGCAGGCCCACCCTACGAATGAGGCCACTGACCCTTAGGATCAGGGCAGAGAGATTAAGGAGGAAGATCCCAATTGCCCCTCGCACAAAAAAGAGGTTGTGGATCCTGCACCCATCAGACCACACAAATTGCCAAGGGCACCTGCCTCTAGTGAGGATGGCTTGGGTCACTCGAGGTGCAGTGATTAAGTCTCCGAGGAGGAGGCTCATCTTGAAAGATTGGCCCCTAGAGTAGCCCAGGAAGACAGATTAATGGCCATAGAAAAGGGAAAAGCAGACCTGGGTGTAGCACCCATGAATGGTAGCAGAAATATAAAACCTAGGGACAGAGTAGGAACTTCTGACCCTAAAATCCCCAAAGGGATTGCCCCCAAATATGAGGAGGGGATATCATCACCCAGTGGTTCACTGTCTTTGGGCGGGCCTGTGCCCTGGGAAAAGTAAATGAAAAGTATTGGAGTGCTGTTCTTTGGGAGCTGTTCTCAGGAAAGTGTAGGAATAAGCTCCTGACACTGAATGAGGCAAAATGCTGGGTCCTACAACCTCATGAAAGCTACTCTGATTGAGGGCTTTGGCCTCACCACTGAAGAGTACAGAATCCGGTTCAGAGAGACTCAAAAAACCCAGAGTGAGTCCTGGGTGGATTTTTCTTTTTTTTTTTTTTTAAATACTTTTTTTCAGTAAAGACACTAGGTGGCGGGTTAAAAGGTAACAATGTGCATGATTATGATGTGCTTTACAATTTAGTTATGAAAGAGCATCTGTTAAGTAATTATGTTCAAGAGAAGTTACATAGTTGCATCGGTACCTGGTAGACCTAGGCCCACTTCCTCCTCAAAAGTTGGGGAAGAAGGAGGGTGGTCCAGGACTCTTTCCAGCCCAAGGGTGGGTACAAAGCAAAGAACTGGGATTCCAAAAAGACTTGTTGCCATGACTGCAAAGCCCTTGGACACCAAACTGGGGACACCAGGTGTCCCAACACAATGAATGCCTCTAGTGCTTCTGCAGTAAATGCAGTGGTATGTCTCCAGATGGGATTCCAGGTGGGTCCTGACGAGGTCAGTGAACCCACTTAAGCAACTCTAGGTTCTGGCTGTCTAGCCCAGTAATCTGGAGAGATACAGACACAGTCACATATCAGTGGGGGTTAAAGTTGAAACACTGAGAGTCACTGGTGCTAGTGTCACCGTGGTGACTTAGCAACACAATACTTGACTGGTGAGACTAATATAGTCCTCAGCGCTGATAATCGGGCTAAGGTACAGCCCATGGCGATGGTATCCTTAGAATGGGGATGGGTTACTGGCCAAAAGAAGATGATGGTATCTCCTGCAATTCCTGTACAATGTCTGCAAGACAATGATCTAGAGTCCTACGCACAGACTGAGGTCAAAAGAAAGACCCATGCAGCTATGCTGGATATAACGGAAAGGGTGTGTGTAAAAACAAGAGCATGGTGCAAAGCCCAGGGTGAAAAGTAGAGTTGGAGCGTGGGATAATGGCCCAACCTACCAAGAGAAAAAGGGCAAGACTGGAAAACCTGCTTCTAAACAGATACCAGATGAAGTCCCCTCTTCTAAGGGAGAAGACCGGTCGGCCCTGGAGGAAACTGAGCCCCAGGAACTTGGGCCTTGCATGGCAGAGCTCTTGGGCCCAGGGGGAACCTCTAGGGAAGATCTGTGCCGGGGCAGAGGACCTGTCCCACTATTGAAACCCTGAGACAGCAAGCTGCTGATCAGAAAAATGAAGATGTTGGTGGCTCCCACAGGGACCTATCGGGAGGAGGGACTCATTTACACTTAGGCCAGAGACCTCAAACCTGCTGTGACTAAGAGTGGTAGTGCCTCAGCAGTTAGACTTTCTCCTCACATTGGCCTGTGACATTCCCCTAGTTGGGCATCTTGGGCAGGCAAAATTTTGGAGTATGTGGGGAACCACTTCTAGTGACAAGGTATATCCCAGGAAGTGAAGGAGAACTCTAATTCTACCTGTCAAGCCATTAGCAAGACAGGTGGCCACCCAAAGGCCCCCTTAATTCCACTACCGGTGGTTGAGGTTCCCTTTTGAAAGGGGAGGGATTGACACAGTCTGTCCCTTTGACCCTCCAACTGCATCAGCGAACAAATTTATACTGGTTGTAGTGGGTCATGCAACCCGGTATCCTGAAGCAATTCCCCTGAGGACTACTACTGCCCCTGCAGTAGCTAGGGCCCTAATTTGTATCTTTACCAGAGTGTACTTTCCAAAGGAGGTGGTGTCAGACAGAGGTACAAACCTCATGTCTGGTTACCTGAAACACATGTGGGCTGAATATGGAGTAATCTATAAGTTCACTTCCCTATATCACCTACAGTCCAGTGGCCTTGTTGAAAGATTCAACATGACATTTAAAGGTATGATTTAAAACCTCAGAAGAAGATGGGATGTCTTACTTCCATGCCTACTTTTTGCTTACAGGGAAATGCCACAGAAGGGGGTAGGGTTTTTCCTCTTTGAGCTTCTGTTTGGGCATCCTGTGAGGGGACCATTATGTCTTGTGAAGGAAGGATGGTAGAGGCCTCTCAAAGAACCTAAACAAGATATTGTGGACTGTGTGCTTGGCTTACGCTCTTGAATGGCTGACTACATGGAAAAAGCATCCAGAAACCTTGAGGCCAGTCAAGAGCTCCAGAAGCTCTGGTATGACCGAAAGGCTCCGCTGATGGAGTTCCAACAAGGGCAGAAGGTGTGGGTTTTAAAGCCCTTTGTTCCTAGGGCACGCCAGGACAAATGGAGTGGATCCTACCCTCTCCTAGAAAGAAAGGGGAAAGTCGCCTAACTAGTCGACTTTGGCTCTTGCAGGAACCCCAAAAGGGTCATCCATGTCAATTGCCTTAAACCCTATCATGACAGGGCTGAGATTACCATGCTCATGGTCACTGATAAGGATCAGGAAATAGAGGGTGAACCTCTCCCTGACCTCCTCTCCTGTAACCTTAAGGATGGCTCTGTAGAAAGAGTGTTCTTTTCAGAAACCTTCACTGACCAACAGCAGACTGACTGCCTGTATGTTCTGCATCAGTATTGTGAACTCTTCTCGTTGACCTCTGGTCAGACCAACTGGTGTTCACATGATGTGGACACTGGGGGACAGCCTACCTGTCAAAAATCAAATCTACTTTCAGTCTGATCATGTCAAAGT
The DNA here is from genome assembly GCF_031143425.1 of Pleurodeles waltl. NCBI lineage: Eukaryota > Metazoa > Chordata > Amphibia > Caudata > Salamandridae > Pleurodeles > Pleurodeles waltl. The sequence continues at coordinate 191,302,537 of NC_090442.1, forward strand.
GAGCATCAAAGCTGAAGTAATCAAGATGCTGGAATTGGGAGTCATTGAACACTCTGAGAGTCCCTGGGTCCCCCCAATTGTCTTAGTCCCCAAACCTCACACCAGGTTGGAAAGAAAGAGGTGAGGTTTTGTGTTGACTATAGGGACCTCAGTGCTGTAGCCAAAACAGATCCACACCCGATTCCTAGGTCTGCGTAGTTAATGGGCAGGTTAGGGACAGCCAATATCTCAGTACTTTCAATCTCACATGAGGCTACTGGTAGATACGTCTGACCCCCGGAGCAAAAGAAAGATCAGCATTCTCGACCCCAGATGGGCATATCAGTTCACTGTTATGCCTTTTGGACAGAAGAATGCCCCTGCCACTTTCCAGAGGTTGGTGAATAAAGTCCTGGCTGGGTTGGAAGACTTTAGTGCAGCATATCTTGATTATGATACTGTCTTTAGCTCCACCTGGCAAGATTTCCTGATCCACCTTGGCAAGGTCCTTGAGGCTCTGAAGAGTGCAGGCCTCACTATCAAGGCAAGCAAGTACCAGATAAGGCATGGCCAGGTTGTATACTTAGGCCACCTTGTAGGTGGAGGCCACGTTCAACCACTTAAAACCAAGATCCATAAAATTCTGGACTGGGAAGCTCCAAATACCCAGAACCAAGTCAGGGAATTTCTTGTTGTGACTAGATTCTACAGGAGGTTTATAAAGGGATGTGGCACCATTGTGTCTCCCCTCACAGAACGTACCTCCAAGAAGATGCCAAAGAAAGTGAACTGGACAGTGAGCTGTCAAAAGGCTTTTGACACTGTGAAGGAAGCAATGTGCTCCGTACCTGTTCTGAAAGCTCCAGGTTATATAAAGCAGTTCGTAGTGCAGACAGATGCCTCTGAACATGGGATAGGATCGGTCCTACCCCAAATCAATGATGATGACCATGACCAACCTGTTCCTTTCGCTAGCAGGAGGATACTCCCTAGAGAGCAGTTTGAGTGCCATTGAGAGGGAAGCCTTTGCCATGGTCTGAAGAAGTTGAGACCATACTTGTCCTTGTTGAAACCAACCACAGGCCTCTCAGATGGCTGATTCAAATGAAAGGGGAAACCCCCCCCAAACTGTTGAGGTGGTCCAGCTCCCTACAGGGAATGGACTTCCCAGTGGAACACCGACCTTGGACTGACCATGCCAATGCATATTGCTTTCCAGGTTCTTCCACTTAAAAGGTGACGACTCTCCTAGGAAGGGTTAGTTTCATCCTCTTTTGTTTGGAGTAGGGGTCATGTAAGAAAGCATCCTTTGTGGCATGTTAGCCCCCACTTTATGCCTGGTATCTGTGATTTTGACTCAAAGTGCACTGTGTTCCTGCTAACCAGGTCCCCAGTGTCAGATAATTCCCAAAATTGTACAATTATTTTCCCCCAATAGGCAAAACCTTTAGCACCCTCTGTAAGTCCTTAGTAAATGGTACCTCTGCTGCCTAGGGTACTAAAGGTCCCTAAGGGCAGCTGCACAAATTGTGCCATCTTCAGGGACCCCTCATCAAATGCACATTGTGCTGCCATCGCAGGCTGTGTGTATCCTGGTGCAGACAAATGTGAAAACCCGGCCTGTCACACATCCCCGTGTGCCTGATCCCCTACCACTGCATATGATATCTGTAAGTCACCCCCTACAAAAGGCCTTCCAGGCCTAAGGCAGGGTGAATTATATCACCTGTGAGAGCAGATATGCTCCTGATATGCCTTTGTCGATTCATAGTAAGTGAACAGGGAAGCCATCTTAGATACATGTGTTGGATACTGGTCAATCAGAGGTCCCCAGCTACATGATGGCTTCACTGAAACTAGGGATGTTTGAGATCAAACGTCTTGTATTAAAAAATCAGGACCAACTGGGACTGTGCATCAATGAGTCCATTCCGGATTCCCGGCGCACTAGGACCAAGCAGCCATCGAGGGATGTTTGCACCAATGAGACCTACTTCGTGAGTGGCCCAGCAGTCTTGATTTGGGCCCTGCCTGCTGTTTGTCCCTAACCACGATGAGCATCTTGGCGCACTGGCCCCCCCACCCTATCCACTCTGCATCTGAGCGGCCCGGCCTGGATCCTCCCGCACCAGCTGTGCCCCCATGCTTCAAGACCCCTTGCGACCCAAGTCCCCTGTGTGGGAGCTCTTGGACTTGACCCCAGCTGGTTCACTGTAGCGCACCCAGCTACAACCTCACCAGCACCATACTCCCAGTGAAAACCGGGCGCCTCCCGATGAACTGCTGATAGTACTTTGGACCTTGGGTCTCTACAACTCCAAACCCTATAGCAGAACCCCTGAAACTGACTGTTCAAAACTGTGCGCCTTTAATCACAATGCGACCCTATGGACGGAAATGTCAGTAATGCGTAAAAGTAAGTACAGTTTACTTACCTGTAAAAAGTGAAAACAGTAGTTAATCTGCAACAAAGTCCTTGGTTTCAAAACATATATAAAAAGAAGTGTTATTTTTCTAAATTGGTTTTGGTGTTTATTCTTTGTGTGTGTCTCATTTATTGCTTTGGTGCACAAAAATGCTTCGAACTGCCCCAGAATAAGCCTAACTGCTAGCCGAGCTACCTCAAAAGAGCGTTAGTATTATCTACTTTTGCCTCTCTTAACCAGTTGGTAATCTACTGACTCTGCACAGTGTTCTTCATTTTAGTGCACTATATAAAGAGCCACCCCTGAACTACAGAATCAAGAGCAGTGTGATTTTTACCCCTGCATAATTAGACTTACAAAAAATTAACATTTGCGTTTTTTTTTTGTTTATAAACTATGACTTAAAGATAAGTTTACACCTGAGGAGACTCACAGTTGGAATGGAGAACTCCACACATAAGAAGATAGACCTGTCCTATCTTTTTATGTGCAGAGTTCTCAGCCTGGCTGTGGACTCTCTGCAGTTTTAAACTTACTATTAACTCCTAGTTTGCGAATACCAACAAATAAAAATAAAAGTTACATAAAAGTGAAATTTTACCTTTGTGAATCAGGCCAAACATATTTTCTCTAGGGAGAAAGGTGCAATGAAATTTTTTTATAAATGCAAATGAACTTCAGTATGCTTAATTGATTAAACATTTGAGAGCACCTAGATGTCACTGACTTGTACTAATATAGACTCTTTGGGGTTCTGAAAGATTCTCAGGATCATTTGTGGACGTCAGTGACTTAAATAGGCATTACGAAGTACTTCTGCAGTCTTTCTGAATTCCAGACAGGTTGGAAATTTACCTCATACCGAGACCTCAGTGTACGAGAAAACATTCCTGACTTTTGTTATGGGACAGTTTTTTTTTTGTTTTTTTTTAATCAGATCATTATGGTGGTAGCAGCAAGTGTGTGGTCCAGACACATTACGCAAGCTCCCTCTTATTTTTTCTTTTTCTACCATCGCCTAAAGTCTGTACAATAAACAGTTTTTTAGTACCTATGCTCTTTGTTTGAAAAAATCTTTGAATTTGTTTCTAAGTTTACTTTCTGGATTGGCTGCAACCATTTTTATGTCTAGACTGAGGCAGTGCATGCACTGCCACTTGTGAGACATTTTGTTTACATACAGGGAGCTTAGAGGCGGCCCATTGCTTACCATTGGATGACTTCATTGTCACTCATTTGCTTTCTTCTCTTTGGGGTCAGCGCATGTGGCCTTCTTTACCTCTTCTTATGTTTGGCCCTTCCCTTGATCATGGCCACGGTACTGCTTGCTTTCCTAGTATCCTTCCAGTGCTTGTGTTGTAGGAGCTACTATTGTTTTTATTGAAGCACCCTGTGTGAGTGCATGTTTGTCAGCTGTTTAATTTATGTGGTTTCTCAGGAGCGTGGCTTGGCCCATCAGCAAGATGGAGACACTTGTGTGAGGCTCTGTCGGTCGGGGTAATTAACTATTATCCACTGCATTGGGAGGCCGTCTGACACTGACTGGGTGGCCCGATGCCTCAGATGTTGGTGAGACCGAGCCAGGGGTGGCCTGACTTGCCGGGTTGGAAAGCATGACCGCTGCAGTGCGGTCCACTCGGCAGAAACATAGACCGGACCTCCTCTCCCTGCATCCTACTGAATCCTGTTCAGAGTAGGTGAGCTAGCTCATTATTGTACTCTCCCGCAAGCCCGGCAGCAACCGGACCTAGCCCATGGGGAGCAGCGACATGTTAGAGGAGGCATACATAGCTGGAGGCGAGACCGACTGTGGCGACATGGAGGTGCAGCCGAGCGAAACAGGTGAGCCAATCACGGAGGAGCACTCCGCCGCCTGCTGCCTGAATTCAGGTGCTAGGGAGGTGGCTGAATTAAGCATGGTGGGGGACGGTTTCTTCCCAGCCCACGTGAACCGGACCTCCTCCTCCCCCTGGGCAGAGGAACAATACACAACGTGATGGCATCTGCGGGGTGAGGCCTGAACTGCTGGATCGGGTGTATCCATAGTATCCCCGACTGAATGCTCCACAGGCCCCTCTCTCCTGGGCGGTGAAGCAGGTATCCCCCTTGTGGTGCGGACCCCGGACGTCTGGGTACCCCCTGGCCGCAAGTGCACCTTGAAGAACGTCCTTTCACTTTCCTGGTATTTGGGGCTGGGTCGGCTGTTGGCCTGCTCGTGTTCTGGATAATCATCTTGGGGTGATTGGGCTCCACACAAGGAGGGCCGACTCCTCATCTCCTGGGCCTTGTGTGGTGGGCCTGGACAGCGTGCTCCCATAATCCCAGGCCTGCAACAATCTTGCCCTCATCCCTGCAGCTGCACTTGGGAGTTCTATTTCTGAGTGGCTGGACATTATTTTAACATCCCTTGGTGAGTCTCCTGGCGTGACTCCGACCCCCGTGGTGCAAAATTTCTGAATCACCTAAGCCAGCAAAATGAGGAAGGTTGACCACAGGCAGACAAAACTTGTTCGATGCCCACAAAAAGGCTGCTGCTTTATATTTTTTGTGTGATGAAGACCCTCTGGACCGCTCCCCACCACCCCCACCCACAGGGTACGTGGCCCACACTGCATCAATCAAAGCCTTGTTTCTAGATTTAAAACAAGGCCTAACAGGCATCAATACCAAATTGGACTAACTTATGGACCAGCTCAAACAGGGTTGATGATCATGACTTCAGACTTGATCAACTCGAGTGCCGCACCTCAGACCTTGACGACTGGCGCCACTCTCTCATGAGCGACTTCTGCAAATGGAAAAAGTGCTTGAGGTTCTTTGTAGCAAAAATGAAGACCTAAAGGCCCGCTCTCGGAGGAATAATCTCCACATACTCTTGGTGCCTGAGTCCACCTCCATGGGTTGAATGTAGGACTATATAGAGGATGTGCTGCGATCGCTGCTCCCTGAAGCCTTATAAGTGGTTATGGTCATTGAGCAAGCACACAGATCGCTGGGGCCCAGGCCCACCCTATCATCACTCGACTTTTGAATTACAGGGACCGTGACACTACTTCCATTGGCTCGGGAGCAGTGTCCCATCTGCTTATTTGAGTTGTCACGCTATTGATATCTGAATGTTCCAAGAGATACATCTCACAGCTGACTTCAAGTCACGGCTGCACGCAGGGTGGATTGGGGAAAGCCATATTGCTCATGATTCCGGTTATGTCCACGGGGTAGCAATTCTCATCTGCAAGGGACTGCCATGGCACACAAGAGAGATGATTTGCGAAGCATTGTGGCATTATGTCATGCTATCCGGGGTGTTGTTTGATTGCCCCTTCTGGTTGGTATCAGTCTATGGCCCCAATGTTGATAGTCCATAGTTTTTCACCGAAGTGTTGCGTCTCGTGGGCATGCTTGGGCCTGGCACTTTAAACTTTAATGTGGTGCTGAATCCTGCATTAGACTGCAGCAGTGATATGTGGCTCCCACACCATGCTGCAGCGAAGGCGCTGAACACCATCATGACAGGGCACGAGCTGGTAGATTTATGGTGTGCTAGGCACAAAAATCATAGGGAAGACATAAATCAACACCACAAACAACAGCTTGTAGTACGTAGACTTGTGGATCACCACCAAAGACGTGGAAATCTGAACCAGCGCAGTAACGCACCACCTGCGCACACTCTGACCGCTCTCCTGTGCTGTGTTAGAATTGCGCATCCCGGGTTCCATGAAGCGAACATTTTCTTGGCGACTACTGGCGGGAGCCTTGCAGCACCAGGTGTTTAAACATGAGATATGGCCGGCTATTGTCGACTGTTTCGCACATAATAAAGGTTCTGTAAAGTCCCCTGGGATTCTTTGGGAAGCTTTTACTATGGTAGTTAGGGGGCCTTTCTGGTCAAACATGGTTTCCTCTGTGCACTGTGCTGAAACCTAACTAATGTGGAGCACCAGCTTGGGGGCCTAGAGAGACAGTACTGTGTGTCAAAGGACGTGAGTTTTTTTTTGCTTTGCTGATAGGGATAGACTCCATCATTTTGGTGAAGCGGCTCGCCGTGAAGTTTTATTTGGGCGAAGGCTAGATGATATGGGGAAGGGGACAGGTTCAAGTCATTTATAGCCTCCCAGGTAATAAGGCACTGGTACTGGAGGGACTGACATCGGCTTTCTACAAGGAGTACGCATACCTATTGGCACCGCATCTCCTTGAGATGTATGTGGAAGTCATTCAGAGTGAGCCCTTGTCCCCTAACCCCCCACACCATAACCCCCGCAAATCGCTTATTGTCACTTCTCAAACCTGATAAAGATCCCAGAAAATGTGACTCATATCGACTACTGTCACTGATTAATATAAACGATAAAATCTTGGCAAAATTGATTGCCTCCAGATTGCTCCCCTTGCTGCCAACTATTGTCCTGCCGGATCAACCTGTGTTTGTCTCTGGCAAGTCTACTTTATATAACTTGCAGACCTATTTAGCAGTGGCACAATCGATTGTCGTGCAGCAGCATTTTTTTTTTCTTTTCCCTGACTCTTTAGAATGGTGCTTTTTTTTGTTGCACTCCTGGCTCCACTGGGCCTTTAGCCCTAAATTTATTTGCCTAAACCAGCTGTTATAAACCGAGCCCTCAGCAAGGCTGCGTATCAACGGCTCCATCATAGAACCCTTCCGAGCTGCTAGAGGCACCCGGCAGGGCCACCCTCTTTCACCATTTCTCTTCGCGGTGGCGATGGATCCCCTAGCTTCACAACTTCGACAACATCATCACCACCATCGGGGCCTTGCTTTCAGGCCACAAACGATCCTGGTGTCTGTGTACGCGGGTGATGTTACGCTCTATCTTCGAAACCCGCTAATTAATTTGGAACCCATCATGCGCACATTTCTCAGACTTGGCTCAGTTAATTCTAATGCCTCAGAGTGCTCCAAAGCGGTGATTCTCCTACTCACAGACGTAACCACACCTCACGCTTCTGAATATCCCCTACACTGGGCAACGGAACCAATCCACTATTTGGGACTTTGGCTAAGTAAGGACCTGAACGAACTATTGGCGGCCGACTATGGACAGGCAGTGTCCTGGTTAGAGGATAAAGTTGACTCCTGGCAGTCTCTGCCGCTGTCACTCACTGGCAGGATTGCCATAGCTAAAACGGTAATCCTCCCCAAATTTCTTTATTTATTAACCTTCCAATACTTCTCACCTGTCATTTTAGAAAAATCTCCGTTCACTGTTGGTTTCCCAAGTCTGGGCACGCAAGAATCCACGGGTATCATGGGACTTGCCTGACACAGCCCTTCGAGTTGGGAGGGCTGGCAGCACTGGATATGGAATTGTATTACAACTGTGCCCAAGCACAGTTTGAGCATTTCTGGATCCACCCACTACAATACCTACCCCACACCACCCCAGAGCATGATTCGATATGGCCATGCCAGCTGTCAAGAGCTATATATCTAGCATGTACAATCTGGGCGTGGCATGAGTTCTGTCGCAGAACGGGCACACGCATTCTACATGCATCATCGCCCCTTTTAGATCGACCCATCCTTCCTTTAACCCGCGAGGTAGACGGGCCCAGGAGGCTTCAAAAGATGCAGGTCACTAACATGGGCTCCTTGTACCCTGAACATCAGTTCATTACTCCTCATCTTGCACTGCAGAAGCCCCAAAATGCCCCACTATATAGATTCACTTATTTTCAGCTGTGCGCTGCAATACATGCACAGAATGGCAATTTCCCAGCCTCCCTGCTTGTTTCCAGGCTTCGGAAATGCTCTACTCCTCCCTGACACACCGCAGATTGATAACCTGTCTGTATACCATTATGCAGACTACTGCACCTTCCACATCCCCCGGTGCCGGAGCGCTATGGGAACGCGATTTGAGCGCACCTCTTTCACGCACTAGCTGGAAGTATTGTTGGGCGCATATGTGCAAAGTCTCCCCAGATTTTCATCTGTGCCTGATCCTATTTAAGTTCTTATATTGGATATATTACACTCTGATGCATCTTCACCGCATGGGACTCATCTCCGATTCGTACTGCCAGCAGTGCTCTGCTGCAGACGCTGACTTTTTACATGCTGCTTGGGAATGCCTTGAACTACAAAGTTACTGTTGAGATGTGTTTGATGAAGGTATACTGCTTTTGTATGTGTTACACATGAAAACTCAAATACAACTTAAAAAAAAAAAAAGCGTATGTGGTTTCTCTCTACGCTCATTGTCATCTTGGCCCCACATGACTGCCATGTTCTCTCTTCAGAAGCAAGGAGGCATGCATTCACCTCACCTGTCGGCCCTAACACAACAGATTTGGTACTGGGCCATCCATCACGGGGTTCACCTTCTGGCAGAGTACCTTCCAGAGTGAACAGCAACTTTGCAGACCTGCTAAGCAGTGTGCAGCAACAAGTCCTCAAGCGTGAACTCAACTTAAGTCTTGCTCCCTCCCTTTCGCAGGTTGGGCATTCCAGACAGAGCTTTACGTCATTGCAGAAAACGCAAAATGCTGAAACTTAGCCACAAGATTTTCACAACCCCAGTCCATGGCCAGTGCTCTTTCAATGAACTGACAAATGATCTTTGCCTTTGCTTTTCCTTCTCTTCCACTCATTCCGTACGCAGTCAGGAAGCTGAAGCAGACATCCCTCACCCTTCTCTTGGTGGCTCCAACGTGGAACAGACAACCATGGTTCTTAACCCTGCTCAAGATGTTCATTGTCCCTCAGGATAAGCTCTCCAACAGGCCGGACTTTCTCACTCTACACCACAGTGAGGTCAGACACCAAGATTCCAGGCAGCTCAAGCTAGCTGTTTGGCTTCTGTTGTCCTGAAGTTTGGTTGCCTTGGTTTGCTGAAGGAGTTCATGGACATACTCCGAGAAGCCCATTAGCCCACCACGTGCCCTTGTTATGCTGCTAAGTGGAAGCTTTGTGTTCACTGTTGTACCCCCAAAAAACGTAACTGCGCTCACCCTTACAGTGCAGGACATTATTTGGTACCTCGTTTAAAGGTTGGTGTTGGCTTACACATCAGCCTGGCTACAGCTTGTTGCCATTGCTGCTTATATGCAGAACAGGGGACATTCATCCCTCTTCAAAATCACACTTATCAAAGTGTTCATGGAGAGCCTTAAACTTGTAATCCCAGTCTGGAAACTCTACGTTGTCCTCACTCTACATTGTCCTCAATAGACTGATGGGGCCTCCTTTCAAACCACTGTATACATGTCCTCTGCAGTTCCTTTCTTGGAAGGTTGCCTTCCTCATAAGTCATGCCACTCGAGCTCCTCAGTAAATTGCAGGCCCTCACACTTCAGGAACCCTTTGTTCCAACCAATCCCAAGGTGGTTTACCCTTTCCACTTTAATCTGTCAAGATGCCAGTCATGTTTTCCTTGACGCGTCTCGGTAGCTGTGAGAGTACGCAATTTCAAAGGCAGCGATTGCCAGGTGACGACCCCAGGCCACACTCTAAATGCAAACAGGACGCAACTATTGCTTTCCTCAGGAATATATGCATTGCAAACATTTGTACAGCTGCTACGTGGTCCACTTCACACACATTTAAAAACACTACTGTGGATATTATGCAAACAAGCAGGCCAGAGTTGTTTAAGCTGTCCTCAGCACTTTGTTTCAGACCTCTGCACCATCCACTAGCTAGCCACCGCCTAGGGGAGTGCTGCTTTACCATCAGTGCACAGCATGTGTATCTACAGCCATACAAATGCAATATGTTACTTAACCTACTTACCCTGTAAACATCTGTTGGTTGCAGTTAGTGCTGTATATTTACATGGAGCCACCCTCCTCCCTGGAAGTCACTCACTCTTCCCATGTTCTGTACGATCTTCAAAAAGCTCCCCATCAACATCAGACGAACCTTCGCTCAAGCCATAGTCACTTGCCAGCTGGACTATGGCAACACACTCTACATAGGGATCACCATATACCTCCTGAAGAGACTACGGACCACACAAAATTCAGCAGCCAGACTCATACTTGACCTTCCCAAACAGACCCACACCACCCCCACCTCAAGAAGCTCCACTGACTCCCCATTCAGAAGAGAAGTCAATTTAAGATGTGGATCCACTACCTACATGGCCCTTCACAATCCAGGACCAGCATACATCAACTACTGCCTGAACGTCCACCAACCCTTCAGACACCTGCACTCCGCTTCTCTCTCCTTCTTCCTCACCCACACTCCCCACATCTGCTGAAACAACTGTGGAGGACAGACCTCCTCCAACCTCGCAGTGCAATCATGGAACAACCTCCCCCCTTCATGTATGGACCTCGTCCGGTTTTCTGGAATTCAGGAAAAACTAAAGACTTGGCTGTTCAGCTGAACCCCTTAACAGCTATGTTCACAGCACCTGGATACGCTCACGGGTGATTAGCCTCACTCTGTAAATCCTGTTTGATTAATTGACTTGAAAGACTTCTTTGAACAAAAACAAATTGCAATGTCCGAGCCCAGTGCTAGATGGTTGAAGTATGCACAGCATGTGAAAGTACATGCAACAAACAGATGGTTACAGGATAAGTAACATTCTTTTGAATTTCATTTGTCACTTATTCTGATAAAATAACAGTACACAAGACTCCTCATATTTGACACTTATAACTGTTTTAGATGAGATGTAGTCTAATGGCCAGAGCTATCAACTTTGAAACTGGCAAATGAGATTGGAGTCCTGGTGTTGCCTTGTGTTCCTTGGCAAATCACTTGGGGCCTGATTTAGAGGTTGGTGGATGGGTTACTCCATCACAAATGTGACGGATATCCCATCCGCCGTATTACGATTCCCATAAAATATAATGTTAACATGGCGGACGGGATATCCTGTCACATTTGCGACAGAATAACCCCATCCACCAAACTCTAAATCAGGCCCTTAATCTGCCTAACAAAATAACCTCACATTGTGTAATATAGTATGGTGCTTGTGTAAACTACTCCATTATCCTTGGGCTGAATTTATGCTGTAAAAGACAGCAAAAAATAAATTTTCGTTTATTTTCTGAAAGACCACAACATTCCGCAGTTTACAACAAACACTTTGGCGGAGTACTTACGCACCAGTCCCAATATACGTGAAAACATTACACCAAAGAGGTAACCAAAATAAGAGTAGTTAGACAGAACGTGACATGAACATACATAACAAAAATTTATTGAATGAGTAGGTTACTTATTGCAACATTTTTCGGCATGTTTATTTCTATTTTCTTAGTTTTACAGTGGCTTCTTGGCATGCCAAATTTTATGCTATTTTATTCTTCTTGGCCATTCCGGGTCCCAACCTAGTGAGTTCACAAATCTGCTTTATTTTCCTGAATGTGTTTAGGTTGAACACCAGCTATTCATATATTTTGTCTGCAGTTACACGTCCTTTTTGTGAGGTATAGTTTTCCCTGCAATAGGTGCCAGCACAGTGCTCTGATGTAAGGGCCCGTTGTCCACCGTGGAATCTAGAACTGTATATACAGTATCCTTCCAAGTGCTCCCTTTCTGTAAACAGGCCTGTAAATCTTGGTCTTATCTCATCACATTTGCTGTGCATTCAAAACAGAGTTCAATTGTTAGGTGCTGTCTTTAAAGGGTGCTTGTTTACTTTTCTTTTTCCATCTCTGGCTTCAAAGTGAGGGGATTTTTGTGACAACCATGCTGGATACCGGGGTTAGGAATTTCTTTTTTTTTTTTCTTCTCTCTAGCACACAACATTTACATGAAAAGTGTAAGTATTTCAGAATAAATCAAAATTAGGAACAAAATGAAGCACATTTTTGTTGTTGTTTCTGAATACTGAAAACTTTAATTTGATCAAAACAAATCATTATATTAGGTGATACCATTTCACGCATTTCATCTGTGCACTGTATAGTTTTATTAGCAAAACTGTATGTCTGTGCAAATGTAATGGTCATTTCAATTGAAAATGTGTTGTCTGTAATGACACCGTGCTACCTTAGCATGAATACTCCACTCTGCGCCAATCCACAGCACTTTAATCTGCACCACACCACTCTATGCCACTGCACTCTTCGCCGCCCCAGTCTACGCTGATGCACTTTAATCTGTAACACTCAACTGTCTGCCCCTGCACTCTACGCCAATCTGCTGTACACCACTCTAATCTACTCTGCACCACTGCACCCTACACCACTTTACTGTATGCCATTACACTGTGCCACTCTATGTAACTACACTCTACCCTGCGCCACTCCCCTCCCCTCCACTTCACTCTATGCTGCATCACTGCTCTCTACTCCACTCTGCACTCTGACACTCTACAACACTGCACTCTCCACCACTGCTCTCTACACCGCTCTACTCCACTCTGTACCACTGCACTCTGACACTGAACTCTGCAACACTGCACTCTCCGCCACCAAACTCCATGCCACTCTACGTTGCAATACTACTCCACTCTAATCTACGCCACTACACTCAGTGCTGTAATACAGCCTACAACAGTGGTTCCCAACCTTTTGATTACAGTGGACCCCCACTTTATCAGTACTGGAACTCAGGGACCCCATTGAATCATTATTGGAACCCAGGTACCCCTGCCCCTCCCCCAATGAAGCTGGGGACCGAATCTAATAATATATTTTCTGAGCAGTCACAGACCCCCTGAGAAGGCTTCGCAGTCCCCCACGTTTGGAACCACTGGTCTGCAACACTACACAAATGCACACTACACCAGTCCTCTCCATGCCACGCCAGTGTATGCCATTCTACACAACTCCACACTAAGCTGCTCCAATACACAACACACTCTACCACTTCACTCTACAACACTTTACTCGTCGCCATTCCACTCTACAACAGTCCATGCCACTCTCCTCTTCGCCATTAATTTTCTGCGATGCAGAACAGCAGCCACGCTAATGTATTTAATTTCTAAAACAAATTTGTAAAGCCAAGAGCTCTTGCATAGGAGACACCCATTTGCTTTGCCAATGCTTGTTATTACATTTTGTGACTAGGAAAGGTAAAGTCTACACTTCATCTGTCACAGGAGGAGTTCTGGGATAAGAGTCTGATTTGCTATCTATTTTGGATCGTTGCACCTGGCCCTTTTTGCAGGGTCCTCCCCCTGTCTTTTTGCCTCCTTCCTCTTAATTTTTCTGACCAGTTGTTGTTGGCTTTAGGACTCTGGGCACTTTACCACTGCTAAAACAGTGCTAAAGTGCATATGCTCTTCGTGTAAATGTGTAAATTGTACTGTTGATTGGTTTATCCATGATTGGCATATTTGATTTACTGGTAAGTTCCTTGTAAATTGCACTAGAGGTGCCCTGGGCCTGTAAATCAAATGCTACTAGTGGGCCTGCAGCACTGGTTGTGCCATCCACATTAGTAGCCCTGTAAACATGGCTCTGACCTGCCACTGCAGTGTCTGTGTGTGCATTTTAAAACTGCCAATTCGACTTGGCAAGTGTACCCACTTGCCAGGCCTAAACCTTCTCTTTTACTACATGTCAGGCACCCCTAAGGTAGGCCTTAGGTAGCCTCAGGTAGCCTCAGGGGCAGAGTGCAGTGTATGTTTAAGGTAGGACATATACTAGTGTGTTTTATATGCCCTAACAGTGAAATACTGCCAAATTCGTTTTTCACTGTTGCAAGACCTATCTCTCTCATAGGTTAACATGGGGGCTGTCTTTAAATATTATTAAAGTGTAGATTCCCTTTTGGAGCAGATAGAAATGTGGAGTTTATGGTCTCTGAACTCACAATTGAAAAATACATCTTTAAGTGAAGTTGTTTTTTTTTAATATTTTTTTTTGTTTTGTTTTTTTAAATGCCTCTTTTAGAAAGTTTTTTTTTACAAAACAACAAAGACCCCTAGGTGATCAATTAAAAACAGGAGTAATTCCCACCTTCATATTGACATATGCAGCACTTAGGAGAACATCCTTTATTATGTCAACAAAATATATACTTTCTTCATATATACACACATTATATACAATCCCCCATCATGATAAAATAGAAAAGAAGAAAAAGGACAGACCAGAGTGTTAATGAAACAAGTGCTCGTGATTCAGAAAAGAAAAAGAGGATAATGAGTCTCCCATCAACAACAATCCAAAAAATACTTTAAAAGAAACTGTATTAAGCCTGTTGGTTGTTCCTTCTACTATATTGAATCACATTCTTTTTTCAAAAAACAGGATTAAATCCACAGTTGCGTCCTCCAGCAAGATAAACCAAATCCAGGCTAAAGCAACATTGTCGACGTTGCGACCCCCCCTTCTGCTCTTGAGCCAACTTCCAGCTCCAACACGGGTCTTCATCAGAACTACACAATAGGGGACATCTACAAATATTCAAAAGAATAAATCAACTTCCATCCATTCTCCCAATCCCTAAGACTCAGCTGCATTGTCATCATTATTAATACTCACCTACATTGCCTCACATCACATCAAAATCTTCATATCCACCATTTCCGCACAGTCCACCAATCTACAAAACATGAATATACGGCACTAACCCTATTAGACCATACACCTACCAAATTTCCAAACCATAATTGCACTACAATCTTACTCTTACCCTAACTCTATAGGCTTTATTCTCCAAATTAAACTTCTTTGTTTGATAATACAGACAAACTCTTCCATCAGTTCCTCCTTCTAATTTTATTTCCTTGCCTTGAATAAAAATAAAACAAGGAACCTTTTCATCATCAATTTACATTGCCCCAAATATACCAGCTTATTTAAATCACAACCAAAGTCCCCTCAAAGATAATTGTCAAATTATAATAAAAACGAATTAGTCCACGGGGACTATCTCTTTATTTTCAATCTTCCTTATAGCCGCCTATCGAGACTCTAGATATATTCTCCCCTCAACCCAGGAGTTAAATTAATCCGAATAAAAATAAAACATAACACACATCCCAACCCATAAATAAAAACCATCCCCTTCACTCAGAAATAATATTTATATGTACAAAGTGGCCAAAAATTCCACATTCAAGACACCTTACTTTCGCACCAAATACAAAAAACATAGCTCCCCACCCCACTTGGCCCCTTCCCTTTCTTATGCCAGTTTTCTTCACCAAGCCTCAAGGGTACCGCTTTCCAATTTTTTTTATTTTTTTATAATTATTATAAACAACGTGTTGTACATCGGGCCAACATTTAAATACAAGTAAAAAACCTAAAGCCCATGCGTGAAGTTCATGCATGCCATGAATGCGGAACTACCCGCATTCGTAAGACATTGTAACCTGGAAGTAAAACTCTCAAAACGTGTCGTGTACGCATGCGCATAGTCCGCAAGTGTCAGCAATGTGGAACCAATCTCACTTTCCAAAAATACAATGTGGAAGTCTTACATTTCCGTTGCACACCTCATAGCTTACATCTGCCCGAGTCCCCTAGGAAGCAAAGACAACAACCCTAACACGGGAGGGAAACTCACGTGATCATCATGCGCGCACATGCGTCTTCCACCACCAATCATATCTCTCCACCAGGAATAGAAAAACATGCTGCCTAGTAAATAC
The DNA here is from genome assembly GCF_031143425.1 of Pleurodeles waltl. Classification (NCBI taxonomy): domain Eukaryota; kingdom Metazoa; phylum Chordata; class Amphibia; order Caudata; family Salamandridae; genus Pleurodeles; species Pleurodeles waltl. The sequence goes on from NC_090442.1 coordinate 191,318,486, forward strand.
CGGCAAGGATCACCTGTATCCATTCAGTAAACATTACACAGACGACAAGCTCTACAAATAAAACATACCAGACAAGCAGATAATTAATAACAGTCCAAATACTGATAAACATTCAAGCCCCAACCCACACTCTTTATATTAATAAACGGTCAGTAAAAAAACAATCAATTAGAAAAGAGAAGGAAGAGAAAAGTGTAAAGAGCCATACCATCCATCATCCCAACCAAACCATTGTAGAAAATATATGGGAATCCTCTTTCACTCACAACCCTACTTAGTTTAAATTCCAATTAACCTTACATAGTTATCCAAATAATACAATTAAATATATACATAGTTCGAACCCACATCAAAAGACAGAAATAGCGGAAGTCTCCTCAACCTCAACCATTTGATAGACTAACCGTTTGTCTTGCTATTGCTTCATACTCATTCAAGCCAAAGTGAACAGAGTCCAACAAGCGAATCCATTTACATTCCCGTAGATTAAGGTTCTCTGAAATATTTCCTCCTCTTCGATTCACACTCACTTTTTCAATCACAAGTCATCTCAATGAGTCCACTGAGTGATTCAATGTAGTAAAATGATCCACCAAAGGTGCACCTTGAGTCTTGCATCTGATCTGACTACAGTGTTGCATAATCCGCACTTTTACTTTCTGTTTTGTCTGTCCAACATATATCAGATCACAAGGACATTTAATCACATAGATTACATTGCTACTATTGCAATTAGTATGTTCTTTCAATGTAAGCGATACATGTTTGTATTTAAAAGTTCTCATTTCCAAACACTGTGCACAGGCTTTACATGATCCACATTTAAAATGCCCCACAATCTTTGGTAAATTCAACATCGTTAACGGAGTGTCTCTGTGGTTCTTCCAACATGGAACTGACCACCCAATCCTTTATATTCTTGCCCCTTTTAAATGCATGCATAGGGGCATCATTTACTTCCAGATCATCCGAAATCAGAGACCAATGCTGGTTAATGATCTTTCTTATTTCAGTACTTCTAGTACAGTATGTTGTAACACAAATCATCCTATTGTTACTCAAATCTGTATGAGTCTGAGGTTCAAGTAGAAAGTCCTGGTGACAGAACCAAGCTCTTTTCCGTGCTTTTCTCACTGTCCCCTTTGGATAACCCCATATGAGTAACCGATTCATCAACTCTTCGGTTTCCATGAAATAGTCCTCTTTACAGGAACAATTCCATCGAAGGCAAAGGAACCGACCATAGGGTAAGTTGTCCCTCAAGTTACGGGGATGATGACTTGTATATTGTCGAAGAGAGTTTCTCTTACTGTCCTTTCTGTATAAGGTGGTATAGAGTTTATTTTTATGTACTTTGATAGTAATATCCAAGAAGTTAATCTCTACAAAACTATATTGTATGTCCTCTGTTCTCCTATTCAACCACTTTTGAAGTTCCAATAAATCATATTGTGTCCCTGTCCAAATCATCAATACATCATCTATATACCGTTTCCATAAGGTTATATGCGCATAGTATGGTGGCATTCTATCAAAAATGTATTGTTTTTTCAAAATTATCCATATACCGAATCGCTACATCTGGTGCAAAAGTTGCACCCATAGCTACTCCTTTTGTCTGCACATAATATTCCCCCTGAAAAAAGAAGAAATTCTTGGTCATTGCTATCTCCAGTAAATCAATAATAAATGTTGTGGGTACTTGAGTAGGCTGTACTCTATCATCCAGCACTTGTCTAATCACTTGTAGGGCATGCTCCTGAGGGATATTGGTGTAAAATGAAACAATATCCATTGTAACCAAAATATGTTTCTCACAATCAAAATAAGCATCATCAATCACCTTAATAGTATCCATAGTATCTCTCAATTAGGCCTCAGTCATCGGTACTAAAGAAATCAACATATTTACAAACTGGTTCCAAGACTGACCCACAGCCTGATATAATTCGCCATCCTGGAGGTTTATTAAGATTATTATAAATTTTCGGTAGTGTGTAAATCGTCTGGATACGTGGTTTCTTTTTATTTAAATATTCAAATTCCAGATCTGTGAGGAAACCCATTTCTAAGCCCTCACCAGTTACTCTTTTAATCAAAGCCCCTACCTCATTAGTAGGGTTCCGTTCCAATTTCACATTGCTTCCTGTGTCTGCCAATTGCATCAAGATCTCATTCTTGTAGTCACTGGGGTTTTGTACTACTATGGCTCCTCCCTTATCCACCGTTTTTATTATTATCTCCTTATTCAATTTTAAAACAGATAGTGCTTCCTTTTCTGCTTTCATTATGTTATTTCACAAACCTTCCCTTTGAAATCAGACCCATAACATCTCTCATAACCACCTGTTCAAATGCCAGAATCTTCTGTGACATTAAATATGCTGGAGGAGTGAATGTCGAGGGCGGTCTAAACCCTGTTACAGAAACTTGGGGGCTGGGCATTGAGCGATTAAAGTAATATCGTAGCCTAACTTTACAAAAGAATTGGTGTAATTCCATTTTCACATTAAAGGAATTCGGTAAATTTGTGAGAACAAAGGTTAGCCCTTTTGGTAGTTCTTTTATCAGTGATAATTGATAGGTTGATAAATTAATCATCGGATTACATTGGTTCACCACCTGTAATGCTGTCTCCATGTTTGAATTTCTCCATGTTCCTCCTGTTGGAAGAGAACCTGTTTCCTGCCTCTGTATCTGCCTCTCCCCCATCCCTGGTCTCTGGGAAAACCTCTGTTCCGAGGATGTGTCGTGCCCTCCCTCCCGTGTTGGATCCATTGTTGTGGTCCTAAAACAGGCCTGAAGCCAAATCTATCTGTTGAAAATCTGACTCCCGGGGTGCTGTACTAGTGCTCGGTTGCTCACTATCACAATCTCCTCCACTAGCACCTGAAGATTCCCAAAAAATTGTATACCTCCTGAATCCTCCCCTACCTCTAGTTGAGTATCTTCCTCTAGAGTCTTGCTTATAATAATCATCTGTCAGGTGGGGATAAATTAATCTCTTATCATAGAGATTAATATCTCTAGCCAGTTTGTCAAGTTTATACATTTGTGTGTTGGTGTCAAACTCCTTTATTGTCTTTTCTAGGTGATCTAACGCCTCTCTAGCATTAGTTAATGCCTTATTTTCTCAAATTTATTTTTTCAATTCAGAAATCTCCTTCATCAATTTCTGTACCTCTTCTAAAGCGGTTTCCACCCCCAGTACCAGCCAATATCTGGAACACTTGTTCGTTATCCAGCTAAAATTCTCTCTGAATTTGGGATTATCTACAAAAATTGCTGGTTCATTTCTCACCTGAAGTCCCAGTGGGATAGTGTTTGACCGTAAATGTTTGGTTAATAGATGTCCATGTAAACGAGTACGTACTAATTTCTTCTCAAGTCTCTCCAACTTATTGATCCTTTCATTTAATGACAGGTCAATCGTGGACGGTATACTAGCAAGAAATTCCGTTCCCGTCTGTCCCGATATTAACCTATTAATATAGTTCTCACTGTACGAGAGTGTCTCCTTCTCAAAAGCCATCCTGACAAATGAATTATTCTTATCTAGACTATTAATTATAATACACAACATTATAGTAGGCATTTTCTTGCTTAAACCATTCTGTGACTCTGACAGACAATCCACAAACAGGCAGTTAGGCTGTTTTGCACCTTTTTCTAGACAGTGACACAAAGGGGGCGGGGATGTAGCCTGCATATCCTGATAAGCCATCTGAGCTAGAGGGGAGGGAGGAGTGGTCATTCACACCTAAAAGGACTGTGCCTGCCCTCACACAATGCAGTCTTCAACCCCCTGGTGTGTCTGGGGCTGGCCTGGACAACGAAGGATCTTGCAAACACTTGAGACTTTGCTTTGAAGTTTGCCAACTTCAAAGGCAGAAAGAGGTATAAGAAGAAGACCCAAAACCCCAGAGTTCATAATCTTTCGGGAATCAAGAGGAACCTCAGCCCAGGAGAAGAGCTGAAGGAGGAGTACTGTCCCTTTGCCGTGTTGCTTTGTTGGACTGGCCTGCAGTTGCTGCTTCTGCCTGACAAGAGTGCAAAGGGTGAATTTGCTGTGTGTCCTGCTTGAGAAAGTTCTCCAAGGGCTTGGAGTAGAGCTTGCCTCTTGTTGGAAGTCTCGGAGACACCGAAGACTTCGGTTTCCTCGACCTGCAGCACTGGGAACTGTTTGTTTGTGCTGTTCAAGAGGAGAAACCACTGCGCCGCTGCCAACGACGCCGGTGGCCTGCACCGTGACCTGCCAAAGCCACACGGAGTTGCATTGCCCCACTTTGCACCGCGACCCTGGTCTCACCAACGCAGTCACCAGACGACTTCACCGAGCATCTGCTTGCACCGTGACCTGTGGGCCCCGCAGTCCGGCATCGCCTGCTCACACCACAGCCTGGGCATCTCCAGCCACGACACTCCTGCTGACACCGGTAATGCTGCCTGCACCGTGGCCTGTGGACACCGCTTGTGAGGTACATAAAAACACCATCCCATCCTGCACCGCAGCCCCGGTACACAGAAGCCAGCACCATCGACTCACGTGTCGCACCAGGCACCCTGCCCGCACCGAGGCCTGTGGACACCGCTCTTGAGGGTCACGAAGCACCCTCCTGTCCCGCACTGCCGGCTTGGGCCTACCAATGCAGTGCTGCAGTGACGACGACTCTGCCTGCACTGTGACCAGGTGATACCGCATGTCGCACAGCCCCGCTTCACACCACAGCCCTGGTCTCACCGATGGCGCTGGACACAGTCATCGAGCAGCTGCCTGCACCGTGACCTGTGAGCACCTCACGTCTCATTGTCCGGCTTCGCACCGCAGCCCTGACACCTGCGCTACTGACTTAATCAGCCCAGAGTTCGATCTGCAGCGCATTATTTCAAGGGCCGACGACTCAAGCACCAACTCCGGAACCAACACCGCGACTCCAGAAACGATGTTCTTTGGAGCTCACCGCGAGGATCACGACGCCCTGCAATTCCAAAGGTTCTGTTAGCGGGTCTTCCTGATACTGTAGCTAGCCCGCGATGCTGCGGCTGGCCTGAACTGTTGGTTTTGTTGATCACGACGCCGTGATAGCCCCAGGTGGAGCTATCAACTTCAAGGAACTGTAGTTTTGAGTAAACCTTGCAAAATTCATATCTTTAACACCGTATGTCAGATGTTTATCGTTTTGGTCTTATTTTACACAGATAAATATTGGCTATTTTTCTAAAACTGGTGTGGTGTCCTTATGTAGTGTTTTGACTTATTACTGTATGGTATGTGCAAATGCTTTACACATTGCTTCTGAGATAAGCCTGATTGCTCGTGCCAAGCTAACATGGGGGTGAGCAGGGGTTATCTGAGCCGGTATCTCCCTTAGCCTGACTAGAGTGAGGGTCCCTACTTGGACAGGGTGCAAACCGACTGCCAACTAGAGACACCGTTTCTAACATGGATAAATACACTTTCTCACATTTACAAATGAGCTTTTCTCACCTGACTTATTTATGTTTTTTTTTTTTTTTTTAGCAGGGTACTACTAATTAATTTTGTAATCATACTTTGTTTTTATCAGATATGTTCTTGAGTTTGATTTTTGTTGTTATTGATTCAAAAATGTTCATATTTTGCAGTGGATGCTTCAGAAAAGCATCGGATTTCAGTCTGTTTATGATTGTATGCCCATTTGGTTGTCTTCAGACATGATAAATCAAAATGTGAACACTGTAAGCTCATACACATTCAAAAATCCATCCAGGGTGTGGCCAAGCTGGTTAGGTAGGGGTATTTGTTTCTTCCTCCACTTTGGCCCTCGCATATCCCAGGCACATGAAATGACATGCCATGTTGAAATAGAGCACACCACATCCATGAGTGGCAGACACCATGGACCTAAAATGATGACTGCATTGCATGACAGCTGATCTAAGACTGGTGTGGCCTGGCTGGTGCCTCCTGGGCTGCCTGGAACAGGACAGTGGGAGAAAAGGAGGCGCAGGAGGACCCTGAGCCTAGATGGTGTTCCTAGGGTTCTGGAGTCCAGTGCGGGACCTGACCCCAGGGGAATCCCCACCAAGCACAGTACCAGTGACAAGACGATTTTGAGCACCTTTGTCCTGGACTCATTGGTGCTTTCCTTATCCAAACGAAAGATCCCCTGGAGTTTGGGTACGAGCAGACGGCTGTTTTCAGGGGCGGCCATCTAGTCTTGAATTGCAATGCGCTGGTGGTTGACAGAAGGAGGAGACTCTAAGCTCCGATGGACTCATGGTGAGAGGCTGCAGGTTGGATCTCCGCAGGGACCTGTGAGACCGCTAACAAGGCCCCTCCCTCTAGCCTCCAAACACCCCCATCAGCGGGTGGTGGCCTCTGAATGCCAACCTGACATGCCACAGCTCTGACTCAAATTCATGATCTTCAGGCCAGTGATGAAAGCTGCAGATTTACAGTCTGAAACAATCATGAACACGAAGCAGCCGGCAGTTTTATAGTAGAGGTATTTGCCCTGTATATACAGGAAACAAACCCCCAAGAACGAGATGGGGTCCACAAGAGTGAAGAGGGAGCAATCCCTGAGAGAAATGTTCAGGAAGTGATCGGAGCACAAGCGAAATAATGCCTCCAACCAGGTTGGAGCAAATCAGGCGTCCTCATTGTCCGAGCCTACCGCACTCTATTGCCAAAACCCATCACACACATCACATAAAAGTTTTTGAACTAACTATTTCGGGGAGTGCAAGATGATTTCTAACTCTTTGGGGGGGGTGGGGGGAGAATTAAAACAGTACATGGAGGGCATAAAAAAAAAGCTGTCAACGACCTGGCCAAGCTTATGTTCTCCCTCAAGGAATCAGGTAACATGCAGTCGTTGAGATGAAGTTCATGAGACAAGAAGTAGCAGTACAAGAACAAATGTGATGCTTCACATCGAGGACCTTGAGAACAGAAGGTAACAGCATAGAAAACTTTATCAAGAGAATGTTCAGAACTCCTAGCCAGGCAGTAAAAAAGGAGTCCACGAATTGGAAAGTGGCAGCAAGCCACATCCTGCCCAGGGTCCACAATTTTCAGTTGAAGGTAAGGATAAAGTTGGCAACTCAGAAAACACCTGACTTTACATTAGATTGTGCCTCACTTTAGCTTTTCCAAAACATGCCAGCCAGAACACAGCAAAAGAGCCACTCACTTCGGGTGGTAACAGGTCCCTGTACCAAAAACAACATGGACTATCACCGGGCACATAATCCATTTCACCGTTATCAAATAATTAGCCAAACATACCAAACAAAATCATTATTCGCTTTGTGGTGTGTGCCTCTCCCCTTCACCCCATGATGCAGTTTCCTTCATGTGCTGCTTCCCCACTCCCCAAACCTGCTCCTCTTCACCCTCTTCCCTCCCTCCTTCCCCCCCCAAAAAACGCTCCACATTCTGGTCCTGCAGTCAGTTTTTTTTTTTTTTTTTTTTTTAGGTTGAGTCTAGGCAGCATGCATGCGCTGGCTCTTGACATGTTGCAATCTACTTCTGTGGGCTTTCACAATGCCCATCACTTTCAGTCATTCCTTGGCCTGCCTTTTAAAATTCCTTTGAAGGCTGCCTTGATACTGCCTTGGAGACTGACCCTATTACATGGATTATTGCACGATTGGCCATATACCTTAGTGTGGCACACCATTTGTTTCTTTTGCCTCTCCACTTCGCGCTCTGTGTCCGTATGTTGTTTCTTCCTCTTCCTTGTTTTTGGACATGGTGCAGTTTTTGTGGTGGCTGCACTCTGGAAGCTCGTCCAATAATGCTTTGTGGGGCATTTCTTTTTTTTATTAAACATGTTGCCTCATAACTCAGCTTGTGGTTTTCCTACCACAGTGGGACCACCACCACCACCACCACCACCACCACCACCACACTACGCAGCATGACGTGATCCTTCTGTCTGTCATCTCTTTGTCCCCACACTAGGGTGGGGGGGGGGGCAAAATAGAAACCTCTCCCACCATTCAGTATCTTTTTAAGCTCTCATGGATGGAACTTATGTTTTACGACTGGGATTAGTGTGTGATTTTAAGGGCCTTGTTTGTAATATCATTGCAGTAGGCATGCTAGGCCTGAAAATGTGTAAGGCTCCAAACTCTCTAGGGGCTAAATATATGGTTACACTGTATTACTTTCTACCAATCTATTTTCCTCTGGATATGCCCTCTTGGAGTTGACTATATGGTTACATGACCATGTTTCTTCCAAATGCTATTTTTATTGTGGTGCCAGGTAGGGACTGTTCTAAGCATTACAGTCAAAATACTATAATATTTGCTGCACTTGAAAACTTGCTCCGTGATGCTTTGCAGGGCATTAATTTTACAAAATGTTGTTGTCTGTAACTCACTGTGTGGTGATCCTAGCACAATGGGACCACCATGAAAACAGTCAGCGGGACGTGCTCTTTCTGTCTAGGTAATCTCTGGGCACCACACTAGGTTGCGGGGAGGACATCAAAATATACAGATAAAGGAAGAAGGTAAATAGAAGTGCTTTAGTTATATGCATGGCCACTGGAATTATGTGGCAGCGTTGACCAATTAATGTGGTAAGGAAAGTTCAGTTATGCATTTACAGTGCCAATAGCTCTAACTCAAGCAAATGTGTGAGACCTATTGCATTGCAAATGCTTGTTATTTTATTACGCTCCAAAAAACATTTTTAAGTTAGTGATTCAAAGGGCCTCTGCCATCTTGCAATTGGAAAGAAAAAAGAAAAGAAAATGGTTCCCATATCATTTTGTAGAGTATCAAAAACAGAGTTATAAATGCTTGAACTAATCTCAGCCACTGACAATTGCTTTAGATACATCCCAATTCATTGTTTTTTTTGCCCAACATGTAACCTCAGTTTGGACCCAGCCATATGCAAATCAGTCTTGAGTCTGCTCTGGTGGGAACAGTCTAGCCTGAACTGTCATGCCTAGTCCTCCCTGAACTGTAACACAAGCAACCCTAGACCGGTTTCACCCTTATTGGTGCTCATCAGCCAGGTATAGTGTGGTTCTTATGAGGCAGTGAGCATAAGACCCACGTCTGTGCATACCCGTCACACTTAAGGCATCAAAAACAGTGATGAATGGAATGATTCGGGCTGTACTGTTCCCATTGGAGCAGGGTCAAGACTGATTTGCACATGGCAGGGGCCAAACTGAAGTGGCCTGGTGGGTAAAAAACGGTGGATTGGAAACCAGCCCCTAGCAATTGCCAGTGGCTGAGAATATTTCAGGCATTCCATCCTTCAGCTTGTTTTTGATGCCCCGTGTCATTCTGGAGACATGTACATGCATAGTCCTGTGTGTGCCTACAGAATGATGTGACCAGCAACTGCAGTCGTCATTGCGCCTTTTTAAGAAAAAAAAAAACATATTTTATGGTCGCGCACAGACGATCAGATTGCAAAATACCTATTGTTGTTGTACTAAAATCTCACAATGGACTTAAAAACACACCTGTTTCTTACCACTGGTTGGCTTTGTTGTCACTCCTATTTGCTTGCATCTTATTCAATTGCTTGCCTTGGCCATCTTGTTTGTCCCCCTCCTGAAGCATATCCTGTCCTGCCACTGTTCTCTTTTAGGGAACTACTTTTTTTTCCTTAACCATTCCATGAAAGTACATGGCTTCCATCTGTCTGTTTCCTTCGTGTGCTTCCGCCCTGCCCCCAAGTCCATGTTGTGCTCTCATCTGTCTGGTTTCTGCCACCACCCCACAGAGCTCTGTCATCTCTTTTTTGTTTTAGCACTTCACAAGTGGATGTGCATCCAGCCGTCTCCGTTTTGTGCTTCTCTCTCCACTCCCTTATATGCTTATCTCTGTGTTATTCTTGCGCTCACCCATGTGTTTATGTGGCGGTCTGTCTTGTGCTTCTCCCCCCTCAACCTACATGTGCTTATTTTCCCCTTCCTTCTCCCACTCTCTCTCTCCTCCGTTATTACTCCCCCTCCCAACTGATTTTTTTTTTTTTTTTTTTTTACTTACCAATCCCAAGTGGCATCTGCCATCTTGAGTAAAAAAAAAAAAAAAACGTTTTTTTTTTGTTTTTTTTTTTGTTTTTTTTTTAAATAAAGCAAATGGCACCTGGCAACACGTCATTGCACTGGTACATGCATGCTTCTGATGGGTGTGCGTGTCAGTGGAATAAAGTAACTGACATTGCACGCGTTAATTTTTGACTTTGACATTGCTGCCCAGTGTCCAGATGCCATACCGCACCACCAAAAGCAAATGGCACAACCAACGGGTCCGAAAGGAAAAACCTACTGGCTTTGTCGATGTTGTTTTTTTTTGCTTGGCATCAGCAGCCCTGTTCCAGAAAATTACCTGCTGATTCTCAACCACCACACTGCTGCAGTACCATTGTTTGCTGAGGTTTGGCATCATATACACATTACTGTTGACTTTATAGTATGATCTCAGAGTAAATATACAGGCATAAACCCATTGATTTATTTAATGATATCTCACAGCTAAGGACTAAAGATTTATAAACAGCAGGAAGACTTATAAGTGGGGCAGTGACCGCAACCCCTTGGCAGCAAAAAGATTGATTCTTTGTCCTTAACTAAGTGTGAGGTGGCCAATACTTTATTCGGTAGTTGCAGATGGTTCTAGTTTTGTTATTATTTAAGATGCTTCTTGTTTTTTTCCCCTGGAATCATATCAAATAATTACTCATAGTATGTGGTAGCAGCATAACCACAGTGGTTACTCTTTCTTCAGACGTGTCTTCTATCCTGTATCCTTTTTTCCAATAAACCATTGTCCTGTTGAATTAAAAACATTACTTTTGCATTTCCGTAGTTCTAGATATTTGGCCTGCTAGTTTTATGTATCATGGAACATAGCTTTTCTGTCAACCACCAACAGCATATGACTGATGTTCCCATATGTTAAATTGTAGGAGTTTGATGGAGTTGCATGTTGCCCACAGGCCACTCTTGAATTTATGGCGCTGAGAAGTGTGGTTTTCCACTGAGATCAGGTTGTCTCATAAATTAAATTATTTCTTACCAACCAAAGTTATGTTTTTGTATTTTAAACAGATGATGCCAGACATCAGGAGTGCATTGTTTGGTACCAATGCCAACAGAAAGTTCTTGGACTGAGGTTCTTTGATAGACAATAGCTGACTGGACCTGTACCACAGCCGTCTGGGACATGAGCATCGAAGAGTGAAAGACTAGATGAAGAAAGTGGTCCTGATCTTGTTAAAGGCCATCAAATGTTTATGTACTGTATCCTGCTGGCTCAAGTGTGATTAAATCAGTCAAGTGTCATAAGACTCATCCATGGTGTTATTGTGTACTGCATTAGATGGAAAATAGCCCACCAACTTCTAAAGGATCTTCCTTTCTTAATTTCTCCTGGAAACAGTCATCCATAGTGTATGAAGTGGGAAGGAAACATCAAGTTCATAGAATATTATATTTTATTTAGCTTACTGTGGTTCCCTTATGTTAAAGGCTGTATATTTACACAGAGATGTCCACTGCCTTTTCTCTTATTAATAAACTCTGATATGCATTCCAGGCCAGGTTTTGCTAATATGTATATGTTGAGAGAAACTTGCCAGCTGTTAATCATCCCATGGAGAGTTCAGTTATTTATTGAAATAAAAATTGTGTGACCCGTGTGTTTTTTTTTCTTTTCTTTTTTCTTTCTCTGCTGCTGAATAGACTTTGTATGATGATGCTTACTAGACTGCTCTCATTTCTTCACAGTAGTTTGAAAAAGCCTACACCAGGAATTGGAAGAAGAAGAAAAAAGCTTTTTCAAAATATTCTGTCACTTTTATTGATTTGGGGAGCCAACCCAAGAGTTCTCCTCCTGCTTTTTCCCCTGTAACGTATGATTCATTTCCATCTTTGATTCAGGTCTACATACGGTATTAATGCACAAATATACTGAAATTGAAGATCTTATTGGGTTGTCTCTTGTTTCTACCCAAATGTTTTAAATGTACACTTAAGAAAATAAGTTACCTGTAAATGTAGTCCTGCAGTATTGGTATCTTTCAGAGTCACATGCTTGCTTGCCTGTTGTTAAAGCGGGAGTCCCAGGGTACCATAGAAAGCAGTAGTGAAAGAATCTACATAGAAGATAATGTAAAAACATCCACTTTAATAGTGCATTAACCTCCTTTAAAAAGACCCAAACTCAGGCATCAGCACACTCTAGAACCCTCACCACATAGTCTCCCAGATTTTGTAAGCACAAGTGTGATTAAATACAAATGAAAATAAGGATGAGGAGGGTGGGTTGCATGTGAATCGAAGAAAGATACCAATACTGAAGAACTATAGTTACTGGTAAGTAAGTAACTTATTTTCTTCTCCAGTATTGGATCTTTCATAGATTCACATGCTTAAATTAGATGGCTAGCAGTTAACCGGTATAAACCAAATCATAATACAACGTTGCGGATGGTGGGAAATATATACATATTGAGATGGTTACCCTTATTGAAACGGTGCAGTGCTGCCTGTCCCACTGCTGAATCCAGACAATAGTGTTGAGTAAAGGTGTATCTGTTTGACCATGTAGCTGCACAGCGTATTTGCTGAAGAGGCACACCAGCAAAAAGGGCTGTAGAGGTAGAGTCAGCCCTAGTTGAATGAGCTTTACCTTTACTCATCAGTGGTTACCCGGCTTGGTTATGACAGAACTGTACAGTTGCTGCAACCCATTGTGTTGTAGTTTGTTTGGAGACTGGCAGTCTGTTTCGTAAACTGCCATAGGCAACAAAAAGCTGATCCGATTTGCGTACCTGACAAGTTCTGTGTAGATAAAACTTTATACATCTTCTGACACTTAATGAATGTGAAGATTGTTCATCTACAGTGTAACTGGCAAGACAGTTTTCCTAACACAATAGGTTCATTCAGGTGAATATCTGAAGGAGCTTTATGTATATATTTAGGGCTGATCTGAAGAACCATGCTGTCTTGTATAAATTGGAGAAAAGGCACCTCTGTCCTAAAGGCTCTCGCAACTGGTGTGAGAGCCACAAGAGTTGCTTTTTTCCAAGTGAGGTGTTTTAGGTCTGAGTTGTGAATAGGCTCAAATAGGGCACACATTAATTGTTAGTACCACATTGAGGTGCGAAGGAGGAGGAGGCAATTTTACCAGAGGAAGCGTCCTCAAGAGTCCTTTGAGGAATTGTTTTATTATACGGTGTTAGAAATGAGGTTCCTGGTTGGCTAGGTTAGGCACCTTAGCCAGGCAGGGTCCACCACTCTAGTCGGCAAGGGAGCTACACACCTAAGATAACCCCTGCTCACCCTCTTGGTAGTTTGGCACAAGCAGTCAGGCTTATCCCAGAGGCAATGTGTAAAGCCTTTACATAACACGTGACGCAATAAATACACCACAAAGAAAACTCCACAACAAGTTATAAAAAAATAAACGATTGCGGGGGCATGGCTTGCCCTTTGCCTTCCTGCTGCCACTCTGTGAGATTCTGCCGAGCAGGGGATATTATCCTGCCATTACTTCTACCAGGGCTGGGTGCTCGATGGGGCTCCTTCCCCGGTGTGAGGAGGCGTCATGTGGCTGGAGAGGCCTGGGGTGCCTTGGATTCCCTTGCGGGACCGGCGGCTGTGACACAGTCGAGGTGTCGCTGGATCCGGTGCCTGTCATGTTGCTGCAATGCGGGAGCGGCCTGGATCTCGGCGCTCCCGTGGCTGCCTGATGCTGCTTGGCCCTCTTCCGCTCCCCACTTTGGGGGAGCCTGTGACGCTGCAGCTCGCGGCCGGAGCTGTGCGGGTTCCTGCCAGGTGGGCTACTCGCGGGGCTTAGTCGGCGGGTGAGTCGGCCCACGGACGCTGCTGTTGGCGGCTTGGTGGCCAGGCAGAGCTGTGCTGTCGCTCCGAGCACCTGGGCCTGCCTGGGGAAGAGGGCGTCTGGGGCTGTCCTGTTGCTGCGTCTGGACCTAGGCACTGGAGGACATTGAGGGAGGGCGGCTGTATGGTGGCCCTGCTCCTGGCTGCCGTGCTGCAGCCTGGTTCCTTGCTGTGCTGCCTCGGGGCATGAAGGTGGGCCCTGCGACTCGGGGCCCTAGCACGGTGTTTGCTGTTGGGGCTGCGTGGTAATGCTTGGCTTTGCTGCACATTCGCCTACGCCTTGGCAGCGGGGCCCTATCTGGTGCGACAAACTGGTTTTATTTGGCTCTTGCCAGTGCTGGTGCAAGACTCTTGGTCCGGCTGGGGGGCAGGTGAGGCTCCCACACATCTTTTGACCAGGGCGACCACTTGAGCAGGCGACGTTCACCCGACCGCCTGTGGGAGGTGGTGAGGGTGACCAGACATAGGGAAGGCGCATCAGAAACAGCCCAAGCTGATGTTTGAGGGCAAAAAGAAAAGTAGCCAGACGAGTAGGTCAATAGATGACCTGCCCAGGAAGAGGACATGCAATAGTCCACTGTGAAGGCTATGTTTGCAGATCTTAAACGTAGCCTGGTCAGCATTGATTGGGAGCTGGACCACCTGACTGCGCAGATGGATTGCCTAAAGGGAAGGGTGGCTGGCCATGCCACCAGTCTTGACCATGTAGAGTCTCGGATGTCGGATTTGGAAGACAACCGCCGCAAGGATGGAGAGAAGCTGTTGAGGATGGAATGTGTTTTAGAGCTTGTTCGTAATAAAAATGAAGATCTTGAGGCCAGATCCCACCACAATAATATTCGCATTTTGGGTCTGCCCGAGTCGACGGCCACTAAATGCATGGAGGACTACGTGGAGACTGTTTACATCACTGTTCCCTGGCGAGCTCTCAGGTGCTGGTGGTGGAGCGGGTGCACCGATTGCTTGGCCCCTGGACTCCTCCAGTGCCACAGGCACGGCTGATCATTGTGCATTTATTGCAGGGATACCATACTTCAGCTGGCTCAGGAGCGGCGTACAGTGATTTATAACAATAATGAGCTCAGCATTTTGTCCGGATTATACGCCTCAGGTGGCCAGAAAATATACCTCTTTAGCTGTCCATGCTCCACTGCCACTGATGTTCATTATTGAACGCTATCCTGATGCTCCTGCTCACCCACCCCTACTGGGGCGGTTATCTGATGGCCTCGCTGATGCCCCATCGGATGAGTCCAAATCAGACATTTGTTGTTTTGCTGTGGGTTCTGAGTTTGGGTAGGGGGTTACAGGAAACGCATCTGTCTGATGTAACGAGGGTAAGGGCTGGCTGGATTGGGGAGAGTCACATGGCGTCATACTTGGGATATGCACAAGGTGTTGCAATTTTGATTAGGAAGGGACTGCCATGGCGCACGGGAAGGGTGCTGTTGAATCCGTGTGGCTGATATGTCATGTTGAAGGGCACGTTATACGATAGGCCTTTTTGCCTTTTCTCCCTTTATGGCCCCAAAGTTGACGACCCTGTTTCTTTGCAGAGGTCTGGCGCTTGATTGGCTTGCTGGGCCCTGGTTCTCTACTGTGGGGTGGAGACTTTAATGTGGTTCTGGACCCGGTGGCGGACCGGGAGAGCAGAGCCAGACCTCAACATGTAGCGGCGACACGGGCTTTGGCACATGTTATGGATGAAGGTGCTCTGGTGGATCTATGGAGAGCCAAACATGGCGGGGACAGGCAGGGAACGTGCGTTAATTATGCGCACAGCAGCTGGTCTAAAATAGATTGCTGGTTGGGCACCTGGAACTCTGGACGAAATCTGTTGAGCAAATGCCCCGCATGTTGTCGGATCATCCGCTGGTCCTGTTGGAGCTGCATGTGCCTGGGTGCCCTGGACGCGCATTTTCGTGGCGGCTGCCTTGCGGGGCGCTGAGAGATTCTGTCTTCAGAGACAAAATCCGTACTGCTATTGTAGACTACTTCAACATAAATCAAGGCTTGGTGTCCTCGATGGGCACCTTCTGGGAGGCCTTCAAGGTTGTCATCCGGGGACTTTGTCTTGCTAAGCAACATGGGGTGCTGAGGGCACTTCGAGGGGAGCTGGCAGGGCTGGAGGCGCGCCTGGCCGATTTGGAAAGGAGATTAGCATCTGCTTGGTCTACAAGCCTTCTGGCTGAATGCCGGGAAATGCTGTCCTATTACGAGGAGGCAATGCTGCGCAAAGTATGTTATTTGGGTAAAGAGGCGAAGGCGCAGCGCTATGGCTAAGGCGAACGGGCTGGGAAGACGTTGGCGGCTATGCTTTGTAAGCCATGGGCTGGGAATTATGTAGTTGAACTCACTGACTCTGAGGGGAAGCTTCAAACGGGTACGGCTGAGGTCCTCCTGCTAGTTGTTTAAAGCTGGTCGAGGAAATATCATTGGCTTCTGCTCAGGTATCTGTTGCTTCCTTAGGGACTCGGTCAGCACCTCATTTATATGGCCGAAACGGGACTTGGATTAAATGTGTTCCCTTTCAAATATGACATTACCTAGCAGTTTATGCTGGAATGTGTCTACTGGAGCAGGATCAAGAACGATTTGCACATGATTGATCCTTTTCTGTCATGGCAGATGAGCTAAAAACAGAATGGTATGCCAAAAACTATTTACCAATTCAAGCATTTCTATTGAACACTTCGTTACTACCTGGGTGTGCAGTAAGGCACCTTAAACAGAAGATTTTGGAAATATCAGGAGTGGTTCCTAAGCGAGAGTGTAGTAGACATAGTTGTGTGTCAATGCCAGAAGCATTCCAAAGATAAAACCTGTCTGTATTAGCTAAATTTAAGCCCAGTCCCCTTACATCTTCAGGCTATTAGAATTCTAGATGAAGTACAGCTGCTCATTTGTTTCCTTTTCATTGATTGGTCCTTTAACAAATGTTACAATGAAATAGAATAAAATAACACTTCTCTGGCTCTGCTGCCTGCATGGCTTTCCCTGAATAAATACATGTTTTCTTTCATTTGCACATATAGTACAGCTGAACTAGGAACATACTTATATGGAGGGGGAAGTAACTAGATTACCAGTGATTAGTGCTGGTAGTGGATAATTTATGAAAATGTTGCACAGGAAGGAAGGTGGGCAAATAAAAGCCCTAGTTATGACCCTTTTCTATGTCATAGCCTACCAGGCAGCACAGCGGTCTGATATACGAAAACCTTCTTGGGAAGTTTCAAAAAATTGACCTGGAGTGGATTTTGCACATTACTTGTGATTTGCATTGTGGTTTGTAACTCGTGTGTTCTTGCTTTCCATTTGATGGCTTAGGTTCTCCAGTTTCACTTCCTCCCTCCCTACACTAAACCCTTATTTACCAGTATTCTTCAAAGAACTCCCTCCCTGTAAACAGGCCTGTAAATCTTGTTCTTATGTCGTCACATTTGCTGTGCATTCAATGTCAGAGGTCAAGTGTCAAGCACTGACTTTCAGAGAGCTCGGTGTGTGCTTTCAGCTGATTTAAAAGTTAGAGCGTTTATAGCAAAGAGGAACGCAGAATGTTTATTTTTGGCATAGAGAGATTAGTGACTTGCTCAGAATCACAGGATGTTGCAGCGGCAATGCTTGTTAAGTTTGTTCCCGTCATGTTTTTTTTTTTTTTTTTAATTTCGATGCATTTAAAAGCCAGGAGTGTTTTTGGCCTGCACTGATGGGGCACAGGGACACTTTACAGCAGTGCTCAGGGTTTAGGTTGTGCTGACGTCTTAAAAACTGGAAGATAGCCCAAAAGCTCAAGACACTTCTGCTGCTACACCGCAGGTAGCCTGTCTCTTCAAGGAACATCCTCCCTCTACAGATCAATAACGCTACTCACATTCCTGCCTGCCCATGTGCTCTATGTGGAATATTCAGGTTTCAGCTACTTGAACTGCAGCGCCCCATTGTGCCCATCGTTGCTAAAACACGTGTTTCCATAGACACCTACAGCGAGGCTTACGGAGCGAGCGACCTGCGCAAGATCACACTTGCTGCCAAGCAACTGAGACTTCTGCTTACAAATGTCATCATAGGGTCTCAATGAGAATCCAGACCATGAAAAAGCCACTCCACATGAAAGTCCTTATTCCTAATGTATGTGAAAGCATCCCATATAATTCAAAATACTTAAGAATTAACACCCATTTATATGGAAGTGCACAATAAACACTAGAGGAACACTTAGAATGCACAAAAATGCATGAAAACATCATAAACTATTATGCATGACTAAATCACTGACACTGGGCTCCCACACATTAGGGCCCATATTTATACTTTTTTAGCGCCGCACTTGCGTAATTTTTTGACGCAAAAGCAGCGCAAACTTACAAAATACAATTGTATCTTGTAAGTTTGCGCCGATTGTGCGTCAAAAAAACGACGCAAATGCGGCGCTAAAAAAGTATAGATATGGGCCTAGGGTGCTACACGCTCTGGAGCATCGTCAGAGGGTAGTAAGTACCAGTGCTTCATTTGTGCTTGTTGTAAACGGTGCTAAGCACCAGCACTTATTTTTGAGGGCCGGGGCTTATTTTTCTGCCTCAAGCAAGACACATATTGGAAAAAAAAAAGGAGGAAGAGAAACACGAAAAAGCTTCACAAAAGGAGAAAGAAAGCTGCAAGAGTGAGCTGAAGGAGCAGGGAGGGGCTTTAAATGGATTGAAAAGGCCCGAGATGGCTTCAGGATTACGCTGCCTCAGTATTCCATGTTCGCACATTTTATTGCAGCAGCCGCATGTTTAAGAGGAGGGTTTTCAGCACCGGCACGTTTTTATTTACAAATTAAGCACTGGTAAGTACTATACAAACACTCAAACCATAGTGGCAGTACAAGTTTGAATCTGCTTCCCTCAAACAGTGTATGTTACATGAGGACAGCCGACAGCATAAGGCACTGCTGCGTATTCCAAGGACACAGAGGGGGACTCTGAACCGAGATAAGCAACCAAGGATACCCCACCCCACTACAATCTACCACAATCCACTCTGCCCCACTCCACCCTAGTCTAGCTCACTCCACCCCAGTCTATTCCACCCCAATATACCCCAATTCAGTCTACCTTAATCAACTACACTGCAGTCGACCTCAATCTACCCTACCACATTCCAATCTAATCTACCCCTCTCCACTCCAACCTGACTCACTCTACCCCAATCTACCCTTCTCCACCCTATTCTGCCCCACTACACTCCAACTCCAGTCTAGCCCACTCCACTTTTTCCCAATCTACCCAACTCTAATCCACCCAATCTTTTCCACTCTACTCTACTACACTCCATTCAACCCTACTCCAAACTATTTTGTCCCACTACACTCCAACTTGACTACACCACTCCACTTTTCCCCAATCTCTCATTCCTCTCCAATCTATCCAACTCCAATCTAACCCACCCCACCCCACTCTACTCCAATCTACCACACTCCAATCCACCAAATCTATTCCACTCTACTCTACTACACTCCATTCAACACTACTCAATCTTCCCCACTCCTATCTACCCTACCATAATCCACCCAATCTACCTCATTCTACTCTACCCCACTCCTCCCTAATCTACTCCTCTCCCCTCTACCCTTTCCACTTCACTCTCCTCCTTTCCACTCCAATCTACCCCATTCCACTGCACTCTTCCCCAATCTACCCCACTCCAATCTACCCAACTCTCCTTCTCCAGTCTACCCCAATCTACTCCACTCTAATCTACCCCACTCCAATTTACCTCACACTACTCTAGTCTACACCACTTCCCCACCCACTCTAATCTACCCCAATCTGGCTCACTCTAAACTACTCCAATCTACCCCCACTCCATTCCATTCTACCCTACTATAATCTACCCAATCTACTCCACTCGGGTCTACCCCAATATATCCCACTCCATCTCAACCTACCCTACTTCTATCTACCCATTCCAATCTACCCCAATATATTCCACTCCGATCTTCCCCAATGTATCTCACTACAGTGTACCCCATTCAAGTCTACCCCACTCCAATATACTTCACTCCACCCCAATCTACCCCACTGTCCCAATCCAGTCTATCCCAATCTACTCCACTCCAGACTACTGCACTCCACTCAAGTCTGCTTCACCCAAATATATCCCACTCCACTCTACCCTACTTCAACTACCCTATTCCAATCTATTCCATTCCAATCTATCCCCAGCTCTAATCTACCGCAAAATACCCCACTTCAATCCACCTCCAATCTACCCCACTCCACTCTGCCCCAATCTACCCCACCTCACGCCACTAACATTTAGCCATGCTGAAGAGCAGCCACACTGGTGTACAACATGGCTAAAACACATTGCCAAAGTCGATAGGCGAGACCTGTTGGCTTTGCTAGGACTTGTTTAACCTCAGAATACAGTACAGCGTTCATTTGTTCTGTACATTGTAACTTTCAGAGGCAAAGTTCTACTGCAAGCAATTGCAGCATTAATCAGATCTGAAGGCACTTTACAGATTTCCACAGCTTCCTTCAGGAGCAAATGGTCTAAATTATTTAACATATCTTTAAGCTATAAAAGGGCTGTATGCAATTGTCCTGTTAATATGTGACCATACTTTGCAATAGCTAACATTAGTTTCAATCCTTTTTCTACTGTCCCTACTTCTCCAACTTCAGCTTGACAAGGGGTCATTACCCCATTCGAGTCTAATCCTTCTTGAATCATGTTGAAAAGTGCTCTGCCATATACTTTTCCTACCTCATCTATGAAGGATAATCTATATTTTTTTCCTGTGAAGATGGGAACTGCATGGAGCCATGAGGGCTTGTGTACTCATGGCTCCATGCAGTTCCCATCTTTAGGGGTAAAAATCAGTGGCCAGTTGAATAGGTGTATTTCATGTAAGAGGGACTGTTAATACTTAATTCTTGGCAAAATAAATAAGTTGGCACACAATTGTGTCCACGGGCCTCACTTCTTTTTTGGTCTTTAGGAGCAAATAGATTTTTTTCTAATAGTCATTGGTAAGCCAATATCTTAAGGCAGATTCTTAATTTATGTTTCTTGGGTGAAATATAGATAACATAGATGTTATAAATGAGCAACAACTTTTGCTTTGTTATATGGCTCTCAGGTGACCCTTGATAACCTTTCAGGCCCAATGCTTTCAAGTTCCGCCATTCTGGAATATCATTTCTCTTTGTTGTCTATCTACGACCATCCAAACTCTCTCTTGAAGGAGCACATTCTTTTTTGTATTGGGGAAGTTTTGTTTGCTCCAAGTATTCGTTGGCTGTCTCAAATTTTTTGTCATTTGCCCCACCTCCTTCTGTAGACCCCTCTTGGTCTCCTAGTGCTCAAGGACAAGCCTACCTTTTGATTTGTAGTTACCTGTGTTTGTAATATGCCTTGTAAAATAGTATCCTACATTCTTGATGTAATAAGGGTATTTCCATCTCAGCTGTAACAGCTAGTTATGGTATTATTTTACTCATTACTATAGCCTTACAACCTGCTGTAGCAGGCTCTACCAGCCATTAAAGGCCCACTCATGCGTTAAAGGTCCGCGCTCTAAGGCTATTAGAACATTCTACCACTAGAGGGCGGAATGTTCTATCAAATTAAACAAATTCCTCCCCTCAGGCTCCGTGAGGCCTTTGTTCACAGCTGTTATTAAACATGTAGGGGCTTATTTACAAGCCCTTTGTGTCGCCGGTGTTTCACCTTTTCCCATATAAAAATTGACGCACCAGGAGCGTAAGGGGCTTGTAAATAAGCCCCATAGAATTTTGGGCCATCTGTGGTTGTTACTTATATAGGGCCTCATTCGAGCTGAACTTCCGACTGGGAGGTCGCCGCCATGCTGGCTACCTCCCTGCTGGGCCTATTACGACTTTTCCGCTGGGCTGATGGGTGGAAACCAAGATTCCAGCCCGTCAGCCCAGCGGGAAAGTGGCTGCAGCATTGTCGGCGGCTTGTAATCGAGCCAGCAGCAATGCTGCCACTCGCAGGGTGCACCAGCACCCTCGCAATGCTCACTGTTTGCACAGCAGACATTGAGCATTGCAAGGGTGCTGAGCAGTGGGACCCCTGCACTGCCCATGCCAAGTGCAGGGCCCCTCCCCCTGTAGCCCCTGCACCTGTTCTCCACCATCCTTTGCATGGCAGTAATACTGCCATGAAAAGGCTGGCAAAGAACCAGGTCGTAATCAGCAGGGCGTTCCGACCCCCACCACCCCGTTGGGATCACCGATCCTGGAGGAGATGGTGGTACCCTCGCGGTCTGACCGCCAGGGTCGTAATATGATTGTCAGACCGCCACCGCGAGGCTGGTGGTCTCAAGACTACCAGCCTTGTAATCGGGCCCATAATCTGAATACCTTTAATTCCATTATCGAAACCAAAAGGTTCCAACTGTAGCATTTCTGTTTTAGCCCATCAGTTAGTCCTCATGAGTGCCTTTACTCCAGATTTTGTTATGCAGATATTTGGATGGTGGAAAACCCATTTCTGTTCACCAGGGTTTCTGGAAACAAGATTATACATCCATTAAGTTCACTTCAGATCCTGTGTCTCATTTTTCCTTCAACAGCAATGATATTTTGTCATAAACCTTGGGTTATTACTACCTGGAGGGAATGGATTTATTATGGGTTTATTATTTCTGGGACATTGCCCAGTAACCAAGTTTCATCCAGGCTGGGCTTGACAATTTCACATTGCATTGCATTTCCAATGTTTACCCCTTGGGAATATGGAACATTCCGTCTAATATCCCGAGCAGGTGTGCTACTGCCTATTTGCTATATTGAACTTGACTCTACAGTGACAGCGGATATGCAAAACCCATAATCAGTACTCCTGTATGCCGGTAGGTGGTGGTGTGCAGATCTGCATCATTGTTCTGCTCCGTGAGCCACAAGCAGGGCTGCATGTAAGCACCACCCAGGCGTGTCGACATCAGTAGCCTTTTTCCTGCTCCTTCAGATGGTGATCTGGTGCGCTATTCCTCTCTTCTTTGGCAAGCCTCTTTTTTCCAAATGTTATATATATATATATCTATATATACATATAAAAGAATCACCTTAAAACTTTTTGGAAAATTTCATGAAGATTCGTCAAACGGTGCCAAAGATATCAGCAAGTCAAAAAACGTTTTTTCCAAGGAAACATGGTCCTAACTATAACTAGCTAGTGGCCCGTTTCCATAGAAAAAACGTTTTGGACTTGCCTATATCTTTTGCGCCATTTGAAGAATCTTCACAAAAATTTCCCAAAAAAAGTGTGCCAGTGATTCTTGTTGTGTATGAAAAGTTTCAGAGTGATCCGCAAGTGGGGAGCTGAGAAAAAAGGGAGGTAAAAAAACATGCGTTTCCCATGTTAATTCCCATAGGAGTTTTGAACACAACTACCGCCGAACCGCTGGACGGAATTACACCAAATTTGTCAGAAAGGTAGCTTTCGGTACGCAGATTACGCTTCTGAATATTTGGTGTAAATCCCTTCGGTAGTTTGCGAGAAATTAAGGAAAATCCAAATTTGTATATCTGTGGCTGCGAATAAATCACAAATATTCATGAATGCATGCATAGAAGTACTGTATCTGGCTGGCCACAACCTCCCTAGAAAGTTGCGGCTGCCATTTTATGTTATGGGAGAGGGTCCCCAGGGCTGAAAATAGAAATGATAAGTGGTATAAGGGGTCAGGGTGGAGGTACCCTGACCCTAGGCGTGTGATATAGGTGTGCTTGAGGGTCAAATTATGGGTTTTTAAATGATTTTTCTTTGCCATGCATGATATCCCTGAATACTCGAGAATATCCTAGAATATTCGAGAATATGCACAAAAAAAAATCACAGACTCATTTGTACACTAATTCATTCACTCATACATGTATTCAGATACTCATGCACCCACTCACTCAGACACTCATGCACCCACCCAGACCCACTCATAGACACACACACCCACTTTCAGACCCACTCAGACACTCATGCACCTACTCACAGACAGAGACAGGCCCTGTGGCCAACCCCGGCTGCGCACAGGCAAAGGCCATTCGTGGCACGGGATGATTGGTTATAAGATCTTGACTGTAGGGCCTGGCCGCAGGTGGTGGTTGTATTAACACATTCAAAATACCAGGGCTCACATAAGTAGTCCAATCAGCATGAACGAACTACTTTAAGTCCATAGTATTGTGTGGTTGAATTTTATTCTTCACACTTCATTGCTTCACAGGTCACAATCCATTATGAATAGGCAGACCTGAGTAGAAGTTGTGGGATTTGGGCCCATATTTATACTTTTTGACGCAAAACTGCGCTAACGCAGTTTTGCGTCAAAACAATTAGCACCGGCTAACGCCATTCTGAAGCGCCATGCGGGCGCCGTATTTATTGAATGACGTTAGCCGGCGTTAGCCGCCGGCGCCGTCTGGTGTGCGATAAAAAAAACGACGTACACCAGGCAGCGCCGGCGTAGGGGAAAATGGAGCTTGGGCGTCAAGAAATGGGGCAAGTCAGGTTGAGGCAATTTTTGCGCCTCAACCCGATTTGCGCCATTTTTTTTTCACTCCCAACCCCCATAGAAATGACTCCTGTCTTAGCAAAGACAGGAGTCATGCCCCCTTGCCCAATGGCCATGCCCAGGGGACTTCTGTCCCCTGGGCATGGTCATTGGGCATAGTGGCATGTAGGGGGGCACAAATCAGGCCCCCCTATGCCACAAAAAAAAAATACTTGCCTGAACTTACCTTAATGTCCCTGGGATGGGTCCCTCCAGCCTTGGGTGTCCTCCTGGGGTGGGCAAGGGTGACAGGGGGGGTCCCTGGGGGCATGGGAGGGCACCTCTGGGCTCCTTCAGAGCCCACAGGTCCCTTAACGCCTGCCTTTTGCAGGCGCTAAAAAACGGCGCAAAAGCGGGCGTACGTCATTTTTTTTGACCCGCCCACTCCCGGGCGTGATTTTTGCCCGGGAGTATAAATCCGACGCACATGCCTCGGAGTCGATTTTTTAGACGGGAACGCCTACCTTGCATCTCATTAACGCAAAGTAGGTGTCCACGCTAAAAAATGACGCTAACTCCATGGACTTTGGCGCTAGACGCGTCTAACGCCAAAGTATAAATATGGAGTTAGTTTTGCGTCGAAATTGCGCCAAAAAAAATGACGCAATGCCGGCGCAAACGGAGTATAAATATGCCCCTTGATGTCTTCTGGAATAGTTCAGTAATAGTGTGTCCCTATTGTCATCAAACATTGCCATAATTGTTTTGATAAAGAATATTAATAAGCACATCTATGCCTTGATGTGACGCAGGAGGGAGTGCAAGAAAGGCACATATACAAACAACAAAAAAAGATGCAGCGTCAATGCCACAGTGTCTGCACATCTAAACAGTTAACAATTGTAAGGCAAATGTAATGTAGGTTCCAACTAACATAGGGCTGGTGCTAGCCGGGAGGACACTCTTCTACCAGGGTGAAAGAATACGGACCAGGAACAAGGTCTAGCCCCATGCATAAATACATTCAAAATACCAGGGCACACGGAAGTAGTCCAATCATCAAAGAACTGCTGTTCAGTGTGTAGTGTTGTGTGGTTGAGTTCTATCCTTTGCTGGGTAGTATCCGGTTACTTGAGCCTACATTACATTTGCTTTACAATTAAAATTATGTTAAAAAAACATAGAAGTTCACTGAAAAAACAAAGGGCACAGAGACGTTATAGTTAGCTTCTGAATTTACTCGTACAAAACCATAGTTCAGCAGTTAGAGTTATTTCAAGTAAGTATATCTCATGCCCTAAGGTAACTATAACTCGCCCCTTCGTCATGCACAGCTAATTACTCCACATATTATAGCATTGATGACATCTGCTATGGCATCTTTGATATTATCACTGCAACATTTGGAATAACATTATTGATTAGAAAACTGTGCAAGACCAGGGCGCCAGTTATAGTTACCTTAGGGCATGAGTTATAGAAACTTGAACTAACTAACTACAACTGCTGAATATCTATGGTTTTATATGAGTACATTCAGAACCTAACTATAACGTCCCTGTAACCTTTGTTTTTTTCAGTGAAGAAAAAAAAGTGTATATATATATATATATATATATATATATATATATATATATAAAAACCAGTGTGCAAGGGAAATATGTCACCTTCCAAAACAACAAGGTTTAAACCTTGTAGAGACTGGCTCAAACAAATGTCTGTGACAATATGTCACCTTTACCACAAATCTTTTTCCACACAACACCTTTGGCACACAGGTAAGTACTACATAAGCTTTTTTATGTACTTTACTACAATGGACTTTACCATGCATGTAAGTCATTTATTTTTATTGATGACATAATATAAAAGTATATGTATGAATATATATGTATGTTCAAGTCAGTCTCTGCATTTGATTTGTCATTTAACATATCACAAGAGATATACGTGAGGTCTTCAATAGTGCATGGCACAAGTTACAGTTAGTTCATAAGCTGTACAGGGTGAATTTCAGTGTTTTTTTTAAACATTAATCTTTACCTTATTTCAACTCCTAACTATAACGTCAC
Source organism: Pleurodeles waltl (assembly GCF_031143425.1). Taxonomy (NCBI): domain Eukaryota; kingdom Metazoa; phylum Chordata; class Amphibia; order Caudata; family Salamandridae; genus Pleurodeles; species Pleurodeles waltl. The sequence continues at coordinate 191,344,936 of NC_090442.1, forward strand.
TTTTAACTTTGGGGCGTATTTACAAGCCCCTTTGTGCCGCTGAAATGTCACTTTTAGTGACAGTCCGGTGGCGCACACTGCAGGGCCATATTTACAAGGTCACATAAAACCACCTTCATGGCTTTTCATGACCTTGTAAATATGGACAGTGTCGACGCAACGCAAGTCGCTGCGTTGAATCAGCCTGCAACAGGGAGCCGTGCCATGGGTGTTACTGAAGGTGTTCCCAAGTAACACCCATGGCATTTGACACATTCCCAGATATACGAGATTTCATATCTAAATCTATTACGTGATGCTTTGTGCAATTCCAGCACTGAGAAAGGCAATTTGCTGCCAAAACGCATCTGCTGTTCTATGAATAAAATGGATGTTATGTTATCTGCAGAGTGCTCTGGTTTCCTGTTGGAACTTTGATTATTGATATATGATGTGAAGCCACTATCATGGACGGAGGCACCCGTTTGAAGGTGTTCGGCAGTCTTATGGTGGCATTTGGTATATATATATATATATATATATATATATATATATATATTCAACCAGCGGGCCACTATCACGCCTGCCTTCTTTGCAGGTGCTTCTGTTCATCAGAGCCATCCTGGATAAAGTTTTGTGCCTTCCCCAGGAGCGGAGAGTACAGGACAAAGGTATGATCTTGAAGTTTAAGCCTCTGTCCTTGATCACAGTGAGGATTGTATTGAGGCTGATGGAACTATTGGCATCCTGCATCCTGCTAGTCGACAATACCAGGTGGCACATTGGAGGAGGAGGGGTTTTGCAGTGGGGACCGAAGTCTCACTGGGCACAGCACCGGTTTTGGAGGAGACTGCAAAAGATCAGCAGTGGCGGCTGCTAGACCGTGATTGGGCCAGTGGCAGAACCCTCTCCTTACCCCACCCAGAGCTCAGGGTGTTCATAGATGGATCACTACTGGGCTGTGGAGGCCTTCTCGGAGAGATGGTGATCAGAAAACTGTTATGCAGTAAAACCCAGCCTTCGCATTAATTTGCTGGAGATGCAAGCAATCTGCTTGGTGTTGAAGGCCTTGCTACCATCATTCGTGGGGAGGCTAGTACAGGATCCCACAGACAACACTACCACCACGTAACATGTAGGGTGGAGTGGGGTCTTGGTTTTTGTGCCAGGAAGCTCTGTGCCTCTGGAAGTAATAGACTCCAGGGCATTTTGCTTGTCGAGAACCACCTAGCAGGAGCTCCAAGTGCCAGGGTGGATCACAATTGGCAGTTAACACCTGGAGGTGGCACAAGTCTTTTTCCAGCACTGGGAGGAGAACCCTGGCTCAAGGTTTTCACCACCGTCGATAACCACATAGGAACTCTAGTGCGCTAAAATGCTGACTAAGATGGGCTCTCTCTTTGAGACACGTTATGCCTAAAACGGAGATCAGGACTCCTGTATGCCTTTCCATGTCTACTCCTCTTGGCTTGAGTTCTGAAGATCAACACTGACAGGGCCCATGTCATCCTAATAGCTCTAGATTGGGCCCAGACAGTGTGGTATGAGCATCAGTCCTCCAATCAAGCTGTAGCTCCGGCAGCAGCAGGGCATGATCCTGCAACTGGGTCTTTGCAATCAGCACATCCAGGTCGGGAGATTGAGAGGCAGCAGCTTGTCTCCTTCATTCTTCCTACTGAGGTTGTCAATGTTATTCCCGCAGCCAGGTACCCATTTACAAAATCAGTGTACATTGGGCACTGGGACAAGTTTGTGGCTTGGTGCGGCACCAATCAGATTTACCCACTACAAGCTAAGCTGTCTGAATGTTTTTTTTTTTTTTGTATTAGCCCAACAAGGACATGCGGTGGGCACTGTTAAAGGCTATTTGTCAGCTCTTTCTAATTGATTTTTTTTTTTAGGTTACAAAATCAGCTTTGATTTCTTTGATGAGATTTCTTAAAGGTTTATATAGGAAATCTTCATTTTCTGCGTGGTCACCTTTTGCTGGACTGTATATGGGTGCTGCCTTTAGAATTCTGTGCACTTTATCCCTGCTAACCAGTAGCAAAGTCTTTGTGCTCCTCCTCTAACATGATGAAATTGGTATACTCCTATTTTGGTATATCTGGCTTACCTATAAGTCACTAGTATATGGCACAAAGTGTACACACAGCCTGTAAGCTAAAGGTAACTAGTGAACTGCAGCTCCTAGTGTGCCATCCACTACAGTGGCAGTACAAACATGGCTTCAGGCCTACCAGTATAGTCTGACTGTAGCAGTGTCAATACTGCAATTCGACCTGTCAAGATAAATAGTTTTGACAGGTTGAAACCTCCCTTTTAAATATAAATAAGGCAGCCTTTTGTAGGCCGCAAGGCATGGTACTTAAAAGTGGGACATGTAGCAATTTAATGTTAACATGCCCTTACAGTGAACAGCATTCAAAAGATACTGTTCGCTGTATCTGTCCAATGTGGAAAAACAGAGTACTGAATACTGTATCTCAGGAATGGGCTAGCTACAGAAATAATCAAACAACTATTTTAGTAGTTGTTAAAATCCAATTCAATTGTGGTCCGGTAAATATTAAGGAAATGTAACTTTTAGAAAGTTACCATTTCCCTTCCTGAAGTTCCTGGAAGCTAATTCTTTTTGGCGCTCAAACTTCTCTCACTGAATAGCATTTGAACAGGTGTGAAATGTCTCCCAGGAGCAAACAATAGGCTGAATAGGCAGAAATAAATACTCTGAACCTTCTAAAAAATGTCAAGGTTGGGGCATGACATCTTTTTTTGACATTACAGTGTTGAATCCAGTTTGACAGGTCTGCTGGGTATACCCAAAACACTTTGGGGCAGACCTGAAAAGCACAGAATAGGATGTCAAGATAATTTTTGTGTATCACTGACTGGTTGCTGAAGGACCTGATTTGTCCCACCAGATTTCAGAGTTTCTTTTACATATAACAATAGGTGCATATTGGAAAGAAAGTGAAACAAAATGCCAGGATAGGTCTTTTGTAGCTACTGTCTGGAAAACCCTACATTTGTTCTAATAGACTTCTGCCTTAGGATTTATTATGAGTATAGAAGTTGCCCCAAACTGGATTTGACTGTGGTGTGGCCAAGATGTGTGGCCAAGATGGCAGATAGGTAGGATGCACTGTCCCGCTTCTCTGTCCAACCGCCACCACTTCGAGCATATACTGCGGTTCCTCTGCCCCGGAGATGGGGCAATGCAACTAGCGCAATGCCGGGGAGACTGATGAGGCAATAAGATGGCATTCAGCGTCTGTAACAACTGAGCACGTCCACTGCATACAGGTCGGGCACTCCCGATGATCTTTACAAAATGGTGGCAGCTGCACACTGAATGGGCCGCAATCAAGGATCGAGTTGGCCCAGGGAGCACTAAGCTACACCCACGGTGGAGGTGAGCTCATGGTGGTGGTGGTGCGGCAGTGTAGGGGCCAGGGATCGGCCAACAGCTGGTCTTTGCCCTGTGCGACTGGAGAGAAAGGGCAGTGGTCACATGACAGGAACGCCAGGCCGGCTTCAGTGCTGCTGCGCGCACGGCCCAGAGAAGCAGCCAGAGATGGTGGGGAGCCTGCGGCCTGCAACTGTGGAATCTCTGAATTCAGAGCCATCGCTCTCCCTAACACAAGAACTCAGTGAGCCACACTGCAGGGTGAAGTGACACTCCACAGGACTGCGAAGAGTGCATGACACCGTGCTGGATCCTGAGGGCCCGGCCTGTGAGGATGGACAATGGCAGGTTATACGGAGCCCTTATAGCTGAGAGACGCCATGGCATCAGCCAGAGGGAAAAAGCAGTGCTTGCTCAACGACATGCTCACGCATGGCTGGTACCCTGGCCGAAGAGAATGAGCAGCAGCCAAAGTCAACCATAGTGCTTGAAGGGGGAGCAGAGGAAGCCCCCCCCTATCAAGATCCGTTATGGAAGTGCTCTTTGTTTCTCTATGTGAAGACATTCAAGCACTGCAGACAGTACTGGGCCACAACCGCAAGGAGGTCAACGTGATTGTGTGGATGTGGGTGGTATGGTGTCCACCCTTGAGGAGCATGAGACTATTCAAGATGAGGAGATGAAAAGCTTGCAGCAAGAGGTGCTCCACCTGTGAGAGCCGGATCAAGGCGCGGGACGCACTACGCTGCTTAGGTGCTCTACAGCGGTGTGAGTACGAATGGGTTGTATAGGGGAATGAGTAGGGTATGTTTGATCAAATTGTATTTCCTGGCATGACAGCAAGGGTGAGAGGACCACAAGCGGCCTCTTTGTCTTATGTAATATTTTAATAATAAATTGCAATTAAATTAATAAAATAGATTTGAACCACAAACTGGATTTTAGTGCTAGATGTGGGAGAACACTAGTATCACCATAGCACATTCCCCAGCCTTCAGAGCACGTTTGTGTGGCTGAAGACTTTTGCTATCTTGAAAATGCCCAAAGTGGGAAGGGATGGCCTCATGAACATTTACCCCATTGGTTAGGGCTTGCCTAGGAGTCCCCCCCTCCCACAAGCTTGTGCCTGGCATAAATGTAGCACCTCCAAGCACACACTTCAGAACACTTGTGGACCTGAGGAAGAACAGTAAAGGATTGGATGTGATGTCTGTGACCTGAGAGGAGCCCCAAAGGACTGGATCTGCTCCCTCTTGTAGCCAGGACAAAGAAGAGGACTCCAAGGGTCAATAGACTGACCTACAGGGATACACCAAGCTACAAGAGGCCTTTCCTGCAACTGCCCAGTGGCGCCTGGACTGTCCCCTGCTGTTGGCCTTAGCCTGACCCCCTGGGAGTCAGGTGGATTGAAACTGAAAGGACTAAGTCAGAAGGTAAGATGTTTGACCTGGGTGAACCTGTTTGGTGTATCCAACCCAATCTCCAATCTAGTCAACTTGCGCCTAGGTCCTATCTACCATGACTATTGACTATCATTGCCAATTGCACTATTCCTACTTGAAAAATTAAAAAAATCATATCCAAGGTCCCCCTTATTAGATTTTTGTCATTCTGGTGTCATTTTGTTTATAAACGTTAATTCCATTTTGCAAGTTTTGGATTTTTATTGTTTTGCATCTTGACTTTATTACTGTTTTGGTACTGCATAATTACTTAACCCATTGCCCTGAGTTGAGTCTGTCTACTCTGTGCCATAGCTACCAGGGGTTTTTATCTCAATTTAAGTTAGTGACTTTGTGAGTTCACCCTGACAAGTATTGTGATTATTTCTTGAAGAGAATAGCCATCCACCCACCTAATAATCCAATTTCTTACAGTTTACAAAATCTGTTTACACTGAAGCCCTTTGTGATGCCACAGTGGGACCTGAATGTGGTTCTCACTTGATAACAATTGTTTTTTTTGTATTAAAAAATAATAATTTGGATCTTACTTTTCTAACATGCACCTCATTTGAGCCAATGCACAGTTGTCAACTCTGCCTCTTGACACCCTGAAAATGGTCTACTTGGTCACGATCACATGAGCTCATTGTGCGAAAGAGCTGCAGGCAAGCTTGGTCCAGCTGCCTTACACAATATGTTTTACAGACAAATTGGTGCTGAGAACCTAATCTGCATTTCTTCCGAAAGTTGTAACACCTTTCTATGTTGACCAGGATACCACCCTTTTGACTTTCTTTGCCCCGCTTCCTCCCTCAAAAGAGAGAGGACTCCATAGTTTGAATCCATAGAGCCATTAGTTTTCATATTGAATGTACCCGAGACCATCAGGTGGATGATCTACTCTTTGTGGGCTTCTCAGGGGCAAAGACAGGCAAGACAGTGCAGAAAAAAAGCATCTGTAGGTGGATAGTCCTCTGCATTACAATCTGCAATATGCTCCCTATGAAGCAGTCACATGAAGGATTACAAGCTCATTTCATTTGTGCCAAGGCTGCTACTACTGCGTTAGCAAACAGAGCGCCTGTCCTAAGTATCTGCCAGGCTGCTACATGGACATCAGTGCACACTTTCACAAAGCACTATTGCCTTGGCATTCAAGACTATCAGGATGGGCATTTTGTTTGTATGGTGCTTTAAGAATTTTGGGTCTGAGACTTTTCACAGACCCTTGACTCTTAGGGCCATATGTATGAACACATTTTCCCATAGGCACAAAATGGGTAAAACCCTTTGATACATCTGGCCCTTAGTCTATTGATAAGGTGAGGAATCTGCAGTTAGATGATTCATTCAAAATAACAAGTTACTTACCTTCAGTAATGATTTTTTTTGGTGGATAATCTAAGCGCAGTTTCCTTGCCGCTCTCCACCTCCAGTTCTGAGGAATAGACTTTTTCAACATAAAAAGGGCCAAAGCTAGACATCTCAAGATTGCTCAAGCAAGATAAGGAATCTACAATTTGATGGGGTAGTCACCAGATAGAGCATTACCAAAGGTAATTAACTTGTTCTATTCATCACAATGGCATATGAGAGAGACCTTCTGACATGCTTAGGGAAATGAGGGTTAATTGCATCATATTTACAATATCCTATCTACCACTGATAACAAAAATGTGTTCTTCTAAGCCAGAGTATTGACCTGTTTATTAAACTCGAGGGGTATCCAAATGTTTATTTTTAAAGCTGTGGAGCCCCCCCTGTGTCAACCTCTCAGTCTTGGTGATTTGTTATATAAGGACTGCATTATTCCTCTTGGTTGAGGGATGTTATGTTCTTTAGTAAACACGGTCATAAGTTTATAGTCCCTTTCTGGCCTGTCTACACCTATGAACTGATCCTCACATGGTACAGGATTTTATTGCCTATTGCCCGTGGAACTTGTGTAATCTGTATGCACAGTGTTGTCTAATTTCCTTCTGCACCAAAGGCTTTACAAATTTGGAGCCTTTAAATGAGTTTGGTATTTTTCCACCTACTGCAGCTCTTATAATTTAAAAATGGGAGGCGTTCCATGGGCGTGGCAGTGGGAATTCCCTAGCAACATCTATAGATGTTGATGCAACCCCAGATTTACAAGACCTTGGGAACCTGGAGATGCAGCAAAACATTACACCTCCCCAGGAAAGGTGCAACGAGGAGAAATATCTTGTTTTCTCCTCTTTCTATGTGTGCTGCATTTTGAAGCACACTTAGAAAGAGGAAAAGCCTCCCAGGATTGTTTTTGTGCAGGAAGGTGCCTACAAAGCAGATACCCTTGACCATGGTGCTCTAGGCTGCCAAAACTGCACCAGAGCAGTGGGAAAGGACAGGAATGTGCTGTATGCCATAGATACGGCCCATACCTGTCCTTTCCCTTTGACGCAGGACATCGCAGCGCCAAAAGCCCATAAATATTGGGCAATGTTTTTCAAATCCTGCAACCTCCCTGACAGTGGAGATATCCAGACCCTGAAACATACGAGGATGACAATGGAGGATGTTCTCTGCCAGTCCCACTCTCAGATCCTTCAACTGAAGTGCTTCCTGAGATGTTACTCACATGCTTGTGGGACATAGTGAACAATATCTTGCCCATAGCCCATAAAGACCTCCGAGCCAATCTGCAGCAGATCATACAAAATGGCCAAGACATGACGAAGTAGATAATTAGTTTAGGCCAGGTCACCACCAGCAGATCAATGTGTTTGTCCAGTGATGTCCAGGCATCACTTAAGGCCATGCCATTCAATGGCACCAGTCTCTTCAGACACAAGGCGGGCTAGGCCCTGGAGCACTTAAAAGAGATTACGGCTACAGAACTCTCCTTCGGCGTTTCAGTGCCTGTGCAGCATTTCCCCCAGCAGTTCTGCCCTTTTTGAGGCTTCAGAAGGAGCTTCCAACAAAGGCATTGTTAAAACCTGCCTCATCAATAGACCTCCAAACCCTTTTATGGTAAAGACCAGCAATCCAAACAGTGTCCAGGCGCTCAAGGTAGTACACTACCCAATCCCCTGTCCCCATCTGCTCTAAAACCCCTTTAGTTTGCCTTCAGCTGCATGTTTCCAATAAGGTTGGAGGCAGGATATGTTATGTCCTCCACATGTTGCATAGCATCACATCAAACAGGTGGGTGCTTCAAATCGTCCTGGGTGGTTAAGCTGTACCCTTCTTATCCACCCTCCAAACATCTCATCTACGCCACAAATGCTTCTGGAGGACCATTCTACAGAAGAATGTTCAGGCTCTCTTGAACAATAAAGCTTAAGAAAGGGTGCTGAAAAAAGATGGAGAACTTTGTCCTATATTACATCTTCACCCTCTGAACTTCTTCTTCAAAAAGGAAAAGTTCAAGATACTCACTGCGCAGGTTGGGCCTGCCCTTGATCCAACTGGGTGTTCATAGTGTGCAGCTGTGAAACAGAAGGAGTTTGTCATCAGTGCTTGTCAGAGGCTGATTTCATGGACAAGTTTAGCATAAATAGATTTTTTTTTAAAGATTTGCTGTTGGTGAAACAGGCTGCACCAAGGTTTTTGGCTTGTGTTTAAAGCTGGGGACAGCAGTTTTGTTACACACTGGAAGGGAGGGGCGGAATGTAGGCAGGCAGGATTGGATTGAGTCTGCACAAGGATGGATGCAGATATGAACGTAGTTTTATTGTGATGCTCTGTTAAGGAAGTAAATCGGAAGACTACATTTAAGGGGTAGGGATGTACTAACAGGAGAAAACCTCAATGCAATTAGGAGGAAAGCAGTTGGCTAAGAGGAATAATAGCAATATATAGACTGTTTTTGTGGGGGAGTTTTAAAAGGGGGTGGGTTGTCAATGGTTTCAATTGTGTTAGTGTGGATTTCAATTTAGGCCCTCATTATGACCCGGGCAGGAAATAACGAATACCGCCATGCTGACTGCTGCAGCAAACCGCCGTGGAGGCAGCCATCCGTCCGCCACATAATGACACATACTTTCAAAACCGACAAAAACAGCCACGACCACAAATCCGCCAGACCCACTGAATGTGATAAACTGTTGGTACTACCCCCATACCGTTACGCCACCAACACTACGCCCTCCAAATAATGACCCACCAATCACCACAGCGGACATTCAACGACGGTAAACTACTGGTGGTGAACACCGCGGTGGCAGATAAGGCCACCCAAAGACAAAACAAGACAACATTGGGCAGAACAAAAAACCCACACCTGACACTAATACACACACCCCACACACCCACCACATTACTCAACACCCTCTGCACAACACACACACCACACCCATGTCCCCACAAAGGCACTCCCGTTTCACTGATGAGGAGTTGCGGGTCATGATTGAGAAAATAGTCAAGGTAGAGCCACAGTTGTTTGGAGCACAGATCCAGCAGATATCCATTGCCAGGAAGATGGAGCTATGGCGGAGGAATGTGGATCGGGTGAACGCCGTGGGACAGCATCCATTAACGAGGGAAATCAGGAAGAGGTGGAATGACCTACGGGGGAAGGTACGTTCCATAGCAGTAAGGCACCAGCTCGCCATCCAGAGCACTGGCGGTGGACCCCCACCTCCTCCACCACAGCTGACAGCATGGGAGAAGCAAGTCTTGGCAATCCTGCATCCAGAGGGACTCACTGGAGTTGCCGGAGGACTGGACACTGGTGAGTCAATTTTACTACCTATCCCCCACAATCCTGCATGCCACCACCACCCCTCACCCTGAAACCCATCACTCCACTCCATCCAGCACAGTGTACCACCACAATTAACTAACCTAAATTCCAAGCCCTGCATACAATACCCACTGCATGCACATCCGTTCAAGCCCTGCATGTACACGCACCACCAAGGCATTCACAGAATGGAGAACTAACAATCCCATAATACATGACCATACACAAACAAAGGTGGCAGGGCTACAGCAATAACTTAGGGGAAGCTAGAAATGCAGAATATTTCACAGACATGTAGCATAATACACCACTTCCCCACAGGTGCCCCAGCCAATCTCATTGGCGAGGAGGTGCCACGGCTATTCAGTCCCCCACTAGAAGACACCCCCAGTGATGACAGCAACTTTGGAGTTCTGGATCTGGATGAACTCCCTGGTCCATCAGGGACCACTGGTCAGTCGGATACCCCAGCCCACACCCAGTCCACCACAGAGCATCCCACCTCAGTATCCAACATCACATCAGCCACCCAATGCCCCCAGACCTCTTTCTCCAGGACACTTCAATCAGCAGTGTGCCCACCAGTATAGGGACCCCAGTCCACACCTCACAGGCAAGACAATGAGGGTCCTGGGGTCAGTGGCAGTGGGCACACCGTTCAGGGGACACAGGGTGCCAGGGACACTCGGAGGACAGCTGTGCGCTAGGGGGAGGACAGGCCCAGGGATCCGACTGTCCAGGAGGCACTCACTAATGTCCTGGGGGCTTACCAACAATCCCAGGACAAGATGGGTCAGATGATAGACATCATGCAGGAGAACCAGCAGCTGCAAGAGGAATACCACCAGGAGATCAGGAAAGAATTGCAGGCCCTGAACACCACCATGGTCTCCATAGCAGGGGTGCTGGGTGATATGGCCAACATCATGTGGGAGTACACATCACAGCAGCGGGCCCCTTCCACTAGCCAGTCAACTGACCAGCCCTCCACATCTGCTGCAGCTAGTGGACAGGAGGCCCTGCACCCCTCCCCCTGCAAAAGGTGAACCACCCCACGAACATTCCCTGCAACCCAGACAGACATCAGAGACACTTGCCAAGACCAAGACCACTGGCAGGAAATGAGCGCCTCCTGAATGTCCCCCTTGTGTTCCACTGTGTCACCTTGTCCACTTTGAACTGCCATTGCTTCCTACAGGTAATGTACAATGTAAAAGTGTAATGAACTTCATGATCCTGTGTAAATGTCCAGTAATGTGTTGTCCCATCCAACAAATGTGTATCAGCTGTTTGTACACATCACAGCAGTACACTGTTGGAACAACACCAACATCTGCAATAAGGGAAGATATAGGTGACAGTCAAGGTGGGATGCAAAGGGAATGACTGGCATCATGCTGCAGCCACACAGTACAACATTAAAAAGTAGTCCTGCTTAGTTCAACAGCCTTACCTGAATGTCATTGGAAGTGCTGCTGGATCAAATGTGACCTGTTGTCCACATCCTCCTCCTCACTGTACTCCATGTCCACTGCTGCCACAGCTGCTTTGTCACCCCCCTCCTCCTGCAGATAGGGTACATGAGGGCCAAGTTGTGCAACATGCAGCACACAACAACGATTCTGCAGACCTTCTCAGGGGAGTAGCATAGGGATCCAGCTTGTACCTATTCTCAGCCCCTGTTTTTGGATTCCTAAGAGGGGTCATGAGCCAGGACAGGTTTGGCTAGCCGGAATCACCTGCAAGAAGCAAGGAGCAAACATAAGCCCTGCGCAATGGCATGGGCCATGACTCCTGAAGGCATACACTCAAAAACATTGGGTGGGGACACAGGCTCACTTATTAGCCACACTCTGTGCCTCTGTAGTTGTGCCATCAGCTATGGGACACTGCTATTCCTCAGGACAAAGGCATCATGCACCAACCTTGGATACTTGACATTGATGTGAGAGATGTACTGGTCAGCCAGGCACATCATCTGGACATTAAGTGAGTGGAAACTCTTCAGATTCCTGTACACTTGTTCATTGGCCCTCGGGGAGACTAAGGCAATATGGGTCCCATTGATGGCCCCAATAACATGAGGTATATGTCCCATTGCATAGAATTCAGCCTTCACAGTGGGTAAATCATCTACCTTGGGGGAATGCGATGTAGCTGCACATGTGTTTCAGCAAGGCAGACAAAACCCTTGCACGCACAATAGAGAACATAGGCTTTGACATCCCTTCAGCCAAGCCCACTGTCACCTGGAAGGAGCCTGATGCCAGGAAATGGAGCACTGAGAGTACCTGCATAAGAGGGGGGGACTGCTATGGTGCTACGGACAGAAGGTAGCAGATCAGGCTCCAGTTGTGCACACAGCTCTGTGATTGTGGCCCTGTCCAGGCAATGGGTGAGTATGATGTGTGGGCTCTCCAGTGCAGCCAAGTCCACAAGGGGCCTGTACACTGCTGCTTGCCTCCTCCTACTACTCCATAGCGGTTGGTACCTAAGGGACCCAAATGTAGAAAAGAAGTGTCAACAAGAACCATGAACACACTACAGCAGTGTACACAGAGCATGTTTGTATGTTGGACAGACACTGGAAGGTGAGTACATTTGACTATAATGACGCACTTATTAACCTGTACATGTGTACCAGCATTAAAAAAATGGTACCGCCTGTCCTGTATTCAGGGACAGGTGGAAGTGACCTCACACCGCTGGCGTTGGCGTCATGGCAGAGACTGTCTGTACCGCCGTGCAATTCCTCATTGGCTAACATGGCCCTCTAAGGAGAATGGGAACCAATGATGATCAACGCCGGCGGTGACGACGTTCACCGCTGTGGACGTGACCGCCATTTCCTTTCTAACACTTCACTTGATTCCTGACTTTCCAATAAACAACATCTCCCTGCGTGTGCTGCTGTGACCTGTGTTTGGAACCTGCCATGGCTCGTACTACAGGGGAAAGGGCCCCAGCCTTCACATTGGAAGAGTTGGAGTGCCTTGTGGAAGGGATCCTACCCCAGTATGGCCAGTTGTATGGGCCTCCAGACCAACAGGCGAGTACACCATGGGCACATTGCATGGGACATGACTGCATGGAGATGTGTGTGTGTGTGCTGGCTGAGTGTCAGGTGGGGGGGGGCATGGCTGGTGGCAGCGTCAATGCAGGTGTGGGTCATGTGTGTGCCTGATGAGAGGAAATGCTTTCTGTGGGCCATATGTGTGACAGGCTAGATTGTCAGGTTCATGGTGTACCGGCTTCTGTGTTTCCTCTGCAGGTCAGCGCCTATCAGAAGAAGGGATTGTGGTGTGCCATCGCCAAGGATGTGCGGACCCTGGGGGTCTATAGCAGGGGGAGCACCCACTGCAGGAAACGTGGGAGGACCTGAGATGCTGGGCCCGGAAGACCATGGAGGCCTAGATGGGGATGGCCTCCCAATGAGGGAGGGGTGCCCATCGGAATCTGACCCCCCATGACGGCCCGCATACTGACAGTAGCCTACCTAGAGCTGGATGGGCGCTTGAGGGCATCACAACAGCCAAATGGGGGTGAGTACAGTGTGTATGTCAACCATCTCTGTTGCCTGGCATGGGATTTGGGTGCAGGGAACTAGTCAGTGGATGCCCCAATATGCCTGTTCAGATATTGCTGCGTGGTCCAGCTCAGGATAATGGGGGGTAAAGGATGTATTAGATAGCTAGGTAGGTGGCTTCCCATGTCAGGCAGGGCTTAGCTGGTCCCATTTAGTGTGTAGCTGGCAGGGTTGGGCTCCTACCTGCTGTGGTACTTAGCCTATGGTATGCCAGTGTGGTCCATACTGCCCATTCTCAGTCTCAGTGTGTGACAGTGATGTGTCTGCCATCTGTGCTGTTGGTGCTGAGATTGACCCTGTGGTCCCTTTCTCTATCTCCGCCCCTCTCTCCTTTTGTCATCCTGTCCATGTGTGCATTAGAATCATCTGGCGGAGGAGCAGGGGCACAGCGAGTGAGGGAGCTGGAGCCCACAGGACCTAGGAGGCAGAGTCCACCGACGTCGTGGGGACCAGTGGGACAGAGCATGAGGAGAGCACTACGGCAGGGACAGGAGGTGACACCACTGACTCCGATTCATCCTCCGGTGGGAGCTTCCTGGTGGTGGCAGACTCCTCTGGGACTACCCCAGCTACAGGTTCTACTGCCACCCCGTACCAGCACCACCCTCCCAGTAGCCCCCTCCCCCACTGAGTTGCCAGTGCCTGCTCACCCAGGAGGGTGGGCATCTCCTTTGCCCCAGGCACCTCAGGCCCTGCCCCAGTCAGCCCTGCTACCCTCACTGAAGAGGCTACTGACCTCCTGAGATCCATCTCTGTAGGGTAGTCAACCATTGTGAATGCCATCCAGGGGCTGGCAACCCAGATGCAGCAAAGCAGTACCTTCCTGGAGGGCATCCACTGTGGGTTGGCGGCTCTACAGAGATCGTTTCAGGCTCTGGCCTCTTCACTGACAGTAGTCAGTGTCCCTGTTTCATCCTTCCCCCTTCCAACTACCACTACCCAGTCCCAGTCTCCTCACCCACAACCCGTCCAACGCACGCATTCAGACAAGCATCCACCTAAAACAACACACAAGACACGAACAGACAAACACAAGCAGCACACTTCAGTCAACTAGCACTCCCACAGCCAACAGACAGATGCACACACATCATCCACTGTCTCCACTGTCCCTCCCGCGTCCTCCTCCCTCACAGTCACATAGTCACTCACACCTGCATGCCCTGCATCAACAGTCCCAGATCACGTCACCTGCACATCCTTGCCCACAGTCACAACAGTAGACCCTCAGACATGCACCCAACACGCCACATGCGCAGTCACTACCACCATCATATACAGCACACCCACCTCACTTGCAGACACCACCACATCCATCCACACGTCATGTTTGTCCTCCCCCACCCTGTCTGCCCCCCTCCAGTAACACACACATGCTCACACTCAGACCCCCAACAGCCATCCACCTCACACATGCACACTGTCCATGCACCTGCACCCAAGTCCAGCACACCTCTTCCTCCTACAACCTCTCCCTCTACTCCCATCCCTCCTCCCACATCCCACTCCATTGTCCCCAAGAAGCTTTTCCTTGCCCGCCTTGATCTCTTCCCTCCCCCCGTCATGACCGTAAAAGGAAGGTCACACCACCCCAGGCCAGTACCTAAAGTGCCACCTCCTCCCAAACAGATTGGCAAGACCATGGGACCACCTCCAAAACCTAGGGCCAAGGAGGCCTCAACGAAGTCCCCGCCCAAGGAGGCCCCCCCAGAAATCAAAGGCCACGGAGGCCCCCCCAGAAATCAGAGGCCAAGGTGGCCCCCGAGAACTCAGAGGCCAAGGAGGCCCCCCAGACAGCCAAGGCCAAGGAGGTCCCCCAGAAGTCAAAGGCCACGGAAGCCCCCCAGAAATCAAAGACCAAAGAGGCCCCCCCAGACAGCCAAGGCCAAGGAGGTCCCCCAGACAGCCAAGGAGGCCCTCAGAAATCAAAGGCCAAGAAGGCCCCCCAGACATCTAAGGCCAAGGAGGTCCCCCAAACATCCAAGGCCAAGGAGGTTCCCAGACATCCAAGGCCAAAGAGGCCCCCCAGACATCCAAGGCCAAGGAGGCCCCCCAGACATCCAAGGCCAAGGAGGCCCCCCAGACATCCCTGGACAAGGAGGCCCCACAGAAATTCTAGACAAGGAGGCCCCACAGAAATCCCTGGACGAGGAGGACCACAATATAGTTGCCATGGAGCAGCATCCAGAACCAGAGGCCAAGGAGCAGCATCCAGATCCAGAGGCCTAAGGGCAGCATTCGAAACCAGAGGCCATGGGGCAGCATCCGGAACCAGAGGCCAAGGGGCACCATCAATAACCAGTGGGCAGCCAGCCCCCTCCTCATCCTGTGGGAAGGAATCCCCCTCCAGAACCAGTGGGCTAGGAGCCCCCTCACAATGAGTTGCAACCCCCACCCACCCCCGCTCCCTGAGGTGCCTGCGCATTCCAACATGATGCCCCTGAACAGTGGAGTCCCGATGTTGTCAGGAGTCAAGTTGGGGCTTGGACTTTGCACTGTGGGCATTAGTGACATTGGACTAGCCTTTGGGCCTGCAATTATTTATTTCTGCATGTTTTTGCAATTTACATATTCATAAAAAAAGGAATACAGTGGTTGGAACTGTGCATGTGTCTTGCTTGTTTTTTTACTCCGGGGTTCTGTTGCCATTTATTCCTGCGCATGTGTTTCTGGGTGTGTGTATGATTTTAGTTTTGCGTGTGTGTGTCACTCTCCCACCCTTGTGTGCTAGGCGGCTGTACTCACCGTTGTCGTCTTCATCGGTGTTGGTGCTCCAGGATGGCCATCGCGTGGTACAGCACCTTCTACAGTACTCCCAACAGAGGCTGAATCACTCAGATTTTCCACGCACAAGTGGGAATAATAATTCAAATCTATGAGGTGAGCCTTTAAGGATGCGGAGAGGACCCCGGCTCCCGCAGCACTCTTTACTGAGCATTTTTATTACTAGTGTGAAGTTTTAATTTGTATTCGCTTTTTCTCTTTTGCGGGGCTGTGTCTGGGGAGGGGGTCCTTTGTTGTCTTGATTTTCCGACACCTACCGGTCCGCCGCAGCCATTCTGGCTGATTGAGCGGAGGGGATGGCAGCTCTTTTATTTATTTTTTACAAATTTCTGGGATCAGCACACCATCATTTTTTAAGGTTGGCGGGCTAGTGCCACACTATTTTCTGCCTTGCACCTTCTTAAGGAGCATGCCAGTTTTCGTGCAGCGGGTTTGTGTTCCAGTGTGTGTGCACGCCTAAGTTAAGCCCGTCTGCTCTTGTCCGCGCCTGGATGGCGCCAGGCATGCTGGTGGTACTGGACTAAAAATGGACCAGGCTCAGGGTCACTGCTTGTCTCGCAAGCAGCTTCTTGGTCTACAGCGACCTTTGACCCTGTCACCAGGCAGGTCGCTCCCCCCATCTGCCACGCAGCCCCCTGTGGGTTGAACCTCTGTTGACGCTTTTGCCGCCTGACTACTCGCTCCCTTTTTTCTGTACCCCTGCGCTTGGCTTCTGTGCCACTTTGTTTTTTCATTCTGTGCCCCTGTGTTTTGCTTTCTGTACCCCTGTGCTCTGTTGTCTCTCTCCCACCATCTTTTCCCGCCGTTTTTTCCCCGGATTTTTCCCTCGCCGCTGAGCCCCTGCTGCCCCGCCCCCTTCACTCCCATTGGCCGCCCCACTCCCACCTCCCAGCTGCTCCTTTCTCCCTCTGCCCTCATATGGAGGCCGCAAAGCGGCCGGGTAGGGGACGCGCACCGCTGGCGCGCTGAAGGCGCGCCTAAGGCAAGCCCATCTGCGCCCGTCTGCACCTGGACCGCACCCAGCACCAGAACTCCTGGAACCCGCACCCCCGCAACGCCAGACTGCACTACGATGCAAGCACCCTCCACGCACTCAACACCGGAAGAGACCACCCCTGCTACCAGGCCACCCCGAAACGCACCCAGGGGCCTTTCACCTGCCGGAACTGCAGATTCACTAGCATCCAACCCTCCACACCACCAGCCAGAGAACCCAACCACCTCCGCTGCATCCTCCTCAACAACCGCTCCGCTCGCAAGCACGCCATTGAACTTTGGGCCCTCCTAGACTCCACCGCCCCGACGTCGCCTTCCTGACGGAGACCTGGCTGAACGCCACCTCAGCACCAGACATCGCCATAGCCATCCCACAGGGCTACAAGATCTCCTGCAGAGACCGCACCAACGGAGTGGGAGGAGGAATCGCCATCATCCACAAAGACTCCATCAAAATCTCAACGAACACCGATGACACCCTCACCACCGCCGAGCACATGCACTTCCAGATCCACACCGACCCCAACACCACCCTCAGAGGAACTCTCATCTACAGACCTCCCGGACCCCGCCCACAGTTCAGTGACACCATCGCCGACCTCATCAGCACCCACGCCCTCACTTCCACAGACTACATCCTCCTCGGGGACCTGAACTTCCACCTCGAGAACAACAACGACGCCAACTCCACCGCCCTGATCGACAACCTCGGACTCAAACAGCTCGTAACAACACCCACTCACGCCGCTGGACACACGCTCGACCCCATCTTCTCCGCAAGCCCCCACGTCTCCTTCAACCACACCACCGAACCACACTGGACCGACCACAGATGCGTCCACTTCACCTTCAGAAAACCCACCACACACCACCGCACCCAACAGTTACCATGCCGCTGCTGGGGCAAGGTCACCGAGGACCAACTGACTACCGCCCTCGCCCTGAGACCACCCACCGACCCAGACACCGCCGCGACCAACCTCACACAGTGGATCAATGACTGCACCAACACCCTCGCCCCTCTCAAGACCTCTACAACCAACCACACCAACAAGAAAGCCGCCTGGTTCACCGAGGACCTCCGGATCTCCAAGCACACCTGTCGGAAGCTGGAGAAGAAATGGCTCCACAACCGAACACCAGACAACCACACAGCCCTCAAGAGCACCACCCGCAGACATCACCAACTCATCAGGACCGCCAAGAAGACTGCCTTCAAGGACTGCCTAGACAACAACGCACACAACACCAAAGAGCTCTTAAGCATCGTGAAAGAACTCTCCAACCCCAGCTCCATCACCAACGACATCCCGCCATCTCAAGACCTGTGCGACTCCCTGGCCACCTTCCTCCACTGCAAGATCACCGACATCCACGACAGCTTCAACCCCGACCCCCCCGTACCCACCACCGAGTCCACCACCCCTGCGTCTACCATTCGCACCAGTCGCCTGACCGTCTGGTCCAGCGTCAGCGACGAAGACACCATCAAAACCATGAACTCCATCCACTCCGGATCCCCATCGGACCCCTGCCCTCACCACGTCTTCAACAAAGCCAGCGCAGCCATCGCGCCCCACCTCCGGAAAACAATCAACTGTTCCTTCGAGACAGCAAGCTTCCCAGAAAGCTGGAAGCACGCCGAGATCAACGCCCTTCTGAAGAAGCCCAAGGTGGACCCTAATGCCCTCAAGATCTTCCGGCCCATCTCCCTGCTCCCTTTCCCGGCAAAAGTGACCGAGAAGATTGTCAACAAACAGCTGACCCGCTACCTTGAAGTCAACAACATCCTGGACCCTTCCCAATCCGGTTTTCGCAGTAACCACAGCACCGAGACCGCCCTCATCGCCGCCACTGACGACATCCGGACCCTGATGGACAAAGGAGAAACAGCCGCCCTCATCCTCCTGGACCTATCAGCAGCCTTTTACACGGTCTGCCACCGCACCCTATCAGCACGCCTCCATGACGCCGGTATCCAAGAGAAGGCCCTGGCCTGGACCACATCCTTCCTCTCCAGCAGAACCCAGAGCGTCCACCTCCCACCCTTCCGCTCCAAAACCACCGAGATCATCTGCGGCGTCCCACAGGGATCCTCCCTCAGCCCAACACTGTTCAATATCTACATGCCCCCCTCACCCACGTCACACGACAATACAACCTCAACATCATCTCCTACGCCGACGACACCCAGCTGATCATATCACTCACCGAAGATCCCCACACCGCCAAAGCTAACCTCCACCGAGTAATGAAGGCCGTAGCCGACTGGATGAAGGACAGCAGACTGAAGCTGAACTCAGACAAGACGGAGGTCCTCATTCTCGGACCCACCCCATCAGCCTGGGACGACTCTTGGTGGCCCACGTCACTAGGCACAGCCCCGGAACCCACAGACCACGCACGCAACCTGGGGGTCAGCCTCGACTCCAAACTCTCCATGACCAGGCAAGTCAACGCCGTCTCCGCGTCCTGCTTCAAAACCCTCCATATGCTCCGCAGGATCTTCAAATGGATCCCCCTCGACACAAGAAAAACCATTACCCAGGCGGAATGTGGAACCAATCAAACATTCACCTCCAGTCACAGATCTGGGTTTAATCCATCAATTCTTTTGCTCACAACGCCACCCCAGTTTGGACCCAGCCGTATGTAAATCAGTTTTGACCCTCTTCGCCGTAGGAACAGTCCAGCCCGAACTGACAGGCCAGGTCCTTCCTGGACTGGAAACAAGCATCCTGGGACTGGTTTCAGGGTATCACCCTTCATCAGCCAGGCTAGCTTGAACCCAGTGGCATAGTGAGCCCGGGACCCACATCTGGGCATACCCAGTGCACTTAGGAGGGGTGGGTTGCATGTGAATCTATGAAAAATACTAATACTGGAGAACTGCAGGTACAGATATGTAACTTATTTTCTTCTCCAATATTGGATCTTTCATAGATTCACATGCTTGAATCTGAATAGCAAGCAGTGTTTGTAGGTAAGTATATATATAATGTGTGTATATATATATATATATATATATATATATATATATATATATATATATATAAAATAGAAGTACCCTTGAGGATGGTGGGTAACAGTTTAACACACACATATATATATATATATATATATATATATATATATATATATATTGCAAATGTCACTCACCGAGTGTACATCTGTTCGTGGCATGTAGTGCTGCAGGTTCACATGCTATGCATATCCATTCCGACATCTAGCGTTGGGCTCGGAGTGTTACAAGTTGTTTTTCTTCAAAGAAGTCTTTTCGGAGTCACAGGGTCGAGTGACTTCTCCTCTCGGTTCCATTGCGCATGGGCATCGACTCCATTGTTAGATTGTTTTCCCGCAGAGGGTGAAGAAAGGAGTGATAGAATATATAAGAGAAAAGATGTCCATGCAAATGTAAATGTATATACATATGTACAAATGTTAGTAACTTTAACGACTACAGGCTTACGGGGAGGAGGAAGGGTGCATGTGAATCTGCAGCACTACATGCCACGAACAGATGTACACTGGGTAAGTGACATTTTCCATTTGATGGCATGTGTAGTTGCAGATACACATGCTATGCACAGACTACAAAGCAGTTAGTCCTCCCAAAAAGCGGTGGCTAGCCTGTAGGAGTTGAAGTTGTTTGAAATAATGTTCTTAAGACAGCTTGTCCTACAGTGGCTTGTTGTTGTGAGAAGACATCAACACAGTAGTGTTTAGTAAATGTATGAGGGGTTGACCATGTAGCTGCTTTACATATATCAACCATTGGTATGTTTCCTAAAAAAGCCTGTTGCACCCTTCTGTTTTGTAGAATGTGCTTTAGGAGTGATTAAAAGTTGTCTTTTTGCTTTGACATAACATGTTTGTATACATCTAACAATCCATCTTGCTAAACCTTGTTTTGATATAGGATTGCCTGTATGTGGTTGTTGGAAAGCAACAAAAAGTTGCTTTGTTTTCCTAAACTGTTTAGTTTTGTCTATATAGTACATAAGAGCTCTTTTTAGATCTAGGGTATGAAGAGCTATTTCTGCCACAGAATATGGCTGTGGAAAGAAGACTGGCAATTCCACTGTTTGATTGATGTGAAAAGGAGATACTACTTTTGGTAGAAATTTTGGATTTGTTCTTAGTGTAACATTATGTTTGTGCACTTGGAAAAAAGGTTCTTCAAGAGAGAATGCTTGAATTTCACTAACTCTTCTTAAAGAAGTAATAGCCACAAGGAAGGCAACCTTCAATGTTAAAAATTGAA
This sequence comes from Pleurodeles waltl, assembly GCF_031143425.1. Lineage (NCBI taxonomy): Eukaryota > Metazoa > Chordata > Amphibia > Caudata > Salamandridae > Pleurodeles > Pleurodeles waltl. The sequence continues at coordinate 191,366,107 of NC_090442.1, forward strand.
TTTCGCCAGAGTGCATGGGTTCAAAAGGTGGTCCCATGACTCTTGTAAGTACAATATTTAAATTCCATGATGGAACTGGTGGTGTTCTGGGTGGAATGATGCATTTTAATCCTTCCATGAAGGCTTTAATAACAGGAACTCTGAATAAAGAAGTATGTTGAATAATATGTAAGTATGCAGATATTGCAGTAAGGTGTATTTTTATGGAGGAAAAAGCCAAATTTGATTTCTGTAAATGAAGTAAATAGCATACAATATCTTGTACTTATGCTGTAAGTGGATCTATAGTCTTAGATTGACAATAGTAGACAAATCTTTTCCACTTGTTTGCGTAGGACTGTCTATTAGTCGGTTTTCGTGCTTGTTTAATGACTTCCATACATTCAGATGGAAGATTTAAGTAACCAAATTCTATGACTTCAGAAGTCAGATCGCTAGATTGAGAGCATTGGGGTTTGGATGCCTGATTTGACCTTTGTTTTGTGTTAACAAATCTGGTCTGTTGGGAAGTTTGGAGTGAGGTACTACAGATAGGTCTAGTAGTGTTGTGTACCAAGGCTGACGTGCCCATGCTGGTGCTATGAGTATCATGTTGAGTGATGTTTCACGCAGCTTGTTGACCAGAAAGGGAAGGAGTGGGAGAGGGGGAAAAGCGTAAGCAAATATCCCTGACCAATTGATCCATAGAGCATTGCCCCTGGACGGAGGATGTGGGTGTCTGGATGCGAAGTTTTGGCATTTTGTGTTTTCGCTTGTTGCAAATAGATCTACATCGTTTGTGTTCCCCACCTTTGAAAGTACTTTTGAAGTACTTGTGGGTGAATCTCCCATTTGTGTGTTTGTTGGTGATTTCTGCTGAGGACATCTGCCAACTGATTGCCTATTCCTGGAATGTATTGTGCTATTCGGTGAATTTGATTGTGAATTGTCCTTCTCCAAATTGTTTGGGCTGGAAGGGACAGTTGAGATGAATGCGTCCCCTCCTTGTTTGTTGAGATAATACATGGTTGTCATGTTGTCTGTCTTTATGAGAACATTCTTCTGTTTGAGAAGAGGTTGAAATGCTTTTAGGGCAAGGAACACAGCTAATAATTCTAAGTGGTTTATGTGTAGCTGTTTCTGTTTGACATCCCATTGCCTTTGAATGGTGTGATTGTTTAGGTGAGCTCCCCAACCAATCATTGATGCATCTGTTGTAATCATGGTATGAGGCACAGGGTCTTGAAACGACCGCCCCTTCGTTAAATTGCTGCGATTCCACCATTGAAGGGACCTATGTATTTGGCAGTCCATCAACACTAGGGTGGTCATTCTGACCTTGGCGGTAAAAGGCGCCTACCGCCGGTCAGAAATCCTCCATAATCCCGCCGCGGTCGCGGAAACCCGCCACGGTCATTCTGACCCGCAGAAGGCAAACCTCCGAAAATCCGACCGCCACAACAGACCGCCAGACCAGCGGTCGGCGGAAAGGTGGAGGTGACCAAACCTCCACCGCCACGCCAACAGAAATACGCCCATCCCATTACGACCCACGAATCCACGCGGCGGTCATTCAAACGCGGTATTCCATTGGCGGGACACACCGGCGCGGTCAGAATACACACAAACGAACAAAACTCACCCACATTGGACGATTTGAATCCCACACACCTGATACACATACACACACCACTCCCACACACACAATACAATATAAAACACCCACCCACATCACCCACAAACCCCTACGCTTAAAAATTCGTAAAGAAGGCAAGAGCGAGACACCAGCATCCAAAACATAACAGCCACAGCCACTCAACACCATCACCCACACACTATCCACACACAAAACAACACACACCACCACACTCAACTCACTTAAATACACATACTCCACCCCACACATCATACACACCACCCCATGGCACCCCAAAGACAACCCCGCTTCACAGACGAAGAACTCAGGGTTATGGTGGAGGAAATCGTTCGTGTAGAGCCCCAGCTGTTCGGCACACAGATACAATACACCAGCATTGCCCGGAGGACGGAGCTATGGCAGAGGATTGTCGACAGGGTGAACGCAGTGGGACAGCACCCCAGAAATTGGGAAGACATCAGGAAGCGATGGAACGACCTACGGGGGAAGGTGCGTTCCATGGTATCCAGGCACAACATCGCCGTGCAGAAGACTGGCGGAGGACCCCCACCTCAACCCCCACAATTCACATCATGGGAGGAGGAAGTCTTGAACATCCTGCATCCTGACGGCCTCGCAGGAGTCGGCGGAGGAATGGATACTGGTAAGTTGAAGCTTCAATACTGCTTCCCCCCCACCTGCATGCCAAATCAGACCCCAACCCTCACCCCCATCCTCGAACCCCATCCTCACCCCCACCCTCACCCCCACCACCATCCTCACCCCCACCACCATCCTCACCCCCAACACCATCCTCACCCCCACCCCCAGCACACCTATTCCCCGCCAATGTCTCACCATCACAACCCACACATCCCAAAACCTAGGCCTGCATGCGTCCACTAAGCATGGACACCCATCACCAAAGCATGCCCAATGCATATACACATCCCCCCCACAAGCCACCCTCACCAAAGCCCCCACACACGAATGCCAGCACTTGGGGACACGAGAACCCACAGATACACCCATATGCGACACATTTAAACTATAACCATACCTCTATACCCCTGCAGGACCCGACCGTCAACACACCGCGGCGGAGGGGCCAGAATTATCCACACCCCCCACCCAAGAGGCCGTCAGCGATGACAGCAGCTCTGTCGATCTGGACACCGATGACCAGCCCGGACCATCGGGGACCTCTGGACAGTCGGTTCCCCTCACACAGGCACAGGCCACTATAGACCCTAACCCCTCTGGGAACACCAGCACAGCTCCCACCCAGCGGGCCCATGCCTCTGTCTCCAGGGCGCGTCAATCTGCGGTGTGTCTACCACTACAGGGCACCCAGGATAACCCACCACCCAAACAACAACAGGGACCTGGGGGCAGTGGTAGTGGGCACACCGGCCAGGGGGCAGAGGCCCAGGGAAACAGGGCAACTCGGCGGGCAGCTGTGCGACAGGGGGGGGAGGAGAGGCCCAGGGAACCCACTCTCCACGAGGTCCTCACCACCATCATGGGAGCATACAACCGCTCCCAGGAGACGATGGCGACGGTACTGGCCCGGTTCCAGGAGATCCAGGTGCTGCAGGAGGAACACTATCGGGGGTACAGGGAGGACATCCGAGCCATCAACACCACCCTGGTTACCATGGTAGGGCTGCTGCAGGACCTCGTAAACAGCAGGGCGGACACTGAACAACACCCAAGGGCCCCTGCCACTAGCCGGGACCAAGAACAGCCATCCACCTCCGCCGGCGCTAGTGGACAGGAGGCCCCCGCACAGCAGCAGCCCACCAGACCCCCACCTCCTGCAGGAGAAGAACCACCCCGCAAGAGGGCCCTGAGATCTCGCAAGACAGAGTAGGATGTCAAGACCCCCGCCAGCAATGGATACCACCTGATGTCATCCCACTGTCCCACATTGTCACCCTGTCCATCCTCGAACTGCCCATGCTCCATCTCTCCACAGGCCTCTGGACAATGCACCTGTGTGACTGTTACTCTGGACTCTGCCATGGACATTCCTTCACCATAGCCCCCACCCACTTGAAACCACCCATCCCATTTTGAGCACTTCAATAAACACCTATTTTGCACCAAAATATCAGGAGTCTGGCTGTGATTTCAATAGATTGTAATTGACATGACAGTGCAAATATGTCCTTGTACATGGTGAAGTCAACAAACAGCTGCCACAAAGCTGTAGTCCATGGGGAAAGAAGCACAGGACTCGTAGTGGGGACCCCAGATCTGAAATAGGGAGGGAAAAGCCAAAACTCAGTCATCATACACTGGGGCAAATAGACAGGCAGCAGAGATGCTGCAGAGTAGTTAACATTTACTAAATTATCTTTGAAATGTTACCTGTGTCCTATTGGAAGTACTGTTCAATGATTCTGTCCCTGTTGTCTGTTTCAGCCCCGTCGTCTTCCTCCTCGTCACTCTCCTCAGGTTCCACCGCTGCCACAACACCACCGTCTCGACCATCCTCCTGCAGGAAAGGCACCTGGCGGCGCAAAGCCAGGTTGTGAAGCATGCAGCAGGCCACGATGATGTGACACACCTTCTTAGGTGAGTACATTAGGGATCCACCGGTCATATGCAGGCAGCGAAACCTGGCCTTTAGGAGGCCAAAGGTGCGTTCGATCACCCTCCTAGTACGCCCATGGGCCTCATTGTACCGTTCCTCTGCCCTGGTCCGGGGATTCCTTACTGGGGTCAGTAGCCACGACAGGTTGGGGTACCCAGAGTCCCCCACTAGCCATACACGGTGTCTCTGTAGCTGTTCCATCACGTAAGGGATGCTGCTATTCCTGAGGATGTAGGCGTCATGCACTGACCCTGGGAATTTGGCATTTACATGCGAGATGTACTGGTCAGCCAAACACACCACCTGGATGTTCATTGAATGGTAACTTTTTCTGTTCCTGTACACCTGCTCCCTGTCTCTTGGGGGAACCAAAGCCACATGGGTCCCATCAATGGCACCAATTACGTTGGGAATATGTCCAAGGGCGTAGAAATCACCCTTCACTGTAGCCAGTTCGCCCACCTCAGGGAAAATGATGTAGTTCCTCACGGATTTCATCAGGGCAGACAACACTCTGGATAACACCTTTGAAAACATGGGCTGAGACATCCCAGAAGCAATTCCCACGGTTGTCTGAAATGACCCACTTGCCAAGAAATGGAGTACTGACATGACCTGCACCAGAGGGGGAATCCCTGTGGGTTGGCGGATGGGGGACATCAGGTCGGGCTCCAGCCGGGCACACAGTTCATGGATAGTGGCACGGTTAAGACGGTAGGTCAGGATAATGTGGCGTTCTTCCATTGTCGACAGGTCCACCAGCGGTCGGTACACGGGAGGATTCATCCGTCTCCTCGCCCAACCCAGCGGACGGTGCCTAGGAAGGACAACATGGAGCACACAGTCAGGCAACCCACAGGTACGTACTCACAGCTAGCACAGTATACGATTCTCTATGCAGTGAATGGCGTGTCTGAGTGGCTATGCAAGGCCTAGGCCTGTGTGACGCAGTTGAAATTGAGCCATGTGGGCCCTGGAAATGGCGGCTGCCTGACCTGTGAAGTGTGACAATGGGATGTGAGGTCAATGCGCTGGCGTGGCACACCGCGGCGGGCGGCGGCCGAAGACCGCGGCGCGAAGCCGCATTGGTTAACATTGAAGCCTATGGGTTTCAGGAGCCAATGGCGAAGGGCGCCGGCGGTGGCGGGACGCACCGCCGCGGTACGCACCGCCGCGGACGTGACCGCCATTTTCTATCTACTTATCCACTTGCGACTTGAACTTTCACAGGAGAGGACCTATACTGCAAGTGTTGCTGTGACCTCGGTCTGGAAGGGACAATGGCTGCTGCGACTGGGGAAAGGGCCCCTGCCTTCACTGGAGAGGAGTTGGAGAAACTTGTGGATGGGGTCCTCCCCCAGTATGCGCTACTCTACGGTCCTCCAGACCAACAAGTGAGTTTAATTCTATCTGGATTTGGGGCCACTGGCTGGCTTGGGGGCCTGGCGGGGATGGGGGGCATGTTGGGCCTGGCGGGGGGCCTGGCGGGGATGGGGGGCATGTTGGGCATGGCGGGGGGCCTGGCGGGGGGCCTGGCGGGGATGGGGGGCATGTTGGGCCTGGCGGGGGGCCTGGCGGGGATGGGGGGCATGTTGGGCATGGCGGGGGGCCTGGCGGGGGGCCTGGCGGGGATTGGGGGCATGTTGGGGCTGGCGGGGGGCCTGGCGGGGGGCCTGGCGGGGATGGGGGGCATGTTGGGCCTGGCGGGGGGCCTGGCGGGGATGGGGGGCGTTGGGCCACTGGAAAGGAAAATGCTGAGTAACTTGAACGTGGTATTTCTCCCTCCCTGTACGTGTCACATAGGTCCGCGCCCATGAGAAGATCGGGATTTGGCGTGCCATCGCCAAGGAAGTCCGGGCCCTGGGGGTCCACCATCGACGGGGCACCCACTGCCGCAAGAGGTGGGAGGACATCCGCCGCGGGACCAAGAAGACCGCCGAGTCTCTGCTGGGGATGGCCTCCCAACGTAGGCGGGGTGCCTGCCGTCAACTGAGCCCCCTGATGTTCCGGATCCTGGCGGTGGCCTACCCTGATTTGGATGGGCGCGTGAGGGCAGCACAGCAGACACAAGGGGGTGAGTCCAAGCATTATCTACTCTGTTGTTGCGCAGTGGAGGTGTCTGGGTGGGGGAGGAGGGCTGTGGGTCCCCCTAGGCCAGGGCGATATCTGTAGGCTGGGCACCCCCGTAAGCCCCTGTGTCCCCAGCCACCACCCTCAGTAGTGTGTCAGTACAGCCATCCCTGGGCCGTGTCATCCATGGGTGCAGTTGTCAACTCTAGGCGTGTAGGGCATGTTCCACGGAATGCGTAGCGGACCCCAAGTGCGCAACTTAGTGCAGGGGGCATCTGTGTCTGTCATGTCCGCTAACTGTACCGGAGATACATGTAATCAATATCCCTTTATTTCTCTCTCCCCCCCCCTTTTTGTTTGTCTTTCTGTGCTTGTGTGCATCAGCATCATCAGGCGGAGGAGAAGTGGCATCGGGGCAGGAGGGAGCTGCATCTCACATGGCCCAGGAGGGCCATGCCACAGAGTCAGACTGGACCAGTGAGACGGAGGGCGAGGGGAGCTCCACGACGGGGACGACTGGAGCCTGCAGCGACACGGACACGTCCTCGGAAGGGGGCTCCCTTGCGGGGGTGGCACCATCCGTGCCCCCCGCCATTACAGGTACAGCCGCCACCCAGCGCACCATCTCCGCCCTCCCAGCAGCCCCTCAGCGTTCGCCCCGTGCCCGCTCTGCCAGGAAGCCGGGCATCTCCTTCGCCCCAGGCACCTCAGGCCCTGCCCCTGTTACCCCCGCTGCCCTCAGTGAGGAGGTCATTGACCTCCTCCGAACGCTCATTGTTGGGCAGACTACCCTTTTGAATGCCATCCAGGGGGTGGAGAGGGAGGTTCATCGCAGCAATGCGTACCTGGAGGGCATTCATTCGGGTCAGGCTGCCCATCAGCGATCGTTCCAGGCTCTGGCCTCAGCACTGACGGCAGCCATTGTCCCTGTCTCCTGCCTGCCTCTACTAACTCCCTCCTCCCAGTCTCCTGTTCCTCTGCCTGTTCCACCCACACCATCAGACCAGCCTGCACACACCTCAACACCCAAGAGAAGCTCATCCAAACATAAGCACCACAGATCACGCAGACATTCACACACGCAACATTCCGATGCAGACATGCCAACAGTCACTACCACCTCTGTGACCCCCACCTCCTCGTCTCCCTCCTCCCTCCCTGTGACGTCTACACTCACACCTCCATTCACCTCACCATCAGCCAGTGTTTCCATCACCAGCACACCCTCCACTCCAGTCCGCACACGTGCAGTCACCACCCCCACTGCCATTTACACGTCCCCTGTGTCCTCTCCCACTGTGTCTGTCACCCCCTCTTCCACACCACACAAACGCAGCCACCCACCCACCCAACAGCCATCCACCTCACGACAGCCTATCCCTCCTGCACCTGCACCCAAAGACAGCAAACGTGACTCACCTACAACCACATCCTCTCCCTCCACTCCCATTCCCACTGTACCTACCACTCTCCATTGTCCCAAGAAGCTCTTCCTCGCCACTACTAACTTCTTTCCTGACCCTGAGCCCCCCCCTCCTTCTCGTCGGGGTAAGAAGAGCACCTCAGCCACCACCAGCCCTGCAGCCCCCTTGACAAGGGTGCAGGGGTATTGGAGCCCGCCAGCCCGCATGTCTGGATCTTCGCCCAGCAGCAAGGGGACAGCCAGCCCACCCCCTGGGAAGAGGAGCAGAAGGCGGAAGGGGCGCCGCAGGAGCCCGCCTTCTACATCCCCCCCGGACACCACCCAGAGACAGTCACCAGCCACAGCTCCAAAGGGAGGAAAGGGCCACAGGCCGACGACTAAGGAGGGCAAGGGCAGCAAGTTGGAGAGGTCAGGCAGCAGGCCTGCTGCCCAGGAGGAGCCCACAACCCCCATAGCCGCTGCCCCGGGAGGAACCGGCACAGCTGCCCCGGGAGAGCCCACCAGCCCCATAGCCGCTGCCCAGGGAGGACCCAGCCCAGCTGGCCAGGAGGGCCCCACCACCCACAGCCCAGGTGGGCAGTGAAGGAGCACCATCCCCGCTGCCCAGGAGGGCACCACCAGGCATTTAGCAGTTGGCCATAGACCGTCCGCCGTCTCAAGAACCGCTGAACTGGGCCCCGCCGTCTCAAGAACCGCTGAACTGGGCCCTTCAAGGCAAGAACCGCTGAACTGGGCCCCGCCGTCTCAAGAACCGCTGAACTGGGCCCTTCAAGGCAAGAACCGCTGAACTGGGCCCTTCAAGGCAAGAACCGCTGAACTGGGCCCCGCCGTCTCAAGAACCGCTGAACTGGGCCCCGCCGTCTCAAGAACCGCTGAACTGGGCCCTTCAAGGCAAGAACCGCTGAACTGGGCCCCGCCGTCTCAAGAACCGCTGAACTGGGCCCTTCAAGGCAAGAACCGCTGAACTGGGCCCTTCAAGGCAAGAACCGCTGAACTGGGCCCTTCAAGGCAAGAACCGCTGAACTGGGCCCCGCCGTCTCAAGAACCGCTGAACTGGGCCCCGCCGTCTCAAGAACCGCAGAACTGGGCCCTTCAGGGCAAGAACCGCTGGCCCTTTGGCAGACGTGCCAGGGCAGGATCTATCTCGGGCAGGGCTGCAGGATGTCCTCTGGCCAACTTGCCTCCTCCAGTGGCAGTGGGGTCTGTTATGGACTGTATGGACTGTGGCTTTGCTCTCCCCAGGATGGCCCAGTGGGCAGGCCACCCACTGTATGGACTGTATGGACTGTGGCTTTGCTCTCCCCAGGATGGCCCAGTGGGCAGGCCACCCACTGTATGGACTGTATGGACTGTGGCTTTGCTCTCCCCAGGATGGCCCAGTGGGCAGGCCACCCACTGTATGGACTGTATGGACTGTGGCTTTGCTCTCCCCAGGATGGCCCAGTGGTCATGGAGTCCCCTCGTGGATCTGGCGTCGTGTACTCAAGTGGCTGAGGTGCCCCCCCTTCCCTTCCCCCTGAGGTGCCTGTCCTATTTTCTTTCTGATGCCCCTGCAGTGTTCTCTCCGTGGAGTTCTTGTCGTGGGACTGGGCCTTGCCCCTTTGCACAGGACCCCTGTGATCCACGGACAGTGGTTGGACTACATTTAGTAGCTGTATATATTTTGTACATAGTTTATTTATTTTTTGGGATTAATGGCGTACATATTTCAATATATCTGCCCGTTTATGATCTCTTCTTTTGGTCTTTGCATTATTTCGGAGGGGGGTGGTTTGTGGGTTGTGACAGTGATCTGTGGGAATGCATTGATGTGTGTGTTGTAGTGGGTGTGGGTGGGTGGGTGTGTGCCGGTAATCTTTTCCCTCCCCTGTGTCGTAGGTGCAGTACTCACCGATGTCTTCCGCGCCGCCGGGCGTGCTCCTGGTATATGAGGAGGAATAGGAGTGCGGGGATGACCTGTAACTCTGGCTCCATACTGCCGGAATCTCGCGTGGAGTGCGTAGAGGTGAGCGTTTTCCCGATCGTAGTCTGTTTCCGCCGTGTTCTTATCGGCGGTGCTCCCGCCCCGGAAAAGGTGGCAGATTGGTGGGTCGTAATAGGGTGGGCGGTACTTTGTCTGCCGCCGGGCTGTTGGTGGGAACCGCCGCGCTGTTTGTTTGTACCGCTGTGGCGGTCGGAGTGTTAAGTTGGCGGGCTGTGTTGGCGGTTCCCGCCAGGGTCAGAATGCCATTTTTAATACCGCCGGTCTGTTCGCGGTCCGACCGCCGCCTCTCCGCCGACCGCCAAGGTCAGAATGAGGGCCTAGATCTTGAAGTTGATTGTGTGCCTGTGACCATTGTTGTGCAAGGCACTGTTGTAAGGGCCTCATGTTTAATCTTGCATGTGGGACTATTGCTATGCAAGATGCCATAATTCCTAAAATCTTAATGATAAATCTTACAGTGTATTGTTGATTTGGCTGAATGAGTGGAATTAGATTTTGGAAAGCTTGTATCCTTTGGATATTTGGATACGCTAGAGCTAGCTGAGTATTTAGGAAACACCTAGATACGGTTGTACTTGTGCTGGTTGAAGGTGTGACTTTTGGTAGTTTATAGAAAATCCTAGTGTGTGCAGAGTTTCTATCACATAACGTGCATGTTTTTGGCATTGTGTACAATTGTTTGATTTTATTAGCCAATCGTCTAGATATGGAAAGACATGGGTGCGTTGTCTTCTTAAGTATGCGGCTACTACCGCTAGACACTTTGTGAACACCTTTGGAGCTGTTGTTATGCCAAAAGGTAACACTTTGAACTAGTAATGTTTTCCTTGTATGACAAACCTGAGGTATTTTCTGTGATCTGGGTGGATGGGTATGTGGAAATACGCATCTTTGAGGTCTAGAGCAGTCATAAAATCTTGTTTTTGTAGCAGTGGAATAACATCTTGCCGAGTTACCATGTGAAAATGTTTTGAAACGATGTAAAAATTGAGGGGCCTGAGGTCTAATATTGGTCTGAGGGTGCCATCTTTTTGGGGAATTAGGAAGTATAGTGAGTATACCCCGTTCCTTGTTGGGACTGTGGAACTAATTCTATTGCTTGTTTGAGTAGTAGAGATTGAACCTCTTGATTCAGAACTGTATATTCTGGGGATTATTTGTGAAATCTTGGTGGAATATTTGGAGGGATGTTTATCAATTCTAGGCAATAGCCATTGTGGATAACTGATAATACAAAAACACAACAGGGAGTATGGGGTTCTTTTAATGTAACAAGGGATGGATCAATGGTGCATCAATTGTGACACCAGATCCCTCGTGGTCCTCAACTGGAGGCGGGGTATCAGTTAGCTATGGTGCTGCAGAGGGTCTGGAAGACAGGGGGGGGGGAGGAAGGGAATTTCCTTTACGGACTAGCTGGTCTCACACACTATATAGTGTCATGCTTCATCATATGACCAGCTAGCCCCACCCAGGTAGGACAGTGCCACCTGGGCGGACTCAACCTCACTGTTAAAGGAACAGGAGGGAGTGCGTAAATTAATTCTGGTTCTGGAAATAGAGGGATCCAGCTAAACTAAGGAATAAAAACACCTAAACAGATACCTGCGTGACTATTTAATAGAAGGTTCTGTTTGGTGTGGTTAAAAAAGTGGAGATTGGGACACCTCTGTGAGGACAAGGACTCACAGGGTCACCTATCTAAGAGGAAGGAGCCGACATGTTTCTGCCCTCAGTAATGAGCTCTGGAAAGTCTTGGGGCATTTATCAGGGCGAAGGATCCCTGCTACTCATGCTAAGTGTATGAATAAGTGCGTAAAAAAATATATAATATAAGGGGCCTACCTTGCCAGGAAACTACCTGGGAGGGGGCCTATTGGAAGTAAAACAGACCAACAATGAGAGTAGCATTGTGACACAGCACTGCACAGCAAACCACAGCACACGTGAAGCAGATAATCATGCAGCAAGCAGAAATACTGGGTGCACAAGGCATTCATCACATAATTTATGGACAAAATCACAACTAAGTAGTGGACAGTCATACTATGATGGTATGTAAGAAGTTCTTACCCTATCCCTAGAGGCTACTGGCCTCTGGTGTCCAGGAGAGGGAGCGTCCCCTTATTGTCAGACACTAAGGTTCAGAAGAAGGAGAAAGGGGAAAAGTACGTGAAGAAAAAAACAAAGGGAAAAAAGGACCAGCTTCTAGAGATGCGAAGGCGAGGCCCCTTGGTGGAAGGGCACCTGCTTGGTTCCATAACACAAAAAGCGCCTGACCGAGAGAAGAAAGGGGGGAGACAGAAAAAGGACGAAAAGATCAAATAGAAGGAGAAAAAAGGAAAGAAGAAAAGAACAAGAAGTGGAAAGACAAGGAACAAAGAAAAGGAACAGGAGAAGATGACTGAAAAAAGAGAAAAAGAAAAAGAAAAAAGAAAAGAAGAGGGAGGAACAGGGGAGAAAAGAAAAAACAAGAACAAGCTAAAGAGAAAGAAAAAGGTAGAAAAGGGGAGGAAACAGAAGAGAAGTCGGTAAAGGAAGAAAAAAGGGGAAGAGAAAGGGATGAGCGAGAAGGAAGCGTATTGAAATCTTATCTGTGTTGTCCAGGGGTTGCCGGATCACTCACTGCATCAAAGGTGGGCGCTCACTGTGCGCCTAAACCGTCCTCTCCCAGGACCGCTTGGATGAAGTGGTCTGGGAGAGACGGGTTAATATAGTGATAATCGCCAGGGTTAATTGTAAACAGGTGGAGGCAATCACCGCCGCTGCCCGTGGTCCGGACGATAATTGGACGTGGGACCCGGAAGAGCAGCCTCCATTGCGGTTGGCCGGTTCGTTGTCTCCCCCGTGCCCCGGCGTCAATAGGACGTGGGGCTCGGAAGAGGAGCTTCCATTGCGGTCGGCCGGTTCGTGGTCATGGCCCTACCATGGGTCTGCACGCCAGGAAGTGACGCGAGCCCCGCGGGGCGGCCGGGAAACGTAGTTCCCCGGCGGCCGCAGGGAAAGCCGGGGAACAGGTCTGCCCGGCAGCCCGCGGCCTAGGAAAATGAAGCGGAGAAGGGGAGAGGAAATAAAAGTACAATAAATTAAGATAAAATGAGAAAGGGAAAGGGGGTGGGGGAAAAAAAAGGGGGAGTGAAAGGGACGGGAAAGAGTCAGGAGGGGCAAAAGGAGGACGGGGAGGAAGGGGGTGGCAGGGGCTCCAGAGAGGAGAACAGGAAAAAGGGGGGGAAGAAAAGAGGACAAAAAGGCGGGAAGAAGGAAGGAAAGAGGGATGGGAGGGAGGGGAAAAGGGTGGGGGAGGAAGAAGGAAGGGGCCGGGGGGGATGAAAAGAGGAAAAAAGGGAGTAAAAGAAGGCAGGAAGGAGGGGGTGAAAAGAAAGAAAAAGGAGGAACTACAAAGGGGGGAAAGGGGGAAAAAAAGGAGATACGGGGGTGAGAGAAGGTTAGGATGGGGAAGAGAGGGAAAGGAAAGGGAGGTAAAAAGTGCAACGGATTGATGTGTTGGGAACACAGAAAGGCACAGAGGACAAGAGCAGTGGGAGAAGTTAGGTGTGGCAGAAATACCGACTTGGTTCAATAGACAACTAGCGGAGGACCTCATTTTGGAGAGAGAACCAGGGTATCTCATCGTTTAGACCAGCAGTATCTGTGTGCAACCTCCACACCCAGCGTTGTTCGGCCCGAAACAGTTTTTGTGATATGTTGGGGGTTGTCAGGGGAAGTTGCTCGAGGACCATCCAGGACATGTCATCTGGAGAGTGGTTCTTCAGAAGAAAGTGACTGGTTAATTTGGTGGCATCGCGTTTACATCAGATCGTGCTTCTGTGTTCGCAGATTCTAGTATTGATCTTTCTGGTGGTCATACCAACGTATTTGAGTTGGCAGGGACATTTGATCAAATAAACCACATTCTTACTATTACAGTTCGTAAGAGATTTTTTTACCCATGGGGTTTTGAGGTCGAGGTTAATGGTAGTAGATTTACGGGTTAGGCGGCACACACTGCAATTGCCATAGGGGTAGTGGCCTGCTGGAGGTGGGAAATGCCAGAGCGTAGACTGTCTGGGACGGGGCTTTTCTTTAGGTCTTGTATGGACCACTACGTCACGTATGTTGGTTGCTCTCTGATATGCATGTAGTGGCAGCTGGAATGGTAAGCCACCTGATGTGAGAATCTTCCAGTCATCTTTAATAATCTTCTGAATCTTATTGGATAAGGGGCTAAAAGTGGTGACACACACGATCTTATCGAGGTCTGGTTTCACTGCCAGGGGCTGCAATAGCTGGTCCCTGATGTTGTTGCGTGCTCTCTTGCGAGCCCTGTTGACCAGATGTGTGGGATAATCCTTTGTTTGTAACTTGGTGGCTAGTTTGTCAGCATGTTTGCGGTAATCCGCTACAGACGAGCAGTTCCGTCTCAGTCGTAGGAATTGTCCCACTGGGAGGTTATCCTTCAGAGCTCGTGGATGAAAGCTCTGGTATTGTAGCAGATTGTTGCGGTCCGTTGGTTTATAGTATACTTCTGTTGCCAAGCCACCATCGTGCTCATAGATGAGAAGGTCAAGGAAAGGTAGTTTGTTATCACCTATGGTCATGGTGAAAGTGAGGAAGGGGTTGGGCCCATTGAGCCAGACAGCAAAAGCAAGGGCCTCTTCCTTGTTTCCTGTCCAAACCAGCAGGACGTCGTCAATGTACGGCTTCCAGAGTTTAATCTGGTCTCAGTAAGGGTTGTCATCGTGAAGGACCACAAGTCTCTCGAAGTTGTCGACATATAGGCATGCCAGACTGGGGGCAAAAGTGCTGCCCATTGATGTCCCTTGTATTTGTAAGAAGAAACTTTCTTCGAATTTGAAGTAGTTCCTTGTGAGTGCAAGATGTGCGAGGTCCAGTATGAATTCGGGTGGGGTTATAGATTCGCCCATATTTGCTTCTAAGAGATTACTGATCACTTCCAGTGTGGCCTCCTGGGGGATGTTAGTATATAGAGATTCCACATCTAGAGTAATCAGGAGTTCTTTAGTTTTGTCAAAAGATATGGATTTCAGTAGTAGTAGGACATCGGTGGTGTCCTTGAGGTAAGTAGGGATTCTTTTCACTAATGGTTGTAAAAAGAAATCCACAAACTTCGACAAGGGCTCTAATGCTGAGCCAATCCCAGATACTATAGGTCTGCCTGGAGGGGGAATCTTTTCTTTATGTACCTTTGGCATAATGTAGAAGTAAGGGATCTTAGGGTTAGTCTGTATTAGAAAAGCGGCCTCGTGTTCAGTGAGCCAGTTGTTCTCCATACCTTTAGTAACCAAGAAGGAGATTTCTTCTTCGATATCGGGAGTGGGTTCAAGGGCAAGGCGTTTGTAATGTTTAATGTTACCCAAGAGTCGCTCACACTCATCTCTGTACATCTTTTGTGGTAGAATCACTGTTGCTCCGCCTTTATCGGCTGGTTTTATAATGATGCTGGGGTCGGATGTCAGACATGTAAGGGCCTCGCGCTCCTCCTTACTCATGTTGTGAAATACTCTGTTTGATGTCTTTGTGAGCCCATTGATCTTAAGGGACACTGATTTCTCGAATGCCAAAACCTCGAGAGGCATTTGCCCTGCTGTTGGACAAAAGACAGACCTAGTACGCAGTCCTGTGTTCTGTTCAGGATTCTCATACTCTTTACCAAGAAAGAAGGTTTTGAGGCGAATCTTGCGGAACAAACCCGCTAATTCTGTTATGGTTTTGAACAGATCAATTTGTGGAGTAAGTACAAAATTTAAACCTTTACTTAATGCTCGGGTTTCGAATTCTCTCAGTGTCCGGTTGCTCAGGTTTATGATGTTGATCTTATTGTCTGAATCATTATTTATTGCGTCTTGCTTGTCCCTGGGGTGGCTTCTCTGAGCGTTAGGTTCTCCATGGTGTCCTCTTTTGGGTGCCATTGTACTTCTTTCCTTCTCCCTTTTCCCCTCCTGTGGCCTCTGTCTAAAAAAGGAGGTGGTGGGTCAGGGAAGGACCATTGGGCAGGGTGCTGCAGGAAGGGTGCTTGGTATTGCGTAGGAGGCCCATATTGGTTAGGCCAACCCCACTGCTGGTTGAAATACGGAGGGCAAGGGGGTGGCATAGGTGGGTAGTTCCATCTACCCCGGCGTTGCCCATGTCGCCTGTGGTGTTGCCTTGTGTTCCCTGAGGACTCGCTGTCATTGTCTGAGCTAGTGTTGCTGCCTGATGATGTCCCAGACTCATTATTGGAGGTTTTGGCTACGTAATCGGGTTTGGTGTAGGGGTACACTTTTTCTAGGGAGAATCGGTTCAGATCTTTTTGGAATTTTGCTATTTTCTGCTGGGTCAGGTATTCTTTGTATTCGTTCACATTCCTATTCACCTCCTCCAGTTTCTTTTTAAAGGAGCGAATGCTCACACCTGACTTCAAATTATTTTCACTGGTTTTGATCTGAATGAAGAGGGCTTCGGATAACCTAGTGGCTGTTTTTATGATTAGTATAAGCCAATCACGTGTACATTTCCACGCTTTAAGGGCCCAATCCTTCCTAAACTCGAGGTCGTCTAGAAATATACGTGGTTCATTGGTAACCAATAGCCCGTTAGGTGCCGTGTTGCTGCGGAGGTATACCGTTAGGACAGCTCCGTGTAGGATGGTTTTGATCTGTGAGCATTTTAACTCCACTAGAGTGTCCCAGTCTCCTAATTGGGACAGACTATTGGATAGAGCTGTGTCCCCAAGGAGAGAGGGGTCTGCGAGGATTGCTGATACTTCCTCATCATTAAAGGAAAGGCCTTCTGCCATCTTGCTAAGTGGAAGGTTTAGGGGGCGGAGAAAGAAGGTATAGTGAGTGGGAAGAACCTTAGTACTGTGCTTGGGGTGAGGTGAGCGTGGGGTGCTCGCCTAGAGAGAAGGAACTCTCGCAGCCAGATGGCTGCTCTACTATCAATTCACAATGAGAGAGTATATGGGAGAGAGGGGAAACGCAAAAGAACAAACCTGTACTCAGCTCCCAAAATAACTACAAAAACACAACAGGGAGTACGGGTTTCTTTTAATGTAACGAGGGATGGATCAATGGTGCATCAATTGTGACACCAGATCCCTCGTGGTCCTCAACTGGAGGCGGGGTATCAGTTAGCTATGGTGCTGCAGAGGGTCTGGAAGACAGGGGGG
Source organism: Pleurodeles waltl (assembly GCF_031143425.1). Taxonomy (NCBI): domain Eukaryota; kingdom Metazoa; phylum Chordata; class Amphibia; order Caudata; family Salamandridae; genus Pleurodeles; species Pleurodeles waltl. The sequence continues at coordinate 191,382,966 of NC_090442.1, forward strand.
GGAAAGGGTGGAACTGCTGTAGTCTTCCCCCCACAGGAGATGTGTTGGGTGGAAGGGAGGGAAAAAAGTCACTGCTTTGGCTGTGTTGTTGGTTGTTTAGAGGTTTGGAATTTACTCTATTTCTAGAGTATTGACCTATATATGTTCCTCTAAACCCACCTCGTTGATACTGGGTTTGATATGGTTGCTTTATTTGTGAGGTGGAAGCCTCAGAGGATTGTGCTTTAAAACCTCCTCGAAACCGAGGCCTGCAAAATGACCCCCTATATGGTGTGGTGTACAAAGCCCCCATGCTTTTGCAGTACAGTATCCAAGTCTTTTCTTAATTTTTCAATTTTAGTGTACACTTCAGGGCCAAAGAGGTGCTTTTTATGAAAAGGCATGTTAAGCACAGCCTGTTGAATGTCTGATTTAAAACCAGAGGAGCGTAGCCATGCATGTCTTCTGATTGTGATGGCCGTGTTTAGGCTCCTTGCAGCTGTATCAGCAGCATCAAGGGCAGATCTTATTTGATTGTTACTAATGGCTTGCCCTTCCTCTACCACATGTTGTGCCCGCTTTTGGTGTTCTTGTGGGAGATTCTGTATAATATCCTGCATCTCATCCCAATGGGCTCTATCATAACGGGCTAGCAGTGCTTGAGAATTAGCAATTCTCCATTGATTTGCAGCGTGAGAGGCAACTCTTTTCCCTGCAGCGTCACATTTTCTTCTCTCTTTATCAGGAGGAGGTGCATCTCCTGAAGACGGGCTATTTTCCCTCTTACGTGCGCACTAACCCCCACTGAATCTGGAGGCACCTGATAAATAATAAAATCTGGGTCAGAGGGTGCAGGCTCTGATAAATAATAAAATCTGGGTCAGAGGGTGCAGGCTTATATTTCTTTTCTATTCTAGGTGTGATGATTCTAGATTTCACAGGCTCACTAAAAATGTGGTCTGCGTGTTTTACCATGCCTGGTAACATTGGGAGGCACTGGTACCTAGAATGTGTTGAAGATAATTTATTAAATAAAAAATCTTCTTCCAATTGCTCTGAATGCATTGTTACCCCATGATAAGCTGCAGCCCTGGCTATGACCTGGTTGTATACTGTGGTATCCTCAGGTGGAGATGGTTTGGATGGGTAAGTATCTGGGTCATTATATGGGATGGGATCAGGGTCATAAGGATCCCATGGGTCTACTCTGTCTTCCTGTGAATAAAAAGAGTGTGTTGGAGAAGGCACTGGTGGAGGGCTGGTGTGGGGGGAGACAGATAGTTTTGGAGAATGAGGAGAAGTATGAGGAAGTATTGGCTTTTCCTTTTGCACCTTTGCTGGTGGCTATACACTTACTATACGCTATACAGTGTCCAGTTCCTCTTGGAAAGCCAGCTTCCTTTTTGTTTTTAAAGGAGGTGCAGTAACAATCCTTCCTGTCTCTTTATGGATGTGTATCCTGGATTGTCTCTCATCCATAATTTGTAGAATGGGCTCAATGTCCGACTCTTCCTCAGAGGTTTTATGGCTTTCTCTTAATTTCTTGGAAAGTCCTTGCTCCTCTGTATATGATGTCTTCTTCGGTTCCGAAGTTTGTTGTTTTTTTGATACCGAAAATGTTGTGGAAGGTCTCGGCTCCGAAGCAGATTTTCGAATTTTTGAATCCGAAACTTGGGGTTTCCTGCTGGAGTCCAAAATGGAGCCCTTTATAGTTTTACTCGACTCCGAAGTGGATGGAGGAGTGGCCTTTTTCAGCGCCGATCCCGAAGGTCGGTCGCCGATAGTCTTTTTCCGTGCCGAACCATGGGCTTCTGGCAGTGGTGTACCCAAGGCCTTCGGGGCAGACGTACTCATATGCTGGCCAGCTGTGATGGGTCTGTAGTCCTCGAATTCCTGTTTGGAGTCTGTGTCTCGGATGGGGAGTGCTAACTGCGCCTGCTCTTCTTCAGTGACGTCGAGATGTTCACTGCTTTTTGACGCCATTTCAAGTCTTCGGGCTCTGCGATCGCTGAAAGTCTTTTTTGAACGAAGCGACTGACAGGCCTCACAGTTTTCCTCCCGATGGTCTGGAGAAAGGCACAAGTTACAAACCAAGTGCTGGTCGGTATAGGGGTACGTGGCATGGCACGAGGGCAGAATCGGAATGGAGTCCGATCCATCAGGCTTTCAAAGCGGTAGGCCTGAATTGGGCGCGCGCGCCCCGAAGGGCGAACAAAAGTAAGTTTCCGATGGTACTACTGGTTCGATGCTAGATGGAAAACGGGATCGAAACAATGCCGACGAAAAGGATGGTTTTCTAAGGTTTTCCGAATCGAAATCTCAGAGCGAGAGGAAGCACGTCCGAACCCGACGGTGGAAAGAAAACAATCTAACAATGGAGTCGATGCCCATGCGCAAAGGAACCGAGAGGAGGAGTCACTCGATCCTATGACTCCGAAAAGACTTCTTGGAAGAAAAACAACTTGTAACACTTCGAGCCCAACACTAGATGTCGGGATGGATATGAATAGCATGTGTATCTGCAGCTACACATGAAATTGAACATATATATATATATATATATATATATATATATATATAGTAAATATAACATTATGAAAAAACAGATATTATGAATTAACGCTATAATATACCTTAATAAAAAATTAACATCATCTACAGTTACAGATGCTCACCTTATTGAAACAGATGACATAAAACCGCCTGACCTACAGCTGCATTGCTTTTTTGCGCCGATTCAAAGCACTAGTGCTGCATGAATGTGTGGTTGTTCTTCCACGTTGCAGCATGACATATCTTCTCCAGCGGAATGCTAGCAAACAGAGTAGCTTAGGTAGACACTGCCCTTATTGAGTGTGCCTTTGCCTTTGTTGTTAGTGGTTTGCCAGCTTTGGCATGGCAAAACTGCATGGTGGCAGAAATCCATCTTGCAATGATAGCTTTAGTGTCTGCTGTACCTTTATGAGAAAGTCCTTAGGAGACTAACAGCTGATCAGATCTTCAAAATTGCTTTGTGCAATGAAGACAACATTTAAGATAACAGTTAATGTGCCAGGTGTGGAGAGACCTTTCAGCTGGAGATTCCGGATTTGGGAAGAAACTGCAAAATATGATAGGTTCATTAAGGTGAAACTGTGATGGAACTTTGGGGCTGAACCTTGGGTTTGTTCTGAGAAGTACATAGTCATCAGTGAAACATAAGAACGGTCCCCAAATTGTAAAAGCCTGGATCTCACTGACTCTCCTAGTGGATGAGGGAGCCAATATTGAAGCAACCTTCCAAGTGAGGAATTCTGCCTTGTGAATGGGCTCGAATGTAGGCTTCATGTGCTGCGAAAAAAACACATTGAAATGCTATTCTGGGGGAGTAGGCCATACTAGAGGGAAAACTCTGATCAATTCCTTTATGAATTGTTTGACTTTCCTCGTTCAACATAGAGAGGGAGAATGAGCGGAAAGTCTGTATCTTGAAATTGCAGCTAGACAAACTTTAAAAGACGCACGTACCAATCGCGATCTGGATAGTGAAAGTAGGTATGGTAAAATCTGCTCAGGTGACACTTCCAAGGGATGCAGGTTAGATTGCTGACACCATAAACAGAATCTGCTCCATTTCAGCCTGTTTGTCTTGTTTGTTGATTCGGCTCTTGCTTTGGCCAGAATGTCCCTACAGTCTTGGAAACATTTACATCTTTCAATTAGTTAAATTCAGAAGCCATGCATGTAATTGGAGAGAGGCTATTTTCACGTGCAAGATCTAGCTGCTGTTCCTTGTCAAGAGGGTTTGGATTTTGTGTAGGCAGATGGGACTGGATTCCGAGAGCCGCAGGAGCTCTGTAAACCAATGCTGCCTGGCATTTGGGAGCTACTACAATGAGTCAACAGCGCTCTCTGTTCATCTTGTTAAAGATTCTCTGTATGAGGGGGGAGGGGGAAACGCATAAGCATAAATCCCAGACCATCTCATCGAAAGGGAATTTCCCCATGACCCTGGGAGTGGGTATCAACTGGCGTAGAGCTGGAATTTGATGTTCTTGTCTGTCGCAAAGAGGTCCAATGCTGGTTTGCCCCAGTGTGAGAATACCCTGTCAAATACCAGTTGATACAGTTCTCATGTGTGGCAACTGTCTGTGGATCTGCTGATTGTGTCCACTAAGGTATTGTTCACTCAGACACGTGCTCAGCTTTTAGAGATATTTTGTGGACTGTGAGCCAATTCCAAAGGTCTTGAGCCTCTTGAGAGAGAAATAAAGACCTGGTTCCCTCTTGCTTGTTGATGTAATACATGCTGGTCCTATTGTCTGCACAGACTAGCACAGAGCCTCCTGATATTTGAGGTAGAACGGCTTGCAGAGTGAGAGATATCGCTTTCAGTTCTAGATGTGCAATGATTTTTGAGATACAGATCATTTCCCCTGTATTTGTAGGTCCTGCAAATGGCTGCCCCAGCCCTCCAAGGAGCCATCGGTTGTGATGACCAAGTCTGGTACTGAAGTCAGGAATGTGAGGCCTTAAGAGAGATGATTTATGTGGGACCACCATGCTAGTTTCCCCTTCATCCTTGGGGTAATAGTGATCCAGTCTTCGAAGGAGCCTTGTGATTGGATTTATTGTATCTAGAGTTCCTCCTGTAATGGCCTAATTTTTAGTTGTGCCAGCAAGCTTAGGCTTATTGCAGAAGAGATCATGCCCAGGAGTGACTTGAAAAGTCGTACTGAAACAGACTTGCTTTTGGACATCTGTAGAGACAATCTTTGTTGCCTGTCTTGTTATAGATCGGATTTGTTCTTGATTGTATCGAGGTTGGCACCCAAGAACATTATCATTTAGCTTGGAATGGTAGAAGATTAGTATTCAGTGAGGCCTAGCCTGTGAAGCAGTGAGAGGGGGGCTTTGGTAGCTCTGGAAGCTTGCTGCGCTGTTGAGGCTTTTAGCAGCCAGTTGCTTAGGTAGGGGAATACCTGATGACCTTGTCTGTGGAGTGTGGCTGCCACCGAGGCGAGATACTTCGAGGAGCGTCCTATAGGTCAGAGGGAAGGACCTTGAATACGTAATGGGTACTGGCTACAGTGAAACAGAAATATTTGTAATGTATGGAATGTATGTAAATGTATAAGTATGCATCTTGCGAATCCAATGAGGTCATGTAATCTCCGCTGTTTAACAATTGAAGGATAGAGTAATCGTAAGGAGATATTGATTGTGCAGAAATGTGTTCAGTTTCCTGAGGTCCAGGATGGGTTTCCATTCTCCCGTCTTCTTTCGTACTAGGAAAAAACAGGAATATGATCCCATACCTTTTTGATGGGAAGGAACCTTTTCTATCGCACCCTTGACCTGCATTTTTAGGGCTTAGGTGGGTGTGCTCCTTTCAAAGGATTGTTTTGTGGTTTCTGCACAAATTCCAGGGTATTACCGTAGTTTACTAAGTCCAACACCCATTTGTCCGATATTATCTCCTTCCACTGGTGAAGGTAGTTGGAGATATTTGCACCCACATGGGTGGAAGAAGCGGATGTAGCCGGTACTTGGTCGAGGTAATTGTTTGAGGCCTGTATCGCGGCCCTGGGGGGGGTTGCTTCCGGGACGCTACTTGCTTGCTGTAGGCTACAGGGGGCGGTTGGCGACAGACCTGATGATAGGAGGGCCTATATTGAGACTAAGGTTGATAATGCTGAGGTCGCTGCTAGCCCCCTATGTAAATGGAGGAACCTCTCCCTCTAGTGCCTCGAAAGGGCACTTTCATAAACTGTAGTGTGCAAAGAGATTCAGCAGTGTCAGTGTCCGTTTTTATAGCCAATAAGGCATCATCAATATGTTTCCCAAACAAAGTTTTGCCGTCTTAGTCCATGTCCAAGATCTTTGATTAGCCCTTCGGTGTTGCGGAGTAGACAGAGTAGGGTCAAGGTAATCATCCCATTCGTCCTGTGAATGTTGCAGGCCAGATATCTCACATTCCTCTCTCTCATCCTCTGTGGAAGTGTGATCCTCCCTTGAAGGTGCAGCAGATTCCTGAGGCTGGGGTGAACCTGAGCGTTACCCAAGAAGGGATGTTTCTTCCCACGGCAGGAGAAGCAGTCTGAGGTGCCGCTGGTTGATGTTCTTAAGGAAGTTCAGGAAACCTTCTCCTATAGTCAGCAGTATGGCCTGCAAATCTTGGAAATAATGAGGTAGGCGGCTGCATAACATCTTGCCTAGGCTGAGGATGTGGAGATTACTCATTTGCGGAGTCAATGGTAAAAGTTCTCCCATCAACGGTGCCGTCATTAATGATGCGGTCATCGACGGTGTCATCAACTATGCTGTTGTTGACGATGCTGTCGACAACAGTGTTGCCATTGATGGTGCAGTTGTCGAAGGTGCCGATGGCGGCATCTTCGTCGACGGTTTCTTCTTTAGTGGTGTAGGAAAGGTCAAATCCATTGTCGACAATGACTTGGTGGAAGAAAATACATTGGTGGATGAAATGGGCACAATGATAGCAGCTGTAGTCGATATTCTCAACGACAATGCCTTCGTCGTTGAGACTGTGGTGATGGTCGCTGTCGTCGATGGTGCAGTCATTGTCGACCATTTTCTGAGATGATTTTTTGTTCTCAACGGACCTCAGGAAGAAGAATGATTTTGCTCCCTTTTTTTCCATAGATGGAGTGGAAGGCTGGGAGGAGGCCGGCCCTATGGAGATAAGCTTAAGTTTCTCCTTTTTGAGAGGGTCCTAGTGTTGTGATTTCAAAGCATTTCTACTGTCCTCAGAAGCCCCTTGGTCAGAGGATCTTGACCTTTTCTGGGGTATGACAGATGAATCGCTGTTCTCATTAGAAGAACTGGATTTCTGGAATTTAGACTTCTGCAGCCACAGAAGCAATCTTCCCTCCCTCTCGCTCTCAGAGTTTTGCATTTCTTTACCGGATTTTGGGGGTAGAGGAAATAGAGACAGTCTCTGTGTGGATTGTCCACATGTAGTCTTTTCTTTCCACAGGACTTGCAGGATTGGAATAGGCCTTTCTTAGAAAACTCATACATTGTAGATGTATAAAAATCGAGAAAATCACAGGAAAAACTGAACAGAGCTCAGGGAGACTCCCTTCACATGACGTGCAGGAGAAAATCTTAGAGGGTTTCAGCCTCTGTTGGGAGCATTCTAGAGGGTGCGGTCGCCTGACTGGTTATAGTTCAAGTTTGGTACTTTTTTTTTTTTTTAAAAGGCTTTGCAATTGCCATTATAGCCTATGATACTATTACATACTACTTTACTATTGTACCGTGGGACTCCCACTTTGACAACGGGGAATGATTCAAGCATGTGGATCTATGAAAGATCCAGTACTAGAGAAGTAACATACTACCTCTTCAGTTTCACATTAAGTTGTTCGAGTCACCGTTGGGCAAGCTTGTAGACTAATGAAGTTGGGTTACTGTCAAGTGATGAAGAGTGTCACTGCACCCACTACGAGGTGGACATTGGGAGCGCGCAATCTAAAATGATTGAATACTCCTCAGCACTGCTAATTGGGGCAGGCTCATGTGTACCTTGTACTTACCGTAAGTTTGTTCAGTTGCTTTTGTAATGATTACTCCATCTGTCCGATGTACATGCTTAATCACTAATAAAAAAAAATCCTGTAAAAACAATAGTCTGTACGGTTTGCCAAGGCATTGTATTTTTGTTTTAGTACCGACCTGACTCGTTACAGTGGCCTGATCCACCTTTACGACACTGAATGTTGTGACTGGGCAGTCCCATCATAAGTTAGATTTTGAAAGAACACATACATCTGTGTGAAAGGCAGTGGCGGGATCAAATCAAATCAAATCATTAACATTTATAAAGCGCGCTACTCACCCGTGCGGGTCTCAAGGTGCTAGGGGAAAGGGGGGGTTACTGCTGCTTGAATAGCCAGGTTTTTAGGAGTCTCCGGAAAGCGGAGTGGTCCTGGGTGGTCCTGAGGCTGGTGGGGAGGGAGTTCCAGGTCTTGGCCGCCAGGAAGGAAAAAGATCTCCCACCCACCGTGGAGCGGCGGATGCGAGGGACGGCAGCAAGTGCGAGACCAGAGGAACGGAGGAGGCAGGTGGGGACGTAGAAGCTGAGGCGTCGGTTGAGGTATTCCGGTCCCTTGTTGTGGAGGGCTTTGTGTGCGTGGGTGAGAAGTCGAAAGGTGATCCTTTTGCTGACTGGGAGCCAATGCAGGTGTCTCAGGTGTGCGGAGATGTGGCTGTTGCGGGGTACGTCGAGGATGAGGCGTGCCGATGCGTTTTGAATGCGTTGCAGGCGATTTTGGAGTTTGGCTGTGGTACCGGCGTAGAGGGTGTTGATCCCGGCGTAGAGGGTGGGATGATTAAGCCCACTCGGCAGGGTCTCCTCAGGAACTGCCATGGCTGACGAGGATGGAAATCTGTGTACAGGGTGGTAAAGATTGCGCTTATCAGCAACCAGCGAAGGGTTTCTAGGATAGTCTCTGGCAACGTATACATCAGGTATCTGTGGCACTGAACCAAACCTATCAGTGTCAAATCTCTGCATGCTATGTGTAAAATTATGCAGTTAACTGTATATAAGCGCCTCCTAGTGAGAATTTAGGGGCATATTTATCAATGTGTTGCTCGCCTTTGCGCCATGCAATACTAAAGTAAGATTTATCAAGCCACACAAGGCCACCTTGCGTAGGCCCCGAGTGGCTTGATAAATCTGGTGTAATGGAACGCAAATTGCTGTGTTGTGTTACTCTGCCCCATGTAGGCATTCCATGGGTGTAGTGTGGGTGTTCCCACGATTCCATCCATGGAATTTGGTGCATTTCTAGATTTACCAACACAGGTAAACCTGGAAATGCATCAAAATGGTACGCCTTCCCATGGGAGGCACAACAGGGAGAAGATGTTTGGAAACAAGAAGGAGATAGAAAGAGGAACAGCACAGAAAGAGAGAAATGCATCTGAGGATATTCTTAGTGCAGGAAGGTGGCCCTCCCTACACAAAAACAATCCTGCCTCCAATGCAGGCACCCTTGCACCATAGTGCGAAGGTGCCTGCATGGGCTCTAGGCAGCCAAAAAGGCACCAGCGCAAGGAAAGGACAGGAATGTGCTGTATTAATACAGTGCACTCCTGCCCTTTCACACAGTGCAGCAAGGTGGCTTCCTGCACAAACCTTTCATGAGTGAGCCCCAAAGTGTTCATGTATTATTTTTCCTAGACTTGATTGTGCGTTGTTTATTGTTACCTATGGTTGTGTAAGTTACAGTGGCAGGCTTTTCCAGAGGGGGTTCGGGTATAAATTCTTTATCGATTGACAAGTCTTCCAATATTGGGGTCCAGCCTCTGAAAAGATATGGGGCATGTGGGTGCCTTGTGCTGGGCGTGTGAGACAGGGCGTCAGCATTTCTCTCTGTGACACCACAGCAGAGACCACCTGGAACCAACCATAGGGTCTTCCGGTTAAATGTGACCATCACAAGAGAAACAACTAAAAGTATCAACATTCTGTGGATGAAAGGACAGCAAGTACAAACCCATTCTTGGAAGAAAGTAAGTGGAAAAATTGCAAAACGAAAGTTAGAAGCTGTAATAATAAACACAGCAGGAAAAAGTAGGCAAATAGACAGATGAAATGAGGCTTCAGAGAATGAGACAACAGGCACATGTCGTTTCGAAGAGGATGCCAAGAAATGCAACTTCACAAGAGGCAAAATCAGGAGGAAATTGAGGTTTACAGTCCAGAAACAGCCATGCTTCCTTCTGGCAGAAGCTGACCCCTCTCCTGGCAGCAAGTCACGAACATTCCCGCCAGCACAAGGTCAAGTACACACTTCAATGTGATTGCCATTGGAGACATAAGCACACAGAGAAGGCTTGGTAAAACTGCTTTAATATGTACAGTAAAATGTCCGAAGACAGACACGAGTACTACAATAACCATTTTTTCTTTAAAAACAATCTGATATGGTGGGTGTTGACGGAATGGTGACAGGTATACGGCTTCTAGTGCACAAAGGATGCTGTTGCACTCGGCCGCACTCTTCAACAGTACACCCATTGTTACAATACTGAACGGCTTGCTATAACAGCTACACCAGTAATAGAAAGCATTTTACAGATAAACTGTGTAAGCAGTTATTAGACTCTTTACCATTGGTCCTTATGTCTTCTTCCTCTGGAAGCTGATTGGTTACAGTGATATATGGCCCTCCCAGGCACAAGGTCTGAAAACACTTGCCTTTGTTAAATGAGGCGCCCCACTTGTGCGTACAAGATTTCCCATAGTAAACTAGCAAACAAACGTGCTTTTGAAAGAGCTCAGACCTTCAGTCATGGTCACATGCAGGAGTCTGTTTAACCCTGGCCACTCGCCTCCTTGCTAAAATTGAATTTAGGAAATATGGGCGGAATCGTCTTTTGGTTTCTTACATCACGTTCATACCTTGTGTCACTTATACTCCCCTGTCTTTCTGCCAGAGGTTCAAGCTACACAAGGTCTAAGTCTGCGATGAACAAGGAGGTTAAAACATCTGAACTTAAATCCCCCTCCCTTCCCCAGACTAAATATTCCTTAGCAGTGCTGTCAAAAGAATGTGAATCATTTTTTTACAAAATGTTTGCAACCCCTAAAAGCGATCATGTACCTACGCCACAAAATGTGGGAGATCAGGAGGGGTGATGGGCGAGGTGGAAGTGGGGAGGGGGGATTTCTGCTGTATTACCTGCTGCAGACCCCAGAGCTGATGTAAACAAAGTCTGGTATGAGCAGAGAAGGGACCATTTGATAAACATGAACTAAAATAAAGAGGGCCTTCAGATTTCCATCTTGAAAGTGGTGCAGGATCTCGGAAGATGTACACTACTAAGAATGTGCTGAATTTGTTTAGAGAAAGAAACACGTTCACACGATAACACATGCTTAGGAAATGACCTAATACTTAAGTCTGGATCTGAAGACGGATAAATATTTCATAGTCAAAATGTGAAAGGAAATGAGAGCAAAACAAGGAGGAAGCAATACAAAATATGAAAGAAAGCATGGCGCAAGTGACAGCTAGCACAATAAAAAAAACTTTTTTCATTCATAGCGAGTCAATATGGAGCGAGAAGAAACACATCCGAACCCGATGGTGGAGAAATCTAATCTAACAAAGAACTCAATGTCCATGCGCAGTATCACTGAGAAGGAGGAGCCCCTCGATCCCGTGACCAATCCCGTGACCTGAAAACACTTCTCGAAGAAAAACAAGTTGCAGCACTCCGATCCCAACACTAAATGGCACGATAATGCACAGCATGTGTATCTACAGCCACACATACCATTGAACACCTTTTTTCAACTATAGTGATGATCTAACACCAGGTGCTACAATTCTCTTTCCTTATTTATTTTATTTCCGGTGATACCCTGTATCACCTATGGCGACTATTACAGTTCACAAAGTGCACTTTAGAAAGTGTTTGAAAACAAAACGATAAGAGAGGCTGAATGGAAAAAGTTGACTAGTGGTGTATCGAAAACATTATATTTCATGTGTATCTACAGCCACACATGCCATCGAACAACGTTTTATTTCAGGCTATGCTGCCACCGTTTAGGAGGACACTTCACATCATGTGATTTATGTACAGGCCATCTCCAAATTCATAATTGCAAATCTTGTCCACAGACTGTCTTGAAAAAACCCAGCTGCTTAATCTAAGAAATCTTTTAGGTATCAAATCACAAAATCGGCCCAAAAAATAATGGCCCTTAGCACTGGTATGGATGTGGCACCTAACACTACATACACCAAGGAGCTTAGTTCTAGCTGGACCATCCTCTGCAGTCTTGTCCAGGATCCTAAATCTGTTTCCTTAACCGAAGCACAGTAATGTCAGGCCATGGAAATCAATGGTTGGAGGTTCAGCGTGGACCCAAGTGAGCTAAAACCTGACAGAATTATTCAGTATCCCGATTCAGGGAATAACCTGCGACTAAACGCTAAGTGACCTACATTTACCTCTAGTAACACATCACGGAACATGGTCTGCTGGGCCAGTCTTTTATACATCTGGACGAAACCCGCCACTCAGAGGCTGTATTGGGTCGGTAAACGTTTGCTGTCTCTAGGGCACCAGCAAGAGAGCCCCAGTTGTTGGCAGTATATCAGCCATGCAAACCATCATCGTTAACTACGACCACTATTCAGTTGAAAATACGCCACAATCCCTCTTTTGTTTCACCCGGTTGAAGGAAGATAGAATTAGTAACCGTTCACCAAACAAACACGAAGGAATGAGCCATTTAGAAAATTCAATGGCAAAGTGACTGGAAGGGTGCAGGGGGGATTGTGACATGTAATCAGATGCGCAGCAACAGGATTTCACGTGGCCTCAAATAAGTTAATGCCCCCCCCCCCAGTTATAGGAATGAATACATTTCCACTTTAAATCTTCTTCCGCTCCCCAAATTAAGAGTTTTCGAAAGCTAAGCACCAGTTACTCTGCAGAGTGACTGTACCAGGGGTGCCTGGCCCTGACAACTCCAGAGCATCTTTTGTAGCACACAAACAGGGACAAAAATCGCAAGTTTCACTACCTTTGCGCACTGCCAGCTCCCATATCTCTGTCTTTTTTCTTGTTCCATGACAATAACAGATTACAGAAAGTCTGGAAGACCAACCTTGCAACAGCCGTGCACATAACATGTACTTACAGGTGTGTCTGGTCTTTCTTGCTCCAGACTCACTGGAAAATGATAAAGTTTGAAATATTAAAAGGTGAACAGCGACCTTGAGAGTAGTAATGGTAATCACTCCTTGGGCCTTTCATGGCTGGATATTGGTTCAGGAACTACCATTCATAGCATCGTGTGTGCAGATTGTCCTGCACAAGATGCCCAAGAGCACGACTTTAAAATGCAAGAGGTAAAGAGATGCCCACAAGCGCAATGCTGATGCCCTCTTGATTGGAAAGACCAGCGACTTTGTAACAGTCTAGAATTTAAGACACCATGGAACGGGCAATCAAACCCATGGAGGCCAGCCTTCCATAAGAGGAGATGGTACAGGTGATGAAAAGTCCATGTGAGGACAGATATCTATAATCCTGTCCACATAGCTAGGATCACAACAGTGCAGAGTCCTTCCTGCACAAGAAGACGGATTTCGGATAAAAGTGGGGCACCGTTTGCTGGCTGTTATGTACATGCGACAAAACGTGGGAGCCAAGGGCTAAGGTCTTATGATCCCAGAGGCAAAGAACCAAACAGAGGCCACAAATTAGAAGATACATCTGCACTATAGGAAAATACACTACTGTGCAAGGAAAACACTTCAATCTTAATTTCTGCAGACCCTTATCATAAGGGGATAGGAAAAGCAGGATTCCAAGCTTAACCAGGTGCAAGACCAAAGAAAGTTCATTGCCTACACTGCAGCAGCAGGAAGTGATGTCAGCCAGCGCTAAGCAGAATCCCACCCACTTGCCCTTAAAGTGGCACTTGATAGATCTACCCCAGCTGCTTGTGGCTCTTTCACACAGGACAGCCCTAAATGACCACAGTCAAAGCTCACTGGTACCAAACCTCAGTTATCAAGAGCATAGGTACAAGTCAATGACGCTGACCTGTGGATCTAACCCTGTTTGTAAGAGAGGTGAGCAGAAGATTCCACCTCTAATAGTATCAGCCCTGACAACTAGAAACTGTGGCTATAAAGGTGCGTCAGTACAACAGGGAATCCAGAGATAACTGATGATCACAACAATAGTACAAACTCCCCCCCCCCCTTCTTCTCACTCATCCTATATATACACCTTTTCAGGATACAAACTACCTGCATTTGTAGTTTTGCATGGAAACAAGAATATCCATTTTGAGGACCCTTAATTAATGAAATAGTGCCTACGTGTTACAGCCATTGGCCTACTAAGTACACTTGAGTGTTGAAAGATCCCCCTTCTAGGTTCAGTTTGGACAGCTTAAGCTAGGATCCATCACGAAAGACAAGAGGTGATCGACTAGATGACACTTTCAGGACTAGTTTGCAATGTCAATCTTCTCACTCACCAATAAGGAGGAATATGTCCTGTGCTAGACATGCCTGCAGGGGCTCACCGGGGTTGTTTGTGGTCTTGGGAGAACAGGTCCAAAGCCTCTTTTTAAGGGAAAAGAGGGATGATGGTATTTATTCCTGTGCAGACCATCATGCAAGACCGCCATGCAAGAACGGTGCCTTGGGAAATAGTCTCCCCTTTCCTCAAGGTCTGTGCCAGTGGGTAGACAGTCCTGGATGCACTGATCCACATGTGTTGAAGCCAAGGGCAACAATATTTGAGGTTTTATGGCTAGTTTAGCAAGCATTGTCAACAGAGATGGGGTGTTATCTGGGGTACCAGTTGCCCCTCAAGAGGCCTGAGCAGTGTGATGTAGCCAGAGCCTCAAAATGTATTAAATTATAGGGAGAATGAGTACTGGCCACCAAGGCAAATGGTCATCTGTGAGGACCCCAAGGCAGAGTCAAAGCTGAATATTTAATCCCAAAGTGGGGAAAGTCAGAGTCCAAAACTCAGAAAAATCATGCACAGGGCTGCTGGAGTTCATCCCTTGGGAGAAGCCGGGCCCAACTCTTCCTAGCTTCCTGGTGGACTTTTCTAAGAGCCCCAAAGTCTCCTTCGGTCTCTTACTGGACCCCTGTGATCAGAAGATGGGACACAGGAACCAGTCCTTGACAGGACTACACCTACTACTTTTAGACCTGGCGATTGCAAAATGGCAAACCACCCCCATAAAGTCTGCTGCGGAGTTCTTTGAATTAGATGACTCAATCAAGTCTGGAACTTACTAAATACATGCTAATCTCTGGTATGATCATGGAGTTCAGCACTGGCAAATCCCAGGAGCGACGGTAAATACACAATCCCAGGTTTACATTTTTGGGTTTGTGTTTGTACCTACCCTGAAGCCACTGAATCTCCAAATACAGGTATTGTGCATTGATTCATCTGGGGTCACATGCTCAAGGACTAAGGCACTGGCATCTCTTAAATCCAGGCTTCAATTAGGCACAAAAGGCAGCTTACAATCTAGCCTGGAGCTGGCACTTCTAGGGATGGAAGGTTCCTTGGTGGGCGTCTGATCACTATAAGCCCAGGAGAGGCTCAGTACTGATCCCAGTGGATTCAGGCCCCAC
This sequence comes from Pleurodeles waltl, assembly GCF_031143425.1. Classification (NCBI taxonomy): domain Eukaryota; kingdom Metazoa; phylum Chordata; class Amphibia; order Caudata; family Salamandridae; genus Pleurodeles; species Pleurodeles waltl. Next base: position 191,398,094 of record NC_090442.1, read on the forward strand.
CGGCACTTCAGATCATTCTCGATTGATAAGCGTGTAATGCAGAGAGTTTCTTCTCCTCAGAAGACTCATAATGCCCCGCTAGAGGCAAGAGTTGACCTGCTGAGACTATTGGGAAAACCTGTATGGGAAAAAACCCAAATAATAAGATTTGGAGGTCTGTGAAAACAAAGAACAACTTCCCTGAATTCACTGTGGCCTCCTCTGCTTCTCCGCATTAAAGTCCTGCTGTGACCAGAAAACCAGAAAGAGTGCATCACCGAAGAATGCGTGATCTAACGACTGAAAACAGTGTAAACTGAGCAAGCAGTCATACCAAGAGAGCTTAGGCACCAGACACTGCGGCACAGCTACAGAGGACAAGGAACGACAGAAAAAGCTTATCTTATCCTAGACACCAGCAGAGGCATTTAAACAAGGAAGCTACCTTATTCTTTTCAAATAAAGGGAAAAAGTAAATGGTATGGTGGGGGGGGGGGGGATCAAGTACACTAGACACATAGGCCCAATCACCCGAAGCAGACAAGGAACGAGGCATTTCTGCACATGGAAGTAACATGCGGTGAAGCCCCCAGGAATAGTCGCTCTCTGCAGTGCAAAAGATGCTCCGGGACATGGCTTCTGTAGCCTGGACATTCTACAAATCTGATCGGAGCGGAACAAGACGTACCAGCAAAAGAGAGAAACAGAATCAATTCTCAAATTGGAAACAAATGAAAGTAACAGGGAACAAAACAGATTATTTATGAAATATATTAAAAAGTCATTGAAAATGCTGTTCATCTTTAAAAAGTGCCAGTCATTCTTAATGCCAGGCTCACGATTGGAACATTTTTGAAGTTATATTTGTAGTCTATTCGATTAGGTCGACTGCTGCTGAGTTTCAGATTTCTGCTGTTCTACTAGCGCATGTAGTTCCACAGTATTCATTTAGCCTTAAACTTGGATGGTTCTGTGTATGCTTCAGAGAACCAGGACTAGATCAATTGTCAGAGTAAAAAAGAAGTACATCTTCATTCATATCTTCTTTCAGATCTAAGCACACACAGACCGTGGAGGAGAGAACATCAGGTGGTATTGTCCATCGAAAAAACCAAATCACCCTAACCCTCAAACAATCTGACAATCTGATGAGATTTGGGCCGTGTTTCTTTTTTTGAATTCTGTATGTCCTCTTGAGATCTTTAGAAGCCAGTTTCCTGGGCATCGGCTTTAGTTCCTCTAATACGGTGTTTTGTATTACTGGTAGTTTCCTTCACTTAACAGACAATGTTTGACTTGCCAGAAAGCAAAACATCATTTCTGAAATTAGACTAGACTGCATCGTGGGGCATCTCTAGGCTCTCATTCCGTTGGATGCCATTCCGTAGTGATCTGCAATGTTGTCTTGTATCTCAGCATCTTAAGAGGTCTGTGCTCTTTATTTCCCATCGCTTTCATTTGAGATTCTGTGTCTAAAGATTAATTCTCTCAGATACCCTGAAGAAATTTGATAGATGCCTCAGCTGTCCTCCTCCTTTGCTTAGGGATAACTGTCACTAGTTTTATAATGAGGAGGCACGATCTGAGAAGTTCATAGTGGGGCAACTCATTTGATAGCAGCACTTGAAGACATAAAAGGACCAGTCTAGAGGAAGACACTCTTTTGCTTTGAACTGCAAGCTAGCTTTGTGCAATGTGAGTAGACGGCAGACACAGAGGTCCAAAATCAGCAGCAGGCGAGGGCGAACAGGAACATGAAGGGAGGACGTCCTCCTCCCGGAAGCAATCCGATCTGTGCAGAGCTGAGAAAACTCAGCAATAAACTCGCCTTGCTTTGAGCAGCCTTCACTGGAAGAATCCCAGGATATATTCTCCGATTCCAATAAAGTACACTCCCTGTGCTATGCCAAAGAGGGGTGCAATGACAAGTGCACGGCAGACAGCGCCTTTCATGAAGGCGGAAGGGCCCTCGTTCCTCCAAATCTTTCTGCAACACACAAAAAACAGAAATGCGTAAACAGGTGGTTGGAAATTTCAAATTTTGAGATCTGACTTGAGCAGTACACTAACTCAATTGCCTTTTAACAATCCATTAAAGTAACATCAAATCACGTGTGAAGAGCATTAGGAACAATCTACTTACCTTTGGTAACGCTTTTTCTGGTCTAAATTTAGATCTCCCACTTTAGAATGCTCCCCAAGCATCCGACTGAATTCAGAAAACTTCTGTTCAGCTTTGCTCGTGCAGGCCGCCACGTGACACTGTGCAGCAGCACGTTGGCTCCGTACAGCCACAGAAATGACAGTGCTGAGCCCCATATTAGTGGCACCCCTGCATGCTACCTTGGTTTTCTGCTTTTCCCTTTCTGCACCCTCAGAGCTGTAGCATAAAACAAATGTTGGTAAGAGTGTGCTGTACACTAACTTGGGATCTTTTTTGATGCTAAAAAGAGGCCACTCTACAGAACAGGGAGGTAGGAGGGCAGTGAGGAATCTGTGGTTAGATGGAGTATCTACCCAGAAACAGCATTACGAAAGGTAAGCAACTTATTCTTCAGTTGGATATCTTGGGTATCTGGGATTTCAGTATACCTGAAGTAGCAGCAAATAAAGTGAATACAATAGGAAGTATTAACTCCAACAGTGGCCAACCCTGACAAGGGTTTCAAAGGAACCTCTGGTGCTTGCACTGGAGGCTTTGCTTTATTTATGTAATTTTTTTTTTTAAAGAAGTGCCGAAGCTGAATCGCTTACACTTCAGCCTCCACCTCGCCCATCCATGGCATCAGTGCCACTGGGCAGGCTGACGTCACAAAACCCACCTCGGCAGTGAGGAGGGTGCAGGGAAGTTGCTCCCAGTTCTTTGACACGTCTCACACATGCACACACCCACCCACTAATTGTAAGCATACTTCTGCCTTCTACATAAGATACAGTATTTCAGAAGGAAGGTTTTAGACAGTCAACGGAGATAGATGACTGTTGCCCAGGACTTAACTCAAATAATGAGGGACAGCTGTCAGGCAGAAACTGATGCTAAAACTGCATCAGAGGGAAAGGATAACGGAGCAGAAACTGGAAGCGATTTTCGGTAGAGTTTCATCTGATGATGACTTGTCTTCCAGTGATTCTGAGGTACATGGTCATTGCAGTCCTACTGTCCCTTCACAAGCACAGTCTGTGCAGCGAGAGAAGTAGCAGGGTAGCCCAATCCAAATAGCAGGCAGGTACAGGACCAAGCATAGAGTGCTCGCTTAGAAGCCTCTAATTTCATTTCCACACTCTGGATGCAAAGCCAATACTGTTATTTTTTTTGCCTATTGACTAAATCAATCTCCTTTTGTATGTTGGCCTCCTTGAATAAACTGAGAACCAAATTTACATGTCGAACAGCTTCTGAGGGAGCATGGAGGGACCATCTTGGGCCTCATTCTAGGGCACACAGGTGGACTTCCACTTTCTTTGGGGAACTGAAAAAAAAATCAGGGCCTTATGCTCAACATAAGAATAGTGAACAAACAAGCATTCAGGGCTACTGATCTACTAGCATGGTTAGCACAGGTTATGGGCAGAGATAGGTTTTTGATTTTGCAGCGTATTTTGCCTTTCGATGATAATTCTGCAGCAGTGCCCCAGGACCATCCAAGACCATGACAGGTTGTTTAAAATTCAGTTTGTCGTAGAACATCTGTCTGTCAGGTTTCCAGAGATGTATACTCCTGAAAAGAATGTAGTGGCTGATAAGTCCTTGACCCTGTATAATGGACAACTGCTGTTCAGGCACTACATAGCAAACTTAAGAACTTGTTATGGCATCAAACTGTACATGCGGTGTGAGTGATGTACTGGTTATGTATACAGCCTGAGAGTATATACAGGGAATGACTTCTATAAATCCTGCAGGCTGCCCTTCCACAATAGGAATTACTGCAAAGTTTGTATTGGAGCTTGTCCAACCACTCCTTCATAAAGTTTATAACCTTTATGTGGACAACTTCTAAACAGGAGTAGAGCTATTCAGTGAGTCCTATAAAGCTAGCACTGTGGCATGTGGTACAGCTCAATGTCAACATTAAGGTTTCCCGCAGGGGCTTGTTTGTTAGAAGCTCCTATGAGCCCAAAGCACTGCACTGCCTTCCACCGAACTGCTCACGGTCAAATATTCAGAAAGACAGGATGTGTACGTGCTCACTAAAATCCATGATGAGAGCACTTCCCTGTCACGGTTTGGGGTCAGTTGACAGCAGTTCATAAGCCCAATTGATACTTGATTACAAAAGGTACGTGGCGGAGTGGATAAGTATGACCGGGCACTTCAGCCATATAATGTCAGTCGTAAAACTTGTACATGGTATAAGAAGTAGTTTACCCACCTGATCTAGTGCATATGTTTTATCGCAGACCACCACATGAAGACCAATGTTTTTCCTTGACCTTCAGTGGGCCACAACTGAAAGTATACTGCTGCAGAAGCAGACGTCAATACTCTTCTGCTGTGGGGGACAGTGCAAGTGTACAGGATAAGCACTTCGCAACCCATGTTCCTGACAGACAGAAAGAGTCAACCATGTCACTTAATGCAGAGTTTGCTCTACGGAAGGAAAGAGGCAGGAGAGGCAGTATTACTGTGCCCATCTCAGCGTGGCCTACGTTTTTCTTGCTTCAATTTGTATCATACACAAGTGAAGTTTTGGGAAACTGACTGAAGTGGAACTGTCATATTGACATGGCTGCGTACATACCTTCCATGGGCCACTCCTTTACAAGGCAAGCAATCTTTTAAATTGTCCCCTCTTGATGGGAAAATCTTTACAATGTGGTCCTGAGTATTGCACTGCTTGCCACCTTCATCCACGTCAGAACGTGGCGGAGGTCCTGTCTGCCGTATGACAAGCGCATTACTGTCACTGCACATAAAGGTGGACAGAACTACACTAGGTTGTCAAAGAATACCCTGTGCTCCAAAACTTAAAGTCCTTAGTAGCTTTGGAAGTGCTGTTTAGGTAAATTAGGGTGGTCTTCCACAGCATGTTTACCTTAGTTTCAAAGGTAGATATGCTCACACAGTCCAAGCAATGTAGGCCAAGTCCCAAAGGCATCGATGGACCCCGCACTAAAATCCCCAAACTGGAAAGAGTTGGATTTAGCACAGTCAGTGTGTTTAAAGAGTACAAAAGACATCTTCCTGATAGTATGTGTTCACTTGGCACATGTACGGTATTTGTCAGGACTTCGAAGGAGGCACAGACATGAACATGTACGGAAAGCTAAGTCTAGGTTTCTTTTCATTTGGGATGTCATATAGGTAGAACATAGCTTTTCAAGGTATTAGAGACACACTGAACACTGCACCTAGCACTACACACATTGGTCATATTTGTGGTGTTCTTGCCATCTTGATCCTCCATCAGAACATGGCAGGTGTTCTGCTTATCATCGCTAGAGCATTCTAACAGCAAGATGTTCTCCACCTAAAGAAAGCTCCATCTTTTACAATGATGGACACCACAAGCAGCTATTGCATCTGGCAAGCTAAATTGTCCTGTCTTGGTTACAGATGTTTCCCAGTCAAAGTGGCCCAAATCAGAGCCCGTTTTCTAAACTAATCAGTGGCAGGACCCAAATGTCCTTCTCCGCTAATGGCATCATGCTTATTAGCTTTATGACTAACATTATTATTTCATAGTTTTTTCATAGCTGGCACACACCTAACTAATTTAACCATCAGAACAAAAATAATTCTTAACAGACAAACAAAAAAACGGAGAAGTTACCAGAGACATACCCTTTCATAGCATGTACCTTTATACTGGTGTGGTTCACTTTAATAGGAAGAACGCATGTCCTACTCTCTGCCTTTATTGGGGTGGCTGGCTCTATACAGTCTTGCATCTTTAAGATGCTCCAATTTGGGGGTGAAACGTACAGTAAAATCTCCTAATGCTTAAACTAGATGCAACTGACATCATGAATGGAATGATCATCAAAGGAAGATGCCTTGGATATACATAGGAACTGTTTAAGGGTTGCAGAACTGGCTTTGCCATAGGGATATAATGCAAGCCTCTCCAACTGTGGCTTCATCCAGGGGCCCCAGCTAACTATGACCCCTCCTACTGACAAATGCTCAGCATTGAGATCCCTGAGTGGGTGTTGGTTTGGGTACACTTTTCCCAGTATACAAACTTCCATGTAGGAGTAAACAGAAACATTTACATTTTTCCAAATCTGAATCTTAATGACCTGTTCAGAAAAGCTATGGTGCTCTGGGTAGGATATCTTACCTAGCACAATCAACAATTCCATTGTAAGTATCTTCTCCAGTGCCTTTCTTCAGAGTCTGAATGCGGGTTTTCAAAACTAAAATATGTAAAAGACATAAGTCACGTCAGAGATTTACAGTCAACTTCACATGAAATTTAGGCGTGTTTAATTGGGACCATTTTGACCGATTTTTACTGTGATAAACCAGAATCGAAAACAGAAAATACACATGATTTGTTTACAAACCTCAAAACTAACTCAAAAGTGATCTGTTGCCCTACAAATATGCCTAGCATTTTTTCTCACTTGCATTATCCTGTCTTCCTTATGTTGCTGTAAGCACCAGAGTGCCCAAGCCGCCCCAAAACGATGTACTTCGTCCTTTCACACACCGGAGCTTTATATGGCGTAAACACAAAACCTTGCAATAGTCTTAGAGCGTCACAGTCCTTCGACATGCTCGTATCATATCCAGCCACACACAATCCTGAAGAACAGCTCAACATCCCCTTCTGTAGCGTTCTGATTTGCTTCCTTTAGGTTAAAGTGCTTTAAATTTACATTTTCAGAACACCACAACTTCTGCCCTCTAATTAGGAATCCAATTTCACCTTGTACTTTTTATTTGCTAGGCTCTTTAGTTTATAGAAACACTATCCTCCATCAAAACACCTTATCGTATGCAACATGTTTCCATTTCTTCTTGAGGTCTCTTCCTGGGTACGTTGAGCTCTCCAGCGGGAATATCAGACGTTGCAACACTGGTCTTCACTCCACGTGCCTTTACTTCGGGGCATTACGGCACATCGACCCTTACTACATGTTACCATGAAGGGCTTTACAACACGTGCCTATACACACACACATATTTCATTCAACTGCACTCTGGGAGTAGCAAACAAATTCCCTTAATTATCCAAACGTTGGGAGCACAAAAGAATGCCAATGTGTTTCAACCTTCTGGTCTTGGTCACAGCAAATACTTTTTTTTCTTCAATATCGCTTTATATACTTTCCCCACTGATGCCTGTTATTGTGCATTGTGGGATTTGCAGTTAACATTAAAAATAGTAAATGTGCATGTTAAAAAGAAAAAAAGAAAACAATGAACAGTGTATCAAACCAATTATTATCATTTACAACAACTGATCCTCATTGTAGAGCAAGTCTCTAATTAATCACGTGAGGCATGTGGGTATGCGTCCCTATGTGCAATGGCGGTGATCTATTTGTGTATCAGAATGGGACCTTAGTAGTCACCCCAATAATATTTTCTTATTGCGGCAGTCATGAGAAAGTATTCTAAATTTTATAGCCTGAGTGGATTGTCGCCGGTATGAACAATCCAATCATTATCGGCCATATTCCCATATCATTGTGTCTCTTCTGTAGATTACTTTAATCCATATTGCTGCCAAGTTAACACTGTGGCCCAAGAAGATCATTATTGGAGTTTCAACCCAAGTTATATTTTGCTCATTTAATTATGATGACAATTTCATATCGATCATTTATTGTATGTTAGATTTAGTAACGTTCACATAATATGATATCTTCCTCAAACTGTGATCATATCTATTCCTCATTTCTTGATCACAATGGAGAGATTACATCTCTGTTCTGTGTCACAAATTATTATCTTATTAACTTAGCATTCGTTACTCAGATAGAACTGTACTTTCCTTAAGGGGATGTAACCATCGTTTCATATGTGGACATAGATTCCTCATCACTGTCCAGGCCATAAGGCTTTCTACTTTTTAACTGTATAATGTATCTGGATTCCAGTTATCAAAGAAGGAGCGTACAATTTACCCTTCTCTCATTTTTCACGACCAAGTCAATTGCATAATGACTCATTCTTTCGTTATGGTTGCTTTTATAATGTTTTGCAATTGCATAAGTTAAATTCCCCTGTTGGACATCCCTTATGTGCTTGAAGCACAAGTTACTTACCCTCGGTAACGCCTTAACCAACTACCCACAGATTTGTTCCCTTAGAATTTCCCCAGGCATCAGAATGGATCCGGATGGTTTTTCAGGAGCCATACCCCTGTGCGTTGGTAGGTGGCGCCGTTCAGCTCTGTATGCGTCATCGGCGTCATCCATGCCGAAAGTAATGTACGCCGCACCTATATAGGCACCTATATAGGCACCACCTAGACACGCTGACGTCAGTTTCTTTTCATGACTTTCCATGCCAACGGTGCTGAGCCATGAAGAACACTCAACACTGGTGTGGAAAATTAGGGGCCTGAAAGAAAGCAGCCCCGTTTCTAGAAATCCATTCGCAGAGCGCAGAATGTAGAAGGTTGGCTCTGTATATACTATCTCAAAGTGAGAGATAGTGTGCACAGAGTCCAAGGGTTCCCCCTAGAGGTTGATAGTGGCAACATCAGATAATACTAATGCTCTATTTTGTGGTAGTGTGGTCGAGCAGTAGGCTTATCAGAGGGTAGTGTTAAGCATTTGTTGTACACACACAGGCAATAAATGAGAACACTCAAAGACTTAACTCCAGGCCAATAGGTTTTTATATAGAAAAATATTATTTTCTTAATTTATTTTAGAACCACAAGATTCAGAATTCAAGTAAATACATACGTTGTGAGGTACTTGGCATAGGTAAGTATGGAACTTTAAAGTAAAGCAGTAAGGTACACAGTTTTGGCAAAAATGGCAATAAGCTATTTTAAAAGTGGACACTGCAAAAATCAACAGTTCCTGGGGGAGGTAAGTATAGGTTAGTTTATCAGGTAAGTAAAGCACTTACAAGTTCAGTCTCCGGGGCATAGGCAGCCCACCATTGGGGGTTCAAGTCAACCCTAAACACCCAGCACCAGCAACACAGGGCAGGTCAGGTGCAGAGGTCAAAGTAGGGCCCAAATAACAGTCGCCTATGGAGACCAGGGGTGCTCTGGTTCCAGTCTGCTAGCAGGTAAGTACCTGCGTCCTCGGGGAGCATACCAGAGGGGTTTTGTAGAGTACTGGGGGGGTTGCAAACAGGCACACAAAATACACCCTCGGCAGCATAGGGGAGGCCGCGTGCACTGTGCAAAGTAGGTGTCGGGTTTTAGGTTGAAATCAGTGGAGAGGCCCGAGGGTCACTCTGGCGATGCAGGGGGGCTTCTCGGGCCAGCCACCAACTGGACAACTATGAGGGCCTCATGCTGGTCACTCCTGCACCGGTAGTTGGTTTCTCTCGGCCTGGGGGCTGCAGGTGCAGTGCTTCTTCCAGGTGTCGGGTTCTTTGTTACCGGGCAGTCGTAGTCAGGGGGAGCCTCTGGATTCTCTCTGCAGGAATCGCTGTGGGGGTGCAGGGAGGTCGTTTCAGGGTGTCCACGTCGTTGGAGTCGCCTGGGGGTCCTCTCTGCAGTGTTGGTTTCTCTGGACATGAGCCCGGGGCGTCTGGTTGCTTCTTTGTAGATTAGACAGAGCCGCTGTCCACAGGAGTTTCTTGGTCCTTTGAATTGCAGGGCAGTCCTCTGAGTCGGCAGAGGTCGCTGGTCCCGCTGGATGCGTCGCGTCGCTGTTGCAGGTTCTTTGAGTCTGGAGACAGGCCGGTGGGGCAGGGGCCAAGTCAGTTGTCGTCTCTGTGGGGCTTTCAGGTCAGCAGTCCTCCTTGTTTCAGGTCGTCAGGAATCAAATTCTCTGGGTTCTGGGTCACCCCTAAATATTGAATTTAGGGGTGTGTTAGGGTCACAGGGCAGTAGCCAATGGCTACTGTCCTTGAGGGTGGCTACACCCTCCTTGTGCCTCCTCTCTTTGGGGAGGGTGCACATCCCTATTTCTATTGGGTAAATCCTCCAAAACAAGATGTAGAATTTTCCAAGGAGGGGATCACTTCAGCTCTGGTCTCTTTAGGGGTGGACCTGGCTCAGGGGGTGGTGACTCCTTGTTTTCCTCATTATCTTCCCAGACTTGCTGCCAAAAGTGGGGGCTGTGTCCGGGGGGACATCTCCACTAGCTGGAGTGCCCTGGGGCATTGTAACACGAAGCCTGAGCCTTTGAAGCTCACTGCTAGGTGTTACAGTTCCTGCAGGGGGGAGGTGTGAAGCACCTCGACCCAGAGCAGGCTTTTGTTTCTGTCCTCAGAGAGCACAAAGGCTCTCACCGCATGGGGTCAGAAACTTGTCTCTCAGCAGCAGGCTGGCACAGACCAGTCAGTCCTGCACTGAACAATTGGGTAAAATACAGGGAGCATCTCTAAGATGCCCCATGTGTGCATTTTTAAATAAATCCAACACTGGCATCAGTGTGGGTTTATTATTCTGAGAAGTTTGATACCAAACTTCCCAGTGTTCAGTGTAGCCATTATGGAGCTGTGGAGTTAGTTTTTGACAAACTCCCAGACCATATACTTAATATGGCCACACTGTACTTACAATGTCTAAGAATAGACTTAGACACTGTAGGGGCATATTGCTCATTCAGCTATGCCCTCACCTGTGGTATAGTGCACCCTGCCTTAGGGCTGTAAGGCCTGCTAGAGGGGTGACTTACCTATGCCACAGGCAGTATTTTGTGTGCATGGCATCCTGAGGGGGCTGCCATGTCGACTTTGCCTTTTTCTCCCCACCAACACACACAATCTGCAATGGCAGTGGGCATGTGTTAGGTAAGGAGTCCCTTAGGGTGGCACAACACATGCTGCAGCCCTTAGGGACCTTCCCTGGTCACAGGGCCCTTGGTACCACTGGTACCTTTTACAAGGGACTTATCTGTGTGCCAGGGGTGTGCCAATTGTGGAAACAATGGTACATTTTTAATGAAAGAACACTAGTGCTGGGGCCTGGTTAGCAGGATCCCAGCACACTCTCAAGTCAAGTTAGCATCAATATCAGGCAAAAAGTGTGGGGGGGGGTAACTGCATCAAGGAGACATTTTCCTACAGGGAAGATATGTGGGTCAGTAAGGAATCTGCAGCTAGATATAATTTATACCAGATGAGACATTACAGAAGGTAAGTAACGTGTTCATCTGATAGAAACCTCTAGCCCCAGATTCCTTACCCTAGAATAGATACCTAGGCAATACCATCCCCGGAGGTGGTTAAGCAGACCAATTTCAAACGAGGAAGTCCTGCAAGACCAAATGGGCAAAGTGCCCATCCCTACAGTCCTGACTGTCCAGGAAGTAGTGCTTTGTGAAAGTGGGCAAGGAGGCCCACATTGCTGCCTGGCAGATATTTAGGACCAGAACTCCACCTGATAATGTAGTAGTTCCAGCTTATGCTCTGTTAGAATGAGCTTGCAAGCCCCCAGGAGGTTGCTTTTTGGCCAGTGCATTACAGATTTTAATGCACAGTAGACCCATCTGGTGGTCCTCTTTTGCACAGCCCATTCTTTCTTTGCTCCAACATACCCCATGAAGAGTTGGTCGTTCACCTGGAACTCTTATGTTCTATCAAGGCAGAACGCCAATGCTCTTTTTGGATCCAGACAGTGGAGTTGCTCCCCTTCTTTGGGGGATGTGGAGGAGCATAAAAACTAGACAGTGTGATGGATTGACCTACGTGAAATGGAGTGACCACTTTCAGAAGAAAGGGGGCTCTTGTACAAACACCAGTTTGTCAGGATAGACAGTGAGGTAAGGAGGCTTGGATGACAAAGCCTGAAGCTCACTCGCTCTTTGGGCAGACGTGACCAGCATGAGGAAGATGGTTTTAATCGTAATAAGCCTGAGGGGACAATTATAGAGAAGCTCGAAGCGAGTACACATCAAAACCGTCAGAACAAGATTAAGGTCCCACTGAGGCATGATAAATGGTGAAGGAGGGAAAAGGAAAAACAAGACCTTTTAGAAACCTATGTACAATTGGGGACATGAAGAGGGATAGCTGTTGAGGTAACCGCAATAAAACAGTGATAGCAAAGTGATAACCTTCAAGAGTGCCCAGAGCAGAGCCCTGCTGGGCAAAAGACAGAATGAAAAGTAGAACTTAAGAGGAGCAGGAAGGGGATCCATGTGTTTTTCTGCACACCAGGCCACAAACGGCAGGCTGTACCGTCTTAGTGGGAGGATGCCTGGCTGCCAGGATGACATCACAGGCTTCGGGAGGAAAGTCAAAAGCTGTCAAGTGCTGCTGTTCAATCTCCATGCAAGAAGGCGGAGACTGGACAGTTTCGGATGGAGGACACTACTCTGCTGCCGCAGCAGAAGATCCTCCCAAATGGGCAACCTGATCGAAGGATTGATGGCCATGCTCAGTAGCTCAGGATGCCAGACCCTCCATGCCCAGTCCCAAGCCACAAGGGTGACTTGGGCCTGGTCATACTTGAGAACTCTGGGCAGTAGTAGTATGAGCGGAAAGTTGCACTGGAGGCCTGCGCTTCTATGAAAAGTGACTCTGAGCGAGAACCACCTTGGAAACTCCAGCACGCAAAACTGCGGACATTGTGTGTTCTCTGCGGAGGCGAACAGATCAAACCAAGGCGAACAGATCAAACCAAGCTTCGCCCCACTGCTGTAAGAGACCATGCACCAGTTGGAGACATAATTTGTGTTCTGCTAGGCATCTTCAATTTAGTTTGTCCGCCCTCGCATTCAGAGAACCCACAAGGTGCTGAACCTCCAGGGATATGCACCAATGTTCTAGCCATGTCCAGAGACGTAGGGCCTCTTGACAAAAGGTCCACGACCCCACTCCGCTCTGTTTGTTGTAGTACCACATGGTGGTGGTCTTGTCTATGAATACCTGCAATAGCCTTCCCTTGGGGAAGGGTAGAAAGGCTTTCAATGCAAAAACGGATCACACAGAGCTCCAAGAGGTTGATGCGGCGTAGGAAAGTACTCTCTTTCTTGGCATGGTTACCCCCATTTTCTTCCTGTAGTCAGTGTGTTTGACTGTGTTCACTGGGGTCCTACTAACCAGAACCCCAGTGATTATAATCTCTCTCCCTTCAAACTTGGTTGCTTGAACCATTTTCTCCCCACACTTGGCATACTGGTGCCCCACGTAAGTCCCTAGTATATGGTACCCAGGCCATTGGGGTACCAGGGGATCCCCATGGGCTGCAGCATGTATTATGCCACTCATGGGGAACCCATGCAAAGTGTATCTGCAGGCCTGCCATTGGTGCCCGTGTGAAAGGGTGCATTCACCCTTTTCACTACAGGTCACTGCACCAGGTCACTGTAAGTCACCCCTATGGTATATCCTTCTAGCCCAGAGGGCAGGGTGCAAGTACCTGAATGTGAGGGAACCCATGCACTATCAGAGGTGCCCCCATTAACTACAGTTTCATTTTCCTGGACTTTGGGAGTGCAGGGACGTCTTTTTATGCGTGTAATGGACATAGGTCACTACCTATATCCAGCTACATAATGGTAACTCCGAACGTAGGCATGTTTGGTATCAAACATGTCAGAACCATACCCCAATACTGTTGCCAGTATTGGAAGTGTGATTCTATGCACTCTGGGGGCTTCTTAGAGGACCCCAGCATTGCTCCTACCAGCCTTCTCGGTTTTTCCGGGCAGCACAAGCTGCTGCCACCCCTCAGACAGGTTTCTGCCCTCCTGCTGCTTGAACAACTCAAGCACAGGAAGGCAGAACAAAGGATTTCCTTGGGGGGGGGGGAGACCCTTTACCTTTGGAAATAGGTGTTACATGGCTTGGGAGGGGTAGCCTCCCCAAGCCACTGGTATGCTTTGAAGGGCACAATTGGTGCTCTCCGTGCATAAACCTGTCTACACCGGTTCAGGGACCTCCAGTCCCTGCTCTGGCACGAAACTGGCCAAAGGAAAGGGGAGCGACCACTCCCCTGTCCATCACCACCCCAGGGGTGGTGCCCAGAGCTCCTCCAGAGGGTCCCTGGGTTCTGCCATCTTGAATCCAAGGTTGGTAGGGACCTCTGTGAGCATCTGAGTGGCCAGGTCAGGCAGGTGAAGTCAGAGGCCCCACCTGATAGGTGACCAATCCCCCTTTCAGGGCTATTTGGGGTCTCTCTCTTGGGCGGCTCCTCAGCTTCCAAGATTCCAGTAGGACTCCTCTACAACCTCCACTTATAATTCTTGCCACTGGAACCATGACTGGACCCTCCAGGAACCGACAATCTGCATCCACGACAAAGACTGTGTTTGCAACATTGTTTCCACGGCTCCTTCCAGCTTCTGCAACATTTCACCGGCTGTGCATCCTCTGAGGACAGCCAGTATTCAGCCTGCACGGGAAGGAAGAAGGAATCTCCCTTGGAGGGAAGGAGTCACTCCCCTGCATCCGCAGGCACCAACTGCAACGACGACCGGCTGCATGGATCTCCTCTCATTCTGAGATGCATGGAAGCTGTCTCACAGTGGTGGTCTGGAGTGGTCCTCTTGGTCCCCTCTGCCAGCTGTCCAACTTTGGTGAAAGTAAGCCCTTGCCTTCCCACGCAGAACAGTACTCCAGTGAACTTGAACTGCGTCTCTTGCAGCTACCAAAGCTTTTTGGCATTTCCTCTAAGGGATCTTCAGGCTCCCTGTAGCCCCAGCCTCCAGCACTCCTTCATGCGTCGCAGAGCCCTCTGTGTGCTTTTCCTGTGGCGTGGGACCCTTCTACAGTTGTGCTGCGTGGGCCCCTCTGTGACTCCTGGTTCCTCGTCCAGTGGGTCTCCTGTGGGGGCTGCCGTTTCTTCTATGGACTCACCGCCTTGCTGAGGGTCCCCTCAGGACTCCACCGTGGGTTGAGTCCTCCTGGACCTTGCTGGTCCCCGGCAGCTCCACTTTTACTTCATTACGACTTCTGCCTTTGCCAAGGCTTGTTGGTGACTTTTCCACACCACTGGCCGACTGCAATCATCCATCTGGTGTGGGATATCGACTGCATCCTCCAGGAACTCTTCACCTGCTCCAGGGCTCCATTCCTGACTGCCTTCGCCCTACCGTCAACCAACTCCTGCAACCGCAGCTGAGTGGGTAGTGGCTCCTGCCCCCACCGGACACTTCTGTGACTTCTGGATCTGGTCCCCGTCTTCCACAGGTCTTCCTCTTCAAGAATCTACCGCTGTTTGCTTGCAGTCTGGTCTGGGTGTTGCAATATCTTCCTTTTCTTCCTTTTGGGTGGTTTGGGGAAAATCCAGTAACTTATTCCTTTCTTCCTGGCCGCTGGGTATCACTGTGGTACTTACATTTGGGTTTCCTAGTTCCCCCAGCCCCACCCTAGACACTCCACTTCCCTAGGTGGGGGTCCTGCATTCGCATCCCATTTTTTTTAGTATAAGGTTAGGGCTCCCCCCAGAGTTATTATTGTCTTTTGCTATTTGCACTGTTTTCTATTGCTTTTTATGCCTATCTCTGATTACTAGTATACATATCTAGTGTGTTAGTTACCTCCTATTGGAAGGTTGCCTCTCTAGTACTTTTTGGTAATTGTGTCCCTAAAATAAAGTACCTTTATGCTCGGGAGGACGGGCACAAAACTGCACTGTGTTCAGAACAGCTCTGATGAAAGGGAGCATCTGAGAGGGAGTCAGATATGAATTAATCATGATGGTAGTGAACCCCAGCGAATGTAAGAGGTCTGCCGTGGTTTGGAGGTGGAAGATGACAGCCTGAGGTGAGTCTGCCTTCAACAGCCAGTCGTCAAGATAGGGGAAGACTGATACCCCTGATCTCCGCAGCTGAGCTGCAACCACTGCTATCAGCTTGGTGAACACCCAAGAAGCGCTGGTAAGGCCAAAAGGGAGCACAGTGAACTGAAAATGCACCTGGTCGACTGTGAACCGCAAGTAACACCTGTGGGCAGCCAGGATGGGGACGTGGAAATATGCATCCTGCAAGTGCAACGCTACCATCCAGTCTACTGGGTCCAGGGCAGACATGAGCATTTTGAACTATCTAGTGATACAAACTGAGATCCCATTTCACATCTGTGACTGAGACACCGTTTCACACCAAGACAATGTTTTAGTGATACAGACTGAGATCCCATTTCACATCTGTGGACTGAGACAGCGTTTCACCACAGAGACACTGTTTTAGTGATACAAACTGAGATCCCATTTCACATCTGTGGACTGAGACACTGTTTAACCCCCATGACAGTGTTTTAGTGATATTAACTGTGATAACATTTTACATCTGTGACTGAGACGCTGTTTCACCACCAAGGCAGTGTTTTAGTGATGGTGAAAGAGAATGAGTCCCTGCGGAAGGCAGGAAAGTGAGTGGTCGGTGCACACTACGGATCAATTCTTCTCACAGGAGATTAAGGCGTAAGAAAGATAACCTATTTGATGACATTGGGTATCTTCTGGCTAGACTCATCAGAGGAAAGCAAAACGATTATGGGTAGATTGCTTGAATTAAGCTCAGTCACTGATAACTGGTATGGGTCGCTCTCAAGTCCATTGTTTTTTGTTGCCCACCACGCCACCTCAGACACACGGTCTGTCTGTTTAGGGTGAACAATACGTTCTGGAGCAGGACCAAGACTGATTTGCATATGGTTGGGTCCTGTCCAGGGTGGCATGGTGGGCATAAAAATGATTGACAGGGATACACTCTCAGTAATTGCCAGTGGCTGAGATTAATTCAAGCATTCAATCCATCACGGTTTTGTATTCCTCAGTGGATCTGCAACAGGGCACCCTCCACTGCTCTTTCTGAAGCATCATGTTCAATGATAAATTGCCTAGATGGGTCTGGGCGTTCAAGTATAGGAGCTTGAGAGATGCCTTTGAAAGTCTTGGAATGCATTTTCAGACAGAATACCACTCACCAAGTTTTGCCTCTTTAAGTTCTGATAGATGAAGCTGGGCTTGTGAGCAAAATGATTTATAAATTGTCAATAAAAACTGGCTAGGCCACAGAAGCATTGCACCGCCTTTAAAGCATATCCAGTACTGCAGCTATTATTTAAGTTTCCGTGAAAATCCTTATACAGAAAGACGAAAACTAAGATTTTCAATCTCATCTTGTTCAAATTCACTTCTCCAGCTTTGCAATGCAATCAATGGCAAGCAAGAACAAATCAGACATGTTGTCTATGTTCTTCCAGGCTCTTAATTGATTCATTATGTATGCAAATTGATGATCCAAAAATCGCAGAAAGACGGAAGGAGCATTACACAGGACAAAAGGCATTAATTACTCAATACTGTAAAGGCCAAAGAGAAGTCAAAAAGCCATCTTCCGTTTATCTCTTTACTTCATACGCAACATGTGGTACACCTATTGAAATCGAAGCTTGGTGAACATTACTGCATCGCAAACAGATTCTAGAATATATCAGATCAAAGGTAATGGAAAACTGTGATTTGTTTAAACCTCTGATGATCAATGCATGCTCTAAATTTAGGGTCTTTTTCAATACAAAAAATATTCATGATTCAGCCAGAGAAGTGGAATGGATGACTGATGCATTTTGTAAATTCTTCTGTAGGTAATACTTTAGAAAATCTTTATCGGTTTCACATAACGAGTACATTTGTCCAACTGGTAAGACTGCATCAGGAATAGTTGGGATGGATTAGTCAAACTACCATGGCAGGGTGTGTTGAGTTGGTTTGACAAAAATATCCTCCAGTTTTCAGTACACAGGTATCAACTTTAAGGAGGCAATGAGTGGACTGAAGCTGTTGTCTTCCAGAACACTTTAAATAAGGCCCAACAACTTCCAGTGGCATAAAAAATGTTTCAGCAGAATTGTGAAGACAAGGAGATGAGCCTTTTCTCCCATTTGACAGAAGCATTATGTCTCTCAGGCCAGGAGAGGCCAATAATGACAGCATAAGTCAGTGAGGATATTACGTCAAAGCGTACTGTCTTTTTCTGACAGCCAATCAAGACCGAAAGAGTACAGGCACCCCCTTTACTGAATCTGAGGAAAGAAGGGAACCGTCTACAATTTACAATTGTTCGGGAATTTTCTTAGGCTGAATTGGTTTGACTTTAAAGAAGAGCGGAGACATAAGTGATGGGATATTGTTTACTCTCACCTGGGCTGGAAGAAGAAGCAGATGGGAGAACAGGTTCTCTGAAGCACTAGAATGGCACAAACAAGGGATCTTAGTTATGCGCGAGCTAATGTCTGTCACAGGGAACGGATCCTGCCGTTTACCTGGTTTGTGGTCGGTCTTATAGGGCATTCTCTAACAAGGTAACCAGAGTCCACGTCATAGAACCCACTCTCATCTTTGTTCCTCGCTGAACCAGACAGAGGAGTCCCAGTGGTACCAATCTTCACTGGGTGCTAAACCTTCCTTGACATGCATTCCCTTTGAGAGTCAAGTGCTGTCATGTGTCTCTTTCCCTGTTCTCTTCTTGGCTTGAGGCCTGCACTGATTTTCTTGATGACTCATACTGCTTTTCTGTTTGCAGAGTAATGGTGAGAGAATCTTAATCTTTTTCTTATGAATCCTTCCTAAAGACGGGTTAGAACACAGAAGAATTTTCTCTACAGCTATCTAGTTTCATATAATCTCCCCGGAAGGCACGCTTGCATTCTGGAGGGAAGGCCAGACATTGTAAAGTTACCACACTGCCTTTACAAAGTGTTGAGGCACCACTGATATACTCACTCATTTCTTCACAGCCTTCATCTTAGTGCATGAACTAGTAAAAAGGAAATGCCAGCCCTACGTTGCCTGAAAATGTGCAATACAGAAGTCCTTTGACTGCAATGTTTTCCGCCTGTCCTCTAGGGCGGCCGAACCAGATGTCCATAAATAACAGTTTCAATTCTTAGGGCTGCCTGTGAGTGGTGAATGTGGTCAACTGGCAGACCTAGGTTTGAGGTCCCTTGCTCTGTGGGAGCACCCATAGAGAACTGAAAAGTCATCACTCCAACAACTGAACAAACAGATGATCACAAAAGGTTTCTAGGAGTCACTAACATCTTAAATGACTTTCAGTTTGTTTCTAGATCCTGCTGGCAATGGCCTTACATCGTCATCCCCTGCCTCTTTCTTTCTGTGCAGATGCATCATACTTCTGGCATATCGGTCAGAATATGATAAATTTGATGCCTACGGTAGGATGTGCTGGACTGTTCTGTGAGCGTCATATCTATGAGCAGAAATGTGACAAAAAGATAATCTGCAGCGAAATGCCCCTGTTGAACTTCTGGATACGTGATACTTGGGCCGAGTAGGATCAAATTAGTCATATTGTGTTAATTTGAGCAATTAAAAACAATTAAAACCAACACAGAATGTAGTTCCAGGGACTTCGCTGACATCCACCCCTGCATCATAGTCGATAGTCAGTTACCATACAGGGGAAATGTGACACCAGCGCCATGCAAAAGTTAAAGGTTAAGACTCAAAAACTAATCAGAGAAATTGCACACACACAAAGTGGTATCTAGCCCAAACTGAAGGGATCTGGTTTCTCACGCACACCCCACACCCCCAGTTAAAACATCATTTAACATAACAAGTGGCACAGTCTGACTCCAACCACTAGGTAATGGGATATAGGTATAGTATAGAGCAGTGGTTCCCAACCTGTGGTCCGGGGACCAGTGGGGGTCCGCGAAGCCTCTTCAGAGGGTCCGCGACATCTTAGAAAATTAAATTATATCAACAGATTAGGTTCCCAGCTTTCAGTAATGTCTCAGTGGGGGGCCCCTGGATTACAATAATGATTCGCTGGGGGTCCTGGGTTCCAGTAACGATAAAGTGGGGGTCCACAAAAGTCAAAAGGTTGGGAACCACTGGTATAGAGGCTCCGACCACTAGCTAGCGGGATATATGCATACTATGGAAATCTAGCTGTCTATGCTGCAAAACCTGGCCTCTGAATGCCAGCACTTAGTCTGAAAGGGATTTCAGAAAAAAATGCTTTGTATCGCTAGGACAGAGGTTGGGCATAGGAAAAACATAGTCGATGGCAAAGAAGGGTGTGAATAAAATAACCCTGACAATGCTGCCGTTCACCTACATCAGTAAGATCACACGGGAGTGACAGCGATACACGCTCTGTGATCACCCCCAGACAAAACCCATCTGTGAAAGGTGTCCGAGAGCCTCTGGGGCCTGATGGACGAAGAGCCTGATCTCACAGCAGTCTCCTGCACTGCTCTGTGCTGCAAGAAATTCTCAAACCCCTGACAACACAAATGGCCCTTTTTACAAAACTTACATAATCATCCACCTCATTAATATTCATGAGACTGGGGTCAGTTTGTGACTCACTGTAAAAAGCAGCTAAAGCTAGGATGGGGACGGTATGGGACAGGATATCCTCATCCACCCATTCGTACTGACAATGTGACTGCAGTGACACACTGTGAATACGACAATGCAAGCGGTGGCCTTGTGGAATGCCTTCTGCCCCTCCGGCTCCTCAGAAGGTTGCACATTAATAATCTATTGTGTCAAATATTGACATCTTATACATGTGAATATCACTGTCTGCCACTAGCCCTGCGTCCTGAGCATACGTTAGCTCATTCACTCATAGGAGAGTAAAGTGTGATTGTTTTTTATGCTTTTGTCCCCCCTCCATGGGCCAGGATGTGCTGCATAGAAACCCTATTCCTAGCCCAGCAACTCTAAAGATTCAGCTCTCCAGCTGTATTTTCTTTTTTGCAGCATGAACGTCTTCTAGATTTACATGCTGTGCATTATTCTACTTCTATTGGCTGGGTAAGTTGTTCCACTGCCTAGAGGTTGGGTGCTACATGACGTTTTCCATTTGTAGGAAGTTGGCTCTGTATGCACTATTTCAAAGTAAGGAATAGTATGCACAGAGTCCAAGGGTTCCCCTTAGAGGTAAGATAGTGGCAAAAAGAGATAATACTAATGCTCTATTTTGTGGTAGTGTGGTCGAGCAGTAGGCTTATCAAAGGAGTAGTGTTAAGCATTTGTTGTACATACACACAGGCAATAAATGAGGAACACACACTCAGAGACAAATCCAGGCCAATAGGTTTTGTTATAGAAAAATATATTTTCTTAGTTTATTTTAAGAACCACAGGTTCAAATTCTACATGTAATATCTCATTTGAAAGGTATTGCAGATAAGTACTTTAGGAACTTTGAATAATCACAATAGCATATATACTTTTTACATAAAACACATTTAGCTACTTCAAAAGTGGACACAGTGCAATTTTCAACAGTTCCTGGGGGAGGTAAAGTATTGTTAGTTCTTGCAGGTAAGTAAACCACCTACGGGGTTCAAATTGGGGTCCAAGGTAGCCCACCGTTGGGGGTTCAGAGCAACCCCAAAGTCACAACACCAGCAGCTCAGGGCCGGTCAGGTGCAGAGTTCAAAGTGGTGCCCAAAACACATAGGCTTCAATGGAGAAGGGGGTGCCCCGGTTCCAGTCTGCCAGCAGGTAAGTACCCGCGTCTTCGGAGGGCAGACCAGGGGGGTTTTGTAGGGCACCAGGGGGGACACAAGTCCACACAGAAAGTACACCCTCAGCAGCGCGGGGGCGGCCGGGTGCAGTGTGCAAACAAGCATCGGGTTCGCAATAGGATTCAATGGGAGACCGAGGGGTCTCTTCAGCGGTGCAGGCAGGCAAGGGGGGGGCTCCTCGGGGTAGTCACCACCTGGGCAAGGGAGAGGGCCTCCTGGGGGTCACTCCTGCACTGAAGTTCCGATCCTTCAGGTGCTGGGGGCTGCGGGTGCAGGGTCTTTTCCAGCTGTCGGGATTTTAGAGTCAGGCAGTCGCGGTCAGGGGGAGCCTCGGGATTCCCTCTGCAGGCGTCGCTGTGGGGTTTCAGGGGGGACAACTTTGGTTACTCACAGTCTTGGGGTCGCCTGGGGGTCCTCCCTGTAGCGTTGTTTCTCCACCAGTCGAGTCGGGGTCGCCGGGTGCAGTGTTGCAAGTCTCACGCTTCTTGCGGGGATTGCAGGGGTCTTTAAATCTGCTCCTCTGGAAACAAAGTTGCAGTCTTTGTTGAACAGGGCCGCTGTCCTCAGGAGTTTCTTGGTCTTTTGGAAGCAGGGCAGTCCTCTGAGGATTCAGAGGTCGCTGGTCCTGGGGAAAGCGTCGCTGGAGCAGGTTTCTTCTGAAGGAGGGAGACAGGCCGGTAGGGCTGGGGCCAAAGCAGTTGGTGTCTTCTTCTTCTCTGCAGGGGTTTTTCAGCTCAGCAGTCCTCTTCTTCGTAAGTTGCAGGAATCTAAATTCTTAGGTTCAGGGAAGCCCTTAAATACTAAATTTAAGGGCGTGTTTAGGTCTGGGGGGTTAGTAGCCAATGGCTACTAGCCCTGAGGGTGGGTACACCCTCTTTGTGCCTCCTCCCAAGGGGAGGGGGTCACATTCCTATCCCTATTGGGGGAATCCTCCATCTGCAAGATGGAGGATTTCTAAAAGTTAGAGTCACTTCAGCTCAGGACACCTTAGGGGCTGTCCTGACTGGCCAGTGACTCCTCCTTGTTATTCTCATTATCTCCTCCGGCCTTGCCGCCAAAAGTGGGGCCGTGGCCGGAGGGGGCGGGCAACTCCACTAGCTGGAGTGCCCTGCGGTGCTGGAACAAAGGGGGTGAGCCTTTGAGGCTCACCGCCAGGTGTTACAGCTCCTGCCTTGGGGGAGGTGATAGCATCTCCACCCATTGCAGGCTTTGTTACTGGCCACAGAGTGACAAAGGCACTCTCCCCATGTGGCCAGCAACATGTCTCGAGTGTGGCAGGCTGCTAAAACCAGTCAGCCTACACGGGTAGTTAGTTAAGGTTTCAGGGGGCACCTCTAAGGTGCCCTCTGGGGTGTATTTTACAATAAAATGTACACTGGCATCAGTGTGCATTTATTGTGCTGTGAAGTTTGATACCAAACTTCCCAGTTTTCAGTGTAGCCATTATGGTGCTGTGGAGTTCGTGTTTGACAGACTCCCAGACCAAATACTCTTATGGCTACCCTGCACTTACAATGTCTAAGGTTTGGCTTAGACACTGTAGGGGCACAGTGCTCATGCACTGGTGCCCTCACCTATGGTATAGTGCACCCTGCCTTAGGGCTGTAAGGCCTGCTAGAGGGGTGACTTATCTATACTGCATAGGCAGTGTGAGGTTGGCATGGCACCCTGAGGGGAGTGCCATG
This sequence comes from Pleurodeles waltl, assembly GCF_031143425.1. Lineage (NCBI taxonomy): Eukaryota > Metazoa > Chordata > Amphibia > Caudata > Salamandridae > Pleurodeles > Pleurodeles waltl. The sequence continues at coordinate 191,421,314 of NC_090442.1, forward strand.
TCGACTTACTCGTTTTGTCCTCACCAGCACACACAAGCTGGCAAGCAGTGTGTCTGTGCTGAGTGAGGGGTCCCCAGGGTGGCATAAGATATGCTGCAGCCCTTAGAGACCTTCCCTGGCATCAGGGCCCTTCGTACCAGGGGTACCAGTTACAAGGGACTTACCTGGATGCCAGGGTGTGCCAATTGTGGAATCAAAAGTACAGGTTAGGGAAAGAACACTGGTGCTGGGGCCTGGTTAGCAGGCCTCAGCACACTTTCAATTCAAAACATAGCATCAGCAAAGGCAAAAAGTCAGGGGGTAACCATGCCAAGGAGGCATTTCCTTACACCATTACTCTGAATTTCCATTGCACCAATGCTTTGGAGGAAATGGTACAAGAAGGCAGGAGACCAGAAATTATATTTGAATAACTGTGTCAAGGCCATTTTATCACATCATTTGCAACAAATACTGAATCAATTTTGCACACTCCTATATGCTTCACTGAAATCTGCACTCGCTGGCCCGTGTGTCCAGCATCACCATCCAACAACTTGAATAGTGAGTGATTCATCTACATGAACTAGCAAAAGTTGTACTCATGAGCAACATTTGCTTTTCAGAGAGCATTCGTAACACTGAGCTAACACAGGAATGACTACACTACAGCCAGCAGCACCCACTGACCAGAAGGTCCTTCATCAAACCTACATACAACTTAACTCAAGGGGGTATCTTGCAAACCACAATGGAAAATAGACCACCCAGTACCCAACCACAAACCATGTACCAATTTTTATAAAAAAGGGTGTTTGCCACATTTAGGTACTAACCATAACAGTACCATCTGGGACATATACAGTGCTTCTCCTATGCACATCACTGGTTCACTAAACCTGCACCAGGCAATACCCAACGGCTAAAACAAGGGGATCATCCACTCACACAGCAGTAGCATTGCCACCTAACGTCCATATAAACTCACCAATCGAGAGGGATCCTCTCTACAAACCTTGGCAGCACTCGGCACATGCTCATATCACCAATGGATAAGCCAGACCACCCATCCCTCATTTAAGGGGTTGGTCTGAAACTGACAATGGAGGTCCCTTTAGAGACAGTAACAGTCTAGTGCAGGTAGGCAAGAACATGTTCAGGGAAATATTGCACTTCTAACTACAGAACTGTCAAATAATTATACCAATCATATAACTAACTGCTTTCAACCAGTGACAATCACTGAACAATCCAGTGTGATTAGACTAACTATGGAGAATGCATTCCTATACTACAGCAACCAACACGTACTAGTATGGCGCCCTCTTCACATATCGCTATACAAACATACCTTCAAAGCGCTGCACAACATGGGACCAGCATACCTCAACCACCGCCTCACCTTCTACGTACCCAACAGACGTTCCTCCCAGCTCACCCTCGCAGCCATCCCCAAGACCCGGAAAAGTACAGCAGGAGGAAGATCCTTCTACATAGCAGCCCGGACATGGAGCACACTGCCCCTCAATCTCAGGCAGACCACATCACTGAAGCAGTTCAGGAAGGACCTCAAGACCTGGCTCTTCGACTGAGCAGCACGTCCACATACAGCGCCTCGAGACCCTTTGGGTGATTAGCCGCGCTCTACAAATCCATGATTGACTGATACCTACTCTACACCAGGCACAATCCACTACTACCCTGAGTAGAAAGGGTGATGCTATTACAATATGGGCATGTTAACTTAGACCCAAGTGTAACTCACAAGAAAGAGGGAACTCCTCACCACAGTATCACAGATGAACATTACTCCACATACACAGTGTGCTGTTGTGGGCATCGTGGAGGGGCCCCATCACACAATGACATAAGCCTTTCACACTACAGATAACACTTACCATCCAGGGGGGTCACAGCTACAGCAGCTATTGACCCTGCAAGGCACCCTGACACAAACGAGTGCAGAAAGGGTGCCTTCTCGCCAGGACTCTTCTGCCCCAGCTTATTGAGGTTGGCAAACAGTGGAAAATAGATGACGGAAAAGGGCACATCTCTGAGGAGAGCAGAAAAGAAGAGAGAAAGGTAACATATTAGCATGTCAACTCAACCAGGGTAGGTGGGTTAGGAAAAAAAGCTTGATTTTTCAACTTTACAGCAAACAAGGTGGTTGCGTTTACACTTTAATTCTGAATGGGGAAGGGCACACTACATTTGGGGGCGCACACACACAAACACACATAATTATACACTATGCATTCACATCTTATGTAGCTAGAAAGTAAGCCCATCAAATGGAAGATCAGCCCCCCCTATTATGAATTGTCTGCTAAAGTTTGGCGCACACGTGCTGCGGAGGTAAGGTGCAGTCGTTAACTCCTTTTGCACTCACCGCTTCCCAGCATGGCCAGCAGACGGCACTAATGGAAGTGTACCAGAGGGGCAACTTTACAGTCACTCAATTATTAGTCGCCCTACTTAAGTCAGGTTTTTAAACAAGAAAGGGAAAGGTCCCTTTATCAGGGACTCAGAAGTAATGATGGAAGATGAGGAGAGGATGTTTGCACAACTGAAGATGTAATCCAGCACAAAAAGACTACCTCAAGAAGACTTATTTTGTGAGACATCTGAGATCTGTTGAGGTGCTAAGGTTCTCACCTAAGCAATGTTGCACCGAGTCCCTTGTAAACTCCTGCAATGCCCTGTGTGCGCAATAGTTCCCGGGTGATGAGAAGTGCTGAGGGCCGTTTGGGCACAGACGTCGGTCCGACAGTGAAGGCTCTGCTCTGAGGAGGATGCATGGAGGAAGCAGCAGCACCTTCAGCTGGCGCCCCCTTCTGCTGGACAGCTGCAAACACAGAAAGGATAAGGATTCTAATTGTCACAACACACAATCCATAATAGGTGCAAACTAGTATACTATACACTTGTGCAACATTCCCTCGTTGCAGGAGGAGTGAGTTTTTTCACCACAGGGTGATGAAAATTGTCAGTCAGACCTAAAAAAATCTACTCACCCACTCGCTATGGCGAGTCAGATTTTCTCAGGTCGAGCAGTATTTAGCACCAAGAACAGGTGCTCTGTTCATTCAGAAAATGAATGAGCAATAAAGACGCCTTCAAATCTTGTTTTTATCTTGATACTTTTGTTGTCTGTTCAAAGACAGAGGTCAAACGCAAGTCTGACTTTTTACTAACCGTTTTTTATCTTATCCTGGAAAATGGTGTTTACTTTTCTCTCTCTTATTACAGTTAGAGGTTTTTGTCAAGTGAGTTATCTGGCAATCATTGTGAAACAAAAGGCTGTAAGATATCATGTTTTTTTTCTAACATAACATTCAATCAGCTTGTAAATGAATAGTACAAATATTTCAAAATATATCGGGAGTTAAGAAAGAACATTGTTTTTGTAATTCAGAAGTGTGATGCAAAAGATTTATATAGTAGCAAAACAAATCACAGCACTTTACTTGGTGATGTGCAAATAACAAATATTTGCAGAAACTCCGTTTCCACACATTGTGCCCTGCGTAGTTTTATCATTAAGGAATATTCCTGCCCCCGCCAACTAACCATGGTAAGCCTAGAACGAACATCTGGGATTACCACTGGTAAGCAAACAGCAGAGGGAGACATCAGGGCACTGAGCTGAATTGCAGTCCATCCATGTAGATGCCACCGCACTCCTAGCGTAGGAGGCCAACCACGAGTAGACACAGAAGGTACCAGTTTGGAATCAGACTGTTGACAGGAACTCTTGGAGAACTAATGGCGGAAGGGTGGCCTGAGGACCACACTGCAAGCTGGGCATCTTCCTCTACTCAACAATTACCAGCGGAAGAATGTCAGACCTGGGAAAATCCTTACGGGAAGCTCAAGACGAGGATAGTGCTCGGCGAAAGATGGGTGGGTTTGTCCTTCACTGTTCCACTAGTTACATGCTCGCTTACTTACTATGGGTGTCGATATTTTTCTGTATTTGATAATTGATTAAATTGTTATTAATGGAGATCGGCACAGTTTTTGCGGTCCATTTTTTTTAAAAATGCAAAAATGAATAAATAAATATCCTCTACAGTGCTGGGTGAGTTTCCACATCAGTTCGTAAAGCAATGCTAATTTGTGGTCGTCGAGGAACCAATTCTTCTTTCTTCTTGCGTGCCCCCCCCCCCAAGCCCCAACCACCCTTACATGGTGAACCCCCTCCATTACTGCAGAAAAAGGACGATGACGTCAATGTTTTTTGTTTTTTTTAACTGACTGCAAAAACTGCAGGCTCCGATGTCAAAGTTACCTGCATGAAAAGTGCCACCTCACCACGCTGGGTTTATAATTCTAAATAAATGTGATTTAAAACATTTGAATCAAGATGTCTCATTTTAATTTCTTGGATGTACGTCTGGAAGATAATTCGCAAATGCAGAGTAACCAGTTGATAACTCAGGTAAACGAGATATTTGGCACAATCATTCTCCTGCGACAGTCTACAGTCATCGGGCGCAGATATACATTTTCCCAATATCTTGGCGTGTTTGGGAGCCAGCAGAACCCGCCACTACTATGCTATTAATAGAGACTTTACCAGTTTTTAGAGTTAGCGTTCTGCCCTAGTAAAGTTTTCCCAAAGTCTAAATCTGAAAAGAGAATAGAATACTAAAAGCTTAAATAGCTGAGTTGTTGTACGTCAAACAGATTGGAAATATTGCTTGTTTTTGTCACGCTCATGGATGACTACTAAAATGAGAATTATTAAACAACCACTAGCTCAACTGAGAGCTGGTCCTTCCCGACCCCTCTGCTTCCCTCGCCCCAAACTCCTTTCCAGCCCTTACCTAAGCGCCCAGCATCTTGGAGCTGGATTTTCAGCATCTCCATGGGCGAAGTAACCACCACCTGACAGGTCCCGGCTCCGCACCCGGCCAACATCTCCTTCAGCAGCGTCAGCTCTTTCCTGCAACGTAGGTCAACAAAACACATCAAGCGCCTTCATCTCTATGTGCCGAGGAAGCCGTCTTTACATAAATAACACATCTTATCATACAGGGACTGCTAAAGGATCCTCTTCCGCTCAGAGGCTCTGCGGTAAATGATCTGCAGCCTACGTCAGATGACGTGGCTGAGGTGGTCCCAGGCTTGTAGCATCCACTGGGTGTCTGCGAATCAGAGGACTTCCCAGTCCACTCAACGCAGAAGGTGACCTTGCATCATGTGTTTGGGAGGATGTCTGGTATCTAGCCAAGGTTCATTTTTAAATGATAACACTAGGTGCCCAAGGGAGGGCACATATATGTTTAGGAAACCACGAAAGGAGATGTATTCCTATAAAAGGTTGTAAAAGGGCAATTTCACAACAATGCTGGTGTAAACAGGATCAAGCACCCGAGGGAGATGCACAGTCACTCAATCTGGCTTCCCAAATAAACGAGTGTGGCCAGGTCAGGCACAATGGCTGAGAATACATGAAGTCTGTAAACCCAAAGAGCCCAAGAGGTTCTGGGATTTCGTCAATGGACTAAATTGCAACAACAAAAAAGCAGCCCAGCGGGCAATAACCGTGTCAGATCGTCTTCTTTATCGGCGCTTTACCACCTCACCCTTGGCAGGGATCACCAGGGCGCGGTCTTTGACGGAGCTGACATCGTTACCCGAGCTCAATAATCAGGACGCTGAAAGCACGCGAGTGAGCTGGTGCGCCGGCCAGCAGCCCCCTCCGCTGCATTTACAGGACACCGACCGCAGGAGTGAGTACTTGTTCCCACTCTTTAAAGGTCGCCTTCAAAATGACCTCATTCCAGAGTCACGGTGGGACTCAGTGCTCCCTCCTTCTTTTAAAGAACTCATTTTCACAAGGTGGGGGCTCCCCGTCAGCAATATACTAGCCTCAAACTAAAGGCAGGTTCCCTCTTGTGGGTGGACTCTTCAGAGCATGTTCGGGTCCGTCTTCGGGTCCTCTCTTCAAGGTTGTTAATTCCGAGTTCTAACATTAACAGGTGGCCATGAAAAGTTCCCGGCAAACTACTAAAATGGATTGATTTTGAGCAGTGTAATATTTTTAGAACTTTTCAGTGCTTAATTTGAGCCGGTGGTTACCGGTGGGGGACACCGGCACTTATTTTTGGGGGCCGGCAATTATCTTCTGCCTCAGATATTTTCCGAGTGCACGAAAGGGAAACGCACAGATAGAAAAGACGGAGACGGAGCAAATCTGTCTGAAAGGGAGAAGGAACCAGCCAGAGTGAGAAAAAGGCGCAGGGAGTGTGTAGTACTGTATTAAACACTACCAGGCTTGATATTTGGTGTGCAGATGTTTAACGGCACCGACCGCCGACTTCTGAGCAGAGCTTCGGTTACCGGCACCCTTTTATTGACAAATTAAGCACTGGGGCTTTGTTTAAGCTACTGAATTCAACCTCTCAAGAGCAACTAAGGGTAGAATTATTCTTACATCATCAACTCTTAGCTTTAAACACAAGTGTGCACTTAGGACTGCTTCAGAAATACACAGCGAAGTTATTTAAAGGGCTTTCTGTGGAGAGAGTTCACAATTCAGAAACGGTGCCTCCATTTACAAAGGTCCGTCTACCTGGGGGACACCCTGGGGATCCTGGCAATAAAGGGCACGCGGGAATCAACTCTGATTCATAAATATTTCAATAAAGTAATACCAAAACAGTTGGTGTTCATGCGGCGTGAGATGCCAGGAGACAATTTTTAAGGAAGGAGCACACGTCATGAATCTGATTTGACTTTAGGAAAATCACATCCTGTTTTTTCTTCTGCACTATTATCTACACGTAACTAACATTAATCTACGATTTGGTTTCTTTTCTTTGGGGAGTGAAATGTATCCTGGAAATATCCAAGTAGCTGGAGAATTTTCCATTTGACCAAAGAAACACTGATCTATGTTCTCTGCTGGTGCCAGCTCTTTAAATGCAGGGACCTGCCTCTGAAGCCTCAGTTTACTGGACGGGGATAATCAGCTATGCGGCTAAGCTTCAGGCTTTTCGTTAAAAGACAGGACTCTGTGGCTAAGAATTTACCCCACTTTGTGTAATGTCGGTGGCTCATTATAAAATTACTGAGCAATAATCTTTGACAGCAGCTGTTGTCATTTTAGTCTTATTTCCTCTAACATGGTACACTGTATTCATTATTATGATGATTTAAATTACCTACTCAGAATGCTGGACCTCTGTGCCTAGGAATGTGCTCGGTCACTTCAGGAGACACCTTATAATAATAAATGAATGGCAAAGCCTCCAAGCAAGACTGACGAAGAAAAAAATGCAACCTAAATCCTAAAGAGGTGGATGCGAGGGAGGAAAAGCAGTGGAAAAGGAAAAGCCGGTTGGAAAGCGAGCGGGTGGTTTTATCAGCAGGTACTAGCACAGGTAGACTAGTTGCTTCGTTATATTCTTTACTTGTATTATATTACTGTAGTTAAGTAGCATTGCTTCGGTGCTCGCTTTTCAAACCCCTGTTCAGATGTTTAACCTCACAGAATGGGGCTTGAATGATACTATCTAACAAGGCAAAGCAATATTTGATTTTTGTTTGCCTTATTGGAATTCTGAAGGTGAAGGAAATACTTCTTTGGAGTCCAGAGTTGCAAGTACTGGCGACTGGTCGGGCTGCTGGAGCAGTCCTCGTGCGGGTAGGTGCGGGTGTCCTACAGAGGTTGTGGCCACATCCGCGGCCTATCTCCGTATTCCTATGAGAGCGCTCAGCTAGAGCGAAGCCGCACCCACAGGTCCAGCCGGACACAACCAATGCTCCACGAAGCTTTCTCTATGCCCTACATGCCCCCAGTGGGGCAGATGTTCTTTCTGACCCGAGAAAAGATTTATCCCGGCTCAAACAAAGAGTAGGTTCTTCTGCGGCATCTATTCCTTCTAACCACAGAAGATCAGCTCTAGCCCAGGCTCTACAAAGGCAGAAAAGTTAAAAACTCCAGGGCACAGAGAGGTGCACAACCACACCAGACAGCTGGCGAGATACAGGGAGAGCAACAATTAGGGAGATACGATACCCTAGGTCACTTCAGCATATGAGTAAAACAAAAAAGCTACAGAGCGGCTGGTAAGAGACTGTGCCCAAAACAGAAACTCACAGAAAGAGGAATAGACAGGAAGATAAGACCGGGTTCCACCTGGATGGCCTCCTTGCTCTCGGACAGCGGTGGAGATGGGTGGGGGAGACTGTGCTCGGTCCCTTATAAATAAAGTCACTGGTGAGACTGGATACCTCCATCTACAACCCGACCTCCATCAAGTGGGGAGTTCCTCAAGGACTGATTCTCGCCTTTGTGCTGTTCACGTTATATATGGAGGTCCTGCGAACGCTGATGAAGGAGGTCTGCTTAGCAGCCCAACAATATCCGGCGAAGCGCGTGTCTGCAGGGAGATCACCACCTCAGAGATGTTCACTCTCTGGAGCTACGCCTTGTAAAACTACACCTTCCTCAGCTAACATTTTCGGACTAAATACAACATAATTCTGTTTCACTGGCATCACAAATCTAAATTCAACAGGACTAGTCCCTGTAACATTTCACCGATGGCTTCACCCAGCTCTCCGCAGCAAAGTGAAGTCCACTGGGTCATGGATGCATCTCAATGACATCACAGGTCCACCCCACAGTAACAACACACGAGAACCAGAACCAGCAGGGTGTTAGGTGATGAGCACCGCACTGGAGCGAGAGAAAGACAGGGAGTGGATTGAGACTGTGACTTGAGATGAACAACAGGCAAGTAGGTGAAAGGCGGTGCCGGGGAGCTTCAGGAGGGAGCAGGCAGGTGAGGGCGGTACCGCAGAGCCCTAGGCCGGGCAGGCAGATGAGAGTCAGTACCGCAGAGCCCTAGGCCGGGGGAGGCAGGTGAGAGTCAGTACCGCAGAGCCCTAGGCCAGGGCAGGCAGATGAGAGTCAGTACCGCAGAGGAGAGTCAGTACCGCAGAGCCCTAGACCGGGGGAGGCAGGTGAGGGGTGGTACCGCAGAGCCCTAGACCGGGGGAGGCAGGTGAGGGGCGGTACCGCAGAGCCCTAGGCCGGGGAGGCAGATGAGAGTCAGTACCGCAGAGCCCTAGGCCGGGGGAGGCAGGTGAGAGTCAGTACCGCAGAGCCCTAGGCCGGGGGAGGCAGGTGAGAGTCAGTACCGCAGAGCCCTAGGCCGGTGCAGGCAGATGAGAGTCAGTACCGCAGAGGAGAGTCAGTACCGCAGAGCCCTAGACTGGGGGAGGCAGGTGAGGGGCGGTACCGCAGAGCCCTAGACCGGGGGAGGCAGGTGAGGGGCGGTACCGCAGAGCCCTAGGCCGGGGAGGCAGGTGAGAGTCAGTACCGCAGAGCCCTAGGCCGGGGAGGCAGGTGAGAGTCAGTACCGTGGAGCCCTAGACCGGGGCAGGCAGATGAGAGTCAGTACCCCAGAGCTCTAGGCCGGGGCAGGTAGATGAGAGTCAGTACCGCAGATGAGAGTCAGTACCGCAGAGCCCTAGGCCGGGGAGGCAGGTGAGGGATGGTACCGCAGAGCCCTAGGCCGGGGGAGGCAGATGAGAGTCAGTACCGCAGAGCCCTAGGCCGGGGGAGGCAGGTGAGGGATGGTACCGCAGAGCACTAGGCCGGGGGAGGCAGATGAGTGTCAGTACCGCAGAGCTCTAGGCCGGGGCAGAGCCCTAGGCCGGGGGAGGCAGATGAGAGTCAGTACCGCAGAGTCCTAGGCCGGGGGAAGGCAGGTGAGGGGCAGTACCGCAGAGCCCTAGGCCGGGGGAGGCAGGTGAGGGGCGGTACCGCAGAGCCCTAGACTGGGGCAGGCAGATGAGAGTCAGTACCCCAGAGCCCTAGGCCGGGGCAAGTAGATGAGAGTCAGTACCGCAGATGAGAGTCAGTACCGCAGAGCCCTAGGCTGGGGGAGGCAGGTGAGAGTCAGTACCGCAGAGCCCTAGGCCGGGGAGGCAGGTGAGGGATGGTACCGCAGAGCCCTAGGCCGGGGGAGGCAGATGAGAGTCAGTACCGCAGAGCTCTAGGGCGGGGCAGAGCCCTAGGCCGGGGAGGCAGATGAGAGTCAGTACCGCAGAGCCCTAGGCCGGGGCAGAGCCCTAGGCCGGGCAGGCAGGTGAGAGTCAGTACCGCAGAGCCCTAGGCCGGGGGAAGGCAGGTGAGGGGCGGTACCGCAGAGCCCTAGTCCGGGGCAGGCAGATGAGAGTCAGTACCCCAGAGCTCTAGGCCGGGGCAGGTAGATGAGAGTCAGTACCGCAGATGAGAGTCAGTACCGCAGAGCCCTAGGCCGGGGGAGGCAGGTGAGGGGCGGTACCGCAGAGCCCTAGACCGGGGCAGGCAGATGAGAGTCAGTACCCCAGAGCTCTAGGCCGGGGCAGGTAGATGAGAGTCAGTACCGCAGAGCCCTAGGCCGGGGAAGGCAGGTGAGAGTCAGTACCGCAGAGTCAGTACCGCGGAGCCCTAGACCGGGGCAGGCAGATGAGAGTCAGTACCCCAGAGCTCTAGGCCGGGGCAGGTAGATGAGAGTCAGTACCCCAGAGCTCTAGGCCGGGGCAGGTAGATGAGAGTCAGTACCCCAGAGCTCTAGGCCGGGGCAGGTAGATGAGAGTCAGTACCGCAGATGTGTGTCAGTACCGCAGAGCCCTAGGCCGGGGCAGGTAGATGAGAGTCAGTACCCCAGAGCTCTAGGCCGGGGCAGGTAGATGAGAGTCAGTACCGCAAATGAGAGTCAGTACCGCAGAGCCCTAGGCCGGGGCAGGCAGATGAGAGTCAGTACCCCAGAGCTCTAGGCCGGGGCAGGTAGATGAGAGTCAGTACCGCAAATGAGAGTCAGTACCGCAGAGCCCTAGGCCGGGGCAGGCAGATGAGAGTCAGTACCGCAGAGCTCTAGGCCGGGGCAGGCAGATGAGAGTCAGTACCGCAGAGCCCTAGGCCGGGGCAGGTAGATGAGAATCAGTACCGCAGAGCCCTAGGCCGGGGCAGGTAGATGAGAGTCAGTACCCCAGAGCTCTAGGCCGGGGCAGGTAGATGAGAGTCAGTACCGCAAATGAGAGTCAGTACCGCAGAGCCCTAGGCCGGGGCAGGCAGATGAGAGTCAGTACCCCAGAGCTCTAGGCCGGGGCAGGTAGATGAGAGTCAGTACCGCAAATGAGAGTCAGTACCGCAGAGCCCTAGGCCGGGGCAGGCAGATGAGAGTCAGTACCGCAGAGCTCTAGGCCGGGGCAGGCAGATGAGAGTCAGTACCGCAGAGCCCTAGGCCGGGGCAGGTAGATGAGAATCAGTACCGCAGAGCCCTAGGCCGGGGCAGGCAGATGAGAGTCAGTACCGCAGAGCTCTAGGCCGGGGCAGGCAGATGAGAGTCAGTACCACGGCTGATGCAAACTGAGACGTCGGCACACAGCCACGTGAGCAGCGCGGGTCCGCACAAGGTCCGAGACCAGCGGAGCGGAAGGTGAGAGGCAGAGTTAGAGCGAAGATGAACACGCGAGGAGTGAAATGCAGGAACTGAGGAGTGGTGAGCAAAGCGGCACCCAGGCCTGCAGAGACCGGAGACAGGGAAGAACGTGCCCTTCGGAGCGACAGAGGCGGGCGTAGAGAGACGGGGGCAGAGAGGATGCCCTGGGGCATCAGCCACCTGCAGAGGACACCCTGGAAACGGAAAGAGACAGAGCAACACCCTTCAGGTGCAGAGAAAGACACAGACATGTTACAGAGGAACCCTGGATGTGCACAGACAGAGACACACAGACATGTTACAGAGGAACCCTGGATGTGCACAGACAGAGACACACAGACATGTTACAGAGGAACCCTGGATGTGCACAGAGACACACAGACATGTTACAGAGGAACCCTGGATGTGCACAGAGACACACAGACATGTTACAGAGGAACCCTGAATGTGCACAGAGAAACACAGACACGTTACAGAGGAACCCTGGATGTGCACAGACAGAGACACACAGACATGTTACAGAGGAACCCTGGATGTGCACGGACAGAGACACACAGACATGTTACAGAGGAACCCTGAATGTGCACAGAGACACACAGACATGTTACAGAGGAACCCTGAATGTGCACAGAGACACACAGACACGTTACAGAGGAACCCTGGATGTGCACAGACAGAGACACACAGACATGTTACAGAGGAACCCTGGATGTGCACAGACAGAGACACACAGACATGTTACAGAGGAACCCTGGATGTCCACAGAGACACACAGACATGTTACAGAGGAACCCTGGATGTGCACAGACAGAGACACACAGACATGTTACAGAGGAACCCTGGATGTGCATAGACAGAGACACACAAACATGTTACAGAGGACACCCTGGATGTGCATAGACAGAGACACACAGACATGTTACAGACAGAGACACACATATATGTTACAGAGGAACCCTGGATGTGCACAGAGACACACAGACATGTTACAGAGGAACCCTGGATGTGCATAGACAGAGACACACAGACATGTTAGAGGACACCCTGAATGTGCATAGACAGAGGCACACAGACATGTTAGAGGACACCCTGGATGTGCATAGACAGAGGCACACAGACATGTTAGAGGACACCCTGGATGTGCACAGACAGAGACACACAGACATGTTAGAGGACACCCTGGATGTGCACAGACAGAGACACACAGACATGTTACAGAGGAACCCTGGATGTGCACAGAGACACACAGACATGTTACAGAGGAACCCTGGATGTGCACAGACAGAGACACACAGACATGTTACAGAGGAACCCTGGATGTGCACAGAGACACACAGACATGTTACAGAGGAACCCTGGATGTGCACAGACAGAGACACACAGACATGTTACAGAGGAACCCTGGATGTGCATAGACAGAGACACACAGACATGTTACAGAGGACACCCTGGATGTGCATAGACAGAGACACACAGACATGTTACAGACAGAGACACACATATATGTTACAGAGGAACCCTGGATGTGCACAGAGACACACAGACATGTTACAGAGGAACCCTGGATGTGCATAGACAGAGACACACAGACATGTTAGAGGACACCCTGAATGTGCATAGACAGAGGCACACAGACATGTTAGAGGACACCCTGAATGTGCATACACAGAGGCACACAGACATGTTACAGAGGACACCCTGGATGTGCATAGACCGAGACACATAGACATGTTACAGAGGACACCCTGGATGTGCACAGAGACACACAGACATGTTACAGAGGAACCCTGGATGTGCATAGACAGAGACACACAGACATGTTACAGAGGACACCCTGGATGTGCACAGACAGAGACACACAGACATGTTAGAGGACACCCTAGATGTGCACAGACAGAGACACACAGACATGTTAGAGGACACCCTGGATGTGCACAGACAGAGACACACAGACATGTTACAGAGGAACCCTGGATGTGCATAGACAGAGACACACAAACATGTTACACAGGAACCCTGGATGTGCATGGACAGAGACACACAGACATGTTACAGAGGAACCCTGGATGTGCATAGACAGAGACACACAGACATGTTAGAGGACACCCTGGATGTGCACAGACAGAGACACACAGACATGTTAGAGAGGAACTCTGGATGTGCACAGACAGAGACAGACATGTTGCAGAGTATACCCTGGATGTGCATAGACAGAGGCACACAGACATGTTACAGAGGAACCCTGGATGTGCATAGACAGAGGCACACAGACATGTTAGAGGACACCCTGGATGTGCACAGACAGAGACACACAGACATGTTAGAGGACACCCTGGATGTGCACAGACAGAGACACACAGACATGTTACAGAGGAACCCTGGATGTGCACAGAGACACACAGACATGTTACAGAGGAACCCTGGATGTGCACAGACAGAGACACACAGACATGTTACAGAGGAACCCTGGATGTGCACAGAGACACACAGACATGTTACAGAGGAACCCTGGATGTGCACAGACAGAGACACACAGACATGTTACAGAGGAACCCTGGATGTGCATAGACAGAGACACACAGACATGTTACAGAGGACACCCTGGATGTGCATAGACAGAGACACACAGACATGTTACAGACAGAGACACACATATATGTTACAGAGGAACCCTGGATGTGCACAGAGACACACAGACATGTTACAGAGGAACCCTGGATGTGCATAGACAGAGACACACAGACATGTTAGAGGACACCCTGAATGTGCATAGACAGAGGCACACAGACATGTTAGAGGACACCCTGAATGTGCATACACAGAGGCACACAGACATGTTACAGAGGACACCCTGGATGTGCATAGACCGAGACACATAGACATGTTACAGAGGACACCCTGGATGTGCACAGAGACACACAGACATGTTACAGAGGAACCCTGGATGTGCATAGACAGAGACACACAGACATGTTAGAGGACACCCTAGATGTGCACAGACAGAGACACACAGACATGTTAGAGGACACCCTGGATGTGCACAGACAGAGACACACAGACATGTTACAGAGGAACCCTGGATGTGCATAGACAGAGACACACAAACATGTTACACAGGAACCCTGGATGTGCATGGACAGAGACACACAGACATGTTACAGAGGAACCCTGGATGTGCATAGACAGAGACACACAGACATGTTAGAGGACACCCTGGATGTGCACAGACAGAGACACACAGACATGTTAGAGAGGAACTCTGGATGTGCACAGACAGAGACAGACATGTTACAGAGTATACCCTGGATGTGCATAGACAGAGGCACACAGACATGTTACAGAGGAACCCTGGATGTGCATAGACAGAGGCACACAGACATGTTACAGAGGAACTCTGGATGTGCATAGAGACACACAGACATGTTACAGAGGACACTCTGGATGTGCATAGACAGAGACACACAGACATGTTACAGAGGAACCCTGGATGTGCATGGACAGAGACACACAGACATGTTACAGAGGAACCCTGGATGTGCATAGACAGAGACACACAGACATGTTACAGAGGAACCCTGGATGTGCATGGACAGAGACACACAGACATGTTACAGAGGAACCCTGGATGTGCATAGACAGAGACATGTTACAGAGGGCACCCTGGATGTGCATAGACAGAGACGCACAGACATGGTACAGGGGAACTCTGGATGTGCATAGAGACACACAGACATGTTACAGAGGAACCCTGGATGTGCACAGAGACACACAGACATGTTACAGAGGACACCCTGGATGTGCATAGACAGAGACAGAGACACACAGATGTTACAGAGGACACCCTGCATGTGCATAGACAGAGACAGAGACACACAGATGTTACAGAGGATACCCTGCATGTGCATAGACAGAGACAGAGACACACAGATGTTACAGAGGACACCCTGCATGTGCATAGACAGATGCACCTCCTATTCATACCTATGAGCTTCAAAGCTAGCCAGGAGCGGGTGAGCGGTGACACTTGGAGCTGGAGGGGCAGGCACTAAAGCAGTATGCAAGCAGACACTGGAGCTGCAGAGACAGGCACTCAAGCAGTGCGCAAGCAGGCACTGAAGTACGCAAGCAGACACTGGAGCTGCAGAGACAGGCACTAAAACAGCATGCAAGCAGGCACTGGAGCTGCAGAGACAGGCACTAAAACAGCATGCAAGCAGGCACTGGAGCTGCAGAGACCGGCACTAAAACAGCATGCAAGCAGGCACTGGAGCTGCAGAGACAGGCACTAAAGCAATACACAAGCAGACACTGGAGCCGCAGAGACAGGCACTAAAGCAGTACGCAAGCAGACACTGGAGCCGCAGAGACAGGCACTAAAACAGTGCACAAGCAGACACTGGAGCTGCAGGGACAGGCACTAAAGCAGTACGCAAGCAGGCACTGGAGCTGCAGAGACAGGCACTAAAACAGCGTGCAAGCAGGCACTGGAGCTGCAGAGACAGGCACTAAAACAGCATGCAAGCAGGCACTGGAGCTGCAGAGACAGGCACTAAAGCAATACACAAGCAGACACTGGAGCCGCAGAGACAGGCACTAAAGCAGTACGCAAGCAGACACTGGAGCCGCAGAGACAGGCACGAAAGCAGTACGCAAGCAGGCACTGGAGCTGAAGGGATAGGCACTAAAGCAGTACGCAAGCAGGCACTGGAGCTGCAGAGACAGGCACTAAAGCAGTACGCAACCAGGCATTGCAGCTGCAGAGACAGGCACTAAAGCAGTACGCAAGCAGGCATTGCAGCTGCAAAGACCGGCACTAAAGCAGTACGCAAGCAAACACTGGAGCTGCAGAGACAGGCACTAAAGCAGTACGCAAGCAGACACTGGAGCTGCAGAGACAGGCACTAAAGCAGTACGCAAGCAGACACTGGAGCTGCAGGGACAGGCACTAAAGCAGTATGCAAGCAGACACTGGAGCTGTAGAGATGGGCACTAAAGCAGTACGCAAGCAGGCACTGGAGCTGTAGAGATGGGCACTAAAGCAGTACGCAAGCAGGCATTGCAGCTGCAGAGACAGGCAGTAAAGCAGTATGCAAGCAGACACTGGAGCTGCAGGGACAGGCACTAAAGCAGTACGCAAGCAGACACTGGAGCTGAAGGGACAGGCACTAAAGCAGTACGCAAGCAGACACTGGAGCTGCAGGGACAGGCACTAAAGCAGTACGCAAGCAGACACTGGAGGTGTAGCGATGGGCACTAAAGCAGTATGCAAGCAGGCATTGCAGCTGCAGAGACAGGCACTAAAGCAGTATGCAAGCAGACACTGGAGCTGCAAAGACAGGCACTAAAGCAGTACGCAAGCAGACACTGGCGGCTGTAGAGACAGGCACTAAAGCAGTACGCAAGCAGACACTGGAGCTGAAGGGACAGGCACTAAAGTAGTACGCAAGCAGACACTGGAGCTGCAGGGACAGGTACTAAAGCAGTACGCAAGCAGAAACTGGAGCTGTAGAGATGGGCACTAAAGCAGTACGCAAGCAGGCACTGGAGCTGCAGAGACCAGCACTAAAGCAGTACGCAAGCAGACACTGGCGCTGCAGAGACAGGCACTAAAGCAGTACGCAAGCAGACACTGGCGGCTGTAGAGACAGGCACTAAAGCAGTGCGCAAGCAGGCACTGGAGCTGCAGAGACAGACACTAAAGCAGTGCACAAGCAGACACTGGAGCTGCAGGGACAGACACTAAAGCAGCACGCAAGCAGACACTGGAGCTGCAGAGACAGACACTAAAGCAGTACGCAAGCAGACACTGGAGCTGCAGAGACAGACACTAAAGCAGTACGCAAGCAGACACTGGAGCTGTAGAGATGGGCACTAAAGCAGTACGCAAGCAGGCACTGGAGCTGAAGAGACCGGCACTAAAGCAGTACGCAAGCAGACACTGGAGCTGCAGAGACAGGCACTAAAGCAGTACCCAAGCAGACACTGGAGCTGCAGAGACAGGCACTAAAGCAGTACGCAAGCAGACACTGGAGCTGTAGAGATGGGCACTAATGCAGTACGCAAGCAGGCACTGGAGCTGCAGAGACCGGCACTAAAGCAGTACGCAAGCAGACACTGGAGCTGCAGAGACAGGCACTAAAGCAGTACGCAAGCAGACACTGGCGGCTGTAGAGACAGGCACTAAAGCAGTACGCAAGGAGGCACTGGAGCTGCAGAGACAGACACTAAAGCAGTGCACAAGCAGACACTGGAGCTGCAGGGACAGACACTAAAGCAGTACGCAAGCAGGCACTGGAGCTGCAGGGACAGGCACTAAAGCAGTACGCAAGCAGACACTAGAGCTGCAGAGACAGACACTAAAGCAGTATGGGAGGTGACACCCTGCAGACACAAACACGGTCTGATGCACAAGTGAAGTGTGGCAGGAATGGATGGTGGTGAACGGTGACTCCGTGGAGCTGCAGACAATGGGGCAAGAGACTGGTGGCAGTGTGGAGCTCCCAGGAAAATGCAGGAACAGACACAAGGGTAGGAGACAGCTGACACCCAGGAGCTCCAGAGACAGGCAGATGCACACAAGAAGGAGCTAGGCAGAGACAGAGGCACATGAATGGGGACACAGTCAGAAACGCTGGTGAGAGGTGACACCAAGGAGCTACGTGAGAGGTGACACCAAGAAACGTAATACAGAGATAGACGGTGATAAGTGACAGCTCCAGATGCACTCAGAGGCCTGTAACATTTAGTATAATATTAACTGTTCCTTGGGGTCCATACCCATCTCTGGAGAGCAGCTGTCGGAAGAAGTCATTGGCAGCAAGCTTGATGGCCTTTTCGGGGGTGACCAGCGTCAAGTTCACCGCAGCGCCTGTGGCACAATTGTTCAGAACAAATCACTTTCTGTATCACTGCGGACAATACTCTGAAAACACAATCTGCACAGCCATGAAACATCCCTTCACTGCTACAAGCATCAACACCGAGCAATGCACAATCTGAATTCACACTGTACATAATCTGCACCACATAAACTACAGACTATAATCACTCAATCATCTTGCATCACCTGAATACACCAGGGTTTGATGGAAAAGTAATATTTAATTTCTATCAATGTAAAAAGGCAATTCATTCCCATTGTATTTTTAAAATATGTAAATCATATTTTTAAAGGGAATTCCATTGTTTGTTAAAAGGTCATCTCTGCCTTTGAGGATCAATAAAATGATCTTAAAAATGGAACAGCGGGATCTTGTGGTTTCATGTCTGATCTTAAGCTCACCCCTGGACCGCGAGGGGGTGGGCACACCAACACAAGGGTTTGTGCAGACAGTTTCAATCGTGAGAACAATGGGATGAATGAATAAACTTTTAGGCCTTTATGAAGGAAACTAAGATACAAAGAGCTATAAGGAGCCCGTTCCACAGCGGGCCCAGAATGTGCTCCTCCCGTGACCGGAAGGAACACATCTGTTTTGGGGAATTTGTACACGTTTTTATGACAAAGCATGGAACAAATAGAGAATCTAAGTGGGGAGCTAAAGGAGTGTCTTCGTCCTTGTGCGAGATTGTCACAATGTTACATTGCGATGAACTGTCAGAATTGTGACATTATGCATCACTTGACGCCCATGGCTTCCTTTTAAAAGGAAACTGTCATATAAGGTATAGCAGTAATACTTGATACAGGAAAATAACTGTCCCTACAGCTACAGCTCTCATTTCATGAGGGAAGCAAAGAACATTGGTTTTGGGATGAGGAAGAACAAAAACGTTAATTACCTGTAACCACCCTGTTGCATAGTTTTGCCATTTAGCAGGTGGACTTGGAATGGTATTTTTGTGTTTTGCAGTATGTTTAGAAGTACTACAGTACTGTTACTGGAGTACTATAAAGCGCTATTCATTAAGTGTTGAGGTCTGGGCCCCGCCTCTCCCATCTTGTCTGGGCAGAGATCTCTGCACACATAAGTACGTGTTTTAGTAGAAAATGTGGGAGGGAACGAGGGGAGTAGCTGGAAAATGAGAAATTCTTGCTTCCAAAGGTGAGGGCTTAAGGCAGGAGTAAGGAAGGGTGTAGGGAGGCTTGGGTGGATTTTCAGGGAGGGCATGCAACCCACCCACAAAAGATGGCACTCACAAACTGCCCTTCTATATTTACTACAGCCCAAGAAAACTCCAAAGCAATCGTAAACACTCTAGAGCAGTGATACTCAAAGTGCGGCCCTCCTGACATTTAGGAGCGGCCCACAGGTCATCAGCAGCACTGTGCTGTGCTGCTGTTTTCTTTGACTTCGCACTAGCACTAAAAATTATAAATAAACGGGCAAGTATTCATTTGGAGGCTAATTGAAAAGGGAGTAACTAGGGTGTCCTGGAACTCAACTTTAGAAACACCTTCATTAATAAATACATCTTGAAGTGAAAATATAAAAGTATGATCTGTTTGAAATTCAAAAAGTGCATATCATTAATCTGCAGAACCATTTCGCCTTAGTACACACGATTATTTCACTGCATTGAGAGGTATTTTTTAAAGTGATATTTTTCAAACATAAATTTACAAACTTTCATCCCCCATGCACCCCCACACCCTGACAGCAATGTGAACTAAGAGGCTAGTCAGTTGTTATGTGAACTCTTTGGGAGGGCTGGGTTTCTATTATACATGAACAATATTATAGCTTTTTAAATCAGACCCACAAGGTTTTATACAGCATACATCCTGAAGACGTATTTCATGGTTCTTAAATGTGACTATGAAGGAAAAGGAGGTAAAATGAAATAAAACATTTGCCTGGGATCACACAATTTGGTTAAGTGGAGAAGTCGGGATTTATACCCAAGTTTCTGGTTTCACATTGCGCAATGCAGACACCGGATGTATATGCTTCATTTCCCCTACAACCACTTTACCACTACCCCTCCCCACCCCTCCGACTGCCACCCTGCTGGCATCAATGCGGCCCTCGGTCACATCACAGACCAAACTGTGCGGCCCCTGGGAAAATGTTTGTGAGTGCCCATGCTCTAGAGTAAGGCAAACCACTGGTACTGCAAAACCCTTCCAAAGAAAATACTGGAGGTAGGGACATAAAATAAAACCCCGTAGGAACTTTTGTTAAAAAAAAAAAAAATCAACATATACGTACTTTTTAATGTTAATAAATCTATAAATAAAACAATTCTGATTTAAAAAAAAAATATTTTCTTAACTTTTTTAATATAACAAGACTGTATTTAATATGAGGAAATGTTGCACCTTTCAGACCTAAGAGATTATTATCTCCAGGTTTTGTGCAAACTGAACAGGAGCAGGTGACAAGGAGGACTGTGTGGTATCAAGAACCGGGGCGTTATTCCATCTTTTAACCCGCTTGCTGGTGAAATAACATGCCACACTGCCCATGACACAAAGAACAGGTGTGTGTAAAATGCCAGCTATTGAGTGAACCATACACCCAACTTGCAAAATGCATACGCCTTCACCACTGTTGTTTCTACAAAGTTTTACCTGGAGAGCATAAATAATGCCGGTATTACACGTTACCGACGCCGCTCATTCCCAGACTCTTCTCAACCCCCCCCCCCCACACACAGCTCATTCTCAGGGTCACTCTGGTGAGTGTTTCAGATGCTTCCATCAGAGCTGACCATACCTACGCTCATCTAAACAGCACTCGCCTGGTTCTCTTCTGGGTGGACCAAGAAATAACTACCTGCCAGAATCCACATTCCCAAACTTCGCGGTTGTCCCAGTATAGAGCCCCTGAAGAATGCCTCCATGGCACCCCCTTGAAGTGCCCATTCTCAGACTTTCCTCCATCTTCTGAAGCATGGAACTAACAGCCCTGTCATCTGATGCCAATCATCAGGCAGTCCACCAAGCAACTTCTTTGGGGAGGGGGTAAATGCCTTAATGCACTGCAACAGTGGTATGGGCGAAGCCAGAAAAGCCTTAAATAAGTACTTTATGTGAGTTACAGGGAAAGAGATAGGTCAAGGGAAAGTTTGGAATAAAAGGGTTAGTAAGCTAAAAAAAAAAAAAACAAGAACCTACATTACATTTTGTAATGCCTCAACGAATGTTATTAGCAGTATTAGCATTTGTCAATACATTATTGTAATCTACATTGAATGAGAAGGTCTCAAGGGAAACCTCATGAACTTGATCAAAATTCTGCCCTTTTGTGCACTTTTCAAACTGGTGCAGCGGGGCACGATGAGATGTGTCCTCTCTCCTTCCGATGTTGCCAAGCAGCAATGCATCAAGACTGCCCATGAACCGCTGCAATCTTGTATGGACGGAAATGAATATTCACCTCTATACATGCCAAAGAAGCCCTCCGAACGGACAGTTTTAATCAGGCAATCCAACCTGTAAACATAAAATGAGAAAAGATTAATTTTTTAAAATAAAGATTTAACAAATTCAGAGGCGATGAGAGAGAGCAAACAATCTCTTACCAATCACCAAGCCATGCAGTTTACCAGCCGCCATTTATCAATAAATGTAATCCCAGAATCAAGGTAAAACATGAGCTATTGTTACTGTAAATATACAGGTACAAATATTAAAAGAAATGTAAAATATTAAAGTACTGGAAAAGGGAGTGTTGTGTTCATGATCGAATGCTGAGTAATGCTGGTGTCAGCTTGCAGTGGCTGGAGTGCATAGGTTTGTGTATCTGAATGAAAGCAAACCATTTTGTTACCAGTATTGAGTGCGCTTGTATTTGTATTACAATTGTGTGGTGTTGCACATGCATGGGTTTTCTGACTGCGTGATTAGGAGATGAGTCCTAGACATGAAAGGTGGAGAAGGTTGGGAATACACCAAATTGCTCAGACTCCTGAAGGGACTGTGAGGCAGCTATTTTGTGTGCGCGTTAGAAGATCAGAGCTGAGTCGTGCAGTGGTTAGAAGACGACTAGAGATAAACACTGAAGAGTGAATCAGGCCGACTGCACTCTGTTTTAGTCTTGTGCTTCTCTGTCCAAGATAGGGGTGCTGCAGGCACCTCACTTCCTGTGGAGTGGGTGCCCAATATTTTTAAGATCGGTATTAAGCAAGCTAACAGGCGTAGGGATTGGTTGACCTCTTTTTAACAATTTTAGAGTTCACTTATCATGCCAAAACATTATGGGGATGAATGGGGCCGTCTGCAGCCGGACAGGTATATACAATTTATGAGTGCCAGTGAGTGATGGAAAGAAAAAGCCTTGTCTGAGAAAAGGTAGGAGAAAGTACTTGTTTTATTTCAAACCCTCCATGATTTCTATTGGAAGGAAAATGTTACTTACTCAGTAAGCATCTGTTTGTGGCATGTATAGCTGTAGATTGACAAGCTTAGCATAATCCTGCCATCTAGTGTTGGGCTTGGATGTGTGCAAGTTGTTTTTCCTTGAATAAAGTCTTTCGAGTCACAAGGCAGTGTGAATCCTCCTTTTGCTGGTAATGCGCATGGTCATTGACTCCATTGTTAGATTTTTTTCCTGCATGGCAGGTGAGGAAGGAACGTGAAGCAAAGCGTGGTATAAGGAGGGGTCGTTGCAAAATAAATTTGTGGGAAATAGTAAAAGTAACTGCAACAAGCACAGGTGTCCAGAGAGGAGGTGTGCATGTGAAACTACAGCACTATATGCCACGAACAGGTGCTTACCGGGTAAGTAACATTTTCCGTTCGAGGCATGTGTGATTGTAGATATACATGCTTAGCATAGACTGTAAAGCAGTCCTCCTTCATAAGTGGTGGCTTTGGGGCTTACAATTGTTTGAAATAATGTATGTAGAACTGCTTAGTTCACATTGGCTTGTTGGTGGGCAAGCACATCTACACAGTAATGTTTTGTATATGTATGCAGAGTACACCATGCAACTGCTTTATATATGTCAGCAAATAAGTATATTTTCTAGAAAAGCCCCTGAAGCTCCTTTTTTTACGAGTGGAGGGTGCTCTAAGAGGGATAGGTAATGTTCTGTCAGCTCTAGCATTGCACGTTTGAATGCATTTAACAATCCAACATGCCTGACTTAGAGATGGCCCTTCCTTTGTGTGATTTTGAAAAGCAACAAAGAGGTATTGTGTTCTCCTATATGATTTAATTCTGTCAACATCATACGTGAGAGCTTATTTTATGTCTAAGGTATGTAGAGCCCTTTCCGCAACTGAGTCAGTTTGGGGAAACAGACAGGAAATTCAATAGACTGATTAAGGTGGAACTGAGAAACCACCTTTGGAAGAAATTTAGGATTGGTACGAAGTACCACCCTATCTCTATGCAACTGGAAGAAGGGTGCTTCTGAAGCCTGAAGCTCACTGATATGTCTGAGTGAAGTGTTAGCAAACCTCCAGGACAAGAACTGTATGGAGCAGGATTGGAGGGGTACAAATGGAGGGCCCACAAATCTTGTTAATACAGTATTTAAGTTCCATGTAGGCACAGTGGCACTCTAGGTGGCATGACTCTTTTAAGACCTTACAGAAATGCTTTAATGACTGGAATCCTGAACAGTGAAGTGAGTGGTCTATTTTGTAGATATGCTGCTACTGCCGCTACGTGTAACCTTATAGAAGTAAAAGCTAAACCAGTGGTATAAAAATGAAAAAAGTAGCAGACAATGTCTTGAATCTTGACTGCTAATGGATCAGTGCGGACAAACCTTTTCCATTTAGCAGCATAATAGTAGCCCTGCATGTTTCTTTAAGAATGCACATACACTGCTGTGAGAGATTTAAGTAACCAAGCTCTAGGATTTCAGGAGCCAGATTGCAAGGTTTAGGGACCCGGGGTCTGAGTTTCTGATTTCTCCATGGCTCTACGTGAGAAGGCCCTGCGTGTTCTGCAGTACTTCGTCGGGAACTACTGAGAGTTCTAGGAGAGCGTCAACCATGGTTGCCTCGCCCATGTGGAAGCCACTAGGATGATGAGGGTGTGAGATGTCTGCTGAAGTTTGCAAACCACAAACATAAGGAGTGGGAGAAGTGGAAAAGCGTAAGCAAATATCCTGGACCAACTCATCCATAGAGCATTGTCTCTGGACTGTGGGAACCAGAGGCCAAGTTTGGGCATTTGGTGTTTTCTGCAGTGATGAATAGGTCGATTTGCGGTTGACCCAAACACTGGAAGGATTGGAGGACTTGCAGGTGGAGTTTCCATTCACAGACCTGTTGGAGTCTCCTGCTGAAGAGATATACAAAGACGTTGTCCCATGCCTGGCAGCTCGGGATGGACTGTTCCCATGAGTAGCAGGGTCAGTATTGATTTGCATAAGGCGGCCTCTGCCTAGTGGTGTAGTAAAGCGGTTTCTTAAGTAGGGTAGTTGTGAGACCTCACCAAGTAATAACAGCACAGTCTTTATCAGGACTAGTTAGGTTTCCTTAATAAAACCCTTAAAGCAGCCCTGGGTACCCATGGCACAGAGCAGCCAGGCTTAATCAGAGAACAAGTGTAAAGCATGTAGAAAACAGAGAACAGGTAGCAAACAGAACACAATAACAATTTGACACCAATTTATAAAAACAGAGTGCCACCAAACGACAAAAATCTATTGAGGTAAATTGGAGATATTAATTTTAAAGGTAAGTAGAAAATCAGTTCAATCTTGGGAAATATAATAAATTGTAAGTTGTTTAGCAGTTTTTAGCCAACTGTCTAATATGGCTACTTGTCTTTACTTGGACAGGACACAAGTTAGGGGTCAGTCACAGGGACCACTGGGGTCCACGGACACAGTTACCTGTAGGGTACAGCAGTCTTGGGGTCTGTTCTGAATTTATATCCTGTACTGTGGTCCAGGCAAGAAGTTGTCCTGATGCTGGAGAGATGCGGTGAGTATTCCTGGGGCCACCCTGGTACTCATGAGTGTCGTGGGTCTCTGGCCTCGGGACTTGATCACTCATGATGCAACATGTAAGTCAAGTGCAGATCCAGTCGCCACTGGTCAACTGGTTTCCCAGTTACAGCAATTTCATAGGTTGCTTACAGCAACTCTTTTGCTTTGGGGGACAAGAGTCGATTTTGCCCTCGGCTACAGGTCCCACAGAGAGGGCACCTCGTGAAGGTCAGGACTCAGGGGCCCACAATTGGCACTTTGGCGTCCATTGGCGGTCAAGCATTTCTGTGCAGCTGGGCTCTCGAGGAGTGCAGGGTTCCTTAGATTGTGATGGAACTGAAGCTTAACAGGAGACTAGCAAAATGGCTCTTGGAGTCACTTCTTCCATCCTGACACAAGTGGAGCGCCTTATCACAAGTGGGCACAGCAGGCACAGTCCCCCCCTAAGGCGTACCCTAAATAATGAGGCACTCCTTCTGGAGAACCAGTTCTGCAATGAGTTTCCCCCTCTGCAGGAGAAGCTAGCCTGTTGACCAACACAATGAAGTGGGAAAGTGAAGGAGTGATCGCCATTTGCTTCACTGACGCAGTAGCCTCTTTGAAGATGGGCCATCTGTCCCACTGTCCAGCACTCATCCTGCTGGAGGAGGTCACACCTCCTCCCTCCAGAAATTGTCTTTGTTCCCTGATCTTGAGAACTGCTGCAGATAGACAAGCAAGGCTGTAGAAGGTTTGGGCAACAAAGTGGTGACTTTCTAAAGTACATTTTCTATTAAAAGTTATCCTACATTTGATCTCACCATGAGCCGGGTTTAATCTAAAGATTAATTTCATACTTTAGCATAATATTTTTGGTGCTCTGAAATGGAAATTAGCATTTAGGATGGTGGCTTGTGAAACTCCATGTTAGCCAACAGGACCACCGGCCTTGCTACAGTGAAAATGGCAATTTTGTGATTTATACTGTCAGGGCATGTTAGACACAAAAGGAACATACTGTTCTTTTTTAAGTTAAGCACCCTGCCAAATGGGCTACTAAGGCCTTCCGTAGAGGTGGCTTATTAATATTTAAAAGGAAGGATTTGACCGCCTGGCAAATTTGTTTATTTTGCCCTGTTGAGATGGAGTTTTAAAGCTGCCCGACAAGGCTGCAGTGGCAAGCCTAGAGTCCCCACCATGTCACTGCACGGTGGCACAGTTTGGTGGTGTGGTAGACTAGTGACATTTAATGTACTAAAACTGGGTACTTATGGTACAATATACTAGGGACCTATAGGTATGCTAAATGGGCCATCTGGGTAGTAGTCAATTGTACACATATTTTTGGGGTCAGAGCACATGCATTGGGGCCTGGACAGCAGGGAACAGTGTACTACAGAGTCGAAAAACCAGCAACATGAATCCAAACAAATGGGGGGTGATCGTGCAAAAAGAGGTCCTTTCCTACAAACGACATAGTGGCCATGCAATGATGGGTTTCAAATGCTAGCCAGAACAACTGTTAGTGGTTTAGACTAATTGCTAGCATCCCCCCATCCCTTTTTGTGAGTCTGGCCTTACCATACAGAGCCTAGACAAAGCCTTCAGATAGGCACAGTTTGTCTGATATATATAGAGCACAGTTCTTGCACAGCACAGTGTACATCCCAATAGGCATATACTGCACAAGAACACGTTGTACACAATGTACACACTCTGCCACAGTTACTGACCAGCGGGCTCTGTACAAAAAAACACTGGACAGCTCAGACAGCCAAAGTGATGCACATGTTAAAGGCACAGTGACAGCATGCACATGACAATACTCTCCAGTCAAGCACACACAGCACAGCCAGGCACACAATGTGCAGTCAACATCAAACACACACATAAACACATTGAATAGGCAGACAACACGCAGCCTGTGATACACAGCAATACATCAGCAGCCAGACAAGCACAGTACTTGTCAAGTCAGACACTACACACCAGATCAATGTACACTGGAAGGATACTACACAACTACATCATATGACCCAAATGTTATACACTGCCTGTGTAGATGCTACTGAAGCAGACTAAACTGCACAGTCAAAATGAAACATACAAGGACAAGACTCTCTGCAGCCAGATACCCAGGATACTGTACAGCCAGGAACCTAGTGCACCGTACAGTTAGACATACAATGCACAGACCTACACTCTGCACACTTATGGACTGGTGCACAAGAGTAGTGGCCCCACAAGCTGGAAAAATGCAGAGGACAAGGCCTAATGATGAGCGGTAGGCGGGCAAGAGAAACACGCTGGGCTGGGTGAGGAGGGACTGATCGCAGGGCTCTGTGGAGGTGGAGGGGGGGGGTTGACGAGGAAACCTATGCAAATACCATGTTTACCTATGCAGGGGCAACCCACCCAACTCAGGACATAATCTGATGATAACCCCAACACCACCGCCTCCAGAAGCGGATATTGGTTTGTTGTGATAGACGTTTATGTATGAAAACAAAATAAAAATATAAAAAGAATCTGCACAGTTAAGAATATAAAACCATACATACATATTACACAGTGGCGGACGCTAATGGGAAGTTATGGTTCAAGACGACTGTTAACTAAAAATTCAGTTTTTGATTTGCAGATAACTAATCACCATGGAAGGATCTGCACAAAATAGGGCACTTGTTTAGCTTATGCACCTAAGGTCCAGGCTGGCCATTTTCGTGCAGTTCAATGCAGGGGAAGAATGTTAAAGGATGGGGGCCAAAAATACATGCATTTGTCTGTGTAGGCTCATTAGAAATTGTGTTCACTGCTACAGCACAAAATGCTGAACGGATTTACGCTAAACTTAGCATGAATAGAGAACTTTACTCCGAAACTTGCTTATCCTGGCTTTGTGTAAATCCATAGAGTGGTTTTTGAGAGGCTGGAGATAGAAAAACATGTCAGACGTGCAGGAAAGGGTAGCACTTTGTATATAGTGTCAGTTAAAATCCAGACTTCTGAGAAGTGAGATTTCTGTCAATCACATTTGAATTTTGGAGATGTGATTAGTTGATGGGGAAGGGATCAAAATAATGCACAACAGGACATACATTTCACGTGAAAAGGGCTAAAGGGCATGCGCAGTGCACATTGGACACATGGCAGGTGATCGCACCATATGCCATAAAACCCCAGAAATTCACTTTAAAAAAACTGTTGATGGTTAGTTATGACCTAGAAAATGCAAAACCTAAAAAAAAAAAAAAAAAAAAAAAAAAAATAGAAATTCACCAGTAACAGTATGCAACATACAGCGCGCACTATAACCCCCATAATTTGTTGCTGGTAGACAGCCTTTTTTGGTTTTTTTACAGTTGTCTTCGGCAAAGGGTTAACTGAGCAAGATAGAAGGGCCGAGTTATGGTGTTCGCTGTTCAACTTATCCCCTAAAAGGCAAATGTAATGTTTTTATATATATATATATATATATATATATATATATATATATATATATATATATATACCTATATATATCTAAGAGACACAGGCAATACAGAAAAAGAATACACATAGTACAGTGCACAGACCTATATATATTACAGAAACGTGTACACAAATGCAGATTGCTAAACTTAGTCCGACAGGCACTGCAGTCAAACACTGCAACTAGGATTCTTCCCTGCACAATCAGGAAAATGCAACACACAAGCAGATGAAATGACGAACTGTGCTGCTAGGTACTGGCTTATAGTCTGAACAAGCATAAAAAAAACACTTAGTTTTCCGTGCAAGCCTTCTATTAAAACAAGTAAATGCCATGCCAACTATGCTCGACATACTTTCCAGGGTGATTCATCTAAAGAGGAGGAGAAGAGACGAAAACCCAGGAGGGTGCGGCATGGGAAGCATTTAGAAGCCAACTGAAAAGTGAACACTGGGGACAAGGAAGGGAGGGAGGGAAGGCAGACCAGCCTAGAAGCTGACAAAAGCAAGAACACCACAGCAGAGCACCAATAGTGAATGCTTCTGCCCCTCCCTCTTGGACAATCTTCATAGTTGTCCCAGATTCAGCCACTCCTAAAGCCACTTACTGAGGAAGTAAATGTGTCCTTATTCAGATCTACCACTCCTCTCAGACTTTCCTTGCCCCCATGCTCCGTGTCATCAGTTACGCCTTCCGTCTAACCCGCTTCTCCTTGTTTCGCTGTCGCAGTAGAGGACTTACCTCACCCACTTCCGCTGAGCTCAGACGATCTCTGTGTTACACACCTAGAATCTTCTCACTGCACTTTACCCTTTTCACTCGCTTTCCACTCCATTCGTACTCGCCACGTAGACCTATGACTGTCACATACACACACACGCAGCACTCCACCTACCTGTGCAACCTCTCTATGCGACACCCCACCAACTCCCACTTCAGCGGACTTCATTTCATCCTCAGCGCCCAGATGCTCCTATCTCTCCACGCTTAAGATCTAACTTTCGAGCAAGTGAATGTCCAACTTAACTAATTAAATGCTTCACTGCTGTGAAGACTCTCTGTTTACAACTCTGTTTCTGCAAATATACCACTGTAAAAACGCAGGATATAGTTAAGCATGGTAATAGGATCCCAGCACACATAAAAAAAGCGGGCGAAACCCAGAAACACGTGTCCAGAGATACACAGCAATTGCTGCACCTACTAAGGTGAAAGACTTTGATTACTTTTGTTAATGTGAAAGAATCTGAATGCATTTACCAAGATGCATTGGGGCCAACTTTTTGCTGGAGTGTGAGGCAGTGTGCTCCCTTTTTTTTTTTGCACTGTGTTGAATGACGGCTCCCTTGAGCTAACGGGCTGACGAGCCTTGGTGAGGCACCTGCGCACCAGAGTGGTACATAAACCTGAGAAGACGTTTGGTGGCATTTCAAGCAACCCCACAAAATACGCTGCTCTCTGCTGATGACGGGCGAAACCCAGAAACACGTGTCCAGAGATACACAGCACTTGCTGCACCTACTAAGGTGAAAGACTTTGATTACTTTTGTTAATGTGAAAGAATCTGACTGCATTTACCAAGATGCATTGGGGCCAACTTTTTGCTGGAGTGTGAGGCAGTGTGCTCCCTTTTTTTTTTTGCACTGTGTTGAATGACGGCTCCCTTGAGCTAACGGGCTGACGAGCCTTGGTGAGGCACCTGCGCACCAGAGTGGTACATAAACCTGAAGACGTTTGGTGGCATTTCAAGCAACCCCACAAAATACGCTGCTCTCTGCTGATGACGGGCGAAACCCAGAAACACGTGTCCAGAGATACACAGCACTTGCTGCACCTACTAAGGTGAAAGACTTTGATTAATTTTGTTAATGTGAAAGAATATGACTGCATTTACCAAGATGCATTGGGGCCAACTTTTTGCTGGAGTGTGAGGCAGTGTGCTCCCTTTTTTTTTTTTTTTTTTTTTGCACACATTAAAAAAGCCTAGAAATTCACGGAAAAACCCCAGTTAAAGTGACATTATAGTTAGGTGTGGAAATAACACAAAACTAACATTTAAACCATCCCCTCCCCCAAAAAACACTGAAATTCACCACTTAAACATTACTGACCTAAAAATAAATTGCGGCCTCGTCATATTCAGCATTTCACCTCACGCATTACTTCACTCATGACATTAAATTCCATAATGAATTACAACACTGATGATATATTAAATGACATAGTTGATGACGCCATTGATATTTTAACACCTAACTATAATGTCACTTTAACCTTTGTTTTTTCCCAGTGAATTGCTGAAGTGTTTTTTTAATGAAAGGTAAGGACTAATTAACTTACCTAATTATAATGCGGGACATTACCATCCAGTCGGGTAGGGCAGAGTCTGCTGCGCTCCTCCGCAAAGAAATACAGTGATTAAGGAAAAGCCGTGTTGCGGCACATGGGACGAGCTTCTCTTGGTCTTTCATGGAGCGGCTCGTGACGATGCCAGCTCCACATGGATATTGCTTGTCCCCTCATTCGACTGTCAATTTTCCCCCACCTCTGTCCCAAGAGGACGTGACATTCGTTCTCTTACACTACCCCTATAGGTCTCCACATACACCAAAGGGCAGCCCTTACGCCCCCTACTGGCACGGCTGCACCACACCTGCAAATGATTGCATCTATTATGGAAAAACCAGGCCCCCAGATCTGTTCTTGTTCCTATGGCTATATAATAATAAACCATTTTGGTTGCAGGTTATTAGCCAGGATTTACTTATATGTATTATAATAAGTAGAATGTGCTTTTCTTTTGAATCGATCATAGATGCTATATATGACAGTGCAAAACTTCAATAAAGCTTGTTAAAAAAAAGTTCTCAACTATAGTTATTTTAACTTTTCTTTTTCTTTTGGTTCTAGGAATTTCTGTGGATTTTTTATCATATTCAGCCACCTCCCCGCTAATCACAGCTTTCGGTTGTGTGTAGTGGGTGGTTAGCTGCCTGGCCTCTTTCAAACCCCTGCACCCAATCGTCCACTAATGCCAATCTCCTGGAAGACCCCCAACCCACATTTAATTTGTTATTATTAATATTTTAGATTTTTGTGAATACCACGGTACTCACGAGGTACCAGAGCTCAAGCTTCACCAGCACAGTACCTTGCGGGCTTCCCCCAAAGGGGTTACATGGGGGGGGGGATGCTTCAACAGCGGTTCCTCAAGGGAAAGCTATGCCGGATCCCACCAGAGTACCCTATTACTCACGGCACAAAAAACAAGAGCCAGGAGATCAGGGTGTCTCTACTCTGCTCCAATATACAAATTTTTTAAAACAAATTCAGGACAGAGGGACCAATTCCTTGGGTCCTGTAATGGAAGGGTCACTATATTTTTATCTGGATTGTGGTCAGCACATCAAATCTCTTGATGCAGCGGGCAGGCTCCCTCTGCCAATCAGAGAGCCTGATCTTCTTTTTAATTTATGGTTCCTGGGACTCCAGTGGCACTTCCACAGGACTAAACGTTCAGATATACCTAACTTTGTATCCACTTCATGACCATCCCGAGCCCTTCTTTTATGTGAATTCCTCAAAAATGGATGAATGGATTTACACCAAATAGTGTAAAACACACTTTCTGAGTAAAGTTTTAACCTTCTGCCAAATTTGGTGTAATTTCGTTCAGCCGTCTTTTTCTGTATTGGAGAGCAAAGTTTCCTATGGGAATAAACATGGGTAATCAACGTTTTCTTCGCCCCCACTTCACAGACTACCCCAAAACTTTCCAGGAAGGAGCTGCAGTGGACACATTTTTTAAAAATGTTGTTTAGGAAAGTTTTGGCTGCAACATTAGCTCCTCAATGCCCACCTTGGAAAACCCTATCCTCCTCTCGTAGCCTCAGTGTTTCTCAGTCTCATGCCTGCTTCTCCTTTTACATGTTGATGCAATATGACTCATATGTAGTTACATACAACAAAACCTAGAGCTGTCCTTGTTCGAGGCTTATCGCCTGTGCCTCGGGCCAACAGCAACTTGAAAGCAAAATAAACACAGCTGTCAAAAAGCCTATTGTTAGTAAGCTTTCTGATTATTATTGTATTTCATAATGATGCTCAAAATGAATCACTCCAGGGAGTCCATTGTATGCCAAAATAACAGACAGGGTGAATGCACAGCTGTGGCACACGAGAGCCATTGTGTAACTTTAACAATATAATCCACCTTTTGTGTCTATACAATTTGTTTTCAATGTGTTGCCATGTAAGTTCTACCTGTTGCTGTGTTGTGCACAATGGGTTCATTTATACAGTCGACTGAAAACCCTGGTGCTTCCTGGCAGAAGGAGTCCAGGGAGCGCTGTCTGATTTACTAACAGGCATCAAGAGTTCTCTTGCGAACTTGCAAAGTAAGACGCAGAATGACCAGTAACCCAAAGACAGAAAATGTTCAAGAATCAATCTTTGTCAGGCCTCGCTTTCGCAGGAGGAGCAACACATCCAGGAGGATCAACCTCAAGTCAGTCAAGGAGGAGTAGTGGAAAGGACGTCCACGCCCATCATGTGCTCCTCGCACTTGTCTCTTTTTTCTAATGTCACAAGCATGTGGTTTGAGCATCAGCTCTTTGTAGTTTCTATTTTTATTTCTGAAGGAAGCATTTCGACGAGGAACACTGCGCACTGAATTATACACAGTACATCTGGATAGTGTAGGCCGGTTACTACGCGGAGATAGGTTTAGTAAGAGTGTGCAATATTAGTGGTTTAATTTCATTTTCTGTTTGTTATTGGAGACCTTGGAGGGACAATCTAAGGATGTGTTACATATAGTCACATATTACAATTTAACTGCACCTATATCATTCTGGAAAGTTCACCAAGGTCAGTCACAGGAAAGTATTGAGTGATGTTGGACTAGTGATCAGAGGGAGACTATTTATTTTTTAGGCATATTAATTTACAAGACACAGACCTACTTCCTACTACAAACTCGTGACAATAAATAGATATTTGGTTCTTCTACTTTATGACTTGTCTACTGGCCTTTTGGGTGACGTTCCTGGAGATGCTTTGTTTGACTACTTGGATGAAATATAACTTTGTAGACTTTATCAATCTAACAATGACGTGGGCATGTTTTGACTGGGTACACGAATATCCTTGGTGATCTATTTCCATGTACCATGATGACCTCTGTGTAAGATATTCGTTGAGAATAATTGATCTTAAATAGGGTTTTCTATTAATTTCAATGGTTACACTATGGAGTACGTTTACCTTTGAGATATAAGATGTATATTTATAACACTTTCTCAGGTGAAGGTGAGATCTGTATTTGGTATAGTTATCAACACTTTGCACGTGGTGTATTGGTTATAGTCTAATATATAATGTTAATTGATTTGTTTTGAGGGTACCAAATTCGATGCTGTGTCACACAATACATAATATTTTGAATTTATATTATTACTATGGATTATGAATCCTATATGTATTTCGTAATGGGAAACCTTGTCCTTTACTTGCTCTCTTTTATTTTAATTTATCGTTAAACTTTATGACTTGTCACTGGGTAGAGGAACATTACATGTTAGTATAATAAGAGTGCAATATAATGTACTTTATTTCGAGCCCTTATGAAGTAAAGTGGGATGTACTCATTTGAGACTAAACACGTGTTGGCTAGGAGGATTTGTCGATGCTGAATAAATGAACGAGAAGACAACGTACAGAGGAGTAGATTTTGACTATAGTTAGAGTGCTCAATGTTGTTGTTTATATTCATGGAAATTGTCCTTCTGAAGAAAACTTGGTGGCTTTTCTTCTTCTTTCAAGCACCCATTGAAATATTTGATATTGTATGTGTAATTTTGTTATTAGGTGTATGTGCGTCGAAGTTACCCAGTCACCATTTCTTCTTTTTGTTATTAATTTGGGTTGGTGGCACCACCTTTCATTGAGGTTTTTTTAACATTTTAATTGAAAATATGGCATTTTTAGCCAAAAGACAAAAAATAGCAGAGGAATTTTTTAGTAATTTTAAAGGTGGCAAAGTTACAGTACAGGGTATCACTGAGAAAGAGGGCTTGAAATATATATTTTAAAAAAATTGGAAAGACATAAAATGAATGACTATCAAAATGGTGAGATGCAATAACCTTCAAACAATATCTCAAACTAAACAGGATTCCTAGTGGGCTTAGGGCACAAATTTCCCATCTTATGATGACCAAGGTGAAGATCTATTGATGCAATGGGAAAATGAACTAAGAGTCAGTTCACCGAATGGATATTCTGATTATAAATACAGAGAGAAAAAAGTAGCCAAGCTGCAAACTAAAATTAAAGATCTGGAGAGAGAAATTAAAGATATGAATCTCCCTGAGCACACGCAAAACAATTATGACGTTATCAATGAAGTATTGTGTAAACCCCAAGATGAAATTAGAATGAGAAAAGCCAGGAAACTCAAATGTTTATCTAGGTGGTAGAGTTAACTTTTGCAAAGAAATCTGACTAATTAGTGACCAAATAGACAGGACCAATAGATGATACATCTATTGACAACAGAAGTACTAGTTCATCTTGTATACCACTGAGTAGTGACACCGTCGGACAACTAGATCCAAAGGAAGGTACTTCTAGAGGTACAACCAACAAAAGTTGTTTTTAGAAGAGTTATGGAGAATCAGAATTGGCAATAGGACAAGACCTATAAATATCGAAAGACAAGAAGAGGGAAAAGAAATAAGGCATGAACGAAAACTCTATACGAACTGATGATCTTGATGTAATGACTGTGAATGTTTTGGAGTGAAAAAACAGTGACTGTGTCTTTAGCGCTGCAGAGACCACAGGTATCCCATCATGCTCAGCAGGTGGCAGTTGCCTCAGTTATTTTCTGATAAGCACGAGGGATAAGCAAGTCCATTACTATTCTCTGTTCTATCCACCGGGGAGGAATGAGGGCTGCTTGTCACTTCAATGGAGACTCCCCTACGAGAGAACTGGAGTTACAGGCAATGTCCCCTGTAAGGTGTACGCACGCACCCTTTCTTCCCCTCACCGAGCAGACATTATTTCCAAGCGTACACCTTTCTGCCACGTCACTGCCTTCATCACACAAGAGTGTGAAACCATTTGTGCTGCATTTAAAATAATGAATAAGTGCTGGAACGTATCGGTTGTATCTTCAGTTAAAGTGCGCACAAGTATTTTGGAATACAACTTGGGCACGTCATAGTTTGGATTTCCAAAATAAAACATGTATGTCATTCATTGAGTATTGAAAGTCACGAAAAGGTTAGAAAAAGCATCCATTGCTTGGTGTATGCGTTGAAACTGGATAATTTTTATATTGCACGATGGAAATGAAATGCGTGAATCATTGCCGCACCAGTCTTTGCAGGCGTTTACTAGTCGGTTTTGTGCCGCAACACAGCAGTGACGGACGTTTCGTGAAATGGTAAAATACAAATGTGGGTGGTCACTGGTTACCAATGTTTTTTTTTCTGCCAAATGCAGAAACTGCTCCAACAAAATAACATCTGGTCCTCCGAAAAAATAAAATAGTCCAAGACAAAAATGTGGTAGGCCCATTTAAATCAGAGTTTAATTTTCTCTTAGAAAGGTGCAAGAATGTCCTGATCCGCAAAAGTTAGGGTGGCTGCACGCTAGTTCACTATCCGGGGGTGGCACATGAAGTGGCTCTTGATGTTTTCCGGCAACAAGTGCTGCCATCACCAGTGTCAGCCACCGTTCTTTTGGCGGCTCTGGGTCTGATGCCGTACACCGGTCGGTCCTGGTCGGTCCCAGGTGAACACACTGTTTCATCGTGATTCCTTGGGGAGGAAGGTCCAGTTGGCGCAGCCTGTGGCATGATGTTTTAATTTCAATTTCCTGTTCGCACGGACAGGCCCCCACTCAGGAATTAATTGCTGCTGCTGCCCTGCCCAAGTTAAACAGGAGGAAGCTGGCGCGTCTGGGAAGCGACCACCTGCTCACCTCCTGACCACGATACGTCCTGCCAACTCTCCAGCCCTCACTGACTTGTGTCCCGGCCCGGCTCTAGGGCAGTGCGACCGCTGCCACCGCACTGGGTGCTGACTTCAGGTGGGGACGCCATGTTTGCAGGCATTATACGGTTTTAAAAGAACCTGCTGTTGTGTTCACTGTCTCCAGAAATTTTCAGCCAACAATAAATATGTCAAGATGACTCTGTGATTAATGTTCTGCCTGGAGAGAGATCAGAGTTTTCTCTACTGGACATTTTAAGGTAGGACAGAGGGTTAATATGCCTGCTGCATTGAAGGTGCACCATGGAGATCACAAAATGCATACAATCTAAATAGGTCAGTGGGTTACTACTTTTGTCAGAGAGGTCCTTTTATTACTTGCAGTTACAATCTTCATATAGAACAGTAAGCTATTAACTGCAATCAGAGAAATGCATGCATACTGCAAGTTACATATTAAACCATTGTGATTTTTTTACCCAGTCTTTCATTATCCTAATGTTGCAAAAAGGGTTCATTTAGGTAGAAATCAATTGTTATTATTAAAGAGAACCTCCAACCATGGTGTTACATTTTAAATTCTGAGCCTGTGCTTCTCCAGACCAAGCACTCAAACTATACTTCCTACCAGTATGATGACGTAACTCATACACCTTGTAGTCCGCTGTCTTATGTAACATTTCTTATACACTGATTTACACACACATTGATTGTCTCTGTGTAATGTGTGTGATGTAAAGTGCTCTGACACCCTACACTGTTATGTGTGGCATTATAAAAATAATAATTAAAAGCATCTGAGAGAGCGGCTATGGACACTTGAGAACTTTTAAAGGGTGGCAGTGAAGGAAACCGTGGCGGAGGTGGTCGTTGGGGAGGCACCAAAAAGCTTTGTCACACAGGGCGCCACCAGTGCTAAGGCCGGCCCTGCTTGTGCCAGTCACGGGCGGCATGAGTTACAGTGAGAGCAGCAGGCGCTGAGTGTCTTTCAGGCACAGGCAGTGCACGGCTCTCAAGGTCATCCACAGTGCCACATCACTTAGCAGCTACTCCCACAGCCTCATCACTAGTATGTGACGTCCTGTGAGAATTGATTGGATTCCCAGCTGTCTGTCTGCAGCCAATCAAGGACAGGAGCCAAGCGTGATAGATTTCAAGAGACTTTACAACAACAACAAGCTTTATTTTCCCAGCTGAGCTGAAGTACTGTGACTCAGAGACTGGTAGGTCAAAAATTTATAAACCCCTGGCTGCTGACATTAGAAATGTTTGTTAAAAGAATGGTCTGGGAGCTCCAGCAGAGCATAGCACCATCCAAAAGAGGGTACACTTTTACTTTG
This sequence comes from Pleurodeles waltl, assembly GCF_031143425.1. Classification (NCBI taxonomy): domain Eukaryota; kingdom Metazoa; phylum Chordata; class Amphibia; order Caudata; family Salamandridae; genus Pleurodeles; species Pleurodeles waltl. The sequence goes on from NC_090442.1 coordinate 191,459,370, forward strand.
TGCACACTGGCAAAGAGGTCCTCGAAGGAAATGCCTGGTGTACACCACCTAGGTGTGAAGCAGAGTCTTTGCTTCCCTGCCAGCTGGGGGTGTGTGCCCCTTTGCAATGGCAGTAGAGGATTCCAGAGAATGTCCCCCACAACATTATGAGGGGTTCCCCTCCAAAGGCAGGCCAGGCTCCATTGCAAATCAGAATCGCAAGGAGAGACTTGGATAGCATTTCCCTGTGTCTTTTTTCACGTTCTCCAGCACAAAATGTATTCAAGAGTTTGCACTTATCTGAGAGCACGTTTACACAATCTGATGCATGGTTTATGAATAAAATGTTTATTTTTACCACTGCGCTGAGGGCATTGTGTTCTTCTCTATGTCCATGAGCATGAAAGTTTCCCATGCTGGTGCTCCACTTCCATAGTTTTTCACCAAAATGATATGGATATGTTTAAATACATGCGATCATGTGATGGTTGGAACCACTTTGAAGAAGACGGAAGTCGAAACGCGTCAGTGGGACCTGATTTTGCCTCTTTCATGAGCAGAATAAAAGTTTTAATGGTTTCAGTTTCCGGGAGTGCAGCGTTTTGCTTTTTGGTGATATATTAGGGCTTGGTCCTTTGCCCTCACGCTGCACCGGCAGTTAGGCACACCACTGCTTAGGACCGTCAGCTTGGATTATATTATGTGCAGTGGTGGTGCCCGGCATTTGGATTCGGAATAGATGTCAGCAAGGAGATACCGATCTCCTGCGTGTGCACAGTGCACGGAAGAATTTCAAGACAATGACTGTCGTACTTCCCCAGCGCCAAGTGCTGTCTTCGTAAATGGCACCATTTCATCACAGAAAAAATGGTGAGTGGATGCCCCAATCCTATGAGTGCTGATGCGGCCCTGTATTTTGGGCCCGGAGACTGTTTTGATTTGGAACACTGCATCCTCACATGTAGAGGAGCGGATGAGCGGCATTTATCGCAATGGAAAATCCAACTGCGAATTTTGAGATTGACATCGTCTAATTAACTCGATGATTTATTTCACGTTGCAGAACAAGTATGTAAGGCCGATTGTTTAATTGGAGGCAGTACTTTCAAAATAACACATTTATATTTACATCGTGAAGATACCTAAATGACTTTGTACGATCGCATTTTAAGAGAGAACATGTGCTGCACAACAAGTTTTGTAATGCTGATTTTCTATCTGGAGGCAGAAATTTGAAAACAGACACATTGGTGAAATTCACTTCTTTAATGGGATATATGACCGGCATTTAATGGCAAATGAAACTGGTAACTCTGAGACTGAGTGATTTGACGATCTTTCACCAGGGTGACACTTTATAAAGAACTTAGTGGTTATTTTCACGTTGCAGGGAGAGCAAGGAGAGACTAATTTTCTATCTGGAGGCTGCAATTTCAAAAAAACATCTTTATACTTACAACGTGAAGGCACCATATTTTATGATGCATGTTAATTACTAAAATGATCACATTTTGATTAGAAATACGAGTTGCACAATAAGTTATGAAAGCCGATTTTATATCTGAAGACAGCAATTTCATAGAAATAGGAATGATGATGAATTGTGATTTTCAGGTACGTAATTGGTTGTTAACAAGGGGGAACAGGTGTGCAGCAAAGGGTGCTTTTGGTAGGATTCCCAGTTCATTGGTGTGGAAGAACTATAAATACCAGCATGCTGCGCGAATCATGTGATGGTTGGAACCACTTTGAAGAAGACGGAAGTCGAAACGCGTCAGTGAGACCTGATTTTGCCTTTTTCATGAGCAGAATAAAAGTTTTAATGGTTTCAGTTTCCGGCAGTGCAGTGTTTTGCTTTTTGGTGATATATTAGGGCTTGGTCCTTTGCCCTCACGCTGCACCGGCAGTTGGGCACACCACTGCTTAGGACCGTCTGCTTGGATTATGTTTAAATACATATATATCTAGTTTAGGAATTTACCATATTCAATTTTTTTGTGTGGCTTCAGTGCTTAATTTATTTTTGCCTGTTCCCGAAGCTCTGCTCAGGAGCTGGCAACTGGAGCAATTTCATGTCTGTGTGCCCATCTGTGCACTGAATACCAAGGCTGGTAGCCTTTAATTCACTACCAGACACTCTCTGGCCCCTTTTCTCATTTGTGCAGGTTCCTGCTTTCTCCTTTTGTGGTTTCATAATCTTTCCCATCTATGTGTTCTCTCCCTTGCACTAAGTAAAAAGCTAATGCAGAAAAATAAGTGTGGGTGCCGCCCCAATGGCAAACACCAGTAAGCTAAGTAAGCACTGCATGTCTTGTTTGTTATTAAATTTCATTTTGTGTTGCGTTTCTGTTTTTTTGTGGGCGCCATATCTGTGTTGGTCACAGCTGGATTGAGATACCAGCGCTTTTCTGTGCAGTAGCTGGCAGATTGCATTTTTGAGTAAATGTGATCAAAGTACTCTTACATGACTTTGTAAAGTGCCTGTTTTGCACAGTGACCTTAAAATGTAGAAAAGATATAAAAGCTTGTACGACACTATGAGGTAGTCAAAGCTTCCAGCGTGTTTGAAAAATATTGGTTTTGACTGAGTAGTGAGCCATGGCACTCGGCCAGCTAAAGACATACTAAACAAGTGCCCGCAGACTGGAACTAGAGAGTGCAGAAGATTATACAAGGCCTATAAGAAGCTGAGAGACAAGCATGGACCGGAGGCCTTCTGCATGTGGTCTTGGTTTAACGGTCCTCTAAATGGGCCAGAGTTGTCAGAGACAAGCACAGGTCACTTTTGAAAAATAAAGAAGTTCATTTGAAAGTCAGGCAATGCGTTCTTTTAAAAAGTCAATGCAGACAATTTCCCACCAGCACTGCTTAGCAAACCGGAAGCTTGTGCTTAGCAAGAGATGCAGTCACTATTTCCCTTGACCTGCACTGCTCTACGAGTAGTTAGACCAGAGTTAGGTGAGGAGGGCCATTGGCAAGTGGTGGATGGTCACGTTTCTTGAGCGCAGCAGAAGATGCTTGAGGTTCGGCCACAGTTTGCACTTCTATAACCACAGTGCTCTCTGACCTGGGTTATTTGTTTTTATACACTGTTCTTCGAATTGACTGATGATTTGGAACTGCCCTATGAATAATCAGAATGCCTGGTCTTGATAAAATGCTGTTGGACTAGAGAACACAAGAAGGATAAGTGCCAAATGCTGTACTCTGTAATGTAGGTCACGGATTAGCTGGCGGGTTAGTGTGAGGAATACCCAGGGTTGTTGATGGACTAAAGTCAGTGTGCGTGTTGGCGATCTTGGGACTAGGCAACCTACTCCTTAATTGTTACTGTTTGTTGAGCACCCGTGACTTCACTTTGTAAGAAGCACTATATTCAGAGCCACTGGAATTATGCGATTGTGTGGCTGCAGCATTTTCCCATAATTATAAATTTGCCACAAAACGATCATCTGCTGCATAGTCTACAGATTTCAACCAAAAACAATTGTTTCTAGCTCAAACGGTTCAAACCTTACTAAAACACACTAACACCTGTTTTCTGCACAGTGGAAGGCCTTTTGCAAAGGTTGACTTGTCACCTTTCTGTTGCTTATAGTGCTATCACAAAATGTGCTGCATTATACTGTATAATTTGCAGATTCTAGCTGCATAATGCACTCATCTCTGGCATATAGTTTGTTTCTTCCGTACCACATAATTCCAGTGGCCCTGATTCCCTGACTATATTCTAACACCGTGTGAACATGAAATGGGGAAGAGCTGCAATTCTCTTTTTTTTTTTTTCGGTGTTAATTTCTTGATTAAATTGTTCTTTAAGGTGATAACAACCATCGTTTCAGCTTAAATGCCCGCAACAAAACACATATTACATTTGTGACACATTCATAGACGTTTCGAATATTAGACGTTATAGAGTTTCAGGTTCCAGAGTCTCCCTGTGGTTATGGAGTACTTACTTCTTTTTTCTACCATTCTAACATAGTAATCTGCAAAGCTAGGAGAAATAAAAGCATGTCTCCCTGTTAACGTCTGCCGGAAGGAGTTAGTATTTTTTGGGCACAAAGCCCTGTGTACCATTGTTAGGAAATGGGTCTTCACGCTAAATATGCTGGGTGTTAGAGTTGAAAGCTCCTATATAGCCCACTCATCCCCATGAAATTCCTAGTTTGCCCACCTTAATCACTTGTGCAGTACAAATTCCAGATTTATCATTTCTACATCACCAAGTAAAGTGTTTTGACTTGTTTTGAGCCTATTAAAATATTTGTTTACATCACACAGAATTTTTAAAAATGTGCTTTTGAAACTACTGAAAAACTTCAAAAAATATTTGTACAGTTCATTTACAAGCTATTTAAAGTTGTGTTTTAGAAACAAAATTGATATTCTACAGCCTTTATTTCATACTCCCTGACCAGCACAATTGTCAGACAATTCAGTTTACTAAATCCTCAAATTTTGCAGTCAAAGACAGCAAAGTAAACACAAATCTCCAAGATAAAATAAGCAGCAAATTGTAAGAAGCCATAAGACATATGGCAAGATTTAAAAGGCACCTTTATTGCTCACTCAGTTTCTGAATGAACAGAACATCTGTTGTTTTCCTGCTCACCAGAACAGGTCAGTAGACACTAAAAATAGCTCACCTAGATAAAATCTGATTAGTCGTAGCGAGTGGGTGAGCAGATATATCATGGCCTGTAAAGACTGCATCACAGAAGGTCTAATGCATGATGCAGGTTTTTAAACGGATGATAATATGGAACCATGTGACCACTCACCTGAGTTTGTCTAAACTTAAACCCCAGGCAACTATTCAATTGCTTTATCTAGTGGATCCTCTGGAACTGTCATGCACATTGTGTTTGTAACTCCTATAACCTATGTTATATATTTTGTTTTCAATTGCAGAGCTAAACATTTGGATTTGAACGGGCAGGCGTGAGTACCAAAGAAGACCAGGCAACTATGCAGATGTTCCAGGTGAGATTAGTGGTCTCTATATAAATCAAGTTCTTGATCCACACCTTTTTTTCTATTACAGATTTGTCGGAGAGCGCAAGTTATAGATAAGAATGGGTTGACATGCGTAGAAGCATATGGACTAGGTAATTATTTGGTAGAGCCCCCCTTTGGGTCACCTAGCACATTATAATATGACAACCTGCTGTAACCAACTGTTAACCACCTTTTCTTCTGTTGCAGACATCTCAGATGGTACTACTTATAGATCAGAAAAGGCAGACCAGAGTAGTAGCAGAAAAAGAGCAGGTTATTAATTGTCAGTTTTGCCTTGTGGTGCATCTGAGACATTGAAACAATCAGGTGCTTTAACTATTTTACATTCTTTTGCAGGCATCGTAGACCCTGCTGCACATAGATTTGAACAGGCACATATGAGTACAAGCAGAAAGAAGGTAATAATTTAGCAGATTTCCATTGTGCACCCAGTATAGTGTAATATGGCAACATTCTTTAACCACCTTTTTTCTGTTGCAGCCATCTCTCACAGTACTACCCATACATTAGAAAAAGCAGATGTGAGTAGAAGCAGAAAGACAAGGTAATTATTTGGTAGATTTCCCTTGTGGTGCTCCTTGTACATTATAACAGCGTACTTCAATTCTTTTGTAGGCTTCTTAGACAGTGCTACTCATAGATTAGGAAAAGTAGACGTGACTACAACCAGAAAGACCAGGTAATTATTTTGTATTTTTTCCTTGGGAATCATCTGAGAAATTGGACCATGTGCTGTAACCATTTTTTTCTTTTACTGCAGACATCTTAGACATTGTTACATCTAAATCTGAATAGGCAGACGTGAGACAGACCAGGTAATTATTTGGCAGAACTCAATTCCAGTGCATCTGGTAGATTATAAACTAACAATCTGTTTTAACCATTGTTTCCTCCATTGCAGGCATTACAGATAGGACTCAAACAGAGATGGATGGTCTGGGTAATTACCTGCTCCATTTTCCAAGAGATATCTCAGTACTGTCTGACAGGTCGCATTCATGAGCATAAGAACCAACTCTTTGTGGCATAGTAGGCTCAGACTGATTGCCACCAAAATGTTCAAGTGCAAAGCTGTCACTTCTGCAGAGGTCTGTGCTTCGCCACAAAGAAAGAAGTGCCATCTTGTGTTGAAAGAAGAATGGATGAAAGAAATTGTGGAGACCGAGACACAGAAGTCACACAGCAAGGTTCACGTACAACTGGGAGAGCTATTCCAACAGAACCTAGATGTAGGCCTGATCTGCAAAGTATGTGCAGAAGCAAAGATTGCAGGTGACTTTTTCACTGGGAAGAAATGGAGTGATGGCTGAAAGCTGGACTACTTGAAACACCATCTGTCTAGCAAACTTCATGAGTCTGCTTTGGTGACCCTCCAAAACAAAAGTGCTGCTGTCAGACTGGGTTTTGGACACAAACCGCCAGTGACAGAGCAAACAGACTAGAAGTGGCTGAATGGCAAAGATCCCTGCCTGAAGAGGTAAATATTCTCATCAACAATGTGTTGCTAGCAGTCAAGATGAACACTTCAATGTTGTCTGTTCAAGACATCCATGACCACCTTGCTATATATGTGAAGATACCAGACAGCTGGAGGAACAAGAACTATGCCTTTGAGTTTTTCAGCAGTGCAATACGCTCTGACCTCTTGGCAGAAATTTGCAGTGATCAGTATTACACATTGATAACTGATGAGAGCACAGATATTTCAGTTACAAAAATGCTCATCCCCTACTTCAAGTTTCGATCTGTAACATCAACAGAGTACAAAACAGTGTTTGGGAGAATAGTAACTCTGAGTACATGTAATGCGAATGCTATCACAATAGCTGTAAAAGACTTCCACGCTGCCAATAAACTGCACCTTTTGAAAATGTTCATGTTTGCATGAGATGGTGCACCGGGGATGCTGGGATAGAACAATGGTGTTAGTACCCACCTTAAACAATCCATTCCTCATCTAGTTGAGCAGCACTGTGTTGCGAGTCGAGAAGATTTGCGAGTTGATGATGCCTGGAAAAAAGTGCTGATGATCAGGGAAATGGAGACATTACATAGGACTGTCTACACTGTGTTCTCTCGGTCTACTGTGAGGAAATTCAAGCTGGACGAAATTGCTTTGGCCACTGAATGTGAAGCAGTCTCCTTTCGGCCACTGAATGAAGTGCAGCATTTTGCTGTTGGTATATAGATATGAGGTTGCTCTCAAATACTTTGAGCTTTAAAAAGTTGAGGAGAACAACCCAATTGCTAAATATTGCTACAAAAACACTATCTGAATTAAACTACCATAGTTCCCTTGCAGCACTGAATGGCATTCTAGCTGAACTTGCACCTTTGTGCAAGTTGTTTCACAAAAGCACTTTGACCACTGCTGAAGCTGTGAAGTATGCAAGAGCAAAACTTGGTCAAATCAAGGAACAGTATTTGGGTGACACTGTATTTTGGAGGATCACGGTAAGAGATCTGATGGCTTTGTACTGAGAAGACCGAGAGTATGATTGTGAGCACATGGTCAGGAGTTTCCCAGAAGATGAATTAAAGGAATGGACGAGTTTTGATTTCCATGCAGTAGCAACACAATCACAGTTTGATTTTGGGACTGAGAATGTACAAGAACTTTTTGAAAAGTATAAGAAGGTCATGGTCCTGGCTAATTGTGACACACCTGATGATGATGTTCAGCAATACAGAGATTATAAATATGAGGTGGCAGAACATGTAAAAGGCGGGTTGTTTAGGACCTTTCAAGACATGGTGAATTTCACTCTGTGGAATGCTGCACAGCATAATGTATCCCATCTTGTTGATTTCTGCGCAACTTTCCAGGCTTCAAGTGCAGACTGCGAAAGAGGATTCAGCCTCATGAACTCAATCAAGACCAAATTAAGAAACATACTAGAGGAGAGTTACCTAGATATGCTGATGAGGACAAAGGCCTACCTCTCAAATGGGAAAGGTTACTTAGATCGAGTTTATCTGCACTGGAAGAATGGCAAGGACGGGAAAACATGTCACGCATCTAGTGTCAGCACCTGACTTGTCTAAACTCTGACGCGGCTCCACCTACAGTCCATGTGTGGCTTGGTTATGATCATTTCTCACCCTGATTCTTGGCAGGGGCATCATGACATTTATCAGTAGAATGTGCATCAAAATTTAAATGTTGTGTAATTGTACAACTTGCTCTGTTTGGTGTACACGGCCCTCTGCAGCACTGCAGAGTATTCAGTAAAGTTTCATAATGGTTCAAACTCCTCATTTAGTTTTCTCTAGCTGGGGTGTAGGTGTTACTTAACAAATCATATCTTTGGGGTGTGCCAATAGGTCACAAAACTGCCTTAATGCCCTATTAGATGGAGCAATGTCTGTAAAAATGCTCCTTTTTTGCTTTAATTATAACAAAAGTATGGAGTGGCAAATGTCACTGATCTTGGTAGTTGTGCGCTCCACACACAGGAATGGTCAGTTTCTTAGTGCACGTACCCTTGGCTGCACAGAGACCTTACATTCCTGCACATAGTGGGAAAGAATTAGAGGGAATATTGGTTACAGGTAAGAAACTATTCCTTCTTTTGTAAGGGATTTCCATTGATAGTCATGAGCATTTGAATAAAATAGCAAGCCCATTCCCAATAAACGCAGTGGAAAGAACAGAGGAGAGAAAATCCGACTAGGCAAATAAATTCTTGAGGGAGGCTTGTCCTACTTGAGCATCTGCCCTAGCATTGGAGTCCAAACAGTAGTATTTGGTGAATGTGTGAACAGATCTCCCTGTAGCTGTCTTACAAATTTCAGGAATAGGGACATCCTCTCCAAAGTGGTTATAGCTGCTTTGCCTCTTGAAGAATGGGCCTTAGGTTTCGCCAACAAAGGCTTGTTGGTCTTTTGGTAAAAGAAAGGTATGCAGAATATTATCTGGCGTGAGATGGATTGTTTGGAAGTGGCTAAACCTGTGTGGACCGGCCCATAACTGACAAAAAGCTGGTTCGATCTGCACTGGTTGCGCTTATGGTCTAGGTGAAACCTCAAGACCCTCCTAACATCCAGGAAGTGAAGGGTTTTCTCAGCTGGAGTAGACAGATTTTGAAAAAAGAGGTGGGTAAAGAAATTGTTTGATTGACATGAAAATCTGAAATAACTTTGGGAAGAAATTTCAGATGGGTTCTGAGACCTACCTGATTAGAGTGGAAAACTGTGTATGGTTCATTAGCATACAACACTTAGATTTTGCTAACTCTACGAGCTGATGTAACAGATACTAGGAAAGCTGCCATCCAAGATAGATGTAGAGATGCCTTATGAGGGGCTCAAAACGATCTTGCATTAAACGTGAAAGGACTATGTTAAGTTCCCAGGGAGGAGAAGGGCGTCTGATGGGAGGGAACTTTTTTAAACCCCTCAAGGAAATCTTTAATTACTGGGATCTTGAAAAAAGAGGTTTGTGAATGAAATTTGCGGTTGGCAGTAAGAGCAGCCAAATGCAATTTTAGGGATGAGAACTGCAAGCCAGATTTTGCAAACAGAGAAGATAGGGAAGGATGTCTTCCTCCTGGCAAGATGATGGGTCTATGTGCTTGGAAGAACAGCAAATGCAGAGTTTCTACCACTTGAAGATGTAAGCTGCACGGGGTGATGCCTGTTTAGCTTCCTTAAGAATGTTCATGCAGTCCAGTGGCAAGTTTAAGTGTCCACACTGTACTAGCTCAGGAGTCATGCAACCAAATTCAAAGAGGAGCGAATAGGGTTAACCATCTGACCTCCGAACTTCGTTAGTAGGTCTGGACGGCATGGCAGCTTGAGGTAGGATGCTGTGACTGATTAAGATGGTCTGTGAAACACCATTGATGTGGCCACTCCAGGACTATCAAGGTGAGTCTGGCTCTTGAGTGGGATAGCTTGAGGAGGACTGCTGGGACCAGAGAGATTGGAGTAAAGGTGTAAAGAAACTTGCTCGACCAGTCGATCCACAGGCCATTACCCAGAGTCCTTGGTTAGAAGTAACTCAAGGCGAAGTCTTGGTATTTTTTGTTTTCTGTGGTGGCAAACAAGTCGATGTGCGCCGAGCCCCATAGCCTGAAGATGTTTTTGACGATGTCGTCGTGTAGGACCCACTCATGGTTTTCCTGCACTGCCCTGCTGAGGGCGTCTGCCTGCACACTCTGCACACCTCTTGGAGGTCTATAGAACAGAGCCAGTCTCCCTGGCGTAGTTGAGGATAGAGCTTATGCAATGCCACCATCCAAAATTTCTCCTCCAAATCCATTTGTTGGCTGCCTTTTAATCGAGAATGGGTCTGAACTTGTTCTCGTCTTTTTTCTTCACCAGAAATTATCAAGAGTAGATACATGTGCCCCTTTGTTTGTGGGGAACGACCTTGACCACATTCTTTTGAAGCAAGACGTTGAGTTCTTTCCGAAGCATGGGTAAATGATGGTTGGATGGTTTTGGTAGTATGGTAGGGGGAGAAGTGGTGAATCTGAGACACTACCCATTTTGAACAACATTCAGCACACAGGAATCTTTTGTGATTTTCTGTAACTCTGCTAGACAGTGTGAAATGCTTCCCCCTATCCGAGTGGGTAACGGAAGAGGAGGAAGAGAAGATTCACTGTTTGGTACCTGTTGCTGTTTTTCCCCCTTGGGGGGGCTGCTGCGAAGGCTGTCCTCTAGCTTCCCTTTGCTGTTGTTGCTGTTGGTAAGGGCGCTGCTGCTGTAGCTGCTGGCGACCCTGGCATCAATGAAGGGCTTAAACTCTCTGAGGGTAAAAACAGCATTGGTAAGGCCTGAATGGACGTCTTTGTTTTCGGTCTTTCGAGACCAACGGCTTTTGGCGTTTACATTTCTGCCTTCATGCGAGCCATTTCATCCTCCGTGTGGTTGCCAAAGAGGATAGATCCTGAAAATGGTAGGTTCAAAATCCGTCTATCGTACCTACCCAGAAAGTGGCCTTCATGGTTATTGCAGCTGTATTACAAATCATGCAATCACTGAATCAAATTTTTTGCTCTCCTTACCAGGAGGTACGGAAGAAGCAGGAGTAGTGGTGTGGTATTTCTTTGCAGCTAGAATGACTACTAAGTCAGGAGGTGGATCCGCTCTTAGGAACAGAGGATCTTGTTCCAGAGGCCTGTATTTCTTTTGTACTCTTGACAGGTTTGGTGGTTGCTGAAGTGAGGAAAAGTTCCATTACAGGCTCCAATAATCCTGGCACTAATGGAAGCAGAGGCCTTGACACTGATCTTTGAAGAAGTGTCTCAAAATGACAGATGTCGTAGGTGTAGGAACTAACATCTGTATGTTTAATTTTGTTGCTCCTCTTACCAACACCTCCTGGAAGGTAGATATGTCATCAGACCGGAGGAGGTTGTGAATCGGTCAGGGTCAGTGAGTGACGTCTTGTTTTTATTTTTTTATTTTATTTAGAACACACAGCGGGTTACATGTTTGCAACATAAAAGAAGAGAAACAAAAATAAAAAAAAGTCGTAAGTACATCAAAGTTGTCATACAGGGGAAGCATGCATTCTATTCTAAATCAATAGTCATGGTTTCTGCTTTTAAAGATCTCATATAAGATTACTTATTTAATTAACATATTCTCAAGGCCCCGAGAGCCATGCAGAAAAGGGTGCCCAAACTCTAGTGAGTCTTTTACCGGCCGCTGCTCCTTTTAGTTCATACAGGCTATTCTCCAAGTGATACATAGATAAAAGTCGTGAAAACCATTGATTAAATCGTGGGGGGTCTACATCACGCCACAGAGATGCTATGCAGCTGCGAAATACTGACATTGCTATGAACAGAAAATATCTATCTCGACTATTACAGGCTGCATGATCAACTCCCAGCAAAACCATTTGAGGTGTCAGATAGATAGTCTGTTTCAAGATTTTCTTCAATATATCGGATATCCCGGTAATCAGACTTTCCAGTTTTACACATTGAAAAAACATATGACCGAGATCTGCATTCGGGCAACCACATCGTGGACACATGATTCCCATCGTTTTACCCCAGCTCGCAATCTTAGCAGGTGTATAATATAAATTATACAATACCATAAAATGTTGAGCTTGCGGGCTTGCAGACAATAAAACAGTCCGTGCCATTTCCATAGATTCACAAACCTCTATCTCTTTAGCTCCAACCCGTCCTTCCCATTTTTTAACAAGTAAAACCCGGTCGTCCAATATAGTATTTAAAAGCAGCGGATACAGGTTTTTAATGCCGCAGCTAGTGGGGAGTCGTGAAACTTCCATTAGTTTAATCTTGTCTATGTGCCAGCCTTGGGTCATACTAGTTAGTAGAAAAGCTCTAATCTGCAAAAATTTAAAAAAGTCTGTTTTTTCCAGCGCAAATTCCACACTCAGTTCCTCACATGATTTGAAGTGGCTGCCAGAATGAAAAAGGTCCCCGACTTTATGAATACCCCGGTTACTCCACCTCAAACAATAGTGGTCTTTTAATATCACCGGAAACGTGGGAGTATTCCACAAGGGATTGTAGTAGCAGATTCGTCCCATACCTATCTTGCGCTTAACCTGGGTCCATGCCTTAAATGCAGCATAGATTACCTTAAATTTAACCTTTTTGTAGTAGCTGGGTTCCAGAATCCGCAGAAAGACTGCATCTGCTTCTTTGCCCAAAATCAGGGTATATATCGAAGGGAGAGCATCTTGCCCGGATCTATCTGTGACATAAAGTGTCTGTGCATACTGAAGCACTGCTGCCAGATAATAAAGTTTAAAGTTGGGAAGTGCCCACCCCCCTTTCTCTCTAGGAAGAGTCATATAGTGGAAAGCCCAGCGCGGCTTTGTATAGGACCAAATGAAGCTATTAACCAATCCCTCTATTAGTTTGAACCAGTCTTGCCCAATCTCTAGGGGGATTGTTCTAAAGAGATAGAGTATTTTGGGTAGAAAGACCATTTTTATCACGTTGCAACGTCCCATAAGTGACAAATGTAGATTGGTAATGCGAGCGAGATCTTTCCTAGTCTTTGTTAAAATCGGGCCCATGTTTATTTTCACAACTTCGTCAAGGTTTACTGTGAGTTTAACACCTAAATATTGTACCTGTGTCAGCACCCGCTCATCCTTAAAATCTATTGAGTCGTTCACCAACATTTGGCATTTACTTTTGTTCAGCAAGTAGCCAGATCTTTTCCCAAACTGCAGGGCTTCCTGCTCTATTTCCAATATAGCAGTCCTGGGGTCCGTGGTCACCACCGCAATATCATCTGCATATGCTAAAATCTTAGTACACCCTCCTTTCAATGAGACTGGAATGATCCGATCATTACTGATCATACTCCTGATCAAGGGGTCAATATATAGCACAAAAAGTAGTGGCGAACACGGGCACCCTTGTCGCGTACCTCTCTGGATGCTGATTGAGGTCGACTTTAGCCCGGCAACTTATATCGTAGCCGTTGGTTTATGGTAAAGTTGTTGAATTGCTTTAACAAACCCGGGACCGATGTTATTTTTACGCAAGACAGACCATAAAAAGGGCCAGTGAACCCGATCGAAAGCTTTTTCCGCATCTAGCAAGATTACTGCCATGGGAAGCTTGGCTGTTGCACTAACATCAAGTAGCGTGATGACTCGTCTTATATGGTCTGCCGTGCTCTTCCCCGGGATGAAGCCATGCTGCCATGGAGATACTAAACCTGAGATTACCAAACTCAGGCGACTGGCAAGTATTTTAGCATAAATTTTGGCATCACTGTTAAGAGAAATTGGGCGATATGAACCAGGCTGCGTGGGTTCCTTATCTTTTTTCAAAAAGACTACTATCTTAGCCTCCCCCCAGGAGGCCGGTTGAGGAGCCCCTGCTTGTACTTCAATAAATAAATTAAGCAACTGTTTACATATCTCCACAAAAAAAACTTTGTAGAATTCCAGTGGAATTAAATCCCCCCATGCCGCCTTCCCGCTTGCTAAGGCGCGAGTTGCTATCTCCAATTCTTCCAATGTCATAGGTACTTCTAAAGCTGCCTTATCTTCCGCTCTTAACTGATCTGATATCTCATTGCCCATAGCATTGATCCCTTCCTCTTCTTGGGGCTGTTCTTCCTGGGTATATAATTTTTGATAGAATCGTCTAAAAACTTCCATAATCTCTGGACCGTTGTGTACCATCTGTCCCTCTTCATTCACTAAACATTTAATGTTCCCAAATACCTGCTTTTGTCTTATTCTTAAGGCCAGCTGTTGGCCCACTTTCCCGCTATACTCATAACATTTTTGGCGATATACTAAAAATTTTGCAGCAGCCTTATCCATAAAAATCTTAGTGGCTTCTGCCTTAATGATATTCCCCTCACACAGAATGTCTGCGATCTCTACTCCGCTGGGGATCACTTCCCCTAGTCGCTGCTCTGCTTTAACCAGCTTTGTCTGAACTAATTTGAACTGATCCATGCGTATTTTCTCCTTTCTTAACCCATAGCTCAGGGTTTCTCCTCTGACAGCAGCTTTGAATGTATCCCAAACTGTCTGGCAAAAAGCGGAGTCCTGATTTATCTTAAAGAATTCCGGGATCCATTCCTTCATTTTTTGGATATACCCTGGATCGGCTAATAGTGCCCTATCAAATGTCCAAGATCTAGACTGCGGGCCCTTTCTCCCAATCTCTAAAGCCAAAACCAATGGGTTGTGGTCTGATATGATTCTAGGAAGTCTGTTGATCCTTATTTGGTTTTGTAGAAAGGCTGTCACAAAAAAGTAGTCTAACCTGACTAATTTCTTATGCGGGGCAGAGAAAAAGGTGAACCCTGAGTCCTGCGGGCAACACAGCTGCCAGACGTCGATCAAGCCATGATTGATGGCCAATGATTGAAGTGCCCTAAAAACTTTATTCTTTCTACCCAGGTAGAGTGTTTGTTCCTGAATGGGTTCTTTATTATCTAAATGTATATTGAAATCTCCAAACATTATGATAGGTGTTGCCCAGGTCGCAAGTTCTAAATTAAGCCAATCCAGTATCTCTGGATCATCTGTGTTGGATCCATAAATAGAACATAGAGTGAACCTTAGCCCCTTAGCCGAACATTCCAACAGAGCCAGCCTGCCGAGTTTATCAGCGAATTGTTTATGTATAACCAAAGTACTGATCCGAGTTAATATCGCGACCCCTCTAGTGGTTGTGTGTTGTCGTGTAAAAACCGCTAGCTTCCAGCCATAAAACTCCATTAGTTGCTTTTGTGTAACTGGGATATGTGTTTCCTGCATACAAATAATATTGACATTCCATGACTTGAAAACCTCTCCTACAAGCTGCCGTTTTTTGTTATTATTGAGCCCACAAACATTCACTGTGGCAATACGTATTTCACTTAACTGTCCTATTTTCATGGATGTTGGTCCTTCTGGCTCCCCTGTATGCCCCATTCAAATTTGCTGCTTTCACACCCTGTCCCTTTTTCCACTGATGAGAGCTATCCCCACTCCCCCTGCTGTGTGTCCCATTATCCTTTTTATCCCTGTGACCCCCCCACCCTCCTTTAACCCACCCCCAACCCTTACCCCTACAAATGGAATCGCCAGGGTCCTGAGCCTGTAAGATGGTATTTGCCAGTCTCGCTAGCCCACCCATACGTAAAAAAAACCTTCACACATCTATTACCAATCCTTACCCGCGGCCCCTCTTCTTCACCCTCCCGATCGAAACCCTTGACCAATAAACAATTCAAAGAGAAAAAGAAAAGAAAAGGCCAAAAAGAGATACATGAAAAGAAAAAAAAAATAATAATATGGGAGAGTAGAGAGCAGAGTGCGGGGGGAGTTTACCTACCCCCAATCAGTATCACATACATTTACATACATTTATATATAAACGGCTATTTACGGCAAACCCTCCCCCCCTTTCTCCCGTACCCCCTGCACTTGACCAGTTTTCAGTTGCTGTACATATTCCCCTGCTTTAATTTCTGAGAGAAAAAATCTTATAGTTGTTTTGTAGACAACTTTTAGACGTGCAGGGCTTAACAAGTAGGCTTCCACCCCCAACTCTTGGAATTGAGCAATCATCTGCCTGAGTCGCCACCGTCTCTCTACAGTGGCATGTGCAAAGTCTGGCCTACTAAAGAATGATACACCCTCCACCATCACCTTTGAATTGGGGCGAGCTTTTTCAAACACAGCCTGTCTCAGTAAAAAATTACCAAAATACACTATAATAGCCCGTGGATAGCTCTGGTCTCTACCGGCAGAGGTCAAGGCTTGTTTTTTCCTCGTTAACGGAAAACAGTGTGCTCTCTGAATCTCCTTTTCCCAATCCCACCCAATCAGGTCTGGGAATGCTTTCTTAAAAAGTAAAGCTATGTAGGCCCTAGTATCCTGCCCCTCAAGGTCCTCTGCTATACCCAAAATCCTCAAGTTATTCCGCCGCTGGCGGTTTTCCGCATCTTCCAGTTTCCATTGAATATCTGAAATCTGCTGTCCTTGTGTCGTCGTCTGTGCTGTTGCTGCTTTAACTTCGATTTCCAGCTCCTCAGTTCGAGTCTCCATGGTGGCGATGCGTGCACCAATGTCCTGGCAAGATTTGCCCACTTTTTTAATGGATAATTGTAACTGCCTGTTTGCTGCTTTCATTTTCCTGCTCTCCCTCTGTGCCTGTTCATGATTCTGAACCATTGTCCTGTAGATAAGATCCAACGAGGGAGGCTCTGCAGGGCCACCCATGGAAGGGGGCCCTAGAGTACTGCAGGACGAATCACTTTTCGAAAAAGCCTGTTGGGTGGCTGTATAGTCCCACTGCATTTCACCATCCTCCTCTTGTGGCTTAAGCGGGTCTCTCCTAAGCTTGGCCCCTGAACTACTCCTGACATCAGTTTGCTCGACTGATTTTCTTCTACATGTTGAGTAATTGGATACCCAGATACTTGCTGCAGAGCTACTCTCAATATCTGAGTCTGTTAAAGGGATTTCTTCGTCTAAGTCTGAATCTCTAGACTGATCGGAGAGAGAAAAAAAGCTTTCTGCTGTATCTAATGGCCCCTGATCAATGTTTGCTGGTTTCGCCTCTTTCCCCCTCTGGACTGGAGCTGAGGGGGTAGTCTCATATGTTGTAGGGGACTTGGCCATACCCTCAGCTTGTTGCGAGTTTAACTTGCAGCTTAACGTACAAGGTTGTTTTTCACATTTCTCTGAATTAGATTCCTGAGGCCCCTGATTTGAATCTTTGAGTTCCTGCTCAGATAATTTCTCACACCCCATTGGGGGGGGGGGGCACCACCTCCCCGCTCTTTCCTGGACTTGTACTATCAGTCTCTCGACTGGGTGGCTCCCTCCCCCCTGCATTGCATATAGGAGTAAGTACTTCAAGAAATGTAGATGCAACAGGTACCTGCTCATCATTGACTCCTGGCACGTTAGATTGCGAATCACATACTGCCATTTCCGTGGACATTTGCTTAAGCCGCATCACGCTAGTAAACATTGTTGGAACAGAGTACCTGGTATCTTTTTCCATGTCAGTTGTTTTATGCAGGCCCCCTTTCACTTGAGGATTGCTGCGCTCATTCAATCCGGGGACCGGTCGCTTTTTGTCCTTTCTGGTTCCTCCTGGATCTTGGTTCTGCCGTGCCCGTAAGGAGCGAGGGGTCCTGCTTAACTTCGGCGCCATCAGGGCATCCCACACACCCCACAAGCCAGCAAATGTTGCCAAGTAACATTGGGGGTCGCGCTCGGTCGAGAGGAACAGGAGCGTGGGTCTAGGGCGAGCGCCGCGCTCGCATCTTCTTGCGGGGCCCTCCGGTGCTTGCCGATGCGGTCCCGATCCTAGCAGGGGCCGCCAGAAAGCCGTGAAGCGCCTGCAGCGGTCCGTGCTGCAGGCGCACAGCGTCCGCGGCATCCGTGTCTTTCGCGGGTGAATGGGAGCCGCGTGTGATCTGGAGGTGGGCTAGAGCGGTAGTGGCGATCAGCCGGGAAATCCGTCCGCCATCTTGGATTCCCGAGTGGCGTCTTGTTGATGAAGATAAGGCTGTTGTATGTCCAGATCGAAGTCTAGACATTGTCCTTGTCTACAAACGATGGCTATGGTGTTGGGAGCAGCTGGAAGATGACAAACGTCTGGAATGAAGTCTGTAGTGGCGTGATCTATGGCACGATATGGAGCGTGAGCTAGGCTGCGCTGGAGCCGTAGGTGCAGGAGCAGGTGGCTCATGAGTTTCTGCAGGAAGTGTAGGTGGTGGAGGAGGAGGATGTGGAGGCGGTGAATCCGGCAGATTTGGAGAGGAAAGGGAATAAGCCCTTGAGTACTGCAAATTAGATGATGAACATATATGCCTCCTTTTTCTTCTCGACGTCGAGATGGACTTCGACCCTCGACATTGACCACCGTTGACTGCACCTCGACATCAATCTCCTCAATGCTGTAATACTTCCTGGCATTAAAGGGTCTGGTCACCTCAACGTCGATATGCTCCTCGACGTCGACCTTACAGTGTGTGTCGACGGCATACGGATTCTACCTTGCCTCGACCTATGTCCTTTCCTCAAAGGCAATACAGTCCTCGACGGCGAGCAAGTCAGTGACGTACCTGGTCTCAAAGTCGAGTCCCTTGATGTCGACCGGGAATGATGGCGTTTTCTATGCGTCTCTCTCTATGTGGACCTTCCACATCCCTCAGAGGCAAATGTAAGAGCCCTGGTAGAGGACTGACCCTCTCCTCGCTCGGAGGTCTCACCTTGAGACTGTACTTGCTGCCTGCGCCACTCTTCCTTGCCATGAAGGTAAATCTTCTCCCTCTCTCTCAGGGCACAGCACAAAAATGTCTTGCAGTGAAGACATTGCTCTGGATGATGACACAAAGGAAGGCAAAGAATACATTCACTGTGGGAGTCTCTTTTTGCCTTTTTTCTCCCACAGGAAGGACACCCTTCACACAGGGAAGGCATGATAAATGTAAAGAGTGCCTCAAACTCCTGTTAGAAAAAGTCTTCAAAGGTAGAGACTGAAGAAAAATGCCAAGTGAACCAATTTAAATGAAAATTCACAGGTGAATTTTGTAATGAAAAAAAAAAGCCTAAAAGGCGGAATTCAGTGCTCTAGGATCCTGTCAATAGGTGCCGGAAAAAAAAACTGAGGCAACTGCCACCTAATGTGCATGATGGGATACTGGTGGTCTCTGCAGCCTTAAAGGCACAGTCACTGTTTTTCACTCACATGATAGCAGGCAATGGGGGTACACTGTCTTTCTATTCTTCACCTCTTACTTTTTCAGAAAATGGGTTTGTGGAGGAGATTTGAGTTCTGGTGTAAACATTTACCTCAAATTATACATTTATAGGGGTGTTTTTAACACTTTTCTAAGTACAATCTGAAGAATTACCCCATGTAGCCTGTTTGCCTAGGCTACATATTATTTTCTTTCTTAGTTGTCTCTCAGGCCTGCCTGAAGCAAGATGAATGTCTACACTTAAGAAGAGACTATATAAAGAAGTGCTCTGGGATAACCACACGCGGATCAAACTATTCAAATGCTTATGACTATCAATGGAGATCCCCTACGAGAGAAAGGTCCCTTCCCTCCAGGAGGACTAATTAATTCAGGCATATGGGATTGACAGAAAGGATTTCACAGTTTGTTGACATATTCTTCCGACCATATGTATTTATTCTACAATCTTTCATTAAGGACACAAAACGTACTTAATGTCTTATCTGACGTTATATGGGAGGAAGGGATGTTATTGTTTACTTTAGATTTGGTTTCTCTTTATACTAATATATTGCACGATTATAGGACATGGGCAGTGGAACTTTTTTTTTTTTTAAAGACTTATTGAACTAAGTAACTTCACAAACACATATGATACACTTGATCCTGGAGAACAATGTGTTTACATATAATGGCCAATTGAACTGCCAAACATGTGGGACAACCATGGGCTACAGATTTGCCCCCTCTTACGCTAACCTTTTTCTGGGCTGGTTTGACGAAAGGCAAATCTGGGGACCAGGTGGAGTGAAATAACTGAATACATCCAATTTTGGGCAGGGTTTATACATGATATTCTGATGAGATTTGGGCTGGATATGTAGATGATTTGCTTGAGTTTGATATATATTTAAATTCAAATTTCTTCAAAATGAGCTTCATGTTAAATTACAGTGATGTAAGCATTAAAGTTTTAGATGTTGAACTATGTTATGTGTTAGCAACAAGACACTTTAGAGTTCTATGTGTAGAGAAGAAACTTCCTGTAATTAAGTAGTATTATATCATAATAGTGCTGCTAGAATGATACAATGGGTTTTGTAACTATAAAAAGTGGAATACCATCTTCTTCAACGTAACGCTTTTCAGATGTATTTTGGTTTTGATTTGGTTCTTTTGAAGTGTTGTAGAAAGAAACAGCACTTACTTTACTTGTTTTAAATGATGAACTGACGCAAAAAATGTAACAGTCCTCTCTATTAGATTGCATAAAGTAGTACCAATATGGCACCAGTACAGAGCGCGACTACGGATCGTGGAAGTACTCTCCTATACGGTAAGTTGTTGCTGGCAGCCCGTTAAAGCCCTTTGAAGCATTTTATTTCCCTGTGGATGTGATAGCTTCATAGCTGTTAGGCATATTATTTTATACGACACAGACCTACTTCCCACTACGAACTGGTGAGAATAAATATGTACTTGGTTCTTCTACTTTATGAGTTGGCTACTGGCTTTTTTGGGGGAAGTTTCTGTAGGTGCTTTGTTTGACTACGTGGTTGGAATATAAACTTTGTAAACTTTACCAGTTTAACAGTGACATGTTTGCCGGCTCTGTCTAGGTGCACAATTAGCATTAGTGATCTATTTCAGTGAAGCATGATGATCTCTGTGTAAGATATTAGTTAAGAATATTTGATCCCAAGTAGTTTTTTTTTATTGATTTTAGTCATTACACTATGGAGTACATTTACCTTTGAGATATAGGGCATATATTACCCTTTTTCAGGTGAGATCTATATTTGGTATGTTTATCCACACTTCACACAAGGTGCATTGGTTACAGTCTACTTTATAATTTAAAAGATTTGTTTTGAGGGTGCCAAAATATTTGGTGTGTCACACAATACATAATACTGTTAATTTATATTACTATGGATTATGAATTCTATGTGTATTTCTTAAAGGGAAACCTTATATTTTACTTGCTCTCTTTTACTTTAATTTATCTTTATACTTTATGACTGGTCACTGAAAATATGGTGGAGGCATGTTACATAGTTTGTAATTGTACTATATAACTAGCCCTGATGAAGTCAAGTGGAATATACCCATTCTGAGACGAAACACATGTTGGCTAGGAAGATATGTCGATGTTGACCGGGATTTGTGAATAAATGAACACGAAGACAACATAGAGGAGTGGATTTTGACTATTGTTAAAGTGCCTGAGATTGTTGTAGGAAGCTGGCCTAGTGTGTGGAGGAAACCTGTGGTGTTTACATCTTATACCAGGTCCAGGCAACCCCTTATTAGTTATTAACAAGGTCTAGGAAGCCAAGGCGCTCTATGGGTAGCTGTGGATGAGCAGCCAAGACTTATCTAGGAGGAGTGTAAAGCACTTGCAATACCACACTAGTCTCACAGCACCTTATCATATATGAAAGGAACCACACAGTGTTACAAAAATAAAGGTACTTTGTTATATTAACACTAAAGTACATTACTTATAGACAGCCCCAACTGAAAGTAAGCACACAACATATACACACAATCAGTATTAGGAATTAGCATATAGGAACAAGAAGCACTGACAAAAAATATTTTACAATAGCTCGGGCCCTAGGGGGGGCCAAACCATATACTAAAATGGTGGAGTGCAAAATCAGGTCCCACACCCAAGGATGTGGAGTAGCTAGTAGGAACTAGAAGAACTCGGACCCAAAGAGGTCAGTACTTAGATGACCCCCAGCGACCAGGACAGCAGAGTTAAGCTACCTGGTTTTCCCACAGACTAACAAGGAGACTTAGAAAATGAACTTTGCAAGAATAGGACCAAACCAGAGGAACCCAAAGCTGGATTCTGGAAGAAAAGGACCTGCTAAAGAAGGGGACAGAGTCCAGTCCCCGACTTAGTGTCCAAGCGGGGAAGATCTGTGTCAACAAAGGAGGATGAAGACCAGCTGCGGAGTTCAGGAGCTGCAGTGGAGTCCCCAGAGATGTGCAGAAGATGTCACATGCCGGTCGCCGGATTGCGGAGAGGTCAGCAGTCAGGAAGACCACCAACAGGCCTTGGCAAATGGAAACCAGGGCAGAAGAGGAGTTACAGAGCTGAAGAGGACCAGCAAGGCCCTGGGGACTCGACCCTTAGAGGGGAGTCCGGCTGACCCTCAGCAGTTGGGAGAGCCAGCAGAAGCAATCGCAGCCCCCACTGGCATCCCACTGGCAGCAGGCACAGTAGGTTGCATTGAGGCCCAGTCACCAGACATGGAGAGGAGTCCCACGCTGCTGGAGCAGCAAAGGAGAGACTGTCCTTGCAAAGATGAAGTGCTGGAGGCCAAGGCTACTTGGAGCCTGAAGATCCCTCGGAGGAGGAGTCAACAAGCATTGGTTGTTGCAAGAGCCGCTGTGCACACGGATTCCGTCCTACAAGGAAAGGCAAGAAGTCACCATCTCCCAAGTTGGACCAAGAGGACAACTCGGGAACATCACCTGTGTTGCAGGATCCACGCAGTTCCAGAGGAAAGCAGATCCATGCAGCCAGACGTTGTTGCCTTAGGTGACTGCAGATGCAGCGGAGTGACTCCTTCTTGCTTCTTGGTGCAGCTGAAGTCTTGCCGGCCTCAGAGGATGCACAGCCCTGGAAATGTTGCAGTTACTGAAGGAGCTGGGGAAACAATGTTGCAAGGCGGGGTCGTCTAGGGAGCTGCAGTCTTGTTCGGTTTCTGAAGTGTCCAGTCGCAGTTCTGGTGGCCAGGAGCAGAAGAAGTCAATGCAGAGGAGTCCTGGAGGAGTCTTGCATGCCGAATCTGGGGACAAACCCACAAGGGAATCCCTAAATAGCCCTAAGAGGTTTGGTCACTTTGCACGGTGACCACCTATCAGAGGGGGTCACTGATGTCACCTGCCTGACCTGGCCACTCAGATGCTCCCAGGGGCCTCTACACATCTTGTTTCAAGATGGCAGAATCGAGTGGCCACCTGGAGGAGCTCTGGGCACCATCCCTTGGGTGGTTTTGGGCAGGGGAGTGGTCACTCCCCTTTCCTTTGTCCAGTTTTGCACCAGAGCAGGGACCAGGAGTCCATCGACTGGTGCAAACTTTTTTTTACAAGGAGGGCACCAAACGTGCCTTTCACAGCAAACCAGTGGCTTGGGGAGCTACCTCTCCCCAGCCTTGTAACACCTATTTCCAAAGGAGAGGGTGTTGCATCCCCTCTCCCACAAGAAATCCTGTGTTCTGCCTTTCCCTGCTTGAGCTGGTCAAGCAACAGGAGGGCAGAACCCTGTCTGAGGGGTGGCAGCAGTGTGGGCTGTCCGCCAACCCTGGAAGACTGGTAGGAGCAATACTGGGAGTTCCCATAAGGAGCCCCTAGAGTGCCTGGAATCATCCCACCAATACTGGCACTGGTATTGGGGTATGATTCTGACATTTTTTATACCAAACATGCCTAAGTTCAGAGCTAGCATTATGTAGCTAGATCACCGGTAGTGACCTGTGGCCAAAATGGCTTCCCTGCACTCATGAAGTCCAGTGAAATGGAACTTGAGGTCGTAGGGGCTCCTCTGCTCTTGCAGGGGTGCCCTCACACACAGGGACCTGCGCCCTGCCCTTTGGGCTAAAGGGGACTGCCATAGGGGTGACTTACAGTGACCTGGTGCAGTGACCAGCAGTGAAAGGGTGAATGCACATTTTCACGCAGGCTGCAATGCAGGCCTGCAGACAGAGTTTGCATGGGCTCTCATGGGATGCATAATACAAGCTGAAGCCCATGAGGGTCCCCTGGTGTACTAATGCCCTGGGTAACTGAGTGCCATATACGAGGAACAAAAAGGGGTACAACAGTATGCCAACTGTGGGGTGCAAAAAGATATCAGGGCAACCAACTCTCAAAGAGAGAGCACAATTACTGGGGTCCTGGTTACCAGCATCTCAGTGAAAACAGTTTAATCATACTGAGAGAGAGGCAAAAAGTGGGGGTAACCGTGCCAAAAAACGTGACTTTCCTACAATTGTTGTTTATAGTCATGAATATTGTCCTTCTGAAGAAAACTCGCTGGCTTTTTGTCTTCTTTTGAGCACCCAGTGAAATATTCAATATTGTATGTGTAATTCTGTTATTAAGTGCGTGTTTGCCAAAGTTACCCAGCCACCATTTCCTCTTCATTATAATCAGAGGGAGTTGTTCGTGCTGGGCCTAAACTCTGGAGAGGTGAGACTTTATGGTTTGCTAGGAAATGAGGAAAAAAGATTTTACATAAAAAATAGAATTTTACGTTCACTAGGGAATTATATTCTAGTGGAGAGGAGGGAGAAGTTCAACACATCTGAATATGGATATGGCACAGAGACTTGCAGGCAGTAGGGGCAGCAGGTTAGCAGAGAACACAGTTCAAGTGGGGACATAGCAGGAAAGATTTTGAGAGAAGGAGGGAAGTCAGGTATCATGTATGGCTTTAAACGCCAGGAAGAGGATTGTGTAGTATGTCCAGTTGGCCAAGAGGTGGTCATGGGAAGTGAATGTGTATACAGGGAGTTGAAGAAGGTATGGGAGGAAAAGTTGATCATTTTGACACGGTTAAGTCCTACATCAAGAGACTGTTGGTAGTATTCCAGCTCAATTATTTAGAGCATAGTGAGAGGGAATCTGGCTGAGTGAAAGAGTAAATAAGGGTGAATATTCATAAAAATGTACTTGCTGGCAGAACTAGTGGTTATGATGGAGGGTGCCTGACTCCTGTTAGAGGTCAACTGTTATTCCTTATTTGCTGACAGATGGAGAGGGGAAGGGGTATCTGGAGGACAGAAGAAGGCAGAGTGAAGGGTGAAGTAATAAGGGACAATTAGAACAGGAAGTAGATAATCTTGATCTGCGAACAGTTAAACACGAGGGAGTAAAGATGCCCTAGTCTTAGTCTAGTTTGCGCCTAGATGACCTAGGCTATGAAGCTATATACCTGCTGTTGCAACTAAAACCCTAGCATGTAAATAAAGATATCGTCCTTCTCTACCTAAGTGGATTCTACCTCAACCTTGAAGAGCCACCCTCAAGATGTAAGACTGACATATTAACAGTACTAACCCTACACCACCATAAAACCAAATCAGATCCTGGGCTGTGATGGAAATGTTTACAGTCACACTGCTGCTACGGAAAGGCTGTACAATGTCATACTAATAGTAACATTAGGAATGACAAAGATTGTTAAAGGTAACTGCCCGTAATGTAAAGATATAAAGGCCTAAGCGTGTAGGAGCAGAAGGGGCACTGAATGATATGAGAATGGGTTTGTGCTCAGGTGAGGAGGGAGTGGAAGGACATACATTGGTCAGGGTAGGGCAGACAGGATGGAGAAAACGAGGATGTCAGTGGCGGCACTAGCAGAAGGGCGTGAAGGCTGCATCTATTAAGGGAGATGTTAGCAGAGTGGAATGTTTACACCTTGAGACCCAGTACCACTCTCCCATTCAACTGTGCACCAGGCATCTCATTATGCTAGCCGCCTATATCCAATATTATAACATGCCTTAGTTGTAAGAATAAAAACATATCAAACGGCCATATATTCTTGAACTGCATGAGACATTAGATGTGGTTGTACTGCTCATTTTGAGTTTATTCTGCATTAAATTATAATGTCACAAATTAAAAATGATTAAGAAATAAAATGTCTGCATCGATATAGCTCTGGCATGGATGTTTCAAAAAGAGGTCACACATCGACGAATGTGCTTGGTTTGAACTAGTCCAAGGACCTTTCACAGCAGGAGCCACTCTATGGATGGACTGGCCATTAGTAAAAAAAATTAAAAAACATGCGTAAAATGACACTAGTATTCTCATTGTGGGCAGGTGAACATGCAGTTCTACTGTGGAGTAATGCATAAAATTCTGCTCCGGGATAAATGTACTTTTTCCTCCAAATACTTACATTCCAGTGTAGATCATTCGGCCCTGTTGGTTCTGGAGACGCGTTTTGGCCAGGTCAATGGGAAACACGCATGTCACGCCCACAAGCCCAGCTATGCCGCCATTGATCAACTTTGCTGTCAAACTACAACAGACACAAAATAATGAGGAGTAGCATTAGTAGTGTAATTAGAATAAGCAAAACTTAACAAGTCTGCGCATTTCCTGTCATACTTTTTTTTAATCAAACCTCATTTTTCCATTTTCCTAAACTTAATTTTCTGCATACCGTATATATCTTTGTATACGTGGATACTGTATGGATGATGCTGACAGGGTGTTTGGTGTTCAATACAGTGGAAAAACACATTGCTTTTGATCAATGATTGAAATGTACTGATTTGTGGAAAAACTGAAAAAACGGTTTGTAGGCCCAAGTGGATCCAATTTCTGCATAAGGCAAAACACTGCACACATCAACTTAGTGTTACAGTGTGATGCGCCTATAATTGCATTCCTAGTTTACAGAGGCCATCCGACATAAGTGAAACTTTTTTCTTTTAACCCACTATTACATCATCAGCAATCACCAACAGTAAGGGTCGTGGAAGATCCTTTTGTTCAATGACTTCTACTTGAGTTGTAAATCATATACCATTTACCATCATATATCATATACCATTTACCAGGTGGCCCCTTTACATTTTAGGGTCGTTATGTTATTGTGGAACTTGTGTATACTCACCTGTGCTATTTCTTTTGGGAATGCTTTTTTACCAAAATTAGAAAACACCCACTGAACTTTCCAGATGAACAGAAATACAGAACTGAGTCTTAATTTGAAAGCAAAATACAGCTATTTAAGGATGGAGAGAACTAATTGTCTGTAAATGTCTGTGTTTAAATGTTAAACACCACCTCTGTAAGTCAGTGAAAGAGGTCTGGGTATGTACATGCAACATACAACAATCATTTGCAAAGCAAATTACCTTAATGACCTATCAGCTTTGACAATGAGTTTCGCCAATGCTGCGTAGCATCCAAAATCACAGCCCAAAGGTGGCAAAGAACAACATACATATATATTTATATACACACACACACACACACACAGTATACTAAGAGAAGGGCTGTAGTTAAATGAGTTTCCAGAACTGAACTCGTTTTTAACGCAGAAAATCTGCTAAATTCATTCTAAAAACAAATTTCACAGATCTTTTGTGAGCAACTGCTTTAAATCTTGATGCAGAGAAGGCACAGTCAGATCATGCGGTCATGAAATTGAATTTTGCCAGAAGATAAATAATTCTCTGCTGATCAGCGAAGGATTAACTAACTACTCCATCTCATATCCAAGCTACTAGCCATTTATCCGTGGAAAATTAGTCCTCCAAAAAAGCAGAGGCTGAAAGAATCTCTTAGCTGGTCCTTTTGTGAGTATGTTAAATCACTTCCAGGTGATCTCCCACTATGTATATGGATGGTTCTCTTTCACCCTGCTAAGCTCCCAACGCCTTTTGGTACAGTCCAGTCGTGATTACATACTCCCAACCCATGTCTTATTAGTACCTATGCCTTGGGCTGCTATGGTGCTTTCCTCATTCAAAGCCTTGTGTTCGAGACCTTCCACAGCTACAGCTGGCTGCCCTGCCTGCTGTTGATGAAGCCTTTTTGGCCAGGCTTTAAGCAATGCAAAATCATGAAGCTGTACAGCAGTTTCCAATTCTCTGACACTCAGCCACTAGCCAAAATGCAAAGTTCCTGGAAGATTCTACAACTCTTAATGGCTTTCCCCACTCACAATAATGTCTTCCTCTACGCAAGTTGTTATTCACTGGACATATTGAACAAACTAAAGGCCAGGATCTACCAAACATTTACAAATAGCCACCACAGCCCTGTTCTGCCCTGGCTCACCTGAGGCTTTTCCAAAACGCTATACTCGTGCCAACATAAGGCACTGGTTTTAAATTACACTCATGGTACTCTGACTCCGTCGGGGGACGAACTGAGCCATAGAAAAGGAGCATTGTGTGGCATACATGCTGGTAAACTGACATATTTTGCAATGAACATAACTCCGCTTAGCAGAATGCCCAGTCTGACTCTTTTGGATTAGCCACTCATCACCTCTAGAAATCTCGACTTCTGCACTCCAAAGGTACTACAGACCTGTGACCAAAGAGGTAAAAAGGTTTGGTGTGAATGCCCTCCAAGCTTTGGCAAAGAAGTGAAGATGCTGAAACATTATTATCTAAACTGACAATGTGCACCCACTGTTTAGCGAGGAGAAAAAAAAAATACAATATCATTCTTCAGGATCTTCACAATGCCCAACTATTACTTTTTTTAAACAATAAACAGAGCTATAAAATGACATGGTAATACATTTTTTGGTGTTGCCTCTGTGAGCTCGTGCACTAGTGCATACCCTCTCACTTGTGAGAGATATTGTCTTCAATAAGGGGCTTCTAGCCCGCCCACTGTTTACTATTTGTGGGCTCCTCTTCTTTCTGCAGGTGCACCAAGAGTGTACTGATTGCTTCTGATTTATTACGGTCCTTCTGCTGCTGGCGCGGAGATTGAGGTAAAAATCTTCTCCCCCTCTCAACTCCCTCGCTCTGTTGGTTCTTCGCCTCCCACCCACCTGTCACTGTTTCTTCCTGTCCCTGTTATTTCTCTGTCTCCCACCAACTCAGTCCCTGTATCTTTTACCCCCTGACCCGTGCCTGAGTCTTCTCCCACCCTCCCAACAGACAGAAAAAAAAAAACGCAACGACGAGGCCAGCGCTGGTCGCTTCATAGCACTTTTTTCAACCTCGTTCTCCACCAACACCCACCCTTCCGTTCTCCACCCTCCCATGACTGCCAAAGCTCACCCATAGGCGGGACTTCCCAATGCTTGTTTTCTCAGTATTGCACAGTGGAGCACTGCTTGCACTATGCATGTGTCAGTTGCAAACAGGGCAATATGTAACAGCAACTCACTGGTTTCCAGTAAAATAATATCTAATGTGTACCTGAGGCATCAAACTGCATTTTTGCTACATCCACTGGGAAGAAACAGAAAGAAATGTAACAACGGAAAATACATTTTGTGTGGAGGAGCCTTGGGAGTCCAGATATTCCCAATGACTTGGTGCAAGAACGAGGTAGCACCGGGGTAACAGGTCTTAAGAGTTAATGGGGCGGCGAGCCCGTCCTCAGCAGAAGCACAGAGACTGAGTGTCCTTTCCAATATGGCAGCTGGGCAGTCAGTCAGTCTGTCAGAGCAGCAGAGGGTTGTACTCCACTGCCCTGGTAGAAAGGTGATCTTCATGTCCTCAGCAGACCTACAGTCACATTGGCATTATTGAAGGTACTAAAACTCTGCTGGGCGGGTGCCATACATAATTAATCTGTTCAGAAGAGTTTTTTGTTCTCCAAAAACAAACTTGTCAGAGTTTGTTATTAAAAAACAAATCAGAAATGAACCGAATACGCAGGGGGGTTTGTCCCAGGGTTTGTGTTCATTTCTTTGGTTTCATGTTTGGGGACGGCAGGCTTTCTATAGCTGTCCCTCCTAACAAATATATTTAACTTTATAGTATTTAGGTGCATTTTTATATAGCGCGGACATGGTCAAAGTGCGTAAGAGCGCTTCACGCTCATCTTGAACAAGCAATAAGCATCAACGCAGACAGGACAAAACAATGGAATTAAACAAATCAATGAATCCCAGGGATGGAAGAGAGTTACAGCAATGCGGGCCTTTGCAGAAATAACATTAAATACATAAAATAATCAATGTGTTGGCCAAAGTGACGCTTAAATGGGAGGCTTTTGAGCATCTTAAAAGAGGCAAGGCAGATAGTATTTTGAGGGCTGGAAGAAGAGATATTCACGCCTTGGGAGGGCCAGTAGGCCAAGTAGATTGCGTAGAGCCAAGACATGATATCGCCCTACAAGAGCGCGGTCAGACACCGGAACAGGAAAGGATCTATGGTGATATAAAATGAGAGGAGACCCTCTTACGCTTCTGTGGTTTACATGTTAAGGCAAATCTGACGTACATCTAGTCCTCACGAAGTCCTAATATTAGACAAATCTAAAGTCATGTGATCCTTACAAATTTAATTTTCTTATAATTTTTAAAGAACAAAATCAGCCAACATTCAGCCGTCATCAAGACACCTTGGAGTGCCAGGGAGAGGCAGGAGTTATCTGTGCAAATGGTGTTACATATAGGAAACGTGCATGATAAGGCTGTCTGTAATATGCTGTTTTGTTGCGAGGGTGATGCTAAGCCTCAATATAGGAGTGGAGATAAAGGATGAAGATCCTCAGTGGGCGTCACTCACAAAAGGTTAAGAACAGTCTTAAGTCTGTGATTATTCAAAGGGAGGTAATGACAAATGGAAGCTCTGCTGAAGGCAACAGCAAGTGAAATATGACACATTCCTAAGTAAAAGAGAAATGGAAGAGTTAAGCTGAAACTTAAAAAATCTGACTCAGACTTGGAAGTAACTTCAATAATGAAGAACCTTGGACAAGTGAGATCTGCGGCAAAACTGCCCTATCTGTTGGGTGGATTGCTAGAAGCGTCAAGGCAATCAACAGGAAGGGCCTTAGTAGACGGCCATGATACATG
Organism: Pleurodeles waltl; assembly: GCF_031143425.1. Lineage (NCBI taxonomy): Eukaryota > Metazoa > Chordata > Amphibia > Caudata > Salamandridae > Pleurodeles > Pleurodeles waltl. The sequence goes on from NC_090442.1 coordinate 191,490,073, forward strand.
TTACTTTAGTAGTCAAGCGTGAAGCCAGTAATAGGACAGTGAATGGTGCTCTCACTTTAATAAGGAGTCGGTCTAAAATTACAGCTCAATCGAGTTACAATCAAATCGAAATAATCAAATCACGATTTTAGATTCTTTGAAGTTCTGAAATGTTCTCTTTTCGCTGACCTTTGTATAGTGTGTTGCAATAGTCTACCAGAGAAAACAACGCTACTACAAACACTAATGCGGTCTTGTGACAATGCTACATCGGGCGGGAGGACAATTATCCATCTGACAACCTCGTTCTTCACATTGAGAGCAATAAAGTACAATTGGTTCAGAATACAAGTGTCCATGAACAGTAACCACTAGGTTGTAATGGAGAGTTAATAAAAATAAACCAGAAAGAGAAAGCAAGAGAAAGAGAGACTTTTAACTTTTCAAACAAGCTTCTGCATTTCCTGGGGGGTGGCACTTATTTCGGTACAGCAGGGCTTCTCATGCAGTCCCTGGAGCTGTGTGAAGTCTGAGGGCCAGATGTATCAAACCTTTTTGCAATCGCAAATGGCCCAACAAAAATGCATTTTGGTATATAACAAGTCCTATTTGCGATTCAGTAACTTGTTACCAAATCGCAAATTGGATTTGCGACTACATATCGATTCGGTATTAGGAAGGGGTGTGTCAAGGGCGTCCCTTCCTAATACTGACTCGCAGAGGTATGTAGGATTGTTTTGTGACCGTGAATGCGGTCACAAAACAATTGCAGTTACCACCTACTTCGAGTAGGTGGGAACCCATTCGCAAAGGCTTCCCCTTTGTGAATGCACGCGAAAACATTTTTTTTAAGAGCCACCTCCTACTCTTAAAAAATGAAAAGAAAACTTTTCATTTTTAAATGCATCCCGTTCTCCTTTAAGGAAAACGGGCTGCATTTAAAAAAAAAAGATTGCTTTATTGAAAAGCAATCACAGACATGGTGGTCTGCTGAGCCCAGCAGGCCACCGTCCCTGTGATTGTAGCCATTCACAATGGCTCGCAAATTGCGACCTACCTCATGAATATTAATGAGTTAGGTCCATTTGCGAGCCCTTGCGAATCGCAGTATGGAACTCCTGGAGTTTCATACATTCCAATAGCGATTACTTAATTGCGATTCGCAAAAAAATAAAATCGCAATTGAGTAATCGCTGTTGGATAACATGATACATCTGGCCCTGAGTGCAAGGGACCAGTGGAGCAGTGTGAGTGCCAACTGCTGGTGGTAAGTCACAAAGAATACCATAATTGAAATGTTGATCCGACTGCCTCTGTGCCCCAAAAAAGTAGGAGTAGGTTAACCTGAGGTCACCGTTTTTTGCAGGTAGCGACAAAGCTACAGTTACTAACCTGATCTTCTTGTCCCCCATGATTGCTGCAGGCCTCTACGTAGAGATGCTCAACGTGTCCTTCTCTTTGACAGAAGCCCAGGTGCGTCCTGGAACCAGTGGTTTCTCCTCCAAAGTACACCCGTCAACTAAGGGACAGAAGAACAGATCATCAAGAAACTTCCTTGTTAACACAAAATTTGTTTGTGATTGTGACGTTATATATCCATACAAGGTGCAAGTTAAGTAATGTTGTGGTTAAAATTATAAACAAACAAAATGGGGTAGTGGTATGCAGCCTTAACATAGCCCCACTATCTCCACTCAAACACATTAGGCAAAAGGAAGCACAGTGTACCATAAACTACAAGTGATGTAAACCTAATTCAGAGTAAAACTGCAGTGAGCTACTAAACACCCTTGTATGTACGGCTGTGTGAGTGATAAAATGAACAGTATCTGCCTAGTGTGTGTAATTGACTAAACATGCACGCAATACAGGTATCAGATGAACAGTCTGCGTTGGGAGACCCCACTGTTAATGCCTCGAGTCACCATCAAAGACAGAGGCTAAATGAAGGGTGAGCGGCCCATCAAACCCTGCGGCTGACTGGTCACAAGGGACACTACATAACAAAAAGTGTCACTGAGCACTGAAGTACCGATCCGATGAGATTCAAACTGCTTTTCAAACTCTAAGCCATTCTCCGTCAAAGTACAAGTTTGGACAACAACATATACCCCACACCTCTACTCTTGAGGCTACTGAGGATGGTGCCTTTGGCACGCAAACATAGATGAAGACCCATATGCTATACTTCACTGCCCATACAGCAAAAGAACCACTATTAAACAAATTCACAGCAGCCACGCTTCGAGATGTTTTTATATCTAATAAATACATCTAGTGTCCTAGAGGCTTGTCACACCTTCTTTGACTGGGGCCTATGGTGAGATGCTTTAGTCGCCGCTGTTCACAGTATCAACCACTCACGGTTTTGGCCAATAGTTCTACAGACCGACACTGAAACTTTAAGATTCCTAAAAGAGAGCTCCGAACACCCAGCTAAGCTGCAAGTAGGGGCTGCCAACAGTTTAAACGAGAGACCAAATCTCTACACACCTATTTAATAAACCGCTCTAGTACCATGTGCTTTTCTACTGGTGATCAAACAAAATGTGAACTGGAACACCCCGGCCAAACCTGGCTGAAGACTCCTCGTGACCAGTGAAGCCAGCCAACAAGTTTGATGAAAGCCACGCTCCACTTCTGACCTCATCAGACCCTGAACTACCAGCTCTACTTGTTGCAACACGATCTCTTGCCCAACGGCTGCTTGTTTGCTGGTAATTTTCAATTAACTGCTCGTCATTCTGTCCACCACGCTGACCTTCTACAGACTTTTCTGACATCACTGATGTCACAGCAGCAAGCTCACCTGACAGGTTCAATGGCGTAACACACCGTACCCGGGGACACCGTGTCCTCTTGAATTAAAGTTGGCATTGACTTCTTTCTACTTCTTTATCAGATGCCAGTTTTTCAAAAGCAATTTATCCTGTGGTTCCTGAATTGATATACACTCAGTGCCACATCTAAAAGGCATTAGATACATTAATTAATTTTTTTATTTATTTTAGGTATTTCCACATCTACATGGATCTAGCCACAAGGGTAGCAGAGTGGTTGAGGGATAACAACTAAACCAGAGAAGCAAGGAGATACTACATAGATAAGGTGAAACAAAACACAAAATAACTAGTTGATAAGGTAAGGACATTATGAGTAGGTGAGTTTTCATTTCCTTTCAGAAGGGTGGGAGATCCGAACTCACTCTAACTTCATCGGGAAAGGAGCTAGAATTAGACAGCCTCTGTTTCTTGTGCTCCTCAGACCGCCTTTGAGTTGTAGTCTGACATTCATGTAGGATTGTAGACGGCGTGGATTACTTTATGAGGTATAGTAGCTATCTTGAAATCAATTCTCACTTCCATATGGAAGCAGTGGAGACAGGTTAAGAAGGGAGTGAAATGGTCCGATTTATTGGCTCATATAACCACAGCGCCAGTGGCGTAGCGTGGGTTGTCAGCACCCGGGGCAAGGCAAGTAATTTGCGCCCCCTAACCCGTGGATTTTAGCACTCGCGAGTGCGAGCGCGCCCCCCCCAGATGTTGCGCCCGGTGCGGCCGCCCCCCCCTGCACCCTCCACGCTACGCCACTGCACAGCGCTACTCGTAGGATGGGAAATGTAGTAATGCCAGCATAGATTGTGGGAGGCCCACCAATAATGCATAGCCTCCACCAAGATGGATTAGAAAAAGTCCTGCATTGCTAAACTGAAGTCTAAGTAAGAAATCTAGATGGAGACAGCCGGAAGAAAAACTTGTCAGTTTGACGATGTGAAAGTGTTAGATTGAGACCTTGTTCTACTCCTAAGGGACTTGGCATGTCCACACAAACATGGGAACATACCAGAGGGTGTAGGGTGTCAGGCCATGGCTGGATTGGGGATGTGGGAAACACCTGAGAAGGGGAACATAAATACCATTTCGGTAGGGTTGATTTATAAAAAAAGACATAGTGTATATGGATGGTTTGCTTTTTGAGGAAGGATTTTAGATTGGCTATGCTGACTTGATTTGTGATTTTTTTATGTGATGCGAGTTACATTAATATACGGATGTATGACAATATTCTTGCCTTAGCACTACTGTGTCTACAGGTTTTATGTGTGTGTGTGTGTGTATATAACTCTATAAACTCACTAAAAAAACAAAGGTTAAAGTCATATAATTGCCCTGAAGTAAGTATAACTCATGCCTTCAATGTGCCCAGTTTTGCCATCAATGATGGAATTTCCCCCATGGCAAAAAAGCACTTAAAAAAAAATAATCTTACAGTGAATTTGCGACGGAGCCGCAAATCTGAAACAGAAATAAAAAATAAATAAAAAACAAGCACAGGCTTCCACGCTTGTTTTAATAAAGCCCCCGGATGGACCAGGTCCCAGGGGCACATGAAAAATAAAGGAAAGGGGGAACATGGAGCCCCACTCCTATGGCATTTTTATGATGCGGGCGGTCCCGCTCGGGTCGCCCTTGCCCCGGAGGAACGATCACCACCTCCCTGGGGCAAATTATGAAGTTAATGCCGGGGGGAATTCCACAGCAGCCCTAGGGATGGCCACCTCCCTGTGGCTTACATGAAATAGTAAGGGGGCCCCCCAAACCTGGGGACCGCCACCTCCCCGGAGCTACCATTGCATTATATGCAGGGGGCTGAGCGCCCCCCAACCCCTGGGGACCGCCACCGCCCGAGGCTCTAATAAATAAATGTAGGGGGTTCGTTGAGGACCCTCAGCCCTAGGGACCACCACCTCCCTGAGACAAAATACAAACAATGTCAAACAGCTCTCGCTTCTGTGAGCGGAGGTTACCTCTGTTTCCATGCTCACAGATATGCGCGCAGGGTAACAGAGGAAAGTATTGCTATCACTCCTCCTCCCTTAGTTAAACATTACGACCTGACAGCCATTTTGTTTTTGTTTTTTGCTGATTCAGGAGTCCTGCGAGATCGCAGAAAAAAATACTGTTTTTTCACCCAGTTTTGTCCCGGGGTTGTCAATCTTGGTACCCCCCAAGGGGCCTAGAGAGCTAAGGTATCCTTACCTTGCCCCTTATGTTATTTTTCTTTTACCTTTAGGACAGGGGACTAAGGCCCTCATTGCAACTTTGGTGGTAACTGCCGCCTAACGCCACGGCGACGGCCACCAACATACCGTCGCCGTGGTCACCAGCCGCCCACCCACATTATGACCGTAGACGGAATTCGCCAGAAGGCTGGCGGAATACCGTCGACGGTCATGGCGGCGGACGGCGGTAAGGTGGCGCTGCTGCTGGCCAGCAAACCACCGCCAGCCAATGATACAGCCTGGCGGTGTTTTGCTGGCAGACGCTGCTGCTGCCAGCAGCGCTGCATCCTGTCTCCTGCCGGAGGACCTCCTGCAAGCAAGTAAGTCAGGTTCTCTGACAGAAGAGGGGGGTGGGTGATGGTGTGTGCGTGGGGGCGTATGTGTCTGTTTTTGTATGCGTGCATGCGGGTGTGAGTCACATTGAATGCGTGTGTGAATGACTGAATGTGAGTGTACGTGTGTGTTGTGAATGCGTGTGTGCAACAATGTATGTTGGTGTGTGTTGCGGTGTGTGGGTATGTATGTGTGCATGTGTGGGTGGATGTGGGTATGCGAGTGTGTATGATTGTGTATGTGTGCACGTGTGGGTGTGTAAATGTGCGGGGGGCAGGGGGGGAGGGAGGAGAAGGCCCTGGGGAGGGGGAGGGGGTGAGGGAGACCCCTATCAGTGTCAGGGAAGGAATTCCCTGGCACTGATAGTGCCTACCACCATGGTTTTTGTGGTGGTACGTTCGCCACGAAAACCATGGCGGTAGGCGGAGTCATAATCCCGAGGGTGGGATTGTGACAGCCGCCTTGCTGGAGACCGAAGTCTCCAGCCCAGCGGCCGTTACCACTCTGGCGGATGGAGTAGTAGATTGGTGGTTTGGCTTCAGCCAAACCGCTAATGTCATAATTTGGGAAAAGGTACCGTCAGCCTGTTGGCAGTACCTTTCCCCAAATTACCACCGCCCGCCAGGGTCATAATGAACGCCTAAGTCTCCAAGTCCTGTAATGGCTGCCACAAACATTTTTCTCATGTTGCTAGCAGCAAATCAGAGCGCTCGCTCCAGCAGGAGTCTGACTCTCATGGGAACGACTTGGCTCAAGGGGAATGAAACTCCCTGGGCCAATCAGAACGTTCTATTTCTGAATAGACACTCCAACAAAAGTCTCTAAAGCCTCTCACAGACCCAACCATCCAGATATACAAATATTTTTTAACCCTATTTTCCACAAACTACTAAACAAATTTCCACCAAATCACAAAAAGCACAATCTGAGGACCAAGTTCTAGCCTCCTGCGACATTATTCTGTTCAGCAGTTTTTACTGTAGCCCTGCCTAAAGAAGTCTAAAGAATATGCATGAGGATGTTGTGTTTTGCCCCCTCCCTTTTTTCTCAGCCCCCGCTTAATTGATCAACTCAAAACTTTTTCTGTACAACCTAGTCAAAAAGTATCACCTTTTTGAACGTTTTTTGGAGATTCATCAAACAAGGCCAAAATTGTAGCAACAGAAAAAACGTGTTTCCTATGTAACAGCTGACCTAACTATAACTACCAAGTGGTGACTATATATACTATATATAGTAGTGAAAGGGGGCAGGCAAGGATGTGTAATGGCCCTGATCTTATTTTCAATATATTTTAACAATGTAGTTTCTGTCACCGGTAGTGATCCACTCAGAACTGGTTACTTGAGAGTTCCAGCATTGTTATATGCTGATGGCACACTCCTGATCCCAGAAACCGCCTACTGGATTGCAGGCCCTTGTGGATCGTTTCATGGAAAAACAAGTGGGGGGATGGCGCTAAATGTTTCTAAAACTAAGCATTAGACTCTTAACCCCTATAAATCATATATGGGTACATTGAGAGCAGGTCCTGATCATGCTGAACGAGTCACTAACTTGGACTACCTTGGTGTAAGGTTGACAAGCAACATGACCTGATCCCCTCAAGATTATTAAGAATGCCTTCAACTACCGCATGAATCAGTAGCTACCTTAAAAATCTTTCAGAGAAGAAAGAGCCGCACGGTAAGCCCAGCCTTAGAAGTATATTAGTCAAAAGCACTGGGGTCTGCAGTTTATGGTGCGGATTTGCGGGGAATGAGAAAGCCACCAAGCGTTCTGTAACAGAAAATAAATTCCTAAAGTCTTTAACGAGTCCCCCTCAAAGCTCTCCTCTCACACCGTTGTTTATCAATCTGGGTCATCGCCTCTTGCCTGGTTTAAACCAGAGACCGCTGTTACATTGGTGCACACTATATCACACACTCAAATGAGCCCTTCATACATCAGCACTAGAAGATCTCCAATACCTTTACAACTACCAGGTAGTATCTTGGCTTGTGTACATAAAAAATTCTCTCTACTATTTAGAGCTGAGACACTTTTGGGAACCCCCAACAGAGGCAATACGGGGTTCAAAAAAGTCAGTAACCAAGTCAGTTCTTAAAGATTTTACTGCACTTTATGGGAAGCTGAATTGCACAAACGTAAACCTTGTTCTACAACAGATAATGTTTGGATAATAAGTGTTTCCTTTCCTTTGAGCCTTTTAAGATAATATAATGTATTTTGTGCCCAAGCAGCTTTACATGAAATTCAGACATGATACTTTGCCAATAAATATGTTTTCACTGACATGGGATAGGGTAAACAACGGGAGCGATGGCTGCCCGGTTTGTAGGAAAGCTTCTGAAGCAGTTCCCACACCTGTATTTCTTTTGTGATGTTTATAGCATCCCGCAAAGAAAATCTAAGCATAGGCGGTCCACCCTAGATATAAATGTCGGTATCCCAAAAGTAATTGTGGTCCACCCTTGACATATTATGGTATTTGTGGCAAAATTCCTAGTTTAATGGTGGCTCACACTAGAAACATTGTTTTCTCAACAACATGATTGTGGCTCATCCTTGACATAGTATGTGACTCCTTAGTGAAATGTGTGCTACCTAAGCATAACAGAAACATATAGATGACATGGGCATTCAGGGCAATATTTCAGCTATCACTGTGAAAATAATGTGAATATGTCAGTGACCGCACTAACGTTCTGAACCTTAAAAAAACAAAAAAAAACACAGAAATCCACTTGTTACAGTGAATTAGTCCAGATATACAAATATTTTTCAAATTTAATTACTCGAAAACTAATAAACTGATTTACAACAAATCACAAAAAGCACAACCCGTTGACCAAGATCTAGCTTCCTGACAAATTTGGTGTAATTCAGTGGTTCCTAACCTGTGGGCCGGGGACCCCTGGGGGTCCGCGAAGCCTCCTCAGGGGGTCCGCGACTGCTTAAAAAATGTAATAAAATTAGCTCCCAGCTATCAGTAATGACTCAGTGGGGGTCCCTGTGTTCCAATAATGATTCAGTGGGGGTCCCCGGGCTCTAGTATTGATAAAATGGGGGTCCACAGAAGTCAAAAGGTTGGGAACCACTGGTGTAATTCGTTCAACAATTTTGTGCTTTTTGAAGAAATCTATGGAACATGCACGCTAATGTTGCGTTTTGGGACTCCCTTTTTACTCGCCCCCCCCCCCCCCATGACGGATCACCCAAAACTTTCCATGCACCAACTAGGCAAAAAGAGCACTTTAAAAAAATGTTTTGTGGAGATCTGTCATACTGAACCAAAGTTATTTGCAACACAAAAACACATTTCCTCTACCTCCCAGTGATTTTTTGTTCTAGTCCCTCCTTAGTCTTGACAGTGTTAACCCGCCCCTGTGTTGAATAGTCTGTGGATGCCAATTTGCGAGTATATATATATCTAAAGCGTTTGAGGGACTACAACAGAAAAGTACTGTCATTTGCACAGTATTATAGCCCCCGACACCCATTGTTGCAACACTGTATTGTTGCAGCATTAGAGCAAATAGGGGACAGTGAATTCCGTGCACAGGATCGCTGTTCAGCAATCAACATACCTGCATGACCAGTATTAAGCAAACCAGTCTCTTGTGCTCAGACATGTATATAATAAGGGTTTTAAGCTAGTACTTTAGTCAAAGAAGGTGAGGAAGTCTCTTGCATCATTAATGAAGTAGCACTTTGTTCCTGCACCATAGCTTAATAATTGAGAATATCTGTGTATCGAGATGTCTGATGACAAAAACCACTGGTGTGAAAAACTAGAGGTCCAAGATAGTTGAGGAAACTGCTGCTGAAAACAAAAGTTGCAACATCTATGCAAACCCAGAGGTTCAGGTGCCATATCTTCACTCCAGGCTACATGAAATGTGGGCAGCTGATCACTGGGAAAGAGAATATTGCGTGGTTGCCAAGTGCTCTGCAATCATGCTAAAGACTGGATGGCCTTAGTCTTTACAATGAAAAGTGTTTTGTGCTCGCTTACACTGTCATGAGAAGTTAGGCCACAAGCACACTTGTCAGCATGGAACAAGTCCTAAATCCGAGAATGGGTCAGCAGGGCAAGATGCATTCACTGAAGAACTATTTAGGGCTCTAACTTAGCTTAGGCTGCCACAAGTTCAATGCTTGTGCTTTTGTGCAGTGACATGCAGTCACCCACAGAGCATCCTTCTGAATGGGGCCAACAAGGGTTCAGCACAGTGAAAAGGTACAGCTCAAAAGAGTGGGAGGAAAGAATGGGGAAGTGGGGTACAGGCAAACCTCACAACCAACTGATGTGGATCCTAAAGACATACAGAGGGGCTTTCATTTAATTCAAGCTAGTGTACTTCCAATGAAGCGATATACTGGGTCAGATTTGGTGGTATAGGCAAATTAAATATAATACAACATGCAGCATTGTATGGAAATTATCTAGAGATACATGAAGATGACTATTCGATTAGTAAACTGGAAGAAGGCTTGCACACAGGTGACAGAATTATCTGATTCTTTGGCTAAGGGCCCGGAGAGTCATTCCCCCTCTACGTTTCTGAATGTTATGATGCCAAATCAGCCAGGAGACGAACTGGGTAAACTAGAGGGCCTTTTGTACCTAAGGTCATAAGTTTGGTCTAATGACATTTTCTATCCATGTTTATCGGTAGGGCATCCGGTTTCCATTATATCTCAAACATGGGTCTTCCACTTGAAAGGGGGGGGGGGGGGGGGGTTTAAACCAGTGGGGGGGGGGGTTGCTGCCTAAAGGTGTCAACTATATACTAGTGCAGGTTTTTCCTGCATGCAGGTGTGCTTATAGCGGGTGTAGAAACCCTTTTAGTTTTAATGCATATGAAAGGAAAATGTGTTTCTTACTGGTGGAAAGAAAAGATGCTAATGTTCTGAATTACCGTAAACTGAAAACATAGATTAAACCCAGAAGGATCACCATAAAAGGATAAAATGGAAATAAATAGGCATTGACCCCACCTGCCCTAGCGCTGCAGCGCACATTTTTTTTTTAGAAGGATGCACATATATATGTGAGCAGACAAAATGCCATCAGTCACGCTGCAAGAGAGCCAATAGCTGAGGTGGGCTGACCCATGACGTAGCAGACTGAAGGAAAGAGTTATATCAGCTAAACAGACCAATGGATTAAGAGGGTTGACCGAAAGCGCCTGTATGATTTTACACATGTATTTTTTATGAATCTTTTTGATTACAGGAGGCTGGAAAAAAGAAACCGCTGCCCCTAGTCTGGTCCTAAAGAGAATTAAAAAAAAATGCCCCTCCATCAGTTTCCATGAGGTTATTATTAGTCCAAAAGCAAGTTAAATACCATTCTCAAGTGAATTTCATTCTCAAGTCATGTAAGATTCACTGCTTTTGACTTGCCAGGGTGCAAGTTAAATGGTGATCTTAGCTGACTAAACATTACAGGAAAATATTTGTATATTTTATAGGTGTGAGACTCTGTGCATTCACCTTACCTTTATATGGCAAACCTGCGACGCTGAATATGTTCCCAAGCAACACATCGCCCAAATAACACATCAGTTGTGTAGCCGGGAAACCGGCTTGATTCGGTTTTAAAACACCTTGAGCATCAGACGTACAACGGCTACGATTTGAAAGTCTAATTTAGAAATTAGAAAATTCCAGAAATATTCCATAGACCATATTTTCTACCACTGCACAAATACTGAAACAAGAGGAATCCGATTGTAAACGACGGAGCTCTCTGAATCGAAGATTGTGAACTGGGGTCGACGAATGATGGCGTTGCCCATGTTTTTATATCTATTTAATGATTTGTTGCTACTACTTACCAGTACATTTCTTCGTCTGCTATAGAGTTTCTATGGCAGCTCAACAGGAAGAAATTGTTTTTTTACGTAAATTAAATAGTATGCCACCTACAAATGAAGGGAGTCTCAATTTCGGTTAAGTTACAATCTTCCTCAGAAACCCCCTCACTGGCATATCCTGGAACAAATTGAAGAGGTTGGAAAGCTTACTGTGACGACACAGAGGAAATGATCTGCTGGAAGGGTGAACAATACCTGGAACACCCCAAAGCTTCACCTGGGGAAACGCAGATTAGAAATAAAACATTATCTTGAAAAAGTTGTGGAAAAAAGTTATGACTATGATACTAGGCTAGGTAATGGCAGGGCAAACCCAGAGGACTGGGGTTTCTTAAATTTAATTCGAAGCTTAATTACAGCGGAATGAAAAATACTCAGACAAATCCAGCTATATTCTTGTACTTTCTGTCTTTATTACAATGAAGTCTGGAAGATTACTCTCAACCCCAGAAATATTGCGCATTATTCAAAGCAATTTACTGTGAGATGTAATGATTTATCGACTCATTTTAGTGAAAGATATAAATGACGTGGGGAGGTTGTAATATATACAGGTGCCTGCGGCGACAGGTTTGGAGTACTAAATTGAGGCAAGCTGCGGGGAATTCAGCATGTAATGGGATGGCTTTATTGTGGCTGGCCCATAAATTAATTTTAGTGCAAAAGAAAGTAGTTTCAAGAGAGGACGACACCTGTGTGGACGACTAAACTGTTGCTAATTTAATCCTACTGTAACTGGAGGAAGGTAGCGAAATTCTTGATTGAAGTTTAGAAAGGGAATCTGGAAGAAGTTTGAAAAATCTGCAAAATAATCGATTTGGGCGTGTTGCTACAGGTGAGCAGCTCAAATGGAGCTTCAGACCAGTCCATGTTCCGGGCCCCTGTTCAGCAGCAGCAGATGAATGGGTGAGGCAGCAAAGGGCCTTGAGGCACGTCCCCGTAGGTCAGGAGGAATCATCGTTCCAGGTAGCATGAACACCGCAGCAGAAGATACAGACTGCATAGCTGCCAAGGTTTCAGACTGCTTATGTGTGACATTTTCATAATTTCAGTGTAATTATGAGTGATATTTCAACAACTCTGAGTGACACTTTCTTGCGAACAAAATCAAGCAATGAAGACGAGGGAAACACATATGAATATCAGAAATCACCCCCATTTGTCCAACAAGAAACTCTAAGAAGATCTTAAAACTGCTGGAAAGCACCAGAAATTGAAGGGCACTAGTAACAAGACCCTGCTCCTATGACACAGCAGCTGTCGTGTTTTATTAAAGGAGGAACAGAAGGCCCCTGCTTCATTTTCCACTTTGAAACTCAAATGTCTGATTTCAGGAGGTGCAAGCCTCCGTTCGGGAGAGGGTGGGCCTAGGTCACAGCGCGGCGGCAGGGCTAGGCTGTATCATTATTTCTGTGTTGAAATCAATAAGCGGCCTTGCCTTGCGACCATCACAGAACAATTTTGTATGTGTGTCAAGTTGTGGCATGTAGATGGTCACTCAGGCCCTCATTACGAGTCTGGCGGTCATTAGTCAGCCAGACTCGCCGTGGCGGTCTCACTGCCGCAGAGCTGGAGGTGAAGACCGTCGTATTACGAGTTGTGGGTTTTGGCTGAAGGAAAACCGCCACAACTCTGCCTGCCCCGCCGGTATGGCCGCACAGCTGCCGCCGGTGGTGACCACATCCAATTCGGCGGCAGACCTCAGGCACGCCATCCAGATTACGAGGTTGCACAATCCCCATTCCTGTCGCCGGCACAAGCACCCCAACACATTCACACACATTCACGTATGCACCCACACACGTCAATGCACATACAGACACGCACCCCACTCATCCACGCACTCGCTACATACACCCTCAATCACTTGTACACACTCACACACACTCAGGTACACCCATTCAAACACGCACACGCACCCCATTCACATGCGCACAAATATTCACATACATTCACACACCTGCACGCACACAAAAGCACCCCCATTCACAGACATAAATGCACACGTACAAGCACCACACCTCCAACCTCCCCTTGCGGATGATCCACTTACCTTTTCCGGCAAGGTGGTCATCCGGGAGGGGATGGGTCCTGGCGGTGTTTCACCGCCATGAACACTACGGCTGTGAATACGGCGGGCGTACTCTTGGTGGTGTGGCTGTGCTGGTGGTGGTGCCCCCGCCTCTGCACATCCGTCGGCGAGGCCGACCGAGTGGGACGCCCAGGAAGTCCATTCACAACTCCTAATATGGTGGTCAGAAGACTGCCAGCACTGGTTGTCTGCTAGCTGCAGCGGCTTCGGCAGTCTTTAGAAAAGACCGCCAAAGTCGTAATGAGGGACTCAGTGAAGTGTTTACTTTTAAGAATTTAATATTTGTGCCGTGTGCACAATCATCCATGTTCAATTATCAGTATCATGTGCCGACACAGGGAAAGTCACAACATTCAAGCAGCAATTTAACATGGGCAGGGTGAAGGGCAGTCATTCAATTGGATTTATTTTTAATTTTGTTCATACTGTTTTGTATATAGTCACACTTAAAGAAAGTGGCAGCAGAGCTTTCACTTACTGATCATTAGGCACCTGCCGACATCACACCCTGGTGCGCTGGTTCTGCAGCGGAGTCCAGAGGAGCAGCTGTGATCGAGTCGGAGGGGATCCATTGGGATCCATTGGGTTCCAACTTCTTCACTCGGCGGGCAGTGAAACTCAACCCAAACCGTTTCTCCCAGCCAGGGCGAGAGTCAGTCCCAAGGGGTTTGTGGTAAATGATTTCCCACAAGTAACCCCTTGATCCCCCATCGCCCCCTCAGCCTGAGGCGAGCAACAAGAGGACTCAACTGCGTCTTCACGGTGACGGCGCCACACATTAAACTTGCTGCCAAAATGCCGCTCTCACTGCATGCGGTCACTCACTCTACACAGCATTCTAAACTGTTTGGCCATTGTACACTCACTGACTGTGACGATATTAAGTTATATGCAGGTATCAGCCAGCCCGGTGGGGGATGGGGTCAGTCCTTGTTACTAAACTTAGATGCATTGTATCACTGTAGTACTGCTTGAATGCAACCATATCTAGAGCCAGCAGCCCCACCCTTATCCTGCCGGAAGCAGACGGCGCACAGGCGTACTCAGCCCCACGCACTGCGGCTCAGTTGATCTGTGCATTAAGCGCTCTGCTTGATACCTGAGGAGGCTCTATAAATGCGTGACTTTTCATTCCAGTGCAGTGATATGGACCACCACACTGAAATGCGTTACACTAACGCCTGATGCACGATACTTGGCAAGGCTGCCCATCCTTTGCCTAGAGCACTCGCGTTCCTGATGTCCCCAAAAAAGAAAACAGAAGTCAGTGCACCTAAAGAGATCACCTGAAGCCACACAGCCTCGCCGGTGACTACAGCTCAGTGCACACTGGGGGTCAGACTCCACCCCACGGTTGGCGAATGGCCTTGGGTGTATCATTTTGCAAAACCTCTAGAAACTTCATAATCTTTTGGTATCTTTCATGCTGCGTGCTGTAAAATAAACTTGTACTGATTAAGGCAAACTCAAGATGAAAAAAATCAAAGTAAGCTGACTTAAGGATTCTCGAAGGCTGAAAGATAATGATACTGAACCAGGCAAAGTTGCACCTCTAGAGAACAGGGTCATAGACCGTAATAATATTGAGGAGCATCGCTTCCAAAAGAACTTCTTTATACATGTAGATATGGTGAAGAAAAGACTACAGAACCCTGCAAGGTGAATCACGGAGCAGCACTCTCATTGTGAACTTAACTCAACCTGTGTAAAGGGCGAAAAGAGCCATCAGAAAATGTGTCACATTTCTGGTGAAGAATTAACATAGGAGGGTGCAATCAGATTTATCTTGTGAGTGATAGAAGAGACATTCGTACAAACAGGAAGTCTAATCCCAATGTGTTGATTCAGTGAGAATTCTAATTTGTTTGTCTGTAAATAACTTGTGTTGTCTTGTAGGAGACTAGGCTTAGGAAGGCTGCTAAAGAGCCTTGAGACATATATACAACCCATAAAGATGTCTAGATAAAAGAGCCATCCTTGGGAGGTCCAAACCATGTTGAGAGGCTGGATACTTAAAAAAAAAACAAGAAAACAAATCAGCAACAAAGTCAGCACCCCAAAGCATCTGTCAACCCCTCCTCACAACACCACCAATTCAAAAGCCCATCCCCTGATCAGAGCCTCATCCACCTCGGGCGATGTAGTCCCTGAGGAAGAGGAGGTCAGGTAAGAGGGCATGGAAGACATCATCTCCTCAATGATTGTCGGCTCAGATGTCAGTGAGTGTACGCAGTGCTCAATCTGCCACAGGAAGGGAGTGAGTGACTGAGCAGGATGGGAGTGAGTGACATTGCAGGAATGGAGTCAGTGGCAGTTAAGGAAGTGAGTGGCAGGCTATGAACGGAGTGAGTGGCTGTACAGGGAGTGAGTGGCTGTACAGGGAGTGAGTGGTAATACAGGAAGAAGGGAGTGAGTGAGTGGCAGTGCAGGGAGTGACAGGCACTGAGTGAGTGGCAGTTCAAAGAGTGAGGGGCAGTGCAGGAAAGGAGTGGGTAACAGTGCACAAATGTGGGTGCAGGAAGGGGCATTGGCACTGCAAGGAGTGACTGTGCAAGAAAGGAATGAGTGGCAGTGCAGGGGATTAGTGGCAGTGCAGGAAGTGAATGAGTGGCTGTGCAGGGAGTTAGTCGCAGTGCAGGAAGGGGTGGGGAGAGAGGCAGTGCAAGAAGGAAGTCAGTGGCAATGCAAGAAGCAGAAGAAGACAATGCATAAAGGGAGAAGCAGTGCACGGTGGGAGTATGATGCAGTTCAGGGAGTGACAGTGCAGAAAGGGAGTCAGTGGCAGTGAAGGAAGGGAGTGGCAGTGCAGGGAGTGACAGGCAGTGCAGGGAGTGACAGGCAGTGCAGGGAGTCAGCGAGCAGCAGTGAGCGATTGAGTGACAGTGCAGGGAGTCAGTGGCAGGGCATGGAGTGAGAGGCAGCTCTGGGAGTGAATGACAGTGCATAAAGGAAGTGAGTGAGTGGCAGTGCAGGGAGTGAGACGCAGTGTAGGGAGCGAGAAGCAGTGCAGGAAGGGAGAGGAAGGCAGTGCAGGGAATGAGTGGAAGTGCAGGAAGGGAGTCAGTGATAGTGTAGGGAGAGGAAAGCAGTGCAGGAAATGAGCGAAAGTGCAGGAAGGGAGTGAGTGATAGTGCAGGAAGGAAGTCAGAAGCAGTGCAGGAAGGGAATGGCAGTGCAGGAAGTTAGTGACCTGCAGGAAGGGAGCCAGAGGCAGTGCATGGAGAAGCAGTGCAGGGAGCCACTAATAGTGCAGTAGGTGAGAGGGAGTGTGGGGACTGAGTGAGAGTCAGCATCAAATTGTACAGTGAATGTTCCAGCTCCCTTGGATTCTGGTGCTTGACCAGTAGCACATTATTTATTTTGTATAAATAATAGATGTGCTATACTTGTGGTTTTTGCTTTTCAAGAGTTTTCTGCTGCTTTCCATTTTGGAGGCACTGGCTGCATCACCCCCAGATAGGGTGGCCACCTGGCATCGAGGCAAATTCTGGACAGGACTGTAAAAAATGTAGGATAAAGGGTCAAAATTCAGGACAAAAATTTAGGATGAAGGGTCAAAATTCAGGACACAAATTCGAGTACAAACGTCTTACAGACACACCCAAGAGAGGCCATGCCTCACTATGCTACAGGTGCATTTATTTACTTTTTTTTTTAATATAGCAATATTTATTCACTGTGGTCTTTTTGGGATTGCCCCTTGTTATGCTACATGCAGGTGTCACATTATGTGCTTGTTCAGTAGTAAATTAATGCCCTTCAGCACTGTGTCAAGGCCAATACCCCTACCCAAATCTACCCAATCTTTTTTGAAGAGAAAGTAACAAACATTTTGATTATGTTTCCAAATATTTTAGAACCCCGGGCAAACAGTTTGGGAAGCATTAAGGTTATTAACCTTATGCTAGTTTAAACAAATTGAACAAAAACATCTGGCTTACCCCAACCGCCCATGGACTTTCAACTTAAAAACATTTAATAAGGCAGGGCAGAAGGTGCGAGTGACAGTCTCACACCTAATGTCAGGATGTGGGGTACCCACAACTTGTCTGTAGTCTCACAGCACTAGAGTGTATGTCCAGGGCGCTACATTTATCTCAGAGTTGGGAGCCCGGACCACCATGCAAAGAGAATTAAAGAGGAGGATGAAATCAAGATCAGATGGGATATCCATGGAAACTGATTCAAAGTGTTGTTGCTAAGAACTGGATAAACAAGGAAGAGATGAACAAGGTGGGATAATTCCTAAAATCAGACAAGGTGGGACCACCAAGACTATCGGAAGGTATTGCGTACATGGCGAGTTGTCTCTGTAAACAGAAGAGAAACAGAAGAGGCACCGTCAAGTGGTTGAACAAGCAGCACCCACCCACCTTGGCAAACTCTTCTGTTGCAATGGTCCGCTGTTCATGCTTGTGAAGGGCGAGCAGGGGCCAGACCCTTGCAAGGTTGTGCAAGGCAATTGCTCACTTTGTCCATGTCTTAAAATGGTTTTGCAATTTAGCAAATGCCAAACTAGTGATCTGGGTTATCTTTAAGTGTCAAGTACAGATAGAATCTTCAAAAGATTTGGCATGTAAATTACACAAAAAAATGTAAACATTTAAAAATGCAATTAGTGTTTATTTAACATATGGCACTGTTTTCCCTTTTATATACAATTAGATCTCAGATTGAACTGGGAACCAGATACCTAGTGATTAATATTTACCATTCCTCCACTGATTTGCAGGATGGAAATCTCGGCCCAGTTTGCTTTTTTGCCTTCTCTTCTGCTTTCTGTAGTTGCCACATGGCACTAGTGAAGATGGTGTGCTACCCTGATGACAGTTTTATTTTGCAAACTATCCCCTGCTCCTCCTTCATTCCTTGTTCATACATGCCCCCATTTGATTTGGTTGCTGGGGCGCCGTTGAGTAGCTCTTTCCACTTTAAAGCTACCTGTGACAGCGGGTGGATAAGGCCTTCTGGACTTGGAATGCTAATATTTAGCTGCACAGGTCCAACGGTTGGCTCGCTGGCTTTCTGCCTGCCCCCCGCATGAGATGACGTTTATCCGTAAAGACTTTTAAGGAGGGCTTACTGCACTGCTCATTATTTCCTTCTTGGCCATTCTACGGATCACCATGCGGGGTTATCATGCACAGATTTCTCTTGCCTTACCAGAACCTGTGAACTCACTGACACGAAGAAACCCTGTGCTCCTGCACTACCTTTGCTAAGCTTTCCCACTCGCACAGGACGGCTGTGCTCAGAGCAACTCCACCAGTGGCATGCTGCATGTGTCTTAAAATTGGGGGACTTGTTTCTGGACGGCGAGCTACTAAATTTCCAAACCCTTCTGGCAGACTACCATCTCCACCCCAGTCAGCTCCTTACTTACAACCACCTTAAACAATCATTAAATGGCTTATTTCATGTCTGCCACCTCGCAGTAACCCTACATGAGGTGTGCCAGAAGCTCTACACCATAGGGACAGGTGGCAAACTGATAAGATAGGTGTACAGGCCTTTCCTGCAACATGGACACCACTCCAGGTCTTCTCATCATACTACCTGGGTGACTGATGTTGCCAAACCTCTGCAAGATATGGACTGGACTAAAATACTGGACTTTCCCCACAAAGTACACACAGTTGTCACTCTAAGTACATTCATAGAGCTTCCTTGGGAATGCATTCTCCCTGTGGCTTGCCATTGGCTTTCAATCAATCAATCAATCAGGAATTTGTAAAGCGCACTACTCACCAGTGAGGGTCTCAAGGCGCTGAGGAGGGGAGGGCAGAGAAAGGGGGGGGGGGCAGGTGCTGCTACTGCTCGAACAGCCAGGTCTTGAGAAGTTTCCTGAAGGTAAGGAGGTCTTTGGTTTGGCGCCGGGGGGTTGGAAGAGTATTCCACGTTTTGGCAGCGAGGTGCGAGAATGATCTATCACCGGTTGTAGTTCTGCGGACGTGTGGGACGGTTGCATGGGCAAGGCTGGCGGAGCAGAGATGCCAGGCTTTGTGGTTTGAAACTCACATTTCGTTGCTTTCAGTTTGCTGGCTTTATTTGTTTAAGGCTATCCAGCTTGAGTTTGTCTTTTCCCTTGCCCAAACCTGATTTACAGTATCCTTCAAATGCTCCCTTTCTGTAAACAGGCCTGTAAATCTTGTTCTTATCTCATCACATTTGCTGTGCATTCAAAGAACAAGGTCAAATGTCAGGCTGTGTCTTAGGTGGAAACTTAGTGTTTACTTTTCTTTCTCTGACTTCAAAGTGAGAGGATTTATGCGATAATCTTGCTGGATACTGGGGGTTGGAAAGAATGTTTCTATCACATGACAACATTTAAATAAACTTCAGAACACATCAGAATTAGGAGTACAAATGAAGAATATTTTTTTTAATTCTGAACTGTGCTGGAAACAAATACATTTATATGATTAAAACAAATCATTGCATTAGGTGATGCAATTTCCACACATCATTGTCTGTGCACTGTATAGTTTTATTTGAAAAAACTGTATGTCTGTTCAATGTAATAGTCATTTCAATCAAAAACGTGTTGTCTGTAATGGCAGTGTGTTACCACACCATGAATACACCACACTCCTTTGCACTAACACACCACTGCACCCTACTCTGCATCACTCCACTCCATGCCACTGCACTGAGGGACGTTGCACTCTTCTCCAGTCTGAACTACTCCACTCTATGTCACTGCACTCTATGCTACTTCGCACTACGTCTCTCTACTCTACTCTGTACCACTCTACTCTAAGCCAATGCACTCTACGCTTCTCTACACCACTGTGCTCTGCGCCTCGGCATGCTATACAACTCTAATCTAGGCAACACCAATCTACTTCGCACAACTACACTCTATGCCACTCTGCAACACTGCACTGTACACAACTGCCCTCTATGCTTATACACTCTATGCTAGTGCACTTTACTCTGTAACACTCAACTCTATGCCCCTGCACTCTACATCAATACACTGTATGTCATTCTAATCTACACTGCACTCTATGCCCCAGCACTCTACACCACTTTACTCTATCCCATCACACTCTATGCTACTCTACGCAACTCCACTCTCCCCTGCACCTCTCCACTCAACGCCACTTCACTCTACTGTGAAACAATCCACTTTATGCCACTGCACTCTGCGCCACTGCACTCTACCCTGCATCTCTCCACTCTATGCCACTGCACTCTACACTGAAACAATCTATTCTACACCACTGCACTCTATGCCACTCTGTCCCACTGCACTCTAAACCACTGCACTCTCCTTCAATGCAGTCTATGCCAATGCACTCTACTCTGCACCACTGTATTCTATGCCACTGCTCTCTATGCCACTCTACTCCACTATAAACCACTGCACTATGACACTCTACTCTGCAACACTGCACTGGCCGCCACAATACTCTACACCACCCTACTCGGTACTCGTACCAATACACTCTATTCAACTGCACTCTATACCACTGTACTCTGCATAACTACACTCTACGCCACTGCACTCTATGCCACTCGAGTCTACTCTGTGCCACTGCACCACTCTACACTACTGCACTCTCTGCTACTCTATTGTATGCCAGTCTACACCACTGCACTCTATGCCACTCTATTCTGCCCCACGCCACTTCGTGCCACTACAATCTAAACAACTGCACTCTATGCCAATGCACTGTAAATAACTGCACTCTACTCTGCACCACTGTACTCTACGCCACTGCTCCTATGCCACTCTACTCCACTCTACACCACTATGCCACTAACGTTTAGCCACTCTGGTGTATAACATGGGTAAAACACATTGGCAAAGCCAATAACTCTTGCGAAGACGAGACCTATTGGCTTTGCCAATGTTTGTTAGTACTATGAGGTACCGAGGTCCCTGAAAGAACTGTGACTGTATAAGTCCTTATTTTAAACATGCATTACACACATAGTAATACAGGCTGCTACATTATGCACAAATACTTTTCCGTTAAATACAATTTTCCTAGCCCTGGGGAGATAACTGAGAACGCACTCCCAGGATCTGTCTTCTAACAAAAATGGCATCAGCAAGGTGGCAGGCAGCTAGTTGAAGATGCATCCGGGGCTAATCATCTGTAATACAGTAGGAGCAAGTATAATATAATTTGACACTAGGTGGTTCACCTTTATGAGTTATATGGATAGACAATGTTATTGCTTTCTCCCTGCCATCTTGTCCCTGCTGTGTCCGTTTTAACTAACATTCAAATACCTTATTAATACTTTTAAGAGGAGTATTTTTGTTGCTAGCTATTGATATATAAGGAGGCTTCACATTATGGTACCCGCTGTTAACAAGCGTCATACCCTGTTTTCAAGGCAAATACATTTTCCGAGCACTCCATCATGGTGCAGAGAGATTCTCTCTGCACCAATAAAATACCTGAAAGAGCAAGCATTGACATAGCCAATAGGTTTGACTTTGTTGTGCGGGCTTGTATGGGTACTGCGAAGAGAGCTCAGACAAAAATACCTGAAAAATACGCCTTTGCAATGCAGTAGGTCTCGCATTTTCTTGAGTTAGAGTTATTAGCATTGTAAATTCAGAACTGGACTTTTCTTGACACATAAATTGGTCAACCCAGTCTCATAATCTCATCTTTTCTTGCCATGTTTTGGTGGTCACTGGTTGCTACTGACATCAGAAATCACAAGCCCTCGAGGGGAGACAAGAAGATGACTACACTACCTCGAAATGTTTAAACGTCTGAATAGAAATTGGAAAATAAGGCTGGAAAAGTATTTTATTTTTATTTTAACAGACTGAAAAGTCTTGCAAGAGTTCTTGCCTCGCATTTCAACAAAGCTCTAAATTAAGTTAACAATAGAAGAGCAGCCTGAGAAAATGTATGGCCCCAATAGAGGAGACAAGCAATGCCCTGTGTACGATGCCCTGAGTGCTGGCAGAAAGGGGCCCTAGATAGAGACACACTAAGCAACTTTCAGATCATTGCTTCAACGTTCAGCTACATTCTACCAGAAAGGGCATATTGTGGATGCAGTGAGCTAAACAACTGGTTGTTTTTTTTTGTAAAATGCGCTTATTTTAGGAGCCAGAGGTAAATAAGGACAGCACTGGAATAAAGGCAAAACAAATGTCAGCGACATGGGAGGAGGTGGGAAGAATGGAATGCTGCAATAAAACAGGCAGCTACCAGTCTAATACACACACAGTGAAAAGGCAGCAACAAAGAAATAATTTAAAAAGTCCTTCACAGCAACAGATAAAGAAACCAAAGTGGAATAATGCAGTAGTTGGTCACTGCTCTGAAACAGAAAAACGAGTGAGAAAAAGGCAGAACTGACCATCAGCAAGCAAGAACTTTTAAAGGACACTGCAACCAACAAATGAAAATCGCTTTAAGCCAGAAGAAGTATACTAAAAGTACACACGAGGTCGAATGCTTACGCTCGACCTAAAAAATGTAGCTACAGAAAAAGTGTTGCTCTTTGCTCTAGCATCCAGATTTTGGATGTTTTTGTCAACACTTACTCCCTGGTGCTATCAGGCTGCTCACAGATTATGATTCATTTATGCCTCAATGGATGCAGACGGACAGGCCTAAAACAGCCAACCGAAAGCCTGTGACACCAAAATACTCTTACAGTCTGATTCAAGATGTGTGTATGTATAGCGCAAACCTATCTAAAAGGCAGCTGAGTGCTGTATAGTGGTTAAAGGCAAGATACAATTAACCAGGGAAAGGAGGGGTGCTGGTTTATTGACTGTTAATGCATTGTGATATTGTGCTCCAAAAAGAGGAGCATCTTTAACACTTTCCTAAATGAAAGCAGCTTCAGTGTGGTTCTGATGGATATGTTGTTCTAGATCCTGAGTCCACCGATGGAAAAGCTGCCTTATTTCTTTTTTTACGCTTCCCAATCAACAATATGATGATGTCCTTGATGCAGGTGTGCTGTTAGCCTTCGGAGAGAATAAGCCTGTCTGCAAAATAAGCTGAGGTGCTGGTCGATATGGCTTTGCAAATGATGGAGCTGGTACTGAAGATGGTGCCATCTGCTAAGGGGAGTCAATGGGCTTCCATCAAGATGGAGATATTGTGATCATATTTCGTCAGGTCCTGGGTGAGAGGTGCTGTGGCGTGTGGAATGCCTCAAGGGATACTAGTGTGTAGTCTGGAAGGACAAGAGTAAGGCATTACCACCACCCAGATACATGAGTATAAGGGGTTAAACAGCAGTTGTGAAGTCTCTTTAGTCTCTTTCGGGAGGTAACAGTTTCACTTTATTTAAAAGGGGAATTTGATACCAGACAGTTGTTTTTTTGGCAGTGTCTCCCTTGAGGGTGAGGTTGGAGTAAAGGATGAATCTAAGCGTCTTGGCCTTCTGCAAAAGCTGGAGTTCGAAGCCATCAAGGTTCATATCATTGAGCCAGGTTTGTACTATTTCTTGCTAGTAATTCTTGGCAAATAACATGAATTCTATCTTGGTTGGGCTGAACTTCAGGTAGGCTGCATATCCAGATCTGGATGAGGTGATTGAGGAGTTAGATACCAGAGGAAGATGACATTTTCAAGGAGAGTTGTGTAAAGTGGATTATCCTTGACATACTGGGGATAGTGGTGATTCTTGATGCTGTTCTCTATGAGTAGATCCCCAAGGGGCTTCACGCAGAAGATAACAGGGGAGACTGTGGCGCCGTGGGGGGCCCAGCAGGTGATACGGATCTGTTGGGACCTTAAGGTGCCCACATGAACAAACTGGTGTTGGCTGGAAAAGTAGGAGGACCAGTGAAGGGCATTGCCAATATGTATTTGAGTAAGTCACAAGCCAATAGCTGACAATTTCAAGGGAAATGAATGATTGAATGAGACTTATCCAAAGTCCCTTAAAGTACATATACAATACAAAATATTTGCTGTTAATGAAGCAGGTACAATACAGACCAAACCTAAAAAGGTCCCAGAGGTCCAGACCACGGGCAACAGAATAGCACACCTGGTCTAAAGGTTCACCCCACACTAGTGAAAATGAAGAATCTTTTGCATATATGATATAGGGCCCTGTGGCCTCCGCCAGCTACCTGGGCCTCACAGCAGCCGGCAACATTTTGTTTTTCTTTAAATGTTTTTGCTAAACTTGAGTGCCCACCAAGAGCACCCTACAGCATTTTGTATGCTGAGGGTGCAGGAAGCCCCAAGGGCCAGGAGAGCTCTCCTACCTGCACCCACCGCTAGTGCAGCTGTAGCTGGCATTACTCCCACCCTGCATGAGCAGTTTGCTCCCGCTGGGCATGAGTAGCTTTCTGTTCCAATCAGGTGGGAGCACATTAGGCTCCCCTACCCGAGCTCTTGCGAGCTCAGAAACTACGGTGTCCCAGGGTTGGGGTCCCCAGGTCACTGCAACAGAAACAGGCCTGGTAAATGGGGTTCTTGGGGCCATAATATGGCTTTGGGAGGGGTTGGGGATGATACAGAGTCCTAAGTCCTAAAATGTCTAGCATTACATCTTTGTTGATGTAGTGGCAGCCAATCAGATTTCATCTCTACATCTGTCGGCTTCCCTGATTCTCTGCAGCATGAAATATCTATATTTTTTCAACGTTAATTTCTCGAAAACTACGCAATGGAAATGACATCAAATCACACTTTCTGGACCGATGGATAGATAGATAGATAGATAGATAGATAGATAGATAGATAGATAGATAGATAGATAGATAGATAGATAGATAGATAGATAGATAGATAGATAAAATGTTCAGTATTATGGTAACGTTTTAAACTCTAAAAACACAGTATATCAATGTATGAAGTTTGATACCGAAAGTCCGTTCTGCTTGAAATATGTGAATATAGAAATGGAGACATTTTTGGATTAATATTAATTAAATATAATATAGAATGTAAGATTAATTACAATAACACTGTAAATAATATGTATGGCAAAAAGTGTTTGTCAATGATGGGTATATGACACCTACCGATATACAAAAGATGTACAGTTCAAGATGGTGCCCCGAATGGTATGTAGAGTAATTGTCCTTTGTTTATATGGAATCCATTAAAAGGTGTGTGCAACCAGAGACCACGAACAGTGATCAAGGCTACGGCCGAAACGCATTGGTGAAGCTTTTGTATTACATTTGTTTGGAGTTTCTGAATCCGAAGAGTCCGTGCTCCTTCTTCCGAAGTAAGGATTGATTTGTTGTATATATGTATACACACACACACACACAAACACAGGTGTATTTATATATCCACACATGCACAAATGGATAGACAGAGTGACACAAAGCATGTGTTTATTACCATTATCTAGAGACCAAATGGCAGGTGAGTACTTTAGATTACAAAAACATATGATGATAGTAACTAGGTAGAACATCAGCATGACGAGCACACCTGTGTAAGGACGGACAAACTGGTTTCTAGGGAGGAATAAAGGGACAGACTATTAATAAACTGGATCCTCTCTAAGTACTACTAGACTGTTTTATTGCAATAACTCTTGTTTCACGACATTTGAGTGAGTCATTGGCTTTGGGATCACCTTCACTTCCCTGTAAGCTAAATGTCTCCGTTAGAATGCACTGCAGTAATCTGCTTTACAACCCTTTTGTGCTTTAGCTGCTGGGCCCTCTTGGGTCATTTGGGGTGTAACGAAGTATGAGCAAACAAACTGCAGAATTTGGATTCCAGATGTGTGGAGATCAATAGACTCTTAAGTCAAAATTAGAGTGGGAAAAGAGCAACTTGCCTAGAATAGGCACTCCCATAATACTCTATTTGGTTTTTACACATTCACATGGAACAGGACAGAGGTTGGCTCTTGTATTGCTCAAATGCTTTGCTATATGCTTTAGCCTCAATCCAACTCTTTGGCGCATCAATCTAACCCTTCGACTGAGTTCTGCCTGAAAATATATAAAAGCTCATACAACCTTCATGTAATGCAAGGGCACATAGTTAAATAAGATGCCTTGTATGTAGAGGCTCATCTGGGGCTTTGGTCTGGCTCAATGGAAATGTTGTATTACAGATAAGCATTTGCTCTTGTTAAGGCAGTATTGTAAACACCTCTGGATAAACAATGGTTGCTCTATTTATGGGAGACCACTTGTCAGTATTCCCCAAGTATTTTTAGAAAACAATTCCAGCAAAACGTTGTCAACAAACTTCTAGAAACTCACTGAGGCGAAAAATGCCCTTCATCCCCACAAAGTGGCTGGATCTGGGATACAGAAATATGCAACCCACCTACCAATGAACATCTTACCTATGAAGTGGCCCTCCATTTACACATGACCTTTTGTCATCACAATTTATTCATAATAGTATTTGTTCAGTCATTCTCACATATCCCTGCATCCAATTTGACCCCTATTTCTGTCCCGTAATCAGTCAGTTTTGCACTTTCTTGGCCTACTGGCTGTGAGACAGCTACGCCTCAGTGCATGCATTGTCTCATTCCATGCAAAGACCTCAGCGTGCAGAGACAGATACCAGCCCTGCCTCATGGCAATTTTACTGAATTTTAATTGTGTTTATACTTTATTTCTTCATTTCATCTGTCCCCCTCACCTCCCCCCCCCCCCCCCCCCCCCCAGGGCACTAGGACTTTTAAGACAGAAGAATGCACTTCATTAGAGTGGAATTTTCAGAGGTCTTTCTGTGGCTTATCGCAGCTCACTCAGTGAAATGGGGATGCTGACACCGAAAAAGTGCCCTGCCCTTGTCAGAAGATCCCACTGCCTTCTGATTGTCGAAGAGATTCTTGAACTACTCAAATACCACGACCGACCCTGCAAGGAAGTTTCACTCAAGTTCAGTACTTGAAAAGGAATAAAGGATAGCCGTGAGGGTGTCCGATAGGTAGAAAGTAAGAGTCCTGCTCCTAGAGAGAAATAATCCAAAGATTGACTAAAGGTTTTCACACAGTGTGTTTCACATAAATCCATGATGAGCATCGTCAGACCTGAAATCCTTGACACGGTATTTCCCACACCTTTAGCCTTCATCTCCCCTATTTGGCTGAATTTGTTGTTGGCTTTAGGGCTCTGTGTTCTTAACTGCTATTAACCAGTACTACAGTGCTAGTGCCCTCTCCTTCAAACATGGTAAAATTAGCTTACACCTAGTTGACACATTTAATTTACTTGTAATTAAATATGTACAAAGGCCCAGTAAATTAAACGCTACTAAACGCCTGCAGCACTCGTTGTGCCACCCACTGTAATAGGCCTTTAAAACCTGTCTCGGGTCTGCCATTGCAGCCGGCAGTGGTGTTTTAAACTGCCATTTCGATCTGGCAAAATAAACCTTTTTGCGAGGTCAAAACCTTCCTTTTTAATACTTATAAGTCACCTCTAACGTAGGCCTTAACCACCCAGGGGGTAGGGTGCCTGGAATTTAAAAAGTAGGACGTGTGTTTAAATTTTGCATGTCCTGACAGGGAAAAACTCCCAAAGTCGTTTTCACTGTTGTAAGGCCTATCTCTCCCACTAGCTAACACTAGGTTGCCTTCTTAAATTTAATAAAAGCTATCTTTGGAATGAGAGCATATAGAGACAATTTTTACACTCAAATGAATTGTAATTTAAAAACCTCTTTAATGATAAAGTCGGATTTTAAATCACAATTCAGAAAATGCCACTTTTTGAAAGTTGCCATTTTCTGTCCCAACTAGTTGTGCCCTCTGCCAGTATGTGTATTGTTTTCAGACAGTGAAACAAAAGGGACTCAGGTGTAGGCAGGATTGGTAAACCTGACCGGATGACTAGGGATGGGCTGCACCCAGCATCATTTACACGTCAATGGGATTTGTCTCCTGCACATACCAAGGAATCTGACACCAGGCCTGCCCTGTCCTTTATCACCCCCAGACCGTATGGAGCCTTGTCAGGGGAAGCAGTAGAACCTTCTAGAACCAGATGTTGGGGTAGGACAGGAAGTACCCCCCTTGCAAAGGGAGGCACCAGGTATAAATACTGGCACTCCAGAGCCACTTATTAGAACACTCCAGGACCTGTTAAAGATACAGAAGAAAGACATCTACAACGAGGCAAGGTGGATGCTGGAAGGAGAAGGTCCTGCTTGCCCTAATCCCAGATTAACCACAGTGCCTCTCAGAGTCAGTTGATGACCTTCTGTGTGAGCTATAGAGACAAGGTTCAAAGGCCTCCTTGCAGCTGCCCAAATGACCTGCTGCAACCTATCCTGCAACTGGACCTACCGGAGCTCTGCTTGAGTGAGTTACTGATCCCCAAGAGGAGCATCTTCAGATCCTAGACCCTTGGCTGCAGTGACCGGCAACACAAGACCTTTATTTAGTGCTACCACAACAACAGCCCAAAACGACCACCAACATGAAGCTATAGCAACGACTAGCCACGTTTGACTGGCACTTTACGGTACAGTGATGGCCGCCTGCGACGCTACTCTCTTCGTGCTACAATCATCCATGATGATAAGCCTTCTCTTCATAGCTTCCTCCAATGCGAAGGGAACTCTTCTCATCGGACTCAAAAGAGAATTTTTTTGCAGGACTAACCTGGTCCCTGTATCTGACCTACGCTACATCGCAGTCGGCCTGAACTTTTTTAATTGAAAATCTCCGGCTCTACAATTGGATTTTTGCTGATCTGGAATTATTTTATTATTTAAAATCAACTCTATTTTTCTAAATTGGTTTGGGATTTTTCTTGTATAGTGTTTTCACTTTTTTTACTTTACAAATTGTCTCTAAGTTAAGCCTGACTGCTTTGTGCCAAGCTACCAGATGGTTATGCACTAGTT
This sequence comes from Pleurodeles waltl, assembly GCF_031143425.1. Taxonomy (NCBI): domain Eukaryota; kingdom Metazoa; phylum Chordata; class Amphibia; order Caudata; family Salamandridae; genus Pleurodeles; species Pleurodeles waltl. The sequence goes on from NC_090442.1 coordinate 191,519,215, forward strand.
AATTTAGTAACTTTTGTGGTTCATCCTGACAAGGATTGTAGATGTTGCCTATGTGAGTTGCAACCAATAACCCAATTTCTTAAAAACTACTATCTGAAGTAAGCTCAGTGGAGAAAGCCTGTGGGGCAAGCCTCTTTTCAGAAGATTAAAAGCAAGATAATGGAAATAAAAATGACAGTGGAGTTCTCAGCAAATTTGGATATTTTGCTGAACATATCTGGTGCCCAAGCCAGTACCACAATCAAAGCACCAGAGGTAAACTTAGAAAGCATCAAAGATTCTAGATCGAGTCATTGTCCAAAGTAGCAGCGAGTACAGTTAAGTCACTTATTTTATGTGTGGAACTGCTGTTCCTTTTTTATATTCTTATTAACTAAACCCTCTTCTTAGGGCTTTCTGGAGGCAAGTGCATTTTGGGCCAAAATCGGCTACCCAGAAATACAAAGTTTTTATCTTGCTGATGTAGTACCCAATGCAACACTGGTCTTGGTCTGAAATTCAGGGTTGGTGGTCACTTGACTACATGACCTTCTAACTAAATGTCTATAACACTTTACTCAGTTTTCAGTCATTGGCCTCATTACTAGCTGTTTGAAAGGCAGCCTGTGTAAAGGAGGTGGGACATCTCAGCTCTTAGCTGCAGATATGTCTGGAGTACTCCTGTCAATGTCAAACTACTAGAATGTCCCCAAGAGCAGAACCTAGCCAATATATTACGTGGAACACATTGCTTCCTCCAATGTTCAGCCATCTGCAAAAGAGTTCTTGATTCTATGTCAGTGAAAATGGCATCCGATTTTGTGAGACCAGAAAAGAAACTGGGCCCTGCTTATGATGGGTGCGGCCAAACGCTCTTCTAGAAATTAGTCTTTAGAAGCTTTTCAAACCTATGATTTTCTTTGGATTATTAAACTGGCTTAGGGAGTCCACTCCAAACAATTTCTTCAGTGGTAGACACTGTCCAATCATCTGATAGCTCATTCCTACTTCCAGGTTCACCAGAGCAAGTCATTTACTAGTTCTAGATCATTTAATCTATTGGAACTGTCGCATCCCTCCAATTCTTCAAAATTTACTCTGAATCACGAATTTCACATAAAGTAGCAAAGTAAAAAAAACTTTTGCAACCTTCCCAGATTTGCTATGCTTTCTGCAAAATTTTGCAAAGCTTAAGGCAAAAAAATAACCTTTAGCTTTGCATTGTCCTAGGTCAGTCAAGGCAGTGTTCTGGAATTCAAATATCACTGAGTTCTGTACAAGGGTGAGGGGACTGAATCATGCTCACTGCCTGAATGATGTGTGGAAACATGAAACGCTGATACTCTGCTTGAATATATGTAGTTCTGTAACTAACTTGTGAACTAGGGGAGTGTTGTCAGGTACCATGATACTCGCTTTTATGTAACTATGGGCCAGATGAACTAAACTCTAGTCGCAAAATACAGGTCGCAATTTGTGACCAGAGAAGTGATAACTAGGTTTGCAAATTACTGCTTCCTAGTGGGCCGCTGTATGCCCTACCTCATGAATAATAATGGGATAGATCGCAAATTGCAATCCACTAGAAATCGGAACCATCATAGGATGGCAGCCTGTTGATGTCAGCAGGCCACCATGTCTTTCATTGCTTTTAAATAAAATAATGTTGTTCTTCAAACGCAACCCATTTTCCTTCAAGGAAAACATGATGCATTTAAACAAAAAAATGTAACAGTTGTAACCTTCATAATTTAAGAGCAGGCAGTGGTCCTTGGGACCACTGCCTATGTTAAAAAAAAAAAATGTCAACATTCACAAAGGGGAAAAAAGGGGAAAACGGGTCTCTTCTGGACCCGTTCCCTTTTGCACTTTGCTTACCAACTTCCTTTGAGAAGGTAGTCAAATATTAATGCTTTACAACTGTAATTCAGACACAAAACATTAATGCCTACAATTCCAATTCGGTATTTGGAACCAACACCCTAAACACGCCCCTTCCACATACTGAATTGGTACTGGGTTGCAAACCCAAATTGTGACTCAGTAACATATCACAATTTGGGTTTGATACATCAGAAAAAGCCTTTCTGCGAATTTGGCCATTTTACAACTGCAAAAAGGCTAAGTACATCTGCCCCTATGGTCTTATGTAAACAGCTGACATACAGCAGAAACCTGTCCCTATGAACAGTTCTCTGACACCCACTGAGGCTTGTACGCTTCATATAAAACTTCAAAATAAATAAGTTTCCCACTGAAGGCTGTGTTGGTGGAAAGTCTCATGGCACACAGCATTGCCTGGAAAGTTTGTGCTCCTGTAATTTGAAGGGTAGGACAACCTTTGTGGTACACCAAGGGCTGCTCCCTCTCCCGGTCTCACCATAAACCTTACGAGACAAGGCTTTTCCATCCAGACACGGTCTCCAGTTTCTGGACGTTTGGTGGGGCAGCACACATTCTAAGCTTTATGCTAGTGTACGTTTGCAGGAGATGATCGTGCTTTGCACTCATTTTGTATTAAATGTGTTACTATAAGCACACTAGGGCAGGAGGCTATGTTAAACCAGAGGGCATGTTCTGTACCGCAGAAGCGCCTCTCTCTCTCTGACACACACAAGCTTGAGTTGTGTTGCTTTGACCCTTATCAGAGAGGACACACTCACTCGTGTGCATAGATTTCTTTATTCCATTCTCTCACATCCATGCACATTAGGTGTGTGACTTTATGCTCGGCGGATGTGCTCTTTGTGCTGCTTCCTTCTGTGACACAGTCTCACACTTGTGCACTGTTAACCTCTATGCGGCTGGTCACACTCCCACACGCTTGTGCATTGTATGTGTTGTGGTTTAATCTGTGCGACTGGGCTATTTCTCATAGCTGTGCCGGTCTGCTTTATGCAGGGAATAGTTCTTTCAAGCAAATACCAGCCTGACGCATATCACCTCATCCCCTGCAGGAAACAACACGCTTTCCCTCACGACAGTGTTAAAGACCAAACATTATTACTAAAATATGAGTAACTAAAACATAACACATAACATGTATTAAAAGAGTTTAATTAGAGAAACGTGTTAGAAAAATAAAACATCAATGTTTAAAATGTGACTGATATGGTGTCGGCCACATAGATTTCTATGTGAAATAATAAATGACTGTGAAAATGTATTTTGATGAATTATAACTACATGTACTGACAGAAAATGATTAATAATAATCATGTTAGCAAACCTAATGATGTGAAATTATTACTAGAATGGTTTTATTCTTCATGTATTTTGCATTAATAGAAAGGCCTACGATATAATATTTTTCCAGAAGCACAGTGTGGAAATGTTATGCTGACTTTACTCAAATGCTTTGCAAACATTGTTTATTAGACATCCTTTTAAACGTTCACAGTGGAAAGCTGCTGCTTTCTCAGTTCTTGTTCACTTTGTACTTGTGATAAATATTGCAAGTTTTAAGAATGAGCCTTAGTTTCTGGTAGGAAGTATTGATAGATCAATGTTGTGTTCTGTGTTGTTTCAACAATGTTATAATTCTATGGAAACTGTCGACCAGAGAGGAGCATCAACATAAGCCTATCTTGGATAAGGAATGAAGAAAGATACAAACCGGAGAAAGGGCAGAATTTAATTGGCCGCCCAATAGCACACCTCATTGTCTTGTCCTATAGAAACCTGGCTAGTGACTTTTAGGGCTTTAATTTAGCAAGTTTCAGATGATATAAGTTTAGTTCCATTCACAGTTGGATTTGGTTCAGTTTCTTTCCAGTTCAGTTATGTGCTGCTCTTCTATCCAGCTACTCATCATTTTAACAGTTCAGTTACATTAGGCCCAACATTACTGAACTGTTGCCCCTTTCCATGTTCCTGATGTTGACTGTGCAAGACCTGCTGTTCCTTGCGCCGTTGATGGAGACTCTGCTAGCTGTTGTCTCTTTTAGAAAAGGTATAACCAATGTGCATTTCTTTTTCCGTTGCAGGTTTTTCCATTAGAAATCCAACCACATATTTTTGTTAGCGCCATGGTTAGATGTTTTCCAAATTAATTTTTGCCTTATTTTTAATGTTCGCATGTGATAAAGCCTAGCCCCGCACATGCTTTTCGAATTAAGAGTTTGGTAGCTAGGATGTCTGACCCAATATTTGATCTGATTGTTTATTAATTGATTATGATTGATTCAACTGCACAACTAATGAAAACTGCTATTTCCCAAATAATTCTGTTGTTATTTTGTATGATTCTTTTGAAGTGTTTAATGGTAATTGCTCTTATGAGATTGAGATTCGTCAGACGCTTTGGACAGCCTGTGTTTTTTATTTATTGCTATCATCCGGTTTTGCACATCATTTACGTGACCTTCGCATTGTTAATATAAGGGCAATACATGTTTAAACTTTACTAACTTGGTGTGCTGATCCGTGACCACATAGGTCATGGAGTGTATAAATTACGACTCCTCATTGCATATTGTTGTTGTTCATGGATATTGGTTCTCACTGTTTGATTTGATGAGCTTATTACTCCTGTCTGAGTCAAAGGTTTGAGTTGACGCTGGTAGTAGATGTCACTGCCCTATGACGTGTCACCTTATCCTAACATTAGGAGGTCCCACGCCCAAACGGGCTCAGTAAAACCTCCTAGTGTGAGCTGCTGGGCAGCCCTTCTGTCGCCTTGTATTCAATCAACAAATGTTGTTGGTAGTGCTGTGTGGATGTCATCTACAGGCCAGGGGCCTGCGCCTGTAGCAGTAGGGTCTGTTTCCATCCAATGAAATCCACAGACCTAGCTCTCCTAAGCCTCGGATGCCTGGGCGGGGCAGAAACGTACAGCTGGAGGGCAGGGAGGCGTCTCGCTGCCTGGATTTGAAGCTACACTGTGGCTGGCAGTCAGCGCGTTTGTTAACATGGCTGGCCACTGAGTCATGGACCCATCCGACAGTTCACTCAACCCATAACCCGGCGTGCCGGCCTCGCAGACACAGGACATAATCAGAAACAGGCAAGGCCCCTCGCAGCAGCTCTGCTTCAGGCATGTTGTGGGTATGTATATGCCAGTCCCAGATGTGATCGAGTTTTGACTCCGTCGAGATAGCCTCTGTGCGCTGCAATAAACAACTTCTATTTAACCATCGAATAAAGATTTACTGCCAACGCTACCCGAGCAAGGAATGCAAAGCAATGTACCGGCTACAGAGTTCAGTCTGCCTCTAGACGCACTGGTAAAAAGAGAAAATGAATAGTTCATAGGCGTGCTGGAGAACAGTGCCTAGATCCACGGGACAGTGCAAAGAGCGCTGGAAGGCAGGGGCACTCCCATCCTCAGATGCGGGCTGGTCATGTTTCCATCATAGAAGAAACCTGTCGGACCGGTGGCAGGGTCACTGAGCCAGAGATGAGGGCTCTGGATATCCGAGCCCCTCCCAGGAGCCTGAAATCAAGGGGCCGCGCCCCGCCCAGAGCCTAGCAGGGAGCGCACGGGGAGTCTCAGGTTCCAGGTGAGCATTCCAGGCAGGACTCACTCATCAGCCTCCCGCGTCCAGAGCTCACCTACGTGTGCCCTGCTCCTGGAACCCAGATGCCCCCGCGTCCACAGCTCTTCTAGGTGTCCACGTCTCACAAATCACAGTGTACCCGCTCTCGCAAATACCGTGTGCATCTAGAACCCATTCAGATATCAAATTACACGTATGTCGGAAAACGCACAAGGAATTTAGCGAGCAGGACTTGCCCAGATGTGCTCCTACTTTCAAAAGTAGCCCAGCTGTGCAACTAGTAACTCGCCGGTAGGACATGTGCAGATGTTTCGTGCCTTCGAGGGGCCCTCCGTCCAGAACACGCACTCTGTGCTCAGAGCCTGCCCAGCGGTGCTGTGTATAGAAGGCTCCAGATGTGCTCGCTTCAAGAACTCGCCCGGTTCCCTAGGACCGCCCGCTGACTCCCACGATCAGATACCCCCTCACCCCGCCTCCATTCACCCCTGCCCCATGATTTTAATAATAATAAAATACTCAGATGCCCGACATCGATGGCCTGTTCAGGCGCCCTGACATCAGGACCTTTCCAGGTGTTCCCTCATACCATGCCCCCTGGTCCTACGCTCAGAACATGACCGCCAGGTGTGCCATGCGCCCGAGGGTGCCCTCTAACTTCGCCAACCATACATGACACTGCACCGCAGGCAGGATGGGGGTATGCCCACTTTCACAGGGCGCCGCTTGGCACACAGCCCCTGGCGTTTAAGGATTGCTGTGACCGCAGGGACAGCAAGCTCAGAGGGCACACAACCCTCGCCCACCTATGGGCATCGATTTCTTGAAATCATAAAGCGTCCGCGGCGCTGCACATCTCAACAGACTTACTTTAATGCCTGCCAATATCACGCAATACAGCCTGCAGTTGACTCGGGCGCGTTGGAGGTATATTGAGACCGCTTTACTCAAACACATTTGCTGTGGTTTGACGCAGTGATCCCAAAAATAAGAGCACGAATGGTATACCGAGGTTACTAAAGTCACCACAATTATGTTAAACCATTAAGGATTCCCACAGATAGATATCCACCCCCCTCCTCTTTCGCTCTCCGCAGTTTCTTGCTTCAGGTAACTGTGCCATTACTCTACGTGCCAACATTTCGTCTCCAAGGAGTAAAGGGGGTGTTATGTTGGGAAGAGATCGCATTGGCTTGAACTGGGTTAAGATATTTTTATGGCGAAAAAAAAACGAACGGAAAAAGTTAGAAATACCTTTTTTTGGCTACAGAGAACCAGCCTCTCCAGTAATGGAGTGGTAGGGGGCAATGCGTGTGCATGTATGAGCACTCACCTGTCAGTGCCAGGGGCAGCGCCGTCCTCTCCGCCTCAGTGCGCCCTCCCTCTGCTCGGGCTCGAAGCGCGGCCGCCCCCGCCTCAGCACCGTGCGCACATCCCCGGGTGAGGGACCGCCACAAACTCCCACAGCCCGCGCCGGGGCAGAGTGGCCTCCGCGCAGCCGCTTCTCAGGAAACTGGGAATGTGCGCCGCTCCCTCGCAGGCCGGGGCAGCCCCTCCCGGGAGGACGGCGGACCCACCCTCCGCGCCCGGCCCTCTGCGAAGCTGTAACTTTTCCAGCTAAAATGGGGATTTCTGCCAGCGGCGGGCGGGCGTCTCTGAAGCCCTTCCAGACCACCTCCCAGGCCTGGGATGGGGCTCGGTGAGGGGAGCGGTGAGGGCGGTCTCTTGCCTTCATGCACATGAGAGTCTCTCCCCTTGTCCTTTGTATGCCAATGCAAAGTTTTCTCATCTGGCTGTTCATCAAAGGCAGAAAACCTAACTACACGGCGAGACAAATCAAAACAGTGGAAGAATCCGATTCTAAATGCCGCAGCACACTATTTTTTTTCTATTCTCCAACCGGCTAATGTTTCTCTAAGTTTAAAAAAAATGCTTGAGCAGTTGACAAAAGTAATGGAAACAAAAACAAATGGACACATTCTACTCGCCTTTCTTCTTATTTCTAAAGACAAATTGCCCTGGGGTAATAAACTCTGCCACACCACATCCTCAAACTTCCACATACACACTATTATATAACAAGCATCGGCAAAGCCAATAGGTCTCGCCATGTTTTAGCCATGTTGTTCACCAGTGTGGCTGCTGTTCAGCATGCCTGAAAGTAAGTGTCGTAGAGGTCAGTGGAGTGTCGTAGAGTGGAATAGCGAAAGGGTGGAGTAGAGTTGTAGAGTGGAGTGGCAGAGTGTTTTGTATTGGAGTAGCATAGTATGGAGTCACATACAGTAGAGTGGACTGGTGTAGAGTGCATTGGTATGGATTTGTTGGAAATGGCCCTTATTGCAGGGTTATCCCCAAATTTTTCTTCTTCTTCCTCCTATTTTTAGGGTCGAGCGTAAAGTGCTCCATCCCTGTTGTAATCTCTTTTTGGGCTTCTAACCACACCCATGTTACGTCAGCCACTTTCATTGATTCGTAGGCTTGCCTTTTAAAATCCACTTGCTTTCATTTGTGAAAGGCATGCATACGTCATGCCTTTTCCGGTGTGTAGCCCTCCTCCAGCGCACCGACCAACTACTGAAAACATACGAGGCTCCATGTTTTCCGAATGGTTTTTGGACAACTTTTTCTCTTTATTTCGCAGCACGATTGCGCTGGGTTTTATACAGCGCGAACGCGCTCGTTTTTACCCCCAATTAATGTGGCAAGAAAAGTCTGGTTAGGAGTTTACAACGCTAATAGCTCTAACTTGACGAAATGCAAGACCCCTTGCATTGTAATTGCTTGTTGCTAGTTTGTTTTTGCTGGTTTATTGTCTCTGCACACTTTACCACTGCTGATCAGTGCTAAAGTGCAGGTACTCCAGATGTAAGTTGTTTTGGTGATTCGTTTATCCATGATTGGCATATTTGATTTACTGGTAAGTCCCTAGTAAAGTGCACCAGGGGTGCCCAGGGCCTGTAAATCAAATGCTTCTAGTGGGCCTGCAGCACTGATTGTGCCACCCACATGAGTAGCCCTGTGAACATGTCTTAGACCTGCCACTGCAGTGTCTGTGTGTGCAGTTTTAAACTACCACTTGCCAGACCCATACCTTCCCTTTTAGTACATGTAAGGCACCCCTAAGGTAGTCCCTAGGTAGCCCCATGGGCAGTGTCCAGTGTACTTAGAGGGTCAGACATGTACTGATGTGTTTTACATGTCCTAACAGTGAAATACTGCCAAATTCGTTTTTCACTGTGCAAAGCATATCTCTCTCATAGGTTAACATGGGGGCTGCCTTTAAATATCCGTAAAGTGTAAATTCCCTTTGAGAGCAGATAGAAATATGGAGTTTGGGGTCTGTGAACTCATAATTTAAAAATACATCTTTTAGTGAACCACAACCCTGGTCTCACCGACAACGCCATCTGACACCACACACTGAGCTGCTGCCTGCACCGTGACTTGTGAGCTCCGCACTACGGCATCGCCTTGCTCACACCGCAGCCTGGACATCCTAGATGACGACGTTCCTGCTGACACCAGCACCGCTGCCTGCACCGTAGCCTGTGGACACTGCTGGTGAACTACACGAAGCACACTGTCATCCTGCACCGCAGCCCGGTCCACCAACACCAGCACCATTGACTCCAGTCACGGCCCGTGGACACCGCACGAAGCCCGTCCTGCGCCACAATGCCGACTTGGGCCTACCGACAACAGCGCTTCAGCAATGACGACGACACTGCCTGCACGTGACCTGGTGACACCACACGTTGCACTGCCCCGCTTCACACCACAGCCCTGGTCTCACCGACGACACTGGACACCGTCACCGAGACGTTGTCTGCACGGTGTCCTGTGGGCACTGCACATCACATCATCCTGCTTCGCACAGCAGCCCGACGCCATCCACGCCAGCGCTCCTGACTTCATCAGCCCAGAGTTTGATCTGCAATGCATGTGACTTCAAGGGCCCGACAACCACACACCGACCTCTGGAACCAACACCGCAACGCCAGCGACGCCGCTCTCCGGACCTCATTGCGAGGATCACAACGCCCTGCATTTTCCAAGGTACTGTTTGCGGGACTTCCCGCCACCGTAGCTGGCTCGCAATGCTGCAGCCGGCCTGATCTGTTGGATTTGTTGTTCACAACGCCGTGATAGCCCCAGACAGAGCTATTGACTTCAAGGAACTGTCTTTTTAAGTAGCTTTTGCAGAATGTATGTTGGATTTTTATGATATTTGGTCTTGTTTTTTATAGATAAATATTGGCTATTTTTCTAAAAGTGGTGTGGTGCCCTTTTGTAGTGTTTTCACTGTATTCCTGTGTGTTATGTGGAAATGCTTTACACATTGCTTCTGAGATAAGCCTGAATTCTCGTGCCAAGCAACCAAGGGGGTGAGCAGGGGCTAGCTGAGCGGGTATCTCCCTTATCCTGACTAGAGTGAGGGTCCCTACTTTGACAGGGTGCAAACCGACTGCCAACTAGACACCCCATTTCTAACAGGAGTGTTGCATAGTATAGAGGCATTTAGTGCAGTGGTATTGAATGCAGTGTTGTAGAATGCAGTGGTGTAGATTAGAGTGGTGCATTGTAGAGTGGAGTGGCGCAGAGTGCCGTGGCACAGAGTGGTGTGGTGCAGTTGAGTGATGCAGAGTGGGGTAGATTTGAGTGTTGCAGAGGGCAATGGCGCAGAGTAGAGTCGGGTGGCATACAGTGCAGTGGCTTAGAGTGGTGCAGAGTTGAGTAGCATAGAGTGGTGTAAAGTATAGTGTTGTAGAGTGCAGTGGCATACATTGGAGTAGTGCAGAGTAGACTGGCGGAGAGTTCAGTGATGGAAAATGCAGTGTTGAAGAGTAGAGTGTCAGAGTGCAGTGGTGTAGAGTAGAGTGGCATGGAGAGCAGTGGCGTAGAGTACATTGGTGCAGAGTAGAGTGTAGTTTTGTATAGTGCATTGGCATAGAGTGCAGTGCGTAAGAGTAGAGAGGCACAGAGTGGAGTTGTACAGCGTGTAGTGGCGTAAAGTAGATTGTTCCAGAGTAGAGTGATGTGGAGTAGAGTGGTGCAGAGTAGAGTGCAATTGCGTAGAGTGGCATAGGGTGTAATGGAGTAGAATAAAGTGGTGTAGAGTGCAGTGGCATAGCGTGCAGTGGTGCAGAGTAGAATGAAGTGGAACAGTGGATTGGTGTAGAGGGCAGGGGCATAGAGTTGAGTGTTACAGAGTGAACTGCATTGGCGTAGAGTGTATTGGTGCAGAGTGCTGTGGCATAGAGTGCAGTGTTGCAGAGTGGCATAGAGAGGAGTTGTGCAGAGTAGATTGGTGTGGCCTAGACTGGAGTGGTGTAATTGTATTTTTATAGTACTTACTACCCCTGACAAGGCATCAAACAGCTTTTCGGCGAGTAGCATGCTACTCGGGAACCCATAAGGATTAGTGGTGGATTAGTATAGTAGAGTGCAGTGGCAAGGAGTTCAGTGCTGTAGAGTGGAAAAGAGTGCATTAGCACAGAGTAGAATGGTACAGGGTAGAGTAGAGAGGCATAGGGTGAAGTGGCATATAGTGCAGTGGAATAGAGTTGAGTGGTGTAGAGTGCAGCAGAGTGGTGTAAAGTGGAGTGGTGCAGAGTAGAGTGCAGTGGTGTGGAGTGGTGCAGAGTAGAGTGGAGTGGCAAGATCATGGTGTGGTAGCAAACTGGCATTACAGACAACACATTTTCAATTGAAATGGCCATTACATTTCAACAGACAAAGTTTTACTAATAAAACTATGGAGGCACAGACGAAAATGTGTAGAAAATACATCACCTACTTTAACGATTCGTTTTGATCATATTAAAGTATTTGTTTCTAACACACTTCAGGAATAAAAAAAAATTTGCTTTATTTGTGCGTTCATAATTGATATATTCTGAAATACTTACACCGTTCATTCAAACATTGTCGTGTGCTAGAAAAAACTCTTTCCACCCCAAGTATCCAGCAAGATTGTCACATAAGCATCTGACCTCAGTATTTGAAATAACAGAAAGCGAATTCGTAGAAAGATACAGAAAACAAGGTTTAGGCAACGGGAGGGGCGAACTGAACCTGGTGAGCCTAAGGCAAATAAAGCCGACAAATGAAATGCCAGAAAGTGTGAGTTACAAACCACATAGCCAAGGGTAATAAACAAGCGGAATGCATTCCTAGGTCAACTTTCTGAAAGTCCCCCAAATGTCTTTAGCAAACCAGACAGCTGAGCTGTTTGGTAGGCTGCGACCGAAAAAGAATCAAAACTATAACAAATGAATCCTGAATTTGTGTGAATGGTACTGCACTTGTTGCTATTTTTTGCAAAATTGAAAAATGTCTCCAGTGTGACTCAAGGACAATGCATTTATAACCTACTGCCGGCCATTTAGGTCCCTCTACAATATTCACTTTAGTCTTAGATTCCCACATATAGGCAAAGTCTTAGATTCTCACTTGAAACATGAGCATGTCAAGGGTTACTAGATTAGCACAACAAATTTGGGTGCTACCAAACCAACTTACTTCTGTCTTCTTTTCTACAGGGGCTGGTCCATTAAAAGTACAACCAGGCGCTGACTGAGCAGTCAATGACTTTCACGGAGCTCGCTTCAGTCAGCCTATACATTACACATAGCTTTCCTCAATACCTCTTCAGAATTGCAAAGTATACAGTTATTCTGTTAATACAACAAAAGGAACAATGCTGAGCATGCCATGGGTATGAGGAATCTTTCGAGCTGTCACTAACACATATAGCACAGCTGAACGTATTCACACTCGACGATGGTTGTGCCACGCAGGCCTTTTAATCAGCTTTCAGAATGACCCTCTGTTTCTCCATGGCGGGCCAAGTGCTGTGAGCCCATAGTAGGTGTTAGTTCCATACCACATCACCACCTTTGCTGTTTTGGCAATACAAGCAAATATATCCCTTGTTCTAATATGGGGTGGCTTCTGAATCCCCCGAATGAGAATATGAGAAGACTGACTGAGATTTTAGTGAGAGGCAGAAGCCTTTTTACATATACTCCACACAGAAGAGTTCATTGACCCTGTTTAGGTGTGACCTACTCAGTCTATGACAACTGGGGCGCTTTTCCAGGGCACAAGTCCTAAAAAAAAAAAAAAAAGAAATGGGGGGACTAACCAAGTTAGGCGGATGCAAGAGACATCATGGTGAATGACTTCACAGTGTGCGACATCATAAATGGAACCAGAGTGGCAACACAACCCATGACCTCTCAGGAACTGACATCACAAAAAGTGGCATATGTTTAGCAGGTCTATCATGAGTACATCTGAGTGCATAACATTATTTAGCAAATTAGATTTTATTCGGGGTTGTGCCAAAATAAGTGACGCAACCCAGATGAAAAATCTAGGCCTCAACTTTTACATTTATTTTTTAAAACTCTGCCAAAAAGAAATTGGCAACAAGAAGAAACATGGCAGTAAATCTGCTCTGCCTAATTTGTGGCAAAGGCTGCATTTTAAAATATCTTATGGGGTTAAGGTAACCACTGCAGAGATCTGTGTGTGCCAACTAAATCTCAGGGAATAATAATAATAGTAAAATTACTCTGGAGATTAATGTATTTGCTGGAGAGATCTGTGTTTTGTTTAGTCCCATTTTTGAATAAAAGTAGCATAGAGGGTTAATATGTCTCCTGCAAAGTACATTATGTAACACACGGATAACATATTTTTATTTTATGTAAATGGGTAAGTGGGTTACTGCTTTTAACACAAAGATCTTTTTGTTGCTGGCACTTCGTAAATTGTAAGTCACAGTGAGCTATGAAGGATATGTGACTCCTACACCTTGTAACCCTCAATGCCTTATGTAACACATCCTGTACATTGATTGACACACACATGATTTATGGTCAATCTATTATATGTGTGGGATGTAAAGCACTTTGACACCCTGCACTAGAACAAGAAGTGCTATAGCGCTATGAAAGAAATAAACAAAATAGTGGTATTTAAATTGTTGTTTGCGTAAATACTGGTACAGACGAATGCATTTGACATTCTTACAGTGCATGCATTTCACTTATATACAGGGAGTGAACAAAGTCAAAAGCATGCCTCTCTTAACTACCTGTAAAGTGATCAGCTGTTCGCCTTTGTTTCCCCCTCGATTGCATTTAGGTGTGAGGCTCCTGATAGCTCCAAGTCAGGCTACTTCCACAAAAGGAGGCCCGATGAACCCTTAACTGCAGCCTTTGTTATGGGCCCAGCTGGAATCTGATAAGCCTCCTCCCGGCCTGAGTATTGCTGCTCCTAACCAAAGCAGACAACCTGTAGGTGCTGCTGAATGCGTCCCAGTGTCGTAAAATTACACCAGGACTAAGTCTAGCATATTTATTTGGAGCCCTGCCTCTTGGCAGGGTAGACGGCATCGACCCTGTGAAAAAGTAGGCAGTTGCCGTCTACTAGTGTGTACTCTGGCTTTTTCTTTCCCATGAGATCGTGTTCTGGGGAGATCGTGTAGTGTCAAAGGTGCACGCAACACAAGATAGTGATAGTGATGACCTGCACAGAGCAAGGCCTATCCGGCAATACTTTAAACCTTGGACCTGCTCCTTGGTGACATCATAACAGTTTCACCTTGTATGGTTTTTAGCTGCAGCATACATTCAGCATAGATCCCTGCCTAAACACAAACAACTGTGCGACCATACTGATTTTGGTCGATCCATTGGATGTATTTGATGCCCTTGACATCCCGTTCTCCTTGTTCATATAGCATATCCCAGGATCTGGATACTAACTCTGAAAAGTGAGCATTTTTGGCTTTTGAGATGTCATTAGTGATGTCACTGACCATGTCATGAGTGATGTAAAATATGAGGTCATAAGCAGTGCTTTGCGGGGGCGTAAGTTATAGCTAGCTCAGGTAACTATAACTGCTGTATTTCACTGGTTTTGTACCAGTGAAATGTGAGCCTAACTATAACATTCCTGTAACCTTTTTTTTAGTGAATTTCTAAGTTTTTTTTAATGTTGTTTCTTTAGTATAATGTCCCTGTAATCATTGTTTTTTTAAGAGAATTTCTAAGGTTTGTTTAATTGCATTTCCTAACTGTAACCTCTAACCTTTGAGAGTGAATGTGTGGATGAGTGCATAAATGTCTCAGTATATCTGTGAGTGGGTGTGAGAGTGTGAGTGGGTCTGGCAGTGGGTGTGTGAGTGTCTGAGTAGGTCTGTGAGTGGGTGCACCAGTCTCTGAGTGGGTCTGTGAGTGGGTTTGTGTGTGTGTCTAAGTGGATTTGTGAGTGCATGAGTATCTCAATAGGTCTGTGAATGGGTACATGAGTCTCTGAGTGTATCTGAGTATGTGTGTCAGTGTCTGAGTGGGTCTGTGCTTGAGTAAACGAGTCTGAGTGGGTCTGTGAGTGGGTGCATGAATGTATGAGTGCCTCTGTGCGTCAGTGTGTGAGTGTGTGTCAGCAGCTGCACAAGTGACTCTGCCCCAAAGGAACCACACCTGCCTGTTTATCCACAGTTTTGCACTAAATGTCTTCCCAACTGGAGTTAAATGTCACACACAAAATCTCTACCCAACTGAAGTATTTTTCTACTGGTTAGTTAGTAAGTGCTACCTTATTGGGTAAATGTCCAGTGAGTATTCTACACTACAGCTGCATAATGGACCACAAGGAAATGTCTCCCAGTGACCTTGTGTGCGTTTTGCAATGTGATTGTTCCTCATGCATCTTTCTCCCGAATTCTCTAATAACATGAATCCTCGTTTAGAGAGGCCAACAAGACTACAAAGACGTAAGTCTCAACTAAACCAGCGTCCTTCCTCCTAGCTTTATGATGTAAGTGTTCCTTTGTTTGGTAGGGATATCCTCATATTCCTCAGCATCAAGAACGAAACAACAAAATTGGCAGGAAACGTACTTGGGAGCCTTTGGTAAGCTGTCCACCATCCTGGCAAAAGGCGGGAAGACCTTTGCACACTACTAAGGTGGGCAGGGCAGGGCGAAGCTTCCCGGTGATTTACACATTTGCAAACTCATAGCAATTTAAAGGGGGAACCATGGACTCTGCTCTCACCAGGAGGGGACAAGAAAGAATCCACTTGTCACAGTCACATATAGATTGTGCTGCAATAGATGAAAGATACCTCCACAAAGGATTTCAGATAATGTTTCAATATGGAACCACCCAGTAAACACACTTGCTTTGCCTTCGCCAAGCACAGAAGTTAGGATCATTTGTCCTTTCCAGAAGTGGAGCTTCAACTAGGGCACCTGCTATGTTTATATTTGTAAGTGCTTCCTGTTGAGGTTTAATTTCAGTGAAATGAGCATCATGGCCAGAACGAAAGCTCACCTGCTCGTTTATCCACCAAAAGTCCACAGTTTTGTACTAAATGTCTGCCCAACTGGTGTAATTTCTACTGGCTAGTTAGTGTTACCTTGTTGGGTAAATGGTCAGTGTCCAATTGGGGAGAGGAGGTCAGGGGGTGTCCTGCCGTCTCTCCCAGTTGATTTTGGCCCCGGGCCCACCACTATTTAATGGGGGAGGAAGGCCACACGCCCCTCCCCAGGCTGATATAGGCCCTGGGGGCCTACTACAATTCAATGGGGAGGGGGGAACATGCGGCCCGACTCCCAGGGCTGATTTTGGCCCGAGAACCCCCATCCCCAAGGCCCCTGTGGTCCCAGCCGGCTCCCTGCCTCCTGAGGGAGCTGGCACTGCTTTTGCACAAAGGGAGCTGCTAAACATGCACCTCCCTATCTACAAAAGCAATTGTTTTATATCTTTCGCTGCCCCCATGTCTGCGGGCAGGGAAAGAGATACGGCCTCTGTTTCCAGGGGGCGAGAGCACTTTGACAGCTCTCATCCGCTGGAAGCTGAGTGTTTGCTCTGACTTGACAAGAGCTAACAAAGTTCCCGCCAAGCCAGAACAAACAGCTATGTGCCGGGTTTGGGCACCCCAGGAGAAGCCAACCTTGGGGGCTCTCCATAGGGGGGGCCACAGGACCCCCATCCAATGCTTCATTTAGCCCCGGGGAGGTGGTGGTCCCAGGGGCTGCGGGGGAGGCGGTATGGGCCCCCCGCATTCATTTGTTATTCAGCCCTGGGGAGGTGGCGGACCCCAGGGCTGTGAGGGAGGCCATCCGGGCTTTCCCCATTACAAACTGGCATTTTACCCCAGGGAGGTAGTGTTCCCCGGGCTGTGGGTGGGGGGGACGCAGGCCCTCCACATTAATTTCTATTTAGCCCCAGAGAGGTGGCAGTCCCCGGGGCTGTGGGGAAGGCCATATGTGCCTCCCCCATTAAAAACTGGGATTTTACCCCGGGTGAAGCATAGGCCCCCCCGCATTCATTTACTATGTAGCCCTGGGGAGGTGGTGGTCCCTGGCTGTAGGGGAGGCTGTATCGGCCTCCCCCTAACAAATAATGATTTTGCTCCGGGGAGGTTGTGGTCCACGGGGCTCAATGAGCTTTAGGAGTTGGGAGGGGGGTGCACCCCACCTCATTTCTTTAAAAAAAAATCCCCCGGGACCTAGCCCAACCAGGGGATCTATTTAAAAAAATAGGGGATCCCAAGCTTTTTTTTTTTTTTTTTTATGTTGGCTGTCACTGCCATAAATTTTCGGCAAAAATTAAAACAAACATTTTTTTTGCCCTGGTTATGGCTGCCAACACTTCCTAGTTGAAATGTTGGCAGCTAATCAGATCTCAAGACAAGCTCAGGAGCATTTGCGAAGCCTTCAAGCCATCTGCTATCCATATTCCTTTTTCTTATAATATCTCAAAACCTACTTAATGGATTTATATTAAACAACAAAAAAGATTTTTTCTGGACCAAAAGCTACCTTTCAGCCAAATTTGGTGTAATTCTGTCCAGCAGTTCATGCTGTAGTTGGGTTCAAAAATCCCTATGGAAATTATAATGAGAAACACTTTTTTTACCCTCCCTTTTTCTCAGCCCCCAGTTTACAGATTACCCCAAACCTTCCCATGTACAAAAAGATTCTTGGTAACACTTTTGTTTGGATAATTTCATGAAGATTTGTCAAAAGGCGCCAAAGCAAGTAAAAAAAAAAAAAAAAAATCAACGGAAACATAGTCCTAACTAGAACTACCTATTGGTGACCGCCAGTAGGAGATGATTGATATATATATATATATATATATATATATATATATATATATATATATATATATATATATATATATATATATATATATATGTGCAATCACACATGCAGCCTATAAGAAAGGCTAAAAATGCCCAAATTACATTTAGTTATCAATTAAAAACATCTCACAATTATGAAGGATTTCTGTAATGCTGAAACAAGAGACCATAAAGAGCAATCACAGCCTTTATTAGAAAAGAAAACTGCAAGGGAATGAAAGGCATTGTTAGCCACTAGACTGTATTTAAAGTATAACAGAGAAAACTGGTACCATGCCTTTAAGGCCTCACAGGACCCTAGGTATCCCATCATGCCCCGCAGGTGACAGTCAGGTCAGGTTTGGTTTTTTTATGATTACACAGAAGAAAAGATGGATACATCACTGCATGAATCATTCAT
This sequence comes from Pleurodeles waltl, assembly GCF_031143425.1. Taxonomy (NCBI): domain Eukaryota; kingdom Metazoa; phylum Chordata; class Amphibia; order Caudata; family Salamandridae; genus Pleurodeles; species Pleurodeles waltl. The sequence goes on from NC_090442.1 coordinate 191,537,256, forward strand.
CCGTTGAGGCAGGAGGGTTGCTTATGACTTTGATGAGGATTCCCCTGGAAGAGAACCAGGATTACAGGTAAGCAATTTTTTCGTCTCTTCTAGGGGATCCTCGTCAATAGTCATAAGCAATGAATAGAATAGCAAGTCCATCCCACACACCTGTAGACCAACCTAGAAACATTCAAAGGCAGCTGTTATAATTATCAAAAAAGATTCCTTAAAGAGACCTGCCCTACTTGAGTATCTGTCTGCATGTCTGAGTATAGACAGTAATGCTTGGTAAAAGTGTGTACCGATTTCCATGTTGCAGCTTTACATATTTCGGAAATGGGTAAATTTCTCAATAGAGCAGCTGCTGCCGTCTTGCCCCTCGTAGAACGGGCTTTAGGTCTGGCTAGTGAGTGTTTAGTAACTACCTGGTAGGAAAAACTATACAGGATACTATCCACCTGAAATGGTCTGCTTGGAGGAAGCTATACCTGTTCTCATTGGACCATAGTTGACAAGTAGATGGTCAGATTGCCTGATAATCGTTTGTTTTATCTAGGTAAAAGTTAAGAACTATCTGGATGTCTAAGGAATGTAAAGCCCTCTCTACTGGGGTGGAGGGGTTAGGAAAGAATGTTGGTAAAAAAAATAGTTTGGTTTATGTGGCACTTAGAAACTACCTCGGGAAGGAAACTAAGATGCGTTCTCATGATCACCCTATTAGCATGAAAAACTGTATAGGCCTCTTTAGCACATACAGACTGGATCTCACTGACTCTACGTGCTGAAGTAATAGCTACAAGGACATGTCATAAGAAGGCTTTGTGTATAGGCACAAAAGGAGGGCCAATGAGTGTTAAGAGAACAATATTAAGTTCCCATGGTGGAGAAGGAGATCGTACAGGAGGAAATACTTTCTTCAGCCCTTCTAAAAATCTCTGACCACAGGTATTTGAAAGAAAGACGTTTGTGTGGGAGACTTTCTGTAAGCAGTAAAGGCTGCTAGATGTACCTTTATGGAGGAAAATTGCAGGCCATCCTTTGCTAAGTGGAGGAGTTAAGGTAAGATAAAATTTTCTAGACCCAAAATTGGATGATGATTATGGGCACACCACAAGTAAAACCGCTTCCACTTCAATGCATAGGATTTCTAAGAGAAGATCTTTTTTGACAAATTGAGGATATCCATACAGTCCTGAAAGAGGCCTAAATGCCTATAGTGGAGGAATTCAGAATCCATGCTGTCAAGCTCAGTGAGGGCAGGCTGGGATGGAAAATCTGCCCTCTGAGCCTGAACAGGAGATCCAGTCTGCATGGAAACCCCGTGTGGTCTTTCTGATAGGTATAGTAGATCCAGGAACCACCAATGGTGAGGCCATTCCGGAGCTATGAGGATCATTTTGGTCCTGGATCTGTACAGTTTGTTGATTACTTTAGTGATCAGTGGAGTTTGGGAAAACACGTAAAAAAAGTTCCCCTTACCTGTATATTAAAAGAGTATTCCCCTTGGTCCATGGTCGGGAGAACCTGGACACGTAGTCTATGCATTTTGTGTTGTTTTTGTCTGCAAACAAGTAGATTTGCGGCTGACCCTATTCTCAAAAGGTGTCTTGTACGAAGTTGTTGTGAATAATCCAGTTGTGATGGTTGGTAAAGGTGGGACTTAGAGAGTCCGCTTGGGTATTTTGGACTCCTGGCAGGTGAATGGCTGAAATTATCAGGTTCCTAGGTAATCAACAGTTCAAAACTGCCTGCACTTTCAGAGATAGGGGACGAGAACAAGTCCCCCTCGTTTGTTTAAGCACTGCATTGTGGTTGTGTTTTCTGTTTGGACTAGGAGAGAACATAACATTATGAATGGATTAAATGACTTGAGGGCTAGATGGACTGCCCTCACATCCAGCATGTTGATGTGATACTTCTGCTCCTTGTCCAACCATTGGCCTTGAGTTTGTAGGAGACCCATGTGGGCACCTCAACCTTGGAGGGAGGGATCCATGATGAAAGTGTGTAGGCAGGTCCTGGTGGAAAGGGATTCCTACCAGTAGGTTTTGATAGTGAGACCAAAATGGAACCGATTTCAGCACATCTTTTGAAAGGGTTAGGTTATCATCCCAGCAGTCCGAGAATTGAGACCACTGATCCTCTAGACTTTGTTGCAGAGGTCTTGTGTAAACTGACATGTGGGACAATGAGGATGCAAGAAGCCATCGATCCTAGAAGAGACACCACCTACTTGGTCTATGGATGACAAGTGTTCAGGAGATTGTGACACTTCAAACTGATTGAGGATAATCTCTCCTCTGAAGGATACACTCTTGCAACTTTTGTATCCAGAGTTGCTCCCAAGTAGTGTATCTGTTGGGACAGTGTTTGCATTGATTTTCTGAAATTTATTTGAAGACCTAGATTCTGCAGGGTCTCGATGCAGATACCAGAATATTGTTCTGTTTCTGACAGGGAAGAGCTTTTTATAAGCCAGTCTTCTAAGGAAGAATAGACAAATATTTGTTTTCTTCTCCAGTGTGCTGCCACCATGGCCATGCACTTTGAGAAGGTGCAAGGTGCTGATTTCAGGGCCAATGGTAGTACTTTGTACTGATGGTGTTGGGATGCCACTTTGAATTGTTGGAACTTCCGGTGTGCTGTGGCGATTGGAATGTGGAAGTAGGCATCCTGTAGATCAATGGAACACATCCAGTCCCCCTGATGGCGTTGGGGGTAGATCTGGTGAAGGGCAAGCATCCTGAATTTTTCTTTGCATATAAACGTTTTCAGAAACTTCAAGCCCAGAATGGGTCTGAATTCTCAGTTTGGGCCTTTTCTTACTAGGAAATAGCGGGAGTAAACACGCTGCCCCCTTTGTACAAAATGAGGTCAGAGAGGAGGTCCCATTTTTGTCAGACTGGAGATTTCGTTTTGCAGAAGGACTCGCTGATGACATGATGTTTTTGTAGGTGGGACAGTGGGAGGAGGAGACTTGAATTGAAGTGAATAGACATTTTGGACAATATTCAAAATCACTTGTCGCTTGTGATGGAGCACCACTCGTCAAGGTACCTGATGATACTTCCAACCACCAGAGTGGGTAACGGAGAAAGGGTAAGTGAGGGCTCATTGTTTGTCTGATATTTTGGAAGATGATGCTGGTTCAAGAGGAGCTTCTCTCCCTTGAGGTGTTCTGCAGGGATGATAATGCAATTCAGCCTTGTGCTGAAGGTTTGTAAACCAGTGGGGTTTGAACTCTCTGTTGATAAGATTGCTTATCATAAGGCCTGTATCATCTTTGGAATTCTTTCTATTTCTCGAGACCCACAGCCTTGAGAGTATCTAGCTCGGACTTCATCTTGGCCATTTCGTCATCCGCATTTGAGCCAAACAGTGAGTGCCAGTGAACGGAAGGTTGAGAATCCTGCGTTGTGCCTCAGGTTTTTGTCCTATGAGGTGAAGCCAGAATGGCCTTCTGGCACTAATGCCATGCAAGTATTTATGTGCCTCTAGGTCTGATGCATCTGCGGCTGCATTAATAACCTGGTTGTACACTAAGCCACCCCCATGGAGGATTTCTTGGAAGTCCTGCCTGTCCTCCTTTGGTAGCTTCTCTCTGAACCTGGAAAGCGAGTCCCAGAGTGATCTGTCATACCTTCCTAGCAAGGCAGAGGTGCTGGCCAACTTCATGAAAGAGGCAGATGTGTTGCACATCTTTTTACCTAGAGTGTCCGTCTGCCTGCTGTCTTTATCCTGAGGCCCTGAAGAAGAGGCAGCAGCAGCAGAGTGATTATTTCGAGCTGCGGCTACAATGACTGAGTCTTTGTGGTGGATCAGTCCTTAGAAATATCGGGTTCTGTTCCGACACCTTGTACTTTTTCAGGATCCGTGATGGCACATTTCGTAAAGAAGTCGGAGTCAGAAAAATCTGCACCAGTTGTTCTAGCAAGCCAGGAACCAGAGGGAGGAGAGGTTTATATCAGAGGTCTTCGATCTATAGGGCGTGACCCCTAGAGGAGTGGGTGCATGGAGTCATGGGAAGGGGGTGCGCATTCGCCAGCCTCACTTCTGCCTGGAATTCAAAATGTTTGCGCTTCATTTTGGAAAAAGGCAACCGTCCCGGAACAGTTAATTCAGATAGTTAAAATGCTTCAGCTGGAGTGTCATTCAGGAAGTCTCCTGGGCTGTAAAACTGAAGCCGGGCAGACAGCTAAACACACCTTCCTGCCAGGGTGCCTACTTGCCTGAAAGCAATGCAAATATGCGCTATGAGTTAATCTGCAAATGTAAAGGGTAATCTGCAAATGTAAAGGATGCCCAAGAGCCTGTACTGGTTTTAATTGATCGAATTACTGCAACCTTGACAAAGATTTATTCTTTTTGAGTGGTAGTGCAAAGAGTCAACAACTGAGCTCTGCAGTGTGTTTTTAATTGTAATTGTATTTACATAGCACTTACTGCCCCTGAGGAGGTGTTGAAGGAACAGTTATGTAAAAAAAATGTAATACGTCCGGTCTGGGTATTACTAAAATCTATATTTTGGAAGCACCATTTTATTGTAAAATGTTTTTTACATTTTGTAGCAGTCTATCTTATACTGTGTATAATGCAAGTATATACTAATGCCTTACATATTCACTGTGCATAGGCTGTGACCTCATAGCACTAAGAATACACAAGTCACTATTCTCCACTGCACCAACCAAGATTTAATTCTGTGGCTCCCTGGTTACACACAGACCTCTACAGTGCATTAACTAATAGAGGTTTCATAATGTACTACAGTGCATTTCCCACTAAGTAACAACTTTTTCTTATTTATTTTTCATTTAAGCTGCCTGTTACTTTATATGTAGCTGCCTGACTGTGAAAGACTTAAAAACTGAAGTCAACATCAGCAAACTAATATAACTAGAGTCAGTTTTTGTTAAACTAGAATTGTCTATTTTCATAAAGTTAAAAATAAAAACCTTTTTAGAAAAACAGCGTGAAGAAAAATAAGGGCCCACTTCCTACCCTGGAATGAAAGAAAACATCCTACTTGGACCTTACAGTTTATCATACAGCCTTATAGCTCGCCTTAGCAGGCTATACCGGCTATTAAAGGCCTGCTCTAGCATTAATGGCATTAGCCGAAGGCAAAGTCCTTTAACAAGGGAGTGGGACTTTAATGCCAGTATAGCCCAGCTACAGGAGGGTGTAGGAAGGTACCTCTTTTGGCATGGTAATCCCACCACTTTTTGCCTTGTTTCTGGTGTGATTTTGACTGCTAGTGCCCTAGATCCTTGCTAACCAGGTCCCCAGTGCCAGATCTCTAAGTCCCTGGTAAATGGTACTCCTGGTACCTTGGACCTGGGGTACTAACGTAAGGAGCCTGAGGGCTGCAACACAAATTGTGCCACCCTCAGGGACCCTCTCACCAAGTGCACACAGTGCTGCCATTGCAGACTGCGTGTCTTGGTGTAGAACTAAAATGAAAATATGACATGGCACACAGCCTGTGTGGCATGTCCCCCGACACAGCAGTTACTACATGTAAGTCAGAACCCTGGCAGGCTTTATAGCCCTATGGCAGAGTGCCATAGATTTCATGTGAGGGCATAACTGCATGAGCAGATATGCCCCTGTTAGGTCTTTGTCAATTCACAGACATAGCAAGTGACCAGCGAAGCCACTTCAATTACATGAGCTGAACACTGGTCATTATGACCTACCCAGCTACATGATGCCTTCACTGAAGATAGGGATGTTTGGTATCAAACATCTCATATTAATAAACCCTGAATGAATCCAGTGATAGATTTATTAATACATGCATTCAGAGGGCACCTTAGAGGTGACCCCTGAAAACCTACCAACTCCTAGCGTGGACATTGACTGGTCAGACGCAGTGCAGCCACCTTAGACAGAGTTCTGCCCCCCTGAGGTGAGAGACAACACTTTTGAGGGCTCAGAACAAAGGCTTTCTCTGGGCAGAGGTGCTAACACCTCGTCCAGGCAGCATGGACATTCCGGGGCGGGAAGCTTCAAAGGACCTGCCACCTTTGTAATGCGACCCAGGCCTCTCCAAATGGGAGAGAAGGCTGACCCCCAGTTCCTGACCCCACTTTTGGCAGCAGTACTGGAGGGAAAATTAGGCAGATTAGGAGGTGTGCCCACTTCATGCCAGTCTCACCCCTAAGGTGGACAAGCTGAAAAGACACTACATTTTAAATTCCTCCATCATGTTTGGAAGGAATGTAGGCCAACAGAAGTGGTCCTACAAAGGGTGTAGTCACCCTAAGGGTGAGCAGCTAATTGGCTACCACCTGGCAGTCCCTGTAACACCCCTAAATTCAGTATTTAAGTGGCACCCCTGAACCTGGGAATTCATATTTCTGATGGCCTAAGAAGAGCCACACACTACAGAGTTGCACCAGCAGAGAAGACTGCAGACACCAACTGACTTGGTCCCAGCCCTACCGGCCTGTCTGCAGCCCTCGACCATCCTGCACTAAAAGACAACCTGTCCTACAGCCCAGTGAGCTCCAAAGCTTTGGGTGGACTGCCTGCCTTCCACAAAAAACAAGATCTCCCAAGAACAGCAGACCTGTTCAAGAAGAAATCAACTTTAAAAGAAAAATAACTCTGCCTTCGGACCCACCTCTGCACCCCGCACCCCCAGCCCGAGTCCAAGTGGCCCACCGGTCCTGTGAAGGTTTCACAGCAGTCCTGAGTCCAAGGCCACCATGGGCTGACCCCTGCCGGATTCTGCCTCAAAGCCTGCAGCCTCAAACCGAAGACTCCCGCTGACTGCTGCCTGCAAGGTAAGCTGTTCCTGATACCAAAGGATACTCCTGAACACGAAGCCCCTGGGCCTTGGGGAGTTGGACCGATGGTGTCCCTAAGTGCCCTAGCATCAGAACTTTCCTGGGCAGCAGTGGGTTTTTTCCTTCAGCCTCCTGGCCTGAGCCTGCAGACTTTCACCAAAATCGATCCCCCCATTGGTTGACATTGGGTGCCCAAAGCTGTTTTGGCACTCTGCACCCGGCCGCCCCCATGCCGCTGAGGGTGTAAGTTTGGTGGTGACTTGTACTCCCCCCGGTGCTTACTTTAACCCCAGGAGGTCAACCTCTGAGACCGCTTTACTCACCTGTGAGCAGCACATCTTTGTTCACCCCCAGTCTCATTGGGCACCCGACCCCGAATTTGACCTCTTCATCCGGCCGCCCCATGCTGCTGTCGGTGCACTCTTGGTACTGATTTGAACCTTGCCTGGTGTTGACCTGAAACCCCGAAGACTGGATTTGTAAGTTGTGTACTTACCTACAAAACTCCATTCTTCTTTTCCTCCGATAGAATAACATTGAGAGAACTTTGAAAATTGCATTTTACACTGCAAAGTATTTATGCTTGGAAGTTTACTTACTTGATTACAAAGTTCGTGGGCTTGAGACATACATAAAAAGAAATGGTATTTTTCTAACTTGGTCTCAGATTTATTCTTTGAGTGAGTGTCTCGTTTACTGCCTTAGTGAGTAAAACAAATGCTTAGTACTAACCTCTGATAAACCTAACTGCTTGCCCACACTACCACAAATAGAACATTAGTCCTATCTACTTTTGCCACTGCAATACCAATTGGAGATCTACTGGACTCTCTGCACAGCGTACCTCATTTTAGTGCACTATATAGAGAGCCAGCTTCCTACATTGGTGGAGCAGTGGCGGGGTCTGAGACTCTGCATTTACCACTTAGTCAATAAGTGACTACAAGAATAAATCCAAAAATTGTCTTTAGTTAAATTGCATTTTTTAAATTGATTTCTAAATTCCTAAAAGTAACTGTTGGGGCCCTGGTTAGGTCCCTATAGCTGAACAGTAAAATGTAAAAACTTACTGTAGTTAGAACTCCAAAAACTGAGGTCCCAACTTAAGTAAAATAATGAATAACTCAGAGGACAGGGAAATGGAGCTCGATTTCACCCCTTACCTTTATCTCAAACACAGAGAACTGAGGGGTCTCTTTAAATTGTATAACATAAACCTGGCCTAAGTAGCCCATAGAGCAGGGTGCAATGTGAGCAAAAGGCAGGACATGTACCTTTAAGTTTCTCATGTCCTAGTAATGAAAAACTCCTAAAGTCATTTTTCATTATTGTGAGGCCTGCCCCTCTCATAGGCCAGCATTCCTAATAAAAATGTTAAGATGTAATTCCTGATCTGAGAGGAGTAGCTACATCCCGTTTAGTACCATTTTAATCATTGGAATGGTAAAAATAAATCGTGTTTACTGGTAAAGTCAGATTTATTATTACTATTTTAGAAATTCCACTTTTAGAAAGTGGGCATTTCTTTGCATTCTCTGCCCTGGGTGCCTACAGCCTATCTCCAATACAAGTCTGGCTTGGGTTAGGTGACAACTACACTTGTGCATTCCCTTCAGACACCCACAACACAGTATACTCAGTATACTCAGCCACATCTGCATTCATCTGCAAACTGATGGGTCTTCCTGGGAAGGGCTCCCGCTTACATTTCAAAGGGCAGTGACTAGTATCAACACAAAGGGGCTGATTACCTCCCACTGGCAGTCCGGAGCCGAGGCTGACCTGAAAGGGGGACCTGTGCACTTCACACAAGCTCTTTTGTAGTAACCCCCCACATCAAAGGCACTTGTCAATATAAGTACTGGGTCTCTTGACCCACTTAGACAGTACACTTCTGGACTAAAGGAAACTCTGCTGGAGAAAAGACTGCTGTGTGCCAGGATTGCCAGTCTGCTGGATGTGACTGTTCCCAGGAACTGCTGCTTTGCCCTGCTGTGCTGCCCTGCTGATCTCTGCCCTGCACACTGAAGGATGCATCACTGTTCCAGATTGTCTCCAAGGGCTTGCTGGTTTGCCCCCTGTTCTCTCCGAGATCTCAGGGACATCTAAGTCCACTCTATCAGCCGCAGTTGTTTCATTCCTGCTAAGGACTGTCTCAGTAATTCCTGCGTTCCGATCTGGGAGAACACAGAGCCTCAACGGGTAAAACCTCACGCTGGGCTGAGCGTGCGGTAACTGACCTAATAGAAACTCAGCTCGGCGGTCTCTCGGTTTGCCCATGACCGCCTTGTCCTCAAAGACAATCCGCCCATCGGACTGGAGTACTGAGCGAAGGTACCACCTGCTGACTTCCCTGACCGTCGCTGCACCAGGGGGACCCCACGGCGACCATCAGCAAGCCCTCAGCGGGGACCCCTCCTTCAGCCACGTTTGTTCTGCAAGGGACACAGGAGAGCTGACACCGCCTAGCAGTTCCCATCGGAGGAAGCAGAGTGCGACGCTCGTGCTCATCTCTCCCAGGCCAGCTGGCAACCACACAACTTTCCCCGACTACCACTGGGGCCCCCGCTGTGCCTGGAACCAAGTACCGGCATCAGAAAGGTATTTAAGTGAAGAGGGGGGCCCACAGAGTGAATATTAATGGTACCGCCTGACCCTACGGAGCCTCCATACCCAAACTAACTCACTCCAGTGATCTGCTTATACCGTGATCGTAACAAGCCTCTTTTCCGCTGGGAGTGGCTGTGCATTCTTTACCACATTAACTAACTGAATCTGCATGAATGTTTACAGCACTATCTTGAGTAACGTGCTGTAAGGAAATGCCTTCTTGGCATGGTTACCCCCTGACTTTTTGCCTTTCGCTGATGCCAGTTATGACAAAGTGTGCTGGGACCCTGCTAACCAGGCCCCAGCACCAGTGTTCTTCCCCTAAACTGTACCTTTGTTCTCACAATTGGCACAGCCCTGGCACCCAGATAAGTCCCTTGTAAATGGTACCCCTGGTACCAAGGGCCCTGATGCCAGGGAAGGTCTATAAGGGCTGCAGCATGTCTTATGCCGCCCTTGGGACCCCTCACTCAGCACATGCACACTGCCTTACAGCTTGTGTGTGCTGGTGGGAAGAAAATGACTGAGTCGACATGGCACTCCCCTCAGAGTGCCATGCCCACCTCACACTGCCTGTGGCATAGGTAAGTCACCCTCTAGCAGGCCTTACAGCCCTAAGGCAGGGTGCACTATACCACAGGTGAGGTCATATGTGCATGAGCACTATGTCCCTACAGTGTCTAAGCAAAACCTTAGACATTGTAAGTGCAGGGTAGCCATAAAGAGTATATGGTCTGGGAGTTTGTCAAATACGAACTCCACAGTTCCATAATGGCTACACTGAAATCTGGGAAGTTTGGTGTCAAACTTCTTAGCACAATAAATGCACACTGATGCTAGTGTGGAATTTATTGTAAAATGCACTCCTAGTGCTAGGCTGACCAGTTTCTGCCAGCTTGCCACAATCATATGAGTTGCTGGCCACATGGGGTGAGTGCCTTTGTCACTCTGTGGCCAGGAACAAAGCCTGTACTGGGTGCAGGTGCCTCTCACCTCCCCCTGCAGGAACCGTAACACCTGGTGGTGAGCCTCAAAGGCTCATGCCTTTTGTTACAGCACCCCAGGGCATCCCAGCTAGTGGAGATGCCAGCCCCTCCGGCCACTGCCCCCACTTTTGGCAGCAAGGCTAGAGGAGATAATGAGAAAAACAAGGATGAGTCATCCACCAGTCAGGACAGCCCCTAAGGTGTCCTGAGCTGAGGTGACCTCTGCCTTTAGAAATCCTCCATCTTGAGATTGGAGGATTCCCCCAATAGGATTAGGGATGTGCTCTCCTCCCCTCAGGGAGGAGGCACAAATAGGGTGTAGCCACCCTCCAGGACAGTAGCCATTGGCTACTGCCCTCCTGACCTAACACCAGAACCCAGGAAATCAGATTACTGCAACCTACACAAAGAAGGACTGCTGACCTGAAAGCCCTGCAGAGACGACGGAGATGACAACTGCTTTGGCCCCAGCCCTACCGGCCTGTCTCCAGACTCAAAGAACCTGCACAGCGACACATCCGACAGGGACCAGCGAACTCTGAGGACTCAGAGGACTGCCCTAAACTTGAAGGACCAAGAAACTCCCGAGAACAGCGGCGCTGTTCACAGACAGCAACTTTGCAACTTTCTTGCAACTTTTAAAGAACTCACTCTTCCCGCGGGAAGCGTGAGTCTTCACCCTCTGCCCCCGACACCTTCGGCTCGAACTCCAGAGAACCAACACCACAGGGAGGACTCCCAGGTGACTGCGACCTCGTGAGTAACCCGAGACGACCCCCCCTGAACCCCCACAGCGAAGCATGCAGAGAAAATCCAGAGGCTCCCCCTGACCGCGACTGCCTGAAACAAGGAACCCGACGCCTGGACCAAGCATTGCACCCGCAGCCCTCCAATGATTCCTATTCCAAACCCGACGCCTGCTTTGCACACTGCACCCGGCCGCCCCGTGCCGCTGAGGGTGTGTTTTGTGTGCCTACTTGTGTCCCCCCCCAGTGCTCTACAAAACCCCCCTGGTCCGCCCTCCGAAGACGCACGTACTTACCTGTTGGCAGACTGGAACCAGAGCACCCCCGTTCTCCATAGGCACCTATGTGTTTTGGGCCCTCCTTTGACCTCTGCACCTGACCGGCCCTGTGTTGCTGGTGCGGAGTTTTTGCGGGTTGCCTTGAACCCCCAACGGTGGGCTGCCTATGCCTAGGAACTTGAACATGTAGGTGCCTTACTTACCTGAAAAACTAACCAATACTTACCTCCCCCGGGAACTGTTGAGTTTTGCACTGTCCACTTTTAAAATAGCTTGTTACCAATTTAACTAAAACTGTGTATGTTACTGCTCTAATTCAAAGTTCCTTACTTACCTATGTGGAGTACCTTGCATTTTATGTATTTACTTCAAATCTTGAATCTTGTTGTTCTAAAATAAATTAAGAAAATATATATAAAAACTATTGGCCTGGAGTTAAAGAAATCTTTGAGTGTGAGTTCCTCATTTATTGCCTGTGTGTGCACAACAAATGCTTAACACTACCCTCTGATAAGCCTACTGCTTGACCACACTACCATAAAAAAGAGCATTAGAATTAACTTATTTTGTCACTATCAACTTCTAAGGGGAACCCTTGGACTGTGTGCACACTATCTCTTACTTTGAGATAGTATATACAGATCCAACTTCCTACATTTGCTAAATTTAATCTTTTGGCAATCTGGTTATAATTCTTTTTATATCTATAAGGAAAGTACCTATATTTTTGTTATAATCATGTATGGAGTCTCCCTTTCTTCCGTGGTGTATCATTGTGATTATTACCTGAGTGTTGCACAAATACTTTACATATTGGCTCTCAAATTAAGCCTGACTGTTCTGCGCCAAGCTAGCAGAGGGTGAGCACAGGTTAATTTAGGGTGTGTATCTGGCTTACCCTGACTAGAGTGGAGGTTCTGTCTGGCTTGGGTGTATACCATAGCCAACCAGAAATCCCATTTCTAACAGCCGCTCAAAAGAATTTACTGTCTTACAGTGATGTGGCTAGCACAAGCGAGACCCAGTGCTGCTCTATTACTTCATTCCAACGCTTGGCCGTAGTTTCCTTACAATGTTTCTGCATGGTGGGCACCAATGAGTGGCCCCTTGGTTTGATTGAAAGAGCCCTACGCAATGCACGATTGGACACTGAACAATCATGATTGAACAACTTACAAAAACTGATTGCGGGGCAACAAGGCTTTAAGAGGACTTTCTTAACATTTAAGCAAAGCCCAATGAATGCCTGGTGACCAGCACTCTCCTCCATTAGGCACGCTTTTACCATCTTGCGTACTTTTTATTCATCGATTTGAAAAATTAGGATGGGTCATGCATTCTCCACACAAGTTTTTAATTGTCCGTGGGTGGCTGCAGATTTCTTGCCCCTTTATCTAGCCTAAATCTCCTTTGGGCATATTAACTGTCAATAAGGTTATGTTCGCCATAGGTTGAAGAGACTACTGTTCGATATAAGAGTACATCTTCCAAAATACTTGTTATAAAACTATAGGCTACTGTAGAAGGACTACCTTGTCCCCATAGGTAGAGAGTTCAGTATTGTTTATGCCAACTGCCTCCACAGTGTTTACTAAATCAAGAGGCGCAAAGTAAGACACCAGTTCCTGACTTCTAGGATCAGTAATTACAGGGAGATACGTATCAGTACAAGCTATGTTATTTGCAGGGTGGCTCCTCATATTAAAATCACCTGCCAAGCAAAAATACGCTAACTGCCCTTTGGAGGCAATACCATCTATCAGTGTAGTAATGAAATGAAATAGAGCTGGAAATTTAGTATTCAGGACATTGCTAAAGTCATTGACAGAGACATTTATTAGATGTAAACTCAAGTGTCTCTTCAATACTACTTCTTGGAAACTATTTGTCGTCTCCAGGGACTTGACGTGTCCACCTCTAGCTATACTACCATATGGCTAACCTGCCCGATGGTCGACCATGACGTGAGGGGGTAGCTGGGAAGCTATAACATTGAAAGCCATCGACCACAGTGGGAAAGAGTCCCCAGGTCTCTGGAAGCATAATAACTTTGTATCCCGTCATAAATGAAAGCCAGTCAAGTAGACTGATCTTTGAGTGAAGGCCCACCCCCTTCCAAATTAATGTCTTTAACGGGGTGGCCAAGGAGTCTAGTGGGATGTTAATAGTATTTTTGGAGCTGGGCCGTGGTAAAGACAATGCATTAGGCCGCTGTAAGGACAGCACATTATCAGGTATTGGTTCCTGAAACACCATTAGCTTCACACGTAGTCATTCAGTGTCCTCTAAGTCGCACAATGGTGTAAACCTATTTGCGCACACTAAAGGGGACACCTGGCTTACGGATGCTCATAAACGTGGGTTGGCTGGATCTGGTCTATAAAAGTTACCTAAGGGGATTGTGGCAATTTGAGACTCAGTGTGGGAAGTATATTCTCTCCTTCACAGTATTTTATGTACACATAATGGATCCCGAAAATTAACCACAATGCAATCTCTCTCAATAATTTTATGCTGGTGGCCCACCCATCCCACCCTTCTTGCCATTATAATATCATCACGTCCCTTGCATTATAGTCTGTATGTTTACTAAGCCAATTAATCGTTTTGTTGCGGAGCTGATCCCATGTCCCCTGATCTCCAGATCTGAGGGGGAGGGGGTACAACCACCAATGTTATGACATACGGCAAGCTGCTTGTGTTAAATTCAGTGAGTCATTTCTAAGAGAGAGAGATCTGGCCCACTGAGACTTCTAGTTGATGTTCCAATTTTTTTTTCCTAATGTCAGCTGTTACATTCATACTGACTATGTTTGTGTTCGATCATTGTCAAGAGCCGCCCAGCCCAGCATTCCTTATTAATGAGGGTTCGACAGTTTTTAAGTGTACCACTCGCCTTCACAAGTGAGTTGTTAGCCCCAGAAAGATGGAAAGGAACAGTAGAGATCGTTTGGACCTGCAACAAAGAACTACTATGCGTGCCACCAGCATCTTGACGGGTAATTAGACTAGAAAATAGACCCTCATGGTGAATGAGTCGATCACATTGGGGTTTCAGCTTCTCCTGAATGGTGTCAATTAACATATTCAGGTCAGCACGGCTCCAAGAATCCTGAGGCATGCAAACATGTGTCTGAGTGGGCAGAGAATGAGTTTGTTGTTGAACCCAAGATAGGAGCTGGCCTTGTAGACTATGTTATTGAGACAGTTGTTTCCGTTTAGCAGCCAGATCCCTCCCTGATACTGTTTTCCTCTTAGTATCAGTGGCTTTGCTAGTCCGAGTAGTAGTTGGGCTGTGCAGTTCACATTCGTTTTAAAATATTAAACGAAGTTTCATTCCGTTCATTAATTGTGTCATTTGGCTCTCCCATAATTCTGAGGGTTCAGAATTGCTAGTACCCATGATGGTACAGTCTTCAGCCATACTTGGCGACAGGCCATGATACATAGACGATCTGTGTTCTGCTAGTACATAGCGCTGCTACCCCTAGTCCCTTAGTGGGTGTGCAATTGGCATTTATCACAATATCATGCATGCAACATAATAAATGCTAGGACAACATTTTGTGGGTATAATATGTCGCAAGTTTATTATTTACACAGGTTGGGTTAGCTTACGGGCGATCCCGGTGTCAGCGATGAGTTTCTTAAACATTGGCCGACACCCATCTTGAGAAAGCTAGAGCTGTTCCATCTGGTGTTCTCTGCACCAGCACGCTTAGCATCTTACAGCTCGTTCCTTTATTGTGGTTTACCACTTTATCAATTTGTCATGCTCCTGACAAGTCAGAGCGAGACCCAGGCCAGTCTCCACAGTTGCTCAGGATTCCAACTGTCCCTTGCGGGATTAAGGAGCGCCGTCACGTCATCCCAGGCCCCGCCGTAAAAGGCTCCAAGTAGCCTGAGGAATAGCTTTTTGCTCCAGGAATCACCATCTGGAGGCCTTTTAATCATTTATAGCTTTAGGATCGCCCTGTAACTCCGCTTTGCGACGTTTCTTGATGTTCCTGTTGAGAAATTCATGTTGTAAACACCTCTTTCACATATGTAATCACCTCTTCATCTCTGAATGCATGAGCTTGTTTGCCCTGTCGTAGGGGTGGGTGGGAGGTTGCTCGCCTTTCGCCAAAAGAGGCCCAGCCCTGGGAGGTCACCCCTTAAATGGACCTCCTGGCCTCACTCCTCCCTCCTCGCACCTTTTGGGGCCATAAACCGGGGGTGGACCACCCTCCCTAGTACGGAGGCCCCCCCTGGCCAATTTTTCCTCTAACAGGGGAGCAACGCTAAGAAGCTGTCCCCTTTATTGTCGCCCTACGTGCGACGTGGCCAGCCACATTCTCTTTAAAGATTATTCCAACTGCCCTCTCCAGAATACTGTCAATTATAACTGTTGGTCGCGACCCAGCTTCAGGCCCGCCAACTTTACGTTTGCCCATAGTTTCGCACAATAAATTACCTTCACCTGGTATCCAAAGCAGGATGTGCTGCAGAATCCTCTGCTATCAAACTTCAAAGATACTAGGCCCAATCTGGGCATGGCCCACGCTGCAGGGAGAGTGACAGTGCTATGAGCGCTTGAAGCGACTCCTCCCCCTTGCAGCAGCTGTGGCTAACGCAGGCAAGATGCTACCTGGGATCTCTTGTCCCAACAAGGGGATGACAGCAGGCACAAAGCAAAAAGAAGACTAGATTTAATATGTGCCCTGGGGTCCCTGCACGTGGGTGGGACGATTCAATGCTTATGACTATTGATGAGGATCAGCTGGAAGAGAACCACAATTACACTGCATCCTTCATGCCCTTTCATCAGGGACATCACCATTGGTAATTAGAAATATTTTCTCTTTCAGGCTCCGTCTTTCACTCATTAAATCATATAAGCAACACAAACAGGCCTCTCGCTTCTTATTACTTTTCCAGCCCTAGCGTATAGAACATTACCTAGTGCATCTTAATTACTTTACATGTACTACATGAAGTAACACCTGATGCCAAAAATAAGATCAATATACAATAATAATTTGTTGTTCCACAATGAAATACAGCTGCATATTTAATTAATTCTACTGCAACTCAGGACACACTACCTCTGCAACAGAGCACTTTTCATTAAAATGTGTTTGACCTACTTGTGTTATCATCTCTAATTTACACCAATGAGTTAATTAGAAACAACAAATTCTCATCAGTAATATTTCATAACACTTTAGCAGGCATTTCTTTCTTCTGTTCCTACTTTTTGCACAATCACTTTTGTCACTCTTTCTATTTGTGCAACAGGTGCAGTTGCACGAGGACAATCTGGCATCAAGGACATACTGGAAACAAATTACTGCTTCCATTTGATTTTTGATTTTTCTTACTGGGCACAAGTACACCATTTCCTCTATCTCTATGCCACTGTACTCTGTGCCACTGCATTCTAAACCAATTTACACCACTGCACTCTACAACACTCTACCTTGCAACACTGCACTCTCTGCCACTGAACTCTCCACCACTCTACTCTGCGCCACTCTACACAACTGCACTCTATGCCACTGGACCACTTTACTCTATTCCACTGCACTCTACTCTATTGTGCACCACTGCACTCTATGCCACTTTACACCACTGTACTGTATGCCAGTGCACTCTACTATGCGCCTTGCACTTTGAGCCACTGCACTCTACACCACTCCACTCCACTCTACTCTGCACCACTCCACTTAACCATGTACCACTCCACTCTACCTTGCAGCACTTCACTCTATGCTTCACTGTACTTTGAAACAATTTTCTCTACAACACTGCACTCTATGCCACTCTACTCTATGCTGCACCACTCTACACCACTCTATGCCAGTCTACTCTAAACCACTGCATTTTATCCAATGTACTCTACACCTCTTTACTCAAAACCAATGCACTCTGCACCACTGTACTCTATGCCACTATACTCTACTCTGCAACACTTTACGCCACTGCACGCTACACCACTCTACACCATAGCGCTTTATGCCACTCTGTTCTACTCTGCATCACTGTACTGTATGCCACTGGCCTCTATGCCACACTGCAGTACCAAACTCTATGCCACTGCACTCTACTGTGCACCCCTCATCTTTACACCAATGCACACTATGTCACTACATCTATGGCACTGTAATCTACTCTGCATCACTGCACTCCACGCCACTGCACTCTATGCACCTCTATGCCATTGCACTCTTTGCCACTGCACTCTACACCTCTGCCCTCTATTTGGCACCACTCCACTTTACCCTGCACTACTTCATTCTATTCTGAAACAGTCTACTCTAAGCCACTCTTTTCCTCCCTGCGTCACTCCACTCTATGCCACTGTGGTCTACACCACTGCAATCTATTCTGCGCCACACAACTCTACACCACTGCTCTACGCCACTGCACTCTTCGCCAGTGAGCTCTACACCACTTTACTCAAAACCAATGCACTCTAAGCCACTGGACTCTAAATCAACCTACTCTGCACCATTGTACTATATGCCACTTCACTCAAGGCCACTCTACCACACTCTATGACTCTCTACTCCAGTAAACTCTACTCCACTCTATGCCACTTCACGCCATGTCACCCTATGACACTACTCCACTATAACCAACTCCCTCTATGCCACTCCATGCCACTTTACACTACACTATTCTATGACACACTACTCCACTCCAGTACTCTAGTGTACACAACTCCATGTCACTCCGCAACTCTCTACACCACTCTATACCATTCCACTCTACTTCACTACTATAATCTGAAATTCTATCTACTCAGCTCTACACCACGCTACTCCACTCTATGCAAAACCCTCTGTGCCCCTCCACTCTGCTGTATACTATTCAACTCTCTATGCCACTCCACAACACTACTCAACTCTACAACACTCTACTTCACTCTACGACACTCAAATTCCTCCACAACACTTTGCCACTCCATTCTATGCCACTCCATGACACTCCACGCTTCTTGAATCTACTCTACACCACTCCACGCCAATCCATAACACCACACTCTGCTCCATGACTCTCTACTTTCTGACACTCTACTCCACCCCACTCTCCTTAATACCACATTTAGCCATGCTGAACGGCTGCCAAGCTAGGTTACAACATGGCTAAATCATACTGGTAAAGCCAATAGCTCGCATAGACGAGACCTGTTGGCTTTGCCAACCCTTGTTCTAAATAGAGCGATCAAGCGCAAGGAACAATTTCTGTGCAAGCAGTTAAGAGTTCCAAAGCAACCTCTTCCTGTACCCTTGACAGAGGTACAGTGAGTGCGATCTGTGAGGCTAAAACGCACAATGTGAGCGTGCATTAAAATCAAGGGTTCCTTGACACAGCCTGTAGTGGTACCCAAGGTTCTGCGACTGCCCACAACAAAGAGGACACCACTCCTCCCTCAGCCTCGGGCTAGAGGGCACAGCATCCTCTCCTTAAAGAAAGCAGAGTGAATCTCTGCACTCAAATCCATTCTGCACTTGTGCCCTGTAACAGGGGCATCCTCGGTGCTCCTCGATCAATCAATGTCTACTTGCAATGTATCACAAGCCATCAGCCTCGGGATCTATTGGGTCACCATGCCTTCATATATTATCCTAAATGTAGTCTGTGCAGCTACTTTATTGGAATATTGCAATACATTATTGATATGTTTAAGTTAAAAAAAAAAAATCGCAGCTCACAATGGACACAACCAACAGCCCGATTTTTATGAATCATTTTGATTATTACTTTACCACAAATGTTCAAAATATTTTTATATGGGTCATTAATAAAAGAGACACTCCTCTCAATCCCCAGCTGACGTAAGGAAAGACTGTTTGACAGCTTAAAAGCTAAACACCACCAGCGTCTCCTCTATTCATACAGCACATTATTTTTTAATGTAGCCTTAACAACAATGCGAAGGTAAATATCGGTATTTCGTTTGAGACATTACAATATAAAAATTGCCACATCTAAAAATAGAAACATTCATTAAAGCACAATATACAAATTCAAATTAATTAAAATGTAAACTGCACTACCACATATGAAAACAAGCAACTGGGAAAATACACAAGTTTTTTTTTGCTTTGGACCCATGCTCTCCGAATAAACTAGACAATGTAAACTAGGAAGTCCTATTTTTAAGTAAAGCCTAGGCAGCACGCATGCGCGGTCTCTCAACATGTTGTAATCTACTTTTGTGGGCTTTCACTGTCATATGCTATGCGGAGTAGCTTATTTGCTGTGTTGGGGAGTTTGGCAGTGGGAAGTAATGTTTCCCCGACCATCTTTTGTATGCTAGTTACTGGTCGTGACCCCGACTCATCTGTCGGGCTCCCAGCCAGCCAGCAGGCAGGCCACTGTAGTTGAGCTGCTAAATAATAATGTTCAAACTTTGGGGTCCCTAAACCCCCTTTGTCTAACGGCAACTGGAGTTTGTGCAGCACCCCCGCCTCCTCCCTTTGTTCCAAATTAAGCTTCAGAGCGCAGCATGGAGTGCACTGGCAGCTTATGGAAGAAATAGAGGATATGAGGGAGCATCACCATTCTAGCCACTGATACTCGTCCCTGCACTGTGAGGGCAAGGGTGCTTCAAAAGGCCATCTGTAGTCGTAATGAGGAAATAGCCCAGATAAGCTTTCAGTTAATAAAGGTGCAGGTTTCTTAGAACATGCGTATCCCCAGATAATGGAACATCCAGGGTTCCCAACGTAGGGGATGTGCATCGACCACCAAGTGTTGTGGTGGGCAGGGACCATGTGGCCCTCTGGAACATGGTCAGAATCTCCACTATCCCACCAATGCCATCCCGGATGTCTCGCACATATACGAGGACATCATCTGCATAAAGTGAGAAGATATGTATCTCCTCATTCAGAGGGATTCCCCAAGCCCAGCCTCGTTGGCGCAGTTTTTGTGCCAAGGGCTCCATCGCAAGAGCGAATAATAAGGGGGATAAAGGGCAACCTTGCTGGGTTCCCCTACTTATTGGAAGTTGGGGAGAGAGACAGTGGCCGATTCTAAGGTGCGCTGTGGGTTCAGCATAAAACAGTTTAATAAAGCTGAGTAGGTTGTCCGGGATACACAGCATTGGCAAGATTGAGAACAAGTAACTCCAGTCTAGAGTATCAAATGCTGGACAGATCCAGCCCAACCAGGAGTGTCCGGACAGGGCAGCCGGCAGAAGCAGTCGCAGCCCCAACCGGCAACCCACTGGCAGCAGGCACAGTACGGTGCAGTGAGGCCCAGTCAGCACACCTGGAGAGGAGTCCAAAGTCCCTGGAGCAGCAGAGAGGAGACTGTCCTTACAAGGATGAAGTGCGGGAGGCCAGGGCTACTTGGAGCCTGAAGATCCCTCGGAACAGGAGTCAACAAGCCTTGGTTGTTGCAAGCGCCGCAGTGCACAGGGATTCTGTCCTGCAAGGAGAGGCAAGGGCTCACAGCCTCCCAAGTTGGAGAGAAGGCAGAGAGAACCAAAAGAACCAAGAGAACCACTCAGAACCACCACTTGTGTGGGGGGATCCACGCAGTTCCAGCAGAGTGCAGATCCCAGCAGCAGATCGTCATTGCCTTAGGTGCCTGCGGATGTAGGTGAGTGACTCGTTCACTCCAAGGAAGATTCCTTTTTACTTCATCGGTCCAGCTGAAGTCTTGCTGGTCCCAAAGGATGCACAGCCGTGGAAAAGTTGCAATTGCTGGAAGGAGCCGGAGAAACAATGTTGCAAGGCGAGGTCTTCTTGGGAGTTGCAGGCTTT
This sequence comes from Pleurodeles waltl, assembly GCF_031143425.1. Taxonomy (NCBI): domain Eukaryota; kingdom Metazoa; phylum Chordata; class Amphibia; order Caudata; family Salamandridae; genus Pleurodeles; species Pleurodeles waltl. The sequence continues at coordinate 191,558,413 of NC_090442.1, forward strand.
TTTGGTTCCTGTGAAGTCCAACGTCAGTTCCGGTGGCCAGGAGCCAAAGGGGTCGATGCAGAGGAGTCCTGCATGCCGAATCTAGGGACTCACCAACAAGGGAGTCCCTAACTAGCCCTTACAGATGGCTTGGTCGCTCGGCAGGTTGACCACCTGTCAGAGGGGTCACTAACGTCAGTTACCTGCCCTGACCAACCAGGTGCTCCTAGGGGCCTCTGCTCATCTTGTTTCCAAGATGGCAGAATCAGGTGGCCACCTAGAGGAGCTCTTGTCACGACCCCTAGGGTGGTGATGAACAGGATAGTGGTCACTCCCCTTTCCATTGTCCAGTTTCGCGCCAGAGCAGGGACTTGGGGTCCCTAGACTGGTGCAAAACGGTTTATGCAAGGAGGGTGCCAAATGTGCCCTTCAAAGCATACCGGTGGCTTTGGGAGGCTACCCCTCCCAAGCCTTCTCACACCTATTTCCTAGGAAAGCTGGTCAAGCAGCAGGAGGGCGGAAACCTATCTGAAGAGTGGCAGCAGCGCAGGCTGCCCAAAACCCCCCAGAAGACTGGTAGGAGCAATACTGGGGGTCTTCTAAGGACCCCCTAGAGTGCATGGAATCATACAATCAATACTGGAAACAGTATTAGGGTATAATTCGGACATGTTTGATACCAAACATGCCCAGGTACGGAGTTATCATTATGTAGCTGGACACAGGAAGTGACCTGTGTCCAGTACACAGGTAAAATGGCTTCCCCGCACGTACAAAGTCCAGTGTAATGGGGCTGGAGTTTGTAGGAGCACCTCTGGTCATGCAGGGGTGCCCTCACACACAAGAACCTGCACCCTGCCCTCTGGGGTAGGAGGGCCTATCATAGGGGTGACTTACAGCGAGCGACCTGGTGCAGTGACCTGTAGTGAAAGGTGCATGCACCTTTTCACGCAGGCTGCAATGGCAGGCCTGCAGATGCATTTTGCATGGGTTCCCATGGGTGGCATAATACATGCTGCAGCCCATGGGGAACCCCTGGTGCCCCAACACCCTAGGTACCATATACTAGGGGCTTAAATTGGGGCACCAATATGCCAATTGTGGGGTGTGCAAAATCCTAGGCAAACACATTTAGAGGGAGAGAGCACAATCACTGGGGTCCTGGTTAGCAGTGAAAACAGTCAAAGCATACTAATAGCAGGCAAAAAGTGGGGGTAACCATGCCAAAAAGAGGGTACTTTCCTACTCTTATGAGGTTCAGAATTCTATTTTGTATGAAATGCATTTCATTGGTAACGTATGTGAGAATTTCCATCTATTTCACATAGGCATAATTGGGTGCACTGGAGGCACTAATACAAGTTGATTTACAAGTTGATTTACTGATTACTGATTGATATATGTTATTTTATGTCTATGACTTTGCCATATGCAAAGTATCAGGATCTAAAAGAATAGTGATTCTCCAAATTAAATCTGAATTTCATTAAAGGCACAGAGGCTAACATGGGGTGGTGCCGAGAGCTCCTCCAGGTGGCCACTTGATTCTGCCATCTTGAATCCAAGGTGGACAGAGGCCCCTGGGAGCATATGAGTGGCCGGGTAAGGCAGGGGACGTCACAGCCCCCTCCTGATAGGTGGTCACCTTGCAGACGACCAATCCCCCTTCCTGGGCTATGTAGGGTCTCCTTCTGAGACGGGTCCTCAGATTAGACGTACCTGATTACAGCAGGATTCGTCTGCATTGTTTACTTCATCTTCCTGCCACCGGAGCTGCAACTGGACCCTTCAGGAGTCAACAATTTGCAACTTTAGCATGGACTCTGCTTTGCAACATTGTTTTCCGGCTCCTTCCAGCAACGCCAACATTTCCCTGGCTGTGCATCCTCTGAGGCTCCTGCCACCACCGGACACTCCATCACAAGTTGGACTTGGTCCTCCTGGTAGTTTTGGGGAAAACCAGGCATTTACCTCTGCTCTCCTGGTCGCTGGGAGTCACTCTGGTACTCACCTCTTGGGGTTCCTAGTTCCTCCAGCTCCCCTCTAACTATTTCACATCCTTGGGTGGGGGACTGTTTCTCGCATTCCACTTTCTTTGTATATGGGTTGGCCTCCCCTACGGCCTACACTATTTTCTATTGCTTTTGCCAATGCCTATTGCTTTTTATGCTCTTCAGTGATTGCTATTGTGTATATAATAGTGTGTTTACTTACTTCCAGTTGGGGGGACTGCCTAATAGTATTCTAGAGTTTGTGTTACCATAGTAAAGTACCTTTATTTTTGTAACACTGTGTGGTCCTTTCATGTGTGATGGTGCTGTGGGACTGTAGTGGTATTGTATAAGCTTTGTATGTCTCCTAGATAAGTCTTGGCTGCTCATCCACAGCTACCTCTAGAGAGCCCTGGCTTCTTAGACACTGCCCATGCTTCACTAGGAGGAGATACCTGGACATGGTACGAGGTGATAACACCATAGGTGCTCACCACACAGCAGGCCAGCTTCCTACAATAAGAACTACCAAATAATAAAGGTGCACACATGCATTCATTAAAAAATTATAATTTAAAATTAAAGAATATATCTAACTGTGTAGGACATATAAAACTTATGTTGTTAAAAGAACACTTGTTTAAAATAAACTATTACTACTTAAAGAACTCTAATATAATTATTAGTTAACCAAGTGCTCCTTTAAACACTCTACTATAATTAGTACTAATTACACACACACGCACAAATATATATAAATATAGCATCTAGTACATCAATTCAGAGCATTGTACAATATCTCAAGTTAAATTCAATAGCAAACTAATTTATTTTTCAGGCACTAACTGAATTTACAGCTCTGTCTGTTTCACAGCTAAGAAAGAAAAAACACGTGTAATTCATCTAAAAGATCTTTTTGGCTTCTAGCTTTTGCTGTTATATTTCATGGCACAGTTAATACATTACATACTACGTGTTACAATATGTACATGCAACACAATAATACATCTTTGCTTTTTTGATTCCTATGAGGCTAGTTTCCTTCTTTGTATATTTTTTTAAACATTTATTTAGGCCTTTTCATAAATACAACGCGACAAACAAACTGAACTGTCAGTGCATTAGCTGAAGGAAGATCATCGCAAATGATTCCTATGTCCGTCCTGGGGATGATCCATACCATGGTGAAACAGATAACATCTCCAATGTCACTTCCAGATCGCCACCAACAACATACAGATCCCATGACATCCCTTCTGTCGAGATATCCTACCCCTAATGTACATGTTCAGTGATCAGGCCTACTATTGTAGTCAAACTAATCTGTATCGGATCCTGACTCCCCCCATATATTGAAGGAGTGTATCATTTCTCCCCAGGCCGCCAAATCCTCTCTGACCATTTTGTCAGTACGTGATATTCACAAGTGCTGTTCCTCTGCCACCCCCCTTTCCAACACATCCTTGACCCACAGTTCCTCAGCCGGGTTTCTGGTAAGAAATCCTGCACCACGGCACAGGTCCTCGCCAAATGTAGGAATGTAGCCTCAGCCGCTCCGCAGCGGGAACAATGGTCTAGAGGGGTCTGTACGTGTCACCCCTGCAATTGTCACATAGGTGCGGTGTAAAAAATTAAAGTGCAACAATTTAAATTGAGTCAGTATCATCAATGGCATCTTTCAGATCCCATTCCCATGCCCTTTTTGCCTTATATGTGGCTGTCATTAGGTCTGCCTGGGCTACTGTGTAGAATAATAATATTAGATGCCTGCCTTCTCCCCAGCGGATCAATCCCACCAACATCTGTGATGGTGGTGGAGCATCTGGAAGCGTGCTCCAGAGCTCCCAGGCTGTGTTTTTCAATTTAGTGTATTGCATTAAAGGTATTCTGGGCCTCTTGGAACGTGAGGAACACTGTTCCTGGGAAGAGATCCCCCCTAGTAAGCATCACCCCTCTTTCCAGTGTATCATGGACATGTTATTCTCTATAGCTCTGAAGGGTGCAAGATCCCAGATATTCAATTCCCTATCAAAGGAGGTTCTTCGCAACACCATTTTCACAGCCTCCTCTCCCATGCGTACCGTATGCTGGACCAGGTAGGACAGTGAGATTTCTGCACACCCCCTCTCATGTCAGGATGTGCGGTAGGGCCTCGTTCCCGGTCAAACCGTGCAGAAGCCGTTTCTCGCAGTTATCTGTGTTCATCAGCCACTGGGAGGTGTGCTGTAGGTGCACTACATAACAGTAAGAGTGCAAATCCAGAAGTGCTAGTCCCCTCTCCTCCAACCGTCGTTTCAGGATGGGCAAGGCCACCCTGCTTCTTCCCCCAGACCATTTTAAGGATACAAGGAGACTGTCAGTTATGCAGAATAATTTATCTGGTATTCTGTATTAGCTATAAACATTGAGGGAGGAATACCATCTTTGCCACTGCTGCCCTCCCCATCACCAACAATGGCAATGTGTTCCAAAAGGTGATCGAGTTACGAAGGCCTCTTAGTACCTTTTCCACATTTACTCTCCAGTGTTCTGCCACTGTCATAGTACCCATGATCCCCCATATATCTGAAGCTGTCTAGCTACCAGCGTACTCCCAGGTAAGGCAGTCGGGTCAATGGTACTGTAGCCAATCTCCCCAACAGATATAGCAGGTTTTCTTTTATGTTCACCCATAGCCCCAATAACCTCCCAAATCTTTTCAAGTTTCTTAGCAGTATGGGCATTGCCTTTGTAAGTGTATGAAGGAATAGTAGGGCATCGTCCGCGAATAGGGAGACGATATGGGTTGTGTCCACCACCTAAACTCCCCAGGCTGTCAATTCCCAGTGTAGCAGGACCGCCAGAGGCTCAATTGCCAGAGCAAAAAGAAGCAGTGAGGGAGGATAGCCCTGCCAGGTGCCCCTCTCTACCGTTCAGGCCCACAACCGCATCCCTCCAACATTGACACGGCCCATTGGTTTTGTACAAAGTAGCCGAACCCAAACTAAGAAGCTCAGACCAATTCCTGCCCCCTGCAGTACTGACTAGAGGTATTCCCATCCGACTGTGTTGAACGCCTTCGCTGTATCAATTGACACTAGAACCATCTCTTGTTCAGACTCTGAGGTCTCATGAATTACAAGGGCGAGTCTCTGCATAAATCCACACTGATCATCATGTATAAGACCCAGAATCACTACTTGTAGGCATTTCACTAATAATTTGCATAACATTTTGTCATCTGTATTAATTATGGTCAAGGGCCTATAAGTCGTGGTTCTGAGTTCATGTACTGTCAGGGGCTCGTCTAATGTGTGTGCCTCCTCCACAGAAATATTGGCCATGGTCAGTTACCTCAGGAACTCCTCAATTTCATGTTGTAGGGCTGCCTCATCTGCCTAGTATACTTTCTGAAAGTGCCCTGCCAGCATTACCAGAATATCTGTCCTCCGAGTCACCAACCTCCCCCTGTCATCTCGGAGTCTAATCAATGGGTTGTCTCTCTCTCGTTTTAACAACCATGCCAATAGGCGACCTGATCATCACCTTTCATATGAAGACGTTAGCGATATAAACAGAGCATGTGCCTATCTAGGATGTCCCATGCTTCCTGTAGTTGTTGTAGCGTGTGTATGATCTTGCCCCTAGTCTCAGCAGAGCTGGACTCTGTCTCCTGAAGTTGCATTAGTGTTTGCTCTCTTTCCTGTATGTCTGCGATAAGGTGTCTCTGCACCCCACAGTTCATCCCCTATGCACACCCCTCTCATGACAGCTTTTAGTGCCTCCCACTCTGTGGCTCTAGAGTCGAACGTGTCCCAATTACTCCAGAGATACTGCTGAACCTCCTTGCCTACTGCTTCCCTGCTTGCTGTATCCGTGAGGATGTCAGCTGGCATACGCAAAGACCGCTCCATGGTAATCTGTTTTTTGCCCCAGGTCAGGGGCACAAATACTGGAGCGTGATCCGTATCTCCCCATATGTGTAACTTTCTGGATAGTCTCAGAATCCAGTCCCACTGTGAGAATTATGTTGAATCTGCTAAAGGTAGTGTGTCATAGAGTGCCATGTATAACCCCGGGTATGCGGGTGGAGAGTATGACAGCAATCTATGATCCCTAGATTTTGCATCACTTGGTGAAGGGATTCCGTCATGTGTGGCTTGGTGCCCATCCTGGGTAGGTGCCTATCATTATGTCCATCAAGGACGCAATTGAAATCTCCTGTCCATATTAGTGGTGTACCTTCACTGTCATCTAACAGGCCCTAGAATGAAAATGGCAGTCATCCAGATTTTGGTCATAGGTATTCAAGAAGGCCACCTCTCTCCCATCTAGTGTGCCCTGTATCAATATGTAGTAACCATCCACATCTACCTTGCTATACGTATGGGCAAATGGAACCAAGGGTGCCACCCATTTCACCACCCCCTGGCATAGGATGAATAGGATGCAGGGTATAGTTGACCTCTCCATTTCTTAGCCAATGTTTGGATCTCTGACCCCATGAGGTGTTTCCTGATTACATGCAATTTGAATTTTATGGCGTCAGAGAAAGGAGTATACTCTGTAGTGTTTAGTGTAATCCCTCAGCCCTCTGAAGTCATATGTGAGAATACGTACAGCGTCAGACCCCACCCCCAAGACATCGGTCCATAGATTCATCATAAGATAACAAGCAAGTGTATCATAGACATAACATTTTTAATGTAAAGGAGCTCAAATCTTTCCCCCTCAACCATTGGGGTCCGTCAAAGGCCACTCTCCCACAGGGTCCGGCGTTTCATCTTGTTGGGAGTCAATTACCACTCCCGTGGCGTTCATTGCCATGGTCCCATCTTCTTGGATCACGATGCGTCCACTGTCTGCGCTGTTCTGGCTCCTCTCAATGTGGTATGAGCTCCCTTCAGTTTCATGGGGGATCCCCTCCTTACGTGTAAGTGATTGCGCCATGCACCGTTTATTCATTGGGCTCTTATCCCACATCTCTAACCAGTGCCGCACATCTTCTGGTGACCCAAAAAAGTGGAATTTACTGCCAGAAATCATCCGTAGTTTGGCCAGATACAGTAACATGTACCGAGCCCCAATGCGTATAATTTAGCCTTGACTTCCAGGAAGTTCTTTCTGTTTTCCTGAACCTTCTGCGTATAGTCAGGAAAATGGAAATCTTGTGGTTCTCGTACTGAGCAGTATTGGTTTCTCGGGCCGCCTGCAGGATGTTGTCCGTGTCCCTGTAATTGAAGATGCGGCTTTTATAGTCCGTGGTGGTGCACCCGGCCGTGTTGGAGGCACCAATGCCCGATGCACCCTTTTGACGGCAAAGATTGATGATAGTCTTGATGGGTGGAGCGTGTCCTTGATCCAGCGTTCTTTGATAACTTCTATCGCTTTCCCCTCTGCATACTTTGGGAAGCCCAACAAGCAGAAGTTGTTGTAACGCGATCTCCACTCCATATCTTCCGCTCTAACCTCTAATTTGGTGGTCTTGGAATTATCAGTGGTCATCTGCTGTATGAGCGTGGCAACCTTTGACAGGAGATCAGCAATCATTCCCTCTGCGATGCACACTTTGTCAGATACCTTTCTCAGAACTGCATGCAGGAGAGTCACTTCTATGGCTACAGTCTGTATTTTGCCCTCCAAAGCCACACGGGAGCCCTGGATCACCTCCATGAGGTCTGTTTGTGAAGGTTCTTCTGGGGCAGTTTCCATGGCCCATCTTTCCATCCGCTGCCCTTCCTCGTTTGCCGCTGCACTACTGGGGTCACCAAGGTATACTGATCCGATGTGTTTCCCTGTGTAGGACCGCCATGCCTGTTCTTCCACATGGTGAGTCCGGGGTAACCTCCCCTGCTTGTGGTGTCTTTCTCCACCTGTCAACTATCCAAGCACCTCTGCATCAGGCCTGGTCAATCAACAGCGTTGCCGGAGGCTGACGGAGCATAGGTAGTGGGGATCAAACACTTTCCACGTGGCCCAGATGGCGCTACAACCCTATCACACTCTCCCTTGTCACCGCCCGACTGGTCAGCATAAAATTCTGTAGGGCCTACGGGTACTACCTAGTACCAGGTATCTTTTATCACACCAGGTAGTTCACTCTCCTCTGATGCCAGCACTGTCTCACTTCAGTATTGGGGCTGATGGGTCAACGCCGTTCCTCAGTGTGATGCTCCTTGACTTCTCCCCATCAGTTGGCATCCCCAACAGTGTCGTATTCCCTGCCCGATGGCGACCAGTTCCAGAAGGGCTCCCGTGGGGGCACTACTCCATCCGCTTCCCTGCCGGATACTCGAACTGCAAACCAGCAGAGGAGGAGCTGTGCCAACACCTCCGCAGACCCAGGTGAAGGGTAATTATATCAGGACCAGTGCAATCCGGGGCCCTCTTCACGCTGCCCCCTCCCCCCTGCTGCCTCTGTCACCCAAGGACTCAGTTCCAACCTCCAGGAGCCGGCGGCAGAGGTGGCATCCTGCACCAAATGGGCCGGGGCATTCCCGGCCCGCCTCCTCAGGTGGTGTGGCCCTAGTAAAGGGGCTGGTCTCCAGGATGCACGCGCCGCCTCCAGGTGGCCTTGTCGATGTGGGGGCAGGGGTGTTCCGGATCCTGGCTCAGGCTGCCTCTCAGTTCGTCCTGGCCTGTGCCCTGGGCCCCCTCTTCTGTAGCCGCGAGCACGAGCTCCCAGCGGTGCCGGTGCCTGTCGTCACAACCTTATACTAAAATGCCTTCCAGTTTTCATAGCATTACTTTGGAAATGCCTTGCGTTTGTAGTAAAGACTCCTGATCTTCTTTATTTCTCTCTGTAAGTAAAGATCAAAATGCTGCTGTTCAGAAAACCTCTCATGTTTCTCTGGCATGGTTCCTGATAGAACGGTTTTTGCTCTGGCAAACACATCTCCTTTCCCCATCTTCTCTTTGTCAAGAGTCTCTTGACAGTGTTGTTCACTACAATCTTCCTTACATTACAAGGGATGTTCCATGTAGAGATGCTACACATAGGCCCTAGTGCGGTCTTCTTTGCTACTAAACTACTACCAGTCTCAAAGAGAAAAATATTATGAATCCACGGGCCTAAGGGAAACATCCCGGCATTCGCTGCGTTGTGAGGCAACACAAACAATTTGCATGTCACCACCATCTTCATTGAAAAACTTTACTCTGTTTCTTTCTAAGCCAGTGGTTCGCAACATGTGGTCCGGGGACACCTTGGGGTCCGTAAAGCCTCTTCAGGGGGTCCACGACTGCTTAGAAAACTAAATAATATTAACATATTAGGTCCCCAGCTTTCAGTAATGACTCAGTTGGGGGGGAGGGGTCCCAGGATTCCAATAATGAATCAGTGGGGGTCCCCAGGTTCAAATAATGATTCAGTGTTCTGTTCTAAACCATAAATGTACAATACAACAAATCAGTTAAAAAAAAAACTGGAGCACAAAGTTTCAAAATACCAACCAAATACACAACAGTTTCATGAACAATTAAAAGAGTAAGACATGATTGGTTTTCTAGATAATATATCACTATCACACTGAATATCTTCACCCTTGCCCCCAGTCCAGCAATAATCTGAGACTCACATAAAATCATTAATTAAAAACCATAAGACTCACACTAAAATGCATAAATCATAACACAACCATAAAATCATAAACCTCCTGTTCTCTTTCGAATGTGATTAGCTTGCCAGATAAAAGTAGAAACTGCAAAGCAGGCTTGTTCTGAGTCTAATTGTCGTAGTAAGAACAGAGCTGGGCTCCCTGCCCTAGACCTGGCTGTTTGCAATAATGTGTGATAACACGTCTTGTCGGCTCACCATAAACAAAAGAACAGAAGTGCACAGCGCCTTGTTCTGAATGTCCATCACATGTGCATTTGATTCAAGATTTAAACTATTTTCTCTTGGCAATCAACCTTTCACACTGGAACTTGATATGTTTTATCCAGGGGATTGCTGGTGCTAAATCCAAGGCTAAACAGTCTTTGACTCCCCTTCTGTTAGTGATTCAGGAGATGCTGATCCTAAACATACATTTATGAACATTAAAGTGACTATGACATTTTTGACAGCACAAAATGTACTAACAGACCAGCGTACACACTGATGCATTATGTAGCAGTAAATATATAGAAGAGAGTGAACTTAATACTGCGCTCAAGATGTAGATTTGTGAAACCATCTACCTTCTTATTAGGCAATTTTTTGAGTTATCGCAAAGTAACCCCATCTGCGGGATCTGTTGTGATCATGTTTGCTTTTTATTGGCAAGTGCTACAATTAAATTGTTTTGTTTTTGGCCTAAAGTGCTGCACATATGGTCTCTGTACAATTATCTAAAACCACTGTCTAAAGCAAAAAGGTAACATGTATAAGGCTTATTGCCCGATGATCTCTGAAACGGATGGATAGTTTTACAGCCTGGACTGCCCAGGTTTGCACTCGGAAGTGTAGGATCAATAAACACTTTACTTTCTATGAACAATACATACACACACACACAAACACACTTAGTGGAAGTTCAGTTACTCTTGTTAGTATATTTCAGGCATTTATTGGTTAACAAGGTACTGGGAGCATTTGCCGACTCCGCAATGCAATACGAGAGCTAAACTATTCTATCATCTCTGGTTGTCTTCAGCTACATCCTTTCCACAAGTTTAAGAAGTAATGTGTAACACGCGAGTCTAGTGAAGAATGCATAATTCAGAGCTTGCATCTGAAAGCACGTGTTTTACTAAAAACGTCCCGAAGTGGTATGCAATGGAGCTCGAGATCTCTCAGGGTCTGTAGGATACCATGTATCCTGGCCTTCCTTTAACAAATCATTATCACCAGGAGTGTTTCCTCTATTGGAGCCAATACAACCAATATCTTGCAGAAGACACTTATTTGTTCATTTAAAGTTCAGTCTAGCTATCAAAGCCATTGACTAACTTGAGGAATTTAGATTTTAACTTATTTTAATGTTTGCTTGACAATGAAGGCTTTCTATCCGGCAACACTACCGTAGCTGTTGTGCAAGCCACAGCAGTATCTGACTACCTGCCTACTGAAAGAAAAACGAGTGAATGCTGTATGACGCTGGACATTTATTTCAGGAACTGTTTCACCTTCCACATTGCAGCACATATTCACTTCTAAGCAAACGGTTGCCTCTGAAGTTTTCCCAGAAGGTCACACCTTCTGACCCCCCAACCCCCCAAGCAGTTCCCCACCCTAGCACCAAGAGCCAGTAATATGTAAGAAGTTTCACAACATTGCTTTGAAATCCCAGTAATTGTTGATGCCATGGTAATCACTTTACTGCCATTTTGATTGCACGTTTTGAACAGCTTGAAGTGCTTTCTCACTACTGACACATTCAGCCTCACTCTTGAGCTTGGCACTGTAAGCGAAGATTCCCGAATGACTAGTTCAGCATCTGGAAGATTACATTTCTTGTATCTTTTTCAAGGTCCTTTTTAGGGTCAAGCGCACAAGTGCTCAGTCCCTGTTGTAATCTCTCTTTGTGCTTTTAACCACACCCATGTCACGCCTGTCACTTTCATTGGTTCGTGGGCTTTCCTTTTAAAATCTGCTTTATTTCATTAGTGAAAGGCATGCATACTTCATGCCTTTTCTGGTGTTTAGCCCTCCTCGAGAGCACTGGCCAACTATTGAAAACATAGGAGGCTCCATGTTTTCAGCCTGGTTTCTGCACTACTGTATCTTTTTATTTTCCATGCAGCGTGAGTGTGCTAGGTTTCACATAACGCGTTCGAGATTGGTTTTTTGGTTTTCAATTTCAGCATGATTGCGCTGGGTTTTACATAGCGCAATCGCACTCGTTTTTTTCTTTCAATTTATCTGGCAAGACAAGTCTGGTTAGGAGTTTACCACGCTAATAGCTGCAACTCGAGAAAATGTGAGACCCATTGCATTGCAAATGCTTGTTTGTTCTTCTCATGAAAAGGATGTGCACCTTCTATCTGAGTTTTGGGCTCTGTCCTTCTCTTTTCCCTTCCACCCTACATACCCCCAGGGGATAAGCGACAGCACAAGGACAGCAAACAAGGAAGGATTGGGGCTGGAAAATCTGAAGCGCCCCCTACAAACTGGCCACGCACTCATGCTGTGTAACAGCAGCATAGAGAGAGAGTGTGCAGGCAACTGTAGTAGTGAATGGGATTCACTGGTTATGATGAAATGAAGTTCTTTCCTGAGAAAGGTAACTTTGATTTTGAATATTTAAACAACTCAAGCAGAAGACCTATGGATCCAAAAAATCGCAGATTTTTCTGAAGCGGGAGGAGGAATCAAATAAGGAAAAGCACGAGGTGCAAATGCATGTAACGAAACAGACCAACAAGAGACTACATTCCCACATTAGCCATCTGAGTGCTGGGATGCACAAGGGGTAATGGACATGCACGCCTGCCCTGAGTGCCCCACCTGTACTGATGTCTGGATCCCTTATGATGATTTTTGTTGTCATAGGCAAACATGGATCTTCTCTGTGGCAATGACATAGGCCTGTCTCATAGACTGCGCTCTTGTTTGACCCAAGGGGCATCCAAAGCACTACCTTCATAGTGGTGAAAGGCTACTGCCAGTACCAGGGGCTAAGGAGCCTGTGCACAGTGGTGGCAGCATAGTGAGTAGTGATCAGCAGGAGTGAACATACTTTTTTTTTTAATCTGTGGCACCGGATTGAGGCCTAAAGGCTCACTCATTTAAAGTGCTGCTCCTGTGTGCCTAACTCACCGACTTGGTGTGTAGTGCTTTGTGATGTCGTGAGTGTGTGTCTGTGAATGGTACAACACAGGGATAATGGAGTGTGTGTATGTTATATGCATGTGCTGGGTGTATGTATGCTTGAGAGTGGTACAGTACATGAAGCATCTAATGCTGTGCAGTTCATGTATGTTGTGTACCTGTGCTGGGTGTATGTGTGCCTGTGAGTGGTACAATACATGAAGGACATACTGCTGTGCAGTGTGTGTAAGTTATTGCATGTTTGCCTGCTAGTGGCTGACTCTGGGTTCCATTTTGGGAGACTCAGAGCTGCGTAGTGAAACATCGGGAGAGGAGATAGAGGAATCCACCAAACAGATTTGTGTATTGCTGCCCCAACCATGTGCCCCCAGTACACTTCAAAGGGTGCTCTTTGATTCAGTGAGAGAGGTCACAAGGAATGTGCCTGGGCACATCTAAGGAAGGAGATGGGGCTGATAAGATAATAATAAAGAGTAGGGTTGAAGCCCTGGGCTAACCTTTTGATACACATCACCATTGCTGCCATCCAGGTGTGAACTCCCAGTCACACCCATGCCCTGTGTTGTGGGGCTATGAGCTTTGGAGTTCTTGCTGAGTCAGACTGCTTTCTGGCGGGAGAAAGGACAGAGGAGTAAGCACTTCAAAAGGAAGCAGACCCCGAACACACATTTCAAAATCTCAGACTCTAAATCACACTTGGTGTCTGGAAATGGACTACAAGGGGAGTTTGAGACCCCAAAAACCGTCAACTGTCAAGCAGTCAGCCGGGATCTGCGAGGAGAAGCTCTGCAAGACTTCTACCTTTACCAGGACTGGGGGGGCCCAAGGCCGGCTAGTCTCCCAGCTGAGTGAGGGGACACCACCCAGGGATTTCAAGACCACCTGCCCTGGAGCACCAGCACCTCTCTGTGAGGAAGAGGAGTGGGTTGGAGGGACCGAGGTACGGTGGGGAATCCTGTCAAGTGGATTCTCTTAGTGAGGTCTGAGGAAATGGTTGCTGCACTGATCAGCTTGTTGCCTGTGTGCAGGGAAAGTTGATGACCTTCGAACGCCAGAAGTGAACCGTGATCGTTGCTGCGTCAAACAGGTCACTGTGTGCAATGAGAAACCGGCGACCCATATGCCAAGAGGGACCGCCGTGAGGAGATTGCTGTACAGAGTAGGTCATAGCCCATGTGTGGTGAAAAGCCAGGAACCCTGTCTGCCAGGAGGGACGTGAAGAAAACTGCTGTGCCAATCAAATCGGAGAAATGTGCATCTGAGAGACAGTAACCCTGTATGCCAGAGGGGGTCACCAGTACCAAGGAAGAAGTGTGACCCAGTCTGGATTGTCACCGAAGGAGAAAGGCAGCTGTGGTAACCTCTACAGGCCTGCACTGGGTCTGAGGATCAGTGTCAGGACTTTTGCACACCCACCACACACCGTTGGAAGGACCAAGGAACTTACCCAGATTGGAGGAGCAACAAAGAACCTCTAGTCACTGCAGCTGCACAACCGCGTGAGGGAACTTGAGGTCCACTGGGTCAAGATCGCCTGGCCAGCATACAAAGAACTTACCGGAAACAGCCACTGCATCTCCAGCGCTGGGTAGAGGGCACGCTCAGGCACTTCAATCCTGCAGGTGCGAGTAAGACTTATTTCGGGCCAGTCAGCCATGGGGGAACTTGCTTGCCAGATAGTACTTCTACACTGGAACACTTCTGTCTTTTAGACAGTGATGGAGTGGGATTCCTGAGGCTCAGACTAGTGGGGCCTCACCTGAATGTCGCATATAGTGAATTGGAAATTACCACTAGAACTAGGAGGAAGTGGGATTCAGGAAACCACATAAGAAACACAAGAGCCTTGACCTAAGGGGACTGTGGAAATTCTCTGTGAGGATTGTATTTCCCTTTGTGGTAACAGCTGTAAATACTTCTTTTTTCACACAAGTAAGTATTTGACTGGGAAAACACTTACTGCTACTGCTGCACATATTTTGAGTTGTGAGCCTTTGTTCAGCCCCCTGCACCTACCTCCCTGCCCTCCCCAGAGAAGCTTTGGACTGCTCAACTCATGCTACTACTGAGAGTCAAGTGCTGAAGGGGTACTTGGCCCAGTTTCCTAGGACCCATAGTAGGCCAGATCATCAGGAGTAAAAGGCCTCATCCCCCGCAGCTGTGCCCAGTAGCTCCTGCCTGACCCGCGGCCCTCTGAACGGGGTTCAGACACTGAGAAATGGATATGTGCTTGTGACCCTATTTCCCCGCCACATCCTTATTCATTTCCCCAAATTACTGCTGGTAGTTCTAAACCTGAAGAAGGAAAGGAAAAGGAGATACTAATGTTTTAAGTTTCGCTATTCTAGTTTGTGATACTGGGAGAGCTCCAATTGAAGCGCCCCAAAATGGGGGAGTGAGGGCCGCCTGGTTGGCACCAGAGGCACAAGGAGACAATGTGTAAGTGTCAGAATGTGCGCACATGACAACAGGCTGACTCGGTTGTATGACAGAACCTCGCATGCATTTACCCTGCATGCCTTGACAACGTAGTTACCACATATTACTTTACCACGCAAGTCATTACAATGACTTGCGTTAGGGGCTCTGGACTTTGGAATAGTATAAATTATTATTCCTACTCTAGACTACGCAACAGTAGGGAAGGTGTTGGACTTAAAGTTTGTGACTGCAGCCGTAGAAGCCTCCAAAAATATTGTTCTGGGTACTTCCATGATAGCTGCTGTTCCTCATTTGGTAGCTGACCTACTGCTTACCACAAAAACGCAACATTGGCCAATTGCACAACTGTCCCAATATGAAACAGTATTACTCTCTGCCCTTCACGTTACTTTAGACTATTGCCCCACTCTGAACCCACTGTTTTTTCCACCCATTATACAGGTTGGTGAACATGATGGTTGTTTACATGTAGCTGAATATTTGACTAAATACAGGATGGTTCTGTCTGATGCTTGCCTATAATGTGGATGGATCATGTCTCAGAAATGATGTTGGAAAACTTGTTGTTTGATATGCTGTATGTACATTGTATGAGGTTAAAAAAAGATCCAACATTTGCCCCAGGTCAGCTCTGTTTAAGAAGCCGAGCAGCTGATCTAACATGTGCATGATTTTAGCTTCACACAAAAGTGTCACTGTATTTACCATGTTTGGTGTGGCCCATGATTTTAGACTATTGTGGATGCAGAGGTGTTTCCTTACTTCAGCAGAACTCCTATAAACAACAAGATGTACGTGAACAACTTGTTAGACCCTCTTATGTTGCCATCATGTAAGATTTCCCTTATTAAATGTACTGCTGATCAGTCCTCACCTAGCTGAAGTGTCTCGAGGTAATGCATTTGCTGATATGGCTAACAAAACTGCGCTGTTGCCGAACCATAATACTGCTATGCACAGTGTACAAACTGAGACATTCCTTGTCCATGCACATAAAGATTCGTCTCTGTTGAGGGGTCAGGCATCTGAGGATGAAAGACCATCATGGATCAACAGAATTGTAAAAGGGACTCTGACAGAGTGTGGAAGGACAGACACAGGAGTGTGGGAGCCTTTAATGTATGCTTCCCAACCATGTAGGGTTGTACTACAGTCATGCTCAATTTGGAAGGATCAGGAAGGTTTGGTCTGAAGTAACCCACTCTTTGTGCCCTTCTTTCCCTCAGCCACCCAACAAATGTGTCATTCCTGTGCTGCATGCCAAACGCACAACACTAAGACCACTCCCACCTTGCACCCATCTCCTTGTGCACCACTGAAGCCTGCCAGGACTTCTAGCCCTGTGAGTGGATCCAAATCTAGGTCAGCCCAGGAAGGTCTGCCTCACAGCAAAGGAGGGGGGACCCTTTTAGAGCCTGCTCATTATGAACACTGCCATGAAGTGCTCCACATACAACAAGAGGGCGAACCTCCAGACGCCAACCCTCTGCACCTGTTGCGGCTTCTGTTGCCACCCCATCTGTTAATGGTACTGCTCCACTGAACCAGCATGCATCCGCGCTGCAGCGAGAGCCTCCAGCTTCTGCGTCTTTGCAGCCTTGACCGCCTCACGGTTACCAGCTCCACCTGAAGCCGGGGGCGGGCCACTATCCGCGATAGAGGAACCATCGAGCTAGGGAAAAACCCTAAAGGTATAGGGTCTCAAAAACAGCTCATTATATATAATTGGGGAGGTCCGTTTGCAAAAGGAAGTAAATTATAAGCAAAAGATGACGGGGTCAGCAAAGTCAAATGGTTGCCTGGACAGCACAGATAAGAATGGGAGTCATGATATGGCTTCCAAGTAATAGGAGTGGTCTACATGTTCATCTACCCCATGCAGGGCAAAGGCAATGGCCTTAGCTCTTCAAACCTCCACTGCCAGTGCAATAGCATGCCCACCACCTATGGTATGCAGAAATGAGCACCGCCTGCCAAAGTGTGAGATACTGGTTCCAAAGTGCAACATACTGAGAATCTTAGCAGTCCCCTACCTGTTGCGGCATTTTTTGATTGGTTGAACTCACCCTGGCTTGAGCAAAGTACTGCAACGCCACTTGGAGCAAGCCCCTTGCTTGACAGAGATCACATGTACAATATCGAAGGGCCTAATTCAGACAAGGGTGCCAACGTGTAATCCTCTAAAAAAGATAGTAGTAAAATAATGATCTACTCTGCTAGTAAAATCACCTCCACCATTTGCATAATATAGTTGAGGTAATTTCACAGCAGAGAATTCGCTGGTGGAGCACATAGGAAGTTATGCTAACACTGCTTTCTGGAAAATTGTGTTATCACACATTCTCTAAATCAGACCTTAAATAACAAACCTAGAGATGGAATTCCAGCCACAAACACTTGCTGATCATGCCGTAAAATAAAATATATCGTATTGAACTCCCTCCCGCCAGAAGAACAGACAAATCCCTCCACGACCTTCTTCAAGAGGAAAGTCGAACCAGTCCTGCTAGCAAAACACTTACTTCCGGATCAATGCCAGACTCTTCCCTAGCCCTAACTTCTGCACCATTACCATGCAGGTTAACAGAGACCAGTCCAAGGAGTAGTATACCTTCTACCTAGCTCCTGGCAACATGGACACACTCTGTGCACTATGTAACAAATACTTTATTCTTAAGCTCACTATAACGCGTATGATGATGTGTGTTATTGTACAGCACTCTCATACCCTTTGGTCACATACCCCCTCTACAAAGTTCCCAATAAATAAAAAGCACTGGCAAAGCCAATGGGTCTCATGTACGCACGAGCTATTGGCTTTGCCAAAATGTTTTAGCCATGTTGTACACCAGCTTGGCTGCTGTTCGGCATGGCTAAATGTTAGCTGTGTAAAGGAGAGTGGCGTGGAGTGGAATTTTATCGAGAGTGTACAGTTGAGTGGCATAGAGTGGAATAGTGTGTCATGGAGTGGCACAAAGTGTCGTAGACTGGAGTGACGTGGAGTGATGTAGAGGGTGCTGTGCAGAGCAGAGTAGAGTGGTGCAAAGCTAAGTAGAATGTGTTGGAGTAGCAAAGAGTGGAGTAGTGTAGTAGAGTGAAATGGCAAAGAATGGGGTTGTGCATCACAGAACTGCGTGGAGTAAAGGGGCATGGAGTGGCGTAGAGAGAGTTGCGTGGAGTAGTGTTGTAGAGTGGCACAGAGTGGAGTATTGTGAAGTGGCGTGTCATAGGTTGGCCTAGAGTGAA
Organism: Pleurodeles waltl; assembly: GCF_031143425.1. NCBI lineage: Eukaryota > Metazoa > Chordata > Amphibia > Caudata > Salamandridae > Pleurodeles > Pleurodeles waltl. The sequence continues at coordinate 191,576,803 of NC_090442.1, forward strand.
GTGGTGTAAAGTACAGAGTAGATTCCTATAGAGTGCAGTAGCATAGAGTGTTTTGGTTGCGAGTAAAATGGTGTGGTGCATATTGGCACAGAATGCAGGGACGTGGCATAAAGTGTAGAGGTGTTCAGTAGAGTGCCATATCGCAGAGTGCAATGGCACAGAGTGGACTTTTTCAGAGTCAAGTGAAGTAGTGAGGTGCAGGGTAGAGTGCAGATGTGTAGAGTGGCATAAAGTAGAGTGGAGAGCAATGGTGCAGAGTAGATTAGAGTGAGTAGAGTGATGTAGAGAGTATTGCGTAGAGTGCATTGGCTTAGAGTGCAGTACAGCTGTGTAGAGTTGGGTGGTGCAGAGTAGAGTGCAGTGGCATCGAGTGCAATGGTGCAGAGTAGAATGGCATAGAGTTCTGTGGCAGAGAGTGCAGTCTTGCAGAGTAGAGTGTTGTAGAATACAGTGATGTTGTGTAGTGTGTATTGATGTAGAATGCAATACTGCAGAGTGGCGTAGAGTGTAGTAGTGCAAAGTGCACTGGCACAGAGTGCAGTAGAGTGGTGCAGAGTACAGTGGCGTAGAGTTCAGTGGCGGATAGTGCAGTGTTGCAGAGTGGCGTGTAGTGCAGTGGTGTACAGTGGTGCAGAGTAGAGTGGTGTTGAGAGCAGTGCCATAGGGTACAGTGAGTTGTGCAGAGTAGAATATAATTGCAGAGCACAGTAACGTACAGTTCAATGGTGTAGAGTGCAGTGGCATAGACTGCAGTGGCACAGAATAGAGAGTTGTAGAGTAGATTGGAACAGAGTGCAGTGACGTAGAGTGCACTGATTTTGAATTGGGGGTTGGCTATAAATTCCGCCCCACCAGCAGAGTTTGCAGCATTTTGCCCAATGTGTGTTACACTTGTAACATGGACTTCCAGACAAATTCCACCAACCACTGCATGGCTGAGTTTTTCTCGCCTGTGGCTCGCCAATGGTAAGTTGGCGAGCAAGAACTGATGACCACCAAGGATGGAACCCAACAAGATTTTCACAACACGGGTGGTCACAACAGTTTGTGATGAGAAAGCTGCCACTGAAGTAGAAAATCTACTTGAGCAGCACCAAAACCAACTCAACAAGCAGCACCATCAGATTCTTCAGCGCGGAAGAACCTACTGGTGCTAAAAATAAGTGCAAGCAGCATGACGTGCAGATTTCCACCCGATTGCGGTACTCCACTGAATCTCGCAGAGTTTTGATACAACTCTGCAAGTTCCGCCCACATCTAGTTTTGAGTAAAGTGGTGTAGAGTGTACTGGTGTGGAGCACCGTGGCATAGAGTGTGGCAATTAAAGTGTAGTGGCATTGAGCAGAGTGGTGCAGAGTAAAGTGGCACAGAGAAAAGTAAAGTGGCATAGAGTGGATTGGCGCAGAGTGGTTTGTATCAGAGTCGAGTGGAATGGTTCACTGTAGAGTGAAGTGGTGCAGAGTAGAGTACTGTGGCGTTAAGTAGATTTGAGTGACGTAGAGTGGACCGGAACAAAGTACACTGGTGTACAGTGGAGTGGTACAGAGTAAAGTGCAGTGGCATAGAGCACAGTGGATTAGAGTGGTATAGAACAGTGTCCTACACTGGAGTGGTGTACAGTGCAGTGGAGCATAGTAGAGTAGAGTGGGTTAGAGTGCATAGGCACAGCTAGAGTTGTGCAGAGTACAGTAAAATGGAGTAGAGTGGAGTGTTGCAGAGTAGAATGAAGTGGAGTATTCATGGTGGGTTCGCACTTTGTCATTACAGACAACACATCTACAATTGAAATGACCATTACATTTGCATAGAAATACAGTTTTACTGATAAAAGTATTCAGCGCACCAACAATGTGTGGAACGGTCAGTACCTGTTGTATTGTTTTTTTTAATTGTATTAAAATTTTGTTTCCTACACATGTCACAGTTACCAAAAAAGTGTGTTTCATTTGTGCTTCCCTAATTCTGAAATGTTTGCACAATTCAATTACAGACATTTATATTGTTTTGTGTGCTAGAACAAATAACATCCTACAACTTTCCAGCACACACACTCCCAAACAGATTGTCACATAAATCATCTCACTTTGAAGTCAGAGAAAGAAAAATAAACACCAAGGTCCCTCTGAAGACAGAGTCTGACATCGGATCTCTGTCTCTAAATGCACTGCAAATGTGACAAAATAAGAACAAGATTTAAAGGTCTGGTTACAAAAATAGAGTACTGGTGGCTGAATAATGTAAAAAGGGTCCTGGTCACAGGAGGGACAAACTGAAGCTCGACAGCCTTAAACACCCTGCATTTGCAATGTAATGGGCCTCTCATTTGCTCGACTTAGAACTATTAGCGTTGTAAAGGCCTAGCCAAACTTTTATTGTCACATAAAATGAAAATGAAAAGTAAAGTTTTACATAAGCAAGCCAATTTAAAGCACCACGTCATGAGAGTGAAGGAGCTCACAAAATGAAACAGAAGTCCGCTCGCAGTCAAACTATCAGCAAATGTGCAGCCAGATCAAGCTGTGTAGGAAATAAAAAGAAAAAGTAGTCCAGAAAGCATGCTGAAAACATGGAGCCTTGTATGTTTTCAGTAGTTGGTCGGTGTGCTCGAGTAGGGCTAAACACCAGAAAAGGTATGATGTATCCTTGCCCTTCTCAAATAAAATCAAGCGATTTTCAAAAGACAAGCCCACAAACCAACAAAACTGATGGGTGTGGTTAAAAGCCCACAGAGAGTTTACGGCAGGCTAGAGCGCATGCACTCTCGACCCTAAAAAGAAAGCAAGCAAATGTGAGTTATAAACCACATAGCTAATGGTAAGTAATATGCAAATGTATTCGCAGGGAAGCTTTCCCAGTATCCCCAAGATGTGGTTAGCATTACTGTGCAGTCTGTTAGGCTTCGACCTAAAAACGAATTAAAAAATAATCGCAGTAAAGATTTTGGGTTTTTATGAAGAAACCTGAAAACATTAAACACTGCTAATCTCAGCGAAATGATTCTGACATGGCAACGAGTTGACATGTTTGGCGCTGCATAAAATATAAAAACAATTAGAGTAAAGAGTATTTGGCCACTAACTCAAACTGAGATATTTCGAATATTTACATAGCCGCCAAGCGACCTCAAGCTAAGAGTAAAACATTCAACCAGTCATGGCTTTTTACTCAACTGTGTAATTTTTAAACCCACATTTTTAATGGGACAATTTAAACTACACGACCCATAATGCATTGGCAATGAAAAGGCGCTGAAGGCGCCACAGATCATAAAACAAGCAGTCTCTTGGCAGTCACGGAGGGCATAAATTAAAAGAAGAGTGAGGACACATCAACATTACATTTTAAAAGGCTGTCTCCTAGGCTGCGGAAGCCGAGCAGAGGGTGTGCTTGGCACTCCGCCGGGAGAGCCCACGCCCCCTCGCGCTTTGGCAGCGCTCTCAGGGCTCCAACTCTTACAAAGCTGCGAGGGACGTGAAAAGATTAAACGGGTGAAAGTTGCATCGCTTTACCCGCACAGTGGCGCCATTCATCCCTTCCTGGACTCCTCCCAGGGGCAATCGAGGATGCGGCCCCTTGCCCCAGTGACTTGAGAGGGGCACGGGGACGGGTACACGGGGGTCGCGGTGGGTAAGCGCGAGCCACAGCGGCCTCTTCCTGCGGCCTCTCGGAGAGGGTGTGCACCCCGAGGGCGCCGCAACTCCCACAGTGGGAGCGAGGCCGTCAGACGGCTCCACCCAACGAGAAACGGTTATTTGAGAATATAATTTCAGCTCTTTTTCTGCGCTCGAGGGCTGGATTATACGCGAGTGGTTTAGAATTGCAACCGCGGCTTGTTCGTCCTTGTTTAACTTGCTGCTCCAGTCTCTGTTACACGTGAAGTTGCCACCATTCAAGAGAGAAATACCGGCCATTTGTTGTTGTTTTAAAAGTATGCAAAGGATATTAACTAGAATTGTAAACAAGGAGGTATGAATTCATTTGTAACATGACTTTTCTGTCTTTATTTTTTAATTATGAGTCATAGACCCTAAAGCCAGATCCTCACACATTTAAAAGTGGTTTCTATTTATATTTGTTTTTTAAATGTACTTACAGATAAAAGGCTAAAAACACCAGCTTTAGGTGATTTTGCACTGGCCTTGATATCAAACTACCAGTGGTGCCAGTAGAAAACAGGTGAGGTTATGTTACATTAATTTGTATAGTGCAAGTGACAGGGCAGGTGTGTAGATTTGTGGTGCTCAAGGTGCTAATATGAAGAGCCAGGTCTTCAGATTTTTGTGGAATCAAGAAGTAAAGAGCTGTGTTGGGGGAGGTCGTTGCATGTCCTGGGTGCGATGAAGGAAAATGAGCAATCTCCACTCTTAGGCCCTTATTTATCCTTTTTTAGTGCTGCATTTGCGTCATTTTTTTTTTTATACGCAAAAGCAGTGCAAACTTACAAAATACAACTGTATTTTGTAAGTTTGTGCCGATTTTGTGTAAAAAAACGTTGCAAATGCGACGCTAAAAAAGTATAAATATTGGCCTTAGTTTTGCGGACGCAGGGTTAATGTGTGAGAGTAAGGCAGAGCAAAGGTGTGTAGTGGGTTGGTGAAAGTGTTCAAGGATTCCGATCCTGGGTTGTCTAGGGCTTTGCTTATGAATGGGGAGCCAGTAAAGCTTCCTGAGTTGCGGTGTGATTTTGGAGCAGCATGGGAGGTCGAGTATGAGTCTTGCATCGGTGTTCTGGAGTCTGTAGAACTTGTTTGGAGATTCCAGCGCAGAGTGTTGCCATAGTCCAGCCTGCTGTGGTCAGTGCTTGTGTGATGGTCCATCTGCTGTTCTGAGGAAACCATTTGAAGACTTTTCGCAGCATGTTTACGATTTGGAAGCAGGAGGTGCACACTACATTGGCTTGAACCATCATGTTGAGCTTGTTATCTAGGATGATCCTTGGATTTCGTGCATGGTCTGTGGGTGTGGGTGCTGGTCCTAACTCTGACGGCCACCAGGTGGAGTCCCGTGGGGAGGTCTTGTTGCTGAAGACCAGTATTTCCGTCTTGCCGATGCTGAGCTGTAGGCAGTTGGTTTGCATCCAGTCTGCTACCATGGTTCTGCAGTTGGTTCTAGTGGTGGTTGTTTGATCTGTCAGGGAGAGGATGAGTTGGCTGTACGAGATGACAGGGATGTCTTGTGATGTGGTGATTTTTGGCGAGCAGTGCCATGTATATGTTGGAAAGGGTGGAGCTGATGGACGATCCCGCAGGACTCCGCATATCAAAATCTTGGTCTGTGATGTGAAAGGTGGCAGCCTGGTCCTTTGGGTTTGTCCTCGTAAGGAAGGGACATATCCATTTGAGAGCGGATTCTTGTATGCCAGTCTTGTGGTGTCTTCTGGTTAGTGTGTTATGGGAGACAGCGTCCAAGGTTGCAGAGGTCGAGCACGATGAGGGCCGCTGTTTCACCTCAGTCCAGGAGGATTTGAATGTCATGTGTGGCAGCAATGAGCGCTGTTTTGGTGCTGTGTTTCTTATAGAATCTTGATTGAGTGTTGTCTCGAAAATGGTGGGTTAGGAGTTGCTTTTTGATGGCCTTCTCAATCCCTTTGGCTGGATAGGGAAGCAAGGAGATGGGTCGGAAGTTGCCCAGCTGATTCGGTCCAGCTGTGGGCTTCTAGAAGAGGGCATTGATTTACCCAAATTTCCGTTCATCTGGGAAAGTGCCGGACATGATGGAGGTGTTGATGGCATAGGTCAGGGTGGTGCTGATTGATTATGTTCCCAAGGTGTAGATGTGGTTGGAGCTGAGTTGATGGTCTGCATGATTGCTGCTGTGCCGTTTCTGGTGAGGGTTGTTGTGAGAATTTGGGGTGTACGATAGGGTCTTGGATCCAGTCAGGTATTTTTATTCAACCTTAAGCTCAACCTTGGGTAGCTGTGGCTGCGAGCAGTAAGGCTTAGCAGAGGAACAATGTGTAAAGCATTTAACAACACCAAACAACAGGATAAGAAAGTCACATGACACAAAAGAAACAAGAAATCAGGTTAGATATAAGATCAGATTTTTTATGTATCTTTAGAGACCTTGATCATCAAAATCGACCAGAGGGTTTCAGAGATATAGATTTTTAAAGGAATAAATAACTTTTGCGTCAACTGCGAACAAGCATTGGTCAAAAAAAACTTTCAATATTTTTGAAGCGTTTGGAAAAGTTAGTTCAGCAACACCGGCCGAATTAGGTGACCCAATGCGGCAGGACGGAGGACCAGGGGGCCAGAGAGGATACTTTAGATGGTTACCTGGCCACCAGAGCTTTTTTAGAGCAAGAACCAAACTTTTCAGGATGACCGCCATGGACGCTAATGGAGTGGTCTTGATGCTGAGGGGTGAATACTCAAAGATGCTCCGAGTGCTGTGCTGTCTACGGGCGTGAAGTCCGGTCAAGTCCGCGGTCCACAGGTGAGTTTGGGTAAAACTGGCCATGGATTTCGGGGTCCCACAAAGTCCTCTTTGCAGGGTCCCAAGGGCTGCCAATGCAGACCTCGCGCTTTTGCAACACAGCTGTCACAGTGCAAATCTCTGGTGGAGGTTGGCGTCCTTCACGAGTGCTGAATCGGGTCACTTCCAACACCCACGGGACCAGCAGACATGGGTGCACCTTTTGGCTATCTCCGAATTGACCTAGGGGGTTGCCGGAGTCTGGTAGCGTCGAGAATTCTGTGGTGGTTACCAGAGATGCGATGGGGCCTCCTTTAACTTTAATGTTCCGAGTTCTGTTCCGGGGGGCCAGCCAACTGACCCTTGGAGTCTCTGCTTCGGACAGCAGTTGGGAAATCAACTTTTCCCCAGGCCAGGCATGCATAACAGGGTCCAAACTCCACTAGCCCCAAGTGCAGTAGGTGCAGTTCCTCTGGCATTGCAGCCTCTTTGTGCGGATCCAATGGGTACCAAGTGGCCTTCTTGTTCTCCTCTCTCCGAGTCCAGCGAGTACTCAAGTCTCTGATACCAGGGGGTGCCCATTATATCCCAGCAAAGTGCCCAGAGGGAAAAACGCAGTCCCTAGCTAATGGGCTAGTTGGTCCCCTCCTCTCTGGTGTCATAGTTCTGGTACTGTGTGGCATCTGGCTATCCCAGGGTTCAACATTCTTGCCACAATCAACTTGGCAGAACCCTTCCTTGGCTGGAAGGACCTTGGCAGCCCACCCCCAGAGGTGTGGCTACCATGGGGCTACACACCCCTGGAAAATCAGTTTGTAAACTGGTTTTCCCTCCTCTGTCCCTCGTTCTACACTGTTGGCAGGAAACTAAAGGCATCCTGCCTGAGAGTGTTGTCACAGTTGCCCTTCAAAAGGCCGCTTCCCCTTTGAAGCTCGCCTTTGGGCTAACACCCCAGCAAACCATGCTGTGGGAGGAGGTCACACATTCCAGTGCCGCAGCAGCCTTTGTTCCTGGCCTTGGAGCCATGCACACTTCTCCCCAGGTGGACAGGAAGGTGTCAGTGCCTTTGTGAGGCCACTGGACTAGCTGAGGCATGGAGTGGCAACTCCGTGAAAGTTGCTTACCTTTAAAAGTGACATTAATTTTGACTTGGCCATCAAGTTGCATTTATTGCCATGATTAATTTGATAACTTACAGGACCCACTTTGGTAGTCCCAGTCAAAAGTTAGCCGGGTTGGGATGTCACCCGGTAGCCAATGGGGCTACCAACCTTACCCACAGCAAAACAACTACTTGGAAGTATTGTTGCCGAGACATTTTGTAAAACTTATGTCTTAACAAAATACTTAACTCCCTACCATAGGACTCCACAAGCTTTCCTTAGGGGGACATATATAATGTTAAGGGATAGGGTGGATTTGCCATAGGTTTAAATGGCAAAGTCGAACTGACAGAACGCTGTAATGGCAGGCTGGTAGCCATTTTTTGTCTTTAAAGGTCCGCTATCGTCGCAGTTTGGGCCGTAATAGCCAGCCAGAACTAAAGATATTTCATTCACCTGTAATTTTACTATAATCCACCGACCAGCTTGGTCTGTCTTTATTTTGAAGATTTCTGGTCTGACTTGAAATCCTTGCTTAATTAAAATGGCTACCCCCTTTGTATGAAAATTATGGCAGGTGCAAAAACACATTTGCACCCCCTTTTGAGTGCTAAATAAATCTTTACACTCATCCTCCGCCAAATGAGTTTCCTGCAAAATTTAAATTTGCGCCGGGGAATCCTTTAAATATTGAAGAATTCTATTTCGTCTCGACTTAGTTCTCAACCCATTAATATTCCACGAGAGAAGTTTTATCATAAACTTGCCCTCCCCCTGGCCCATGCCGATTTTAGTCATTTAAAATTAACCCACCACCCCACCGCCTAGGTGAACGAGAAACAATTTCTGACCTTATCCCCAAAAACTCACCCCCTTGTACCCCCCCTACCTAACCCCTCCCAAGGAGAACCCCCCCACTATGTCAGCCACCATGGGCCTGATTTTAGAGTGCCCTGCCTACCTGGGGGGCATAAAATTCAAAAACTTATTGCAAATATTACACATGATCAGCCTGTTCTTTCCTAATAGCATCTAACAATTCATCTGCCTTATCTATCTCTCTTATATTATACATTTTGTTATTATGCATTATTCGTAAAAAAGCTGGGAATTTCAATTGAGCCGTGGCTCCAAGTTTTTTGAATTCATCTAGCCTTTTTCCCAGCTCCCACTGCCTGTCCATAGTGATTTTAGATAAGTCAGATCTGATCTCAAAAGTCACATTATCCATCTTTAATGCCTTCTGTTGTAACGCCTTGGTCAAATTTTTCTCTTTTAGATGATAAGTTAAGAAATTAACTACAATTTTCCTTGGTCTTGTACTATTGGGCCGCCTCGTGAAGGGATCCCGGTGGACTCTCTGAATGTCTCTTTCGATCTCTTCATTACTTTCCTCCAGCTCACAGACCGATTTGATTAGTGAGACAACGTATGACTTAAGATTTACTCCTTCTGCTCCTTCCGGAACTTTTAACAATTTTAAGTTGTTCCTACGTGAGTGGTTTTCCAGATGCTCGATCCTAACTTGTAAGCCTTGTTCTTTTTCACTCAGGCCTCGGATTTCATCCTCGTGGAGCTTCAACTCCTCCTTTATCCCCCCCACTGTTTCCTCTAAAGTCTGGATCCTCTCCATCAAGTTATAGAATTTTTTTTCCAATACCTCGCAAGCTTCTCGAATTTCGCCTTGATTACACTCCGAACTTGCAAACCCTTTCTTTATATCCTCCGATATGGAGAGAATCACTTCCTCCATAGAGGGGGTATGCCTCAGATCTGGGGGGAGGACTAACGACTTGTGCTACTTGGCCTAATTCCTCCTGTCGTGGAGTGGGCAGCATATCACCTTGACATATCATATCAGCACCCATACCAGCTTGTGTATTCTCGTGCAAGGGTGAATTTGCAAATAAGGGGGAAAAACCTTCTTCGGCCTCCTTACCAGCATCTGTACCACTTCCAACGTCTTTAATCACAAAAGTATCCATTTTCCCTTGCCCCGGCACTAGCACAATATCCTCTGGCCCAGCCCTAAAGTAAGACCTTAAAGAGGGTGTCAGTCTATGTTTTATTTTTGTTCTTCCTTCAATCCCTTCTCTTTTTTTTTTTTGGGCAGTTCGCCAGAGCCGGGGTTTTTCCCTTTCCCTTCAGCTTCCCTAGGCTATTACTAGCCACCGGATCCCTTCTGTCCCCCTTTATCCCCAACCCCTGCCGCCCTACCTGCCATAAGCTGATGGAGGGCTGGGGTGGGGCGGGGCTCTTCTCCTCCTCTCGAGCCTTGCCTGAAGCTCCAGCACCAGCTACTTTCTCGATGGCTCTTCTTGGTATGTCAAAGGGAGCGCGTATAACCGCGCTACCAAGCTCCCGGGATGTCTTTCCGGGAGCCTTGCTGGTGCTGGCGTTTCCGGGATTCCCCCGAATGGGAATCCTTGCCGATCCTCTGCGTGCCCGGCAGAGCTCCAGTGCGGCACGTCCCCAGTGCCGGAGTCTCCCGCCGGATGCCTCGTCCGGATTACAGCACGAGAGGCTCTCCGGGAGTAGCGCTTCCTCCCAACACATTCGGCCGATCCTCTCCGCGTGGGTGCCACGCCCCCCCAGGTACGGCAGACGTCACGTCTAGCGAGCTGCGGCCGTGACGGCCCTAACGCAGCCCGCCATGTCCTCCGGTCGGTATCGAGACTAGTGACTGCTCGTCCCTTCGCCATTTTTTGTCTTGTCAGTCGAAGGGTTGCACAAAGAGTGTGGGAGCCCTGAGTGGACACTCTGCCTTACATACCATGGGTACCATATATTAGTGACGTATAAATAAGTCATGCCTTGCCAGTTGAAGGTATCCAATTCAACATATACTTTGCATGGGGTCAGAACAAATTGTTAGCAGGCATAAGTGCACTCTCAGACTCGAAATACAAGCAGCTAATAGTCGAAATGGGGAGAAAAGTTGGTGGAAACCTGCAAAAAAAAAAAAAAAAGCTTGTTTCCTTACAGTTGTCCATTTGGTCAGGTGGCCCTCTTGGTTGGTGGTGGGTTGGGGTGCAGTGTGTTCTCTGGGGTTGGGTTGGTGTGCAAGGTTGCTGTAGATGTTTGTGATTTTGCTTGGAATAAGTTGTATAGCTTTTCGCAGTGTTGTTGGGAGGCAGCGATGTTGGTGACAGTGGCTAGGACGAAGCGAAATCCTTAACAATCAAGAAGATCTCCTTGCAGCTGTTGGAGCTTTCTTCAATGAGGTCCACTAGTGCTTTTTTTCTTGGTGTCTCTTATTTGCTGGTGATAGCGTGGCAATCCAAGTCACATCCCCTATCCTCCCTATGTCACATCGGTGCCGTAGGTTCTTATTTATTGAAGATGAGTGGTAGCAAGACCTTTTGGACATGAAGTGCTGACATGTTTTAGGCATATGGCTAAAACATACACAATTTTGAAAACGTAGGATGTTGTGGGCGAGTGCAAGAAATTGTTTACATTTCTATGCTTTATATGTACTAATATCTTGCCATTCGTACAGAGACATTGTAGTCAGTTTAAGACTCACCTGCCAGAAGGTGTTTGGGGGCGTTGGGCTGAGCAAAAACAGAATAATATTTAACACTTGTGATATCACAGCAAGTGAAGTGACCAGTAGTTAGGGTTGCTACTTGGCCGGTTTTCTACCGGCTCCCATGTCCAGCCCGGTACAAAAATAAGCAAACTCACCTAAAGCCAGAATTTCTACCAGTTATCTAGGCATAACTCAAATACCAAATATAACTAGAAAACACTTTTAAATGTGTTCTGGTGCTGCATTCACGATTCGTGGAGAAGTGTGGCTCAATGGTTAGAGTGGCAGACCCTGAAGCAGAGATCTGGCTCAAGACCAGGGTTCAAGTCCTGCTTCGGCAGGTCTTGGGCTCAATTCCCCTTGACCAGATAATTCTCGCCTCAGTGCCTAATCTAATTCATGGGTCCCACTCTGCAACTCTGGGCAATAGCTTGCTTAATCTCCACAACGGCCCCAACAGCGCTTGGATGCCTGGCTTCACCCTGGGGGTGCTCAGGAGTGGGCGCCTCACAGGGAAAAGCCAGGAGGGGTTCCATAGCGGTATGAGTACAGCGCCTTGAGACCCTAACGGGTGAGTAGTGCGCTATACAAGTGCTAATTTAATTTTTTTTACATTTACATTCCCAACTAATAATAAAAGTAACCAAAGGCCGAAAGGCATTGCAAATTAATACCTACTATTTTAATGTCCTATTTAGCATCATATCTGGGCTTTTGCAGACTCAAAACAACAAATGACTAGTATTTTTCTCTTGGAAGGGTGTAAACCCTAACAGTAATTCTATGGTAGGCATTGAGGATCCAACTTGACCAGAGGCTTTCAAAGTTTGTTGCTCTGAGCCCCTTAAACAAGATGTTTTGATGTCAGGCTCAACCTCCAAAACTTTGACAAGGATTGTGGAGCAGAGGCAATGGAGCTGAGTACAGGGAGTGGGGCTTATGAGATCAGTTCAGTGGTACATTTCCTGTAGCTCATAGACCACACTAAATGTGAGATTTTAAAACAGCAAACAAAACTAGTAATTGGCCCAGAAATACTGCTCTGCATAAATGAGGTGTTGTGAACTCCGTGTACCGCTGGGCCTCCGCGCAACTGTACCTGCTGTGCTAACAACCGAGCCCCTGAGCAGCAGGCCATCACTCTGCGTGCCTGATCATCACTCTAGTTTTTCAACATGCTCGCTGTCCCTTCTAGAAAAAAAGAGCTTTCACATGTCACCCTTTTTCTGCAAGGGTGCTCCAATGCCAGATAGGACAATAGGCTCCCATGGCCATTTTTTTAAGTGAGACAGTTTTAATTGTGATGCAGTGTGCCCTTCAGATCCCCCCCAGGCACCATTGCAGCTGTACCTTCCTCACCAATGATAGCTACCGCCTTGCAAAGTGGGCTGTTAATAACAGGGCTCTCTCCTATCTTACCATATTCCACTCGCTGTCATCTCACTGAGACTAAAACTAAGATGTTGCCTCTTTTTCAATTTCCCCTACCTTGAGCCATTGCTCTGAGGCTGAAAGCAACACTGGTATAGCAAGTGTGCATTGGACCCTAATGCAAACAAAGGAGGATGATAAAACCACCATGATTGTAGTTTATGTGGCTTCTCATACCATGGGGTCCCAGGGCCACGGTACCTGCAGCACCAATGATACTCTCTGACCCTTTGTGTTAAAAGTTGACCTGGGCTCTAATGCTAGCAGGGACAATGGGTACCCACTCTGCTTTTTTGTGGTAAAACAGACTTAATTGGGATACAGTGTTCACTTACATCTTTGGCCCCAGTACCTGTTGTACTAATGATAGTGATGGTCCTTTTAAAAAAAAAAACCCTCTATATATCGCCCCCTTCCTAGTGGCATCTCACAGAAGAACTTGTCCCTGTTAATTTGTAAACAGGAAAATGCCCCCGACTTAGTGCTTCCTCTTCTGGACCATATATTTGACACTATTCATGGATCTTACTGCATTCCTGTTTTTTTCTCAGCCATTACTCTGAGGCCCCAGTGGTCCTTAGGATTAGGGCTCTGCATCTGAATGCAGCCCTGTTTGCCTTCTCCCTGCACTCACTTTTTTTTTTTTTTTACAAAAACATCTGTCTGAACGGTTAATGCTGACCTTGAGGTGCCTTTGCTTGAAGGCGAAAGAGGTGGTGGGGTACAGAGAGCCGAAGAAGGAAAAAACCTTCTCACATGCTTTTAAGGGATGGAGTCCCCTAAAGCTTTATGGTTATAGAGATGTATTCTTTTTAAGCGTAATGTAAGGGCTTTATCAGCTGGCCTCCGCAGTAATTGAGGCACTTACTAAAATGTTAGCACTAGGTACAGTACAGTTGCGTAGCACTATTTCAGGATGTGGCCGACTTTGGACCTGAGGAACCAGTTTTGAGTCCTGGCACCCAGTTAACATCATGTGATTCTGGGCAAATCACTTAATCTCCCCATGCCTATCCAAATTGTTGTGACCTTGTGTTGGGTCCGAACTATATAAAAAAATTTAAAAATTAAAGTTGCGGCAGCCTCACTTGTACTGTGAATAATGCTGTTTTAAAATAATGAGTTGCATATTCTTAATGCTTTCTGTCACAGACTGGGGCCTTGTAGTACTATAAATACTTGAGTAACTGTTCCACAGTGTGCCAACTAGGGTTCAGTTCTGTGCCTTTCTGGGCTCTCATATACAGACATTTGCAGTAATCACATTAATCCAACTAAAGTTTCACATTTCCCACCAATTAGATTTCTTTTTTGGGGAGTTTTATATAGCTCAGACTTGACCTTAAGGTATAGGAGCGCTTTACATGAGCACCAGTTACATTACATAAGGTCACATTCATTTGTTGGGGATGGGGAGATTAAGTGATTTGCAAGGAATCATAGGATGTTTAACTCAAATTGTTTTCATTTCACTGTTTACAGGTTGTTTTATATACAGTTATATAAAGGTAAGAAAATGCTTACAGATTTTTTTTTAGCCATCTCCTTGACCCTGCCACCACACTTAATGACCTCTGCCCCTATTGCACTCCGGATCACAGTTCCCATACTTTGCTTATGCACTTCAAGGGATTTTTATGAACAAAGACAGACCTGAAACGCTCCAAATAAAGGTTGCACTTCCAGGCGATCTTTATTTGCACTTCAGTGCCAAGGCATTTGTGTCCCTTGGGAATGCAGAAACTCTCCCCAGGGGAGTGCTCCCCACATTTTAAAGACTTACACACTAGACAGTCAAGGAGTAGGGAAAAAACATAGGTTCAGAGGTACTATTTTTCTGGTTGTGATTTGTGACCACCTTTTTGCAACCAGAAATTTATTTGTGACCTGACCTGTTATTACTTAGGACAGTTGTCAAAATAAGGAATCCAAGTGGTTCTCAATCTGACCTACCCAATTAATATTAATTAGGTTGGTCCCAGATTGTGACTCAGATGGATCACAATTACGGAGATGGTGGCCTGAAAGGATCAGCAGACCACCATGTTTGTGATTTATTTTTTAGGTTGAGCCTACCAGTCAGTGCAAGCTGTCTTGTTTCAAAAGACCTGTTGCTGGCTTACCAGGAACTGATGGGCTTACAGCCCACCCACTCCTTACCATTAGTTGGCTTTATTGTCATGTATTTGCTTTCTTCTTACTCAGTAGCTTGCCTTGTCCCAGTTTGCACATCTTGTGTTTATCCCTTGCCTGGAGCCTAGCCTCTACTGTGTTTCCAATTAGTAGGTTTTTATATCCTTTCACTGCCCACTTATATGTCACTACTCTTTAGGGAACTTTGATAAAGCAGCACAGTAAGTAACAAGAATTGTTTTAGTTACAGCATTCAGGAAGGCAGCCTGCCAGCCAACTGTCCAACATGGAATTGCCCAACATGCCATGCTAAGTGGAACATGGATGCCATTACCACATTCTGTGGTCCAGGGAAGCCGAATGTTATACTTCTTCCTCCTTTTAAGAAACACAAGTAGTAATATGTACAAGATATACTATAACATATAAGTGAAAACAAATCAAAGTGAATGCAAATCATCAACACCCTGTTATGTCTAAAACAATTTACAACAGCATATCAGCAAAAACACAATACAAAAGGAAAGCAATAATCCTCAAACCACAGGGGAATCCTTCTTGCCCTTCCTAGATCTGTGGAAGTGTTAAGAATTTACTATCTGGCCACTTGGCAGTGCTCATGAAGGCCCTCTGGAGTCCTGAATTTATCCTTGAATATGGTGTCATACACTTCTACACCTTGCATTGTGGGATCCACTTTGTATTCCAGTTTAGACTTCTATGCTAGCTACCTGATGCAACATGGTCCCTATAGTCTTTCCTGTCTCCAATACCTGCCCAGATCACGTCCTGGTGGTGTCTATTTTCTACAGTGATTCCTGGATTCCACATCCTTTCTGACCTCTCTACATCTGCATTCTGGACTTTTCACTCCCTTGGCTCTGACCCATACTCTATTCCTGGCTTTCCTGTACCATGTCTTGTGTCTGCTAGATTCCCTGGTCTTCCCCTACCGAAGTCTCAGTTCTGCCTTCCCTCCATTGGTAGTTACTGGATTAATTGCTCCTGTTTCTCCCACGCACCTCTGCTCTTCCCCTGAGCCTCCTGCAATTTCAGCCCCGTGAGCACAGAGTGCAGTGGCTCACTGCTGACTCCGCTGCTGTATCTCCTTGCTCCCTGTGTTATCCTACAGCTATTTTCAAGGCTTTTGTAGGAAGCTGGCTCTTTATGTGGTATATCTAGAACTAGATACACTGTGTAAAGAGTCCAGGGGTTCCCCAATGAGTGGGCAGTACCTGCTGTGCAATCCCAAAGTGCTCTATGTGGAGGTATTGTGGTCGAGCAGGCTTAGGTTTAACACAGAGGAGTGGAAGACATCTACAAATACACACAATAGACAGTAAAGGTGACGCATGACTCAAAAAGGAGATCCACACCAATTTTTAACAATAGCAAGTATCTTTATATATGTTTAGGCATTAGAGAAAAATCGTTCGGGTAAGTACATTTTTAAATATAAATTCTTTTCACTTTCAAAAGTGGACACAGTGCAGTTTCTGAGTTCTGCAATGTTATCCAGTGGGAGGAAGAACAAGTTCTGCAAACAGGTAGAGTAGAGCATCTTACAAGAACAATCTCCAGGACTTAAGGTGAGTGGTGGGCAATGTCCAAGGCAGCACCAGCAGTACACCACCAGCGGCACAAGGGCGTCCGGATGCAGGGTGAAAAACAGCATTGGGTGCCCAATGCCTTTCAATGCAGATTGGTCACTACGAAAATAGGCTGCAGGAACTGGCCAGGAAGTCAGTCGGGCTGAACCAACAGCGGGGCTAAGGCCTCACGATGCTCAGGCACAGGTAGTCACCTTTGTTCCCTTTCTCCATGGTCCAGGGGCGATGGGTGCAGAGGGGTCTTCAGGCGTCGGGTGTTCCTTACCGAAGAAGTCGCGGTAGAGAGGCGCTGCATGCACAGGCTGCCGGCATCGTTGGGAAGTCCAGGAGGGGTGAAACCACGATGGACTCGGACTTTGGAGAGCTGGGGAACCTTGTTGTCACCGGTGGCCCCCTTCAACTTAGGCTGCAGGCGATGGTGGCTTCAGGTGTCTGGTTTCGGAGGCTTCAGAGTTATTTTTTTTGGAGGAGAGCAGGTCTGCTGTTCACAGGAGGTCTTGAGTCTTTATTGAAGACGTCAGTCCTTCTGGGTTTCTAGACTCACAGCTACCTTTGGTGCAGATTTTGACGAGGGACACAGACAGTCTGTCAGGGTTTGCACTAGGTCAACTGCTTCTTTTCTCCTCGTCTTCTACCACAGTTCTTCAGGGTCCTTGGGCTTCTTAGGTTGTCAGGATCTGCTTCTCTGTTGCCAGGGGCTCCTCTAAACACTGGATTTAGGGATGTTTCTGGGAGTGTAGGGTAGTAGCCAATGAGCTACTTACCTTTGGAGTCACTACGCCCCCCATCCCCCTATATGACCACTTCCTGTGGAAGTTGACATAACCCTATCTCAGAGTTCCTAAATCTGCCAACACCAAGATGGCAGATTTTGAAATGCAGTGTCCACATCAGGCAGCTCACCTTGGGGTTGGACAGACCTCAGGGGTGAATTTGAAATTTCCTGCAGTTCCAGGTGCCAAATGGGCCCTAGGGAAGGCTGGTCGGCATTTCCATTGTGAGCGAAGCCAGATCTGCATACCAAGGACTTGCAGGTCATCCTGTTGGGTGGGGGGGGGGGGGGTAGGGGGGGGGGTGTAACACCCCTCCCAGAGCAGACTTTTTGTTTGACCGCCTGAGAGTAAAGGCTCTCACCTTATGGGGTCAGACTTGTGTCTACTGGTGGCAGGCTGGCTCAAACTAGGGAACGGGCACACCAGAGGCTGGTAGGTTTTCAGGGGGCACCCTCTAAGGTGCACTTTGGGTGCTTGTATTGATAAATCTATCACTGGGATCTGTGTGGGCTTATCAATACAAGATGTTTGATACCAAACATCCCTAACTTCAGTGAAGCCATCATGTAGCTGAGGATCTCGTATTGACCAGTGTCCAGCACATGCATTTGAAAAAAATGGAATCCCTGTCCACTTACTATGTCTAAGAGTCAACAGAGACATAGCAGGGCCATGCCAGCTCTTGAAGATATGTCCTCGCATGCAATATAATGCACCCTGCCTTAGGGCTGTCAGACCTGTTGTAGGGGTGACTTTACATATATCACATTCAGTGTTATGGAACATGGCACACTAGGAATGTGTGACATGTTGTGTTTTCACTTTTGTCTGCACCAAGACACGCACCCTGCAATGGCAGCCTAGCATGTGCTTGGTGAGGGGTCCTTTAGGGTGGCACAATTTACGGTGCAGCCCCTAGGGACCTTCTTTGGTACCCCATGCCCTAGGATACTATTTACTAGGGACTTACAGATGGTGCTAAAAATGGTGTCAATTGAGAGAAACAACTGTTCAATTTAGGGAAAGAGATCTGGCACCGGGGACCTGGTTAGCAGGAACCAGGTGCTCTTTTAGTCGAAATCGCATCAGATACCAGGCAAAAAATGGGGGGGGAACCATGTCTAAAAGAGGCACTTCCCTACAGCTTGCCTTTGCTTTCAGTTTTCATTGCTTTTAGACTCTGTCTCTGTTGCCTGTCTTATTCTACTTCTTATATCTTATATACTTCATGTATTATGCCACGCATGGGAGCCCATGCAAACTGTGTCTGCAGGTCTGCCATTGTAACCTGTGTGAAAAAGTGCATGCACCCTTTCACTGCTTGTCACTGCACCAGGTCACTGTAAGTCAACCCTATGGTAGGCCATCCTAGCCCAGAGGGCAGAGTGTAGGTCCCTGTGTGTGCCTGTACCCCTCCATGAGCAGAGGTGCCCCTACGAACTTCAGTTCCAATGCACTGGACTTCGGAAGTACGGGGAAACCTCTTTACCCATGTACTGATCACACTGCCTGTGGTCCAGCTATATGATGATAACTCTGAAACGAGGCATGTTTGGTGTCCAACATGTCGGAATCATACCCCAATACTAATCCTAGTATTGGTGTCATGATTCCATGCACTCTGGGGGCTTCTTAGAAGAACCCCTCAGTATTGCTCCTACCAGTCTTTTCAGAGTTTTGGGGCAGCCCCTCGGACAGGTTTCTGCCCTCCTGCTGCTTAATCAGCTCAAGCGGGGGAAGGCAGACCGGGATTTCCTGTGGGAAAGGGAGGCAACACTCACTCCCTTGAAAATAGGTGTTACAAGGCTGGGGAGTGGTAGCCTTCCTGCGCCACCAGTTTGCCAACGGTTTCCTTGCATAATCCGTTTTGCACCAGTCCAGGGACCCCGGTCCCTGTTGTGGTGCGAAAGCACACAAAGGAAAGGGGAGTGAGCCCTCCCTTGTCCATCTCCACCCAGGGGTGGTACCCAGAGCTCATCCAGGTGGCCACTTGATTCTGCCAATTTGAAAACAATATGTGCAGAGGCCCCTGGGAGCATCTGGTTGGTCTGGGCAGGTGACAGACATCAGTGACCCCCCTCTGATAGGTGATCACCCTGTAGAGTGTCCAAGCCCCATTAGGGCTTTTTAGGGACTCCCTTGCTGGTGGGTCCCCAAATTCTGCATGCAAGCCTCCATCATGACTCCTCTGCAATAACCTCTTCTGCTCCTGGCCACGGGAACTGCTGCTGGACTTCTCAGGAACCAAACAAGCCTGCACATCCCGAGACGACTTTGCCTTGCAACATTGTTTCACCAGCTTTTTCCAACATTCAAAACATTTCCACAACTGTACATCCTCTGGGGTCGCCAAGACTTTAGCTCCACCACAGAAGCCAGATGGAATCTCCCTTGGAGTGAAGGAGTCACTCCCCTGCAACCAAAGGCACCTAAGACAATGATGACCGGCTGCTGGGATATTCTGCCATCTAGCTTCAGGAAGCATCTCCAACGCAGGTGGTAGGAATGAGTGGTCCCCTTGGCCCCCTCTACCTGCTGTCCAACTTGGGAGATGGTGAGCCATTGCCTCTACTTGCAGGACAGTACCCCTTTGAACTGTGACTCTTGCAACAACCAATGCTTGTTGACCCTTGCTCCAAGGAATCTTCAGGCTCCAAGTAGCCCCAACCTCGAGCACTTCATCCTTGTAAGGACAGTCTCCCCTCTGCTGCTCCAGCAACGTGGGACTCCTCTCCAGGTGTGCTGAGTGGGCCTCACTGCACTGTACAGAGCCTGCTGCCAGTGGGTTGCATGTGGGGGCTGCGACTGCTTCTGATGGCTGCCCTGTCTGGACACTCATGGTTGGGCTGGATCTGTCCCCTTCTTTTGCAGGTCCTTCTCTTCAGGACTCCACCGTTGGGTTTCACCAGACTGGTCCTGGTCTTGCAATCTTCCTTTTCCAAGTCCCCTTGTTAGTCTTTGCGAAGACCAGGTAACTTACCTCTGCTCTCCTGGTCGCTGGGTTTCACTTAGGTACTGACCTATTGGGCTCCTGAGTTCTCTCAGCTCCCCTCTAACTACTCCACATCCTTGGGTGGGGGACCTCACTTCGCATTCCACTATTTTAGTATATGGTTTTGCCCTCGCCTAGGGCCCTAGCTATTTTTCTGCTATTTCTTGCCAATGCTTGTTATTTCTTATGCTAATTCCCAACTAATAGAGAGAGTGTGTGTGTGTGTGTGTATGTGTGTGTGTGTGTATATATATATATATATATATATATATATATATATATATATATATATATATATATATATATATATGTGTGTACCTCCCTCCAGTTGGGGGGACTGCCTATAAGTAATTTAGTTCAGTGTTACTGTATTAAAGTACCTTTATTTTTGTAACACTGTGTAGTTCCTTTCAGGTGTGATAAGTTGTTGTGAGACTGCTTTGGTATTGATAAGTGCTTTACACTCCTCCTAGATAAGCCTTGGCTGCTCACCGCAGCTACTACTACAGAGCCCTGGCTTCCTAGACACTGTCTTCATTCACTAATAGGGGTTGCCTGGACCTGGTATAAGGTGCAAACACCATAGGTGTCCATCACACTCCAGGCCAGCTTTCTACAGTAATGATCAGTCCAAATGATGAACTCCGTGCCCCAGATAAAATGTTTTACTCCTCACCACCATGCCAGTGGTTCCCTTTCAATAGTAGTTTAATTTTTTTTCAGCATCTCTCAAAGATTGCAATGCATACGTATAGCGATCTCCTCACTTTTCCTGTGTTGCAAAAAACATATTGCTTGAATCAGAGCAGATACAAATTTAATCTCTTGCATCAAATGGCTTACGTGCCAGATCTGTTGCAAGATTTGTGTAAGTTCACAGAACCCCTTCTCATACTCCACACACAACACAAACTTAATTTTGTAACATTAACTTCCCTTGACACTTTGTCCTCTCAACAAACATGGAAACAAATCAGGAATCGTAAGTATTCCACAAAGCTGAATAAAGTCCTTAATGGATCTTTTGACAAAGGAAGAGGTGCTGCTTCAGTAGTGGAGACTAGCTTAAGCTTTGGTGATATTCTGATCTCATCCAACCAATCACCCAAATATATTACTCTAGCCCCAAGTTTGCAGTTATCCTTCTTGATAGTTAGCTCTTTGTCTTTTAGAACCTCCAAAACAGCCCTCAGTATTTCATCATGTTCTTTAACTAATTCAACAAACATAAAGATATTGCCTTGAAAGTAGTTGACAATACACAAGTCCTGCAAGAGGTGGTGCATTGCGCTTTGAAAGACAGCCGCGGCCAGTGCCAACCCGAAGGTCATGTGCATATATATCTGTATGCTTCTTCGGGTGTGATGACGGATGTAAGTGGCCTGGAACTGGGATGGAGAGAAATTTGATGGTATGCTGACAACCTATTCAATGAGGAAAAACACCCTTGCTCCCTTTGTCAGAACTTCATCTGTAATTGACAACGGTTGCCGGTGCACACATATAGCAGAGTTGAAATCACGTATATCAGCATACAAACTGATTTCTCATTACACTTGCAGGCTAAAACCAATGGAGATAGTCATTTGGATGCTGGAGTTTCCTCAATAGCTTCTTCTTGACACAACCTTTGCAACTCATTTCACAAGGGCTCTCGTTACTAACGTGACACTCCTAGCTTTGTGTGCCACTGGTAACACTCTCTCTCTATGATTTTGTGTGCAAACCCAGTCTCTCACTGAAAGCCTCAAGAAATTCCTCTTGCTATGACCCAGTTTGTACAGCATTTACTTTCTTTAGTGCATCAATAACAATATACATTTTCCTTGTCTTTGAACACAAACATAAAAGGTCTTGGTGATTCCTCACCCTTAATGTCACTTTTCAGTTTAATTCCTTCCACCACTCTTTCACATATGATTTCCTTTAACCCTCCACCCTTTCACATACCAGTTCATGTAATCCTTCATTTGTATTCTTTGTACTTTGCACAATGTCATTTACTTCTGTAACGTACAATTCTGTTTAACGACTTTCCTTGAATTTTCTTGATGTTCACTTCTTGCATCAATTGATCCCTTAGCATTTCATCCAAGAAACTCCTTTGGTTATTCAGAGCAGCTAGTAGTCTCTGGGCTGCTACAACATTTTCTGCCATTTCTCCAGGTAGCTGTCCCTCATTGACATTTTTAATTTGTCCCCCACATTGTTGTTTTTCTTTCTACAACTTATGTACAACTTCCATATGATAGTGTCATATTCATTTATTTTTATCATCCTTCTCTAGCAGTGGTGCAAGATGTTTCAGCATCCCCCACTCCTCAGCACCTAAGCAGTGCCTGAGTACTGCAAGTGCCCTGGGAGCAGTACAAATATCACTACAAAGTGCTTCAACATGGGTGTCAAAGCATTCTTCACAAATCACTGGAGGCTCTCTTGTGTTGTTTTAAAAAAAATTAAAAAAAAGGGATGAGAGCACTTATGGTGAGATGTTCAAAGAAAAGTGATGATAAAGGTGACTGTGGTAATAGAAGCAAAAAAAAGACATGGCTTGTCCCATTCTGAATCCTAGAGACTGGATAGTGGTCTGGAAGCACGTACGGAAGAACTGCTTGGAAGCGCGTTGGCCCCGTCAGGTAATAATGACCAACAACGAGTTGAAGTGTATCAGTTCAGGGGAGCCACGCTGCTCATATGAAAAGGATGAAAGCAGCAGAAGTGGTAGAACCAACCACTGAATTACCCACTGATCTACAAAGTCAAGCACAAAATAGAGTTCAAAAGTGAGCTTAGGTTTGCAGCTTAGATCGGGGGGAAATTTGTAAGTGGTGAATAAAGAAATTAACTCAAAGTTTCAGGCTAGTGAAAACTCTGAAGCAGAATCTGAAAAGCTTAAACCACACTTTCAAAGCAAGGATCAGAGTGAAAAGCTGTTAATGTGTAAGAGCCAAAAGCATAAGTGGCAACAAAAAAGTAGACTTTTATCCAAACAATGAGAAAGTGCTATTGAAAATCAGTTACACGAGCCTCTGGAAGAAGAAAACAGTTTGCAGTAAATCATACAGACACAGCTGATCAAGGTTTAAGCACAAATTCAAGCCCAAGTCTAAGTTCTTCAGT
Organism: Pleurodeles waltl; assembly: GCF_031143425.1. NCBI lineage: Eukaryota > Metazoa > Chordata > Amphibia > Caudata > Salamandridae > Pleurodeles > Pleurodeles waltl. The sequence goes on from NC_090442.1 coordinate 191,599,920, forward strand.
GAGCAAAGAAATCCTGACAAAGACTGTTGGTAAAACCGAAGAAGATATTACACAGAATAGAACTTGCAAAAGGAAGCACTGTAAACTAGAAAAGCTTGAGACAATTGGACTTAAACCAGGGGGTGTGAATAACCTGTTTCCAAAAGGTCAACGAGAAGGAGATTTCCAAAAAGGAAATATGCTTCACCTGAATGGTTATATCTAGCAACGGTATCGGAGGAAGAGAAGAATCTGAGTTAGAAAGCTACAGTTTAGTGAATCAACAGCAATACAAATTTGAGAGTGAAACAGACGAGCCACCTTGAAATAACAAAGAGACTATTGAGACAAAGTTAGATGAAGAAAGAATGGCTGAACAAGATAAGACTTAAAATCACAGAATTAAATGAGCTTTTGGGAAAAGTAATGGAAAAGAAGATAATTTAGATTTTTTTTTGTTTGGATTGTTCTAAAGAAATAAAAGAAGAAATCTTTTTTTTTTTTTTTTAAATCTTTTGTTTCTTGAATTTGAGTCACGCGATAATTTGTTTCTTTCAAATAGAAGATGCAGCAAATGATGTGAAATTATAGTCAATAATTATATTAACAATATTATTAGTTTGATTGTTGTGTTTATTGACTTCGGTGGGGCATGCCAATGTGAACGTTAAATTAACTACTGTTGGGAGTGAATTGAAGCAGTATATGCAAGTGCAAAAAGAAAACCTGGTTAGTGGATTTCAAGATATCCATATTAAAATGATTCATAAATACATAAATATTATGAAGATTAAGGGGTATTTAATTTGTACTTTTCGTCCTATTTCTGCTGGTGAGGGATTGACATATGATTAACTTCCAATTTCCTATGTGTTGTCATGTAATATGTATGTTGCAATATTTAATCATGATGAATTTCTTTCTCCGTAGCTTAACCGATTTCAATGTGTCTTTAGAGGACCTATCTATAAAAAAAAAAAAAAAAAGCTTTTAAATATGATACATTTATTAGGGTATTTGCACAAAAGAAGCATGGAACTAACATTACTGAACACTGTTATGCATGTTATTTAAGTAGTGAAGAACATAATTTCATTAGAGAATATAATGAGAGGGGCGTATGTACTGTGAGAAATTGGGAAGAGAAAAGGTCCTAAACAAACAGAAAAGGGAAAAGGAGGAATTCAGATTATTGAATTTCCATCCTAGTTGAGAATGGAGCAAGAACAAAAGGGTGAACTGTGTATGGTGCAACATAGTCCTCTAAAAGGTGGTTAGGCTGAATAAGTAAGTTGAAGTGTTTGCTGGGAACAGAGCCAATCTTAAGAGGAATTTACTGTTTGTGGAAATACTGCCTATTTCAGTTTGCCGCATAATAGTGTTGGATCTTTTTATCTGGCTTTAGTGTTTCCGAGGTTTACCATATGAGTGGAATGGATGGTGAAATGGGCATGAAAACAGTGAAGCAAAGTTGTTTGGAGAGGTAGTTTTAGATACATTAGGTGCTATGATTCCCTCTATAGGTATGGCATTAGGTATGTCTAATATGAAAATTAGACGTCAACCTACTTTAGTGGATAAGCTTGCAGTAGATAAAGCAGTAGCATTGAAACGGGTAAATATAGAGGTGATAGCTACTGAGGCTATGGGTATGCAGAATCACTTAGCATTAGCTATTCTCTTGGAGAATGGACGTGGACATTGCAAGGTGATAAAGGCCAAGAGGTGTTGCACATATATTCCAAATAATAGTAAGGTTATTTGTTCTTATATTCCTAATATCTCGCACAATCTCCAATCTTTCAAAGGGCATGGCATTTGGGAAACTGTAAGTTCTTGGTTTATTGGTCTAAGAAAGGGTTTTATTAAGGTTGGTGAATGGTTAGATAATCTGGGTGGGAGCATATTAAGACTAATTTTAACACCTTTAATATTTACAATGATTTGTGCAATTGTCGTTTTCTATTCTTCTCTGGATGTATGTTTACAAAATTTGGAAGCAGAAGTAGTACGAGTAATCTAAAGAGGAAAGGGTCAGAGGAGCACGAGATGGAGTATATTCAGAATCATGTCTACAACTAGTAGAAGATGGCAGGGGAGGATTCCAAATAGAAGCAGAAAGTAATGCAGATTGAATTTTCCTGACTTATAAAGTTATAAATGGGCTTTAGTGATTATAAAATAATCGGGGATTGTGGAAGCATTTTTCCAAGTTTATACTTCTGTGCAATAAATAGTGAATAGAAATTACTTTTATGTTGTATCCAACACGTAAATTATGAACAAACATAATTACAGTTGAAACAAGTTTAATATGAAGTATGGAAGTGTGCTTATTAATATAATTTAGTTGTGCCACATTTATGTGAAAACTCCCTCATGGATAATATGAATGCTGTTTCTGTCATTCACTCCTGGATTCACCCCCTTCAATCATGTTCCCCTGTGGAACCTTTCTGCTCAGAGGCTCCACAGAGCAAAGATTGCTGATGTAATGTGTTTTTTCTACAGTTATGAATACAAAGCTTTCAATTAACTTTCTAATGTTCCTGATGTGTTGCTTAATCCAATATCTCATCCCTTTTATCATTTCTTCATTCCGATTCCTATATTGTGGTGATTAAATTAGAGATTCCTCCACCATTGCAGTCTTGAGGTGATTCTTCATGACATTGTCCCCTGACAATGTAGTACTCAAACTTTCAGCTTGGTTTTATCCACCTGTGTTGCTTGTTTTTTCACCATTTTCTTATAAGCTTTCACATAATTTGGGCATACACTGGTGTTCAGCATACAGCTATGTGTTTATTATATATACAAATGTATATTTACATACCTATAGTTTTTTTTCAAAAGGCTTACTTTTAATGACTTTGGCAACTGCGTCCTGAGGATGGTCTTATAGATTCCTACTACTAAAGACCGAAACGTGATTGTCAATCCAACAAACTAACAGTTGATGATCCATATACAGCTTATACAGTGATCTAAAGTTTGGACTGAATAGTTGATAAACACCTTCAAAGAGCCTACTTATAGACTAATCTTATGATGTGGCCTTTTTCGGATATGCTATACATTATCCCTCTATGATATGAAAAATGATGAATTAAGATGTGAATTAGTAGTGAAAAAACTTAGATAAAAAACAGACTTATCTGTTTTGCACCCAACACCTATTACCCATTACAAAAATCAAACAAACTTCTTTCAAGAAATAAGTTTATAGGATGGGATTCAACTATAAACATATAAAATGTAACTCTTTCAAAATTAAATTATTTTTACAGGGGTTCTTCTTTATACGTTTTGGATGCACAAGGGCAAAGTTGTTGCATTACTTATGAGTATTTTCCAGCCCAAACTGGTTCAAGAGATTAGATGCCCTGCTTTGGGCCCTGATCTGTCATGGTGGTCACAGATCAGTGGCGCAGGCCACCCTGCGCCGTGTTCCATATGAGGGAGGACTCTGAGTACCTAACTTCGAGCTATATTATTTGGCTGTGCAATTGCAGTGCCTCGCTAGATGGCTAAAGGATAAGAACCGTCTGGAGTTAGGGCCACTTACCACAGACCTACTGCAAGGGAGGCTACAGGTGACACTACTGCGTCCAGCCCTGTGCTTCCTGCGACCGGACATTTTGCTGTCCACAGCACTCAAATATACTGGTGCAGAGGACTGCAGAGGACTGCACCGCACTGGTACAGATGTACCCTATGCCTCTGAGCTCTCAGTGGTGGGACTGCTGCATAGCGATCCCTAACCTATTTCACATTAGAGCAGGTGAGTCCCTGGATGGCAGTGGGAGTCGAGAACATATGGGACTGCTTCCAGATAGGAATGCTCATCCTATTTGGAAATCTGTCAGAGCAGACTAGATTACCAGCTGGACAGTTTGTCACCTATGAAGCATACCAGAACTATACGGAAATGCGAACACAGAACTGCCTGCCTATCCAGTGCCTGGACACCTACTGAAGTTAGGGGAAGGTACCCACCTGATTACATGGGTTTACAAAGCACTGAATTGTATGGCCTGGAGTCCACTGGAAACTCTTAGGAACCATTGGGCAAGCGATATAGGTTGGGACATGAAGGATGCGGAATGGGGGAAAGTACTTGCTTACCCTCAGAGGGTTCACAAGATACCAGACTTAAATAGCTACAATTTAGTTATGTCCACCAAACCTAGTTCACCCCACGCAGGATTAGAACCATTTACAGAAGCGACCCTAGAGGATGCCCCCGTTTTGCAACTTTAGATGCTGATTTTAGCCACATGACCTGGAGTTCCCCGGTGCTCACTGAGTTCTGGGATACAGCCATGCTGAGACTCAATCAGACATTACACAAAACCTTAGACATCTCTCCAGTAACTTGCTTGTTGGGTCTGTTTAATAGACCAGCCCCGAAAAAGTGGGGACCAGGTTTGTGGATATGGCTCTAAGGTTAGCCAAACGACTAATAGCCATGATGTGGAAATCACACACAGGCTCTACTGGAACCTGGTGAGAGCGCCACAAGTTACCCCATCCTGGATTCCCTTAGGTGTCTAGTTTTCAGAAATGTCCAGGTTTGCTAGGTTTTCCCATGTGCCGGATGAGCAAGAGGCCAAAATCCACAGCTAGGTACTTTGCAAAAAACAGGTCAGTTTTCTTTGGGAAAATGTGATGTGTCAATGTTGTGTTTTGGGCCATTTCCTGTCGCGGGCACTAGGCCTACCTAGACAAGTGAGGTATCATTTGTATTGGGAGACTTGGAGGAATGCTGGGTGGAAGGAAATTTGTGGCTCCCCTCAGATTCCAGAACTTTATATCACCGAAAATGTGAGGAAAAGGTGTTTTTTGGCAAATTTTGAGGTTTGCAAAGGATTCTGGGTAACAGAACCTGGTGACAGTGCCACAACTTAATCCATTCTGGATTTCCCTAGGTGTCTAGTTTCGAAAAATGTGCAGGTTTGGCAGGTTTCCCTAGGTGCCAGCTGAGCTAGAGGCCAAAATCCACAGCTAGGAACTTTCCAAAAAAACACGTCAGATTTCAATGTAAAAATGTGATGTGTCCATGTTGCTTTTCCTGTCATGGGCACTAGGCCTACCTACACAAGTGAGGTACCATTTGTATCAGGAGACTTGGGGGTAACACAGAATAGAAGAACAAGTGTTATTACCTCTAGTCTTTCTCTACAATTTTTCCTTCCATATGTAAGACAATGTGTAAAAAAGATGTCTGTTTGAGAAATGCCCTGTAATTCACATGCTAGTATGGGGGGCCCGGGATTCAGAGATGTGCAAATAACCACTGCTTCTCAACAACTTATCTTGTGCCCATTTTGGAAATACTCTCTCTTTATATTTCACCAAATGAATTGCTGTATACCAGGTATACAATGAAAACCCATTGCAAGGTGCAGCTCATTTATTGGCTCTGGGTACCCAGGGTTCTTGATGAACCTACAAGACCTATATATCCCCACAACTAGAAGATTCCAGCATACGTAACGGTATATTGCATTAAAAAATCTGCCATAGCTGGAAAAAGTTATAGAAGAAAACATGGACAGAAATGGCTCTTTTCTCACCTCATTTTCAATATTGCTTTATTTTAGGTGTTACCTTCTGTAGGAAAACCTTGAAGGATCTACACAAATGACCCCTTGCTGAATTCAGAATTTTGTCTACTTTTCAGAAATGTTTAGCTGTCCAGGATCCAGCATTGGTTTCCCACCAATTTATGTCACTAACTGGAAGCAGGCTGAAAGCAGACAAATAGTAAAAATGGTGTATGTCCCAGTAAAATTGTATTGTATTGTATTGTATTGTAATCGTATTTATATAGCGCTTACTACCCCTGACGAGGCGTCGAATCGCTTTTCGATGAGTAGCACGCTACTCCGGAACCCAACAAGATGCCAAAATTGTGTTGAAAAAAATTTGTTTTCTGAATCAAGTCTGCCTGTTCATGAAAGCTGCGAAGATGGTGATTTTAGCACCGCAAACCCTTTGTTGATGCGATTTTTGCAGGGAAAAAAAAACACGTTTTCTTCTGCAGCCCTTTTTCCCATTTAAAAAAAAAAACAAATGCAGTATTTTGGCTAATTTCTTAGTCTCCTCCAGGGTAACCCACAAACTCTGGGTACCTCTAGAATCCCTAGGATGTTGGAAAAAAGGACGCAAATTTGGCGTGGGTAGCTTATGTGGACAAAAAGTTATGAAGGCCTAAGCGAGAACTACCCCAAATTGCCAAAAAAAGGCTTGGCATGGGGGTGGGGTGGGGGGGTGGGAGGCCTGGCAGCAAAGGAGTTAAAGGGACAAACTCAAATACTTAGAGGAAGCAGTATTAGATTGGCAAGCATGAAGGAAATTTCCTCATAACCTATAACCCAAGGATTCAACTGTTCTACATTCTACTAAAACAAATTAATTCATCCATCTGGGTGTTGGATCAAACAGTAGTCAACATTTGTAAATTTCTTTTTACAACTGCCATTCCAAGAAATGCCCTCTTATATTGTAAAAACTACAGTCATATTGAGTAGTCATTTGACATAGACTCCCAGACTATGATATGATTGGACAACAAAGCATTCAACACAAGTAGGACAACACCACTGTGAAAATTAAGAGATTACACCATATGGAGTGGCCATACAGGGTACCTATCAGTTTTGTAAAGGATTGTCAAAAGCTGGTTTAGTAAGATTTTATTTCAATTTGAGAAGAAGTTCTATCTGCAGACAGTGGGCACTTCTACAAGATCTGCCAGTAACACAAGTGTAGCAAACTTTCATGTACAGAATTTTGCAAAGGATCGTTGTAAGAAGCGGGCTCTGTAAATACTGTATCAAAATATATATATATATATATATATATATATATATATATATATATATATATATATATATATAGTGTGCACAGAGCCAAGGGGTTCCCCAGAGGCTTAACAGAGGCTAAAGTAGGTAATACTAATGCTCTCTTTTGTGGTAGTTTGGTCGAGCTGTTAGGCTTATCAGAGGTGCAAACCATTTGTTGTACGCACACAGACAGCAGAAGAAGCACACACTCAATGACTTAACTCCAGACCAATGGTTTTTTTATAGCAAAAATATATTTTCTTAATTCATTTTTAGAACCACAAGATTCAAGTTGCAGGTAAGTACTTCAATAGATTCGTATTTCACACATGCATCAACAGTATTTTGTTTGAAATCGATAAGTTATGAAGTTTTTGAAATATTGACAATCTGTTTAAAAACTTGACACGGTGCAATTTCCAGAAACAGTTCTGCCAGGAAGAAAAAATAGATCGATTTGCAGGTAAGTACAACACTTACAGTTCCAATCTCCGGGGGTTAGGAAGAAGTCCACAGGTTGGAGTTCAAGTTAATACCAAACACCCACCACCAGCAACACAGGGCCGGCCAGGTGCAGAGGTCAAAGTGTAGGCAAAATTAATGTGGTCTCCTATGGAGACTGGGGGCACTCGGTTTCAGATCTGCAGGCAGGTTAGTACCCGTGACTTCGGAGGACAGACCTGGGAGGTTAAGAGGAGCACCGGTGGGGCACAACTAGGCACCAAACCTACACCCTCAGCAGCGCTGGGGCGGCTGTGTGCAGGGTGCAAACTAGATGCTGTGTCTCCAATGATTCTCTATGAGAGGACCATGGGGTCACTCAGAGGCTGCAGGCAAGGTCCAGGGGTTCGTCTCAGGCAAACCACAGGCTGGACAGGGAGGGGGTCGCCTGCTGAACGTTGCTGCACCGTAGGTCGGGTTCTCCAAGGCCTGGTCTGCGGGTGCAGTGTGTCTTTATGCATCGGATATATTTGTCCTGAACTTCACTGTCAGGGGGCTCCTCAGGATTCCCTCCTCAGGTGTCGTCGTGGAGGGGTGGAGAGGTCAACCCAGGGTGGGCACTTGCTCAGAACTACCTGGGGGTCCTCTATAGCTGGTTGGACCACTTGGACACGGGACGTGGGCTTCGGGAGCAGAGTGGTTAGGACTCAGGCATTCAAAATGAGGTTGGAGTCCTTAGTTGTTGTTTTCTTCTTGAACAGGGCTGCTGTCCGCGGGAGTTCTTGGTCCTTTTGGATGCAGGGTAGTCCTCTGGAGCCTGGCAGAGGTTGCTGGTCCCGCTGTATGTGTTGCTGTTCTTTTGCAGGTTTTTTGAAGGAGGAGACAGGCCGGTAGGGCTGGGGCCCAATCAGTTGTCGTCTTCCTTCTTCTCTGCTGGGGGTTTCAGCTATGCAGTCCTTCTTGTCAGGGTGCAAGGAATTCAGTGAGCTGGGTTCAGGGAAGCCCTTAAATACAAGATTTAGGGGCGTTACAGGAGTCAGAGGGCAGTAGCCAATGGCTACTGCCCCTGAGGGTGGCTACACTTTTCCTGTGCCCATTCCCTTTGGGGAGGGGGGCACAAACCTAACCCTATTGGTCCCTGTCCTCCAAACCAAGATGGAGGATTCTGCAGGGAGGGGGTCACCTCAGCTGTGGACACCTTAGGAGTGGTCCTAGCTGGGGAGAGTCACTCCTCCCCGTTTGCCCTCATTTTCCAGCCAGAATTGTTGCCAAAAGTGGGACTTTGTCTGGGAGGTGCAACTCCACTAGTTGGAGTGCCCTGGGGCACTGTAACCCAAGGCTTGAGCCTTTGAGGCTCACCGCCAGGTGTTACAGTTCCTGCAGAGGGGAGGTGTGAAGCACCTCCACCCAGGACAGGCTTTGTTTCTGACCACCGAGAGCACAAAAGCTCTCTCCCCATGTGGTCAGAAACTTGTCTGAAAGTGGCAGGCTGGCACAGACCGGTCAGTCCTACACTAGCAGTTTGGCTAACATACAGAGGGCATCTCTAAGATGCCCCTCTGTGTGCATTTTTCAATAAATCCCACACTGGCATCAGTGGAGGTTTATTGTACTGAAGTTTGATATCAAACTTCCCAGTATTCAATGAAGCCATTATGGAGCTGTGGAGCTCGTAATGACAAACTCCCAGACCATATACTTAATATGGCTACACTGCACTTAAAATGTCTAAGAATGGACTTAGACACTGTAGGGGCATATTGCTCATGCAGCTATGCCCTCACCTCTGGTATAGTGCACCCTGCCTGAAGGCCGTAAGGCCTGCTAGAGGGGTGTCTTACCTGTGCCACAGGCAGTGGTTTGTGGGCATAGCACCCTGAGAGGAGTGCCATGTCGACTTTGCCTTTTTCTCCCCACCAGCACACACACGCTGCAAAGGCAGTGTACATGTGCTTGGTGAGGGGTCACCTAGGGTGGCATAATAAATGATGCAGCCCTTGGGGACTTTTCCTGGCCATAGGGCCCTTGGTACCATGGGCACCTTTTACAAGGGACTTAACTGTGTGCCAAGGGTGTGCCAATTGTGGAAACAAAGGTACAGATTTGGGGAAAGAACACTGGTGCTGGGACCTGATTAGCAGGATCCCAGCACACTTTCAATCAAAGTTGGCATCAACACTAGGCAAAAATTGGGGGGTGGGGGGTAACTATGCCAACAGTGGCACTTTTCTATAATAGTATACTCAGACAGGATCCTTTTAAGTTTAACATCACTACCTAAAAAATATATATATATATTTATGTTACATTGGCAGGTACAGAAGATGAATTTGTGCATGGCTCAATTCACAAGATGCAAACATTGTGTTTATTGAAACTTACAGTATGAATCAATTGCCATTCCTTGATTTGGATATTATTCCAGACTGTGGTGGTTGAAAGAACAAAGTGCATTATAAAAGAATGGTTACAAATGCTTTATAACATTTCAAGAGCTTCTACCCTGGAGCTTTACAGGAGAACATCCAATTAAGACAGTTCCTCCATAGATGGAGGAACTGTTTCCAAATTGAAGACTATGCTGCTCAATCAGAATCTTTAAGTGGAAGATTGGAACTAAAGGTGGTGCCCCCCCCACCCCCCCAAAAAAAAAAAACAGTGGGACAACAGCCCAAAAATATCACTTGGAGCAATCATAAGGGCAATTTATTAGAAAAATAGAAGAGAGATTAGCACTGTGTTACAAATTGGGTTTCTGGTTGGCAGAAGTATGCACCCTTTCCAATCAAGATCCACAATTCTAGTCAGGGTAAGTCACCACACACTATAAATTATCCTGTGCTCACCCCCTAGCGGCTTGGCACAGAGCAGTCAGGCTTAATTTAAGAGGCAATGTGTAAAGTATTTGTGCAAGACTTCAAACAGTAGCACAGTGAAAACACCACAAAAACCTCCACACCATGTTAGAAAAATAGAGCTTTTCTTTATAAATAAAACAAGACAAAACCACAAAAATCCAATAAGCAGAAGTCGAGATATTAATTCTTAAAGAATAAACTGTAGAATAGAGCTTAGAATGAATAAGCGTTTATTTGGGATATCTGGTCATGTTGGACTGGGGCAAAGTCAAAAGTTCAGGCCGACTGAAGTGGGCCGGATACAGGGACCCACTTAGACCAGCTTAGCAAAAGTACCTTGAGCCTGGTTGTGTCGAGGAAGCTGCGGGGTGCAGCCGAGGCGATGCATTGTTTCCAATCCAGCAACAGAAGGAGATGCGTCCTTTTTTTTGACGCAGTCAGCGATGCGTCTGTTCTGAGGGCGATTTGCTGGTCACAAATACGATGCATCAGGTCTAGTCCCCCCCAAAGGCAAGGATGCGCCGATTCTGATCCCTGCAACAGCGAATATGCACTGGTTCAGATGCATGGGTTTGGCTGAAGCAAGCACCTTAGGCCTCACCTCCAAGGGTCCAGAACTAGGGGGGCACCGCTTGGCAGGGCAGATTTACAGATGGCAGAGTCCAGGTGCAGCAGAAGAAAGGTTGTAAGTCTTATGTCACTGAGACTTCAGAAAACAGGTGACCTGTCAGCTGGCCATTGGAGTCACTCTGGGTTAGAGAGATGCAGGTCCAGTCCTACTCACTCCCAGCCAAGAGCACAGCAGTGCATGAGTCCAGCAGAGTGGCAGACCTTGTGGCATCACAGCAGTCGTTCCTCCTGGCAGAGTATCCACAGGGATATTTTAAGTTTTAAAATATAGCTGCCCATGACAGATCATGCAAAAAGGTAAAGAAAGTATTCAGAAAAAGTGCTTGTGATTAAAGAAAAGTGAAAAAGCAAAAAATATTCAGTCTGAATTACTATGCATAGATTTTGTACTTAAAATTGTACGATTAATGATTTATTAAATTTCATATTTATGTGTTATTGGGTGTATGAATATTTTTTCAATTATGGATGGATGTTGTTTGTGCTGCATTTATATGATTTAATTTATATTACGGATTTAGTTTGGGTGTGTGTTGATGAAAATTGAGTTGGTAGTTTTTGCCCCAAAATTTTAAATCAGACCACTGTAGTCATGTGTTATGATTTACCCAGGTCCTTTGGGTTACTGTTGAGTTACCCTCTGTATGATTTAATAACTTTCAAAGAATGGCATTTTCAGAATTGCAATTTAGATTCCAACTTCACCATAAGTTAGGATTTTAAATTGTGATTCTGGAGACACCAAACATGAAAAGTTTCTCTCTTCCAGATTGGGAAGTACACGTATAAAATGTAATAAAGTAACTCCAATGTTAACCTATGGGAGAGATAGGCCTTGCAGTATTGAAAAACAAATTGAGGAGTTTTTCACTACCAGGATATGTAAATGTAAAAGTCCACATCCTGCCTTTTAAATACATTGAACCCTGCCCTTTGGGTTGTCTATCGCCTAGATTAGGGTGACGCATAGGTATAAAAAGGGAGGATTTCCCTGGCAAAAGGGTTATTTTGCCAGGTCGCATGGCAATTACAAACCTCGCACATAGGCTCTGCAATGACAGGCCTGAGTCACGGTTAGAGGGATACTTAATGAGTGCTGTAGACCCACTAGTGGCATTTAATTTACAGGCCCTGGGCACATGTAGTGCACTTTACTAGAGACTTATAAGTAAATTAATATGCCAATTGGGGATGAGCCAGTATTAAAATGTTTAGGGGAGAGAGCAAAAGTAGTTTAACACCGGTTAACAGTGGTAAAGTTCACAGAGTCCTAAAGCCAGCAAAACTGATGTCAGAAAAATGGAGGAGGTAGGCAAAAAGTCGCCTGCAATGCAATGGATCTTCGCAGGAGCAATGGTAGTCATACAACCCCTTCATGAACAACTCTCAGGGCGGTCTACAAACACGCACTGGCAGCTGTCCCAAAAGGGGAAGGGGGCTGGGAAACAGAAATAATCTCTTGGTGTCTCAGCGAGATGTGGTGTGCCTTTGGATTGAGGGTGTGGTCTCCCTTGTGTTAGTCTCTTTGATAATTCTACAATACAATAAACCGAGATAACAATTCAGTATTGACATCTCTCCCACTCCTATTTTGAATGATGATGTATAGAGCTGCGGAAGTACACGCACTCTACAAATGCTTCACTAACTCTGTTATTGCATGGAGGCAAGGTTTCCAATCAAAGTCATCGCGTATACAATGTATCAGAATTCACCAATGTTTTTCTGGTCACTGGGTTGCTACAACATTTTTACTTTACCAATGAGTCTCGGCTCTGGAATTGCCACAATGAGGTGTTTCATCAATGCCTCTAGGCTTCCTGTAGTCACAACAAAGTTGTATCTAACCAATGTCTCTTAGCTCCCTGTAGTTGTTACAACTGTCTCTTTGTAAATCACAATTACAATGACCACAATCACGAACTTAGTGATTAAACTTGTTACAAAAGATCGGTTAGCATACAGACCATTTCCCCATAATACTAGAGACTGGAGTTAAGTCTCAACTTTCGTATTGGACCCAAGGTTGTGGTCGGGAACTTTTGACCTCAACTAAGAAAGTCAAACTGTAGGGAATGAAGATTATGAACGATCTCGAGTTTCATCAAAGTTCTTCTGTGTGCGATGCGGAAATGGTCTTAATGCTAACCGATCTTTTGTAACAAGTTTAATCACTGATTTCGTGATTGTGGTTGCTATTCTTCAATACTTTTTTTTCTTTTCTTGCAGGTGAAGTAAAACGCTGTATTGAGAGAAGGAATCCACGGGAATGAAGGTAAAAAAAGAAATCAAAATCCAGGACCCGTATAAAGCCTCGAGTGGCTGTGCTGCCTCAGAGAAGATGCAAGACCTCTCCCTGCTGGATGATGAAGCCAAGCATTCACGTGGGGTTGAGGCGTGTATTTATACCTGCCTCAACAAAAAATGTCTGCTTCTCGCTTGATGCGGCTAAAATCTCGTAAGATCTTGCAGGTATTCGGCAAATTCAGGGCTGGAAGGCAAAGGCCAGGGGAGTGAACAGTGGGATCCCAGGGCTTATAGTGGAAGCATGGTGGAGGATGACACAGGAGAAGTGGAATGTCGAATTAACCCTTTACTCAATGTCATCCAGATATTGATGCAAGTACTTGGCTCTGGTTCTGTCCAGGCAAAAACTCGGCTACTTGGCAGGAGAGCCCCTGGAATGAGATCTATGCGACAGTCGTAGGACCTTTGAGGTGGTAATTGGGAGACTTCCTGTTCATTGAACACATCCTGGTTAAAAGAGGGTGGTGAGGTTTGTGATTCATCAGATTTGGTGCACTCTACACTGCAAACTAAAGGGGTGTTCAGGTCTGTAGACTCCTGATAGCAGACACATTGACATTAACTTGTGTCTAACTTTACATTCACAGAGGAGTGGACGCCTGGGGTCCCAGGGCCTGTAGTGTGAGGATGGAGAACTTTATTTCTTTAGGGAGAACTTCAAGAAGGGTGTGTCCCCCCCATACGTGGGAGGCAGATATACTGATGAAGCTGCGGGAATTGGAGGAGGGCATTGAAGAGGCAAATGGCAGGCGCAACAGTAAAATTAGACAGAAATTATCAAGAAAATCCCTGTAGGATTTGGAATTTGCAACTGGTGCAAGGACACTTTCCATGAGGCCAACGTAATGTCTGTAATGTAATCAGTCTGCGACATCTAACACTCTGGACCTGTGACAAACCAGTGGGTATGACCGCAAGGAGGATCAGAATTAGAATGCAGGAACACAGGAGCTCAATAAGACGAAGCCTACTGACCACATAACCGGTGACACTTATAAGAACGTGGATATAGAGAAGAGATCCACAAATGGACAGTTAAACATTGAGTGAATATCATGACTGGCAATGTCAGACGTTACCTATTTCATTTGGATCAACAGTGGAATTTTATGAATGAGTGTTGATTGTTACAATTATAATTTCAGGCAAGCTTTGTATATTCATGAGCAGTATACTGTATCATTTAGCCTATATACACTTGCATGTGTGTTCTAGTGTCCTAAAATGCACATATTAGATGCTAGACTACCAGCATATAAGTGGAAAAGTTCTAGATATTAAGGTTGCTCACAATATTTTGTTCTGCTTTGCCTAATACACAGTATTGGAATTAAACATCTTAGATTAAAAGTCAATCTAGCTAAAAGTCTAGTTTAGCTGTATTCTCCAACATTACATGAAGATGCCTAGAACTCGCTATTGGCTACTAGACACAATTACACTGGTGGGATCCAGACTCCTCTTTCTATGTCTAACTTTTGGTACTAGAATCAATGACATCACAACATGTAATGTCCTTTTAACTTTTGGGTCATTGTATCCTGCTGTAGCATCTTGGTAGAGTGGGGAACAGCATGAACAACTCACCTGAGCTGCATCTAGGGAGGGACAGACACCTTATGTTTTCCCTGAGTGAATGTATTCAATACTGTGGTAAACCACTATGAGATACAGTTCAGAGATAGCATTTATGCTTCGTTTAGTAACCTGATATTGCCACATTGCGAATTATGGTTGTAGGAAGCTGGCTCTGTATATACTATACAAAAATGAGGTAGTGTCCAGAGTCCACTGGACCCCTAAAGGTTTAAAAGAGGCTAAAGTAGATAATACTAATGCTCTCTTTTCTGGTAGTGTGGTCGAGCAGCTAGGCTTATCAGAGGGTAGTGCAAAGCATTCGTTGTACACACAGTCAAGAAATGAGGCACACATTCAATGACTAGCTCCAAGCCAATGTTTTTATATAGACAAAATATATTTTGTTACTTTATTTCTAGAACCAAAAAAGCTCTTTCTTAGGTAAGTACAGTTGTAAGTTTGTATCAAGCTTATATATCAAATGCACTTTGTCTAGGTTTAAGTTGACAGTGCGATTTCTTATAGGAAACAATGAAGTCTTAGGATGGTTCTGTGGAGCCGTTGCCAGGTGACTCTGCGCTTCCTCCCATTTCCGGGAACCTGAGCAACCCCCGCTCTGATTAAAGACTTCCACGAGGCCACGTGCTGCATATTTGAGCGGACCGACCCCTCCGGAGGGCCTTCGGGCTGCCGCAGGGTCAAAGGAGGCCACATCAGGTTCCACACCAACAGCTCTGGCCTAGACTCCGATGGGGGTCTCATGGATCCGATCACAGATCCTGATCGGCGCCGGTTGTGCCACAGTGACCTCCAGTGCTGATCCAGACGCCGATGCTTCGAATGCCTACCAGCGACGTCAGACCCATTTTCATCCCCAATGACTAGAATTCGGAAAATCGTTCAACGCCGATTCCGGTGCCAATGGCTTCTAGTCATTGCCAGAGCATTTTTCTGAACAGTGGGAGAACAGTGGGAGGGGTCACTTGAACCTTCGGATTACCATTTGTACACCCCTAGTAAACATTTCAACTGATATGAGGACCTAGTGGGCTGGACACCTCTCCAGATACTGGTTTGCTCTCTCCGCCTACTGTGGCTATGGAGGAGGGAGCATCCTACACTATGGTGGTGAAGAGGGCAGCGGAGGTTCTTGACCTCAAACTTCTCTCAGTACCAGTCAAGACTAACCTCTTGACCGAAGTCCCACAGCCTGGGGCTTCCACATATGATGCCCTAATGAACTGGGTCCAAGGCCAGCATAGGGGCTCCTGTAAACAGGACAATCACCCACTGGCATCACCCTGCCCCAGATGATCCTAGTTTCCTTACCCAACACCCCACCCGTAAGAGCTTGGTAGTCCAAGCCTCAACCTCTCATGGGACGTTCCCTGCCGCTTCCCCAGACACGGAATCCAAGAGGCTGGATAGTTTAGACAAGAAAATGGTTTTTTTTTCCACCAGGCTAGCATTGCAGTCGGTGAACACAGGGTGCCTTTTGCGCTGTTATTCTTATATCTTGTGGGATATGGTTGCGCAAGTGCTGCCACAAATCCCGGAGGAGGCTTGGCCATCCTCTCCCAAACTGTGAACGACAGGAGAGATGCAGCAAAGTTCATCATCAGGTGTGGTTTGGACACAAGTGACTCGCTGGACAGAGCAGTTTCCTTGACAGTGGTCTGGAGATGCCATGCCTGGCTGAGAAAATCTGGCTTTTCAGGGGATGTCCAGGCCAACCTCATGGACATGTCCTTCCACGAGACTTGTCTCTTCGGGGACAAGGCAGACTGTGCTGGAGTGCTTCAAGGACTCTCAGACTATGGCCAAGTCCTTGGGCCTCTCAGTGACACCTTACCCCCAGTCTGCCTTTAGCCCCTTTTGTGGCTAAGGAAGGGGCGCGCCACTGTGCCAGCAATATGTCAGCCACTGTTCTGTGTAGGCTCCTCAAGCTGTGTAAGGACATGGAGCATTCTGACCAGTGGGTCTGGTAGCCAGAAGTCGCCCACCACCAACGCCAGCTGCAGCCTCTAAGACATCCTAATCTGGTTCAGTCATGGATGCCCAGTTGGAGGGAGAATCCAACATCATCTCCTTTACTGGCAGTCCATTACATCTGACAGATGGGTCTTGCAGATCTTTCAGAGGGGCTACTCCGTTCCTTTTTAATCTTTCCCTCCCCCTATACTGCCAACACAAGAATGGCTGCAGGAGGATCATCTGTCTCAGCTTTGAGAGGAAGTTACAGTTCTCTTGGCCACGAGAGCTTTGGAAAGGGTTCTGATATCAGAAGTAGGCAGTGGTTGTTATTCCCGCTACTTTTTGATTCCCAAAAAGAATAAGGATCTTCGCCCTATTGTAGACCTGTGAACCATCAAAATCTTCCTCAAAAAGGAGAAATTCAGGATGGTCACTTTCACTCAGGTCTTGTCTGCCCTAGACCAGCGAGACTGGCTGGTAGCGTTAGACTTGCAGCATGTGTATTTTTACATCCCCATCCTGCCTGCCCACAGGCGTTACCTGCAGTTCAAGGTAAGCCACAATCACTTTTAGTTCACTATTCTCCCCTTTGGCCTTACCAGCACCCCTTGGGTGTTCACCAAGGTGATGGCGGTGGTTGCAGCTCATCTGCTAAGGTCAGGGGTTTCAGTCTGCCTCTACCTAGACAACTGCCTATTGAAGGTGGGCTCACCCCAGGCTGTTGTCTCCTATCTCCAGACTATGGCGAACCTCCTGGTTCATTATCAATGTGCAGAAGTCACACCTGCCTTCTTAGACACTCCCTTTCATCGGAGCTGTTCTGGATATAGTGCAGTTTTGAGCTTATCTTCCCAAGCAGCGGATCCAGGATAGTCAGGTTATGATACCAATGTTTCGGTCTCGATCCTGATTTCAGTGAGAATGACTGAGGCTGCTGGGCCTCATGGCCTCCTGTATCCTACTGGAAAATCATGCCAGATGGCAAATGCAGGCTCTGCAGTGGGACCCGAAGTTCCAGTGGGCACAGCACCAGGAAAATCTCTCCGACATGGTCCAGGTCTCTGAGAGAACTGCAAATGACCTGAAGTGGTGGCTGATGAACCGCGATTGGGTCAAAGGCAGACTCCTCTCTTTACCCAACCAGATCTGATAATAGTGACCGTTGTGCCACTCCTGGGATGGGGTAGCTATCTGGGAGAGGTGGAGATCAGAGGACTCTAGTCTCTGGCGGAATCTAGACTCCACATCAACTTGCTGGAGCTCCGTGCATTTTGGCTAGCGTTGAAAGCATTTCTTCCCTCTGTCAAGGGAAAGTTGATGCAGGTGTTAATGGACAACACTTCCGCCATGTGGTACTGCAACAAGCAGGGCGGGGTGGGGTCGTGGACCCTTTGTTAAGAGGCCCTGCATGTCTGGACATGGCTAGAACAGCAGGGCATAACCCTGATGAATCAACACCCATCAGGTTCTCCGAATGCCAGGGCAGACAAACTCATCCGTCGATGCCTAGCAGATCACGACTGGCGTCCCCATTTGGAGATGGCACAAGGACTCGTCCACTAATGGGGAGAGCGTTGGTTAGATCTGTTCGCCTCCAAAGAGAACATGCTATGTCAGCAGTTTTGTGCTTTGGAGTTTTCAAGGTGGCATTCGCTCCGTGACACTTTTCATCTTGAGTGTAGTTCAGGCTTCCTCTATGCCTTTCCGCCCATACCACTTCTGCCCAGAGTTCTCAAGAAGATCAGGAACAACGGGGCCAAAGTCATTCTTGTGGCTCCATACTGGGCACAGAGAGTCTGGTATCCTGAGCTTCTGAAGATGTGCATTGATCCTCCAATCAGGCTGCCACTTTAGGAAGATCGTCTGTCGGAGCCGCAGGGGATGGTCCTCCACTCAAACCTGTTGACTCTCTGCCTCCTTGCTTGGAGATACAGTGGCGACGACTGATAGCTTTTGACCTTCCTCCCGAAGCCTGTCAAATTATCTTGGCGGCCAGGCTTCTCTACCAAAATGGTATAAGCCTGCCATTGGCAAAAGTTTGTAAAATATTGTACAGAAAAGTGTATTGATCCTCTTTCTGATATTCTTCTTTTCATTCTTACTCTTGCCCAGAAGGACTCCGCTCTGGGTACTCTCAAGGGCTATCTCTCTGATCTGTCGGTCTCCCTGGGGGTCCTTGACCAACCCTCTTTAAGTCCCTTATTGTAAGTAGGTTTCTTATCATGTCCCAGTGGGACCTGAACTTGGTTGTCACATATCTCATGTGTGCTCCTTTCGAGCCACTACTCAATTGTCCCCTCCAGCTGTTTACCATCAAGATGGACTTTCTAGTGGCCATAACATCTGCCCTGAGGGTGAGTGAGCTGCAGGCTTTATCATCCAAGCCTCCTTATCTTACTGTGTTCCCTGACAAGATGGTACTTCCCACCCATTCTTCTATCCTTCCGAAAGTGGTGACCCCATGCCATCTTGGGCAGTCTGTCAACCTGCCCACCTTTTAGGCTCCTCCACATCCCTCTAAAGAAGAGAAGCGACTCCACCGTCTGAACCCAAAAAGAGCATTTTTGTTCTATCTTGACCGCACAAGAGTTCCTACTGGATGACCAACTCGCTGGAGTGATGGTGCGGTCATGAGGTGCAGGGGGAGGCTATTCCAAGCCTTGGCTGCCAGGTGCAAAAAGGAGCATCCCCCGCTGCTGGCTCGACAGATCTGTGGGGTGTCTGCGAGGGAGAGGGAAGCTGATCAGAAGTGTCTGGTCAGTTGGTGGAAGTTCTGGCGTATTGTTGATGTATGCTGGTCCTTCATTGTGCAGGACCTTGTAGACGTGGGTCAACATCTTGAACTGGCATCTCTTCTGAATCAGGAGCCAGTGTAGTTTCTTGAGCTAGGGTGTGATGTGGGTCCTTTTGGGGAGGACGACTATGAGTCTTGTCACTGAGTTCTGTATTATTTGGAGTCTCTTCAGAAGGTGTGCAGTGATTCCTACATAGAGCGTGTTTCCAAAGTCCAGTCTGCTGGTGATAAGGCCTGCCTGACCGTCCTTCTGGTGTTTGCCGAGAGCCACCTGAAGATCTTGTGGAACATGCAAAGAGTGTGGAAGCAGGCAGATGAGACTGTCGACTTCTTTCTTCATGGATAGCTTGCTATCCAGGATGATGCAGAGGTTGCAAGTGTGGTCTATGGGGGCACCAGTTTGTCCAGAAAAAAGGTTGGTTGCACCAATAGGGCTGGAAGTTCGCTCATGCAATGAGCTGAAGTGATCAGAAAGAGGAAGACAGTCTTTAATGTCAGAAGCACAACAAGCAGCTGTGCATTGACTTGAAGGAAGTACACATGAGAAACAGCAAGACCAAGTTAAGGTCCAATCTGTTTGGGAAGTAAAATATGTTACTCCTTCAAGAAACTGCATCACAAAAGGTGATTTAAACAAGGACTGTTGGTCTGGCTAACGCAAATAGGCCAAAAGGGCAGACAACCTTTAACAGTGCCCACTGCAATGCCTTGCCGGGTAAAATAAAACTAATAAAACATCCAACAATTTGGCTTGCAAAGGGTCTGTTCGGCAGAGTCCAAACAGGGCTACAAATCTGTTCCAGTGTCAGGCGTAAATGGATTTGTTGGCGGATATCTGGCAGCAAGAATGACATCCAAAATCTCTGGTGGGAGATTGAACGCAGTCAATTTCCATCTCTGTAGGAAAATGCCACTGTTGGCATGGTTACCCCTTAACGTTTTGCCTTTTGTGCTTTGATTGAAAGTGTGCTGGGACCCTGCTAACCAGGCCGAAGCACCAGTGTTCTTTCCCTAAAACTGTACCTTTGTCTCCACAATTGGCACAGCCCTGGCACACAGATAAGTCCCTTGTGAAAGGTAATCCTGGTACCAAGGGCCCTGTGGACAGGGAAGGTCTCCAAGGCTGCAGCACCCTGGAGACCCCTCACTCAGCACATGCGACTGCAAGTGCTAGGCTGACTGGTCTCTGCCAGCCTGCCACTTCTAGTCTAGTTTCTGGCCACAGGGGGTGAGTGTCTTTGTGCACTCTGTGACCAGGAACAAAGCCTGTCCTGGGTGGAGGTGCTTCACACCTCCGCCTGTAGGAACTGTAACACCTGTGGGTGAGCCACAAAGGCTCAAGCGTGGTGTTACAATGCCCCAGGGCACTCCAGCTAGTGGAGATGCCCGCCCCCCCCAACCCCCAGACACAGCCCCCACTTTTGGCAGCAAGTCCGGAGGAGATAATGAGAAAAACAGGGAGGAGTCACCCCCTCAGCCAGGTCCACCCCTAAGGTGACCAGAGTGGATGTGACCCCCTCCTTAGACAATCCTCCATCTTGCTTTGGAGGATTTAGCCCAATAGGATTAGGGATGTGCCCACTCCCCAAAGGGAGGAGGCACCAGGAGGGTGTAGCCACCCTCAGGGACAGCAGCCATTGGCCACTGCGTTCAGCCCTAAACACCCCCGTAAATCTAGTATTTAGGGGTGACCCTGAACCCAGGAAATCAGATTCCTGATGACCTACAAAGAAGAGGGACTGCTGACTTGAAAACCCTGCAGAGAAGAAGGAAGACAACTGCTTTGGCCCCAGCTCTACCGGCCTGCCTCCTGATTCAAAGAACATGAACCAGCGACGCATCCTGCGTGCCCAGCAACCTCTGCCGACTCAGAGGACTGCCCTGCAACTCCAAAGGACCAAGAAACTCCTGTGGACAGCGGCTCTGTCCAAAGCAACAAGAAGAAACCATCTTTAAAGGGACTCTCACCTCACTCCAGAAGCGTGAGTCCCCACCATTCTGCACCCGACCCCCCTGGCCCATGTCCAGAGAAACCAACACCGCAGAGAGGACCCTCAGGTGACTCCAATGACGTGTCCACCCTGAGCTGACCTCTCTGCATCCCCACGATGACGCCTGCAGAGGGAATCCAGAGGATCTCCCTGACTGCGACTACCCGGTAACAAAGAAACCCGACGCCTGGAGAAGCACTGCACCCACAGCCCCCAGGCCTGTGAAGAACCAACTATTGGTGCAGCAGTGACCAGCAGGCGGCCCTCACCTTTGCCCAGTCGGTGGCTGGCCCGAGAAGCCCCATTGTGCCCTGCCTGCATCGTCAGAGTGAACCCCGGGTCCCTTCATTGATATCAATACAAAACCCAACGCCTTGTTTTTACACTGCACCCGGCCGCCCCTGTGCCGCTGAGGGAGTATTTTGTGTGCCTGTTTGGGACTCCCCCAGTGCTCCTCAAAACCCCGCTGGTCTGCTCCCTGAGGACTCAGGTACTCACATGCTAGCAGACTGGAACCGGAGCACACCTAGTCTCCATAGGCGCCTATGTTATTTGGGCCCTACTTTGACCTCTGGACCTGACCGGCCCTGTGTTGCTGGTGCTGGGTGTTAGGAGTTATCTTGAACCCCCAACGGTGAGCGCTTATGCCCCCGAGACTGAACTTGTAAGTGCTTTACTTACCTGAAAAACTGTTACTTACCCCCCAGGAACTGTTGATGTTTGCAGTGTCCACTTTTAAAATAGCTTATTGCCATTTTTGCCAAAACTGTGCACATTACTGTTTTAATTCAAAGTTCCATATTTGCCTATGCCAAGTACCTTACAATGTATGTACTTACCTGAATTCTGAATCTTGTGGTTCTAAAATAAATTAAGAAAAAAATATTTTTCTATAGAAAAACCTATTGGCCTGGAGCTAAGACTTCTCATTTATTGCCTGTGTGTGTACAACAAATGCTTAACAGTACCCTCTTATAAGCCTACTGCTCGACCACACTACCACAAAATACAGCATTAGTATTATCAAATTTTGCCACTATCAACCTCCAAGGGGAACCCTTGGACTCTCTGCACACTATCTCTCCCTTTGAGTTAGTATATACAGAGCCAACTTTCTACAGGCACAAATCAAATGAGGATCACAGAGTTGCTCCACGAGATGCCAATGACCGTGGTTTGATGCTTGCTTGTCGAGTGCAGCAGGCCCAGCCACACAAGTCAGATAGTATGTTAGTGGGACAAGTGGGAGAATGAACAGACATGAGCCACTGAAAAGCACATCGATAACGAAGACCCGCAAGTCTCCTGAGAAACCTGTGGATCACATCCACACATGGAAACAGAGCACTACACTGGTACCAAGCGCCCTTCCCACACAATCAGTTGTATCTAGGCCAGCATGAATCACATATTTGGCCGCATTGTGACCATCTTGAATGTTTAGAGCCAAGTGGACCTAATTTCTTCTGAGACTGCCGGTAAGCTCTCACTGGTCATGTCCCAGAGGGTGTGCATTGACGGCCCAATAAACAAACCGCATTTACTGACCTCAGTACTAGCCTTGCCTATGAGAACATTTGGTTCCTGAATGGCTCAATTATCTTAGACTTCTTGTTTGGGGGTGGGGAGATTTTAGGGAATTAATTGGGGTCCTTCTGGTGGTTGCAAGCCTGGAACACCAGACTCTATGGAGTAGGATGCTATGTAAGGAAAGAAGGATCTCCGGGAGCAGTGTACGGCATCAGGCCATCTGCCTATTCACTGGTGGGTACAAACCGAGGTTAGACCAAGTGGCCATCAAGGTATCCATAAGGGCTTCAGTGAACGGAAGCAAAGGTTCAGATGAGGCTGGCCCAGGTTGCAAAACCTCAGTGAGGACATTTGTCTTGACTTCAGGTGAATATAGTTGTTGGTCCAGGACTTCAACCTTTCATTTATTTACCACAGAAAAGGGACCACTCTCTTCCATTGGGTAAGCAAAAGGCAATTTTTTTTAATTTTTTTTTTTTATTGTTTTTCAAATATGACAATAACAAAGAAATGCACGGACATCATGTGGACACAGTGTTAGCACTGTATACAGACAATACTTTCATACCACTTATCATTCCGCCCTCTTCCCTCCTGCCCCAGCACCATAGAGTTGGTTATATCTCTCTCCCCTGTTGTGTCTCTCAATGACCCATATTACATGTTCCTCCTCGCAATTAATCCACCTGTCCTGGTATCATCATCTTTTGTCCAAGAGGCAATTTCAACCCTGTCTCCGGGGACGTATCAAGCCCAGTGGTCTCCTTTTAAGTCCATATAACAGCTGTCATCGTAGTGGGGCATAAACCATCCCCATCCCCATCCCCATCCCCATCCCCATCCCCATCCCCACTGTTGTCATCTGACTCATGGCAAGCTCTGTTCAGAGTCAGTGAAAAAGTTGAGCCTCCCAGGGGGCCTTTGCGGTAGCATACGATCAGACTCAGGCTGTGTGAGGACCAGGTGCTCTGTGGGTCAGGCTGATGGTGGTTCGGGGTCACACAGAGTTGCTATCACATTCTTCTCTGGTCTGGGGTTGGCAATAGCATCAAAGGAGGGACTCAGGCCGCAGTGGAAGTCTGCATTGTAATCAGTGCTAAACCTGTGATGATTACAAGGTGTTCTAATGGTGCCAATGACGGATTCTGGCTCCCTCTGAAGCACCTGAGTGCTCCTGTGGATTCTTGGGGCTCAAAGGCATGCCAGAGAGCCAGAAGAGTATCAAAGATACGCATCATAGCCTGATTAAAGGCCTCTGCCTGCCCTTGGGTAGCCAAAGGCCTGGAACTTGGAGAGCATTAGCTCAACTGCGGCACTGACAATACGAAATCAAGAGCAAGATCGATTGATACCTTTATACCCTTGCAACTTCTCTTCATAGAGTGGCAGGATGGGGTTGAGCCCCGCCTCGTCTTCCTATGCGTCTTCTTGGATGTCCACTTATTTCCCTTCTCACTGGAACATCCGGGGAGCGGATCTGGCCTGGAGCAGGACTTATGTGAGGCCTGAGACTGCTTCCTGTGTTTGGCAACATACAGCTTCGCTTTGTGGTCTTGGACCTTCGGGTGCATGAGGGACCACTCATCACATGACAGCATCATGCCCGAAACCCAAGCAACAAAGACACACCTCATGTGGGTCCGTTGCCGACATCAGTTTGTTGCAGGCAGAGCATAGTTTGAGGTCTGTAATTTTAGGAGGGCACATAATTACCTGGATTTCGTTTTTTTTTTTTTTGGGTGGGGGGGTTCCTGTACAGTGAGTGCTTGCAGTTTACTTATGCTGCAGAGTGATGTCATAACAATTAGGAACCCGTTTTAAGCGTGATGAATTTCAAGGTAGCCCTGTGGAGGGGTTCCAATGGTTCTTTCATAGTTGCATCAGCACGTTATGGTTCCACATGGGCGTAGACACACTCCTTGGTGAGGCTACACCTTTTTTCTCCTTCCAGAAACCATTTAAATCACAGGTGCAGTGAAGACGCTTCTACGCATCCCCTTGTGTAAGCCACTATGACTGCCAGATGTACCTTTGGTGATGCATAAGTCTCGTTTTTCCCTAAACATGTGTAAGATCTGATGACTGTGGTTATCACGTGTTCTGTCCTGAAAAAAAAAAAAAAAGATGTCTAGCATCTTTGTGTGTAGCTCTCTAACGTGGTTTGCTAACATTTCTTAGTTGTTGGTCTTCTTGACTATCTGAGGACTGCAACTTTCTGTGATAGTCTCGGATTTCCGAATTCTATGTCTTCAGGAGACATGCCACTAGACCTAGAGTGCTTGATTCAGGGTGAAGAACTCCAAACCTCCCCACCCCCTTCCTGCAGGTCTTGTGTCACTGGCTGTCTCTGTATGTTGTGTGCAAGTTTGTCTTGCCCACTGAGGAGCAATAAGTATCAGTGTCATTTGTGATTGTCTGCACTTGTTGATAACATTGATAAAAGTGGGATTCAGGAAAAGCGTAAGCAAATTCCCCCTGTCCAGTCTATTGACAGTACATTCCCTATGGAATGGTGGCATGGGTGGCTGCATGTGAAGAACTGTCATTTTGTGTTTCCTGGTGTTCCGTACAGATTTACTTATGGTGTCCCCCACTTTTTGAACAGCTTCTCTATTACCATCTTGTTAGACCTGACAGCTTTAGGGTGGTCACCCCTAACTTTTTGCCTGCCTCCCTCCCTCCACTTTTTGGACACTGTTTTTGCTGGCTTTTAGACTCTGCATACTTTATCACTGCTAACCAGTGCTAAAGTGCATATGCTCTCTCCCTTTAAACATAGTAACCTTGGATCATACCTGATTGGACTATTTAATTTACTTATAAGTCCCTAGTAATGTGCACTATATGTGCCTAGGGCCTGTAGATTAAATGCTACTAGTGGGCCTGCAGCACTGGTTGTGCCACCCACTTAAGTAGCCCCTTTACCTTGTCTCAGGCCTGCCCTTTCAAGGCCTGTGTGTGCAGTTTCACTGTCACCTTGACTTGGCATTTAAAAGAACTTGCCAAGCCTAAACCTCCCCTTTCTCCGCATATAAGTCACCTCTAATGTGTGCCCTAGGTAACCCCTAGAGCAGGGTGCTGTGTGGGTGAAAGGCAGGACATGTACCTGTGTAGTGTACATGTCCTGCTAGTGTAAAACTCCTACATTCGTTTTTACACTACTGTGAGGCCTGCTCCCTTCATAGGCTAACATTGGGTCTGCCCTCATACAGTATTGAAGTGGTAGCTGCTGATCTGAAGGGAGCAGGAAGGTCATATTTAGTATGGCCAGAATGGTAAATACCAAATCCTGCTGACTGGTGAAGTGGGATTTAATATTACTATTCTAGAAATGCCACTTTTAGAAAGTGAGCATTTCTTTGCACTTAAATCATTCTGTGCCTTACAATCCACGTCTGGCTGGGCTTAGTTGACAGCTCCTTGTGCATTCACTCAAACACACCCCAAACACAGGGTACTCAGCCTCGCTTGCATACATCTGCATTTCGAATGGGTCTTCCTGGGCTGGGAGGGTGGAGGGCCTGCTCTCACACAAAGGACTGCCACACCCCTACTGGGACCCTGGCAGACAGGATTGAACTGAAAGGGGACCTGGTGCACTTCTTAGCCACTCTTGGAAGTCTCCCACACTTCAAAGGCACATTTGGGTATAAAACAGGGCCTCTGCCCTACCTGATCAGACACTTGCTGGAGAAGATACCTGAACCAGAACCTGCATCCTGCCAAGAAGAACTGCCTGGCTGCCTAAAGGACTCACCTGACTGCTTTCTACAAAGGACTGCTGCCTTGCTGTTGCCCTGCTGCCTTGCTGAACTCTTGCCTTGCTGCTGAAGTGCTCTCCAAGGGCTTGGATAGAGCTTGCCTCCTGTTCCCTGAAGTCTCAGGACCAAAAAGACTTCTCTTTTTCATTTGGATGCCTTGTGCGCTGAAAAATTAGACGCACAGCTTGCTCCGCGGTGAAAAATTCACCGCAAGCCGATCCGGAAAGACGCCGCTCGACGCGACGCCTGCAGTGCGACCGGAACTTCGACGCACGGCCTCGCCTGGACAACGCCGCCCGACTCCAGAAAGGAAATCGACGCGACGCCTGCAGTGAGGGAGAAGATTCCACGCACAGCCCACCAGAACGACGCGCAGCCGGAAAACAAGCCTATGTTTCCACGCACAGACCCCGGGACATCTGGTACTCACGCGAACCACAGAAAGAGACTGTCCGCGTGCCGGAAAACGACGCACGACTTCCCCGCGTGAAAAATAATGACGCAAGTCCGTGTGTGCAGGGGAGAAATCGATGCACACACCATTTTTCCACGTATCTCTCCTTCTGCGGCCCTTTGCGGAGATTTTCCACTTTAAACCAGGTACTTTGTGCTTGAAAGAGACTTTGTTTGCTTTGTAAAGACTTAAGACACTTTATATCACTTTTCAGTGATATCTCTTCAATTTCATATTGCATCTTTATTCGTTTTGACCTGCAGTTATCCAGATAAATATTATATATTTTTCTAAACACTGTGTGGTGCTATATTGTGTTATTGTATGACTTATTGCACAAATACTTTACACATTGCTTCTAAGTTAAACCGGACTGCTCGTGCCAAGCTACCAGAGGGTGGGCACAGGATAATTTTGGATTGTGTGTCACTTACCCTGACTAGAGTGAGGGTTCTTGCTTGGACAGGGGGTAACCTGACTGCCAACCAAAAACCCAATTTCTAACATTGGTGATCAGCGGTGAGGATAGGACTTGTATTTGTGCAGTGACATACAGTAGCTAAGTATTTCACTACCTACCCACAGTTGAAGGTCAACTAGATTTTTATCTCTTTTTTGCAAATTCGTTTTTCCTGACAATTTTCAAAAACGAAATCCTCACTCAACATGTCTCTGGCTGGGTCTCAAGTAGGAGACTTTGACCTAGCCCTGTTGGATACATATACTGTCCAACAGCTAAGAGGGTTCTGCAGGGTGATGAGAGTACCCACCCAAGGGGCCTCCAAAAAGGAGGACTTTCAAGTGGCGCTGAGGGCCTGGGCAGAAGCCCATTTAGAGGAGGATGATGAGGAAGAGGAGCCAGAAAATGGCCCCTCAGAGGATTTGTTGCTGTCAGTGGGTGATGTTACCACTGCAATTGTGCCCCCTTCCAGACCAGGGAGCAGTGTCTCTATGCAAAGCCTGACCGGAGAGGAAAGGAGAGAAGAAAGGGAGTTCCAATTGCAAATGGCAAAACTGAAAATTGAGGCTCAACAGGAGGAAAGAAGGGCAGAGAGAGAAGCCAAGCAAGCTGAGGCTGAAAGAACAGCCAAACAGATTGAAGCTGAAAGAGCTGAAGCTGCAGCTGAGAGAGCCTTGGCTGAAAAGAAACTTTTGTTGGCTCATGAACTGAGTTGAGCTGGATCTCAAGGCAAAGCAGTCTGAATCCAGCAGTAATGGTGGCAGCATACAGACAGGACCTGCTGGAGAAAAGAAGGTTCGTATACCCAAAAATGTGGTGCCCAGTTTTGTGGTGGGAGATGACAAAGATAAATGGTTAGCTGCTTATGAAGTTGCACTACAGGCTTATGAGGTTCCTGAAGGGCAATGGGGTACAGCTAAGTGGAGTTATGTACCAGTACTGGGGAGGGACACACTTCTCACACTGGATCCTAAGGATAGAAACACATACCCACTTCAGAAAGCCATTTTACTTGCCAAGTTTGGGCTGACCCCTGAGAGATACCGTCAGAGGTTCAGGGACAGCACCAAACTATCCACACAAACATGGGTAGATTTCTTTGACTTTTCCAGTAAGGCACTGAATGGATGGGTGCGGGGCTGCAAAGTGGATGATTACACAGGATTATATAATTTAATTCTGAGAGAGCATATGCTTGGTATTTGTTTTACAGAGTTGCGCCAGCACCTAGTAGACAGTAAGCTGACTGATCCCAGGAAGCTTGCTGAGGAGGCGGACCTCTGGACTAGTACTAGAGTGTCCAAGAAGGTATCTGGGGGGGGACACCCACAAAGGTGGTCAAGGTTCCCATCAGAAGAAAGAGGGGGGAGAAAAACTTAAAAACAAGGAGTTCTCAAAAGGCCCCCAAAATAGTTCCCAAGGGAGTAATGGTAACCAGTCCCGGTCAGATTCTCAAAAGAAAGGTTTCACTGACCATAAGACAGGGAGGTATGTACGCCACTGTTCAGAGTGCAATAAGTATGGGCACCCTGCGGGCGACTCCAAGTGTCCCAAGAGGGCACAGCCCCCCCCCAAGGAGGGCAGACACCTGGGTTGGCTAGCGTAGCGCTCGGGGAGGAGATGGTCCCAGACAGTTTTGGGGTGCAGACAGAGGTAACCCTAGTGTCCCTGGGGGATGCAGAGCCAATACTGCCTGCCAATACTTCCAAGTATAGACAGTGGGTCACCATCAATGGGCAAAGGGTGGAGGCTCTGCGTGACACAGGAGCCAGCATGACTACTGTCAAGGGTCAGCTGGTGTCAGCAG
Organism: Pleurodeles waltl; assembly: GCF_031143425.1. NCBI lineage: Eukaryota > Metazoa > Chordata > Amphibia > Caudata > Salamandridae > Pleurodeles > Pleurodeles waltl. Next base: position 191,629,335 of record NC_090442.1, read on the forward strand.
AGCGAGTCATCCCCAATACATTTCACCAGGTCATAGTCGCTGACAATCGCGAGAGCCACCTACCGGTAGCTCTGGTTCCCTTTGCGTGGGGGGGGGGTCTCTGGTACTCTGAAAGTAGCTGTGAGTCCTGCCCGGCCTGTAGATTGTCTGTTAGGCAACGACCTTGAGCACACTACCTGGAAGAAGGTAGAGCTAAGGTCACACTTGGAAATGTTAGGATTGCCTGAGTGGGTCTGCATGACCACACGGTCCATGGCTGACCGAGAGGGAAGTCAAGGGCGTCTGGAGCCTGGAACAATGGCCCAGACAACTGCCAAGAGGAGGGGTAAGGGGCGCGGGAAACCGGTCCCAGAAGTTCCCGCAGTGGTTGACGGGGTTCCTGAGGAGGAGGCCCCCGAGCCAACTCTGGAAGACATTGCCACCCTAGGTGATCTACCTGAGCTTGCTGGCTGGCAAGTTGAGGGTGGACCCACCAGCGAGGAATTCTGCAAGGCGCAGAAAGAATGTCCCATTCTAGAGGGTATGAGGAAGCAAGCCTCAGCCCAGGCAGCAGGTGAAGCCTTTGGCGATCACCACATATATTGGGAGAATGATCTCCTCTACAGTGAGCCTAAGGTTCCGGCCATTGGGGCAACGCATGCGCTGGGGTCCCCCAGTGCTACCGAACCTTCCTACTGGGTCTGGCTCACGACATTCCCCTGCCAGGACATTTGGGGCAAGACAAGACCTTTAACAGGCTTGTCACCCACTTTTATTGGCCCAGAATAAGGACAAACTCAGATACATTCTATAGATCTTGTCCTACCTGCCAAGCCAGTGGTAAAACAGGAAAAAGGGTTAAGGCCCCCCTGATTCCACTTCCTGTCGTTGGCACCCCCTTTGAAAGGGTGGGCATCGACATTGTTGGTCCATTGGACCCCAAAATTGTCCTAGGCAACAGGTTCATCCTGGTTTTGATTGACCATGCCACCCGTTACCCAGAGGCAATCCCTCTGAGGACCGTAACTGCACCGGTGGTGACCAGAACTCTGATGGGGATATTTACCCGTATGGGATTCCCAAAGGAGATAGTGTCTGACAGAGGCACTAACTTCATGTCTGCATACATGAAGTCTATGTGGGATGCATGTGGTGTAACCTACAAGTTCACCACACCCTATCGCCCCCAATCTAATGGTCTTGTGGAGAGATTCAACAAGACCTTGAAAGGCATGATTGGTGGCCTCCCTGAGGCGTAAGTGGGACGTCTTCTTACCATGCCTTCTCTTTGCTTACAGAGAGGTACCCCAGAAGGGGGTAGGGTTCAGTCCCTCTGAGCTTCTCTATGGGTACCCTGTCAGGGGACCCTTAAGCACTGTCAAGGAGGGGTTGGAGAAAGCTCCAAAGGCACCCCCTCAGGATGTGGTCAGCTACATGTTGGCCCTCCACAACCAGATGACCCGCTTCTGGAAAGAGGCCAAAAGTAACCTTGAGGCCAGTCAAGAGGTAATGAAACGCTGGCATGACTAGAAGGCCACCCTGGTAGAGTTTCAACCTGGAGACAAAGTGTGGGTTAATGGAGCCAGTAGAGCCTAGAGCTCTCCAGGACCGCTGGTCTGGCCCATTTGAAGTAAAGGAGCGGAAAGGGGAGGCCACTTACCTAGTGGACCTCCAAACCCCTAGGAACCCCCTAAGGGTGCTCCATGTCAACCGACTGAAGCCTCATTTTGAGAGGTCTGAAGTCAACATGCTTCTGGTCACAGATAAAGGAATGGAAGAGGAGAGTGAACCTCTCCCCGACCTCCTCTCTGCCCAAGAAGGTGATGGGACAGTGAAAGGTGTCATTCTCTCTGACTCCCTGACTCTAAACCAGAAAGGAGACTACTATGAGCTGTTGGAGCAGTTCTCCCCCCGTTCTCCCTTACTCCTGGACTGACCCACCTCTGTGTTCATGACATTGACACAGGTGACAGTCTCCCTGTGAAGAACAAAATTTACAGGTTATCGGATAAGGTGAAGGCCAGCATCAAGGAGGAGGTCTCCAAGATGTTAGCTTTAAGGGTTATTGAGAAATCCAGTAGTCCCTGGGCCAGCCCTGTGGTGTTGGTCCCTAAGGCTACTGCCCCAGGTGCGAAGCCAGACCTCTGGTTCTGTGTGGACTACCCGGGTCTCAACTCAGTCACACGGACTGATGCTCACCCCATCCCCCGAGCTGATGAGCTCATTGACAGACTGGGCGCTGCCAAGTTCCTGAGTACGTTTGATCTTACTTCAGGGTACTGGCAGATTGCCCTGACTGGGGGGGCTAAAGAGAGATCCGCATTTTCCACACCTGATGGCCATTACCAGTTCCGGGTGATGCCATTTGGGTTGAAAAATGCCCCACTACCTTCCAACGGTTGGTTAACGGGGTCCTAGCTGCCAAGGATGCCTTCTGTGCAGCCTACCTGGACGACATAGCTGTCTACAGTTCCAGCTGGGAGGAACACCTGCTCCACCTCAAGGAGGTGCTTCAGGCCCTGCAACAGGCAGGCCTGACCATCAAGGCTAATAAGTGCCAGATTGCGTGGTGTACTTGGGACACCTAGTGGGTGGTGGCAAGGTGCAGCCACTCCAGGCCAAGATTGAAACTATCAAGGCCTGGCAACCACCTAGAACACAGACTGAGGTGAGAGCCTTTTTAGGCCTCACTAGATACTACCGCAGATTTGTCAAGGGCTATGGTACCATTGTGTCCCCCTTGACAGAACTCACTTCCAAGAAACAACCTAGGTTTGTGAATTGGACAGAGGCTTGTCAGAAAGCCTTTGACTCTCTGAAGGAAGCCATGTGCATGGCCCCGTGCTCAAGGCCCCTGACTACTCCAAGGAATCTATCGTGCAGACAGACGCTTCAGAGCATGGCATAGGGGCGGTCCTAGCACAGCTAAATGAGGAGGGCCTAAACCAACCAGTAGTCTTTATTAGCAGAAGGCTATTACCACGGGAACAGAGGTGGAGTGCTATTGAGAGAGAAGCTTTTGCTGTGGTCTGGGCGCTGAAGAAGCTGAGGCCATACCTGTTTGGGACTCACTTCCGGGTTCAGACAGACCACAGGCCCCTCAGATGGCTCATGCAGATGAGGGGTGAAAATCCTAAACTCTTGAGGTGGTCCATTTCCCTACAGGGGATGGAGTTTACGGTGGAGCATCGCCCAGGGGTTGACCACGCCATTGCTGATGGTCTCTCCAGATACTTCCGCCTTAGCGATGAGAGCTCCCAGGAGGTTGGGTAGCTCTCCCCACTTTCAGCTGGGGGGGACACATGTTAGACCTGACTGCTTTAGGGTGGTCACCCCTAACTTTTTGCCTGCCTCCCTCCACTTTTTGGACACTGTTTTTGCTGGCTTTTAGACTCTGCGCACTTTAACCAGTGCTAAAGTGCATTTGCTCTCTCCCTTTAAACATAGTAACCTTGGATCATACCTGATTGGACTATTTAATTTACTTATAAGACCCTAGTAATGTGCACTATATGTGCTGAGGGCCTGTAGATTAAATGCTACTAGTGGGCCTGCAGCACTGGTTGTGCCACCCACTTAAGTAGCCCCTTTACCTTGTCTCAGGCCTGCCCTTGCAAGGCCTGTGTGTGCAGTTTCACTGTCATCTCGACTTGGCATTTAAAAGTACTTGCCAAGCCTAACCCTCCCCTTTCTCCACATATAAGTCACCTCTAATGTGTGCCCTAGGTAACCCCTAGAGCAGGGTGCTGTGTGGGTGAAAGGCAGGACATGTACCTGTGTAGTTTACATGTCCTGGTAGTGTAAAACTCCTAAATTCGTTTTTACACTACTGTGAGGCCTGCTCCCTTCATAGGCTAACATTGGGGCTGCCTTCATACAGTATTGAAGTGGTAGCTGCTGATCTGAAGGGAGTAGGAAGGTCATATTTAGTATGGCCAGAATGGTAATACCAAATCCTGCTGACTGGTGAAGTTGGATTTAATATTACTACTCTAGAAATGCCACTTTTAGAAAGTGAGCATTTCTTTGCACTTAAATCTTTCTGTGCCTTACAATCCACGTCTGGCTGGGCTTAGTTGACAGCTCCTTGAGCATTCACTCCGACACACCCCAAACACAGGGTACTCAGCCTCACTTGCATACATCTGCATTTTGAATGGGTCTTCCTGGGCTGGGAGGGTGGAGGGCCTGCTCTCACACAAAGGACTGCCACACACCCTACTGGGACCCTGGCAGACAGGATTGAACTGAAAGGGGACCTGGTGCACTTCTTAGCCACTCTTTGAAGTCTCCCCCACTTCAAAGGCACATTTGGGTATAAAACAGGGCCTCTGCCCTACCTCATCAGACACTTGCTGGAGAAGAAACCTGAACCAGAACCTGCATCCTGCCAAGAAGAACTGCCTGGCTGCCTAAAGGACTCACCTGACTGCTTTCTACAAAGGACTGCTGCCTTGCTGTTGCCCTGCTGCCTTGCTGAACTCTTGCCTTGCTGCTGAAATGCTCTCCAAGGGCTTGGATAGAGCTTGCCTCCTGTTCCCTGAAGTGTCAGGACCAAAAAGACTTCTCTTTTTCATTTGGACGCCTTGTGCGCCAAAAAATTTGACGCACAGCTTGCTCCGCGGTGCGACCAGAACTTCAACGCACGGCCTCGCCTGGACAACGCCACCCGACTCCAGAAAGGAAATCAACGCGACGCCTGCCATGAGGGAGAAGATTCCACGCAAAGCCCACCGGAACGACGCGCAGCCGGAAAACAAGCCTAGGATTCCACGCACAGACCCCGGGACATCTGATACTCCTGCGAACCACAGAAAGAGACTGTCCGCGCGCCGGAAAACGACGCACGACTTCCCCGCGTGAAAAATAACGACGCAAGTCCGTGTGTGCAGGGGAGAACTCGACGCACACACCATTTTTCCACGTATCTCTTCTTCTGCGGCCCTTTGCGGAGATTTTCCACTTTAAAACAGGTACTTTGTGCTTGAAAGAGACTTTGTTTGCTTTGCTAAGACTTAAGACACTTTATATCACTTTTCAGTGATATCTCTGCAATTTCATATTGCATCTTTATTCGTTTTGACCTGCAATTATCCAGATAAATATTATATATTTTTCTAAACACTGTGTGGTGTATTTTTGTGGTGCTATATTGTGTTATTGTATGACTTATTGCACAAATACTTTACACATTGCCTTCTAAGTTAAGCCTGACTGCTCGTGCCAAGCTACCAGAGGGTGGGCACAGGATAATTTTGGATTGTGTGTGACTTACCCTGACTAGAGTGAGGGTTCTTGCTTGGACAGGGGGTAACCTGACTGCCAACCAAAAACCCCATTTCTAACACATCTGATTTAACTCCCACTCATGTGAGGTGGATGCTTGCCTGCTCAGTTTGTCTGCTTCCACGTTGTCTACTCCCTTGTAGATGTATTGCTATCATGATTATCTGTCTCTGGACGGTCCAGCTCCCCAGTGCTAGCCTTGTGCGAAGGATTTTGTTCTCCCTTCCTTGTTGAGGTAGAACATAGTTGTTGTATAGTCTGTTTGGACTTTTATTGATTTGTTCCACAGCTGCTTCTAAAATGCTTTTAAGGCTAGGAACACTGTCCATAGTTCCAGCAGATTTATGTGCTGCACTGCTTCCTGTGGTTTCCATACCACTCTGATGTTAAGCTTCACCATGTGAGCTCCCCATCCCATGTATGAACTGTCCATGGTGATGGTCACTGTTGGAGCTGATGATATAAAGGGTCTTCTCCTGCTGTTACACTTGTCATGTTCCCCCACCTCCATTCCTTCTGTACCCCTTGCGTGACAACCACTAAATCTTCCCAGATCTGTGCTGCCTGTGATCACTGGTTTTGTACCCATTCCTGGATCGGTCTTGTGTGGTATTAATAGTATGCAGGAAGCCATCATTCCTAGTGACTTCCACACAGTCCTCACTGTCAGAGACTGACTCTCACGGTAGCAGCAAACCTTGTGTTACTGCCAGAATTATTTTCTCTCATGGAAATGCTTTTGCTTGCACTGTGTTTATCCTCACTCCCAAGAAGGGTTTCTCCTGTTCTGGCATCGGTGAAGACTCCTCCATGTTTATGGTGAAACCCAGTTTGTGGAGTGTGGTCATCACTGTTTTTCTGCCATCTCTGCGCTTGCCTGTGGACCTTGTAGTCACCAGCCAATCGTCTAAGAAGAGGTACACATGTACTCTCACCCTTTCTTCTCAGGTAAGCGGCTACAGACGCTAAGCACTTTGTAAACACTCAGGGAGCTGTTTTCATGCTGAACTGTAGCACTCTGAATTGGTAGTGTGCTTTGCCTAATATGAAGCACAGAAACTTTGTGTCTGTGATTTATTGGGACCAACGCACTGGTCCCTGCTCAGCCACACACTGCAAAACAGCCAAACACACTTTGAAATTGCTGGGAGGTCGGGGCCATTTTTAAAAATGTGTTGGATGTCATCGCATTTTTAGTACTATCGCACTTTTAGCACTGTCACTTTACTAAGTGAAATCTGCAAAGTTTAAAAGAGGCATTTCTTTTGAAGAGTGGGAGTGCGGGTCACTAATTTTAACTTCATCTACTTACTCCATTTACTGGCCATGTTCAGTGCCATTTACCCAACTAAACCCGTCCATTTTAGGTCAGCGCTCTAGTTGTTCTCCTTCAGTCCGGCCCGGTATTTAATGGAACCCGGCGCTCAGATGTGCCAGCCACCGCGTCTGGCCACAGCCAGGTGCCGGAACCCCTGCTCGTTTTCCTCCAGTCCAAATCGCTTATATGTCAGCACAAATACATGCAGTTAAAGCATCTGTAGAGGAACTTTGCAGGCAGTCTGCGCTCCTGGAGGAGTCTCACTTGGCATGTACGTTCTGTAAATGAGAGGTAGAGAATACCAATTTTGCGTTAAACAATATAAGGTCACTGTTAAATAGTTGCTCCCATGAATGGCGTAGGATACTACTACGTTATTTGTCACAGAAACCTGGCTGAGAGAATTCTATGCTTGACAGAGCCATCTCCCTACTCCAAAGTTATGCTCTCAAAAGATGTGACTGAAGATAGGAAGGGGTGGGGGATAGCTATTATTTTTAAAGAGAACTTAAAAAGTCACCTGTCCTGTATAAAGCTTCAGGGAAGTGAAAGCCTGGTGGTCTCGTTGGAACTCTCGGCTCCCTTCACCTTTTCAGGTTTTTTAATTTATTGTTCGCTGGGTCCTGCACGGAATTGAGTTCAGCCATTCCAGATTCAATTGCAGAACTATCTAATTTCACAATAATAGGAGCGCTTAATATACACTTCGATAAGGATAATGATAGTATAAAAAAAGGTGATACAACATATGGCAACAATTCAAATAGAGCAAATAGTAAAGCACCCAAATCACAAACTGGGTTACACACTGGATCCGATCTTCACCAATATGGAGGCGCTTATCGTTGATATCCCCATCCCCTTGTACTGGTCAGATCATTACCTGATATCTTTTACTCCTAATACTCCTAGGGATACAAGAAAACAGCTTCACACTGTAAAATTAAAACAAAGTTGATCTAAATTAGACACTACAGCCTGGGGAAACACCAGAGCAGGCCTAATTTTAAAAAGGGAAGGAGAAGTTGATGAGAGATATAAAAACTTGGAAAATTGGCTTAAAGAATCCTTAGATTTCTTGATCCCCATGAAGTTAATGGGTGCATGTTGTTCGACAGGTCGCGCCCAGTGGTACTTGGCCAACCTTACTGTACTAAAAAGGAAGCAAAAAAAAGCTGAAGACAATGGAGAAAAACTATGATGAACCAAGCAAGGTGTTATATAGAAAAGCTATGAAAAAAATACCAGTTTGCCATCAGAGAAGCCAGGGTAACATATTTTAGTACCAAAATAGAAAATGCCCCAAATACCTCTAAAGAACTGTTTAATTTGGTAAACAGTCTTATCAAACCAGCTAAGACTCAAAACGGGCCCAAGCCCTCAAAGTGGTGTAATCTGCTAGCTAAGGTTGGATAAGGTAATAACATATTGCGTGTTCTCCCTAAAAACACCCCCAAATACTCCACTAATATTGTGGGGGCAATAGTAAATACTACAGTCACATCATTCCCCAAACTGGATACAGAAACAACTAAGGAGATTCTGAACACAATCAAATCAGGATCACCAATAGACCAAGATCCTCCAGGTATCGTCCGTAAAGGAGGTGCTATAGTCGCAGTTCAGCTGACAGATCTCAACTTCTCGTTAGAGAGCAGCACGGTCCCTCAAGCTTGGAAGCATACAAAAGTAAAACCTCTCCTGAAAAAGCCTACTGCTGATCCTTTACTGCTTGAAATTACCGCCCCTATCACTCCTTCCAGGCGTAAATAAGATTCTCGAAAAATATGTGAATAGACATCTATCTGATTCCTAGAATCATACTCCATCCTCCACCCTACTCAAACGGGGTTTAGACCAGGGAATAGTACTGAGACAGCTCTTTTAGTGGCAACTGAAGAATTAAGAGTGACACTGGACCAGGGAGGTTGTCCTCAATTGATCTTGTCAGATTTAAGTGCTCCATTTGATAAGGTTATCACACCCAGTCCTTATTCACAGGCAAGGCATGAATAAATGAAATCACATTTAAATGGTTAACCAGTTTCCTGGACCCAAGAAGTTTTCAAGTCCAAATGGACTCTATCCTCTCTACAATTTAGTCATTAAATTGTAGGATTCCTTGAGTCCTACACCTTTTAATACTTATGTACGTCTACTGGTGGAAATAGTACAAGCATATGGCTTTGCCCTTGTCTCATATGCTGATGATAGGCAGCTGGTTGTGTCCCTCTCCGCAGTAACACATCGTACCAGTTAAGCTTGTTACAAACTGGATGTATAACAGTTGTTTAAAACTGAATGAAGCTAAAAACTGAAGTCATGGTGGTAGGGAAGGACCCCTCACTTTGGAATGAACTTAATTGGCCGACTGAGGTGGGAACTCTCCTGACACCTACCACATCAGTTAAGAACTTAGGGATCTGGATATATCACAGGCTATCAATGGAAGTCCAGGCCAAGAAGCTGGCAGAATGCTGCTTTGGACTTTTATGTTCCCTAAGAAAACTTCTAAGCTGGTTCCCAGTCCATCTGCGCAGAGTAAAAGTACATGGTCTCATTCACTCGTGTCTGGATTATGAGAACTCCCTTTATTTAGGCAGTCCCAAAGAGATCATTAACCAGCTGCAGGTAATTCAGAATGTGGTACTCCGTACGTTCTTCAAAATCCATAAGTAGACTTTAGCAGAACCTACATTGGCAGCCAGTACAGAAGAGAATAATGTTTAAGACCCTTTCCTTGATTCATTGAGCAATTCAAGAAAAAGGATCCTAGCAGATGCAAAGCTTGATAGTGCCTTACGTTCCTAAACATACACTATGTTCAGAGTGTTAAAACCTTCTTGTACCGACTATTAAGAAAGCAAGAGGAGGTGAAAGGTCTTTTAAATTCCTGGCCCTCAAACTTTGGAATGTGCTCCCCTTGTGTATTAAACAGGACAGATCAGAAACCTGTTTCAGGAAGTTACTTAAAACCTATTTATTTTAGCAATAGGCGGACAGTTTAATTCAGAGCGGAAGTCTTACAAGCGCTGGGAGGCTCATTGGGTAGCCATGCACTATATAAATATTGAAGAATAAAATAGAATAGACTGTGTAGGTAGGTGTCCTTTAAGTCTGTGGTTGCTATGTAATCTCCTCGTTGGAGTTGAGGGATAACTTCTTGTATAGTTGTCATATTGAACGTTTGCATTTTTATGAGCTTGTTTAGGAAATGAAGGTTTATAGGTTGTAGTGACTTGTCTGGTTTTGCTATCAGGAAGTGCATTGAGTAGATTCCCTGGTTAAACTCTTTTAGGGGTACTTTTTCTATTGCCTGGTTTTGTAGCAATTCCATTGCTTCCTGACAAAGGTAGGTTTTGCCTTCTTTTGTGTGGGGTGTTGGCTTTGGGCCCCAGTTTGGAAGTGATTTCTCAAGCTCTATGAATTAGCCATGTAGGATGATGTTGATTATCCACTTGACTCAAATGTATGCTGGGTCCTTTCTAGAATGTTTGTATTTATTCTCGACTCAGGGTGTCACTGACCTCTCTTACCCTGGTCCAAGATGCTCAGGAGCATTGTCAGGAACTGACTCTTATTTTGTGAGGGTATGAGTGTTTTAAGCAGAAAGCATGTCTGTGACTTCTCATCTAGTTGCCATACCACTCTGCCACTCTTACCCAGCTGGATATATATGGAAATGGCCTTGACTGATGTGTGTCCACATCTTCCTCGGGTGAATCTTCATTGAGGTCTTGCCATTGTTCTTTGATGCCTTTGGAACAGTCAACATCCTGGAACAGGCCCTGACACTCTCGGTCCTCCTCCTCCTCATAGAAGAGTTCTTGCTCTTCCTTCTCTGGGATCATAGGTGGTTCTGAGTGTGTTGTTGGCACTGCTGGTGTGTGCTGGCTTTGATGAGCCAATTGTCTAGATAGGGAAATATATATATTTTTTTAATATGTTTTTATTGTTATTGTTTCCAACACACATTCAATTTACTGCCTTTCCCTCAACTCCCTCCCCCCACCCTATACTTTATTTCAGCTCGGATCCTTGTGCTCCTTCCTCCCAGGCATTGCCACTCTGAGTTAATCTGTTAGTTGTCTGGTATGATGCTAGTCTCTTTGCAGGTTAGTACCGTTGTTCTCAGCCGCGTCCGATTCCTCAGATGATGTGTTTTGCTCCTGTGAGTCAATTATTGGGTCTTTTAAGCGGTCTAGTAGACTATCCCATTGCTGCATACCCTCTGCACTCCCCAATCCTTTTGCCATTTCTTGGCATAACGCCTCCCCTTCTGCTTCAGCCCATTTAGCAAAGGTGTCCCTCTATGTAAGCACCCTTGGGCCCCTAGGGTCCTTACAATGCATTGTGATTTCCCTTCTTGCTAGAATCAATGCTAAGTCTATGAACTTAGTTGTTACTTTCTTTGAGTGAGGTCTGGGAAAGCTTCCCAACAATGCTACTGCAGGGGTGGTCGCCAGTTTCCTGCCCGTAACCTTCTTGGTGTTGTGTATTACCTCTTCCCAGTATTGTTTGAACTCTCCACAGTTCCATATCATGTGTATTAGGTCTGCCCCTAGCTCTGCACAACTAGGACATGCGCTGTTCGTGTTGTTGTACATTGATGCTATTTTGGCAGGGCTAAGGTATGCTCTGTGATATATGTATATGTTTATCAGTTTGAACCAGGCATTTCTGGATACTTTGTAGACCTGGGCCGTGATGTTTCCCCAATGTGAACTTGCCATAAGGTTTTTAGAGTTTCGAGAGGGATTAGTGCGTCTGTTTGTAGTGTTTTGTAAATCATTGATACTACCTTTTTGTCTCCCCCTATTGTACAGATGATGTGGCATCCAGCGTGTGTAGGTGGTTCCCTTAGTCCCTGCTTCCAATGTCGTTGTATTAAAGCTGCCAGGGATCTGTGCATGAGGAACATCCCGGGTGGTATTCTGTAATGTGCCATCATGTCTGTGTTGGTCATGAGCTCTCCGTTCCTGAAGAGCTCTTCTATCATGGTGACACCATATGGCTCTAGTTTTTTAATCCCCATTATGGAGCTCCCTCCGGGGAGCAGGGTCAGGTACCTCAGGGGGATCTTCGGTGAGTATGGGGATTTAACTCGTGTGTGCGCTGTAGGCTACGCTTCCAGCATGTGTTTATGACCTGATGTTTCAGAGACTTTGTCTCCTTCTTATGCTAAAAGTATCCCTGCAAGAGTTGTTGCTGTTTTCTCTCTCATGGGGTCTTCTGCCTCTGCAGTTGTTGCTACATGCCATTCTTTGGCCAGCCACTGGAGCTGGCCTGCCAGATAATATATTTCCACATCTGGAGCTGCCAGTCCACCTTCTACTGTGGGTCGTTGGAATTTGTGCAGGGCTAGCCTGTGGCGCCCCGCCCCCCAGATAAAGCTGGTAAGGATGGAGTCAGTCAATTTCCCTGAAGGAGGATCGGTGTATCGTTATCGGCAGAGTCGAAAAGCTATATAGCAGTCTTGGCAGTGCCACCATTTTTAATCAGGGCCACTCGGCCGGTTACTGATAGCGGCAGTGTATTCCAGAATTAGGCGGTTGTTCTTAATTTCCGTATTGCATGGTTCACATTTCCATCTAATGGTCCCTTAGCTCATGGTAAATCTTGACACCCAAATATCAGAACGTTTTCGGGGACCATCCCAGGTTCTGGATGGTTGTGATCCGGGGGGTCCCCTTCTGCAGCGGGAAGAGGAGGGATTTCTGCCAGTTGATGCGGAGACCTGATACATCCCCAAACCAATCCAGCAGGGCCATGACCCCGGGAAGATCCCGGTTTGGATCTCTCAGAAGTAGTATCATATCTTCTGCGTACAGTGCGATCTGGTGCGTTCTATCCTCTATGGCTATTCCTTCATAGTGTTCTTCTGTTCTGGCCATCAGTGCCAAGGGCTCTACCGCAATGGCTAACAGTAATGGTGATAACGAGCATCGCTGTCTGGTACCCCTCCCTATTCTATAAGAGCTCGATATTGTTCGTCCGGTGCGGACTCGTGCCGTAGGGGAGGTATATAGCAGCTTAGACCACCTAAGGAACCCCGGACCTAGACCCATCCTCCTCATCACTGTCTGCAAGTAATCCCATCTGAGGCTATCAAACGCTTTCTCAATATCCACTAATAATAATGCAGCTGTGGAGAGATTTGGGGAACCCGAATGCATTATTCCGATTAGTCTTCTGATATTAATGGCTGTGCTACGGTTAGGAATGAAGCCGGTTTGGTCGGGGTGGATCAGTTTTTCCATGTGGGGCATCAGCCTGGTGGCTAGGATACGACTCAATATCTCATAGTCCATGTTCAACATGGATAGGGGGCGGTATGATTGCACATCTATAGGCGGGCGATCCTGTTTTGGCAGCGGGACCACAATGGCTTCATTTGTGGAGTTCGGCAGATTACCATTCTCAAACGCCTCTCCATGTATATCACTGAGCCGTGGTGCCAGTAGACCCACGTACTCCTTAAAGAATTCTGCTGGTAACTCGTCTGCTCCTGGTGCTTTCCCTCTGGCCATTGTTTCCACCGCTGTGGCCACTTCCTGTGGGGTTATCGCCTCCCCCAGTTTTTGCTGGTCCTCCCCTCCCAATGTTTGAAACCGAATGTTCCCTAGGCATCCTAGCCGGTCTGGCTCTGTGGATGATGGGATCGGGAGAGGGGGGAGGGGGGAGGGGGGAGGGGGGAGGGGAAGGGGGAGGGGGAGGAGGAGGAGGAGTTGGTGGTGGTGGTTGGTGGTGGTGGTTTGGCGAAACTGGCATTAATTTCCCCCTGGCTGTATAGTCTTCTACCCTCTGTGTCCTCTATTTCCATCACAAATGACTGTTGTCTCGGTGGGGACGCCAGCCAAGCCAGTAAGGCCCCCGCTTTGTCCCCTTCCATGTGCTGTCCACTGATATATTTCTTATAGTCGAATCGTCTAAGTTTTTCCAGGGTGCCTGCTATTTTGTTCTTAGTCTCGGATATGCTAGGGGCCAGGTCTGGGTTGTCCGGTCTGTTGCGCTCCAGAGTTCTCAGTGTTGTCTCATATTTATCGAGTTACCCTTCTATTGACCTCCTAACCCCCAGCGTTCCTGCCATGCATTGGCCCCTGATAGTCACCTTAAACGCCTCCCATTCCTGCGCTCAGGAGGGGGTAGAGCCTGTATTGTGCGTGAAAAAACTCTTTAATTGCTTCTCAGATGGTTTGCTGATAGGCGGTATCTTCTAAAGACTCTACATTCAGTCACCAATATGGTATGGGGGGGCGGTCCCTCCGCCAGTCTAGGGTAAGCAATAATGGATGGTGATCAGATATTGTGCGGCATAAGTATTCTGCACTGCGTACCGTGTAAGATTGCTATTTGTACACTTCGTCGTTTAAGCTGATTGTACACCCTGTAGCGCTTACCCGGACTGTTCAATCCTCTAACACTCCATGTGAGAAGTTTATAATCTAGCGGTCTATCCATGTTCAATCTTTATGTGTGAGTTTTTGGTGTGTTTGCACCCATACCCCCAGTTCGTGTGTGACAATGCCCAGGAGCTCGACCGATTGGTCCTACTACTTGAATCTATTTCCCTTATTTGAAACCCACTGCTTGCTAACTTAACGACTCTTCTATAAACCAAACTCCCGTTTCCCCAGGGCCGGTGACGTAACTTTCCCCGTCCAAACAGCCCCCCACACACAATGGTTACCAAGTTGGGGAAAAAGCAAGAAGCGTGTGCCTAGCCCATGGGCCCCGTATCAACACATACTTGTTTCATTATGTGTTTTTCTCCCTAGTGCCCCAGCTATACTTGCGATAAGTGGGCTGTGACAGAGTCCCATGGCAGTTGAACTTGTGCTGCTGTGTCGTTGTCTACCGCTGTGCTCCCGGTCCATCCGTCTCCGCAAGTCCTCATTTCTGATGTTCCTCTTTTGTTACGTTCCATCAGTCCATGTCTTTCCGGTCATTCATTTGGGCGCCAGCGGATCTTCACAGTATTTCAGATGATCTTGTCTGATGTCCCTGGGGTGAATCGTGGGAGGCCATCGACTTTGTCCTGTGATGAGCAGGAGATTTCGTCGGGCCCAGAGTCCTGATCTGATAGGGATTCGGACCGGCGTGGGGAGGTGATGCCTCCTCGTCCCAGGGATGCCACGGCTTTCCCAGCTTCTTGTTTTTCCCCTCATTGTCTGAGTGGCGGGGCCATCTCCGTAATGCGTTTCCCTTTCCGCCGGGGTAGTTCTCTTCTTTTTTTATTCACTCCTTCTTTGTATTGTCTCTGTCGGTCCTAGCTCATCTAGCCATTCCTGCACTTGCTGTGGTGCCGTGAAAAAGAGTGTCATTGTTCATAATGATCTTTAGTTTGGCCGGAAATAGCATGGCATACTGGATGCCTCGTTCTCTAAGACGCCGCTTGACCTCCATGAAGGTGGCTCTTTGCTTCTGGGTGTTTTTGGTAAAGTCCGGGAAGATCATTATTCGCTGTCCCTCCATGGTGATCTCTCCCTTTTTTCGTGCTTGCGATAGGATGAAGTATCGGTCTTTAAAATGCCGAAGCTTTGCTACGATCAAACGCGGCCTTACACCAGGAGGAGGTCTTGCAGGTACTCTATGGGCTCTTTCTATTGCAAAATATTGTGAGAGGCCCTCTGGTGCTATTTCTTTGCGTATCCACTGCTCTAGGTAAGACTCCATGTCCAGCGCTTCACGTTCCGATTTTTCGGGGATACCCACCAGGCGTAGATTGATTCTTCGTGCTCTATTTTCAGCATCCTCCGCGCGTGTTTCAAGTATTTTAACCCTGGACGTCAGAGAGGTCACGGTTTTAGCGAGTGTCTTGCATTCAGGGGGGAGTTGTTCTAGTGACTTTTCATTGGCCACTACTCTGTCGGTTAATCTTCTGTGATCGTCTCTTAGGAGCATCAAGTCTGCAGACAGGGAGTCTATTTTAAGTTCCAGAGCTTCTCTGGATGCCTGGATTGTTTGCAGTAGGGTGTCCAGAGTGGTACCCCCATTGGCCTCTCCAGGTGCTCCTTCTCTTTGCGAGCTGTTGTCCTCTCCTGGGCCTTCCCGTTTTTTTTGGCTTGCCCATTTTTAGTTGGTGTGCTGAATTTACAGGGCTGGGTGTGGTTCTCCCTGCGCGTTGGTTGTTTCCTTGATTTTTCCTCTTCTTCCTCCTCTCGTGTTGGGGGGCTCTCTGTGTTTACTTTCACCCTGTCCAGGCGAATCACTATCACTACGATCCACCTTGCTTTGAGTCAGTGCGTGGAGTTTCTGGCGGTTTCCATATCTCGCCCCTGCTTCGTCATGTCGTCCGTTCAGGTATCCCCCCAGCTTTGCTTGCTGCAATGGGTCCCCTATCGGTGGATGGAGCCCGGGTCAAGACCTCCGGCCGCCCACTCCCGGTCTTTCACCGGTTTCCTCGCCGCTCCGGCCGTTCTAGTTCGTTCTCCCGAGTAGAGAGCAACCTCAGCTCCCTGGGTTCTTGCTGAATGCACTGCTGGGCCATCACGCTGTTCTCAGGGCTTCCGGTCTAATGCCTTTTTCCCGACCGGGGGCCTGCCAGCCTGCCAGCCTCCCCCGCCCCTCCTCCCTCTAGTGGAGGGATCTAAATGGAGGTCTACGGGTCGTTTTGCGCCTCCGCCAGCTTCACCGTGGGTCGCGGCACGGGTCCGGCCCTCTCTGCAGGCGATCCCCTCCACCTCTCCTTACCGCCCACCTGGTCAGTTTTTTCGGGGCCGGCGCGGTCGTCAGTCAAGTTCTCCACGTCCCGGTCCCTCTTCACTGTGTCAGGGCCGGGCGGTCTCCTAATTTTCCGCTCACGCTTCGGGTTCTGTTGTTGCGTCTCGGCAGAGCTGCCATTTTGTCCTACTGCTCTGCTTCAGCACCAGGGCCGTTGGACCGTCCGGAGCCAGCTACATCTCTTTAGGCTTCCGTTTCTTGATGTGCCAGGGGTTCCATTAAGTGCCACAGGTCATTCCTGGCGATCGCCGGGGTCGGGATTCAGGATAACTGTGCAAAGACCGGTGGCGGCCGGGAGCTCTGCTTTACGCGTGCTGCTCCATCGGCCTCAAGCCACGCCCCCTCCAGGTAGGGAAATATGTGGATATTTTGTCTTCGTAGATGTGCTGCAACCACTGCCAGGCACTTCCTTAATACTTGAGGCGCAGTAGTCACCTCAAATGGAAGAACTTTGAACTGATGTTTTCCTGCTATGACAAACTTCAAGTATCTGTAGTGAGCAGGGTGTATTGGTGCATGGAAATAGGTGTCCTTTAGGTCTAGAGTCACCATAAAGTCCCCTTGTTGAAGAAGTGGAATGACATCCTGTAGGGTGACCATACAGAAGTGTTCTGATAGGATGTACTTGTTTAGAGGTCTGAGATCTAAGATCAGTCTTAGAGACCCATCCGTTTTGGGGATTAGAAAGTATAGGGAGTATACTCCTGAGCCTTGGTGTTGCAGAGGAACTAGTTCTATGGCCCCTTTGAGAAGAAGGGCTTGGACCTCCTGCTCGAGAAGTGTTTGATGTTCCTGCAATAACCTGCGAGTGTGAGGTGGGATGTTGGGTAGTGTGGTAATGAGTTCCAGACATTAACCATGCTCGATAATGTCTAGTACCCATTTGTCTGTGGTGATTGTGTTCCAGACTGGGTGAAAAAAAAACAACTTTTGTTTGCCCCGGACAGGTGTTGTGTGGTCGGGGGAGAGGACTAAGTAGTCACTGCTTTGCAGTGGGTGTTTCTCCACATACGTAGGCACCCTTACCCCTAACCCTTGTTACTTCCCTTGAAGGAGCCTCCATAATATCTCTTGGTGCAGGCAGTCTGGGGTTGTTTTTGTTGGAAGTGGAGGTAACTGTGGAGGTGGATTTATATGTACCTCTGTAGCTTGGGTGACGAAAGAAGCTTCTGGGAGTGGAAGTTTGCAACACTCCCATTGCCATGGCAATGTCAGTGTCCTTTTTCATTTTTTCAAGGGTAGAATCAACCTGTGGGCCAAAAAGGTACTCTTTATCAAAGGGCATGTTTAATACTTCCTGCTGGACTTCTTTGTTGAACACAGAGCACCTTAACCAGGCATGTCTCCTAATAAGGACATTAGTATTGATCCTTCTAGCAGCAGTATCTGCTGCGTCAAGGGTGCAGCGGATGGAACTGTGTGATGGCTTGCCCCTTTGACAATTTTCTGGCCTCTCTTCCTATGCTTTTTCCAGGAGGTACTGTAAACACTCCTTCTCATCCCAATGAGAATTGGCGATACGTCAATGGTTGGCTGCCTGCGCAGCATCGCTCTTTGCAGCTGCATCTATATGCTTGCTTTCCGTTTCCAGGGGGGGGTTGTGAATCTACCCAGCAGCTTGATTCACTGTCCTCTTGCGTGCAGTGGTTGCAGCAAATGAGTCAAGTGGTACTTGACTTCAGAAGAAGGGGTCGGAAGGCATGCCTTTATATTTTTTGTCCAACCCAGTGATGACCCTCGATCGGACTGGATCCTTAAAAATGTCTCCTACATGCCTCATCATGCCAAGTAGCATAGGTAAAAACTGAGTATCCCTACGTGTGGAAGCTAGGGTGTCGAAAAGAACTTCTAGGGGTTCTTTGTGCTGCTCGACGTTATGAAAGGCTGCTGCCCTAGCAATAAACTACTGGTAGGAAGTTGTACCTTAAGCAGGGGAGGGTATAGGTCAGGGTAGTTCGGTGAAGTGCGATTAAGATAGTTCGTTGTGGTGGGATCAAGGTCATACATGCGCCAAGGGTCAAGATCACATGAAGGCCCTCCTAGTCCCCCCTGTGTCTGACTGTTGCGACCCCGAGGTGAGATATCTAGTGGGTTGTGTGTGGATGAGGATGGTAGAGGAGAAGGAGGGTGGGAGAGGATGTGGTGAAGGGGGATGGTGGTTTAGAGGGAGAATGGTAGGAAGGTCTGGTGGCCTTGTCCTTAATTTTCTTCCTGGTAGGAAGGGGAGGTCCAGTGCCTCCTCAAACGTCAGTACCAGGAGGTACGCGGAGTACCAGGAAATGTTCCCACGCACGGCCGCCATCTTGGAGAAGTGAGCAGTCTAGTCACTGACCGATACCCAGAAGCGGGAAAGCTGGAAGCACGTCAGGCCGGGGAGCGCAAAGCTCACCGCCCTCTGTTTAGACTTATACAATTGTACTGGGGCTGGACGCAAGTTAAAATTTGGACCCCGGTGAATTGAAGTAGGTGAATCTACCTGAACGAGACTATGATGTAGTAAGCACAGCACAGCTGAATGAGAGAGAAAAACGGAGGATAAATATCCCTTTTTTCCTCAAATCATGAAGCAATGCTTCTAGATGTATATCTTTAGAGTGTGACTACAGGGTTTTTGGCCACCTGGTGGATCAATGGGGCACAATAGACCTTGTCTTGTGACTATGTGTTTTATTGTGTATTCGGGCACAGTTTTTATTTGTTGCCACAGTTTTTAAATTCACGGTCTGTTTACCAAGTGCTCACTTATAGACACTAGGACAACCCGTGGTCCATTACCACTAAAGGTGCCTACAATGTGTGGTGAAAAGGATAGGGATTATTTCCATTTCATTGTTTTTATCCTTTTAAAATGACATACATCACCCCATTATTTGTTACAGGTATCAAGTAATGTTCGACCAACTAGATAATGAAAGTTTTATTCACCAATGAAATGAGACATTCGCTGTAGCATGAAAAGTGTGTGCAGCATGTATACGTTGCTGTTCCAGTAAATCTATTCTTTAGGGATAATAGGGATTAAGTCTCTTGGTCCCGATGACCGCCACAGCGAAGAGTGGCGAGAAACCTCTGATGAAGCATGCCACCAAGGGCTAACCCTGATGGGTGTGGATTTAACAAAAAAATGCCAGGTGCTTTTTACCTGTAGGGGATTGGTGTTTTTGTAGATAGACTTTTTCTACATATGACAGTTGGGGTCTCGTTTGTTAGGATTGATAGCTTAATCATTTTACACATTTAGATCGATGTCACTCTGTTCGCTGCAACGGTTCCTGGTCGGTTGCGCCACGCTGCATTACCTTCTGGGATTTCCGATGCTGTGGTTCCATAACACTCACCTTCAGATAGTCACTTTACAAATAGTTCCAAATTGGACTTCTTGTGCAGCAATACCACTGCATGCAATTTTCCTGCAATTTGTTTTTGCTTTCATTGGTTTTAATGTACTGCTGTTGTCTGCCGCGCTCCGGTGCAACCCTTAAAGCTGAAGGCCTGCACTACACCCTGTAATCGTGCATTATGACAATCCTGTCCTCTTTATCTGGAATCACGATGCTCACAGCCACTTCCCTCTCTTCCAGGCAAGAACGGGTAGGAGTATTCCCAAATGTAACATGATGGTAATGTGAGCACTTGCAAGAGGACAGGAAAACAACATATTGTGGAACTGTGGGTCGCTATGAAAGCCAGTTGTGGCAGTGAAGCTTTGGTGGGCTGCTCGTGGTATAGCTGCTTTGTTTGCTGGAGTCTTGAACGAGGCTCTGGGCAGTGAAGCTTTGAAGGACTGCTCGTAGTATACTTCGGGTTCTCTCCTGAATTCTTGAATAAGGCTCAACGTCTATAGGTTCCCTCTTCGTCTGCTTCTGGATTGTCATTTCCTTGCCATCCAGTCTCTAGTTCACTTTGAAAATTCTCATCATCATTTGGAGTTTATTATTATTTTTTTTGCAGGTTCTGGAACCATGCCGCCAGCTTCAGCCTGATTTCTGCATCTGAGTACTAGCTTGTTTTCCTAGCAATGCCCTCATAGGGACTCCAGCTGCGTGGAAGGAAGACCATCATCGCCCTTTCCTGGGCGAATAGAAATGAAAATCAGCCACCCAGATAAGCCCTGACCTTGACACCTCCCAATCCCTGTAAATCGCATAAAATTGTTACATTGATTAAATAAGCAATTTTGGGTATATTGAATTTACAGCTAGTAACTGTCATTAATATCTTACTACTTACATTCATTTTTATCAAAAACATGCAGGTACTTTTTGTATTAAGCAAACTTTAAAAAAAAAAAGGCAGACTAAAAGAGAGAACTAATTCCGGAGTGTTAAATCTACCATCTACTTTTTCCTAGATCATCTCTCTGCCTCTGTCTAATGAGCATTAATATTCCGGCAATACATTTTTGGAACTCAAACTAAATAGTGATTTCTTTTTAAATCGATATTCCTGGCTATGTTTTGCCAGTAGAATTTAATGTCGTTACTTCGGCAAAGCCATACGTCTGGACAGAGCTCCAATACTCAGGAAACCTTAGTGTTACTACTAGTTCCTAACAAATTCATCAAACAAGCACATTAACTCGGAACTGAATCTTTTCATGGATGTCAATTCACCAAAGTGCCATAGTTGGTGGAAGTGACATAACGTACCCTTTGACCTCCAATTTCACTCACACACACACACACACACACACACACACACACACATTCAGACACTCTCAAATAAACACTCTCGCCGGCAAGCGCGCACGCAAAATACATTTAAAAGCATTTTTAATTAGCTCAGCTGCCATGGAAGTGAATATACCCAGGTATTTGTACCCATTTTTATTAGATGAATAGTGAATATTATTCACTTTTAGTGTAATAAAAACTGACAGAAAACAAAGAATGGAGTCCAACTGACGTCCATCAGGATGACTTGTCACTATGTTTCTGGCACTAAATTTGCCACCTCTGAAGCCAGGGGTCGCAACTGTAACCCCTGACGGCCCCTAAACGGCGTCCATGAATCTTTTCCAACTGAATTTTCGTTTTGTGAGTGTGCATACATCAAAAATGTGTGTAAAGTCATGTGCGATAAAGACAGAAACTTCAGATCTGTTCACGTTAGTGTTCACAAAAAGCAACACACATTTTCGCTTTTCGCTAAATTATTTATTCTAAGAATGTACTTTATACAAAATCACCATTTCATTCGGAAAATAATCTATTGCCCTCAAGCATCAACTTTTTTTTTAAAAAAAAGTACAAAAACAATACGTCACAGAACTAACTATTGAGGTAAATGTCGCTCCCAGTGATAGAATAACGGCACGCAAAACATAGGAAAAAAAAAATCAGAGTCAAAATATACACTATAAAAACAAATAAATAGAGTTCACATTTCCAGTATTGGCCAGGAAGATCTTACTTCTCAGAGCAGGACTGGGAGGGAGGAGGGCGAGGTTCGGAAGCCACGAGGGGCCAATGCCTGTGTGGGCAGCACCGCCTGGCAGTGGAGTGAGGTATCTGCAGCACCAGATAGGTGAATAATAAATAAGGCAACCTATTTGTTCGGAAGCCCAATGGTTCCCACGCAGGCATCTTCTATGAGCTCTCCATTTAAAGATGGGGCCAAATGATAAAACTCACATGTCCAACATCAACCCGCCAGGTGAACAAGCCAGAATATGGAAACGTACATCACCCGTCCCCAAAGCAGATGCGTTTAACTGCGTCACTGCCCCTCTGGTGGCAAGGCTGATCCTGCTAAGAGGCAAAAGGTGACTTAGTACAGTATGTCGCTGCTCTAAGGCTAAATCCAATTGTCTCCATCTGTAAATCTAAAGACACCAGCAGTAGCAAAAAAAAAAATAGTTTGGTCTGATATGTTTGCATTCTATTCCTGAGAAGAAGTTTACAAGTAAGGTTTGGCAGCTTCTAGTAGACCATAGTCCTAAACCAAAGTGTGCTGCTGCTGTGCAGCTTGCCCAAGACCGGGGCGCGCTCCAGCCTTTTGTACTGAAAGGATAATGTGGTCTATGGGAGTACGGCGGCAGGAATGAGGTGTTCACATCAGAATCACTCACCTTTTTAGTACAAAAATGTAGCAAAGAGGAAAGGAACGAAGAACCCATATGAGAAGAGTTGTATATAGATCGGGCTACATAGAGCATGTGCTTGTCATGGTGTTTACGATTAATCAGGCAATGTTCAT
The DNA here is from genome assembly GCF_031143425.1 of Pleurodeles waltl. Classification (NCBI taxonomy): domain Eukaryota; kingdom Metazoa; phylum Chordata; class Amphibia; order Caudata; family Salamandridae; genus Pleurodeles; species Pleurodeles waltl. The sequence continues at coordinate 191,651,839 of NC_090442.1, forward strand.
GCCACTTTGTGCAAGTTGCTAAAAGGTAGGGGAGATGCGAGTAATCCTTTTCTATTATCTATTTAGATGGCATGCTGTCTATCCATTCGCATTAGTTTCTAAGGTTGTTCAATGGTGATACCAAGTCATCTCTAAACACAATGATGTGCCTCCAATCAACATAAAACCAATGTGAACTCCATTATAGGTGGTCCTATTGCATCATATCTCCTTAGGGTTTCAGGTTCAACCATTAATACACTCTACTGCACGTGGCATTAGTATCAGAGGGCCCTTCTCTCAAAGGGATGACAAGGTTCATCACCTTAAAAGTGGAAACCATCACAAGTATATGACGTCTAATTGTCAGTAGTCACAAATGGATTCAGCAAACTGCAAGGACACCCGTCTGGAGTTAAAAGTGGGACAATCTGACCAGAATCAAAAAAGAAGTGCTTTGCAAAAAAAAAAAAGGGGAGAAAAATCAGAAAGGGGGTCAAACAAAGTGCATCTAAACGCTAACAGTGACACTAACCTAAAGGTGTACAGCATGTGCATGTTAAGTAACATCCTTTGATTAGTTTCTTAAAAACTGTAGTGAAAGGCATCAAACTGACAGGGGTGCTTCTCAGATGAAAAAGAGGTTGGGGCGCAAATGGGAAGTTATGTCAGGGTATTAAAAGCCTGTTCTCCAGCTGCAAGTGTAGCCTGCTGGAGAGCTGCATGTGCACTCTGGTCCAAAGCTACACAGCTACTCCCATTGAGCAGCAAGTCAGGCAGCACGTATTTCCTCTGCATACACTTGCTCTTAAGATAAATTTGATTAATGTGTCACGTGAACTTGAGCAGCTAAATTTGTTCGTGCATTAGATTTTTCCCTAGAAGGCAGAGTAGTTATCACTCTTCTCCATCAGAACAGGGTTCTACAATGAAAAAATAGGTTTTTTTTTCTTTATTGCCAGGAAAGGGTCTCTGAGATACTGCCTTAAATAGGTGATAACAGAGAAGGGGAAGAGGGCGGGGTCTCGAAGGGTGGATGGTAGAAATTAGGATTATAAAAATGTCTTCCAGTTTATTTTTCATGCCATTAGAATCAGAAAAAAAGCAGCACGGACCGGTTGCAATACACCACTAGAATAGATATTCTACCCCTATGAGTTTCAGCAGAAGGAGATTACTTGCAAAATGCCAGAAAAAAGTCAATCTTTAGTGTAACAATTTTTCTTACATTGCTCTTGAAAATACAAAATATTAGGTAGCTTCCGTTGGAAGAAAAGTGTGATCTTTTGATTATTTTGTGTGAAAGACTATTCAGCGAGTGTGCTACTGGGCAGAGACTGACGTGTATATAGTATTTTCTGGAAAAACTAGCTGGGTGCATTACTAATCGTAAATCACAGAAAGGGCAGAAAAGTAATCAGATTATCTGCTGACCAAAACTGCCTAAAATGCCAGTGTCATAAATGTAGATAAGCTGAGCCAGAGTATTAACTACAAACCTACAATGGTCTGAACTCTGAGGAGACAGAGAGCACCAAACATTTGCGGTAGTTAAGGAAGCAGCGAGGAGAAAGAACAGTATGATAGTCGGTCTAAGGACAAACTTCAGACAAAGTGCCAGTCCCAATTCATCCAGAAATGACCAGGCTTAACCAGTACGAGTCAAACTTAAATTACACTCTAGAAGCAAACTACACTTTTAAACTTCTCGGAGAGAAGCAGGTTCACAGGGCGGAATAGCAAGGAACCCGAAAGCATGTTTTGAGAGTGACCGTGTGACGTAACATGACAGATGACTAATTAAAGCAAGTGTAATTAAACATTACCCACCACTGAGGTGGCCCCACAGTGGTGATGGGTTAGATATAAGAAAATCGTTACCTGACAATTAATGTTCTCCAGGCAGCGTATGAGCAGGACTGATCAAGACTTTCCAGACATTGTGAGAAATTCAGCAAATATTTGCAAATACTGCTAAACGTCACATCGATCTCCTGACTCGGGATGTTATTGTGGCTTTTAGTCCTAGTTACTACCCAAGCCCAGATTGTTTCCTTCCAGATTTGTTGCTGTTGGTTACATACAAGGTCTAATGTACATTCACAGGTGCAGCTGTGGATTGGGGTCCAACTCCCAAGGCAAGGAGGCATAGTCGTACCGCCAGAGGGTTCAACAACGGGCGAGCTACCGCTAACAGTCCTCTAGTAACTAGCTCTGCAGAGCACCATCAGCGCTCATGTGCATCCTGATAAATGGTAGTGGCTTTACATTCACGATTATTTGAAGTCTGTCCCCTACACAGACCAATACTTTCCTTTCCTTGCTTTGAAGCTGGCTGAGGTGTTGGTGAGTGTTAATCGTAATATCTATTGGAGAAAACACATTTGTAATAAGGAGGCAGGCATGACGTACGTGCATTTAGTGGGTGGTTTGTTAGGTTAGTATTGGTGCTAAGCTGAGGAAGCCCACTGATTGCTTCTTCTGACCTAGTATGTAAATGCATCTCACACATCAACGTCTTGAAACTAGGTCCGAAGAAACCACATCACATCAAATCAAATATTTCCTTTGAGGCTAGAAAACCCCAAGAGGTTATCTTTACAGCAGGGACGCTCGCCGTATAATACATTCTGCTCAGGTAATGAACCACAGACTGAAAAATAAGGCAAGTAAATCTTTTCAGAAGAAGAAACAAAGTAAAAAGATTTTCACAGCATCAAAGGGACCAAAATTTCATGTCAGTCTATGTTTTGCCATGTTTTACACTTTCTCATGACAGTTCATTGTGACCAGTTAAAAACACTATTGCTGGAGACAGAGATACAAGACACAAATGATAAAACAAATGATCCTGGAAAACGTTCTAGAGCACCAGATGCTGTGGGGTTATCACGGGTGCAGCAACTCAGCAGCATTGTCAACATATTTTTCCAAACCCTTCTTATCCAAAGTGGATACAGTCCAGGATCACATTGTACATCTTTCTTGGAACAGTGGCCTGCACACACGACACTTTCGATGACGCTAAAGAACTTTAGTAGTCTGAATCAATCTCGCACCTTTCCTGAAGTCAGCGAAGAGTATGTGCAATCCAGATTGTTGTTGATAAACGTCTCCCCTTTTACGAATGATCGATCCCGCCCCAGAACCTCCTTATTCCCACATTTTTGCTGTCCTGTGTGATTTCAATGTAAACAGATTAAGGTAAGCGCAGTGCTAAGAGTCCAAGGAGCTTCTCTAGAAGCCCCCTCTTCCGTGCTATGTACAGTACATTCCTCAAATAAGATTAAAAAAAAATTATACATCCCCCACGCTCCCTCCCCCCTCTCAACAAAAAAAGAAGGACCCAAAAGGTCATTTTGTAAACAGGAGCTGAATTAACCCCCTCCAGTAATACTATGCTTACAGTGTATGAGCACTGCCTGTGCCCCAATCAAAAAATCTGCCTCCACCCGCCTCAACCTGAAAAATATTCCTGAGATAAGTCAGCATACCCTCACATTTAATTGTTTCTGTAGGGAAAGCCATAGATCGCAGATAGCGGCGGAATGGAGGCATTCTTCATGTCTTTCTCCAGCGAATAAAAACCAGTATTTGTCTGCGTTGGACACTCAAAACATCAGTCATTTCTGTAATTCATCTCCTCCTGCACTGAAGATCATATATGCTTGATCCCCCTCCGGAAGAAAAATCAAGGCACTGTTTAGCTGCACACTGGAGATAGATGTCCTTCATTCTCATGGGATGAAGACTTGGGTGAGACGAAGCATCACTTGGTAATACAGACCGATGGGCGCGGATTCCTTTACCACAGGGCTAGCTCTGTGTAAGAGGGAGAGAAAAGTTAATAAGGGTACATCATCTATTGAAAAACATTTTGTATGCTATTTTTTTATCTATAGAAAGTTCAGTCAAATGCTAACTTTTAATGTGTGATATGCATTCATCAGTGTGTAAAACACAGATAAGGTACAATAAATAAGAGAAATCTAATAGTTAAAGCTTAATCACTTGAAAGTCATCAATAACTAGAAGTGTGATTTGAAAGTTTTCAATGAGCTAAATGATGTAATATCCGTCTGCAATTTAGACACAGTAGTTCTCTGATGCCCTGTGAAGGTCCTCAGAATCTACAGTCATTTTTTCAATACATTAAGGATGGTCAATGAAGTTATTTTTGGCTTATAGCATATACCATTGTATTTGAAAATTTTAAAATTTAGTCAAGTGTATCTGCAAGGATCTGTTGATAGATCACAGAATCTTAAACAGCTAGCAATCAGGAGCGATCCTGAAGCGCAAAGCGTGATAAAATTAAACGCTCTACATTTTGTGTCCTATACTAGGCAAGATCTCCAGTTCTCAGCAAGTGGAAATTTGCCTTGCCACAGGTTTTCAGAAATTGGCATGTACTGGGCATTACAGATCTCCAACCTTGACAATGGAATATAATGAATCAGTATGTTACACTAATTGTGTTGTGAATACTGTGTAATATCTCTTGTTGTAGGCAGTCAAAACCAATTTCTACATATAACCACTTCCAGTATGACGGTCTAAATATGTTTTTTTTTCAATTAGAACCATTAGCATACATTTGATTATCAGAGCCAGATATGGGAAGGGGAAATGAAGCAACAGTTTTATTTATAAACCATACTAATTGTTTTTAACACGTGGAAAATACCATAGGAAACATCAATGCTATTTTGGCACATGGCACAGTTACAAGACCCATTCATCAGACATCATAGTGTCATCAGACATGTTCTACTTGCTCTGCTTTAGCTCAGCGACAGTTTGTTATACACATGCCAAACAAAATGGTAAAAAAATAGTTGAAAGAAATAATTTGTTGTACATATTCCACAATAGCACAGAACAAACAGCTGTGTGCTTGGACTAACCAGGCAGTTCATAACAAAGTAGTCAGCCAACTACTACATGGAACTTAACTATGGAAGTATGAACTGGTTGAGCCACACTTCATGGTGTGTGGCAACTGTTACCCAATCAGGGTGGAACATAAAGCTATCCCTCCACTATGCAGAGCCCTTGGAGTACCTAGCAACGCATGGGTTTGAAATGTTAAGTCCAGACGGGAAACTATTTTGAACATGAGAAAAACTGGGCGAAAATAAGGGATTATACACTAAATGTTATCCAGATCCAAAAACATACAGTCTAAATACTTGCATCAATGTTACCCGGCACCTAAAGTCTACACAGGAGTTATCTGGGAGCCCTAGCAACTGCCTTAATGTGGGCTGAGGAAGTCACACAGTACCACCTAGTGTGAGGGTGACTGGGGTAGCAGGATTCTGGAATTTACAGTTACTTCCTCTGCAGACTAGCAGAAGCCATCTTAATGCACCACTTTCTGCTGGGTGGAATGCTCAGACCTGAAAAGGCAAAAGTAGAATGTACGTTTGTCGCTCTAGCATTATGGCTTACTAAGAGACAGATTACACTGATTTAAAGACCGATCATGCGCACTGAAGTGAAGGGTTGGGTAGCGCAGACCGATGGCTAGGTAGGGGCATAGATTACAGCTTGGAGAGGTAGGTAGTATCAAGACCACGCAGGTCTAGATATCCTCCTGCTCAATTCTGCAGTTTACCAAAAGAGACAATTTAACCACATAAATGACACCTGGGAAAGTTGGTCTAGTAAACATTTCCAGTGAGAATTTAAGATTGTGATACGAAGGACATTAAAACGAGCTGGGAATGTCAGATAATATTTAAATCTCAGCTGATTACCCCCGATAAATTTAGTCTAGCAATTTTCTTGAAACATGTTGGAATGAATATAAACAAAGTTAAAACATTGCTCTAAGACATATTATATGGAAAGTAGAAGGATTGCAATGCAGTTGGCTGAAACAAATGGTTGACAACTGATCTACCAAAGAGCCTTGCGTTGGTAAAATATGTTTGATAAGTAAACTGTTTCTTGTTTTGTTTATAGCAAAGTCTTTCTTTATTAGCCATAACAATAAGGATGAAAACAAGAGAAACCTAGGTTTAGATAACTGACAAGACTGCTTGTTATGGAAATCTAGTAAAGATTATTAAAAGATAAAGTCTGAGGGCTTGGTAAGGGATGTACTTGTCATGATGATTAGCCATGCATTTTCAGACAGAATATTTGATGTATTAGCAACAACCAATGATAAAGCCTAAAAGATCTCATAACCCATTTTCACCATGCTCCATTTGTTTTATATAAAAAGTTCTGTTGTATCAATATTTGTTTTAGGTCGAAGCCTACCAGACAGCACAGCTGTCTGGCTGCACAGACATATTGAGAACATGCTAACTATTAGTTTGTGTTTTGTAACTTACATATGCTTGCCTTGCTTTAGGCTGTCCAGCATGTCTTTCTCCCTCCCGTGAAGCATAACATTCACCCCTTCTCTGACTAGCTCCTTGTATTCTTTCAACACTACTTGCTTTCTGGGAACTCTAATTTTGAAAGGCACTTTGCAAAAGTACCTTTTCAGTTGCTTCCCATGTATGCTTGTTCACAGCATTAAATGTGCTGTATTTCTTTGCGAAGGTTTCCTGCATCCCAGCTTTTTGCTTGACTGACTCTTTATCATTGCCACTACCAGTTCATCAATCTTGCATGCCTGTAAGGAACGATGTACGGTCTACAAGCTGGTTTATTTTAGTCATTTCTCTTTACTAACAGAATAACTTAAACAATTCTCTTCCTTAACTTCAGCCCACCATGCCACAGGCGCTGGGACTAGGGCATAATGAAGCCCCCTCCCACCCACCCCCCCAAAAAAAACAACCATGCTGGAGTTCAGAAGTGAATGAGCAAAACCAGGCTTTTATATTTTGTTTTTACCTTGTCAAGTGTACTGTACATTCAAGGACAGAGATAAAACATTAGGTTCTGCCTTCTGAGGGAGGTTGGTGTTTACTTTTCTTTCTCTGACTGCAAAGTGAGAGGATTTATGTGACAATCTTGCTGGATACTGGAGGAAAGGTGAGGCTGTAGGATGTTATTTTCTTCTAGCACACAACACAATTTAAATGCCAATAAATGAACTGTACAAATATTCAGTGAGCTATATAGAGAAATTCCAAGATGAACCTAATGCTAGAGAAGCCAATGTAGTTTTGTGTACAGAACAGTTACATGAACAGGAAAGTAAACTGCTGATATGTGATTCTCTGATAGAAATTACCCAGGGGTATATTAATAGAATGTCAGTGGAGGAGAAGATGTTGGATTCTCTCTCCAACTGGGCACCAATGGTCTTGCAGAACCAAATTAGGAGGGCTTAGAGGCTGCAGCTGCCGGGAGGTTGGTGGCCGACGACCTCTGGCTACCAGACCCACAGGGTTGGAATGCACCACGTCCACGAACAGCACGGGAAACTTGCGCAGGACGGTGATTGGGTTGGTGCGGTGGCATGCCCCTTCCATAGCCACGAAAGGGGTGAAGGGCAGAATGGGGTGAAGGGTCACTGATAGGCCCTAGGACTTGGCTGTAGCCCACAAGACCTTGAAGCGCTCCAGCGCAGAGTCTGCCTTGTCTCCGAAGAGATAAGTCCCATCGAAGGGTATGTCCATGAAGCTGGCCTGGACATCCCCGGAGAGCCAGATGTTCTCAGCCAGATGTGGCGCCTCAAGGTCACTGCCGTCGAAACCGCTCGGCCCAGTGAGTCAGTCATGTCCACACCACACCTAATAGTGAACTTTGCTGCATCTCTCCAGTCCTTAAGAGCTTGGAAGAAGATGGCCCGGGCCTCCTCCAGGACCTGTGACAGCACTTGCCCAACCGTATTCCACACGGTATGGGAATAATGGCCCAACAAGCATGCAGTGTTCACCGACCACAATGCTAGGCTGGTGGAAGAAAACATTTTCTTTCCTAAGCTATCCAGCCTCTTGGATTCCCTGGCTGGGGGAGTGGCAGAGAACACACCATGGGAAGCTCTGGCTTGGACTCCCAAGCTCTCAGTGGTGGGGTGTTGCATGAGGAAACTAGGATCACCCAGGGCAGGGTAGTTGTCCGGTTTACAGGAGCCCCTGTGCTGGGCTTGGACCAAGTTTCCCAGCAAGATACTGGTCAGTGTCTCATTGAAGGGCAAGAGGGGTTCGGATTAGGAAACCCCAGGCTGAAGCACTTCGGTGAAGAGGTTAGTCTTGACTGCCACTGAGGGAAGTTTGAGGTCAAGGACCATTGTGTAAGATGGTTTAGAGCAAGCCAATATCTGGAGATGTATTCCAGTCCACTGGCATCTCCTTGTTCCTCCTATCAGTCCACAACTCTCTCTAGGGATATATGACGTATTCCAAGGGTCCAGTGACCCCTCCCACTCTTCCCCCCCATGCCTGGCTGCTCAGATGAATGCTCAGACAACCGCGCAGAGCAACTGGGCCATGCCAGCACCAAAACTGGCATCGATCAACGCCGTTCCGACTCATAGGGGATGAGAATGGGGTTGGAGCAGGGAGCATCGGAGAAGATTGCGCTGGCACGACCAGCACCCATCTGAATCTGTGATCGGATCCATGAGACCTCATCGGAACTGAGGCCGCAGCCGGTGGTGCAGTACCTGATGGGGCTACCTTTGACCTTGCAGGGCCCGAAGGGGTGCTCACATATGCAGCTAATGGCCTTTAGAAGTCTTTAATCTGAGTGGGGGTCGCTCTGGCTCCCGGAAATGGGGAGAGGGGCAGAATCAGACCTGGCAACGGCTCCGCAGAACGGTGCCTGGAACGCCCATGTTCCTCACTTGTCACGACAGCAGACGGATGAAGCAAAGTCGAAGTCCGCTTAGGCTTCTTCTTTTCAAGGACCTCAAGTGCAACGAAGAGGACTTGGGGCTCCTGGAGCAATCTGTGACCTTCTTCTCGATTGGTAGTGAGATCTCCTAGGAGTCATGCTAGCTGGCATCGACCGTCGGGCCGCAGGGACCTTTAGAGACTGCTCCTTCAAAGCCTTTGGTGCCATGGCCCGGCAGTCCAAGCACGACTTTGAATCGTGGTCGCGCTCCAGACAACATAACAGGCCAGATTAAGGTCTGTAACTGACATGGTGCGGTGACAGGCGCCACACGGTTTGAAACCTGTCTTTCTAGAAGACATTCTTGACACTTCCAAAATATAGCCAACAAAAACGTCAAAAAAACCTGTGAAAAAGAGACAGGTGTAGATCTTCTCCAGATCAGCGCTTACGCATAAACAAAAGAAGTGACATTCACATGCCTGGGTGGCCCCTATGTAGGTAACCGTGATGTTACTTCCAGCACCAACTATGCCTCTGCCGCAGGGAACCGAACAAAGCCACCTGATGGCGCACAGGGGTACTGCTCACCCAAAACTTTCCGGATCCAGTTTAACACCTGGGAAATTCAAAGGTAAGGAATCTTCAGCTAGAAGTCTCTATCAGATACCCCCAGTTCCAATTATGAGTTTCATACCAGCTGACATGCTTGCATGCTTCCTCTGGTTGGTGCTTTGAATAACATCAGATTTGGGAGGATTCTGATGGTGTGCTTTAGGTTTTAAAGAAGAGAGGACTACTCAACCAACTGTTGGATAAACATATTTATCAGAACAGGGGGATGGGCTGGTCTTAGACCCACCTCCCATCACCCTCCTGGCCACCACCGCTCTTGAATCACAAGAGGAAAGTGTGTTTTGACATGCAAGTCAAACAGTAACAATGGAGCAGGAAAAAAAAAGAAAGGATTTGGTATTCCCTAGAAACACCAAGTAATGTGTTGTCAGGAACAAAACTACTTCACTGGCATGGTAAGCGTGTTCCTAGGTGACTTTACTGAGCAAAACAGAATAAATAACAATAAACTTAGCAACAACTAATTTCTTCAAAGTCAGTATAAAGCAAGCGCTGAAGATGAAGAGGAGTGAGCTTAAGGAAAGAGAGCCTACTAGAAAACAATGCAAGACAGTAAAAGACATTTTGAAAAGAAAATTGCTCTGTAGGTGAAAGTGGACTAACCTTTAAATGCATGGAAACTTTAGGACCATAAGGTGGCACTCCCAATGAAAAATATTTTTAGAACATCAATTTTGGTTTAAAAGCAAATCTTTTACGAAAAAAAATCATAGGAACTCCAAACAGACTTTACCGCTGATGACTGAAGCACTGAGAAGCATTTGTGTCAAAGAAACATTTTACAGTTATATGAAGAGTGTTGACTGCACAAGCAGAGGTATTAAATTCTCACCTGGTCAATAGGCATCTCTGACTTGTGTGGCATCTCTTCTCTCAGAGGTGTTGATACTTTTGATGAGGATGACTGTTGCATTCGCATTCTAGGGCAAAAATAAAAGGAAGATTAACAACTACATGTTTTAATTTAGAGGTCAAATTATGATCTTTTCAAGTGTAATTTTACAACAAGCTATTTCAAAACAGAAAATGTTACTTACCCAGTAAGCATCTATCTGATGGAGACTTCTAGCTGCAGATTCTTTACCTTTGAATTTCCATAGTGTCAGACTGGATCTGGAAACTTTTGCGTGAACAGTACTCCTGCGTGCTGTCGGGTGGCTTTATTCGGTTCTGCTCTGTGTCGTTGGTGCCGGAAGAGATGTCACGGTCACCTGTATAGGCACCATCCAGGCGCACAGACATCAGTTCTTTTCGTTCCGCACCAGTTAGTGCTGATATAGAGAAGAGCTACCCCTCTGGCTCTTTTTGGAAGACTTTTTTTTTGACATTTTGTTGAATATTTTTTGTGTAGTGTGTTTAGATGTTATCTAGGTAGGGTTTAAGCCGTGTGCCGGCAGTCACGGCGCCATGTCAGTAACGGACCCCCAACTAGTGTGCTTATGGTGTCTCGAGTGTGACTCAGTCGTGCTTGGACTGCCAAGCCATTGAGCCAAAAGTTTTGAGGGAGCAGGGTCCCTGAAACTGCTTGCAGCCCAGTGGTCGACGCCAGTAACTTCTAAGAGGTCTCGGTCACAATTGAGAAGAAGGTCACGGGACCGCGCCAGGAACCCCAAGTCCTCTTCATCACACTCAGGACCGTCAGGACACTCAGGGAACAGGCAGAAGAAGTCTAAACGGATATCAACCTCACCTCGTTCATCAACTGACACAACGAGTGAGGAACATTGGCAGTCCAGGCTTGGATCTACAGACCCGCTGCCAGATCCTACTCTGTGCCTCCCCCAGTTTCCGTGAGCTGGAGTGACCCCCGCTCAAATAAAAGATTTTTATGAGACCATGCGCCGTGTATTTGAGCAGGCTGACCCATCCGGAGCACCTTTGGCCCCTGCGGGGTGGTAGGAGTCCCCATCAGGTTCTGCACAGACCGCTCCGGCCACGGCTCCAACGGGGTCTCACGGATCCGATCTCAGATCTGGATTGGCACTGGTCGTTCCAACGCTACCTTCTCTGGTGCCGAGCACGACGCCTATGCTCCCAGCGCCACCAGCCCCATTCTTATCCTCAATGACTCAGAACACCATTGATCAGCGCTTCTGGTGCCAACAACGCCCCGTGGCTCTAAGTCATTGCCTGAGCGTTTTGTGGACCAGCTAGGCATGGGGGGGAAGAGTGGGAGGGGTCACTGGACCCATTAGAAAACCAGTTCACACCCCTTGTGAAACTCTGGACTGGTATGAGGGACTAGGAGATGCCATTGGACTGGAGACATCTCCAGATACTGGCTTGCTTTCTCCCCCTACCATGGCTGCAGAGGAGGGAGCATCTTACGTAATAGTGGTAAAGAGGGCAGCGGATGTCCTTGACCTTGAGCTTCCCTCAGTGGTGGTCAAGACTAACCTCTTGAGGGAAGTGCTTCAGCCTGGGCCTTCCTTATCTGAACCCCTCCTGCCCTTTAATGAAGCACTGACAGATGTTCTACTGGGAACCTTGGTGCAAGCCCAATACAGGGGCTCCTGTGAATTGCCCGCCACCATTGCCCTGCACTGGGTGATCCTAATTTCCTCAGCCAATACCCCACCCCTGGGAGCTTGCTATTTCAAGGCTCAATATCCCATGGCGCGTTCCCTGCTGCTACCACGGACAGGGAATTCAAGAGGCTGGACACACTAGGGAAGATGTTTTCTTCTGCCAGCCTGGCATTGCGGTCGGTGAACACTGCATGCCTTTGGGTTGTTATTCCCATACGTTATAGGACACGGTTGCACAAGTGCTGCCACATGATCCCGGAGGAGGCCCAGGCAATGCTCTCCCAAGCAGTGAAAGACGGCAGTGACGTAGCAAGGTTCACCATTAGGTGTGGTTTGGATATGACTGACTCGCTGGGCAGAGCGGTTTGGTCAATGGTGGCTGACGGTGCAATGCCTGGCTGAGAACATCTGGCTTTTTGGGGGATATGCAGGCCAACCTCATGGACATGCCCTTCGATGATACTCATCTCTTCGGAGAAAAGCAGACTTGGCGCTGGAGCACTTCAAGGACTCACTGGCTACGGCCAAGTCCTTGGGCCTCTCAGTGACAACTCACCCCCACAGCCTGCCTTTCACCCCTTTTGTGGCCTAGGAAGGGGCGTGCCACAGAGACAACTCAATTCCAGCCACCGTCCTGCGTAAGCTTCCAGAGCTGTGCGAGGAAGTGGCTACGGCACATTCCAACCGCGCAGGTCTGGTAGCCAGAAGTTGTCCACCACCAACCCCTCTAGCAGCTGCAGCCTCTAAGCCCTCCTAGTTTGGTTCTGCAAGACCATGGATGTCCAGTTGATGGGAGAATCCAACTTGATCCCCTCCACTGGCAGCCCATAACATCAGACAAATGGGTCCCGCAGATCATTTGGAGGGTCTACTCCCTTCCCCTTTTCAATCTTTCCCTCCTCAACTACCGCCAAAACAAAAAAGACTGGCAAAGGATCATCTCTCCTTGCTCTGAGAGGAAGTTACAGCTCTCTTTCCCAAGAGAGCTATAGAAAGGCTTCCGAAAGCGGCAGTAGGGAGTGGTTGTTTTTCCTGCCACTTTCCGATTCCCAAAAAGAACAAAGGGGTCTTTGCCCTATTCTAGACCTGCAAGACTGTAAATCTCTTCCTCAAAAAGGAGAAATTCAAGATGCTCTCTTTGGCTTAGGTCTTGTCTGCCCTAGACCAAGGAGACTGACTGGTAGCATTGGACTTGCAGGATGCGCATTTCCAAATCTCCATCCTGCCTGCCCACAGGCGTTACCTGCAGTTCAAGGTAGGCCCACAAGCACTTTCAGTTCACCGTGCTCTCCTTTGGCCTTACCAGCGCCCCTCAGGTGTTTACCAAGGTGATGGCGGTGGTCGTAGCTCATCAGTGCAGGTTAGGGGTATCAGTCTTTCCCTACTTCGATGACTGGCTGTTTAAGGTGAGCTTGCTCCAGGCTGTCTCCCACCTCCAGACTACTGTGGACCTCCTGCATTTTCTGGGGCTCACTATAAATGTGTCAAAGTCACACCTGAACCCTCTGAGATGCTCCATTTCCTCAGAGCTGTTCTGGACACAGTGCAGTCCAGTCCAAAATATTCAGGTTATGATACTGATGTTTCAGTCTCTATCCTGGATTTCGGTGAAAATGACTGAGGCTGTTGGGCCTCATGCATCCTGCTGGTGAATCATGCCAGATGCAGTGGGACCTGACGTTCCAGTGGGCGCAGCATCAGAGGAATCTCTCTGACACGACCCAGATCTCAGAGTGAATTGCAAACAACCTGCAGTGGTGGCTTATGAACCGTGATTGAGTCAAAGGCAGACTCCTCTCCATTCCCCAACCAGACCTCACAGTAGTGACAGATGCTTCACTCCTGGGATGGCGTGGCCATCTGGTAGAGGTGAAGATCAGAGGAATCTGGTCTACAGCAGAATCTGGACTTTACATCATCTTCTGGAGATCAGAGCGATCCGGCTAGCGCTGAAAGCTTTTCTTCCCTCTGTCAAAGGGAAGTTAGTGCAAGTCTTCACGGACAACACTACAACCATGTGGTACTGCAACAAACAGGGCAGGGTTGTGGACCCTTTGTCAAGAGGCCCTGCGTCTCTGAACATGGCTGTAACAACAGGGCATAACCCTGGTGGTTCAACACCTGACGGGTTCTCTGAACGCTAAGGCAGACAAACTCAGCCGTCGATCCCTAGCAGATCACAAGTGGTGTCTCCATTCGGAGGTGGTACAAGGACCCTTTCAGTAGTGGGGAGAGACTTTGTTAGATCCGTTCGCCTCTGAAGAGAGCGTGCAATGTTGGCAGTATTGAGTGTTGAAGTTTCCAAGGTGTATATTGCTCAGAGACGCTTTTCGTATCGAGTGTAGTTCAGGCCTCATGTACACTTTTCTGCCCAGAGTTCTAAAAAAAAGATCAAGCACAACCGGGGCAAAGTTATTCTTGTGGCTCCAGACTGGAGATTCTGATATCCTGAGATTCTGAGAATGAGCATCAATCCTTTGATCAGGCTGCCTCTTTCAGAGCATCTTCTGTCGCAGAAGCAGGGAAGGGTCCTCCACTGGAACCGGTCAACTCTCTGCCTCGTTGCATGAAGATTGGGTGGTGACAGCTGATAGATTTTTTTTACCTTCCTCCTGAAGTCTGTAAAGTTATATTGGCAGCCAGGCGGCCCTCTACCAAGAAGGAATACACCTGCTATTGGCAAAAATGTGTAAAATATTGTACAGAAATGTCTATTGACATTCTTTCTGCCTCGCCTTCAGATTTTCTTCTCTTCATTCTTACCCTTGTCCAGCAGGGCTCTGCTACGGGCACTTTTAAGGGTTCTCTCTCTGCTCGGTCAGCCTTCCTGCAGCTGCCTGGCCAACCTTCTTTATTAAAGCCCTGTATTGTAAATAGGTTTCTCAAAGGGCTTGTACATATCTTTCCCCCTTAATCATTCCCCAGTGGGACCTTGACCTGGTTCTCACTTACCTCATGTGTGCTCCTTTCGAGCCGCTACACAATTGTTCCCTCCACCTGCTTACCATCAAAACAGCCTTTCTAGTGACAATAACAACTGCACGGAGGGTGAGTGAGCCGCTGGCTTCATCATCCAAGTCTCTGTATCCGACTGTTTCTAGACAAATTGGTGTTTTGCACCAGGGCCTCTTTCCATCTGAAAGGGGTGACCCCATTCCATTTGGGGCAGTATATCAACATGCTCACCTTTTGCACTACGCCACATTCCTCTAAAGTAGAGGAGGGACTCCATGTGGACCCAAAAAGAGAGTTGTCTTTCTACCTTGATCACACAAAAGAGTTCCGGGAGGACAATCAACTCTTCGCAGGCTATGTTCGAGCTAAGAAAGATCGGCCAGTACAGAAACAAACCACTTTGCGCTGGGTCGTTCTCTGAATCAAGATCTGCTATGCACTAGCTAAAAAGCAGCCTCCTGAAGACCACCAGCGGAACTGAATGAAGCCACTCGACGGCACGCAGATGTACTGCTCACGCAAAAGTATCTGGATCTAGTCTGATGCATGGGAAATTCAAAGGTAAGGAATCTGCATCATTATGTCACTGGCAGTAAAAACCGCCTACCGCCGCGGTGACGTCCTCCAAAATACCATTACCGCAGCTACCAACCTCCCACCATACTATGACCACTGCCGGACTTCCACCACAAGAAGGGCGGAAATTCATCAGTGATCATACTGGCAGATAGTGGTAAGCTGGCGCTACCACCAGCACCGCCATGCCAGTTGAACGCTGCCAACCGTATCATGACCTGTGATACGGCCTGGCGGTGTTCTGATGGCGGTAGTAGCGCCCCTTCCCGTCCCCTGCTGGAAGACCACATGGAAGAAGGTAAATTGGGTTTCTGACAGGGGAGCGGGGTGGGTGGGTGGGTGTGTGTGCATGACTGTGTGAGTGTCCATGAATGCGTCTGTGTGTGTGTGTGTGTGTGTGTAGTGTTTGTATGGGTGTATGCATGTGTGTGAAAACGTGTAAGAATGGTGAAGTGAGTGCGTGTCTGCATGTCAGTGTGAATGTTTGTAAGAATGTGTGCAAGCATGACTGGATGTATGTGTGGTGCGTGTCTGCAGCTGTGTGCATGTATGGGGCGGTCAGAGGATCGGAAGGGAGTGGCGTTTCGATGGAGGGGGGCTTCAGTTGAGTGTTGTGGGGGGAGTGAGGGCGCCGCCTACCAGTGACAGGGAAGTAATTCCCTGTCACTGGTTGGGCCTACTGCCATGGCTTTCGAGGCATTCCTAACGCCATGAAAACCATGGTGGTAGGCATGCTCAAAATGCCGCCGGCGGTACTATGCCAGCCGCCGGGGTGGAGATTGACATCTCCAGCCCGGCAGTTGCTACCGCCATGGCGGTCTGAGTGGAGAAGTGGCGGGTTGGCTGCCCCAAATACACCATTCTCATAATGTGGAGGTATGTACAGCCAGCCTGTTGGCGGTACTGCTGCCACATTACCACTCACTGCCAGGGTCATAATGACCCCCATAGTCTCTACCACATAATCCGTTACCGAAGTGCTGTAGATTCACATGCTTAGCATCATCTTGCCATCCAGTGTTGGGTTTGGATGTACGCAAGTTGTTTTTCTTCAAAGAAAGTCTTTCAAGTCACAATGTTTTGCAGCTACTACTCATGCTAGCAATTTCAATGATCATCGACTTCACTGTTAAGACTAGTTTCCCGCAAGACGGGCGAGAACCGAATGAGTAGGGTAATGAGATGTTCATGCTGAAAGAGGAAGTGATAAATATAAAGATAACTAACAACCGCAGGTGTCCGGGGAGGCGAGTGATCACATGTGAATCTATAGCACTACATGCCACGAACAGATGCTTACTCCACAAGTAACATTTTCTGTTGGAGGTATGTGTGGCTGTAGACACACATGCTTAGCACAGACTGAAACGCAATCCTCCTCCATAAACCGTGGCTAACCTGTGGGTGTTGCAGTTGTTTGGAATAAAGTATGCAGGACTACCTGGCCAACAACGGCTTGTTGATGAGCCAATACATCTATGCAGTAATGTTTTGTAAATGTATGTGGTGTAGACCTAGTAGCTGCCTTACATGTGTCAGTTATAGGTATATTCCCTAGGAAAGCCATAGAAGCTCCCTTACTGCGAGTAGAGTGAGCTCTTGGAGGAGCAGGGAAATAATATTTTTTTTAGCTTTGCACAGCATGTTTGGATATATTTGACAATCCAATGTGTAACACCGGATTTAGAAATGACTTTTCCTTTGTGTGGCTTAGAGAGAGCAATAAAGTTGTGTCTTTCTAAATGTGTTGGTTCTATCAACATACTACATTAGGGCTTGTTTGACATCTAGGGTGTGTGGAGATCTTTCCCCAACCGCGGCAGGCTGTGGAAAAAATACTGGCAGTTCAATAAACCGATTAAGGTGAAACTTGAAATACCACCTTGATTTGGAGATGTCTGAGCATCCAGCATCCCTGGATTAATACCCTGTGAATGTGCTCTACAATCTCCGAGGGAGGTGTCTGTTATGGTTCTCTGCAGAATCGGGTCGTTTGATGGCCCACCAACACTAGATCTTCCAATTGACCCTTTGCTTGAGTCCACTGGTGCACTAAGAACTCCCGCATGTTGAGTCTGGCATGGGTTTCTATGGCTGTGCATAAAGCCATCATACCGAGGAGACGCATGACTGTCCTCACTGTTACCTGCTGGAGAGGTGGCAACTGTGGAGAGAGCACCTGAATGACTGAATCAGGGTGGCACTGGGATAAGCTATCCCCTGTTGTGAGTCCAGAATGGCTCCTAGATAGGGGTATGCTTGAAGGGGAGTGTGTTGAAAACAGAGTTGCTGGGTTGTACTCCTGATAAGCCAATCATCTAAGTATGGAAAAATGTGTATGTTTTATCTGCGCAGGTGAGCTCCAACTACTGCAAGACACTATGTGAAAACCCTGAGGGCAGTTGTGACTCCAAAGGGGAGCATCTTGAATTGGAAAGGTTGGTTGTTTATTATGAACCTGAGATATCTGTGATGCGTTGGATGAATAGGGATGTGAAAGTAGATGTTTTTCAGATTTAGTGCTGCCATGAAGTTTCCTTGTTGTAGTAATGGGATGACATTGTGCAGAGTGACCATGTGAAAATGCTCTGAGAGGATGTATTGGTTTAGGGGTCTAAGGTCCAAGATTGGCTTTAGGGGCCTGTCCTTTGTGGGTATAAGGAAGTAGAGTGAACCCCTGTACCTTGGTGTATAGGCACTGTTTCTATGGCACCTTTGTTTAGAAGGTTCTGAACTTACTCTTTGAGCAATTGTTGGTATGCTGCTGAGAATCTGTGTTTGCGAGGTGGGATGTTTTGGAGGGGTGGAATTGAGTACCAGACAACAACCATGTTGGATAATATCCAATACCCACTAGTCTGAGGTGATGTTCCATCATGCAGGAAGAAACTGTTGTAGTTTCCTCCTGACAGGTGTAGTGTGATCGAAGGGTGGGGTTGAGCGGCAAGGCTGTTGGAGGCGGTAGGTTTGGTGAAGCCACCATTACCTCTGCCCTTGGAACTGTTTCTCGTGAACAAACCCCTATAATATCCCTTTGGTGAGGATGTTTGGGTTTGTGTTTTATTGCGTGATGTGGAGGTTTCAGGGGAGGTTGTTTTGGATCCTCCACGTTAAGAGTGGCAGAAGAAGCCACATTGTGATGGTGTTGTTTGGAATGCTCCTATAGCCTTAGAAGTTTAGTGTCCTTATTTATTTTTCTAAAAGGTCTGCCTTTTTTCCCATCAAAGGGGAGAGCTAGTAAGTTCTGTTGAACTTCAGGCTTAAAACCTAGCACCCTTAGCCAGGCACGTCAGCTAAGAAGCAGGCTTGAACTAATGCCCCTAGCTGCTGTGTCAGCTGCAGAGGGCATACTGTAGAGTTGGGTTTGATATAAGATTATCCTCTGAGGCAACCTGATGCACCCTTTTTCGTGCTCTTCGGGAAGATGATGGAGACCATCCATCGTCTCCCAGTGGACCCTATCATAGCGCAATAAGAGACCAATGAAGTTTGTGATGCTTCAGTGGTTAGCACATTGTGCAGCCACTCTCTTACCCACAGTGACTATCTTCTTACACTCCTTATCTGGTGGGGGCTCCTTACCAAATGTCTGAGACTTTGCTCTTTCATGAGGTGTGGCAACCACTTCATTTGGTGAAGGCTATTTTTTTTCTTTTAATCAGCCCTGGGAATGATCACTCTAGTCCTAACAGGGTCGGTGAAACGGTCATGAGTGTGCCTCAGCAAACCCTTCAGCACTGGCAAATATTGTGCAGAGCACCGATTGGACAAGAGAGTTTTGAATAATAAAAAACCTACCTCTAGAGCAGTGGTTCCCAAACTTTTATGACCCGTGGCTCCCTTGACCTACTGGCCATTAACCGCAGCTCCCCGTTAAGTCACTTTCTTTTTTTAATCGGTGTGGGGGGGGGGGGGGGGGGGGGGGGGGGGATGTGAGCCAGGCCTCAGGAGCCCTTACATTTTTCTCCCTGAAAATAATTGTGATGAAGCTGATAGAGCTTCTGTGACAGGGACTTGTCTTGAGTGACTGAGTACGCACTGCCAGTAACCTGATGCGCGCAGGCCAGTGCACAACATTTATGTCACACTCTGCCTGCCATAGTGCTTTCCCCTTGCTCCTGGCAGGTTAAAAAAAAAAACATAATTTTTTATATCTGACCCTGCAGCACCACCCACACTAGCAAATCCCACACGACAACAGACCTGATTCTGGCATCAATGGGAGAAATACATTCAATCCTATTTGTTTGTTTTTTTAACCTCCCACTTTCGGCTTAAATTTTGGCATGTATGTGATTCCATGATTACCTGCTTTTCCCGAGCAGCCGAAGAACATGGAACGCAATACCACTTCATCACTGTCCTGATTGTGCCTGGCCCTGCCTAAGCATACACGCTCATTATTTATTAGGCAAAACATCAAGTGCTGGTCCACACCATTCCAGGCGCGGACAGGTGTGGCTTCCATATCTCCCCCCACCTGGCATTCCCACATGTGTTACTGGGGGTCACAAATGCACTTTACAAAAACCTAACAAGTTTGATTTATTTACACTGCGATTCTTTATTTTTCATACTAACATACGGCTCTGTTCTAAATGTACTGTCTATAGAATGGAGCCGTACAGTAGTATGAAAGAGAACGAATCACAATGCAAATAAATCAAACTGGTTAGGTTTTTGGAGAGTTATGATGTAAATTGTAAAATTTATAATGTTTGATTTGTTTCCACTGAGGTCTTTCTCTTTCATATTACCGTGCGGCTTTGTTAGCTGTATGGTAGTATGAAAGAGAAATACTTGCAGTGAAAGCAGTTCTCAATTTGAGACCGTGTTTTCCGGTGGGGGGCACCAGTACTTATTTTTTAGGGCCGGCATTTAGTTTTCGGCATCAGGCATTTACTGCATTCAAAGGACACATATGGGAAGGACAAAGGGCAGGGAGAGGCTGTGAATGGATTAAAGAGGTCCAAGATGGCTTTAGGATTACGCTGCCTTAGTATTCTATGCTTGCACATTTAATTGCAGCAGTCGCATGTTTCAGCACCAGCACGTTTTTATTTACAAATTAAGCACGGAGTGGAAACAAATGAACTTGATTGGTTTTATCATTTACAACATATCACTGCACAAACCTAACACGGTTGATTTCTTTGCACATTGATTCTTTCTTTTTTATACTTACTACCGTATGGCTCCGTTCTAACTGTAACATGGAGCCGTGCCGTAGTATGAAAGAGAAATAATAGCAGTGCAAATAAATCAAACTTGTTAGTTTTTTGCAATGTTAGAATGTAAATTGTAAAACCCATCAAGTTTGATTTGTTTACACTAAGTCTTTCTCTTTCATACTACCACGTGGCTTTGTTAGCTGTATGGTACTAAGAAAGAGATTCGCGGAGGAAACACAAACTTGCTGAGTTTTACAATTTATAACGTAATATTGCAAAAATCTAACAAGTCTGATTTATTTGCACAGTGATGCTTTCTTTTTCATGCTACCGCACGGCTAGGTTCTAAACGTAGCGTGTCTTTAGAATGGAGCCGTGCAGTAGTATGAAAGAGAAAGAATCGCAGTGCAAATAAAATCATACATTTTAGGTTTTTGCAATGTTACGATGTAAATTATAAAACCCATCATGTTTCATTAGTTTCCACTGCTAGTCTTTTGCTTTCATATTACTGTGAAGGCATTTCCAATGTTCACAAGAAGTGCGCATTGCCCCTGGTGAGTTCTGACAGCGCACCGGGGTACCACAGCACACACTTTGGGAAACACTGCTCTAGAGGCTTATTACACAGAGGTACCTTATGGAATGTAGCCGCTCTAGTTATGAAGTCATGATAAGTTGTATCTTCCGCTTGGGAAGGTCTAGCTGGGTATCGATCTGGGTCCGAATTATTATCAGGTGGGTCTACTTCATAAGAGTCCCATGGTGAAGGAAAGTGACTCTTGACATGGTCACTGTAGGAAAGTCACTCTTTTTGCCATGGTTACCCCTAATTTTTGCCTGTCATCAGTGTGCTTAGACTGTTTTCACTGGGATCCTGCTCACCAGGACCCCTAGTGATTGTGCCCTCTCCTCTAAATGTGGTTGCCTTGGTACCCTTTAAACCCCACATCTGGCATACTGGTGTACCCCTGTAAGTCCCTGGTACCTGGTACTTGGGTACCCAAGGCATTGATACACCGGGGGTCCCCACATGGGCTGCAGCATGTATTATGCCACCCATCGGAGCCCATGCAAACTGTGTCTGCAGGCCTGCCGTTTGCAGCTTGCATGAAAAGGTGCATGCGTCCTTTCACTGCTGGTCACTGCACCAGGTCACTAAGTCACTCCTATGGTAGGCCTGTAGGAAAGTCACTCTTTTTGGCATGATTACCCCCACTTTTTGCCTGTTTATCAGTGTGTCTAGACTGTTTTCACTGGGAAAGCACACCAAGTAAAAGGGAGTGACCATTACCCTGTCCATCACCGCCCCAGGGGTGGAGCCCAGAGCTCCTCCAGGTGGCCACTTGATTCTTCCATCTTGGAAACACGATATGCAGTGGCCCCTGGGAGCATCTGGTTGGTCAGGACAGGTGACTGACATCAGTGCCCCCCTCTGATAGATGGTCACCCTGCAAAGTGACCAAGCACTCTGTTAGGGCTATTTAGGGACTCCTTTACAGGTGGGCCCGAGATTCAGCGTGCAAGACTCCACCAGGACTCCTCCACATCGACCTCTTCTGCTCCTGGCCACCAGAACCGCTGCTGGACTTTACAGGAACCAAACAAGAATGCAATTCCTGAGACAACCTCGCCTGGCAACATTGTTTCTTTGGCTTCTTCCAGTATTTGCAACATTTCCTCGGCTGTGCATCATCTGGAGTTGGCAAGACTTCTTCTGCACCAATAAAGTAAAAAAGGAATCTCCCTTGGAGTGAAGCAGTCACTCCCCTGCATCCACAGACACCTAAGGCAACAACGTCCAGTTGCTGAGATCTGCTCTACACGTGGTGGGCCTGAGTGGTCCTCTTGGTCCTCTCTGCCCCCTGTCCATTTTGGGAGAAGGTGAGCCCTTGCCTCTCCTTGCAGGATAGTACCCTTGGCACCGTGACTCTTGCAGCAACCAAAGTTGGACGACTCCTGCTCCACGGGATCTTCAGGCTCCAAGTAGCCCCGACCTTCAGCACATCATCCTTCCAAGGACAGTCTCTCCTCTGCTGCTCCAGAGACATTGGACTCCTCTCCATGTGTGCTGACCGGGCCTCACTGCAACCTACTGTGCCTGCTGCCAGTGGGTTGCCTGTGGGGGCTGCAACTGCTTCTGCTGGCTCGTCTGACTGCTGAGGGTCTGCCTGGAATCCCCTTCAAGGGTCGAGTCCCCTGGACCTTGCTGGTCCTCTTCAGCTCTGTAAATCCTCTTATGCCAAGATTTGCACTTGCCAAGGCTTGTTGGTGGTCCTCCTGGCCGCTGGACCATCTGCGACCCGGCAACCAACGTGGTACAGCTTCTGCATGACTTCAGGGACTCCTCTGCAGCTCCTGTGCTCCACAGCTAACCTTTATCTTCCACAGTTGACAAGGATCTTCTCCCACAAAAGGGTGGGCAGTGGCTCCTGCCCCACCTGGACACACTCCTGCATGGACTGGACTCTGTCCCCTTCTTTTGTAGGTCCTCTTCATCCAGAATCCACAGTTGGGCTCCACTGGACTGGTTCTGTTTTTGCAAACTTCCTTTTTCCAAATCCCCTTGTTAGCCTATAGGAAGACCAGGTAACTTACCTCTGCTCTCCTGGTCACTAGGGGTCATCTAGGTACTTACTTCTGAGGGTATCAAGGTCTACCAGCTCCCTACTAACTACTCCACGTCCTTGGGTGGGGAACCTGACTTCACACTACACTATTTTAGCATATGGTTTGGCCCCCCCTATAGGGCCCTAGCTATTCTGATATTTACCAATATTTGTTGTTTTTTTATGCTAATTCCTAATACTTACCGTGTGTATATATAATGTATACTTGCCTCCAGATGGGGGTCTGCCTATAGCAGTGGTCTTCAAACTTTTTAATGCCGCGCCCCCCCAGTTGAAAAATAAAAATCATTGGGCCCCCCCTCAGAATTTTTCACAATTATTTTTGAAAGATGGCAATGTTTAAATAGGTCTAAACCTATTTAAACATTGCAGTTATGTACTGTTACCTTCTTAAAACTGCAATAACATGCTTCTGCTTAAAACAAAGGCATGTTATCTGTATAATATTTCTTTTGGCCAGAGTTTGGCGCCCCACCTGGGATCACTTGAGGCCCCCCAAGGGGGGCCCACCCCCCAGTTTGAAGACCTCTGGCCTATAGTAATCTAGTTCAGTGTTAGAGTATTGACATAGCTTTATTTTTGCAACACTGTGTGGTCCCTTCCATGTGAGATAAGTTGTTGTGTGACTATTGTGGTATTGCAAGTGCTTTACACTCCTCCTAGAGAAGTCTTGGCAGCTCACCACAGCTACCACTAGAGAGCCCTGGCTTCCTAGACACAGTCCACTAATTAATAAGAGTTGTCTGGACCTGTTAGAAGGTGTAAACGCCATAGGTGTCCACCACACACCAGGCCAGCCTTCCTACAGCCACCCCCCCACTTTTAGCCTGGTTTCTGGTGCAATTTCGACTTTCGATTTCAAACGAAAATACTTGCAGGCCTCACGGGTTGTCTCCTCGTGTTAAGGGGACAAGCACACCTGGTGTAAATCATTGTGTGGGAACTTGGCGTGGCAAGATGGGCAAAAACAGAAAGGAGTCCGTTCAAACCCCAAGCGGGCATCTCAGAGTGAATGTTTACGAGAAATAGCTCCCTGAAGGGTGAAGGCCAGATAGGGCCGTGGCCGAATGGAAAAACCCAGACAAATTTGATTTGTTATAACAAAGACATAGGGATCAAGCCGCGATCGAGAACAATACAGACGGTACCAAAGGAATAACTGACGACAGTGTCGAACTAGATGGTGGAAGAAAACAATCTAACAATGGAGTCGGTGACCATGCACATTGCTAGTAGGAGTCTTACCTCGTGACTTCAAAAACAACTTGCACATATCAGAGCCTAACACTAGATGGAGGGTTTACGCTAAGCATGGGTGTCTACAGTCACACATGCCTCAAACAGGTTTTCTTTTTCTTTCAGACATGTTCCATTCTAACATTTCTAGATGCCTCATCAGATCCTATGCACTTGCTCCATTTGACTGAAGAGATAAAGTGGAATGCAGGTTTGCCCACGTGCACTTCACTTTGTGTGCCCCCGCCCCTACTTCCACACTACCAATCAGAAAAAGGTTCCTACTGAAGGGTAATTTGACTCTTCTCCAATACCCACTAGAAAATGATGTTCAACTTCCCTACAGCCGTGGAAGTATGCTTTCCCACTTTAAAAAAAATATTTTTTACAAAGTTGTGTAGTATTTATTTCTTCAATCTAATATCTAGCTCCTTCCTCCCTGCATATAATGAAAATGTCACTTACCCAGTGTACATCTGTTCGTGGCATCAGTCGCAGTAGATTCGCATGTTCTGCAATAGCTCGCCATCTGGTGTTGGGCCGGAGTGTTACAAGTTGTTTTTCTTCGAAGAAGTCTTTCGAGTCACGGGACCGAGTGACTCCTCCTTTTGTCTCCATTGCGCATGGGCGTCGACTCCATCTTCGATTGTTTTTCCCCGCAGAGGGTGAGGTAGGAGTTGAATTGTAGTAATAGTGCCCATGCAATGGAGTGACTAAGTATGCACCTATTTAAGGTTGAGATGATACATATATAAATAATTGAAGGTAACTTCCAAACTGCTACAGGCTCCCGGGGAGGCGGGTGGGCACATGCGAATCTACTGCGACTGATGCCACGAACAGATGTACACTGGGTAAGTGACATTTTCAGTTCGATGGCATCTGTCGCTGTAGATACGCATGTTCTGCATAGACTAGTAAGCAGTTATTTCCCCAAAAGCGGTGGATCAGCCTGTAGGAGTGGAAGTAGTCTGAAATAATGTTCTTAATACAGCTTGACCTACTGTGGCTTGTTGTGCGGATAACACGTCTACACAGTAGTGCTTGGTGAATGTGTGAGGCGTAGACCATGTGGCTGCCTTACATATTTCTTGCATTGGGATGTTTCCTAGAAAGGCCATGGTAGCACCTTTCTTTCTGGTTGAGTGTGCCCTTGGTGTAATGGGCAGCTGTCGTTTAGCTTTAAGGTAGCAGATTTGGATGCATTTAACTATCCATCTGGCTATACCTTGTTTTGAAATTGGGTTTCCTGCATGAGGTTTTTGAAATGCAATAAAGAGTTGTTTAGTCTTTCTGATGTTTTTTGTTCTGTCAATGTAATACATCAATGCTCTTTTGACATCTAATGTATGTAGTGCCCTTTCAGCTACGGTATCTGGCTGTGGAAAGAACACTGGAAGTTCCACTGTTTGATTTAGATGGAACGGTGAAATAACCTTTGGCAAAAATTTAGGATTGGTCCTTAGGACGACTTTATTTTTGTGTAGTTGTATAAAAGGTTCCTGTATAGTAAACGCCTGAATCTCGCTTACTCTTCTCAGGGAAGTAATGGCGATGAGAAATGCCACCTTCCAGGTTAGGAACTGTATGTCGCAGGAGTGCATGGGTTCAAAAGGTGGACCCATAAGTCTAGTTAGGACAACATTTAGGTTCCATGAAGGAACAGGTAGTGTTCTTGGTGGTATAATTCTCCTAAGGCCCTCCATGAATGCTTTAATGACTGGTATTTTATATAGGGAAGTTGAATAGGTAGTCTGCAGGTATGCAGATATTGCTGCAAGGTGAATCTTAATGGAAGAGAAAGCTAGGTTAGATTTTTGTAAGTGAAGCAGGTAACCCACTACATGTTCTGGAGTTGTGTGTAATGGTTGTATTTGATTAATATGGCAGTAGCAAACAAACCTCTTCCATTTACTTGCATAGCAGTGCCTGGTGGATGGCCTTCTTGCTTGTTTTATGACTTCCATACATTCTTGGGTAAGTTGTAAGTGCCCGAATTCTAGGATTTCAGGAGCCAGATTGCTAGATTCAGCGATGCTGGATCTGGGTGTCTGATCTTTTGGTTGTGCTGTGTCAACAGATCTGGCCTGTTGGGCAATTTGATGCAGGGTACCACTGATAGGTCTAGCAGCGTTGTGTACCAGGGTTGCCTTGCCCA
The DNA here is from genome assembly GCF_031143425.1 of Pleurodeles waltl. NCBI lineage: Eukaryota > Metazoa > Chordata > Amphibia > Caudata > Salamandridae > Pleurodeles > Pleurodeles waltl. Next base: position 191,678,456 of record NC_090442.1, read on the forward strand.
AGTTGGTGCTATCAATATGAGTTTGAGTTTGCTTTGACTGAGTTTGTTTACCAGGTAAGGAAGGAGAGGGAGAGGAGGAAAAGCGTAAGCAAATATCCCTGACCAGTTCATCCATAGGGCATTGCCTTGGGATTGTTTGTGTGGGTATCTGGATGCGAAGTTTTGGCATTTTGCGTTCTCCCTTGTCGCAAACAAGTCTATCTGAGGTGTTCCCCAGAGTTTGAAATAAGTGTTCAGAATTTGGGGGTGAATTTCCCATTCGTGGACCTGTTGGTGATCTCGAGAGAGATTGTCTGCGAGTTGATTTTGTATCCCTGGTATAAACTGTGCAATTAGGCGAATTTGGTTGTGAATTGCCCAATGCCAAATTTTTTGTGCTAGCAGGCTTAACTGCGTGGAGTGCGTCCCCCCCTGCTTGTTTAGATAATACATTGTTGTCATGTTGTCTGTTTTGACGAGAATGTATTTGTGAACTATTATTGGTTGGAAAGCTTTTAGTGCTTGAAAAACTGCTAGAAGTTCTAGGTGATTGATATGCAGTTTTGTTTGATGCACGTTCCATTGTCCTTGTATGCTGTGTTGATCGAGGTGTGCTCCCCACCCTGTCATGGAAGCATCTGTTATTACGTATTGTGGCACTGGGTCTTGGAAAGGCCGCCCCTTGTTTAAATTTATGTTGTTCCACCACAGAAGCGAGAGGTAAGTTTGGCGGTCTATTAACACCAGATCTAGAAGGTGACCCTGTGCTTGAGACCACTGTGATGCTAGGCATTGTTGTAAGGGCCTCATGTGCAGTCTTGCGTTTGGGACAATGGCTATGCATGATGACATCATGCCTAGGAGTTGTAATACCATCTTTGCCTGTATCTTTTGTGTTGGATACATGCGTTGTATGATGGTGTTGAAATTTAGAATTCTTTGTGGACTTGGAGTGGCTACTCCCTTTGATGTGTCTATTATGGCTCCTAGGTATTGTTGTACCTTGCGCGGCAGAATGTTGGATTTTGTAAAGTTGACGGTGAACCCGAGTTTGAAGAGGGTTTGTATGATCTGATTTGTGTGATTTGAGCACTGTATGAACGAATGGGCCTTGATTAGCCAGTCGTCCAAATATGGGAACACATGTATTTGCTGCCTTCTTATGTGTGCAGCGACTACCGCTAGACATTTGGTAAAGACTCTTGGTGCGGTTGTTAATCCGAAAGGCAGTACCTTGAATTGGTAATGTATTCCTTTGAATACAAACCTTAGGTATTTCCTGTGCGATGGGTGTATTGGTATATGGAAATAAGCATCCTTGAGGTCTAAAGTTGCCATGTAGTCGTGTAGTTTTAGCAATGGCAATACTTCTTGTAGTGTGACCATGTGGAAGTGGTCTGATTTGATGAAAGTGTTCACTACTCTGAGGTCTAGGATTGGTCTCAGTGTTTTGTCCTTCTTTGGTATCAGAAAGTACAGTGAGTAAACTCCTGTGTTTATTTGTGTGTTTGGCACTAATTCGATTGCATTCTTTTGCAATAGTGCCTGCACTTCTATCTCCAGGAGATTGGAATGGTGTGTTGTTAAATTTTGTGCTTTTGGTGGTATGTTTGGAGGGAATTGTAGAAATTCTATGCAATAACCATGTTGGATAATTGCTAGAACCCAAGTGTCTGTAGTGATTTCCTCCCATGCTTTGTAATAATGACCTATTCTTCCCCCCACTGGTGTTGTGTGGAGGGGGTGAGTGACCTGTGAGTCACTGTTTAGTAGTAGGGGCTTTGGGGCTTTGAAATCTTCCTCTATTTCTAGGGAATTGCCCTCCTCTATATTGTCCCCGAAAACCTCCTCTATACTGTCCCTGGTAACTGGACGGTGTGGCTTGTGAGGTGCTGGCTTGTGTGCTTTGACCTGGAAACCCCCCTCGAAAGGGCGTTTTACGGAATGTGCTGTAATTCCCTCTGCTCTGCGGGGAGTAGAGTGCGCCCATGGCTTTGGCAGTGTCCGTATCTTTTTTGAGTTTCTCAATCGCTGTGTCCACTTCTGGACCGAACAGTTCTTTTTCATTAAAAGGCATATTGAGAACTGCTTGTTGAATCTCTGGTTTAAATCCAGACGTTCGGAGCCATGCATGCCTTCTGATAGTTACAGATGTATTAATTGTCCGTGCAGCTGTATCTGCAGCGTCCATGGAGGAGCGGATCTGGTTGTTGGAAATGGTCTGTCCCTCCTCAACCACTTGTTTTGCCCTATTTTGTAAGTCCTTGGGCAGATGTTCAATGAGATGTTGCATCTCGTCCCAGTGGGCTCTGTCATAGCGCGCAAGTAGTGCCTGTGAGTTCGCGATGCGCCACTGGTTTGCAGCTTGTGCTGCGACTCTTTTACCAGCTGCATCGAACTTGCGGCTTTCTTTATCTGGGGGTGGTGCATCTCCAGATGTGTGAGAGTTGGCCCTTTTCCTAGCTGCTCCTACAACGACAGAGTCTGGTGGCAGCTGTGTAGTGATGAAAGCCGGGTCTGTAGGAGGCGCCTTATACTTTTTTTCCACCCTTGGTGTGATTGCCCTACTTTTGACCGGCTCCTTAAAGATGTCTTTTGCGTGCCGGAGCATACCAGGGAGCATAGGCAGGCTTTGGTAGGAGCTGTGGGTGGAGGAGAGTGTGTTGAATAAGAAATCATCCTCGACCTGTTCTGAGTGGAGGCTTACGTTGTGAAATTGTGCTGCTCTAGCCACCACTTGAGAATACGCGGTGCTGTCTTCTGGTGGAGATGGCTTTGTAGGGTATGCCTCCGGACTGTTATCTGACACTGGGGCGTCGTATAGGTCCCATGCGTCCTGATCTTGGTCACCCTGGCTCATGGTGGTGTGAGCTGGGGAGTGTGATGGAGTTTGTGCTGGTGAGACGTTAATCACAGGCGGAGGAGAGGGTGGTGGGGTAACTCTTTTCACCACTTTTGGTTGTGGTGTCTGTTCCGTCTGGAACTCCAACCTTCTCTTTCTCCTAATGGGGGGGAAGGGTGCTTATTTTTCCTGTCCCCTGCTGTATGAAGATACGCTTTTGCGTATGGTCCACATCAGTTGCTTGCAGCTCTTCCTCAAACCTATGCTTCTGCATTTGGGAGGTTAGCGAGTGCTCTTCTGTATAAGAGCCTGAAGTTGGGTCGCTTGCAGTTTGTTTCGGCATCGAAACCCTGTCTGCGTGTTTTTTCGGCTCCGAGGTGACTCTTTTCTTTTTCGGGGCCGAAACCTCTCGGCGTCGATCTGTTTCGGTGCCGCTGTCTCGGCGTCGAGCCGTGTCGGCACCGGCATCTCGGTGTCGAGGCTTGTCTCCAGCACTTTCTCGGTCCCGAGAAGGCTGCGTGCCGGTGTCTCGACCGGAGTCGGACGATCTCGGCACTGTTTGGGCCTTTTTCGGTGCCGACGGGCGGTCACCGAATTTATGGGTCGAGCCATGGCCTGGTGGCAGTGGCGTCCCCTGGGCCTTGTAAATGTTCTTCTGAGTGGATTTCGACGTCTTACTCACGGTTTGTGTATCGTCGAATCCTTCGGAGTCTGAGTCTTGGATCGAGAAGGTACCTTCTTCTTCCTGTTCCTCGAACTCCCGTTGGGCTGTCGGTGCGGACGCCATCTGAAGTCTTCTGGCTCGACGGTCTCGGAGTGTTTTTCGGGACCGGAACGCACGACAGGCCTCGCAGGTGTCTTCGCTGTGCTCAGGTGACAGGCACAGGTTGCAGACCAAGTGTTGGTCTGTGTAAGGGTATTTATTGTGGCATTTGGGGCAGAAACGGAACGGGGTCCGTTCCATCGGCGTTCTTCAGCACGCGGTCGGGCCGACCAGGCCCCGACGGAGGATCGAAAAACTACCCCGAAGGGCACCGGAGCTCTTCGATCTTCGATGCGGTGTGGAATCTAAGTACGCCGATCCCGAACGCAACAATACCGACGAAAATCTTCCGAAATTAGCTAATTTTCCGTTCCGAAACTCGGAGCGACAGGAACACGTCCGAACCCGATGGCGGAAAAAAAACAATCGAAGATGGAGTCGACGCCCATGCGCAATGGAGACAAAAGGAGGAGTCACTCGGTCCCGTGACTCGAAAGACTTCTTCGAAGAAAAACAACTTGTAACACTCCGGCCCAACACCAGATGGCGAGCTATTGCAGAACATGCGTATCTACAGCGACAGATGCCATCGAACATATAGTTACAGCTATCCTCCCTCCTCCCACACAGCTAGTACTATAGATGTCCCAGTCTCTTACACAGCAGAGTTTAGCAGGGAAATGAAATCTCTGCAACTGTGTGCATAAGTACTGAACTCTCATTCAGGACGTGCGAAGTGAAGCATGCAAGAGCAGCAGAGCTCTTCAGCTACTTCCACTGCATTTCAGGTTTATACCTCAATTCGTATGGTGACAATTATTTCAGTCATCAGACATGGCCACCGTATTCACGGTTTTGGTGCTTTAAAGTTTTGATTACAAACTACTGATCATTAGTGCACAGAACAGTGAAAAAGTAAAGGTCAGCACTCATTCTGCGAGCAAATAAAGCAGAACAAAGATATTCACAGCAGACCTTAAGTTAGGTCATCTTTCATTCTGTTCCAACCTTCTATTAGATTACACATGGACATGACTGCTACCTTTAAAAGCCACGAAGGAATAGTCAAACAGACAAACATTGCGACCTTAAAAAAAGTCACCTCAAGCAGACTGATCTATTTGCAGCTCATCTTCAGTTTTTTTCCAACTGAATAATACAAGATTACTTTTGTTTCTACCATAAATTACCCCTTTCCTGAAAATCTGGTAACTACGAAGGTATGATCTCAGGCATGCCAAATCCCTGTCAACTCAATGAATGACATTATCCTTACCCTGCTTGCTGATACATGTCCTGGAACGGCCCCATACTTCCCCTTTGCTCCATCATGATGGCTTGAAAATGTCCCCTGTTCTCTTCCAGGCACCGATACATTGGGCCCTCATTAGCAAAGCCATTAGTCCGATTTGAGGTTTGACACTGAGATGGGTGGGTAGGCATTGATGATTGATATCCCCTAACATGGAAGGTACCTGATGGGTACTGAGACCCAAAAGAAGAGGCATGCACAGTGTCAACATGAGATCGAAAAGCAGTGCCGTTGAAACCCATCCCAGGGTTTGTCAGCCGAGTGTCAGCCAGAAACCTGCTAGTAGCCATTGTGCTCGGCCGCTTGGTGGCCACGGTCTGGTTATCAAGATCAAGAAATTCTTTGGGGCTTTCTGGCCTCTCGTCCGATTCTAGAGACTTCTCCTCTTCAGTTCCTAGATCTTGATTTTCCTTCGGCACAGCTTTGGGCTCCATGTCCGTCAAGTCTGGGGACAACAGAGCCATACTTGATAATTCACACCCTTGAAAAACAGTTGATGCCCCCTGGTTTGTAAAAGAGTCTCTGGAAGCAGGTGGGGACATAGCAGGCACATAACTGGCAGATGATGTTGGGTGTGATGCTGGTCTTCTCCAGTCTGTATAGCCCTGATTGTTTGGATAATAGAGAGGCTGCTGATAGTGATACGATGGCTGAGCATGAGGAAGAGGATGTGGTGGTCCCTGGTAATGAAATGGCATCCTTTGAGGTGGATACTGGGGAAAGACCCCAGGACGAGATGCAGGATGACTCTGGTGGCTCTGAACTGGGAAACGTTGCTGGTGAGATGATGGTGGCGGCTTCTCCATTCCGTGGGGGAAGGCCTGCAGTGTAGGGTTGATACGATAACCTTCAGCATTTGGAAGCTCACTGCCAGATGTGTAGATAGCAGGACCTTGTTTCAAAGAGGAATTAATCATAACAGGCTTTGGGTCTGTGCTAGTATTGTTTTCGTTCTGTTGAGTAGAAACTGCAGGAATTTCTGGAATGATCTTTCGATTGCCACCTGGAGACCTCATAAATTCAGCATTAGTAGAAGCAGTTGTAGCTTTCTCCCCCTTTCCATCACTGACACCTAGAGATCCACCACTAGGAGCAAAGGCTTCACCCTCTGCTGTGCTGCTATTCGACGCATGTTGTGGTGAGGTCCTGCCAAGCTCACTACCTGGCATACTGACATTCTTCCCTTGTGTATTTTTTGCAGCCTTTTTTTTCACTGTACGTTGTCCCTGTTTCTTTTTCTCAGATCCAGCTCCACTAGAAATCCTGCTGATGGACTCTCCCTGAGGAGGGGACATCAGTGGCGTAGGTGTTGTTTTGTCCAAGGCATCAATAATGGGAGCTACATTTCTTCCCTCTTGCTGCGGCTGTTCAGACTGGGAAGCTTTCATTTTTTCAATGTAAAAAGATAGGGAGTGCCAAGAAGGGAGGGAAGAAAAATATGTAAACAATTAGTCCACAGGTCATGACTTTACATCAAATAAACACACACAAAACAAAACGCTGAGCACTACACGCGGGTATTTTGTGAATATACTTTTGTGTATTTTAAGGCTTTCTAGTGAATAATCAGTACATTATTTGATGTAACCAGTCTTTCTTCATAAAGAGTCATGTGATTAATAGATGTAGTCAGTTACCCAGTTGCTAGCATGTTCAAAACCCTCACCTGTTGCAGAGGCAGTTGCTTTCTCAGGTGAAACTGCTCATAAAGCAACTATGCTGTTAAGTCTGCTTGCCAGAGGCATTTTCTCTAGAACTGCACACTGGCTGAATTTTTGATACATTTTCATTAAGCACAAGTGGTGAAGTGTGCCCTCCAACCATGACATTAAGGGGAAAAAAATTACCAAGACCTGTCTCAAGCCTGATGTGGACGTCCTGGAGTGCATAAGGTATAAAGAATAAGGAGGTCTACGAGAACCGCTTTGCTGCCTAAAATTGTTCATAGAAACAAATCTTCAACGGGAGAGCAACTGACTTGAAAACATTAGGTAGTGGTAAAGACACTGACACAGGTTCTATCTGGAATTTGGTTAACATGATAAATTAAGTTCCAAACCGAATGTGCTCAAATCTGTCTCCACTTTTGCACCCCTCTAAGGAGCAAACAACGAATGCTTCATTGGACAAATTAAAGATCGTACTTGGATTGCTTCTGTTGGCACCAAACTTGGTTAATTAACCAGCAAGAGTTAACCAGGATATATGCCTTAACAAGGAAGCTGGTTAAAATAGGAAAACATTCATGAGGGGAGGCTTGGAAATATTCCTTTCTAGGCAAAATAACTACAAAGGACCTTGCTTTTGCACCTACATGGAGATCATGTTTTGGCAGAATGCATGAGATTCACTGTATCCCACACACTTATATGAACACATGGTAAAATCTTGTGATTAAGTCCCAACACAATTACCTATAAAGTGTCTGCAACATCTGAATGCAATAGCTAATGAACAATATGTAGCTAAAACGGTCCCAGAGTTTTCTAACTTGATGTTTTAGGCAAATGGTTTCTCAATTAGTGAACCTCTTTTTTCATACTGAAACGTGACAGCTTTGCACAGGGATCAATAATGATTGGTGTAATGAAGCGTTATGATAAAGGCTAAGGAGAATGACTAGCTGTATTTGCAATATGAATTTAGAAATATAACTTTTATACCTGTAATTTCAGAATATCCTTTGATATAATTAGAAATGGTTTTGTTTTACGTATGGCAGCATTTAACTAGGAAATAAGCAATAAAGTAGCATCAGAAAATATAATGATCCTTTTATATCTGATAATGCATTTTATTCATTTATTGGTATAGTCTCTTCATTCCAATATTTCAAAAATTCTAAAAGGTAAAGCAATAAATCAACTTATGTTGCTACTATAAAGACAAAACTAAACAGGAGATAGAGGCAACTTGATCTAGATTCAAAATGCACTGCCAGGGATCTAGTAGATTAAACTCGTCTTCCCAACGACTATGGGCCGAGTAGGAAAATACCAAAGCAAAAATAAAAAAAAAAAACAGATTGTTCACACTTGTGTCTGCAACAGGTTCTTTGCAACATAGCAGATTATTGTGCTGCTAGTACTAAGCAAGATCTTTTATGAGTATGACATTTTGGTATAATCTTTTCCCACTTGCAATCTGCAGTGGAGAGACACAGTTTTCATATTTTTGAGAAGTCAATAAACTGTTACCTCCCATGGAAGACTAATTCATTCATAGAAAATGTTAGAGTAAATGACTTCTACTACAAAAATGGATGTTAACAGTTGGGTAATGTGCCACGCATACCAAATTCATGTTTTCCATTTAAAGATGAAAATCATGTCAAGCAGCCAGTGAGAACTGCAGAAATGCTGCTTTAAGCACATGGAACTGCGACAGGGAAGATGTGTAGATCTACCAACCTAAGACAAAGCAAGAGGCTCCAAACCTGGATAAACTAAATGCAAAGCTAACATCCTGGCTCCTAATTTTGCGGGATTGTTTTTGGTATTTTGCTAGAGTTAACATTTTTCCATCAGAACTTATTACCTTCGTTATTGCTCTTTGTGGAGGATAGGTCTAGCTGCAGATTCCTCACCTTAAGGATACACTCAGGCACCAAACCTGATCCAGAGATTTTGTCCAGCAATGTCCCCCATGCCTTGGTAGGTGGTGCCATGTGACTCTGCAATGACATTGCACCACCCCAAAGTGATGGATGGATGGGAGCAAAATATGAGTGCTACCCATTGTGTGCTCATATCAATTTCTTTCCTTTCTACTTCTGCCCCCTCAGACGTGGAGCACTCCCAACAAATCTTAGATGACAGTTTGCCAAAATCTAACTTGGACGGTATTATGATGTTCAGGATTCCACTCAGCAGAATGTGGAGGTGGAAGGGCAATGTGAAATCTACAGTTAAAGTTTCCACCTTAACTATTCACCAAAGGTATACAACTTGTTCTTCCGATGGATACTTTTACTGCAGATTACTCACCTTGAGAAAAGATAACGCAGTACCACCCCAAAGGGGGGGGTGTCTGGGGGTAGAATTGACCAGAAAAATCTTACAGGACCAAGCGGATCCTCCTGACACATCAGACTGCCCAGGAAGTAGTGTTAAATAGGTGTGTGCACTGATGCCTGTGTCGGGGCCTGGCAGATGTCCAGAATACACAACCCCTTTGCCAATACTATTGTACTGTAGTTGCATAAATAACGTGCTTACTATCCCCGGCGAGGCATTTTACTGAAAGGAGCATGCTACTCTAGAACCCAAGGGTAGTGGCTAATCCAGTGGTATTTTTTGGTTATTAGGATTAGTAATATGTTCTACTGGGTTGACTAGGGTATTAGCCCTGGTCAAACGCAGCCACAACTCTAGTCAGGGTAAGTGTGAGGCAAACCCTAAATCAACCTGTGCTCACCCTCTTGTAGCTTGGCACAGAGCAGTCAGGCTTAACAGAAGCAGTGTGTAAAGTATTTGTGCAACGCTTCAAACGAACACCACACAAAAAGATTCCGCACCAGCTTGGAAAATTCAGGAAAATGTAATAAATAAAACAAGACCAAAACAACGAAAATCCATTCAGTAGAACTGGAGTTATGAATTTCTAAAGAATAAACTGCAAAATAGTGCCTAAAAGCATAACGCACCAACCGTGTGGTTGCACTGAACGGGACAAAGTCAACAGTTCAAGCCTACTGCGATGGAGAGTAGGTCAGATACAGTCCTAGATTACTGTTGCTGAAGTTTTATCTTCTCAAGAATTGAGCCAAGAGTCCAGTTTGCAGGGAAGAAGTTTGCCAGGAGCAAGGAGAGCATCCAGGTAATGGTAAGTGGGCCGCAAGGAGCTGGCCAGGCATCACAGACGGGCTGGAGCCTCTCGGGCAGATGATGATTGCTGCACGAAGAGACAAAATTGAGGCTGTTTGTGCTGGATTTCCAGGTGAGCGATGAGGTTGCGGCGCCAATTGGCACATTCACAAAGAACCCAAAAGCTTGCCTTCCAGAGCTTAAAAACACTTTCAAGGGTCCAGGACCTGAGAGATGCCTCTTGGAGGTCAGCTCATTGAAGACGGTCCAGGCACTGTGGGGAGCTGGTTATGTCTCTGAGGCTTAGATCTGGAGGCCAGCAGACTAGCCCTTTTAGTCCTGGGTTGAAGATGGGTTCCAGGTCCAGTTCTTGCTCGCCAGGAAAAAGGGCAGCAAGTCAGCACAACAAGGCAGCAACTTTTTCAGAGTTGCAGTCCTCTCAGCAGCTCATTATTCGTTCTTCCTAGCAGAAAATCCACAGGTCCAGAAGTATAAAGACTTTCCTCTGAAGTGCAGAGCATCCTCCCACCCCCTACCTTCTCTGGCTCCAGACTCACTACAGGGGGGTATGCAGCCCTTTGTGTGGGGGACAGGTCACAGCCTATTAAAGTCACATCTAGGCTCTTATTATGTGTGGCTGTCTAGGGGGAAATACACAGTCTAGCTGTCGCCCACCACAGACATGTAATCAGTGACAGGCAGCAGGCACCAAATGGCTAAAGTAAGAAAATGCCAACTTTCTAGAAGTGGCATTTTCAGAATTTCAATTTAAAATCAGACTTCACTTAAGATTCCAGAGACACCAAACTTGGAAAGTCTTCATAATTGGGAATTACAGTTACAAAATGTAATAAAGTAATCTCAACGTTATCCTATGGGAGAAATAGGCATTGGAGTAGAGAAAAACGAAATTAAGAGTTTTTTACTACCAGGACATGTAAACGTAAAAGTACAAGGCCTGGTTTTTAAATACATTGCACCCTGCCCTCTGGGTTTTCCAGGGCCTACCCTCAGGGAGCATAGGTATTAAAAAAGGAAGGTTTAGGCCTGGCAAGAGGGTTACTTTACGAGGTCAAAATGGCAGTTCAAAACTGCACACAGGCTCTGCAATGGCAGGCCTGACACATGGTAAAAGGGCTACTTAGTGGATGGCAAAATCACTGCTGCAGGCCAACAAGTAATTTATTTACAGGCCCTGGGCACATGTAGTACACACACCGTGCTAGGGAATTATAAGTAAATTAAATATTCCAAGCCAATACCATTATGTTAAGCAGAGAGCACAGGCACTTTAGCACTGGTTAGCAGCAGTAAACTGCACAAAATCCTAAGGTCAACAAAAATGAATCCAGTAAAAATAAGAGAAGGAATGCAAAATGTTTGGGATGACCCTGAAGGAAGGGCAATTTTCCAAAACATTCCATGCATTTATTTAGTTTCTTTGTGGTATATTAAAACTAATGCCAATTAGGTTTGATCATTCATGGGGGAAATGTGATTTCAGGCAAATGCTTGGTGAGAAAGGCTGGTGGAGATTTGTATAGGTTTGCAGTGATAGAGTTTTTAAGGAGAGGTGGTGATATATGAAATGAGGTGTAAGTCATTTACAGAATTGCAATGAAATTAAAGCAGACAGGCATATGGGAGATTAGGGTAAACTTAGAAAGCATAGAGAGGATGGAAGGTACGGAGAGTGTCACTGAAGAAAGGACCAGAATCAATCAGAAGTAAGCCAATGTCAATGTTTCATCAAGGGTGACATGGTTGAAATTGGAGAGGCTACCCTGATGCTGGGTCTACTAAAAACTGAGATCCCACTGCAGGATCTGTATAAGCAATCTGGAGTTCAGGTTGAGGAAACTGCATGACCTTTAAAGGTGGGAAGTGATCACCACCATCACTTTTGTGAACATGAAGGATACAAACTGGAAGTGATCTGACCCCACCATGAACCCCATAGTCGCCTGTGGGACTGGAGGACGGTATAAGTGCCTTGCAAGTCCAGGACACCATCCAGGCTCCGGGGTTCGGAGCAGAATGAATCTAGGACTAGGTGAGCATCTTCAATTCCCTTTTCCCAGAAAAGCATTCAGTGGACAGAGGTCAAGTATAGGCCTGGGGGTTCCATCCTTTGGTACGAGCAATTAAGGTGTCTAGCACCCTTCTCCCTTCAAAGCTGCTTGATGACACTTTGTGCAACAAGACTGCGTAGCTGTCGAATTACAGTCGCTCTGATGAGGTGGAAAGCAGAGCAGAAAGGAAATGAAGATGAGGGTGTAGCCCATTTGTATTATTTGCAAGAACCATTTATCTCACATAATAGGTCTCCAGCCGGGAAGCACATGTTGTATTCTGCCACCACAGCCTGAGTGGGAAAGCTGAAGAAGCTTTGCAACTGCTGCAGCAGGGCAAGAAATGGTGGTAGAGGAGAACTGCTCGTGTGAAAGGTCCTGGCTGATGCTACAACCTCTGTCCCTAAAGTACTTGGCCTGCTGCTGCCTGTAGACTAGCACCATGGATTAACCCCTAAACTTTCTGTAATGTACTGAATTAACCTTGTACACAAGTACACTGCAAACAGTACCGTTTTATGCTGGGAAGGAGTACACTACACAATAGTCCACGACTTATCAGTGTACTGCACTCCATCCGTGCTAGGGAATTGCGGGGTACCTTTGTGGTACTAGATATTGAGAAGGCATGCTACACCATGGGATGAAACCATATGTCTGAGGTGTTGCAGAACATTTTCAGCACTGGGTGAAACTCCTTTAGGAGAAACTCATGTCCCGGGTACGAGAGGGTAATGTAGTATCCCATAAATTGAACATGAGCATGGTACCCACCAGGGGTGCCCATTATCGCACACGTTATTTGTGCTCGCTTTAGAATCACTCGCTTTAGCGATAAGGCTACGTGAAGAAATGCATGTGTGGGGATTCAAAAAAGGAGAAGTGACGCATGTAATTTCATTCTATGCAGATGGAACTCTGGCATATCTACATAGCCTACAAACATTGCTACCTTTCTTTCCTCGCTGTTGTCTGCGTAGGAAATTATTTTGAGAACGTAGGATCTAATGATGTTGGCCAGTGGGGTCATATGTGCGTTGAAGAGTGTGGGGCTGAGGGATGAGCCCCGGAGGACACCACAGGTGACCTCCTTGGGTTCAGAAGTGAAAGGTGGCTCCTCTGGGTTCTTCCAGTGAGAAAGGAGGTGATCCACCTGAGCGCATCCCCTTGGATGCCAATGTGGTGGAGTCTTTCAATCAGCATGTAGTGCGATACGGTGTTGAAGGCTGCAGAGAGGAGGATCAAAGCTGCTGTTTCTCCTCAGTCGAGGAGGGTTCGGATGTCGTTGGTGGGTGCAACCAGGGCAGTTTTGGTACTGTGATTGCTCCGGAAGCTAGATTGGGAGTCATCGATGTAAAAAAGTCCCCTATTTCTGGCATGGTTACCCCCACTTGTTGCCTGATGTCAGTGTGCTTAGACTGTTTTCACTGGGATCGTGCTAACCAGGACCCCAATGACAGCGCTCTCGCCTCCAAATCTAGTTGCTTTGGCATTTCTCATACCCCACAACTGGCATACTGGGGTACCTCTGTAAGTCTGTAGTTTATGACACCCGGGGTATTGGTACAACAGGTTCCCCCATGGGCTGCAGCATGTATTATGCCACACATGGGAGCCCATGTAAACTGTGTCTGCAGACATGCCATTTGCAGCCTGCATGAAAAGGTGCTTGCACCTTTTTTTTTTTTTAATACTGCTGGTCATTACACCAGGTAAGTCACCCCTATGGTAGGTCCTTCCAGTCTGAAGGTCAGGGGGAAGTTTTCAAATCCCCTTGACTTTGTAAGCCATTTTAGCTATGTACTGGCCACAGGTCACTTACCTGTGGCCCAGCTACATAATGTTAACTCCAAACCTAGGCATGTTTGGAGAACCCACCAGTAATGATCCTACCAGTCTTTTAGGGTTTGCGGGCAGCCCAAACTGCTGCCGCCCCTCAGACAGGATTCTGCCCTCCTGCTGCTTGACCAGCTCAAGCAAGGGAAGGCAGAACAAAGGATTTCCTGTGGGAGAGGGGATGCAACTTCCTCTCCCTTGGAAATAGGTGTTACTGAGTTGGGGAGGGGTAGCCTCCCCAAGCCACCAGACTGCTCTGAAGGGCACATTTGGTGCCCTCCTTGCATAATCCGGTTTGCACCAGTCCAGGGACCCCCGGTCCCTACTCTGGTGCAAAACTGCACAAGGGAAAGGTGAGTGACACCTCCCCTGTCCATCACCACCCCCGAGGTAGAGCCCAGAGCTCCTCCAGGTGGCCACTTGTTTCTACCATCTTGGAAACAAGATGTGCAGAGGGCCCTGGGAGCATGTGACTGGTAAGGTTAGGCAGCTGACGTCAGTAGAGTGACCAAGCCCCTTTTGGGCTAGTTAGGGACCTAGAGGTCCCAAATGCGTTGTGCAAAACTTCACCAGGACCTCTCTGCAAAGTCATCTTCTGCTCCTGGCCACCGGAACCACTGCTAGACTTCACAGGAACCAAACAAGACTGCAACATCAAGACAACCTCTCCTGGCAACATTGTTTCCGTGGCTCCGGTCAGCAACTTGCAACATTTCCACGGCTGTGCATCTTGTGGGGTTGGCAAGACTTCAGCTGCACCAGAGAAGCAAGAAAGAATCTCCCTTGGAGTGAAGGATTCAGTCCCCTTCATCCGCAGGCACCTAAGGCAATGCCGTCTGGCTGCTGGGATCTGCTGTCCTCTGGACTTGCAAAGATTCTCCAACACAAGTGGTGGTTCTGAGGGGTCCTCTGGATCCTCTCCGCCTTCTTTCCAACTTGGGAGACAGTGAGCCCTTGCCTTTTCCTCCAAGGCAGAACCCCTGTGCATTGTGACTGGTGCTTACTGACTCCTGCTCAGAGGGATCTTCATGTTCCAAGTAGCCCTGGTCCCCAGCACTCTACCTCTGCAAGGGCAGTCTCCACTCTGCTGCTCCAGCGACGTGGGACCCCTCTTCAGGTGTTCTGACTAGGCCTCACTGCGACTTACTATGCCTGCTGCCAGTGGGTTGCTCGTGGGGACTCCAACTACTTCTGCTGGCTCTTCTGTCTTCTCAGGGTCAGCCTGGACCCCTGGACCCCCCAAAACAGAGTTGAGTCCCAGGGACCTTGTTGGTCCTCTTCAACTCTGCAAGTCTCCAACAGTTCCAGTTGCACATGCTTGCTGGTGGTCCTCCTGACCACTGACCAGTCTGCAATCCAGCAATCAACGAGGGACAGTTCCTTGGTGACTTCAGGGTCTCCTCTGCAGCTCCTGGGCTCCACAGCTGGACTTTTATCTATCAGTGTTGACTAGGATCTTCGCTCACAGAAGGGTAGGCATTGCCTACCGCCCCACCTGGACACTCCAGCGTGGACTGGACTCTAGCCCATTCTTTTGCAGGTCGTCTTCATTTGGAATCTACCTTTGGGTTCCACCGGCCTGGTCCTGCTTTTGCAATATTCCATTTACGAGTTCCCATGTTAGCCTATGGGACAACCAGGTAACTTACTTACCGCTGGGGATCTTCTGGATCCTTTCCTCTTGTGGTTCCGTTCTCTCCCAGCCCTTGGCTAACTACTCCATATCCTCTGGTGGGGGACCCATGCTCACATTCCACTTTTTAGTATGTGGTTTGCCCCCTCCCCCCAATAGGGCCCTCGCTATTTCTTGCTATTCCCCAATACTTACCTGTGTATATTTTGTGTGTACTTACCTCCAGAAGGGGGTTTATCTATACCAATCAAGTTGGTAGTCCTGTAATAAAGTACCTTTATCTTTGCAACACTGTGTGGTTCCTTTCATGTGTGACAAGTTGCTTTGTGACTACTGAGTTATTGCAAGTGCTTTACACTCCTCCTAGATAAGTCTTGGCTGCTCACCACAGCTACCACTAAAGAGCCCTGGCTACCTAGACACTAACACTATCTCTGTGGATTTTGGCAGTCTCTTTACCTTCTCAGGCTTTCTTTCAACATCCTTTATCAATTTCTACAGTGGGCATTTTTTCTCAGCATCCCCTTCAAGAAGTCCGACACCCTGTGGGTTGACTCTGTGCCTCCCGCCGGTTCTTCTTCGTCGCTGGATAGGCCCAGTTCCCCCTGACTCCTGGTGTTTTGGGCTCTGCATCGCTGCATGGTGTTCCTCTTTCTGCCTTAGACGTGCCCTGAGAGTTTTGGGAACGAAAGCCCTTGTCTCTGTGGTCTTTCGGCAGGCAGAGGTTGCAGATTTCGTGTGGGTCACGCTGGGAAATTTGTGGTGGCAATTTGGGCAGAAATTGAATGGGGTGTTTTCCATGACCCCTACTTTGCTTTTTTCTCCTGCCACGTGCATATTCTTTTGTCAGCCCCTGTCAGGGGATGCTCTCTCTCATCCTGGTTGCTGTTCACTTCCCTCGTTCGGCAAGATCTCAAAAATAAACTTCAAATTTTTCTTGATTTTTTCAACTTCTCAAAAAGCTTTGGCGCTCCTCCTTTTGCTTCCACATCCAACAGCGGAAAAGGAAATCTGAACCAGACACCAAATGATGGTCAACGACACCCAAAAAGGGCAAGTGAGATGGGGTCAGAGGGGAAAAAAAAAAAAAAAAAAAAAAGAATTCCAGACCCAACCACTAGATGGCGGAATAATGCACAGCATGTGAATTCAGAAAAGGATTTATGCTGCAAAACACTAATAAGGGTTGCCTGGACCCAGTATAAAGTGTAACACCATAGGTGTCCATCACACACCACACACTGGGCCAGTCTCCTACAATCAAGTAAGCTGGTTCTGCTCCAGGTATGTCATGAATCGCTTGTTGATGATCTTTTCCACTACCTTTGCTGGGAATGGGAGCAGGGAGATTGGCTAGTAGTTTTGGGATTCGCTGGGGTCGGCAGTGGATTTATTTTGGAGTAGTCTGTCTTTGGAGTGTTTCAAAGTGTCAGGAAATGTTGCGGTGGTAATAGAGGTATTGAACAGGGTGGTGAGTTCCTGGCCCATCCTTTTATTTCTAAGGTTGAAGATGTGGTGTGGGCATGGGTCCGTGGGAGTTCCAGAGTGGATGGATTTCATGGTGGTGGTGATGTCCCAGTGGAGAGGATGTTCCAGGTAGTCAGTGTGTAGTTCTTGTCAGTTATGGTGGTGGCGTGGCGTATATGTCGAGGAAGTCTATAGGTGTGGGTTGCGGTTAGAAATTTCTGTATATGGTTGCAATCTTTTCATGGAAGAATTGGGCAAGGTTGTCACACAGCTCCTGTGAGGGTGTGATGAGGTTTTCGCTGGCAGCTGGGTGGGAGAATTCCTTAACGATGTTAACAAGTTCCTTGGTGTTTTTGGTGCTGGTTTCGATGTGTGCAGCAAAGGTTGTCTTTTTTGATGGCCTCAGCAGGCAGAGATCGAGGTAGGTCTTGAAGGCTCCTCTGTCCAAGGCATCCTTGCAGGCACACCATCTCCTCTCCAGCTGCTTGCAGTCTTATTTCACGGTTCTGAGTTCTTAGGTGTACCAGCTGTCATTTTTGGAGGATTCTCTCTAAATGTTGCTCTTGATGGGGACAATGTGGTTGGTGCAATTGGTGTTCCAGGCGTTGAAGTTAATCACTCTCTGTTCGAGGTTGGTAGCAGGGTTGGAGGTGATGAGGGCATCCGCCCAGCTGGTCTCTGAGATTCTGTTCCACCTCCAGTGGGGGGGCGCTGGTCATCTTGGGGGTGGAGGTATGGGGGCTGGAGATGCTAAAGTGGACGATGGAGTGATTGATCCATGTGAGTTCTGTGACATGGCTGTATTTGATGCGGTTCCTGGAGGTGAAAATGGGGTCCAGCGTGTGTCCTGGGGTGTGTGTAGGATCATGAGTGATCTGGGTCAATCTGGGGCTGCTCATAATGGTGAGAAGGTGTGCAGTGTTGTTGTTGTTAGAAGCGTCAATGTGGAAATATAGGTTGCAGAGGAAGATGTAATCCTAGTAGTCTAAGGCTAGGGGAGCAATGAAGTCTGCAAAGGTGTTGCTAGAGCACAGGCCAGGGGTGGGGGGAGGGGGGATGAGGGTTTATGCAAGGGTGCCTCTGATGGTTATTTTGTCGTCTGTGTGGAGCTTGAGAGTATTGGGGGTGATGGTGGTGCTGCACTGTATGGTCTCGTTGTGGGACGGCTGTTCGTCCTCCCGGCTTGTTGGTGCTTTCCTGGTGAGTGATTTTATATCCATTGGGGACCGCTGTGGCAATGTCTGGGGTGAGTGTGGGGTTGAGCCAGGTCTTGACGAGGAAGACTGTCTAATGCGAGGGTGGCGATGAGGTTCCATAATTTGGTATAATGCTTGCATAATGGACGTGTTGAGAAGGGCACATGCAGGTTGGTGCCTTTGTGTGTACTGTGGCAGGTGAAAGGTCCCAACGTGGAGCATGGGTCAGCGTGGTGGCAGTGTTTGATGCAGAGTTTGGGATTCAAGGGTGTAGAGCTCTGCGATAATGTATATTCGGGGGGAGGGAGGACCACGTGTGGTGATGCTGGGCGTGGTCCAGGTGCGGACAGGTGCAGACTGGTTTGCCTTTGGTGAAGTCACGCTGCGGCATGCATAAGTCAGATCCTGGGGTGGGTGGGGCTTTTGTTGGCAGGAAGAACGATGAGTGGGAAAGCCTGCTCGGAAAAATCCCAGCAGGAAAACCCAGGCAACTGTAGTGTCACTGGATCAGTCTGAAACAAGCAGAAACTGGAAGTCACAGGCTAGGTGTTCAGGTGCCTAGTGATGTGGTTGCGCTGCGGCCTGCATTAAGTAGGTCCTGGGGTAGGTGGGGCTTCTGTTGGCAGGAAGAAAAGTGAGTCGGAAATCCCCAGCGGGAAAATCCAGGTAGCTGCAGTGTCATTAGATCAGTCTGGAAAAAAGAAGGAACTGGAAGCCACGGACAAGTGGCAGAATAGCTGTACAGGGGCCTAGCTATAAAATGGATAAGGTGAAGGGTGGTCTTGGGCTCTCTAACTTCGAACTATATTATACTGCTCCAGCATGCTGGACATTAGTGTGATAGGGAAACAAGCTGGAAGAAGAAATTATTCAAAGGATGCTCCCTGTTTTATTAAGGTGGGGCGAGGTGGTGCCACATATCTGCTCATATGCGGTTCTTCACACTCCAAACATGTGTGACACGGAGCTGCACAGGGTGATTGGACATTTCCCGTTTTCTAGGCCCCTAGAAATTTGATGCCAGTCAGCCATTCAGGAAGAGTGCATGTTTCAGGTCTATGGTATGGTGGAGAAGGGGGAATGCTCAAGGCTCTGTGACCTGTATCCTAAAGAGAACTTTCAGACCTTCAAGGAGGCCCACTCCAGTTGGCATTGGGCTGGGGTAGTTCCTGTACTACACTCTACTGTCCAGGACAACGAGGGAGGTTTTGGTGGATTTGCCAGTCACTCCTCCGGTGTCTGTGGTCCTTACTGAGCAGTTAGAGATGAACCATTCTGACCATGCAGTATCCCCACTTTATCAAGCGTTGAGGACTGAGAAACACAGGACAGCATTATTAGTCAGCCAAATATAGGCAGGAAAACTGAAATCACAGTTGACAGATGCGCAGTGGAACCAAACCGCTACACATGTTAAAATGGTTTGAATTCACACTCTTCAATTTCCTCCATCCATGTGACACCCTGAAAATTGTCTAGAATATATACAGATTGGTCAGACATGTCCCATATGTTGCGAGGGGATAGCCTATTGTCTACACATGATGTGGAATTATGAACAGCTGTGTGTACTGGCAATCCTTGATTAATAAATTGTGTGATATTGTGGGTCTGGCTACTGAACTGACTGTTAAGCATTGTTTGCTTAATGCTATCCCTGTGCCCAAGAAATCAAAGACTCAATATAAATTTGCATTGTTAGGACTGGTATTAGAGAAATGTCGGATTGTCATTCGGGGGTTTAAGCCAGGTAGCCAGATGTTCCTGGGATTCCTGGGAAAAAGATCTACGGAGTGGGTAATTACAATAGAACCTGGAGTAAAAATGGTTAGAACAGACTATCACTTAGTAGATGATTAGTCCCTTAGTCTGCAATGCTTCTCACTGATGTAGGGGTTCGGAGGGGTCAAGTGGATGGCAACATCAGAGAGATTGGATTTTTGACACAAAACTTAGTTATATACATGTCATCATGGCCCACCCTTTCAGCTGAATTTGTAAAGAGAGTTGCAATGCTTGTTTATGAAAACTGAAATATAAATACAAATTTACAAAGAAATCACTTCCTGCAATATTAATGGAAAAGTCTGGTGGGAAACAAGAGTCTCAAGGATTGTGTTGTGGCTAGTGTCCTTGAATAAATTTGAAAGTCAAATCAGTCTTCTCTTCAAACAATTTAGTACAGTTAAAGACCATGCCCAGAAGGGACACCTGGACATTCCTTGAAAACCCAGTTCAATCCAGGTTTTTTTTTTTTTTTTTAGCACTGAACTGGTGCCAGTAGCTCAACCCATACAGTCCATGGTGTCTAAACCCTAAACCAGGAGGCAAGACATACTTTGACACATCCAGGCCAATATGTATCATTAGAACCAGCAAGGGCCTGAGGCCCTATAGGACAGGCTGCAAGATTTTGCTGGCTATGTCCCCTAAAGCATCAGTTTATCTTACTAGAAGACACTCGGTGTTCAAGAAATCATAAGGCTAAATCAGCCAAAGATAACATTTTCTAAATGAAGACATCAATTTGCTTTCACTCCATCTGGTCGGGTTGCTCGGAAAGGAGCTAGGACTTCACTTGTCAAAGCTTTCCAGTATAGTATGCATGCTCAGAAAATGAGGCTCACCAGGGGCCAGTCTATGTCGCCTGGCAACAGATCCACCACTTACCAGTGGGTAACAGCCTGGCTAGACTTAAAGGGCCATAAAGAGGTCTGTACGACCACGGTTGAGTGGACAAGTGGCTCAAAAGAAGAAGGACCAGGTTATAGGTTCTCCGTTAAATTTGGTTTGAACAGTAGGCAACAAATCTTACCTGTAGGTGTAGTTTTGCAGCTTGAAGATCTTCTGGGTTTACATGCTGTGCATTATTCCGCCATCTAGTGGTTGGGTCTGGATTTCCTTCTAGTTTCCTAAATTTTTTTAGTTGTTCTCTCTATATTTTTGTTTTTTAGTGGGCATCAACGGAACCTCCATTTGGTGGCTCCTTGTGACGGAAGTCTCCACCCCACTTTGCCATCTTCAGATTCTTTTCTTACTTCTATTTGTCTTTTTTTTCTCATCTTCTTGGCCAAGATGGGTGGGTCGCCTGTGAATCTAGAAAATCTTCATGCTGCAAAACGACACTTATAAGTCAGAAACTTTGTTTTGCAGTGTAAATCTTTTCTAGATTCACATGCTGTGCATTGATTTGAAAGCAATTTTTTCCCTACTGTGATGGTTAGGTGGAAGATGGATACTGATTTGTAAATAAATGCTTAAACATCCTTTTCCCCACCAGAGCTTCTTTGTTCATTTGTATATCAATACAATAATGTTTTGTAAATGTGTGCACCAAAGTCCAAGTTGCTGCCATACAAATCTCTTTTGAAGGAGTGTTCACCATAAAAGCCACTAAACCTCCTTTCTTCCATTTTGAATGTGCACCTGGTGCCCTGGGTAACACTTCCCTTGCGGTTGAGTGGCATAATTGGATAAGTGGCGCAATATACCTTGCTATGGTGTTCTTTGATACTGCCTTCCCCCAGCACTTCCTTGAGAACGCTACAAACAATTGCTGTGACTTCCTTAAGTGTTTTGTTCTTTCAATGTAATTCATGATGCAACGTCTTCCATCCAATGTGTGCAGACTCCTTTCTACATGTGTCTTTGGGTTTTGAAAGAAACTAGGTATCCGAATCGCTTGATTAATATCAAATTGTGAAACTACTTTTGGAGAAAAAATGGATTTGTCCTCATGACAATCCTGTCTTTGTGAATTTGAAAATAGGGCTCTACAATAGTGACTGCTTGCAACTCACTAACTCTGCATAAGGAAGTAATTGCTAATAAGAACGCAGTCTGTAACGTTAATGTCTGCAACATCGCTTTTGTGTAACGGCTTAAACTGTTTTCTCACGAGTTGTGAAAGCACAAGATTTAGGTTACAAGTAGGCGCTGGAACCCTTTTGTGAGGTGCTATCTTGACCCTTCTAGGAATCTTTTCACCACTGGTGATGTGAAGAAACGTTTTCCCATTTGTCCTCTTGTATACACTACTCTAGCTGCCAGATGCACTCTTAATGAAGCATAAGTAAGCCCTTCTTGAGGTAGATGCGTTAGAAATTTCAAAACTGTCTTTTCCTTTGTAATCCCTTTGGTTAATTTCTTATCCACACACCAAAGAGTAAACCTTTTCCATTTTGCCATATAACATTTCCTTGTAGCACGTTTTCTGGCTTCTCTTAGAGCAGCTATTGCTCTGGCTACTTCAAGTGTCCAAATTCTAAGTCTCCAGGAGCCACGTCATTAATTTGAAATATTCTGGTTCTGGGTGCAGTACTTTTCCCTTTTCCATGGAGAGCAAATCTCATCTTTTTTGCAGCTAGAGGAAGCTTCCCTGGGCTAACTATCAGTTTTGAGTACCATGTCTGTCTCGCTCATTGCAATGCAATTACTATTCGCGTCATGTGGCTTCCCTTGCAGTTGTTGATCACCTTGTGTAATAAGGGAACCTGTGGAAAAGCGTATGCAAATGTCCCTGACCAATCTATCGAAAGGGCATGCCCCAGAGACTGAGTGTGTGTTTGTCTGGAGGCAAAGTTTGAGCATTTCGTGTTACAAAGCATTGCAAACAAGATTATTGTTGGTGTCCTCCATTTAAAAAAAAAAAATGTTGTGCACTACCTTTTGGTTTAGTTCCCATTCATGTGAACATCAGGCCTGTCTGTCTGCGTCGCAAGTCTCCTTCCCCGGTAGATGAATTGCTTGAATCTCTATACCTCTCTGAATTGCCCATCTCCATAGCAGTTGGGCCAGCTTTGAAAGGGGTGGCGACTGAGTCCCTCCCTGTTTGTTGATGTAGAACGGTGTTGTATTTTCTGTCTGAATTAATACTGTCTTTCCATGAATGTGCTTCTGGAATGCTTTCATGGCAAGTTAAAACCGCCTTTAATTCCAGCCAATTTATGTGCTGTACTGCACCCTGGCTGTTCCATATCCCTCTTACTTTTAGTGAGCCTATGTGAGCTTCCCAACCCAAACGTGAGGCAGCTGTGGTTAATGTTACTGTTGGAGTTGGATGCAGAAAACATCTTCCCAGAGTAATATTCTTCCTGTTGAACCACACAATTTTTTCATGAACCCTCTGCATGACAACCACTAGATCTTCCCAACTCCCTGTTGCTTGAGACCATTGATTCTGAAGCAGGCCTCGAAAAATCATAAGTTACTGGACCTGCAGATCGAGTAACTTGAGTAATCTACTTGACCTAACTGTAATGTACTTGACCCGTAAACAAGTCTTAAATTGTGTGATCCTAGGCAAATAGTTTACATAGTCACCTTTTTCTTAATGCTCACATATGATTTCACCTTCAAATATGTGACCTCAGCATTTGTACAGTACAAAAAAAAAAATCTCTTTTGTTTGGTTAAGTAGACTAAAGTTTGCTACATGTATCACAAGAATCTAGCCCACACGTTGGTGACCCATGACTTGCTTTTAGTTTGCTAACATCATTGACATCTGGGCAGGACTGTTTCTCAGTTTGTTTAAACACTCACTTTTAATAAATAAATTACTGAACCATTTTTTGGTAACATATTGTCATCTACACACAGTAAATTTCCAAGAAATGCCCAAACTCCTTTCCACTAACTTGTAGCTTTAGTGATAAAACTGCATAGTGTATTAACAATCTGTGAAAATTGGGTTTCAGAAAACATCCTTGGCAAATAAACGCAAAGTGTTTTGATTTGTTTTCATCCTATTAAAATATTTTTTTCATCACACAAATAGAAAATGGGCTTTCACAACTACTGAAATATATTTTGAAATGTGTGTACAGTTGACTTAATCATCTAAATGTGTGTTAGGAAAAACCTGACATCCTATATCCTTTTATTTCACACTCTAACAGGTCAGACAGTTCACCTTACAAAAATCCTAGAATTCTGCAGTGAGAAGAAAAACTAATTGAAAGACAAACTGACTTTTGACCTCTGTCTGTGAACAAAGAGCAAATATGACAAGAACAAGATTTAAAAGCCTTCTATTGCTTCTCTGCTTTCTGACTAACAGAACATCTGTTCTTTGTCAACTTGCCAGAAGGAAGGAGTAAGTCCTAAAAATAGCTAGATTTAGCTCGACTTGATCAAAAATGACTCGCCAAAGCAAGTGGTCAAGTAGATTTTTCTAGCCCTGTGAAGCCATTCCTGGGTTGGTCTCATGTGTAGTCTCACAAATGGGATTAAAGGAATACATGATGCCATCTTTCCTAACAATTTCCCTACTCTCCTCACAGTCAGAGCTTGCCCCCTCCAGTACAGGAGAGTCTCCTCTAACAGGGACTGTGTCAATTTCTCCCTGGGAAACGCTTTTGCCGGATTTGAGTTCTCCTGTTCGGGTGATGATTATCTATGTTTAAGGAGAATCCTAGGGTGTGTAGTCTTATCACTTCTGAAATATCCTGTTTGTATTTCTGGTAACAGTGTGCGCTCACTAGCCAGTCATCCAGGTATGGATACACATGTATCCCTTTGCTTCTTAGATGTGTCATAACCACTGCTAGACACTTTGTGAACACTCTTAGAGCTGATTTTATTCCTAAAACCAAGACTTTGAACTGTTAATGTTTTCTATCACAAACCTTAGATATTTTTTTGTGTTTTGCGTTCATTGGGATGTGCAAATATGCATCTTTCAAGTTTATGGTTGCCATGTAATCTCCTTCATTCAGTTGAAGTATCACTTCCTGCAAGGTTGTAATCTTACATTTTTGAGTCTTTATGAATTTGTTGATGTACTGGAGGTCTAGAATTGGCTGAAAGGACCCAATCCACCTTTGGTATTAGGAAATATGTCGAGTAATTTCTCTTGCCTATATGTTCCCTTGGTACTTTTTCTATCTCTTGTTTGTCTAGCAATTCTAGATCTTCTTTTATAAGGCGAAATGCCTCTTCCTTCGAATACATTTTTTTCTTCGGCCTCCTTGCTGATGGGAACCTTATTCATTCTATGCAATATCCATGTTTCATTAGGTTTAGTACCCATTTGTCTCAAGTTATTTTCCTCCACTCCTGAGATTTATTTTTATTTTTCCATCTACTGGTGAGTTGTGTTTTGTTTTGATGCATTCTTGTTTTGTGCTGCAGTGCAGTCAAATACTTGCTTGGGTAGAACTTCCTCTTGAAGTTTGGCCTTTAGCTCTTGTTCTACCTCAAAAGGTACTCCTCCCTTGCTGACTGTACTGACAGTGTTGCTGTGGAGCTACTGGTTGCGTGCTGGCTTGGAAACCCTGGTGTGTGTGTGCTCACTCCCTGAAAGGAACCTCTGGAAGATGGTGGTCTTGATAGGAAAGTTCCCCCTCAAAATCCCTCTCTAAACTGTAATGCCCCTATTGATTTAGCATTTTCATTGTACTTCAAGAGGTCTAGGCAATCATCCACTTGATTTCCAAAGAACTGCTACCCATTGAAAAGGCTGTTCATTATGTTAGCCCGAACCTCCGGTTTGAATCCCGATATTCTTAGCCAAGAATGTTGTATTAATGTGACCTCCATAATTAGTTGGCTGCTTGAGTTGTCTGCTGCACTTATGGCTGAGTTCAGGCAAATATTGGCAATGTTTTTACCACTGTCCACCAAATGTGCTGCTCTCTTGTTTTGTTTGGGATGGTGTTTCATTAACTCCCTTATTTCCTCCCAATGCTGATGTATATACCTGTTTAGAAGAGCATTTGAGTTTGTGATGCACCATTGGTTACCTGTGCTGCGCTCAAACCTTCTGCACATGAGCTCCACCTTCCTTGCTCTCCTTGTCTGAGGGTGGCCCTGATGTGGAGGGAATGCTTGCCCTTTGCCTTGTCGTTGCTGTTATGATAGAGTCTGCTGGGAGGAGACTTTTGTAATTCTCAGCTCTGGGAGTTATTGCCCTACACGTTGCTGGTTCTTTAAATGCCTCCAAGACCTGGTCCAGAATGCTGGGAAGCATGGACAAATACGGATTCTTCATTTGAGCTGGCAACAGCGCCTCTAATAGAAAGCATAGTTGTGGTTTGCCCTCTTCACCGGCATATATAAAACTATCTGCAGCATTTTTTATAACATGATTGCACATTCCTAGATCATCTGGTGGAAATGGTTTTGAAGATAGGACTTGATATCCTCCTCAGGAGAGTCCTCTTTCAAGTCTTCATAAATAATCTCCCTGGGCTCACCTTCCTCTGAAGGTTGAAGATAACACTGGTCTTCCTTCACCTCGTAAACACATCCTCTTCCTGAGGCTCAGGTGTCATTGGGGATTGAATTTCTTCTTTCTCTGGCTGGAGGATATCTTTCAACGTGGAGGATTTTTGAGGGATCCTGAATGTTTTTAGACTTTCATCAAATTCTCTTCTTTTGTATTAATGCGGCCATCTCGGCCTCAAGACTTTTCTTTTTGTTCTCCTTTTCGACCGCCCTGTCTTCGGGGCTCAATGTCATGCTTCCTTTTTGACGTTGATGTCAAAGTCTCCTTTGCCGCTTGCTCTACCTTAGACCTTTGTTAGCTTGTTTGTGTGTTGATGGCCTTTAATGGGGATGCAGCATCTTTCGCTTGCCTGTATTTTGATGACTTTTTTTCAAGCCCTTCTCTCCTCCGAAGACCCCCTCAAGGGTTCCGTGGGGTCTCACTCATGGGTCTTGCTTACTGGAAAGCAAGCGTTTTAAAGCCGAGGCCCATTTTTGTTGTTGCGAGTCTGATTTCTTCAGCTCCAGAGGTTTTACAGAGGTTTGTGTCTCTCTTACCTCCTTACGGCTCTTTTTCAGCGCCTTTTCCCCAATCTCCATGATGTCTTGGTCACCCTCCGAAGACACTCCTTCAGCACCCTTGGCGATGTTTTCTTATTTGTCACTTGAAAGACCAAGCTCTCTCAGTGATGGTTCTTATTTCTGCCCCTGGAGCGAATGGTGAGCCATCCTCTGCTTTTTCCTCACTCTGTTTTCGGTGCAAAAACCGAGCAGGCGAGGCAGTCTTCACTCCGATGGTCGATAGGTAGACAAAAATTACATATGGGATGTTTGTCTTTCTGTGCCTATTTATGGTGGCAATCCCTACAGAATTGAAACTGTATTTTCCATCACGCCATGTGGAGAGCCCTCCGACCGGATATTCTAATTGTTCTGTCTGTGAAATAAAATCCAGGCCGCTCACTTCATCTGCTCTGCAGGAATTCTTCTCCAGAGTCAACTTCATTCACCATTTTTTCGATTTTCTTCGAAGATCCTCGTTCAGTTGACGACGTCTCCACAAAAACATCCAAACCCGATGGTGGGAAAAAAGAACCTGAAGATGGCGAAGTGGAGTGGAGACTTCCGGAGGAAGTGGGACGACGTGTAACAAGGAGACACCAAATGGAGGTTCCATCGACACCTACCAACAAACAAAAGTTGAGAGAAGAAGGACTAAAAAAAAGTTGGAAAAATCAAAGACAATCCAGACCCAACCACTAGATGGCAGAATAATGCACAGCGTGTGAATTCAGAAAAGATTCACGCTGCAAAACTAAGTGAAGTCCTTCTGCTGCCCTTTGCACAATTACGGCGAAAGAGACTCCCCCCTTGGTAGCGTGTCTAGCTGTCTATGGGTGTATACAGCCCATCTGCATTTAGTTAATCAAGGTATAGCCCATCATCAGTAAAATGAGGGAAGGAGGTTGTCTCCTCCTCAAAAGTCTGTCATGTGGAACATTTTGCATACCCTGAGTTATACTGAAATAAGGCATCTAGTCTCGGAAAATACTGGTGTTAACGCAGAGGTTGATGATTAGAATCTGGTTGCAAATGGACAGGTTAAGAATTTGTTATATTGCCTTAAGCGAGCTGAAAGCAGTGCTCAGTTTGGAGATGGGCATCTTAATTGGGTCAGCGGTCAGTGTCAGCATGGAAGAGAAAGCACTGGGTCTTGGGGCTAGGGTGGAAGCATGTACTGGTGTCAGAAAAGGCCTGGGAAGGGGTATATTGGTGTCACTTAGCACCAAGGGAGTGCCCACCAATGGAAGTCCAACTGTAGCCACTTGTGGTTCTGTGGGGTCTGCATGCACACCAAAGAAAGCATAAGAACTAGTTGCAGCGTGGCCGCCTTGAGGACTGCAATTTGCTGAACGGTTCATAATAGCCCAGGAAATTCAGGGCACAATAGACCAACTACTAAACTAGATCGAAGTCAGAAGATGCTGGGGGGTACAGCCTTTATATTCACGTCTGTTTGCTTTCTTGTTTTTTAAATGGCAGGATTGGGGCAGAGTCTCGATTGGCCTTTGTCGATGTCTTACAAGACCTTGAGCTGGAGTGGGACTGTGCGGGAGAGACTCCTTGACTAGACTTGATATTTTGACTACAACCTCTTCTTATCTTAGGCAACATAGTTTCACTCCCTGCTCTCAGAATACTTTTGGGTGCAAGAGGACACGTATCGCATGGCATTCAATCGTGACCGGAGCCAAAGCTCTAAGGGTACATTATGTGGGTCCGTCACCAATATCACCTTCCTGCAGTCCCGGCACAGCTTGAATCCTATCAATGCTGTCCCTGGCACACAGTCTGATGAAGTTATCAGAAATCCAACATAGTTGGGAGCTCTGTTCCAGTTAAGTGTTTAAGGACGCAGAGAGAAGGGAACTGATGTCAGTGCACAGGGGTGGCACTTATATGCGGCTCTGCTTAACCACCTCTGCACATGGCAGCACCTACTGGTGGGCAGGAGCAATGCTGAGGAATGAAAATGTCACTTACCCAGTGTACATCTGTTCGTGGCATCAGTCGCAGTAGATTCGCATGTTCTGCAATAGCTCGCCATCTGGTGTTGGGCCGGAGTGTTACAAGTTGTTTTTCTTCGAAGAAGTCTTTCGAGTCACGGGACCGAGTGACTCCTCCTTTTGTCTCCATTGCGCATGGGCGTCGACTCTATCCTCGATTGTTTTTCCCCGCAGAGGGTGAGGTAGGAGTTGAATTGTAGTAATAGTGCCCATGCAATGGAGTGACTAAGTATGCACCTATTTAAGGTTGAGATGATACATATATAAATAATTGAAGGTAACTTCCAAACTGCTACAGGCTCCCGGGGAGGCGGGTGGGCACATGCGAATCTACTGCGACTGATGCCACGAACAGATGTACACTGGGTAAGTGACATTTTCAGTTCGATGGCATCTGTCGCTGTAGATACGCATGTTCTGCATAGACTAGTAAGCAGTTATTTCCCCAAAAGCGGTGGATCAGCCTGTAGGAGTGGAAGTAGTCTGAAATAATGTCCTTAATACGGCTTGACCTACTGTGGCTTGTTGTGCGGATAACACGTCTACACAGTAGTGCTTGGTGAATGTGTGAGGCGTAGACCATGTGGCTGCCTTACATATTTCTTGCATTGGGATGTTTCCTAGAAAGGCCATGGTAGCACCTTTTTTTCTGGTTGAGTGTGCCCTTGGTGTAATGGGCAGCTGTCGTTTAGCTTTAAGGTAGCAGATTTGGATGCATTTAACTATCCATCTGGCTATACCTTGTTTTGAAATTGGGTTTCCTGCGTGAGGTTTTTGAAATGCAACAAAGAGTTGTTTAGTCTTTCTGATGTTTTTTGTTCTGTCAATGTAATACATTAATGCCCTTTTGACATCTAATGTATGTAGTGCCCTTTCAGCTACGGTATCTGGCTGTGGAAAGAACACTGGAAGTTCCACTGTTTGATTTAGATGGAACGGTGAAATAACCTTTGGCAAAAATTTAGGATTGGTCCTTAGGACGACTCTATTTTTGTGTAGTTGTATAAAAGGTTCCTGTATTGTAAACGCCTGAATCTCGCTTACTCTTCTTAGGGAAGTAATGGCGATGAGAAATGCCACCTTCCAGGTTAGGAACTGTATGTCGCAGGAGTGCATGGGTTCAAAAGGTGGACCCATAAGTCTAGTTAGGACAACATTTAGGTTCCATGAAGGAACAGGTGGTGTTCTTGGTGGTATAATTCTCCTAAGGCCCTCCATGAATGCTTTAATGACTGGTATCCTATATAGGGAAGTTGAATAGGTAGTTTGCAGGTATGCAGATATTGCTGCAAGGTGAATCTTAATGGAAGAGAAAGCTAGGTTAGATTTTTGTAAGTGAAGCAAGTAACCCACTACCTGTTCTGGAGTTGTGTGTAATGGTTGTATTTGATTAATATGGCAGTAGCAAACACACCTCTTCCATTTACTTGCATAGCAGTGCCTGGTGGATGGCCTTCTGGCTTGTTTTATGACTTCCATACATTCTTGGGTAAGTTGTAAGTGCCCGAATTCTAGGATTTCAGGAGCCAGATTGCTAGATTCAGCGATGCTGGATCTGGGTGTCTGATCTTTTGGTTGTGCTGTGTCAACAGATCTGGCCTGTTGGGCAATTTGATGCAGGGTACCACTGATAGGTCTAGCAGCGTTGTGTACCAGGGTTGCCTTGCCCAAGTTGGTGCTATCAATATGAGTTTGAGTTTGCTTTGACTGAGTTTGCTTACCAGGTAAGGAAGGAGAGGGAGAGGAGGAAAAGCGTAAGCAAATATCCCTGACCAGTTCATCCATAGGGCATTGCCTTGGGATTGTTTGTGTGGGTATCTGGATGCGAAGTTTTGGCATTTTGCGTTCTCCCTTGTCGCAAACAAGTCTATCTGAGGTGTTCCCCAGAGTTTGAAATAAGTGTTCAGAATTTGGGGGTGAATTTCCCATTCGTGGACCTGTTGGTGATCTCGAGAGAGATTGTCTGCGAGTTGATTTTGTATCCCTGGTATAAACTGTGCAATTAGGCGAATTTGGTTGTGAATTGCCCAATGCCAAATTTTTTGTGCTAGCAGGCTTAACTGCGTGGAGTGCGTCCCCCCCCTGCTTGTTTAGATAATACATTGTTGTCATGTTGTCTGTTTTGACGAGAATGTATTTGTGAACTATTATTGGTTGGAAAGCTTTTAGTGCTTGAAAAACTGCTAGAAGTTCTAGGTGATGGATATGCAGTTTTGTTTGATGTACGTTCCATTGTCCTTGTATGCTGTGTTGATCGAGGTGTGCTCCCCACCCTGTCACGGAAGCATCCGTTGTTATTACGTATTGTGGCACTGGGTCTTGGAAAGGCCGCCCCTTGTTTAAATTTATGTTGTTCCACCACAGAAGCGAGAGGTAAGTTTGGCGGTCTATTAACACCAGATCTAGAAGGTGACCCTGTGCTTGAGACCACTGTGATGCTAGGCATTGTTGTAAGGGCCTCATGTGCAGTCTTGCGTTTGGGACAATGGCTATGCATGATGACATCATGCCTAGGAGTTGTAATACCATCTTTGCTTGTATCTTTTGTGTTGGATACATGCGGTGTATGATGGTGTTGAAATTTTGAATTCTTTGTGGACTTGGAGTGGCTACTCCTTTTGATGTGTCTATTATGGCTCCCAGGTATTGTTGTACCTTGCGTGGCAGAATTTTGGATTTTGTGAAATTGACGGTGAACCCTAGTTTGAAGAGGGTTTGTATGATATGATTTGTGTGATTTGAGCACTCTATTAACGAATGGGCCTTGATTAGCCAGTCGTCTAGATATGGGAACACATGTATCTGCTGCCTTCTTATGTGTGCTGCGACTACCGCTAGACATTTGGTAAAGACTCTTGGTGCGGTTGTTAATCCGAAAGGCAGTACCTTGAATTGGTAATGTATTCCTTTGAATACAAACCTTAGGTATTTCCTGTGCGATGGGTGTATTGGTATATGGAAATAAGCATCCTTGAGGTCTAAAGTCGCCATGTAGTCGTGCAGCTTTAGCAATGGCAATACTTCTTGTAGTGTGACCATGTGGAAGTGGTCTGATTTGATGAAAGTGTTCACTACTCTGAGGTCTAGGATTGGTCTCAGTGTTTTGTCCTTCTTTGGTATCAGAAAGTACAGTGAGTAAACTCCTGTGTTTATTTGTGTGTTTGGCACTAATTCGATTGCATTCTTTTGCAATAGTGCCTGCACTTCTATCTCCAGGAGATTGGAATGGTGTGTTGTTAAATTTTGTGCTTTTGGTGGTATGTTTGGAGGGAATTGTAGAAATTCTATGCAATAACCATGTTGGATAATTGCTAGAACCCAAGTGTCTGTAGTGATTTTCTCCCATGCTCTGTAATAATGACCTATTCGTCCCCCCACTGGTGTTGTGTGGAGGGGGTGAGTGACATGTGAGTCACTGTTTAGTAGTAGGGGTTTTGGGGCTTTGGAATCTTCCTCTATTTCTAGGGAATTGCCCTCCTCTATATTGTCCCCGAAAACCTCCTCTATACTGTCCTTGGTAACTGGACGGTGTGGCTTGTGAGGTACTGGCTTGTGTGCTTTGACCCCGAAACCCCCCTCGAAAGGGCGTTTTACGGAATGAGCTGTAATTCCCCCTGCTCTGCGGGGAGTAGAGTGCGCCCATGGCTTTGGCAGTGTCCGTATCTTTTTTGAGTTTCTCAATCGCTGTGTCCACTTCTGGACCGAACAGTTCTTTTTCATTAAAAGGCATATTAAGAACTGCTTGTTGAATCTCTGGTTTAAATCCAGACGTTCGGAGCCATGCATGCCTTCTGATAGTTACAGATGTATTAATTGTCCGTGCAGCTGTATCTGCAGCGTCCATGGAGGAGCGGATCTGGTTGTTGGAGATGGCCTGTCCCTCCTCAACCACTTGTTTTGCCCTATTTTGTAAGTCCTTGGGCAGATGTTCAATGAGATGTTGCATCTCGTCCCAGTGGGCTCTGTCATAGCGCGCAAGTAGTGCCTGGGAGTTCGCGATGCGCCACTGGTTTGCAGCTTGTGCTGCGACTCTTTTACCAGCTGCATCAAACTTGCGGCTTTCTTTATCTGGGGGTGGTGCATCTCCAGATGTGTGAGAGTTGGCCCTTTTCCTAGCTGCTCCTACAACGACAGAGTCTGGTGGCAGCTGTGTAGTGATGAAAACCGGGTCCGTAGGAGGCGGCTTATACTTTTTTTCTACCCTTGGTGTGATTGCCCTACTTTTAACCGGCTCCTTAAAGATGTCTTTTGCGTGGCGGAGCATACCAGGGAGCATAGGCAGCCTTTGGTATGAGCTGTGGGTGGAGGAGAGTGTGTTGAATAAGAAATCATCCTCGACCTGTTCTGAGTGGAGGCTTACGTGGTGAAATTGTGCTGCTCTAGCCACCACTTGAGAGTACGCGGTGCTGTCTTCTGGTGGAGATGGCTTCGCAGGGTATGCCTCCGGACTGTTATCTGACACTGGGGCGTCGTATAGGTCCCATGCGTCCTGATCTTGGTCACCCTGGCTCATGGTGGTGTGAGCTGGGGAGTGTGATGGAGTTTGTGAAACGTCAATCACGGGCGGAGGTGAGGGTGGTGGTGTAACTCTTTTCACCACTTTTGGTTGTGGTGTTTGTTCCTTCTGGAACTCCAACCTCCTCTTTCTCCTAATGGGGGGAAGGGTGCTTATTTTTCCTGTCCCCTGCTGAATGAAGATACGCTTTTGCGTATGGTCCACATCAGTTGCTTGTAGCTCTTCCTCAAACCTATGCTTCTGCATTTGGGAGGTTAGCGAGTGCTCTTCTGTATAAGAGCCTGAAGCTGGGTCGCTTGCAGTTTGTTTCGGCATCGAAACTTTGTCTGCGTGTTTTTTCGGCTCCGAGGTGACTTTTTTCCTTTTCGGGGCCGAAACCTCTCGGCGTCGATCTGTTTCTGTGCCGCTGTCTCGGCGTCGAGCCGTGTCCACACCGGCATCACGGTGTCGAGGCTTGTCTCCAGCACTTTCTCGGTCCCGAGAAGGCTGCGTGCCGGTGTCTCGACCGGAGTCGGACGATCTCGGCACTGTTTGGGCCTTTTTCGGTGCCGATGGTCGGTCACCGAATTTATGGGTCGAGCCATGGCCTGGTGGCAGTGGCGTCCCCTGGGCCTTGTAAATGTTTCTCTGTGTGGTTTTCGACGTCTTACTCACGGTTTGTGTATCGTCGAATCCTTCGGAGTCTGAGTCTTGGATCGAGAAGGTACCTTCCTCTTCCTGTTCCTCGAACTCCCGTTGGGCTGCCGGTGCGGACGCCATCTGAAGTCTTCTGGCTCGACGGTCTCGGAGTGTTTTTCGGGACCGGAACGCACGACAGGCTTCGCAGGTGTCTTCGCTGTGCTCAGGTGACAGGCACAGGTTGCAGACCAAGTGTTGGTCTGTGTAGGGGTATTTATTGTGGCATTTGGGGCAGAAACGAAACGGGGTCCGTTCCATCGGCGTTCTTCAGCACGCGGTCGGGCCGACCAGGCCCCGACGGAGGATCGAAAAAACTACCCCGAAGGGCACCGGAGCTCTTCGATCTTCGATGCGGTGTTGAATGTAAGTACGCCGATCCCGAACGCAACAATACCGACGAAAATCTTCCGAAATTAGCTAATTTTCCGTTCCGAAACTCGGAGCGACAGGAACACGTCCGAACCCGATGGCGGAAAAAAAACAATCGAGGATAGAGTCGACGCCCATGCGCAATGGAGACAAAAGGAGGAGTCACTCGGTCCCGTGACTCGAAAGACTTCTTCGAAGAAAAACAACTTGTAACACTCCGGCCCAACACCAGATGGCGAGCTATTGCAGAACATGCGTATCTACAGCGACAGATGCCATCGAACATTGTGTTGATCAAGTCTGATGCATGGGGATATTCTTAAGGTGATGAATCTGTGGTTAGAAGTACCCATCAGAAAATAGGGTACCTAAAACAATAGTATCACCATACCATAATATGTTTTGTTAGTCTAATGAACAGTATTAAGATGCATTTGGTGAAAGAGTAACAAGTATCGGTGGCTTTTTGCCACACCTAACATCCAAAAAGGTTATAGCTAAAGCAACAGAACAATCAAACCATATTGTATTTCTTGTTTAAATATATAAAAATATAAGTATTCAGAAAGAGTCTTAACCAATGACAGTAAACAGAAAAGAATTATCACTCCTTAGGAAGGACCAAGCTATAAGATTAGAGAACCTAATTTTCTAGTCCTATTCTAGAGCCATTTAGCACAAAATTGCGAAGCACAACCCATCAATATCCATTTTTAAAATATGTCATTCAATACTGTACCTCCTACAATGTCCTTTACTGTCCCGTTTCCAGTGCCCTGCACATTCCGGATGTCTGGTGTTTGTGTTGATGCAGGATGTGAGCTTGTAGATGCCACATGAGCAAGCTGAGGAAAGGGTCCAGGAAGATGTGGTGGAGGTGGTTGACGTGGCTGGTATGGCATGCCAGATGGGCACACGCGTGATGACAATTGCTGCATTGCAATCATCTCAGGGCTGTCCAACATAGAATCTCCCTGATCCCTCAGAGTCTGAGGACCAGTGAAAGGAGGGTGTGCCATTCGCTGGACATTAGGTTTGCTAGCCGGGTGGAGGTATCTGGGTGGATGAGCCACATGAGGTAGGAAACTTGTCTGATCTGGCCAGTGGTTGGAAGGCACAGGGTGTCTTGACATGCTGGGCTCCATCGCAGGTCCAAAAGCATGAGGTGGGCGGGATGAGTTTTGCCCCATGGAATTATCCTCTACTGGTCCCAAAGAGGTATGGTTTGCAGGAACACGTACTCCGTTCCACATGGGTGCTGGACCCCTATTTGTGTATTCATAAGGCGATGGGCATATCTGATTTGGCTGGAACTGGGGGTTCCCAGGACCACAATTCCTCATTGGTGGCCCACTGTGCCTTGGTGGAATAAGTCCTTGTGGGAACTGTGGTCTGGGGTACATGCCGTTCTCTGGTGCAGGAACACGCAAAACAGGCGGCGCTGGTCCTGGATGTGGCCCGTAGGAGGTCATGTGATCTGGTCCTACATAGGCCTGCTTATTCTCTGGTCCGGAAACTCTCTGTCCCATTTGATTGTTTAATCCATCTGGAGGCTGCAGAGAGAAAAAATAGAACTCAGGAAAGTACAAATCAAGGGTGCCGCTTGGAAGGAAGCACAGGGTGTAAGAAAGGAATTATGGAAGAAGCCATCCCAAGAAACGTTTCTCATTTATGAAAATTTTAAGGCGATACTAAATACAGTAAGAACAGGTGATAGGGGAAGAAAATCTGCAATTAGGGTCTACAGAGGCAACAAGCACACACAGATCCCGTAAAGAAAAGAATCAAACAGTGA
The DNA here is from genome assembly GCF_031143425.1 of Pleurodeles waltl. Lineage (NCBI taxonomy): Eukaryota > Metazoa > Chordata > Amphibia > Caudata > Salamandridae > Pleurodeles > Pleurodeles waltl. Next base: position 191,714,494 of record NC_090442.1, read on the forward strand.
GCTAAAGAAAAAGAATGGATCATGTACATGAAAAGATTAAGGGGACGAAAGCATAGGGCTTCCTGAGAAGAATGCCTATGGTGATGGTCCACAAAGAAACACTCAGAGGTCCTAGAAACAATAAAGAACAAAGGGGCAAAGTGCAATAGGAAAATCACAACTATAGTACACAAGTAAAACATGAATTGGCAAAGGCCAGTGGTTAAGTGCCAAAGCCTTTTTCCATTGGCTTTGCCAATGTTTTTCAACAGAAAGAGGCACGATGGCGCAGCAGCCTCTGTGGCCATGTCATTCTGTAAGCGTTTGCATGCCTGATGACGTATGTACGTATGAGTCACCATACTTGCTCGCATCTACAGAAAGACTTGGGTGCCTTTTTTTTTTTTTTTTTTTTTTTTGTTTTTTTTTTTACATAGTGATCTAAGATGGTGGATGTCACTTAGATTGGTAAATTTAAAAAAAACAAATGTAATTTTCACAAAGTGCTTTTTGGATACATAACGGCAGCTGAAAATTTTAATTTTAATATAAAATGATGGCCAGTGGAGGAATGACCAATGAAGCAGCACATGCGGATAGGGTTGTGGAACAGCGAAGATGGAAAGACTCAACAAAGGAGCGGGTGGATTAAAGTAATGAAAACACACAAAAGTGATTTAAAGAGTGAAGCAGGCAACAGGGTAGAGCCAGAAAACAGATACACCCTCATGGATTGCATAATGAAAAAGGATAGATTGGTTTCATAAATGTGAGCAATGGAAGAATATAAGTAAGCCAACCAAATGTATTTTAAAGAGGCTTTATTCCAGGGGAAGGATTAACAGAAGAGAAAGGAAAGCCATTAAAGAAGAGAGCAAATGAGAGTGACAAAGTCAACCAATGCTAAGCAGTGGTTGAGCTTTAAGCCCACTATATATTTTGGTATGGTCCACAAGAGCCTTACGCCAACAGACAGCTTTAAAAGCTGTCCGGTAGGAGACCTCGTGAGAAGGAAATAATCTCCATCAAACCTCACCTCCCATGGTGGTTGTGAGGCACAGAATTTTCCTCTTCTTTCTGATTTCTCTTTTTTTGTCTCTAACATATTGCCAACCACCATTTGGTGATGTGTCCTTTCCCTTGTGAAATCAAAAGTGCAATCCGGATGCCCCTGTGTGGTCGCAATCTTCAGATTTATTTTTTTCTTTGGGGGATTTTTGTCCACGTCTTTGTGAAAGAGTAGACACTCCATAGTTTGTGCTTGAGGCACGAACTATGGAGTGTCACTGGGGCACCAGGGATTCTCCATGGACTGCAGCATGTATTGTGCCACCCACGGGAGTCCATGCAAAATGTGTTTGCAGGTATGCCATTGCAGCCTGCGCGAAAAGGTGCAGGAACCCTTTCACTATAAGTCATTGCACAAGGTCGCTGTAAGTCACCCCTATGGTTTGCCCTCCTAGCTCAGAGGCAGGGTCCAGGTACCTTTGTGTAAGGTACCCTGTGTGTGAGGAAACCCCTGCATGAGCAGAGGTGCCCCTACGAACTCCGGCCCCATTAGACTGGACTTCGTAAGTGCGAGGAAGCCATTTTACCCGTGTACAAAACAAAGGTCACTTACCTGTGTCCATCTACATAATTGTAACTCTGAACCTGGGCATGCTTGGTATCAAACATGTCCGACTTATACCCCAATACTGTTGCCAGTATTGAATGTATGATGCCATGCACTCTGGGGCCTCCTTAGAGGACCCCCAGTATTACTTCTACTAATCTTCTGGGGTTTTCTGGGCAACCCTCAGACATGTTTCTGCCCTTTTGCTGCTTGACCAGCTCAGGTAGAGGAAGGCAGAACAAAGGGTTTCCTGTATGAAAAGGAGGCAACACCATCTCCTCTGGGAAACAGGCGTTACATGGCTTGGAAGGGGTAGCCTCCCCAAGCCACCTGTATGCTTTAAAGGGCACATTTGGTGCCCTCCTTGCATAAACCGTTTTGCACCAGTCCAGGAACCCCTGGTCCCTGCTCTGGCGTGAAAATGGACAAAGGAAAGGGGATTGACCACTGCCCTGTCCATCACCACTCGAGGGGTGGTGCCTATGGCTCTTCCAGGTGGCCATTTGATTCTGCCATCTTGAATCCAATGTGGGCGGAGGCTCCTGGGAGCATTTCCGTGGCCAGGTCAGGTAGGTGACGTCACAGTCCCCTTCCGATAGGGGGTCACCCTTCTATGTGACCAATCCCCCTTCCTGGGTAATTTAGGGTCTCCTTCTTGGGTGGGTCCTCAGATTCAATGTGGAAGATTCCAGCAGGACTCCTCAGCATTGTTTACTTCATCTTCTGGCCACTGGAACTGCAACCGGATCCTCCAGGAACCAACAATCTACAACTCCAGTGATGACTCCACTCCTCAACATTGTTTCTCTGGCTCCTTCTAGCAACTGCAACATTTCACTGGCTGTGCTTCCTCTGAGAGTGAGGAGTCTTCAGCCTGCAGAAGAAGTAAGCAAAATCTCCCTTGGAGTGAAGGAGTCACTCCCCAGCATCAACAGGCACCAACTGCAACGACAACCAACTGTGTGGATCCTCTCCCCTCCGGAACTGCGTGGATCCTGCATCACAGGTGGTAGTCTGGAGTGGTCCCATTCGTCCTCTCTACCAGCTGACCAACTTGGGAGACTGTGAGCCCTCGTCTCCTTGCAGTACAGTACATCTGTGTACCACGACTCTTGCAGCTACCAAGGCTTGTTTGTTCCTCCTCCAACGAATCTTCAGGCTCCGTGTAGCCCCAGCCCCCAGCACTTCTTCCTGCAATGCACAGTCTGCTGCAGCGACATGGGCACTTCTTCAGGTGTGCCGAGTGGGCCTCACTGAAACTCCTGCACCTGCTGCCCGTGGGTCGCCTGTTGGGGCTGCCTCCTCTTCTTGTAACTCTCCCAACTGCTGAGGGCCACCCCAGGCTCTCCTGGACCTTGCTGGTCCTCTTCAGCATTCCAAAACCACCTTCTCTGACTCTTGAATTTGCCAAGGCTTGTTGGTGGTTTTCCAGCACCACTTACTGACTGCATCACGACTGGCGATGTGAGACATCACTTCCGGAACGCCTCTTCTGTTCCTGTGCTGCGCTGCTGACCACCTTCGTCCACCGTTGACCTTGTCCTGCATCCACAGAAGGGTGGGTAGTGGTTCCTGCCACAACCGGACACTAACACAGACTGGACTTGGTACCCTTCTTTTCTGTCAGGATCCACCTTTGGGTTCTTCCAGTCGTGGGTGGACCTTGCACAATCCTTCTCCAAAGTCCTCCTGTTGTTTTTGGGGAAAACCAGGTACTTACCTCTGCTCTTATGGTCGCTGGGGTGGAGGGGGTCACTCTGGTACTCACCTCTTGCTCCCTCAACTGACTCCACTTCCTTGGGTGGGGACTGCCTTTCACATTCCACTTTTTTAGTATATGGTTTGGCCCTCCACTAGGGCCATCACTATTTGCTATGGCTTTTACCAATGCCTATTGCTTTCTATGCTATTTACTGATTTCTAATGTGTATATAATATTGTGTTTACTTACCTTCAGTTGGGGTAGTGCCTATACAGTATTTTTGTATTTGTGTTACCATAATAAAGTACCCTTATTTTTGTAACACTGTGTGGTTCTTTTATGTGTGTAAGTGTGTATGACTGTAGTGATATTGCATAAACTTTGCATGTCTCCTAGCTAAGTATTGGCTGCTCATCTACAGCTACCTCTAGAGAGCCTTGACTTTCTAGACACTGCCTACACTTTACTAATAGGGGATACCTGTAAGAAGGTGATAACACCTTAGGTGCTCACCACACACCAGACCAGCTACCTACATAGAGCATTAGTATTATGTAATTTGGCATATGTAAAGCCTCTGGAGATCCACTGGACTCTGTGCACAGTATACCTTACTTTTGTATGATATATACAGAGCCAGTTTCCTACAAACAGATCTAACTAGGTCTCTTTCAGTAGAGGGGAGAGCCTTTGCGCCACCTTCGGATGGAGACGCCATTCGTGATCGACTAAGCATTGTCAACTGAATTTGTCTGCTCTGGTGTTCAGAGAGCCTGCCAGATGGTGAACCACCAGAGAAATGCTCTGTTGTTCCAGCCACTACCAGAGGAGCAGAGCCTCTTGACAAATGGTGCAGTACCCAACCCCGCCCTGCTTGTTGCAGTACCAAATGGCGGTGGAGTGGACGGTGAACACCTGCACTATCTTCCCTTTGAACAAGGGAAGAAATGTTTTCAATGCTAGTCTCATCATCCAACAGGTTAATATGGAGTCCAGATCCCGCCGGAGACAAGATGCCAATGAACTCCACCTCTCCCAGGTGGCTGCCCCATCTCAAGAGTGACGCATCTGTCATTACTCTCAGATCTGGTTGGGGGAGAGGGATCTGCCTCTGACCCAATTGCGCTTCGTTAGCCACCACTGCATCTTGTGCAGTTCCCTCTGAGATCTGGACCATGTTGGAGATATTCCACTGATGCTGCACCCACTGCAACTTCAGGTTCCACTGCAGAACCTGCATATGCTACCTGGCATGTGTCAACAGCATGATGCTGGAGGCCACGAGGCCCATCAGGCTCAAAGTCTTTCTACCCGAAATCCAGGACAGAGGCTGAAATATCAGCATCATAGCCTGAATATCCTAAACTCCACGCTCTGGAGGATAAGCCCGAAACTGCACTGTGTCCAGAACAGCTCTGATGAAAGGGAGCATCCGAGAGGGAGTCAAGTGTGACTTTGGCAAGTTTATAGTAAACCCCCAGAAAATGCAAGAGGTCCACCATAGTCTGGAGGTGGGAGACGGTCCACCACAGTCAGTCATCGAGATAAGGGAAGACTGAAACCCCTGATCTGTGCAGATAAGCTGTGACCACTGCCATCACCTTGGTGAACACCCGAGAGGCGCTGGTAAGGCCAAAGAGGAGCACAGTGAACTGAAAGTGCTTGTGGCCCACCATAAACAGCAAGCAACGTCTGTTGGCAGGCTGAACGGGAATATGGAAATAAACATCCTGCAAGTCCAACAGTACCATTCAGTCTCCTGGGTCAGGGGCAGAAAGAACCTGATACGGAGTGAGCATTTTGAACTTTGCCTTCTTGAAGAAGTGATTAAGGGACCGAAGGTCTAGGATAGGGCGGAGTCCTTTGTCCTTTTTGGCTGCCAGAAAGTAGCAGGAATGGCAACCATGACCTACTTTTGGCACAGGAACCCTCTCTGAAGCTCCCTTGGCCAAGGGAGCCATAACCTTGTCTTGCAGATGTGCCTAATTATCCTCTGTCATCCAACGTAGGAGGGTAGCATGGATGGTGGAGTAGTCTGGAAGGGAGTGTGGGGGGGGGGGGGGGGGGGGGGGGGGGGGGGAAAGAGTAACCCCTTTGGGCTATCAGCAAAACCCACCAGTCCGATGTTATGCACTGCCAATGAAGCAGATGATGGCATATCCTGCCTCTGACTGGACCCTGGTGGGGAATCAGACCAGGAAGGTTTGGAGGCAGCTGTAGGGGAAGAGGGGTGAGGGATGCAGACTGGCCAGACCCCTGGCCCCCTGATCCACGACGGCGGTGGATCCCACGTCCACGGCCACACAGAGGTTGGGCACAGTGGCTAGAGGGGAATGGATGTGGCAGGGCGCTCCTTCCGTAGCCACAGAAGGGGCGAAAAGCAGACTGAGCGGGACAAGGGTTCGCCGCAAGGCCCAAGGACCTGGCCATAGTATGAGAATCCTTGTAGCACTCGAGTAGAGTCTGCTTTATCTCTGAAGAGACAGTTGCATTCAAAGGGCATGACCATAAGATTAGCTTTGACATTCCCTGAAAAGCTACAGGTCCTCAACCAGGTATGGTGCCTCAAGGCCACTGTCAAAACAACTGCTCTGCCCAGTGAGTTGGTCGTGCCCAATCCACATCAGATTGTGAACTTTGCGGTGTCTCTCCCATCAGAAACTGCTTGGGAGTGAATAGCCAGGGCCTCCTCCGAGACCTGTGGCAGCACATGTGCAATCATAGCCCACAGTGTGTGGGAATAATGGCCCAAAAGGCATGCAATGTTCATGGCTCGCAATGCCAAGCTGGCAGAAGAAAACATATTCTCAAGTGTGTCTAGCCTCTTGGATTCCCTATCTGGGGTGCAGAAGGGAACGTGCCCTGGGAAGTGGAGACTTGGATAACCAAGCTTTCAGGGGTGGGGTGCTGCGTCAGGGAGCCTGGGCCATCTGGTGCAGGGTGATGGCACTGTGCAATTGTCTTCTTCACAGGAGCCCCTGTGCTGGTTTTGGACCATGTACCCAGAAGGACATCCGTAATGGCTTCATTAAAGGGAAGCAGGGGTTCAGATGATGAAACCCCAAGGCTGAAGCAAAGAGGATGAAGCCCCAAGCTGAAGCACCTCTGTCAGGAGGTTAGTCCTGACTGCCACCTAAGATAGCTCAAGGTTCTGGGACCTCAGCTGCTCTCCATACCACAAATAAACATGAAGCTCCTTCCTCTGTTGCCACAGTGGGGGGAGGATAGCATGCCAGTATCTGGGGAGGTAAGGGGCAAGGGCCTTATCAGCGCTGGATGATGCTCATCCAACTCTGTGTCGGAGTTGGCAATGGGGATGGGAGCGGCACCACCTGGGGGGGGTTGGGGGGGGGGGGGGGCACAGGCAGTGCTGGGAATGTTGACATCGAAGGGAAGATCGAGATAGTACGACCAGTCTGGATCCAGGAATTGATCCATGGGTGCCCCTCGGAACAGAGGTCGAAGCCGCCAGTGCGGAACCCGGTGGTGGCCCTTCTGACTCCGCGGCAACCAAAAGTGCATCAGCAGAGTCGGACTGCCCACAAATGAGAAGCATGGCCTCATAAAACTCCCTAAGTTGGGTTGGGGTTGCTACGGCTCCCAGAAATACGGGGAGGCACGGTGTCGGCCCAGACACAGGCTCTGCAAAGGGAGGCCTAGATCGACAACGCTCCTTCGCCTTGTTGGCCGATGGACAAGGTGAAGTCGAAGAACGCTTTGCTTTCTTAGACGACTCCTTATGCCTCGACATACCCGATCACCCCTAAGACTTGGTCAATGGAAAAGGGCAGCTCCATTACCGATCTTGAGACCTTCCTCTCAAGAGAGATTGGGACTTAAGTAGAGGTGAGCTCTGGGATGCCATCAGCTTTAGGGGCTGCTCCCTCAAAGCCTTCAGATTCATGGCCTGACATTAGGAGCACAACTTCTGGTCGTGCTCCAGACACCAAAGGCACAAAGTGGAGATCAGTCACGGACATCCCCTGAGGACAGGATTCGCAAGTCTTAAACCCGGTTTTACGAGAAGACATCCCTTGACGAACCAGGATTAGGATTACTCAAAAAGCCCAGTCAAAAAGTGACTGAGGGTTAGCTCTTTCTTCGGTTCAGTGCTGGCTGGCACAGAAAGAAAAGAACTGACATCAGAGCACGGGTGGTGCCTATATAGGACCCGTGATGTCCTATCAGGCATGGATGACACCGATGATGGACACAGAGCCGATTGGCACCAACCACCTAACGGCACGTAGGGGTACTGCTCGATAAAAATCTCCGGATCCAGACTGACGCCTGGGGAAATCAAAGGTAAGGAATCAGCAACTATATGTCTCTATCAGATATGGAGTTGTCTCTATTAGTCCATACAGGGACCCGCTGTCTGGGCCAAAACACATTGAGGAAAATCGACTCCTTCACCCTCAACTTAGTCTTCGGTAGGTCTTTGTTGGTGTTCTTCCTTGATTTTGATTGATCTTTTGGGGGAACTTCTGATGAAAATCTGGTAACTTTTCCTTCCTTGTGTTGGACAGCCTTCAGCCAAGCATCCTGACCCAACAGCAGAAAAGTAGAATCTTAAGATGGTGAGGTAGGAGTTTCTGGAGAAGCGTGTATGACATCACAGGAAGCACCAAATGGGGGATCCGTTGATGCCCAACAACAGAAACAAAATACACAAAAGTTGGAGAATTTCAGACACTAGATGCACATATTGGATGCAGAATAATGCACAGCAAGAGAATCTAGAAAAGATTCACACTGCAAAAACTAGCTACCCCGAGATGAGGTTTCTCAGTGTGCAGTTAGGCATGTTGGTTCTAGCGGTTAAGAAATGGGAGAGATTTTACACCTCGGTTCACTGAGTACATGAGGAGGGGGAGCGATCTGACCCAGATTCCATGAATTGGGATAAAAGCTGATCCCAAACCGGAGCTTGTGGAGTCTACTCAACGATTGAGAATAAGAGAGAACGAAGGTATGAGATTAGGATAAAGTCACCTTTATGTTGAGTTTAGTACTCCTAGTTTGAAGGTTCTCATCTATTCAAAACTCCTGGTTGCCCCTCTGCCATCAATCAAAATTAACAAAGGTATGCTCTATAATTAGGAAACTTTGCACTTGCACAAGGAGAGGGGTACATGTAGTACATTACATGTATACGCTGTACTAAATTACATATATGCGCTGTACCACGTTGTGGTCAGAAACAGTTTCCCACTCCACCACTAGGTGGTAGGATACATGAGGAATAATGATAGACAATAGGACTAACTATAGGACTAACAGTCACCAAAAAGTACATTTATCTGTTTTTGGAGTAAGACGCATATCAGATTCTAGGTCTGTCTTGCAGTTTAGCTGTCTGCAAGATCTACTGTTAACAAATATTTAATATTTTAAAATATTTTGGCACAAAGGGAGAGGAATCCTTGGTTCATTTCATCTGTATTTTGTGAAAAACTGCTGCAGCTAAGAAAGTATTGGCTTCGCCCAATATGGCGTACCTTAAACATCAGGAATTGTCAAGGTGCTGTGGAAGCACGTCTGAAAGGTGTCATCCCAGTTAACAGCTCGATTTCTGAAATTCATCAAAAATGCTTTAGCTAATCAGTAGATGTTATGGATACCCCCTGGAAACCAGGCAGGAGCATTGCCGCTTTACACCCTAATGAGTTCTGGCCCCTCTAGGCATTAGAATGAGCCATCCACGACTACTGATTGGACTTCAACCCTAAACTAAAGCGGACTTTGGAAGAAAAAAAAAACAAAAAACCCTGGTACGCTCAGGAGCATTGGGCAAATTGAGAACTTTCATGGTCTTTAGGACCCCTGACTGTAACATTTGCAAAATAGGCCTTTCAATACACTGCTAAAGACCTTTGCACTTTATTTAGCCCTTGATCTGGTCTTTATTTGCTAGAGGCGAATGGAGCGCTTGATGGCCTTGCAGATCTAACAATAATACTGACAATGTAGGTCTTTTTTTATCCAACGTGCTACTAAAAAGCGTTGTGCTCATGCCAGGCTTGGGTGCTGAAGTATCTCTTAGAGGCCAAGTCAGCACTTCAAGGTGTCGGGAGCAGATGGTTTCTTTTAAAAGTGTTTTTACTCCTTTTATCTCAAATAGTCCCTTTTAATTGTTATGCTGAACTGTTCCTTGCTTCTATCTTTTTTTTAGTGTTTATCCATAAGTGACTGAAAAATTCAGGACTCGTTTGTAATGAATTTAATTGTGCAATAAAGGCTGTCTACCTCTCTGTGGTCAGAAGCAGTTTCCCACTTCACCACTAGGTGGTAGCGCACGAGGAATAATGATAAGTTAAAGTCTACAATATTAGGACTAACGGTCACCAAACAGGTAAATGTATCCATTTTTGGAGGAAGATGAATATTAGTTTTTAGATGTCTTTTAGTACAGCTATCTACAAGATTTACGGTTAACAAATTTAAAAAAAATACATAGGGTGGGCACTGGCTCTGCCTCGAGAAGTACTGCCCTCTCCTCACACTCTAAGGTGTACCATTCAGTCTCAATGGAGGTACCTGCTTTGCGATGCATTAGGGACTATGTTACATCCCAGAAGTGAACTAAATCAATTCACATTATATTATCTTATCGATGCACTGTGTACAGGAAACAACTAATTTAATGTGTTTTTCTTCACCGCAGAAATGCTCCCAGCCTCTTTAGTGTATTCCACTTATTATTTTAAATGTGTGACAGAGCCTCTAGAAGGCACCATGTGCTAATGTGATTAATTTCTTTATCCATCTTTCGCTATTAAATTTCCCCTATACAAGATGTACAAGGATGGCTCAATTTAATGTGTACACCTATGGTGCGGCACCCTATACTGAGTCCAGGCAACCCTTAGTGATAGTGAATAGGTGTCCAGATCGCAGAAGCTCCTTAGGGGTAGCTGAGGCGAGCAGCTAAAGCTTATCCAGGAGGAATGTAAAGCACTTGCAATACCACAGTAGTCAGACAATAACTTAGTCACAAGAAAGAACCACACCAGTGTTGCAAAAATAAAGGATACTTTATCACAGCACTTCTACTAAGTGGACATAGATATATCCCCCTTTGGGGATATTGCATAAAATTGTACACATAAAATAACCATCAGAAATAACATATACATGTACAGGGCCCCTAGGAGAGGGACAAACGATATAATAAAAAAGTGGAATGTGAAAGTGGGACTCCAACCAAGGTAAGTGCGGTGGTTAGCTAGGTGCTGGGGCCAGTTAGAAATACTAGAGGTAGGTACAGTAGGTAACCCCACCAACCAGGAGTAAGTCAGTAACTCACTCAGGTGTCCCATAGGCTCACAAAAGGAGTAGTGGTTGGTGTTTGTGGAATTCAGGACCCTTCCCAATGGACCCCGAGGAAACCAGCAGGCAAGAAGATGGGTGGAGAGTGTCCCTCCCCCAGGATACGCAGAAGACAGGAATACCTACACCAGGGACCCAGATGCAGAGGAGAGAAGGGACTATCTCTGAAGACTGTGGATGCTTCTGATTGTCCAGCTGCTGTCACGACCCATGGACCAGGCCGGTGGAACCCCAGAGACTGATTCCAGACGTGGAGGATCTGTAAAGGAAGGGGACAGAGTCCAGCACCCATGGAGGTGCCCAGGCGGTGCCCACCCTCCTGAAGATAAAGTTCCTGCAAGGCAGTGGAAGAAGACGCCCAGCTGCGGGGTTCAGGAGCTTTTGAAGATCCCAGGACTCACCTACGAGCTGTCCCTCGTCGGTCACCGGATTGCAGGAGGGTCAGTAACCAGCCAGGTCACAAACAAGCATTGGCAAATGCAAACAGGACCAGAAGAGGAGTTTGCAGAGTTATGGGGGGACCAGTAAGGTCCAGGAGACTCTACCCAGGATGGGAAGTCAGAGCTGGCCCTCAGCACACAGGAAGGCCAACAGAAGTTGATGGAGCCCCCCACAAGTGACCCACAGGTGCCAGACACAGGGAGACACAAGGAGACCTTACCAGCCCAGCAAAACAGAAGTCTCACGTCTCAGGAGTTGCAGGACAGGAGCTGATCTTCAGTTTGAGGGGTGCTAGGGATTGGGGCTTCTTGAAGCCTGAAGATCTCACGGAGGAAGAGTCAACAAGCCTTGGCAAGCGGAACAGTTGCAGTGCAGAGGGGTGCCAGTCCAGTGGAAGGAACAAGGGCCTACAGTCTCCCAACGTGGAAAGAAGACAAACAGGACCCACCAACTGTGCAGCAGACTCCACCAACCATTCGAGGATGCCTTGAGGTGTCTGCGGATGTGGGGGAGTGACTCCCTCACTCAAAGGTAGATTCCTTTGTGCTTCCTGGTGCAGAGTCTTTGTAACCCTGGAGGATGCACAGCCTTGGATGTTGCAGAATTCTTACAGGATCTGGAGAAACAATGTTGCAGTGGGAGCCCTTCCCACCAGAAGCAGACTTGTTTGGTTCCAGACGAAGACCAGCAGCGGTTCTAGAGGCAAGGGGTAGAGGACGTCTTGCTGAGAGTTCCATGTAGAGTCTTGCTTGACGAATCTGAGGACCTACCCGTGAGAAAGCCCTTAAATAACTCTGAAAGGGGGTTGGTCACTCTCTGCAGTGATCCACCTATTAGAGGAGGTCAGGGACGCCTCCTACCAGGCCTAACCCACCAGATGCTGCCAGGTGCCTCTGTACATCTTATTTTCAAAATGGCAGAATCAAGTGGCCACCTGGCAGAGCTCTGGGCATCCCCCAAAGGGGAGGGGCTAGGCAGGGGAGTGATCACTCTCCTGTCCTTTGTGTAGTTTCGCGCCAGAGCAGGAACCGGGGGTTCCTGAACTGGTACCAACCGGATTATGCAAGGAGGCCACCAAATGTGCCCTTCAAAGTAGTCTGGTGGTGCTCAGAGGCCACCCCAGCCCTTAGACACCTAATACAAAGGGAGAGGTGGTCACACCTCTCCCTTCCAGAAAATCCTTTGCTCTGCTCCTCCGGCCTGAGCCTGGCTCATCAGCAAGAGGCCAGAACAGTGTCTGGGTTCAGCAGCAAGCGGGCTGGAAGCTGGACCCCGTAAGGCTGTAGAGGCAGAACTGGAGGATCCCCTAGGGAATCCCCAGAGTACATGATATCATGCAACTAACACTGGAATCTGTGTAGTTGCATGATTCCAACATGTTTGATACCAAGCATGCCTAGGTTCGGAGTAGCCATTATGTAGTTTGACCACTCGTGTTGACCAGTGTCCACCACATACCTTAAAATGGATTAGCCACACTTACAGAGTCCAGGAATTGGCCTGGGGTCTGTAGGGGTACCCTGCTCATGCAGATACCCTCACACTAAGAGACCCTGCCCTTGGGCTGAAGGGCCTACTAGAGGGGGGACTTATAACGTCTAAGTGCTTTGTTTTAGAGAAGTGAAAGGGTGCATGCACCCTTTACCGCAGGCTGCAATGGCAGGCCTGCAGTCACAGTTTGCATAGGTTCCTATAGGTGGCATAATACATATTGCAGCACACGGGGGAACCAGTAGTGTACCAATGCCCTGGGTACCATATATTAAGGACTTGCATGAGTGCACCAGTATGCCAATTGTGGGTGTGAAAGGTAACCAACAATTACATTTAGGGGGGAGAGCACTGCCACTGGGGTCCTGGTAGGCAGGATCCAAGTGCACTACAGTCCAAACACGCTGACATCAGGCAAAAAGTGGGGGTAACTATGCCAGAAAGATGGCACTTTCCACCACAAGAGAAAAAATTTTTTTCCATAATAAGAAGCTTTAGAATTTTCATTTTAGAGAAGATTTGGAATGTACGCCAGTGCAAGCTCACGTTGCTATCGACTTTATCAGTGTAATATTAAGAAAAGCTTCTCTACTACAATGATTCATATCCTAAAGTGTTCCAACAATCTTTAAACTGCGAAAGCGGTCAATGAACCCCCAGGTTGATGGTGCTATATAAAAAAAGTACACAAACGTAGTAGAGCAACAACCTGTCCGCAAAATTTGATAGAACATCCTTTTTAAAGCCACCGGAGTAAAAAACAGAAAGTGTCAAAACTTAATAGTTGGATATGCACAATACCTGCATGTTGAAGTGCGGATGATGCTGATCGCCTGGATGTGGTTCTGGTACTCTTGGTGACCCATACAGGTTGGTTGGATCAGAGACCCTTGGAGGGGCAAACAGGCCAGGAATTGTTGGCCTCTGAATAGTGAGGATGGGGGCAATTCACAAGGAGAAAGACAAAAGAGGCACTATCAGTAATGCTGGCATTTAAGTCTAAATACATGCAGAGAATTATAGCAAGACACTGTACCCAGAGGCAAGACTTCATAAGACCAGAGACTTCGTATTCAATGAGTCAAACATATCACTTCTCTTCCATTAGATGAACCGGTTCGAAAACATATGTAATACAGATCTGGCCATTTGTGTGAGCCCGGGAATGACCATCTATGGTGGAGTTGTTTGTGTTTAAATCATATTCGAAAGAAATCAACTTTCCAAATTGTGTTCAAGTGAATTAGCCATTATACATGTGTAGGGTACCATTATCAGTATCAAACACAGACTTGTGCAGGGTTGTCACCTCCACATACATTATGCCCAGTAGTGGTGATTATTATAGATATATATATATATGCACACACATATATATATATATATATATATATATATATATATGGAAAATGTCACTTACCCAGTGTACATTTGTTCATGGCATGTAGTGCTGCAGATTCACATGCTATGCATAGCTCTTCCGACATCTAGTGTTGGCCTCGGAGTGTTACAAGTTGTTTTTCTTCGAAGAAGTCTTTTCGGAGTCACGGGATCGAGTGACTCCTCCTCTCGGTTACAGTGCGCATGGGCATCGACTCCATTGTTAGATTGTTTTCCCACAAAGGGTGAAGAAAGGAGTGATAGAGTATAAGAATACAAAGATGTCCATGTAAATGTATATACATATGTACAAATGTTAAACTTAAACGACTACAGGCATCCGGGGAGGAGGGAGGGTGCATGTGAATCTGCACCACTACATGCCACGAACAGATGTACACTGGGTAAGTGACATTTTTCGTTCGATTGCATGTGTAGCTGCAGATACACATGCTATGCATAGACTACAAAGCAGTTAGTCCTTCCAAAATAAAAGCGTTGGCTAGCCTGTAGGAGTTGAAGTTGTTTGAAATAGTGTTCTTAAGACAGTTTGACCTACAGTGGCTTGTTGCTGTGAAAAAACATCAATACAGTAGTGTTTTGTAAATGTATGAGGAGCTGACCATGTGGCTGCTTTACATATATCAACCATTGGTATGTTCCATAAAAATGCCATTGACACACCTTTCTTTCTTGTAGAATGTGCTCTAGGAGTGATCAAAAGTTGTCTTTTTTCTTTGATATAGCAGGTTTGTATGCATCTAACAATCCATCTTGCTAAACCTTGTTTTGATATAGGATTGCCTTTATGTGGTTGTTGGAAAGCAACAAAAAGTTGCTTTGTTTTCCTAAAATCTTTAGTTCTGTCTATATAGTACATAAGAGCTCTTTTGAGATCTAGGGTATGAAGAACTCTTTCTGCGACAGAGTCTGGCTGTGGAAAGAAGACTGGCAATTCCACTGTTTGGTTGATGTGAAAAGGAGATGATACTTTTGGTAGATAATTTGGATTTGTTCTAAGTACAACTTTATGTTTGTGCACTTGGAAAACAGGTTCTTCAAGAGTGAATGCTTGTATTTCACTAACTCTTCTTAAAGAAGTAATAGCTACAAGGAAGGCGACCTTCCAAGTTAAAAATTGAATTTGACAAGAGTGCATGGGTTCAAAAGGTGGTCCCATGAGTCTGGTAAGTACGATATTTAAATTCCACGATGGAACAGGTGGTGTTCTAAGTGGAATAATGTGTTTTAATCCTTCCATGAAGGCTTTAATAACAGAAACTCTGAATAGAGAAGTATGTTGAATAGTTTTGTAAGTATGCAGATATTGCAGTAAGATGTATCTTGATGGATAAGAAAGCTAAATTTGATTTTTGCAAATGAAGTAAATAGCATACAATATGTTGTATAGATGTTGTAAATGGATCAGTGTTTTTAGATTGACAGTAGTAGGCACATTTTTTCACTTGTTTGCGTAACATTGTCTAGTAGTAGGTTTGCATGCTTGTTTAATTACTTCCATACATTCTGGTGGAAGCTTTAGGTAACCAAATTCTATGGCTTCAGGAGCCAAATCGCTAGATTGAGAGCATTGGGGTTTGGGTGCCTGATTTGACCTTTGCTCTGTGTTAACAAATCTGGTCTGTTTGGGAGTTTGGAATGAGGTACTACAGACAGATCTAGGAGTGTTGTGTACGAATGCTGGCATGCCCATGTTGGTGCTATGAGTATCATGGTGAGTGATGTTTGACGTAGTTTGCTGACCAGAAAGGGAAGGAGTGGGAGAGGGAGAAAAGCGTAAGCAAGTATCCCTGACCAATTGATCCAGAGCATTGCCCTTGGATAGGGGATGTGGGTGTCTGGATGCAAAGTTTTTGCATTTTGCGTTTGCTTGTTGCAAATAGATCCATTTCTGGTGTTCCCAACTTTTGAAAGTACTTTCGAAGTACTTGGGAGTGAATCTCCCATTCGCGAGGTTGTTGGTGATTTCTGCTAAGGAGATCTGCCAGATGATTGTCTATCCCTGGAATGTATTGTGCTAATAGATTAATGTGATTGTGAAATGCCCATTTCCATATTGTTTGGGCTATTGGGGACAGTCGAGATGAATGTGTTCTGCCCTGGTTGTTGAGGTAATACATGGTTGTCTGTTTTTATTAGAACAGTCCTCTGTTTGAGAAGACGTTGAAACGCTTTTAGGGCAAGTTATACAGCTAATAATTCTAGGTGGTTTATGTGAAGCTGTTTCTGTTTGGCATCCCATTGCCCCTGAATGGTCTGATTGTCAAGGTGAGCTTCCCAACCTATCACTGAGGCGTCTGTTGTGATTATGGTCTGAGGCACAGGGTCTTGAAATGACCGCCCCTTCATTAGATTGCTGCGATTCCACCACTGAAGGCACATTAGTGTTTGGCGGTCTCAACACTAGATCTTTAGGCTGACCGTGTGCCTGAGACCACTGTTGTGAGAGGCACTGCTGTAAGGGCATCATGTTTAGTCTTGCATGTGGAACTATGGCTATGCAAGATGCCATCATTCCTAGAAACTTCATGATAAATCCTACAGTATATTGTTGATTTGGCTGTATGTGTAGTAAGAGAATTTGGAAAGCTTGCATCCTTTGTGTATTTGGATAAGCTAGGGCTTTTTGAGTATTTAGGATAGCACCTAGGTAAGGTTGTACTTGTACTGGCTGAAGGTGTGATTTTTGGTAATTGAGAGTGAACACTAGTGTATGTAGGGTTTCGATCACATAATGAGTGCGTTGTTGGCATTGTGTAAAACTGCTTGATTGTATTAGCCAATCGTATAGATATGGAAAGATGTGGATGTGTTGTCTTCTACTACTGCTAGACATTTTGTGAACACTCTTGGAGCTGTTGTTACACTTTGAACTACGTTTTCCTGCTATGACGAACCCAAGGTACTTTCTGTGAGCTGGATGGATGGGTATGTGCAAATACGCATCTTTGAGGTCTAAAGCAGTCATGTAATCTTGTTTTTGTAGAGGTGTAATGGCATCCTGCAGAGTTACCATGTGAAAATGTTCTGACAGGATGTATAGATTGAGAGGCCTGAGGTCCAAGATGGGCCTGAGGGTGCCGTCTTTTTTGGGGATGAGGAAGTATAGTGAGTATACTCCTGTTCCTTGTTGAGAATGTGGAACCAATTCTATTGCTTGTTTTAATAGTAGAGATTGTACCTCTTGTTGCAACAGAACGTTGTGTTCTGGGGACAATTTGTGGTATCGTGGTGGAATGTTCAGAGGGGTGGAGATTAATTCTAGGCAATAGCTATTGCGGATAATTGATGATACCTAATTGTCTGTGGTGATATTTTGCCAATGAGAGTGGAATTGCTGTAGTCTTCCCCCCACAGGAGACATGTGGAGTGGAGGGATGGGAAAGGAAGTCACTGCTTAGATGGTGTAGTGGCTTGCTTTGAGGCTTGGAACTTGCCTCTGCTTCTGAAATATTGTCCTCTATATGACCCTCTAAATCCCCCTCTTTGATAATGGGTTTGTTGTCCCTGCTTTGTCTGGGACGTAGAAGCATCAGAGGATTGTGGCTTAAACCCTCCTCTAAACTGGGGTCTGCGAAAGGAGCCTCTATATGGTGTGGTATATAATGGCCCCATTGCTTTTGCAGTATCTGAGTCTTTCCTCAATAGTGGTGTCTACTTCAGAGCCGAATAGATGTTTCTTATCAAAAGGCATATTAAGTACTGCCTGTTGAATTTCTGGTTTAAAACAAGAGGAGCGTAGCAATGCATGCCTTCTAATTGTAATGGCAGTATTGACACTCATTGCGGTTGTATCAGCAGCATCAAGGGCAGACCTTATCTGGTTATTGCTTATAGCCTGCCCCTCTTCTACAACCTGTTATGCCCTTTTTTTATGCTCCTTTGGGAGGTGCTGTATGAATTCTTGCATCGCATTACAATGGGCTCTATCGTATCTGGCCAGAAGTGTTTGAGAATTGGCAATTCTCCATTGGTTTGCTGCTTGCATGGCTACTCTTTTACCAGTAGCATCAAACTTTCTACTCTCTTTATCAGGAGGAGGAGCGTCTTCTGATGACTGGCTGTTAGCTCTTTCTAGCCACGCTAACTGCTACTGAGTCCGGACAAACCTGATGTGTGATGTAGTCCAGGTCTGTAGGTGCAGGTTTATAATTTTTGTCGATTCTAGCGGTAATGACTCTAGCTTTGACAGGCTCACTAAAAATTTGCTCAGCATGTTTTACCATTCAAGGCAACACTGGGAGACAGTGGTATCTAGAGTGGAAAGAGAGAGTGTTGAATAAAAAATCTTCTTCCAGGGGTTCAGAGAAGGCAATGGTGGTGGACTATTGTGAGGTGAAAAAGAATGCTGTGGAGAGTGAGGAGGAGAAGTAGGGAGAGGCGCTGGGTTCTCCTTTTGTTTCTGAACCTTTGCTGGTGGTTGAGCAGAGTCTAGCTTTCTTTTAGCTTGTAAAGGAGGTGCAGTTAGGATTCGACCAGTCTCTGTGTGTATGGATTCTTGGTTGTCTTTCATCCATAACCTCCAATATTGGCTGAATCTCAGTCTCTTCTTCAAAAGCTTTGTGAGATTCTTGCATCGGCTTTGAGATTCGCTTAAGTTTACTCGAAAGTCCTTGCTCCTCCGTGTATGAGGATTTTATCGGTTCCAAAGTTTGGATCTTTTTCAGTCCCGAAAACGAAAGTCAGTTGTTTCGGATCCGAAGCAGGCCGTCGAACTTTCGACTCCAAAGAGTGAATCCGCTTACTGGAGTCCGAGGTGGAAGTTAACGCACTTGCTCGACTTCGAAGTAATCTGAGGAGTGGCCTTTATTGGTGCCGATCCAGAGTGTCGGTCGCCAACAGTCTTTTTCGAGCCGAACCATGGCCTTCCAGCAGTGGTGTACCCAGGGCCTTTGGTTGTTTTTTTATATGTGCGCATAGGGGCAGACGTACCCAACATGCTGGCCAGCCGTGATGGGTCTCTCATCTTCCGATTCTTGCTCGGAGTCGGTGTCTCGGATGGAGACCGCTGTCTGAGCCTGTTCGTCCTCCAAGACGTCGAGATGTTCAGTGCTTTGACGCCATTTCTAGTCTTCGGGCCCTGTGATCTCTCAATGTCTTATTCGATCGGAACGATCGACAGGCTTCGCAATCTTCTTCTCTATGGTCCGGAGAGAGGCACAAATTACAAACCAGATGTTGGTCTGTATATGAGAACTTTGCGTGGCACCGAGGGCAGAATCGAAATGGAGTCTGATCCATCAGGCTTTCCATGCAGTAGGCCTGATTCGGGTGCACGCGCCCCGAAGGGCAAAAATTAGATTCCTACTGTACTAATGGTTCGATGCTAGATGGAAACGCGATCGAAACAATGCTGACGATGAAATATGTTTTCTAAAGGTTTTCTGATTTGAAATCTCGGAGCGAGAGCAAACCCGTCCGAACCAGACAGCGGAAAGAAAAGCTAACAATGGAGTCGATGCCCATGCGCACTGTAACCAAGAGGAGTCACTCGATCCCGTGACTCCGAAAAGACTTCTTTGAAGAAAAACAACTTGTAACACTCCAAGCCCAACACTAGATGTCGGAAGAGCTATGCATACATCCCGCCATCTAGTGTTGGGCTCGGAGTGTTACAAGTTGTTTTTCTTCGAAGAAGTCTTTTCGAGTCACGAGATCGAGGGACTCCTCCCCTTTCGGCTCCATTGCGCATGGGCGTCGACTCCATCTTAGATTGTTTTCCCCGCAGAGGGTGAGGTAGGAGTTGTGTATTATAGTAATAGTGCCCATGCAATGGAGTAAATATGTATGTACATAATGTGGTTTAAAGTGATATATTTACAAATTTACAAATGCTGAAGATCAACTTCGAAACGGCTACAGGCTCCCGGGGAGAAGGGTGGGCGCATGTGAATCTGCAGCGTCTCATGCCATGAACAGATGTACACTGGGTAAGTGACATTTTCCGTTCAATGGCATGTGTAGCTGGAGATACACATGCTTTGCATAGACTAGTAAGCAGTTATCTCCCCAAAAGCGGTGGCTCAGCCTGTAGGAGTTGAAGTTGTTTGAAATAAAGTTCGTAGTACTGCTTGTCCTACTGTGGCTTGTTGTGTTAACACATCCACGCAGTAATGTTTGGTAAACGTATGAGGTGTAGACCATGTGGCTGCCTTACATATTTCAGTCATTGGAATGTTTCCTAGAAAGGCCATAGTAGCACCTTTCTTCCTAGTTGAATGTGCCTTTGGTGTTATAGGCAGTTCTTTTTGCTTTGAGATAACAGGTTTGAATACATTTAACTATCCATCTGGCAATGCCTTGTTTGGATATTGGATTCCCTGTATGAGGTTTTTGAAAAGCAACAAACAGTTGTTTTGTTTTCCGTATTTGTTTTGTTCTATCAATGTAGTACATTAAAGCTCTTTTGATGTCTAATGTATGTAGTGCTCTTTCAGCTACAGAATCTGGTTCTGGAAAGAACACTGGTAGTTCTATGGTTTGATTTAAGTGAAACGGTGATATGACTTTTGGTAAGAACTTTGGATTAGTTCGTAAAACTACTTTATGCTTGTGTATCTGAATAAAGGGTTCTTGTATGGTAAATGCCTGTATTTCACTTACTCTTCTTAGAGATGCGATGGCAATGAGAAACGCTACTTTCCATGTTAAATATTGTATCTCACATGAGTGCATGGGTTCAAACGGTGGACCCATGAGCCGTGTTAAGACAATGTTGAGGTTCCACGAAGGAACCGGTGGTGTTCTTGGTGGGATAATTCTTTTTAGTCCCTCCATAAAAGCCTTTATGACTGGGATCCTAAAGAGTGAAGTTGAATGCGTAATTTGCAGATAAGCTGAAATTGCGGTGAGATGTATTTTAATGGATGAAAAAGCTAGTTTTGACTTTTGTAAGTGCAGTAAGTAGCTTACGATGTCTTTAGCAGATGCGTGTAAGGGTTGAATTTGATTACTATGGCAGTAATAAACAAATTGTTTCCATTTATTTGCATAGCAATGTCTTGTTGTAGGTTTTCTAGCTTGTTTTATGACCTCCATACATTCATGTGAAAGGTCTAGATGTCCGAATTCTACGATTTCAGGAGCCAAATTGCTAGATTCAGTGATGCTGGATTTGGGTGTCTGATCTGTTGTTTGTGTTGAGTTAACAGATCTGGTCTGTTTGGCAGTTTGACATGAGGCACTACTGACAGGTCTAGTAGTGTTGTGTACCAGGGTTGTCTTGACCAAGTTGGTGCTATTAGTATGAGTTTGAGTTTGTTTTGACTCAATTTGTTTACTAGGTATGGAAGGAGTGGGAGAGGGGGAAAAGCGTATGCAAATATCCCTGACCAACTCATCCATAACGCATTGCCCTGAGACTGATCCTGTGGGTACCTGGATGCGAAGTTTTGGCATTTTGCGTTTTCTTTTGTTGCAAATAGATCTATTTGTGGTGTTCCCCATCTTTGGAAGTAAGTGTTTAGTATTTGGGGTTGAATCTCCCATTCGTGGATCTGTTGGTGATCCCGAGAGAGATTGTCTGCTAACTGGTTCTGAATTCCTGGAATGAACTGCGCTATTAGGTGAATGTGGTTGTGAATCGCCCAATGCCAAATTTTCTGTGCCAGGAGACACAACTGTGTTGAGTGTGTTCCTCCCTGTTTGTTCAGATAATACATAGTTGTCATGCTGTCTGTTTTGACAAGAATGTGTTAGTGTGTTATTAGGTTGAAAAGCTTCAAGCTAGAAATACTGCCAGTAACTCTAAGTGATTTATGTGAAACTGTCTTTGTTGAGGGTCCCATTGTCCTTGGATGCTGTGTTGGTTGAGGTGTGCTCCCCAACCTATCATGGAGGCATCCGTTATTACGTATTGAGGCACTGGGTCTTGGAAAGGCAGCCCTTTGTTTAAATTTATAGTGTTCCACCATTGAAGCGAGGTGTATTTTTGGCGGTCTATCAACACTAGATCTTGAAGTTGACCCTGTGCCTGTGACCATTGTGATGCTAGGCACTGTTGTAAGGGCCGCATGTGCAATCTTGCGTTTGGGACAATGGCTATGCATGAGGACATCATGCCTGTAGTTTCATCACTATCTTGACCTGTACCTTTTGTTTTGGGTGCATGGCCTGTATTACATTGTGAAATGCTTGTACCCTTTGTGGACTTGGAGTGGCAATCCCTTTTGTTGTATTGATTGTTGCTCCTAAGTATTGTTGTACTTGACACGGCTGAAAGTGTGACTTGTTGTAGTTGAGTGAGAAACCTAGTTTGTGAAGGGCTTCTATGACATATTTTGTGTGTTGTGAGCACCGTTCCTGCGTGTTGGTTTTTATTAACCAATCGTCTAGGTACGGGTACACATGTATTTGCTGCCTTCTGATATGAGCAGCCACTACTGCCAGGCATTTTGTAAAAACTTTTGGCGTGGTTGTTATCCCGAATGGCAACACTTTGAATTGGTAATGTACCCCTTGGAATACAAACCTTAAGTACTTTCTGTGTGAAGGATGTATTGGTACATGGACGTACGCATCCTTTAGGTCTAGTGTTGTCATGTAGTCTCAGGGAGGAGGCACAAAGAGGGTGTAGCCACCCTCAGGGCTAGTAGCCATTGGCTACTAACCCTCCAGACCTAAACACACCCCTAAATTCAGTATTTAGGGGCTCCCCAGAACCTAGGAACTCAGATTCCTGCAGCCTAAGAAGAAGAGGACTGCTTAGCGGAAAAACCCTGCAGAGAAGACGGAGACATCAACTGCTTTGGCCCCAGACCGGCCTGTCTCCCCCCCTTCTAAAGACACTGCTCCAGCGACGCTTTCCCCAGGGACCAGCGACCTCTGAATCCTCAGAGGACTGCCCTGCTCTAGAAGGACCAAGAACTCCAGAGGACAGCGGCTCTGTTCACCCAAGACTGCAACTTTGTTACAAAGGAGCAACTTTAAACCAACTTGCGTTTCCCGCCGGAAGCGTGAGACTTGCTACTCTGCACCCGACGCCCCCGGCTCGACTTGTGGAGAACAAACACTTCAGGGAGGACTCCCCGGCGACTGCGAGACCGTGATTAGCCAGAGTTGCCCCCCCTGAGCCCCCACAGCGACACCTGCAGAGGGAATCCAGAGGCTCCCCCTGACCGCGACTGCCTGTTCCTCAGATCCAGACGCCTGGTAAAGACTCTGCACCCGCAGCCCCTAGGACCTGAAGGATCCGGACTCCAGTGCAGGAGTGACCCCCAGGAAGCCCTCTCCCTTGCCCAGGTGGTGGCTACCCCGAGGAGCCGCCCCCTTGCCTGCATCGCTGAAGAGACCCCTTGGTCTCCCATTTAAACCTATTGAAAACCCGACGCATGTTTGCACACTGCACCCGGCCGCCCCCGCGCTGCTGAGGGTGTACTTTCTATGCTGACTTGTGTCCCCCCCGGTGCCCTACAAAACCCCCCTGGTCTGCCCTCCGAAGACACGGGTACTTACCTGCTGGCAGACTGGAACCGGGGCACCCCTTCTCCATTGAAGCCTATGCGTTTTGGGCACCACTTTGACCTCTGCACCTGACCGGCCCTGAGCTGCTGGTATGGTAACTTTGGGGTTGCTCTGAACCCCCAACAGTGGGCTACCTTGGACCCAAACTTGAACCCCGTAGGTGGTTTACTTACCTGCAAAAACTAACAAACTCTTACTCCCCCTAGGAACTGTGAAAATTGCACTAAGTGCCTAGTTTTAAAATAGCTATATGTGATTTATATGAAAACTGTGTATGCTATTTTGATTATTCAAAGTTCCTAGAGTACCTACCTGCAATACCTTTCATTTGAAGTATTACATGTAAAATTTGAACCTGTGGTTCTTAAAATAAACTAAGAAAATATATTTTTCTATACAAAAACCTATTGGCCTGGAATTGTCTTTGAGTGTGTGTTCCTCATTTATTGCTTGTGCGTGTACAACAAATGCTTAACACTACTCCTTTGATAAGCCTACTGCTCGACCACACTACCACAAAATAGAGCATTAGAATTATCTCTTTTTGCCACTATCTTACCTCTAAGGGGAACCCTTGGACTCTGTCCATACTATTCCTTACTTTGAAATAGTGCATACAGAGCCAACTTCCTACAGTCCCCCTCTGCATTGTCCCCGAAAACTTCCCCTCTGATACTGGCTCTGGTATGTGGGCCTTGTTTGTGAGGTTGAGGGTTCTGTGCTCTATCCTCGAAACCCCCCTCTAAACTGTGTTTTGCGAAATGTGCCTCTGCTCTGTGGGGAGAGGAGTGCGCCCATGGCCTTGGCCGTATCTGTGTCCTTTTCAAGTTTCTCAATAGCAGTGTCCACTCCGGCCCAAACAACTGCTGTCCGTTAAAAGGCATATTCAGCACCGCCTGTTGAATTTCTGGCTTGAATCCTGAGGTGCGTAGCCATGCGTGTCTCCGTATGGTGACCGCTGTATTTACAGTTCTTGCCGCTGTGTCTGCTGCGTCCTTTGCCGACCGTATCTGGTTATTAGAGATACTCTGGCCTTCTTCCACCACTTGTTGCGCACGCTTTTGGAACTCTTTGGGTAAATGCTCGATGAAGTGTCGCATTTCGTCCCAATGAGCTCTATCGTATCTTGATAGCAAGGCCTGTGAATTGGCAATGCGCCATTGGTTGGCTGCCTGTGACGCAACTCCTTTCCCTGCTGCGTCGAACTTGCGACTTTCCTTGTCGGGTGGTGGTGCATCCCCCGATGTGTGTGAGTTCGCCCTTTTGCGAGCTGCACCTACTACCACTGAGTCCGGTGTTAATTGGTGCGTGATGTACACAGGGTCTGTCGGTGGTGGTTTGTCCTTTTTTCCACCTACGGAGTGATGGCCCTGCCTTTCACAGGCTCTTGAAAGACTTGTTTGGAGTGTTTCAACATTCTCTGTAACATAGGGAGACTCTGGTACGGACTGTGTGGACGACAGACTATTAAACAAAAAGTCATTTTCAATTGGTTCTGCGTGCAGGGTGACATTGTGAAATGCGGCTGCTCTGGACAGCACCTGTGTGTAAGCAGTACTGTCCTCAGGTGGTGATGGCCTCGCTGGGTAGCAGTCGGGACTGTTACCTGATACGTGCACATCATAAAGATCCCATGCGTCAGGGTCATCTTGGCTCATCCCTGTATGTGTTGGGGACTGCATCATTGGTGGAGTGGCCATTGGTGATGGTTGTGGTGAGCGATGTGGTGATGGTGGCGGAGTTACTTGTCTTCCCACCTTTGCTTGTGGTTGTCTGTCTCTCTTGGAAAGCAAGTTTCCTTTTCATTCGGATTGGAGGGAGAGTTCTTATTCTCCCTGTTTCTTTTTGAATGTGGAGCCTTCTTTGCGTGTAATCTGGCTCCCCAGCTTCTAACTCTTGGCCAAATTTGTGTCCTTGCAATTGTGAGGACAGTCCCTGCTCCTCCGTGTAGGAACTTGGTTTCGGCATCTGAAGCCGGATGTTTCGGTAGCAAAACTTTTTCAACCTTTTTTTCGGTTCCAAAGACACTTTTTTGGCTTTCGGTGTTCCGATTTCTCGGTGCCGATCTTTTTCGGTGCCGGTTTCTCGATGTCGAGATTGCTCTGACCCGGTGTCGAGCCTGTTCTGTGCCGGTATCTCGACCGGAGTCGGAAGACTTCGACACGTGCGTGCCCTTTTTCGGTGCCGATGGCCGGTCACCTAATTTTCGGGTTAAGCCATGGCCTGCTGGCGGTGGCGTCCCCTGGGCTTTCATGTATTTTCCATGAGTTTTGGCCAGGGGTGTTCTACTCACGGTTTTCGGCGTCTGTTCGGTTTCGGCCTCGTCCGCGATGGAGAAGGTTTCCTCTTCTTCCAAGTGTTCGTGTCCTGCCGGCGCCATTTGAAGTCTTCTTGCTCTCCGGTCTCTTAGCGTTTTCCTCGACTGAAACGCTCGACAGGCCTCGCAGGTATCCTCTGTGTTCGGGAGACAAACACAAATTACAGACCAGATGCTGATCTGTGTAAGGATACTTGTTGTGGCATTCGGGGCAGGAGCGGAATGGGGTCCGTTCCATTAGCCTTGAAGACGCACAAGGTCGGGCCGGCCAGGCGCCGCCGGGGAATCGAAACCCCGAAGGGCCACCGGAGCTCTTCAAAATTCGGTGTCGATCTGTTTTAACTAACCCGATCCCGAACGCAAACAATCCCGTCGAGTTTTCTGAGATTTAACTAACTTTCCAAACCGAAACACGGAGCGAAGAGTAACACGTCCGACCCCGATGGCGGAAAGAAAACAATCTAATATGGAGTCGACGCCCATGCGCAATGGAGCCGAAAGGGGAGGAGTCCCTCGATCTCGTGACTCGAAAAGACTTCTTCGAAGAAAAACAACTTGTAACACTCCGAGCCCAACACTAGATGGCAGGATGTGCACAGCATGTGTATCTGCAGCTACACATGCCATCGAACATAAATATATATATATATATATATAAAAAATACATATACACATATATATATACACACACACACACACACATTTCCATTGCCATGCTTTATATTGCACATATACATACATTTATCACACACATTTCCATTACCATTCTTTAAATCGCACATATGTGCAATCTGAGGTACAGGAAAATTACATGTTTTGTTCTGCATCACACAGTGCTTGCTGCCCATGTGCCAAAACATTACCATATCTAGAGACCACAATATGTCCCTTAATGTAACAATCTTTATTAAGACCCTGGGAAAAATAAGTCACCAACTTAAAATATAGCTTCAATCAATTCGCTCAGTTGATTAAAAAAAAAAAATATATATATATATATATATATATCTTTATCAATTTAAGAAATCAACAGCACTGCAAAAGGCTACAAAGTGTGATGCAGACACTAAAAGTGGCTTGAACATGAAAATGTACGTTCAGTTTCAAGTTGTCCTTCCACCTTCTTGCACAAATAAAGTACCCAGTGGATGAATAAAGTACCCAGTGGATGAATAAAGTACCCAGTGGATGAATAAAGTACCCAGTGGATGAATAAAGTACCCAGTGGATGAATAAAGTACCCAGTGGATGAATAAAGTGCAGAAAGTGTTAAGCAGGGCACCCATGAAGATGGTGAAAGGACGGCAAAGCAAGGAAATTCCGTTTGCTTTGGCAAGTGCGATTCTCCCAGTCCCTGTTGCATTCATTACCCCTTTATGAATCCTTTTTCAAGGTGAGACCTATGCACATTTAAGGCATGAGGCTGGCAAATTAATGGACCTGGAGTCCTCCTCTCTCAAGAATCTTAGAACCTGATTCATTGTCCTGTGGGAATGGACTCTAAATTCAGGAGTGAATGTGAAACCTGAAGAAAAATCCACGGGTTGAATTCTCTCAGCGATACTACCACTACTGTAAAGAAGTTCTTAAGAGAAAATAAATCTGCATTTCTTCCACAAACTGGAGGATTTTCAATTGCCATTTAAATCAAAATCACAAGTTCACTCCAAAGGCATACTGATGAGTAAAATTGGGTTCTACAGCTGCCACGCGCTGAATATATCTCTGTTTTATAAAAATTAACAGAAAACTGCATGCAAAGTTTCTGCCTCTGGCTCCAACTTTCCAAATGTTGAGAACGTCAAGGAACCTACTAATGTGCACACTTACAAATGGGTTTAGCTTCCTGGCTGGGTGCAATGCCAGTTAACTGCTCAGGCGAGAACCTATATTGTGGGCATCTCAACATGAGTGCCTAACTGGTAATTATTATTTTTGAAAACCAGCAACACACTAAGTCCAGCACACACCTACACATTACATTGTACTCCATTACCATATGAAAACAATGAGGAGAACTAGGCCATCACGGTGACAAGTACTGTCTAGGATACATATGAATGCATCTAGACATGACATACCATTTGTCCTGGTTGCAGTGCTTGGTTGTGCATTCCTCCATAAAATGGGGCATGAGTAAGTCTTCGTTCACTTGCATGTTCCTTTATCTGCAGGTGAGTCATGTTGCTGCTTGGAGAATCTGTGGGTGGACTTCGTTGGGGCTTTCCATTCTCAGGGGGGTGCTTCCAACGTGCCTCTTCCTTGGATTTGCTCCAGCCTCCAGAGATGCCACGCGTAGAACGGCTTCTTCTCTTCTCGCGCTTCTCCTTCACATCCTCTCGGATCCAGAACTCATCATCTGTGTCACCATCATCCCCAGGGAAGTGCTTCTGCATTGCTTTTTGAAAAACCCTCTCCAAATTGTCTGCCATCATTGTGTACTCTAGAGCAAATAATAAAAAAAGAAACTCTTAAAAGCAAAGTACCTTCCCAGGGTAGCTATTTTCAAACAATTCTACTTAATTTTAGAAACCTTGTCTAAATCAAGACTCTAAAATTGATAATTTGCAAGATAATTATAAGCGTCACATACAATTATATAGTTGTAGGGAACCTCTTGTGGACACTTAAAGTCACACATTCCCTTACTTATTAATTTCAAACTTAAATACCACAGGGCAACGCTTGAGTTGTTTTTGACTTCCAGTCCTATCACTATTAAGGACATTAAGACAAATGTTATGTTTGGCAGACATGTTTCTTCCTTGTGAATGCTGCTTGGCTTAGATCCTACCACTAACATATTGGACCAAATGAATGTACAACGTTTGCTTCTTGTGATGCTAGTGAGGAGAAAGGGTGTATTTTTCACTTTATGGCTGAACTGATTGCGTGGGTACAGTGGTGTAACTCTTGGGTGTTTGTGCTAAAAAGAGGGGAATCTGTTACTCGTTTCATACCCGGTTGTAGTTATCAATTCTACCTTCAGGTAGCACTAAGGTACAAGAGAAGTGTGTTTCATTCGCCAGTGAGTCTTGGACAGCTTTCTAGTCCTGCTTATTGTGGGGAAAGTTTGTTATGCTTGTCATACAAAAAGGCAATATTGACATCACACTTTAAAGTGGACTACTTGGCTGTGTGTCTAGTAGGAGGATGCACCTCCCTTCTCCTGAGTGCACAGCCTCTCCAACGGGGAACACAGCTTGGTATCCTCTCTACGGTCAACAGTGATCATGGAGAAAGCTACAGGAAGGGAGTGGACCCACCTGACCATCAGCAATTATCAGTGACCTGGTTAGGCAGATTTCAAGAATTGAAATTCCCTGTAGTTGGACCAAACAGAAGGAAAATCCTGAACACAATCAGCACTAAACAGTGCAGCAATAGGGGAGGGGAAAGAAAGAGGCACGGCTTTAAAAGAGAGGCTGCAGAATTAGTATGGGTGTGCATACAAATCAGCATGAGCTATTGAAAGATGGGGGAAGATCGTGTAAAGGGGAGAAGGGGCTATGTTAGGTGCATGGACAAAGAGGCAGATGTTTTCTCTAATCTTTTCTAATATTCCTCGTCCGCCTCACCGGCAGAAGAGGCTTATCCTCCCTGAATCATTACATAAGCCCTAAAGACAATACAGCCCGGAAAGAGACCTCAGGGAAGGAACAGAGATGTTTTATAGAGGGCTGACATTAGAACGTGAACTCTATTCAACAGCCAGTCGCTAAATATATGCATTGCGTAAGGAATTCTCATACATCATTTGTCACCACAGTAAAGAACATAAACCAAGATTGTAGTTAATCTGGTGTGGTTAAAGTCCCATCAAAACATTGTGAAGTAGCATTAAAGCTATATGTTCAATGCTACTAAATATATTGTTAGTGGACAGGTACATAATCCTATCTTCTGTGGAGAAACCTAAACTGAATTAATTTAAATTGTGTAATTTCTGATATTGATAAATTTTTTCTGCTCTGATTCGCTGAAAGTGATGCAATCTGTCAGTATTTATCAAATCACGAGTAATGCAAATCTGGGTGCTTTGCTTTTTGGTTTAGGGGAACCACTATCTGCCTCGCATAAATAAAAGGTTGACAGGAAGTGCTGGCTGTCGTGCAGCCCTTTGTAATACAGGACAATACAGAAGTGGGGGGGATCGTGTCACTGCGTTTGTCCCAGCACCTCTACAAGGATGAACTTACTGCCTTCAGCTGCAGCTGCTTTGCTATTGCAAGAAAAATTGGTGTGTAGGTTTGGGTATGGTGTGAAAGGCCATCCAATACACCATCATACGAAAATTTGTCAATCAAATTTGATAGCAGTGTCCAATTGCTTTTTGGAAATGTTATGCAAAAGTAGCGTGCAGCATGTGCAACTCAATCTTGAAAGACGGTAAATGATGACAAGTTAGGAAACAATATATGACTGGTTATGAAAAGGCAGTTTCCGATGTAGTACTGCAAATAAACCTGAAAAAAATTGTGAGGTATTATGTTGAATTGTTGCAAAAGGGCTTTGATTTTTAGACAGATTTTCTGTACAGGCAAAGCAACACGTCAAGTTGACAAATTTGTTAAGAACTCCAGTGTGACGGGGAAGGACGCAGTGCACTTTTGGATGTCCCCCGCAGAAACACTCACATGAAGAGGTTGCTAATAGATGGCCATGCAGTATGAGAACCCACAACTTTCAAGAACCCAGCCGTGCTCTTACCACTGCTCTCGCCGTTGTATTTCAGGCAGTTGGTAAACATTGTTTTCATGTTGCTTACAAACTGCTCCTTGGTGATGTAATGGCCGCTATTAAGTTTCTTCTCGATGCTAGAGATATCCATGGGGTTCTGGAAAAAAAGGTACATTGCATAAGAAGCAGCAATTTCTTTTACGATGGTGAAACAATAAGGGTGGGGTTGAAAAACTGTCAGAAGTATGCTACCAACCAGTACTCTAGCAGCCCGTGAAGCATGAGCGACACACTTGCATGTCAGAGAAGCAGCCCACTCCCAGCTCACCCTGGACAGCTACCGAGGTAGGAAGCCCAAGGATCCTCTCATACTGACTCCTAAAAGCAGTCAATCATCCACTGACATTTATTGACCATACATTTAAATAATCCAAGCATAGAAATATGCTGTGAGCCTGCATGTTAAGGAGTGTGGATGCAGACTGGAATTACAACTAATAGAGCTGTTACAATTAAAATAAAATGAGAGGACTCAGAATATATGTTAAAAAAAACACATTTAAAGACCTTGAACAATTAAGCTGTGAAGATGAAAATGATAACGAAAATGGTAAGCTATTTCCAAACAAGAAAGGGATCAGGAACCGATCGAGTGAAGAACATCAAAGTGACCATGTGTGAGAAGAGGGCGGAGGGTGGTAAACGTTGGTGCTAATGAGTGGGGTTTAATTATAAAGAGAGGGGTTGTCAGCCTTTGTACAATGACTGATGTGGATCAAACTGGATTATTACTCCATACAAGAGGCCATTTCAGGCATTAAACTACGGCATGGGGTAGTTGCCAGCCACTTAGAACATATCCCTTTAATATTACAAGTCCAAACCATCCATTTGCTTAGCAGCGCTACTGTTCACTACTAGGCTGCAACTTCTAACTTTGTGCCTCAGAAAGAGAGGAACTAGGATCGGGCACAGAATATCGGACCATATGATCCTCTCTTGAACATGTCAAGCACACTAGTAGGCATTCTGAAATGTGTACACCAAGGGATAGTGTGAGGGAAGTAGAAAGTTCCTAACAAAAGCTTCGCATTACGGATATGATAAAGCATACATTAATCTATGCATTTTCCAGAAAAAAGGAGATATTGCTTGCAGAGAGGCTCAAGATCACAAAAGAAATGCTTTTATAACACCATTTAAGAAAAAGCATGGCTCTGCATCAACGGGAGCTTTACTCTAAGGGTACCAGCTTAAGTCTCAGCAGTATGCTCTGCCATGCAGTGTGCGTTTGGATTATTTGTATTTTAAGCATTCCCTACTTTTAGAAACCTTTTAATAGAGGTGATAAACTATTGTGTTCTGTACTGATTGCAACAACACAAACGTCATGATTTACCATGAAAGAATTAAACACTGCTCATTTCAGAACCCCAGAAAAGAAAAAATGAGCAATTGCATTTTTGGATAGCTCCACATACCTTAATGATGGCATAATAATTTGGTGCATACGATTCATCTACAGGTTCTAGGAAGGGCCACGAGTCCTTGTGAGCCTTCACTGCATCCAAAACTAGAAATAATAGATGAAAGTGTTAAAAACACTTATCAAGCCTTGTATTTAACGTTTGACAGAAGCATCTCTATTCTTCTCACCTTTGTACATGGCAGTGTAATCATCATCCAACTCGAAGCTGAAGCTGAGAAGAAAAAAACAAGTTAAAGAGGTGGGTGACTCTCCCCTTACAAAACATGAATCGCAATACGTGAACTACCCATCAACTATTTTAAAGGTAAGACAGCAACGAGTCTTTTTTAGGAAATTCTATTTCGATCTGATGGCTACAAATTAATAAGATACACTTTCTGCCATTGACAATTAAAGGTCAGCTCACCCATTGCAGGACCATCAAAAAGCACCATTTTTTTTTTCAGATAAACTCGCAGGTGTTCAAAATGTATTTTAGTTATTGAGATTTCTACAGAACGCATCATATCAAGGGTGTGAAACCGACTCACAGGAGGAGCAAAATAATACGTAATGCAACTTTTTGGATCTGTAGGTAAAAATCTGTAAGCAGAACACTTTAAAATTTACAATTTAAAAAAAAAACAAAAAACTTTGCTACAAAAAGACAATAAAAATAACATTGGTGTGCTAGAGAAGCAAAAATAAATAAATAAATAAAAACAGAAGAAAAACATCCATTCCCGTTAACATTCCCCTGTCCAAGCTATATTACTGCAATGGTATTTAAAGGAATATCGGAGCAAAGTTCATTACCAGGAAATTATGTAACACAACTGCTATGCAACAGTCAGGATTGGGTCTCCGTATCATAATACCAGCAATAAAAAACCCTACATTTGCCTGATGCGGCCAAATGGAGCTCTTTACAAGTGCAGAACATTTCAGCTTTAATCTTACCACTAGTACGATACAGTGGATCTTTACCGAAAATGCCTAGTTAATGCTGGTGGCTTTCAAGGGTCTTTAGGTTGCTTTAAAAAATCATTTCCCCAAACCTGGGTCATGTGTCTCAGTCACCGCATACACAAAGAGATCTAATGATATGCCAAGTTTCTGAGAGATCATGCCTCTTAAACCTGGGCAGCGCTGTTTGGCAGGAAGTTGTACCTATTAAAATACTTGGAAGCTATGCCGTGGCTCATTTATGCCAGTGGTTGCCGCAGCACCTGGTTGTGAGATCCAAGCATCTTAAGAAGCATCCTGCAGGTGGCAGTCCCGGTGTGACACAGGCTGGCTGCCCCACTTGCAACTATGAAATGAATTCTGGTCGGACTTTAAGAGTGCGTACAGGTCAGAGCTGTGCTCCCTACACAATCCATGTACTGAATGTGTTTTATTTTTTAAAATATAATTTGTCCGTGGTAGGGCGAAACACAGTGCATTCATCATACCCGTTCATGCATATTTATGCCCACTTGCCACCGCAGCAAAAACTACGACTTGTGGTAATGAGGGGCTGTGTGGGACGCGAGAGGCGAGGCAAGTCAAGTATCTGGAGGAGGGCAGCAGTAACGATCCGAACCAGGCTGCAATCTACTGGTATTAGTAACATGGTATGCCCAGACGTGGGTCCCGTGCTTCCCATGCCACTGGATTCAAGCTAGCCTGGCTGATGAGGGGTGAAACCCCGAAACCGGTCCCAGGATGCTTGTTTCCAGTCCAGGGAAGACCTGGCCTAGCAGTTCGGGCTGGACTGTTCCCATGGGGAACAGGGTCAAGACTGATTTGCATATGGCTGGGTCCAAACTGGAATGGCATGGGCAGCAAAAAAACGATGGATTAAACCCAGATCTGTGACTGGGGGAGAATGTTCGACAATGTTCAGCATTCCGTTCATCACTTGTTGTTTTTGCATTAGTAACATGCTATACATACTACTAGTAAACCACCTACACCTGAACTTGAACTTGAGCTCCCAACCTCCTGGTAGTTGCCTTTCTCTCCATCGCATCAACTATAAGAAAATGAATACATACACTGGAAAATAGAACCAAGATCAGTCTAAAAGCAATGAAGTGAATTAATGTAATGACTTCTAAAGGTAAAATTGTGACTTTGAAGGCTGTTGTCAAGCGACTCACTGGGTTGGGTAATTTATCAGGAAAATGAATACATTGCATCTTTGACATCTCTTTTGTGTTCGATAACAAAAACATAATAAACTGTTCATATCATCGGGCACTTTGGTATCCTCTTTGAAGCAGTTTTCCAGTTAACTTCTGTAGGAAAGTGCCTATTTTGACATGCTCACACCCACAACCCCTCTTTTTGCCTGGTTTCTAGTGGCATTTTGACTGAAAGTGCAGTGGGTTTCTGCCCACCAAGACCCCAGTGCCAGATCTCTTGCCCCCAAAACTGCAGTCATTTTTCCAAAATGGCAAAATCTTTAGCACCTAGTAAATAGTACCCGTAGGAAGTTGGCTCTGTATGTACTATTTCAAAGTAAGAAATAGCATGCACAGAGTCCAAGGGTTCCCCTTAGAGGTACGATAGTGGCAAAAAGAGATAATTCTAATGCTACTTGTAAATCTTGAACCTGTGGTTCTTAAAATAAACTAAGAAAATATATTTTTCTATACAAAAACCTATTGGCCTGGAATTGTCTCTGAGTGTGTGTTCCTCATTTATTGCTTGTGTATGTACAACAAATGCTTAACACTACTCCTTTGATAAGCCTATTGCTCGACCACACTACCACAAAGTAGAGCATTAGAATTATCTCTTTTTGCCACTATCTTACCTCTAAGGGGAACCCTTGGACTCTGTGCATACTATTCCTTACTTTGAAATAGTGCATACAGAGCCAACTTCCTACAGAAAGGTATTGCAGGTAGGTACTTTAGGAACTTTGAATTAGCAAAATAGCATATACAGTTTTCACATAAATCACATATAGCTATTTTAAAACTAGACAGTGCAATTTTCAACAGTTCCTGGGGGGAGTAAGATTTTGTTAGTTTTTGCAGGTAAGTAAACCACCTACGGGGGTTCAAGTTTGGGTCCAAGGTAGCCCACCGTTGGGGGTTCAGAGCAACCCCAAAGTTACCACACCAGCAGCTCAGGGCCGGTCAGGTGCAGAGGTCAAAGTGGTGCCCAAAACGCATAGGCTTCAATGGAGAAGGGGGTGCCCCGGTTCCAGTCTGCCAGCAGGTAGTACCCGTGTCTTCGGAGGGCAGACCAGGGGGGTTTTGTAGGGCACCGGGAGGGGACACAAGTCCACACAGAAAGTACACCCTCAGCAGCACGGGGGCGGCCGGGTGCAGTGTGCAAACAAGCGTTGGATTCTCAATAGGTTTCAATGGGAGACCAAGGGGTATCTTCAGTGATGCAGGCAGGCAAGGGGGGGGGGGGGGGGCTCCTCGGGTAGCCACCACCTGGGCAAGGGAGAGGGCCACCTGGGGGTCGCTCCTGCACTGGAGGTCGGATCCTTCAGGCCCTGGGGACTGCGGGTGCAGAGTCTTTACCAGGCGTCGGATCTTAGAAGCAGGCAGTCGCAGTCAGGGGGAGCCTCTGGATTCCCTCTGCAGGCGTTGCTGTGGGGGCCCAGGGGGGTCAACTCTGGCTACTCACAGTCTCGCAGTCGCCGGGGAGTCCTCCCTGAAGTGATTGTTCTCCACACGTCGAGCCAGGGGCGTCGGGTGCAGTGTGTCAAGTCTCACGCTTCCGGCAGGAAACGCAACTTGTTTCAAAGTTGCTTCTTTGTTTCAAAGTTGCAGTCTTTGGTGAACAGGGCCGCTGTCCTCGGGAGTTCTTGGTCCTTCTAGATGCAGGGCAGTCCTCTGAGGATTCAGAGGTCGCTGGTCCCTGGGGAGAGCGTCGCTGGAGCAGTGTCTTTAGAAGTGGGGAGTTAGGCCGGTAGAGCTGGGGCCAAAGCAGTTGGTGTCTCAGTCTTCTCTGCAGGGTTTTTCAGCTTAGCAGTCCTCTTCTTCTTAGGTTGCAGGAATCTGAGTTCCTAGGTTCTGGGGAGCCCTTAAATACTAAATTTAAGGGCGTGTTTAGGTGTGGGGGGTTAGTAGCCAACGGCTACTAGCCCTGAGGGTGGGTACACCCTCTTTGTGCCTCCTCCCTGAGGGGTGGGGGGCACATACCTAATCCTATTGGGGGAATCCTCCATCTGCAAGATGGAGGATTTCTAAAAGTTGGAGTCACCTCAGCTCAGGACACCTTAGGGGCTGTCCTGACTGGCCAGTGACGACTCCTTGTTTTTCTCATTATCTCCTCCGGCCTTGCCGCCAAAAGTGGGGCCGTGGCCGGAGGGGGCGGGCAACTCCACTAGCTGGAGTGCCCTGTGGTGCTGTAACAAAGGGGGTGAGCCTTTGAGGCTCACCGCCAGGTGTTACAGCTCCTGCAGGGGGAAGTGTGAAGCACCTCCACCCAGTACAGGCTTTGTTACTAGCCACAGAGTGACAAAGGCACTCTCCCCATGTGGCCAGCAACATGTCTGGTGTGTGGCAGGCTGCTAGAACTAGCCAGCCAACACGGATAGTCGGTTAAGGTTTCAGGGGGCACCTCTAAGGTGCCCTCTGGG
Organism: Pleurodeles waltl; assembly: GCF_031143425.1. Lineage (NCBI taxonomy): Eukaryota > Metazoa > Chordata > Amphibia > Caudata > Salamandridae > Pleurodeles > Pleurodeles waltl. The sequence goes on from NC_090442.1 coordinate 191,750,973, forward strand.
GTGTATGTTACAATAAAATGTACACTGGCATCAGTGTGCATTTATTGTGCTGAGAAGTTTGATACCAAACTTCACAGTTTTCAGTGTAGCCATTATGGTGCTGTGGAGTTCGTGCATGACAGACTCCCAGACCATGTACTCTTATGGCTACCCTGCACTTACAATGTCTAAGGTTTTGCTTAGACACTGTAGGGGCACAGTGCTCATGCACTTGTGCCCTCACCTATGGTATAGTGCACCCTGCCTTAGGGCTGTAAGGCCTGCTAGAGGGGTGACTTATCTATACTTCATAGGCAGTGTGAGGTTGGCATGGCACCCTGAGGGGAGTGCCATGTCGACTAAGTTGTCAACTTATGGTCCTCACTAGCACACACAAGCTGGCAAGCAGTGTGTCTGTGCTGAGTGAGGGGTCCCCAGGGTGGCATAAGACATGCTGCATACCTTAGAGACCTTCCCTGGCATCAGTGCCCATGGTACCAGTTACAAGGGACTTACCTGGATGCCAGGGTGTGCCAATTGTGGAAACAAAAGTACAGGTTAGGGAAAGAACACTGGTGCTGGGGCCTGGTTAGCAGGCCTCAGCACACTTTCAAATCAAAACTTAGCATCAGCAAAGGCAAAAAGTCAGGGGGAAACCATGCCAAGGAGGCCTTTCCTTACAGTACCCCTGATACCTAGGACCTGGGGTACTAAGGAGGGTCCCCAAGGGCTGCAGCACGAATTGTGCCACCCTAAGAGACCCCTCACCAAGCACATGACAGGCTGCAATTGCAGGCTGCTTGTCTTGGTGCAGACAAAAGTGGAAACACGACATGGCACACAGCCTGTGTGCCACGTCCCCTAACAATGCATGCAATATATAAAAGTCACCCCTCTAGCAGGCCTTACAGCCCTAAGGCAAAATGCGTTATACAACTTGTGAGGGCACATCTGTTTGAGCAGATATGCTCCAGCTATGTCTTTGTTGATTCTCAGACATAGTAAGTGACCAGGGAAGCCATTTTAAATGCATGCTCTGGTCACTAAGTTTCCCAGCTACACGATGGCTTCTCAGACTATAGGGATGTTTGGTATTAAACATGTCAGATTAATAAATCCTCACTGACAACAGTAAGGGAATAACCACACCAAGAGGGCAACTTAGAGGTGCCCCCTGAAAAACTACCAGGTACTTATGTGTCGACTGACTGGTCCTGACCAATTCAGCCACCTTAGGCACTTTTCTGCCCCCCTTTTCCCCAAGGTGACATCCAGCACTTTCGCGGGCCAGAGACAAAAGCCTGCACTGGGCAGGGGTGTTAGCACCTCACCCAGGCAGGATGGACATTCCAGGGCGGGGAGCTTAAAAGGCTTAGCCGCCTTTGTAATGCGATGCAGGTCTCTCCAAATGGCAGAGATGACCGACCCACATGTCCTGACCACACTTTTGGCAACTGAACAGGTGGGAAAATTAGTCAGATTAGGGAGTTTGCACACTTCATGCCAGTCCCATCCCTAAGGTGGATGAGGTGATGTGGACACTACTTTTTACATTCCTCCATCTTGTTTGGAAGGAATTCGGCCACTAGGGTTAGGATTATGCCCACTTCCCAGTGGGAGTCGTCATAAAAAGGGTGTGGTCGCCCTAAAGTTGGTCAGCCCATTGCCTACCACCTAGCACTCCCTGTAACGCCCCTAAACTGAATATTTAGTTGGCATCCCTGAACCATAAGAAGAAAAGAACACAGAGTTGTTGCACCTACAGAAAAGGAAAAGAAGAAGCAGCTGACTTGGTACCAGCCCCACCGGCCCGCCTGTTGACTTCAACAGACATTGCTCTAAAATATGATGCGCCTTGCAGGTAAGCTTCCAAGAAACTCAGAAGGACCGTGCAGGAGGCTGGCCTGGCTTGTAGTGGGTACCAGAGGTACTTACACCTTGTGCCAGGTCCAGTTATCCCTTATTAGTGTAGAAGAGGTGTTTCTAGGAGCTTAGGCTTTTATGTACACAAACCAAAATTAGGTAAGTAATAGCAAGAAAAGTAATGCAAACAGTGTAGAATTACAATAGATTGCAATAGGAGCACATAGGTACAGGGGCAACACAAACCATACACTCCAAAAGTGGAATGCGAACCACGAATGGACCCCAGACCTATGTGAGCTTGTAGAGGGTCGCTGGGACTGTAAGAAAATAGTGAGGGTTAGAAAAATAGCCCACCCCAAGACCCTGAAAAGTAGGTGTAAAGTGCACCTACTACCCCCAGAGAGCACAGAAGTCGTGATAGGGGGATTCTGCAGGGAGAACAAACACCAGCAATGCAACAACAGTGCATTTCCGGACCTGAGTACCTGTAAGACAAGGGGACCAAGTCTAATAGTCGCGACAGTGTTGAGAGTGGGCAGGAGCCCAGGAAATGCCAGCTGAGGGTGCAAGAAGCTGCCACTTGTTGGAAGAAGCGTGGAGTTCTGCAAGAAAGAAGAGATCTAGGAATTTCTCCGTTGGAGGATGAATGTCCCATGTCGCGATGAAGCTTGCAGAGGTGTTCCCACGCAGAAAGACCGCAAACAAGCCTTGCTAGCTGCAAGGGTCACAGTAGAGGTTTTTGGGTGCTGCTGTGGCCAAGGAGGGACCAGGATGTTGCCACTTGGAGGAGGAGACAGAGGGGGCACCCAGCAACTCAGGGAGCCCTCACAGAAGCAGGCAGCACACACAAAAGTACCTGAACAGGCACTTGGAAGGAAAGTGAACCGGAGTCCACGCGAAGTCACAAAAGGGAGTCCACCGACGCCGGAGGACAACTCAGAAGGTTGTGCACTGCAGGAAGGAGTGTCGGGGACCCAGGCTTGGCTGTGCACAAAGGAAATCCTGGAAGAGTGCACAGGAGCTGGAGCAGCTGCAAATCACGCGGTACCCAGCAATGCAGGCTAGCGTGGGGAGGCAAGGACTTACCTCCACCAAACTTGGACTGAAGAGTCACTGGACTGTGTGAGTCACTTGGACAGAGTTGCTGAGTTCCAGGGACCACGCTCGTCAGGATGAGAGGGGATCCAGAGGACCAGTGATGCAGTCTTTTGGTGCCGTGCGTTAGCAGGGGGAAGATTACGTCGACCCACAGGAGATTTCTTCAGAGCTCCTGGTGCAGGGTGAAGGCAGGCTACCCCCAGAGCATGCATGCACCACCTGGAAACAGTCGAGAAAGCCGGCAGGATGAAGCGATACAAGTTTGCTAGTAGTCGTCTTGCTACTTTGTTGCGGTTTTTGCAGGTATCCTGAGCAGCCAGCGGTCGATCCTTTGGTAGAAGGTGAAGAGGGAGATGCAGAGGAACTCTGGTGAGCTCTTGCATTCGTTATCTGGTGAGATCCCCAAAGCAGAGACCCTAAATAGCCAGAAAAGGAGGATTGGCTACCAACAAAGGAGGATTGGCTACCAAGACAGGTAAAAGCCTATCAGAAGGAGTCTCTGACGTCACCTGCTGGCACTGGCCACTCAGAGCAGTCCAGCGTGCCCCCAGCACCTCTAAATCCAAGATGGCAGAGGTCTGGGACACACTGGAGGAGCTCTGGGCACCTCCCCTGGGAGGTGCAGGTCAGGGGAGTGGTCACTCCCCTTTCCTTTGTCCAGTTTCGCGCCAGAGCAGGGCTGGGGGATCCCTGAACCAGTGTAGACTGGCTTGTGCAGAGATGGGCACCATCTGTGCCCATCAAAGCATTTCCAGAGGCTGGGGGAGGCTATTCCTCCCCAGCTTTCACACCTATTTCCAAAGGGAGAGAGTGTAACACCCTCTCTCAGAGGAAATCCTTTGTTCTGCCTTCCTGGGCCAGGGCTGCCTGGACCCCAGGAGGGCAGAAACATGTCTGAGGGGTTGGCAGCAGCAGCAACTGCAGTGGAGACCCCGGAAAGGCAGTTTGGCAGTACCCGGGTACTATGCTAGAGACCAGGGGATCATGGAATTGTCACCCCAATGCCAGAATGGCATTGGGGTGACAATTCCATGATCTTAGACATGTTACGTGGCCATGCTCGGAGTTACCATTGTGACGCTATACATAGGTAGTGACCTATGTATAGTGCACATGTGTAATGGTGTCCCCGCACTCACAAAGTCCGGGGAATTTGACCTGAACGATGTGGGGGCACCTTGGCTAGTGCCAGGGTGCCCACACACTAAGTAACTTTGCACCCAACCTTCACCAGGTGAAGGTTAGACATATAGGTGACTTATAAGTTACTTAAGTGCAGTGGTAAATGGCTGTGAAATAACGTGGACGTTATTTCACTCAGGCTGCAGTGGCAGGCCTGTGTAAGAATTGTCAGAGCTCCCTATGGGTGGCAAAAGAAATGCTGCAGCCCATAGGGATCTCCTGGAACACCAATACCCTGGGTACCTCAGTACCATATACTAGGGAATTATATGGGTGTACTAGTATGCCAATGTGAAGTGGTAAATTTAGTCACTAGCCTGTTAGTGACAAATTTGCAAAGCAGAGAGAGCATAACCACTGAGGTTCTGGTTAGCAGAGCCTCAGTGAGACAGTTAAGCATCACACAGAGAACACATACAGGGCACATACTTATGAGCACCGGGGCCCTGCCTGGCAGGGTCCCAGTGAGACACAGACTAAAACAAAATATATACAGTGAAATATGGGGGTAACATGCCAGGCAAGATGGTACTTTCCTACAGACTGCCTGTCTTCCATAAAGACTCCCGCAAGCAGCGGATCTACTCGGCAACAAAGTCTCAAGAAAAGACACTGCAACCTCAGGAACAGCAAAGACCTGCCACCAGAAGTGACCTTTGCACCCAACGTCCACGACCCAAGGTGAAGCCAACCAAGTTGCACCTATGTTCCTGAGCACCCTAAGTACACAACCTACCTGTTTGTTGTTCCCGACTTGTTTCCTAGCCAGAGCCTACAGCCTGTCTTCGAGGACCAATTCCCACTGAAAACCATTGGGCACCCAACACCTTGCTGCATCCTTGCACCCGGCTGCCCTTGTGATACCTGCTGGTGTGGTTCTGATCAGTGCCCAGAACTTACCATAACTCTCTGAGCTTGGCCCGTAAATCATTGTTAATCATGTGTTTGCTGAACCTTGTTTTACTCCATAGGTTAACATAGAAGAACTCTGAAATTGTCGATTTTTGAAACTAAAAAGTATTTATGTTTGAAAACGTAAAACTTACCTTGTAATGAAGTTCTTGGGTTTAAAGTATATATAAACAAAAAGTATTATTTTTCTAAATTGGTCTCGGATTTATTCTTTGAGTGGGTCATTTATTGCCTCTGTGAGAACAACAAATGCTTAGTACTAGCCTCAGATAAGCCTAGATGGTCGCACACACTACCACAAGATAGAGCATTAGTCTGATCTACTTTTGCCTCTGCATACCAATTGGGGATCCACTGGACTCTCTGCATGGTGTGATTCTTTTTAGTGCACCATATAGAGAACCAGCTTTGTACAACCTGACAGTAGTTAATCAGAACAATCACAGAATAAGTGATTTTTGATCAACATGCATGTTATACATTTGTATGTTTGTAGATCTAGTTTCAATGGTTACAGTAGTCTGTGGCTGCTTCAGAAAAAGTTTGGGACCCTGAACTTTTATTTATTTCACAAATTAAGCACTGTATACATGTTTGAGAAAAAATAATCATTACCTATTCATATAAAATACAGTTTTACTTTATAAGAAAAAAAAATGATTTACATCAGTTCAGCCCATGCAAAGAGTCATAGCAGCAAGAAACACCAGAAATGTGAGTTTTTAGCTTTAAGAGTCACGTCCCGATTAAAATTGGCTGACCTTCTACCCCAAAGTAGTGTCAATCTGGACACAAGGTAAGAAGAGAAAAGTGTGCCCAAATAAACCAAAGGTAGTGTTAAAGTGAAATAGTGGATTATTCTTTTACGATTTCTGCTAGAACTGCTTTCTTTAAATTAACAAAAGGGGCAGGGAATCGCCTAATAAAAACCAAACAGGATGCCAACACTACAAGGTAGGGAAATCAAAGTGCTGTATATTTTAAGGCAGGTGGCATATTTATGGGTGTTTGAAGGTTACTGGAGGTAGGGAACGGGATGTTTCACAATAATTCAAAGGTGTTGGAAATCACACAAATCATCTAATGCACCGTAATAAAAGAACAATCTGTAAGGATATGTCTGGGGAGAGTGCAGATCACCCTATTTAGTGCTTTTCTACCTCGGACTGCAACAAAAGCAGGGGGAAAGAAAACCACCACTAGTCCAAGTCATTATGGATGCGGCCATCTCTGCAGTCTATGCATTGAAAGACCACAAGTTTGAGAGCTAAATTTCCATTTATTGTGCTAAATCTAGGGGATTATAGGAGCTGGAAGACAGGAACTCATCGTCTAAGGTATTGGACACTGGATTAGAGCATTGTTGGAGGGGGGTGGTGTGTGTGTGTGTTTGGGGGGGGGAGGGGGAGGATGGGGGTCAGAGCTGTTTGCACACTGCAGTCCTGATGAACCACCTTGCTCAGAGGATGAGCACAAGAAATAAGCTTGCTGGGCTTACAAAGTGAGATGGGGTGGGCTCGGATCAAGCCTAACTGAGTCTGAGAAGAACGCTGAGCAACAGACATATCTGTGGGGAGGCCATCCATCAAGAGACGGGGAGGCCATTGATCAAGAGACAGGGTTCCACCCAAGAATGGAACTACTGGATATGGGAAGTCTTATCCTGCAAAAGGGGGGAGGATACAGAGCAACAAGGAGGCAGCCAAGCTAGCAACTGGGGAGTTCTCGTTATGCCTCCCAATTTATGTCCACATTAAAAACTTGTTTGTTAAATCCAATTTAGTAATTTGTGGGAGGATAAGCCAAAGGCTCCTGGAAAACTAGGATTGAAATAAGAAATAATAAATAAATAAAAAACAGATGAGTGCAGCAGTTCTAACAAAAATCTTCTTAGACTGTGAACTGCATCAAATTAAATTACTGTTTGATACCTTTGTAACCAGTTTTCCATGTCAACCCTGAGGAGAAAAATAAGTGCATATTTTTGAAAGTTTCTGTTTTTTACACTATACACATGAATAAAATTGTGCTTTTAAAAGAAGCGTTGCATTAATAAGGCCGCTAAATAAACAATATGAATGTCAATAGAAAGACAAATTGGAGGGCTTCAGGGGAGTAAACAAATAGAAGTGTGGAATGAAAGGATGGTATGTTGCAAAATGTACAATACAGAAAACAGTGTTATACAAAAAAGCAAGGTAAAGAATGGAACAAAAATCTAAAATGCCTATTTCACTACTCTTGTTTTAAGGTTTTGCTGAGCAGAACTAGGCGCTTTAAACTGACGTAATGTCGCCAAAACTGAACGATGACTTCCCTCCAGAATCAGACAAGCTGTAGATTAAATTGATTTTTAAAATGATTATTGTTGTGCCAGTGAATTAGCTACAGTGGCACTGAGAAGAGTGCGGCGTAAGGGTCTATTAAGGACAGCAAACAGCAACTGTCCTAGCAAATCAATAAAGATAGCGAGAGGTAGCATTTACTGTCATTTAATATGACTAGCACCATTTGTGACTGAGAGCAAAAAGCCTCTATCATTACTATGTATTAGCCACATTTACTTTTCAACTTTCACCTACAACCCCAGCTTTTAATGTCATCTAAAAAGCCATCAGTTTGTAAGAAACGTTATATATATATATATATAGATATATATATATATACATATATATATATATACATATATATATATATATATATATATATATATATGTATGTAACAATGACAGCAGCATAAGAGCCATGCATCATCTAGATGTACAATCCACAGACCTCCCCACACAATAGTCCCCTTGGGCAGTGGAAGATTCTAAAACACCTTATTAAGTCATCTATACCATGTCGACTGCTCCTAAATTCCAAAAATGGTGGGAACGTTTGCCTGAAACACGAATATTTAGCAAGCTATGGTAGGAAAATAAAGCACAATGCAGGTATTTACACATATCTAAACGTAATCTACAAACTCCCTTAATAACTAGATGCTACCTAGATTCAAATACATCACAACCCTTACGATAAAAGAGTCTAAGCTTACAGTCTATGGATTCCTCTGTGGAAAAGCAGTTTAAGGTGGACTTTAAGGTGTTGAGCATCACCCAGGTGTGACAAGTGACAGCTTTAAAGTTGTCCAGTGTATCCTTAACAATCACGATCAGTAAAGTCAACATCAGTCTTGGGATCCCCCAAGCAATATCAGATACACAAAATAAATAATAGCCACACCTTTGCTGGAAGACCATCCACGGTGAACTCAAATGCACACAGCTTCATGTGGAATGAGATTTATGCTCACCCTTAACTTCCCCCATCTTTCGATTTCAGGCATGGATATAGAAAGGCCTACAACTTTCTAGCATGCCAAATGATATTCCAAAATTTAAAATCTTTAGAGCTAGAATATTTGAAATGTTTCAGGCATGATCTAAGGACCCTGGCTGCTGCAAAACTGTATTATCCATTCAAAGGGTAGGATATTAAAAAACAAACAACAAACTACTCCTCAATAAAAGGAATCATTAACGACGCATTCCTCAAATCACTTTTAAATATTTCTTGTATTAAAAATACATTTTACACAACCTTAAACATGATCATGTTCTGGACTTTGCAACATAGCAGACCACCAGAAACAACAGATGCTTGATACTCACACGTCCCTGTTCTTTCGCTGCTCCCAGATGGGGGAATGGGGTTCCAGCAGTGACAGATCACTACTCACGTCGGTACTCGAATCTTGCAGCCAAGAACGGTCTTCTCGGAGCTTCCGCCTCCTGGCGCGACCTGCACAGATGGGTGGAAAAGAAACTAAGAATTCTGAATTGAATAAATATGTCTATACTGCTTGGATCTTATCAATTAATCCCTCAAGGTGACAAATACATCACTAACAAATGTTTGTGTCACAATAGAACATTTACTTTCTGTAGGGGAAAAAAAAGGTTCATGCAGTCCAAAGGATCCTTCAAATGGGCTACTGGGAATTGATGAGAATACAACTGCATCTATTTGGACCTTGCCTCTCAACACCACCTACGCACAAAAGACATGCAAAGCTCAGCAGAAGATGGCATTGATATTCTGAAGACTTCTGTGAAATATAACTCGCCCTTTCACTTCCGGTTCTAGATTCCTATCTAGATAAGAAATTGACCAATAAGACCAGGTGTACTTATTATAAATTTACAACTCCAGATGCTCCTATTAGCCTACATCTTACCTGTTCACATTTCTTCTCGACCTACCACACGTACTAAAGATTTTACTATGCAAATTCTTATTTAATGCGCTTTAGGTTTTACACAAGCTGCTCTGAAAGTTATTTATTTATGCATCCTGACCTTATAAAGTCTTGTAATTGAGGAATGTAGGGACACTGACAGCTGTCTGCCTACAAGAAGCAATCATTCTCCTGGAGGTAAAAAAGCAAACAGGAGAGCTTGCACTGCATACAACACAGATCACCTTCCTGTCCCGTTACTTTAGTGGCTACTCGATGGACTGAAAGCAATACTGTAAGTATCACAAAGGCATGTGTCAGACGTTAAACTGAACAGTGGCACCCCCACCAGGTAAACGTAGTCTCCCATGTGCAACAAAAGCGAAGAATCAATACTTATTGCATAGTTACGCTACATGGAATCCTTATCACTTATTCTTACACACTCACCATGGGGCTACCGTAGTCATCTTAATAAAAAGCATTACAAGCTAAAGACTCAGTTCTGCCAACCTAAACTGTAGGTGGGAATCCCACAGATCTCTTGTTATCACACAGAGAATCCGAGGGGTCCTGCTGAATGATAATGCAAAGATGCACCCGGGGCTCTCCAGCACATGCTGATGGACGGCCTCCTATAAGGGAGGAGGACATGTATAAGGGGGGTGCAGACGCACCCTGTGCCGCTGACCTAGGGAAATCCTTCCTCTTATGAAATATTGGTATACTGCTTTTCAAATCATAACATTAATGTACATTAATCCTAATGTCAATGCAACTGGAACTACCGCGCATGTTCAGCATGTGTTTTTCTGCATGCCTAAAGCGGGAATGCTTGTAAAAAGATCTTGCAGCATTACACTGCTTCTCTACACTACCAAAGTGAGTTTTAGTGATCTCTATTTTCCACCATCTCACCGCAAATCTTCAGTTGCATCTTTTTTTATAGTCTACTCCGCGACAATTGCTACAGAGCCTGACCCTGTAAACCCTGCTGAGGGTAAAAGAGCCTGGACAGAGGAGCAGGAAAGGCTCTCACAGAGATCCACTATAGGACCCATTTATTTTTGCCTCTTCTACTTCGACCAGCATCAATTGTAAGCTTTTCCTACCGTGACAATTCTGTTGCAAGGTCACAGACTATGCCACTCAATTAAAAATATTTCCAGATTAACCTTTTGTTTAAATTGTCATATATTTAAACGGTGTCCCCTTAAACCATGGATGAAAGGAGACAAATAAGTAAACTACTGTAGTTATTGGGTTAAGTTTCAACCATTACAGGATTTCCATTGTAGAGGTGTATTTATTTAGCAGAATCAATTTGTAAACGTAACATCACAGATGGAAACATTTCACTGCAGAGAAAACATGTGCTCTTCAATCAGCAAACAAACTCACATTTATTTTTTCTCAATCATCTGACAACTACGTTTTTTAGATGTTTGAACTTTAAGGCGCTGAAAACATTTCTGACACAGAACTGGGTTCCGTTAAATGTAGAAGATTTACCACATGTATATTTCACCTACATTTTACCAACGAGAGGACACGCTTGGTGGGATTTAAAGGTGTACTTCCTGTATCTGAACCAGGAACAGCGTCAATGTTATTATGGAGCAAGAGTTTCCCCAAGACCCTACTATAGCAGTTTGGGGGAAATGGAGGTATGAGGCACTCAAGACTATGTCTATTTAACTTTTGCAGGGAGTAGTGCATGCACGAGCATTAGCTTTAGAGGAGTTCATAACCTGCAATTCAAATTAGAAACCATTCCAGACTATGGAAGCGTGGAGTCTCTTGTGGCAGTGGTAGGTAATATTTGAGAACTGGTGCACAATTCAATTATCTTTAAAAAGCATACAACTCGATACCTAGAAGCTGGCCATGAGAATTGAAGGTACTTGCCACATTTCAAGCAAAGCACTTATAGGATCGGTAGCTCAGAAAATGGTCCCCACAACGTAAAACAAATATATTTCACTCTTATACTCTTTTGAATCTGAAATGCTGATGAGCTACAATTGAGGGAGTGCCTTAGGTTGGAGCTCAAACTCTGGTATGAACAAAGGGGGCACAAAATGCTGATTATCTTAAGGAACGATAGCAATGAAGAACGTATAGATGCCAAAGAGGATGAAGATCTGTGATATCTCTGTTTTTAGCAGATTCTGGTCCCAAATGGGGTTGTAAATGTCTGCCGAATCTTGTGCCTGCCTTCACTTCACTTATACTCTTACCTTTTGATAAGCTGTGGGTGGATTTCACATTTGTCTGGTTCATAAGCAAAACCGCATTAACCCCAGGTTTCACAAGAGGTAATTTTTGATAACCTGGAAGTGAAGTTACCTGACTGAAGGACTAGAAGTTTTTCAGGGCGATTTAGTCAAAGCATGATCATTCCCAGAGCCCCCTGTTCTGCCCAGAGACCCCATCATTACTGTGTACGGCCTTTACAACCTATCAAGGCAAGAAAAGATCTAGTACCCACAGGCTCCAAATCTTGCCACTGGTGGTACATAATTTGACCGGGGGACATGAACGTATTATTTTGTTGGTAACACATTTCCCAATAGCAAGAGAGGAAAAAAAACACACAAATGGGCAAAGAGGAGGAAGAGAAAGACAACCCCGTCAAAAAGGAGGACACTGCAAGGGTAATATAAAGGGGCAGGGGTGTTTGACAGTAGATTAAAGAGGCCGGAGGTGAATTCATCCCCAAGCAGCTTTGGTCTTCTGTGCGCTAACATTTAGTAGCACCAAGTGTGGGCTTCAGAGTACAGCTTTGGGCACTGCCACTCATTCTTTTACAAATTAAGCACTGTCTGAGACTGCAGAGTACTCAGCTGAACTCCAGCACAAGACACACAGGAGCTCAAAGGATGTAACTGATCCAATCAAATGAATTGTTTGAAGCCTGTTGTACATGGCGTGAGGAAGGCAAACTTTTTAAAACAATAGTTCAGATTGCGTGAAAAAACATTTTAAACACCCTTTACATCAATGTAAGGCAGCAAAGTGTTGCATCCCCCAAAATAGTGGAATCACGTTGGCAAAGTCATCCTGTCTGAGAGGTGATAAACGATCAGGGTAGGAATGGTTATGGTCAAGCAAGGGTAGGTGTTAGATTACATGAATGTGAAAGGATACTTGTGCTAGGATATCACAGATTTTTTAACGTGATAGACTTGAAAGAAGCATTTTCCGTGTCTGTGGCCACAGAAGATCCCAATGAGTTGAGAAAGCAGGGGAAGCAAGTAAGCACTGTATCTACTAAGCCAAATACAAATGAGGCAGTATAGAAACACAGAGGAAGAACTACAAAGTTGAAGAATTTCTTACCCAGCCACTAGATGGAGGAATAATGCAGAGCTTGTGAATCCAGAAAACATTCACACTGCAAAACACTCCTGAATCTCTGACATACCTTCAACCGATTTGACGTGTGCAGCAATAGCCCGTTTCCTCTCCTCCTTCTGCATATGCTCTTCTTCATTCTTCTGGATGGCTAGCACAATCAACCGGTCCTCCTCTTCTTCCTGGGTTCTTTGCCGCTTCCGCTCCCCCACTGGCGAATTCTCCTACAAAATCAAAGAAGCAGTCAGGGCTCTCTCAACATAATTGCTGGACAAGACCAAAGAGAGAACATTTGATGTAATTTGTGCATTTGATCATGCTGTAAACAATGACCAAGATCAAAATTAATACAGCTACTTAACATTTATTTATCATTACTGATGAATCTGCTTAGGAGGCAGAGACTGGTAAATTCTACTCATGCTGATAACTTGTAGATTGATCTTTGTTTACCAATTCCATGTGCTGCTGCAGGTCCCAAGTATTGATAGCAAGTATCAGACCCAACTCCTAAGAATGTTTTTAACTCATCAAGTAGCTGAAAAGGTAAGAACAATTCTTGCATCGATAGTATGAGGATTTTGGGGTTGGGAGGGAGGTTGTCCTCTCATCTTGGGTAATTTTCAGATGCTGGATTTTTCATGATTAGCCTTTATGGACGTGGTAGCCTTAATTCCTGGGCTGGTGTTGGGGCTTGTTTGCCCATTTGAAATGAGTCTGTAAGGGTTGGCTGTAGTAGATTACCAACTATATCGGTGGCCGAGCTTTTAACAGATCATTCCAGGGTCAGGGAGGACTTTCAAACCTCTGCCCCAGACATTGTAGTGCCTTCCCGGAAATGCTTTAGACATTTTAAGAAATATAACATTTCACCAGAGTTGCTTTTGTTTTCACCATGGTAAGCATACCATTGTCTCTTGCACATCTATGACTTGTGTAATGCAATCAATTGTTTTCAGTCTCAGTTTAAGGGACAGTCTGCTCCCCTTCCCACTGTATAACTTTAGACATGCCTTCAAACTCATGTTCTGGATGAATTGTGGACTGGTCTATCTATTTCATTTAGGGCCTGTGCAAAGATGAAAAATGGAATCCTGTAAATGTTATGTAGATAGAAAAGTCTCTTTTTGGCATGGTTACCCACCACTTTTTGCCTGTTTATCAGTGTGTTTAGATGGTCTCCACTGGGATCCTGCTAACCAGGACTCCAGTGATTGTGCTCTCTCCTCCAAATGTGGGTGCTTTCATACCCTTTACACCCCCACAACTGGCATACTGGTGTACCCCTGTAAGTCTCTAGTATATAGTACTTGGGTACCCAGGGCACTGGTACACCAGAAGTCCCCCATGGGCTGCAGCATGCATTAGGCCACGCATGGGAGCCCACGCAAACTGTCTGCAGGCCCGCCATTGCAGCCTGCGTGAAAAGGTGCATGCACCCTTTCACTGCTGGTCACTGCACCAGGCCACTGTAAGTCATCCCTATGGTAGACCCTCATTGGTGGCATGATTCCATGCCCTCTGGGGGCTCCTTAGTTGACCCCCCCAGTATTTCTCCTACCATTCTTTCAGGGTTTGCGGGCAGCCCATGCTGCTGCAGCCCCTCAGACAGGTTTCCGCCCTCCTGCTGCTTGACCAGCTGAGGCAGGGGAAGGCAGAACAAAGGATTTCCTGTGGAGAGGGAAGCAACACCCTCTCCCCTTGGAAATAGGTGTTACAAGGCTGGGGATGGGTAGCCTCCCCAAGCCACTAGTTGGTGTTGAAGGGCACATTTGGTGCCATCTTTGCATAAACCTGTTCGCAACTGTCCAAAGACCCCCGGTCCCTGCTCTGGCACAAAAACAGGGGGAAGGGAAATGGGACCACTTCCCTGTCCATCACCACCCCAGTGGTGGTGCCCAGAGCTACTCTAGGTGGCAGCTTGATTCTGTCATCTTGCAAACACGATGTGCAGAGGCCCCTGGAAGAATCTGAGTGGCCAGGTCAGGCAAGTGATATTAGTGACCCCCCTCCGATAGGTGGTCACAGTGCAAAGTGACCAAGCCACCTGTTAGGGCTATCTATTTAGGGACTCCCTTGTGGGTGGGTTCCCAGATTCAGTGTGCAAGACTCCACCAGGACTCCTCTGCAACAACCTCTTCTGCTCCTGGCCACCGGAAGTGCAACTGGACACTTCAGGAAACTGACAAGACTGAAACTCCACAGACGACCTTGCCTTGCAACATTGTTTTCCCAGCTCCTCTCAGCAACTGCAGCATTTCCACAGCTGTGCATCCTCTGGGGTCAGCAAGACTTCAGTTGCACCAAGAAGCAAGAAGGAATCTCCCTTGGAAAGAAGGAATAACTCCCCTGCATCTGCAGGCACCTAAAGGCAACATCTGGCTGTGTGGATCTGCCCTCCTCTGGAACTGCGTGGATCCTGCAACACAGGTGGTGATTTCGGAGTGGTCCCCTTGGTCCTCTCTGCCCTCTGTCCATTTTAGGAGACCGTGAGCCCTTGCCTCTCCTTACAGGACAGTACCCCTGTGCACTACTTCTCTTGCAGCAACCAAGGCTTGTTGCCTCCTGCTCCACAGGAGCAAAGAAGGACTACTCTCCAGGTGTGCTTGCTGGGCCTCACTGCAACTTACTGTGCCTGCTGCCAGTGGGTTGCCTGTGGGGGCTGCAACTGTTTCTGCTGGCTCTCCAGACTGCTGAGGGTCAGCTTGGAGTCCCCTCCAATAGTTGAGTCCCCTGGACCTTGCTGGTCCTCTTCAGCCTTGCAACTCTTCTTCTGCCCTGGTTTGCATTTGTCAAAGGCTTGTTGGTGGTCCTCCCGACTGCTGATCCCTCTGCAACCAGACGACCGGTTTGGGACATCTTCTGCACAACGCTGGAAACTCCTTTGCAGCTCCTGGCCTCCACAGCTGGTCTTCATTTTCCTTTGTCGACACAGATCTTCACCCACAGAAGGGTGGGCAACGGCTCCTGCCCACGTCTGGACACTTCATCATGGACTGGACTCTGTCCCCTTCTTTTGCAGGTCCTCTTCTTCCAGAATCTGCCTTTGGGTTTCTCTGGTCTGGTCCTGGTATTGCAAAGTTCCTTTTCTAAGTCCCCTTGTTAGCCTATGGGAAAACTAGGTAACTTACCGCTGCTGTTCTGGTTGCTGGAGGTCAACTAAGTACTCACCTCTTGGGGTCCCGAGTTCACCCAGCTCCTGACTAACTATATTCCACATCCTTGGGCGGGGGACCTAGTATATGGTTTGGCCCTCCCCTAGGGCCTTAGCTGGTGTGTGTTGTGTTTTTTTTTTTTTTTTTCTCTCTCTCTTTTAGGGAGTGGTTTTAAGTAATCTAGTTCAGTGTTACTAAAGTACCTTTTATTTTTGCAACACTGTGTGGTTCCTTTCAGGTGTGATAAGTTGCTTTGTGACTGCTGTGGTATTGCAAGTGTGTTACACTCCTCCTAGATAACTCTTGGCTGCTCATCCACAACTACCTCTAGAGAGCCCAGGCTTGCTAGACACTTCTACACCTCACTAATAGGGGATACCTGGACGTGGTACAAGGTGCCAACACCATAGGTGTCCACCGCACACCAGGCCAGCTTCCTATAAATACCTTAATTTATTTATTACTTTTGTGTATCCTGAGAGCCTTTCCTTCAAATAAAAGAGAGCTTCACGACAACCAAGAAAAAAACTCCTAAATAATACCTGATAATTCCAAGCCATTTGAAAAAATACCCAAGATCTTCAGAAAGAAGAGTTAAATAATTACAGTAGGTTTGAAGTGATTGATGGTTGGACTGCATGTCATCCGGAATGATCATTAGTTGTACTTTGATGGTATACAGGAAGGAAGGGGTGGCCTGGCAAGAAAGCCCCTAAAGCTGTACACCTGCTTTCCCAAACTGCACTAGGCCACTCTGATTTTCACCTTAAGTCATTTTGTAATTCTTTCAAAGTTGGAATTCTAATTGCTAAAGGATAAGGAAAAGGATAGACATCAATGGCATGGAAATGTGAAAAGTACCATGTAACACCATTTAAGGTAAATGGAAATTAAGTGGTCGCACCATGGGGAACATTTCAGATTACGATGAATGTGGAAAAATGTATACAAGTTGGGCTGCAATGGTTAAAAATCAGTGAGTAAATAAATGTGGCAAGTGTTGAGTTTCAGGTGTTGGGGATACGAATGAAAATAGATAAGAAGTATTATCCTCCCACTTTTGTGTGCCAGGGTTTAGATTAGAGACATCATTAAACTCCCAGAACAACCACAGGGTGATGCTCTCTTCCACTATAGTGGGGGCTCACTCAACACCTGTGCCCTTGTCAGAGAACAAAATGTAAGGCCTCTTCTAACAAAGATGTGCGTTGCGGAATTAAGTGCACTGATATAAATATTTGGTTGCTTCTGAAGACTCAGCAGGAAGGTCTATTAGTCCATCCCTAACTATGTTTAAGGGGCTGAAATTGCAGCAAATGACACATGCAGCCAACCACTGTTGAAGCAGCCCCAACTGCAGCCAATTCAGTGACCTGGGATATGGGGGCATGGGATTAAAATACAGCAAGAAGAAAGAATTATATAATTTACTGCAGATAAAACAACGGTCTAAGAGGTGCTTCAAAGCCAAGGATGTATGGCAGCATTCCAGAGGAGGAACCTTGAGAATGAAAAAAGTCCAAATTGCACTATGGTGAAGAGTAGCTAATCTATCCTGATAACTCCTCATTATAAAAGAAAGTGCAGAGGCCCTGAAAAACTGCTTTGCTCCACAGACACTACTGATGTCTGAGGTGAAAAACGTACTACAAAATAGAGATAATAGTGTGCAATATACAGTCTTTCTTTCAAACAGAAAGACATATAAACTATAACAGTACTGATTTATCTTTGTTATATTTAGGGACATGTTGTGCAGTGTGATTATTATAGAGCATTAGGAATGCTTGAGGGGTTAAACCGATCAGCCCTTTTGTCTTTCTCTCTATTCCCCTCCTTTTCTAATTTGTATTTTTCTTTACCCTCTTTCTTCATGCCCCTCTCCTTTACTAATTTTACCCTTTCCTCTACGGGCATCCCGGTTCCGAGTAGAGCGGGAGAAGGCAGAGAGATGTTCTATGTCTGCCAGCAGAGACTCTTCCAAGTCAGGCACAAACTGTTCCTTTGAGCCTCTTCTGATACCACAGCTACAGTTAAGTCCTCATCCTCTGACAAACATATCCTGCAGAAAATAATCCTTATGTTGTGTCTAGGTGTAGTATGTCCAATGCAGTTTCTCTTATCTTTAGAGTCCTTGGTTGGAAAACAGCACAAGCTCTACACCCTTCACATTTTGTGTGCTGTTTAAAATCAATCCAACTTGTGGTGGTACTTTGGACAGAACGTAAATGGTGTGTTTTCCATCGCTCTCTCCCTCAAGATTCAAAAGAGACCCAAGGATTACAGCAGGTCTCAGGCTATATATTATCCAAGCACTGTGCTTGAAGTCCCCCAAGACAATCTGTCTTCTTTTGGTTTTCTCCATAATATCAATGCAACAATGAAATACAGCATTACTGTGCTGTCGCAATGGAACTCCAGCATCGTTGAGCTCTCATGAACAAACTCTACTGTTTAAATGCTAAATTCTCCAGAGTTCACCATCACAAGCATCAATGTTATCTTTTGACTCCCAATGACTTTTGTAACAGACACCAAGTCCTTGCTTTTGAACCTAATGGCCGAATAAAGAACCTGCAAATTGCAACTGTGTGCTTGACATTGTGAGCTTACAGTTGACATCATAGTTGTCACAAATCCTATTGTTGAGAGCCAAAAGAACAACGTTTGGGGATACACACGTTTTTGGACTGAACAGCTATAGATGGTGGAATAATGCACAGCATGTGAATCAGATTCACGCTTCAAAACTACCTATAAATTATCTGAACTATCACACAGCTTCTGCTGCTGGGTGGCTCGAAAGACAGTGTGAACTTTCATTGTGCTTATGACAAGATCTTTTGTCATGGCCCTACTGGACTCCTAATACATTATCCACATCCCCACACCAAAACACGAATCAACTGCTGTCAAGACTATGAAGCAACATTGCCAAACTTGCCTCAACATTGATTAAAACCATCTCACAAGCTCCAGGCAGAATTCAAGCTTAAAACTCAAAGTGCATAAAATCTGCTTGTGCAACTAATCAAGATATTGCCCAAAAGCGTATCAAGCAAGATCAATCAAAATGTAAGTGGCAACTGCCTTCAATCCACTCCACTCAAACTGCTTACATCTCCCTCAACAGTTCCTTACCAGCTGAATAACTACTGAGGATGCTTAGATGATCAGAATTGGGTATATGGAAAATAGGAGCTTTAACATAGGGTTATTTAGCAGTTGTAAATATCAAATTATTGTTACTTGTTGGAGTTCAGATTGTTTTCTAGGCACTACCCTTTGTTGGGCATTAGCTAAAATCTATAAGTTAATAGATCCTAAGGATGCAAAATAAGAAAAGTGACCAACAGGTATTTAGTTAACATTAATCCATTGAAAACAGACTAATGCACTGTAATCTCTAAAGCACACTTTAAAATGAGACCCACAGAAAAGGCAGGTGCCATTTTAATAAGAAGTGAGTCCTCAAATGGTTTAAAACCTGTACAGTTTAAGGAGGAAAGTCTAGTTTGAAGTGTGCCTAGTGCTTTACTGCTTCCTACCATCTTAAAACAGTTTCCCATGGATTTCAGTAGTATGGCTATCATCACGGTCGCTCCTTGCATTGAAGCACAGAGCGTACACTGCTATCCACATGATTTTGTCTGAAAGCCAGATCGCTTCAAAAGTGTTGAGTTTCCAGGCCCTGCACGCTGAACTAGTCTTGTGAATTTATTTGGTTCATTAAATCAAGAGCAAAAGAGTGGGTATTCTAATTTTCTAATTTAGTTCTGATTTAAGACTATGTGTGATTGGTGCAAACCACTGAAACTTGGATCTACTCTTGTTACAGTGCACAAAAGACAGTTTTCTGATGTTGACTGTCACAGAGCGTGCATGACCTCCTGGACGGGTCAATGATACTCCGTTGTTGATTAGGTGTCACTCAAAACCTCCAATATGTTTTTTTTAAATCTACTTATTGCAATCTTGGTACTAGTTCATAACAGGTAAGAGTGCCAAATGCCTGATAACTGCTTGCTTATCACAGAGCAAGACCAAGAAGGGTATGGAGAAAAGATTACACTAACTGAAGCCCAGATTACTTTTTCTATGATGGAGAAGTATGCAAGACTTCTCTTAGTTCCAACCTCAGTCAGACTTTTGGACAGAAGCTGAGCAAAAGGGATAGGAAGGGAGACAGCAAAGATGACCAACCCTGTGTCTGATATCCTTTATATAGTTTCTACGCATTATGAACGGTCACTCTTCCAATGAAGATGTATTTTATCATTGTTTTGACATCATATAAGAAATGCACATATGATGAATGCTTTATTGGTAAGTAAACAGAGTGGAGCATCTAACCTGGTTACCTACAGTCAGAGTATATTGCAACACTTATGTGAGCCTTGACATGTTATTTACCTTTTGAAATCATTCAGTTAATGTTGACGTCTATAGGTGGTTCCAACACATTGCAAATAGGAATATGCAAGACCCATATTATATATCTATATAGCTTAAAATCACATCTGACCATTGGGTTGTTCATCAATTGTCTTTGAAGTAGACTATGTTTGACCCTGTATCTCTTCCTCACCTCTTGCTTTGTCAGACGGAAGGAGAGGCGTTCAGATATCCGTTTGGAGGCGAGTTCTGCCTGTAGCTTCTGAAGTCGCTTCTCCTGCAATGTAAGGTGATGTAACAGGGTTAATGAATTATTATCTGCAGTATAGTTATTTAAACTAGTTAAACTCCAAATATTACTTGAATGTGAATAAACAGATGTATTCTGGCCAATCTCCGTAAAAACTAAACTAGGGAGAAACTTGGCAAACTTGCATCAAGACTGAGGGTACACTATTTACAAATCTGAACCTCCTGCCATGTAAGTGACACTCTCAGAAGCCTTCTACCTCATACAGTTTTCACTCTTTAAAAAGATTTATCACTGGTTGTTCCTATTGCAGGGAGCACCATCTTGTACCATGTGGCAAGAGTGAAACTAAAGTGAAGTGACAAAGTAAGGTAATAAAATGTTTTCAAGCTACTTTGTAACTGGCTACAGTAGTGTAGAAGACTGCGAAGCGCATGGTGCTAAGAAAGTGTTCAATAGCAGCCGCTGCAATTGATTGAGAAACCTTGACTGTATAATAAGATTATAAAATACATTTAAAACAGATGGGATATGCACTGTATGTGAGCATTAAAGAGCTACATGCAGCAAAATATATATTTTTTAAAATGATGTCCTTACAATATGGGATTCTGTAACCCCTAAATAAACAGCAGTCACTAATTTCTTTATAATCTGCAACTTGTGATGCACCAAGTCACCGATTTTATAGAAAAGACATCAGAACTCAACTATTTTAAGATTATTACAGTTGAGTTCTGCTGTCACAATACCTCCTGGCAGAGCCAGCAGCTGAGGTGAGAGGCAGGTCACGGAGCATAATTAAAGCATTAGTTGAAAGTAACAAACATTGCTGTTCTTTCTTCTGCTCTATTTTAATAGCTTGCAATGACAAGAAGACAGAATAGTATTTATTTTTTTGCAAACCTTGGACACAGAAAAACTGGAATCTTTCAAAATGTTTTACACGTTCCAAGCTACTGATTTTTTTTTAACCGACTTTTAAACTGTTTCTAATATCTGTTTGCAACAAATATCGAACTGGTTTTGGATGTGTTTAATTTTGTACTAGAGGTTCTATTTTTGCTCTTCATGTTTGCCAACATGTTCGCTCTTTCGCATTAAAGAGCTATGCACCATGTTTTTAAGTGGTTTGTGGGAAAGGTGATGGTCTGACCATGTATTATATGGGATAATGTACTGTCTCGCGTACATGGTAGGGGGAATGCAAGTCACCTCTGAGTTCCATAACCTTATAAGGGAATTCAGCCTTCTGTCTCATTCCTCTAAATGGTTATGGAACTCCTCTGACTTGCAATATTCTTAGAATATATGGCGTGGGGTACATTATCCCTAATGTATCAATGGCAACAATGCAGTACGGGAACCTTCGCCTTATCCTAATGTGTCAGATTAATAGGAAACTAAATTAGCCATATCAGCCTAGAACCCTTCATTCAAAGAACGATGATGGAGGGGCTCACCTTCCCTAACTCTTTTTAGCATTAGGCCTGAATGTCTTGCAAGACTAACAGCATGTTTCACACCATAGTAACAGTACATAAACAAGAAGACCCCTCTGCTAAAAAAGGTTGACCGAAAAGCAGTATAGAAACATACACCAGACAACATAACAAGTGTGCTGACCTTTTGTGCGATCATATTGCAGATCTCAGGCAAGAAGTCTTCATTTAGGAGCTTGTACAGTTGTCGCTCTTTCAGGGATGTCTTTTCCCGGAAGCTCTCTGTAACCTTCCTCCACTCTTCCTCTGTATGACATAGCAAAGACCAAGCTCCTTGGCCTGGGTGAGGGCTTGGAAGTGGGCCTGAAAGCAAAACATCCATGCTATATGTATACCCCATAGAAATGTCTGTATGAAATATAGTTTAATAAGGGTTCGGTTTAAGTGTTAGGATAGAGTTACAAGGAGCCTGCCTATTGCATACAGTTAGACAATTTGATTTGACTAAGTTCAAAAGTACGAGTGCATTAAAAAGATGGCTATGCACATATCTATTAAACAAATGTAGTTCAGTAGTTTGACCTACACTGACAAAGTAGTTGTTCTTCTTAGCACTAAAGACAATTCACAAACTGCATTTTGTAGTATATGAAGTATTACTACAGTAGGACTAATCACATATTACAAAATGCTGTTTATTAACCTATGAAACACCCAAAAGGTGATGGGAGGTGGTTTGCAATAAGTCTAACCACTGGCTTGGCAGTTCAGGTTGGACTGTTCCCATTGGCGCCGGGTCAAGACTGGTTTGCATATAGCTGGGTCTAAAATGAGGTGGTATGGTGTGTAAAATAATGATGGATTGTGATGCGGCCCGAGTAATTACACTTTTTGTATACTTTAGTTCATTCACCTAAGGACACAGACATCCACCTCTTCCATTTTTTTCTGTGCAGAAATCTGTGCTGCAGGGGTGTGAATCTGTGCATTTGTAGTAAATGTGAGGAAGGACAGGAGGAGTGGCTGCAAAATGGTGAATACTTACTGCAAAACGTGAGAAGCAAGAAGTTCAGCGGAGGACAAGTTACGAAAAACACCACATACAAATGAGTGGGTCGTTGCTATCCACAAACTACATTTATAAATTTACTACAGCCCCAACGGCGACAAAACAGTAGTAAATGTACTTCAACCAAGCCGTGGAGTAAGTTGAGCACCATCCATGGCCACCCACAGGTACTGCAACACATTAATATAGAAAAACAATGGAGGGAGGCACTTAAAATAACACACTATAGGAAACAACTTCAAATGAAATTGTGCTTAGTGTTAAAAAAATAAATATTATTAATTTTATTTTAAAAAGTAAACAATTTAAAAATTAAGCTTTTAAATTAGTAATTAAATTACTAAAATTAATTCTACACAACTTAACATTTAATACATATCAAATAAAAAGTGGCATTTTTTTAAAGCATATTAAATGTTAATATTTTTTCCCTATGCTTTCACATAGCGGGATCTCTGGTGTGGCACAGGATATCGCTAGTAGTACCTTTACATACAGCAATAACTTTCCTATGGTGAATACTGTTGTGGGCGGCACCACCAGGGGACATGCAAGGCTACAATTAGTTTTATACCCTGAAATGGTGTACAGCCAAAAAAAGTGCATGTTTACACCTAGATGCAACAGTAGATACGTACACGATTAAATCTACACAGATTATGAATGGGGCCTTGTCATTGGAACACAAGTTTTACATTACAAAAATTACTAGAGTGACTTTCTCACCATTGCTTGGTAAAGGAGCCAGAAGTGGATCCTCAGTCAATTTCTCTTCCACTTTCAATTCCTCTTCCACCTTCACACTGTAAAAAATAAATTCATTACTTGCAGTACACAACATTGCACAACCAAGATAATACATCGTGCTACCGTGTGGTAGATCAGCAGCATTATAAATGCATTTTGTGCAACTCCACATGCTGCTTTTCCACTTTCAACTGTATATTTTTGACAAAACACAAAGGGTACTGTCAGCAGGTCCAGAGCGTTGATGGTTGAATAAGATCCATCACTTAGAAACAGCCTTTATGTTAGCCTATTGTTCACAGGATATCCTCTTCAACTTTGATTGTGGGAGTACAATATTATAACTTCATAACAAATTAAATGGAAAGGTGTCCCCACAGGAGTTCTACCTCTGTCCAGTCGATAATCTAGAGCCACAAGTGGCAACAAATAAGCATGATCATTGTTTGTGGGGGTGGGAGGTGTTGGTGTGATTTTGGATTTTCATTTCTAACTATAAGCACTGGCTAAAAATAAAGAATTGACTTTGATGCAGGAAACAAAATATTCTCAATTTGCCCCATTGCTACTTAATGGGTATTCGTCACTGATGAGCAACCTTAATTATAAGCTATTGTTACAATCGTATACGGTCAAGAATGCTACATCTGTGCATCAGTTGGGTTTTGCAGCATTGCTGTTTTTGGTTGAAGCGCTGATGGGCCACAATGGTTTTAAACTCCACAAAGGCAAGAGTGTGTTTCCAGTATCAGAGTAACCCCTGCATTGTTTCAGAAAATTACTCTCTGGGAATCCCCCCATCTTGGCAAATAAAAAAAGTAACTAAAGGGCTATCTGTAATAGTGATGCAAAGAGAATAAATACTCAAATGGATTTAGTTTCCACTAAGTAACACTATATAAACATGATTTATGCAGGAAGCCCAGGAATTGGGAATGCTCAGGATGGCTGGTGATCAACTTAAAAAAAAAAATTAGAATTACTGTCTTCACTCAGACTGACATTAGCTCCATGTCAGGACATTTTAAATGTCTGTCCAGCTTTCAATAATTATCTGGTTAGAACTCCCCTACACCTTGAAGATACAAATTCCGCCAGTGCAGAGACCTGTACTTTCTATAGCCTAAATATACTGTAGGAAAGTCACTCTTTTTGGCTTGGTAACCCCCACTTTTTTCCTGTTATCAGAATGCTAACCAGGACCTCAGTGATTGTGCTTTCTCCTCTAAATGTGGTTGCCTTGGTACCCCTTACACACCACAATTTGCATACTGGTGTACCCCTGTAAGTCCCTAGCATATGGTACTTAGCTGCCAAGGGCATTGGTACACAAGGAGTCCCCCATGGGCTGCAGCACGTATTACACCACCCCTGGGAGACCATACAAACTGTGTCTGCAGGCCTGCCATTTGCAGCCTTTGTGAAAAGGTGCATGCACCCTTTCACAGCTGGTCACTGCGCCAGGTCACTGTAAGTCACCCCTATGGTAGGCCCTCCTAGCCCAGAAGATTGGGTGGAGGTCCCCGTGTGTGTGTGTGGGCACCTCTTCATGAGCAGAGGTGCCCATACGAACTACAGTTCCAATTCCCTGGACTTCGTAAGTGCAGGAAAGCCATTTTAGCTATATACATAATGGTGACTCCGCACCTAGGCATGTTTGGTATCATACAAGTCGGAATCATACCCCAATACTGCTGCCAGTATTGGTGGCATGATTCCATGCACCCTGGGGGCTCCTTAGAGGACCCCTCAGTATTGCTCCTACTAGTCTTCCAAGGTCTGCGAGAAGCCCACCCTGCTACAGCCTCTCATACAGGATTCTGTCCTCCTGCTGGTTGACAAGCATGAGCTGGTTAAGGCAGAACAAAGGATTTCCTGTGGGAGAGGGGTGCAACCTCCTCTCCCTTGGGAATAGGTGTTACAAGGCTTGGAAGAGGAAGCTTCACACGCCACCGGCTTGCTTTGAAAGGCACATTTGGTGCCCTCCTTGCATAATCTGGTTTGCACCAGTCCAGGAACCCCCAGTCCCTGCTCCAGCGTAAAACCACACAAAGAAAAGGGGAGTGATCACTCCCCTGTCCATCACCACCCCAGGGGTGGTGCGCAGAGCTCTTCCAGGTGGCCACTTCATTGTGCCATCTTGGAACCAAGATGTGCAGAGGTGTTTGTGAGCATCTGGTTGCTCAGGACAGGTAACTGACGTTAGTGACCCCTCTGATAGGTGGTCACTCTGCAGAGTGACCAGCGCCCTTTTAGGGCTATTTAGTGGCTCCACAAGGACTCCTCTGCATTGACCGCTTCTGCTCCTGGCCACCGGAACCGCTGCTGGACTGCTCAGGAACCAAACAAGCCTACAACACCTGAGATGACCTCGCCTTACAACATTGTTTCTCTGGCTTCTTCCAGTAAATGCAACATTTCAACGACTGTTCATCCTCTGAGGTTGGGAAGATTTCAGCTGCACCAAAGAAGCAAGAAGCAATCTCCCCTGGAGTGAAGGAGTCACTCCCCTGCATCCACAGGCACCTAAGGCAAAGACGTTCAGCTGCTGAGATCTGCTCTCCGCAGGAACTGCATGGATCCCCCAACACAGGAGGCGGTTCTAAGTGGTCCCCTTGGTCCTCTAATGCCTTCTGTCCAACTTGGGAGACCCTGAGCCCTTGCCTCCCCTGCAGGACAGAATCCCTGTGCACTGAGAATCTTGCATCAATCAAGGCTTGCTGACTCCTGCTCCGAGGGCTCTTTAGGCTCCAAGTAGCATTGGCCTCCAGCACTTCATCCTTGCAAGAATAGTATCCTCTCTGCTGCTCCGGCAATGTGGTACTCCTCTCTAAGTGTGCTGACTGTGCCTGACTGCAACTTACTATGCCTACTGGCAAATGGTTGCCTGTGGGGGTTATGATTGCTTCTGCTGGCTCTCCTGACTGCTGAGGGTCAGCCCGGGCTCCCCTTCAAGGATAGAGTCCCCTGGACCTTGCTGGTCCTCTTCAGCTCTGCAAATCCTCTTCTGCCCGGATTTGCACTTGTCAAGGCTTGTTGGTGGCCTCCTGACAAATGACCTGTCCGCGACCAGCGTGGGACAGTCTTTTTCCCGACCTCAGGGTCTCCTCTGCAGCGCCTGAGCTCCAAAGCTGGCCTTCATCTTCCACCGTCAACCGAGATTTTCTCCCACCTAAGGGTGGGCAGTGGCTCCTAGTCTGTCCCCTTGTTTTGCAGGTCCTCTTCATCCGGAATCCATCGCTGGGCTCCACTGGGCTGGTCCTGTTCTTGCACACTTCATTTTCCAAGCCCCCTTGTTGGTCTATGGGAAGACCAGGTAACTTACCTCTCCTCTCCTGGTCCTTCGGGGTCATCTAGGTACTCATCTCTTGGGGTTCCAAGTTCTCCCATCTCCAAACTAACTACTTCACATCCTTGGGTGGGGGACCTAACTTCGCATTCCACTATTTTAGTATGTGGTTTGGCCCCCCTATTGGGTCCTAACTATTTTCTGCTATTTCTTACCAATGCTTGTTGTATTTCTATGCTAATTCCTAATACTTACCATGTATATATAGGGTAGACTTACTTCAAGTTGGGGGTCTGCCTATAGTGATCTAGTTCAGTGTTATTGTAATAAAGTACCTTTATTTTTGCAACACTTTGTGGCTCCGTTCATGTGAGATGAGTTGATGTGTGACTATTGTGGTACTGCAAGTGCATCACACTCCTCCTAGCTAAGTCGTGGCCGCTCACAACAGCTACCACTAGAGAGCCCTGGCTACCTAGACACTTCACTAATGGGTTTTGCCTGGACCTGGTA
Organism: Pleurodeles waltl; assembly: GCF_031143425.1. Taxonomy (NCBI): domain Eukaryota; kingdom Metazoa; phylum Chordata; class Amphibia; order Caudata; family Salamandridae; genus Pleurodeles; species Pleurodeles waltl. The sequence continues at coordinate 191,778,449 of NC_090442.1, forward strand.
TAAGGTGCAAACACCATAGGTGCTCACCACACACCAGGCCAAACTTCCTACATATACCACCAATGACCCACCACACCATGCACACACTTCTGTTGCACATGCTGAACCTGTTCCATGTGTGAAAAGGTGTACATTGTTGGCTGTTATTGTTTTGTGTATGTGAGAAAAGCTTGCACTGAGGCAGTAGATGCTGTACCTACATCTGTTGGGGGGGGGGGGGGGGGGGGGGGGGGTTATGCACTCCTGCTCATTCCTCTGTTGGTTCATTGCTGTAGCACAAGCTGAACTGTTTCTGAGGCACTGTGCACTTTTGCTACCTGGATTGCACGCGGAGGTTCTTCCATCCAGTCTAGCACCTCTACTTCGTGTGAGGAAACCTTTTTCTGCTGTGTTAGCCAAACTTGGCAAAAACGTTTTCACTATAAAAAAGTAAAGAATTGCCAATTCTTGCTTAACTTAATGGGCAGGAGGCTGTTCGGGGAAGGAAAAGAAAGGTTCAATCTTATGACATTTAAGGATGAACAACAAGGTTATGGGGGCAGGATGCTACGTGACCTCTGCCATAGCATTAAATGTTTGTTTATATATAAAAAATAAACAGTTTCAAGGATAGGAAAGAGCCAATATAATATTTTTTAACCCAATAAACTGTTCTACACTGTTAAGATTTGAAGGAATATTCTCAGTCACTAAAAAATAAGAAGCTGCAGCTTTTCAAAACAGCTCCACATTGAATGAACTAGAGGGAAAACTACAGTAAGGAAATAACTAAGTTTGGTATTCAATACATTTGGGCAAGAAAATCAATTTTTGGGTTTGTCTATAACCTTCTGCAAGGGCTGGCAATTTCCATTTAAAAAAAAACAAAACAAATAAGTTGGTATTACAGATAAGACATAAGTAGAAAACAGTTCAAAGAAAGCGATAAAGAGTGTCTATATTGTACTCCATCATATTAATACCGTTTTTGCTCCCTGTGTCCATTTTTAAAAGCCACATAAAGGAGCCAGTGTTGTGGCTGCATACTTTAGCTATGGCTAAACAAAAACAGATCAACTCAATTTTTGAGCTGCAATTTTAAAAGAAACACCCTTCCTGAAGAAACTCTTGGCTCAGCCATTTGCCTTGATCAATTGGACTTCACTCTTTTTGGGTTTATGGATCAAATGTTGCCTTGTGGGTATAATCCTAAGCGCACCAAGGTATCTGGAGGATGTGGCCTCTTTGAGCTCCTGACCAAGGTACTCCAGAAAGAGCACCTGGTCTACACCTCATCATCCTGCACCCTGCCTGATGAGGTATAAGCAATTTTCTCCATTCCAAGGGAGTACCCATGCAAAGATAAACCAGTCCATGATCTGCAACGCAAATTTACCCTTTAGAGAGGGAAAGACTTGTTGTGCTGCAGATCGTTTCAGTGAAATTGACTTGCTCAGACAAGAGTGCATGGGGTATATCTGCCTACTGTTGAAGCCTGGTATTACGTATGCATGGTCACCCCTGATTATTCACCTTTTTCTGCAAAATAACTTTGCTGGACTGTATTAAAAAAAAAAAATAAAAAAAAAAAATAAAAGAAAACCTGCATGGTTCCCAATGCTAAACAGGAGTAAAGTGCCTGTGCTTCCTCTTTAAACATCGTCAAATTGGCTTACACATAATTGCCTTATTTAACCTGCCCAAAAGTCCCTAGTATTACATGTACCCAGTCATGACGTTAAATGTCACCTGTGGACTGAAGCACCTATTGCACCATCCACAGATTACCACAGCCTAAAAACCTGTTTATCAACCTAGTCAAAACAACCTACTTTGAGAGGCAAGAAACCCTGCTTTTAAATATTAGTTACCTCAAATACACCTTGATGCCCACAAGGTAGGGTGCCCGATAATTAACGTATGAGAAATTAAAATTGGCATCTTCCTACAGTGAATAGGTCCAAAAAGCTATTTTTGTTGTCAGGGCCATACCCAAATAAAACATCACCATCCAGATTATAAACTTTAATATAACTTTTGGCAGGAACCAGCTACAAAAGTCATTCAAAGTCTACTGTTAATATTTAGTGAAAGTCTAATGATAAATGTAGATGTTTTTAAATAAATATTTAGAAAAAGTAAATTTTACAGTTATCTTTAACCTGCTTGAATCTGAAGTGGGCTACTTAGCATTATCCTACTGATGGCTGGTTTTACAGTGCTTTGCCTTAATGAGGTGTGAAAACTACTCCCAAAGACAGAGTAATGGCCTGGGTATGGAGAGGTGTTTTTCTTCTACTTGCAGAGAGAACAGGTGAGGGCTGATCAAATAGCTTAATAAACTTGTAAATGGGCTTGCCCCATCACAAGTAAATGTAAGGCGAGACCTCGAGAAGACAACTGTTCTCCCAACAATGTTTGCACCAAACCCAGTGGGAGGGAAGATACCCCCAGAACTGGTTTTGAGTGAACAGAGAAGAGGAGACTGCTCGTTTCCCGGCCACTCCTCTATGTGGGCACACAGGCTCCGCACAAGGGGAAAAGAGGTTCCTAATCTTGAAGTTTGGGAGTAAGGTGTACTGTGAAATTGTTTCCAGTAGGGCAAACACGAACTGATGCAAAAGAGGGTACAGTTGCCCCAGAGAACATTTACTGCATTGGCTCGGAAGGGGCAAGTACTCATCCACACCCACTAGCTAGCCGGATTTATGCCAAGCATAAATGTGCCATCCACTGCACCATCCTCAGAACACACTCTGAATCTGCAGAAGATCAGAAGAGGACTAGACCTGCCGTTAGTGACCTGAGAGTAGCCCTGATGGACTGGCCCTGCTACGTCTTATACCCAGGACAAATTGACTCCAAGTCAAGTCAAGTTCCCCACCCCCCGGACAAAGCCCCACTTTTGGCGGCAAGTCTGGCGGGAAAATTAGGAAAAACATGGAGGAGTGATCACTTCAGCTGGAACCACCCCTAAGGTGTTTAGTGCTGAAGTGATCCCACTCCTTGCAGAATCCTCCAGGTTGTCTTGGAGGATAGAGACCAATAGGGTTAGGTTTACGTCCCCCTTCCCAAAGTGAGTGGACACAAGAAGGGAGTAGCCACCCTCAGGGACAGCAGCCATTGGCTACTGCCCTCTTGACCCCTAAAACGCCCCTAAATCCAGGATCCCTGAACCCAGCTTACCAGAGTCCTGGCAACCTGACAAGAAAAAAGGACTGCTAAGCTGAACCCCCAGCAGAGAAGAAGCAGCAATTTAGTCGTTGAGTGTGTGCCTCATTTCTTGGCTGTGTGTACAACAAATCCTTTGCACTACTCTATGATCAGCTTAACTGCTCGACCACACTACCACAAAACAGAGCATTAGTATTATCGACTTTAGCCTCTGTTAAGCCTCTGGGGAACCCCTCGACTATATGCACATTATATCTCATTTTGATATAGCATATACAGAGCCAGCTTCCTACACTGGTGGATAAGCGGTGGGGTCTACGACTTTGCATTTGCTGCACTACTCAGCCAATACCGGATCACACAACTAAATTCCCAAACTGCCTTTAGAGATGGATTTTTTAATTTGGCAATTATTTCTAAATTTTAAAAGTCCTGCTAGGGCCTTGGTTAAGTACCCTTAGCATTTCTTTTTAGATTTGAAGTTACTGTAAGTTAGGGATTAGTAACTAGAATTATAATTTTTCTTAAAAAAAAAAAAAAGCAATCCCAACTTTAGTAGCATAATCAGTAGCTCAGAGTAAGTGGTTGCGGAACTCAACCTCACCCCTTAGCTCCATCTAGGGTTGGCGGAGTTGAGGTCTCTCTGAAAGCTGAAAAAAATAGAACAGGTTCTAAACATACCAACGTAAAGCTCCAGGAGCTCTTGGCAGAGTATACAAGGGACCACCCTCCTGAGGAGGAAGACCTCCCCTCAGCTAGGGTAGATGTTGGAGATGAGGAGGATGAACTCCCCCCTCCTAACCCAACTAGGGAGATCAGGGCCCCAAGGCCCTTATCTCCAAGGATAGTGCTCACAGGATCTGGATTTTCCACAGAGGAGTCCAGCTCCTCTGGGAACATTGAGGGCAGCCTCAATGAAGAGGACCTCCTTTTAGCAAGGATGGCCAAAAGGTTAGCTTTGGAGCAACAACTCCTAGGTGTAGAAAGGGAGAGAACAGAAATGGGCTTAGCACCCATTAATTGTGGCAGCAACATAGATAGGGTCAGAGAGAATAGTGATATCCTAAATACCCCCAAAGGGATTGTCTCAAAATATGAAGAAGGTGATGATTTCACCAAATGGTTCACAGCTTTTGAGAGCGCTTGTGCAACCAGAAAGCTAAACTGATCTCACTGAGGAGCTCTCCTTTGGGGACTGTTTAATGGTAAGTGCAGGGATAGACTCCTCATGCTCACTGGTGCAGATGCTGAATCCTATGACCACATGAAGGCTACCCTGATTGAGGGCTTTGGATTCACCACTGAGTATAGAATTAGGCTCAGAGGGGCTCACAAAACCTCAAGCCATTCTTGGGTTGATTTTGTAGACTACTCCGTGAAAACACTAGATGGTTGGATAACTGACAGGAGTGCATGACTATGATGAGCTTTATAATCTGTTTTTGAAGGAAAGTCTTTTAAATAACTGCTTCAATGACAAGTTGCATCAATATCTGGTAGACCTAGGTCCACTTTCTCCCCAAGAATTGGGAAAGAAGGCAGACGACTGGTTCAAAACTAGAGTTACCAAGACTTCCACAGGGGGTGACCAAAAGAACGGGGTCAGACGTGGTGAGACACCCAAGGACAAAAACAAAGTCTTCACAAGGGCTCTAAAAACCTGCACAGAAGGGTGGGCCCAAGCCTCTTCACATTCAACAAGTAGGTACAAGGGTAAAAACTTTGATTCCAAGGTGGCCTGGTGTCACACCTGTAAACAACATGGACACAAACTGGAGACGTGGCCTGTCCCAAAAAAGAATCCCCCCCAGCACTGCTCCAGTTGGTACTGGTATAGTCAGTCTCCAGGTCGGATCAAATGTGTGCCCAGAGCAAATCAGGGTCTACACTGAAGCTACTCTAGTCTCGGAGGGTGGGGTGGATATAGCCACACTGGCTGCCTGGCCGCCTAACATGCAAAAATACAGGCAGCAGCTCTTAATAAATGGGACAAAGGTAGAAGCCCTGAGGGATACAGGTGCCAGTGTCACCATGGTGACCGAGAAACTGGTTTCCCCAGGATAGTATTTGGCTCGACAAACATATCCAGTTACCAATGCTGACAATGTGACCAAAGTCTATCCAATGGCTATGGTGACTTTAGAATGGGGAGGGATTACTGGCCTGAAACAGGTAGTGATCTCTTCTGCAATCCCAGTGGAATGCTTGCTAGGGAATGATCTGGAGTCCTCCTGAGGTAGAGCCCAAGACCCATGCAGCCTTGCTGGGTATCCCTGAACTGGTGTGTGTGAAAACAAGAGCACAAAGCAGAGCACAGGGTGAAAAAGAAGTTCTGGAGCCTGGAATAATGGCCCAACCTTCCGAGAGAAAAGGTCAGAGGTCTTTGGGGGGGGGGGGGGGGGGGGGGTAGAAAGAGGACTGGTTGCAGCCTCTGAACAGCAAAAGAAACAAGACCTCTTCGCACGAAGATGTCTTAGCCCCTGAGTGAACTGAGTCCATGGAGCTGGAGCTTTATCAGGTAGAGCTCTTGGGCCCAGGGGATTCCTCAAGGGAACAGCTGTGCCAGGGACAAAAGACTTGTCCCACTCTTGAAGGCCTGAGGCAGCAAGCTGCTGCACAGGAGAAGGAAGATGTCAGTGGCTCCCACAGGGTCTATTGGGAAGATGGACTCCTTTACACTGAGGCCAGAGACCCCAAACATGACGCAACCAGGAGAGCGGTAGTGCCTCAGCAGTTTAGGGAGTTTATCCTAACTTTGGCCCATTACATCCCCCTAGCTGAGCATTTGGGACAAACAAAAATCATGGAGTAGGCATGTCAACTACTTCTATTGGCCCAATACGTCCCAGATGGTGAAGGAGTTTTGTAGCTCCCGTGTCAGCTCTCAAGCCAGTGGCAAGACAGGTGGCCACCCAAAGGCCCCCCGCATTCCACTTCCTGTGGTGGGGGTTCCCTTTGAAAGGGTTTGTGTGGATATTGTGGGTCAACTTGAGCCACCCACAGCCTCAGGTAACCAGTACATACTGGTAGTAGTGGAACATGCTACCAGATACACTGAAGCAATTCCCCTTAGGTCTACAACAGCTCCTGCAGTAGCCAACACCCTGATTGGTATTTTTACCGGAGTGAGTTTTCCTAAAGAGGTGATTTCTGACAGATGTACAAACATCATGTCAGCTTACCTGAAACACATGTGGAATGAGTGTGGGGTGACTTACAAATTCATCACACCACACCATACCATCAACAAACCAAAGCACTAGTTGAGATTCAACAAGACACTGAGGGGCATGATCATGGGACTCCCTGAAAAACTCAAAAGGAGATGGGGGATGTCCTCCTGCCATGCCTGCTTTTTGCTTACAGAGTGGTGCCTCAGAAGGGAGTAGGGTGTTCCCCCTTTGAACTTCGGTTTGGCTACCCTGAAAGGGGACCATTGGCACTTGTTAAAGAAGGCTGGGAGAGACCTCTCCATGAGCCTAAACAAGATGCGGTGGACTATGTGCTTGGCCTCCGCTCTAGGATGGCTGAATACATTGAAAAAACATTCAAAAAAATTGAGGCCAGCCAACTGCTCCAGAAGTTGAGGTATGACCAAAAGGCTGCACTGGAAGTGTTCCAGCCAGGGCAGAAGGTATGGGTTCTGGAGCCTGTAGCTCCCAGGGCACTTAAGGACAGATGGAGTGGCCCTTACTCAATCCTAGAAAAGAAGAGTCAGGTCACCTACTTGGTGGACCTGAGCACCAGCAGGACACCCAAGAGAGGGATCCATGTTGTAAGGAAATGCCTCCTTGGCATGGTTACCCCCTGACGTTTTGCCTTTGCTGATGCCAAGTTGTGATTGAACGTGTTCTGGGACCCTGCTAACCAGGCCCCAGCACCAGTTTTCTTTCCCTAAACTGTACCTTTGCTTCCACAATTGGAACAGCCCTGGCACTCAGATAAGTCCCTTGTAACTGGTACCCCTGGTACAAAGGGCCCTGATGCCAGGGAAGGTCTCTAAGGGCTGCAGCATGTCTTATGCCACCCTGGGGACCCCTCACTCAGCACATGCACACTGCCTCACAGCTTGTGTGTACTGGTGGGGTCTTACAGCCCTAAGGCAGGGTGCACTATACCTCAGGTGAGGGCATATGTGCATGAGCACTATGCCCTACAGTGAATAAGAAAAACCTTAGACATTGCAAGTGCAGGGTAGCCATAAGAGTATATGGTCTGGGAGTTTGTCAAACACGAACTCCAGAGTTCCATAATGGCTACACTGAAATCTGGGACGTTTGGTATCAGACTTCTCAGCACAATAAATGCACACTGATGCCAGTGTGGAATTTGTTGTAAAATACACCCAGAGTGCATCTTAGAGATGCCCCCTGAATACCAATCCGACTTCTAGTGTGGGGCTGACCACTTTCTCCCAGCCTGCCACAACCAGATGAGTTGCTGGCCACATGGGGAGAGTGCCTTTGTCACACTGAGGCCAGGAACAAAGCCTGCACTGGGTGGAGGTGCTTCTCACATCCCCCTGCAGGAACTGTAACACCTGGCGGTGAGCCTCAAAGGCTCACCCCTTTTGTTACAGCGCCACAGGGCATCCCAGCCAGTGGAGATGCCTCCCCCTCTGGCCACTGCCCCCAATTTTAGCGGCAAGGCTGGAGGAGATAATTAGAAAAACAAGGAGTCACCCACCAGTCAGAACAACCCCTAAGGTGCCCTGAGCTGAGGTGACCCCTGCCTTTAGAAATCCTCCATCTTGGTTTTGGAAGATTTCCCCAATAGGATTAGGGATGTGCCACCCTCCCCCACAGGGAGGAGGCACAAAGAGGGTGTAGCCACCCTCCAGGACAGTAGCCATTGGCTACTGCCTTCCCAGACCTAAACACACCCCTAAGGTTAGTATTTGGGGGACTTCCCAGAACCCAGGAAAGCAGATTCCTGCAACCTGAAGAAGGACTGCTGACCTACAAGCCCTGCAGAGAAGACGGAAGACAACAACTGCTTTGGCCCCAGCCCTACTGGCCTGTCTCCTGACTCGAAAACCTGCAACCAGCGACGCATCCGACAGGGACCAGTGACCTCTGAAAACTGCCCTGGACTAAAGGACCAAGAAACTCCCGTGAGCAGCGGCTCTGCTCAACAACAACTTTGCAACTTTCTTGCAACTTCAAAGAACTTCACTCTTCCCGCTGGAAGCGTGAGACTTCACACTCTGCACCAGACGCCCCCCGGCTCGAGATCCAGAGAACCAACACCACAGGAAGGACTCCCCAGCAACTGCGACCCCGTAAGTAGCCTGAGACGACCCCCCTGGGTCCCCACAGCGACGCCTGCAGAGAGAATCCAGAGACTCCCCCTGCCCGTCACTGCTTGTAACAAGGGACCCGACGCCTGGACCTAGCACTGCACCCGCAGCCCCCAGGACCTGAAGAAACCGAACCTCAGTGCAGGAGTGACCCCCAGGCAACCCTCTGCCTAGCCCAGGTGGTGGCTGGCCCGAGAAGCCCCCCAGTGCCTGCCTGCACCGCTAGAGTGACCCTCGGTCCCTCCATTGTTTCCTATACAAAACCTGACGCCTGCTTTGCACACTGCACCCGGCCGCCCCTGTGCCGCAGAGGGTGAGTTTTGTGTGCCTACTTGTGTCCCCCCCAACCCCCCCAGTGGTCTACAAAACCCCACCTGGTCTGCCCCCAGAGGACGCGGGTACTTACCTGCTGGCAGACTGGAACCGGAGCACCCCTGTTCTCCATAGGCACCTATGTGTTTTGGGTACCTCTTTGACCTCTACACCTGACCAGCCCTGAGCTGCTAGTGTGGTAACTTTGGGGTTGCCTTGAACCCCCAAGGGTAGGCTGCCTACGCCCAAGAACTGAGACTTGTAAGTGTATTACTTACCTCACAATCTAACCAATACTTACCTTGCCCAGGAACTGTTGATTTTTGCAGTGTCTACTTTTAAAATAGCTTATTGCCATTTTAAGAAAAACTGTATATGTTATTGCTCTAATTCAATGTTCCTAACTTACCTGTGTTGAGTACCTTGCATTTTATGTATTTACTTCAAATCTTGAACTTGTGGTTCTAAAAATAAATTAAGAACATATTTTTTTCTATATAAAAACTATTGGCCTTGGGTTAAGTCTTTGAATATGTGTTCCTCATTTGTTGCCTGTGTGTGTACAACAAATGCTTAACACTACTCTCTGATAAGCCTACTGCTCGACCACATTACCACAAAATAGAGCATTAGAATTATCTAATGTTGCCACTATCTTACCTCTAAGGGGAACCCTTGGACTCTGTCCACACTGTCTTTCACTTTGAGATAGTATATACAGAGCCAACTTCCTACACATGTTAACCGCCTGAAACTCTACAATGATAGGGCAGATATAACCATGTAGATGGTTACTGATGAGTATCAGGAAGCACAGAGTGAACCTCCCCCTGACCTCCTCTCAACTGACCCTAAAGATGGATCAGTGTGATGGAATTGTCTATTCAGACACCCTCTCTCCCCAACGGCAGACTGACTGCAGGCCAGTCCTACAGCAGTATGCTGGGCTCTTCTCTTTGATCCCTGGACAGACACCCCTGTGTACCCATGATGTGGACACAGGAGACAGTTTACCTGTCAAAACAAAAATATACAGACAGCCTGACCAAGTCAAAGAGAGCAACAAAGTGGAAGTCCACAAGATGTTGGAGTTAGGGATAATTTAGCACTCTGACAGTCCCTGGGCCAGCCCAGTGATCCTAGTCCCCAAACCTCATATCAAACATGGCAAGAGAGAAATTAGGTTTTGTGTACACTATAGAGGTCTCAACTCTGTCACTAAGTCACAGGCACACCCTATACCCAGAGCAGACAAATCAATTGACAAGTTAGGAGCAGCCAAATTCTTAAGTACCTTTGACTTAACTGCAGGGTACTGGCAAATTATGATGTCACCTGGAGGAAAAGAAAAGACATCACTCTCTAAACCTGATGGGCATTATCAGTTCACTGTTATGTTCTTTGGCTTATAGAATGCCCCTGCCACCTTCCAAAGGTTGGTGAATCAAGTCCTTGCTGGCTTGGAGACCTTTAGTGTAGCATATCTAGATGATATTGCTGTCTTTTGCTCCAACTGGCAGGATCACCTGATCAACCCAGGGAAGGTTTTGCAGGCCTTGCAAACGGCAGGCCTCACTATTAAAGCATCAAAGTGACAAACAAGGCAGGGCACAGTTGTATACTTGGGTCACCTTGTAGGTGCAGGTCAAGTGCAACCCTTAGAGCCCAAGATCCAGACAGTTTTGGACTGGGCAGCTCCAAAAACCCAGACTTAAGTCGGGCATTCCTTGGCTTGACAGGTTATTACAGGAGGTTTGTGAAGGGGTATGGATCCAATCATAACTCCCCTCACAGAAGCCCAAAAAGGTAAACTCGACTCTTGACTGCCAAAAGGCCTTTGACATCCTGAAGGAGGCAATGTGCTCAGCACCAGTACTCAAAGCTCCAGATTATTCTAGGCAGTTCATTGTGCAGACAGATGCCTCTGAACATGGAATAGGAGTAGTCCTGTCACAAACCAATGATGATGACCTTGGCCAGCCTGTTTTCACTGGGCTGGCCCATGAAAATGGTTATGCAACAGGACAAGATCAAACTTTTACAGTTTTGGGCTTAGCATCTGCACACCACCAGATCAAGCTGCATAAAGATTCCCAAGAGTTGAACTACGGGCATATACATTCTTAAGGATGTTGTTGGGCCTTGTGATGACAGCAATAGCTTATCAGAGGGTAATAACACCCATTTGTGGGGAGTTGGGTGGCATAAAGTACTACCAAGAGAACATCTCAACTGACAGTAGCACTTGGGTAGCATTGGCATCAAACCTAAGAAAAGAAAGGTTTCAATGAGACCATTTACAAACTGGAGATCACCAAAAACTACAAAGAGATATTTGTTTTCCTCAGCATGCTTGAGGTACAGCAGATTTGTGAATCACTTAGAAAAAATAATTAGAATGTGGGATTGCTTAAGAGTATAGATATCAGAAACTGATCGGCGTGAATTTGTTAGTTTATTAGTGCCTGGAAAAAAAGCTCTAGAGTTACAATGGTAAAGAGCGCATTGTTACGACTTGTACCAGCCTAAAGGGGCCAGACATAGTTCTGGTCCAGGTATAAGGTAGTGTGGTGCAATAATAGGGTTTGCTTCTACATCCTTAAGAGAACCGATGTTAGATTACTCTAATTGAAAAGGAAGTTCTGGAAGTAAGGTGCGCTATGCAAACGTTTTTAAATTTTCTCTGGCAAGAGAATAATGGACCATAAACGTTTGGAAGCAATCTTTGAGAAAATGGTTTGGATGGGGTTTTTGCACACACTAGGAAATGGGTGACTGTTCTGCAAGAGTACACATTTAGGGTTCAATATACTCTGGGTGCTAAGAACTGCCAATGGACTGTTTATCATAGTTGGTAGCTTTGGAGGATGACGAATTAGATCTGGTGAAGGACCTATGGATTTCAGGAGAATATGTTTCTAATTGTTGGGTGAACTATTTTCAAGGAGGTGTGGAAGAGAGATTATCGAAGAGGGCTATGGAAATCAAACCATACTGGATGGTGAGGGATGAAACAGATTTAAAAGACAGGTTGAAAAGCAGAGGAACAAGGCTAATTCCCCACAAGGTCTCTGAAGCAATAGTTAATTGAACCAACATATCAGGGAAATGTGGGAGTGGAAATAACTAAAGAAAGAGTTAGGCTGGACTTCTGGTGGATGCATGAGAGATTGCTAGGAGTGTGGGAAGAGTGACAACATTTCTAAGAATTGTACACATCCCATGCATTGCTGTGAATTACCAAAGGCACCTTATGATTAAGCAACTTTGGATTTAGTAGATCTATTAGTAGCGGAAGTGTATTTTCTAAACATTTTGGGCTTGGTGGATCTGTTTTCTAGGTGACTGGAGGTGAAATAACACTTTGTACATCAGTAAGAAATTCTTGTTTGAGGTATTTCAGAGGGAGAGTTATTGCAGGAGGATTCTCACATACGATTGCAGTGCAGTTCTGCACCCATATATCTAGGATTATTTTGAGGCATATGACACTGCGCATAAGAGGAGTGCACTTTACCATCCTAAGACCAATGGTATGGTGAAGAGATTTAATTGCAAGCTGAAGGAAGCTATGGAAAAGTAAAAGATTAGATTTGAAAAGGCAATTGAATGAAAGGATCATTACATTCTGCATGATGCGATATCAGAACACTGGTTAAACTCCTTTTGAATTGTTCAAGATGAAGGGATATGAATAGTAAAGTTGTTTCTGAATGGATGTATTAGGGGGAGAGGGTGTGAAGATTTTCGCCTGAAGATGGGCTGAGAAAGATGGAAATGGTATTGCAAAAGAAGTGTGAGGAGAGTACAAAAAGCTACTTGTGAAAGAATGCAGGAGATGGGTAAATGGGAGAAGATAAAAGCATTGACAGATGTGGTCCAAGATTACAAAACCACTCAATGTTATCAGGCTCATTAGGAATGCAAGAAAGACTTCTAATGGAAGAATCATGAATTTGGGAGTGTCAGTGTGTAGGAATAGTTTGAATGAAGAAGTGACTTGTCACCCATATCATATGACAGACAGTGAGTTTTGATTTGATTACAGTGACATTGATCTTGCCTATAAGAGTTCCCAGGAAACCTGCATAATTAGTATAGTTCCTCTATGCTATGTCATTTTTCTTTCCTTGCTATAGGTTTCCTTTGCTTCCGCATGAATATTTTCCATCTATGCCTTGTTTTCTCAGAAATTCTTGATGTATGACAGAAAGGTGTATGGTGTCTGGCTTTAGCTGTGTGGGACGGGCACATTACACCTTGGAATAGGAATGCAGAATGTTCAGGGGATTCTGGTGGAGATAGTTGGACTGAGTAGTTCGAAGAGACTGTGGGAGGGGTATTAAGCAATGAAGTAGCTCTCTTCCCTACCCACAATAAAATATCATATCTTTCCACACATATGAAAAGATGCAACAATGAAGATCAATATCTATGTTTTGTTGATTAATTGTTGAGAATCTAGCATTATCAATTGTTCACACCTGCAACCTTCACCTTACGACCATAAAAAGCTCAAAACGCGGCCTACATTTATTAGCATAATATGCGTTACAAAAAAGAAATAACCAAATGCAGAATTTTTTTGTTTGGGAACTTTTTTTTTCTTCTTTTTTTTTTTACCTCACAGGCGTTTCCTCCACCACTTTCTTCTTAGGTGGCCGTCCTCGCTTTCTGACTGGCTTCTCCGGAACAAGATCGGTTTGTCCTGGTCCCCTGCATTTAAGAGACATAATAGTTAGCTGTGTCCTTTTAGAGTAATAAAAGGACATTAATTTGAGTCGGTGTTCAAACTAGGTAGCAAGGCACAGCACCCACAATTACAGGGAATAGCATAAAATCCAAAAGAGGAAAACTGGGTGCAATTAATGAAACAAAGAGGCCATATTTGGAACATGTAGAGGAGTTTCAGAGCTACTTGATAGATAAGTACTGTAGCATGGAATAAAATTCCTAATTCACTCTGAACAATGGTGTTGTCACTGATCATTATACTTACTGGCTTAGAAAGATCTGGTGTCTTGGGAAGGTTTAGAATTTTTTTGGGCCTGATGTAGTAAAGATTCTTTCTCCTTTTTGTGTCTACAGGAAAAGAACCCACCCTCAGCGGTCACTGTAGTTCTGCTTTCGTCCTTTCAGCTGGTTGAGGCTGAGTGCGTTAAATGATGGAATAGTCCAGGATACTATGAATACACCAGAGCCAACAATGATCTGGAAGAGTGTGTAAGGCTCAGATATGCATGTAATGGAACCCGAAGTGAGGAGACACTGTCAAATGCTTCATGGTGGACTTTCCCATCTTTGTCTCAATGTTAAAACCATGTATGGCTGTGGGGGCAGCAGCGATTGTTCACAGTCATACAGCAGCCCCTCCGCTCCTCTATGACATAGGTGGAGGAGGGAAGACCTGCAGAACTCATGGGAACTCAAGATGCAGCTTTTCTGATATAACTCTTACTTGAGGCAATTAAGGAGGTGTAATGCGCTACTCATGGGCCACTTGGCTCACAGCTCTTGGCACCAGTAGCAAACAATAGTGTGATTGGAAGAAATGACCTTACGGGGGTTCACTAAATGCGGTGTTGACTCCGTATATTGGACATTCTTACCAATTTAAATGCAATTCCGGCTTTGTAAGGTCCAACACAGTAAGCAGGCTGGGTGTGGCCAAACGTGGTATGTAGTAGTGCGGTCTCTGCACATTTATTCAGGGCGTAAAGCACAGTATGTCTAGTCATGCTAGATTCCATGAGCACTGCTTCAGCACACTGACCCCAATACTCTACAGCAAAGTGGGTGAGGACTGGCAGACAAGAAGCATTTGGATTTTTTATTCCCATCTCTCCCCAGCTTTTCCACCGAGTGCAGAACCTGTAAGATTTCACGCTGCGAGAAAGACCATGGTTAGGTAAGTAGTGGTCATGAGACCAAGTGATCAACAAGCCATTACTAGGGGTCTTGCTTATGTGAGCAACTAGGAGACAAAGGGCATCATAGAGAAATGTCAGAATGAAACAGATGTACAGCACACATCACTGGTGGCGCTTCAAGAAGGAGGAATACAGATAAAGAAATATTGGCTAAAATATAGTTTGATGCGGTACAATTGTATAGTCCACCGCATTCAACATGGACTTTAATAAATAAAATGTAAAAAAAAATTAATGTGATTTATGATAGTCCCCACTAGATGGCAGAGATCGACCAACAAATAATATTGAAATCAGTGCTATATTAAGGCAAAGCTCCCACTTAGATAGAAGCCAACTGGACCTTCAGACAAGACTCAATCACCCACCATGTTGAAAGCGCGTCAAGGAAAAGGACAGAGAAATTACTAGAGAACAGACAGCTCAGAAATGACAAAGACAGGATGGAAATGCCAGTTAGCTGGTGGAAAGAACCAATGCAGCAGTAACTAGGGGCAGTAGTATGTTGGAGATTAAAAAAAAGGTAAACATCAACTTGCTACTTTTAGGTCTTGCTTAGGTAGCGCAAGCACTGCATTGGCTTTAAGACTGCCCGTCATTTTTGATTCACCTGTCTGTGTCTCCTTTCTGAAAGCTTGCATGCATGTATGTATGTGTCTAATCTGTGTTTTTTGTCCCTCCTTTTGATGTCTTGCTCACTGAGTTATCACCTAGTACTTGCATTTTTGGCTAATTCTATTTGTGTAGGCACACTTCTTTTTTTGTTGCTTTCAGCACTGGCCGAGTCCAGCAAGTGCTTTTGGATGCGAACACTCTGTGTTTTCACTCCTCCACATTTTTGTGTAAACAGGGCTGTAATTCTTATTTTGTCACGTTTGCTGCTCATGCGAAGACCAAGATCAAATGTCAGACATGATTTCATTTAGGGTGCCTGTTGATCGGTATGTGAACTATGGCCTGTAAGCGCAATTAGTGCTGCGTAGCATATGGTTTCCCTTTATTTCTCAATGTTGTGACTGTCTGTGTCTCCGCCACTTGAACTATTGCAGAGGTTTTTAATTGTTGCATAGCCACGGAAGGTCCATAAAGCAGACTCTAATGTGTAAACGATGTTGTGCCACAAAGCATATGTTTCCTTTTGTTTGAAGTTGTAGAGACTGCCTGTCTCTCCGTCCCTCGAACTAACTCAGATGTTTTAACTGTTGCATAGGCACAGAAGGTTAGGATCTCGCTCGGGTAGTTAACAGCAAACGGATCTTAAGTTCTTTTAAATTTGAGGGCATACTGAAAGGAAGGAACCTAGTTTCTGGCAGCAGAAAAATTGTTAACATTTCTTCATCCACCAAGGAATGGACACATTAGAACCCCACTAGAATACAAGCACTGCCAAAGCCAAAAGGTCTTGTTCTTTTTGCCAATGGTTAACACCATTAGCAAAAACAATTGGGAAAGCCAGAGGGCCTGCTCTGACAGTCAAAAAGCAAGACCTATTGGCTTTGTCAATGCATGTTTAGTACTACCCTGCTGCAGGAAATAAAGAGCGGCACGACTATGGGTTACCCAACAAAAAATAAATGCATAAATCTGCCCCACTCGAGAAACCGAGAAAGTGGTAGATTTTTAAGTTTGTGCTTTTTAGTGGTTAGCCTTGACAAAATTAGGTCTAGACAGAAATGCATGAACGGACTACGAACAACGCAGTTTGTGAAATTTTCACTGAACCTTACAAGCTATCTGAACTAGGCTGAAAAAATAAAAGGTTAAAAAGATATCATGTGATAGTACTTGGTGGAGTCATAGCAGCAACAACAGCTTCAAGCACCAGCTATCACATTAGCAACTATACCTGCCACCACAGCAGGGGCAATAGCAGCAACCACAGCTTCTGACACAAGAAGAAGAAACTAAAGTTATCCTAATAGTAACGTGTGAAGGATTAGCAGCAGTGGCAATGGCTTCACCTTAAGAGAAACTGCAGCAAAGGTGGTCACGATAGCTATGACCAGGTCACTACAAAGGCAATGACAGCAGCACCATTAGAGCACGCAGGGCAGGGCTCACAGAAGCAGCAAAAACAGCTTCATACAGGTGGGACAACAGCAGCAAGGACAGCTGCAACTATACAGGATCAACAACAGCAACATTTGTCAGAAAAGTAGGAACAAGTGCAGTGGCAGAGAGGGAGGGAGGGAGATAGGGAAGGAGAGAAGGAAAGGGAGAGAAGGAAAGGGAGAGAAGGAAAGGGAGAAAAGGAATGAAAAAGAAAGAGAGAAAGAAAGAAAGAAAGAAAGAAAGAAAGAAAGAAAGAAAGAAAGAAAGAAAGAAAGAAAGAAAGAAAGAAAGAAAGAAAGAAAGAAAGAAAGAAAGAATTTAAAAAAGAAATAGCAAAAGAGAGCGCAAAAGAGAGCAAAAGAGAAAGAAAAAGAAAGAGAAAAATTGTGTGTGTGTGTGCGTACACACGCACGCTCTGCGGTTTGCATAGTTGCATGTTTTAGGTAAGTAAATTTACTCCAAAGTATTGTTGTCATGCATGAATGACATGTTTGAGGGTGGTGTACTAAATGCAGGATTGTTTGTGAAATTGATTTGTGCACAGTGATATTTGTGGTGTCTTTTTTCTAATTTGCTTTTCTTTTTAGTGGGAAACCATTGGTGATTGCTGTGTCTGCGCAGAGTAGTTGCTGGTGAGTTGAGCTTTTTCAGGCAAGTGAGTTGTATAGTTTGTGAGTACATAACTATTTTGATAAAGCCACACTTTGTTTATTACTTATTTTAGACAGTGCTGGTTGTTGTTGGCGCATTTCTCAAGTTACACTTCTTAGAAGAGATCATGGCTAGCCGCAGAGTGAACGCTCAGCAGGTTGTTGGCATGCTTTTTGAGTCGTCTTCTGACCACGATTATGAGACTGACTCTGCATCTGAGGCAGAGGAGGAAGTGAGAGATTCTGGCAGTGAGTTTTCGGTTCAAGAGGAATCTTCTGATGAGGAAGCTACTCAGAGTGCAGATGGAGGGCCTGTTTTAGAGGAAGACACTGATGTACCAATAGTGCAGCTGCCTGGGGCTGAAAGCATTCTCATTGGAAAACCTGACACCTGGGCTGCCCCGAACATGGAACAGCCACAGTTGCCTGACTTTATTGGTCTCCCAGGGTATAGGGTAAATACGAAAAACCTTTTGCCTCTCAATTTCTTTGAGTTGTATTTTTGGAAGAAATTGTTGAGCAGACTAATTTGTATGCGGAGCAGTATTTTAGGGACAATGCTGTCAGATTTAGGCCTCAGTCTAGAGCTTCTCAGTGGATTCCCACAAATCTGGAAGAGATGAAAAGGTTCTTGGGTTTGACTTATTTGATGGGGTTGATAAGGAAGCCATCACTGGCTCTTATTGGTCTACTAGTCCCTTGATGCAACGGCTATATTTCCTGCAACCATGACTCGTAATTAGTATTTGCTTCTTCTTCAAATGCTGCATTTTGTTGACAATGCTTTAACCTTGCCAACAGATCACCCTGATTGACACCGTCTTTTTAAGATTGGGCCTGTCCTTGATCATTTTGTAGATCGGTTTTCAGAGGTCTATGTTCCAGGCAAAGAAATAAGTGTGCATAAGTTTTTGGTCCTGTTCAAGGGTCGTTTGGTTTTTAGGCAGTATATTCCTATCAAAAGGGCACGGTATGGAATTAAATTGTATATGCCGTCTGAAAGTAGTACAGGATATGTTTATAATTTCCGGGTCTACATAGATAGGGATTGCAGTATTGACCCCCCCAGGTTGTCTGCCCACTTTTGGAGTTAGTGAGAAAATTGTGCGGGAACTTGGTAGACAACTGTTTAACAAAGGTCACCATTTGTATGTAGAGAACTTCTACACTGGAGTTCAGTTGTTCAAGGAATTGTTCAAAGTGGACATTGTTGCTTGTGGCACAATCCACTCTAACCGGAAAGGCTATCCAAGGGAGCTTGTCTGTAAAAAACTTGAGGGGACAGTGCAGTGCCTTGCGGAATGATGAGCTGCTAGCTCTGAAATTTGTAGACAAGGAGGGATGTGTACATGCTAACTACCATCCATGATCAGAGTACTTCACCTGTGGCTGTTTGGGGAATAGTTGCTGAAGTGCGCAAACCTGTGTGCATTTTAGACTACAATAGGCAAAAGGGTGGTGTTGATAGAGTAGATCAGAGGTTGGAACCCTAAACTGCTGTTCGTAAGTCTTACGTGTGGTATAAAAAGTTGGCGATTCATTTGTTAAATCTAGCAACTTTTAATGCTTTTATTGTGTTTAAGGATTGTTCCCCTGAGTCAGTGATAGAGAGCCTTGTTGTGGTGGATCATGTAAGAGTTCCTAGATTAGCAGTGGTGGAGGATGTGGCTAGATTGAACGACTGCCACTTTCCTGATCAGATTGCTCCCCCTCCCAAAAAAGACTTTCCAGCTAAGAAATGTAGAGTTTGTGTCTGAAGAGGTATCCAGAGGGAGACTCTGATGTACTGCTTCGATTGCCCTTTAAAGCCTGGGCTGTGTGTGGCCGGCTGTTTAAGGAGTTACCACACCAGAAAGAACTTTTGGGAAATACTATGAGCATAAACTGCCTGTTTTATATTTTCATATGTTCAGTTTCACGGTTGGCATTACTGTCATATATTTAGTTAGAGCTTTTGTGATTGTAGTTTTGTACTTATAGTTAGTTAGTAATTTCTTTGTTGCTTATAAAAAAAAAAAAATTAAAGTGATGGTGGAGTGCGTGGAGTGGCCCTAGGCTGGCGGTGCAAATAGTGACTTGCTGTTGGCCATTGCAACACAATGCCAGCCAAACACCAGTCCACACACTCCCATCAGCTGGTGTGATTGCTGTATCAGGCATGTGGGTGAATGAAAGTGATGGGCCCTTGATTGGCGCAGTCTGTTGATGCAAGTGTTGTAATGTGCCGGGCCCACAACTGGCGGCGTGAATTGTCTTGTGCATGTCATGTATGAAAGGTGTGTGAATGGACTGTAAAGGGGTTGGTGCCTTGACGCGGCTTTACAACTCACGCGCTGTGAGTCAATGGTTCAGTTTTTTCGCCTTTCAGTTATTAACAGTGCATTTCATTTTTATGAAATCTCTTGTTAAATAAAATTTGATCTACTGAACCATCACTCACCCTGGTGCCAAATCCAACCAGTATGTGTGGTAAAAATGTCAAAACCTACTCCGCTGTAATCAGGCGTCGCAGCACACCTGTGACATGCTAGGTGTCTTGGGTGGGACCCCGATGATGAAGCATGCCACCAACTTGGTTGGTGAGTGAGGGATCTTTTTAACATAGCCTAAGTGTGTTTCTTTTCACAATTTTAGTGTTTGGAACATAACAGAAGGATGTGGATAAATCAAAAAAGATCTATTACAAAACTACCTTTTTTTCCAAAGGGGAGGTGGCGTGGGCACGTGTGTTTTTGGTCCTGGATGTGGCCTTCATCTAGGGAAACCTACCAAACACAGACATTTTTTAAAACTAGACACCCGGGGGAGTCCAGGGAGGTGTGGCTTGCATGGATCCCCCAACATTTTCTTACCCAGACTTCTCTGCAAAACTCAAAATTTGCTTTAAAAAGCATATTTGACACTTTCCTTCGTAGGATCACTGCACCGGCACAAATTTCCTACCACCCAACATTCCCCTCAGTCTTAGAAGTAAAATGATACCTCACTTGTGTGGGTCCCCAAAGCAGAGGCAGCCTAAAAATGTATAAAATAAAAAATTGTGCTTTTCAACTCGCTGTGCTATCCCCTCAATCTCTACACATTTTTGGCCTTTTTCTGTTGCAGGCACCTGGGCCACCCACACAAGTGAGGTATCATTTTTATTTAGAGACTTTGGGGGGACGCTCGGTGGAAGAAAAGTTGTGGCTCCTCTCAGATTCAAGAACTTTCCATCACCAAAATGGGAGGAAAAAAAGTGTTTTTTTTGGCCAAATTGTGAGGTTTGCAAAGGATTCTGGGTAACAGAACCTGGTGAGAGCCCCACAAGTCACCCCATTCTGAATTCCCCTAGGTATCTAGTTTTTAGAAATGTCCAGGTTTGGTAAGTTTTCCTAGGTGCCTGCTGAGCTAGAGGCCAAAATCCACAGCTAGACACTTGGCAAAAAACAGGTCAGTTTTCTTTGGGAAAATGTGATGTGTCCACGTTGTGTTTTGGGGCATTTCCTGTCACGGGCACAAGGCCTACCCACAGAAGTGAGGTACCATTTTTTATTGGGAGACTTGGGGGGAATACTGGGTGGAAGGAAATTTGTGGCTCCTCTCAAATTCCAGAACTTTCTGTCACTGGAATGTGAGGAAAATGTTTTTTTTTTTGTCCAAATGTGGAGGTTTGCAAAGGATTCTGGGTAGCAGAACCTGGTGAGAGCCCCACAAGTCACCCCATCTTGGACTACCCTAGGTGTCTAGTTTTAAAAAAATGCACAGGTTTGATAGGTTTCCCTAGGTGCCGGCTAAGCTAGAGATCAAAATCCACAACTAGGCCCTTTCCAAAAAAAACTCTCAGTTTTCAATGTAAAAATGTGATGTGTCCATGTTGCATTTCCTGTCGTGGGCATTAGGCCTACCCACGCAAGTGAGGTACCATTTTTATCTGGAGACTTGGGAGAACACAGAATAGCAGAACAAGTGTTATTGCTCCTTGTCTTTCTCTACATTTCCCTTCCAAATGTAAGATAGTGTGTAAAAAAGACATATGAGAAATGCCCTGTAATTCACATGCTAGTATGGGCACCCCAGAATTCAGATATGTGCAAATAACCACTGCTTCTCAACACCTTATCTTGTGCCCATTTTGGAAATACAAAGGTTTCCTTGATACCTATTTTTTCCACTCTTTATATTTCACCAAATGAATTGCTGTATACCAGGTATACAAGGAAAACCCTTTGCAAGATGCAGCTCCTTTATAGGCTCTGAGACTGTAGGGTTCTTGATGAACCTACAAGCCTAGTATAACCCCGCAACCAGAAGAGTGCAGCAGACGCAACGTATATTACTTTTGAAATCTGATATCTCAGGAAAAAGTTAAGAGTAAAACGTCGAAAAAAATTGCTTTTATTTTCACCTCAATTTCAATATTTTTTAATTTCAGCTGTTATTTTCTGTAGGTAAAACCTTGTACGATCTACACAAATGACCCCTTGGTGAATTCATGTTTTGTCTACTTTTCAGAAGTGTTTAGCTTTCTGGGATCCAGCATTGGTTTCACACCCATTTCTGTGACTGACTGGAAGGCGGCTAAAAGCACAAAGAAATTTTAAAAATGGGGTATGTCCCAGTAAAATGCCAAAATGGTGTTGAAAAATGTGGTTTTCCAATTCACGTCTGCCTGTTCCTGAAAGCTGGGAAGGTGATGTTTGCAACGCAAACGCTTTGTTGATGCAATTTTCAAGGAAAAAACCACAAGCCTTCTTCTGCAACCCATTTTCCCCCATTTAAAAAAAATAAAAATAAAATGTTGCTGTATTTTGTCTAATTTCTTGGTCTCCTCCGGGGAACCCTCAAACTCTGGGTACCTCTAGAATCCCTAGGATGCTGGAAAAAAAGGACGCAAATTTGGCGTGGGTAGCTTATGTGGACAAAATGTTATGAGGCCTAAGCACGAACTGCCCCAAATAGCCGGGAAAAGGCCTGGCAACAAAGGGGTTAATAGCAGCAGGAATCACACCAGCAACAACAGCTGCCAACAAAGCAGGGATCACAGCAGGAACAACAGTAGAGATCACCGTTGCCACAAAAGTACAGCAGAGACCAAGGGAGCAACCAAAGCTGCAACAATGGCCACAAGCATTTGCAATGCAACAGGTCTCGCTTTTCTCAGAGTTAGAGCTTTTCGCAGTTGTAAACTCCCAACCTTACTTTTCTTGCCTCATTAAATGGGGGTGAGAAAGGGGCACAATGGCGCTGCTACAGTTCACTCGTAGTGAAACCTATCGGCAAAAGTGCAATTATCTACGTAACCGGCAAAAGCTATGTAACAAGGTTGATGTCATGCAAAGTGCTCGACTTCTGCCAAGCGAGTAGTCCACTAAGTAGGCAGAAAACAGCGAGCCTTGTATGTTTTCAGTACTTGGTCACTGCGCTCGAGGAGGGCTAACCACTGGAAAAGGCATGACGTGTGCATGCCTTCCACTAATGAAAGCGAGCAGATTTTAAAAGGCAAGCCCACACACAAATGAAAGACACTGACGTGACATGGACAGGGCTCCGAGCCCTTTTCTAACTACTAGCGCAGGCTCTACCCTAAAAACAGAAACTGCTGTGAGCAAGGCAGTGTTAAGGACCATAGTTAATCACAATAGCCAGGGCCACAGCAGTAACCACTGCTCCCACCAATGAAGGAACAGCAGCATCAATCACATCTGCAGCCATCACACAGGTCACTGTTGTAAACTACAGCAGTAACCTCTGCTGCAGCCATGGCAGGCATAAGCACAGCAGGGACCATGGCATCAAGCAGCTGCACCATGGTAGCAAAAAAAGCAGCTACAAGGGCTTCTACAATTGGACGGTGGCACTGCAGCAACATGAGCCACAATTGTACCTACAGACACCAGCACAGTAGCAATAGCTACAAGTATAGCAGGGATCACAGCAACCACCAGAACGAACTATGGTTACACCACAACAATTGCAGCAACAGCAGCACCAATCACAGCTGCCATCTTTGGGGGGACCACATTATTATCCACAGCTATAAGCACATGGAGGACTGCTGTAACAACCACATCTACCACCAGAGCAGGGAACAGCTGCCAGCACAACAGTGACCACAGCGACAACCACTGCTGTATCCATAGTAGTAACCACAGCAGAACTGCAAGCAAGGCAGGACAACAGTTGTAACCTCATTAGGGACACAGATCCCATAATGGCAGGACAACAGCAGTGACCACAGCTATCAACCCAACAGCAACAGCTGTCATGACACCAGTGACCATAGCTGACACTTTGTCAGGGGCAACAACAACAAGAACAACTCCCAGCAAGGCAGGGAGTGAAAATGGCACTGTCTCCAATTATAGCCACAACAGATCAACACTGGCCGCCACCATAACAGCAATTACAACAGATGGTTACCCAAACAGCTGCTACCACAGTTTAGTTTAAAAGTATTATAAAGCGCTTAGCTACCCAAAGGCCTCCCAGCGCTGAAAAGGCAGCAACAGCTCTGATGCAGAAAATGTTGACTAACAAGAGAAGGAGAAAGTTAGATCGAATAAAGGACAGTTTTTAATTTTTTACGGAACTAAAGTTCCAAGGGTTTTTGCCGGAGTTCTAGAGGTAGGGCATTCCAAAGGCGCGATGCCTTGATTGAAAAGGAGTTACAGCAGCAACAATCGCTTCCAGCAAGGCCGGGACAACAATAAACATGTATTTAGCCACTGAGAAAAGCAAAACAAGTGATGAGTGGAATGCCATGCTATCTTACCCTGAGATGAATGCCAGTCCATCGCTTTTTTGCTCACTGTGGCACTACAAAAAGGGATGATTCATATGCAAATCAGCGCTGGACGCGCATCAATATGAACAGCCCGGCCCAAATTGTCAAGTCAAATATCCTCCAGTTGGGGACGAAAGCAGTCCCAGGCCAATTACAGCCTTGTTGGACCTCGAACCACACAAACGCTGTCAAAACAAGTTAGCCTGGCTTTAATGTGCTAACAACTGTAAACAGGCGAACAACATAAGCACATTTTTTTTTTTTTTTAATCTATGCAACCTGCCTCTTTCTGTGCACTCTGTGTCTGTGCTTTCACACTTGAATGCTGGGTTTGGCCAGGAGATATTTGGTTGGCATACCCTGGTATGCACCGACATGTGCTGGTCTGGTACTTTACCTGATACTAAAAGCAACCTTTTAAACACCCCCAAACCTACTTTGCTACTTTGTGTTGAAGACTGGCACCACTCTAGAAATGCTAGGGCTTGCATGTAGCTGAGTGCAATGAAAAAACGAGTGCAGACTTGCGGCAGTGTGATCTCTCACCACTTGACTGGGTCAAAGACAACTGTGTATCTCAACATTTGGAACAGCAGCAGCACAGTGGAATGATTATGCAGAACACATGCATTATGTACAAAGGGGTGGTGGGGCGCCTGTGATGTTTAATGTGCTAGAAAAGGGTGTGACAGAGAAAGAGGGAGAGAAAGGCAAACTTGGATAGTTATTTGGAAACTGGTTGTGCCGTTTCTAAAGAATATTTTTACTCAGCGAGGTGGTTGTTTAACATACCAGACTCAAAATATTAAAAACTAGAAAAAAATAGAGCTAAGTTTTTAAATGGTAGGAGAATTGTATTTTCCCATATTTTAATTAAAGAGCTATCTAGCAACCACAGACACATTGAAAAGAACAACACATTGATTCCAGTTTACAAAGGTATGCAAAGATTAAGCCAGGCGTCAGAAGGGCAGCTAGCTGATGTTTCCCTGTTGTGGAATACAGTTTGTTTTTCACCAGTGTGAGTTTGGCAAATTAGCATTCAGCGCATGCATTCACGATTAGAAAAGCACAATATCCTAACATCACTCTCCTGACCATGTTATAAACTTCTGTTCGAATTTTAAAAGGTTATAGTTTCTCGGAAGGGTTGATGATCTTTTAATAATGCAATATTGATATTTGTTTCCAGTCTCGGCAAAAAGATCAGTGTAGGAATGGACATCAACTGCGGACTATTCTCCTAAGCACGTGTACCGGAGGATAGAGTTATGGTGTGAACTAGGCAGCAAGAATACCAGCTGCAGTGCTTTTCAAGACAGAATGATGTGCAGGCACCTCCCTGTTCCCCCCTTCCCCCACCCTTTGGCGCACAGTAGGAGTATTGAAGACAATGGCAGGACGTGCCGCTGAGGGTGCAACACAGACCCAGGTTAGAAAAATAAAAACAAGGATTTGCAATGCAATGAGTTTTGCATTTGCTCGAGTTAGAGCTATTAGCGTTGTAAATTCCCAACTTGACTTTTCTGGCCACATAAATTGAAAATGAAAAGTAAAAAAAGTTGACGTAAGCCAGCCAACTCAAAGCCCTACGGCCACCATGAGCGTGAGCGCGAAGGAGACACACAAAAGGAAAAAGAGGTTCGCTCACAGTCAAACGTAATCGGCAAACGTGCAATTATCCATGTAACAGGGTTGATGGCCAAGGCAGTAACAAAACTGCCCCAAGGAGTGACAAACTTAAAGCATTTACCAATGATGATGAAGGATTTTTAAAAGGCTAGCCCATGAACGAGTGATAGTGATGGGTGTGCGGTGGGCGTGGTTAAAAGCCCACAGATAGATTACAACATGTCAGAGCGCTTGCGCGCTCGACCTAAAAATGGGAACATGTTTGCCAAGTCAACAGTGTAGTACTGTGATAAAATAACTAACTCTACCTGGCTCTTGAAGAAATCTGGCTTGTTGTCAGTTTGGCGTAAAGGACCATCTACATATAAAGAGTGTCAGAATGCCATCAAAACCTTAGGCTCTGGGCCACTAAGATCATGGTCAATTTGCATGCTGGGCAATTCAGTTTAAAAAAAAAAAAAAAAACAGAAAGAAAAGCACAAGAGTTGCCAGATGTGCAGCTCGCCCAGAAATTGGTAAACTGTCCCACTTGTTTCTTCTTACTGACAGATGTTCAGACGGCATGGTTTTGCCCCTGGATCACAGAAAATGAACAGCCACATCTTACATATGCTCGTTATGAGGTAGTGCATATGTCATGCACGTCGTGTACAGGCAGGCCTGATGTGTGAATTCTGCTGGCTCAGTAAAAGATACTTTATGATTCAAGACATGGACCCTGAGATTCAGCATATTTTTGATTCTTTTCAAACCGGAGTGTCCTGCAGAAATCAACTGCAGCTTTAAGAAAACGGTTTGCAATGTGAATATGAATGTGTTTAGTAATAAAGAAACGTACCATGACACAGAAGGATCGTGTTCTCCACTTTGAGTCCCATTTAAGTATGTAAAGTTTTGTTTCCTGCTGCAGGCCGTAGACATTTACACCAGTCCACCAAATGTGGATGCTAGTATCCAGACAACGCTGTCACCTCTTTAAATGGTAATAGCAGTAAACAACAAATGAAAGTGGATAATCAACTTTGCTAAAGCACTGCACCATATTTGCAGACGTTTTAATAACTTGTGAGCCATCTAAGCTCGTAAACCATGAGTTAACTTTAGCAAATAATACAGCGGAGTATGAGGAAATCATGCTTACACAGAAAAAGCGAAATTGCTTTTTTCTAGTTATTTTGTCTGAAATGCAATCAGGTTGAGAAAAAGATGGAAGAATTTTGCGCAGTTAGAGAGGGTAGATAGGTATGGCTTAGCCTTTAGGAACAAAAGATTCCAGTATCCGAAGGCCGATCCTCCCAGGATTTAGGCACAGCAAAGCGATCATCACCACCCACAATGATCACGCCACTGAGCTGATCATGAAGACAGCCAGTGGAAGAGAGCATCGAGTGTTCTAAAACTCTACTTTCGTTATTTTCCTCCCCCACACTGAACCCTCCCCCAGACTTTTCTTGCCACATAAACTGAAAATTAAACAGCTTCACATAAGCGACCCCATGGCCACCATGAAGCGTAACAGACACACAAAAAGAAACAGAAGTTCGCTCGCAATGAAACGTATCGGCAAAAGTGTAATTATCCATGTAACCGGCAAAAGTGCAGTTATCCGTGTAACCGGCAAAAGTGCAATTAACCATGTAACAAGGTCGATGTCATGCAAAGTGCTCTACTACTGCCCAGCGAGATCACGCTGCCTGCAAAATAAAGAGAAAAGGTAGTCCAGAAACAATACGGAAAACATGGAGCCTCGTATGTTTTCAGTAGTTGGCCGGTGCGCTCGAGAAGGGCTGAACACCGGAAAAGGCAGGGACGTATGCATGCCTTCCACTACTGAAATTAAGCAAATTGTAAAAGGCAAACCCACAAACCAACCAAACTCATGGGCATTGTTACAAGCCTATAGAAAGATTACAGCAGGGACAGAGCGCTTTGCGCTTGACCCTAAAAATGGGTCTCCAGTACCTAATATTAACAAAGAAAAACTGATACAAACAAAATACATAGGTAACACACTTGATTCACTGGGGAAAAACAATAAAAGAATATATAAAGCATGCTACAAAATGCAATTCCTAATGATTACTGATCGTAATAATGCAAAAAAGGACAAAGGGTTATAGGAGCGTTTTAATGTCAATTGAAGACGGTAAAAACAATTACTCTTAGCAAATTTCACAGACTGCATCGTTCTAAAAGTGTGCTAAAATCTTTCCGTTATAGAAGTCATTCAACGCACTTAAATCTGTGCAAAAAAACTCCACATTAGCAAACCAAGTGCATCAGTGACATTTCGCCCCTCAGAAAACACAGCTAAGAATAAACACCTACCCTTCCAAGCTCTTTAGCTCATTGATTTTCTCCAAGGATGGCTCCTCTATGTACATCCGTGTACCATAGAAATACCAGTACAGGGCACCACTGGAATCCTCTCCCAGTGGTTCCACTCGCAAGCTATCTGCATCCAGGCCCTAGGAGAGAAAGAAAGACAGACATGCCCAATGGTGAAATCTAACATGCGTTTCTCAAGTAAGAGGTGAGCCTCTACACATGAATGGAAGCAAATAAGGTGAAATATACTTCAAACCAACCCAGGTTTCACTCCATGTTGACAAGTGCACGCAACCACAAACCTGCAGACGACTAGGCCCTTTTGACTGTAGAGAATCAACAGCACTAGATCTTGTAAAAGCAGCGAGAGTAGTACTCTAATGGCTCTTAAAGGAAAGAATGGCTCAGATCTTGCAGAGTACTTTATGCGTAGTATCGTATAAACCGTTTTTGGAGGGTTACTAAATTATCTGCTGTAACAAAGGAGGTAAAAATGTTATGTATAGTACTATTACTGTACAGAAAGAACCCAGTGACTATGTTCCTCAAAGTTCAATTATTCTCAACATGGAGGTGTCCCCCTCCTACACCTATCCCAAGGCTGGAATTCAGAATCAACTCGCCATGTATCATCATATGTAATAACGTCCTCAGGCTCAGCTCTTCATCTTTCACATGAACTCGACCTCCATCACACACTTGCACGGTGAGCCCAGTGTGGGGTCAACTCAACATCAATCACATTGATGCATGCATTCCCCCATCCTTGGGGCCAACTCAGCATCAATCACATTGATGCATGCATTCCCCCATCCTTAGGGTCAACTCGCCTTCCATCCCGAGCATGCCCGGTGAACTCAGCCTCAACTCACCATCTATCACATGCATGCCCAGTGTTTGGGCCAACTCGCCATCCACCACATGCATACTCCATCTTCCGATCCACCTCACCACCCAGGAGATATATGCCATGCCTTTAAGCTCAAGTCTCCATCGAGTGTATGAATTCAGCATCTACTGGCCCAACTCTTCAGTCACATGCCTGCTCCCTTCTCAGATCCAACTATCCATCCATCCAACCCAGAGTACTGAAATTCTTAAAAAGGACTGTAAGAGTAGGGCAGATATGTGGTCCTCCAGGT
Source organism: Pleurodeles waltl (assembly GCF_031143425.1). NCBI lineage: Eukaryota > Metazoa > Chordata > Amphibia > Caudata > Salamandridae > Pleurodeles > Pleurodeles waltl. Next base: position 191,807,710 of record NC_090442.1, read on the forward strand.
GGAAGAACGTCTTACTAGGAAAACATTTCTTCCTTGTCATATGCTACTATAATGTTCCACCATTTAAGATGGGTCCCCTTGACTGAAAATGCACAGAAAAGCTTGCACAAGATGGTCATGTCATACCAGTCACAATTACGGCATTAAAATCCGCGTAATACTTTCTTAAAATAATAGGGGACACATGGCCTTTTAATGTCAGTAATCGAAAGGCCAAAGACTTATCAGGTTTAGAACCCGTGACATTCAAGTTGTACAAGGATCTCCAAAGCTGCCACTATCATCCACTAGCCTATTTTGCTATTTGAATGGGCAGGTTAAGAGAGGAGTGTAAGGTCTCAGACGTCGACTGGACCTTGGCTATTAGGATGCTGCTGGAAATGTAATGTAACAAACGGCAAGGGATGCAATGTCTGAATTATATCAGCCACTGGCGTCACTCTGCACGTTTCTGTCAGTCGTTTTTCACCCTTCATGCAGTCCAGACAGAGGCCCGCCTTGAGAAAACCAGTACTGATCCTCCTCCTCGTGGTAAAAGTCCACTCCAAACTGACAGTCCACGCTGCCATGTGAGGCCCATCCAGAAGAGAACACAAGCAGCTGCAGACAGGTGTCAGTCACTGAAATCAGGCTGGATCCTGCTAATAAGACTCAAGTAGCTGAAACTAATCTGAAGTTGCTTGTGTTTCGGTTCAGAAGGAACCTGGCCTGGCAGTTCAGTCTAGACTGTTACTGGAGTAGGACCGAGGTTGATTTGCATGTGTCTGATTTGTGTCTCCGGAGGCACAGGTGGCAAACAAATATGTCTGGCTGACATTCCTTCAAGCATTCTACACATTACTTTTGCTTTCCTCGTTGGTAAAGGGGGTGGCATATACTCACTCCTGCATGTAAGGAGGCGTATCTCACAGATTTCCAAAGGCTTAAACTGTTTGTTCGTCAATGCTGCAGACACCAGATCAATGCTGCGCCTTGGGGCAGATTCCTGTCTAGTCGCATTGTTACGTGGATATATAGCAGAAGATGAAGATTAGTCATGGTCGAGTATAAGCGTACCACAAAGCATTCCATGATAGCTCCCCGTGCACTATACCTTGAGCAGGTCAAAGACATCATCAGCATCCAGTCGATAATCACACAACCGGTGCAGGATCTCGACACGTGTGCGCAGGGTCAGATCTTGGAACCGAGCCCCTTTCAGTGGGTTAGGTTTACCTTCCTCCAACTCCCAGCGGTAGTTTATGATGTCGTCCAAGTAGGCGTGGAAGGTTTGTGACCTAGTTAAAATAGACAAATTTTACTTTTTTAAAAAGGTTTAAAAATTTGTGCTCTCGTAAGCAAATATCTATTAGCAATTTCACCATATCAGGTGTGTGGTGGAGTGCTTCACACTGTCTCACCTTAATGGTTAGAGACTATAGCACAGAATGAACACATTATCCAGGTAAGTAGGCAATAGATGTGCTCCCTAAATAAGTCAAGGTGACATGTGATACAGATAGTGCAGCAAATAACAATTAGAAGGACATAGCCATGCCACACACAAACAAAATACAGGTAAATAAGCAAAACACCTACATCAGCCACAATACACAGATTATTTGCATCAAGTTCGATATACCTCGACATATGAAAGGCCACAAAACAATGCAAATGAGTACTGGAACAATAAATATTTCAATTATTTTGTGAAGCTGATGTAGGAAGAGTTTATCTTTGAGGTTGTGGGGATCGACCCGGAGCGCACTCGCCATCAAATCTGAATGTCATGTTTCTATTCATTATTTATATTTCATTATGTTTTACTCATGGAAATCTACAGATGCGCGTTTGAGAATACGCGGGAGCTTGATTGTTCCGGTTGATAATCCTACAAATAATGTGACCCGCCACGTCAGTCAACACTGCAATTATTTACGATCAATCCATTGAAAATTCGCCTCTGTCAAACACTGCTTGTAAACCCTCCCCTCCAGAAGGGATGTTTCAGAAAAGACTGGGGACATTACCTCAACCTCTTCTCATTTATAACGTTTGTCTCGAAGTGAATAAACCAGCAATTATTATCCTGAAACACATCAAGATATAATGCACCTACAAGAACTACTTTTGAAGAATAAAATATTTATAGTAAATAAAAATACCTGACATTGCTAGGTTTTCGTCCATGTACAGAAATGAGGGTAATAATATCGTTTCTTAAAATAAAATGCTAAGATGCAAAACAGTAATTGAAATCAAAACAGTAATTTGAAATCAAATAACACTTTTCTACAAAGTTCACGAAAAAGAACCAGTAAAAAAAATCCTGCAGCGGAAATTCGTTTCTCTAACACCGAGGCCATAAATAAAAAGCTGATTATCTCTTACTCGGCAGCAGACAAAACAGATCGTGGCCCCAAAACCAAGGCGATTATAGACTTCGTTTCAATGCCGTGAATGTGGTAGGACGCACCCGTAATGTAATGTCCGCTAAATTCGTCGCCTTTTTCAAATGGCTGTTCCAGCTCTAGCCGCAAGGTGGCAGAAGAAGCAAGCTGTAAAAACCGCGCTCCCCAAAGTGAGCCAAAATCATTAGAAATCGGGGTTTGACACTTACTGTGAAAAAATACACAAATTATAACTTCCAGATGCGACAACAAACGCCGCCCATTAAAACAGATTTACTTCAAGGATGACTGATAATTAGCACTTAAAACTAAAAGAAGCCACAAAACCGTTAAAATGAATTGTCCTTTTTACATGGTTCTTCAAAGAGACTTGTAAGTGTAGAGCAGGTGTCTCCAACAAGTAGCTCCTGAGCTACTAATAGCTCTCGAGCTACCCATAAATAGCTCTTCTGTGTGTAGCCCAGCCTACAAAAACTGAAACGTTTATACTTAAACATGTAACCTTGTCGGATATGGTTAGGATTACAATTCTAATAATATTCGTAGCTCTGGGTGTTTTTCGGTGAACATAAGTAGCTTTTACTACAAAAAGGGTTGGAGCCCCCGGTGTAGATGGCGAGGTACTTTGGGCAGATTGCAAGGATGGGGGGATGTGAATGGGGTTGAGGAGAGAGGGACTTACAGGAGAGCCACAACTTGTTCTTGTGTGAGGTGTGCCACCAGTGAACAGGATAAACATAGCTGCCCTGAGTGGGAAGGGTATGCCCAGATGTGGGTCCCGTGCTCACTGTGCCACTGGATTCAAGCTAGCCTGGCTGATGAAGGGTGATACCCTGAAACCAGTCCAAGGATGCTTGTTTCCAGTCCAGGGAGGACCTGGCTTGGCAGTTCGGGGTGGACTGTTTCCATGAGGAACAGGGTCAAGACCGATTTGCATGTGGCTGGGTCCAAACTGGGGTGGCATGGTGAGCAAAAGAACAATGGATTAAACCCAGATCTGTGACCGGGGGCTTGAGTATTTGCATTGTTCAGCACTCCATCCATCATCCTTTTGTGTTGCTAAACCTAGCTGTGGTCAGGCAGAGATGTTAGCCTGTAAAAAAATATAAGATCCTAAATAGCAATACTGAAGAATAACTGAACAAGTTCAGAATTAAGTTTCCATGATTTTTCTCGCACACATATGGATTACATGTACAAGTGTACATGTACAAATGGATTTGTGAGCGCTCGTTCACAGTTGTGTCTCTTGGCACCGAAATATCACGGGTATCGTTAACCAACTCAATGGCAGCAACTGTATCAACCTGAGGAAGATAAAAAGGTAAATGGCCCTGACAGGATTCGCACCTCGGACTATGAGGTCAAACAGTTACCTAGTGCTTTAGTCCACTGAGCCACCAGTACCGGCTTAAAATACTTTCATTTGAAAATACAACCGAAAAAATAAAATGTCTGCAGCTTTATTCTTACAAAGTATGTAAATGAACACATCTATGTACGTTTCCCTAAATTTCGAGAGTGCAGGTGACACTATGCACTGGGCGTGTCTTGGACTTGGTCATGTGCTTATGGCCAGGGCGTCCTACCCTTATGCCTAGTCCTAAAACTGGTGACATGGACTGTGGCTAAGGATCCCAACCTCTTGAGTATCCCTTAAAAAACTTGACCTGGAGAGAAGTTAAAAAAAAAAAAAAAAAATAGGCAGATCTTGTTTTTAATTTAATTACTTAATCGGCCATCTTTCATCTGACCAGTGAACACATTTGTTATAACACAAAGCAATAAACGCAAATAAAGAGAAGTGTTAGTGAGTTAAGTAAGGTACAAGTGATTTGCCAATCCCTGAAGTGATCCTAAAGGCGTGTAACGGTAGGGCAGTTTTAGGAAACAAAAAGTGGTAGAGCTATGAGTAACAGCAAGTATTAAGTAGTGGTAGGGATTGTTTTACGTTCCCTCACTCGTACAGATGCGGGACTACGCAGCATCGGTGATTTTGGGCACCCACGTGTGCGTAACCCGCTTGTCATACATTCAGATCCCAAGAGGGTAAACACACTTTAAAACGTTTAAATTTAATATACAAGGTAGAGTTAATTTGTATAACACTACCTACCCCATAACGCCAAGACGGTTCAGTTTAGGATATGAGCTACATAAACAGTCAATATTACTGTGTTACCAGAGAGGGGCAGACCAACATTGTCCCTGGGCAAGCGGGGCATTTAGCTCCCTTAGTTATTCAAATTTCCTTTTTGACTTGTAGGAAGGTAATAGGAAGAAAGTTATGAGAAATTAACATCTTTTGAAAACAAACAAGATTGCTAATTCAACAACGCGCTCCCTGCATTGATAGCCTTTATTTTTTCTACTCGGTTCTCAAGACACTGCAGCACTTTGCAGACAGACGTGTTTGACAAAGTTTAAAACAATTACACAGCTAGCAGACCCCGAGCTACTGAACGGTCCTCTATGTTACATCCTCAGTAAAAACACCAAGCAAGGTGTGAAAATCTGCACATACCATAAACCGGGAAAACCAAACAATTCCAGAAAAATCCAGAGTCGGGTGAGGAGCACACCTCATACAATGTCTCACTACATATACTGACTTCAAAAAGTAGGAACTAAAAAAAAAATATATATATTCCCCTGGAAAAAAAACCTCAATAGCAAACAAACAACACTATGCTGTGTGGGACAGTGTTGCGTATTGTACATAGACGTACAGTCTGATCAATCGCAAAAGAACAACACGCACGGTTTGACAAGTCGATAAACCACTCTGCACAAAATATGCTGCATTTATTTGTAGTTTGAAGAAAACAAGATACTTTGGCGAGCAATACAGTCTGGGTACACGATATACTCCACAAATAAATTTCCTGGGTCTGTGGACAATACGGATAGAACCTGTGGATGAGGGGTAGGGAAATCTATTGGGCTCACATTAAGACAATTAGTCATCCTGGATGAAACAGAAGCCGGTCATTTATTGTGTAGCAGATAGCAAATGGAGTTCTACTGGTGGCAGCGCAAACTGTAAATGGATTGCCACTGCTGCAGCAAACAGCACATGGGCTGCTGTTGGTGGCACGATAACACTAGCTGGTTAGTTAGCAAAGAGGTTATCTGCATAATCCCATCGGAAAAAAGCAAAGATCAAAAAGTTTCACAATCCAGTGAAAACAAAAAAAAACGTATAAACCGGAAGATACCCCTTGCTTGGCTTTATCCACGGTTGTATATTCTCTTACAAAAAAAGCAACCATGCATGAAACCAAGTAAGAGGTATTAACTCAAACATTTTTAGTGAGCCTTCACCTCACCCACTCTATGTTGAAAATAAAAGTACAATATAAAATGACTTTTGTCAGCACCAACGTTCGTCTGGATCTTTTTTTAAAGTTGATTTCCAAATTTTGTTTCTGTTGCACAAGCTCTGGCTGAGAAGAAGGGAGCCTCTATCCCATGCATCATTAGTTGAGACAATAGCAGAGCAGGACCCTTGTTATAAAGTAAAGTACTGCACATCAGAAACAAGGTCTCTACCTCCATTTCACATCACTTGATTAAAAAATCAAACGCATAGGGCTACCTTTTAATTTTGTTTCCCCCACTATGTCAGTAATTCTCTGTATTTGTGCTACCACAAAGCCATTGCTTATGGGGATAGCACCATGGGACAATGGAGTGTCCCCCAACAGTTTTGGATGGCTCTGTTGTTCCATATTAACCAGCAAGGGAAAGGTGGATTAAGAGCAAAATTATACTATGCCTGGCATGATTTCCGAAGATTACAATAAGCATGTACCTAGTGTGGGTATCGCTCGGCGCTCCACAGCCATTGCCATTCAAGATGAATAATGGTGCTGCACCAATACATAACTGCATCAGTAGGGGCCCAGGTTGGCAATGTCAAAATTAATTCAAGTACGGGAGCATGGACCATCTGACGCCCTAGTCAAAGTGGACTACAGGAATGCCCTCTAAGCCGGGACCACCAAGCAACTCACTAGAACACTATAAACCATCCAGAACTTGGCAGCCAGATTCATTCTCAACCTACCAAACAGAACTCACATCACACCACACCTCAGAGAACTACATTAGCTGCCACAGCAGGTGCTCAATTCAAACTCCTCACAGACATTCATGGCACTAAACAAATCAGGCCCCACCTACTTAAACAGTTGCATCTCCTTTCAACCACTCAGACACCCCCACTTTGCAGGACTCTTACTCCCACACATACACAGAACCAGATCAGGACAAGCATTCGCTTACATCGCTCTTAAAACATAGAATGACCTCCCACTTCACATTAGAGCCTCCTCCCTTCTTAAATTCTGTACAAAGCTGAAGACCTGGCTATTCGATTAACTAACCTACCATAGGCAGCATGGCACCCAGCTGCTCAGCCCCAGGATACCCTCGTGGGTAATAGTGAGCTTGACAAATACATAACTTAACATGATCATAACCCTCTGATTAAAGTTCTAACTTGGGGGGGCGGGGGGTCCTAATGATTTTTTTTATAAAGTGGCTAACATTCCAGGAACAAGCATGCTTGAGTGCTGTACATCGCTAAATGTATTACCGACTGTTTTACCATTGTATGAAGCTAAAATTCAAAGATCAATTGGGAAAAAAAGCATTCCTGGGCCAAAGAATGCAGTTACTAACTTTCTTTCCAGAACGCTGACTGCTTTAATATGAAATCAATATGATTAATAGGATGATTTCAAAGTAGCACGAGTTTGTGACAATGATGTTAAGTCTTTAGATAAAAAGGTATGGTTGGAGGCGTGTAAAAAACAACTTACAAAGATTTTGCGCTGTGTGAAAGAGGGCTGGCTACATTAAAGTGAGTTTGGTGACGCAAGGTCATATTGACAAGTATGAAACAAACTGTTGTATGGCTGCTTATTCCTGTCGAGGAGAGATAGACTAGTTCTTCCTAGTTTGTTGAGGAGGCAAGATCATCACTATGGTTCATAATAGGCATCTAGGCATTGTAAAGATTAAGAGCTCGATTTAGATCTTGGCGGTAAGCATACTCCGTTGCAAAGTGACAGAGTATGCTTACCACCAAGATAACGGTCCTCCTGCCCAATTTAGATGCAGACGGTCTATAAAGTTAATCACAGTGGAGACTACTCCGTCTCCGCTGTGATGAAACCCCTCCGATAGACCTGTGAAGTAAGGGCCACCAGAAGCAGACCTGTAATTCCCTCCACCGGATTTAGGTGGGTGAAATTCGGGGTCAGTTTTCACTGGCCGCCACCACCAGGAAAACCAAGGCGGGGAGGGGCAGAAAAAACTGCTAAATTCTACCCTTGCCATGGGAGAAGCCAACTATAGCAAGAGGAGCATTGCCTTTTTTATTTCCCAAAAGAAAATCTTGCCTTGGGATTTTGTTTCGGGAGGAAAAAAAAAAAAAAAACACAAGAAAACTGTGCGGTGCAAGGCACTGTCATTTTAAAGGAGCCATGTGCAAAACATTAAAATGCAGTTATAGGAACCTCCGTGACTGCGGATCCAGGCAAAGCTTTATGAATGACCAACTTGGCGGTCATTTATAAAGATGGCGGGTGGCCCCTCCACCAGGCTGATGGACCAACAGGCCATCTGGCTGGAAAAAAAATCTGGCATTTAAAAACGTACAATTTATGTCAGATAAGTCAAAAGGATATGAGGGATAGTGTAATTTTTCGTAGAACTACATTTTACAATCCCAGTGGTCATAGAACAGTGGAACACTAATAGTTTTGAAGAGCACCATTTAACGAGCATGTAGGAATAATTGAAATTGGGAATTGCAAGTATTAAAAACACTGTGGCCTTTCAGAATTACCTAAGTTGCTGCTGCACGATATTCTTCCGCTGAAGTCATCAGTGGAAGGAAACCAAGATCAATATTTAATCAAGGCTGGCTAGTTAGACCATGGGCTGTTAAGTGATCTGACAATGATATCAATAAAAAGTTACAAAGTACACAAAGACTATAGGAGGTATTAGGACAGGAAATATGGTGTAAAAACCACCAAGGTTGAGGCAGACCAATGGGTCAGGATAAAGAAACCTGGTAGAGTGCCTAAAAGGGTAAGCTTAGTTTTGAGCCTCAGCTTGTCATTCAATTTTTTAAAAGTCTATAAGGGTGAATGATGGGAGAAACTGGCATATGTGCAGAGTGGCACTCTGTATTCTTCTAGTTTCAAGGAGAGAAATAACTTTCCAAGATTGTAGATGAATGTGACAGGAGAGAAATAACTTTCCAAGATGTGGATGAATGTGACAGAAGTGCACTATGAGAATCATCCACCACAAGCTTGGCTGGTAGGAATGAGACTTCCATTGAATTTCCAGAGTTGAACACTAGTCTAGATACAGCACCCGTTTGCCTGATGGTCGCTGGAGTGCAAAGCTGGTAATTTATTTTGTGGGGATAAAGGTGTAATTCCTAACTCTGAATCTGAAGCTACATTGCCTAAGGTCGAGTGTGTTGAAACAGACACTAGTGACACGTTTTCCTCTTCTGGTCGACATGGTACTGTTCAAAGTGATGTTCAGGTTACTAAGCAACTGAAGAAAGTAACCAGGAGCCCTAAAGCTTTGGATGAATATTTGTGTGAGTAATGATGCATTGTTTATCAGTATGGTATGAGTGAAGGTAGTTATTACACTCACTTTCTATTTATTATTCTATGATCTCTTTCTCAATTCAGTTATTCCTTCTGTTTTTGTTAAAAGTAAACACTTCTTCCACTTTGGTTTATATTACGGAAGAAGTGCTGTTGTGCAAAGGGGGGGGGGGGAGGAGAAGTGTTGTGCAAAGGGGGGGAGAAGTGTTGTGTTATTTGCACTGAAACACTCTTTTCAAACGAGAGTTATTATTTAGAACGTAAGCGAGTGACATGAAGGGGGCAGATGAGAGGAGGCAAAGCGGCTGCCCAGCCCATAATAAAGAAGCTCGTAGTTATTGCCGTCTTATGTCTTCACTACACCGGGTATTCAAAACCTTGCAGAATTTGAAGTGGTTAGATGTAGAAAACAAATTTAAAGGAATGGTATTTCAGAGTTTAGGGCCCAGATGTAAGAAACACCAACAACCCCTGAAAGCATGTTTAATGCAAGGAACGTTAAGTAAAAGGGAATCAGACGATCTTAAGAGTCTGTTAGAAGCATACATCCTGAATCCGGAGTAAATAATCCCTGGACTTTGGACCATGTTTGTATGATGCCCTATGAGCAACACCCATGGCCCTAAACATCGCTTACTAATTCATTGGGAGCCAGTGTAAGGCTCTATGGGCCTGGGTGACTGTTACTGTGCGACAGGCCCGTCAAGATTCTGACCACGCAGTTCTGAAAGCACTGTAAACAGATCAGAGTTTTGGAGGGCAGTCAAAAACAGTGCACTGCAGTAGTCCTGCTGGCAGACAACCATAGCCTGGACTACTATCTTATGTGCATGGGTTGACAATAAATGGAAAACTTTAAAGGCCATGCGTAGGTCAATTTAAAAAAAAAAAAAAAAAAAAAAAAGTGCGCTTGTTGTAAATATTTTTTTTTTAAAGTTTTTTTTTTTCTTCTTCTCAGAATTGACGTGTAGAATGTGTTCACAGCTCCAAGGGCCAGAATTGAGGTGCAAGTGTAATTGACATGAATCAGAAAGTAAGGAGTTCAAATTTATCGCCGTTTAGTTTCACGGCACTCCAATGCATCCACTGGTCCGCTAAATCAAAACAGGAATGAAAGCAAGCAGCAGATTCGTCAACTACAGGGACTACAATTTGTGTGTCATCTGTGTTTGACATTAAGGAAAGGCCAAAGCTCTGGATCAGACTGGAGGGAGAGAAATTGTCCAATTAGATAGAAAGGAAGTAATCTACCCCAGGCCTTTCCCATGAATGCCGCTGCACATAGACTATATAAAAGGCTGAGCTGAGATCTAACAGTACCAATATGGCACCCCAACCTTTATTCGAAAGGAGCCTTCTGTCATCTAGTTCCATCAAAAGAGTTGTCTCCGTACTACACATTGATCGAAAGCCAACTTGGGTTTTATCTAAAATGTTGTTGACTTCGATGTGAGCTGAAAGTTGCCAGTCAACTTCCTTTTCGAACATTTTCACAGGAAACCTAGGAGGGCAGTAGGCCTACATATACTCAACCGTTGAGGGTCAGCTGAGTTTTTTTTCTAGCAGCACTGTGACCTGAACAGCTTTCCATATCCGAGGAGAGGTCATAATTTCAAGATAAACATTGCACAACATTTTGATCACTGGGTCAAAAAATTCAAAGCGAGAATTATGTCAAAGGAGAAAAGTATTGCTACTCATCCCTCTCTGTTCCAGGTAATTTGAAAAATTTAATGATTTTTTTATCTTATTTTGAAAATATTTCGGGGAAAAACTCAAAGTCACACAAAAGGTCCTTAATTTAGAAAACTTCGAGAAGTATTTTCAGCTATTTAAATATTCTCCGAAATAAAAAATACTCTAGCCGATTTGCAATTTTTTTTAAACACATTTTTCACTAAGAATATTCTTGGCCTCCTCCAGATACACATCTCTCCCACTGATGTTCTAGTACTTTACTGAGTCTTTTAGCAGCAGTGAGATCAGGGGAGAACTGGGTGCTTTTAATATTTTACACTTTAAGGGGAGCAATGCTATCCAAAGCTTTATTAATCCGTGTTAATATCAGAGAACTTTAAAAATATAGCTTTACTGTTGGTATAAGCTAACGGGAGCTTATTAAAAGCTCTTTTCCAGGAGACTGCTGTGACTTCACCAGGAGCACACTGATTTTTTAAATTAAAGTTTTGCATCATAAAGTCAGGGTAGACATGTATACAAAGTAACCAGATAAGAGAACCCTAATAGGATCATAAGCCTGAACTGTGTAGTGGGTAAAAATGATATCTATTAAATTACCTTTTTTAGGGTCGAGGTGGGTACTAGGTCTCACATTTAAGCAGTTAGCAAATTAATCATATCTTTGGTATCACTCTTGCTAGGGCCAACAAACCAGATGTTAAAATCTCACAGCAGGTAGAATTTTGGTAATTTCGCCAGGTAAGGTGCAATATATTCAGCAAGTAAAGAACCAAAATCAGGGCAGCAACCAGCAGAACAACAAGGCACAAAGCACGTAATTATTGGGTTACGGCCATAGATAAAAGAAAAAGGCATCAATTCTGCCGGGGCGTTGACTCAAACTTGACTTGGAAGTGTGAGTAAAAGACACCTACCAGCCCACCAGCCCCATGGTCCTCTGTCCTTCCCAACAAGATTGCGCCCTAAGGGAATTGCTGCATTAATGAGTCTCTTAACCAGGGCTCAGTTAGACAAACAATACTAAGTTTGCTGTTTCCAGAAGTAAAGCAATTTCATCTACATGCCGAGGTAGTGACCGGGAGTTGCAGCCAAAATAGCAATTTCTCCGATCACCGAACATTATGAAGACTATAATTTGTACAGTCAACACATCGACTTATTTGATGTCTGACACTCCGGTTCGGGATAAACCATGTCGAACACTGGAAAGTTAATTAACAAAGAACTTGTCAAGATTATTTTTTTTAAAAGCTATATTATTTTTGCTAGTTCGCTTTTTATTTAATCATTTACACACTGTGAAATGTTTCCTGTATTTTATTCTGAAGATATTGTACAATATTTATTTGTGTTGTATACTGTTATTCTTTTACAATTAGCTATAGCTAATTGTAGCTGTGTTTTTATGGCAAGTACATTTGTAAGTATTATACTTGCTGCTGTTCTTTCTAATAAAGAGTTTTTAACACCCACACAAAATTACCCATGAACTGCCAGGACTGGGTGGTGAATTATCATTCCTAGTCACAGATAAAGTATCAACACACTTACGTGATATCCCTTCGTTGGTAGCAGCCCTGAAGTAAGCAGGCGACCAGCTCACTGATGAACTCCACGTCCCCCCTTCGAAGCGCTTCCTCCAGTTCCTAGAAGCAGAGGGACAAGTACGAAATCAGACTTGTTTAAGAAAAGCATGAGGGCAAGAAAGCTCGTCCTAAACACAGAGCTGCTTAAAATGCGCGCGCGCACGCAAGCACACTGCACAGCGTTTTTAACTCGTAGAAAACTTTTTGCACAGAGTCACAAAGTTGCAAACGATCGCAAGGCAACTTGGTGTTCCCAAGGTTTAATTACTTTTTCTTGAGGTTTCGGCTTATATTTACAGCACGTAAAAAATCAGATTAATGGCAAATGAACAGACCACAAATTACAAAACCTGAGACACATTACAACAACACACACACTTCTGGGCATACGACTCACAAGATGTTTAAAGCGTGAATAATTCCAATACTATGCTAAATCTTTGGTGCTGCACTGATTTGGCATGGAGATGAAAAACACAAACAGCTGTAGGAAACCAGCTCAAATCACTGGCGTCAGCGCCACACCCTGGCAAGGTGATGCCTGGCTATTAATTGCACATAAGAAGCACTGCCAAAGTGAATAGGTCTAGTGCAGCCTGCTGAATGTTGGCTCTGCCACGGTTAGCGAATGCTTTTGGTGAAACTGTCAAGTGCACTAACTTTTGGTGAAAGTGCACACTGCGCAAGAGCGAAATGCGGTGACTCAGAGCGGTAAGCTTAAGGCTGAGGTGGGCTCGTTCCATTCCCCAGATGTTACTGTGGTTGACGCGGAACAAAAACGTGAGTGACACACCAACACCAATGGATGAAAGCCCCTTTAAATACACACACACACGTAAAATCAAAAGGCTTCCCTAACGCAGAGCTAAAAAGGGCATGTGTAGTGCTTTGTATAGGACACGCAGCTTCTGCTCCCTCAAACATTAACTAGTCGATGCCATGAATAGACAGTCCTCAATCCTTCAATTATTTAGGCGGTCACAGTCCACAATTATTAACAGAGACAGTGCTCCGCTGTACGTACTAGTCACACTGTCATCTTGGGGTTGTGGGCTCTCGAAACTGTGCAAGAAAATGATTTTTTGTTCCGAAAAATTCAAAGCGTGCCACTTGCCTACAGTGCAGTGTAATTACAGTGCACATCTGTACAAATAGCGTGGAACTGCAATGACGACGTCCTCCGTTCTATCAAACCACATGGTACCTAAACGCCCAGAAAGGGGCGGGGTCGCATAGGGCGGGAAGGGGATGAGCATCCCCCCCACCCCCGCTGCAGGGACACAGGCAAATATGTGTGACTCATTCACTGACCAACACCATGTGGACGAGCAGCGGACCTGACATGACAATTACTTTTTATTCAAATATAATCTTATTTTTATGCAACAAGTTAATACAATTTGAGTCATTTAAAAAAAACTCTAAATAACAGGAATTTATGTTGCTCAATTTAATGCCATCAGTCCTCATAGGGAGGAAATAAGCCTCTGTTTTTGTCTTGCTCGGATTCGAATTTGTGATCTGATGATCACGCCAGAAGGCAGCAGCAAGCCCAAAACTTGCTCAACCATCTTAAAATAAAGTCTGTTAGCAATTTCACCACTTTCGATGCTCTTCCCTATCCATATAGTTGCCTATATACCCAGCTGTATTCATCACCGACCCTAAACTATATTAAAATGTAGCCCGTTACACAACCATGTGCAGAACACAACTCCATCTATTGAAAAAAGCAAAGTCTTTGCCACCTCAAAAGCCGACTCCAGTTCTTACCAATTTACAAGACCACCATTCAGAAGACTTAAAATACCACATGCACAACACACTGCATCTAAGCCACAATCTGCAAAGATACCCTCAAACTTAACCACCTCAAGCAGGAAATCCAAGTACCTGAGCAGAACGAAACAAACAGAAAAGTCCTTCAGTACATGCCTTCATAGACGTAGGGTGGTGTTAGAAATGCACTCCACAGAGACATAACTCAACACCTGCCTGCTTACAAACAATATCTGCTATCCCATGTAGCTCGTGTAACATCGTCCCTCACCTCACTTCCCATCTACGCTCGGACTCCCTCAGGCAACCCCGTGTCCCTCCACCCCAGCATCCTTTTGGTTACCGGGAAGGAGGCCTGCGCCAGAAGAGTGAAACGGATGCTGCTATTGACCATCCACCCCTGGCGCGCGGCATACTATCCTTACATTTACAAACTAACTTTAAGTCGTATTTTTCAAGCAACAAGTAGGCCATGAAAGTGGGATCGGGTGTTAGTTATTAAATGCACAGCATTTGACCACACATTTTTTTACGAAATGGGCCCCTTTACTTGCGGGCTAACCAGATGACTTTTCGGCTCCGCGTCTGGACGGGGACGTGTTTTCTGGGCTTATCAGGGCCCATTTCGGCTTTCTCTAGTTACTACTGGAACTCTATGTACCCCATGTTCGAGAGATGCTATTATTACCAGATTTTATTCAGATTTGAACCTATTTGCCTATTTGAAGTCACTTCAATACTACCTACCAGGCCGGATGGTCTAGCCTTGAGGAAGTCACCTGTGTGACGAAACACGTGTTGGTTGTGTTTGATGAACGCTTTGTCTGTATAAGGCAAACTGTGCCTTCAATTAAAGAAACTTCCTCCAATGAACTTGGGATATCTACGCATTCTTTCTTCATCTTCAGCAACCTACCAGGGATACAAATCCTTGTTACTTGAATGTACTGTACTTCTGTGTGCTGTGGTCGCATTGTGCTTACTATTACAAACCATGCAGTGTCCAGTGATGAAAAATAGCCTACCAGCACGTGCCTAGCATGCCCCTTTAAAAACTAAGGTTAATGCATGCAATGGCAAACGGTGAACCCATGTGCTTTGACTTGTTAGAGCTGTGTTTCTCAAATTAGTGTGTAGTCTGCTGCATCACACTGCTCTAATCTATGTTCATTTTATGAGGTGTCGAGAATGCATCGTGCAAAAGAAGATTCCGCTTTCAGGTCGCGTTTATCAAATTAGCAAAGACATTTGCTCCCTTTTCCATCTCAAATTACTTGCTGGCCTTGATCTGTTAATCTATTCTAAAAACATTAAAAAGCACTCAATGAAGGCCTCCTCTGGCACACGCCACTACTTGATTCCCCATCTCTAGTAACTCGAATTCCGCAGCAGCCCAGGGCCAGTTTCTGCAGCAGGTGCCTCCACACACCAGCAGGGCACAGATGTCAGATGCGATTTTCCACATTAAATAGCTATTGCGCTATCAATGATGGCACATTAACTATCCACCTTAAAAGGTCTCAGCCAACTACTCGTGTAACACGAAACAAACAGCCTGGGAAATTTACAATTAAAAACTAAAACATTCCTACAAAACATACCCTCTAACGCAGGCTTCTCTAGCAAATGCTTCAGGAGCTACGAGTCGCTCTCCAGCTATGTATCAGTAGTTCTCCAGTGTGGTTCTGCCTACTAAATTTGGAGCTTTTGTTTCAGTTAATATATGTAGAACAAAATTAGAAAGTGTATATTCGAGGCGAGAATGCATGCATTCGAGGAACGTATAAGCTGATGTTTCAAGAAAAATATTTGAATTTCAAAAATATTTTAAAGAAATTTGAGTGGTAAATCATGCAGCATGGGAGAGTTTTATTATTCATATTATGGCCTTAGTGCCCAGAGTTTTGCAGCTATGCTGCCATGTATTACCCATATAGAAGTTTTCCACATTGACGAAGCCTTTTACACCTTACTGTTGGCAACTATGCCTGAGGAACTGAAGTGATCACTGCTTGCATTTTGTTTATAGAGGCGACAATGTAATCAAGTTTGATGTGAACACCATTCAAACACTAATTATTTGTGTAGCTTGGGTTGATTTTCATTCAATGTAAGTAGATCCTATGGCAGAAATGGTTGGAGAGCTGTGCACTAACACGTATGTAGCCACTAATACACTCTGCGTGAAGACGTAACTCTTCTGAACTGCAGTGCACTACTTTGGTGGAAGGTGCTACACAAGAAGCGATTCTGCCGCTTTCACTTGACTTCCTGCCTACAGAGGATGCTCACTTACACAACCCAGTTCAATTCTTAACTAAAAAGAAGTAAGAGACAGCTGTATCATGTTTGGCTAAGCACATTCACGCGAGACATCACATTCATGGGTCAATGTCTGACATAGGAAAATGGCAAATCTACAAACATACAATAAATTTACTTTTCTATGCGCCTTACGCTAAAGTCAAAAGATCACTAATCAATCATATAGCAAAAACAAATTCACAGTGAGAGGGTTTCTCAAAAATACACCTTTGCTCATTTTCTATGAGCCTCTGTATACATTCTTGTGTGTTTTGCCCAAAATTAGCCCATTTTAAAAAACACACTTTAATGTAAGCAAATTTCAAAGCAATATAAAGTCAAGCAAGGGTCAAATTTCAACTAGGCCAATGTCTGACAACGTGCAAGCATATCTTATTTTTTATTTATTTATTTCAATGTTGAGTCGAAAAGAAATATAAATATGGAAAGTGGTAGACGACCTGTGTAACTTTGTGAAAATATGCCACATGTGACAACTTACTGAGTGTACTTTTGCATTATGGATTCTTTAGAGAAAAAGAATAAACAAAATCGTATTAGGAGCACTGAATGTTCCCTCTATTTAGCTTTGGTACTGTCAGTTAAGGACCCGTGCTTTAGCCGTAAATACGATTAAGGCATTTCAGAGGCAGAAAAGGTATGCAGGCAGTGTGTAGTATGCACGTACAGTATGTAAGCAACTAACCCCATCTGAAGAATGGTAAAGAAACAGATTCAGGGGACGGGCAAACACAGGAAGAGGCGTGAAAGCCATTGAATAGGAAGCAAGCAAATCAGACTCTCAAAAAACATACAATTATAACTAATGGGTAGTCCCACAGCTAACTGTAGGTATTGGTAATGTACGCAGTACATCCCCGGGTAACAGGCAGCTAAAACCCTCTGTAGGGGAAACCTTAAAAATAAAAGCCTGGACCGAGTCCATTACATATCAGCCAAAGGTCAGAGGCCACGACGGCTTGCTGCCTCTCAGGGATGGAAGGAGCTTGACCCGTGTAAACGTGGCTTGTCAAAGGTGAAGAGTGACAGAGGGCTGACTCAGTGGACGCTGAGCACATATTTAGACTGACTGGCTCTCTAAAGCATCGCATTCTACGAGAGGCCATCTTCGGTCAATCACTTACGAAAGAAAGCAAAACTAAGTACCTTTAAAAGAACAGGTTAGACGATGCACGGAAAGAGAAAGTCAAGCTAAACAGGTCAAAGTGATTAGTTGTTTGAACGGCAGACCAGGTCACTGATGGAGGGAGAGCGGTGAACTGGATCTATTCGGTTTCAAGGAAGCCTCCATTGTGGTTCCATCCAGCAGACTTGCAAACAAATTTAAAGTAATGTTCATACTGGTTTATTAACTGGCAGAGCGACGGGCTATCTTTCTGGTAAACCGAGTCCAGTACGAGAAGGTGATGGCGGTAAGCGGGGTTTCCACAGCGGATCCGCTCAAAACATTATCAGACGGGGGAATCCAAAGAAGTTACTTCCCTCCACACCGGTCTGTGTCCCTCTCACCTTCAGTGCTGATCTCTCTCCACTCTGCGCGCTCTGCATCCTAAGGCTTTTGGGGGGGGGGGGGGGGGGCCTTAGACCAAACGTATTTTGGGGACCCTGATCATTTGAATTTATGGTCCAAATTCAGCTCTTTCATGCTTTCTTTGAACAGGTCATTGGCGGGGCACATGCACGCCAACATTCTCAACGTGTTTACCTCTGATTCCCGGGGATAGACATGCTCTTTTAATATTGTAACACAACAGCAGCTCGCTAATATTACTGCAAATAATCGGACACCCTCGATTTCTCATATGCGAGGTTCCCTGTTGTGAACTAAAATAAACTTGTATGGATGTTGCATGAAACAAATACAATATTTCTCTTCAAACTGTCTCGCACATCACCCGTCAGCTGGCTCCATCAGGGGCCCCTGAAAGGATGGGGGCCCTGGGCCACCGCCACTCTGTCCATTCCTTCAAACGTCTGTTGCCACCATTTCGTCCTCGTCCTAGGACAGGGACATATCTGAAGCCTTTTGAGGGTAAAGGAGCGGCCCCATTGTAGTAGGTGCTCTAGGCAGGGACTGAGTGCAGCCTTAGCACTGGTCGTCATTTCCGGTACATCCCCTTCTCGAGAGAACACAGGTGCAGATCCGTACTTACGTTTCCCTTGACAAGAAGATTTTAGTCGCAAAGAAAAAAGTCTGCTGTGTATAATAGGTATTTTTTTCAGCTGGAAAAACATAACCAGCCTCTGAGAGTTGTGTTTTTTTTTTTTTTTTTTTTAAGCAGGAATGCTAAACTGACTTCAAACTATGACTGACTGGCTGGTGAAGGTTTAAGAAGGAAGCGGTGCATAGATGGGGGCGGCTTTAGGGCAGGGTCACTGGTGCGGCCACACTTGGCGCTGCCCTGGGAGCTGACCAGGAGGAGGGGGTTTCTGGATTTAGCAATTACAATTTGAAGGCACCTGATGCAGACTTCCTTGGGCTACAGCTTTCAGCCAACAATAAAAATGTCAAGATCACTGTGACTAATGTTACAGCTAGAGAGGTTGGAGTTTTGACATGCCATAAAGCTGAGCAGAGGGGTAATATGCCTGCTGCAAAGATTGCCTACGTGCAGATCAGAGATCTGTATTTTATTAGGCTAGCCAAGTGGATTACTCCTTCTGATACAGAGATCCTTTTGTTACCACAGTTCATAACATATAGTCCTCGTGTAGAATAGTGACTGTTACACACTGAACTGTCAAAGAGCTGCATGCAAACTGCATAAAATAGGTTGGGATGTTATCGTTTCCACCCCTCCCACCACCAATCTTTAATTATCTATTCCAAATGTTGCTAAAACGGGTTTGTTTGGGTAGCTATACATTCCCATTAGTAAAGCCAGCCTTCACCAGTGCTTTAAAACAAATGAGGAGAGTGTGAAAGGGGGGGGGGGGGGCGGGGGGGCTATGGAGCGGTAACTTTGCCCGGTGGAGGTGAGAGAATCTGAAGAATTGGACGTTTGTGTAAGGGGTGGAAGTGGGTTGGGGGGGGGGGGGGGGGGGGGGGGAAGGATTGTCGCACCGGGCGCTACCAACGCTAAAGCCGGCTCTGGGTGGAGCTATAACAACAAGTATAACACCCTCGCCAGCGCACGGTACAATGGGCGGAGAGCCCTTTCAGTTAGGCGCTGTCGGTGAATGGTCACTGCTCCCAAGACGTCTCCGAGAGTCCGCAACTAAACCATGCGAGCTCTCGCTCTAATTTTACATCATGTGCTTTTTGCCTGCTCAGATGCATGTCATCATATGAAATGGAAGATAAACCGAGCAGAGCTCCTCGTAGCGCTACGGAGTAACCAAGAGATGACACACAGGGGTCTACAAAACTCCTCGATAAACGAATACATAGCTGTATAGCCCACCGCAGCTGACGGGGTCTCAGCGCAGCCCATCAGCTCGTACGGCAGAAATTAATAACCCGCAATGTATAAACACAGCCCATGTCAGTAAGGCACAGCAATCCACGGCAGACGGAGGTGTTCCGTCCACAGCACAGGGGAGCAGCGACAGCAGGGCTGGGCCGTGGAATACGTGCCGCACTGCTCTAGCGCTTCGATACCTCTGGTCTGAACGTCCTCTATAAGTAACACAAATACACTGTTGTACCGGTTGCCTCGGGGCCACAGACTTGCATGAAAGGCGAGCCCCTCTGCACTCGGGGCCGGTGGCTTTTAGGTGCGCTTCAGGCTCCTAACGAGCTGTGAAGCCATCTGATGGGGGTGGGGGTGGGGGCAGGGAGACCCGCTTTCCTTCGCCAGCCCCTCCGCTCTAGGCCGCGGGACCCCTCTGAGCCGATTAGCGGCCGCTCTCCTCCCCTTCCCCATCCAGCGGCCCCCCCCGGTGGGGTTTATCCCAATCTGCGCACGCAGCTGGTGCACAAAGCCGGCCCTGGGGTGGGTGCGTGCGCCCCGGCACGTGCACCGGGCCCCCGCCGCACCTGTCCAACACCAGCCCGAAGCATGAGCTGCCCGGCCTGCAGCGCTCCCCGAGGTCAGGACCGCGGAGACAGGGCGCGAAACAGCTAAAACACAAGTGCATGTGCCAGGCCCTTAGTCAGAGGGTCCAAGCGCCGCTAAAGCACTTAGAGGGCAGCCACGATGCCCATTCTGCTGCAAGAACAGTTAAACTAAGCCACTGAAGCGAAACTCAAACAAATAAGCATGCTGGAGGCAGGTCCCCAAGAACGCCTCCGCGTGTAAAACCAGCACTGACAAAGCCCAGTGCCCGGAGTGCCTGGCATCTGAACAGTGGCGCTGGAGCACGTCTGGGAGCGGGGTGCTGCCATCAGTGTTACATCACCCAAGTCACGGTGCTAAGTATGTAGCTGCTGGTGTGTTTTTTGGGGCCATTGTCGCAAATACATTACTAAAGCATGGCATTTCGTTGTCATTTACAGGCAGCACATTATCCACTGAAATGGCTACTAAGTTCGCTCAGACATACAGTTTTTGCACTGACAAAAAAGCACACAACTAATGTATGGAAACCAGGCTTCAGGAAATAAGTATGGATTTCCTTCAACTTCCTGTATTTGTCCCTCTCTAGGAGCAAGGCAAACTTACCATCCTTTTGGACTGGATGACTTGTGCCCTTCCCTGGCTCACACTAGAGAACTGTTTACAATTTTTTTCGGCACACCAAAGGAGTGGAGGAATTTTCTTGCTCAATCTGTGTGCTGCTCTCATTCATATCTCCAATCACCTCCAAGCTTTCCCTACGCCGCCCAGCTTTTTTCTCCTCTACCTCATCAGCTGCTTCTCGTCCTTCAGCAGAACCGATTTACTCCCACTTCTCCACCGCTCTATTTTCCACCCCACCCTCCATCCAATCCTCCTTTGCTCCCACGCACATCTGTTGCGCCCCAAGTTCCATTTCTTTCTTTATAGGAAGGTTCAACAGCTCCAATTTGCTATCAAGTTGCTCCGTACTTTTCTCTATACGCTTTTGCACACTTTTCTAATTTACAGCTTCAAGATGGAAATCTGCCATCTTAGAAGCTGTAAATTAAAAGTAAACACAAGTGGCCACCACAGTTATCTGGCATACACTGGCATGCAAACACAATCACACTAAAGTCGGCCAAAGTAAAAAGAAAACTGCTGCATCATCACACGTATCTGTCCGTGCGTGGCACTGCGTGCATGCGTGTACACTATCGCCCTATCGTTTTGCTCATGCTGCTTCACATCGGCAACAAGTACCGGCAAAGCCAAAAGGTTTGTTAAAATTATTCGATATCGAGAGCAATTCTTGCTTATCTCTATGCCAGGGTATACTTAAGATAAGAATAGGTGCTTTGAAACGTTCATTTAACAATTATTCAATTTGCAGTGTGAAAACAGCTTATGTATTAACTGCGAAGGGAAATTCAAATAGAATTTACTCGAAAACGGTCAATTTTTTTAGATCAACTAGCAAGACGTCTGAAAACCAAAATGGCAACACTGACTAAGAAGCAAGTTTTATTTTTAGATTCTGTAAAACGAGGGCTTACCAGGAGTATTACAATTGGTATTTCTTCTATCTGAATATTGGTTTTAACGTACTGTTATGTATTGTTTAATGCAATAACGTTTTACCTTGTTATACTAGGTATTTTGGTAGAGTCGAGACAGGTGAAGCAGGACACCTCTGTAATTACAACTAACAGTAATGTTCTTGGAGTGCAATCTGTTATTGGAGTCCCATAGAAGTAGCAATATTAGGGTCAGGTAAACAGTTAATCTTGAGAGTGTTGGCATGAAAGATCTCCCAGACTGCAGATTTTGAAAGTAAATATCAAAAGTAAATAAAAAAAAAATGAATAAAAGACTGACACCAGTCCAGGTCCGAGTCCCAGAGGGCAGAGCAGGTGATCTACAAAGGTAGAGGTTGCCCCCAAAAAATGGGAAAAAGTATGGGGAGCATGGAATGAGAATATGGGCTAGGGACGAGGGGAGAACTGGGATAAGTAACTTGAAGGGGGGGGGGGGGGGCTATTAGCGATCAAAGAGGAAATCGATAAACTTTCAAATGTTATTGGACCGTAAAAGCGCCACTTTTGTCTTGTTGGTGAAAACTTACTCTGCAATGTAATGAGCTATCGGTTTGGTGAAAGATGACGACAGTGGATTCGTACAACCATGCTGTACGAACCCTACATTTTTAATAAAAAGTTAAATAAAAAAAAACATAGTAAAAAGTGAATTATCGGTCTAAAAAGAACATCTGTGATTCACTGTCAGTTGGCTTGCATTGAAGACTGTCACACAATTGCAGCACCATTTTGCAGGAGGGGTGAGAGAAAGAATATCTCAATCCATTGGTCATAAACACTTTTCATCCGCCTACAACAACATACACACTGGGTAATGGTTTAGCTCACTTCCGTAACTAGCTAACTTGATTGATTGTGCTTTTTCTTCATTTTGTTTTTTAAACCAACGCGTCCTGTAATTTTTGTGCTGGTACAAGAGCTCTCTGCCCGTTTCGTTTCACATTATTGCATTTTCTATTTTTTTTTATACTTCTCCGTCTCCAGTTTTGTTCTGGGACCTCCAGGAATCAATGACACATTCTGGAGCACCCCTTTTAGGCGAGGCCACACTTACAGGGAATAGCAAATCTAGTTCACTAACTGCAACACTAAACTTGGGGCGGTCATAAACCTCTTGCTGCAGTAACAACCCTGCCACAACACAAAGCCCAATACTGTATAACAAAGGTGAAAACGAATTCATGGTTAAGCATTAAAAAGCGTTAATCAACCCTACTGAGACCACTGGCCTCTTGTAAGTCTGTGTATCGGTTGTCATCGTAATGTGTGAAAAAATCATCCACGTATTCACCACTGTCAGTCCCAAGTGGTGGTTGGCTTTGATCTGAATTGCATCCCATGGGCAGGTTGTCAGCCATGATATGGGGAAAAATCAACACCATCATCTAAATGGTCATCCTCAAGTGGTGGTTGGCTTTGATCTGAATCGGAGTCAAAAAGCTGATGGAACACCTGATGACTGCTCTATGGTGGAGGCAGTGTTCTGTCTGAACCTGACTGCACAGGAACTCTGCATCTGGGTGAAAATTGAAGCTAGACCTCAGTTGAGACGGAGATGAGTTTGGCTCTGAGTGGCACACTGGTATTGGTGACGGGACCTCTACCTGCAGCTTTGGTGTTGAGGTGGCATCGAAGAGACCATCACAGATTGTGGCAACAGAGAGGAAGGCACCACCAACGTCAATATGGAACTTACAGCGGGGGTCTGAGGGGGCACAGACTGTGCTGAGAAAGGACCTGCCAGAAGTAACCGTCTACAGATCCTTGGGGCCTGAAGTAGCATAAGGGACAGGCAGAAGAGCGCCAAATATGCACAAAGTAGCCTCCCTAAAGGCCTCAACTTGCTGTGGCATTGCTGATGACCTGTGGAACTCTGGGTGCATTGAGATCAATTATAGACTCAGATCCTTGATAGGAGATGAGGAGTGTCCCTGAATGGCACCATGACGCCCTTGCAACTTTTCTGAGCACATAGAGTGGCTGGCTGGGGACACGTGACAAGTCCAGCTGGCACTCTCGTACTTCTGAATGGACTCAGACTGACTTAACAGACAACTTTGACTGGGAAGAGGATCTGTCATAGGCGTGGCCCCAAGAGCAGGAACAAAGCTGCCCTCTCGACTTCGAGCAGGACTTGTGTTTTTTTTTTTCCTAATGTTCGGCTGATACAGCTTCACTTCACAGTCCCAGACTGCCTTCCGGTTCACGATGGTACATTCCTGACATGACTTGAAGTTGTGTCTCAAGCCCAAACACAAATACATTCTAGTTGCAGATCTCTTATGGACATTTGTTTTCGACAGTTACAACAAGGTTTAAATTCTGTAGTCTTGGGAAGGGACATTGTTCCCTTCCACAATGGTTACAATTTGTTTGGGGAATAAAAGTCAATCCAATGAGAAAAGGCGAATCAGAGCTCTGGATCCTCGTTTAAAGGTACAGAAAGAAAGAACCCGACGCCAGCACGCAGATGAGGGGCCTATATCTGGCGCTGCTCTGTCAATTCATGGGTGAACTGCAGTCATTATGGAGCTGCACAGCACAACCTAGTGCCGCGTGGGACCACTGCTGTGAAAACTTTCTGGATCCAATCTGGTGCCTGGGGATATTCTGGAGGTAAGGAATCTGCAGTAATAAGTATTTATCAAATCCTAATTTACTGATCGGTGAGGTCACCCGCAACCTGCAACATATCATTCAAATAACATCTGCCCTAACTAAGAGCACAAGCACTCTTGAAAAGCGAAAAGGAAATCCACAAAACAAATGTAGCTCACAGTGTCACTGTTAATGAATACCTGTACAGCTCTGACACCACAGCGAAAGTGACATGCGACGCTCTAGCCGACATGTTACAGTGGAGATTTGCTGACCCTTCTGACGGGCACAATGCTCCGATTCCTCCCCACCCCCTAAAGCCTTCACCCAGACCTGTCTGTGGACTACTGGGCTATGAAGCAAAGCAGCACGGCCAGACACATGATTTATGTGTAATTTGATACATCTATGACAAGACCAACTTTTTTTAAACCTGTAGCACGAGGGTGTACGGTGTGGCAAAATGAAACCAGAATTGCATATAGCATTCTGGTGGCTTCAAATCTCATCAAAACCTAACAGGGCCGTGTAAAGAGGGCGAACACATAGCAGAAAGGAGGACATTTACAGAAAATGAGGGATTGATGCAACATACGAACATGGTACATATCTCAATAGGGGCAGCGGCATGACCTTAACTTGCAGAACTCAGACTCGACATCTAAGCAAGGTTTCTTTACTTGACAACATTGTTTTATCCTAGGCAAATAACTTCAGGTGCAACAACGAGGACAGCAATGGTTGTGCACGCGTACGCACACACCGAAACACACATACACATACCAGAGGCAGGTACGGTGGTAAGAGACCAAATTACTTCTCAACCCACAAAAGGCTCGAAGGGCACGTCAGTTCAATTTTACTTACCTATATGACTAACACAGCACCACCAGCTTCCCATGCCCATACATGTGTACAGCACAGGATCAGCTGGGCACAGTTTCCTGACCACTGCCAAACAGCACTTAATGGGGAGGTCCAGCTGGGCCTAAATCGAGAGTGATGTAACTTTATCAGCACAATAGCTCTTTGTAGCTGGTGTGAGGTGCTGGCATCACAGCCGATGGTGAACCTCTGGGGAATGATGGGTCTTAACCCAGTACTAGAAGTGGTTCTGCCTTTCTTATGTTATAATTAGGGCTCCCAGTTTTCCATTTCTTTTTTTTTTTTAAAGAATCTATTTATTGCACATTTCTTTTTTTTTTTTTTTTTTACAATAATGCGTTTTGTACAACTGTATATCAACACTTAAACTTTGGAGATCACCGTCACATGTAAGCATGTTACATAAACTTGTTGAATTTCCACATTTTATCCCTGAAAATGAACACATTATTACAGCTTTGCAATCGTCAAACACATGCCCTGTCGAAGGTGATCTTCCCTTTTCCAGTACATTGGTATGCGCCCGTCTCTTTTACCACTGCTCACCCTTCTTCATCTGTTGATCCTCCACAGGCTTTGGGTATCCCTCCCCTCGAAACTGGACAACAATGTTCCCCAGTCATCCTCCAACTTTTCGTCTGTTCATACTCGTTTAAGACACATTTCTTCTGCTAGCGCCCATTCCCTTGCATCTCTCTATCCAGTATTCTATCACAGGACTATGGTCCCTATCCAGGTGATGGCAGCCCTACATTTTGCCAGTAGTAGTATCAGGTGTGTAAACTTATACTCCATCTTTTTTCCCTTGCGTGAATGTACGTCCCTCAACTGCCCCACCACAGGGCACTGTTCTAATTGTATCCCACAAGCAGTTTCCAAATGTTGGAACACCTCCTCCTAGAATGCTATTACAGGTGGGCAACTCCATGCGAGGAGCAGAAAGGTGGTATTGTCTGCCCGGCAGTGGGGGCAGTTTGTCGTTCTAGTGTGGTCTAGCCTAAGGAGTAGGACCAGTGTAATGTACAGTGTAGAAAGTTAAAATGAATGAACCAAAACTAGCTTTGGAGGACACCATGCACACCAAAGAACACATCCTGAATCACTGTAAGGGGGGTCCCTAGTCTGTGGCCCACGTCTCCTTTACCGGGAATTGTCTTCTCGGGCTGTCCGCAAGTGCGGCTTTGTATAAATGCGATATCAAGTGTCTTACACTCCCCAGTTCCAATAGCGCTCGAAATACCAGGGAGGAAGGCAGGGCAGTTGGATAACTTGGCCATATCTCTTTAGCTGTAGTGACTGTACTAGCATATTCAAGAAACTGCCCCTCCCCCAAAGCGAACGTCCCAAGCGTAGCCTCAAATGATAGAAACTTGTCTGCTGGGTAAAGGTCTTAAGTTTCGCACCCCACTGCCCTCCATCCCGTCCACTGTCGAAGTCAACATGCGACAGGCTGATAACTCCCAGAATGTAAACTCTGGCAAACGGAGCTTTCAGCAGAATCACTTTAATAGTCCTCTCCTATGTCACCGTTTGTGTGATGAGATATGGTACCTTTTCTGTTGTTCGGCCGCCTGAATGCAAAAGAGGGGCAACTCCATGACTCTCTCTCACTGTCCACCAGCAGTGCCTTCTCCTAATTCATTCAGTCTGCTAACCAATGGGCCGCATGTTGTAGTTGGGAAATCAGGTAGACCATTCTATCTGTGGGACCGCCAGCCCCCCTCGAGTCAGCAAGAGTAAATGTTCCCGAGTCTCCCTGCATCTGCCCACTTTCCAGATCAGAGTCATGAGCAATGAGTATAAGCGTCGAAATACTGCTCTTGCCAAGGTAGTAGACGCACAAGCGATCTCCTTCTCGATAAATAATTGTCTGTATGACTTCAGTGTATAACGTTCACGTATTCCTCACCTCTATTATTTGTCTCCGAAGGATGACCTCATCTCAACCCCTCTGTGCCTCCTCCGGGGTTAATCCCCTGCAAGGCCGCCACTAGTTCCTCTTTGTGTGAGGGTTCTGCCTGTAAGGTCTTACGTACCCCACAGGTGAGCCCTATACATCTCCCCTTACCACTCTCTTCATGGCCTTCCACTCCATAGTTTGGCTACGTGTTCCCTGCCAATTTTCTATAAAGTAGCGCTGACGAGCCTCGGCTAGTGTTTCCAGACTGTGGGTGTCTTGAAGTATGTCAGCTGGGAATTTCCACGCACCAATTGACCTTACACCCTCCCCCATTAAAACGTAATGAGCACCAGCACGCGGGCTGACAAATAACGGGAGTGGTGCTCTGCTCCAAGCATCTTCGGGCTAGTTCATCTGAAATCAATATTCTGTCTAGTCTACTAAATGTACCATGTGTGGGTAAATGACATGTATATTTGCATCTCCATGGATGTTTTTCCCTTCACACATTGTAAAGGGACATTTGAGCCATAACCTCCCATAGATGTGCAGTCATATGTGGCTTTGTGTTTTTTTTTTTTTTTTTTTTGGGTGGATGACAGTCTAATTCCCCATCAACAATACTATTGAAGTCCAAAGCCCAGATCAATTTAATATCTACTTTTGGGGCAACAACTTCCAACTAAGCACTGTAAAATTGACCATAAACAATGTTTGGCCCATATTTGTTAAGGAAGGCCACTTCCGTCCCATCTAACTTGCCCTGTAGGAACAAGTATTGCCCTCCACATCAGCTTCCATGTCGGCCAATGCAAACGGGACACCTGGAGACAACCAGACCACCACCCCCCAGGAAAAAGAGGAGTAGTTAGCATAATACACTTGTCCACTCCATTTTTTAGTCCGTTTGTCGGCTTCCTGGTCAGCAAGGTGGGTCTGCTGCAAGCAGGCTATATCTATCCCTCATCTCTTCAGCAGATTTAGCACTCTATGGCATTTTTGATATGACCCCCAACCCTCGCACATTCCAAGAAAGGAGTTTCAATTTAGGCATGGTAATCATATGTTGACGGTTACAGTGGAAACTCTTAAAGGGCCTTTCCTGTCATATCCACACTCTCCAAGGCAACAACCGAAAAAACATTACAACATATAACCCCTCCCTATTCCCCAATTAAAAAAAAACATGTTCTCACCCAAGCCTCCTGATGTGCATCATCACCCCCTCTTCTACTGTTTGTAAGTGTAGTAACGTATGCAACCCAATGTTAAAAAGATCAACACCTTCCAACTCTCCCATAACTGTCTCAGTGTTCAATGCAATGTGAATATAGAATGTGGCTAGCCCGTGCAGCCAGCGATTTCTATCAGGAGCCATGTCTCTCCATTATTCTGTAGTGCTACTCCTAGTTTAAATGGAAGACCAGAGTTCAGTCATTGTCAACCATCCATTATCATGCAGGCGCTTCAAATATTGCCTCCCTACCCTCCCGGAATCCAGAGGCTAAGTTACTTTCGCAGTTAAAAGCGTTCCGTAACTTATCCCAACCAACCATCATATTCTTCACAACTGAGATCTCTCCTTTACTTTCACGCTGGAAGTATTCAAAGTATATTATGCTATCTCACTTAAGACAATCTTCTTCTAGATTTCCCCCCCCCCCCCAATCCAGACTTATTGCATTATTCATGTTTTTGCAAATAGCCCCATTGGTCTCTTACCGTTCATCTGCCCGTGATTTAGGTCCATTCGCCATGTCTTGTTGTGGTCTCTCATATGTTCAAGTCCAGGATGACGCGTCGACCCCTAGGCTGGCTCGCTTGAGTCACCCTCATGACCATCTTCAATGTCAGAATTTGCACCTTCCTGTTCTGTGTTGGGTGTCACAGGGCCAGTCTCTTCCGCTGATGGCTGGTCAGGATTATCTACCAGGTTCTGTGCTTGGTCTGGGATGGTCATTGTGCTGTCCTCGCAGATCACTACTCGTCCGGTCCCCCCACCGTAGCCAGGAAGCATCCAGCAGAACCATGTCCATATCTCTTCCGGCTGTTCCAAAAAAATGATCTTGCCATCATGTATGATCTTCAATTTAGCTGGGTAGAGGAGCATGTACCTAATGTACATGGTTCTAAGGATTACATTTATTGTATTTTTTTTTTTTAAACTTCAAGGAACGTTTTGCGGCGCTCCTGTACTCTGGGTAGATCGTATATTCCGGCCTTCGTATTGTGGAGTAGCGAGTTCTCTTGCTCCTTTAAGTATTATGTCTCTGTCCCTGTAATTTAATATTCAGGCTATGAGAGCTCGAGGTGGGTCATCTAGTGGAGGTCTTGGGGCCAGTGCCCTATGAGCTCTCTCTATCAGAAAGTATGGCAATAGCCTTTTTTGTTTAAGCTCCTCTCTTATTCACTGTTCCAGAAAGCGCTCTACCTCCTCCCCTTCAGGGAATCTCAGGAGACGAAGATTATTCCTCCTTGAGCTTCCCTTAGCACGCTCCCCAAGGGTGGAGTTGAGTGTGGACAAGTGCGTCATCTGCTTTTCAAGCTGTTGGACTTCAATTGTACTGTGATATTGGTCTCTGCTTCAGAAACCTTGTCCGCAAGCTTACGCAGGTCCGCTTTCAAAAGGTTGGCCTCCACTGAAACCAACAATTCACCCTCCAGCGCGGTCTTGATCCTTGTATAGCTTCCAGTAATGCTTCCCTTGAGGGTTCCTGCTGAGCCCCTGGAGACCCCTCCAAAGCATCCCGGGTCCGCCCAGAGAGGCGCTGCGCCGCCTGCCTCAGAGTAGTGTATTATGTTATGGTATTGCCCTGAGCCTGGTGCTGTGCCCAGTCTCTCCCTATGTTATGCTTTAATTATACAGGTGTTTCGATCAGGATCAATTACTGTTCAGTAGGCGGATGCAGTAACACTTATCCTCAAATTGTCTCCAATATTTTAATGTTGAGTGTTTTGCCACATAATTGGTTGTTCCAGCTCTCCTCTCAGCTGTCCGCCATGAACCTCTGCTCAGGGCATTCCACCAAATCGCTCAGTTCTAAGGGCTCCCAGCCAGTATTGAATTGACAGGGCAGCCCAGGTCTTTTTCTGCTGCCCTCGCGGTCTCTCTGCACCCTCCGCTGTGTTTGTTCTAGCTATTATATGCAATTTATGGGCTATATAGTGCCAGCACCACAGCCCTTAAGTTTAGCAGCTCCCCAATGTTAATCACTGGTTTCTTTATTACGAACTTTCAGGCTGGACGGCCCTGGTTGTTCTGACGTGAAACTGGGGCCCGCTTTTTGTCTTCCAGCCACACAGCGTCAGTCCAGGTGCCCCTGGTTTGCATGCCCCTCTCAAGAGGGCCCTCCTGACTCTGTAGTAGGTCCCATTGCGCTCGGTCGTACAAAGGCCGCCCCCGCAGGGGGCATAAAGGGCCGGCACCTTAACGGCCGCCTTGGCCCGGAAGGGACCGGTTTAACCGGTTGGGCATAGAGCGCGTCACAGCGCGCCCCCACCCCAAGCACCAGCTGGGGGGGGGGGGGAAGGAAGCTACAGCAAAGGCAACCAATGGGGGGGGGGGGGGGGGGGGGGGTTTGCCACATTCAAACCCCCCAATCGCGAAGCGTTGCTAACCCCAGGGGAGGTGCCCTTAAGAAGGCGCATCTCGGGGTAACCGGCAAACAGGACCGGAACGTAAGCGCAGGCACCGCTACCACAC
This sequence comes from Pleurodeles waltl, assembly GCF_031143425.1. Lineage (NCBI taxonomy): Eukaryota > Metazoa > Chordata > Amphibia > Caudata > Salamandridae > Pleurodeles > Pleurodeles waltl. The sequence goes on from NC_090442.1 coordinate 191,838,799, forward strand.
AAAGCTACACACAGGGGCAGATCCTACCGGATCACACTACATCAAGGCAGCATTGAAGGGGTGGAAGCGCCTTGAAGGGAGCAGACAAGACACCAGACATCCTATCGACTTCAACAAATTGACCCTCCTGATAGACCTACTGCAAGCGGTAGCAGAGAATCGGTACGAAGTCCTATTGTTCAGATCAGCATTTACCCTGGCCTTCTTTGGTGCCTTTAGAGTAAGCGAGCTGGTGGCATCAGCAAGATGCTCAGGAGGTAAGCATTGCTTGCAAATAGATGATTGCCTTTTGGAGGCTGACAAGGTGCGCTTAACCCTGAGGCGATCCAAAACGGACCAGCTGGACAGGGGAACGGACATCATCCTGAAGTGCATAACCCAGACAAAATATTGCCCGGTCTGCAGCATTAAAGATTACTTAACAGTGCGCCCATCGGGACCAGGCCCATTGTTCAAACACGCTAATGGCGACCACCTGAGCCGTTTTCAATTTAACGCGGTCATGCGTAAAACGCTCGAGAAGGGAGGGTTGCCTCCAACAGCCTTTGGTTCTCATTCATTCCGCATCGGGGCAGCCACCTCAGCCGCTAGCTGGGGCCTAGACGCAAGCTCAATACAAGGGGTGGGCAGATGGCGATCAAAAGCTTACAAGGGCTATGTCTGCCCACACCTATCTTGATGGATAATTTTTCATTACAGCACCAGGTGCGCCCCCCAGACTCATCTGGGTGATGGGGCACTCATTCATAACCTGGCTACAAGGCTGGTTGAAGCAAGACAAGAAGTTAAACTTAGGACGAACCCTGGCAGATTCAATCAGATGGTTGGGTTCGCCAGGCATGAAATGGGCACAGCTCCAGCCAACCCTGCACAAGATGCTGGAATCCAGCCAGAAACACCCAGATATATTAATTATCCACCTGGGGGGTAATGACCTGACATCCCTAGGAAGGAAAGCTCTCCTTAACGACATCAGGGAGACCCTAAAGCATCTCACCAAGCTCCTTGACAACACTACCATCATCTGGTCCGAAATAATCCCTAGAATCAGTTGGCGGGGAGCAACATCGATCAAAGCAGTAGACAACTCAAGGAGGAAGCTCAACATAGCGGTCGCCAAACACTGCAAAATCAACGGGATGGAAAGTATCTGCCATGGGTTGATCCACCCCAGGCGCCCAGAACTGTACGGACCCGATGGAGTCCATCTATCATCAGTGGGCATGGAAATATTCCTGTCCAATTTAATGACAGATATGAGATAAGAGTTTAAAAAAAAAAAAAAAAAAAAAAAAAAAAAATCATGGAGGAGCTGCCAGGAGACGTCAGCCTCTCTGACAGCGTGGCGGAAAGGAAAAGTTTTACCAAACAAAGGTGCAAAAGACACACCCAGTAAGAGGGTGTGTCAACAAAGCCACACACCTGGGGATGCCTCACGGCAGGGTGTAAGATGGCCAAGTGTGGGGAGTAAGCGGAACACGGCACTCTCAGCCCAGACCCGCCAAATCGGATGGCAGGGCATAGGACACGCCAGGTAGCGAGTTGGGCCTAATATACAAAGAACTTGAAGCTACCCCTCAACAACAGGGTAAAACAATAACTATTTGAGCGAGCCCCTCCAAAGAAGGAAAGTTGGGACTGCCCAAACAGTCGAACGGCAAAAGAGCCGTGACAAACGGAGGCCAGGACTTGAGGGCCCACCAGTCACTCACTGCAATTGAAAATTAATTTTAATGTAAATGTGTTAAAAAAGAATAAGCAGAATGTGAAAGGCATGTTTACAAACTTTGATTGACAGTGATTTTTGTCTCATGCCCAAGACATGTGATCGGGGCAGTCACACATTGTCCAGGTTAATAAAGCGGCCAAGTAATATCCACTACCTCAGACTTTGTCAAATTCTGTTGTGCATGTTAATACAGTATAACTAAACAATCAACTAATTATATGAGGATGTTAACCTGCAGTGTGCCATGTGCGGGAGTTAGTGCAAAGGCCGCCCCCGCAGGGGGCATAAAGGGCCGGCGCCTTAACGGCCGCCTTGGCCCGGAAGGGACCGGTTTAACCGGTTGGGCATAGAGCGCGTCACAGCACGCCCCCACCCCAAGCACCAGCTGGGGGGGGGGGGGAAGGAAGCTACAGCAAAGGCAACCAATGGGGGGGGGGGGGTTTGCCACATTCAAACCCCCCAATCGCGAAGCGTTGCTAACCCCAGGGGAGCAAGGTGAGGTGCCCTTAAGAAGGCGCATCCCGGGGTAACCGGCAAACAGGACCGGGACGTAAGCGCAGGCACCACGGGGACAACAAACACCACCCACCCACCCCTACGGAAACATAATCAGTCGCTACACCAGACGGAGGCGGAAAGGAAAAGTTTTACCAAACAAAGGTGCAAAAGACACACCCAGTAAGGGGGTGTGTCGTCAAAGCCACACACCTGGGGATGCCTCACGGCAGGGTGTAAGATGGCCAAGAGTGGGGAGTAAGCGGAACACGGCACTCGCAGCCCAGACCCGCCAAATCGGATGGCAGGGCATAGGACACGCCAGGTAGCGAGTTGGGCCTAATATACAAAGAACTTGAAGCTACCCCCTCAACAACAGGGTAAAACAATAACTCTATTTGAGCGAGCCCCTCCAAAGAAGGAAAGTTGGGACTGCCCAAACAGTCGAACGGCAAAAGAGCAGTGACAAACGGAGGCCAGGACTTGAGGGCCCACCAGTCACTCACTGCAATTGAAAATTAATTTTAATGTAAATGTGTTAAAAAAGAATAAGCAGAATGTGAAAGGCATGTTTACAAACTTTGATTGACAGTGATTTTTGTCTCATGCCCAAGACATGTGATCGGGGCAGTCACACATTGTCCAGGTTAATAAAGCGGCCAAGTAATATCCACTACCTCAGACTTTGTCAAATTCTGTTGTGCATGTTAATACAGTATAACTAAACAATCAACTAATTATATGAGGATGTTAACCTGCAGTGTGCCATGTGCGGGAGTTAGTGCAAAGGCCGCCCCCGCAGGGGGCATAAAGGGCCGGCGCCTTAACGGCCGCCTTGGCCCGGTTTAACCGGTTGGGCATAGAGCGCGTCACAGCACGCCCCCACCCCAAGCACCAGCTGGGGGGGGGGGGGGGGGGGAAGGAAGCTACAGCAAAGGCAACCAATGGGGGGGGGGGGGGAGTTTGCCACATTCAAACCCCCCAATCGCGAAGCGTTGCTAACCCCAGGGGAGCAAGGTGAGGTGCCCTTAAGAAGGCGCATCCCGGGGTAACCGGCAAACAGGACCGGGACGTAAGCGCAGGCACCACGGGGACAACAAACACCACCCACCCACCCCTACGGAAACATAATCAGTCGCTACACCAGACGGAGGCGGAAAGGAAAAGTTTTACCAAACAAAGGTGCAAAAGACACACCCAGTAAGGGGGTGTGTCAACAAAGCCACACACCTGGGGATGCCTCACGGCAGGGTGTAAGATGGCCAAGCGTGGGGAGTAAGCGGAACACGGCACTCGCAGCCCAGACCCGCCAAATCGGATGGCAGGGCATAGGACACGCCAGGTAGCGAGTTGGGCCTAATATACAAAGAACTTGAAGCTACCCCCTCAACAACAGGGTAAAACAATAACTCTATTTGAGCGAGCCCCTCCAAAGAAGGAAAGTTGGGACTGCCCAAACAGTCGAACGGCAAAAGAGCCGTGACAAACGGAGGCCAGGACTTGAGGGCCCACCAGTCACTCACTGCAATTGAAAATTAATTTTAATGTAAATGTGTTAAAAAAGAATAAGCAGAATGTGAAAGGCATGTTTACAAACTTTGATTGACAGTGATTTTTGTCTCATGCCCAAGACATGTGATCGGGGCAGTCACACATTGTCCAGGGTAATAAAGCGGCCAAGTAATATCCACTACCTCAGACTTTGTCAAATTCTGTTGTGCATGTTAATACAGTATAACTAAACAATCAACTAATTATATGAGGATGTTAACCTGCAGTGTGCCATGTGCGGGAGTTACAGCTGGGCCGTCTCTTCTCCAGCACGGCCAAAGTCTATGATTTTCGCGGGCTGCTCCTTCAGCTTCCTGACGGTGTCTCAGCTGCTGCAACAGCCCCCAGCAGCGCGGTCATGCAAGTGCCACCAGGCACCATCCACTTCTCCTTACGAGGCAAGCAGCGTCTCTGTCCGGCCTCCGCTCACCATGGTCGCGTCCGTTTGCAACGGCAACTGCCACTGTTCCCACGCTGCCTTGAGACACAGCAAAGCCCTGTCCTCTGCACCCCTGCGGTGCGGCCAACTCCCCAGGAATTTACAGCAGCGCTGTCTCTTGCTCACCGCAAGGGAGTGTTCACTTCCCTCCCCTCCAGCCGCACATTGGGCAGGTCCAGGTCTCTCCCCCAAGCCCCAGTGCAGGTGACCGCTGTCAACAGTGCACACCGTCCAAGGGGGCTCACGCTCCGCAAAAATTGTCTTGGTCCACTGGAGCCCAAACAGCCCCAGGGAGACAAGTGTTTGTGGTTTCCAATGCTGTTAACTGGAGGATAATTCAGGATTTGGGAGGTTGGTTGGCGGAGCTCCCTAAGAGAGCGTCCTGTCAGCAATGTTGCTGGCCATACCCCCTTCCCCAGTTTTCCATTTCACTGATTTTTACAGACAAGTACAGACCAAAAACGATCTCTTTCCCTTTGCGTATTTATTTTAAAATACAGAAACATACATAAAATAGGTCTTCATTAGATACTTCTTATCACTGTAAACCAATAGTACCAAGGTTAGCAGGTGAGCAGATTGACAGGTAGGCAAGTTTAAAAAAGAAAATCAATATTTCCTAATGAAGCTTAAATAGTTTAGATATATAGCATATATAGTTTGTGCTGTTCTACAATGCAAATGTTTCCAGATGATTGTGCTGTATTTATTTGATCTTTTGCAGACAAGGCAATACAAACATTAACTATAACACACCATAAAAAGTTAAAAATCAAACTACATAAATGTTATTTACAATTAGAAGTTTTACTCTAGTGAATTGTGTTTCAAGTACTAACAGCCCAACCATCCTACTGTACAATGAGATGTATACAAATTATGTATCTCATTATATAATGCCATAAGATAATTAAAAAATAACAGTGCAAAAAAAAAAACAGGTCACAGAAGTTATTCCTAAAATTGATACCTATAAATACCGATCAGTATCTTAAAATCCACGCAAAATAACAATCTGTATAACATTTATCCTGAACACAATGCAAGTACAGGGACAGTATTAGCTTATGCTTATCTGATAGAGTAGGAGAGATAAAAGAGCTATTATACGTCAAACAGAAAACAAGGAGTCAATGACATTCACAGAATAGACAAAGTCCTATTAAATACACACACATACATAAATGACAGCAGTTCCACTTGATTCCGGCTACATCCACCAAACGAAGCTGGTGCATTCTTTTATGGGGATGTACAATCAAAGTTTGCTTTTATCTTTGCCTTTCTTCGTTTCTTTATTTTATATTTTTCATTCTTTCTCTCATCATCTTTTCACCATCATTTTTCCATCATTTTTCTCATTATATTCAAAGGGAATGTTTTTTATTCTTTGTGTATGACTTTCCAGCATTTTAGGATGAAATGTTTTTCTGTGTTTTTTTCCTGTTTGAAACTCCTCGTGCACTTCCATTGAATCTGACACTGGGATTTGAAGAATGTGTGTTTTTCTTGTTTCACTGTATCTGAGTGTAGGAGATATCAAAATATTTTTATTTTTCGTGTTTTATCTCTTTTGGGAGTTTGTAAGTTGAAAACACTGTCTGGGGGTCCAATGCTGTATAGGGTTGTTTATTATATTTTTCTGAGATGGTGTAAATATTTGTTGAATCAGGACTTGTAAATTTACATAAATTGTGAATTATTTACTGTATATAGATGAATGGCCACTTGGCCAGCTATTCAGGTTTAGAATATGGTATATCATTTTTATAATTAATAGAATATTGAGTTTTTGCAAATTATGATAACTTGAATGTGAGAAAATTAACTGAGAAACCAGGATGGTGTGATTATTCATGATAGTCATTTATATGTATGTATTGCATGTGAGATCATTATTTAGATACTCATAATGCGCTACTAGGTTTTACAATTCTAGTAGGCATATTAATGTGTTTTTTTTAAATTAGTTGCATTATTTGAGTTTTTGGACCTTCTGCAAAATTAGTTTTAGTAAACGTAGTATATATGATGAATTTAGGAGGTTGGAAGGTATATGCATTTACTTTCTTCTAAGTACTTTTTCTATGTTAATGAAACTGCTGTATTTATGTTGAAGGTGGATTGACATGTTGGGTGCGACTTTCTTACAGCTAAGAGCTGAAGGATTATATATATATAAATAAATATAAAAAACACTGTTTATAGCTAAACCCGTTGGGCATTCAAACAGGAGTATACATTTATAAGTTAAATAAATGTCCCACCGTCATCGATATGTTAGGCTTATCAGAGGGAAGTGCTAAGCATTTTTTGTGCTCGGAAGCAATACTTGAGATACACTCAAAGAATACATTTGAGACTAATGTAGAAAAATAACACGTTATTTTATATATATTTTGAACCTAAGAACTTCGTTATAAGGTAAGCATGTTTTTAGGCACAAATACGGTTCACTTACAAAAATCGACAATTAGTGCAATTTCAGAGTTCTTCAGTGTTAGCCTATGGAAGGAAAACACAGTCCGCAAACAACACCTTACAAAGACTCACAAGACTAATCTTGTAGACTTAATGCGAGTACTGGGCAAGGGTCAGGACCACACCAACAGGTCACACTTGGCGGCACTGGGGCAGCTGGGTTCAGAGGTGTACTACGGCATTGGGTGCTCAATGTATTTCAATGGGGATTGGTCTCCGTGGATTTGGGCTGCAGGCTCTGGCTGGGGAGCCAGTAGGGGACAACCAACCGGTAGGTCGCAAACGTGGGGTGTTCAGGGACGCAGGTGCACCTGTGGTCCTCTTCACCAGGGTGCAGGGGCGACGAATGCAGGGGTGTCTTTTGGCGTTGACTTACCTTGTGCAGGAGCACTCATGGTTTGTGATCCTGTGGTCTGAGGCTACAGGCATCCACGTGTCCAGGATGGGTAAAACCACAGTGGACTCAAGCTCAGGTGAGCTGTGGGATTTTGTTGACATCTGGGGTCCACTTCAACTCGGGCCGGCGGAGACAAGTGCAGTGGTTGCTTTAGGTATATGGTTTTTCTTATCTCAGAGGCTGCGGCGAGGGGGCCTGCATGCAGAGGCTGCAGGTGACTTTGGGGACCTTACAGGGGGTGGGGGCGTGAGGGGTGGGGGGTTTAGGAGAAAACCACAATGGATTCAGACTCTGGACAGCTAAGGAACCTTGTTGGCACTGGTGATCTGCTTCACCTTGGGTCATGGACGGGGGGTGAAATGGTGACTTCAAGTCTTGGTCTTTGCAGTTGCGGGGGCAGCAGAGTCCTTTCTTTGGAATTGGTTGGGGAGCAGGTCAGCTGCACACAGGAAAATGGAGTCTTCTTCAAAGGCAGGCAGTCCTCCTGGGTTTCTGGAAGCTCAGCAGCATGATGAGACGTCTTTTGGTGCAGAGTTGGTCGAGAGTTGTAGACAGGCTGGGCGGGGGTGGGGGGTGGGATGGGTTGGTACCAGGTCAGTGGCTTCTTTTCTCCCCTTCTGCAGAAGCGACTTTTTTTGCCCTTGGTCTTCTTAGGTTGTCAGGATCGGGGGGGGTGGTGTCGGGGGAGAGGGAGAGGGGTGTCTGAAACATGACTAGGGTAGCTGAATTGGTCAGGACCAGTCAGTTAACCCACTAGTAGTTGGTAAGATTTCAGGGGGCACCTCTAAGGTGGCCTCAGGGTGCATGTATTGGTGAATCCAACACTGGTATTAGAGTAGGCTCACCCATACGAGATGTTTGATACCAATCATCCCTATCTTCAGTGAAGCCATCATGTAGCTGGGGAACTCTTATTGACCTGTGTCCAGCACATGTATTTAAAATGGCTTCCCTGGTCACTCACTATTTCTGAGAATCGATAGACATGGCAGAGGCATATCTGCTCGCGCAGATATGTCCTCACATGTAATATAATGCACCCTGTCTTAGGGCTGTAAGGCCTGCTAGAGGGGTGACTTACATATATGACATGCAGTGTTAAACAACATGGCACACAGGCTGTGTGATATGTTGCATTTCTATTTTATTCTGCACCAAGATGCGTAGCTTGCAATGGCAGCCTGTCATCTGCTTGGTGAGGGGTCCCGTTAGGGTGGAACAATTCGTGCTGCAGCCTTTAGGGACTCTTTAGTGCCCCAGGCCATAGGTACCAGGGGTATCATTTAGTAGGTACTTATAGAGAGTGCTAAAGGTTTAGTCAAATGGGAAAAACGACTGCAGTTTTGGGAAAAGAGATCCAGTACTGGGGACCTAGTTAGCATGAACCCAGTGCACTTTCCGTCGAAATTATACCAGAAATGAGGGGTGACCATGTCAAAAGAGGTACTTTCCTGTGTTGATATCATACAAAAAGATGCTGCAATAGATAAGGGGGAATGTTTGCCTAGAAAAGTTGTTCTTGAGAATACTGAAAAGGAGAGATTCTGTACTAATTCAAAACCTACCAATTAAAAATCTACCACAAAAATATTTCAAGGTAAATATTTTTCGTTGTGTCAATTCTGGACATGTAACAAATTATAAGGCGTGTCCAGGCTGGAAATCTTTAGGTAAAAATTGTGGTCATAAATGTCACTTTACTAAGTGTTGTAGATCTCCAAAAGACTCAACGAAGGTGAAGGAGGTAGTGTGTAGTGATACAGGTTAAGAAATTAACATTTTTCCAGTGAATGAGCATCCTTAGATGGTCCAGTAGAGATGGTCATGGTTAACGATGAACCTGTGAAAATGTTATTTGATTCTGGTGCTAAAATAACTCTTATCCCAAAGATATTTTACGACAACATTTAAAACGAAAAGTCAAACTACTGAACCCAGATATAAAACTCAAAGGTTTTCTGTCAGAACCTATTGAATTGCTTGGGTATTTCTGGGGTATGGTTGAATTTTAAAATAGATTTGTGCCAAGGAAAATGTGTCTTTCTCTAAAGGGTGATTCACTAACTAGCTGGTTCCCCCAATGTGACCTGTATGCCTTTTTAGATCCCAATGAAAATCCTGTTTGTGTTAGAGAGATGCTGTCAGGTCTGTTTCAGGTGAAACAGATAGGTGGATGAAGGAATTTCCGGAAGCGTTTGCCAACAAGTTAGGATGTCTAAAAGATTATTACCATTTGATCAAAATCAAACCCGATTCATCACCAAGGGTGACTAGAGTCAGAGGTGTTCTATTACTGGTAAGGGATTGTATGAAAATAGTTTAACTGTAAATGGATAAGTAGATACTTTATTGCACTTTAAAATCTTTACAAAAGGCAGAGAAATAAAATACAAGTTGTAACATATAAAATCTTTCACTTTGCAGCAATAAAACAAGTACTTTATATAAATAATTGGCAAATAAAAAAAATTACAGGAGTATTGAATGCAGAAAACTAAAATAGAGATGAATCTCAAGCCGGCTCAGACCCCCTTTGAGCCCAGATTGTCTGCGAAGTGTTAATCAGGGACTCATGATATGTCTGGTTAGTTTGTTGGATGCGCCCAGACTGCTCTCAAGAACTTTATAAATCTGGCCACAAACTGAGCACTCACCCTTCAGGCATGCTACCACAGCAGCGCCGCAGATACGTAGGGCGCGCCACAATGGTCAAAGCCAGGAATACTCTAAGTGGCAGCAGCACTTGATGTATACACACAATGTGGATTGCCTTGCACAGAATCTGCACTGCCTGTCATTAGCTTCAAATATCCTCAACCATATCCATATGTTTTTAATACAATATAAAAGAAGTGGAGGCTACTGAGTGGTTGTTTCCTGTGGTAATGGCACAGGAAGCCAATGGGGAGGCCAGACTTTGTGTGGACTTAGGAGAATTCAACAATGCAGTGGTGGTTGATTACTTTCACTCCCTAACATAAAGGATATGTTGAGTTCTCTTGATGGTGCTAAGCATTTTTCCTCACTGGACTTAACATCAGCCTATCACCACATAAAACTGCACTGTTTGTCCCAAGAAGTGCCTGCATTTGTAACGCCTTTTGGCACTTTTAAGTTCCTAAGAATGCCTTTTGGGCTGATTTCAGCTGCCTCTTTATTTCAAAGAGCAATGGATTGCATTTTAAAGGGGATTTAAGGTGTTAAGGTGTGTAAGGATGATGTTTTGGTGTATGGGACTAATCTAAGTGAACATGATGAGAAACTAAGAAGGACTATGACAAGACTGTGTGATGCTGATTTGACGTTGAGATCAGAGAAATGAAAATTTGATGTTGAGGAGAGTGCATATGTGGGGCATCTAATAAGTGGTATTGGAATGAAACAAAAAATGCTTTGGTGGAAACTATTAGTAACTTGCAAGCACCTCAAAATAAAGGAGAACTTGTGACAGTTCTGGTTGTGGCTGAGTTCTGCAACAAACTTGTGACAAATTTTGCAGAGAAAACAGAATGTATGAGGGGTTGGTTAACAAAGGGAGAGAATTTATTTGGAGTCAAGAATGAATTTGTGTGTGCGAAATTGTGCTTAAAAAATAAAGAAAAATGCACCGAACCTAGGAAGCTTTGACCCAAAAGATGAATTGTTTATAATGACAGACGCAAGCTCAAAAGGATTGGGGGCTGTTCTCATGCAGAAAAGGAATGGAAGAGAAAGAACAAATCTATTTATCGCGAGAGGCTGGAAAGGTGCAGAACTCAGCCATTCTGAGGTAGAAAAAGGAGCACTGGAAGTATTTTGGGCAGTGTGAAAATTTAAGAAATGCCTTTGGGGGCAGAAGAGACAAAAACTGACCACAAGCCCCTCAGGGAAGTGTTTTTTTTTAAAAATTGGATAGATTTAATTTCACACAGAATTCGTATATGGGTTCTTGCGCTACAAGAATTTGAGTTTGTAATATTCTATGTTCCAGGGACCAACAACATATTGGCCAATCTAGAATGAGTGACCCTGAAAGAGAGGTTTCTGAAAAAGGGATGTGTTTGATGGCGTGGAGTATGAAGAAAAAAAAATAAGAAAAAACAATGTTTGTGTGACCACTAGGGACTCTGTCTCAGAAGATGAGTAGAGAAAAGAATTGAGAGGGGACAGAATACTGCAGAAAGTCACAAGTATGGTTTCCAAAGGCTTGTGACTTTATGGGGACAATGAGTGTAAGGATGAGTTGAAAGGATTCTGGAAAGTGAACGATGAGGTTGTTGTAGTAGATAATTTGTTTATGAGGGGAAACAAGTTGATGTCTCCAACAGGATAGAGAAAGAAGTTGGGTGACAGTACTCACACTAGTACTCACACTAGCCACATGAGAATGGCTAAACCCAAAGAGAGGTAGGGAAGGCTATTGGTGGCCTGCGATGGTCATTTATTGAAAGGGAGGTAAAAAATTGTGTAAAATGCACATGCAGTGATAAAGTACTGAAGCGTAGAACGCAATCCATGGTGCCAAGAGAACAAGCTAGTAGCCAGTGGGCAGATATTGCTTTGGATATTCTTGGTCTAGTGAAGATTAGAACTGATGACAGATATGGTATTTGGTGTGCCTGGATATGTTTTCACGCTGGCTTGACATTAAAGTGGTGAATTCTGTGGAGTTCGCAGTAATTATCGATTTTTTGGAAGAATTATTTGAGAGAAAACTTTCCTTTGACATTAATCTTGGACATTGGTGTCCAACTAACTACTGGTGTGTTTGATGAGTTCTTGCGAGCAAGAGTTATCAAACATAAGAAGACTGCTAAATATTAACCGGAAAGTAATGGTGTCACTGAAAGATTTATTGAAGTGCTGAAATAAATTTTGCAGCAAACTCTTATGAATGGTACCAATTGGTAAACAGAAGTGAGGAAAAAGGTAGGTGAATACTGATTTACCCCGCATTCTTCGTCTGGTGTGACGCCTTTTCAATTGTATAAAGATAGGGTTTCAAATACTGAAGTAATACCTATGTGGGTAAATGAAAAAAAGTTTGTTGATGAGAAGGTAGGGAAAAATGATGAGTGGAAAGAGAAGGAGAGAGAGAAAATGGGAAAGAGGTGGTATGATGAAAGAAAGGCTGTTAAAAAGACTGTGGTACATGTTGGAGATTAGGTTAAAATAAAGCCTCCCTGAAAGGAGCATAAAACCTCTAAGTTTAGCCAACCCTTGAAAGCTGTAAAGTTGTTCCTAATGCTGTAAAAACAAGTGATCACAGAATTTGTAATTGGAATGGATTATCTAAATACATCCCAATTGTGATAATCCTCAAAGTCCGAGTGAGACAAATGAGAATGGAAGAGTTGAAAGACCACAACATGTGAAGAGGGTGCCTCTTCGTCTTCAGGATTGTGTTAGAGATGTGCATTAGATACACCACATTGGTATGAGATGGTTTGCATTATGATGTGTATTTAGTTTATCCCTAAAATGTTAGTTATTGCCAAGTATTAATTTGCAATCATGTTTATTTCTTTAATAGTTTATTCATCTTGGTCTTGCCTTGTTATAATATTAGGTGAGGGAGGTGATGTAGTGTTGTGTAACTATGAAATGGTGTAATGTTATGGAATGTAGAGCTAGTTGCTGAGGTAGAATGTGAAGAGAACATGATTCTGGGAGTTGCTTCAGGATCCAGATGTGGATGGGTCTCTTAACACTATCTCAATTAATAAAAATGAAGGACTCTTCACTTCATCTATCATTGTTGATTGCTTATTGAATACCACAAACACGTAAGCGGCAGAGCCAGAATGGTTGTTTATTTCACTGGGCATTTCCCTGCTGGACTGGAGCTTTTGGAGGCTTGTTTGTTAGGCCAGGGCCGTTCCGGATGTCTCTGATGTTCCACAGCTTCCAGAGGTTAATTGCTGGCACATGGAGCTAGATAAGGAAAAAGATGATTGAAAGGAGTTGGAAAGAAAAAGGTCAGAGTGGGAGAAGATAGATGGGAGAGAAGCAGAGAGAATAAAAGGATGAAAGGAGAGCCACGGCAAGAAGTAGTGGGCGGGCTGGTCTGAGCAACTTTGCCAGGGCCGGTTAGGTTCCAAATACAGCCCTGGAGAGCAGTGGTGGTAGTGGTAGAATCAAGGTGAATTCCTAGCAAAATGGATGTGAGTTCTCCTCTCAGTCTGGGGGGGGAAAAAAAAAAACATTTAAAAAAACTATGGGTTTGATAAACTCATTGGAAGGTAGAAAACAGAAACTATAGATTGACTAAATAGGGTGCAGCATCCAAAGATTGTTCTCTGAGCTCTGCATTGTTATGGTTTTGTAAGAGTTCTAAGAATAGAATGTTTCCTCTGGTGACGGGATTCCCTGGGAGCAGAGAAGTCTGTAGACTGTCTTGACCTGCCTTCTTCTATTTCCGTGTACTTACTTAATAAATCTCAATTAAATACAATCAATGAGTAATTCTTCTACAATTGGCGACGAGGATGGGCCCACATGGTTTAAAAACATATAAATGTATGACTGACGCAGTTACTAGTGGAGATCTTAATATATTCCAGTCAGCAATTAAGGATCTTGATAATTATTTTGCACCCAGAGTGTGCATTGGTATAACCAGGTATAAATTCTTCCAAAAGAAACAAGGCAAGAATTAACCTGTAGATGATTTAATTGCAGATTTAAAAAGGCTTGCATTAGACTGCAAATTTGGTGTGTTACATGATGATCTCATACAGGACCAGTAAGTAATGCACGCTAGTAACACTACAATACAAGAACGATTGTGGGTAAATGGTGATGGGCCACTGAATGAGGTACTGGCTATACTGCGGAAGGCAGAGATGTCTGGAAGGTGTGCAAATATTTTGAAAAGCAGGGATACAGAACATGATACTGTGAGCAGGGTGACAACTCAGGGGAAAGACCAAAATTATTTCAAGGAAACCAAGTGTAAGAGCGGAGGAAAGGAAGGTCTCAAATGTTTTCGGTGTGGAAGCAAGGAGCACTTAGCGTACAACAAGAATTGCCCAGCTTTAAAACCGAGATGCAATAATTGTAGGGTCAAGGGGCATTATGCCAAAGTCTGTAAGAAAAAGAAATGTAATGTTGAATATTTTATAGATAAGGGCGATAGTACAGATGACAGTGATTGTGATGCAGACAGGAGGAAATCTTCTAATGTTATAAACCTTCAGGAAAATTGTGTTAAATATAAATGACTCTGAAATAAAACATAAACCGATATGCAACATGGCTATCGGAGGAGTTTGTGTTAACATGTGCAGACTTGGGATCACCTTACACAATTGTGAGCAAGGGAGTATGGAAAGAAAAGTTCATCACAAGTATTAGCGCACACCTACAGGAGCCAGATGTGCATCCAGAAGGTTATAGTGGGGAAAATCTAGAATTGCTTGGCTACAGATGGTTAACCTTCCGATTCAATAACAGAGTGACAAAGGGGAAACTTTATATTGCTAAAAAACAGACCCTCTGTTTTAGGTTGGTTAGACCAAGGAAAATTGCACATTGTCTTGGATCCAAACAGTGAAGAGAAAGTGCTAGTTCTGGATGAAGGAGTCACAGTAGAATAAACAATACTACGTAATTTCCCTTAAGTTTTCAGTAAAACTTTGGGAAAATTACAAGGTTTTGAGCACAATATTGTACTTAAAAGTAATACAATGCCGAAAGTTCAGAAGTTGAGGGACGTTCCTTTGTTGGTAAGAGACGAGGTTTCCAAAGAGCTTGAAAAACTAGTAAAAGCTGATGTTATAGAGCACATAGAATCCTCAGAATGGATTTCTCCGTTGGTGGTGGCGCGACGCAGTAATGGAAAAGTCAGGTTGTGTCAACATCCGCCATTTGAATGAACAAATTTTGGTGGACCGTTTTCCTTTCCCAAAATTAATGAGATGGTTATAAGCCTTAAAGGAGCAACATGGTTCTTTTCTGTGGACTTAACATCTGCTTTTCATGAAGCATTTGACAGCATTCATATCACCGTTTGGCTATTTTCAATTCAAGAGAATGCCAATTGGTTTGGCTCGGCAGCTGCGGTTTTCCAAAAACGTATGCACAAATTATTCAGTAAAGATCAACGAGTATTATTTTTTTCAGGTTATTATCTTGATTTTTGGTGGCATAGGAAGGAACATGATGATGCAAGGTTAAAAAGAGTTTTGGAAATTCTGGAAGAACACAAGTTAACTGTGGAACACACCAAATGTAAATTTGCTGAACGCACTATCACGTATTTGGGCCATGTGATTAATGAGAGGGTATCAAACCCAAATCATCGCTTATCAGTGCAATTGAAAAATCTCCATCACCTAGCAATAAAGAGGAAGTAAGGTCATTTTTGGGAATGGCTGAGTATTGTGCTAAGTTTATCCCAACATTTTCAGAAAGTACTTATAACATCAGACAACTGTTGAAAACTAAAACTAAATTTGAGTGGTCAAAAGGGAGATTTTAGGAAGATTAAAAATAGTATTAGCAATGTGGCTTCACTAAGCAGTTTTAACCCAGAACTGAACAATGTCATCACAACGGATGCGAGCAATAAGGGCTTAAGAGCAATGTTAATACAAAGGAACAAGGAGGATGTGGAGACTGTTCTCTTTTGCCTCAAGGTCTTTGTCTCCAGCGGAAGAAAAATATCCCATAATTGAGAAGGAAGCTTTGGCATGTGCATGGGCTTTAGATCATTTTGGGGCTTTTATTTGGGGAAAACTGTTAGTCATTCAATGTGATCATAAGCCTTTGGTTAAAATATTAACTACAGAAGAAACTGTCAATGCATCGGCCAGAATGGGAAGACTTTCCACGCAAATGCAAGATTTACAAAATTGTATATGTACCAGGAAATAATAATGTCGTAGCTGACTGTCTTTCATACATGCCTGCCCCGTTAGAGGAATTTATGGCTGATGTGTGGGATGATTGTCAAATTGCGTTAGTTCATGATTGTGGCACACCAGCATTAAAGAGAGGCGAATGGGAGAAGGAATACAATATCTAGATTCATCTGTAGTGATTGGCCAAGAAAGGAATACCTTGATAAGGAAGTCAGACCATTTTGGGAAATTAGATCAATTGTCCGTGGATGGTAATTTGATTTTCAGAGGAGACAGAATTGTTCCTCAAGAAGGGGTCCGTCAAGCAATTTTAGAGTTATGTCATGAAGGCCATTTTGGTGTGGTGAGGACGAAATCGGCAGTGAAGACATTTTTCTGGTGGCCTGGAATGGATTTAGTCAGAGAAATTTGTCAGGGAGTGCTCAAGATGTGCATTTGCAGACAAATCGTTACGCACATTAAGGCCCCCTATGAGTGATTGGTGCATCTCTAAACAACCATGGGAATCAGTTGCAATTGATTCGATAGGTCCTATTGGAGAATCTCAAACATATATTATTATAGTATTAATAGACCTTTTTACAAGATGGCCAGTTGTTGATTTTGTTGACAGGGCAGAGACAGATTCGGTTTTGAGTTTTTTTGGGCGCAGTTTTCATTTCAGAAGGAATTCCTTTAACAATTGTGAGTTGCAATGGTGTGCAATTATTATCTAAGGCGTCCAATGAGTACTTTGACAGGCTTGGAATTATTCACAAGACCACATCGCTGTACAATCCCAGTGGGAATGGCATGGTTGAGAGATTCAACCGAGTGATCAAGGGAGTGATTCAATCAGCAATGTCATGCAATAGTGATTGGGAAGTGCAAGTAATGAAGTCAGTGTGGGCTAATGGAGCCACCACTAATGATATAACTGGGTTATCTCCCTTTATAATGATGAGCGGGAGAAATCCTAGGATGAAAGCAAACCCTGGATGGTTAAAAGATACTGAGGTAGAAAACTGGTCACCTGAAATGCTGCGAAATAGAGGACTGGAAATGCATAAAAAGCGTAAACAATATTATGATGACAAACATGGTGCTGAAAAGGTAAAGCTAAAAGTTGGAGATTGGGTTTGCATCAAGAAGCCTTATAAAGTTCACAAGGTGAAAGTCAATTCTTTGATCCTGAGATGGTGTTGGAGGTATTACAAAATGCTGTAAGAGTACAAAGTGGAAAGGTGTGGAGTATGAAGAGAGTAGCAATGAGATCTCAGGAATTGTGGAGAGATCGGGAGGAGAGTAAGGGAGGAGATTTTGATTGGTTGGAAAGTTCAAATGTTGCTTCCAGAGTCTCACAAAGTTCTGGTAGTGATACTGTGGTGAGTGGTAATGATGTGGTAAATGATGATAGTGTGGTAAATGGAAATGATATGGCTTATAGTTTTTTCACAAAATGGATGCTGTACCAGGAAGAGTAGAAGCTACGACTAAAAGTGAAGTTCCACAATGTGGGAATGAAGGACAAGGAGTTTCTGGTAGTAGGAGATTATATTGTAGAGAGGAAGGGGTATTAATTAGTTTTGGTAGGTGTTTTAATTTTTAGCAATTTTGTTGTATTAACAATTACTTTATGGTTTACTTTACTCAATTGTAATTCTGTATGTATTTGTTTGGTTTGTTCAGAAGGGAGAGAATGTGTTATGGTTTTAAAAAGAGTTTTAAGAATAGTGTGACGCCTGCAGGATTCTGTGGGAGCAGAGAAGTCTGCAGGCTGAAGAGGTCTTGACCTACCTTCTTTTATTTCTGTGTATTTACTTAATAAATCTCAATTGAATACAATCAAGGAGTAATTCTTCTACATGCATCTCGTCCAAATTTATTTAAGAAGGCAAATTGAGAAAACTAAACTAAATTGTGACCAAGAATTGGCCCAAGAAAGTAGATTTTTTTTATTTATTTTTTAGACTTTTTGGTGGATGACAAGCTCTCTATGAGGAAGCACAAAAACTCCACCTGCTGTTACTGTTTTTGTACTCTACGACTGCTTAGCAGAGTATTTGCATGGCTCCCATTAGTTCTGGGTAAACGTTGGTCCAGGCCTATACAACAAGTTGCCTGGTACAGAAACACACTTCTGGTGGCGATGAATGACACCCTCCTGTCTAACTTATAGGTGGTACAAAACACAATAGCTCATTTGGTTTCTAAACTCTCCCAGGTCCCCTTCTGAACCCACCCAAGAGCCTTACCTTGGTTACCAGTCAAAGTGCAGTTTGTCCAAACTCCTTTCCCATATGCACTGAGCACTATTCGGGAATGGTTCTATCTCTCGAGGTACCACCCAAGTAGCAACAGGAAGTCTTCAACTAAAGAGTTGATAACCCCACGGCATAGCCGTATAAGGCATAATTGTTGTTTATTTTCCTACCTAGCCACTCATCACTGGAACACACTACCACCTCAAATTCCCTCCTACCAGAATTTTTTAACAAAAATGCTGAAAAACTGGTTATTTTAAAGTCCTCAGTTGCCATTCTCAGAGATTAACATAAGCACTGGATACTCCACTGGGAGAGAGACCCAGCACTTTATAAGTACAGTTATAACATTGTGGAGCAGGGAGAGGGGGTAGGTAGCATGTGGACACATTCAACGGAATAAAGAGGAAAAGGGGGCCACAGGAATACATACATTCCCATGGAGTACCCCCAAAAACTAAGCATTGGTAAAGCCAATAAGGCTCCCTTTTAGGACGAATTGGTTTTGCCAATTGCTTCTGTGTTGTGCAGTACTGGAATGCTGTGCAGCATTGTCAAAAACAAAACAAAAAAGCGCAATAGCAGTTGCATCATTCCTTTGACATGTATATGTCAGAATGGATGTGTGCGCCAGAGAAATGACGTGAGCACCATTTGCTTTAATATTTTTTTGACCAATCCAAAATGGTGGACGCCTGTTGAATAGGTAAATTTAAAAAAAAAAAAAAAAAACACTAATGTGAAAGTGCTAAATTTAAAATAAAATAAATAAATAAAAAAGGTCCTTGAGTGTTTGTAATGGGGTAGCAGATGGACGTGAACGGGAAAAGCAGCACACGGCCGGCGGGAGGACGGGGAGAAGCACAAGTGGGAGAAACCACAAAAGAAGCAAACAGACGAGAGAGCAGCACAGAGAATGGGGGGTGAGGGGAGGAGAAATGCACAGATGAAAGCATCACCAGCGGGATGAGGGAAAGAAGCACACAGGCCAAGAGAGTAACATGGAGCAGATCTAGGTAAGCTGACAATAGGTCTTTTGCAACCAGACAGCTTGCATTGTCGGCTAGGCTCAACAAAGACAAAAAAGGCACTCCGTGGTAATCAGTGGAATCAGTCATTATTTGTAGAATGCAGCACTATCACCCCTGTTGGTATCTGGGCACTAAGGTGGGAGGTCTCTGTCAAAAAGCCAGGTCTTGAGTTTATTTCTGAAGTCTGCAAGGGAAGGTGCTGTTCGGAGGTGGGGGAGCAGGTTGTTTCAGGTCTTAGCGGCGATGTAGGAAAAGGGACAGCCACCGCTGAGGCTGTGACGAATTTGGGTGTGTGCGCAAAGGCTAGTGAGGAGGAGTGCAGGTGTCTGCCAGGTTGGTGAAAGTTCAGACGGAGGTTGATGTAAGCCGGTCCTTGATCGTGTAAGGGTTTGAAGGAGTGTGTGAGGATCTTAAACTGGCATCTCTTCTGGATGGGGAGCCAGTTGAGGTTTCTGAGGTGGAGGGGGGTGATGTGAGCAAGTTTGGGGAGGTCCAGGACGTGTCTCACTGCTGCGTTCTATATGGTCTTGAGTCTTTTGAGGAGTTGAGTGGAGATGCCAGCGTAGAGTGTGTTGCCATAATCGAGGCGGCTGGTGACAAGGGCCTGGGCGACTGTTTTCCGGGTGTTGAATGGGATCCATCTGAAGATTCTGCAGAGCATGCGGAGGGTGTGGTCATGTAGGTGTTAAACAATGTGGGGCTGAGGGATGATCCTTAGGGTACGCCGCAAATGTTGTTCTTTGGCTCGAAGGTGAAGGGAGGAAGTCTGATGTTCTGAGTACATCCTGTCAGGAAGTAGACGATCCATTTGAGAGTGGTCTCTTGTGCGCCGATTTTGTGGAGTCTGTTGATGAGGGTGTGGTGGGAAACAGTGTTGAATGCAGCTGAGAGGTCGAATAGGATCAGGGCACGTGGTCTGTCTCGCCGTAAACGAGAAGTGTTCTGATGTCATCTGTGGCTGAAATGAGTGCGCTCTCAGTGCTGTGGCTGGCACGGAATACTGATTGGGGTCAAGAAGATGGTTTTGTTCCAGGTAGTCGGTGAGCTGTTGATGTCATCCAAGTACTTTGGCGGGGAAGGGGAGCAGAGAGATCGGTCGATAATTTTTGAGTTTGATGGGGACGGCGGATGGTTTCTTTAGGAGTCTGATTTCTTGGTGTTTACATTTGTCAGGGAAGACTTTAGTGGTAATGGAGGTGTTGAGGCTGGTGAGTTCTGTGCTGATGTGATTGGTTTCAAGGCATAACAGGTGATGGGGGCATGGTAGGTGGGTGCTCCGGAGTCGATGGATGACACGATAGCCAAGGTGGATTGAGTGGTGAGCGGTGTCCATGTGGTGATCGCCTGGCTGGTCGAGGATGCTAAGGTTGAAGGCTGTGGGCCGGAGGTCAAAGTTGTTGTAGATGGTGCAATCTTGCTGTGAAAATAGTCTGAGAGGGTGCCACAGAGTTCTTGTGAAGGGTGGATTGTGTGGTCTGTGGCCGCAGGTTTGGAGTATTCTTTGACTATTTTGAACAGTTCTTTCATGCGGTTGGCTACTGTGTCGATAAGGGCTGTGATGCCTGCGCTCTTGGTTTCCTTGATTTTCTGGTGGTAGTTAAGGGCTGCTTTGTGGGTGGCTATGTCAGAGGGGTTCCTGGTGGATCGCCATTGTTTCTTGAATTGGTAGCAACTGCGCTTGGAGGTTCTTAACTCTAGGGTGTACCAGCTGGCTCGTCCTGAGATTTTTCTGGTTCTGGCGACTCTTGGTGCATTCAGTGATACAGCTGAAGAAATTGTGGACTGCCTACTCCAGGTCTGATGAGGCCTTGGCTTGGGAGGAGCCAAGGGCCTGGGTACATTGTGTGTGTTACCTTGCCCCAGCTCGTGGTTGGAGCTGTGGTGCTGGAATGATGTGCACCAGAGATGTTGAAGTTAACAATGGTGTGATCGGAAGGATACAACTCATCCAATCAGAACATTGACACAAACACTCCTGAGCAAGACAAACACAAGGATTGGGGGTGTGGGGGGGGGGGGAGGGGTGACCGAATCAAGTGAACTTAGACAACAGTCATATAACCATGAACAAGGGGCTGACACAAAGCCTCGAAGTATATGCTATATATTGGAAACAATTGGTCTGACGGGCAGCTACAGTGTTTTTAGCCAAGACCTAATCAGACAGCAACTGAGGAAAGCAGAGCATTTTAGAAAGTATCAGAGAGAGGAGAGGGGAAGAAAAAGAAGGGGGTGAAATGGGGCAAGGGAGCGAGAGAGAGGGTGAAAAAGCAAGGAAGGTAGTATGAGAGTGAGTAAGGTAATGGCAGCACATTTCACTATTAAAGAAAACATGCAATTTTCCTTTGAAAGCAATGCCTGCCTGGCTAAACATACCACAAATAGCGTGTGTGTGTAGGAAGCAGCTCGAAGCCAATGCCCGGACACTTGAACTGCAACAGATGTACTCCTACCCCTTTCTGAAATGGATTCCCAGGAGTGACCTTTTGCCACTGACAGTGATGGATTCTCTTTAGCTAGCGATATGGAATGACCCCTGCCTGGGTGATTTATCCGCAATGATAATCTTTAGCCAAACATCAAATACATTTTTTGTTAAACCAAGGCGGAGCTGGTTGGTAGAACGTTGGCGTCCTCTTTCTACTCTCCGTGTTGGATACGACGAGACTATTACCCAAATTGCTGCACCAGCAACACGTGTTATCACAGCGCTTTGAATCTGGTTCTCTATGTAAAGCGCAGTCTAGAAACCTACTTGAAGCCACAGAGCAGATAAAAACGTTCCCGTGTGACTGAATTATTCTGTGCACGGCAAGAAGCAATCAAATGCAGATGAAAAGCAAGAAAACTCGAGAGCCCATAAAATGGTTCATACATGAAACAGGCTGGAACACGGATATTAAAAAAAAAAAAAAAAAAAAAATTCGGGCGAGAAAATTCAGTATAAAGCACGTGAATGAAATTCTGCTCAATGTTACGTTTTTTCAGTTTGAATCTCTATACCAGACACGAGTCAAAATGACAAAATAGAAATTGAAATATTGTACAGTAAACAGCCCTAATAACGGAGTCAAAAGAGGTACACTCCACCGACCAGGAGCACAGGTCTGAACTTTTCGGCGCACACCTTCACATTCCCAAGACACCCCTGCCTCCGGACCAGACTCCTAAGTAAATCTTTCTATAAAATCTTCTGTATTCGTCTTAAACGTAGCCTTTCCGTTTACTTTAATAAATGTTTTTCTTTTCCTTACATTTATTTTTTAAAGTATATATTGATCATGGGGGAAATACTTGCTTTGTACGATTTTTTCTGTTGAACCGGCAGAAACATTAATTAATATACCAGTCATCCCGGAATAAAACCGGCCAGGTGGCAACCCAACCTTCCACGGACACACGTAAGGTGAGCATCAACTCAGTCACGTATGCTTAAAATAAAGGGATACAAATTGCAAGAATATACCCAGACTTCCTTTTGTTTTTTTAGCGGAGACAAATTCTGGTAACTCATCTGGCTTCTTTATCAATCGTTGCACACATGCCGATACTCCATAATTTAGTGTGTAGCAACTACCCACTTCTCACATTTCCACCACCGAGGACTTTTAATGTGTGTTAAGTGGATGGTGGCGTTTTACAACATCCTGAGCTTTAAGCATCCCCTCCTGGATGCCCCTCCCCGCCCAGTCTTCGCTCCAGCCACCTCCTCTCACCTCTCGCCTGCAGGAACAAAAGGCACAAAGCCACTTAGCTGGGGCCCCAATCGCAACCAATCACCACAGAAGGATAATCAACTGTGCACTCACCCTCCTGGCAGGGAACTTAATGTGAAATCACTACCTGAGTCCACATCCTGCAAATAACCCCTTCCCGTCCACCCCTCGCTTCCGCTCTATCCAAGGTAGGAAAACGAGGGGGTAACGAGGGCATGTGTTCACCCGGGCTGGGAATTAAATTTCTGTCCAGCCCAGTGAAAAGCCGGGGTTGGCTTCAAGCTCACAGTCAAGTAGCGAGGGGCGGGGGGTGCACGGTAATTCTTCCCACCATAAAACCGCGCACACAAAGGCCAGGCTGAGCGCGGCTGCACACATTTGCCGCCTTTGAAGCATAATGCGCTGGACACACTCGTAGGGCGGCCTCGCTCACAGCCTGCTGGCGGAATGCGGGCCGTGTGCCCTGCACAAGCCCCGGGGTCCTGCGCGCGGTCACTGGCTGTGTGGGGGCGCACCTGCATGCACGGGGCAATGTACACACACTCGCTTCCTGGTCACCCAGAGCACGGTGAGTGGACGCGGGCAAGAAACCTTTTTTAGTCTCACTCTAGGACTGCGTAGGAGTAAAAGAATCGTGGCACCTTTTTCCATTTGTTCCTTGTCTTTCAAACGTTTGCACAGTTTTAGAAGCAGCAACCTAAAATATCGTTTTCTCCACATCCTTTAAAGAAGCACATGGTGGGAAAGAGATTCCGAACATTTCGACGCACGGCGGAAGTCTTGTTGTCCTAAATCAAAGATTTAGGGGACTTTTTGAGAAGAATATATGCCATCCAATGGAAAGAGGACTATCTGTTGATTACACTTGATGTCACTACCTTGTATACGAGTATTGGTCATGATGATGGTTGTTAGACCCGACAGCCCTAGGGTGGTCTTCCCCACCAAACATTTTGCCTGCTTGACTCATATTTTGCAGATTTGGTGTTGTTGGCCTTAGGACTCTGAGCACTTTACCACTGCGGACCACTGGTAAAGTGTATGTGCACTCTCCCCTAACCATGGTTTGATTGGTACATCCACAATTGGAACATTTATTTATAAGTCCATAGTAAAGTGCACTACACATGCCAGGGGCTTGTAAATTAAATGCTACTAGTAGGTATGCAGCACTTTGTCACCCACTCCAGTAGCCCTTAAATATGTCTCGGGCCGCCACTACAGAGCATGTGTGCGCAGTTTACACTGCCATGTCTACTTGGCATTTAAAACCTCTTACCAAACCTTGAACACCCTGTTTATTACATCTAAGTAACCCCTAAGGTAGGCCCTAGTTAGCCGACAGGGCAGGGTGCTATATAACCAAAAGGTAAGAAATGTACTTTCAAGTTGTACGTGTCCTGGTAGTGAAAAACTCCCAAATTCGTTTTTCACTAGTGCGTGGCCTACCCTGTTCATAGGTTAACATTGGGGGATTCCTTAAACACGGGCACTCACCCCCATAGTGATACACAGCTATTACAAGCTCTTCATGCCAGCAATATGCACAAAATTTGTTCAGCCAGCCATCGGGAGGTCTTTCAGTTTTCATTAAGCCAAGATCACTTTAAAACCCCTGATTCAATCCTATCCGGCTGTGCAAGGGGCACTAATCTATGGGCTAACGCTTCGCCACACAAAGTCACCGCTACTCCTGAAAAACTTATCATAACACACAGACAGCTCATAAACATAGTGCAATCATCCACCTCATTAACTGCTTGGAAACCATTCTGCTCAAATACGCCACCTACAAAGTTGTGCTGCTGGGGGACTTTAACATTAGGGGTCTGGGAAACTGCTTTACCACCTTGAGACCTGGTAAAGAACAAGCTATAATGAACAATTTCTTAAATACCTTTAAGTTAACCTCGTCTGAGAAGTACTCAAAGACAAAGCTCCTCTCAATTCCTCCCTACATTTAAAGGTATCTTAACTATGTATTCTTATCGAAACCTTTAACAAACCAACTTCTCAGCCTCGAGATCCCTAACAGATGTGAAAGCGATCATTATCCATTCATGTGAAATATGAATCTTGGAGCTGCTCTAGCGGCTAGGTTTCTAGCTGGGGGGTCCTCAACTCAAGGTGAAGAAATCAACTTAATTAGGAGGATCAAATGGAGACTGACAGACACCCCAACAGTGACAAATTGGCTATAAAAGACAATCATGGTCCCCAATATCACCAGGGGGACCCTTGGACCCAGGTGAAGTGGACTGATCATGGTCCTAGTAGCCACTCTGCAGCCCAGTGTGGACCACATGCAACACCCATGCAGGAAACTCAATAAGGTGCTGAACCTGCACTACAATAAGGCCATTGGTTGTTCACGAAGAATACAAAGATCCTCCTTGTGGCGACACCAGCTAATTCCTACACTTCAATCTGACATAGTGATCACCAAGCTGCGAAAAGAACATAAAAAGTTAGCCTGGGAAACAAAAGCATTAGAAGACAAGCAATGGCTAAAGATACATAAATTGCTCCAGGAAAGAAGTCTAGCCAGTTCTGGCATCTCATCAACAAATTAAAATCTCTGAACGTAAGCAACAGTCTCTCTGAAGGGGACTGGGTAAACAATATAACTGCACTGTACTCTGGTCACACAGTCGCATCACCTAATAATAACAGTCGGGAAGGTGCCAACCAGCCCATGAGGCAGCAGCAGGTCCTTTCCACCCCGAGATAGGTCATCAAAATTATCAAGGCAATGAAAAAGGATGGGGCATCAGGACTGCATGGTCTTCCAGCAGGGATTTTTAAATGTGCTCCAGAGGACTGGGCAACGATTCTCACCCCCCCGTCTTTAACCACGCCTTCCTTTCTGACAATATCCAAGATGCATGGAGGGGCTCCATTTTGTGGCCTATATCCAAGAATGGACAAAGCCATTCAACTGCCCCTGATTCCCCTACTGGATCTAGAGGCCAAAGCATACGCACACCTCCTTCTGAAGCAGCTAGAGGCTTGGGTTCAAGACAATGACATTTTACCTTTCCTTCAGACTGGGTTCCGTGCTGCAGCTTCAGTCATAGACAACATCATCCCACTGGTTGTCTCTTGCAAGCACTCACCACTCTTTTGTTGCTTCATTGACTATAGATCACCCCAAACCTCCTGCGTGCCTTCATTTCGCTTTACACAAACACATTTGTATGCATAGAAACAGGGCCACTTAATGTTGCTAAAAAATAATCCAACCAAGGCTATTTCAAGCAAAGCTGTGTCCTCGCCCCCCCTGCTCTTCAAACTGTACACTGCAGACTTGGGCAATACACTGATGAACAGTTGCCTGGCTCCTCCTCGCTTAGGCCAGTCATAAGTGCACATTTTACAATATGCAGATGATATAGTGATAATGGAACACTAGAAGTGGAATGCAGTGAGCTCTGAGTAGTGGTCACAAAAACAATGGAAAAAATTGACTAACGATAAACCAGGACAAGACCAAAGTGGCAACCATTGTGTGGCAATGGAACAAGAAATTGATGATCTGGTGTTTGAAGCCACTGACAATTAAATCAGCAGCAAAATACAACTACCTGGGGGTCTGGTTCTCAGACACTGCTAAACCCCTAGCCTACAAAGCCTCTCTAAAGAAGAAAGCCGCTGCAATCACATATGGTCTCGTCAGTTTCAATAGAAAACTAAAAAGCCCATCTGCTGCTCCAATACTTAAAGTGATCAAGGCCACCCTTCTTCCTGTTCTTCATTACGGGCAATTGGCCTTTCCCTCTGCCTGCCCATTCACCTTGGGACTTGCTCAGTCCTCAGGCCATCGAAGTATGTTTCACCCACCCAGGTATTCATGAAGATCCCGAATTTGTTTAGAATTCTGCCTGATTCATCAAGGGCTAACCCAGGTTGCTGATTTTTAAAAATACTATCTCTGGGTTCTGATGGCGCCTGGGATCTCACTAAAAGCTCACAGTAGAGGAAACCTTTGAAAACCCAGGGAATCCATGGTCCGAGCCACTCCAGAAGGCCTTGGGAACTGTACTTTAGACACCTGTCATGGCCCACCCATGGCCGCATCCCTGTGCAATAATCTGCCCTGCACTCAAAACCTGCGCAAAACCTGGGTGATTAAGTTTAACCACCCCTTAAGTAGTGGAGGTAGGTCCAACTGTTATATTAACTAGTTTCAAATTCTATCTGTATTTTAGCCTTTTATGTTTTTAATAATTTTTAGTTATATGGTTTTTATCAACTACACAATAGAACTTGCCAATGACAATGAGAAATTATTATATTTAATAAGCTGTAATGCCCAATTGGGAAGGAGTAGACATCTCATGTTTAGCACCTATGGAATTGTAATAATGCATCTTCTTTAATGGTATAGTTGGATTTATTGTTACAATATTGAAAATGCCACTTTAAGAAAGTTGGCAGCTTCCTCCTCTGAGTCCTGTATGCCTGCAGCCTGTCTCCAATACACATTCGGGCTGGGGTCACAGCTGAGGTGGTTCATTCCCTCTAGACAGCCACAAACAAAGGACTCTTAAGTTTGATTGATGGAACATCAACATCCTGCTGGGCCATCCAAGGCAGGATAGGAGCCATCCAAGGCAGGATAGGAGGAAGGAGCTGACACCGGAATGGGCAGTGTCCTGCACAAACACAAAAGGCTGCATATCCCCCCCTGTAGTGGGTCCGGAGCCAGAGCAGGAAGAAAGGATGTCTGAGGACTTCACAGCCCTTCTCTGAAGGCACCCCCACTTCAAAGGCACAACTGAGTATAAGTACTGTATCTCTGACCCTACCAACTCATTCTACTGCTGGGCCTGTGAAGAACTCTGCCAGGAAAAAGGACTGCTGTGCTGCTATAAGGACTGCTACTTTGGACTGCTGCTCTGGAAAAACTGTTTTTCTGCTGTCCTGCCCTGCTGAGGAAGGACTGGACCCATCTCCCTTGAACCCAGAGTAACTCCAAAGGGTTGCTAGGTTGCCTCCTGTTCTTTGGAAGTTTCAGGGACAAAAAAGGATTTGACTTATCAGCTACAACACCTGGACTTTACTTGCTGCAAGTCTAGCGCTGCAAAGTTGTGCCAACCTAGTCCTGGGCCTTTGGAAGTGGCTATAAAGAGCTGCAACTACAAGAACCCACACTTCTTGATCAGAGTCGGCACATCTTCGCCTTTGCGTGGGTTTGAACCAGCACATCCTCATTGCTGCGGGGATCAGACCCGGTACATCACACTCAGAACCAGTGCATCGCCATCAGAAGCGCAACACTGCCAACACCCCATAGCCACCACTATAGGGAGACTATCAATGCATCCCCTTGACCGTGTGGAGAAACCAGGCGCATCGACCTCGGAACAGGTGCATCTCGTAACCGGTGCTTCGTCTTCCGAACCAACACAGCGCCATTGTTGCATAGAGAAAAATCGACGCATCACCTTGACTGTGGGATCGACACCAATGCATCTTTCAGCTGCACCCCCCACATCTCACTGTTGCGACCAGGATCAAGGTACTTTTGTTCAGCAGGCCTTGGATGATCCCTGCAGGCAGTCTGCACTCCATCGTGGTCGGCCTAAACTCTTTACTTTGCATGACCAGATAACCCCATAGGCGCCTATTGCTTCTAAGAGCTATTTTCACCCATTAATCTTTAAAATTTATATTTATTGGATTGTCATTTTGGTCTTGTCTTATTTATAAAAATATAATCTATTTTTCTAACGTGGTGTGGAGTCTTTTTGTGGTGTTTTCACTGTTACTGTTTGAAGTGTTGCACAAATGTTTTACACATTGTGTCTCAAATTAAGCTTGCCTGCTCCTTGCCAGCCTACCAATGGGTGAACACAGGTTAATTTATAGTGTGTATCTGACTTACCCCGACTTGGATTGTGGTTCTGTCTTGGCCAGAGTGCATTACCTCTGCCAACCAGAAACCCAAATTCTAACAATGGTTTACATGCGGTTGAGCATTTCCTTAGGGGTCAACCTTTGTATTTGGATAATCATACCATAGGGCTGTTCTCCACGATTACGTGGCGCTTGGAAAATAAATTCTTTATGTTCAATAAGGAAATATTTAGTCAGATAAGAGGCATAGTAATGGGCACCTGTTTTGCCCCTAGCTATGTGTGTTCACACATGGGCTTGTGGGAGGAACGTGCTCCTGAGTAAACCGATGTCTGCGTAGAGTGATCATATGCTATTATGGGTAACGTTTATCGATAATTTGATCTTCATTTGGAAAGGCTCACTAGATAGTGCTTATGCCTATGTTGAAGAGATTAATAACAATTTAAACTTGTATTTCACAAGTTCAATCAGCAAGTTTGTTATTTTCTTAGATTTGGTAGTATTCATTAAGGATGACAAAACTAAAACAAGACTATTCAGGGAAGCAAGTGCTGGCAACACAACATTGCATGCTACCCGTTTCCATACACATTTAAAAATTAGTAACCCTTATGGCGAAATGTTGTGGATAAGAAGAAACTGTAGCACTGCAGAAGACATGCAAAAGACAATGGTCAGATTTAGATTCGTTAGAGAGAACAGCTGCAAAAGATGGTCAGAGAGAGAGAGAATCATTGTTATTTTGCAAGAGTACTAACAAATCTGTGAAGAAAACTGATTCAGCCCTTAAACTAACTATAACATATAACAATCAAGATGAGGCCCAGATATATTCATTTGCAAGCATTGACATTTAGTAAAAGGAGATCCCATCATAGGCACATTAATCCCAAAGAACCTCTCTCTTATTTACAGAGTAACATACTCTATGCGAGATGCTTTAGTAAAAAGTAGCCCTGAAATGACAATGCAAGATATTTGGCTCCAACAAACTAAAGGGTTCTGAAATAGTTCAGCAAAGGTAAAGCTGGCCAATTTGGAACTAATACCACTGTGTATATGACTACTTTTTAAGATAGACCCTTCAAAAGTATGGGGCATATCATTGCAAAACAGACTATGCAGTATATGTGTTAACCTGCAGATATAATCTCATGTATGCTTGGAGTACAACCCTCCAGGTACATAACAGAATCCTGCAGCACATCAGGGCCATTGAGACTAAAGATCACTCCTACCCAATGACAAGGCACTTTGAGGAGTACCTTAGCAATGATGCAACACACTAGCAGTATTTTGTGATTGATGCAGTGCATAAACAGCATACAGGTGGCAAACCTGAGCAAGCCCTAAGACAACATGAATCAAAATACATCATTAATCTCAACAGTAAATTTCCCAATCGTCTGTGCCAATAAGGCAGTGTGTACATTCGTATGATTTCACTAAAAATAACTGTAAAACCTCCTGTCCCTTGCACAGAGGCTGTTGATACTGTACCGTAACTACATTTGGAATTCAAGGGGTTGGAAAGGATTGATGTTATTTTGGAAAAATACATTATTTTTTAGTCTACTTGCTATGCAGATTGATGTGATAAGCCCACTCGGGCATAATTTATACAGTAATCAGTTGGTCAAATATATGTATCATCAGGCCTCTGACTATGGCGAGTGAAGCTTAATGTAGAACCTACTTGCCTATTGACAAAGAACAGGTGTTCTGCTCACTCAAAGCGAAAGAGCAATAAAATGCCTTTAAATATTTTTGTCTCGTCATATTTGTTCTTTGATCACAAATGAGAGTACGGGGTTCTTGTAGCGTAAGTAGGTCGTAACAATTGTGACACTAGACCACTCGTATACCTCGACTAGAGGTGAAATGTAAGTGAGCTGTGGAGTGGTGTAAGGTCTGTAAGGGGGATTTCCTTTACGGACTAGGTGGTCTCACACACTATATAGTGTCATGCTTCATCATATGACCACCTAGCCCCACCCATGTAGGACAGTGCCACCTGGGCGGACTCAACCTCGCTGTTAAAAGAACAGGAGGGAGTGCGTAAATTAATTTAATTTCTGGAAAAGGGGATCCAGCTATGCTAGGGAAATAAAAACACCTACTCAGGTACCCGGGTGAATTTAATAGAGGGTTCTGTGTGGTGTGATTAAAAAGAAATGAGGAACCAGTGTGAGAGCAATGACTCACAAGGTCACCTGTCTAAAAGAAGTAGCCGACATGTTTCTGCCCTTGTAAATGAGCTGTGGAGGGTCTCTGGGCATTCATCAGGGCATTGGATCCCTGTTGTATATGCTTATTAAGCGCTGCAGAAATAATCACAATAGAAAATGGGTTGAGGCAGGGCCTACCTTAACCGAGGGAATACCTAGGGAGGACCTATGGTAGATAGGGTAAAAAACAGACCAGAATTGATAGTGAAAAAGTAATACACAGCAAACCACAACACACGTGACAAAATTCATGCAAGACGCAGGAGTACTGGTTGCAATTATGAATAACAGTCGCATCAATGCTAGCTAAGCAGGGCGGACAATAGGCAAGGGAAGACGATTTCTTACCCTAACACTCGAGGCTAGTGGCCTCTGGTATCCTGGAGAGGGAGCGTCCCCTTATAGTCAGACTCTAGGGTTCGAGGGAAAAGGAAGAAGGGAAGAACAAAAATGAAGATAGATGGAGAAATACAAAGGAGGTTCCCAAGTAGGTGGAATTAGACGAGGGGGGAATAAGAAAGAGAAAGGAAGGTAGTCCATAATGGAGGAATGGTAGAACCCAAGAAAAGGGTTTAAGACAAAAGAAGAAATCAGAAAAGAGTGTGAAACAAAGTCACTGGAGTGGGGGGAAGAAGTGGGGAAAGAAAGGGAAAAAAAGGGGGGGGGAAAGGGGAGGAATGGAGAGCAAGGGGAAAAAATAGGAAAAGGGAAAAGAAAAAGAAAAAAGAAAGAAACAAAAAGGAAAGAATGAGAAAAATAGAAAAAATAAGGAGAAATAGAGAAATAGGAGAAATAGAGAAATAGGAGAGGAGAGGTGTCTTATTTGTGAATCCAACGTTGGCCGACTCACTGCATCAAAGGTGGGCGCTCTCTGTGCGCCTATACCGACCTCTCCTTCAGGACCGCTTGAATGGAGTGGCCTGGTTGCGAGTAGTAGATATAGTGATCTTAATTAGGTAGGATAAGCTGCAGCTGCTGATAATCACCGTCGCGGCCCGGGGTGGGCGGAACCGGAAGTGCTGCGAACTGCCTTCGTTTGTAGCGGATGGCCAAATGAGCACCGGCCAAGTCCCGGACATGCCGGGAGCCGGAAGTGACCTGAAGTGACGCTGCCTTCGTATTGTGATCCAAAGGGGATCGGCTGAGCCGCCGCGTAGGGCGGCCGTGGCTCAGGGAGAACCCTCGCGCTGGGCGGTGACGCCCAATCCGCGAGTGTTGACGGGAAAAGTAGTTTCCCGGCGGCATGCAAGGCTGCCTATAGTTCGGCAAGGCCGAAAAGGGGAGCGGGGAGGGATATAGGGGCGCGGGGGGAGAGAAAGAAAGGGAGCAATAGGGGAAACCAGATAAAGGGCATAAAGGAACAAGAAAGACAAAGGAAAGCAAAAGAAAAAGCAAAAAGCGAGAAAGGAAAAGGATGGAAGGGTGATAACAAAGAGGGGGGGGAAGGGAAGAGAGAGAGGAGAGGCAGGTGAAGGGGAGGGGTGGGTAAGGGAGGGAGATTGAGATGGGGGGAAATGGGGGAAGGGGGGAGGAGGGAAAGGGAAGGGGGTGAAGGGGAAAGGGAAAAACAAGGGAATAAAAGGGGGCGCCAGGGGTTTGGGGAGCATGGGGACATAAGAAGGTGAAGTGAGTGATAAGGTGTGAAAGAGGGGAAGAAGGGGGAAGGAAAAAGAAAAACAGAAAGAAAAAGAAAAAGAAAGGAGAAAAAGGCAAAGAAGGGAAGGAAGAAAAAGAAAAAGAAAGGAGAAAAAGGCAAAGAAGGGAAGGCAAAAACTAATCAGGGTAGGGAAGAAACCTAATAGGGGGAAAAAAAGGGGGGGGGGGGGGAGGAGGGGAGGGTTTGTGGGGGTTCTAAGTTTGAAGAGAGAACCAAGGTATCTCGTCATTTAGTCCAACCATGTCGGTGTGTAACCTCCAAATCCAGCGTTGCTCAGCCCTAAACAGTTTTTCAGACACGTTAGGGGTCGAAGGAGAAAAATGTTCCAGGACCGTCCATAACATGTCATCTGGGGAGTGTTTTTTTTGTAGGAAATGGCTAGTGAGTTTTGTTGCATCTCGTTTGCACCTAATCGTGCTTCTGTGCTCACAGATTCTGGTGCTAACCTTCCTCGTAGTCATCCCCACATATTTGAGTAGGCAAGGGCATTTGATTAAATAGACTACGTTTTTGCTGTTACAGTTCGTAAGTGATTTTTGCACCCATGGGGTTTTTAGGTCAAGATTGATGGCGGTAGATCTGTGAGTAAAAGGGCAAACGCTGCAATTACCGCATGGATAGTGACCTGCGGGGGGGGGGGGCCATCTGCCAAAGTGTCGTCTGTGCGGGATGTCGCTTCTCCTTTGGTCTTGTGTGGACCACCATGTTGCGTATATTGTTGGCTCTTATACGCGTATAGTGGTGGTTCAAAGGGTAAACCACCTGATGTCAGGATTTTCCAATTATCTCTTATAATCTTCTGGATTTCATTGGATAAGGGATTGAAAGTGGTAACACATACGATCTTGTCCACGCTTGGTTTCAGTGCTCGGGGCTGTAGCAGCTGGTCCCTATTATTGTTGCGTGCTCTTTTTCGTGCCCTACTAACCAGATGTGGGGGATAATCCTTGATGTGTAGCTTGGTAGTTAATTTGTCTGCATGTTTGCGGTAATCGATAACGGATGAGCAGTTTCGTCTTAACCGTAGGAACTGCCCGACCGGGAGGTTATCTCTTAGGGCTTGTGGGTGGAAACTCTGGTATTGTAACAAATTGTTGCAGTCTGTTGGTTTATAGTAAACTTCTGTGGCTAACCGGCCGTCATGTTCATAGATGAGTAGGTCGAGGAAAGGTAGCTTGTTGTCGCCTATACTCATTGTGAAGGTTGGAAAGGGGTTGGCTCTGTTAAGCCAAACAGCGAATGCCTGGGCCTCTTCCTTACTACCAGTCCATATTAGCAGTACATCATCGATGTATCGCTTCCAGAGTTTGATCTGGTCTCGGTAGGGATTATCCTCATGCAGGACCGTATGTCTTTCAAAGTGGTCAACGTATAGACATGCTAGACTTGGGGCAAATGTGCTACCCATCGATGTGCCTTGTGTCTGCAAAAATAAACTATCTTCAAATTTGAAGTAGTTTCTGGTGAGAGCGAAGTGTGCTAAGTCCAGTATAAAACCAGGGGGGGGTTTGAGATTCACCCATATGTATTTCCAGCAGGTTGCTTATCACTTCCAGGGTGGCCTCTTGCGGGATGTTTGTGTAAAGTGATTCCACGTCGAGAGTAATCAGGAGTTCCTTGGATTTGTCAAAGGCTATAGATTCCAGTAAAAGGAGGACATGGGTGGTGTCCTTAAGGTAGGTCGGGATTCTTTTAACTAACGGTTGTAGGAATGGTCTAGTGTCACAATTGTTACACTATCGACCTACTTACGCTACAAGAACCCCGTACTCTAATTTGTGATTTAGTATTGTGTTTTGGGAGTCAAGTACGGTGTGTGTCTTTTCTCGCTCCCATATACTCTCCCTTTGTGTAATGTTATAGTAGAGCAGCCTCTTGGCTGCGAGAGTTCTCTTTTTTGCTCTCCTCCTTCTAGCAAGCACATTGTCTTGCCTGCGCCCCCCTGAGCTTTAGGTTCTTTCCTCCTTTTTCCCCACTTTACCCACCCCCCACCCCCCTCTGCACACTATGGCAGAAGGTCTCTCCTTCAATGACGAGGAAGTATCAGCTATCCT
The DNA here is from genome assembly GCF_031143425.1 of Pleurodeles waltl. Classification (NCBI taxonomy): domain Eukaryota; kingdom Metazoa; phylum Chordata; class Amphibia; order Caudata; family Salamandridae; genus Pleurodeles; species Pleurodeles waltl. The sequence goes on from NC_090442.1 coordinate 191,873,525, forward strand.
CGCAGCCCCCTCACTCCTTGGGGACACGGCTTTGTCAAAGAGTTTGTCCCAGCTTGGGGACTGGGATACCCTAGTGGAATTGAAACGCTCCCAGGTTAAGACTATACTACACAGGGCTGTCCTCACAGAATACCTCCGCAGTAACTCTGCACCAAACGGACTACTTGTCACCAACGAGCCTCGCATATTCCTAGACGACCTTGAGTTTCGTAAAGATTGGTCGCTTATAGCATGGAAATGCAGACGAGATTGGCTGATATTAATTATAAAAACCGCCACTAGGTTATCCGAAACCCTACTGATCCAGATAAAAACCAATGAAAATAACCTGAAGTCAGGTGTGAGCATTCTCTCCATCAAAAAGAAACTGAAGGAGGTAAATAAAAACATGAATGAATATAAAGAATACCTAACTCAGCAAAAAATAGGAAATTTTCAAAAAGACCTAAATCGGTTTTCCCTAGAAAGGATATACCCCTACACCAAACCTGACTATGTATCAAAGAATCCCACTAACACATCTGATACTTCCTCAGGTAGTAATATCAGCTCTGATAGTGATAGTAACTCGTCAGGGAATATACGACAACGCCGCGGACGACGTGGGCAACGTCGAGGAGGATGGAACTATCCACCCTTACCTCCTCCATACCCCCCATACTTCAACCAACAATGGGGTTGGCCCAACCAGTATGGCCCCCCTCCACAATACCAAGCACCCTACCTGCAGCATCCTGCCCAATGGTCCTTCTCTGAACCCCCACCCCCTTTTTTAGACAGAGGTCACGGGAGGGACAGAGGGAGGAGAAAAGAAGTACAGTGGCGCCCAAGAGAGGATGCAGTGGAAAATCCAACACACAGGGAGGCCATCCCAGGGACAAGCAAGACAAAGTGAAACCCGGCTCAGAGAATACAGTCAGCATCATTAATCTAAGCAACCGGACTCTGAGCCAAACCGAAACCCAAGCATTAAATAAAGGCCTGAATTTTGTGCCTACTCCAAAAGTTGACTTATTCAGAACCAGAACAGAACTAGCGGGTCTGTTTCGTAAGATCCGCCTAAAAACCTTTTTTCTTGGGAAGGAATATGATACTCCCGCACAGAATACAGGACTACGTCCTAAGTCCACCTTCTGCCCCCCAGCAGGGCAAATGCCCCCTGAGGTACTGGCTTTCGAGAAATCAGTATCCCTTAAGATCAATGGGCTTACTGAGGCACCCAACAAAGTATTCCACAATATGAGCAAAAGCGAAATAGAGTCACTGAAGAGCCTTACAGCCGATCCAAATATCATTATCAAACCAGCAGACAAGGGCGGGGCTACAGTGATTCTTCCACAAAAAATGTATAGAGACGAGTGTGAGCAACTTCTGGGTAATACCAGACACTATAAGCGTCTGGCACGTGATCCTACAACTGATGTCCAAGAAGATATCGCTTTCCTAGTATCAAAAGGGAAGGAAAACAACTGGATCACAGATCATGAGGCATCATACCTGATACAGACCAACCCAAAAATTCCGTACTTTTATATTTGACCAAAAGTACATACAGAGAAGATTCCTCCCCCCGGAAGACCCATAGTTTCCTGTATAGGCTCAGTACTAGAGCCTTTGTCAAAGTTCGTGGATTTCTTCCTACAACCGTTAGTTAAAAGAATCCCGACCTACCTTAAGGACACCACCCATGTCCTCCTTTTACTGGAATCTATAGCCTTTGACAAATCCAAGGAACTCCTGATTACTCTCGACGTGGAATCACTTTACACAAACATCCCACAAGAGGCCACCCTGGAAGTGATAAGCAACCTGCTGGAAATACATATGGGTGAATCCCAAACCCCCCCTGGTTTTATACTGGACTTAGCACACCTCGCTCTCACCAGAAACTACTTCAAATTTGAAGATAGTTTCTTTTTGCAGACACAAGGCACATCGATGGGTAGCACATTTGCCCCAAGTCTAGCATGTCTATACGTTGACCACTTTGAAAGACATACGGTCCTGCATGAGGATAATCCCTACCGAGACCAGATCAAACTCTGGAAGCGATACATCGATGATGTACTGCTAATATGGACTGGTAGTAAGGAACAGGCCCAGGCATTCGCTGTTTGGCTTAACGGAGCCAACCCCTTTCTAACCTTCACAATGAGTATAGGCGACAACAAGCTACCTTTCCTCGACCTACTCATCTATGAACATGACGGCCGGTTAGCCACAGAAGTTTACTTTAAACCAACAGACTACAACAATTTGTTACAATACCAGAGTTTCCACCCACGAGCCCTAAGAGATAACCTCCCGGTCGGGCAGTTCCTACGGTTAAGACGAAACTGCTCATCCATTATCGATTACCGCAAACATGCAGACAAACTAACTACCAAGCTACACATCAAGGATTATCCCCCACATCTGGTTAGTAGGGCACGAAAAAGAGCACGCAACAATAATAGGGACCAGCTGCTACAGCCCCGAGCACTGAAACCAAGCTTGGACAAGATCGTATGTGTTACCACTTTCAATCCTTTATCCAATGAAATCCAGAAGATTATAAGAAATAATTGGAAAATCCTGACATCAGGTGGTTTACCCTTTGAACCACCACTATACGCGTATAAGAGAGCCAACAATATACGCGACATGGTGGTCCACACAAGACCAAAGGAGAAGCGATGTCCCGCACAGACGACACTTTGGCAGATGGCCCCCCCCCCCCCGCAGGTCACTATCCATGCGGTAATTGCAGCGTTTGCCCTTTTACTCACAGATCTACCACCATCAATCTTGACCTAAAAACCCCATGGGTGCAAAAATCACTTACGAACTGTAACAGCAAAAACGTAGTCTATTTAATCAAATGCCCTTGCCTACTCAAATATGTGGGGATGACTACGAGGAAGGTTAGCACCAGAATCTGTGAGCACAGAAGCACGATTAGGTGCAAACGAGATGCAACAAAACTCACTAGCCATTTCCTACAAAAAAACCACTCCCCAGATGACATGTTATGGACGGTCCTGGAACATTTTTCTCCTTCGACCCCTAACGTGTCTGAAAAACTGTTTAGGGCTGAGCAACGCTGGATTTGGAGGTTACACACCGACACGGTTGGACTAAATGACTAGATACCTTGGTTCTCTCTTCAAACTTAGAACCCCCACAAACCCCCCCCCCCTCATTTTTCCCCCCTATTAGGTTCCTTCCCTACCCTGATTAGTTTTTGCCTTCCCTTCTTTGCCTTTTTCTCCTTTCTTTTTCTTCCTTCCCTTCTTTGCCTTTTTCTCCTTTCTTTTTCTTTCTGTTTTTCTTTTTCCTTCCCCCTTCTTCCCCTCTTTCACACCTTATCACTCACTTCACCGTCTTATGTCCCCATGCTCCCCAAACCCCTGGCGCCCCCTTTTATTCCCTTGTATTTCCCTTTCCCTCTCCCCCCCCCACCCCCCCCCTTTTTCCCCCCATCTCCATCTCCCTCCCTTACCCACCCCTCCCCTTCACCTGCCTCCCCTCTCTTCCCTCCCCCCCCTTTGTTATCCCCCTTCCATCCTTTTCCTTTCTCGCTTTTTGCTTTTTCTTTTGCGAAACCCTTTGTCTTTCTTGTTCCTTTATGCCCTTTATCTGGTTTCCCCTATTGCTCCCTTTCTTTCTCTCCCCCAGCGCCCCTATATCCCTCCCCGCTCCCCTTTTCGGCCTTGCCGAACTATAGGCAGCCTTGCATGCCGCCGGGAAACTACTTTTCCCAGCGACTCGCTCTTTAGGCAGCCTGCAGTGCTGCCGGGAAACTACGTTTCCCGTCAACACTCGCGGATTGGGCGTCACCACCCAGCGCGAGGGATCTCCCCGAGCTACGGCCGCCCTACGCGGCGGCTCAGCCGATCCCCTTTGGATCACAATACGAAGGCAGCGTCACTTCAGGGCGCTCCCCTTCGCCGATGGTCACTTCCGGCTCCCGGCATGTCCGGGACTTGGCCGGTGCTCATTTGGCCATCAGCTACAAACGAAGGCAGTTCGCAGCACTTCCGGTTCCGCCCACCCCCGGGCCGCGACGGTGATTATCAGCAACTGCAGCTTATCCTACCTAATTAAGATCACTATATCTACTACTCACAACCAGGCCACTCCATTCAAGCGGTCCTGAAGGAGAGGTCGGTATAGGCGCACAGAGAGCGCCCACCTTTGATGCAGTGAGTCGGCCAACGTTGGATTCACAGATAAGACACCTCTCCTCTCCTATTTCTCCTTATTTCCCTCTATTTTTCTCTTTCTTTCCTTTTTGTTTCTTTCTTTTTTCTTTCTTTTCCCCTTTCCTATTTTTTCCCCTTGCTCTCCATTCCTCCCCTTTTCCCCCCCCTTTTTTTCCCCTTTCTTTCCCCACTCCAGTGACTTTGTTTCACCCTCTTTTCTGATTTCTTCTTTTGTCTTAAACCCTTTTCTTGGGTTCTACCATTCCTCCATTATGGACTACCTTCCTTTCTCTTTCTTATTCCCCCCTCGTCTAATTCCACCTACTTGGGAACCTCCTTTGTATTTCTCCATCTATCTTCATTTTTGTTCTTCCCTTCTTCCTTTTCCCTTGAACCCTAGAGTCTGACTATAAGGGGACGCTCCCTCTCCAGGATACCAGAGGCCACTAGCCTCGAGTGTTAGGGTAAGAAATTGTCTTCCCTTGCCTATTGTCAGCCCTGCTTAGCTAGCATTGATGCGACTGTTATTCATAATTGCAACCAGTACTCCTGCGTCTTGCATGAATTTTGTCACGTGTGTTGTGGTTTGCTGTGTATTACTTTTTCACTATCAATTCTGGTCTGTTTTTTACCCTATCTACCATAGGTCCTCCCTAGGTATTCCCTCGGTTAAGGTAGGCCCTGCCTCAACCCATTTTCTATTGTGATTATTTCTGCAGTGCTTAATAAGCATATACAACAGGGATCCAATGCCCTGATGAATGCCCAGAGACCCTCCACAGCTCATTTACAAGGGCAGAAACATGTCGGCTACTTCTTTTAGACAGGTGACCTTGTGAGTCATTGCTCTCACACTGGTTCCCCATTTCTTTTTAATCACACCACACAGAACCCTCTATTAAATTCACCCGGGTACCTGAGTAGGTGTTTTTATTTCCCTAGCATAGCTGGATCCCCTTTACCAGAAATTAAATTAATTTACGCACTCCCTCCTGTTCTTTTAACAGCGAGGTCGAGTCCGCCCAGGTGGCACTGTCCTACCTGGGTGGGGCTAGGTGGTCATATGATGAAGCATGACACTATATAGTGTGTGAGACCACCTAGTCCGTAAAGGAAATCCCCCTTACAGACCTTACACCACTCCACAGCTCACTTACATTTCACCTCTAGTCGAGGTATACGAGTGGTCTAGTGTCACAATTGTTACACTATCGACCTACTTACGCTACAAGAACCCCGTACTCTCATTTATGATTTAGTATTGTGTTTTGGGAGTCAAGTACGGTGTGTGTCTTTTCTCGCTCCCATATACTCTCCCTTTGTGTAATGTTATATTTGTTCTTTGTTCAAAGAAAAGTCAGACGTCAGTTGACTTATCTAACTGCAGAGTTCCAGAATTTTGTGAAGTGAACCGTCCGACCTGTTGTACAAAGGGTTTGGAATGAAAGGCTGCAGGGTGTCATATTTTTGCTAACACGCAACATTTAAATAGCTAATAAGTCAACTCTTCAAACAATTAAAAATAAATTTCGGTAGTTGTGAAAGCCCATTTTTATACTTCTGTGGGATGAACAAATTATTTTAATAGGATGAAAACAAATCAAAACATTTACTTGGTGATGTACAAATGATTAATGTTTTCTAAAACCCAATCTTCGCCGATTTTTAATACAGTATACAGTTTTATCAGTAAAGCTGCAAGTTCGTGGGAACATTTTTGGCCATTTCAATGGGAAATTTACTGACTGTAAATGAGTGTGCTACCACATCATGCTTTAGTAATGTATTTATTAAAAGTGAGTTTTTAAACATTAACTGAGAAACACTCCTGCCTCTGCTCTGATGACACTGCTATTGTTAAACTAAGAGGCGAGTCCAAGATCATGTATCCTATACGCGGGCTAGATTCTTATTATATATGGAGCAAATGTTTACTGTACTTAATTTTAAAGTTTTGTACAGCAGGAATGCTGAACTTACATATTTAACGGTGCACTCAAATGTGAGAACGAAGAAAAAGTTGGCTTTGTAAAATAAAATATTTGCCCAGGATCACTCAATTTGAGACTAGTTTATGGATCAAGTAAATTCCAGTACGTCAAGTAGATTATTCAAGTTACTCGACCTGCAGGTCTAGTAACATCTTTATGATTTATAGAGGTCTGATCATATGAAATTGATTTAATTCAGTGTTTAACGTGTGTCACCCATGGGACAAATGAGGAACAATGATTGAGAACAATCTAAAAGTAAGAATTTTTGGCACAAGCAGTAGAATATTGTATTGTACAGATCTGCTATATTCATGAATGAAACGTGGCGTGTACACTGTCAATGATTAATCATATCCTAACAAATACTTAATTTGGTAGCATAATCATGACAACTTTGTAGCGTAAATTTGAATTTTGAATTATTTAAATAAGCAACGAGTACAGATGACGGAGATTAGGAGGTATCAGTGAAACTGTGTTTAATAGAAGAAGTAGACTCCATAAAATATTGTTAAAAGTATATGGTGAAGCACAAAAAAATATTTTTTGACAAAATAATTCTTTATGGACTTTGATAATTGTAATACCTGTTGGAATGAATATGATCACAAGGGTAGAGTATTTTTCTTTATGATTGTAAATCACTTGCACAGTATTTAAAGGAGAAAGATAGTGCTGCAACTGTGACCAAGGCTGCTTAGCCAGCCGAAACGCATCGTGGAAGAACGAGATTGAATAAATAATCTTTTGACCATTAAGCATGGTATTCGCACCTGGTCCTCTTGGATTGTAGCTATTTAGAGGGGACACAGTTGTGTTCATGTTTTACCCACACAAAACCACAGAAAATCAGCAATTATACTTCTGTTAAGAAACAATAACTTGTGGCCTAACGTTACTTAACAGCACGAGTTAAAGTTTCTTCAGATAAGTATAAACTATAACTGCTGAATTTCTATGGTTTTGTGTGGGTTAAATGTGAACCTAACCTAACTATAACGTCTCTGTAACTTTTTTTTTTTTTTTAGTGAATTTAACATAAAGCAATATATAATTACCGTCTGTTAATACAACCACCACACTTCTTTTTCCATTCAACATTGATCTGTGGCTGCCCACGGATCCCCCGCAGAGGATCCGTGTCCCTAGATATACTCATTTCTATTCCTTTAAGAACTCCAAAACCACTTAACAGATTTACACTAAATTACAAAAATGTCTCTGTCTGGGCCAATAGCTAGCTTTCTGCCAAATATGGTGTAAATCCGTTCATAGGTTTAGCCTGTAGTCGTGTTAAAAAAATCCCCAAAAATACTGCATGGGGTAAAAGCATTTTGGGACCCCCCCTCCTTTTTTCTCAGCCCTCCATTGACAAATCACCCCAAAACCTTCCATGTAGAACTAAGCAAAGAAGGGCGCTTGTTTTTTGGGAAAATTTAATGAATATTCGTCAAACAGCGACAAAGTTATTAGCAAAACTAAAAAAGGTTTGTCTATGTGAAAAGTTGGTTCTAATTATATCTACTGGCCATTGCCAGTAGGTAGGTAGGGGTGGAGGTAGGTAGGGGTGTGTACTATATATATATATATATATATATATATATATATATATATATATATATATATATATATACATACACACAGATAGATAGATAGATAGATAGATAGATAGATAGATAGATAGATAGATAGATAGATAGATAGATAGATAGATAGATAGATAGATAGATCACTTTAGTGTCAGGGTATGCATCCTCTCTGTGACATTTTGACAATCTATTATCCCACTCACAGTACAAAGCCTCTGGCCTCTCCCTTTAAAGTTCGCAGTTAAGCTTTTAAGTCCAAAAGAGCCAAGGTGCCTAGACCTTGGGACACAGGAGACTCCCCTCTCTAGACATTCGGTCTTGAGCTGCTAATCAGCTTTAGCATCTCAGCTAGGATGGCATTCTGCTCATAGCTCCCCATTTGGCCGCTTTAGAACAGAAGGCAGACCACCCTTCCCTTAACAGGAGGCGGTGCTGCCCCAGGTGCGTGGGAGAGGATAAGTGTGCAGGTGTTTATCAGCTTGTTTGATTTTCAGACTGGCAGATTTGAGCGCAGAGTAGTCAGGTGGTGAAAAGGTGACTTCCAACCTCCAGAGAAAGTCCTGTGCGATTTGCAAACACTGCTCAAACTTCTGATTGTTTTGAACAGCACGGGTGCCAAACTGAACTACTTTCCACAAAAAAAAAAAAAGAAAAAAAGAAAAAAAAAAAAAAAACTTGCAAAAGCATGCTGGGTGGTTCCCTTCATTGTCTGATGCCCTTAGTGAGTGATGCGTTATTGAGACACCTTCCATTTCCCTTGGCACTGCACCTTACAGGTAAATTTTGAAGAGTAAGACTGTTCACTACTAGAAATTGGAAGTAAAAGCTTTTATAACCTTTAGATGAGCAACTTTGTGGGCAACATTTTGATTCGCAGATTGATTATTAATAGAATACTCTCACCGAATATTTAACTGCTTCAGGAAAATGTTTTCCTTCCGGGCCATCAGTATATCTAATCCTCCAACTACCTTTCACCCATTTGAAGGCCAGATTCAAAGTTGATCAGCGAGTGACCTCCAGCTGTCTATAATGGAGTGCAGCACTTGTGTCCTTCCCGTGGACTTACCGTGTTAGATGTGCTGTGACCCCTGGGGTACTGAAACATCACTTAAAAAAAGAAAAGAAAAAAAAAGAAGTTGTGCCAGCAGTTCTTTACTACAGTAGTACTGTTCAGTAAATTTGCTAAACTTGATGGGTGACTTATCACCACCTGTAAGATATAGCTCCAGGGGTGTGAAATCCCAATAGCCCAACGTCCAGGACATATTGCTCGGAGGCAAAGACAACAAATTTTCAGATTTATATTGTCCCTGGGACAAGTAGGCTCAACCCCCTGCAGCACAAACCCTTTGGCTGCCAATTTATAGTATAGCATTATGGAGCAGGGAAAGGAATTGTCTGAAATTGAAGTCTTATTTGTGTCCATATGTTAATGCTGTTCAAACGTATTTATGGTTCATTAATCCAAAGCCTTTATTATGGGGATGAGTGCTCTAAATGAATTTTGTAAGCTCAGACTGCACACTGACCGTGGTTACAGAAACAAATGTGTTCACATTTGCAGAATTTAACATTATGAGGCTACATACAATGCTCCCAAAATGCTCTCTGATTAGATGCCAATATTTGCAGAAGCTTGAAAGCAAGACTGATCATTCTTTGCTTTCAAAATAAAATGTTCACAAAAAAATGCATCTAGGAAAGGTTTTGCTAAAATACTGTGAAATATTAGGTACAATTTCTTTGAAGCAAGATTTAGTCAAATGTGTTGATGTATGTTAGTATTTCCCAAAAATAATCTTGCTGAAACTAGTTACAACCACTTTCAATTATGAACATAGGAAACATGAAAAACAAGCTTTGGCAAAGCCAATAGGTCCGACATTGGTGTCCAGACTTTTGGGTGTGTCAATGTGTATTTTTGTAAATCTTTATTGTTGTGGGATCTTCTGGGCCCACAGTATTGTAACAAACATTGGCAAAAAGCAAAAATATTTTTGGTCTCAAAAAGGTTATACTGCCATAGTAGTTCCTGCCACTAAACAAAACTACTTTGTGTGGAGATATGCTCCTTGTGAAAGAACAGATTGTAATCATTCACAGTGAAACCAGCCGATAGATGGCTAGAGGGAGATTTAGAATTTTAATAAGAACAAAAGGTCTTGGTTAACACCAGACTTAATTAGGGGCGGAATTCCTAAAGAAAGCCACAAATGTGCACCCAGGGTATTTGCCTTTGCATTAGTGCAGATGTACATATTTCATGAATTCACAAGAACTTACAGAAGTAGGCCAGGAAGTATTCCTAGAAAATAACTGTGAACTGTATTTTAGCATGAGCTAATATCCATGTGTAGGTTTGCTCATATGAAAATCTGTTGAGCATAGACAAGTTTATTTTAACTCCAACTAATTGTTTCCCGAATCCTGGAAGAAGTTTTACTTCTGGCCTTTGTCAGGAGTAAATATCCAACCTTTCTCAGTATGGGAAAAGATTAGAGAAGAGCTGGTGAAAACCCTTAAAACATCCAACTTAATAGGTATGCACAGACTTAAAATGGCATTCCAACCTTAGAACTATTGCTAACTGCTACCTCCAGCACCAGTAAGGGGGCAAAATAAGGAAATTGCTAGTAATCATTTACTAAAGTATTAGCCCTGGCATAATTAGAGAGAACACTCATAATGACACTGCTGCTGTAATTTGTCACTGCCATACATGACATCAAAGGGACAAGCAGATTTATATATTTATTTTTTTACAGAACAAGTAGATATCTGTCTCATGGACATGTAGATATTTTATTAAATTCGACACCCCTGCAAAGCTCATAAAAGTTAAAAAAACAAAGAAGATCCTTAGAGGCAACCAGTTTAAGAACAGGTTAGCCTGTCCTCTATCCTGATGTCAGCAGCAACACCTGGAAGTGTGACAATGTCTCTTCTCTCCCCCCCCCCCCCCCTTACTCAACACCAATGGCTCCTTGTCATTAGGGACACTGCTCTAGTCCTGGATTGGCAGTAAAAATCTATCGAATTGCTGTGAAATACCAGACTACAGTGATTTGGAGCAAAATTAGCTCAGTGAGAGCCAGGGAGCAGCTCCATCGAGCACCACAGGGGTGTAGGGGTGGGAGTAAATACTATCATACCTCAAATACTTTTACTTCAGGGCAAGTATTATCATGGTCCTCCCAACCACTATTGGCCTCACAGTATATTTAATCCTATGCGGCCTCTGATCAATCACCCTTGTAGGTAGACCTAGATTTTCTACAGAAAGGATGGCACACCTCAATTTCAGACACACACCAGACGTGCAAAAAGCTGCAAACAAAAGTGGTAGTTCCCAGGGAAAACGCGTTTATTGCCCTGTAATTTAAAACTGAGGCAATAGTGGATGCTACTACTTTATGACTGGAGCAGTCTTAGACGATTTGGTGTCAATGTATCACAGAGGCCTTAAATTTGTATGACAATTCTGTCTGCACTGCTAATGATATTTACCCTGACAGCATTCCATGGATTGTGAGTCCAATCAGGGCTGTGTTAGAATATTCCATTCCCTCCTGCTGCTTCTTTCGCACTACCATGGTGGGTGCCAACTCAGGGGGGCTCTCCCTTGATCATTCCTCTAAAAGGGCAGGCTTATAGGGGCATTTTCTTTTAATTCTTCCTCGTTTGGCTCTGTTCAGGCCTGGAAGGGCTAGACCAGAGCCAGAACCCCTGCCCTGTTTCACAATCTTACATCCTTCCTCGACTCTCCCACTTTTGCTTAGGTAACTCAAATGCATTAATTCCATAACCTTCTCCGTTCAGTTTAATTAACCCTGCGCCCATTGAGAAGCTAAACACCATCACTTGTGTGGTCCTCACAGCCCATATAACATGGGTGGATATATAGGACTATTCCCATTAGGTGCCATTGTGGTTCCTAAATGGACTCCTGAGTATATACCACAGTGAGCTTTATAATTGTTGCTGCTGGGTAAGCTCCATATATTATTCACTCAGCGCTTGCAGGGGTTGATTGGGTTTGTTGCTTCTGGGGATAGCATATTACCAGTCGACCCACCAAATCACGCTGATGGAAGCTATTCTTTCACCGTTGAGACAACACAAATACTCTTAAGTATTCGGAAGCGTGACTGCAGCTATTCTCACTCTCCATAACACTATGTGCTAAGTGCAATTACACTTCAGCACCATGCAGCATTAGAACACTGCAGAACTAAACGTGGCGTGTACACTGCCAATCCCATCCAACAATAAACAAGCAGCACAAGGCATTGCATGTAGCCTTTTGTCAAGCCTCATTCATGTACCCTGAACAGTTGATACTGTCCCAGGCCATCCCTGAAGGAATAAGACATCTACTGATCGAAGCCCCTTCCCCCACCTCAAGTAGAAACCAAAGCTGAAGTGAGACATCCAGCTGTCAGCCACGGCAGCTCTAGGGTTACGTAGCCAGAAGGAAAGCGTCAAGGCATGAAATCAGCAAGCGAATGACGGCCTGTCACAGAGGGCAAGAGGAAGACAGCGGTGACATTCCACATATTTCATAAACGCCAACCATGCCTCGCATGCAGGAGTCTTCCGAGTGAGTCGCAGCAGCCTTACTGTCCCAGACAGAAAATATCCGGACACCAACAAAAGCACGAGTAAGGTTTGTGCCAAACACTACAGGGGGTCAGGAACTGCTGGTGAGATCAACTACTACCCTTGCTCGGGGGTGCAATGGTGGGTGACCTGTCCTCTCCGTTCGGGTCGCTGCTGATGGGGAATCAAGGCGACACCCAGAAGAGATTTTTTCTGTTAATTAAAGCTAGCGCATTCCACCCGTCCCTATCTCTAGCTCCTACATACATTCACACCACCACAAAACCGAGGAGCAAACACAGTGAACGTGACTGTGCTAACACTTTTCCTATTGTTCTTTTTTTATTTTTTTTACTCTTTTGGATAGCGCGAACGCGACCCGTAGGTATTGGAACGAGTTACATGAGCACCAGTTATATTACACCAGGTCACGGTCACATTTATTATTTTTAGTATTATTTTTAGGAACGTGGAGAATTAACTGATGTTGTCAATATTCACAAGATGTTTAGCCGACCCCGAGATTCGAACCCAAGTCCCCAGTTCCAAAGTTGGGAGCTCTGACTTTAAAATATGAAAAATAAATCAGACTTTAACATGAAAAGTGTGCTGATTCAGCTGATTAGTATCGAGTCAGCAGAGAATGTATCTGGTGTAGTTATTTCCGGTAGCATACACTATTTTGGAGGAAGTGAATTACTTTTATTAAAAATGCATTTTCCCAATTTGCGATTTATTTTTTTGCTCCTGTCTCAATGCAAATATTTTAAGTGAAATGGGACAAAACCACCTAAAAGTGCAAACTGTGTGCTTCAACTTGCTCAATTTCTCCTTATAATGAGCAACATTAACGCTCCTCAACCACCACTGATTTCTTAGGACACCTGTTCTTTGAGTGCAACTACCGCAGCATTTTCATCCTTCGCGCAGGAATCAATGCTCAGCTCAGGTCGACGGATCTTTGGACCCTGCATAGGATGTGGTAGAACCATAGAATACAATTTCAAATTAATAATGGGGGTGGGGGGCGAGAGGTCTGCTAATGCACACCACCAACATATCTCACGTTAAAGTAACTTTTGGTCCCAGAGCTAGATACATTTTTTTTTTTACTGAAATCTGCAAACAAGTCTAACAAAACAAAGTCTTACTGTGGAAAATACCCCTTGGTGAGTTGTTGCCCACAGAAAAGAACCCTTCAAAAACCCAGGTAGAGTAGGACATAACTAGCACACCCGTATGAGAGCACCTACTGCCGTCAAAGGCAAAGTTTACCAAATATGGCATTAATAGACAGGAAAGAAAGGATACATTCCTCCCATAATCCCAGGCATTTCAATTCAGCCTTGCTGCCTTGTTGCACGGTCCTAAACTTGGTAAATATTCTTATTTTTAACGGGACCAGAAAAGCCAAGAAACACAAAAGCATTGCCAAACTGAGTGTAGGCCGCTGCTATAAAACTATCTGCAAAAGGGTTTCTATTCCGGTTTGTTGGATCTTGCCTGGATGCGATCCCTTAGACAGGCTGCCAATCTTAAATGGGATGCCTGAGATTGCTAATGTAGTAAATACAGCCACTGGCTGAGTGTTCTCCTGAAATGAAGACCTCGGAGATATGTTGGGTCAGAGGTTGCCAAGTGAAGGAAGTTGTTAAACATATTAAAGACTGGTGTGGTTTCTTGACAGACATCTGTTTAGAACTAGGCTCCGGCAAAATCTGTTATGCCAGGGAATTCTTGAGTAATTTTAAATTAATCTCGTGATGCGAAATTCCACAATTATGCCACATAACATTTTTGCACCTAACGGTGTGTAGTTATGTTAACACAAACGCTCAGGAAACACAGGAACGACCAGCATACGAGTGTATTCTGTTTGAGGTCCTTGTGTTTTGTGCATTTATTTCCTTGACTCAAAAAGCGTATTTCGCGCTCGGATAAAACGTCCACTGCAGGTCTTAAATTTCACAAAATTACGTACAATTTTTGTTATGTTTTACAAAAGTTCACATAGTTATGCAAAAGCAAATTATGGAAGTGTCGAACACCCCTACTACTTAGAAACTTACATGCTGGAGGAGGCCTGAACTTTCCCAGCAGAATAGATTCTTCACTGCGAGACTGTGCAGTACCTATTGATTGGTAAACTGCTTGAAATGGAAAAACAGAAGCATAGTCACCCTTTACATTAGTACCTACTTGCTTTTGAGTAGTGCTGGTACTTGCTAATTAAAGTACTACACCTCTGCAGAGAAGTGCAGATACGCTCCCTCACAAAATAAAGAAGTGCAGGTAGTCAATATCTGAAAGTACCGGCTCATTTAAAACATTGTTTTTTTGGCACACCGCTGCTTTTAGTTTCACACCCACAGCACAATACCTGTATCACCCTTTATTAAAGCAGTCCCCTGCCCATTTCTACCGTCTGTCCGCGAGAATGGATTGTTTACACAGACGAACGTGTGAAATCTATTAGGGGGGGGGGGGGGGGAGGGGGCGCATTCAGAAAGGACCATTCTGTTTCAGGCTACACACATTCACAGTTTAAATCTGAACTTCGTGCTTCATAATGCTTACATACGCACCAAAATCACACAGTTGATAGGTTTCTCTCCTCTGCCCTTATTATTCTACCACCAAATGATACAAGTGTGTGGCCAGGTTGAGTAATTGGGCGATTCCAGCCGAGGGTGCATAGTTAGTTGTTTTAATTGCAGTTACAGTTCTATGCAATTTGCATTGACGTGATTTTTCTCTTTGTATTACCAGTAAGCGCCCAAATATGTCTGTTGACTCAATGATGGGGTTTCAGCAACTATTTTCCTGAGCCGCTGTCATGGCTTGAGATTCCAATAAATCTCATATAATTGTACTGCTTAGGCTTGTGTTGCAGAGTTGCACTAATCCATGTACGACCCTTTTGTGCAGCACTTACTTTTTTAGGAAGGCAGGATGACAAAGAGTATGCAAATTTCACAAGAGTATAAAATCTAGCTAACCATCTTGCGGTAATTTAACCGCAGATTCAACAAGTCTCCGACCTGCTCTGCTTGGCGCCTCCATGCCTCACCTCCGAGTCACAGTCATTGTGAGCAATCTTGCACGGTCTCCGGATGATAAAGGTGGCCTCCGCCCTTCCCCTCCCCGGTGAAGCCCCTCCTCCCTCCCCTCTGGTTCCAGACATCAATGTCCACAGCGTGTCCCCCGACACGGCCATCATTCATCAAACTGCTGCGGGGTTTGTCCCGGGGAGGCCCCGGGACGAGCGTCCGCACTCGGCCCTTTGTGGCAGCTCCGCGTGAGCGTCGACTTCCGTCTCCAACCAACTGCTGGGAGTCGCCGGAGCCATGTGAAAGGGGCTGGCATCTATCTGTCCGCTTTCAATTATTTTCCTCTCACTGCCTCGCACGGCACAGCCTCAGGTTTGACTCTTCAGCGAGGGGCGCGTCGCCGCGAGCAGCGGACTGAGCTCGGGACAGTCACCGCTGTGAGCGACGGGCAGCGCGCGCCGCCCTCCGGCCACCGCGCGCCGCCCTCCGACCACCGCTTCCGGCCGGCGCGCGAGCTTTACTCGACGCTCCGAAGAGACGGACCACAGAGGCGGCCCGAGGGCCCAGCGGAGGTGCAGCCACCGGGGCGGGAGGGGAACCAAAATAAGGCTGGCAAAAAAAGCCCATCGACCCTACAGCGCAGTGGTTTTCAAACGTTTCAAAGCTGCGCCCCTGATCCTCCCCCAGTGGGGAAAAATAAATATTCTGGCCCCCTCAGAATTCTTAACGACGAATCTATTTAAATGTTTATGTGTAAATAGGTATAGACTTATTTAAACATTGTAGTTAAGTTCTGTTACCTTTTTTAAAATACAATGAACATTTTTCTGCTTAACAAAGGACCATTATCTGCATAGTCCTTCTTTTGGCTAGAGCCTGGCGCACCCCTGGGATCACATATGGCCCCACTAAGGGGGCCCCACCTCCCAGTTTCAAGACCCTTGCTACTACTAAAGAGCACAAACTAAGCAAGTCAAGCCCTCTTGGGGAAATTGGGGGAGTTATCCCAATCCACTGTTTACTAAAGAATGTCTCAAGTAGCACATTTTGAATACCATGCTTGAAATATATGGGCTATACATACACACAATGTACATGGTATTCTAAAAGTGTATTAAAGAAATACTCATATCCTTCATGCTCTAGCAATGTATCCATGGGAAATTAGCTTCCCAAGGCAGAAAATCTTATTGCACGCAGTGCTAGGCTAATCAGGCAGCCTAAGGCCTCAGACATTAGAGCTATATATTAAGTCACCATACCAATCAGCAGATAGGAATCCACGAAAAGCCCTGGAATGGATCCACTCCTTCCTCTCCAGGAGTACGCAGAGAGTGGGACTCCCACCCTATACATCCAGACCCATAGGAATCAACTGCAGAGTCCCCAAAGGATCCTCAATGCGTCCCACACTGTTCAACACATACATGGCCCCTCTTGCAGCCATCGTCAGAAGCTACGGTATGAACATCGTGTCATATGCCGATGACACACAACTCATCATTTCCCTCACCGAAGACCCGGACAAGGCCAAAAGGAACTTCCACTCAGGAATGGAAGCAGTCGCCACCTGGATGAGAGAAAGCTGCCTCAAGCTCAACTCCGCCAAGACTGAGCTCATCATCTTCGGAAACGCCACCTGAGCCTGGGATGACTCCTGGTGGCCCACATCCCTCAGTGCCCCCCTGCACTGACTGAGCACGCCCGCACCCTAGGCATTAGCCCCAACTCCTCCCTATCCATGACCCGCAGGTAAACTCAGTCGCCTCCTCCTGCTGGCACACACACTACAAACTTCAGAAGATCTTCTGATGGATCCCAGCAGACTGCCACAGGACAGTCACCCACGCCTTAGTCACAAGCAAGCTCGACTACGGCAACACCCTCTATGCCGGCACCTCGACTAGACACAGCAAAAAACTACAACTCATCCAGAACACCGGCGCCAGACTCATCCTGGACCTCCCACGCCGAGAACAAAACTCCCAACACCTGGGGACCCTCCACTGGTTCCCGGTCCAGAAACGAATCACCTTCAAACTACTCACTCACACACACGTACAAGGCCATACACAATGCAGGACCAGCATACATGAACCACAGCATCTCCTTCCACATCCACACCAGATCCCTCCGCTCAGAAGGCCCTGGCCACCATCCCTCGCATCTGCAAAACCACCGCCAGAGGACAATCTTTCACCTACATCACAGCAAAGAGCTGGAACACCCTCCCACTGTACCTCAGACAAAGCCCGTCACTAATCATCTTCAGGAAGACCCTCAAGACGTGGCTCTTCAGATAAGTCTATAAAGCTAAAATGAAGACGCAGTATATTTTATAGCTCAAGTCTGAGCAACAGAGGTGATGTAGAACACCAAACCAACAGTGAAACGCTTCATCTGGATATAGCTGTATCCTTCCAACACCTGCGCCAGATGAAAACTATTTATTTTATGTATTAATCTTTCAAAGCAATGTGTATCACTTTTCTAGGATTCCAAGAGCGAGACAGAGCAAAATTTTGTTAATGGGAGGGCAGGTCAAACATGGTAAGATAACTATCTGAAATTCGTCACTCACAACTCCTTTTCTGTGACTAATTCAGTTAAAGGCCAACATGAATAGTTCAGTTTTCAGAATAGGGCTGCACGTTTGCACACTTTGCCATTGATGTGAAGAACAAAAGTGTCTTCGGTATCAAATGGGGACCAACAGATTCCTTACTTTTGGAGAAATGGACAGATAGGGAACTGAGCTCAGTGTTCCCGACTGGTAAAACCTCAGTCTTGGCACAATTCATGCTTTGGAAGCTTTTCTTCATCTAGTGGGACGTGTGGTCCAAACACAAAGAAATGTTTCTGGGAACTCTGTACTATTTTACAGTGGGAGGAGTATTGTGTATCTTGGTGTACATTTGGAATGTCAGTTGGTGCTGGTCAACCACCTATGTTAATATCCATAAATAGAGACGGAGACAAGAGATATGTCCACGGAGGAACACCGCACAACACTTGGCATGTCAAACTGCGTTATCATCATTAATTGCAAATAATGCACATCAGCAATTTCAGTGCTATTTAGTGACTTTATAAAGTGCACAGTGAGTAGCCTCTAAGCCCTTTTGTAAGCGCAATCATGCACAGAAATGAGAACGCCGTGGAGTAAAGTTCCGTAGACCAATTTCTATTGGTTTATGTGTTCGTGAACATTTCATGAACTTCTCTGGCAGAAATTTCTCATCTCCCAACACTACTCTCCGCACACGCAGAGACTCTGCTCACGATGGGCAAGGGGGGTTGGGAGAGGAGGGAGGACAGGAGGCAAGAATGCATTAACATCCGATTCTTTGGCCTGCACTTCTGTTTCACACATACAAGGTCTATGCATTTGATTAGGTTCCAAAACGCCAACATATTTATAGACCCTGAAAGTCCAGCAAAAACAACAAAACATTGAAATGCTAAATCCCACGCAAATTCAGACAAATTAGGGAATAAAATACGGACCTCCAACGACAAAGCAGTAAAATAAAAGGAATAATTACACGTTGAGCTTTAACATACGATTTTGCAATTGCCAATAACGTCATGACGTCCTGTCACTGTATTCTATCTACATTTACTTTAAAATACAATATGCAGACTGTTGTCATTATAGAGAATTATTTCACACAGGTCAACTTTGACAATTCAGTTCCCTACCCCCTATCCCGTTTTGGTAAGATGTCAGCCGGGGATATTTCTGCTCTTTGCAAGGGTAAAGTGACAAGGGTGCGATCGGATAAATATTTCTTGCAGCGTGCAACGTGTGATATTAACCAAGGTTTTTTTTGTCGCTAAACGCATTTCTCCATTATTTCCGAAGTGGTGCACGCCAAGTGTTTGACAGCGAAGCCTCTCCTTTGTCCTGCTGTTGCCAGAGACCCAATGTCTACAGCAGTGGTTCCAACCTGTGGTCCGGGGACCCCTGGGGGTCCGCAAAGCCTCCTCAGGGGGTCCGCGACTGCTTAGAAAATTAAATAATATTAACAGATTAGGTCCCCAATTTACCGTAACGTCTCAGTAGGGGGTCCCCGAATTCCAATAATGATTCAGTGGGGGTCCCCGGGTTCCAATAATGATAAAGTGGGGGTCCACAGAAGTCAGAAGGTTGGGAACCACTGGTCTAAGTCCGGGCTCCTAGGATACAACTACATCAACAAACTATACTTCAATTACAAAGCCACTCGACATAAAGTGACCCTGCATAATGACCAAAGCGAGTTACTGCAGGAGGCAGTGAGAGCAATAAGAAAACAGAGGGGGCGAAAAGAGGTGTCCCTGCAGAGTAGTGAGCAGCCTCACCAGTTCAGCCTACGAAGGGTGCACACACCACGACTTGGGCGAAGGCTAATGCACCGAAACTACGCGATTCCTATCCAGGCAGAAGGACTTATGACTCAGCAACAGTTTCTTTTGGCAGAGCTAAACAACCACTACGCCAATTCTAAAAACTAAGACCCAAAGTGACAAATCTAAAGGCTGAAATATGCGCAGTTGAAGAATTCCTACTCTACTGAAAAGGACACAAAAGCCCACTAGTCACCAAAGGCACCTCTGTAAGCTTGTTACAAAAACAAAAGCATCCCAGCCTGCTGATTATGAAGCCAAAAGAAGTCCCAGTATAGTGGTTAGAAACCGAAGCATCAACAGAACCACTAATTACCAGACTAAAGGAGTCCTCAGATGCTATTTACAAAATCAAAGGTATCCTGGACGGTTTGCATTAGACCTGTCAGCCTAAGAATGGTCCTCCCCAAAAGTTTCTGGCTGCTTGCCTCATATTTGTGCTGAGTCTTTCTGTTGGCTTTAGGACTCAGAGCATGTGTGTGCGTCTCCCCTAAACATAGAAACATTGGTGTATACACAATTAGCATATTTTATTTGCAAGTCCCTTGTAAAGTGGTATACCATATACCCAGGGCCTGTAAATTAAATGCTACTAGTGGGCCTGCAACTCTGATTTAGCCACCCACTGAAGTAACCCTTTAAACATGTCTCAGGCCTGCCAGTGCAGAGCCTGTGAGTGCAATTTGACTGCCACTTAAACTTGGCATTTTAAACCCCTTGCCAAACCTTAAACATCCTTTTTAATACATATGCCACCCCTAAGGTAGGCCCTAGGTAGCCTATAGGGCAGGGTGCTGTGGTAAAAGGTAAGACATGTACTCAAGTTTTACATGTCTTGGTAATAAAAAAACCTCCCAAAGTCATTTTTCACTACTATGAGGCCTAACCCTTTCATAGATTAACATTGGGAATTCCTTAGTAAACATAAGCTTTAATTCCTGATTAAGAAGGAGTAGATATGTCATTGGAATGGGAATGAAAAATCCCCTTTCATGGTAAAGTCAGACTTAACATTACTATTTTAGAAATTCCACTTATGCTGAGTAGGAATTTCTCTGCTCTTACAGCTCTGTGTACCTGCAGCCCGTCTCCAATACAAATCTGTGGCTGTCTAGAGGGAATGAATAAAGTGTAGCTTTCACCCATCCCAAACACAGGAAGGTTAGTTGTGCCTGGGTGTTCATCTGCAATCTGATGGCTCTTCCTGGGCAGGAAGGGTGGGAGGGAATTGACACCTGAAATAAGGAAGTGCCTGCCCACACACAAAGGGCCAATTACCCTCTACCGGTAGTATGGAGCCAGGGCTGAAGAAGAAAGGATACTTGTGTACTTCAAAGATACTTCTTTGAAGTTACCCCCACTTCAAAGGCACTTTTGGGTGTAAGTACTGGGTCTCTGACCCCACCAAAATAGACGCTTCTGGACCTACAACTGGACTGTCAGAAAAAAGCTGTGCTGCACCAAGGACTGTCACTCTGCCAGACTGCTGACCTAGATGGACTGCTTTTCTGCTGTGCTGCCCTCTGACCTTGCTAAAGGAGATCTACATTTTGCTTGCACCCCAACGTGATTTCCAATGGCTTGCTGGCTTCTCTCCTACTGATAGAGATATCAAAGCCTCTCCCCTACGACTGGTTGACTGGAATTGGACCCACATACTTGCACCAGTGAAACCAATGTATCTCCCACCTGCTGGAAGCAGCAACCAACGCATCTACTCCATTGGGGGAGTAAAAACCAGTGCATCACACTTGGGGCCTAAGCAGCACGTCCGGAACTGCCAGCCCATTGACACACACCTGCTGCCTGCAGGAAGCTGCACCCAACGCATCGGTGCAGCACTGAAACCACCACATCGCTGCCATTGCTAATGGAGATCAACAGATCCCTTCAACACTGTGGAAAAACCTGGCACATTGGCTTTGGAATCAAAGCATCAAGGCTTCGAAACTTGTCTTCGGAAACCAAGGCATGCATGTAAAAGAAAAAAAAAAAAACATTACATCTGCGCATCCCCTTGGCTGCAGGAGTGACATCGATGCATCTACTGACACTTTTTCCCCACATCTTGGGTTTGCCACCAGGATCAAGGTACTCTGTTACCCGGGCCCGCACGGCTCCTCTACCCAGCCCACGCTCCATCTCATTCGGCTTGAATTGTTGACCTTGCTCTGGTCCAGCGTGACCTCAGGTAATCCTTAAATCGCTATTTGCTTATAAGCACTAGGACGCTTTTATTCTTCTAAAATTCCTATCACAACTTCTACTTATGGGCTTTTTGTCATTCTGGTCTTGATTTATTTATAAAATCATAATCTATTTTCCTAACCTGGTGTGGAGTCTTTTAGTAATGTTTTCCTTGTGCCGCTGTGTGTGTTGCAACAATACTTTACACATTACCTCTTGAGATCAGTCTGACTGATCTGAGCCAATCTACCAGAGGGTGAGCACAGATTATCTTTTAGCATGTATCTGACTTACCCTGACAAGAGTGGTGGTCCCTACTTGGACTGGGTGCATACCCCTGCCAACTAGACCCCCCTTTTACAACAGTTAGGTTCAAAATCAGAGGCATCCCAACCTTAGGGTTATGAAACCAAAGTAGTTCAAGGTGATTACAAAATAGAAAGAGTCCAAGTTTGCTGCTTACCAAAAGAAATAGGTCCCTGATGCACCTGTCCCCAAACAAAAGAAGCCCTCTAGTTACCAAAGTAAATAAGCCTGTCAGTTACTGAAGGTAAGGATCCAACTGATTACTAAAGTACGTGTCGCTCTCTATCTCTCCTGTCTAAATTGTACTACCACTGTCACATTTCATCTACACAAGTAACTGAAAACCTGTAATAAGGGCTACTGCATGGCAGAGTTTGAACATGTTGTGCTGCATGCCAGTAGCAATAGGGAGCGAAGAAAAACAAACAAGCCGCTCAGAACATAACAAAACAGGTATTACAGATGGAGTTCACAGAAGCGCAGTAGCAGACTATCTCAGACCGTAAGAGAAATAAAGTTAAAACATACATGCTAAGTGAGCCTTGTTTGGAGGACGCACATGCATTTTCAGGAGAAAAAAAATGACAATATAGCTGCTGTTTACAATAAAGGATTAACGCAACGCTTAGCAGCAAAAAACTTACAATAGACTAACATTTTCTTCTATTATTTACAAGATTCATTTCAGACAACAATTCAGTGTTCCTGAAGCAATGGGGGTCGGTTGTGGCAACAGTGGACAGGAGAAATGGGGGCAAAGAACATAGAAGCAACATGAGCGAGGGTGTGGTGGGTGAACGTGAAAGCAAAGTTGGGAGAGGATGTGGTGTTACGACCAGAGCTCACCGTGCCTAAAAAAAAATGAAGGTTTCCTTTGGATAGAGTCTGTAGTATATAAAACTGGAAGAAAAAAAAACATGGGGGAACATGGTGGGGTATGTGGAAAGAACAGAGGATAAGGGGTGGAGAAAAGCCCACGGTCAAGCACAACAGGAAGGGGGGCAGGCGACAAAAAACAACACAGGAGAGATTTATATATGAGGAAGGGAATACGAAAAAAAAAGTGCCTCAAGCCCAGGACGAACAGTAGTGGAAGGACACTAATCAAATGCAAACAATCTGTACTTGGGCCATGGTTTAGAGAAGTGGTTCCCAACCTTCTGACTCTTGAGGACGCCCACTGAATCACTACTGGAAGCGGGGGACCCCCCAAGCAAATTGTACGATTTAAATTTCGAACATTAAACCAGTAATTCACAAAAAATACACAAACAAGTACACACCATACAAATACTCAAATTCCTAATGATATAATTATTTTATATTGAAAAAATGTGGGGGAAAAAAACTAAACATTTTAACGGGAAGGTTTGTTCTGCATCTCGGCGATTAACTTTTCAATGTTTGGTTTTATTGAGGAAAGCTAAATTCTCGGGTCAGATTCTACACTTCCCAAGCAATTTTTTCTTTTTTAGGTACATAACATCGGAGAAAGCTTTTTCACATAAATATGTGGTGGGGAAATGAAGTAAAACCATAAGGGCCTCTCATCTCTCCATAGCCTCTCTGTTGCATAAATTCATTTGTACTATGGCACTTCTCATAACAGTGTAGGGTGTCGGAGCTCTTTATAGGGGACTACAAGGTGTAGGATTCACATGTAATCCATACTGTTAGGCGTTTTCTAAGACTGCTTGATCTGGAGTACCTCAAACTCAGGTTTCAGAACATAACACAGTAGTTAGTGTTGACTTTAATAATAATGTATTTTTACACAAGCAAACCTTTTTCGGCAGCATAAGGCAGCAAGGAAAATGAGAGACGGGGTACTTTCTAATTTGTGTCATGCAGTCATCATACAGCTGTTTGATGGCAGCTTATAGCTCACTGTGCTGGATTACGATTGTTACTTATGAAGTCCTCGATAACAAAAGAATCTCCGAGAGAAAAGCAGTAACCCACCGAACTAGGCACATAAAGTACTGTTTTTTCACGATACACATTCTGTGCAGCAGGCATATTAACTACCTGTTCTACCTTAGATGAATCAAAACTGCCACTAGACAAAACTCCCATCTCTCTCCAGCTGGTACATTAATCATCAGCGTTATCTTGACGCTTTTATTTTTCCCCAAAAAGCTGCTGGTGATGGTGCATGGAACTTTGCCTTTCAAACTGGTGCACAAATGAAGTAATAAATATAAAAACAGGCAGAGAGGCTCCAGCTGGAGAAGTGCCTTCCTGCCGGCCCAGGCCTGCTGACCCTTTCGGCATGTGTCACGGACACCTGAGGGTCCGCGGACCACAGGTTGGGAACCACTGGTTTGGAGGAAAGAGAGGAAGTGAAGCTGGTAGAAGCTGCACAATTAGGAGGCAGAAAATAAAAGTGACAATGAAGCAAACGAATGGCAAGCAATGGGGTCCCCCAAACCCTTTATACAATACCTCTTGCAAGCAAGAGCATATGTGTCATCACAGACTAAACCTAAAAAGACAACATATTTCACTTAGTTAAGTGGGGTACATGGCCAAACCACTGCACTGTCAAAATAACATGGGACTCCAGGGTAGTGGAGAAACTACATCACTATCATTTCTTGACTTCATGCACTCTGCAAAACACTGCCTCTATGTCTGTGCTAAGACACATTGGAACAAGCAAATGTAGGAGACCTGTGTCACGTCCACAACCCTCCCCAGCCACCCAACGCAGCAGACATGAAAGACACCTGTGTAAAGGCACTGCACAAGAAAGTGAAAGCAACAAAAATGGAAATATCAGAAATATGTTTTATAATGAAAAAAAATAGGCAAAGTCTTTCTTTACAGAAAAGGCCACCATTAGGCTTAGGCTCAGGCTTTTAGACCATTATTAATGCAGGTCTTAAAATTGGGCCCGGAGCTTGAACTACATATAGGATCACCTTTAGAGTCAAAGCTTGACCTATGTTCAGTGTTTCGCTTAGGCTCAAGGTTGACTCTTGGCTTAGTTTCTGGAGTCAGGCTCAGAGTTAGCCTTAGAGTTGGGCCATTAAATTTGCACCCCATTTGAATGTAATTCGGAAAGCATTCTCTAAATTATAGTTGAACACTCAAATAATTTGTTTTAGTCATGAACATTTCGGTACTTTGTGTTCAGTACAATTGTTTAAACCCATTATAGAGTAGGTAATATGCCCCACAATTGCAGATGACCTCGAACTACTTACAATTCCATGCTGTTGGCAAGCTGTGTGTTATACAAATGCCAATTAAAATTTACAGCAATTGTGGAGGAAGAGCGCGTGGAACCAGTGTACAGACTGCATGATGCCAAGCAGAAGTACCATGGGCTCACAGGGATACATTTCTCAGCACTCGACCCACATCTCTGTATCCATGGTTTAGCTATTGCCTTCGAAGCTGAAAGAGCATTTGTTTGCTTCCTCAAAGTGGATTTATGGATGTCAAACAAGGACATTTTTGCTCGACTGCGCTAAGGCATCTACTGTGCAGAGGGGATGCGTTGCTAGCAGGTGAAAAGATGTGCAGTATGCCTTTTTATAGCATCTTGATACGCTATTGAAAATGTGTTGCAACTCGTGCGATTTGGAATACACATCTAAACACCTACCCACTTGTGCACCCTCCTTTTCTGCGCTTTTCCGGCAGTATCGAGCCAGTTCCAGTTTAAACATCAGACGTGCAGTTTCACATTTCCCCAATCAATCCCCAACAGGAGGTGGGAAATGAAATCCCGCTCCCGTTTCCCAGTCCGGTGCACAAGTAAGAGAAAGGAATGGCTACGGCAGCCACTGCTCAGGCTCACGGAACAATCACCGCCATAATCACAAAAGCAGTCAGAATCAAGGCGCCTTCAGAACCAGCAGTCCGTCCCCTGCCTAACCTCCCGTCACTGCGGGCTGCTCACATTTCCCGTCGGGCATCAGGGAAGCTTTTGAATGGAAGAGTAATGAAGGAGTTAGCGGGCAGGGAGAAAATATACACGAGGACAGCAATAAAGCCTGCTAAACTCCAATGAGGCTTAAGAGAAGCACTCCAGCCCATCCGTAGTGAACAATTCATTGGACAGATCTCCACCAGTATTCAGTATTTTAATTGTATAGATTCATCGCGTATGTAAATGGTTAAATATTAAGGAAAAAAACAAAACCGGGGGGGTATCTGAATTACTCAGGTCACTGGACTCAGCTGCATGTATAGAGCACTGCATGCAAAGGAGACCCAAAAGGCTGAAACTGACCTGTGATTACTTTTGTTGCTGGGCACATACCTTGCAGTCAAGGCTGGACTGCGCCCACTGAAGCAGAACTAGGGCTGATTAGGATATGGCTGGTCTCTGTCTGGAATGACAGTGAGAAAAGGGTATGATGGTTTGGGAGGCAACGCAGAGTAATTACCAGTGGCAGAGTTTGATATGATTAAAGCATTCCACGCACCACTTTTTGTTTTCCAGAGTGAGATGCCTGCAGTCCAACTGGTATGCCTATAGATGAGGTCCGTGATCACTTTGCCACAGGACATAAAACGCCTCAAAGACGAGGATAAATAACTCCAAAACAAGTCTAAGGCTGCTTGGGTTCCACTTCACTGAAATGTCGCCATGACATACAGGGGAGTTCACTTTTTTAACCTCTCGCTTAACCCACCTTGCACCAGCACGTGATTGCGTGCTTCCATTACATGCATGGGCAAAATTCTCTTTGAAAATTTGAGAACTATTTCCATTTTCCACTGCCTCCTTACAAAAGTGAAGTTTAACACTAAACAGTTTTCTTTTTTGCTGTGGAATTATTGTACTTTTATCAACAAAAAGAGCGAAAGTGTGAGTATTTTCTCATAGTTTTTCTTTCCCTAATTTGCCCACATAATGTTTTAATGTTTCAACTGCATTCAATATAAACTCAACAAAGCCATTCAATCTGGCATGCAAGGCGGCTTTAGGTTGGTGGATATGAGCATCAAATCTGGCAAAGATGGGTTCTTGTACACAAGGCTCAAGGCAAGGCAGAATGTGTACATTAAACATAGAAATCACAGTCCTAACAAAACAGCCAGAAGGGAGCGCCAGCATATAAAGAATCACCTTTTAAACTAGTCTCAATCGGATACGCCTGTCTGGACATCGGATCTCAGGTGCCATAAACATCTAATGATCAATGGATGTACTATCTGATACAAGGGTAAGCTGCCTACGCCTAATGCCTACAATGGACATGTAGCCATTATAACGAAAATTGTAGAAACTATTGGCATGGCGATTTTTGGTTTAGTTTCCTATGCTAAAGAGTTCCTACTAGAAATGAAATGGTATTTTCAATTTAGAATAGCAGTCATTCACTACCCAGGATGGTTATCTTACTTTACAAAATGGCTTTATTGTGAAATAACACGGTTTTCACTGAATGGAAACACTAGAAATAAGGTGAAGGCAAAATTTGGTTTTGATTGAGTTGTGGCTCCTAGTTTTAACACACTCCTACGCCAACATGCCTGTGCCTCCTCATACAGAATGAAGCCCTGGAAAGAATTACAGGTTGTATGTTATAATAATGCTGCTGTCGAGGTGAAGCTTGATACTCTGGAAAGGTAGGGGTGCGGAGAAAGTTACTATTCGCACATTTAAAAGGTTTCCCATGACACTTTGCAAAAAAAAAAAAAAAATTGAAGTATAGTTACAACTCACAGTCACTAGGTTTACTTGCACCTTTCCTTATCAAATGACCAAACTTTCTGTAGCTGATGACTTCTCACATTAAAGGAAATGCATTGCAGATCTCTCTACAGCCAGCCCTGCAAGGTTACTTTTCACTGGAGGTTAGTCAGGCCCCAAGAAAAGCATAATGAAAGTTTGTAAGAGACGGTTGGCATCAAGCATATTTTGAAAGGCATTAGCCAAGCAGAGCAAAAAAGTGAACTCAGAAACAACACTGCCAAGCAGTACAATTTCATGGAAGAGCAGCTTTCAGTAACTTTGGCAAAGCTAATAGATTTGGCATTGCGGCTAGCCTTTGGTGTTGATAATCCTACGTTTGTATGGTTTTTGTAAAACTTCACTGTTGGGGAATCTGCCAGGAGCTTGTCAATCCACAAAAAAAGAAACCATTGGCTAAAAGCTAAATAATTTTTTTGTCTCAAAAAGGACACATTGGCGTGGTTAGTCCTGGTAATTAAGGGAACTTCTTTGTGTGTGGATGTGCTACTAGTGAAAGAGAAGAATGCAGTCACTCACAATGAAGTTGGCAATGACTGAATTGCGATGACCCACACTGCCTCTTCCTGTAGTGGGTGGAAGAACAATGTGAATGGCTGAAAGCTCTTATAATTAAATATATAATCTCAGTAAAGATATATAGGTACTGGCAAAGCCAAAACCTAAAAATATGTTTTCCCCCCAAATGATGTAAACTTACAACAGAGAGAGAGGGAGAGAGACATCACCAAGCTAACAACATTTTTGAGCTATCATAACGAGTAAATGTTCAATAATCCATTTCTCTTCATATATTGCATTCACAGCTACCATAACAGTCTTATGCTGATCAGTGGAGTAACTATGTGCTACAATTTGCCTAGCTTGAAGCTGCTCATTTATTTGACGGACTGAGCCAGAAGAGTAGCACAGGCAAACAAAAAAACACACACACACACACACACACACACACACACACACACAGACACAGACTCCCTGATTGCCCGACAGAGTTGACCCTCCGCATACCAGCCTTCAATCCTCACACCAGTTTGCTGCAGAGCAGTCAGGCAGAGAGTAAAGGGTGAACACTACAGAGCCCAGTTACTGCATATTCTGCTGGAGCTCAAACCAGTGATGTGCAGATTCACATACCTTGTACACATCTCCACTTCTGTATTTCATTCTGCTGGTACTTTTTAAAGCCGAGTTTTCCGTTTTTTGATAAGGGCAAGAGACACGTTTTTTTCCCCATGCTTGTTACATAAGTGAAATATTCAAACAGGATGTGCCTGCTAATACTGTAGTCTCCAGACCTAAAATGCACAGTCAGTGTAGTATAGCATTTCAGGTAACATCGAAGTCCTGACGCACTCGAGACCAATGAGACAGAGACTCAGCCCAATGTAAAATATCATCCGTGTACGTTCAACAACGTACAATAGGGTACGGCATACAAATACAAGACTTGAAAACATACTTCACTTTTCGAGTTGACTGGCACGTGTCACATCAATTTGTTTGTCTGTATGTTCTATTTGTGTAGCACGAACCTAACCAATACAGTTCCACTTTAGGTTTGACTAACAAACTTAAGCCCAAGCCGCTGGGTGGGCTATTTATGCACAATAAAGCTCCTCAAATGAGTAACACCCTATATTTAAAAAAGTCACCTTCGCTTGACATCGCCATAGCCATCCCAGACGGCTACAAGATCACCGGCAGGGACCGCTCCAGCAAACCAGGAGGAGGCATCGCCATCATCCACAAGAACACCCTCAGGATCACGACCAGAACAGAAGACACCCTTAGCACCGCCGAACACCTGCACTTCCAGATCCACACTGTTCCAAACACCACCCTCCGAGGGACTGTCATCTACAGGCCCCCACCAGCCCCCGACAGCAGTTCGGCGACTCCATTACCGACGTCATCAGCACACACACTCTCGCATCCACTGACTATATACTCCTTGGGGACTTGAACTTCCACCTCCAGAACACTAACACCACCGCCACCTTGCTCGACAACCTATCTAACCTCAGCCTCAAACAGCTCGTCACGACACCAACCCTCTTCGCAGGACACACACACACACTCAACCCTATTTTGTCCGCCAGCATTCACGTCTCCTTCAGCCACACCACCGAACTCCACTGGACAGATCACCGCTGCATCCACTTCTCCTTCAAGAAATTCACAACACACCACCACCCACAACAGATCCCCCATCGCAGTTGGAACCAGGTTACCGAAGACCAACTTATCACAACCGTCTCCTGAAACCCACCCATCGACACTGATGCAGCTGCCTGCAACTTCAGGCAATGGGTCAACACCTCTGTCAATACTCTCGCCCCAATCAAGAATCCCTCCAACAGATGCAGAGACAGAAAGGACTTCTGGTTTACCCCCGACCTCCACAAATCTAAGCAAACCTGCCAAAGAATCGAAAGAAAGTGGCGCCAAGATCAGACTCTGTAACACCACACAGCCTTCAAAAGCGCCATCTGCAGACACCACCAACTCATACGAGCAGTCAAGAGAACCGCCTTCAAAGACCGAATCAACACAGCCACAAGGAGATTTTCAACGTCGTGAAAGAACTCTCCAACACCAACATCCCGCCATCCCAAGACTTCTGCGACTCCCTAGCCTCCTACTTCCACCACGAAATTGCAAACAACCACAACAGCTTCAGCACCCAGACCCCCCCCCGGCAACCACCAACACCACAGATTCACCTCCAACCAACCTCCTGCTCTCCCGGCAACAACACAATCGAAATCATGAACACCATCCACTCCGGCTCTCCATCTGACCCCCCTGCTCTCAACAAAGCAAGCTCCGTCATCGCACCCCAACTACGGAAGATCATCAATAGCTCCTTCAAGTCCACCACCTTCGCTGAGAGCTGGAACATGCAGAGATCGACGCTCTCCTCAAAAAACCCAAAGCAGACCCAAAGGACCTCCAGAATTTTCAGCCTATCTCCCTGCTCCCCTTCCCAGCAAAAATAATTGAGAAAGCTGTCAACAGACCACTAACCCGCTACCTCGAGAACTGCACCCAGGACCCTTCCCAATCCGGATTCCGCAGCAACCACAGTACCGAAACCGCCCTCATCCTCCTGGACCTCTTGGCCGCATTCAACAGTCTGCCACCACACCCTACGCTCACGCCTCAGCAATGCAGGAATCCGCAACAGAGCCCTGGACTGAGTCACCCTGTATCTCACCGGCAGAACCCAGAGAGTCTGCATAACCCCCAATTCCACCCGGAGTCCACTGAAATCATCTGCGGCGTGCCCCAGGGTTCGTCCCTTAGCCCGACCCTCTTCAACGTCTACATGGCCCCGCTCGCTAACATCGCCGATCCCACAACCTGAACATCATCTCATATGCCGACACCCAGCTGATCCTCTCCCTCACCAAGGACTCTGCCAAGCCCAACCTCCACGAAGGAATGAAGGCCATCGCCGAATGGATGAAGAGCAGCTGCCTCAAACTCAATTCCAACAAGATGGAAGTTCTATCTTCGGTTTCACCCCCTCCACATGGGATGAGTGCTGGTGGCCTGCCACTCTGAGCCGATCCGACTCCCACCGACCACGCAACCTAGGATTCATCCTGGACTCCTCATCCATGACCCAGCAAGTCAACGCCATCTCCTCCTCCTGCTTCAACAACCTCAGCATGCTCCAAAAGATCTACAAATGGATACCCACCGAAACCAGAAGAACAGTCACCCAAGCCCTCGTAAGCAACAAATTGGACTATGGCAATGCCCTCGACGCAGGAACCATGGCCAAACTCCAGAAGAGGCTGCTACGCATCCAGAAAAACCTCTGCATGCCTCATCTTGGACATCCCCCAGCCACTGCCACATCACAGACCACCTAAGAAACCTGCACTGGCTCCAGGTCAACAAGAGAATCACCTTCAAACTCCTCACCCATGCTCATAAAGCAGTGCACAACACCGGACCAGGATACCTCAACAGACGGCTCTCCTTCTACATCCCGACCCGGCATCTCCACTCCGTCGCCCTCGCAACTGTCCCACGTGTCCACAGAACTACAACCGGCAGTAGATCATTCTCGCATCTCACCGCCAAAAGGTGGAACACTCTTCCCACCCACCTGCGCCAGACCAAAGACCTCCTTACCTTCAGGAAACTTCAAGACCTGGCTGTTCGAGCAGTAGCAGCACCTCCCACCTACCCCCCCCCACCCACTCGCCCTCCTCCCCCTCTCCCCCCACCCTCACCGCCCCCCCCCCTTCAGCACCTTGAGACCCCCACGGGTGAGTAGTGCGCTTTACAAATTCCCAATTGATTGATAGAGCGACATATCTTCGACAAAAGAGATCACACGTAAATGAAAGAGAATCGTATTAACATTCACATGCCGCTTTCACACAAAGGTCGAATTATCTTTGAGGAACTATTATTGTGTTCTTTCACACAGAGAACAGACTTACAAAGCATTTTATTTAATGGGAGACTGAGTTCTTCATGGCTTTTACCATCCATGAAGACACCTGGATACTAAACCATTAATGCCTTCATGTGCTGAGGTATCTTATCCATAGGCAGTGAAATATGTATGTGATACAATTATTCATTTTTCATTTTTCTGTTGTACTAGAAAACCCCTGATATTTCGGTTTTTACTAGAAAACACCAAACTAAATCTCAGTGGTTTTATTTAGAAACTTCACATAAAAGGTGTGGTTTTTTTGTGCAAAATATTGAGGGCAAAAAGCATCACACTCCCACCTGCTTTACCTAAGCAAATTGGAGAAGAGAAACAGGGATATGCCAATAGTGTACAAGACCCACTATTATCCGCATACACACATAAGCATGGGATGACCTGTGACGGAGTGCACACTCATCCCACTAATTCATTCTAGGCCTCCAGACCAAAGAGAGCACATCAATGATGAATGAGCATCCCAGGACCTTCATGCTGAATTCAGTGTTGCCCGGCTAGCTCCTGTATGGAATTGTCTCCCTTAATATGGAAGATGGGGTCTTCGCTCTAGAGTAGGCACAGCCTAATTTCTTCAACAGAAATAACAGGTAATGGCCCGAAGGGTTAGAGAGTTAATAGGCTATTTAGCTAACATGTACATTAGAAAAGGTTTTCTATTACTGATGATGCTATCTTATCAGATAATCTAAAGATAAAGCGCCAATGCAGAATGGGGGCGGTTTGTCCCCAAGAACGTATGCCCCTGAACATATAAGAACTGACCACAAATCAAATAGTATAGTCACTAAATAAGCCTACTTGAGACGAATTATGTTAGAAACCACAAGTTTTATTGTAAGTTAAGGTCATACAGAAGACAAATTAAGGTTAATCAGTCAAAATCACAATAATCATTGCAGTCGCAGCTCGCGGTGTTAGAGGGGGCGGGCGGCGTGCGCGCAGGAGAGGGTAAGTAGGGGGAAGGTTGCGAGACGGCCGGCCAAACACACATGTGCACACTCGTCACCCTATGGCCCGCCCCTTTACAAGGAAACGATAATAAACACTAATTTAATTTCCTTATAAAGGTTTTGCAGCTGCTTGACGGGAAGGGTGGGAGGCAGGGGGTAGGCGCGTCGCCCCTGAATCATTGACAGTCCTAAGCACGAGACAATTAGCACGAGTCCTCTTATATAGTAAAATTCACAGGAAAACCATAGTCAGCATGAGGTGAGAAAAATGATGCAAAGGCTCAACAAATTACAATACAGAGTAAATACTGATTACCAACCCCTGAATGAATAATTAGTCCTCTTTTGACCTAATGTCACCAGATGTGACAGTACAAATCTTGTTGCACATAAAACAATAACAGACTTATAAAATTAACAGGCTCACAAAATTTCAGACAGGAAGAACAGGAAAAGACTTGAATAGTAACTTTGAGGAAAGCTTCCTCCAGGGCTTACAAATAACTTTTTTTTTTTTTTTTTTTAATGACAGAACCACAATACATATTACACTCACTAATGTTTCAGTGCGCATGTTGCTGCATGTGGAGACAGTAAGAAAGAAACCATGGTTATGGTTTGAATTTTAATTGAATTAGGGAATTAAGTCAGTCTGACCAATTTAAGGAAACAGTTCTTTTGAGTGCAGCAAGTTTATTTTGATGAAAGTTATTTATGCCACTTAATAGTCACATTTATACTTACGCTGTAACACTAGCAAACCATACAACTGGACGGTAGCGCACGTTATTACCTACACAATTGCCTGATTTCTTTGTATATTGACTTTTAAGAAGAGGGTGTCCAGGGTTTTTCCTCTGCCACTCCTCTGTTGCGTAGCAGTCCTTCAAATACCTTGCTACTGGCACCCACCACTGTAGCTCTCCCTTAAGTCAAAAAGCCCAATGTTTTGGTGAGCACAATTTCAAAGATGTGGGAGTTACACCAATGAAGCAGCAGCAAGGTACGCACCATCTAAGAAGCATTTGCAACACAATGTGTCGTGCATTTGCTTGAGTGAGAGCTACTGGCGTTGTAAATTCGTAACTGGACTTTTCTTGCCACATAAATTGGTTAATCCTGCCTCAAAATTTGATCTTTTCCTGCCACATAACTCCAGTGGCCCTGCATGTAATGAAAGCACTTTCATTTACCGTCTTCCTCTATCTGCAGCAAAAAATGAAAATGTTGCCATTTAGCATCCTAATTTAAATCTGCCAAGCTAATTCCGATAAAATACCACTTTCACCACCCAACCATCAGAGCTGCTGGCTGGTTAACAATTCCCAAAACAACACAGCAACAGAGGAGTAACGAGAGAAATAAACTAGAAGGGTCAACCAAACATATCAAGAGTTTTCAAACAGTCATGTTGTAATAAGGATGTTAAGTTGGCCTGAATCATGGTCATAATTGCAATAAAGAGAGATATTCATGAAACATTTACAGTTATCATACAAACCCAATTAAAACCTTTATCAGAAATAAATGTTTGGCATTAGACTAATGCTCAGAATAGCCCCTAGAGGACATCATAATGAAAACAGCATTTGTAAGAAACATGGTCATGTAACCATATAGTTAGCCCATAGAGGGCATTAACACATGAAAATGAAAATGACAAAGTAACGCAGTGTAACATACATTTAGCCCCTAGAGGGTATAGTGCATTACACATTTTCAGGGCTATCAGGCCTACTGCAATGATATTACAAACAAGACTCTTAAAACACAAACTACTCAGCTATAAAAACAAAAGTTCCAGCCAAGAGAGAGATTAAAAAGACATAGGTGGGAGGGGTTATTATTTTGGGGTCCACACTAACCTAGTGTGGGGGACCCAGAGATGATATAGACAGAAAGAGCAGGTTGTGGTGAATGTGTTGAAGGCGGTCCGCACGTCCTAGGACCACTGCAGGCTGAGTTATGAGCAAAAATGTTTTGAAAAAGAATGCCCTACAAAGCATTATGGGGCGTCCGGGTGCAGCAAATGTAGTATGCTGTCTTTAATGCTGAGAACAACCTCTAGGGGACACCACAATAAAAATATAATTTGTAGGAAACATTGTCATGTAACCACATAATTAGCCCTTAGAGTGCATAACCACATGAACAGAGAATGGCACAAAGAAATGTAGTGCAACCATATATTTAGTCCCCAGAGGGCGTAGTGCCTTGCACACTTTCAGGCCTAGCAAGCTTACTGTAGTCTAAGGCCCTAAGAACATAAACTACTCCAAGCTGTAAAACAAAAGTTTCCAGCTATAAGAGAGTTTAAAAAGGGATTGAATGTGGGAATGGTTATTATTTGGGGGTCCCCACTAACCTTGTATGGGGACCCATAGATGACCTAAACAGAGTGTGTCATGCAGAATGTTTTGGTGGTGGTCCTATTGTCCTAGGATCACCACAGCCCGAGTTATGGTCAACAATGTTTTTGGGAAAACAATTTTGCAAAGCATTACAGGGCGACTTTTTCCGAGTGCAGTGCATAATGTAGTATCGGCTCTCTCTCTGTGCTGAGAGAGCCGCATTGCAGATTTCTGTGTTTTTTACTTTTAGTATTTATCAATTATAAGTGTTTTTGGGAAAGCTATGGAGCGTGAAGGGGAGAGCCAAAAGAAATGACTATGATTAAGTAACGGTGTGAACAATGTGACCAGTGCTCCAATACCGCTGATGGAGTTTGCACTGTTGGCGGTGTTTGCACTGTGAGGGCCATTACTGCCATGGAGCACAAAGGGGAGAGACAAAAGAAGAAAAAAATAGTTCTCCCACGCTGAAGTATATCGGTAATTGTGCAATTATCCATGTAACTGGGTCACTCTGCAAGGCAGTAACAAAACCACCCCAAAGCGGGACAAGCGTAAAGTAGTTACCAATAACATCAATGGATTTTTAAAAGGCAAGCCCATGAACGAGTGAAAGTGAGGAGCGTGAGGTGGGCATGATTTAAAGCCCACAATACTTACAATAGGTCAACATGCTTCCACGCTGGACCTAAAAACTACTCCTGGAAACACCATGTGTGTGGCATCTGTACAAACAAGCACTGAATTCAAACCTCATAACAGAAACATTTACTGAAACGGACAGCCCCAGGCTGCTCTCTGATAACTATGAGCAAGACTCGAAGCCACAGAGACTAGACAACACTAAAACCTGCTCAAACTTGGAGCCAGTGACAACGCAGGTCTTCAGCAGACTTTGTTTTCGTGCATGCACAACCGGTGTGCTGTGCACTACAACATTCCATAGGGAGACCCAGCACTGAGGAAGACCCTCTTATTAGTCAGATTTTTGGCAATTGTTGACAACCTGTGGTCCTCTCAGAACTCACTCGGCAGTTCATGGCAGCGATCGTGTACTAGGACTAGTGCTAATAAGAGAAAACTAGTGTTCTTTTACCAATTAAAACGTGATGCCAATCAGTAGCATGTCAGTTGGATGCTGAAACTTTCAAAACTGAAGTTGAACACAAACTCTTTGCAAGAAAGAGCGAGAAGGTTTCGGAACTCTAAAAAACAATTTTCTTTTAAAAGCTAAAGTGCGAATAAAGCCAACAAGAAAGTGTGTCTTATTTGGCACTTTTGAAAATCAGAATGTATAAATACTAATCAAAGAAAAAGGAAAATGGACAAATGCACACATTTTATTATACAGAACAGCTACAGGCTGTGACAAGCATCGCAGCCCATCGTTATTTTGCACACCATGCCACCTCAGTTTGGGAACAGCCATGTGCAAATCATTTAATCCATCACTTCTTGTATACTTTAGTGAATCACCTTAAGTGGGACAGGTATGCCCACACCTGGGTCCCATGCACACTGTGTCCCAAGCACCAAGCTACACCTGGCTCATGAGCCTTAATCAGGGTGAAATCCGTCCTTGGTTATTTGTGTTCTGGTTCAAGGGAGGGCCTGGCCTGGCAGTTAGGGCTGGACTCTTCCCACTGAAGCAGGGTCAGGACTCATTTGCATATGGCTGGATCCAAAATGAGGTTGTTAACCTTACCAGATGACAGATACCTGCCCACCTGAAAAGTGCCTGGATACCTTCACAGAGGACTAGCACGCTATACACAACATAAATCACTGTTGTACACTTTTGAATGTGCAATCCGGAAGCTCCAGGTACTCTTCAAATATCGAAGACACTGATGGTGACAAGGAACCCAAGATGCCACCTTGACTCCAAGCATACCCTTGCATCATCAATAACGAACGAGCCAACATTCTGCACCACAAAATTCAGCTAATCGTATTTCGTGTACACTTAGTGTCTTGCATTGTGTACCTGTAAACAGCACAGGCACCAATGCTACAAAATCTCTCCTTTCATGCAACCTTCTTAGCAGTGGATGCAAGTGAAGGTTGCCAAGATGGGCGTATGCCGCACCAACAACTTATGGCACTACTATCAAGCACTACAATGCATTTCATGTACTATGCCATTTCCTAAATGTGCCCATATGACTTTTGCACTTTCCAAATACACTTGTTCGCCTCGGGTTGGATGCCCAGTAGGTGTATTTTTTAGGGTCGAGTCTGCGTTGCATGCTCTTCCGCATGCGTTTCGCTAAGCGAGACGCTTTAGGAA
Source organism: Pleurodeles waltl (assembly GCF_031143425.1). Taxonomy (NCBI): domain Eukaryota; kingdom Metazoa; phylum Chordata; class Amphibia; order Caudata; family Salamandridae; genus Pleurodeles; species Pleurodeles waltl. The sequence continues at coordinate 191,911,607 of NC_090442.1, forward strand.
TTAAAAAGGGCTCGGAGCCCTGTCCACGTCACGTCAGTGTCTTACACTGGCTCGTGGGCTTGCCTGTTAAAATCTGCTTGATTTCATTAGCGGAAGGCATGCATACGTCATGCCTTTTCCGGTGGATAGCCCTCCTCGAGCGCATCGACCAAGTACAGAAAACATGCGAGGCTCGCTGTTTTCCGTCCGGCTCGTGGACTACTTTTTCTCTATTTTCCCAGTGCGATCTCGCTTGGCAGAAGTCGAGCGCTTTACATAATATCGACCCTGTTACACAGTTAATTGCACTTTTTCCGGTTACGTACATAAATGCACTTTTGCCAATAGGTTTCATTACGAGTGAAAAGTCGGGTTAGGAGTTTACAACGCTGTCAGCTCTAACACGAGCAAACGTAAGACCTGTTGCATTGCAAATGCTTGTTTTTATTACTAGTTATGGTGTACATTCGAGTCTGCCCTGCAACCTTAAGAATTTACAGTATTAAGGGATCTAGTTTATTCTTTTGATGTCCTGGCACACACTCACTTGCCATTTATTACTGGAGTCCTGCTCATAGGAGGTTTCTAAACAAGCCCCTCTCCTCTACTGTTTCTTACTCATCCACTTTTACAATGTAATCAATCTATTAAAAGCTTACCTTCTTTTGCCAGCCCCCAACTCTCGTTGGCCTCAACCCTGGAACCTCCTTTCCCACATCACCACCCTTAATGTGCACCATTTTAGACACATGCCCCCCTCCCCACCCAAACTACATAATTCCTCCGCCCTTCACCTGGTTGCAGCCCATAGCAACTTGTCCATCATGGCCTCTCGGTACCCCTAGATTCTCAAATCAAAAACAGGGCAAAACAAGTATGCCATCCCGGTATGGTTAATGAAAATAGCACCGTGTGCTCTCGTTGTGTGACACCTCTCCCAGTGTGCGTTGTTTCTGCTTTGCTTATCCTGAGCCAAAACAGCAATTACAGAACACGCATTTCTGGTTTCCCTACCAGCTCAGCTGCACCCGAAGACCAGTCCCACCGGTTTCGTAGGGTTCAGGCGAATGACTGCCTTTTATTTTTAACAATTTTATGTAGATTTTTCAGAGTCATATCTGTACACAACTGCATCACAGGTAGAAAGCAACAATAGTTATCAAGCAGGTACTATACAAACGAGAAAAGCAGAACAGTCCATTCACATCAAGTAACCGCAGGGCTAACATGGTGGGGGTGTTTTCAGAAAGTATGGAAAAACTACATAGTATCAAAGTAACAAGTGGTCTTCAAAACCAAGAGGACACGTCAGAGCCAGACACTCCCTCATACTGTGCCACTCAGTGAACTACAAGACAAGAATATAATTTTTTCAGACAGGGCCGGCTTTAGCACTGGTGGCGTCCTGTGCAACACGTTTTTGGCGACCCCCCAACCCCATGACCACCTCCTCGGATTCACTCACTATCACCCTGCAAATGTGCCACTCATCCCTCCTTAGCCTCCCCTTTCACATACATTAATTTGGTTTAAAGCGCTTGTAAAGGGTAGCTTTACTAATCCACTCAGCTATTCACATAAAATACAGATCTGTTCCATGCATCAGGTGCATTAACCCTCTTTGTTACCTTACGGCGAGTCAAAGCTGTCACTAGACAGAGCTCCCACCTCTCTCCCTAGCAGGAACATTATTCACAAGAGATATCTTTACATTTTAATTGTTTCTTGAAGGCTGGATGCACAAGGAACTTTTCAGCATTTGCTTTTAAATCACATTTTTCATAAGTTATTGCTAAACACAGCGCCCACCAGAGATCAGCACCCCCCTATCCAGGTCAGCACCCAGTGCGGCCTCACCGCTGACACCACCCTAATGCCGGCCCTGGTTATAGAGGATGGTCAGGCAAGAAAAGTGTGAAAGGATAGATAGCTATTCACCATCCCCTCAACCTTCTATTTTATTGTAAAATGTATATTCTTGTGTTTTTTTTTTTAATGAAATTACAACTCCCTTTAACTCACTCCAGATCTCTACAAATCCCTAATCACCTCTTAAAACTATACACGTTAACCTTTAAATACTCCTTACTATTCTACTCCTATACACTACACATCCGATTTAACATTAAAAACCCTTTACTACCACTCTACTCACCCCTGTGCTCTCAAAACCCCTTACTATCCACCAATGAGCCCTAAAACCTACTTTACAACACAGCCGACCCATTCTTGAACCAAAAAAAAAAAAAAAAAAAAAAAAAAAAAAAAAAAAAAATCAATAATACCTATAGACACAAGACACCTGAACTTTAAAATGTACTGGTCAGCACTTAACCTTAAACACCTCTTACTACCCACCTTAAAGCTACTCACCTTAGCCCTACAAAACTGTTGCTACCTCTATAAACTACCCTCTGACCCTAAAACTCCTTACTACACTTTCAAACTACCTATCCCTACGCCCTAGAAAGCCATTACTTTAAGCGACATAACTTTTTTTAAATGGCAAAACCCAATATATATATATATATATATATATATATATATATATATATATATATATATATATATATATATATATATATATATATATATAAATAAATCACCTAGTGGGAGTCACCCCTAGAGAATTATAGTTAGGACCATGTTTTCATAGAAAAAGCGTTTTTTGACTTGCCTATATCTTTGGCATAGTTTGTTGAATCTTAACGAAATTTTCCACACAAAAAAAGTGCCCTGGTGATTCTTATTGCGCATGGAAAGATTCAGGGTGATCCATCAAGCGGGGCCCAAGAAAAAGGAAGGGACAAAAAAAAGCTGTGGTTCCCAAGTTAATTCCCCATAGGACCTATGAACAAGGCTGCAGCCCAAACCACGGAACAAAATTACACCAAATTTGGCAGAAAACTAGCTTTTGGTACGCATATTACGCTTTGGCTTACTTGGTGAAATCCGTTCAGTAGTTTGAGAAATTTAAGGAAATCTAAATTGGTATATATCTGGCTGCGAAGTCTTTGTGAATAATGAGTTCATGCAGGGAAATGCACAGCTCTGATTGACTGCCAACACTGGGGGGGGGGCGGGTACAGACACCCTGAACCCTTAGTTCTAGTGTTGGGGTCCCAGAGGTGCCCACCAGGGCAAAAATGCATTTAAAAAAAAATTAAAAAAATTTTTGCTGCAAATTCACAAAATTTGCCGAAAATTCACAAAATTTGCCGAAAATTCACAAAATTTGTGGAAAGCAATAAATAAATAAAAAACATGCACGGACCCCTGTGGTCGGGTCTGGGGGGCATGGGGCCCCCGGGGCAAACATATACCTGTATGAGGGAAGGGGATGAGGGGCTGCAAGCAGATTGTTTTGGACAGGAGTAGGGCAGATTGGAATGGGGTAGATGGGAGTGGAGCATATCATTTGGAGTGGAGTGGGGCAGATTGTTTCTAATTAGAGTGGGGCAAGCTGGGGTGGGGCAGATTAGATTGTGGTGGGTTGGGAGGGTTGGAGTAGGGTGGGTTGAAGTGGAATGTATTGGGGTGAGTAGGTTAGACTGGAGTGGGGTGGATTGTTGTGAGGTGAATTGGGTGTACTGCACGATTACACGTTAAAGCATTGTTTCAGAAATCACACACAATAAAGAAACAGTATTTCTTTGCAATATTTCAAACAAAATAAATCATCATCTTTTGAGAAGAGCTCCCATGAGCGAAAACAAAAGAAAACCTGAGTGGAAAGTGAGAAAAGACAACTTGGCAAAATAAAAGAGTTACCTTTAAAAAACGAAACATTGCAATTTTGTTTGTCCTACTGGGCACATTTTTGACAGTCACAAGCCTTCTGTTTGCAGGGCACTAGAAGTTAAAAAGAACCAAATAGTACCTCGATCACGCTGGGAACAGCGGACGGGCACTAATTAAGTTGAATCAATCAGTGCTTGATCCCTGCTCCACACAGAGGAATGGTAATGACCCTCCTCCAAGAACCTCTCAATTAATAACACAAACATCGATTCCTTTCCTCCATATCCCAATAGCATATTCACTCAGCAAAGCATTTCTTTCATTCGACTGGGGTAGAGGGCCATAGTTCATATTCATCCAACTGAGTTCTCACTCAGTCTAAAACGTACAGATTAGCGTGCTAACTTTCCAACATGGCTGATGCATCTTTTTGGGGGCATTAAGCACCAAATACAAATTCAATGCAATGCAAACAAATGACCAGAATACAGATGCACGTTAGTCTCCCACCTGCCACCCTCAGCCACTGTGAAACGCTGGACTCACTGTCCACATTATAACAAAAACAGCTTATGCCTTACACAGTTCTAGATCAGGCCAATCACTGAAAAGGATACGTTAGGTGTGCCATGCAGGTGACACAATGAGTAAAGGTACAAGACACCTTGTCACAAAGATTGCAAAACTTGGCAACCATGTATTGTCGTCTTGAAAGCAAAAAGCAGCTGCATGGAGCCAGCACACTGCTGCACAATACAGCCAGCACACTGATGCATGATGGAACCATGTTAGAAATTGGGTCTCTAGTTGGCAGCGGTATGCACCCTGTCGAAGTAGGGACCACAAGCCTAGTCAGGGCAAGATAAAATACACAAACTAAATTAACCTGTACTCATTCCCTGGTAGCTTTGCACAGAGCAGGCAGGCTCAACTTAGAAGGTGATGTTTACTGTGTGTTTTGCAGAAATACTTTAATCACAGGAGGTACAGCACAGAAAGACTCCACACAGATGAAGGGGGAAAAAAGCTTGTTTATCTACATAAATCAATATAAGAACGACAGAAATCCAATCTGGTAATTATCAGTTAATCACTTTTTTTTTTTTTTTTTTAGGTTTAAGCAAACACAGCTGATGTATGGTTATGGGCTAGAGGATTGGTGCCGGGGAGTCCTCTGCACGAGTGCGCGTTGTCTCCACAGTCTACGGTAATGCCCGGGAAGCGTTCTTCTTGAAGAGCAGCTGAGTGTTAGGTAGGTTTTTCCCCAGTGCAGTCACAATAAAACAGGTGGGGACCACGAGGGAACTGCGAGGTGGAGGCCGGCGGCAACAGGGGGATATCACTGCTGCCGTCCCAGGCCTCGAAGGTTGGAGCGAGCAGTAAAGTGCATGAAGCCGCTTGGGCCATTGATGAAAGCAGACTGCCAAGTTCAGCAGAGCCAGTCGAGGTTGTTGATAAAATGCAGGCAGCAAAGTACAGCAAGGCCGCTTGGGGTTGCTGAAGAAAGCAGGCGTCAAAGTATTGCAAAGCCACTCTGGGGCCTGGGCTACCACGCAGAAATCAGCAGGCAGCAGTTCCTGGGAACAGACAATCCTAGCAGAGTGCAGGAATAAAGACTGCTGTGTGTCAGGGTTGCCAGAGTTTCCTTGAGTCGAGAAGTGTACTGATTTGAGTGGGTCAGAGACCTCGCACTTATAGTGGAAAAAATGCCCTTGATGTGGAGGACGACTTCAAAAGGTTTCTGTGAAGTGCACAGGTCCCCCTTTCAGCTCAGCCCCGGCTCCGGACTATCAGTGGGAGGTAATCAGCCCCTTTGTGAGGGCCATGGCCACTACCCTTTGAGGTGTAAGTGGGAGCCCTTCCCAACCTCCTTCCCGGGAAGACCCATCAGTATGCAGACAAATGCAGATTCAGCCAAGTATCCTGTGCTGTGGGTGTCTGAAGGGAATGCACAAGTGTAGCTGTCACCTAGCCCAAGCCAGACGTGTGCTGGAGATAGGCTGTAGGCACACAGCGCAGAGAATGCAAAGAAATGCCCACTTTCTAAAAGTGGCATTTCTAAAATAGTAATAATAAATCTGCCTATTTTTTTTTTAGAGGATTTATAATTGCCATTTCAATGGAACTAAACATGATGCAGCTATGCCTCTCAAATCAGGAATTACAGCTTAAAAGGATTATAAGGAATTCCCAATGCTGGCCTATGAGAGAGACAAGCCTCATAGTAGTGATAAACAACTTTGGGAGTTTTTCACTACGAGGGCATGAAAAATGTAAAAGTACGTCATGCCTTTCACTTACACTGCACTCTGCCCTATAGGCTACCTAGGTCATATTTTAGGGGTGACGTGTAAGAAAAGGGGAGTTTAAGGCTTGGCAACGGATTCTGAATGCCAAGACAGGGTGGCAGTGAGAGGGCACCCAGAGGATCTACAGTGGTGAAACAGAGACGTGTTTACATGGCTCCATAAGTGGGTGGCACAATCAGTGCTGCAAGCCCAGTAGAATCATTCAATTTAAAGGTCCTGGGTATGTAGTATACCACTTTACAAGGACTTACATATAAACTAAACATTCCAATTTTGGATACACCAATGTTACCATGTTTTAGGGGAGAAGCACATGCGCACTGGCACTGGTTAGCAGTGTTCAGAGCTCTCAGAGTACTAAGGCCAACCAAAAGATACGGCAAAAAAACAGGACTTAAAGGCAAAGAGTCTGAGGGATGACCAGCCTAAGGATGATGCATGATGGAACCAACAAATTGATGCCTGGCACCAACACACTGGTACGTGATGGAACACACAGACCACAGGCCACAGCTTCACCCCTGGTGTGCAGAATCCACCCGCTTCCTACGGCAGCCTCTTAAAGGTGGTCCTCAATCTCCTTGTGGGATGTGGAGCGGCACACAGGCTAAGGAAGGGTTAATTTAATTACTGCTGTGTGTGCCGGAGAATTACAAGCAACCCCATTTAATTAGTACAGCAGCCAATCACGTAATCCCCGTATCCGCTTAGCGCACTAATGAAGTAATGGCTTACAGTTCCAGGCTGTCAGGCCAATGATCAGACAGCCCCTCAGCTGCATGGGCAGGCCGGGCGGGTTTAAGCCACTCCCGGGGCGGGGGTCTTGGGGGCTTGGAAGGGTCTGCCTCTGCCGACGACCAAAGAGCTTTTTCAAACTCTTGGTCCCTCGTCCCAACTTTCACGACCCTAGGGTCCAATTCGGGGCGCACGATGGTAAACTTTGGACATCAAGCCCGTGTACGGGAGACGCCCGCGTCTGCAGCGGGTACATGCGCAGACCCCGACAGTGCAGCCGGTGCACGGTGGAAGGCCAGCAGCTGCCCCTTTGTTTGGGTTTGCCAGCGTGCCGCTAATGTGCCGAATTAATTAGTGAGCTTTTCGGGAGCAGTGCGCCAGAAGGGCATGTAGTTATCTCCAGAGACAAAACCGAGTGCTCCTCAACATATTATACTTACTTCCCTAAACGGCGCATTTTCCCTTGATCTCATACATATATGGCACGTGGGTTTTAAAGTTTAACTCGCGGGGGGGGGGGGGAGTCCTGGCGCGCAAAGGCCAAGAGGCCACAGTAGATCACGCCGATTCAAATGTAGGATGTACAGTGGGGACAAGTGCACTCCTCGGTCTCCTCGCAGCTACCACTGGCAGTGCGGCGTCTTTCCCCAGAAGACAGAGGATAGATCAGTTAGCCTCAAGGAACGGATATCTATCGGTGCTTGCAGAACGCATCAGGCCCTGTTGGTTACCTCGTGGCGGGGCCTGCACCTCCGTTGCTGCGGGGTCAATATAAGTCTGCCGTGGCCTCTGAACATCTCTACAGCCCGCAAAGGGAGAGAACCCCGTCTTTGGTATCACTGCAGGATCATGCAATAAAAACATGAGTGAAACCCTCTCGATCTGCGTGTACAGCTCTCCCCAGTACTCCATGCTAGGCCCCATGTCCTGCCACCACCAGCAGCACACTGATGCAATTCTTCTGCTAGCACTGCTCCGCCTAGAACTTCCTAGTGTGCCAAATGGCCTACATATTTCCTGTAACAGCCGTCAGGCCAGGGCCTTGCCTCCTTGCCCATCATTCTCCCCACCCCACCTGCGTCACCACAGACGCTGTGCCGCACAAGTACAGCAGTCAGCAGCGCCGAATCCAACAAGGCGATCAACAAGCAGGAACTCATCACAGCAGACATGAGAAACAGTCAACTGGAATTTGTCCAACTGGGCTTATGGCAATTTGGTAATACTGTAATGGGATAAGAGTACACGTTTGAATGCTAGAAAAACGCACTAGTCTGTCCATCAAAGTGGGCTGTCGGCAATACCCCAGCAGGAAAAATCAAGCAGAAAACTAATTTCATATGACATACCTCAAGTACCCAGAAAGCCAGCCTTGTACTTGCAATGGATGAGATGTCAAAACGATGTTGACAGATTCGGAAGCTTCACATCACGCCCCGGCTTCAAATGGTACACAAAGGTCAAACCCAAATGAGTTGTGGTATGTGGATCTCTGGGAATTACTTGTCTACGCATGTATGAATCCAGGGTAGAAGCAGATTACCTTATGTAATCAAGAAGAAATGTACACATTACAAAATACACCAAAATCAAACCTAATACATAAAAGAGGTGAAAACAAGCCATACAAATAATGCTAACCACCTAGATTATCAACCCGAGAGTGGTTAGAGAATTCATAATGCAGAAAACTCAGTGGTGCTTAGCTTGAGCGGACACCGCATGGCTGCACCATTGTTCATATTCCAAGACTGGCTTCCAGTGAGAGCTGGGAAAGTGCCATCCCTAGTAGAAGTGCTAAGTAGGTCTTGCACTGCTACAAGAGACTCAAAACATCAAAACACAACTCTTTTTGCTCACCTTAAACAATGCCATGATCTTGACCAAAAACAGGACTGGAGGGTACAAGTGAATTATCAAACAGGTCTTCGAATGTGAAATGTTCTGCTAGTTTATTCACAAATGCCTCCTTAAGAAGGGAGATTCCAGGATATGCATACATGATTTCCTTATTGTTTCTTTCACACATCCCAAATCAATAATGCTTATCATGAAAGGGGCTGGTCAAGTCCTCTTGATAGAGACTTTCATGTTGTCTAACCAAGACTTAATTTCCTTCTGCCTTGTTATTTACCATATATTCTCATTCAGTAGCTCAGGTAACTGAACATAAACACTTGTTTATCAGATGTACTAGATGACAACCGGATCCATCTGGAAATAAAATCAAGATGCACACCACCCCTTATGGAAATAAAAACAAGAGTAAGACCAATATTGGAAACAGTCCAATCCACATTTATCACTGCCTTGAATTCTCCAAAACAATGATCCTGGTACTGGATGGTGTGAAAACATATGCCGAAATGTGAAGATGATCCAAACTTCTCCCCGTAATAACTGCAGCCAACGGGGCGGCTTCAGATCATCCATGCTTCACAAGGTCTTATCAATTCTACCAAATCAATGACTGCAGTTCACCACATTCCTGGTAAACTACTGTAATGTGTTCCAATACAACATCACCAAGTTTATCGACAAAATCAGTTGATCGGATTGTTTTTAAGTAGGTTAACACAATCAAATTAAATCCGCCATAAAAAGGACTTGACTGTTTCATGTTGGAAAACAGAATAAAGCCAAATATCTTTGCCCCCGGGAACAAGGCAGATTGGTATATGAATCCTAGATATTTATAGATTTGCTTCCATTATACAGCATTAATATGTAGAGAAACAAAGGGGTAAATCACTAGAACCAAAAATCACACAGCAATTAACCCCATTGGTGCAGGTGTCGACCAGTGGCCAAAGCCAGGGAGGGGGTTTTAAAAATCCTCCAGTGCAATGCACTGCAGGATTATTTATTTACTTTTTACCCCAGGGGATGCAGAAGAACGTCCCCATCTACCCCCGCCCTCTCTGCGCAGCCCCATGTGACATCAGCATCACACTTTTTCCCCACCGGAGGATCAAGGAGCAGGTGAATGTCTGCTCCCCCCTCCAGTGGGGGAGGGGAAAAAAAAAAAACACCAAAACGGCCTCCCCAGATGCCCAGGAGGCATAAATGGAGAGGGCACAATTTTTTTATAAAAAGATGTTAGGTTTTTTTTTCTGGGGGGGCGATCGTGCCCCCCAGATACTAAAATCTTTTTTTTTTTTTTTAATTAAAAAAAAAAAAAATGGCAGGGGTCAGCTCTCTTCGTACATGGGCCGACCCTGGGGGGTAATATATCATTTTTTTTAATGGTTTTCCCTGAGGGGGCGCTCACATCCCCCTGGGAATATTTATAAAAAAAAAAATTTGAAAATGTTGCGGTCAGCCCTTTGGCTGACCCACCCCTATGGGGGCATTGTTAGGGTCGAGCGCAAGGCGCTCTGTCCCTAGTGTAATCTCTCTGTGGGCTTTTAACCACGCCCATGTCAAGCCCATCAGTTTGGTTGGTTTGTGGGCCTGCCTTTTAAAATTAGCTTGATTTAATTAGTGAAAGGAATACATAGATACATGGATAATTTCACTTTTGCCAATACGTTTCACTGCAAGAGAACTTCGGTTTCCATTTGTAGGTTTGCTTTGCACTCAGAGGCCATTAGCTTGCTTATGTGAAACTGTTTTACTTTTCAGTTTATGTGGCAAGAAAAGTCCGGTTAGGAGTTTACAACGCAAATGCTTGTTTTATACATGTGTGCTTTGCCATGGGGGTCACGATCCGACCCAGGGACAGCACACATGTATTTAATACAAATAAAAAAAAAGTGATGTAGAGAGTTAGTCTATCTATCTATCTATCTTGATTGCTTCTGTTAGAAAAGGGGTCTTTGGTTGGCAGTCAGGTTACCCCCTGTCCAAGCAAGGACCCTCACTCTAGTCAGGGTAAGTCACACACAATCCAAATTATCCTGTGCGCACCCTCTGGTGGCTCGGCACTGAGCAGTCAGGCTTAACTTAGAAGGCAATGGGTAAAGTATTTGTGCAATAAACGATACAGTAACACCATATAGCACCACAAAAATACACCACATATATAATATTTATCTGGATAAATGCAGGTCAAAACGATTAAAATGCAATAAGTAAATGTAGAGGTATCACTGAAAAGTGATATAAAGTGTCTTAAGTCTTTTAAAAGCAAACAAAGTCTCTTCCAAGCACAAAGTACCTGGTTCGCGTGAAAAATCTCCACAAAGGGCTGCAGAGGAGGAGAAGCGTGGAAACAAAGGGGTGTGCGTCGATTTCTCAGGCCGCACACAGCGATCTGTCGTTTAGTTTCCACGCAGGGATGGCTGTGCGTCGATTTCCAGCACTCGTCATGGATCCTCTTTGGGTTGCAGGGTTTTCAGACGCCCCGGGGACGGTGCGTGGGTTTCCTGCGCTGGCAAGACGAAGTCACAGGAGCCGATAGATCAAGTGAGCGTTGCGTCGAATTTTCTATCACGCGGCAGGCGCTGCGCCAATTCCTCTCTGGAAGTCGGGCTGAGTCGTTCCGGCACAGCTATGCGGCGATCCAGTGGGCTGTGCGTCGAAT